>NC_136071.1:1143918780-1146318780 GCF_964261635.1 Lissotriton helveticus | reverse complement strand
ATCGACGGTTCATGTGTTTTCAGCCATGGAAGGCCCAATATCACCCCGTATTGAGGGGCTCTGATGATATTGAACGACATGAGTTCCTGATGATATCCTTCATAGGTAAGTGCATAGTTAAGGGTATGTTATTTAATGGGACCGGCTTCCAACTCCTTACCATCCACAGTGTATACAGTTTCTGGGACTTCTTTTGTTACTAGGCCTAAACCCAACTGTATGGCCACATCATAATCCATGAAACACCCCGTGGCCCCGGAATCCACCATAGCTCTTATCTCTTTTTCGGCGGTGTTTATCATCAGAGACATAGCGATAAACACATGGTGTTTCTCTTGGGCATTATTCGGAGTTAACGAAGGTATAACGTTCACGCTCGAGGGTTCCCCTTCTTCCACCCTCAAGCTTTGGAGTTTTCCGACCCTGTTTCTGTAGTACCAGCAACAGTTTGCCCAGTCCTGAATCTCCCAGTCTTCGGTTTAATCGGGCAGTCACGGAGATAGTGTCCTTTTTTCCCGCAATAAAGGCATAGCCCCTGTTTTCTTCTATGGTCTCTCTCGCTCAGCGTCAAGGAGGCTCTTACCGCACCTATCTCCATGGGTTCTGCAGAGGCGGTTGTTTTGTCATTCTGTCCTGCCCGGTCATATGGCTGTGGAGCACGGTCCTTCATTTTGTGATCTCCCTTCCTATCTCTCAATCGATGGTCTAGCCGGAGAGTTAGCTCTATGAGCGCCTTACACGTGCGCGGTTGAGGATCGATGTGGGCCAAAGCATCTTTCAACTCATCATTAAGTCCTTGATAAAACACAGCCGATTGCTTAGATTCGGGCCACTCTGTTTCGGCTACCAACCGTCGGTAGTGATTAAGGTAGGTTAACAAGTCAGACGTGCCTTGTTTCAATTGCAGGAGGTCTCTGTCGGCAGAAAACGTTTCTGCTCTTCTGTCGAAGGTTTTTTCGAATTCATGACGGAATTCATCCCAGTCATACAACAACGGATCTTCTCTTTTTACTATGGGAACTGCCCACTGTGCTGCATCTCCCCCTAAATATGAGATAACGAATGCCACCCGGGCTTGGTTGGTGGCAAACATTTTGGGTTTGCACAAGAAGTGCAGCAGGACTTGAGTCATAAAGACCTGCACCTTCTTGTTATCACCTAAGAAGCGCTCTGGAGGAGCCAAAGGGATTTGGGCAGGCATTTCTACAACCACAGCTGTCTGAGGGGCCTGATTCCCGCTACCGCTAAAGGGGTTTCCCTGCAACCTGTCCACCCGGGCCTGCAATTGGGCAGTTTCAGCCCTTGAGTCGGCTACCTCTTGTCTAGACGCGGCCAACTCGGTCTGTACCAATGCCAGGGCTGCCATAACATCATCAAGGGAAGCCATAATCACACTTCAGCACAATCAAGAAGACGGTATGTACTTGGGCCGATTATTCTGTCAGGCTTAGTCGATCCTGGTCTTTGGAATTGTGCTGAAGATAAATGGGTTCCACCTCCCGACGTCCCCGGTGTCTAGCTGAAAGCATACAGATCACCAAGGCAGTCGAGCGAGGGAGGGAAAGGAAGGGGACAGTGGGGAGGGAGAGCTGTAACAACAATAGAAGTACACTAAGTATACACACCATGGACTCTATGTATACATCATAAGAATTCCTTCCTTTACCAACAACTACAGTTCGCCTTAGGTCATACCTGGAATAGGAAAAGTTGGTGGCCTCAAATACCAGAAGAGATAAAGGAAATACCAGGGACCAAACCTACCACAAGGAGACAAAGAACAGATTGAGAACAATGAAGTATCGATCATATAACATGTAACAACGTTCCTCGCATCCTACCAGCTTTTATCAGGTATGTTCTTTGGTCCAAGGATTCCCTGTATCCCCTGTGATCTCTCTTCTGAAGTGAGACAAAATAAAAAGGTTGCGGGGACAAAACGAAGATGTGGGCAACAGGACGTATTAATACTTCTTAATACGATTTGTATCCTATGGTTGAATACCCAGCTCTTGTACACACACAATGTTTATGTGGCTGAACGAACAGATCCTGGAAACCATAGAGCCAGCGAACAATAATGTCTCCACACAAATAACAGTACTTTACTGGTGCTTTCTCCCAGTCTCTTTCTGCAGGTCAAAGGAATTTCCCAAAAGGAACAGGAATAAGTGGTTGCAGTACATAACCCAGTCGATCAGGAGTGAATAACCCCGAAAGCGGAAATCTCACGGCCCAGGAGATTCCACATTTAAGTCTTGCCACCACACGGAAAACAACACGGGGAGAAAGAGTCTCATAGCCAGCAACAGCGGAAAGACCAAATCGAGGTGCAAAGCTCACCTCGCGCTGCTCCGCTGCAACTGTAGAGTTGTACCCAACCCAACACAGGGTACACGAGGAAACGAGTGCTGAATGCAGTTCAATCACTTACTTCATCTGTAGCTGAAGGTTCGTCACCATACCAGATTCACGGCGTGAATAATCGGCAGCGTCTGTTTCCCTCGCTGCCTGTTTATTTCCTGGTTGTGCGCGCCGACCCGCGCCATGCCCCTTACGTCACGGGCATGCCGGAAGTTGGAGTTTTCTGGTCTCGCGCACTAGGGGAAACCATAGCAAAAGCAGAGGCAGCGGCACTCATACCATACCAATCCTGACAGTAATAGCCACATTGCATATCAATAGGGGCATGGCTTTAGAGGGGGTGTCTGAGATGTTAAACCCCTCTAATAAATATATTTTCTGAAAAAACAGTTATGTATAGGTGCTTTCAGTCGGGTATTGTGAGATGTAAGTCGGATTTCACCATCGATACTTACGTACACACAGACAAAAATGCACACACACTCTTCCCTCTTTGTATTGATAGTCCTCAGAATGTTAGTTATTTAAAAAGATATTGTATTTTGTCTCTTAGTACCCCTACAAATCTGCATTCCTCTCCCTTTCCACTGCACCTTATGCCCCTCTCATGTACTCTGCTTGTCCTATAATGTATTTAAACATTATATGCCAGCCTGATTGTTGTAAAGTTTGAAGCTTGCCCCCCCAATCTTATTGACCAAGCTGCGCCCCTGCATATCAGCAGAAGGTATAAATAAATAAAGCTGTGTATGACGTGAAAAATTAGTTGAGCACTGGACGCACTAAACCACTATATGGGTATATGCCTTTCTGTTGGCCAGCTGCACCGAGCTGGGGCAACACGCAACACATGAGCAGGGATAGTGCAGGTTTGAGGGGGGATGTATGACATTACAACGCATACTTTTACATCGCATGCTTTTACAACGCGGTTTTTACAACGCATACCATTACAACGCATAGTGCTTTGGGGCGCTGGATAGTGAATAGTTTAATTTACTATTCCAACTCCAGTCCCCGTGGATAGTAGGGAAGGTGTTGGACAGTAAATTAAACCTATTCCCTATCCTAGAGCGCCCCCCAGCGCAATGCGTTGTAATGGTTTGCGTTGTAAAAGTTGCGTCGTAAAGGCACTGCGTGGTCAAAGTTGCGTTGTAAAGGATGTTTCCCTTGAGGGGTGATGATATAATGGTTAGCTAGGTTCCTGGATGGAAGAGCTAGTTTGGGGCTCTAGAAGTGATGTGACCAGGCAAATTTAGAAGTAGGGGTTGTAGGGAGGGGTAGAGACTCAGAGGACTGAAAGGACTTTAATATGTTTGAGGGCTGTTGGACAAAGGGGAGTTCTTCATGGGTGACCCGTGAGCTGGATTGTCTTTATGTATTAGTGAGGCACACATGGTCTGCCAGCTGCAGTGCAGACCTGTCTCATTAAAGCGGTATTTTCACATTCAAATAAGTGCATGTTGTCTTTGTGCTATATTGCCCACCAGCTACAGTTGCACATATGAAATGCCTTCTCAGGAGTGTAATTGCACTTAATTTGGTTTTTTTTTCTCAAGGAGGAAATATTTCTCTCTCTGGAGCAACCATTATCCCTACATCCAAACTAATTTTAATGTTTGTCCCTTTCCATTCCCACCCTGGAAAGGGATTTCTTACTACCCCTTGGCATGAATACATTTTAACCAGTTTCCAGTGTAGGAATGAGACGAGGAGAACTTTATGAATACCCACATATTTTTCTTGGGTGTTCCTAGGCTTTATAAGACATCCCTACACTGGTTTACACACACACAAGTGCAAATTCACATTATATGAATTGAAAAAGTGAATTTGTACAACTAAATTAAGACATGCAAGTTGAATCTACACGTTCGAATGGCTTTGAAAATTAAGCCTTTATAGTTCAGAAATAAGAAGTATTAAAAATGAAAAAAGAACTAACCATTAAAGGACAGAATCCTATTTTTAAAATTGGACATTTTCGTGTGTGCATATGTCTTTATCCAGCTAAATTATTCAAAAGTATCTAATACACACAAGATCCAGCAGCAGGTTAGGTACAAAGAAGGATGAGAAAACATTCATTTGGTTTTAATGTGGCGATCTCTAATATATATTTCGCGTGGTAAATCTGTGTTTGAAAAGTTAAAATTCAAAAGCAGAATCCACAGTATTTTTCTCTTTTTCAAGTATACGACCAGCCACAGCGTTTTCCCACTTTTCCCACTGCTTTTACATTTAAAGAAAATTTAGAAAAGAAATAATGGACTTTTTTTTCAATCCTTTGAAATTTAATTACCTCCATCAGCATAGCCGAGGCACCCCTCAGGCAAAAATCCTCATAACTGTTAATTTGCCGTATTAAATATTCAGTGTTTCTTTTACATTTTAAAAGCCTAGTTTCACAACTGTAAGACACGTCTGCGTTAGTCCATGGTACATGCATCTCTGGGCTGAAAGCCTTGCAGGGCCTGGTTTCAATAACCAGACTGTAGAACTTTCCACTTCTATCAGTCCTCTGTGAAGGGCTGAGATATATTAAAGCAAATGCGTCAATTGCTAGCTTTAAAATTATATATACTTTTTTGTCAGTGTGCAGTAATATTGAACATAAAATACAGATATTAGATAAAATAACTTGCTATGGTCTATGGAGCCCACCCATAACGAGGAATCTATCCTCTACCGTCTTATTGCAAATGAAAAAGCTCTATGGATAGAATCCCCAATACTGGTGGTCTGGTCGGATCTTCACCTCTTTTTCTGTCTTCTCCCGCATCTCATCAAAAGCAATGAAAAATTACCACGTCAAAGACCAAGGCAATGAGTAAGGAGTTCTAAACATCTTCGTAATCTACCCTGGTATAAATTACAAGCCCTCTATGAAGCTCCTGCATCAATCTTATAAACCACTCCTTGTTCTTAAACACTCCTGGCACAGATTCTCTTCTTCAATTTTCAAAGACGCCTTCCTTGTCTCTTATTCTCCATTGTCCGCTTGCCTTTCTAGTGCTTTAATGAATATTACAAGGTAGATCTCATGATGCCTCGATGAAACTGTCCTCATTTCTGCATCAAAAAGTAACCGCATCCTCCCATCTGTTCCTTGCCTCAGTCAAGACCATAAAGAGGAGGAACTCATGTCCAAAAGCAGAGAGGGCCTGACTGTCCATTTAGTCCCCCACCGCCAGTTCTCACTATTAAACAGTTCTATGGGAAATTGGTATGCATGGCACATTCCTCTTTTCATGCAGACAAGATACCTAAATGGTCTATTTTGTCCAAACAAATTTTTAAGATCGACAACTCACTTTCAACCACAGCTTGATGTAACATTTGAGTTTCACCATCTTAAAACCTCTGCAATGCTCTATCAGTTTTTCCAAGTCAATGTCATGAAAGTCTGAAACTCACCTTCCCCTGCTTCTTTGGCTCAGATTTCTGAGTCTTTGGGGATTGAGGACAGTGTCCCCTCTCAATCCCATTTCTCCCATCTGTCAGTAGAAAAGACCGCCCAGGGTCTTCATTCAATTAAATCTGAGTCTCCGTTGAATCTCAGCCCCACCCACATCCTCATTTAATATCATTCAATATCTTCTGTTCTTCATTCCATCCTAATTGATCTCTTTAATCTTTTCATCAGCAGCAGTACAGTCCTGCAAGACTGGAAACAAGCACTTATAGTCCTCTATAAAAAAAATTTAAAAACAGACACTGACCCAATGATTTTTACCAATGTTTTAAAAAATAAAATTTTTGGTAGTGTTATATAGCGCAAACTAGACCCAGAGGTATCAGAGCGCTTTACATGAGCACCAGTTACGTTACAGATGGATACATTCATTTTTGTTAGACACGGGGAGAATAAGTGATTTGCCCAGAATCACAGAATGTTGAGTGTCATTGCCGAGACTTGAACCCAGTTCCCCAGCTCAGAGGTCTACCGCCCTAACCACTGGGCCACATTCTCTCCCCCAATGTCTGCCTGATGTCCTTGCTACTGCTTCCAATCAACCTTCCTGAAAAATGAACTCCCATCTTTTCCAAATTCTCGAAGTCCAAATATATTCTCAATTCACTTCAGTCCAGCTTTTACCTACAAAATATTATTGAATCTGTGCTCGTCTCCATCCTCAAGGATCTTCAACTTCTCATAGACGAGACTGATGATGTTTCTTGATTAGTTAGCTGTTTTCGCAATTAAGGAAACTTAAGGAATCGCAAAAAAATGCGATTTCTTGATGCATAGCCGATTGCGATTTCTTAATTGCGATTCCTTAATTTTCGCAATTAAGAAATCGCAAATGGCAACAATGATGCATGTGGCCGTTAAACTTCTCTATTTTAGCTTTCAGAGTCCCCCAAGGATCTTCTCTCAGAAATAAGACCAGCAGCATTTACATCTCTCCTCCAGCCCAACTCATTCATTTTTGTGTGGCTTTTCTTTTAAAACCAACGCAGGTGACAAACAAATCCTCTTCTGTCTAGCTGAGGATTCCCTTACCTTAAAATCATATAGAGACAAAACTGAGCTCCTAGTCATTAGAAAGAGCTTTCACTTGGTGGCCTCATTAACACTGACCCTCCCACTTCCAGTGACAAGAGGCTGCAACCTGTATTAGGCTGGCTAATTTGCAAATGGACCATATCCTAAACCAAACTAGAAACATTTTACAATAGTTGACCTACTAAATCATTCCCTATTCTTGAGGTCAGAAAATACAAAAAAAAATGAGTGACATTTCTTCAGAATTCTTTTCTCTTCCCACCTAACCAGTAGAAGCAACCCTAGTCTCTTTAGCTGCAAAAATGGGGTCTGGAACAACTTCTGAGAAATCAGTGAAAGTGAACTAATGAAGACAATAACAAACACTAGATCAGCATCTCAATCCAATGGTCTACTATTTACAACCATACTAAATGAGATGAGCAAATTTCTCACCAAGTACTGAAAAAGTCTGATTAACTTATCATTGAAGCAGGATTGTGTCATAGACTGTCTTAAAGGAACAAAGGCCATCCTGTGCCCAAGAAAGCCAGCCATGCAATCCACAAGCTCTCCGTAACCTTGTCATGTCAAGTTGCTCTTAATTTTGGTTAAAATGCTAAAAAAGTGTTTTGTGACTTATTTGACGAACTAAGGTCCCGTATAGGTCTTGGTATAGCACAGAAAGATCTCTATTTCAAATTGTTGATGGAAGACTTTGCATACTGACTAAGTGTGACCTCTGTCTTCTCACCCTTTTAGACCTAGCAACATCTGCATTAACACAGTCAGTAAAAGAATGGTTCTAAGTGGCTAGGGACTAGATTTCATCATATATAGAAAAGAGAGATCAACAAATAAAAGTGAGCAGAAATTGCTCAGCCACTTCTCTCACGGACCATAAAGTACCACAAGGTGCAGTTCTATCTTAAACTCCAACATCTTGTATCATCTCTATGCAGATGGTACACAATTATATCTAAATGTAGCCTCCCCAGGAACATACTCCTTCTAGGGCAGACTCCAAAAGACATTCATTCATGGATGTCCTTTCAGAAACTGAAATTAAACCCAAACAAGACCAACTTCCTGCTTATCTCCCGACTGCAAAACTTCATCTAGGTCTAATTCTTGTTGGACCCACTCACTCTACTAGATCATAAACCTCAGAACATTTAATGTACCTTACACACATAAACCCCTTACACACAGGTTATCACCCCCACTTCCATGATTTTTCCCGATGTAGATAACCTTGTCTTCAGTCTTGGAACTGAGGTGGGCGCTGTTACCTTTATGGTACTTTACCGCCCCCCACAATCCATGCCCTCTTTCCCCGCACTGTTTATTGAGCAGCTTGCTAGCATTGCTACCTCTTCTCCTCGCATAGTTATTGCTGGGGACTTTAATTATTGGTTTCAGCACAGGGACGCTGGCCCCCACGCCCTCGAATTGTTTGAAGGTCTCTCGAGCCTGAACTTCAGCCAGTTAGTCACCTCCCCCACCCATAGTGGTGGCCATATACTTGATCATATCTGGGTCTATGGGGTGAAGCCCTCCCACCCGCTTATTACACCTTGCGTGAGGTCGGACCACCGCCTTATCGATACCACCATCTCGATGACTGGTCAGGTCAGGATCCCTTCGCGGGAGGGTGGCATGGCTCGTAAGTGGAAGGCCGTCGACTCTTCCAAACTGCTAACTCATCTGTCTTACACACGTCCGCCTCCCCCCAATAACCCTGACATTAATGAGCTAGATGGGCAAGTCTCTAACTGGCTTATATCAGCCAGCGACATCTTTGCCCCACTAATTAAGTTCCCTCGCTCTCGTCATAACCATTCTCATAAATGGTTTACTCCACTCCTTAAAACTTTACAGTTAGAACTTCGTCAATACGAACGCAGATGGAGAAGAGACTACTGCCCGTCAAGTAGAGATATCTATGTGGCAGCTCGTAATAGGTATAAATCTGCTATCTCTGCAGCCAAGAAAGCCTATGTCTCCGAGCGTATCCTGTCAGCTCCCTGTAAGTCGAAGGAGATCTTTAGAGTTCTGGACCAGTTCACGTCTGACGCCAGAACGCTTTTGTCCCAGGCCCCTACCCAGGAATCTTGCAATGCACTTAGCACCTTTTTTTACAGAAGATTGTTTTGATTAAGGGCACTATCCCGGTCACTTCATTGGATGCTGTTCCCATCACACCCCCTCATAATGCTTTCTCTATCACCCAGCTTCCCCCACTAGACGCTATATCCTTAGCCAACCTGGCTGCCCGGATCAAGTCTGGCTCCCCTGACGACCACTGTCCACCTTCTATACTTCGCGACATCTGCCACTCTCTACCCGACTGTATCCTTCCTCTGCTCAATTCTTCTCTTCTTTCCGGGACGGTACCCAGCTCCTTCAAGGAGGCCGTTCTAGTGCCTCTGTTGAAGAAGCCTGGAGCCGACCCTGCCGTCCCGGCAAACTATCGTCCTATCTCTCTCTTACCTTTTTTCTCAAAAATCTTGGAAGCCCATGTCACTGCCTGTCTCTCGGGGTTCATCGAGAGTTCCATCTTTCTCGAGGCCAACCAGGCCGGCTTCCGCCCTGGTCATTCTACGGAGGCTGTGATCCTGGCTGTCCTAGACACCTTGAGAGACGGAGCTGACAAGGGTACCTCCCAGGCCCTGGTATTATTAGATCTGTCGGCCGCTTTCGACACGGTGGACCATAACATCCTCCTCCACCGTGTCGAACAGGCCGGCATCCAGGGCCTGGCGCTGGCCTGGGTGAAATCTTTCCTTATGGGGAGATCCCAGTCCCTCAGCCTAGGTACATTTAGGGCCCCTAGGGAACATCTGCCTTGTGGGGTCCCTCAGGGCTCCTCTCTATCCCCTCTTCTTTTCAATCTCTATCTTCGCCCTCTTCTTTCTTCTTTGAGGCAGTGGGACGTCCGCGTCTTCAATTACGCGGACGACCTACAACTCATTTTCTCTCTAAACTCTCCTTCTTCTATTCCCACTTTTCAGGCAGTCATGTCCCATATCTTCCAGTGGATGTGTCAGAACCAGTTGAAATTGAACCCCGGTAAGACGGAGCTCCTCCTGCCGGGTAAGAGCGCCGTCCACTGGGGTCCACATTTCTGGCCGACAGAGCTTGGCTCTCCTCCCTCCCCGGTAACCTCGGTGAAAAGCCTCGGGGTCACTATTGACGCTGGGGTCTCTCTGGGGCCGCAGGTGGGGACAGTGGTCTCCTCCTGCATGTTCCAACTGCGCAGGATCAGGAAAGTGGCCTACCTTCTTACTCCCGATGCCTTGCTTCAAGTCATCATGGCCCTTGTTCTCTCCCGCCTGGATTTTTCAAATTCCATCTACTACGGCTTGCCCAAATGCTCCATCAATAGGTTGCAAGTCATTCAAAACCAGGCGGCGAGACTGGCCCTCGGGATTCCGAAGTGGCAGTCCGCCAAACCCCTCCTTATCAAGCTACACTGGCTCCCGGTCAGCCTAAGGGCTGCCTTTAAGGTTGGCTGTCTTATTTTCAAATCTCTCTCTGGTTCCTGTCCCGCCTTTCTGAAATCCCTTATCTGCCCCTACTGTCCCTCACGTAACCTTAGATCACTTCACTTACATCTTCTGGTGGTCCCTCCCTTCAAACTCTGTAGATCTGGGGGTCGAAGATTTGCCTTTCTCGGCCCCAAACTTTGGAACTCTCTCCCCCTCGACTTCATATCCAGAATACTTCTTTGAAACAGAACTGTTCTTCAGCAATCTTAAAAGACCTTGTGTGTTTTTCCAAAACAAATCACTAATCCAGCAGCAAGAGCCCTGGTTTCAGCAACATGCCCACCAAGTAATCAGAATCAGTAAGTCAAGGCTTCACCACAGACGCTTGACAGTCAGCTGCCTTCCACCTGATGACTCCTGCAATTTTTGGAAGAAAAATGTTTCTTTTGTGGTGTTGAGGCCATTGTTTATAATGTTAACACTAGTGTAGTAGTGTCTATCAGAAGGTAGCAAATGTTTTGAAATGTAACATTCATTCAAATAAGGGGAACACAATTGCTGAACGGAGGAGCTGCCTCTGACCCCTGACCCCTGACCTTCAGTGCCCCCACAGAAGCTGCCATGGCGACTCCTCTGAAGGCACAGAGACCACACAGGGCTGGCGTTAATCTCAGAACTCAAAGCCAGGCCCTCGGTCTAACCGGAAGTTACATAAGTTTCAACCGGAAATACATTTCCTCATCAGTGTTTTTGTCCTTTTACAGCTCAGACCACATCAATCGTCACTCTTAACTGCAGAGTTTCCATTTTTGAAGCAGTTGCCGAGGCCATGATTGCTTCACAATAACAGTCACAATGAACTTTAAAACTCAAACCACTCTGAATGTTCATGTTCAACGCTTAAATGAAGTCCTTCTCCTTCTCATATACTGTGAAGCACCTTTCTTTGGTTATGCAATGCCTTTTTCACAGCTTTCTCCAAAATGAACTCCGTCATTTGTTGCAATTTACTTTTCTTTGAATGCAGACATTAATTTTCCAACGCAGTTTTGAAACAAATCCCAGAGTGGTGGTGCCAGGGAAAAAAGAATAAAGAGTGTTTACTTTTCTTTTATGAGTTCATGGAGTAGCCCATGTCAGGATTTCACTGATCACAGTTTCCAAATCATTGAATTCCTCAATAAAACATGTGAAAGGTTTTCGTTAACACTTTCTACTTGGCGCAGCATGCTCAGGGAAACATGCAAAATCCAAGAACACTGAAGAAAACAGGAAGTTAGTAAAAAAATAAATCAGGTAAGAAGGAGAACCCCTCTCCCTCTTGAGACGCTGCTGGACCCCCATGGTTGGCAGCATGCAGGGGCCCGGCCAAAGGCATGCCAAGTTGTGACACTCATCTTGCAATGCCGGTATCGCTGAGGATGACTTGCGGAGGCATCTAAATAGTCTTAGAAACTTATGCATTATTTTCAAAGTTACACCCCAAACATTTTTAGGTTTTGCTTGCACAGCGCTCACGCTGTGCTTGTGAAATCTATTGTATTTAATATAAATCTTAAAAGGGGCTTACATCCCGCCCCCTTGCTTTCCTTGCTTTTCATTGGTTCCAACGCTTGCCACTTATCTTTCCTCCGTTTCTATTGGCTGTAGCATACTCTTTCCTGTTTGTGCTGCTCTTATAACGTGCCCATTCCCCATGTACTGTTTCCATCCACTTTTGGGGAACTATTTTTTGTAAGGTTTGCCTGCACGGTGCTTGCCCTGCGCTTGTTAGGTCTCGCCCTGGAACAGGGACGGAGACTTATAGTCGGCTGATGCCGGGGAATGAGGGACACAAAACTGGCACGATTTTTAGCAGTCGGATTTGGCTGCGCGAACGCGCACGTTCCGTCCTGCGCCGCCCTCCCAGCCTACTGCGCATGCGCCGCCCTCCCAGCCTACCGCGCATGCATGCATGCACACAGACACAGACACACACACACACACACACACGTCGCAGACAGACACTCGCTCACACACACACCCCCTCCCCCACAGTCACACACACGCACTCCAAGACACATACACACACGCACGCACACACATACACACACATACACAGGCCGCCCCCCCCCCGCGCCTACATGCTCCTCTCCCTCCGCCCGCCCGCCGCTCAGCAACGCACTCACCGGCTTCCTCTCCTCAGCTGCAAGGCCCGGCAGCAGGACTCTTCTTCCCTCCTTCGGCACCGGGGCGCAGGGTAGGCTCCTGCCTGCTCCGGTGCTCCCTGCTCCCAACACGGCTCCAATCGCGGCTCTTCCGTGGGAGGCGGGGTAGGCTCCCGCCCTCCTACTTCCTGTTTCCGGGTGTCGCGCCGGCCTGCCTGACTTCCTGGTCGCAGGCCGGCAGAGTAACGAGGATGTTTTGCGGTATGTATTTATTTATTTAATTATGCATTTTTATATAGCGCAGACTTTACCCGAAGGCGGTATTTATTTATTTATGTATTTATGCATTTTTATATAGCGCGGACTTTACCCGAAGGCGGTATTTCTTTATTCATGTATTTATGCATTTTTATATAGCGCGGACTTTACCCGAAGGCGGTAATGCTTGCCTTAGCGTAATGGTGTTCCTTCTTAATTTATTGGTGGTGTCCCTGTTAGAATTATTCCCACTTTTAGTCTAGCAATGCTTGGCATGATGTTGGCATCTTTGGCATTATTGAGCCCATCCCTGGTATAATGGGACCACAACGTATTGTGGGCATTCTTGACCCAATTGTGCTTCTCTTCACCAGCGGTGATGGTCATCCCTGGCATGCGATGGGTGTTCATGGAATTGGATGTTGATATGTAGACATGTAAAGCCAGACTCTGTCCATGGGGCAGTAATATTCATGAGTACTTGATAACATGGAGATCAAAGATACAACTAAAACTGAAAAGCCATTATTTTGAGAGACTGTCATATTTGTTTTTGGGAATCAGAAATATTTATTAAAATGAAATGCTTGTAATAACAAGCCAATGCATGATTACCAGCTGTGATCGTGTTTTCAAAATGTTTGTAAAGTTGATATTAAAGTGATAATTCATGCTAATTTCTGTAGTCTTATTTACATCTTGTTTACAATTATACTATACTACTAATGTATGTTTACTAGCCATAACTGTACTGTTATATGTTACATTTTAATTACAGTGTTTGCCTTTTACAATCATTTTCTTACAAACTACCTCGTAAAACAAAAATATTTATGGCTAAAATATTTTGCACTGTTTGCACAATATATTTGTGATGTTTACACTTACCTATTTGAAATTAAAATGTACAAATGGACATTTAGTCAATTACCATTAAAAAGTTTAACTTTTTTGCTAAGATATTCTTGTAATCTTTTATGCAAACAAATTTAAATACTGCATAAATAATTTTAACAACAAATACTTTATATGTAGCTTTTTATGTACATAAGAAAACTATAGCATAAAGCAAAAAACATTGCCATTTACAATAATAATAGCTCAAACTTAAATAATGCGAGACCTATTGCATTGCAAATGCTTGTTTTTATTTTGAAAGTGCTGGCATTTCTGTTCAAAAGATTTTGCCATCTGACCCGCTGTGTTTAATTAGTTTAAGCGATTTCTGTTTCACTTGTGCTGTCAATTTGATTGTTTACATGAGGTTTGGAACGCATAAGCCTCTAAGCTTTGCTTTCAGCTCCGAGCCCCTGGTTTTTGCCTTAAAGCCATCACTAATGCTTTAAGTTCTAAATATGCTTGCATGCAAACACGATGTCACACACACACACTTGACTTGCACTGGTTGACTGTGTATATTTGCCAAAGTCACTGAGAGATGCGCCATCTGCCTGGACATGGCAGCGCACATGTAAGTCTCCCAACTGAAAGTAGCTTGATAGAAAAGGGAATAGCGTGTTTGCCCATTTCTTTTGATTATTCAGCAGTAACCATTGGGTGAGCGCTTGATGTGAACCAATCGGTGCCTCCGTAGCCCTGTGGCACGACTTACAACACAAACAAACTGATAGTGGCCCTATCAGAATAGTAATAGGCATGTTTGCAGGCTTCTCTCCTCTCATTTTCAGCAAGAGCCAATGGTTTCAAGAGTGCTCTTAACCAATCAGAGCCTACGATTTGCTGGGGCCAACTGACTGTAAAAAACTTGGTCTCCGACTCCACCACAACTGTGAATAACAAAGGGGTTGGCACGGAAAAGTTGTTTGGTCTGGTGATCAGTATTTTTAAAGCAGATTGGGGAATTGTTTTAACACAATGTATACCATTTTGTCTGAATGTATATATTCCGAAGCTGGCTTTGTTGTGTTTTATTGTGTGAACTTACCAACCCAGCCAGGCCAATCATTTCAATTCGCATCTGCATGGACATGATCACTCGCCGCTCTCTTGGCTATGCTTATGTTTATTTTCAGCAGACGGTAAGTGCCATACGAACCTGGCTTAGTATTTTATCATAAATGTCTTGTACCTGTTGCGATGCACTGTTTGTAAACCCTTGTATGCTACAAATGTGCGTTTACTGCAAGTGGGAGGGGCTCGTGTTTTTTCGAGCAGTAAAATGCTTCTATATATGTAGCACTGGTTCACTGCGCTGATACACTCATTGCCTCTACTGTTTGACTTGTACTCAGAAGACATGTATTGCAGAAGTAATTAGATAGTGGGCAGGTGAGCAGTTGCTACACAGAGAACCCACAGTGTTTGATGGTTTTGCCACCGTTTATAGAATGTCTTGTGACATTGGCATGTACATTTGAGACAAGATATGGACCGTAGGGAATAAGGATAGATTATCACGTAGCTCTAATATGATTCTTTTTCATTTATTGCATAGAAATAATCTCAACCCTATGCAGTTGCATAAAGCAACTATGCGCACAACAGACTTTGCATGTGCAAAATCCATTAATTTTCATTTTGATAACTTTATTTTGGTCGTGGACCATAAAAGTGCAGATAAAATACATACAAGCACGATAATAAAAATCCATAAATAAGTAACAGTTAAAAAATTATTAAACCACAAGTTTGTCCCAAGTTATCAGTATGTTATCAAAAAAGGGGAGTAAAAGAAATAGGAATACTAAAGGGGGGTTGCTCCAATTAGGTCCTTGTCAAAAAGGTAGTCCTTCTGTGCCACATACCGTGTAAGAAGCGGGAGACAGCAAATACAATGGGGGGGGGGGGGGTATCATATGTTAAAATTCTGCAAGCCTGAGCACATTGTCTAAGTCCCAGGTTTCTACACAGAGGGGCCAACCAGCATTTCCGTATTTTGCTATACGCTGAGCAGAAGAACAAGACATGAACAATATCTTCTGTGCTATTGTTACATGCTGGGCAACTTCCCTCATTTGATATAGTCCATTTGGAAGTCAGCCCCCTGATGGGCAAACAGCCATGCCTTAGTTGAATATATAATTTTCTCGCAAGAGGAGGCTGTATTAGATCTAAAAAGTCCTCCTTCTTGGGCACAGCTTTCACTTGCAGGAATTCGATTGTTAGCCTGCCCTGGGATGGCGAGCTGAGTAGCGTGTTGAGGCTGTTGATTCTCAAGATAGCCAACAGTTCTGACCTCTGGAGCCTAGGACAGCTCACCTCCGGGGACTCCCACAATTGGGGCAAGCCAATTTGATAAAGCAAGGCCTTAATGTGGGATAGCCAGGGTATGTTTTTGTTCTTGAGCTGCCCCCAGACCATAGAAAATTCCAATCTGTAGTCAACAAGTTGCGGTACAGTCCAGAGCCTTCTCCAATATAGCAGGGGTCGTGCGGCAATCAGATCTTTTATGGACTCAATCTAACCGCAATGGTGTGAGAGGGGTGCTTTGGGGTAAGCCTACCAGATTTCTCATGAAAGCTTGTTCCCCTTTAGTAGACGCAATACGTTCTTATGCCCCCATAGTTCTGCCCCGTACATAGCTGCAGACCTGGTCTGAGCTCTATAAGTTTCAAGGACGGGGCGACTGGTTTAAAGTGTGTAGTTTTGCAAATTTCCCAATCCCCCCTGTAATCTGTGAAAGTCTCAGGGCAGATCTAGACACCTGTTGACCCCAGTCAAAGTCTTCAGTTAACGTGACACCCAGGTAGACAAAGGTTTTCACCCGCTCAAGTGGGGTGCCGTTCAAGGCAGGGCTCGGGCGGGTGTGCTTCAGGGGATTGAAAACTATAAACTTGTTTTTTTTATCCAGGTTAACCTCCAATCCCCTCGAGGCACAGAAAGTTGAAAACCCATCCAGAACCTGCTGGATGCCTGATGATGTTCGGGATAGCAGCAAAGTGTCGTCCGCGAACATCAGAGCAGGCACCCTTCCAGTTGCCAATCTCGGGGCATCGTTATCCCTAACACCCTCCAATTCATCTATCAAGCCATTAACATAAAGGCTGAAGAGGCTAGGGGCGAGGGCACAGCCCTGTCGTACCTCCCTGGTTACATGAAAGGGGGCCGAGAGTTCGCCGTTCCTTCCACACCTGACTTGGGCAAAATTCCCCGCATGGAGTCGGATCAAGACATCTAATAAATAGAGCGGGAGGCCTAGCTCTTCCAATACTCTCCATAGTTTTTCTCTGGGCACAAGATCAAAGGCAAATGGGAGTGGGGTCGCACACTACTCACACACCGGCGGTGTCGCCCCTAAGGACTCTGGTCAATGTAGTAAAGTTTTCGCGATGCATCATCTTTCGATCTTCTGCTATCTTCGCTGTCTTCGCCATCCCTGGACACGTGTTTCGGGGTATTACCCCTCATCAGCAGGAATAGGCAGTGTACTGGGGTTGCCGATGGCTGCCAATATCTGCCAGGTATAGTACCACTCAGGCGCGTAGGTGCGGGATCCCAGGCTCGTCAGCCTGCTGCTCAAGGGAGCTTTAAAGTTACAAATGGGAGTGGGGTCGCACACTACTCACACACCGGCGGTGTCGCCCCTAATGACTCTGGTCAATGTAGTAAAGTGTTCGCGATGCATCATCTTTCGATCTTCTGCTATCTTCGCTGTCTTCGCCATCCCTGGACATGTGTTTCGGGGTATTACCCCTCATCAGCAGGGATAGGCAGTGTACTGGGGTTGCCGATGGCTGCCAATATCTGCCAGGTATAGTACCACTCAGGCGCGTAGGTGCGGGATCCCAGGCTCGTCAGCCTGCTGCTCAAGGGAGCTTTAAAGTTACAAATGGGAGTGGGGTCGCACACTACTCACACACCGGCGGTGTCGCCCCTAAGGACTCTGGTCAATGTAGTAAAGTGTTCGCGATGCATCATCTTTCGATCTTCTGCTATCTTCGCTGTCTTCGCCATCCCTGGACACGTGTTTCGGGGTATTACCCCTCATCAGCAGGGATAGGCAGTGTACTGGGGTTGCCGATGGCTGCCAATATCTGCCAGGTATAGTACCACTCAGGCGCGTAGGTGCGGGATCCCAGGCTCGTCAGCCTGCTGCTCAAGGGAGCTTTAAAGTTACAAATGGGTGTGGGGTCGCACACTACTCACACACCGGCGGTGTCGCCCTAAGGACTCTGGTCAATGTAGTAAAGTGTTCGCGATGCATCATCTTTCGATCTTCTGCTATCTTCGCTGTCTTCGCCATCCCTGGACACGTGTTTCGGGGTATTACCCCTCATCAGCAGGGATAGGCAGTGTACTGGGGTTGCCGATGGCTGCCAATATCTGCCAGGTATAGTACCACTCAGGCGCGTAGGTGCGTGATCCCAGGCTCATCAGCCTGCTGCTCAAGGGAGCTTTAAAGTTACAAATGGGAGTGGGGTCGCACACTACTCACACACCGGCGGTGTCGCCCCTAAGGACTCTGGTCAATGTAGTAAAGTGTTCGCGATGCATCATCTTTCGATCTTCTGCTATCTTCGCTGTCTTCGCCATCCCTGGACACGTGTTTCGGGGTATTACCCCTCATCAGCAGGGATAGGCAGTGTACTGGGGTTGCCGATGGCTGCCAATATCTGCCAGGTATAGTACCACTCAGGCGCGTAGGTGGGGGATCCCAGGCTCGTCAGCCTGCTGCTCAAGGGAGCTTTAAAGTTACAAATGGGAGTGGGGTCGCACACTACTCACACACCGGCGGTGTCGCCCCTAAGGACTCTGGTCAATGTAGTAAAGTGTTCGCGATGCATCATCTTTCGATCTTCTGCTATCTTCGCTGTCAAGTCAAGTCAAGTCAAGTAATTTATATAGCGCGCTACATACCCAGAGGGTCTCAAGGCGCTTGAAGAAGGGTGGGGAATTACAGGTCGAAAATCCAGGTTTTAAGTTGCTTTCTGAATGCAATGTGGTACTGAGTGAGGTGAAGGTGAATGGGAAGTGAGTTCCAGGTTTTAGCCGCCAGGTAGGAGAAGGATCTTCCTCCCATGGTGGTTTTGTTGATGCGGGGTACAGCAGCAAGGGCTTGGTTGGAAGAGCGTAGCTGGCGGGAGGGGGTGTAGAAGGAAAGTCGTGTGTTGAGGCATTCGGGTCCAAGTTCGTAAAGTGATTTGTGTGCGTGGGTTAGGAGGCGGAATGTTATCCTCTTATTGACGGGGAGCCAGTGGAGGTTTTTCAGGTGATCAGAGATGTGGTCTTTACGCGGGATGTCTAGTATGAGTCTGGCTGATGCGTTCTGGATGCGTTGGAGTTTTTTCAGAAGTTTTGCGGTGGTGCCGGCGTATAGGGTGTTTCCGTAGTCCAGGCGGCTTGTAACCAGAGCGTGGGTGACCGTTTTTCTAGTTTCGGTGGGGATCCAACGAAATGTTTTTTTGAGCATGCGAAGAATGTTGAAGCAGGATGATGAGACGGCGTTGACTTGTCTGGTCATCGAGAGTGAGGAGTCCAGGATGACGCCCAGGTTCCGTGCGTGGTCCGTCGGGATGGGTGCTTTTCCAAGGGCCTCTGGCCACCAAGAGTCGTCCCAAGCGGAGGGGGAGGTACCTAAGATAAGGACTTCTGTTTTGTCTGAATTCAGTTTCAGACGGCTGTGTTTCATCCACTCGGCTACTTCTTTCATTCCTTCATGAAGGTTGGTTTTGGCGGTGTTAGGGTCTTTGGTGAGTGAGAGGATCAGTTGAGTGTCATCAGCGTAGGAGATGATGTTGAGGTTGTGTTGGCGTGCGATGGCCGCGAGGGGGCTCATGTATACGTTGAAGAGGGTGGGGCTGAGTAAAGATCCTTGTGGCACGCCGCAAATGACTTCAGTGGCGTCTGACTTGAATGGTGGGAGGCGGACTCTCTGAGTTCTGCCGGCAAGGAACGAGGTGATCCATTCCAGTGCTTTTCCTTGGATTCCGATGTTACTGAGGCGTTGTAACAGGGTGCTATTTCTATTTAGGGGGTTTTATAGAGCGCTTGGTGACGCACAGCGGCGTGTCCCCGCGCTAAGGAGCTAATACCTACCAGAACTTACAAATGCAGAAAAGCTACTGTGTGAATAAAGCAGTCTTCAGCTTGGCTCTAAAGATTGTTTCTGAAGGTTCTAGTCGCAGCGCCATAGGTAGCTTGTTCCATCTGGATGCTGCGAGGTGCCTAAAAGATCTTCCACCCATCCGGGCTCTGGACACCTTAGGAATTGCCAGGAGTCCTGAGCCGGAAGATCTCAGAGAGCGAGACTGCTCATAGGGTGTCAGCAATCCTTTCAAAGGGAGCGGAGCTCTCCCGTTGATAATCCGGTGGCACGTGCACAGGGCTTTAAATTCCACCCTGCTACGGATCGGGAGCCAGTGCAGAGACCGGAGGGCCGCTGCGGAGCCTGCTCTTCTGGGTAATCTAAGCACTAGTCTGGCATTCTGGAGAACCTGAAGACGGCTCAAATTCTTTTCCAGAGTTCCTAAGTAGAGAAGATTGCCGTAATCCATCTTTGACGTGACTAGTGCATGCACCAGAGTTTGGCGGGCTCTGATAGGTAAGAATTTTAATACCTTCCTGAGACTTTTGAGGGTCCCAAAGCATGATCCAACCACCTGATTGATCTGGGGACCAAAGGCAAGGTCAGAGTCAAACCAAATGCCCAGGTTCTTTGCTTTCTGGCTAGGGGTGGGTGCTGGACCCAAGCACGACGGCCACCATGCCGACGTCCACGCCGATTGGCCTCCCCCCACCACCAGTACCTCGGTCTTGCCTCCGTTGAGTTTGAGGCAATTGGCGGACATCCAGGCCGCGAGGTCTTGCATGCAAGCTCTGAAGATGTCCGCCGAGGGACCGGGCGCACGTGATAGGGAGATGACCAACTGCGTGTCGTCGGCATATGATACCATTTGGAGGCCGTAACTCTCTACCAAGGTAGCGATCGGGGCAACATAAAGATTAAAAAGAGTTGGGCTCAGGGACGAGCCCTGCGGCACCCCCTGATCCAGAGAGATGCGCTCAGAGTAATGGTCACCCTGCCTTACTTGGAAACCCCGGCCTGCAAGAAATGAGTAAATCCATTTCAGTGCTGCCCCTCTCACCCCGCCTTTGCTCAGACACTGTAGCAAGATGGAGTGTGCTACAGTGTCGAACGCCGCACTGAGGTCCAGGAGGATTAAGGCCATGGTTTGGCCCTCATCAGCACCTTGCCTGAGGGTTTCGGTAGCTCTAAGAAGGGCAGACTCCGTAGAGTGACGCGGCCGAAACCCGAATTGCGTAGGGTGAAGGAGGTTGCTTTCTTCCACAAATTTCATTAGCTGCTTATTTACCACTTTCTCCGCGACCTTAGAAAAATAAGGCAGCAAGGAGATGGGGCGAAGATTATCTAACTTCTCGAAGCTAATGTTGGGCTTCTTACGTAGGGGGAGCACCACAGCCTGTTTCCAGTCCTCTGGTATGGAACTGGATAGAAAGGAGATATCTAGCAGGTGTCTGATATAGGGTTCTAGTGTTTCCAGACTGTCTCCCAGCTTTTTTGGAGAGGCGGGATCCCGAGGAGAGACTGTGTCGAAGGCTGCGGAGAGGTCGAGGAGGATGAGGGCGACTGTGTCTCCATTGTCCAGTAGAGTTCGAATGTCGTCTGTTGCAGCGATGAGTGCGGTCTCGGTGCTGTGTTTGGCTCGGAATCCGGACTGTGAGGAGTCGAGGGATTTGTTGGTTTCGAGGAAGGCGGCGAGCTGGTTGTTGACAGCTTTCTCGATGACTTTGGCCGGGAATGGAAGGAGCGAGATGGGGTGGTAGTTTTTGAGTTCGGTGGGGTCAGCTGTGGGTTTTTTCAGAAGGGCGCTGAGTTCGGCGTGTTTCCAGATATCCGGGAAGGTGGCGGAGTTGAGGGAGCAGTTGATGACGTCTCGGAGGTGTGGTGCTATGATGGAGTCTGCTTTGTTGAAGATGTGGTGAGGGCATGGGTCTGTGGGGGATCCTGAGTGGATGGAGTTCATCAGGCGGATGGTGTCCTCAGTAGAGATTAGGTTCCAGTCATTAAGGAAGTTCCAGGGGGGTGAAGGTACGACAGAAGGTTGGGTGGGTTGGTCTCCAGGTTGGTTGTCGAAGCTGTTGTGGATGTCTGCGATTTTGTCGTGGAAGAACGAAGCAAAGGGTTTGAGAGGGAGTGATGTCGTTGGAGTTGGAAGTAGGGTTGGTAAACTCTTTGACGATGTTGAATAATTCCTTGCTGTTGTGGGCGTTGTTGTCAAGTCGGTCTTTGAATGCGGCTTTCTTGGCAGTCCGGATCAGTTGGTGGTGTATGCGGGTGGCGTTTTTAAAGGCGTCCCTGGTGCTGGTGTTTGGATCTTTTTTCCAGGCCTTCTCAAGGGAGCGACAGAGTTTCTTGGATTTCTTAAGATCATCGTTGAACCAGGGGGCGTTTTTGCTGCCTGGTTTGATTTGACGTTTTTTCAAAGGTGCTAGGTTGTCGGCGCTGTGGGTTAGGCAATGAGTGAGGTTAATGGCTGCTTGGTTGGGGTTTGAAGAATGGGCAGGGGGATTTTGTAGAAGCGATGAGGAGATCTGGTCGATGGTGATTTTGTTCCAATTTCTTCGCAGAGTGGGTTGAGGATGGTTGTGGGTTGTGGTCTTTTTGTAGACAAAGTGAAGGCAGCTGTGGTCCGTCCAATGGAGAGCTGTGGTGTGACTGAAGGAGATATGTTTGCTGGAAGTGAAGATAGGGTCTAGTGTGTGACCTGCGTAGTGAGTGGGGGTATTAACAAGTTGTTTGAGTCCGAGGTTGGCGAGGTTGTCCAGAAGGGTGGTGGTGTTGCTGTCGTTGCTCTTTTCCAGGTGAAAATTGAGGTCTCCCAATAAAATGTAGTTCTCAGAGGGGAGGGCGTGTGGGGTGATAAAATCAGTGATGTCTTCACTGAATTGTGCACGGGGTCCTGGTGGCCTGTAGAGGAGGGTGCCTCTGAGTGTGGTCTTGGGGTCGGTGTGGATCTGGAAGTGAAGGTGTTCGGCGCTAGCGAGGTTGACGTCTGAGCTGGTTGAGATGCGGATGGAATTCCTATGGACGATTGCGATGCCTCCTCCTGTCTGATTGGTACGGTCTTTTCGGATGATCTTGTAGCCTTCCGGGATGGCAATGGTGATGTCTGGGGCTGAGGAGGCGTTCATCCAAGTTTCTGTTAGGAAGGCGACGTCCGGAGAGATGGTGTCTAGTAGATTCCAAAGGTCGATGGTGTGTCTGTGGACCGAGCGGGTGTAAACGGGTTGAACGCTACCAACCAGAATATAAGGTTCTTAAGTATTGCCCGGCGGTGTCGCCTCTTGAACCCACAAGATATTTAACAAATGAAGAGGCAGGCGCTGGAGACTGGAAGGCAGGAAACAAGGTTTTATTTTCTCCGGAGGAGAAACACGTCAGTTGGACAGCAGGTATCGTTCTGAGGTGCTCTACTCGCATCTCTGAGGCCTGGCCTCTTATACACAAGTTAATCACTTTATTGCATGAAACACATTCTTGTTAATACTTTGATGTACGAAAAAGACATCCTCGGAATCCCCCTTCGGGCCCGTTCCCACACATATCTACAGTAGAAGTCCCCACCCTGGTCACAGCAGGTGATGACTATCGCGCAGCTGGATATTTCCGCCAATTCATGGAATGCGGGGTTCGATCGGATCTCATGGGGTGGGGGCTTTGATCAACTCGGGGGTCCTTTGATGAGGGAAGCTTTCTATTGCACGGGGAGGGGCAAGGGATAGTATCGGCAGAGCTGGGTGTCGGCCTGGGAACGGGGAAGACAAACGGGCACACGGGGAGAAGGGGGTTTGCATCTAAGGGCCGGGGATCATGAAAGGGAAGAAGGGAGGTGTCGCGCTGGGAACAGGATGAGGGCCTGGGGCAGAGCAGCGCCGAAGAGGGGTTTATGATTCAAGGCAGGTGCAAGCAGGGGGTTGTCGGCATGTGGGGGCTGCCTGCGAGGCTAGGAGAGGGAGAGACGCGCTGGTTATCAGAAAAGGGCAGGGAAGCCATGGTGTTCAAAATGGCGGCTGTTTACGTGCACGAAAGGGTTCGAGAAGAGCAAGAGGGCGCCGATAATGTTGACGGTTTCAGCCTAACTTTCAACAGTCCTCCCTTTTCAACATATCTAGCCAACTTGCTTACTCAATGTCAATTTTCATCAAATTCCTAACCTCGGTATCATACAATGCCCTCACGCGTTCGCTTCCAAAGTCCGTAGTTTTGGGGAAAATACAACTTGCACATAAAGAACACAGAGGTGGCAGACATTGAATTCCTAAGCATAGACCACATATTACAACTACAGGAATCAGGATAATGGTGAGCAGTCTCCAGCCCCAGTTCTTAACGGTGTCCCAGAACCAACCACCAAGCGACCATTCTTCTTGTTCTTGGTGGACTTCCGAAGAGAGTCTGTGAAGGTGTTCGATGGCTTTGTACACTGAGGGTGAGTTGTCCGGTATGTATGTACAACAGCTGGACCCAATGTTGCGGCATGCTCCTCCACGGTCCGCCAGAACCACATCTAGAACCAGGCGGTTCTGAAGAGCCACCAGACGGACCGCTTGGAGCTCGGCAGTGTTGTTAGCAAAGATACCAGCTGTGATGTTCATGGTTGTTTCAACTGCCTGAGTTAGATGTCGGATGGCGCGGCTGTTCGCCATCGGGCCCCAGAGGGGGACGAGTCCTTTCATAGCATCGAGGAACTGCGCTCCTGTTGAGTCGGCTTGGTCAATGTCTTTGGCTCGTTTTTGTCTATGGTGATCCGCTGGGGCCACATAAGTCGGGGGAAGGACGAAGGAGATGAAACAAGTGCCCCCCCAGCCTCTGGGGAGCCAGGTGTAGGCCTTTGTGCCGCAGACGAAGTACATGTTTGGGGATGACACAAAGGATGGTGGATCCGTGGAATCCAAAGTTCTGGTGAAGCGGCAGGCGCTGTGGCCCACCAGCTGTGTCCCAAGTCCTTCTACACACATGTGGCCTGTGACGTTGATGACCGACAGGGCTACAGTCAGAGTGGCAGCCGTTCGTTTCCGCAGATAAGAGAAGGTGGGTCTGGATGGATTGTTAAACACCTGCATTTCGATTCGTTCCTTTTCAGGGATGTCCACGTGGATTGAGTCGTGGGGGGTCAGCGGGCAGAAGTGTGTCTTTGTTTTGTTCCGCCCGACCCCGTGAGAAAAATGCGCTGCGGTTCTGCTGGAGGTGGCATTGTCCTTATAGCTTTCTTGCAGGAGGATCAGCCAAGCAAGGCAGGAGCCGTGAACAGAGAAAGGTGAAGGGATGAATGGTATCGAGTGTCCAGTGGCGTGGGGTAGCAACCCTCAGATCCAGCAGTTGGTGGCATTGGTGGCAAGATTGTGTTGGTGAAGTAGCTGCACGAAAGAGTTATTCCAAAACTCCTTTCGCCTTTCTCTTAGTTGAGGAGAGAGCGAAATCAGATAATGTTCCTTCATGGTGGTAGGCTGAGCAGTGGTTAGGAATGCTTCGTGAGCAGGTGCATGTTCCTCCATAATCCAGAGCGTGGTCATGAGGAGAAAGCAGAAGAGGATTGTGATGAAGAGTACAATTGTCTTTGAGCTGTGAAGTTTGTCTGTTCTTGGGTTTCTGTAGCGGGTATTTCCTGTTGCTTCCATCATCTTCTTATCTGGCGCTTCCATCATCTTCGAGGTGCTCGGTAGCGGGCAGAACCACAGACTTTGTTTAGTTCTCTCCCGGTGACCCTTGGTTGTGTCTAGGTCACCGTTCTGAGATTTTAACTCGGTCCGTGGCCTACTTAGCCGAAGCTCCCTCCTTTCGACGCAGGAAATACCCTTCTCTGGATGGCACAGTGGGATCAGAGAATTTTGAAAGTTCAAGCGCTTCAGTATCCGGATAGCAGGCCAGTGACGGTCGGTCCTTGTTCAGGAGCTCTTCTTGGTTGTCGATGTTTTCCGTCGTGGCTAGGGTCGGAGAGACCTTCTTGCAGTGGTGTGCATGCAGCCAGTGCCGTTTCCCCTCCACTCGAAGAGCCGTCCGGGTGGTGATTAACACTTGCCAGGGGCCCGTCCACCGGGGTTCCAAACTCTTCGATCGCTGAAAATTTCGGATCAGCACGAAATCCCCAGGCTGGATGGTGTGGCCCGGACCCCTGGAAGCATCGGGGATGGCCTGCTGCACCTGCTGATGAATGACAGACAGAGTTTCAGTCAATTTATACAGGTAATCAGACATTAGGACGTCCGGGACGTCATGAATGGAGGTAGGTTTTGGGGCAGACCAGACACTCATGGGTCGACCGAAGACAACTTCATAAGGAGTTAAGTGATGTCGGGTGGGAGTAGAGCGCATCGATAGTAATGCCAGTGGGAGGGCGTCTGGCCATTTCAGACCCGTGGTAGCCACTATCTTGGCCAGTTTAAGCTTTAGTGTGGCATTGTGTCGCTCAACAAGTCCGGCAGATTGGGGGTGGAAGACTGCATGAAATTTTTGTTTTATGCCCAATCCCTTTAAGATGAGCTGGATAACTTCGGCTATGAAGTGGGGGCCATTATCACTCCATAAGATACGACAGAGGCCGTAACGGGGAAAAAATTCCTTTAACAGTACCTTTGCAGTGGCCATAGCGGTGTTGTCACGGGTTGGATATGCTTCCACCCACTTGCTAAATGCGCACACCACAACAAGTACATATTTTAGGCCCTGGCACCTGTCTAGCTGGATGTAGTCCATCTGCAGGACTTCAAATGGGTGGTTTGGGACCCCAAATCCCCCCCGGGGTACTACAGTTCCTTTCCCGGGGTTGTGTTGCAGGCATATTAAGCATTGTTGGACCAGGCGTTTGGCGGAATCTGGGATTTTATCATTGTGCCAAACTCTGGAGACAAGTTCGATCATGGGGGCTGACCCTATGTGGGCAGGGGAGTGTGCCATGGTCAGTATGGGAATCAGGTATGAGTCAGGTAGCAACCACTTGTTTGTGGCTTTTGTCCGCCAGCAGCCTTCGTCATCTTTCACTCCCACCCGTGTCCATTCAGTCAGTTCGTGTTGTGTGCTAGCCGTTTGAATGTCTCTGATAGTGTCCTTAGCGTCAGTCCAGTTTTCTGCTTGTGACCTGGTCACGTACATACGCGTGGTCGTCCTATTTTCAGCTGTCGTTCGGGCAGTGATGTCGGCTAGCGCGTTTCCCTGTCCAATAATGTCCGTCACCCTTTTGTGTGCCTGGCATTTGATGACCGCAAGCTTTTTGGGGAGAAGGACAGCTTCGATCAAGGCGGAGACTAGATCCCCGTGTAGAATGGGTGTGCCGTGTGAGGTCAAGAATCCCCTCTCCCTCCAAAGGAGTCCGAAATGGTGAACCACCCCGAAGGCATACTGGCTGTCGGTGTAGATGTTAGCTGTGATTCCTGCTGCTAGGATGCAAGCTCGTGTTAGGGCAATTAGTTCCGCTGCCTGAGCAGATCGTTGCGTGATGCGGGCTGTCTCGATTACAGCTCGAGCCGTGGTGACTGCATAGGCAGCGGAAGTGGTGCCATCGGGGAGTTTGATGCAAGAACCGTCCACCCACAGCTCCCCGTCGGGGTCAGGGAAAGCCGTGTCTCTGAGGTCAACCCTACTTCTAGTCTGTTCGTCTGTGAGAGTCACGCAGTCGTGTATAGGGTGAACATTGGGATCGTTCTCTGGTAAGGGTAACAGAGTTGCCGGGTTCAGTGTGGTGCATCTTTTCAGGGTGATATGGGGTGCAAGCAAAGTCAGTTCGTATCCGGTCAGTCGTGCGCTCGTCAGGTGTTGCGTCTTGGTTTGGTTCAGGAGGGTGTCGACTGCGTGGGGTACCAATACCGTGAGGGAATTCGAGAGTACGATCCCCTCACTCTGTCGGATAGAGATTGCAGCAGCAGCCACGGCTCGAAGGCAGGCAGGTAAGGCCCTGGCTACAGGGTCAAGAGTGGCAGAGAAGTAAGCGCACGGTCGTTGTCTCGGGCCAGTGGCCTGGGTCAGGACGGACAAAGCGCACCCCTCCCTTTCGTGAGTGTAAAGGGAGAAGGGCTTTCTGTAATCTGGGGTACCCAGGACAGGGGCCGAACAAAGGGCATCTCGTAGTTCAGTGAAGGAGGTCTGACACTCAGGGGTCCAAGGGAGAGGGAAGGGGATGTCTTTACTTAGCAGAGAAAGCAGCGGTTTCACAATGAGGCTAAAGTTTGGTAACCACTGTCGACAGAAGGAGGTGAGGCCCAGTAGGGAGCGAACCTGTTTCTGGGTCTTAGGGACAGGAGTTTCAAGAAAGGTTCGGATCCGGTCGGGAGTGAGTTTCCTTCCTTCTTTGGACAAAAGGTGGCCTAGGTAAGTGACTTGGGGTTGGCAGAATTGCAACTTCTTCTTGGAGACCTTGTGACCACTTTCCGCAAGGAAGTGTAGGAGTTGAATGGTGGCGGTAACCGCTAATGGGGTAGTGTCAGCTGCCAAAAGGATGTCATCGACATATTGTACCAACACCACTCCATCGGGTAACTGGACTTGATCCAGTTGTCGTTTTAGGGCCTGGCTGTAGATGCTAGGGCTTTCTGTGTAGCCCTGGGGTGCTCGGCAAAACCTATATGAGCGGGCTTTTAGGGTAAAGCCGAAGAGATATCGGCTGTCTGGGTGGATGGGGATGGAAAAGAATGCATTTTTGAGGTCGATGACAGTGAAGGTGGTGGCAGTAGGAGGAATCAAAGTCAGGATGGTGGTGATGTCTGAGACCACAGGGTACTGGGGTACCACCACTTTGTTGATCTCTCGGAGGTCGATGATAAAACGGTATGCTCTCTCATCTCCCTCTCCCTGTTTCTTGATGATGGGCAAGATAGGGCTGTTGCAAATGTTGCTAACCACTTCCTCTACCACTCCTGCGTCTATCAGTGACTGGATAATCTTTACCAATGCCTTCTCGCCCTCGGGCGATATCCGATATTGTGGAAGTTTTGGGAGTGTTGCGTCTGGTCGGACAGTAATGTGCACTGGGTCAATCAACATACGTCCTACGTCCGAATCCGTTTTGGCCCACAGATACGGAGGCAAAGTGTCAAGCAGGGATGCGTCAGTGTCGGTGATGGAAAACATGTGTTGGGGAGAGCAATGTCTAAGCAGAACGGGGTTGTCGTAAAGAAACACTCGAACTCCATCTTGAGAACATCTGATCGTCGCTCGGAAGTGTTTTAGTAAGTCAAGTCCCATAATGGCGTCAGGGCTATTGGAGGAGAGCAAAAACGTGGTGTCAGTGGTGTTGTTTTCTACGTCAAAGAGAATCGGGGCAGACAAAGGGTTAGTTGAGGGCGTTCCGTCGAAACCTGTCGATGTTATGAGTGAGCCAGACAAGGGTGCCCTTGGAATCAGTCGTTTAGATAACGCGCTACGGGTTGCGCCAGTGTCTACCAGAAATGGAGACTTGGTACCCAGGACCTTAGCAGTGACGTAAGGGCCCTGCTGGTCAACATAGAGCTCGACTGGATCCCTCCCTTGCCCTTGGCTGTCCTATGCGAAGTCGTGGGCGTCCTCATAGTCGGATTGCTGATATTGGTTCTGCCTGGGTCGATCAAACGTATTTGGTCTGCCTGATCTGTCGTTAGTCGTGTCATTTGGGGGCCCTCGCTGTTGTCCCTTATTTCTCAGTCCATTTGCTATGTCCCTGGGGTCTCTGTTTTTGCTTATTTCCAAAAGAACTGGGCACTGGGATTTCCAATGGCCAGTTCCTTTGCAGAAAGCACACTGGTTCTCTCTAAGGTCTGTGCGTCCACTGTAGGAAGTCAGAGTGCGGTCCTGGGGAAATGTAGTCTTAGGGACGTTCGTCTGGTAATTTCCCCGATATTGGTCTCGTCCTATAGTCACCCCTTGCAGTTTGGCAATCATCACCCTCTCTTTCAGGTCCTTTTTCTTTTTCTCTGTTGCCCTATCGTTTTCATTTTTCTGATGTTCATAATATTGGGCCATTTGGAGAATAGCTGTAGGTTTGGAGGCTGCCCAACTACTCTCGCTGGCCTGTAGTTTCTGGGAGATCTCCGATGACAGACCCTTAACATAATTCTGGACAAACAGATGGTGTCCGGTTGCAGTGGTCATGTCCTGGCCGCTGTAATCAGAGAACACCGTTTCAAACCGGGAGAAGTATTCCGATACATCCTCCTGGGGTTTCTGGCGACAGGCTGTTACTATCGACCAGTCCACTTTCTTTTCTGGAATCAGGGTTTTTAATTTCTCTACGATTCTATCCGGAAGGTCTAGAATGGATTTCAAAGGCTTTTGTCCTGGTCCCCGTTGTTTATCCAGATCATCGAGTTGTGACCAGGTATGTCCAAACAGCTCAAGGTGGTCGACTTTCCGGATTTGCTTCCATACATCAGCTGGTAGACATAACCCAAAGAACAAGTCGATGTCAGCTAGGGTCATAATCGTTGAACCCAGGGCTGTACCCAATTCAGTATAAAAGGCAGTGGGGTTTTTACGTAGGTCGGGCAGAGATTTCCGGAATGTCAGAATCTCTTGCCGGTCCCAGGGCTGGTAGACCCAGTTGTACACTACCCTTCCTTTTGCATCCTGGTGGTTTGCATCATCGTTAGTCCCTGAGCCTCGGGGTGGTACCCAGTAAGGGGCAGCCTCTCGTATTGGCATCATGGTGTTAGGTTGTTCAGTTTGAGGTTCGGTTGCTACGGGTGTCGCGGGTTTAGTCCCCGATTCTCGTTCAGTGAGGTGGCGGAAAACCTCAAGCGTACGCGTAAGGAGGTCCGACACATCACACTCGCCCTCTTCCCCGATATCGACCTTCCGGTACAGAGCCGTTAGGTTCTCGGGACCTTTGTCTCGATATCGGTCCTCGTATGCATTCAAGATATGGTAACACAGTCGTACGGTAAAGTGTCGTCTGTGACTCCCAGTATATGAGTTAAACACATCCGTGATGTGCTCCTCACCTTCCTTCCTTCCTATCAGTGCTTTTGCTATCCGGTCGATCCCTGCTCGCTCATCTTTGCTTAGTCTGTTTGTTCTTGCAGGGCCAGCCCCTCGAGTCTCAGGGTCGCCTAACGTTGTCGTTGATGCAGTATTTAACACAAAGGGTTCGGCAGGCACAGAGGCAATGGGGGCCGAAGCTGTGGCGGTACTTTCGTTTGCACCTGGGGGTGGTGCGTGCTGCGCTAGGGGTTGGGAAGGGGCATATGGAGGGGGCATGTAGATGATAGGAGGACCTAACAGCAGATCCTCGTTGGCTCGTTGTTTCGAGGGTAAATCAGGGTAGAGCGTGGAGGAAGTTCTAACCGGACACTGGCTCGATGTTTCCATTTCTAGTTTCTGTTTAGCTTTCTCTCTTTCTTTTATCTCTTTTTCCAGTTTCTGGGCGGCTAGGTGGGCTGCTTTTCGCAGCTCTTTTCCCAACCTACTCTCAGTTTTCTTTTTACGTTGTTCAGTTTCTTTGCGCCACATGCCGAAACTATCAAGCATAGTGGGTGTTGTCTTGCTTTTACCAAGGGCTGTTTCTAGCGCTTTTATTTTATCATCATCGAAGGATCCTATCAGTGGCCACTGGCTTTCTCGATCCTTTTTCGTGTATTTATGCCATAGTTTGCTATAGGCTATAGAGATCAATCCATGCTTCGTGAACATGTCCTTATTAGGGGTGCCTTCCAGTGGGGCTGGATGGTCCATCTCTAATAGGCGGTCCGGGCTAAACAGGCTACTAATCAGTGGGGAGAAGACAGACATGACGGCTCGTAACGAGGGACAAAAAGTCAGCACTGCCTATCTTATCACTGTGTGCAAAGACTGGACAGAATATTTCTATTCTACGTTGTTTGCAGGCAGTGAATACCTCATGAATCAAATAACAAAAAGACCAATAAATATTCAATGGGGAGAATGAGTAGGTCCGCAAAGATCTGCGTTACCTACCCCTTTCACTATCTGCAAAAAGGGAGGTCTCTTCCCTGTTTGCAGACAGAGAATCTCCAGAAAACAATAGTTTTGCGAACAACAGTTCAGTTTCAAGTAATTATTCAGTGGGGGAGAAAAAAATAGGCACGACGGCTGCCTTACCTATCCTCCACTGTTTGCAAAGAGAGAGCCTGTTGTTTCTCCGTTTGCGGACAGCGAATCTCCAAATAAATAAAAAGAGCAATACTAGTATTTCCTAAACAGTCAAGCAATTATTTCGCAACTTGTCGTGTTTACACGACCTTACCCGGACCGCATGGACAGTTTCTTGTCTTCCGAATCCAGCGCCCGATCGTCCTCTCTTCTCCGTTATCCTCGCGGCACTCCTGATGGTTCCCAGTCAGGACCGTAGATCACTCGAGAGAGGTCTGTTCGGAACCAGTGAAGTTCGGATGATCGGCTGTCAGACGAGGGTCTATCGGACAGGCGCGCTCCCGATCGTTGCAGTCGTTCACTCTGTCGTCAGGACCTCTCCCACTGGATCCACGAGTCGCTGATGGGCCCCACGCTTGGGACGCCAATTGTAAACGGGTTGAACGCTACCAACCAGAATATAAGGTTCTTAAGTATTGCCCGGCGGTGTCGCCTCTTGAACCCACAAGATATTTAACAAATGAAGAGGCAGGCGCTGGAGACTGGAAGGCAGGAAACAAGGTTTTATTTTCTCCGGAGGAGAAACACGTCAGTTGGACAGCAGGTATCGTTCTGAGGTGCTCTACTCGCATCTCTGAGGCCTGGCCTCTTATACACAAGTTAATCACTTTATTGCATGAAACACATTCTTGTTAATACTTTGATGTACGGAAAAGACATCCTCGGAATCCCCCTTCGGGCCCGTTCCCACACATATCTACAGTAGAAGTCCCCACCCTGGTCACAGCAGGTGATGACTATCGCGCAGCTGGATATTTCCGCCAATTCATGGAATGCGGGGTTCGATCGGATCTCATGGGGTGGGGGCTTTGATCAACTCGGGGGTCCTTTGATGAGGGAAGCTTTCTATTGCACGGGGAGGGGCAAGGGATAGTATCGGCAGAGCTGGGTGTCGGCCTGGGAACGGGGAAGACAAACGGGCACACGGGGAAAAGGGGGTTTGCATCTAAGGGCCGGGGATCATGAAAGGGAAGAAGGGAGGTGTCGCGCTGGGAACAGGATGAGGGCCTGGGGCAGAGCAGCGCCGAAGAGGGGTTTATGATTCAAGGCAGGTGCAAGCAGGGGGTTGTCGGCATGTGGGGGCTGCCTGCGAGGCTAGGAGAGGGAGAGACGCGCTGGTTATCAGAAAAGGGCAGGGAAGCCATGGTGTTCAAAATGGCGGCTGTTTACGTGCACGAAAGGGTTCGAGAAGAGCAAGAGGGCGCCGATAATGTTGACGGTTTCAGCCTAACTTTCAACACGGGTGTTGAGCAGGATGCATTTTAGGTGGTTGGTGTCAGATCTCTGTTTGGTGTTAGTGGATGAAGAGTTGATCTTGGTGCTGTCATATTTGCAGGAGTTGCATGTGAAGGGTCCATGGGTGTGTCCGGGAGCGGCTTGGGCGCAGTTGGGGAGTCGACCGGGGTTTAGGGCTGAGAGGGTGGAGGCGTCGTATGTAATGCGGGTGGGGTGGGTGGGACGGGGGCCAGGGGGTCTGGCGCTGGGCGCGGTCCAGGCACGGACGGGCGTAGACGGGCTTACCTTTGGCGCACCTTCGGCGCGACCGCTGCGCGTGGACGCTGCGCGTAAGTCCATCTGTCCATAAATGGATAGTGGGGGGGGCGGAGCGTGGGAGGGTCAGCTGGGAGGCGGGAGCGGGGAGGAGACACGGGGACAGGTAAACACCAACAACAACAGCAAAATGCCGGTAGGGTAGCACGATTCAAAGCAGGGGCACAGTCGATCTTTAAATTGCCAAAATGCAGTACACGCGCTGTTAATTAAATAGTAAATAAAGTTGCCACTATGCAGGAGCACTGAGCAAATTAATACATTAAATTAATCAGATGAAAAACGAAACCAGGCAAATTGATAAATTAATTAATTAGATGAAAACGATACCAGGCGCTATACAGGAGCGCTAAGCACAAATGATACCAGGCGCTATGGAGCTGCACTTTCTTCGCCATCCCTGGACACGTGTTTCGGGGTATTACCCCTCATCAGCAGGGATAGGCAGTGTACTGGGGTTGCCGATGGCTGCCAATATCTGCCAGGTATAGTACCACTCAGGCGCGTAGGTGCGGGATCCCAGGCTCGTCAGCCTGCTGCTCAAGGGAGCTTTAAAGTTACAAATGGGAGTGGGGTCGCACACTACTCACACACTGGCGGTGTCGCCCCTAAGGACTCTGGTCAATGTAGTAAAGTGTTCGCGATGCATCATCTTGTGATCTTCTGCTATCTTCGCTGTCTTCGCCATCCCTGGACACGTGTTTCGGGGTATTACCCCTCATCAGCAGGGATAGGCAGTGTACTGGGGTTGCCGATGGCTGCCAATATCTGCCAGGTATAGTACCACTCAGGCGCGTAGGTGCGGGATCCCAGGCTCGTCAGCCTGCTGCTCAAGGGAGCTTTAAAGTTACAAATGGGAGTGGGGTCGCACACTACTCACACACCGGCGGTGTCGCCCCTAAGGACTCTGGTCAATGTAGTAAAGTGTTCGCGATGCATCATCTTTCGATCTTCTGCTATCTTCGCTGTCTTCGCCATCCCTGGACACGTGTTTTGGGGTATTACCCCTCATCAGCAGGGATAGGCAGTGTACTGGGGTTGCCGATGGCTGCCAATATCTGCCAGGTATAGTACCACTCAGGCGCGTAGGTGCGGGATCCCAGGCTCGTCAGCCTGCTGCTCAAGGGAGCTTTAAAGTTACAAATGGGAGTGGGGTCGCACACTACTCACACACCGGCGGTGTCGCCCCTAAGGACTCTGGTCAATGTAGTAAAGTGTTCGCGATGCATCATCTTTCGATCTTCTGCTATCTTCGCTGTCTTCGCCATCCCTGGACACGTGTTTCAGGGTATTACCCCTCATCAGCAGGGATAGGCAGTGTACTGGGGTTGCCGATGGCTGCCAATATCTGCCAGGTATAGTACCACTCAGGCGCGTAGGTGCGGGATCCCAGGCTCGTCAGCCTGCTGCTCAAGGGAGCTTTAAAGTTACAAATGGGAGTGGGGTCGCACACTACTCACACACCGGCGGTGTCGCCCCTAACGACTCTGGTCAATGTAGTAAAGTGTTCGCGATGCATCATCTTTCGATCTTCTGCTATCTTCGCTGTCTTCGCCATCCCTGGACACGTGTTTCGGGGTATTACCCCTCATCAGCAGGGATAGGCAGTGTACTGGGGTTGCCGATGGCTGCCAATATCTGCCAGGTATAGTACCACTCAGGCGCGTAGGTGGGGGATCCCAGGCTCGTCAGCCTGCTGCTCAAGGGAGCTTTAAAGTTACAAATGGGAGTGGGGTCGCACACTACTCACACACCGGCGGTGTCGCCCCTAAGGACTCTGGTCAATGTAGTAAAGTGTTCACGATGCATCATCTTTCGATCTTCTGCTATCTTCGCTGTCAAGTCAAGTCAAGTCAAGTAATTTATATAGCGCGCTACATACCCAGAGGGTCTCAAGGCGCTTGAAGAAGGGTGGGGAATTACAGGTCGAAAATCCAGGTTTTAAGTTGCTTTCTGAATGCAATGTGGTTCTGAGTGAGGCGAAGGTGAATGGGAAGTGAGTTCCAGGTTTTAGCCGCCAGGTAGGAGAAGGATCTTCCTCCCATGGTGGTTTTGTTGATGCGGGGTACAGCAGCAAGGGCTTGGTTGGAAGAGCGTAGCTGGCGGGAGGGGGTGTAGAAGGAAAGTCGTGTGTTGAGGCATTCGGGTCCAAGTTCGTAAAGTGATTTGTGTGCGTGGGTTAGGAGGCGGAATGTTATCCTCTTATTGACGGGGAGCCAGTGGAGGTTTTTCAGGTGATCAGAGATGTGGTCTTTACGCGGGATGTCTAGTATGAGTCTGGCTGATGCGTTCTGGATGCGTTGGAATTTTTTCAGAAGTTTTGCGGTGGTGCCGGCGTATAGGGTGTTTCCGTAGTCCAGGCGGCTTCTAACCAGAGCGTGGGTGACCGTTTTTCTAGTTTCGGTGGGGATCCAACGAAATGTTTTTTTGAGCATGCGAAGAATGTTGAAGCAGGATGATGAGACGGCGTTGACTTGTCTGGTCATCGAGAGTGAGGAGTCCAGGATGACGCCCAGGTTCCGTGCGTGGTCCGTCGGGATGGGGACTTTTCCAAGGGCCTCTGGCCACCAAGAGTCGTCCCAAGCGGAGGGGGAGGTACCTAAGATAAGGACTTCTGTTTTGTCTGAATTCAGTTTCAGACGGCTGTGTTTCATCCACTCGGCTACTTCTTTCATTCCTTCATGAAGGTTGGTTTTGGCGGTGTTAGGGTCTTTGGTGAGTGAGAGGATCAGTTGAGTGTCATCAGCGTAGGAGATGATGTTGAGGTTGTGTTGGCGTGCGATGGCCGCGAGGGGGCTCATGTATACGCTGAAGAGGGTGGGGCTGAGTGAAGATCCTTGTGGCACGACGCAAATGACTTCAGTGGCCTCTGACTTGAATGGTGGGAGGCGGACTCTCTGAGTTCTGCCGGCAAGGAACGAGGTGATCCATTCCAGTGCTTTTCCTTGGATTCCGATGTTACTGAGGCGTTGTAACAGGGTGCTATGACAGACTGTGTCGAAGGCTGCGGAGAGGTCGAGGAGGATGAGGGCGACTGTGTCTCCATTGTCCAGTAGAGTTCGAATGTCGTCTGTTGCAGTGATGAGTGCGGTCTCGGTGCTGTGTTTGGCTCGGAATCCGGACTGTGAGGAGTCGAGGGATTTGTTGGTTTCGAGGAAGGCAGCGAGCTGGTTGTTGGCAGCTTTCTCGATGACTTTGGCCGGGAATGGAAGGAGCGAGATGGGGCGGTAGTTTTTGAGTTCGGTGGGGTCAGCTGTGGGTTTTTTCAGAAGGGCGCTGAGTTCGGCGTGTTTCCAGATATCCGGGAAGGTGGCGGAGTTGAGGGAGCAGTTGATGACGTCTCGGAGGTGTGGTGCTATGATGGAGTCTGCTTTGTTGAAGATGTGGTGAGGGCATGGGTCTGTGGGGGATCCTGAGTGGATGGAGTTCATCAGGCGGATGGTGTCCTCAGTAGAGATTAGGTTCCAGTCATTAAGGAAGTTCAAGGGGGGTGAAGGTACGACAGAAGGTTGGGTGGGTTGGTCTCCAGGTTGGTTGTCGAAGCTGTTGTGGATGTCTGCGATTTTGTCGTGGAAGAACGAAGCTAGGGAGTCGCAAAGGGTTTGAGAGGGAGTGATGTCGTTGGAGTTGGAAGTAGGGTTGGTAAACTCTTTGACGATGTTGAATAATTCCTTGCTGTTGTGGGCGTTGTTGTCAAGTCGGTCTTTGAATGCGGCTTTCTTGGCAGTCCGGATCAGTTGGTGGTGTATGCGGGTGGCGTTTTTAAAGGCGTCCCTGGTGCTGGTGTTTGGATCTTTTTTCCAGGCCTTCTCAAGGGAGCGACAGAGTTTCTTGGATTTCTTAAGATCATCGTTGAACCAGGGGGCGTTTTTGCTGCCTGGTTTGATTTGACGTTTTTTCAAAGGTGCTAGGTTGTCGGCGCTGTGGGTTAGGCAATGAGTGAGGTTAATGGCTGCTTGGTTGGGGTTTGAAGAATGGGCAGGGGGATTTTGTACAAGCGATGAGGAGATCTGGTCGATGGTGATTTTGTTCCAATTTCTTCGCAGAGTGGGTTGAGGATGGTTGTGGGTTGTGGTCTTTTTGTAGACAAAGTGAACGCAGCTGTGGTCCGTCCAATGGAGAGCTGTGGTGTGACTGAAGGAGATATGTTTGCTGGAAGTGAAGATAGGGTTGAGTGTGTGACCTGCGTAGTGAGTGGGGGTATTAACAAGTTGTTTGAGTCCGAGGTTGGCGAGGTTGTCCAGAAGGGTGGTGGTGTTGCTGTCGTTGCTCTTTTCCAGGTGAAAATTGAGGTCTCCCAATAGAATGTAGTTCTCAGAGGGGAGGGTGTGTGGGGTGATAAAATCAGTGATGTCTTCACTGAATTGTGCACGGGGTCCTGGTAGCCTGTAGATGAGGGTGCCTCTGAGTGTGGTCTTGGGGTCGGTGTGGATCTGGAAGTGAAGGTGTTCGGCGCTAGCGAGGTTGACGTCTGAGCTGGTTGAGATGCGGATGGAATTCCTATGGACGATTGCGATGCCTCCTCCTGTCTGATTGGTACGGGCTTTTCGGATGATCTTGTAGCCTTCCGGGATGGCAATGGTGATGTCTGGGGCTGAGGAGGCGTTCATCCAAGTTTCTGTTAGGAAGGCGACGTCCGGAGAGATGGTGTCTAGTAGATTCCAAAGGTCGATGGTGTGTCTGTGGACCGAGCGGGTGTTGAGCAGGATGCATTTTAGGTGGTTGGTGTCAGATCTCTGTTTAGTGTTAGTGGATGAAGAGTTGATCTTGGTGCTGTCATATTTGCAGGAGTTGCATGTGAAGGGTCCATGGGTGTGTCCGGGAGCGGCTTGGGCGCAGTTGGGGAGTCGACCGGGGTTTAGGGCTGAGAGGGTGGAGGCGTCGTATGTAATGCGGGTGGGGTGGGTGGGACGGGGGCCAGGGGGTCTGGCGCTGGGCGCGGTCCAGGCGCGGACGGGCGTAGACGGGCTTACCTTTGGCGCACCTTCGGCGCGACCGCTGCGCGTGGACGCTGCGCGTAAGTCCATCTGTCCATAAATGGATAGTGGGGGGGGCGGAGCGTGGGAGGGTCAGCTGGGTGGCGGGAGCGGGGAGGAGACATGGGGACAGGTAAACACCAACAACAACAGCAAAATGGCGGTAGGGTAGCGCGATTCAAAGCAGGGGCACAGTCGATCTTTAAATTGCCAAAATGCAGTACACGCGCTGTTAATTAAATAGTAAATAAAGTTGCCACTATGCAGGAGCACTGAGCAAATTAATAAATTAAATTAATCAGATGAAAAACGAAACCAGGCAAATTGATAAATTAATTAATTAGATGAAAACGATACCAGGCGCTATACAGGAGCGCTAAGCACAAACGATACCAGGCGCTATGGAGCTGCACTTCCTTCGCCATCCCTGGACCCGTGTTTTGGGGTATTACCCCTCATCAGCAGGGATAGGCAGTGTACTGGGGTTGCCGATGGCTGCCAATATCTGCCAGGTATAGTACCACTCAGGCGCGTAGGTGCGGGATCCCAGGCTCGTCAGCCTGCTGCTCAAGGGAGCTTTAAAGTTACAAATGGGAGTGGGGTCGCACACTACTTTGAGCTGACGAGCTCGGGACCCCGCACCTGCGCGCCTTTGTGTGGTACTATACCTGGTAATATTTGGCAGCACGCAGCAACCCCAGAAGATAAGAAGATGGCCTAATCCCTGCTGATGAGGGGTAAATACCCCGAAACACCTGTACAGGGATGGCGAAGATTTGAAGATACGCGAGAATTCGAAAGAAGATGCATCGCAGAGAACAGTACTACAGTTACCATGGTCCTTAGGGGCGATCCCGCTGGTGTATTAGCAATGTGCGACCCCATTTTGGTGAATGTTTATGCTCCTTGGAGCTTTGAGCTGACGAGTTCGGGACCCCGCACCTGCGCGCCTTTGTGTGGTACTATACCTGGTAATATTTGGCAGCACGCAGCAACCCCAGAAGATAAGAAGATGGACTAATCCCTGCTGATGAGGGGTAAATACCCCGAAACACGTGTACAGGGATGGCGAAGATTTGAAGATACGAGAGAATTCGAAAGAAGATGCATCGCAGAGAACAGTACTACAGTTACCATGGTCCTTAGGGGCGATCCCGCTGGTGTATTAGCAGTGTGCGACCCCATTTTGGTGAATGTTTATGCTCCTTGGAGCTTTGAGCTGACGAGCTCAGGACCCCGCACCTGCGCGCCTTTGTGTGGTACTATACCTGGTAATATTTGGCAGCACGCAGCAACCCCAGAAGATAAGAAGATGGCCTAATCCCTGCTGATGAGGGGTAAATACCCCGAAACACGTGTACAGGGATGGCGAAGATTTGAAGATACGCGAGAATTCGAAAGAAGATGCATCGCAGAGAACAGTACTACAGTTACCATGGTCCTTAGGGGCGATCCCGCTGGTGTATTAGCAGTGTGCGACCCCATTTTGGTGAATGTTTATGCTCCTTGGAGCTTTGAGCTGACGAGCTCGGGACCCCGCACCTGCGCGCCTTTGTGTGGTACTATACCTGGTAATATTTGGCAGCACGCAGCAACCCCAGAAGATAAGAAGATGGCCTAATCCCTGCTCATGAGGGGTAAATACCCCGAAACACGTGTACAGGGATGGCGAAGATTTGAAGATGCGCGAGAATTCGAAAGAAGATGCTTCGCAGAGAACAGTACCACAGTTACCATGGTCCTTAGGGGCGATCCCGCTGGTGTATTAGCAGTGTGCGACCCCATTTTGGTGAATGTTTATGCTCCTTGGAGCTTTGAGCTGACGAGCTCGGGACCCCGCACCTGCGCGCCTTTGTGTGGTACTATACCTGGTAATATTTGGCAGCACGCAGCAACCCCAGAAGATAAGAAGATGGCCTAATCCCTGCTGATGAGGGGTAAATACCCCGAAACACGTGTACAGGGATGGCGAAGATTTGAAGATACGCGAGAATTCGAAAGAAGATGCATCGCAGAGAACAGTACTACAGTTACCATGGTCCTTAGGGGCGATCCCGCTGGTGTATTAGCAGTGTGCGACCCCATTTTGGCACAAGATCAAAGGCGGCCCGCAGGTCCACAAAAACAAGGTAGAGGCTGCCACCCTCTACTCTTGCAGTTTTCCAGAAAAGGACCTGCAGCCTAAAGATCTGGTCCAGGGTCGAGATGCCTGATCTGAAACCAGCTTGAAGGGTGGTCAGTATTTTTTGTTCCTCTATCCAGCTCAGTAACCTATCCAATAGAATCAGGCCCATTAGTTTTTGGGAAGTGTCTAAAAGACTAATGGGCCTATAGTTGGACGGGGATAACGGGCAGCCCTCTTGTCAATGGGGACAATCTCAGCTCCCAACCAAGTTTCCGGTAGCTTGGAGCCCCAAAGGATGGCATTAAACAGGACTGCAAGATACGGAGTCCAGATTTTTGTCTGGGAGCGAAAGAGGTCACCAGGTAGTTTGTCAAGGCCTGGGGCTTTGTTTGGGAGCAATCTTCCAATAGCAGACTCCACTTCCTTGAGAGAAATACTCTCTAGGTTTTGGAAGGAAGTAATTTCCCGATTGCCCGCCGGGCCCCTCCGCTGACCCTGGCCCGAGGCCCCCGACAGTCGATACTCGTGCGGGGGTCTGGGGCCGGGGAGGTCTGAAGGATCCTATCTACCCCTGGCAACTGGGTCTGTCTATGATGCACGTCAATCCCGGTCTCCGGGCTAGTGTACAGAGCTGCGAAGTGTGACTCCCATACTGCGGGGCTATATTTGGGAAATGTACCCCCCCCCCCGCCCCTTTTGTACCAGCATTAATTAAAGTCCAAAATAATTTAGCATCCTTTAAAAGGAGCGCTTGTCTCAGTTCTTCCCACCTGGCTTCCTCCCACTCTCTCTTGCCTCTGGTGATCTCCTTTTTGTACAGCTGTCTTGTTGCCCTAATCAATGGCGTATCTTTGGATTTTATTGCTGCAAGGAGATCCCTCTTTACTTTCTTACAAGTACAGTCGAACCAAGGGTGCGACCTAGGGGTGCTTCGTTTGCTTCTACTGACAGGGTAGAGAACCTCCCCTAGTGTCATAGCCAATTGCATATGTATTTGTACGGGTTGCCGGCAAGAGGCCGGCTCACCCATCTCACCTATGCAGGGGATAGCGATCTGGTATACTTGGGAGGTTAATGGGAGAGTTCGCAAAATGTGGCCATTTTACCCTTTTCCTGTTGTTAGTTACCATGAGGGGTATTCTCTCCATAGCTGGGTCTGAGGCAGGATTTGTAAGGCCAAAAGACCCGGGCTTAAGGGTTAGAACCAAGGCGTTATGATCACTATCATTCCTTGGTACAACCCTGAATTCTTTCAGCCTATCCCAATGTTTAGCCTCCATCATAATGTAATCTATGTTGGAGGTATGGTTTGCCCTATTGTAGGTGCATGCTCCTGGGCAATCAGGGTCCATTCTCCCATTGCACGACCGCATAGATGTTGCAAGGGTGAAGGATTTTATCTGAAGCACCAGGGGTGTCCATGCTCTCACTGGGGCAATCTTCGGGTCTGGGATGTGCCAAAATAAATCTACCTTGTCTTGTTCGCTATCCTCCATGCTACCCAGAGGCTCGAATTGACAGTTGAAATCACCACCCAGAATTATCGCAATGGAGGGATCTAAACCTTGGATAAAATGATCAAGGGCTTTAATAGTATTTGATTCCTGCCCCTTTTTGACTGGTCTTGAGTAGATGTTTACTATGGCAACTTGTGGTTGACTTTGGGGTGTTAATAAGACACACTGGACATCCTGGGAATTAGTTTGTATTTGTTCTGCCTGGATGCCCAAGTGGGTACCTATCGATATTGATAGTCTGCCGGAAGGGCGTCCTCTTACTGTAGACACCGCCAGAATATCATAGGTTGCAAAGGCCGGGCTTTTGCTCTCCTCCATTGCCCAGGTCTCCTGCATAAGGCAGATGTCATGAGCAGCCATAAAAGAATGCCAATCTGGTGTGATCAGTTTATTTTTTAGCCCGGCTATATTCATTAATACATCTGGCCGTTGGGCATCATAGAAACATGTGTGAAGAAATTGAAGGAAATATCAAGAAAGTAAAAAAAAGACCCACATTTAGTTTATTGCAAAGGCCCTCATTCCGCACGGTCCAAAATGGTGTCCCACGAGGTCCGGAGGGAGATTGGGGAGGGTAAACTACTCTCAGCTGTTACAATGTGCTAATTTACCCAAATGCTTCAAGTGTTGTATGTGTATAGAAACCTGGTTCCGAGTGACTAATGACGAAAATTGAGATGGTCACATATAGAGCCTGGTAACTTAAACAAACAACTATTTTCTGGTTGTGCTCAAGATTTTCATCTTCAGGGGGGCATGGCCAACTGCCGAGCAACATGGCCGCACCTTGAGGCTGCTCTGTCCGAGATCACCCTATTCTGGTGAAAATCCGCCCATAATTTGGGGAAGGTAGAGGAATAAAAGATGATTTTGTGCCTATGAACCCAGAGTGAGTCTCTTGAGCCAAGGAACTGCCAGTCTCTGCATGGGCTGGCTGAGATTGACTCGACAACGTGGCCAGCCTACTGTAGCAGCCTCGACGGAGGGGGAGGGGTGCGCAGGCCCCGATCTACAGCTACAACCAGTTCTCCGGCGTGGAAAACCCTGTGTCGGATGTTTAGCCTACAGCTGAACAGTTTAGCAGAGGAACAGAGCGGAGTGTTACCGGCTTCAATGAGACCCCGGAGATGCAGAGACGCCAAGTAGTGAAGCGCCAAGTGAGAGAGCGGCCCGAGCGAGCTCGGCTCCAGAGCGGGGGAGAAGCGGTGATTTCATCTGTGTCGAGGCCTTCCTGCCAAGGGTGTGTGGGACGACTGTTCCTGCGGCTGGGTCCTACCTGTCCTCCCGGGGCCGGGGAGCAGAGGAGCAGTGCGACAGTGGATCTCCTTATTAATCTCTCTGGCGTTGGCGGCCTGGATCACACGGTCATATTGGAGGCCAACGGGTAAGACACGGGCGGTAGCCTGTGACGACCCAGCTCTACCCGGTTCCCCTGGGGCTGCAGAGCCTCTGCACGAGGGGGCTGGTGCTGATCTGCCACTGTGGGGGCATCTGATCGCTGCTAAGCTGTGGGAGCTGCTGTGGGGTTGGGGGTTTCTTGCCCCCTGACTCCGCTGCTGCCACCTGATGAAGACATAACTATTGTGCGCCCCTCGATGACTGGAACGTGAGGGCAAATTGACCTCCCTGCACTGTGAGCGGCAGTGAGTTTCGGAATCAAGAAAGAAAGTTGAAGTTATTTCAGTAATTCCGCATATTAAATTACGCCTTGATGAAACCCCATAGTAAAATAATCAAAAGACATCAAGAGTGAGTTGTTGGGGTTAATAGTCCTTTGAAATGAAAAACTTGAAGGGGATATTGCAGCATTTTCTCAGAAACACAAATTGGTAAAAAGAATATCTCTTCAAGGCAAACAAGAATAACCTCTATTCTGAATGCACTCTTCTGGTTTGTGAGGAATGCCTGGGAGCAACTAACCCTGAGCTAACCTGAAAGAGCGTGAAAATGTTTCGCAGCAAGATCAATCACTTCCACATGTGAGAATAAGCTTTACTTTAAAAAGGACACTGGGCTTACTGATCGAGCGGCCGGAGCGCTTGAATTCGATTTTAGTCCAGGCCAAAAACCTCTCCAGGAAAACGGAGCTACAACAAGAGCCGCATAGCTGGGGGGCGACCTGCAGTCTGCGCACCCTCAGGTGCTACCACAATTAGTCCGCCATAAAAGCACTGTAGTTAGCTTCACCCACGAAAAGCAGTGCATCACCAAGCAGCTCGAAAACTGCTTAGGTCGTCATTACAAGAAGGGAACAATCCAGAAAAGTTGTTCCTTATGCCACGCACACACTGCCTGACTGGTTCCCACCTGCTCGCATTCAGCCTTGCACGGCCCGGACATGGCCAGAGGTCGCAACTCTAAGGTCTCCACGCAGGTCAAACTGGGACAGGGTCCCAGGCCCCATCCAAAAGGGAGGTGACGACTCATCAGCCAAACAATACACTCGGATGGGGCAAAGGAATCAACATTGCAGGACATCCTAACGGTTATAATGACGGTTAGGACAACGTTGGAGTCCAGGATTGACTCCCTGTCATCAGACTTCTCTCTGATTAGAGCAGACATGCGCTCCATGAATACCAGACTGAAGGATGTTGAGTCGACCACGAGCTCCCTCGTCACTGATACAACCGCCCTTCAGTGGAGGGTTGATGATCTCCAGTTCCTGAGTGTAAGGTTGGAAGCGCAACTGGATGAGTATGAGCGTCGCTCATGGCACAACAATGTCCGTATACTGGGGGTTCCGGAATGAGCAGAAGACCCATCAACAGAGCAGTTTGTGGAGGAACTGGTCACTAATTACCTGAAACTGTCTCAACTGTTGAAATTTTAAACAGGCGAGAGAGCGCACAGGGTGCCTGGGGGCAGACCAAAACCAGGCCCCCCCCCAGACCTATAGTTGCGAGAATCTTTAACTATAGGGATGGGGAGATCATCCTGCAGACGGCCCGGACAGCACCTCCCATCGAATTCCAGAATAGCAGAGTGACCTTCCCGGGCTTCACGCTCAGGGTGCAACGGCAGAGATGCAGTTTCCTAGAAGTGAAAAAGGCGCTGCGAGATAAGAACGTTAAGTAGGCGATGCTCTTTCCTGCCAAATTTAGAGTAGAATCAGGAGGAGGAGGCTTGAGACTGGCTAGATGGTTGGCGACAGGCCGGGAAGGGGGGCACCGAGGCCAATTAAGCGGTCGTGAGAATTTGCAGAGGGTTCGGGACGCAAGATGCCCACCCGTAGAATATGAGGCAGCGGCAGGAGACAAACGAGAACTGGTCTGCATAATTTGTTGTTATTGTGCAGCCCCCATAGATACGCTTTTTCTGGGCTGAATAATGGCTGGAACCCTTTAATTGACATATCTGCAGCCGGAAAAAGACCCAGTGAACAAACTGTCGATGTGAGACTTCCAGAGGTTCTATAATGACTGCATTATGGGACCATTGAGCCATTGATCCACTATTTGCCTTTAATGTTACGAACAGGTGTCGGGTTGAACACACGCACCTTAAGGTTTTGGGGGTGGGTGATAGGCACTCTGCAAGTTCGGGGTGGCGGGAGGTTCTGTTACCGCCATGGGGGGAGGCAGGGAGGGAGGTACAGTTGCGTGCGTTTAAGGGGGAGGGATCCTGTGCCCTTAGCCTTTCTGCTACAGAGCATAACCATGACGCTCACATGAGAACAACACACCTTCGTGCCAGGAGGGGGGGAAGGGAAGTTTAGTTCAGTTCAGTTCAGAGACATTTTAGACAGGATTGACAAAACAGGTGATACCAGCGATGACTCAATGGACACGTTTAGCAATGATGCACTGATGTACAATAGGGCGGGACAGATAGTAGGCGTAGCACAGACTGGTGGAACTGATGGGGGGCTCCCCCTCGCGACCGCAAGCATACACCCTAGGTAACAATGGCTTCTGCAGTTAAACATGGACTCAAAGTGCTGTCTTGGAGTGTAAACGGACTGGGAGACAGGATCAAGAGGGGAGTAGTGCTTCAATTTATTAAACAGCATTCCCCTGATGTGATCTTACTACAAGAAATGCACTTACTAGGAAATGCATGCAAAGCGATGTTGAGGTGGAGGTTTATGCTAGTGGCGCACTCCACATTTGGGTCTGGGTCTAGCGGGGTGGGAATAATGATGTGAAAATCCTTCCCAATGACGATTGATCACATTTGGACAGACATTGTAGCGACCTCAATGACATGGGAGGGGCGCAACATTAACCTAGTGTCTGCCTATGTGCTGCCGGGCCTACATGTCCAAGCATTTAAGGAGCTCAGAAGTCTCCTCCTGCGGTTGCCAGAGGGTAAATTAGTGATCTGGGGCAACTTCAATTCCATTGTTTCGGATTCCCAGGACCGATGGCACCAGAGGGTCTTGCCTCCCTCCCGAATGCAGATCCAGAGCTTCCTGGGGGCAATGGGACTAGTGGACGTTTGGAGGAGGTTGCATCCTCTGGAACAGCAGTACACTTACTTCTCAGGGGCCCATCGTAACATGTCCTGGATTAACTATATACTTACGCTGGAGAATCAGATAGATAGCATTAAGGAAGTACACCTCTCAGACCATTCGCCCATTTGGTGCCGGCTAGAGGTGAGCGAACAAAGGCAGGCAAAACAGCACTGATTAACCCATGGTATCTTAAGATCCCCTAAATAAGGGACAAAATCACGCGGGACATGGAATTGTATTTCCATGAAAAGGAGGGATCAGTAGAATCGGCTGTGACACTGTGGGAGGCCTAAAAGGTGGTAATTCGGGGGTGGCTCTGGCTCAAATCGCAGGGTCAAAAAAAGAGAAACAAGCTGGAATGGTCCGCATTGAGAGGGAAATATTACAGATGGAGGGGCAGCTTCGCGTGGACGACTCGGAAGAAGTAAAGCAGGAATTGCACCTTAAAACTAAGGAATATACTGATTTAGCCACAGACACAGCTAAGGCACAATAAGAGCAACACTTCGCAGGATTTACGATGTTGGTGATAAGGCCGTAAAATTGCTAGCCTGGTTAGACCAAAGAGACCCAGCAAACCGTGTTGTGGTTGAGATAGGGGGAGAAGCGGGGGGTAGTGTCACTGCACCACAGGAGATCGTGGATGCCTTTGGCCAATACTATCAAACTGTCTACACGCCCCAGTCTCCGCACACAGAGGAGGCGGCAACCTCCTTCTTGAGGGATTTTTAGCTTCTGGTGCTCTCACTAAAGAAGAACGCTCTGATCTTGACCAGGAGATAACTAGCATAGAGATAGAAAAGGCCATACGCGACTTGCGCGGAGGTAAGGCATTGGGCCCCAATGGCTTGCCCATTGAATTGTATAAACTAACCTCGAGTAAGACTGCTTCCTATCTAACCAAAATGTTCTAGGAGAGTAAGACAGCGGGACAGCTTCCAACCGACCAAAGACTGGTAATGATTGTGGTTATATACAAGGAGGGTGAACCGAAAAATAGGTGCTCCTCCTATATACCAATATCGCTGCTCAATGGAGAAGCCAAGATATTGGCAAAAGTCCTGGCCACTAGGTTTCTGAGAGTCATCACAAAATTAGTCCACCCGGATCAGTCAGGCTTTATGCAAGCTAGGAACATCTCCCTTAACCTGCGCAGACTCCACGGAGTACTAAGCCAAGACAAGACAATAAACGAGGATGTGGTGGTGGCATCTCTTGATGCGGCCATGGCATTTGACACTATAGAGTGGCCTTATATATTTGCTATGCTAGGGAAATTGGCATTAGGCCAGGGATATATTGGCTGGGTTCGGCTAATGCATCAAGAGGCCCAAATCGTAGTCAACAACAGGAAATCCTGCACCTTTACACTTAGCAAAGGCACCAGACAGGGTTGCCCCCTGTCTCCGCTGCTTTTCGCCCTGACCCTTGAAACACTGGCGATGTGGATTCGGAGAGACCCAGTTATTAGAGGACTCAAGTTGGTAGAAGGCTGGAAGGACCACATTTTTTTATACGCTGACAGTATTTTACTTTACTTAGCATCACCAGCGGCCTCCCTGAACAGGATATTACACATTTTCCTTGTGTTCGATAGGTTCGCCGGATACAAAAAAACTGGACTAAGTCAGTACTCTACGTTCTCAGTGGAGTGATGCCTTCGCTTCCCCGGGGATTTCAGATCACAGAAGCGAAAGATGACTTCAAATGCTTGGGGATTTGGGTCTCTACAGACCCGTCCTGTTTTTATGAGCGAAACTCCAGCTTCTCTTGCAAAGGCTCAGAAGCAACGTCCGACATTGGAGACCGCTCCTTCTGTCCCTATGGGGGCATGCAGTCTTGTTCAAAATAATGTCCCTCCCGAGATTTTTCTATGCATTACAGAATGCCCCGAACCAGGTTGAGTCAGCATATTTTAAAGAAATCAACAGTATTCTTCGAGACCTATTATGGGATGTCAAACCACTGTGTATCGCCACTCAAAAGCTAACACTATGGTAGTTTGATGGGGGATTGGCCTCCCTGACATTCAAAAATATGATTGGGCGTCTCAGCTCACGGCGATAAATCAATGTGTATATAGAACACAGGGGGACCCTGCATTCCAAATGGACAGGTGGCTTCTGTCGGGGGGTAGTTTCGAAGGGGCAGTATACTCGCACTCGGTCAAGCCAAAATTGACAGAGCCTTTGAACCATGCTGTGCTGGTGTGGAGGGCGGCCATGAGAAGCCTGGGTTGGGAGGATAGGATCACGCAGGCCACACCCCTTTGGCACAACGATCAGCTGGGTAAGTTGATTCCCACAAAGGGATTTGACCGCTGGGACCTCATAGGTATCTCAAGAGCGGGAGATTTGTGGAAGGCGGGTGCAGTGGTCCCCTTTGCCCAACTGCAAGAGGATCAAGAGTTGGCAAGCACCCAGTATTTTAGATACCTTCCGACTAGACATGCTTTACTAGCCGTGCTATTCGGGGGGAGTCTCCACCTGAATCCCCCCCGCTTGAAAATAGGGTCTTAGATGGAGATCTGCCAGAAAAGGCTGTATCGCTTATCTATAAGAAACTATTCAACAACACGGCGGACCCACTACTCCGGTTCCGTGCAAAATGGGACTATGACGTGGCAGGGCTAGACGATGAAGAGTGGCTTGCGGCCTTGGCTTCTCCTAAAGAAGTGGCCATTTCCTCAAGGCTCAGATTAGTACAGTTGAAGCTATGCATAGGTCCTACCTAGCTGGTCCATTGCTGGTGAGAATGGGCTATTGTACTGAGGGAGGGTGCCCCAGGAACTGTGGGCAGAAAGGCACTTATATCCACATGCTCTGGGAGTGCATTACTATCCAAAAGTATTGGTCGGTAGTAGCGGGACGCATGGAGGAAGTATTGGGACAAAAGATTGACTGCAACATCTAGTTAGGTTTATTCAATGTCAGGGGCCCGACCGACTTGACTTCAAAGGAACAAATATGGGTGACTATGGGACTGATGGTTGCTAAAAGAAATATAGCATGAAAATGGAAGGCGCGGGACCCACTGCGACTAGTTGATTGGGGAAAGGAAATGGAATGGAGCTTAGTAACAGAGAAGGCAATATACGAATCAAGAGGGTGCCCCGCCAAGTGGACGCAGATATGGGAGAAGTGGAACAATTACAGGGGAGGGATATGTGAGCCGCCGCAAACAAGAGAAGGCATTGGCGCACTGTGTCTGCCGAATGGGGAATCTTGATGTATTTATTGATTGAACATGTGATTGCAAGTTTGCTGCCTGTCACGTACCAATGTCCTGCCACTACTGCTTATGTATGTATGTTTTCTGGATTGTCAATGCTTTACTTTCAATAAAAAGAATTATTAAAAAAAAGATTTTCCTCTATACTGAAAGGAAAACTCTTCATCTTATGAGATAGTAAATGCTTCTGGGAATATTGCTAGCAATGCCAGGTATTTTTTAACCATTTCGCCCCTACAGCGGCCTATTCAGCCCCATAGGTGACATCTAGACCCAGAATGATCAAACTTGCAAATAATGGATCCGGTAATCATGGACCTGGAAGCAACAGACTTGGAGTTAGAGCGGTGGTATATGGGTTGTGGCAGCACTTGCATCCTGACCCCACCTACCCTTCTCCTACACAAAGGGGGCAGCGGTAAATCACTTGTCAGCTCTCCCTTCATGCCATCTCCCTCAAAATGGTCCCTGCACCCATTTACCACCTTCCTGTTACATTTCAGTGAATTTTCGTGAATGGAGAAAAAGACTCGGTATTGGACATGGTATTCCCAGATGCTCATGTTGCTCCCCTTTCCAGGGGATATACTTTTTCTATCTTGGAGTTGTAATCCTGTCTAAAATCAGTAATTCTGGGCCCTGGTTTTCCACTATATGAGAAACTCAAAATGAGATCCATAGATGGACTGATGTGTCTGTGTTGGTCCCCCTTTCACGCAGCATCAGCAAGCTCAGGATTGCAATTTTACTGCTCCATTTTTGGCATAGTTACGGATTTGCCGTATTTGCCATATAATCCATTATCAGCTGTATAATATGCAGATGTCAGTAAAGAAATGTTTCTAGCTCAAAATGATCAGAAGTTACAAAAAAAATAAAGCAACACATGTTGCCTCTCAGTGGAAGGCCCTTACAAAGGTTGGCTGGTAACTGTTTGGTTGCTTATTTTTGATTTGGGTGCCAAAGGAAGAGTTGGCCTAACGGCTAGGGCGCTCGACCTCGGACCTGGGGATCTGGGTTCGAGTCTCGGTAACGACACCAAAACCTCCTGTGATTCTGGGCAAATCACTTAATCTCCCCGTGCCTAAAATGAATGTGTGTCTGTCATCATGTAACGTAACTGGTGCTATGTAAAGCGCTCTGATACCTGATTCGGTTCGGGTCTAGTTCGCGCTATATAAAACTCTGCAAAAAAAAAAAAAGAAAGCTTTGCCCAGAAGTGTTTTCTGAGTTGAAAAAGGCATTATTGGAAAGAGAACAACATAATGAACAAATCTATAGTCGGTTATTATATTGAACATAAACAGAGCAATAACATAGAACATAACAAAGAACATTAAATATAGTAGAATTATACAACTATAGAAAAACCATGATAAAAAATATGCAACCTATTAACTTACCATTTTATATGTTTTATGTTTGTGGGTAAGAAAATGGAAAGAAAAGAGAGAGACTGAGAAAAAAGAAAAAAGAATAAGAAAGATTGAGGAAATCATATAAGCCTTACTGTACAAAAAATACAAGGTTACATAATAACAAGTACAATGCATAATTCATGGAGTCTGGAAGGTAGTACTTGCATTCAATAAATGGTCAGGTTTACAATTTAAATATGTAGAAAGAGGCAGCCAAAATAAGTTCCCCTTAATTTAAGTTGTTTTGTAGAAGCAGCGCAAGCTCTATCAAGTCTGTGGTGATGACATAGTAATTTCCACCATCTAGTAGAATTTACCATATTTGCAACCTTCCAACCGGAGGTAATAATTTGTATAGGAAAGGCGATGAGTAAGTCCACAAATTTACCCATTCTATGATTGTCTTTCTGTGCTTGAGAACAGCTGCCTAAGAAGATAGGTAGGATATCAAAAGAAAGAGTAATGGAACAAATGGTTGAAATTTGTATCCAAACTTTCAGCCATAAGGTTTCAATTGATGAACAATAAAAAAACATATGTATAAGAATGCCGTTGCTGTTTTACAAGTCAAGCATTTATTATCTATTGTGTGGCTGTTTTTGAGAAGGGAAGTAGGAGTTAAAAAATAACATATTATAGAAATAACACAAGGTTTGTGTACTGCTAGCCATGCAAGAAGTGTAATGAATTTTAGGCCAAATCTATATCTATTGAATTTAAATCGAGGAAAGGTAAACAGTGCCCCGCAATAGCTGTTTACCTTGAAATATATCTTTGCTTAATCCTTGCAGAAAATTATCTGGCTAAATAATTTAATATTTTTGTTGTACCATATAAAGGATTCTAGAAATGTCTGTAGTGGTAACAATCATGGACGTCATTTGGAGGTAGTTAGGGGTCGCAGCTGATACCTCTAGCTTGTTCCCTGCTACTCCTGCCTCTTCCTTTGCAACACTTGGCCTCAGAGGGGGGAAATTCTGCCTTCTCTGGGGCCATGGGTCACAAAAGAAGTGCCAGGAGTAGCAGGGTGCAAGTTAGTGGTCTCAGCTGCGACCCTGACTATCTCCAAATGATGTCCATGGTGACAATGACTGGGTGAAAAAGGGATGTGCCAGGTGGGTTTAATTATTGATAGGAGGCAATGAAAATGATTTTGGAGGGTAGGATGTATGAACCGCGTCTTAAAACAAAAGGTGAAATCATTTAATCTTCCCATTTACACCATACAGTGATAGGAGTATCCTCATCCCTGTCCAGATGAGGCAAGATGTGTTTCAAAACAAAAGTGGAGTGATACTTCTGAAAGTCTGGAAAATTAGCCCCAACCAAGTCTTTTTATTTACACAATGTATACAATTAAATATGTGCTTTCTGTCCATTCCATAAAAAGTTGCAGGCCAGACTGTTAAGAGTGTTTAAAAACGTCTGAGGAGGTTTTATGGGTAGCATTGATAAATAGAAATTAATAAAATTTGATAAAACTCAGTAAAGTAATTTAAGATTACACCATCTTTAATATACTTAATACCATTTTTATTGGTAATGGTATACATTTTAGTTTTTGTTTACTGGTCTTCAAGTAATTGGCTAGCATTTTACTAGCTTTTTGTGCTCCCCAATGTAATATTTAGTTGTTTTTTTTTGCAGTGCACCAAATGCATCTTTATCGTTTGCATATATGGTTGCAGTCCGCCAGCGTCTTTTTCTATAAGGAGAGAGCCTATCATCCTCCCCGATCTTGCAGCTGTGTGTATCTTCGCTGGCTTAATCTTTCCATTACCGTGTTGGAAATAGGAAAGTTATCAACTTGTTATCGGAATATGTTCACAAAAGAATTTACAGAATCATTACCTACCTAGAGCGCTACTTCTGCAACTTAAAGAGAAATAATTATGGCATAAATCCGTGAAAATAATCGCCTATCCTGTCATCTACGTCCACAATAAATTAACCCTCATCATTTGAACATAGGAGATTAAGAACTCTCTGGATTACTTGCTGTATGCAAGCCTGTATTTCTCACATGTGCAATAGACGGCTACCTGATTAAGGCACGTTTGCCGAAACGCGCGTAGTTTGACACCTGCCGCACTGCCTTCATCATCTTTTTTCGTCTATCATGTATTTTTTGATTTACAAATGTGTAAAAATGTCTCAATGTGTTTATATATAACAAATGAAAATAATCATAAATAAAAATTATATTTTGATATCTAATTTTGTGTATATCTAGTGTCACTCGATAGGGTGATACCTTAATTGTTTGTTGTCTCTTTCACTGCAATATGAATAGTATTTTAAACATATACCTAGCTAAAGTTGTTCCTAAATAGCCAAATGCATCTTTAACCAATCTTTGATTAAAATCCCGCTTGGCCTGAATAAGATGTTTTAATGTAGTATCCCTGTAGGAAGTGTAGTAGGTTGAGATCGACACAGTCCTTAAGGCCAACAATTTTAGGAATATGTATTTTAAGAGATTATAGCATATCAGAACCTTCTGCACCCCCAGGAATTCCCTAAATATGTTAGTTGCTGCGTCTATTGCGATTTTCCAAATCTTCTGTTTGTTATTTGAGAAGACAGATTTCTTTGGACATCACCTCAATCTTATTTGATATATATCCTGGACATCAATTAGTCTTTGTTCCACTTCAGTTACCCTGGATTCAAGGTTTGACCATTTCTCCTCAATCCTCTGAAGCATGGTATTTGTTTCCCTTACAAAATGTTTTGAGTGTCTTATTTCGTCCATTAAATCATCAAATGTCAAAGACAGAGGAGATTTCGCCAGTGAGTAAGGGTCTTTCTTTTGTCTGTTATTAATATTACTATTAATATTACTTGTAGAATCTTTATGTGAAAATGACATTGCCATTACCTTTGGATTGGAAGAGGCAGATGTGCAGCATTACGCAGCATACTTTGCCTCTTCTTGCTGCATAATTTAGTCAACTTGCCACATAATTTGGCCCTCCCCTGCTGCATAATTCCAGTGGCCTGGACCTTAACCTCATATGGTGACTTTTACCTACTAATTGTAGTTACTAAGCGCTGTTTCTGCTACAACAAGCACAGCATGATATGTTTTTTTCAGACCTAAGTGCCAAGACCTACTGTCATGTTTTGTAATGTACCCCAATATAGGCCTGGGTAGTCACCTAGCCTTTCACCTACATTTTCCCTGCCATTGCACTACATAACGGTTTTTAGTGCTGACCTTTTGCTTAGTTCGGTGCTACATAAATGTTGTGTGGTTTTCCCAGAAAACTAGCCACATTTATTATGCATGAGGATTCTCAGAATCACAGCAGGATTACCATCTTCTGCAAAATAACTATGTATAAGGGTCATCCCTTTCGTCATCCTTGGCCGAAATGACACAGCAAGGTAGAACCCCTGAGGGTACTTTCTTGGGTATATAAACACCATATCTTTGCTGAGGCAGGCAGAGGAGAAAGGCTTCCATGGTGACACACTGTCGTGAGACACTGAGGCTCCTGCTCACAGACACTCCTGCTCGCAGTGGTCTGAAATCCCTCGCAGGGTGTCCATCTCGAGACCAAGACGGGGTCCCACAGTCTCTCACTTTTGGTAATGGGGTTGGCTTCAGCCTAGGGGTATTCTTGGCTCTACACCTACATACATGCTAGATACACTTAGGTACATCTAGTTAGGGTGGCATGGTAGGAGTACGCATTTTTATTGTCATGTATTTATATACCTGCCTGTGCTCATTGTTTTAATATTAAGGTAAGAATCTACCAACCATTCATATAATGGAGTAGTGTGGCTCACTGGTTAGAAATGGCAGACCCGGGAGTAGAAGTCAGCCCGGGACCAGGGTTCAATTCCTGACGCGGCAGGGTCGAGGACTTGGGTCAGCGGACTCGATAATTCTTGCTTCGGTGCTTACTCTAATCAGGGGTTCCACTCGGCAACTCTGGGCATTAGCTTGCCTAATCTCCACAACGGACCCATCAACTCTGGGGATGCCTGGCTCCACCTTGGGGACTCCCAGCAGGGACCATCCCCCAGGGAAAGCCAGGACGGGTTCCCCAGAGTTATACAGCGCCAGGAGACCTACGGACGGGTAGCAGTGCGCTTTACAAGCTCAAATACATTTACATTTACTCTATTGGTGCTTATAATCATTTATATCTGTTTCAGTATTATGGTTGTTTCAGCAAACCTATTTTACACTCGAATGATGCTGGTTCAATAAATACTTATTCAAAACGTCCCCACTGTTTAATCTGTGTATTTCTCTGAGACAAAGTAGGCACAAGTGACTAAGTGAAAAGTACTGTACTGTTTCCATGATCCCTGATGGGACAGAGGTGTCATGTTCGAAAGTTGCCAAGAACTATTCTCTCCTTGGTAAGAGGAGTTTTCAGTGGAACTGTAAGCTAACTGGTATACAGGCGAACATACCCTGTGGGGGTGTCTGGAATCAGTCTGGACAGCAATCCCACAGTCTATGTTGTCTAAATGCGCAGATCCTTTATGGATTTATAGGAACTACACAACATGGTGCCGCCAATGTTAACAGTCAAATCTGAGTAGTTCAGTCGTGCTTTTCTCAGAGACCCCTGCACACATTTACCCAGAGACGTCTGGAGTGGGAAAGGAAAAATCTGCCGCAGCTGAGTAGGCATATCCTATGTATTGGCTGTAGGTTTATTCAAGCATGAAGGATAAATAGTTCCCTGTTGTGCATAAAACCTTATCTCAGTTTCCTTGAAACTTTTTCAACAATGACTGTAGAAGACAATGCTGCGCCAGCATTACATGCAAATGCAGCAGGGGAAGGAGAACAAGAAGGTGCTATAAACATTTTAGAAAATGTCAAAACTGCCCTTACTTTAAAATTAGCGGACTATGGAGTCACAGCAAGGGGTGGGACAGTAACATTCATGATAGAGGCTCACAACTCAAACAGGACAGAGGTATTCTATTCGTGGGTCAAATTCCCACCAGCAGATGCATGCACAAAAACATTTCATTCATACACTGAAGATGACATACCAGAGGAATAGTGTTCATATGATGACATTGAAGTTCCGCTCACCTACCAGGAGCACATAAACTGGTTTAAAGGTGCCCTGCCACACACCCAACAGATAAAGTAAGACTCTGTCTGCTCTGCAGAGATGGAGCCACTTGGCCGGTCCTAGCGGCTTACTCACCGCATCCAGACATTGGCACAAGGCTGGTAGCAGACTTATGTTCACTACACAAAGAACTAATAAAACTTTACAGTAACCTGACACAGTTCTTGATGAGAACACTCACACTTCAGCCAACAAGGGCTACACCAGCAGGACAAATTCAGGGGTCTGCAACTAAAATTACTCCACAAATGCTAAACGTAAATATGGGTAAAATGCCCACTAGACTTGAGCAAATGCCATTCTGGATAGCTCAGAAAATCACACAGTTAGAGGCAGTGTTTCCACATACAAGCCCACAAGAAAAACACAGAATGCTAACAACCTGCTTGTCAATGTGGATAGCTCTCCAGATAGAGAGTTGTACCTCTTGGGGTACAGTTTTCGCTGCTGTCTTTACCAGAATTCATGGTATCCCTTCAAAAGCAGTAATACCATATGTATTGCGACAAATACAGAATGAGTATGGAGAAGAACATGCTCTAAACTTAGTGATGAAATTGTTAGGAAACTTTGCCCAATTATCAACTAATATATTGGCAAACATAAAAGGGGAGGCAACAGCACAGGCAATACACCAACACCTGAGGGATTTCACTCCTAAACAACTGGACCGCAAATTACCTAAAATTATCGTAGACACCTATGCCGAATTAGGTAGAGATAATTTGGGAGCTAGAGCAACAAAACCTCAACTCATGGGTGGACCTGAAAAGGATGACACCAAGCAAGTACCTGATTCTTCCAAAAAAGAAATGGGATAATAAAGAACAAAAGAATAGAAAGAATAGGGCACAATCCAAGGGTGGTTCTCCTCAACAGGAGCCCTTTAAAAGGAGGTACAACCATAGCAATCGTGATAACATTAAAAAAAAATCTTCTTGTTCCTTTCCGGGTTCATCAAAACACTCGGAGAGGGAAGGGCGGTCAATACATAGATAAGAAGAGCGTACAAAGTCCAGAACACGTCATGCGCTTCAGACTATAATATCAAAAAGAAGATAAACCAAAATCAAAACTACAATTGAAAAAGGAGACATTGCCAGGTCGTAAAGTAAGAAATGCCAAGGATGCTGAGGACTCAACTTCTGAATGGGGACTGGGCTCTGACAATGTTAGGCAGAGCAGCAGAAGTAACAATAGCTTGCCAGAACCTGATGGAATTTCTGGTGACAGTGGCGTTGAATGAACATATCATGGTGGAGACACCTGAAACTAGGGTAAGTGTCCCACACCTGTTATATTAAATAAGACTCCAAATGGAAGGGGACAAACCCCAAAAAATTAAAGGTCTTTTTTGGAAGAACCTGACTTATGGCTATGACATCCTTTTGGCTGAAAAAGATTGGCCGCCTGAGATTATTATAGAGTGCCCAAAGGGAGAAAGTGTAATTTTATCAGCTTTTTCTGACTTTGTTCCAGTATCACTAAAACATTCATACGCACAGGAGTGAGCGATAGCACTTGCTTCAGCATTATATCGCAAATATTTAGGGTGGGATGCTGAGTCACCGCACTATATAATCCCAGTAAAAATGACTATAACTCCACAGAGACAGTACCCTATTAAATAAGAAGTGAAGAAACAGGTCAGGGAGTTCTTAGATCAACTTGAATACCATGGTGCAATAGAAAATTGCACATCTTCAATGAATAATCCTTTGTTTCCCGTATTGAAACTGGATAATTCATACCGTCTAGTTTTAGACTACAGACATCTGAACACATGCACAAAGACATTTGCAGTACAGAATGCACACAGTGCAGCATTATTGAATAACATTGTGCGTAAAAAATACAAAACAACACTAGATATCTCTAATGGACTTTTCTACCAAATATAGCGCCTGAAAGCAGATATTTGACAGCATTCTCAGCCTTAGGCTCCCATCGTCAATTTTGTAGACTGCCCCAAGGGTATAGGAATAGCCCTGGGTTGTTCTCAGCTAGGGTAACAGAGTTACTTCAAAATTTTGATGAGAAAGCATTGTCCTATGTAGATGATATTTGTTATACATGGGGTTACCAGACTACATAGGGTAGCTTAGCACAGAGCAGGGACAGTTTCAGTCCAAGGCAAATGTGTTGTGCTTACAATTCTCACTCACAGTAGCCCAGCGCTCCACCACTGAAAATAAAGGACGCCACACCAGTTTTAGAAAAATACGATCTGCTTTATAAAATCTCTTTGTAGTTTCTCTATGTTTCCTTGGAGTCCTTAATTTCTGTTCATTACATAGCTCCGCATTGGATTATTAGCATATACACATTTTCATGTAGATGTAATTACTCAATACTCTGTTGCTGGGTTGTGGGTCAGTTCTTTTCAATTCTGACATGCTTAGTCTAAAGTAACACTCTGGAACATTCAGTAATGAAATACTTTTAGGTTCAACTCAGCAGATCATGGAGACCCCAGTTTCAATGGATTACCAATTATACTTATCACTTACAATTCAGCAATTCTCAATTTTTCTAGATAGAATCAACATTCCTCATTTATACAGTTTAGCAGAAGTATACATTAGGACTATTTGGTGACCATGGAGAAGCCGCCTCAGCTAGATTTACTAATATGTCTACTCAACAGTTGCCCGTTTTCACTCTTATGCTTCTCCCCTCCCCCTTCTTAATCATTTCTCAGGAGAACGGGGTCAATGCTGTTCCAACTTCGTGGGAAATTTCCTCTGTCACTGGCTTCCCTGGTCCTCGTTATTAACCAGCCAGAATTAGCCCTAAAGCGTTTGAGTTTTAAGTCATAAGTCTATTGGCAGTCCTGCCAGCTCAACTCGCGCTGGCGAGCACACAGTTCTACAGAGCTCTTCCGCCTCAACTAAACACCAGGGACCGTGGTGTAGTTTTCTGGTTACACGTCCCTTGCCAGCCCCCCCCCGCTCCCCGCTTACTTGTAATCAGGGAGGCTGGTTCCCCCCAGTTCACCGTTTCACCACCAGCGCCGTAGACCCGAGTCCTCTCCCCTCACAAGCCAAACCGCACCACCTCAAAGCCTGCAGGAGGGGGGGTCGCCCTCACTATCAGCACGCTGGTTGTACCTCAACCCCGGTCTTCACTGAGGCACCGCTACAGGTTTGTTGAAGGTCCGCGCTGCCGATTCTGCCCGGAAGATAAGTGTCTTCCTTTGCGGTGCCGCCTTTCTCCTCAGGTGGATGACAGGCCCTCCTCCGGACCCGCCCACCAGCAGCTACTCCGTGCTGTTGCTCCGCCCCCTCTCTGGGTGTAGTGTCTCCCTCACTTCAGGACCTGCGCAATTACGGGCCACTATTCTTGCGCCCCTTGGCTTGCTCAGCTGTCTCTGTCACCACGATCACGCTCCACACCCAACACCTCAGGGAGGGGCAGACAACGTCGGGGCAGCGCTTCCCAGCACAGAAGAGAGGTGAGCACTATGGGGGTATCGGAGACGGAAGTCCTTGAGATTGTCGAAGACTAAGAATTCCCCTCTAGTTCTTGGGGCACCTTGTCGCTATCGGGTCCCAGCAGAATTGCCTGCCCAGTTCACCAGCAGACTTACGATTCCACCCCAGCGTCAGGGGAAGGGTTCTAGTAACTCGAGGGGGCCTTGCGTCCCAAACAACCGAGTACAATTCAAAAGGGCCAGGTCTATGGTTAGCGGGTCGGTAACAGCAGTAAGGCAGCAATCCCTAGGGAAGGAAGTCAACCCTCTGGGTGTCCTAGCCCCCTAGTGCCACAGCCTGCACTCCAACTGACTCTAAGGTCACTCCTTAGCATCTAAAATGGCCGCCCTGGTTCTGGCCTTTTATAGTCTGGGTTCTGGCTACCAGAACTAGCCAGAAGGTTCTAGAACTTCCTCATAGGGTCCTATAGCCCTAGTTCCTGAGGTACAAATGATGGCAGTTATCAGCCACCATTTTGTGTCTCTGCTTACATCACTTCTAAAAAGTGCGACAAGTCCTCAAAAACATATCAGGCAAGGTAGCACCTAACCCCCAGGACAACGCCAAAAATTCCGGTGGACATAAAAAACCTAAAGGAGTTAGGAGGCAAGAAGGGAACAAAAATAAATAAATAAATAGAAGGGACCACCCAAAGGCCTGACAGGTCTGACAATATTTATCTGACGGTTGATGATTTATTGGAGCATTGGACCCGGGTGAGCAACATAATTTTGGCCGCTGGCTTTGGATTGGAAGAGGCAGATGTGCTGCATTACGCTGCATACTTTGTCTCTTCGTCCTGCATAATTAAGTCAACTTGCCACATAATTTGGTCCTCCCCTGCTGCATAATTCCCAAGACCACAGATTCTTACACATGAATGCTAGTTGGATCAAGGTTCTTCCTCTTAACTCTTGCTTCCTGTGAGTCTGGGAAACAGTGCCCCATTAGGATGAGAAAATCCAAGAATAATCACCCATAGCCAGTATTAGACACTGCCTGTAATGAACAGAGGATCAGCTGCCATGTTGCACCACTTTTGCTGCATATGTGATATGGAACTGGACCTGCAGATTTTGCTCTAGTAAAGTAGATAACTTTGTTTGCGTTATAACAGAATTCGAGCAGAGATTAGGTAAATTTTTAAACATGTATATAGCATCGATTTCAGTTTATTTAACTTGTGAAATAAGAGTTTTATAAACAGGTAATCTGAGCCTTAATTAAACTTTGAAACAGCACTTCCATACAGAAATATTTCCCTTAAGTGCAATGGACTACTTTGGAAATATATGCTTTTTGTGACCAAATATATTGTTGCTTTTCCAAATTTCTTTTTAGTTAGGGGTTGATTGATGAGGACCCCGCAGCTTCTCCATCAATAAAGTTTTGGAGAAAAACCAAGAATTAACATAGCTCAAAGGCTGAAGGTCAACAGCAGACCTTTTGGATTTACCAATGCTTGTTTACTTCTCCTGTAGACTGAGCCCTGTTACACAGAGTAGCTATGTGACTCTGACAAAATGCTTGCGCTTAGTTATCATTGGACACCCACTGCTAATGTGAGCATGGCAGGGCTAGCTGGACCATTTTTTAAATAGAGGGACGTCCTGAGGAAGGGCAGTGAGCTGTGCTGGCCTTTAACAAGGTGGACAGAGCTGGAGGTCAGGTGGGATCTTTGTAACCACAATGCTTTCCTCCCCCATGTTGGATCCTACTGCGTTAATGATGGTGGTAGGATTTTGAGGACATTATGCACATTCCCTGAATAGGACCTTCAACCCACTGTAGTAACCGTGGGTGAATAGATTGTGGGAAACCTTTAGGGTTTGTGTTAAGATCTTCTACCATTGAAAAGCTAATTCTCTTTAGGAAACCCATGCATTATGCATCGGTCTCCAAAACTGCCTTGGAGGAAGAACAAGCATTGGCAATGCCAGTAGGTCTGACTTTGCACCATGCATTCACACATGTACACCACTCTCCATGCACTCACACTGGCACACTGTTCGTCACACATTCACAGAGGCACAACTCACTCTACGCTGAAAGAGACAGACTCTTGCACTCACGCAGGCGCACTACTCATCGTGCACTAACAAGCACGCTTCTCATGTTACCCATACACAGGCACACTCCCTCTACACTCATACCTATAGTGCCCTGCACTCACACATGTGCACCACTCACCGTGCACTCACAGAGGCACTCCACTCAGCCAGCACTCACACTACACACAGAAAGCCTGTGCTCAAACACAAAGACACCATTACCCTGCACTGTCAATACATATTGCTCGTGCTACCCTCAGACACACTGCTCACTGAAAACTAATCGAAGCACACCCCTCAACCTGCACCCAAAAAGGAACATTCCTCAACCTGAGCCCTTACAAGCACAGAAATCACCTTATACTGACACAGACACACCCTGCACTTCCACAGGCAATTAATATTGTGTTTCTACTCCATATCTCAACATTTTCCATAAATGTATTTATGTAACAATTGTATTAGAGTAGCTGCACTAAGTGGTATTTGAGAACACCGAATAGAACAACAACCATGACAACAAATATTTAAACAATAGACAGCAGTAGCATGCAGGTGAGAGAACATGTGATATAGGTCTGAGACATCATGGTACAGGTACATACCTTGGCCGGCACAGGGACATGCTTTGGCATACCAGACCAGCACATGTCATGTTTCACTCCACAGATGCTAAACCTGAGAATAGCTGTAGAAGAGCACCTCCGGTGTTGTAATACAGATCCAGAGGTGGGCATGCCCCAGATGTGAGTGATGATTCTGAAGATTGCTACATCATACAGGTCATTAAAGGGTTTGTGTATTGGCATCCCCCTGACCTTACAATAGACAAAGAGTCACTGCTCCGTTTCTTATAGCCGGTCAGTAACTCTGCGTCTACGGAATTTGGTTGCAGCATAATTCTTGGCATCTTATCTGTCCCCTTCCTGCCGGCTCCAATTTCAACCTTTGCTCAAATCCAGAGGTTCTCCCAATACAAAATCCTGCCACAAAGAGAAAATTTTCAGGCAAAAATAGAAACAAGGAAACGAACAAAAATTTGAAAAATAAGGGGGCAAATGTGTTCCAACACATCCTTCATCCCGAACTGGGTACTTATATTTGATCTAACAGGAACTGACATCACAGCAAAAGGACCATTTTTTTATCTTTCAATGAGATTCCCGGACCACAACTTAAGAATCGACCGAACGCCATCTTGGAAAGGGCTTGTTTTAAGGTTTACCCGTGCCCTCAGTCTGGATATCATTACGCTCGGTTTGGACACCAACAATAAGCCTGAGTTTGGCATCTTCCTTCCAACACAACATTCGGGGACCATGTTGCTGCCTCCTATGTCCTACCATTGAGGAGCTCCCAGAGCCCCACTCCAGACGGTCGCGAGCACAGAGACGGCAGGACTGTTCTGGTCCTGTAGGCGTCCAACCATGTGCTGAGCATGGCATCTCCTGACAAACCACACGACAGTGCCTACCCAGGACCTCCAGTAAGCTTTTACCCTTCAGCTCAAAAGTAATGAAACACAGCATCGGATTGGTAACGCGGGCCCTCGGGCAATGCCCGAGGGGCCAGTATCCAAATTCCAGCTGTGGGCTGCTTTTTTGAGCAGCCTGGGCGGACGATTAGGGCGGTTTCTGCGTTGTTCGGAGCCTCCATGTGGCCCAGTGGGTGTCTGAGTGGCCTTCCTGGCGGCAGATGGGCGTCCATTACTATCTCCCTTTTTTCAATGGCAGAGGTGTCACTCCTTTTCTCTCGGCCGGCCCATTAACATATGCATATTGAGCAGGAACAGGGGGCCTGAGCAAAAGTGGCCTCACTTGTTTTCAGTTGTGTTTCACCAGTGCAAACTAATCCGTGCATTTTTTTAACCCCCTCCCGCCCCCCTTTTTTAATAAAATTTTGCCGAAGCATTGTTTGAAGAAAAGGCAATATGCAAATGTGGGCCGCTTTTTTTAGCGTGCCCGGGCCGCTTTTTAATCCCAATCCAACCCTGATGAAACATATAAGAGAAGATGGACCACCAGATCAAGGGTTTCTGCTCTGTCATTGTAAAGCCAACCCTCCGCTAACGCGAAGTAGGTGCGGGGACTGCGGGCTTCGGCAGTGCTTCACTCTGACTCCTCTAACTCACCCTACTCAGTCATTCTGTCATGATTCATGATTCATCTATTTATTTAAAACTGAATAAAACCTGGCAAAAACAACAGGAGTGGGTCTATGACTAAAGAAGATTAGGTTGTCCCAAATATAGGATAAAGATAAGATAGGGAATTAAAGACAGTTTTCATTGGGCACGAAAGGTTTCGGGAATGCCATCCAGAAAGGTGCTCAAATCTTCACAATGCAACATCTCTACAGAATGAAATCCAAATGTACCACAGTCTTAAGGGGACTCTAGCTCCTAGAACTCTTCATAGGGTACGTTTAACCAGCCTTGACCAGACCGAGTCAGCAGTCTGGATCACTGTATAAGCAGGGCCACTGGAATTATCTGATTCTGCAGCCCTGGCGTTTTCTGTATAAATATGGATTTGCCGCATTTTCCAAATGATGTATCGTCTGCTGCATAATCTGCAGACTTTAGCAAAAAGATTGTTTCTAGCTCATACTGATCAAAAGTAACTAAAATCCCAGCAACATGTGTTGAAGGCCCTGTTCAAAGGTCATCTTTTAGTTGCTTATTACTGTATTTAGATGTTGGCACTAATGAGGTGAAACCTTTACCCGATAGTGTTAACATGAAAAAATTACCAAATTATGAAGTAACACTGTCACAAAATGTGCTGCGCTAGGTTGCATAATTTGCCTTTTCTTCCCAGATAATTATTAAACCCTGCCACACAATTTGGACCTCCCCTGCCGCATAATTCAAGTGGTACTGTATAAGCGTCCACCCTCACTCATATCACTCGCCAGGTGTATGTATTTACCGACCTTCACACCTCATGGAGCAAGCACTTGCCTTGAACAAGACATGTAATATCCTATGGTCAGAGCTGGACAGGGAACCCAAAGCAGCTGCAAAACCAGTCCCCAGGAACAAAAATGGCACCCATCGCTGCAAAATCGGCCCCCACCCTTCCAGCCTCCCTGGAAAACACCTGATGCCGCTATGGCCAGTCCGGCCCTGACTATGGTCCAAACTTGCACCTGTTCCATTGAGCTACGCCCCATGGTGCTAGCATTCCAACATTAGTGAATGACCCCCCACCCAGTGCTTGACTACCAGAGGTGGAGGTGGTTGGTGGAGCAGATTTACAATAGAGGTGAAGTGCAGCCAACCTCTTCAGTTGACAACGGTTGAGGCTGTGGTGGCTTTATGCAAATAATGTGAAAGCGGCACTTGGTGTAAAAGGCCAACTATAGCTCTAGGTTGCAACAAGCTGTATTATTTAATACAAGCTAATTCTTCTACGGTGTACGAAGCATGAATCATAGCAAAGGGACTCTCTTTGTGTTGCTCAAGGAGCCCTCCAGCTTTTAAAGGTGCTAACTTTTAGTAGATATATCTTTGTTGGACCCCCATAATCCACAACATGTTTCGTACTACAGGCAGCTCGCATGATTGAGGACTGCTGCAGGTGACGTATGTAAACTGAAATGCTTTGTTATGTTCTCCTGGCAAATCGAAGAGCCAATTTTTATCACAAACCAGGACTCTATACTCAACAAAAATGGAGGAACGCTAACCTGCTTCTTACTGGGAGAATCAGCTTCACACCTTGAAGACCATAACTGGGAATCTTCTAGTGGCACTAGCTGCTGGTCAAGGCTGCAAGATACAAAACACTCAGAAAATCTCTCCCAAGTTCTGCTCAGTATTTCTTGATCATAAACGAGACCTAGCAGACACCAGAACCCTGTTATGCACTACAGGGCTTGGATAAGGCGAGCCAATGAGCTCAAGAAAACAGCCCAAACTTCCCCAACTGCACCCAAAATCCACCTCCATCCCAAAGAAGGGAAAAATTAAAGGACACGATCAATAGCTTGGTGCCAATAGGTAATGTATATATAGGGAAGCGGTACGTTTAATTTTTTTATTTGACTTTTATTATTTTAACCTCCCCGTCCACCACTACTGCCGCGTAGCAGGCGCTATTGCAGGTGAGAAATATTTCCAGACTATTCCTCTCAACATACTCTACATAAATATAGCAGTCATATATGCAACTGCATGCACTTAACCTCCACTTCAAAATGTATGTAAACCAGCTATGTGACATAACGTCAGATGTGCAAAGGTTTTTTCGTTCACAAATTGCACAATTCGCAGAACCGGACCATTTGCAAACAAAAAAAGGACTTTTTCAATGTACAAAGGCTCAATTTGCGATTCAGTAACCTATTACCGAATCACAAATTGGAATTGCGATTCGGTATTAGGAAGGGGCATGTTTAAGGTGTCCTTTCCTAAATACCGAATCACAGTGGTATGTGTGAATGTTTCGTGATGTAATGCGTTCGAAAAACATTCACATTTTACCACATACTTCAAGTAGGCGGTAACCCATTTGCAAATAGGAGAGGGTCCCCTAAGGACCCCTTCCCCTTTGTGAATGTTTTTTTTTTGTCCTCATACGGCAAAAAGGATATTCTCAGTGTATGAAGTTCGTGCCACCCACTACGCAGTGGAAAGGCCCCACCTTAAACCCTGAAGATCTTAATGGATGCTCTTTCTGCAGATACCCACAGTACCAGACGGTACTAAGAAGAATAAATTCAATTCAGTTCATCTCTCTTTCCAGGCTCTTGAACTGATCTTAGGGTAGCTCTTTCTGGAAAAAATGTTTTATCATTGGACAAGATCGTTTACATCCTATCGAGCCATTCAATACAGGGAATCCAAAAATGCTTCCTTCTCTTCCGACCTAAGTTATCTAACTTAAGTGTATGTTTAATTGCCGTGATCCAATCTAGGTATGAAGGAGCAATATCCTTAACCCAAAGTTTGCATATCTCTGTGTGTGCCAAAATAATTAGATATAGGGATAACTTATTTATATCTTGAGGGAGATGCTCATAGTTTGAAAAAATCCCCAAAAAAACAAGTAATATACTAACCTGTATATCAAAATTAAACAATTCTTTCATACCTTCTTCTACCGTAGCCCAAAACTTTCTTAGAGCAGGACAAGTTAAAAACATGTGAAGGTCGTCAGCTTTTTCCTGCTTACACTTTGGGCAGCAGGGAGTAGGACCCTTAGAAAATGTTGCCAGCCTGGCCGGAGACCAGTATACTCTGTGAAGAGAAAAAAGATGATTGTGCTTTAAATTGGCGGGAGAGACTGTAATATAAAGTAGATCAAAAGATACTTGCCATATAGCCTGCAAGTCGACATCCGGAACTTGGTCTCCCCATGGTTGAGCCGGCATAGAAAAGTCCCCATCTTCTGCTTCCAGTATAGTCCAGTACAGGATTGATGTTTTTATCCGTCTGGGCTTCCTCAGTAAAAGTTCCTCCAACACTGTCTTAGTGCCAATTTCAACTGTGATGGCCTGACTCCAACTCTTAATTTGTAGGTATTTAAACTTGGATAAGCTATTGTCCGTGAGATTCGAGATCTCCTCCCAAGTTAGCAGGACCCCTTCCGGCATTACCTGACCCCAAGATTTTAAGTTAGCCACCAAGAGAGGGATAATAAATGAATCTTTAGTCCACTCAAGAGAGCCAGGTGATTCCCAAATTGGAGCCAGAGCAGAATAATATGGGATACTGAGCGATCTTCTTACCCTGGCCCAGACGTATGCCATATCTCTCAACACCTTTAAGCGAACCTTCTTAAAGAAACGCGGATCTCCGACTTCAGCAGGAAACCCTGAGCGCCTCCTTGAACCCCTGATAACATTGTCTGGAACATATTGCCTGTTTCTGTCCTCTCTGGAATATCGAATAGCATTACCCCCGCCTTCATTAACAAAGCCCAGGCATACACTTTCAAATCTGGAGCACAGAGCCCTCCTTTATTTTTCTTCCTATGCAGCTTCTTCCATGCAATCCTTATTCCCTTGGAGGCCCATACAAAGGAATTCCATTTGGCTTGGATTTTACTTAACTTGACTCCTTTAAAGGCTAGCGGAATATTCTGGAATAGGAAAATTAGTTTAGGAAGCAGCATCATCTTGATAATATTTGTAAAAATATTTTTAAGAGCAGGCATTGGTCCCATGGACCACTGTCTACTCTTAAAAAATAAAAAGAAAACTTTTCATTTTTCTCATTGAAACGCATCCTATAAGAGAAACAGCCTGCATAAAAAAACACTGCTTTATTGAAAAGCTGTAACAGACATAGTAGTCTGCTGACCCCAGCAGGCTTCCATCCCTGTGATTTTTGCGGTTCTCAATGGGTCGCAAACCGAAACCTACCTCATGAACATTGGGGCCAGATGTACCAAAAAGTCTATTTGCGATTTCGTAATTGTGAATTTTTGCGATTTACAATTGGGAAATCGCAAACACCCATGTACAAATGTGTCTTGGACACGTTTTCGATTCCAAGTGGGTTGCAAATAGACGTACCCCATTAATATTCATGAGGTAGGTCTCACTTTGGGACTCATTGGGAATGGCCTGCACTCTCAGGGATGGTGGACTGCTGGGGACAGCAGACCACCATGTTTGTGATTGCTTTTTAAAATAACACATTTTTTTTGTAATGCAGCCTGTTTTCCAAACAGGATGAATTTCAGAAATAATAAAAATGAAATGCTACCTTTTCCTTTTTTAAGAGCAGGCAGTGGTCCGTGTGACCACTACCTGCTCTTAAAAAATGCAGGGCTTAATTTGAGCCGGAGCTTGCCGGTGCTTATCACCAGCACCTAATTATGGGGGCCGGGTCTATCACGCGGCATTAAGTGCACCTGTCCTGCCTTAGAATTTGATTTTTTAAAGTCGTGACTCGTGCATGGCACTGCGCACTAGCACACACAGAGAGTGTGTGCTGTGCTACTGCTGTCAGTGTTGTGGTGCCAAACTTTGTTGACTCACTGACTCGATGATGCATGCAGTAACTAAGTAAATTAATACAAAAAACAGTACTTACTGCTGTCGGTGACGTGACGTCACGTGCCTGCTGCCAGTGATTTCCTCTTACTCTCTTCAAGACTTCCCGGCCGCGGATCAGTCAGGGCCCCAGTGGGCGGGCACTGTAGTTCCTGTTAGTGAGTGTTGTTGTTGCAGGGGCCAGGGCCAGGACACTGGGCAGGGCTTTGCTGCGGGGGTTAGGGCTATGCGCAGCCGAGGAAGCGACGCGTGCGCAGATTATGCATGCAATTGAATGCACGAGCATTTTCGCTGCCCGCCCCAGCATACCCGCACCTCACACCTCACCGAGTATCTAGGAGGGTACTCGCCGCCTTTCAAAGTTGCTGGACTCGGAGTTGGGAGCACTCAGCAGGTGAGGGCGAGGCAGGGCCTGGCGCCCTTACAGTGATTAATTTACTGGTGGTCAGGTTTTTAAAATCATCCTGATTGGTCTCCTGACCAGCAGCGCCTGGACAAGATGGCCTGGGGGGTAGACGGCGGCGGCCGAAATAATTGTCATGAGCTGCGCAGGCAGGTGAGGCAGGGCAGGTCCTGGGGGCCGCAGGAGCAGGATTACTTTTTTTAAATTATAATTGTTGATTGGTTATCTTATTGTGGAGGTTGCCCCTTAGCTCATTAAATAATGACACGGAGACGTGGTGTAGATTCAAGTTGCTTTAATCTCGGAGCGCCGGGGAAAACGCGCCTTACACATCGGGCTCGGCCGCTATCTAAAATGGCCGCCCTTCCGGTTCCGATCTGCCCCTGACGCGGAACACTAGGCCGTCACCACATATCTCCCCCCTTCGGGCATCCCCTTTCGATATGAAAATGTTCAACATAAAAGTCTTACTTGATGCTCATTGTAAAGTCCTCAAACTTCTTAAGAACTCTTACAACTCTGCCGGCTCTCGTTCTTACTACTTCCTTTTCCTTCGCTCCTCCGCTTGATCCTTGGTTGCTGTTCAGCCCAACTCTCTCACCGTAGTTTCATTGCTCTGAATCCCATTTACTCTTGTCTAGTTCCTTTCTACCTTCCTTCTGAGTCGTCTCTTCTCCTGTTCCTTTGTCTTCTCCTTCCCAGGTGTTGCCATTCTCACTCTCCTCTCCCTGTTATTCCTCTCTTCTTTCACCTGCACCCCCTTGCATATGTTCTTCAGGGTCCACTCCTCTTTCCTCGGTCGTTTCCCAGTTTAGTATCTTGTTACATTTTGCCATGCGGTCTTGTGACCATACCTTGCCGTCGCTTAACAACGCTGATTGGTTGTAGGGTGCAATGACTTTGAGGGGTGGCGTGAGCTTGCTTTCTCCCTTCCTTTTCAGTGTCGCTAATTTTACCCTCACCCAGTCTCCTTTCTCTAGATCACTCCTTGCACGTTGCGTCTTTTGTTGTAATTCTCTGCGTATACGTCCTGTGCTCTCTCAATGTTTCCTTTGACCACTGCAGGCGACCATTTACTTTGAACTACTATGTGCTTCCAGGCTAGATTGTCCTTGGTAAACGGTTCTCTCCCTTTCAACACCTTAAAAGGACTGTATCCAGTGGTTCCTGGGGTGATGCGGTATGCCCATAACATTTTGGGAAGTTCCTTCTCCCAATCTAGACCAGCACTGATTGCCGCCTGAATGGTCTCCATGATCACTCTGTTAAAGCGTTCGGCCAACCTGTTACCGGCTGGGTGGTAAATGGTAGTATGCTTCACCTCAATCCCATTGCAGGCCATGAACGCCTCCCACTTGGCTGACACGAACTGTGGCCCGTTGTCGCAGGTTATCACCTTGGGGATTCCTTCCTTCACAAATATGGCATTGAGGAATGCCAGCACTGCGTCCGTGTCTACTGTTTCCTTCAATTCCACCTCAGGCCATTTGGAGTACCTATCTACCATCACAATGGCGTATTTCTGCACTCCTTCCATGTTGAGAATGGGATCTATGATGTCTATGGATACCATCTCCCATGGACCGCTGGGCATTGGAAACTTCCCCAACGGGGGCCGTTATCAAACTCTGCGATTTGTCCGCTCGGGACCATGATTCGCACATTCTCACGTACTTCTCCACTTGGGCATCAATTGCAGGCCACCAATATGTCTGTTTCGCTAACGCCTTGGTCTTTGTAATCCCTTGATGCCCCTCATGTAGGATTGTTAACAGGTGTTCCACCAGTCCTTGAGGAGGAATGACTTTGTCCCCTCTCAACAGGAAGACGGTATTCTCTCCGATCGACAGTTCGTCTCTCTCTTCCCAATACTTCCTCATCTGGCATTCCAGGTGTCTCTTATCCGGCCATCCGTGCGTCACATACCCTTTGATTGCCTCAATGGTCTCATCTTGGCTGTACACCTCCGTCCATTCCTGCTCACTGATGACTTGTTCCAGGTCTTGCATGGTCGCCACCATGTACCCTTCCCATCCGGGGGGTTCCTGTTCGTTCACTCCTTCCTTGGCTGCAGCTCTACTTAAGAAGTCCGCAACCCGGTTCCTGGGACCGGGGATGAACTCCACCTTGTACACATAATCCAAAAGTCTTAGTGTCATCTTCGCTATCCGCGGTGTCGCGCTGGCATGTCCACTGGAGGTGAGTACTTTTATCAGGGGTTTATGGTCCGTGCGCACCAGAAATATGGCTCCCCATAGGAACTGCCTGAAACGTTCCATTGCCCATACCACGGCTAGCATCTCTTTCTCGATTACACTGAAACTCTCTTCATTTGGCGCCAATGATCTGGATGCAAAGCACACCGTTGAGACCTTTCCATTGTTAGTCTTCTGCATTAGCACTGCCCCCAGACCCCTGTCACTGGCGTCAGTGGTTGGTATGGATGCTGCTGCTTGGTCAAAACCCTTTAGCGGTATAGCTTCACTCATTTCCTGTTTTAACGTTTCAAACTCCTCTTGTTCTTCCTTGTCCCATTTAAACCCGTTTCTTTCCTTAAGCAGTTGTCGGAGATGGTGGGTTTTTGTTGTAAAGTGGGGTATGAACTTGCTATAAAACTCTGCCATCCCCAAGAATGACCTGACTTCTTCTTTCCTGGACGGGGCTGGTGCATCTCTGATCGCTGCCATGTTGGCTCTCTTTGGCTCTATACCTTTCTCACTGATTTCGTGTCCAAGGTATGTCACTGACGGCACGCCGAACTTGCACTTCTCCCACTCTGCGGTGAGTCCATTAATTTTAAGTATTTCCAGCACTGTATGTAACTTGTCGTTGTGGTCTGACTTGGATTTTCCCATAATGAGGATGTCGTCCTGGAAGTATTGGACGCCTTCCACTTTTTGGAACATCTTGTGCATCAGTTTTTGGAAGACTGCGGCCGCTGATGCCAGCCCAAACGGCATCCTCACGAATTTGTAACACCCGAACGGTGTGATGAAGGATGTGAGGTGGCTGCTTGTGGGGTGCAATGCTATCTGGTGGTAAGCCGATGACAGGTCCACCGTGGAAAACCACTTTATCCCTTTTGTCTTCGTGAGCATCTCGTTGATGCGTGGCAGTGGGAACTTGTCAATCAGTATGTTTTTGTTCAACTCTCTGAGGTCCACGCACAGCCTCACCTTCCCATTGGGCTTTTGCGCCACCACCAAGGGCGATAGCCATTCAGCACTTTCAATGGCTTCTATGATGCCACTCTTCTCAAGTCTGTCCAATTCTTCTTGTACTGCTTCACGGCATCGGAAGGGAATGTTCCTGGCTTTATGGCTCACGGGTTTGTCTCCTTCCTTCAAGTGTATCAGGTGCGTGAATTTGGTCAGTTTACCTATCATCCCGCTAAACACTTCTGGGTATGCTCTCCTCCATGCTTCCCCTTCGCAGCCTTGTTCTGTATCTGTTGGCATAACTTTTTCCACTCCTCCCGGATTGAGCTTAATGCCCAAGGCTCCTTGATCTTTCCATCCTAGCACAGAAGGCCCCTTTTCCGACACATACAACTTGCATTCTGCCTTACGTCCTCTGAACTCGAACGTTAACGGACAATACCCCCCCATCGGTATCCTCTGTCCCGTGTAGGTGACTGGTCTCAAGTCCATTGGATGTAGTTCTTCTCTAAGTGCTTCTTGGAACTTCTCTTCCCATACCTTTCGCTGCACGATCGTGATGGGGACCCTGAGTCCGCCACTAAGTCGACTGTCACTCCTCCAATGTTCAGTTCCAGCACCGGTTTGCTGGAACCCTGGCAGTCTACGTCCAACACTTGGTCCGCTACGTAGAGAACCTCTTCAAGGTATTCTTCTCCTCCTTGCGCCTCTTCTTCGCCCGCGCTGCCTTGGTCGATGTACTTGACTGCTGCTCCTCTGGGTTTTCTCCTGCAGACTTTTTCATAATGGCCGAAGATGCCACAGTACGCGCATTTTGCCCTGAAGGCTGGACACACTTTGTCATTGCCCACATGTGACATGCTGCCGCACCTGTAACAACTTGTTCTCTTCTCTCTGCTTGGCTTCTGCGGCGCCCCCACATTCTGCTAGGGTCTCTTCGAGTATTGGCCTCTGGGTGGTCCCGATTGTTTGGTTGTATCCCCCTGGCTGTTCGCCATCACTCTGCATACCGTCTGTTTTCTCCCAGTGTCTTTTCTGGCTGCCTCCGCACATCTTTTGAATAATTCTGCCTTCTTCACTAAAGCCCATACCTCCTTGATGGGCGCATCACCATTGACCCACAATTTTTCTTGTACTGCTGAGTTTGACGTGTGCATGATGATTTGATCTCTCACCAGATCATCGTGTAGAGCCCCGAATTTGCAGGTTAAGGCTAATTTTTTGTAGTGCTGCGACGTATTCATCGATAGTCTCGCCGCTCTCTTGCTTTCTCTGGAAGAAGTTGCACCGATCTATGGCCACACACACGACTGGCCTGTAATGCGCATCCAGGTCCTCTATCGCGTGTTGGAAAACATCTGTGTCCGTCGCTGGCCTTGTGATCTTTACTATGTTGTCGTACACTCGTATGCCTTCCGGCCCTAAATTGTGCAGGAGTATTTTTTTCTTTCTTGGACTGGTGTATGCCGCCTCGCCCTCTTCTTCTAGTGCCGACAAATAATTGAGGAAGTACCTCTTCCAGTCTTCCCATGGCATTGTGGGTTCTCCTCTCTTAGGCAGGAATGGCACCATGCTGGTGAGTGAGGTGGACTGTGTAGCCATCCTTCTGTTGTCCCGTGGCTGAGCTCGGGCTTGCCCGCTGACACTGGGCGGGCTACCTGGTGCTTGCCTTTCGTCTCCTCCTTCCTCCAGGGTCTGGTTGCTGTCGTCGCTCTCCGATGCCTCTCGGGCATCCAGGATTGCTTCCCGCCTTTCCTTCCTGGCCAGGTTGTCCGCTCTCCCACAGACCCGTCCGCCCGTTTGGCGCTCTCAGCGTTTCTCAGGAGTTGCAGGTCGCCACTGCGCGTGTGTCCCCTCGTGACTCCGAGCGTGAAGCGTTGCCCAGCGCTGGGTCCCTTACTTGTGTGCTCTTGCTTGCGTGCAGCGCGTGTCCTCCCGCTTCAGCTAGTTGCTGGGCTCCTTCTCCTGTTTGTTTCTCTTTCCATGCTCCACTGCTGTTGAGCCCTGCTCTGTGGGCGATTTCCTTTGTGCAGGGTCTGCTCCGGCTTGGCCTTCGTCGATCTGTGCTTGCCCTGGTGGCTGTGCGATGCTCACCCTCTGCAGCGCTCCGAGTTCGTTGGGCCCTTCTTGCTTGTCCTTTAGTTTCGTTTTTCGCCGTTTTATTTATGTTCGTTTTTTGGTTTTTTTTCAATCGCGGGTCTACTGTTGTCCATCCCGCCTCGTCACCATTGTGGAGGTTGCCCCTTAGCTCCTTAAATAATGACACGGAGACGTGGTGTAGATTCAAGTTGCTTTAATCTCGGAGCGCCGGGTAAAACGCGCCTTACACATCGGGCTCGGCCGCTATCTAAAATGGCCGCCCTTCCGGTTCCGGTCTGCCCCTGACGCGGAACACTAGACCGTCACCACACTTATCTATCACATGATGGCCTGGGATAGGCGGCGTAGGCCGGCAGACATATCATGAATTAAATAATAAATCTGCGCAGGTGAGGCCTACAGATTTACTTTTTTATGTTCATCATGGTCACGTCACTGCTTGTAATGTTGTTTCTGATCCCCTAGTTTGATCATCACGATGCACGATCATGTTTTGTTGCCAGCAATGTGCACTGCAGTGGCTATTTGTTGCACAGTTGCGGGCCGGACTGCCTGGGGTCAGTACTACAGGATGCAGGCCCAAGGCAGGATTCAGTTTCATTTTCAGGGCAGGCCGGGCACGCTCATAAAATCTGTGGGGGTTGGGGCTGTGCCAGGCAAGCAGCGTGGGCAAATGTTCTCACATTGAAATGCGCGTGCATTCACTGCTTTGCCTCCACACCCCACTGATAAGGATGGTCAGTCAGTTAATGCTCAATTGGATTTAGGCAGTCGATAAAGTAGAAAGCTCCGATGTAAGGAGTTTCTTAACTTTGGTTTGGTGATATAGTTATAATTGTGATGTCCTAAGGGGTTTATATGTATGCAGGTTGGTGCGCCCTCTTTGCCTTCCATGCGCAATGATGGCGGTTGTACCTGGCTTGGAGGTCAGATAGACGAACAAGTTTGGCTAGCTGCCTCCTTGGTTTAATTTCGAGGTGCCACTCAGTTATGCTGGTAATATTTGCAGAGGGCTGGGATGTTCTGAAGCAATGGATACGGCGTGAGGTGAGAGAGACACACAAACCAAGTACACACTGAAGGCAGGAACAATGGTGGGTGATAGCGCTGTTATATTGCAAGGTGTAGTGAATGCATCAACTAGGGAGGGACACACAATTGAGAGAAAGTGTCCTTTCACTTTCAGCTATTTTGGTGCTAATAACCCCCATGACCACCTCCAACGTCCTGTCAATACAGGTGCCTTTTACAAGGGAGTGGACTCAGAGCCAGAATTGCCTGCTAAGGCCAGATGTATGAGATTACCTGGAAGAGCTGCAAGTCACATAAGAGCCGCCCTCATCATCAAACATTAAGAGGAGTTGGTATTAAGGGGAAGTAATAGAGTGTGATGATCTTGTTTGCAAAGAAACCAATGGCAAACCGTCACCTGAGCCGGCTCTGCACCAAGAAGTGATGTTGGCATATGAGATGTGCTTGAGGGCATGGGAGCCAATTAACTTGTCAGTGGCCCGTCTTGCAATGACCCAGATGAAAAGCCACCTTCTTGTGCTACAGCAGAAATCATACAACCCCTTACCCAAGTAATAAACAACCCTGAAACTAATTACCCTTGAAGCCAGCACAATTTTGCCACTGAGCTGGCCTTAAAAGAAAGGTACCTTAACGATCTCAGCCATATATAAATGCACTTTCCCGTACTGTTACTGCAAGGAGAAAGAGACAGCAGTATCCTCAACACAGTGTGACACCAGCTCAGTAAGGCCAATGTATGCTGCCTATGCTGTCCTTTATATGCTGTCAGGCAGAAAGCATAAGTTAGAATGAATCATAGCTCTGAGGTCACCCCCGGGCCCAAATAGAACACCGTCCTTCATCACAGCCAAAACTGACAACCATGTACGGCGATCGGGCAATGATGGATTATTTTGTCACTTGTGCAGTGCACACAGTATGTTCACATGGTCAGGGGCCAGGCTAGTGCACAGGATCAATGCGGCGTGATGTAAATGTGAAAGTGAAGTCCACTGTCCAAGTAATACTGCATAGCACCAAAGCCACTGTCTGTCACATATTAAACAAGAGGTTAAATGTTGCAGTCTAGTATAACCACAATGAAAAGGCTTCCTGGCTGTAAGAAGTGTTGCACCCTCAAATAAAGTGATTGGTAGTATACCGTAATGCAATATATGAGGCAGTCTTTTTCCTATGTTCGTTCTAGACTGCTTATAAACTTACATCTCTGATCTGACCTTTCTGTTGTTTTTTTTTTTTATTTAAAAGACTTTTATTTCAAACAAAACAAAACCATACAAAAATATATATATCGGTGGAGTATGCAATAGCGGTTTTTTCTATAACAGTCCCTCGAATACAAAAAGGGGAGGGAGAGAAAAAGAGAGAAAGAGAGAGAGAGAGGGGGGGGGGGGTTAGGTTACTGGGGTTTCTTCAGGTGGTCATCGAGTGGGCGCCACATGTGTAGTTTGGCGGCGTGTTCTTTCGAGAAGTTGCCTGTGATGTTGTCTGCTCCTCTCAGGAAAGTGACCCAGTTGATCCATGTTTTAAAGTTCGCTTTGGCTGTGTTCTTCCAGTTGGTTAGGATTATTTTGAGGGCTGCTGTGAGGAGTAGGTCTAGGAGTTCTCTCTCTTCTCTACTTTTTAGGTTCGCGGTTAGGTGTTCTGTCGCCAGGCTCACGAAGCTGATTGTTAGGTCGGTTTTGAGCATGTCGTTCAGGAATGTGTTGATCTGTGTCCAGAACCTCTTGACTTTCACGCAGGTGAAAATAAGGTGTTCGAGGGTGCCCTCTTCTTTCTGGCAATTCCAACATTTGTCTGATTCTGCGATGCCGACCTTGTGGAGCTTGGATGGCGTCCAGTAGGCCCTGTGGAGCAACCAATACTTTGTTTGCGCTAGTTGTGGGGTGATTTTGTTTGTTGTTGCTGAGCTCCACATTTTTGCCCGCTCGATTTCGTTCAGTTGCCTGCCCAGTAGCGTCTCCCATGCGTTAGTGGCTTTCTTGTTCTGCGCCAGCGTGGAGGGGCTGAGGAGCTTGTAGATCTTAGCAGTTTGGTGACCTGCTGAGTTGAGGAGTTGCAGGTACTTGATGATGCCTGGCTCCTCTCTGCGTAGGTTAGCTTTTGTTATTGCCGTCTTCATCTTAAGGAAGTTATAGAGCTCTTGGTTTGGGAGGTCGTGTAGCTGCTGTAGGTTCTGGAACGTCAGCGGTCCTTGCTTGGTTTCCGTCTGGTTGGGAAGGCTGACGCCTTTCTCGATCCAGATGTCATTATGCAATGTCGCCCCATGATAGGTTACTTTTGTATTGAACCAGATGGATTCCCATGCTGTGCCTCTCAGCTTCTGCGCCATGCGTTTGTCTACCTTCATCAGCGCCTCCCTCGTGTGTTTCAGTATGGCGCTGGACTTTAGTGGGTGCCGGTTTGCTGTTAGAAGGGCTATTGGCTTAAGCCCTCCCAGGATGTCTTGTTCGACCTCTAGCCATACTGGTGTATATGTTTGTGTGCTGTCTATCCAGGCGATACCCTGTCTCGCCAGGCATGCCGTTTGGTATGTTTTGAAGTTTGCCAGGTTGAGGCCTCCGAGGTCCCTTGCCAGTCTTAGTTTTTGTAGGCTTATCCTTGGTTTTTTGTTTTTCCATAGGAAGATGTTTATGAGTTGGTCTAGTTTTTTGTGGAATGTCTCTGTCATTGGGAGTGGTAGCATTGTCAGTGTGTAGTTTATCGCCGGGGTTATCATCATTTTGATTGTTTCAATTCGTCCCCACCAGCTTATGTATTTTGGCGACCATAGCTCCAGCCTTTCTTTTATTTTTTTCAGTGTGAGGTCTTCGTTATGTTGTAGCGTTGATGTGAGATCTCTTCCAAAGTGGAGTCCTAGATATTTCAGTGGTTTCGTCTGCCATGCCAGTCCGGATTCGCCTAGAACCTCTCTTGTGGTATGGACATTCATTGGCTTGCACTCCGATTTCTCCTTATTAAGTTTGTAGCCTGAGGCTTCCGCGTATTCTACTATTGTGGCCATTAGCGCTTTAATTGACGTGGAGGGGTTTGCCGTTGTTATTAGGATGTCGTCTGCGTACGCCGCTAGTTTGACAGTCTTCTTCTTGATCTTGACGCCTGTTATGTCTGTGTTGTCCCTTATTCTGGCTAGCAGGGGTTCTAGCGCGAGCAAGAAGAGGCCGGGGGAGAGGGGGCATCCTTGTCTGGTGCCTCTTCCCAGCGTGAGTGTTTTGGATGCGCTGCCGTTTACCACTATTTTTGCTTTCGGTTTGTTGTAGAGGGCCATGACCATTGCCGTGTATTTTTCCCCCAGTCCAAAACTTCCCATGCAGTTTCTCAGGAAGGGCCACGATACTCTGTCAAAGGCCTTCTCCGCATCCAGAGCTATCATGACTGCTTGTTCATTGCTATTTGCTGTGTGGTTGATTAGGTGGCACAGTAGCCTTGTGTTGTCCTGCGATAGTCTATTTTTGATGTATCCCACTTGTGAGGTGTGGATAATGTCTGGTAGTATTCTATTTAGTCTGTTGGCTAAGACCTTCGCGTATATTTTGCAGTCGACATTTATTAGCGATATTGGTCTGTAGTTCTGGGGGTGTTGTGGATCTTTCCCCTCTTTGGGGATTATGGTGATGTTGGCCTCGCTCATGGACTCCGTCATCTTCCCGTTCTGGATGCATGTCGAGAACGTTTGTGCCATTAGTGTTTTAATGTGTTCACTGAAAGTTTTGTAGAAAGCTGCGGAGTACCCATCTGGTCCCGGCGCTTTGTTCTTTTTCAGTTGGGTTATGGCTGTTTCAATCTCTTCTTCCGAGTTGTTGAAATAAATATTGGCCCCTGTCACTGAGTCAGGTACAGGGCCCCGGAGCAGGCCAGGCGGTATGGCCAATCCCTCCTGGCTGCAGATATCTAAGTGCAGCGGGGACGGGTTAGGGGAAAAGTGTATTATAGTAACTAACTGCATAAACTAATTTAAAAACTGAGTAATAATTATGGCTCAAACATGCTAAATCACAGAAATTCAACAGATATGGTATCCAATGCACACATTGCCACGCCATACGTTATCCACTTAGAGTAACAAGGAAGGAGACCACAGAGATGAGAGCCGTGGAGAGGGAGGGGAGAGATAAGGGAGGCGGCGGCGCAGTTATCTGGAAATGGAAACACGAACAAGAAGGGATGTCAGGGCAATAAAAACAACACAGAGTGATTTTGGAAAGGGAGGGAAATGCAATTAGAGGTGAGAGAGAGGCAGGGATGAGCCAGAGCGGGCTGCAATGGGAGGGAAGCGATGAAGGAAGAGGCAGTCGGGAAAACAAGTAGTAGGTGGTGGGTTTTCAGGGAAGAGGGTGGGTGCTTTATGAGGCAGAGGTGAGGGGGAAATAATGTGGCTGCGATTCTTCCTGAGGGAGGTGGACAGGACAGCTGAGCAGTGATGGGGCAGAGGTGTGAGGTAGAATTCTCCAGAGGTGAGAGGGAGATTGAGGCATAGTCGAGATCGGGGGCGATTGAGGCTGAGTTGAGAGGAAGAAAAATGAGGCAGAGATGAGAGGGAGAATGAGATAAAGGTATGAGGCACTTATGCGCTATGTGATTGAGGAAGAAGGAACTGAATCTACATAAAAGAGAAGTGAGGCAGCAGCATACGCTTTGTGAATGTGAATGGTGGTGCAGTGGTGAGGGGTAGGAAGGGATGAGACAAAGGTGCGATGGGGTGAGGTGTAACACAGAGCCCTCATCGACGATCTGTTTCATTCTTTCATGTAGCACTATGGGGTGGGGTGGGGTAGGGGGTCAGTTTGCCACTATATTCTTGTTTTAAAAGCAGCTGGTGCCCAGTTCCTGGGCTCCAGGAATATTCAGGCAAACATTAAAATGTCAAGATAACTCTGGTGAATAATCGTCTACCAGGAGAGAGCCAGCCAGGAGCTTTGTCTAGGGGAAGCTGTGACTGCTTGAAAGGTAGTACAGGCCAGGGTTATATACCTGCTGCAAATAACGTTTAACATGCAGATCAAAACGTGCATATAATGTAAAATAGATCAGTGTGTTACTGCTTCTGTCGGCGAGATCCTTTTGTTACTTGCAGTTTGTAAGTTAAAATGCTATCATAGAACAACAAGCTATTAACTAGTCTGTCCGTCATCAAAGAGCTGCATGCAAACGGCAAGTTATATATTACAGCTATATGTTTTTTGGGCTAATCTTTCATTATCCTAATCTCGCAAAAAGGGTCTAATGTGGGTAGAAATCAATTCTTATTGAAGAGAACCCCTAACAATGCTGGTATGTTTTGAATTCTGCATTTGCGCTTTTTCAGACTTTGAACTCCTAAACTATATTGCCTACAATGACAATCATGGATGACATGTGACTCCTATACCTTGTAGTCCTGTCTGATGTAACATTCCCTCTATACTGAGTTACACACGTAGGATTGTATTTATGCAATGTGTGAATGATGCAAAGTGCTCTGACACCTTAAACTGGTATGAGAGGCGCTATTAAACTAAATTAATGTAAGAAACTGGGTACTCCGCTACATAATGCTCCCAAACAGGGTGTTACATGTCGGTGATTGTTCAACAACTTTGAGCAGTGTTTTTAATTTTTAGGACACCAAGGTTTTGGTGAAAATTTACTGTATTTTGCTCCAGAGACAAAATATTTCTCTAGTGTAGCCTGCAACTAAACTGTAGTCCAAATTATCTAGAGTATTTTAGGACTTTGTTTCTCACTCCCAAATGTCATTACATTGAAGTTTACGTTTTCAAATGTGTAACTTTAATGTGGTAAATAAGTCTGCACAGGTGCTCAAGTCCGAACATAGATGTAAAGTTATCCCTCATTGATACAGACCTAATAGCTGTTGCAGGAAGCTCAATAAAGAATCCCTGCCAGCCAGCACAGCATCTCTGGGAGAGGCTTGAGTTGAGATAGCTTGCAGTTCAACTCTTTCTTAGCATTAAACACAGGCCTACATGCTGCCTGCAAAGTGCCCTTGAGGCCTTACCTAACCCAAGGCACGGGTCTGCTTACTGGATCTGGGTAAGTCCGTTATCCCCATTTCGAGGAATGCCAGCTCACCTCGCCAGCCCATTCCTGAGATTGCCTTAAGTTAAAGTGGCAAGCTCTGGAGGTACCAAAGTAAACATACCGAATGTTACGGCGGGCGTAGGGTCCCTATACAACCTCTCTTCCTCATAGGGCTCACTTTGCTTGAAAGACCTATGTCAAGCCATCTTGAATCGTTACAGCTGCTTCGTTGAGCTACTATGCCAGTATGCCTACATATATATCATTAACAAATAACAACTATCATTGTCTGGTAGCTATTCAACTGTCCAAAGCATCAGCTGATGATATGCAGGAATTCAACCACAGCACTGGATAGAGCAGGAAGTTGAGGTACTTGGGGTAGTGAGTTTAGTATTGTGGAAAGCTTTGGTTCATACAGTTGAGTTCACCAACACCACTCAACAAGCAGTGGGCTTCTAAATGCTCTACTGCAACATACCACACACTCACCACCTCTGCCGGAATGAGCAAGGCTCATTTGCTATGTTTGTCCTTAGTGTATGTTTGGGTTTTTCACAATCTTATGACTTCTTCAGTGATGTAACATTGAGGGCAGCACCAACACTCTAGAAATAGTTCCAGCACCACTGGCTTGGGTGCCTTTCTTTGACATTTTCATGCTTTATCGCTTGAGTGCCTTTGTGTGATGTTTCTATGCTTTCTGGCCTGGTTGGTTGACTTTGTATGACGCTTGCATCATTTCTTTCTGGGGTGCCTTTGTGTGATGTTTCCACGATTTCTGGCCTGAGGCTGGGTGCCTTTGTCTGACGTTGCCATGATTTCTTGCCGGGGTGCCTTTGTGTGACATTTCCATGATTTCTGGCCTGGGTGCCTTTGTCAGACGTTTTTATGATTTCTGGCCTGGGTGCCTTTGTCTGACGTTTCTACGATTTCTGGCCTGGGTGCCTTTGTCTGACGTTTCCAAGTTGTCTGAGTACTTAAGTGTGATATTTCCATGCTTTCTGACCTGGGTGCTTATGTGTGACATTTTCACGCTTTATGGTCTGGAATGGATGCTTATGTGTGACACACATTTCCATGCTTTCTGGCCTTGGTGGCTATGCAGGTCCTCATTTAGGTTTACGATTTACTATGCTATGTAAAAGTTGTACCTTAGAACTCATAGACTGTTAAAAATGGCATACCCGACCCCAGTATTGTCCTTTCACCAAATCAGAACATACAGCACTGAAATTGTCCCTTTTCAATGCATTAGTGATTTTAGCTAATTTATTCCAAAATTGTGCTTTAAATGCACTTTTGAGTTAATCTTTTTCAAAATGTTCACAGGGCAAGGGAACCGCCTATCAAAACCTTACTATGAGGAAGGCACCCTTGCTGAAATTCGGATCAGCCAGATATATATTACCTCTGACTTTTAGCAGTGCCAGTTGAAAATGTGGGTGGAGCTAATATAGTAAGTGGGTGGAGCCAGTGGATGAAGTGGGTGGAGCCAGAGAAAAGTGGGTGTGGCCTCCGACAAACATTTGAGCACCTGCACTTCATATTTTACAAATTAAGCATTCACAAAGGGGACGGACCCCTTCCCTTTTGTGAATGGGTTACCACCAACATGAAGTTGGTGGTAACTGAGAATGTTTTGTGACTGCATTCCCAGTTGCAAAACATTCCTCCATACCAGTGTGACTCACTTTTGGCAAGGGACGCCCTGAACATGCCCAGTCCTTATAGCGACTCTTAAACCCTATTTTGCGAGTAGGTAATAGGTTAACGACTCGCAAAAAAAATGCTTCTTACATCTGTCCCTTAATGTGGTAGGTCTATTTTCGACCCACTGGGAATCGTAAAATGTTAAATACACATTTGTACGTAGGTGCTTGCAATTAGCAAATACCAAATCGCTAAAATTCAGTATTTGGTCATCGCAAACCATACCCAAAGTACATCTGGCCCATAGCCACGGGTGACATGTTTGCAAATGGCAAAATGCTGAGATTTTTTTTTATATAAGTAATTCAAATTAAAGTAAACAATACAGAAATACATAGGTAAATAAATAACCAAATTGCTTAATACTTTGATTAATTATTAGCACTCTGCTGTAGTGTATGGAGGCGCCCAATTCCATCGCTTTCATTTACTCCAGCGCCTTCATTCACTCAGCACGGATTCACTCATTCATGCATTAATGCCCTTCTGCGTTTCTGGCCCCTGCTTCCCGGCTTCGGGATGCATTTCCGATCGCCCCTGACTGCTGCCACTGTGCGCCAATCTGTGCTCTGCTCCCAAGCCGCGGAAACCTTTGACACCGTGTCTTTTAATTAAAATGACATTAGATTTAATCAGCCGGAAGCAGAGACGCTGCTGCAGAGGGGCGGGTTTGATTGCACCCGGGCTCCCAAGCCACTGAAACTGTGCCTGGCACAGCACCTGCCAAGCTGCCCCGATAAAACTCTTAGCTACAGAGACTGGTGCATGAGAGGGGGCGAGGGGGGCAGGGAAGTTCTTGGCACTGCAAGCTCACGAAGATGTATTTGTGCAACTAATTTGTTAAAAATATAGGGCACGATTCAAAAACAGACTTCCCCGGTGTTGACTTTTCCTGGGAAGGGTATTTATATTCAATTCTCAAAGAGTGAAACAGGTGTAAATGCATGTGATACATGACTGCGTTTCAGGTGCGGTCCGTGCAGGTAACAGCGGTAGGGCAGTGGGGCCGGGCGGGGGTGGGGGCATTTCGAGGGACGATGCAGAGGGAAAATTAAATAAATAAATAATTTTCCCTCGTCATCGTCTGTCGGAATCCCCCTCCACCCTGCCCCACCACCCCACCGCTGTTACCTGCACGGACCGCGGCTGCTGCATAAAGTACTTACCCCCAGGCAGGGGCGGTGGGTGACATTTGAAAGTGGTGGGGCGCAAAGTAATTATCATCCAGGACCGTAGCGAGCGAGCGCAGCGAGCGAGCCCGAACCCCAAAAGGGGGGTTTGGGGGGATAACCCCCCCCAAGAAAATTTTGAAAAAAAGAAGACAAATCATGCATTTTCAAGCAAATTTGAGAAAGCAGGAAGGTTAATAAAGCAATTGTGAAAGTGCAGTTATTACATTAATAGATGGCATAACATAGGTAGCTGCTTATTCAGTATAACCACAGAGCTTCATACATTCCGTCCTATTACGCTGAATTCAGACTATAAGACTTTCATGAAAATCTCAGCTCTAAGAGTAGAAGAAGTTGCTCAGCAGTTGGGAAACAGCCTTCACAAGCATTGGGAAAATGAGAGGCAATTACTTGAAAGCAAACTGAAAGCAATGCATCAAGTAGTAACTTAAAGCAATGCATCCAGCAAAACTGTGCATGCAGTCAACCATACAAAAGTAAACTAAAGCAAGTGTGAACCTGTGAACCTTCACTTTGAAAGCAGGGTGCTAGTCAACAGGCCAGTCACATACATTTAAACTGAAGAAGAGTACACCTCAGCATGCAGGCACCAACATAAAAGCACCAAGCAAGTCAAACAGTTTAATGAAAGAAAAATGAAAGCAATACATCCAGCGAACTAGACAGTGACTCAAAAAGTAAACTGAAGCAAGTGCACACTGAAAGGAATGCGCAGTCATTAGTCAGACATTCACATAAAAGCAACTTACCAAGACACCTAATCAATTACATGGGGAAAAACTTGAGCCAATGCATCCAGAAAACCAGACCAGCACACCAAAGCATCCCACCACTGATAGGATGGCAGCTGTGCTCTTAGGGTCACCCCTCAGTTTTTTGGCAGGGTGGAGCACCCCCCACTTTTATGCCCTGTGTGTCTGAAGGGGAGACAGGCAAAAGGGGTCATAATGGGACATCTGGCACAGCCACTTTGTAATCGAGGTCACCCACCCAGCTCAAGACTGAGTTACAGGCTGATCCTAAATCTTTAAACAACCACAAGGGTCTCCAGCTAGTTGGTTCTTGAGCCAAAAGAGTCCTCAGCTCACTGGGAGTCTTTACATCGCGCCTGAGATGACATGACAATGTCCCTTAATCCGGAGCAACTGTGGGGACTGGTCTGGGTCTGGATCTGGATCTGACTTGGTACGAGCAGGATACAAAAAGTAACGGGTAGGTGGTAACCCACTTCAAGTGAAGGAGCTGTAAGGAACCTAAGCGCACTGGTGTTGATACCACTAACAGGGCAGCTCTGGCTTTCTCAGGGTGGGTGTCAGCTGTGTGATGAAACCAGCATGTGAAGCAGTTACCTCAAACAAACTAAAACCAATGCACTCATCAAGACAAGGATTTACATGAAATCAAATAGAAAACCACCATCAAGCCAGGTAGTCACCTAAAGGCAAATTGAAGTGACTGCACACTATGGGAAGTGCACTTCACCAGCCAGCCTATTACACTAAAGGAAAATAAAAGCAATGCTCCCAGTAAACAAGACAACATAAATTGAAAATGTTTCCCCGCAGGACCAACAGTCACAAAAAGTAAAGAAACAGAACGAAGTTAGAGGCACTCCAGGAATCCAGGTAGTCACACAAAATCATAACTGATTGAGCAAACTGTGTACTGAAAACTATTTTAAATAAGACAATTATATCAGAACAAACTAGTCACAGGAAAACAAACGCATGCACCCATCAAGCCGTGCATCACAAGTCAGCAAACTGAATCCAATTAAACCAGCAATACTTGGTGTCACCCAAAAGCAAAGTATAAAGTGCACTTCAGCACCCGATATGCAATATGTACACACAAGGTAGTGGCACTCTTACCTGCAATAGGCGTACTTTTTGCCCTTCTTGCCCTGGACGGTTTTCGGGGAGTCGTCGGAAGCGGGGGAATGCTGCAGGAAGTAGTTCATGCGGGCTTTCCAATCTTTCAAACTAAAAAGGAAGAATAAAAAGGCACGTTAAAAACATGTCCCTCTTGGCAAAAGCGAAACAAGTGTGACAACGAACTACAGTAAGCATGCACATAGAATGACAGGGGTGACAGTGGGGGATGGGCATGCACAAGATCACATGGCGCGGCCGCAGCGCTGGAAGCAGTGTGCATCTAATTTTCACACACCCACTCACTCGCGCTCTCAGACACCCCAGACTTTTCTAGTCGATTCCAGAGCCAAGTATGCGGCACAAGCTTGAAAGAACCACCACAATCCCGGAAGTGACCTTTACACTAAGGTGCGGTGAAGGCGTCTCAAAGTAAAGCTGATAATCGCTTTCCTGCATTCTACATATCATCGCGTATTTACAGACGTTTATGATAACCCTTTGTTCGGCTCATTTATCGGGCACTGATGGGATTTTGGGAAGGAAGGCAATGTACCCAGATGTGGGTATCGGTCGCAAAAGATATACTCGCCCCCCCTTAGTAAAAAAAGGAAATCTTCCTAAGTACAGAAGAACGAACCTCTTAGTCAGCCCTTTGGGGCGCTTCAAATCGATCTGCACTTGCATATTTCTGCAGCAGATGTATTAACCCGCTGAGCTAAATAAAAGGGGATTTCACACCAATTTAAGTGCACTGGCGAGAAAAAAAAACACCTTTCTGTTACAATGTTCTTTAGGACGACTTTGGAAATCATACAAATTCTGCTTTTCGCAGTCAACGACTAATCGATTCCATTATCATTTTAATTACATAAAAATAACTAGTTATACAGCCACCATCGAATGCCGGGGTAGCCTAGCCAACAAGGATGCTACATTGAGGACGGTAGTCGGAACAACTGGATACTCGCAGTGAAGCGCGCCAACGAATGGCCAGGGGTAGTAGGCGCTATATAAATGCAATTCCCAGTTTCCCTCGTAATACAATAGGTACTATCCTGGGATTCGGCAGAACTCCCTTTCCACCCAAAACTGTTTAATATACATTTGCAACAGAGGTCAACTGACAGCAAACATGACGTACATATAAACACTGCGCAGACAGGGCTTACAGACAACTCTCGCCAGCAGTTCTGCAAACAAGAACACACCAAGCCCAGACTACTGCATGTGATCACTTTCAGATGCTGGTAACATTCCTACTCCCATGGGTCCCGCTGCCCCTGTTCCTTTAACCCTACTGCAAGACCCACCTCCTGCCTCACAACACATGAATTTGATCAACCTCATCGCTGGTACACACATCTGCAAATTTATTTTTGCACTGCCATGTTGAAAGGCCCTGAAACGCTCTACCATAAAAATGTTGGGTATGGGGTGCGGTAGCTACAACAGCATGATGTGTGCTGAGAAGGTTCAATGGAAGAGACGCAGTAACATGTACTTGGCATATAACTCGGCACGGAACTCAAAGCACATCAACATATACATTTACAGTTCTGTGCACATTGAGATAGATATGCCCCAAATCACATAATGTCAAAATGGAATCTGGACCCAAGTCTTGCTCAAACCAGCAGCTTTGTAGTCGCATCAAGTCGGGGCAATGGCATGACCTGGAAGTCCGTGCCCTAGCACCCGGTATTAGCGTTGCCAATATTCTGCAACTTTTTGATAACTCTAAGCCACCAGCTAGCAGCACATTTGTTAAGGTCAGCTGTTTTCATTTGGCCGCTTTAATAGGGTTTGAGTAAACGTTGACCTGTAGCAGCGGACACGAGGACTCGCGCAAACGGCTATTGAGGGGAGCATGTGGTTTTCACCTTTAAGGAGGTGAAGCACAAGCATGCCTACAGAATGGTGGCTTAATCACCTGGTGTAAGAGGAAAGTGCTTTGAGGCATTCGGATCAAAGCCATTTTTGTAAACGTATCATCTGTGTACGTTCAAAATGCCAGCTTTTATCTATGAGCAGACATAATCACTTATTCTTTAAAGTCAAATTAATATTTTTTCACTCCCCTGAGATGTTGGTCATATTATAAACATGGACATACCACAGTGTAGAAGAAACCTATTTTTTCAGTGTAATAACCATAATTTCCTTTTAATAAAGCGCTTCATACCGCCCTTGTGCTGTTTCTAAACCGCTGTAAATACCAGCTGTTGCCATTACCCAGTTTAGTAATACTGTATTACTCACGTAATTTTTGTGCAACTAAAAGCAAACTGTATGTTGTCAAACAAACAACCTTATGTACTAAAATTTGCTCACATGCCCTATGGTAATTGTTGGGATTGGTAGAAAGAAATGATTTTTAAACCACGCTGTTAAAATCTGGCAGAAGTCTGCCAAGAGTCTCTGTACTATATATGAGATATACTATATAATATATATTCATTATTATCTAGAGGGAACATGTACTAAAACCCCTCAAGAAAGAAACCTGTGTTGTTATTTCTGCTGTCATTTCAATCATCATGTATCAGACATAAAATGTAGTGACCGAGGAAGCGGATTGATTTTACAGTGTGCTTTCCTCCACCCGTCCTAACATGTCGGTAATGGAAGATCCTCACGTGGGCTCCAGATAATCATGTTTTATCGCTGCAGAGAGCAGGCATCCGAGTGATGGCTGCCTGAACCCCAGCCGGATCAATAGCCAGCAGACAGGTCATCGAACGGATGGAAGGCTGAGTCAGCCTTGCAGGTTTGAAATCATGCCATCCAAATCATCTCATCTCAGCAGCAGTCTTTTATTCACCAAGCAGTCCTGACAGCCCAGCCCGTGTACAACAGGCGCTACATAGGGTAGAAAGTTCTTATCCATGGAACTGCCTCGCAACAACGGACATCAGGAATATCTGTAAATGTTGGCAACGAAGGTGACTGTGGACAGTACGAACAAAACAGGCTCCAGACAAACTGACCACCAATCCCAACAAGCAGACACACAAGCTACGAAGCGTCTTGTAACACACTGTTTGCTACCACGCACATTTTGTTTGCTTTTGATACTTGCACCCGGCCACCATTGCCTACGTAACGTTTGTTCTTGTGCTGGAGTGTCTGCCTTTTATTGCAGAGAGCTTCCACTTATAAAATGCTCAAACCTACTGGCTTTGCCGAGGGTGGCGTTCAAATCTCAGGCTTGAATTCAACCCTCTTTTGTTTAGTGTCACTGGCTGAGTCATAAACAATTTCCTGCGTGGGCTGATTATAGCACTGATTCGCTTTCAAAGACCAATGAATTAACAATATTCTCTGAGTCATGGACTTTCCAAAGTCAGCTCGCTATAAATTGGAATCTAGCATCACCTGATTCTAGAATCTATACCTTCCACCCCCAGTGTCATCCCACGCCGCACCTTCTCTAAACACTCACTTTGCCCGTAGCCATGCTTTCATCCTATCAGGTACGCCAAAGGATGAAATATCAAAGCCATTAGCTTGACGGTTCAACAATCAGAAAATAAGAATTCACTTTAAACGTGATCAAAAAGGCACCTTCAGTAAAAAAAAAAAGTTAGAGAGCAATATTTGTATTTAAGAAAACTTAACAAAGAACATACGAATCATTAGAGAACAACTGAACTGTTCTGTTGAAAGGCATCTGCCAAGCACATCTGGGCACTTAAACTTTAATGTAAAGGCCTCTCCAGACCACATTTAACAGAAAATTAAGCAGGCATTCTACAGATGAAGTCCTCTTTATTCAGTAGACTAGCATTTAAGTAGTTCTTTTAGTGTCACGACCACTCTGCCATCTGGAGGAGAGTGCTTTGGACACAGGCCATGACAAGGCAAAGAATGTTGTTGTGCTGTAGGCACAGCGCACATCAGGGCATTATCTCATCTTCACCCCTGGGGAGCGATGGCGTGTGCGCGTGCAGCTGCTGTAACCATAATCCTCCTCCCTCGGCAGACGTTCTTTCTGTAACCACTATGCAAACAACTCCACTGCTATTTTGGCGGCCAAAAAAAAGTCAGAATTTCTATGATAACTTGTTCGTAGCAAATTAGCACTGCTGAGTGTGAGCCGCAGTCACGAGCTTTTGAATTGGACTTCGCGCAGAGATCTTAACGTTATGGGCTTTTTACCAAATACTTGTATTTTGTACGTTTTTGTAACCAGCACACATCACTTTTATTTCTCCTGTAATGCACCGTCACTTTCAAAACTTTTGATCCATCCATGTAACTTAATGTTTGCTTTTATATTTTGTTACTCGTGTATCATTATTGGTCCTTTTGTGAAGCGCTCTGACACCTTCGGGTAAAGTCCGCGCTATATAACATTGCATAAATAAATACATTTTAAAAGCCGGGTCGGCGCCAAAGCGAAGGTGGCGGTGCATGCAGGCAGGGAGCAGTTCTTCATCATCCGCTGGACACTTTCATGGAACCTAGTCATTATTACCGTCTAGCCTTTGCGAGCCGAGCATCTCAATACCAACATTTTTTACAAGTCGTCCTGGAAAAAAAACAATAACGGGAGAAAGGTTCCCAAAGTTTTCTTACCGCGGGCGGCGCCGACATCCTAGCAGTGCGTGCGTCAGACAGTGTGTGTGCCACCCCCAAGCGCGGCATCCAATGGGATGCTGCACCGGTGGACAGCAGCGCAAGGATTGGCTAGCGTGGCATATTTGCTGCTCGCCCTTTTCGCCCTCTGTAAACCCGGGCTGTGGCAGGCGAACAGCACCCCTGGGTCCCGCTGGGGACCTTACAGTGCGCATGCTTGGGAAAGTTTTCAACTTTCCCAAGCATGCGCACTATAAGTTCCCTAGCGGGACTGCCCACTACGGTCTGCTACAGCCTGAGTGTCTGTCACTCAAGCTGCAGCAGGCCACACCCCCCCTGCGCATTCCCGGAGGCTGATTGTGAGGCAATGTCTTTTATTTAGATAGGCCGGCGGCTGCGATGCGTCCATGGTGGCTGGTGGGGCTACGCCCCTACGCCCCAATGGACGCACCGCTGCTGCCCCCAGGGGCATAACACAGGCCCCCGCCGCCCACGTGGTGCAGGGGGCCCCCTAGCTCCAAGGGGCCCCCTCGGCACTAAACTCTGGCCTGGAGAGCTCCTGATTGAGCCCGGAGGGCGGCCCCCTAAGTACCGTGCAGGGAGGCGCCCTCACTTTTCGTTACACCAGTGCTTACCCCTGAAGAAACCATGAGGCTGTATTACAAATCGGGTGCGCTGACCCTGTTTGCGCGTGGCACACCTTAAACCTGGATCAGTGCACCCTGCTACTTATTATGTAATGTCCCCAGGGGAGCCTTGAGGCTGTGCTGCCCTGGGGGTATCTCAGTAGTGAAAGACTGATTCAAGCAGCCAGTCTGCCTTTCACAATGCAGGCGGCACTCGGCCTGCTCTTTCAAGTGGGACAGTGAGTGACTGTACCTGCCTGCAGAGGGATATCTGGGATGGGGGGGGTGTATGTGACCCCATTTCACGTCTTGAGAGCTGAGCCGCAGGGGGGGGGGGGGCAGCGTACCCCACCTCTTTGTGGCGCACAGTCAGTGCGACTCCCGGAGGCCTTTTTATCTCTACGCCGACATCCATAATATGGCGTGGTGCAGAGACAGAGTGTTTCTCATTTGTGTGGTGCCACGCCCCCAAGTGAATGAGGGAATACCCCTTTAGTATAGGGACTGCCGTACATGTGCCCCAGCGCTATCTGTAGTACAGAGGGGTATGCACAAGCGTCTGTGGCCCCTACTGCAATGCCAAAGTTCCCTGGGGCACACACAGTAAGAGGGCACACGTGTCTATTGTGGCCCAAAGGCATTTTAATGTAGCCCATGAGGCCAGAGAGCCTGTTTTGTTATGGAGGTAGCAGCATATCTGACAAAAAAAAGTCCTGCCCTCCTACCTCTGCCTTCCCATTATGGTGACCAACTGGTATGGGTGCAAATTCAAGACGGCGGGTGTAAAAATTCAGGACAAAGGGTAAAAATTCAGGACAAACCTTCCGGACAAAAGGTACGTTTTACAGACGCATCAGAGGAGGCCGCGCAATAGTATATAAGTAACTAAATAGGCAACCACTTAAGTACAAGTCAAAATAAGTTTATATTAGGTTGAGACAATCGTGCACTTTACAGTTTTTCAGTATGGCCGCTGCTTGCTACCTTAGATGATTCAAAACTCGCATCTCGCTCCAGCAGGTACATTAGTCACCAGACGATGGTGAACCACACCTGAGTATAAGTGAGGCCGCTTTTATTGTTGACTGAAAACTACTGGATATACAAGGAACTTTGCAGTGCCAGCCCCAAGTAACAAAACCACTTCCCCCCCTTTCCAGCCTCCCAGGGAAACACCTGATGCCCTGTTGGCCAGTCCGGCCTTGCTACCACCCTCCAATGGTGCCCCTCAAATTGACATAGACCGTCTCTCATGTGCATTTAATTTCTTTTATAGTGTTACTCATCCCAAGTTTTAGGGCAGGGTGTCGGTGTCAGAGTGTGTTACATCACACACACATTATGTAGAGACAATGACTCATATAAACGTGAAAGTCAATGTATAGGAAATGTTACTTAAAATAATTGGTGCTACAAGGTGTAATCATTCTTTTATCTATCATTCAGTCTTTCACCATTCATTCTGTCCTTCCATCTATGTACCAATTTATATCCAAACATATTCAACCATTTGCAAACCTATCCACCATGTATCCTTCCATCCATCATTTCACTCATCCATCCCTCCATCCACCCTTTCACTCATCCATCCATTATTCATCCACCCACCCTTTCACCCCATCCATCCGTAGTCATCCATCCACTCTTCTACCCACCCATCTATTCACTCATCTATCCAGCCATTTACCCTTTCATCCATCCAGCCATCCTTTCACTTCCTCATCCATCCATCAGTCACTTATTCTTCCACCCATTCACCCTTTTAGTCATTCATCCTCCCTTTCTCTCTCCATCCCCCTTTCACTTATCCATCCATCCTTCCACTTACCCACCCATCTACTCATCCATTCATGAATCCATCCATTGACCCTATTACTCATCCATCCGTTCTCTCATCCATCCACCCTTTCACTTCTTCACTCATCTATCCATCCTTTTGTCCATCTACACCCTTTCACTCACTCATCAATCCTTACATCTACCCTTTAACTTATCTATCCCATCACCCTTTCACTAATCAATTCATCAATACATTCCTTTCACTCATACTTTCACCCATTCACTCGCCCATCATCTACCCTTTCACTCATCCATCCATCCATCCATCCATCCTTGCACACACCTATTGACCCTTCTACCCTTCCATCAACCCTTCCACCCATACATCCATCTATTTACCTTTTCTCTCATCCATACTTCCACTCATTCACTCATCCAGCCATCCTTTCTTTCATTATCTATCCATTCACCCTTTCATTCATCCATTCATCCTTTCACTAATCCATCCAGCCATTCACACATTTCTTCACTTATTTACTCACCCACCTTTTCACATTATGAGCTGAGCGTTTGTCTGCAGAGTTGAAGACAGAAGAGGCCCATCAAGAACTTCACCTTGCTGTAGTTCCAAACCAAGGGGTGGGGGGGGCGGAGGAGGGTTCACTATGCCCCTGCACATAGGCAATCTGAAAACTAGAAGTCATGAGTGAGTCATGCATGATGCATAGTGCCGTGAGTTGACTGTGACATGGTGTTGTTTCCAGGGCTTTAAGTGGCGTAAAAAAACTAGGGGGTCTCTTCAAAGGGGGTGTTTGATGTAATTAAGGGCGTGGTTTAAAACACCTAGGCTAAAACTCTGTGCTTAGCATAGTGTTCTGAGGTGTTTGATGTAATTAAGGGCGTGGTTTAAAACACCTAGGCTAAAAATCTGTGCTTAGCATAGTGTTCTGAGGTGTTTGATGTAATTAAGGGCGTGGTTTAAAACATCTAGGCTAAAAACCTGTGCTTAGCATAGTGTTCTGTGCGACTGGTATGATGTTGTTTCTATCATTGCATCCAGATATACAATACAGCAAGTATCATTACACCAACAACAGGCCAGGACAATTGGCTTTGTCAATGGTTGTTATTTGCTTAAAATAAAAAAGCAGTAACCATGGCTTTGTTGAATATAATATTGAAAATACTTCAGGTCTAAAATGATGAGATAGTGAAAGAACGATAACCTGTTCTTTTTCACTTGTTTCGCAGGCTTCTTTATGTAAACTGTTCTCTAACATTGCAGCATTGCATGGGCGTTTTACCTTTTAACTAACAGAATGCCCTGCTGTACACTGAGGCAGGAGGAGGCCTCCACATGCTGTCACACCCCAGGGCATACTGAATGACAATGGGCGGGGTGGGGCTGCTCTTGTGCTCGAGGAGTGCGAGGCGCCAGCATCAAAGGGCTAAGGCTTCTCGCACGGAGCAGTGCTGCTCCCTGTGATGGCCAAAATTACGGACAAAAGGCGTCCGTAAAAGGGATCCTCATGGACAACGGATGTGAGGTCCAAATTACGGACGGTCCGTGAAATTTACGGATGGTTGGTCACCCTATTTTCCATCTCCATTTTGAAAATGCGTATGGCATTGTCCCATTAGAAGAACCGCGCTGTCCCTGCCATCAAGAAGTAACCCACTTGGGTGCAAAATGTAGGCCACCACAGGCCACTGCAACCCCTATGGTGCGGGGGCTGGGGGCCACAATCCCGGATGCACTGTTCAGTCTAAGGCCTAAGAATAGCTATAAGATACAGGAGTGTTAGGGGCCCCTAAGGGGAGGGACATCATTTTGTGGTATGCCAAATGATTCTGGACTGGTCACCCAATAGGGTGGCAGTTTGCCCATTATTTACAGTGAACTACTGTTATTCCAGACCCATGGGGGTCTCCCACTGAATACCCTTGAAAGGGCCCTCACGTACAGAAAGAAAAGGGCATTTCTAGTGTGAGTACTGGAAATCCATCTGGTCCTGGGCATACATTTTGAGTACCCACATTGGTAAGAGCAGTCGAACCACATCGTAGGGTGTCCAGCCACCCAACAGTAACAAATTGGTGTCGTGGCAAAGATGTCTGCATCCAGGTCTTCCCCGAGGCACATAAAAAGTGGCATCTTTATACTGTCTCTGACATCATTGAGTGTGCCCAAGGCAGGTCCCACCAGGAGCACCTTCAGTGGAAAAAGACAACCCTCCGTGTCTGGGTTCTCGATATTGGACAGATTGTAACCTGCAGAATAACCCCACCCTACCCAGGGCCACTGGAATTATGCGGCAGGGGAGGGCCAAATTATGTGGCAGGTTTGAATAAACTATGTGGAAAAAAAAGCAGATTCTGCGGCGTATTGTGCCACTTTTTACGATAGTATTATTTCATTATTTTGCCATTTTTACACTTGCTAACACTGGTCATTGGTTGCATTTCATTAGTGCCAGATAAACACTCAAATCTACCAGTAAGCAACAAAAAGTTCGCCAGTCAAACTTTGCAAAGGGCCTTCCACTGCGCAGCAACAATTATCGCTGCGTTTTAGTAACTTTTGAACTCTTTCAGGTAGAAACACATTTTTTTGTTAAAATCTGCAGATTATGCAGCTGATGAGGGATTATGTGCAAAAGCAGCAAATCTATGATCATAAGAAAAACGTGTGGCTGCACAAACACATGATTCCAGTGGCCCCGACTATACCGCATGTGTGATGTTGCATTACAAACATATTGCCTGCACTATATCAGCCTGATACATCGCAAGGTAAGTATGGTGTAAGTGAATGTGGAGCCCAGAATAGTAACTATGGGGGTGATTACGATGGCGATTTCACCGCCATCTCGAAGCACTTGTCCAACCTCCATATTGCGATGGCGGGCGGTGTACTGGCAGACGCAAAGTCCGTCCGCCACGGGTCCACCACAGGCAATCGTTACGATTGCCTGGTGGACCGACCAAGCATCTTTCAAATGGTCGGGTGCCTAGCAGGCACTGTCCGAAGGATTAGGATGCTGCATCCCCGCCAGCCTGTGATTGGTGGTTCAACCGCCGTGCACACGCTGCCGGGAATGTACTTTGGGGGCCCATAGTGGGCCCCCCTTCAGCAGGGGCACTCAAGTTTAGTACTTGCCCAACATTTCCCTGCACCTTGTGGCAGGCACCGCGGGGTGCCTGCCAGGTAGTGCAGGGAAATGCAAAACTTGCATTTTTACCATTGCGGCAGGTGCTGCAGCTAGCAGCACCCGCCGCAATGGTAAAGATGCACAATGCGACCGCCACAGTGGCAGTCGCATTGTAATTCCAAGTGCGCGACCGCCGCCATATAGGTGGACGGTCCCAAGCCCCGGGACGATGGCGGACGGACTAAAGTCCATCCACCATCATAATCAGCCCCTAAGTACCTAGAGGGATGGTGTAGTAGTAGGAGATGCGGTAGATGGTATATTTTTGAAGGTTGATATTAAACTACCTCGACACAGTGACATGCAACCACAGTCAACCAGTGTGGTGGAGGTTTCCTGGCTCCACCACACCAGCAGATAAGCAGCAAATCCAACATTTTCAGCTTGAGTGACACTAGTTGGGATTGACAGCGTATATCAAAAAAGGCAGCCAACTAAATGCCAAGCAAATGTGGTTAAAAACGCAGTCGGCCCCCCGGCAGTGTTTCCCAAACATTTGCAGAAGCGTATCTGACACTTTTCAAGTCATCTAGGTTACAGCTGGGAGATCTAGGTGGAGTGCACTAAGGGGAGACCAGTGAAAGGGAAATATTTTAGAGTATAAAGAAATAAGAAAATGTTCATTATTCAGCTAACTCAATCTTAGCTTAGACATGAATCCCCTGTAGGGTGTGGAACAGAGATGAAAGTGAGTGTTATCCCTAAATACATGTTAGTTACACATTGTCAAGCTTATGTTATGAATGTGTTAGTTGAAAAGTTTGCTGAAATAGATAAATAGGGGTCGAATCCCCCTGCCCCAGCGCCTTGAGACCCTCATGGGTGAGAAGTGTGCTTCACAAATCCCTGGTTGATTGATTGAATGAATGTACCTGCTGTAGAGCACTGTGTTCAATCTGTAGGTTAGTGGTCTGTGTTTGGTGCAATACAACACAGTTTTTTTTATTGTGTTTGTTTCAGATATACATGAAGATGAAAAGTTCAGATTCTGGTAAAGTATATCAGGTAATTATGTCAGCGGTGCCTCTTCTGCTATGGTGGAGCAGCACCGCCACAGCAGCTGCAAAACTCGAAAAATAAAACAATAATAACAAAGGTCCATTATCGTTTTATTTTTAGCACTAACGAGTCTTGGGGTGAGGTAGATGATGACAGGCTGGGGGGGGGCAGCACTGCTGTCAGTGCGCATGTCGGTTTTGCCGCCATCTCAGGACGGCCAAACCGACATGCGCACTGAAGCTGTCTCCAACCCAGCTGCATTGCAGTGCTGGAGACAGCAATAGACAGGCTCTCAGTCTCTCTGGGAGAGCAGATTCACAGTACTCAGGCCAATCCCGAAGCTACTTTCAAACATGAGAGCAGCCTCAGGATTGACCCTAGGGGAGCCTGGGATCCTGTGCAGCGCAGCAGAAGAAGAGCACCAAGTTGGCAATGCGGCAAGAGGCAGGTAAGTGGTTTTACTTGTATTCATTTTTTTCACCCCCTCCTAGTATAATTTTTTGCAACTTTCAGTGGATGTTGCAGAGAGTGAGACGATGACCACAAGCTATGTATCCTGGGCAGGTTGTTTGACCTTACCCCCCATGCATTTACCCCGCATGTTTGGTGGGGCATTACTTTGGAGAACGCGTTGTAACAGTTTGTGGTGTAAAGCCCTGCATTGTAAAAGGTTTTGCGGAGTAAAACATGCAGGGTAAAGACAAGCGGACGAAAAAATGAGGGGTAACGGATGTTTCGCTCCTGGACATGATTACTTACCAAAAGACTGGATTGAGACTGGATCAACAGTCTCAATGGAAACAGCCAAGCATTGCTAGCACCAAACTCAGAACAAATCTGCAGTGAAGAAGCCCCATTTATGATGACAAAATAGGTCAACAGCTGACAGGATATCAGTCAAAAAGAATCAAAATTATTTGTAAAACAATATCTTCTTCTATCGAGTCAGACAGGAACGCATTGAAAGATAAATGCTATCTGTGTCTAACGATGCTTCTGCGTGTAAAAATTGGCATTGTCCTGGCCTTTACCTAGCCACGGAAGAACAGAAGGACAGAAGCCTAGTAGTGATTCAGTAAGATGTGCCTTTGATGAGGAGCAGAAGTTAAGACATGACAGCACTTTCTAGAAATGTTACACAATATCAAATTCCCTATCAACGTATGGCACATGGATCACACTAGAACAGTTGGCCGTGAACTGTTCTATTTTACTACCAGCTAGGCAGGCTCCAGGAGGTGCATGGTGACACCATTTCCAGTTTTCAGTTCAAGTTTTCTGTGCACTCTAGTAATCCTGATAATCCATGTAGGTATTGCCAGATTCGTTGTGTGCAACTCAATCCAGCACTGTGTCTTGTAGTGCTCAAGAATACTCAAAACTAAATGGGATGGACACGTCGATCCCTAGGATTTCCAGTTTTGACAGGAAGATGGCTCCTACACCCCTGAGCTCCGCTGGACCATGAGTTTAATTGTGGATGGCTCTCTGTCCTTGCACTAAAGCTTGGATGTCAGAGTGTCCCTTATATAGGCCTCTCCTCAGCCATTGGTGATGTCTGTGCTGTGGCAGTAACCTTCCAAGTTTGGACAACTCATCTACAGTTCCCATTGGTGAATGAAGATCATACTAGGAGAATGGGCAGTCTAGAGCTGATAGTGCGGATCCAGAGGTTGCGGATGGTGGGCAAGCAGGAGCTGCCGGTGCACCTCCATTGGTTGCGGAGGGTGGACAGTCTAGAGATGACGGTGAGGGTCCAGAGGTTGTGGAGTGTGGGTAGTCTGGAGCTGACGGTGCACATCCAGAGGTTGCGGAGGGTGGGTGATCTGGAGCTGATGGAGAAGATCCAGAGGTTGCGGAGGGTGGATGGCCTGGAGCTGACAGTGTGGATCCGGAGTTTGAGGAGGGTGGGCTGTCTGAAGCTAACGGTGCGGATCCAGAGGTTGAGGAGGTTGGGCGGTTGTGAGCTGACGGTGCGTATCCACAGGTTGAGGAGGGTGGGTGGTCTGGAGCTGATAGTGCAGATCCAGAGGTTGAGGAGGGTGGGCAGTCTGGAGCTGATGGTGCCGATCTAGAGGTTGAGGAGGGTGGGCGGTCTGAAGCGGATGATGCGGATCCAGAGGTTGAGAACGGTGGGCAGTCTGGAGTGGACGGTGTGGACCCAGAGGTTGAGGAGGGTGGGCAGTCTGGAGCTGATGGTGCTGATGCGCAGTTTGTGTGAACTCCTCCTGAGGCGGAAAGCCGGGAGGTTGTTGCTGAATCCTTGTATATGCTAATGTATAGCCAGATTTAAGTGTGCTATTTGTGTGCTACTTGTGGGGCTCCCTCGCGGATTTTATCGCGGCGATTCCCCTGCATTTGCATTTATTTTAATCTCACTTGGAAAATTCCCTCATGCACTCTGCTTTATTTTCGAGCAGTTTTAACTCACTTGGTCACTCGCTCCCCCCGCATTCCGAGTGGTATCCAGCCGAGCCGGTTGCTGAGTCCCTCGGGTCCGGGCTTCCTGTGGCGGCCATCATGGCTTGGGAGTCTTCATTCCCTGCACTAGAGGGACACTATATAAGGAGCTTCCCCGGCGCAGACGCGAGATACGATGTTTGTGTGAACTCCTCCTGAGGCGAAAGCCCGGAGGTTGTTGCTGAATCCTTGCATATGCTAATGTATAGCCAGATTTAAGTGTGCTATTTGTGTGCTACTTGTGGGGCTCCCTAGCGGATTTTATCGCGGCGATTCCCCTGCATTCGCATTTATTTTAATCTCACTTGGAAAATTCCCTCGTGCACTCTGCTTTATTTTCGAGCAGTTTTAACTCACTTGGTCACTAGCTCCCCCCGCATTCCGAGTGGTATCCAGCCGAGCCAGTTGCTGAGTCCCTCGGGTCCGGGCTTCCTGTGGCGGCCATCTTGGCTTGGGAGTCTTCATTCCCTGCACTAGAGGGACACTATATAAAGAGACGGTCATGACTCCGCGCAGCGGACGCGGTCAGCGGATGTGCCGGATCTGCGCCGGAGTCGTGCCAGAGTCCTGCCCGTCTGCGCCCGTCCGCGCCTGTACGCCGCCTCTCGCAAAGACCACTGGGGAAAATAGGAGAGGCAAGAATTACTCACTCTCAAATGTTTGAAAGGGGAATGCACTAAACTCAACTTTCCACTGAGCAAAGCTCGTTCTACCTGCCCGTGTGGCTTCTCCTTGCCAACACCCTCTCTGCCACCGTCCCTTATCAAGGCCAATCGGCAACAAATTAGGCTGGGCCAACTGAATGTAAGGTCCATGCAGAAACACCACCTGGAAATTCATGAACTTCTTTCTAACCACACCCTAGACATTCTGTTCCTAACAGAAACGTGGTTACAAGACGAAATGGACTCAGTCATTAATCTAGCAACCCCCAATGGATACACCACGTATACCCTAAATAGACACACTAGGGGAGGTGGGATAGCGATGATGGCGAAATCACACTTCACCTGCGGGTTTACTAGGCTAGACATTGAAGACTGTGAATGTGCCCGATATAACATCCAAATCAACCCCCAACTTACCCTCGTGGGTCTCTTGATCTACAGACCCCCAGGAGCAGATAAGAACTTCATAGCATCACTCCTTGAGAACATGTGCTCCTTGGTCATTGGCACTGCTAATTTTACTATCATAGGAGATCTGAATATCCATTTTGATATCACCACTGACAATACGATTAACACTCTGATAGCTGACTTAGACGCCCTACAGCTTTGCCAACTTGTGAGTGGTCCCACTCACAGCGGCGGACATCTCCTAGACCCGATCTTCTCTAACTTCACCAATGCGATCGTAGAACCGCCTATCCCCATGACCTGGACAGACCACTGCTTAGTGACCATGATACTGCCCATCGGGGGCGATCCCAATATATATCCCGCCCAGCAGGTGCGGAAAAGACCATGGAGAAAGCTCCGTCTTGAGGAATTCCACGCACTCCTCACAGCTGACCCTCATACACTTAGTGAGGACCCTAATCTAGGGTATGCTAGATTTTGCGATTGGATTAACAAGGCCTTAGATGCTTGGATTCCTGCCAAGTGGATCAAGGCACGCTCTCACGAATCCAGCCCATGGTTCAATGACGAGTTTACCTTACAAAGAAAGGAGCTAAAAAAACGGAACGTAGATGGAGAAGAGACTATGATCCTGCACTCAAGACCCTTTATGTCCAGTCACAAAAAAGCTATCACCGTAACATCTGTAGGACACGAGCAGTTTACTACGCCACAGAGATCAACAATAGCCATAATGCATCCAAAACTATTTTCAGAATACTGAAAGAGCTCAGCGCCAAAAAAATAGTAGGTAACCCCAACACCTCGTCCGCACTGTGCGATAACTAGGCTACTTTCTTCATGGACAAAATCCGGAAAATCTATAACGCCTTTCCGGCCAGTCCACAACTCACCCCCATAGATGACTTAAATAGGTCCAAACTGTACACCATCCCGGCACTTAGCCAAGAAAACTTTCTGACACTCTGAAATAAAATTAAGTCAGGTTCACCAGCAGACCCCCTTAAACCCGAACAATTCAGAGAAGAAGATGAGACAGTACTTGGTCCCCTCAGGGACATTATAAACCTGTCCCTCCACACGGCCAATATTCCTGCCAGTTGGAAGCAAGCATGGGTCTCCCCCATCATAAAGAAACCCACGCTAGACCCTAACCTACCCGAAAACTTCAGGCCCATATTACTGCTTCCCTGGCCAGCCAAAGTGGCGGAAGCCCATGTTAATTCCACCTTGACCAACTTTCTGGTGTCTAACTCCATTCTAGACAGGTCCCAACATGGCTTCCGGGCCGGGCACAGCACCGAAACAGCCCTCCTGAGTGTGATAGAACATCTCTGAACTATACTAGACTCAGGAGGAAAGGCAGCACTGATCCTTTTGGACCTCAGTGCTGCCTTCGACACGGTCTCCCATGAGGTGCTGATGTTCAGGCTGGAGGAAGCAGGGGTATCTGGCCAGGCTCTTAATTGGTTCAAGGCTTTCCTGTCAGGCAGATCCTTCAGGGTCTCCACCCCGCCATTTCTCTCCAAAGAATACCCCGTTAAACAAGGAGTGCCCCAGGGGTCTGCCCTCAGCCCCACCTTGTTCAATGTTTATGTTCAACCTTTGGCAGAGGTAGCCAGGAAACACGGGCTGTCATTAGTGTCCTACACCGATGACTCCCAGCTGGTGGTGGCACTGAAAGACGAGAGCGGTCTGGGTGCGCAGAATTTCAAACAGACTCTTGCCGACATCACTAGCTGGATGACATTAAACTACCTCCAGATTAACGCCGGCAAGACGGAGGTCTTGCTAGTAGGTAAAGATACAACTGCCTGGGGGAACAACTGGTGGCCTGAGACATTAGGACAACCACCGAGCCCAAAAATGTAGTAAAGAACTTAGGAGTATGGGTGGATTCTGCCTTGAATTTCACCCATCACATGAAAAAAGTGGCGGCCAACTGCTTCGGGATTCTACGAAACCTAAGGCCTATGCTAAAATACTTTGACCACCAAACTCGCCAACTGGTGGTACAGTCAGCTATTCTCTCACGGCTGGACTACGCCAGCTCCCTGTTGCTAGGGACAAACGTTGCAGAGAAAGCTAGACTGCAACGAGTCCAAAATGCCGCCGCGAGAGCACTGACTGGCCTTCCCCGCCACAAATCAGTAACTAACACCCTCATGAAACTTCACTGGCTCCCGGTGGAGAAGAGGATTTACTTCAAAACTCTGTGCCTCGCTTTTAAAATCCTGAAATCTGCCTCTCTCCCTATGCTGTGCCCACTCCTTTCACTCTACACTCCCCGACGCACTCTACGGTCGGAAGGACAGAACCTGGCCACTGTCCCCCGCATTAAATTAGCCCGGATGGGCGGTCAGTCATTCAGATACCTAGCAGCAAGGCTCTGGAATGAACTTCCAGCCCAGATACGCGGACTCAATGACCTGCTGTCCTTCAGAAAGGCCATAAAATCCCACCTCTTTTGTTAGTTATGTTATGTCCTCTGCAACCTCCATCAGCAGCAGCCCCGTCTCAGGTACGAACAGCTTGCACCGGGACGCCCCTTGGCTGGGGCAGCCGTGCACCATATAAGTGCATATAACATAACATATAACATAACATGCAGAGTTTGAGGAGGGTGCAGAGTCTGGAGCTGCCGGTGCATGTCCATTCGTTGTGGATGGTGGGCATTCTGGAGCTGCCGGTGCACCTACATTGGTTGCGGAGGGTGGACAGTCTGGAGCTGTCATTGCACCTCCATTGGTTGTGGAGGGTGGGTAGTCTGGAGCTGCCAGTGCACCACCATTGGTTGCGGAGTGTGGGCAATCTGGAGCTGCTGTTGCGGATCCAGAGGTTGCGGAGGGTGGGCAGTCCGGAGCTGCCTCTGCACCTCCATTTGTTGCGGGGGGTGGGCAGTCCGGAGCTGCCGGTGCACCTCCATTGGTTGCGGGGGATGGGCAGTCTGGAGCTGCCGGTGCATCCCCATTGGTTGTAGAGGGTGGGCAGTCTGGAGCTGCCGGTGCACCTCCATTGGTTGCGGGGGGTGGGCAGTCTGGAGCTGCCGGTGCATCTCCATTGGTTGCAGAGAGTGGGCAGTCTGGAGCTGCTGGTGCACTTCCATTGGTTGCGGAGGGTGGGCAGTCCGGAGCTGCCGGTGCACCTCTATTGGTTGCAGAGGGTGGGCAGTCCAGAGCTGCCGGTGCACCTCCATTGGTTGCGGAGGGTGGGCAGTCCAGAGCTACCGGTGCACCTCCATTGGTTGCAGAGGGTGGGCAGTCCGGAGCTGCCGGTGCACCTCCATTGGTTGCAGAGGGTGGGCAGTCCGGAGCTGCCGGTGCACCTCCATTGGTTGCAGAGGGTGGGCAGTCCGGAGCTGCCGGTGCACCTCCATTGATTGCTGGACACTGCTAATTGTAGTGTCTGAAACTCCACCACCGTCTGTGTGTCCCAGAGTCCTACCTCACTCCTCTATACTGTACACACCACAATAGTTAAACCCATTCAGCAGAAATACTTCATATCAACCATAGCAGTGTTTTTCAGGCCAGTTCTTCTGTATTTTTATGAAAGTTTTTCTGAACTCTACTGCAGGCTAAGAACATTTATCTATTTTATTAATACATTTCAAGTTATTGCTAGTCGAAGGATTACTATTGTTATTATTCTCCTTTTATGAATGCTCTCGGGTTGTTCTCAATTTTAAAACTCATCTAAATCAGTGTTCAATAAAATTGTCTCTCTTTCTAGAATTTTTACATTCCCCAAAACCAACTGCTTTTGCATTCAGCTGTTTTACAAACTCCATCATTAATATTTTCGATTCTGTCATAAATCTCCTGCCTCCCTTTGTTCTGGTAATAATTAGTTACCTTTTTAGCAAAGGCACTCTTCATTTTCCAATGTTTTTTTGTGACTTTAACCCTGATAAAGAGTTGGGATTCAGGGGAAATCACCTGTTTTCTGGAGGAAGTGCAAGGTCCTAAGAAAATTCTTCTAGCACAATTTCCTTGGATTCTTCGCACAGAATTAGCACTTCTGCCAGAAATCACAGGATTTTCTGATACCACCCAACTTCAAACCAGTCCTCACTATAATGTTGCATTGTAATCTACCTTTAACGAGGGAGAGCATGTTTAAACCCCTATGTATCCTTAGGCAGAAGGGCTATAATGATACTGTCATATTTTACCCGCTGAGGGTAAAAGGTTCTAAATTAAACAAGGAGACACTGGAAGAAACAGAAAGATTTTGTAATGTTGGGGCAGAAGTTCTATGCTGGCTATTTTTGGCCCTCAGTCATTGTCTTCAGTGCTGCTCCCAAGATATCAATGTTCTTCAACTTTCTTCGTCTGTTGCAATGATATCCCTGCATTTTCAAACATTTAGTTAATCTGTGTTAAACAATTGCCTGCGTTTGTTCTCTCCTGATCTTAAACCCACTTCCACCGAAGGTTCCTGACTTTTTTTTAATCTTAGTCTGCTACTTTCTCGCCCAAAGAGACAGAGTGACAGTTCCAGTGGTTGCAGGTAGAAGGCACTGGTACTCATTTTTTTGGACCAGGGAGTATTTTAAATCATCAGACTTTCATTCAAAGTAGGAGAGCAAGAGGGGGGAAGAAATAGGAGATAGAACATGAAAAAGATAGGATAATAGAAACAAAGTGAGAAAGAAGGGATGGAAAAGAATGTGCAGGGGTGAGATAAAGAGAGGGTGGTGCGGCGTGGGCGCAGAGGCAAAGGGATTCCCTCATTTGCATGGAAATGCCCCCATGCAAATGAGGGAAAGCCCCCTAAAGATAGGGCTGGCACTTTATGTGTGCCAGCGCTATTGGTATTACAAAAGGGTCCGCACAAGTGTCTGCGGCCCCTTCTGTAATACCAAAGTGCCCTGGGGAACGCAAAGTGGGCACAGATGCCCGTTGTGCCCCTGGGGCACATGCTGTAATACGACCCCATGTGTTTTAGTGTGCAGTTTCTCACCATGTCGACAAATAAAACATATATTTTCCACCTGCTACGTACAGGTGGAAAGTATATATGGGACTGCCAGCGAGGGTGGGGTGTCGGGTGGGAGTGCCGTGTTTTTTTTTGGATCAAATTTGTTTTTATTGGGTTCAGCCAAACGATACAAAACAGTTGCAAGCTAGAACCTCTATATCCATGTCCCTCCCTCGGCCCTCCCTAACCCCAACCGACCCTCTCCTCCCATTCCCAGCCACCCCCCCACCCCCCTCCCCTCGGTGTGTTCAAACCAGGCCATTGTCTAAGGGGGCCGCGTCTAGGCCTTATGTGTCTCCTCATTTGTCCTATTGTGGAAGTCATCTGAGAGTCTGAGAACCCTTAGGTATTTGGGGCATGTGAGCTCATTGAATTCCTGGGTAAGCAGAGTGAGTAGCGGCTGCCATATTTCTTTGAATGTGTCAGAAGTTTGTGTGAGTGAAGCTTGGATCCGCTCCATCCCCATTATGTACCACAGTCGATGCAGCCATCCCGTGTGTGTGGGTTTCCTTGAGGTTCCCCATAAGGAGAGGATGTGTTGTGTTGCCGCTCCCAAAGCCAGACCCATCTGTTTTCCTCTGATAGATTTGAGTGGGAACATGAGGCTGTTGGGAAGGCCATACTTCATATCAATCATAGCAGTGTTTTTTAGGTCAGTTCTTCTGTATTTTTATGAAAGTTTTTCTGAACTCTACTGCAGGCTAAGAATATTTATCTATTTTATTAATACATTTCAAATTATTGCTGGTCGAAGGGTTACCATTGATATTATTCTCCTTTTATGAATGCTCTCTGGCTGTTCTCAACTTTAAAACTCATCTAAATCGGTTTTCAATAAAATTGTCTCTCTTTTTAGAATTTTTTACATTCCCAAAAACTAACTGCTTTTGCGTTCAGCTGATTTACAAACTCCATCATAATTTTTTTCGATTCTGTCATAAACCTCCTGCCTCCCTTTATTCTGGTAATAATTAGTTACCTTTTTAGCAAAGGCACTCTTCATTTTCCAATGTTTTTTGTGTGACTTTTACCCTGATAAAGAGTTGGGATTCGTGTATGCCGGGAAACGGGGAAGGTCGGTCTCAAAATGTGCGTCTATGTCTTTGAGTACTTCCTCCCAGTATTCCTGCACTTCCACGCATTCCCACAGTATGTGTGTCATGGTCCCTTTTTGTCCGCACCCTCTCCAGCATGCGGGGTCTCGCCGCGGGTTACTTTGGTGTAGGCGTCCCGGTGTCAGTTGCCAGTAGTATGCCACCTTCACCGCCAATTCTTTGCTGGCTGTATTTCTAGCAGTGTGGTGCGCCCGGTAATAAATGTCCCGCCATTCTTTGTCGGATAGTGTTCGTCCCAATTCCTTCTCCCACCTCTTCTGACCCGCTGATCTCGTTTTGGGCGGAGTGTGTGCTAGTAGTTTGTATAGTTCTGTGATGGCCTTCGAGTCTTTAGATTTAGTGAGAAGCCATTTCTCATATGGGGTGAGGGGCCGGCCTACTAGAGGTTCTATGTCCTTGTGTGTGAGCCAGTGCCTTAACTGAAAGTACTGATAGTGGTGTGGCTTGTCAAGCCCATATGCCTCCTTCATCGTATCTAGCGTCATAAAGCCTTGCAGATCGAATAAGTGTCCTGTGGAACAGTGTTCAATTTGCCGCCATTGGGGAAAGGAGCCAGGAATCATCCCCAGGGGGAACGCCGGGTTGTCGAGCAGGGGCGTCATTGGTGATGGAAAGGGCGACTTCTTAAGGTAGGCTGGCCTGTCAGCCCGTGCCAGAAAGGGGACCCTCCACAGCGGCATACCCGCCATTGCCCTGTCCTGAAAAGGCCAACGCTTTTCTGAGAGTGGTCGGAAGATATCTCATCTGTGCCGCTTGAAAATAGCGCTTCAGGTCTGGTACCCCCAGTCCACCCTCCTCCGTCGTTCTAGTGACCAAGTCGCGTTGGAGTCTGGGGCGTTTATTTGCCCAAATGAACCGTAGTATGGTATCCTGCAGTTTTTTAATCACGCCCGGGGGGGGTGACCGGGATGGTCTGAAACAGGTAGAGCACTTTTGGTAGCAGGGTCAATTTGTGGAGGAGTGTGGCTCAATGGTTAGAGCGGCAGACCCTGATGCAGAGCTCTGGCCCCTGGGACCAGGGTTCAATTCCCACCTCGGCGGGTCTTGGGCTCAATTTCCTCGGACTTGACAATTCTCGCCTCGGTGCCTATTCTAATCATGGGCCCCACGCTGCAACTCTGGGCAATAGCTTTCTTAACCTCCATACCGGCCCCAACAGCGCTAGGATGCCTGGCTTCACCCTGGGGGTGCCCAGGAGTGGACACTTCACAGGGAAAGCCAGGATGGGTTCCTCAGCGGTATGAGTAATAGCGCCAGGAAACCGCTTGGTGACAGTGCGCTCTACAAATACCTTGACATTTACATTTGACAGCGGCAACGCTGCCCAACCATGAAAGCGGTTGTTGCCGCCACCTCGATATGTCTCCCTGTATGCGTGTCAGGAGTTTGGAGTAGTTTAGTTCCACCGTCTGGGCTGTGGAGGGAGTCAACTCAATTCCCAGGTAAGGCAGTGCAGTTTGCATGGCCAGTCCCCCTATGCGGAGCGTTCCTCTGTGGGCTTGGCGGGTGTTGCTGCCCAGGGGGAGAATGACGGATTTTCCCACATTCATCTTAAAGCCAGAGACCGCCCGAACCTCTCCATCTCCGTCAGGAATGCCGGTACAGACACCCTGGGGTTGTCTACCGCCACCAGAATGTCGTCTGCGTAAAGACTAATGGTCTGTTCCTCCCCCCCGAACTTGATGCCCGGGATATCTCGATTATTTCGAACGTGCTGGGTAAACGGCTCGACGTAGAGGGCGAACGGCAGAGGTGACAGCGGGCAACCCTGTCGGGTGCCCCGCTGAATCTCGAATGGCTTGGAACTTGTCCCATTGACTTTGATGGTCGCCTGGGGAGACGCGTAGCAGCTGGCCACCCAGGCTCGAAATCTATCCCCTAGGCCAAATCTCGCTAGGGTGCTATCCATGTATCGCCAATCCACCCTGTTGAACGCTTTTTCAGCGTCAACTGACAACAGATTCAGAAAAGGGGGTGGTGATGGACAGAGCATCTGAGTTAAACAGAACACTCATACCCAGTCAAAAGATCAGGGCTTGATCCATCACCGTTTTTTTAGCTCACTGCACCATCCCAGTTCAGAACCTGGCTACATGCAAATTAGTCTGTCCCTGGCCCAGTGCATCATGGGAACAGGGCAGACCAAACTACCAAGCCAATTCTTTACTGGAAAGGAAACAAGCTTCCGGGGACCGGTTTCTGGCATTGCAGCCGTCTTCGGCCCGGCTTGCTTGAATCCTGATGGTGCAGTGAGCAAGGGACTCATGTCTGAGCATACCCTGCCACTCCTATAGTGACCAAAACGATTCAGAAAAGGGGGTGGTGATGTTATCCTCTCCGTCCTCAGGATCAGCTTGTGGTACAAGTAGGCCACCTCCAGATCTATCCAAGCCCAGAATGCTGTAATAGCCGTGGGCTAGAGAAGGATCAGGTGAGGGCAAAATAATAAACAGGAAGGAAAGGAAGGGGACTGCAGGGAGGGAGAGCTGTGAAAACAGAAACAAACAAGGGATTGGTGTCAATTCTCATAACAGTACTCTGCGATGCAAGCTACCAATCAGGCTATGCTATGCTATACCTGTATGGAGAATGCTGAACGCATGAACTCAGAAGATGCCTCTCTATACTGAGGTTACGTAAATCAGCATGTACTTGCCTTCCCCTGTAAGTACAAAAACATGACTGTAAGACATCCCCCCCTAAGACCCTACAAGTAATCAATATCTATATGGGGGAAGAATAACACTACGTACCCTAATCCTTGAACTTCAGAGCCCTGAAGAAACGTAGACCAGGTGCTAAGGATTGCGTAATACGCATACAGTAACTCCCTCAAAGTAAAATACGGGTTACGTCACCCACAAACAATGGAGACAAAGGTTACCTGAAGCCAAGTGATTTTCAGGTGTAGTACTCTCTTCGTCCCAGCAAGAAACTAAATAACGCAGACCCTCTGCAATAGCCGGTGCAAGAAGGCTGTCCAACAGAGGGTCTTTGCAACTCAAAGCAATACAACTGTTTCCTCCGCAATAGCCGTAGCAAGGAGGCTCGCCAACGGAGGAAACGGGAGAAGTCACAGCGTGTCCTCCGCAATAGCCGTAGCAAGAAGGCTCGCCAACGGAGACACGCATACAAAACCAGGAAATCACACTGTCTGTCCTCTGCAATAGCCGATGACAAGGCTCTCCAACAGAGGACAGGACTGAAGAAACAGCGCTGGAATAGCACTCAATTTGGGTGCCGAGGGAAATCAACAGCTCAGACAAAACCTCACCGCACGGTCGACAGGAACGCCAAAGATACACGAACCGGAATATCCGACACCGGCTCCAGGAAGTGGCGTCTATTTATGCTCCGCCTTTCGGCCGCTAAGCCTTCTGGGACTTGTAGTCTGTTCCCCGCGGTACCCGTTGGTTCCTTGAGGCGCGATGAAATCTGACAGGTGATGGACAGAGCATCTGAGTTAAACAGAACACTCATACCCAGTCAAAAGATCAGGGCTTGATCCATCACCGTTTTTTTAGCTCACTGCACCATCCCAGTTCAGAACCTGGCTACATGCAAATTAGTCTGTCCCTGGCCCAGTGCATCATGGGAACAGGGCAGACCAAACTACCAAGCCAATTCTTTACTGGAAAGGAAACAAGCTTCCGGGGACCGGTTTCTGGCATTGCAGCCCTTCTTCGGCCCGGCTTGCTTGAATCCTGATGGTGCAGTGAGCAAGGGACTCATGTCTGAGCATACCCTGCCAATCCTATAGTGGCCAAAACGATTCAGAAAAGGGTGTGGTGATGGACAGAGCATCTGAGTTAAACAGAACACTCATACCCAGTCAAAAGATCAGGGCTTGATCCATCACCGTTTTTTTAGCTCACTGCACCATCCCAGTTCAGAACCTGGCTACATGCAAATTAGTCTGTCCCTGGCCCAGTGCATCATGGGAACAGGGCAGACCAAACTACCAAGCCAATTCTTTACTGGAAAGGAAACAAGCTTCCGGGGACCGGTTTCTGGCATTGCAGCCGTCTTCGGCCCGGCTTGCTTGAATCCTGATGGTGCAGTGAGCAAGGGACTCATGTCTGAGCATACCCTGCCACTCCTATAGTGGCCAAAACGATTCAGAAAAGGGGGTGGTGATGGACAGAGCATCTGAGTTAAACAGAACACTCATACCCAGTCAAAAGATCAGGGCTTGATCCATCACCGTTTTTTTAGCTCACTGCACCATCCCAGTTCAGAACCTGGCTACATGCAAATTAGTCTGTCCCTGGCCCAGTGCATAATGGGAACAGGGCAGACCAAACTACCAAGCCAATTCTTTACTGGAAAGGAAACAAGCTTCCGGGGACCGGTTTCTGGCATTGCAGCCGTCTTCGGCCCGGCTTGCTTGAATCCTGATGGTGCAGTGAGCAAGGGACTCATGTCTGAGCATACCCTGCCACTCCTATAGTGGCCAAAACGATTCAGAAAAGGGGGTGGTAATGGACAGAGCATCTGAGTTAAACAGAACACTCATACCCAGTCAAAAGATCAGGGCTTGATCCATCACCGTTTTTTTAGCTCACTGCACCATCCCAGTTCAGAACCTGGCTACATGCAAATTAGTCTGTCCCTGGCCCAGTGCATCATGGGAACAGGGCAGACCAAACTACCAAGCCAATTCTTTACTGGAAAGGAAACAAGCTTCCGGGGACCGGTTTCTGGCATTGCAGCCGTCTTCTGCCCGGCTTGCTTGAATCCTGATGGTGCAGTGAGCAAGGGACTCATGTCTGAGCATACCCTGCCACTCCTATAGTGGCCAAAACGATTCAGAAAAGGGGGTGGTGATGGACAGAGCATCTGAGTTAAACAGAACACTCATACCCAGTCAAAAGATCAGGGCTTGATCCATCACCGTTTTTTTGCACCATCAGGATTCAAGCAAGCCGGGACGAAGACGGCTGAAATGCCAGAAACCGGTCCCCGGAAGCTTGTTTCCTTCCCAGTGTAAGAATTGGCTTTTGTAGTCTGGTCTGCCCTGTTCCCATGATGCACTGGGCCAGGGACAGACTAATTTGCATACAGCCAGGTTCTGAAACTGGGATGGTGCAATGAGCTAAAAAACGGTGTTGGATCTAGCCCTGATCTCTTGACTGGGTGAGAGTACTCTGCTTAATTCAGAGACTCTGTCCATCACCACCCCTTGTTGTAAATAATTTTGTCCACCCTAAGCGTGGAAGGGTATACTCAGATGTGAGTCCCTTGCTCATTGCACCATCAGGATTCAAGCAAGCCGGGCCGAAGACAGCTGAAATGCCAGAAACCGGTCCCCGGAAGCTTGTTTCCTTCCCAGTGTAAGAATTGGCTTTTGTAGTCTGGTCTGCCCTGTTCCCATGATGCACTGGGCCAGGGACAGACTAATTTGCATACCGTATGATGTTTCGCATGCCATTCATCTACCAACCCCCTCTCAGCTAGCCATTGTTTCCCGGTTGTGGAGAGGGCCCCATGTGTCCCCGAATCTCCGTCCCGATCTATCCATTTCATTGTCCATGACCAGGTTTAGGTCTCCTCCTATCAATATGTGTCTGGCGTCCCCGGTTAGTGCTTCGAGCGCCCCTTTAAGAAAGGCTTCTTGTTTGGAATTAGGTGCGTAGAGTGAACCCACTGTGAACGCCATAGCGCCAATCTGCACTGTGTGGGCCAGTAGTCTGCCCTTGATTTCTGTCACTTTATCGCCTATTCGTCCCCTAAAGTGCCTTGCCACCAGGATGGCGACCCCTGCCTTTTTCCCAGTTGTAGAGGAGTAGTATTGGTGCGGGAAGGCCCTGGATTTCATACGATGCCAGTCTTTGGCCAGCAAGTGTGTCTCCTGGAGAAGACATATATCCGCCCCTGAATGTTCCAAGAAAGAGATGATCGCCCTCCTTTTAACTGGATTGTTGAGCCCCTTTACGTTAAGGGTGAGAATCTGGATGTGCCCCTCAGCCATTGAGAGATGTATGTTCTACCTGCTGGTGAGCCCTGCCCCATACCGTCTTGTGTACCTCCTGATGAAACCGAACACACCGAGCCCCTAGTCCCTTTCCCACCCACCCCACCCCCCTTGCCCCAACCCCAACTTTGAAACCCCAACTGGTGAACATTGTCCCAGGCCTCTCCGACAGCAGTCCAGGCCTGTGGTAGATTGTCTGGTAGTGGAAAAGCGTGTCCATGGCGAGCCGGAGGCCCCCCGTCCTGCCCCCCCGGCAGTGCTACTGAGAGGTAAATATGCACCCCCTTTCTTGTGTGCTCATGATCCGGCGTTAGTGTCTTTGGAAACCTCCATTATAGCTGCTTCATGTTCGTGTGCCACAGTCTCGGGGTCCGGCTTGAATCCTGTCCTGGGCGAACGTCTGCATCTCACTTGTTGCCATTCGTCATTCATCTGTTGCGAGGAGCTTGGGTGGGAGGGCTGCCGTCCTGTGTCATCGTCTGGATCTTCCCCTTCATGTGGGATGCCCAGGACTTTGCATATGTCTTTTAGTGATCTGAGCTGGTGGAAGGCCCCTTTCCACTTGAAAATCAGCCTAAAAGGGTGGCCCCAGGTGTACGGGACCCCATTGTCCCTTAGGAAGGTAGTTGCCCCCCTGAACGCCCGCCGCTTCTGCAGTGTGATCGCGGACAGGTCCTGGAAAAGCTCTGGTGTGTGATCTCGAAATGTGATGGGTCTTCGTTGACGAGCTGCCTTCAAGATACGCTCCTTGAGGGGGTAATCCGGTAGAAAAGCCAAAATGTCTGGTGGAGGGGCAGGTGAACGGCGCGCCAGGCCTACCCTGTGGGCTCTATCAATACGAATGTCGAAATCTTCGCCTTCTCCTAGTATCTCGCGGAACAGATCCTGCAGGTACGCCGTGATGTCCCCCCATTCAGCTTTGGATGGCACATTGCGGACCCTTATGTTGTTGTGTCTGGAGCGGTTCTCCAGGTCCTCTGCATGTGCCTGTAGGTCCATTTGTTGTTCATGGAGCCTGATGATTTCTTGTTGCAGGAGTTCCACCTCCCCGCTCCTAGTCTGCTCTGAGTTTTCGACTGCCGCTACCCTTTCCCCTATTTCATCTATGTCTTGCCATAGTTCTTTATAGCCTCCTGCCATATCTTGCCTAGGGTTTGAATGTCTTCCCTCAGAGACGCGAACAGGTTTTCCATGAACGATTTCGTTGCGGGAGAATCTCCTCGGTCTTTGTCTTTGTCTTGTGGTTGAGCCAGAGGCGTTGGTTTGTCAGGGCTTTTCTCCCCTTTTTGTGATCCTTTGGAGAGCATGTCATGGATGGTGCGCCCTCCCCTGCGATTCGCGGAAGACATCGTTGGCGGTCCTCTTTTTCGGAGTAGCTCCACCGTCCTCGCCGACCGTCAGCTGGTCTGTGTATGGGCCTCGAATCCGATGAGGGTGGCGGCTGCTCGTTGAATACTCGGCTCGGGACCCTTTGGTCTTGTGCTTGGCGTGTGACCGGTAGCCGGGTCTCGTGTCCAACTATTATGCCTCAGCCGTACGAGTCGATTGGGGTTCGACTACCGCCCCTCCGCCGCTGCCCCGTCTCGGCGTCTTGTTGGCCTGGCCCCACCGGGGGGGTTCTGCGCTTTCCCGGTGGTCTGTGTGGGGGATACACTGTGTATTGGCGTGCTGTTTTGTCCGTCCGTGTGGCCTCTCTCACGCGTGGTATCTCCGGCCTGCCGGCGTCTGTTGCGCCACACACTGTCCCTGCATGTGCTGTGTTGGGGTACCCCCGGCCTCCCTCGGGCCTAGCTGACGTGGTTTGTCGCCAGGGGCCCGGCGTGTGCCCCCCGAAGCCGGCTCCGCCTTGCCCGGACCGCTCGGCCTTATCGCCGCGCTTTCCCTTCTTCGACTTCTGTCCGGCAGTACTGGATGGGCCCCCCGGCCTTCAGTCTAGGCTCCGGTGCACTATGCGGCCTAGGCCTCCTTCGCACCCCACTTTCACCTTCCCCCCGCGGCGGGGGCCACGCCGCTGCATCGCCTACCGCCGACGGCTCAATGTGTGTCTCCTATATTTGGACGCCGAGCTCGTGGGCCTGTCGCCGACGGAGCCGCTATATTTCCCCAGCTCCCGCTCTGCAGTCGCAGCCTCCGGCTGCCCGGGCCCACGCCGCCTCTTTCTGCCTGCCTCTCTCTCGCCGCCTAGCCCGCCACTACCAGGCCCTGCTGTGCGCCGCTGTAGCTGGGCGGACCCTCTCCGCTCCGGGGGCTCGATGGCCGCCCCCCGAGTCGCCTCTCACACTTGTTCTGGCCGCCCGCACCTCACCTCGTTTTCCCCGGAAGGGTGCCAGGCTGCAACGGTCATCTCTTTCCCGGCCCCCGGCAGTGCGTCTCGCTGGTGGGCACCGTCTTCCGCTCCGCCGATCGCCGGGTGGGCTGTCTCGACTAGCGAGCCCTGATCTCCGCTGAGCCCTTGCTGTTTGCCCAGGCCGCTGCTCTTCGGCCCGGACTTCGGCCGGCTCCGGTGCGGGAAATCGGCTTCACGCTGCGTGGAGCGGCTCTGCCTCACCGTCCCCTCCGGCTGCCGATGGGAGTGCCGTGTTTTAAGGCACGCTTGTACCTCTTGAGGGGAGCATTTTATGCTTCTCCAAGACTGCTGCAGAGGTCGAGCAGGACTGGGCAATGCTATGGTCAGACCCTACAGCTTCTGTGAGAGGCACATTTTCTTATTCTCACAATTTTTCGGTCCAGAGTTTTCAGAGATGATAATTTCTGGCCCAGACACACTTACAATTTTGACTTTATTTGACACAGAGTTGCCACTTCAGGTGAAATAACACAACTCATGATAAGGACAGTATTAGCGTGCCTGGGTATACACGCGGTTCTACAGGGAGTCATTCTTTGTCGTTTATATCCCGTTTGTTGGTGCTGCCTCTGACATCGCTTCTCTACCCTTTTCCGCCTTTCGTTGTTTGTCTAGAGCTAAAGGCATGTAAAACAATGCAAGCCTTGGATGCACACCACAAGCCACCATGCACTTCTCCTGACACCTCGCCTCACACGTGCTTCAAGGCCTCCAGGTGTGCTGGCTCCTTTCCCTTTGCATCACACGGGCCCAACAAGCTTACCAACATTTTAATCACCTGTCCTCCCTCATTCTCGCCTTTTCCCCATCCCTCGCGCTGGTATCTCCATGGACGCCATCTTGGTTGCCTCCTGTTGCCCTGCGCCTGCCGACGTGCAATGCAGAGAGAGGCCTTGTCAAGGAGGCAGCGCACACGGGAACAAGCTGCAGGTGGAGCTCTGTCCCCACACATGTCACACTGTGGGGGGTGCATCCTAACGCTGACCCCAGATCTCCAGCCCCGGTGACCCCTGGAAGAGCCCGCCAATAGAAGCGAAGAGCTGGTCGCCTGTCTGCTTCTTCCCTTCTCCGAGGCGGCCCAGGTCTGAGCAGAGCTGCAATGGTGTTAAATTTGATGTGGGAATTGGCAGAGAACTCGGCGGTGTGAAGGAGTCTGTCGAGACGGCGGGGGAAGGGGGGCGCATTCACATTCTCATAGTGAAGCCCTCCTGTCAGCGTGCAGGGGGCGGGGCTTATGTGGCAGGAGCAGTGCCGCATAACCTTCACAAGTGATTCGAGGCAGAAGCGGGTGCCCTGGGCCCGGGTGCTAGCAAGGAAAATGGAGCCCCTTCCTGCTGGATGGCAAGTAAAATACAACAGACATACAATTTCAGAGGGTCCCTAGAACCTCTGGGGCCCGGTGCCACTGCACCTGCAGCACCACTGGTAGCTACGCACCTGACTCACATCCCCCAGTAGCAGCAAAGCTCCCTCTCAGCGCTGAAAGTGATGTACAGCTCTCTTCACAGGCCTGGCGAGTGCCCACTGCTGCCCTCTGAAGCTCACACCCGCTTCTTGTACATCGGTGTGATCACAGGCTGCATTCCTGATGTGGCCAAACCCGCATTTCATTCTCCTCCCGAGGATAAAATCAGGGCCGAGGTAACTCAGTCTGATCACTGGGTGAACAAATATTCGTTATGTTAAATTCCCAGCGTTGCATAGAAATTACAAAAAAAGTTAAACATTCTTGCTAAAGTAAATTAATACAGCATTGTCCCAAAGAAGAAATGTTTTGAGAAAAACTATTCTGTTAGTTGCCATGATTTAGTCTTGGGACCACTGTCTAATCATGAAACATCCTCTGATTTCCGAAGGAAGAAATAAATATTAGAGGCGTTCCCACTAGTGGAATTAGCTCTACCTAGTTTGGTGCAGGAAACCTCACCTTTGGACTTACCTCTACCTCCTTGGGTGCAAGAAACCCCACCAGTGGAATTAACTCCACCTCCTTTGGTGCAGGAAATCCCAAAGTGGAATTACCTCTACCTCCTTTGATACAGGAACTCCCACTGGTGGAATTACCTCTACCTCCTTTGGTGCAGGAAATCCCACAGGTGGAATTACCTCTACCTCTACCTCCTTTGGTGCTGGAAATCCCACCAGTGAATTACCCCTAACTCCTTTGAAACAGGAAACCCCACAGGTGGAATTACCTCTACCTCCTTTGGAGCAGGAACCCCCACCTGTGGAATTACCTCTACCTCCTTTGATACAGGAACTCCCACTGGTGAAATTACCTCTACTTCCTTTGGTGCAGGAAATCCCACCTGTGGAATACCCTCTACCTCCTTGATACAGGAAATCCCATCGGTGGAATTACCTCTAAGTCTTTTGGTGCCGGAAATCCCACCAGTGAAATTAGCTCTCCCTCCTTTGGTGCAGGAAATCCCACCGGTGGAATTACCTCTAGCTCCTTTGGTGCAGGAAATCCCACCTGTGGAATACCCTCTGCCTCCTTTGGTGCAGGAATCCCCACCTGTGGAATTACCTCTAGCTTCTTTGGTGAAGGAGACCCCACCAGTGAATTACCTCTAACTCCTTTAGTGCAGGAAACCCCACCTGTGGAATTACCTCTACCTCCTTGATACAGGAAATCCCATCGGTGGAATTACCTCTAAGTCCTTTGGTACCGGAAATCCCACCAGTGAAATTAGCTCTCCCTCATTTGAAGCAGGAAATCCCACCAGTGGAATTACCTCTAGCTCCTTTGGTGTAGGAAACCCCACTGGTGAAATTATCTCTACTTCCTTTTGTGCAGGAAACCCCACTGGTGGAATTAGCTCTATCTCCTCTGGTGCAAGAAATCCCACAGGTGTAATTACCTCCATATCCTTTGGTGCAGGAAACCCCACCAGTGGAATTGCCTTTAGCTCCTTTGGTGCAGGAAACCCCACTGATGGAATTACCTGTACCTCCTTTGGTGCAGGAAACCCCACTGATGGAATTACCTCTAACTCCTTTGGTGTAAATGTAATGTAATGTAAATTGATACTTGTATAGCGCACTACTCACCCGCAAGGGTCTCAAGGCGCTTGTACGAATACCGCTGTGGAACCCATCCTAGCTTTCCCTGTGAGGTGTCCACTCCTGGGCACCCCCAAGGTGGAGGCCAGGCATCCTTAGCGTTGTGGGGGCCGTTGTGGAGATTAAGCAAGCTATTGCCCAGAGTTGCAGAGTGGGACTCCATGATTGGAATAGGCACCGAGGCGAGAATTGTCAGGTCCGTGGAATTTTGAGCCCAAGACCCGCCGAGGCGGGGAATTGAACCCTGGTCCCGGGCTAGACCTCTGCATCAGGGTCTGCCGCTCTAACCATTGAGCCACACTTCTCTACTTCTCCACTTCTCCTGGTGCAGGAACTCCCACCGGTGGGATTACCTCTACCTCCTTTGGTGCAGAAAATCCCACCAGTGGAATTACCTCTAACTCCTTTGGTGCAAGGAACCCCACTTGTGGAATTACCTCTACCTCCTTTGGTTCAGGACATCCCACCAGTGGAATACCCTCTGCCTCCTTTGGTGCAGGAATCCCCACCTGTGGAATTACCTCTAGCTTCTTTGGTGCAGGACATCCCACCTGTGGAATTAGCTCTACCTCCTTGATACAGGAAATCCCATCGGTGGATTTACCTCTAAGTCTTTTGGTGCCGGAAATCCCACCGGTGAAATTAGCTCTCCCTCCTTTGGTGCTGGAAATCCCACTAGTAGAATTACCTCCATATCCTTTGGTGCAGGAAACCCCACCAGTGGAATTGCCTCTAGCTCCTTTGGTGCAAGAAATCCAACCAGTGGAATTACCTCTAGCTCCTTTGGTGCAGGAACTCCCACCGGTGGAATTACCTCTAGCTCCTTTGGTGTAGGAAACCCCACTGGTGAAATTACCTCTATCTGCTTTGGTGCAAGAAATCCCACGGTGGAATTACCTCCATATCCTTTGGTGCAGGAAATCCCACTGGTGGAGTCCCCTCCAGATTACAGCTCTAAAACTAATATGCAGGGGGATTGGTGGGTTTTTGTGGAACGCTTGGTTATTAATGATTGTATTTTACACCCTTGTGTAACGATTATTTAGCCTTTCACCTTATTTCTGCTCAATGGTATATATCGTGCTATTAAAGAGTAGTTATTTTAAAATATAGTAATGCAATTTATTTTATACATTTCATTGTGCAACCTTGAATTGTGTCTGATCATTACATACCAAGGACTTACGAAATCGAATAAACGGCAGCAACAACACACACGTGCTTTATCTTTTATTAACCATTTTTGGAGTATTGCATACAATTACTTGATTTCAGCTTCGAACATACCAGAAGCGGCATTAGGAGACTAATGTTTACTGAGTTCTAAACAGTAATGAGAAACAAAATGTATTTGATGTGGCCCATGTGGCCGCCTTACACATATCCTTTAAATAAACTCCTGCAACCTCAGCTCAAAAAGTGGCAACTGACTGTAGAGCGATCATGATTCACATCTGGAATTGTACACCCTGCTGACAGGCATGCCTGGGATATTCTAACCTGTAACCCACCTATTCAGGGTTGGCGTTGCTACCATTTTCCTTGATTTAGCACCCCGAGAGATGCCAACCAAACAATTTGAGTCCCTGAATACCTTGTCCTTTGAATATGTACCTACAGCGCTCTCCTAATGTCCCATTGCAACAGGAGTGTATAATCTGTATCCTCTGTAGCAAATGGAAAAATTATATTTTGTGCTAAGTTAAAATTCTTAAGGATTTTGGTCTAATAGATGTGGTCCAAGTACATCCTGGCCTGGAAGGAATTTCACATATGGGTAGTTTATTACTAATTAACTCGATTCCTAACCTTCTGGCGAGCCACCAAATAAAGCCACTTGAGATGAGACCGATGACATATTTACTGTTCCCGGTGGATCAAAAGGTGCTCCTTGTAAGAGTTTCAGGACCACTAACAGATCCCATTTTGCCCCTGGAGCCGGCAGTGCTTTAAATGGAAATATAGAAGTGCAGGTACTCACTCTTGACAGTACCTGTTTGCTCCTGAGAGTTGGCGATACACTCCCATTAAATGCAGTGCAGCGGTGCTGAGAAGTGCAGGTACTCTCCCTTTCCATATTAAAGAAGTGCAGGTACTCAGTACCGGACAGTACCTGTCCATTTAATGCACTAGGAGTCGGGATTTCTGGTTTTCGTAGGCTGAAGCATTTCAAAAACTTAAAGCTGAGGGAACAATTTTAGAGTTGCCAGCTACCGGTTCCCTAAAGGCTCTGATTGCAGTCCATGGAGCCAATAAAGTTCCTGGAGCTAAATCTAACAAGCATGCATCTCTTAAAAACTCTAGAGTCTGTATCTGATCATGTGAGGTAGGTTCTAATCCAATTGTTTTACATAAACTCCCAAAAAGAGACCAAAGTCTCGAATGAACAAGTTCCTGTAAGTTTGAATATCTAGAGCAGCCGCTATAACACCCAGGGCTGATTCACAAACTGCACTTTATAGTAACATTTGCAGTAGTATTAAAAACGTACTACAAAATGCTATTCACAAACCGCACTTTTGTAGTAACTTACAGTTTTATAGTAACTTACACATTTAACTTAAACTTTTGTTGTAACTTACACTTTGTAGTAAGTCTAGCACTGCCATTGGCAAACTACTAGTACTACAACTACTACAACTGGAGTGGTGTGGCTCACTGGTTAGAGGCGGCAGACCCGGAAGCAGAGAACGGCCCGGGACCAGGGTTCAATTCCCGACGCGGCAGGGTCGTGGACCAGGGTCAGCGGACTCGATAATTCTCGCCTCGGTGCCTACTCTAACCAGGGATCACACTCGGCAACTCTGGGCATTAGCTTGCCTCATCTCTACAACGGCCCCCCACATTCGCCAGGGATGCCTGGTTTCACCTTGGAGATACCCAGTAGGGACCATCTCACAGGGATTGCCAGGACGGGTTCCCCAGCGGTCTACAGCACCACGACGCCTCAGGGCAGCAGTGCGCTTTACAAGACACATACATTACAATACCCTCATATAAAAAATAATAGAGTTAGGGACTTAAATTAAAACACAATAAGAATAATGATAAATTAAATTAGATTATTTAAAATAGTTCAAAAATATATATAATTTAATGTTAAAAATATTCAAAAATAGTACATAGTTATTAAGTAATTATAAAATATTCAATACCCTATTTTAAATTTAAAATATAATGTAACATTCAGTTTTATTTAAAAAAAGACATTAATTTAAATTATACACATCACTTTTAATAACTATTAATGTGTATAAACGTATTTTTTTCTTTAGGTCTGAATGTATTTTTTAATTTAAACTTCAGGAAATAATTTTCATTTAATATATTTCCATTGATTAAAGTTTTAACTCAAAACTAATGTAATGGTGCTGTAGCTTTTTTTTCTATTTTGTTCTTCATTTAAAGTAAATGTATTCAATTAATTTACAATCATGTTTAATATACAAATATTCGAATATTTATTTGCCGGTCAAATAATTTGTTTTCATTTTTCCTTCTTTACGCTCCAGCCTGGGACCTGTTGCACCGAGCCTTTGCAAAGTGCCTGCTACTATAGAAAGCAAGCATTAGTGCATCTATGCAATTAGACTTGTGATTTTTTTCATGACTGTTTGGTTGTTAATTGATGTATTTTCAGATATAACAATCGTATAGCTCTTCACCTTAATTCTGCTTAATGTCTGATATTGCACTCCCTAAAAAGAGTTATTTTAAAGTGCTTTCCTGTGCTTTTTTGTACATTTTATTGTACAAACTTGAATGGTTTTTGGCCAAAACTGGCGAGTGGAAGGTGGCCACATTGGAAGAATTAGTGGTTTAAGAGCACACACTCTTGTCCGAGAGCTGCCACTGGTAGAATGCGCAACGCCCCTGTCCACTATATATCAAGGGACCATCAGCTTATATGCGCAGTTAAACTGGTGTATTTTCTTCATGGCTGATTCTTAAGGTAACCCCCAAGAAGAACTGAGAGCAAAATCAAGGTAAACAGATCAGGGTACATCCATCCCCCTGACAGCAAACAAATAAAGTACTACATCATTAGTAGGGACAATATGAGGTGTCTACGTAATAGAAATCCTCTCTCAGGAAGTAAATACTTCCCATAAAATTGGTTGTGGGATTTTCTATAAAAGGGATAAAGGAGCTCACCCGCTGAGGTGGCATGCTTCATTATCGGGCCCCTCCTCCCGACAAATCCCATTAGGTGAGTGTGGTGGTCTTCACCAGGAGCTTTTTGGGTGGTTGTTTTTTTGTGATTTAAGGAGTTCCCTTCTTCTTGTGGTACTGTACTAAGCTGGGACCCTCAATAATATATTGCATGTGTCCAGGGAGACTATTCAGTTGTATTGGTGCCTCCCAGTCACATCAATAAACCAGGATGCACAAAGGTCTTGTACAATGCAGAACCTTTGTGTTTAAGTCATTAATATGTTTCTACTCGCAGAAAAGCCCCATATGGGTCCTAGACATTCATCAGGATGGTGTTACTTCAATTTGGCCACTTAATTGGTCCTTAAGATTCCCTAGGTCTATTCTCTGTCAAAGGTCTGTAAAGTAGCTAGGGAAAAACACAAAAATTAAAGGTTTGTTTTACGCTTTTCTTCTTGGTTTCACACAGTGGTCAAATGCCCTAGAGTGTAAAAATCATCAAATGATCCAACATCATACATTCCAGGTGTATTGCCCCTGGGATGGTGTCAAAATATCATCAATTGAGGCACCCAACACATGTGATCACAGCACATGCATTATATTGTGCCGTAAAAACACAGGAAACAACACACTGCCAGGAGCCTCCACCAATAGGAAAGGAGATTGACCGGTAGTATGTGATGTTTCCACCTAGCTCCGATTGGATGAATTCTAAAATAACCCTTCTCTTCTGTATGTTAATCCCTATCTCTGTGGTGGGCACCGGAGGCTTTCTTTGAGCCAATCTGGCAAGCAGTGCCCGCCCAGAGGGAAGCACCACCGTTTGTAGAAGTTGAGGCTAACTTAGTGCACCAGTGCCATATTGTGTCATCCCACCTGCATTCATCTTGTGATTACGCTTATGCAACTTGTGCTTTTCTCTTGAGCGTTGCATATTCTAAGGTGAAGCTGATTTTTTTAATTAGGCAATGAGTAGGGCATGTTGGGTGTAACGTTCCATCGTTATACCCCGCAATATATATTTGTAATGTGTGTGTGTTTAATCATGTTACAAATGCAATGGTGTGTAAATCTGTTTATGGTGCAATAGAAGCGGATACATCAATGAGTGATAGGGCATATCTGGGTTGTAAATGCAAAAACAACAATTGATGAACAGAATGCAGAACAATGTCATACATTCACCCCAATACAGAGATCTGGGCCTAAATCCATCATTTTTTTGCTCACCATGCCATTCCAGCTTGGACCGAGCCATATGCAAATCAGTCTTGACCCTGCACCCAATGGGAACAGTCCAGCCTGAACTGCCAGGCCAGGTCCTCCTTGGACTGGAAACGAGCATCCTAGGACTGGTTTCGGGTTTTCAGCCCTCATCAGCTAGGATAGCTTGACTCCAGTGGCATGGAGAGCACAGGACCCACGTCTGGGCATACCTGACCCACTTGGGGTGACAAATGCAAAAACAACAATTGATAGACAGAATGCAGAACAATGTCATACATTCACCCAGTACAGAGATCTGAGCCTAAATCCATCGTTTTTTGCTCACCATGCCAGTCCAGCTTGGCCCCAGCCATATCCAAATCAGTCTTAACCCTGCGCCCAATGGGAACAGTCCAGCCGGAACTGCCAGGCCAGGTCCTCAGTGGACTGGAAACAAGCATCTTAGGACTGGTTTCAGGCTTTCAACCCGCCATCAGCCAGGATAGCTTGACTCCAGTGGCATGGAGAGCACGGGACGCACGTCTGGGCATACCCGTCCCACTCAGGGTGACAAATGCAAAAACAATTGATGGACAGAATGCCGAACAATGTCATACACTCACCCCAGTACAGAGATCTGGGCCTAAATCCATTGTTTTTTTGCTCACCATGCCATTCCAGCTTGGACCGAGCCATATGCAAATCAGTCTTGACCCTGCGCCCAATGGGAACAGAACAGCCCGAACTGCCAGGCCATGTCCTCCCTGGACTGGAAACAAGCATCCTAGGACTGGTTTCGGGCTTTCAGCCCTCCGAGCCAGGATAGCTTGACTCCAGTGGCATGGTGAGCCCGAGACCCACCACTGGGCATACCTGTCCCACTCTGGGTGACAAATGCAAAAACAACAATTGATGAACAGAATGCAGAACAATGTCATACATTCACCCCAATACAGAGATCAGGGCCTAAATCCATCATTTTTTTGCTCACCATGCCATTCCAGCTTGGACCGAGCCATATGCAAATCAGTCTTGACCCTGCGCCCAATGGGAACAGTCCAGCCTGAACTGCCCGGCCAGGTCCTCCTTGGACTGGAAACAAGCATCCTAGGACTGGTTTCGGGTTTTCAGCCCTCATCAGCTAGGATAGCTTGACTCCAGTGGCATGGAGAGCACAGGACCCACGTCTGGGCACACCTGTCCCACTCGGGGTGACAAATGCAAAAACAACAATTGATAGACAGAATGCAGAACAATGTCATACATTCACCCAGTACAGAGATCTGAGCCTAAATCCATCGTTTTTTGCTCACCATGCCAGTCCAGCTTGGCCCCAGCCATATCCAAATCAGTCTTAACCCTGCGCCCAATGGGAACAGTCCAGCCGGAACTGCCAGGCCAGGTCCTCAGTGGACTGGAAACAAGCATCTTAGGACTGGTTTCAGGCTTTCAACCCGCCATCAGCCAGGATAGCTTGACTCCAGTGGCATGTAGAGCACGGGACCCACGTCTGGGCATACCCGTCCCACTCAGGGTGACAAATGCAAAAACAATTGATGGACAGAATGCCGAACAATGTCATACACTCAACCCAGTACAGAGATCTGGGCCTAAATCCATTGTTTTTTTGCTCACCATGCCATTCCAGCTTGGACCGAGCCATATGCAAATCAGTCTTGACCCTGCGCCCAATGGGAACAGAACAGCCCGAACTGCCAGGCCATGTCCTCCCTGGACTGGAAACAAGCATCCTAGGACTGGTTTCAGGCTTTCAGCCCTCCGAGCCAGGATAGCTTGACTCCAGTGGCATGGTGAGTCCGAGACCTACCACTGGGCATACCTGTTCCACTCTGGGTGACAATTGCAAAAACAACAATTGATGAACAGAATGCAGAACAATGTCATACATTCACCCCAATACAGAGATCTGGGCCTAAATCCATCATTTTTTTGCTCACCATGCCATTCCAGCTTGGACCGAGCCATATGCAAATCAGTCTTGACCCTGCGCCCAATGGGAACAGTCCAGCCTGAACTGCCAGGCCAGGTCCTCCTTGGACTGGAAACAAGCATCCTAGGACTGGTTTCGGGTTTTCAGCCCTCATCAGCTAGGATAGCTTGACTCCAGTGGCATGGAGAGCACAGGACCCACATCTGGGCATACCTGTCCCACTCGGGGTGACAAATGCAAAAACAACAATTGATAGACAGAATGCAGAACAATGTCCTACATTCACCCAGTACAGAGATCTGAGCCTAAATCCATCGTTTTTTGCTCACCATGCCAGTCCAGCTTGGCCCCAGCCATATCCAAATCAGTCTTAACCCTGCGCCCAATGGGAACAGTCCAGCCCGAACTGCCAGGCCAGGTCCTCAGTGGACTGGAAACAAGCATCCTAGGACTGGTTTCAGGCTTTCAACCTGCCATCAGCCAGGATAGCTTGACTCCAGTGGCATGGAGAGCACGGGACCCACGTCTGGGCATACCCGTCTCACTCAGGGTGACAAATGCAAAAACAATTGATGGACAGAATGCCGAACAATGTCATACACTCACCCCAGTACAGAGATCTGGGCCTAAATCCATTGTTTTTTTGCTCACCATGCCATTCCAGCTTGGAACGAGCCATATGCAAATCAGTCTTGACCCTGCGCCCAATGGGAAGAGTCCAGCCTGAACTGCCAGGCCAGGTCCTCCCTGGACTGGAAACAAGCATCCTAGGACCGGTTTCAGGCTTTCAAACCACATCAGCCAGGATAGCTTGACTCCAGTGGCATGGAGAGCACAGGACCCAAGCCTGGGTATACCCGTCCCACTCGGGTGACAAATGCAAGAACAACAGTTGATGGACAGAATGAATGAATAAAAATGAAATGAAAGTGATACTTATAAAGCGCATAGCTACCCGGATGCCTCCCAGCGCTGGGCATAACCAGTACTCAGAAACACAGACATTAGGGGAACAGGAACGTTTTCGGTTGTTTACGAAAGATTTGGTGGCTAGGTTCCCTGCGGAGATGGAGTGGGAGTGCATTCCAGAGTTTTGCCACGTTGAGGGTGAAGCGTCGACCACCTCTTCTAGACCACTTGATCCTTGGGGTTTCAATTAGGTGAAGTTCATCTGAGCCTAGTTTCCTCCCTGCTTTATAGTGGTGGATCATGGCCAAAATTAGTGGTGGACCCCACCCTTGCAAGGAATGATGGATGATGCAGAGAGCTTTAAAGCCAATTCTTTCCCTCACTGGGAGCCAGTGGAGGGAGGAGAGGGCCGGTTTAGCTGAGAGGCGCTTTGACATACCCAACAGTAGTCTTGCCGCGCAGTTTTGGACAATTTGTAGTTTATTGATTACTGCGGTCGGCCCCTAGATAGAGTGCATTTTCATAGTCTATCCTTGAGAGTATCAGAGACTGGACTAGTTTTTTTTTTTGCTTGACAGGGGCGAAGGGGGAGTACCTTTCCGGCTGTCCTGAGCAGGCCAAAGCATGTCGCAACCGTCTTCTTGTCTTGCGTCTTGAATGTCAGGTTGTGGTCTAACCAGATATCTAGACTCTTTTTTTCGGACTTGGGGGCTGGGCACATACATGCTGGCCATATGGTCCTAAGAGTCACATATAGGGGTTGCCCATGATCATAATCTCCGTCTTTTGCCCTTTGAGTTTCAGGTGGGATGCACCCATCCATTTAACAACTTCGGATAGGCAGGTGTTCAGGTTGTGTCGCTTGATTAAGTGATACGACCAGTTGGGTGTCATCTGCATAGGTAACCATGTGGATCCCAAAAGGGGCCACAACAGATGCTAGAGGGGCCATATATACATTAAAAAGGGTTGGGCTTAATGATGAGCCCTGGGAAACGCCACACAGCAGGGACATGGGTTTGGAGCTCACACTTCCTTCAAAGATCTGGAAGGAGCGTCCTTCAAGGAAGGAGTGCAGCCACCTTAGTGCAGTTGAAACTACTCCTATGTTCCTGAAACGGTGAATCAGAACATGGTGATTTGCGGTTTCGAATGCTGTGCTCAAGTCAAGGAGTATGATAGCTGCCGACCGTCCTGAATCTAAAATCTTCCTGCTTTCCTCCACCACTGCCAGCAGAGCAGTTTCCGTGCTTTGGCGGGGGAGGAATCCTGTCTGGGAGGGGTGAAGCAAGCTCGAGGATTTCAGAAAGTTTGAAAGAGTGTGGATGCAGAAGGCAGAACAATGTCATACATTCACCCCAGTAGAGATATCTGGGCCTAAATCCATCTTTCTTTTGCTCAACCTGCCATTCCAGCTTGGACCCAGCTATATGCAAATCAGTCTTAACTCTGCACCCAATGGGAACAGTGCAGCCCGAACTGCCAGGCCAGGTCCTCCCTGGATTGGAAACAAGCATCCTAGGACCTGTTTCGGGCTTTTAGCCCTCATGAGCCAGGATAGCTTGACTCCAATGGCATGGAGAGCACGGGACCCACGTCTGGGCATACCCGTCCCACTCTGGGTGACAAATGCAAAAACAACAATTGATGGACAGAATGCTAGCCTAGCTGATGAGGGGTGTTACTCCAAAACCGATCCTTGTTTCTTTTCCAGGGACGACCTGGATAGGCAGTTCAGGCTGGACTGTTCCAATGAGGTACAGGGTCAAGCCTGATTTGCATATGGCTGGGTCTGAACTGAGGTGGCAAAGTGAGCTAAAGAAAGATGATGGATGCAACCCAGATCTGTGACTGGGGGTGAGTGTCTGAAAAGTTTCAGCGGTCCGTCCTTCATCTCTTTGTGTTTGCATTTTTCGCCCTTAGTTGGCAGGGTATGCCCAGACATGGGTCCCTTGCTCACTTTGCCACTGGATTCAAGCTAGCCTGACTGATGAAGGGCGTTACCCAGAAACCGGTCCCAGGATGCTTGTTTCGGTTCAGGGAAGACCTGGCTTGGCAGTGTGGGCTGGAATGTTCCTATGAGGCACAGGGTCAAGACTGATTTGCATATGGCTGGGTCAGAATTGAGGTGGCAAAGTGAGCTAAAGAATGATGATGGATTCAACCCAGATCTGTGAAAGGGGAAGAGTGTCTGAAAAGTTTCAGCGTTCCGTCCATCATCTCTTTGTGTTCGCTTTGTTCGCCCTTAGTTGGCAGGGTATGCCCAGAGGTGGGTATCTTGCTCACTTTGCCACTGGATTAAAGCTAGCCTGGCTGATGAAGGGTGTTACCCAGAAACCGGTCCCAGGATGCTTGTTTCCGGTTCAGGGAAGACCTGGCTTGGCTGTTTGGCTGGACTGTTCCCATGAGGCACAGGGTCAAGCCTGACTTGCATATGGTTGGGTCTGAACTGAGGTGGCAAAGTGAGCTAAAGAATGATGATGGATTCAATACAGATCTGTGACTGGGGGTTAGTGTCTGAAAAGTTTCAGCGCTCCGTCCATCATCTCTTTGTGTTTGCTTTATATCTAGGTTGTATCCTGCAACAAGTGGTTCAACAGTTGATATTTGATTTACAATATATCGTAATAATATTATTACTAAAAACTGATACCAATAACAATTATGGGTCACTCATAACTGTGACAATAGCAGATGTGAATAATTTATTTTAAATAACAAGCAGGATTATAATTAGAATTGACACCATTCAATATCATTATTAAGACCCTGTGTGTGGGTACCTACTCTGAACACCCACCTCTGTTCAGATCCATATAAAGTTAAACTGCAGCACAATTTCCTTTATTGTCCTTTTATTCTCATCCTGTGTGTGCCTTGTCTACTCTTACTGTGAGGCAAATGTTCTGCCTAGTATACCTCATCTTGTATTACTATGATGGAGGCATTATTTAAGACTGTATCATTGTCCATTATTTTTATAATAATCTGAGTTTTCATATTTGTGAGTTTATTTATAAAGTGCGCATATGCTCAGAAGATTCTCTTGGCGCTCAACCACCTGTATTACAGAATGATGATATATATAGATTTCAATTGTGAAAAGCTATGTTTTTAATGCGTTCCAAAGGGTTATAAGTGTGGACTGAGCTCTGATTTCATGTGTTATTTGATTCCAGAGATTAGCTCCTTGTCGTTTAAATGACCTGTCTATTTGATTATTTAAAGCAGGGTGTTTCAAAAAGGTTTTTGGGGGGGGACACAAGATCATCAGAAGTGAGTATTTTGTAAATGTTCTAATTAAAAATGGGGGGCAGTGCTCTGGAAGACTTTAAACATGACACAGTCATCTGTAAATTAAATCTGTTTTCACATTAGGAGCCGGTGAAGCTACTTGAAATGATCACAGACAGGGTTGAATTGTTTGAGGTTGAATATGACCCTAACTACTACTTTCTAATTTTTTGCGTAGCCTCTTGAATGAATTTTGGGGTAAGCCAAGATAGGTACCAGAGTCTAATCTTGCTTCAACAATAGCATCGACCACCTTAATCTTCAGAGGGAAAGTGAGAAAGGGCAATATAAAATGCAAGGGAAGAATATAAAACAGACTGAGGGGCATATTAGCAAGAACCTTGTTAAAATTATCGCCCTTTTAGCGGCAGGATACTGCCGCTAAAATGGCGATAATGGCCTTGCTAATATGCGTTATAGAATTCCAATAGAAGCCCAGGTCAGATGTGCAGGATATCTAACCTGGGCTTCTATTGGAGTTCTATAACGCATATTAGCAAGCCCATTATCACCGTTTTAACTGCAGTTTCCTGCCGCTAAAACGGCGATAATTTTAACGAGGTTCTTGCTAATATGCCCCATTGTTTTATTAGAGTGTCAATTTGTTTGTCAAGATTTAACCTAGAGTCGATGATGACTCCCAAGTTTTAACTGATGCTTTTTCAGATTTACTTTGATTATATTTAGGAATTTTGATCCATCCATGAGGCCACTACTGAAAGCGTGGTTTGAACCCCGAGATTAGGATTGTAGGGGTTCATCAGATTGATCACATTTTGTATATCATCTGCGTGTTGGTTCGAAATCACTTTTAACTTTTGTAAGAGTCTTGACAGATGCTGATAATAAAGATTGAAGAGCTGAGGCCAACGGCAAGACTTGAAGGACTCCCCAGTGAAGTAGATTGGTGGATAAAGGCCCAATCTGGAGGCATCCCTGTTAAAATCTGGATTGTGGCGTAAACATTATCGGCGTCATCTTGTCCTTTTCAGACCCATACGTGCGCGTAAGCAGCAGCTATTTTGATTGCCGTGGCATCTCTGCCTACTCCCGATAGCCAGCGCGTCTCTCCCCCCTCACTCTCTTGTTTCCCCAAGCATCCCCCCGCGCTCCGGCAACCCCCGATCTCTCCTCCTTGAACTATAAACGAACCATAAGCGCGATCCTGCCTCAGCACAATATCCCGAGCCGAAACTATATAACCCTTTCATCCCTTCACAGGAACAAGCCTTTGATATCCTCTTCCTTCCTGCCCGATTGTCCAAGCTGTTCCCAGGCCACCGCCAGGCTCCTCAGATGTAGTTTATTGCCCCCTACAGTAGGAAATCACCCCATCAAAGGAGCGGGGATTAATCAACGCCTTCGCACCCGAAGATCCGACTGATCACACGCATCCCCGTTCCCAGCGGAATGTCCAGCTGCGCGATAACCACCACATGCTGAGATCGGGGTGGGAACTCTACTGTAGATGTGTGTGGGAACGGGCCTGGACCGGGAATTCCGAGGATGTCTTTTCTGTCCTTTAAAGAAACATTACGGATGTAGTGTATGTAATAAAGCCATAAACCTGTGTATAAGAGGCCAGGCCTCGGAGATGCGGTTAGAGCACCTCGAGAAGATACCCTGTTGTCTGATTTGACGTGTTCTGCTCCGTCGGAATAAACTCCTGTTTTCTGCCTTCTGCCTCCAGCGCCTGCCTCTTTGTTTGGTAATCTCGAATGGTATGAGAGGCGGCTAACGCCGGGCAAATACTGAAGGGTTCTTGGTCAAATTCGGCCCTACCTTTTTACAATTGGCGTCCCAAACGTGGGGCCCATCAGCGACACGTGGATCCAGTGGGAGAGGTCCCGACGACAGTGTGAACAACTGCAACGATCGGGAAGAGCTCCTGCCCGATAGACCCTCGTCTGGCAGCCGATCATCCGAACTTCACTGGTTCTGAACAGACCTCTCTCGAGTGATCTACGGTCCTGACTGGGAACCATCAGGAGTGCCACAGCAATTACGGAGAATAGAGGATGATCGGGCGCTGGAAGCGGAAGACGAGAAACCGTCCATGCGGTCCGGGTAAGGTCGTGTAACACGACGAATTGCGAATTGATTGTTTGATTGTTTGAAAATACTAGTATTACTCATTTGATTGTTTCTGAGAGATTCTCTATTTGCAAACAAGCACAGAGTCGCAATACTCTGTTTAGTCTTTGCAGATAGTGAAGGGTAGGTAACGCAGGCCTTTGCCCCCGTTGTAATCCGTCGTGCCTGCTTCCCTCTCCATTTGATTGATTGTTATCCAAGCATTTACTGTTTTGGAATTGGTTCTCTTTGGATCATTCTCTATTTGCAAACAAGCACAGAGTCGCAATACTCTGTTTAGTCTTTGCAGATAGTGAAGGATAGGTAACGCAGGCTTTTGCCCCCGTTGTAATCCGTCGTGCCTATTTTTATCCCTCATTTGATTGATTGTTTATCCGAACATTGATCGTTCGGAATTGGTTCTCTTTGGGTTATTCTCTATTCACAAATAAGCACAGGGTCGCAATACTCTGTTTAGTCTTTGCGGATAGTGAAGGATAGGTAGTGCAGACTTTTGTCCCCTTTGTAACCTGTCATGCCTATCTTCGCCCCGTTTGTTGGTAGTTGGTTCAGCCCGGACCGCTTATTAGAGGTGAACCATCCGGCTCCAATGGAGGGCACCCCTAATAAGGACATGTTTACTAAATATGGACTAGTCGCTGTGGCTTATAGTAAGCTGTGGCATAAATACACGAGAAAGGATCGGGAAAATCAGTGGCCACTGATAGGATCCTTTGATAACGATAAAATAAACGCGCTGGGAACAGCCCTTTATAACAATAAGACAACACCCACTATGCTCGATAGCTTCGGCATGTGGCGCAAAGAAACAGAACAGCGGAAAAAGAGAAATGAGGTCAGGTTAGAAAAGGAATTATGCAAAGCAGCTCACCTAGCCGCTAACAAATTGAAGGAAGAAATAAAAGAAAGAGAGGAAACCAAGCTAAAACAAGATTCCGAATCACCGGGCCAGTGTCCCGTCAGGACACCCTGTACACTTTACCCCGAGCTACCTTCGAAACAGCGAACGAACGATGATTCACTACTAGGTCCCCCGATCATCTACATGCCCCCTCCATATGCCCCTTCCGAACCCTTAGCGCAACACCCGCAACCCCCAACGACAGGCGAGAATAGTGCCGGAGCCTCGGTCCTCATTGCCTCTGCGCCGACCGAACCCCTCGCATTCAGCGCAGCGCGAGCAGCGACTTCAGATGATCCCGAAGCTGGGAGGAAAGACCCTGCGAGATCGAATAGATTAAGTAAGGATGAACGAGCTGGGATCGATAAGATTGTAAAGACACTGGTGGTGCGAAAGGAAAGTGAGGATTATGTAACGGATATGTACAATACATATGCCAATAGCCACAGACGGCACTTTGTCGTACGCCTTTGTTACCACACCCTTAATGCCTACGAGGACCGATACCAAGGAAAAGGCCCTGAAAACCTAACGACTCTGTATAGGAAAGTTGATGTCGGAGATGGGGGCGAGTGTGATGTGACGAACCTCTTCACGCGTACGCTTGAAGTTTTCCGCCACCTCACGGAACTGAAACCAGAGACTAACACCACGACTCCTGCAGCGACTGAAGCCAGAGTAGAAAAAATTGACACTATGATGCCCATAAAGGAGGCCGCTCCCTATTGGGTCCCCTCACGAGGACAGGGAACACACGACGATATTAACCACCAAGATGCGAGAGGGAGGGTAGTTTACAACTGAGTTTACCAACCATGGGATTGGCAAGACATCCTGACTTTCCGAAAGTCCTTGCCTGATCTGCGAAAGAACCCCACAGCCTTCTATACAGAATTAGCCACCGCTTTGGGTTCGACGATTATGACCTTAGCGGATATCGATTTGTTTTTCGGGTTATGTCTGCCAGCTGATGTGTGGAAGCAAATCCGGAAAGTCGACCACCTTGAGCTGTTCGGACATACCTCGATACAACTCGGTGATGTAGACAAACAGCGAGAACCGGGACAGAAACCTTTGAAAGCCATTCTAGACCTACCAGATAAGATCGTGCAAAAATTAAAAACCTTAGTCCCAGAAAGGAAAGTGGACTGGTCGATAGTAACGGCCTGTCACCAGAAATCCCAGGAAGACGTATCAGAATACTTCTCCCGGTTTGAAACGGTGTTCTCCGATTACAGCGGTCAGGACATGACCACTGCAACCGGACATCACTTGTTTGTCCAGAACTATGTGAAAGGCCTGACACCAGAAGTCTCGCAGAAACTACAGACTAGCGAGAGTAGTTGGGCGGCCTCCAAGCCCGCAGCTATCCTTCAGATGGCTCAATACTATGAGCGACAAAAGAACGAGAACGATCGAGCGACTGAGAAAAAGAAAAAGTACTTGAAAGAGAGGGTGATGATTGCTCAGTTGCAAGGGGTGACTATAGGAAGGGAACAGTATAGAGGGAACTACCAGTCGAATGCTCCTAGAAATCCACCCCCTAGAGACCGCACACCCGCACCCGGCGCTCCACGAACAGACCTCGATGAGAACCAGTGTGCGTTTTGCAAAGGATTTGGCCATTGGAAGTCTCAATGTCCAGCTCTGCAAGAAGCACTCAGAAATAAAGACACGAGAGACGTAGCGGGCGGGCCGAGAAATAGAGGACAGGGACGAGGGCACACAAACGACACCAACAATGACAGACCTGGCAGACCGAACATGTTTGACCGTCCCCGACAGAATCAGTGCCAACAGTCTGACTGCGACAATGCCCACGACTTTGCATAGGACTGCCAAGGGCAAGGAAGGGATCCAGTCGAGCTCTATGTTGACCAGCAAGGTCCTTATGTCACCGCTAAGGTCCTAGGTACGAAGTCTCCATTTCTGGTAGATACTGGTGCAACACGTAGTGCGTTGTCTAAACGATTGATTCCCAGGGCACCCTTGTCTGGCTCACATGTGACATCAATAGGTTTTGATGGAACGCCCTCCACTAATCCCTTGTCCACACCGATCTCTTTTAACTTGGACAATAACACCACTGACACGACGTTTTTGCTCTCCTCCAACACCCCCGACGCTATTATGGGACTTGACTTGTTGAAACATTTTCGAGCTACTATTAGGTGTTCACAAGACGGAGTTCGAGTCATTCTGTACGACAACCCAACGCTGCTCAGATCTTGTCACACACAACGCATGTTTTCCATCACTGACGCGGACTTGTCCTTACTCGACACCCTACCTCTGTACCTATGGGCAAAGACTGACTCGGACGTAGGACGCATGATGATAGACCCTGTACACATAACTGTTCGACAGGACGCAGTGCTCCCAAAACTCCCACAGTATCGGATATCGCCCGAAGGCGAGAAGGCATTGGTAAAAATCATCCAGTCCCTGGTAGACGCAGGAGTGGTAGAAGAAGTAGTTAGCAATGTTTGCAACAGCCCTATCCTACCCATTGTGAAGAAGCAGGGTGAGGGAGATGAAAAAGCGTACCGCTTCATCATCGACCTACGAGAAGTCAACAAAGTAGTCGTACCTCAGTACCCTGTAGTCTCAGACATCACCACCATTCTGACCCTGATTCCTTCCACTGCCACCACCTTCACGGGAATCGATCTCAAGAACGCATTTTTTTCCATCCCCATCCACTCAGACAGCCGCTACCTTTTCGGCTTCACTTTAAAATCCCGCTCATATAGATTTTGTAGAGCACCCCAGGGCTACACTGAAAGTCCAAGCATCTACAGCCAGGCCCTCAAGAGACAGCTGGATGCAGTCCAGTTACTGGATGGAGTGGTGTTGATACAGTACGTCGATTATATCCTTTTGGCGGCCGACACCACTCCACTTGCAGTCACAGCCACCATCCAACTCCTGCACTTCCTCGCGGAAAACGGACACAAGGTCTCCAAGAAGAAGTTGCAATTCTGCCAACCTCAAGTCACTTACCTAGGCCACCTCTTGTCCAAAGATGGGAGAAAACTTACACCCGATCGAATTCAGGCTATTCTAGAGACCCCTATCCCTAGAACCCCGAAGCAAGTCCGCTTTTTGGTAGGCCTCACCTCCTTCTGTCGACAATGGTTGCCAAATTTCAGCCTCATTGTGAAACCACTACTTTCCCTACTGGCTAAAGATGTCCCCTTCCCGCTCCCTTGGACCCCTGAATGCCAATCCTCCTTCAAGGAACTACGAGACGCCCTTTGTTCAGCACCAGTCCTAGGAACCCCTGATTATACAAAACCCTTCTCTCTCTACACCCACGAAAGGGAGGGATGCGCTTTGTCTGTCCTGACCCAAACCATCGGCCCCAAACAACGACCATGTGCCTATTTCTCTGCCACTCTTGACCCTGTAGCAAGAGCTTTGCCTGCCTGCCTTCGAGCAGTAGCTGCTGCTGCTGTCTCTATCTGACAAAGTGAGGGGATCGTACTCTCGAATTCCCTCACTGTACTAGTGCCCCATGCTGTTGACACCCTCCTAAACCAGACCAAGACACAACACCTGACCAGCGCACGACTGACTGGGTACGAACGGACACTGCTCGCACCTCACATCACGTTGAAACGATGCACCACACTGAACCCAGCCACCTTGTTGCCTCTGCCTGAGAATGATCCCGATGTGCCCCCTATACATGACTGTGTGACCCTCACGGACGAACAGACTAGGAGTAGAGTGGACCTTCGAGACACAGCTTTCCCCGATCCTGACGGAGAGCTATGGGTGGATGGCTCTTGCATCAAACTCACCGATGGTACCACCTCAGCTGCGTATGCAGTCACCACAGCCCGAACTGTAGTTGAGACCGCCCGCATCACACAGAAATCTGCACAGGCAGCAGAACTGATTGCCCTCACACAAGCTTGTATCCTAGCAGCAGGGACGACAGCAAACATTTACACGGACAGCCAGTATGCCTTCGGGGTGGTGCATCATTTTGGGCTCCTGTGGAAGGAAAGGGGATTCCTGACCTCACACGGCACCCCCATCCTACACGGAGATCTAGTCTCCGCTCTGACTGAAGCAGTTCTCCTTCCCAAACGACTTGCTGTGATCAAATGTCAGGCACACAAAAGGGTGACAGATATCGTCGGAAAGGGGAATGCACTGGCGGACATCACCGCCCGGACGACAGCAGAGAATAGGACGACAATACGCATATACATGACCAGGTCACAAACAGAAAAATGGAAGGATGCTAGGGAGACCATTAGGGACATCCAGATAGCCAGTGCACCACACGAATTGACTGAATGGGCACGGGTGGGACTGAAGGACGATGAAGGCTGCTGGCGGACAAAAGACACGAACAAATGGTTGCTACCCAATTCATACTTGATCCCTATACTGACCATGGCTCACTCCCCTGCACACATAGGAGCAGCCCCTATGGCTGAACTTGTCTCCCGAGTGTGGCATAATGACAAAATTACAGACTCAGCCAAATGTCTTGTCCAACAATGCCTAGTTTGTCTGCAACACAACCCTGGGAAAGGAACTGTCGTACCCCGAGGAGGATTTGGGGTCCCCAACCACCCATTTGAAGTCCTACAGATGGACTATATTCAGTTAGAGAGATGTCAAGGACTGAAGTATGTACTTGTTGTTGTATGAGCTTTTAGCAAATGGGTGGAAGCCTACCCGACGCGTGACAACACTGCCATTGCCACTGCAAAAGTACTACTGAAAGAGTTCTTCCCTCGCTACGGCCTTTGCCGTATTTTATGGAGTGACAATGGCCCCCATTTCATAGCCGAGGTTATCCAGCTTATCCTGAAAGGATTCGGGGTACGACAGAAATTCCATGCAGTTTTTCACCCCCAATCTGCTGGACTGGTCGAGCGGCACAATGCCACATTAAAACTAAAACTGGCTTAAATAGTGGCTACCACAGGACTAGCTGTTCCGCGCTAAAGTTCGAGCGCTTCGCGTGTGGGTAGGTTTGCAAGCCATGGGCTGCACTGCCATCAGGGTACTTTCTCTCGTGTGCTGCCCCACGGGAACAGACTGCGAGGCCCACTAGGGACTTCCATTAGGGTCTACCCTTCAATGCAGAACTACTTGGCCTGCCCCTTTACAGACCCTGAGAGGTTGTATCGCTCCTTTTTCACCTTTTTCACTTGTATATTGTTCACCGTGTAGTACTAATTGTTTTAGGTCCTGAAGAATTGCGTTATTAAGCAAGAAACATGTCGACCTGATTTGAGGGTCGAGGTAGTTCCACTGTGCCCCTTACAGCCTCTTTCTCCCCTCCCACCTTTTATTCAAGGGAATCAGTCACGCCAATAAAAATCTTTGTGAATTGATTCACCTTTTTTAATCTCACATTCCTCACAAGACTACACTCTTATTTCTCCCCCTCACATGCACTCAACCGTTGGCTTGAACTAAAGATCTCCGACAAAGAGCGCCCTTGTGGCGCCCGTCAGGCATTGCAGCGCCAGCCTGTCGAGGAGCAAGAGGCCAATGATGAAGCATGACATCTAGCTCGCTGGGTGTGTGAGGCCTCTGAGTTCTAACAAGGGAGCCCTTCCCTGACTCTACCCACTCTGGGTTGCACACTCCTTCCCCTTTCCCCCTTCTTTCTCCGTCTCTAGACATTCTTGGGGAACTTTGTACTTTCTGTGCTACAGGATTCGGGGTACAACAGAAATTCCATGCAGTTTTTCACCCCCAATCTGCTGGACTGGTCGAGCGGCACAATGCCACATTAAAACTAAAACTGGCGAAAATAGTGGCTACCACAGGACTAAAATGGCCAGACGCTCTTCCCCTGGCATTGCTGTCAATGCGTTCCACCCCCACCAAACACCACTTGACCCCTTACGAGGTCGTTTTCGGCCGGCCCATGAGTATCTGGTCTGCACCCAAACCGACATCTATTCACGACGTCCCGGACGTCCTAATGTCTGACTATCTGTATAACCTAACTAAAACACTGTCTGTTATTCATCATCAGGTGCTGCAGGCCATCCCCGATGCTTCCAGGGGCCCCGGACATACCATCCAGCCTGGAGATTTCATCCTAATTCGGAACTTCCAGCGGGAGAAGAGTCTGGAACCCCGCTGGACGGGCCCCTGGCAAGTCTTGGTCACCACCCGAACAGCTCTTCGAGTGGAGGGGAAGCGAAATTGGCTGCATGCACATCATTGCAAGAAAATCTCTCCGACCCTGACGTCGACCGAAGACGTGACCACCCAAGAAGAGATCCTGAACAAAGACCGACCATCCCTGAGCTGCTACCCTGAGACAGAGACACTCGAATTGGCGAAATTCCCTGATCCCACTGTGCCATCCAGAGAAGGGTATAACCTGCGACGAAAGAAGGGAGCTTCGGCTAAGCAGACCACTGACTAAGTTACAATTCTCAGACTGGCGGCCTAACACTACTAAGGCTGCCAGGAGAGGAGCCCAACGAAGTTTGTGGTTCTGCCCACTACCGAGCACCTTGAAGATGATGGAAGCGCCCGATACGAAGATGATGGAAGCAACCGGACATCCGAAGACCCACTACAGAAACCCGAAAACTGACAGATTGCACAGCTCAAAGACTATTGCTCTTCTTATCGCTCTTCTCTTTTGCCTCCTCCTCATGACTACCTTCTGGATCGTGGAAGAGAACTCATCGGCTCATAAGACATTTCTAACGACTGCACAGCCTACCACCATGAAAGAACACTACCTGGTCTCTCTTTCACCTCAAATCCAAGAAAGGCTTAAGGAGTTCTGGAACAACTCCTTCGTACAGTTGCTGCACCAACACAACCTTGCTGCCAATGCCACGAATTGCTGGATCTGTGGGTTGATACCACATGCCACCGGAAATTCCATCCCCTTCATCCCTTCACCTTTCTCTGTTCATGGTTCCTGCCTTGCTTGGCTGATCCTCTTGCAAGAGAGCTACAGAGACAATGCCACTTCCAGCGGAACTATGTCGCACTTTTATCATGGGGTCTGGCTGAACAAAACCGGAAGAACTGCTGCTCCCTTCTGCCCTCTATCCTCCAATGCTTCTGTTCACATGGACATCCCCGCCAAAGAAAGGGTGGAGATGCAAGTATTCAACAATCCAGCCAGACCCACCTTCTCCTACCTCCGGAAACGAACGGCTGCCACCCTGACTGTGGCCCTATCTGTCGTCAATGTCTCGGGCCTTGTATGCATCACAGGCCATGGGACACAACTGGTGGGGCACAGCGCTTGCCGCATCACCAGAACTTTGGACTCAACCGACCCACCCTCTTTTGTCACCTCTCCAAACATGTACTTCGTCTGTGGTACAAAAGCCTACACCTGGCTCCCAAAGGGCTGGGGAGGTACCTGCTACATTGCCTTCATCCTTCCTCCGACCTATGTGGCTCCGGCAAACCATCACCGACAAAAACGAGCAAAGGACATTGAGCAGGCCGACTCCACTGGAGCACAATTCTTGGATGCAATAAAGGGACTTGTTCCACTTTGGGGTCCGATGGCGAACAGTCGTGCCATTCGGCATTTGTCCCAGGCAGTCGAAACAACGATGAACATTACAGCTGGTATCCTCACAAACAATACAGCCGAGCTTCAGGCGGTCCGTCTGGTGGCTCTTCAAAACCGCCTTGTTCTAGATGTGGTTCTGGCGGACCGTGGAGGAGCATGCCGTATCATCGGGTCCAGCTGTTGTACCTACATACCAGACAATTCGCCCTCAGTCTACAAAGCCATTGAACACCTCCACAGACTCTCCTCAGAAGTTCATCAGGAACAAGACGGATGGTCACTTGGGAGTTGGTTCTGGAGTGCTGTAAAAGACTGGGGATGGAGGTTGTTCATGATCGTACTGATACCAATCGTCGTAATATGTGGACTCTGCCTGGGTATTCAATGCTTGCCGCCTCTGTGCTCACTGTTTGCTAACTGTATTTGCTCTAAGACTCCGAACTTCGAAGCTGAACGTATGAAAGCTCTGTATGATATCGAAATACGTAATGTAATGGGGATAGACATAAATTGACAAGCTGGCTAGATATGTTGAAAAGGGAGGACTGTTAAAATCTGGATTGTGGCGTAAACATTATCGGCGCCATCTTGTCCTTTTCAGACCCATACGTGCGCGTAAGCAGCAGCTATTTTGATTGCCGTGGCCTCTCTGCCCACTCCCGATAGCCAGCGCGTCTCTCCCCCCTCACTCTCTTGTTTCCCCAAGCATCCCCCGCGCTCCGGCAACCCCCGATCTCTCCTCCTTGAATGATAAACTAACCATAAGCGCGATCCTGCCTCAGCGCAATATCCCGAGCCGAAACCATATAACCCTTTCATCTCTTCACAGGAACAAGCCTTTGATATCCACTTCCTCCCTGCCCGATTGTCCAAGCTGTTCCCAGGCCACCGCCAGGCCCCTCAGATGTAGTTTATTGCCCCCTACAGTAGGAACTCACCCCATCAAAGGAGCGGGGATTAATCAACGCCTTCGCACCCCGAAGATCCGACTGATCACACGCATCCCCGTTCCCAGCGGAATGTCCAGCTGCGCGATAACCACCACATGCGGAGATCGGGGTGGGAACTCTACTGTAGATGTGTGTGGGAACGGGCCTGGACCGGGAATTCTGAGGATGTCTTTTCTGTCCTTCAAAGAAACATTACGGATGCAGTGTATGTAATAAAGCCATAAACCTGTGTATAAGAGGCCAGGCCTCGGAGATGCGGTTAGAGCACCTCGAGAAGATACCCTGTTGTCTGATTTGACGTGTTCTGCTCCGTCGGAATAAACTCCTGTTTCCTGCCTTCTGCCTCCAGCGCCTGCCTCTTTGTTTGGTAATCTCGAATGGTATGAGAGGCGGCTAACGCTGGGCAAATACTGAAGGGTTCTTGGTCGAATTCGGCCCTACCTTTTTACATCCCAACGTTACGCCGAATTTGTAACTGATTGAACTGCTAGGCATCCAGAGCCCCTGTCCTGTGAACAGTCAGCAGTTAACTTGCTGAGCACTCTGGGGCAGATTTACAATAAACGAATGCAGCACGGTGCAGCAAGTGATTTTGCCGCGCTGCGGTAGTTTTGAAGCACAGGGATGTGATGTATTTACAACAATATGTCGCATCTCTGTGCTTCTCCCTGCTCTAGCGCACACACTGCTGCCATGCGCCGACGTAGGCACCCTTGCACCATGATGCAAGGATGCCTGCGTCAAGGGGACGATTGTTTATGTGCAAGAAGGGTTCCCTTCCTGCACATAAACAATCAGAAATGGCGTTTTGCAACTTCTATGTGTGCTGCATTTGCACAAATAGAACTTGTAAAACATCATTGATTTAAAGGATTGTTTATGTACAGGAAGGGACACCTTCCTGTACATAAACACTCAGGGGTAATTTCCTTGTTCTATGTGTGCTGCGGAATGCATAGAAAGAGGAAAAACAGTAGCATTCAGACGCATTTACAGATTTACATTTTCTTGAAAATCTGGAAATGTGTTGCGTGGGTACACCCACAGCAACACCCATGGAACGCCCATTTCACACAAAGTGCTGCGTGTAAAGGGGGAGTGTTTACAAGGACAGGAAAATCCAAGCAGGGTGACTTTTCCTGTCCTTTTAAATATGAGGCAGAAAAATGTGCCATCGGAGCAACAGAAAAAGTGACGCACTGGCAGCTCAAGGGTTTTGAAAAATCTGCCCCTCTGTTCCTAATGTAGTTTTGTCACATTGTGTTTTTTCGTCTTATTGCCGTTTTCAAACCTACAGTAAAGGAGGAATGTTGTGTTGTGATGTATCAGACAACACCGTGTGGGACGCCCAGGGGTGAGGGGATTGAGAACGTTACCCCATGGGCGTGAATGTGTTGGTTTGGTCTGAGGATTGCGTCCGACCGTAAGTAAAACGTGAGAAAGCGGGCGTGGTTAGTAAGACGGCCAGCGAAGTGCTCACCATGTCTGTCGTCTCCATTTATTGCCACTCCTGCGACGCTGTGCCAGAGACGTTTTGAGGCATGGAGAAAATAAGCTCTGGCCCAGGGCCCCAGCCTTTCAGGGGGGTTCTGATAGAGCCAACTCTGTTCTGCAGCTAGTCTTGCCCCAGTGACCTTAAATAATTCTGAAACACATGGTTTTAAATACTGGTTTGTTTCATTTATTTTTAATGCAGGTGATGTGAGAGTCTATTTAACCCCTCCCATTCTCGTGACGGAACCCTTCCGTCACGAGCCTCGGGTGGGCTGTGCTGGTGACGGAACGGTTCCGTCACGGCCCGCTCACCGCGCCTGCGCGGCGCAAATTCCGCGCCTGCGCTGACGTTCTGAAGAGTGGGCGGGGCCGTGACGGACCCGTTCCGTCACAAGCACAGCTCACCCGCGGGCCGTGACGGAGCGGTTCCGTCACCAGCGCGGGACCGCCACGCGGCCCCGCCTCCCCCTTAGCGCTGCGGCGGAATAGCCGCCACAGCGAAGGGGTTAAGAGATTTTTTGCAGAGAAATGTTGTGTTTATGTTTCATGCAACATCCATAAAAAAACTTTTCTTTTAGATCAAGAAGGGCCCTCGCATATGAGAAATGAGAGTGTGTCACAGAATTTGTTTGCAGTATTGTTGGTGAGATGCTGCATAACAATATTAAAAACATGCGCCCCCATCCCTGAATATTAGATGTAAACACATTTTGAATTTCGACGAGTGTGCCTGCGCACTGCCATTGACCTGGCCAAAGAGGGCATGAAAGAGCTGAAATTGGATCATAAATTCAAAACTATTCTGAACAGGAGCCCTCAAAATACGTTTGGCCCTGGGCCCCCAAAATCCTTAAGAGGTCACTGTGCTGCGCCATTACAGGCCACCACTCCATTTCCGGGTCCACCCGAGCTGTAACGTGCGTCAATGCACTTGGGCATTTCTTGAGGGGCATACATCCATATTTTGCAGAAACATTTAAGACTTTTTCTCCTGTTACCAACTTCAAACAAATGGAATGTGCCTGTGGATGGAAAGCCCTCTCCCAGCTGTCACTTTAGTGCCATTCTCTGTTGGGCCGGCGCAGCAGCGCTAAGTGTTTATTTTGTGTAAGTGCTTCGGTGTCCTCTGGCAGCGCACTTTGTCGCCGTCATACTGCTCTGAACCCTTTCTGCTCGGTTGGGGACGCTGTGACGCAAGGCTGCATCCACGCGGGCCTCCGAGGGAACAGAGCCCAGCCCCCCTCCTCGTGCCCAGACTGAGGTGCTTCACAGGTGAGAAGAAAGAAGCCCGCCCCTGCACGCGCACCGCCGCGCGCACTCATCTCATGGCGTCCTAATGGCGGAGGCCACGTGCCCATTGTCCTGCGGGAATCAGTCGGAAGCAGCGCCTGCACTTAACACCACTGCCGGCCATACACCCGCGCGCGCGAGAGGGCCACCAGAGTAGGTACTCTGATAGGGGGAAACACTACAGCGACTTTGTACGTCTCCACAGAGGTGCTGTTGAGTAATCTGTGCTAAATGCTTAAAAAGTCTCTAACCTGCTGAAGTTTTACTTTTTGAAACTCAGATGCAGAAATATGTTGAGGATATTTATTTGACAGTTTTTTTTTATAGCGTTCAGTTGATTGAAAACGTATGTGTGTGCTTTATATTTCACCAACTTCTGCAAAATTAACATAGATACTGGACTTTGAACAAAAAAAATCGTGAATATGGAATGTTGTGAGAGAGGACAAAGGGACCCTGTCCTTAACCGCATCGCTGCGGCGGCTATTCCGCCGCAGCGCTAAGGGGGCGGGGCGGCCACGCGGCGGACGCATGCTGGTGATGGAACCGCTCCGTCATCAGCCGCGGTTGGGCTGTGCTCATGACGGAGCGGTTCCGTCATGGCCCCGCCCGCTCAATAGAATGCCCAGCGCAGGCGCGGAATCCGCGGCGCGCAGGTGCGGCGGCCGGGCCATGACGGAACCGCTCCGTCATCAGCACAGCGCCACCGCAGCTGATGACGGAGCGGTTTCGTCATCAGCATCGAAAGGGTTAAGCAGTGGTGGTAGCCTCCTGAATGTTTTAAAGGATGCAGACGCGGGCGAGTGGGATCAAGGGCCTAGTTTGGTTAGTAAGATTGGGGGGTGTAACCTTCAGATTTCCCATATCTGCCAAACTGAAAAAACTCTCACCGTGTGAGGAGGGGGCGGGGCCATGGAGAGGAAGGGCTTGTGCCGAGAAGTACCTAAGAGGCACTTTTGAACCCCACTCTGCCCCAAAACCCCTCCTCCCCACCCTCCAAAAAAAAGCTTGCTGAGTGATGCTGGTGCCAATGTCCTTGGGTGTTTGCACACGGGGTGACCGTGTGAAGGCAGTCGATATCGTGTGTCACATAGTGGCATTATGGGAGTTGGCAGGTATGGATTTCCAAACAATCATTCTGGCATATCTTGATAAAATACATTATGATTAAGGCTCCCTGTTTTCCGTTTTCATGGATTTTACAGATAAATACAGACAGAAAACAATGTCTTTTCTGTCTACATTTATTTTTAAAAGTGGACAAATACAGAAAATCGTGTTTCTTTTAAGTGACTCTCCATGCTGCCTTTGATGAATTATAGGTCTGCAGATGGACAGCATGGGAAATTAAAAAACAGGATGGAATTCTTTAAAGGGCATATGTCAACATACATTTATGGTATAATGCTAGTATTTACCAGTGGATGGGTTGGTATGTAAAATTTGACAGCTTAAAAAGCTAAAACATGACAGACATCAAAGTATGAGTGCATGTCTATCAGTTAAATAAATATGCAAATGTACAGTTTTTCAAATTCATTTATTCACAAAGCACAAAATAAATATGGATAAATACAGATAAAATGGCCAAAAAGTAAATATGGATAAATACAGATGGAAATGTTAAAAAAATAGATACCATAAAACTGGGAGCCCTAATTATGATAACCATGACAAAAGTGGAGGGTGCATTGGAAAAGGAGAAGAGCACATATTGTTAGGGGTTCTTAAAATATAATAGTTTTCAAACATTCCTAGTTGTGTTGTTAAGTAATATCAACAACCAAGTTGATCGATTTATATGTCCTAAGTATCTTTGTATTAATTATAAATCGTGATAACATAATATTATTGGTAACCTTTTCTTGTGATAAGAGGCAATTCTACCTACGGATTAATTTGTAGCTGAGATTTAAATGAGAAAAGGGAACTTCTGTTGTTTTCAGGTATATATCCCTTCCCTCTTCTCGATATTGGGGGTAGCTCCTTGTGGTGTTTTACATATCTTGTTAAAACACATTACGAAAACCATGACACAAGTGGAGGGTGCAGTGGAAAGGGAGAGGAGCGCGGATTGTTAGTGGTTCTTAAAATACAATCGTTTTTATTAAACTTAGCTAGTTTTCAGGCAGCGACGAAAGGGCAAGAGAGTGTGTGTGTGTTTTTGTCAGTGTGGGCATGTAAAAATCCAGGGTGAAATCACAGACACTTCACCATACTCAACTGGACACACATACTCAACTATTTATTAATTACAGAATATATTTTTTCGTAGAGTGTAACACACCAACCCGCTCCTCCCCGAAGCAAAGCCCTAAATGAGGCTTTTAGAACCCAATTCACAATTGGACCCACCCAGAAGGGTAAACATCCTTTACAACGCAACTTTTACCACACAGTGCTATTACAACGCAGGTTTTACAACGAAAACCATTACAACGCATTGCGCTGGGGGGCGCTCTAGGATAGGGAATAGATTTAATTTACTATCCAACACCTTCTTTAGTGTCCACGGGGACTGGAGTTGGAATAGTAAATTAAACTATTCACTATCCAGCACCCCAAAGCGCTATGCGTTGTAATGGTATGCGTTGTAAAAACCGCGTTGTAACAGCATGCGTGGTAAAAGCATGCGTTGTAACGTCATACATCCCCCAGAAGTATGTAATTTGCTCTTGTTGTGCAATAGCTTAATTCTGAGCAAATTTCTGACTTTTATGGGACTCAGGAATACACCTATGGCTATTTCATGAACGGGTGCAGGGTTCACAGTATGAACAACTGTATTTTTGCGACAGAGGGGTCTACAGTTCATGTATATAACTCATCATTTCTCTGAGTTAAGCCTTGAACTTTATACATGCGGGGAACAGAGATAGGCAATCTCATCTCTGCTCATCGTTTCTGATGGAGAATTTCAGAGATATGTGTACTTCAGATGCCTCAGACACAGAAAAATCTGTGCCGGAGCAGCTCTTAATGATACAGCCCCTGGGAGTCCATGTTTGTCAGTGATTTCCTCGAGAACCTACATGCATAGCAACTACAAATATGGTATTCCACCTAGGGCAAATTATGTATGTGTAAAGGTATGTTAATAACTACAGAGCAAGAAGGCCTCTTTATGATCTTAGACCTTTTTATTGGCTTTTATATAAAACATCAGTTTGTATAAACTTAGCAGGTTATGTGGCTACTATTTGTATTCTCTTTTAACAGCATTCAATTAATCAATCATCATTTACAGAGTGCAGCAAATCAATCGTGAGGGTCTCGAGGCACTGGAGCTCTTCACTGCTGTGTGAAAGGGATTAACCAAACAACCATGTTTTTAGCTCTCTTCTGAATGGTTGTATGAGACTACAACGCGGGCTATTACCACGCATGCCATTACAACGCTGTTTTTACAACGCAAGTCATTACGACGACTTGCGCTGTAAGCGCTGGATAGTGGAATAGTTTAATTTTCTATTTCCAGCCCACGTTACAGTAGGGAAGGTGTTGGAATAGAAAATTAAACTATTCCTTTTCCAACAGCACCCTCCAGCACAAGTCGTTGAAACGACTTGCGTTGTAAAAGCAGCGTAGTAATGATAGCGCGTGGTAATGCCCGCGTTGTAAAGGCTGCTCACCCTTCTGAATTGCTGGAGTGATGGTGTGGTCCTGAGGTGCAGCAGGAGGATGTTCCAAGCCTTGGCTGCCAAGTATGAGATGGAGCGCCCTCTGCTATTGGCTTGACGGATCTGTGGGGTGTCTGCGATGGAGAGGTAGGCTGAACGGAGGTGTTTGAGTGGTTGGTGAAAGGTTAGGCATTTGTTGATGTATACTGGTGCTTCGTTGTGAAATCCCTTGTAGGTGTGGATCACTTCTTGAACTGGCATCTCTTCTGAATCAGGAGCCAGTGAAGTTTCTTGATATATGGTGTAATGTGGGTTCCTTTGGGGGGTTGAGTATGAGTCTTGCCTCTGAGTTTTGTATAGTTTGGAGTCTCTTTGGAGGCGAACAGAGAATCCTACATAGAGCATGATTCCGTAGTCCAGTCTGCTGGTAAGGAGGTCCTGCATGATGGTCCTTCTGGTGTTGCCTGGGAGCCACCTGAAGATCTTGCAGAGCATGCAAAGGGTGTGGAGGAAAGCAGAAGAGACGGTGTTGATTTGTTTCTGCATAGATATCTTGATATCCTGGATGATGCCAAGATTGCAGGCATGGTCTGTTGGGAGTGTACGGAGCTCCGCGGGCCACAATGAGTCATTCCACGGCAAGGTGTTGTTCCGAAAGATGAGGAATTCCCTTTTTTTCCTGAGTTGAGTTTGAGAGAATTGCCCCTCATCCAGTCCGCATTGTTCATCATGCATCTCTGGAAGTTAGCTTTTGTGTTGGAGGAATCTTTGAACAGAGAGAGGATGAGCTGGGTATAGTCAGCATAGGAGATATGTTGAGTCTGTGTGATTTGACGTGTCCACCATGTAGGTTTTGAAGAGGGTCGGGCTGAGGAACGTATCTTGGGGGACTCCGCAGATGATTTTCTGAGCTCTAAGCTGAATGGTGGGAAATGGATCCTTTGGGTTCTTCCAGTGAGGTAAAAGGCAATCCATTTGAGAGTGTTTCCTTTCATTCCGATGTGGTGGATCGGTTGGTCAGGATGTGATGGGAGACTGTGTCAAATGCGGCGGACAGGTCCAGGAGTCCTGCTGCTTCCTCGCGGGCCAGTAGGGCTCTGATGTTGTTAGTGGCTGCAATCAGGGCTGTTTCTGTGCTGTGGTTAGCAAAACACACAAGATGATGGACGGAATGTTGCACAATGGCAACACATCTACCCCCAGTCACAGATCTGGGTTTAATCCATCGTTATTTTGCTCACCAAGCCACCCCAGTTCAGATATGGCCATATGCAAATCAGTCTTGACCCTGTGCCTCATGAGAACAGTCTAGCCCGAACTGCCAAGCCATGTCTCCCTGGACCGGATTCAAGCATCCTAGGACCGGTTTCTGGCTTTCAGCCACCATCAGCCAGGATAGCTTGACTCCAGTGGCATAGTGAGCACGGGACCCACGTCTGGGCATACCCTTCCCACATAGGGTGAACAGCAAAACACGCAAGATGATGGACGGAATGTTGCACAATGGCAAAACGTTGACCCCCAGCCACGGATCTGGGTTTAATCCATCGTTATTTTGCTCACCAAGCCACCCCAGTTCAGACATAGCCATATGCAAATCAGTCTTGACCCTGTGCCTCATGGGAACAGTCCAGACCGAACTGCCAAGCCATGTCTTCCCTGGACTGGAATCAAGCATCCTAGGACCGGTTTCTGGCTATCAACCGTCATTAGCCAGGATAGCTTGACTCCGGTGGCATAGTGAGCACGGGACCCACGTCTGGGCATACCCTTCTCACATAGGGTGAACAGCAAAACGCACAAGATGATGGACGGAATGTTGCACAATGGCAAAACATTCACCCACAGTCACAGATCTGGGTTTTATCCATTGTTATTTTGCTCACCAAGCCACCCCAGTTCAGACATGCCCATATGCAAATCAGTCTTGACCCTGTGCCTCATGGGAACAGTCCAGCCCGAACTGCCAAGCCATGTCTTCCCTGGACCGGAATCAAGCATCCTAGGACCGGTTTCTGGCTATCAGCCGTCATCAGCCAGGATAGCTTGACTCCAGTGGCGTAGTGAGCACGGGGCCCACGTCTGGGCATACCCTTCCCACATAGGGTGATAAGCAAAACACACAAGATGATGGACGGAATGTTGCACAATGGCAAAACATTGACCCCCAGCCACAGATCTGGGTTTAATCCATCGTTATTTTGCTCACCAAGCCACCCCAATTCAGACATGGCCATATGCAAATCAGTCTTGACCCTGTGCCTCATGGGAACAGTCCAGCCCGAACTGCCAAGCCATGTCTTCCCTTGACCGGAATCAAGCATCCTAGGACCGGTTTCTGACTATCACCCGTCATCAGCCAGGATAGCTTGACTCCAGTGGCGAAGTGAGCACGGGACCCACATCTGGGCATACCCTTCCCACATAGGGTGAACAGCAAAACACACAAGATGATGGACGGAATGTTGCACAATGGCAAAACATTCACCCCCATTCACAGATCTGGGTTTAATCCATCGTTATTTTGCTCACCAAGCCACCCCAGTTCAGACATGGCCATGTGCAAATCAGTCTTGACCCTGTGCCTCATGGTAACAGTCCAGCCCGAACTGCCAAGCCATGTCTTCCCTGGACCAGAATCAAGCATCCTAGGACCGGTTTCTGGCTATCAGCCGTCATCAGCCAGGATAGCTTGACTCCAGTGGCGTAGTGGGCACGGGACCCACGTCTGGGCATACCCTTCCCACATAGGGTGAACAGCAAAACCACACAAGATGATGGACGGAATGTTGCACAATGGCAAAACATTCACCCCCAGTCACAGATCTGGGTTTAATCCATTGTTATTTTGCTCACCAAGCCACCCCTGACACCGGTCCTATGATGCTTTTTTTCAATCCAGGGAGGACCTGGCCTGGCAGTTTGGGCTGGACTGTTCCCATTGGGCTCAGGGTCAAGACTGATATGCATATGGCTGGGTCCAAACTGGAAAGGCATGGTGAGTAAAAAAACGATGGACTTAGGCCCAGATCTCTGTACTGGGGTGAATGTATGACATTGTTCGGCATTCTGTCCATCAATAGTTCTTTTTGCATCTGTGCTGTGGTTAGCTTGAAATCTGGATTGGGAGGGGTCAAGGAGGTTGCAGTCTTCCGGGTGTTTGGTGAGCCACAAGTTGATTGCTTTCTCGAGGACATTTGATGGGTTGGGGAGAAGTGAGGTGGGCCGGTAGTTCTTCAAATCGGCAGGGCCAGTGAATGACATTTTCAGCGGGGGCCTCACTTCACCATGTTTCCAGTCCTCAGGGAAGGTGGCTATGGTGATGGAGGTGTGCAGGACCTTTTTGAGCTTGTCGCCTATTGCCTTGCATTTCAAGGTTGAAGGCGTGGTGGGGGCATGGGTCTCTAGGTGCCCCAGAGTGCACAGAGTTCATGATGGAGATGGTGATTTGTGTGGTGAGGAGGTCCAGTGGGTGAGAAGGTGTACGGCATTAGTGGTCATGGTTTTAACTGGTTGATGCTGTCTGTGGTGGAGGGTTGGCATTCAAAGTTTTCGTAGATGGCCGAGATCTGGTCGTGGAAGAAGTCCACAAGGTTGTTGCACAGTTCCTGGGAGGGATGAAGTCATTCTCGGCGGTTGCGGGATTGGTGAACTCCTTCACGATGGTGAAGAGTTCTTTGCTGTGGTTTGCTCTGTCTTTGATGTAGACTGCTAGGGCGTACTTTTTGGATTCTTTCAGGAGGCGGTGGTACTGGTTGAAAGAAGTCCTGTAGGTGATGTGGTCTTCTGTTTGTTTGCTGATGCGCCACTTCCTTTCAAGTTGTCAGCAGTTGCATTTGGTGGAGTGCCGTTTATCAGTGAACCAGCTAGCTCTTTGGCGTTATTTTTTAGCCTTGGTTTTCTTGGGGAGGGCGATGGTGTTAATGCACTTTGTGATCCACTGGGCAAAGTTCTTTGCCGCTTGTTCAGGGGCTTGGGTAGAGTCTGGGAGGTGGAAGCGAAGCGTTTCGTTCCACCGGCCTTCTGATACAGCATTGAATCTTTGGAAATTATATCATTGTGGTGTCCTACATGTTTATGATTTTATTAATTGAGATAAACCTACTTATTGTTGTTAATAACTACAAACTAAGGAGTTTTCTGTGGTTCAAATAATCTTACTGGATGAGTCCTGGGTGCCCCACAAAGAAACACCAAATTGCTGCCCCTTTTCCAGCAATGAGTGTGGACAAATAAGCTTGCTTTTTCCATCTTTATAAGTGTGCTTTGTACACATAAACTCCCACCTGTCCTCATTCTGTGAACCATAAATAGCTTTAGATAGATGGATGATTGACATCATATATGAAAGACTGAGTGCATGGATGGACGAATAAGTGAATAAAACATGGATTGAAGGCTTGATGAATGGATTGATGGATGAATGAATCATTAATTGCATTGATGGAGGAATGTGTAATTCAGTGGGTGAGTGTGTATGACTGAGGTCATGGTAGGAGGAGGCAAGTCTCCATTCCTGATACTGCTGCATACTCACCCTGCATTTACTTATTTAACCCGAACAGGCAGCCAGGCACTCACCCATTCATCCATTCACAGCAACCCACATTCACCCACAAAAACACACAAACAAACAGAACCATATATAACCAAACACTTTCACTAAAAGCCTAAATGATATCCATTGCCATTGCAAGTTTGTTTGCATAATGCTGAAACCAAAGTTTTCGCTGTGCCAGACCACCAATGGTTCTATAAAGAAGTTAAAAGAAAAAAACCTTAACTACTCAAAAAGAAATGTATATATTGCAGACTAATTCGGAGCACCATACCAGCATGGAGCACTAGAATGCTTCCAAAAGACAAAAGTCCGAAAAATATTCAAACATGTCCCACTCCCAAATGGGCAAGTAGCCTCTCTTCATTGAATTCCTTACATTTCAAATCCATTTCTATAATGTTTATTAAAGTCGAATATACTTTATGCAAAATTACGAGTCAATACTGTTTCACAGCTAAATAAAGGGGACTATTTACCAAGGTAAACTTACACATCAGTAAATATACATGTATAAGTGTACTCTTACACTTTTGTGTAACTTTACTACTTTTGGCTATACACTATTTACGGGTGTAAAATGACCCAAAAGTGTGTACTTACATGTCCCAACCCCTGAATTCGCAGGGGGAGTCTAATTTATGAGTGTAAGGCTACTACTTGTAATTTTTCAAACATAGGTAGAGGTCTCCGCTACCGCGGTGCAGCTCTCCCCATGGTAAATTATAGGCAACATGTTTAAAGTGTATTAAACTTTAATAAAGCTAGAATATTGGAATGTTTAATAATAATTTAAATTACTTTAAAATATTTATTTTAAATGCAGAACAATATAAAAAGGGTACTGCATTATTAACTTACATTTTAATTCAATATTTTTAAATTTATTATATTAAAATTATTTTTCTTATGAGGTAAATAAAAAAATCCAAACTTAAAGTATAAGATTCCTATTTGTTTATTATGTTGTAAAAATATTTAAAGCTATGTATATAATTAGAATTTTTTTTTTAAATAAAAACATTAAAGTTACATTCATTTGTAAATCATTTTTTTTTAGAATAAATGCACTGATGTGGTAAGTCCTGGTGTCTCCAAACTTGGTGGGGATACAAATCTGACCCTCCAGAGCTTATGAACTTCTTTTTGCTTGGATGTTGTGTCAGTCACCAGGAAGCAGCAAGTTGGTAAGTCGGACTCTGCAGGTTCCGCGCCTGCGGCCTGCAGGTCAGTAGGTCCTGTACCCCAAGGGACTTCTCTGGTGATTGGCAAAGGGCTGGAGATGCTCTGGTGTTCCTAGAGGCCTCACAGTGGCAGAATGAGACAGCACACCACAATAGTTGAGACCTGGGAGTAGCAGAAAAGGTTTTGTGCCAAAATTCTGCACCATGTTTCTGGTTTTCGGGTCATCAGGTCTTATTTGTCAGTGTCTTCTATGTATTCTAGATATCTAAGTTCAGGGACCGTTGATGGCAGCTAAATACTATATTTAGGTGTGTTAAAGGGAGAGAAAGGTAGTAGCCAATGGGATATTTACCTTTAGGGTGTCTAGCCCCACTAAGTGACCACTTCCTGTTGAAAGGTGCACTACCCTAGCCCTGATAGGCTAATTCCTGCCACCTCGGGATGGAGGCATAAGAAAATTGGAAAAGTAGTGTCCACATCACCTAAGTTTAAGTTTAAGTTTAAAATATTTATTAAGCGCGACATACACCTAAACGGTTTCTTGGCGCTAAAGTCAAGGGCGGCCCACAGAGCGGGGACAGTCGCTAAGGCAGCGGCTGGAACTGGACAAAACCTAGGGAAGAGTCTGAGGGAATAAAAAGGTCTTCAAGGCTTTGCGGAAAGCGGAATAATCAGTGAGGGACCTGAGGTAGAAAGGGAGAGAGTTCCAAAACAAGGGGGCAAGAAAGGAAAATTTCGAGCCACCCTGTTTCTTTTTCCGGAAGCGGGGCACAACTAGGAGGAGTTGGGCTGAGGATCGGAGGTCTCTGCCAGGGACATAGGCCTTGATGGCCGATGATATGAATAGAGGGGCCAGGCCAATCCTGGCCTGGAACACCACGCAGCCTAGTTTAAACAAGGCACGTTCCCGCACCGGAAGCCAGTGGAGGGTTTTCAGGAGAGGGGAGGAGTGGTGGAATTTGGGGAGACCAAAGGCAAGACGGGCAGCCTGGTTTTGCACTAATTGCAATTTACGAAGGCTGTACTGAGGGATACCATTATACAAAATGTTCCCGTAGTCCAGGCGGGACAGGACCAGTGCGGACATAATTAGCTTGAGTGCAGGGAAAGAAAAGAAACGGGAAATAGAGCGAATGGTGCGAAGAGTAAGGAAGCAAGAAGAAACCACATAACCAATCTGGGAGTGCATGGTGAGTTGGTTGTTGAGCTTGATACCCAGAGTCTTAACAGAGGAAACCGGAGTGGGAGGGGAACCAAAGGAGGGGGGCCAGAAAAGTGAATTCCAGGGACTGGAGCAACCACCCGTCACCACAAGTTCCGTTTTATCGGGATTGAGTTTCAGGTGGTTGAGATTCATCCAGTCCCTGATAAAAGATAGAGTAGATTGGAAATTAGAAATAGAATCAGAATTAGAAGAGAGATTAAAGATGAGCTGGAGGTCATCGGCATAATTAAATACCGAGACCTCCAGGTGCTGTAGAGAAAAGATGAGCGGAGCGATGTAAAGATTAAAGAGTAAAGGAGAAAGAGAAGAACCCTGGGGGACACCGCACTGGACCTGGCAGGGGGTAGCTGAAAACTCCCCAAGATGGACCGCCTGGGTCCGGTCCCTCAGAAAGGACGAGAGCCAGATGAGGGCTGATCCTCCTACGCCCGCCGCCTTGACACGGGAAAGCAAGATGGAATGGTCCACCGTGTCAAAGGCGGCGGACAAATCAAGAAGGACCAGCGCCTGCGGTCTACCGGAGTCCATACCCTCTCTGAGGGAGTCAGATACTGACACCACCACTGACTCGGTTGAGTGCCTTGGCCGAAAACCCGCCTGACAAGGGGCCAACCTCCCATTCTCCTCGGCGAAGATGCTGAGTGCAGATGTCACATGCCGCTCGAGCACCTTCGCCAAAAAAGGGAGAAGGGAGATGGGGCGATAGTTAGCCATCACAGAAGGGTCGGCTCCCGGCTTCTTCAATATGGGAACGATAGAGGCGGCTTTTAAAGAAGGAGTGACAACCCCTCGGGCTAGTGAATCGTTAAGGAAGCCCAGAGGGGGCGACGGGCAGGCAGTGTAAATCTGCCGTAGAATATGAGCCGGGCATATATCAGATGGAGAGCCGGACTTAATTTTAGGGAGAAGGGACAAAAGGAGTTCTTCAGAAAGTGGAGGAAAGGAAGTGAAGGTGGCAGGAGACGAGTGAAGGAGGGGGTCAACAAAAGAGGGAGAAGGCGGAGGGATATTGGATTTGATTGTCGTGATTTTATCGACAAAGTACAAGTTCAATGAATCGCATAGTTTCTGGGAAGGGGGGGGCTTAAGTGTGGTCCGGTCCGAGAACGCCAAATCATGAGTGATGGTAAAAATCTCCTTTGGTTGATTCTCGGCCGCTAAGATTTTCGCCGAGAAATATGCTTTCTTGGCCTCAATGATTTTTCGCTTATAGGTCCCCAGGAGGTGAACGTAGTGGGTCCTGGTGTTCGAAGAGTAATCCAGTCTCCACTTGCGTTCAGCCCTACGAACAGTGAGCTTCAGTTCCTTCAGCTCGATGTTGAACCATCGATTGGCGTCTTTAGGGCGCCTAATCGAGGTACGCCGGAGAGGAGCTAAACAATCGCTTCCCTCCGTGAGCCATGAATCAATGGCTGAAGCTTGGGCTGCGGAATCTAGTCCGGATAGCTGGGGAAGAGAGGCCAGGAGTGCGGTCGAAAGATCAGGTACATTGACCTTACCCCAGTTACGGGCCCAGGAATTTTTGATGTGCATAGGGGTCTTAGCTACTAAAAGACTAAGGGAAAACGAAATAATAAAGTGATCGGACCAAGTGCAAGGGGCAATCACCAACGTGGAGAGGGTACAGTTAAGGGACCAGACCTGGTCAAGGATGTGCCCGTGAATATGAGTAGGGGAGTGGACAAAAGAAACAAAATTGAGAGAAAGGAGAGTTTCTGAGAAATCCTTAGATGACACGCACTCCCTAGGGTCCGAAGGCCAATAATTGAAGTCCCCGAGGACTAAAACCGAGGCATAGTTGACCGCCAGGGTGCCAAGTAGATCTTGAAAGGCCGGGAGAAAAGAGGGAGTTTGTTGAGGAGGACGGTAGACAAGCACTATGGCTAGATGGGGTGAAAGGGAGGAAGAGCGGACCACCAAATAGTCGATTCCGACCAGGGAGGGAGAAGGGAGGACTTGAAACTGGAAATCTGAGCGGGCGATAAGCGCAACGCCTCCACCTGTTTTCCCACCAGGACGGTCGGCGCGGATGGCATAATAAGTGGAGGGAAGGGTGGCCAAGAGGGAAGGGAGGGAAGCTTCAGTGAACCATGTTTCTGTTAGCAGTAGAAGGTCGGGTTTATCAGTGTCTAAAAGAGTAAAAAGTTCATGATGATGTTTAGCAGCAGATCTAGTATTAAGTAATCTGATAGATAATGATGGAGGATGAGAGTCATCAGTGATGGGTGGGGCGAGGGACGGAGATGACACGAGAGGGGACGGGCAACCAGATGGACAGGCGTGGCAGGGAGAGTTACAGCCCAGCAGTGCGATCCGATGAATAGAGCAGGGATCAAGGGACCAATGGCCCCGCAGTCGGAGCAAAGCCGCGGCTGAATAATGGAGGCGAGGACCAGGGGTAATGGCCCCTAGCCCCGGCCGGCCGCGGACGGGCGCAGACGGGCTTGACTCTGGCGCAACTCCGGCGCGCCTACGTCGCGCCCGCTGCGCTCGTCCGCTGCGCTGACACATAATGTGTGGCTATATAGGTGGTGACGCGATGGGGGAGGGATCAGGAGGGCGGGGTGGGCGTGGTGAATTTTTAAAATACAAGTCGCCGTTCCCTGCTTGTAATCAGCGGGACGGCGGTAGGCAGAGCAGCGAAGCCGCTAGCAGTCAGCAGCGCCAACAAGGTAAAATTAAAACAAAGAGTCAATCCCCAGCGCTCAGCGCGAAGCCCTCAGCCCTCTGCCACAGGGCTTTAGACAGCGCGCGAGGGGGAACAAGCCAGATTAAGTAAGTAGTGACGCGGTGGGGGAGGGATCAGGAGGGCGGGGTGGGCGTGGTGAATTTTTAAAATACAAGTCGCCGTTCCCTGCTTGTAATCAGCGGGACGGCGGTAGGCAGAGCAGCGAAGCCGCTAGCAGTCAGCAGCGCCAACAAGGTAAAATTAAAACAAAGAGTCAATCCCCAGCGCTCAGCGCGAAGCCCTCAGCCCTCTGCCACAGGGCTTTAGACAGCGCGCGAGGGGGAACAAGCCAGATTAAGTAAGTAGTGACGCGGTGGGGGAGGGATCAGGAGGGCGGGGTGGGCGTGGTGAATTTTTAAAATACAAGTCGCCGTTCCCTGCTTGTAATCAGCGGGACGGCGGTAGGCAGAGCAGCGAAGCCGCTAGCAGTCAGCAGCGCCAACAAGGTAAAATTAAAACAAAGAGTCAATCCCCAGCGCTCAGCGCGAAGCCCTCAGCCCTCTGCCACAGGGCTTTAGACAGCGCGCGAGGGGGAACAAGCCAGATTAAGTAAGTAGTGACGCGGTGGGGGAGGGATCAGGAGGGCCTACCTTATCTAAGGGGTGGTCCTGGCTGAACGTGAGCACACCTCCTAATCTAACTTATTTTCCCACCTGTACTCCCACAAAATGTGTGGTAGGACAGGAGAGTTGGGATCCTCCACTATCTGGAGATGTCTGGGTTGCATTTCAAAGGTGGCAGTGCCTTTGAAGCTTCCCACTCTGGAATGCAATTCTGGCTTGGGGGAGGTGTGAAGCGCCTTGGCCCAGTGCAAAAAGAACAGTTGGTGGACAAAATGCTGAACAATTTCAAACATTCCCCCCATTACAGAGATCTGGGCCTACATCCATCATTTTTTGTTCCCCATGCCAATCCAATTTAAGCCCAGCCATAATCCAATCAGTCTTGACCCTACTCCTAATGGCAACAGTCCAGCCCGAACTGCCAGGCCAAGTCCTCTCTAGACCGGAAATAAGCATCTTGGGACCAGTTTCAGGGTATCACCCTTCATCAGCCAGGCTAGCTTGACTCCAGTGACATGGAGAGCACGGGACCTACGTCTGGGCATACCCGTCTTTCTTGGGAGACAAATGCAAAAAAAACAGTTGATGGAAAGAATGCTGAACAATTTCAAACATTCACCCCAGTAAAGAGATCCGGGCCTAAATCCATAGTTTTTTTTGCTCTTTATGCCATTCCAGTTTAAACTCAGCCATATGCAAATCAGTCTTGACTCTGCTTCCCATGGGAACAGTTCTGCCTGAACTGCTAGGAAAGTCCTCCCAGGACTGGAAACAAGCATCCTGGGACTGGTTTCAGAGTATCACCCTTCATTATCCAGGCTAGCTTGACTCCAGCCCGAACTGTCAGGCCAAGTCCTCACTGGACCAGAACAAGCACCTTGGGACCAGTTTCGCTGCTCACATAGAAAGAGGAAACAACAAGGAAAAATAAAGATATTTCTCCTTGTTACTCCTCTGGCGTGGAGGTGTACAATTATGACAGTTTCCCAGGTCTATCTGGGAATTCATCAGAATACTTGGGTGGCTACTATTAAGCCTTGACCACGCCCCAAGGGAGCTCCTGACTTCTCCCACAATCGTGGATAAGTTACATGGGTAAATCATTCCCATTTCCGGCACAGGAGTAGTTAGGCCAGCGGTTCAATTCCTGATTATCCCTAGATTGGAATATGGGCTGGTGACCCTCGCAGGTCTTCCTAAAGCTAGCTTGGCCCCACTCAGAGCTATCATGAATGCATCGGCCAGACTTTTAACGGGCTCGAGGAAATGTGATCATATTTCACCCGACCTTTTGCAACTAAATTGGTTATCTATTGAAGCTAGAATCCGACTCAAGATAGCTTTTGCCTGACTCATAAAGCCATACACCACAATACCCCATACTACCTAGCAAATAGGCTTGAGTTATCTGGCTCCAGCCGGAACCTCAGAAGCAGGTCCACTCTTCTCTTGAAACCTCCAAGATTCAAAAAGAAAAGATCGTACAACCGTGCGTTCACTGGTCTTGCTCCGAGAATCTGGAATTCCTTGTCACCCGAGATCAGATCCAATCCTTCCACTACTTTCTTTAAAAAACTGATCAAAAGACTACTAATGAACGAATGTTAACGCGTTGATCATGCTTGTGTGCTTTGTTAATAACTAAAATCTTTAAGTATTATCACTGATGTTCTATTATATGTTTTACATTCTTTTTGTTTTATGGCGGTGAATAGCTCCTTTTAAAGCATTAACTGTTAATTTTGCTCGTTTCCTTTTTGTTAAAGTTCCTTGATGCACATCGTACCTCTTGCTTCTTTCTACTGTATGATGTTTTACTCGGAGCGCTCAATGGCACCTCTGATACACCCTACTCTGTATTCCTGAATGTTTTCCCACAGGATGTAACTTCACTTACTTTGTGTTTTTGTATACTTCTTGGCGCCAACTTTGTACAGCGCTCTGATACCCCTTTGGGTCTTGATCGCGCTCTAAAAAGTTTTTCAAATAAATAAATACATAAGCTTTTGGCAGTCACAATGCAGAAAAAGAACACCTAAGTCTGGCCAGTGGGAACACCTCTGTCCATGCAAGGCTGGGTAGCTGACTCCAGGGACGCCTCTATCAGGAGGACGGGCTAGATGCAATGCATGCATTGGGAATGTCATGTCCTGCTTTCCAGGTAGTGTTGGGCCTCCTTTGCCATTTAAACTGCACTGTGTGGAACCTGCCAGCCAGAGAAGAAGTGTCTCACATGCAGTCACAGAGACAAAAAGCCCAGCACAGGCCAAGAACCTGGAGCCAACTACTGGCACCAACACTTTAAACCAGTCCCATGGGAGCTGTGAAACCATCTCCAAAATGCTCTACGCACTCGTGTGATAGCAAACGCATAACCTAACGTCCTTCTTTTAGATGTCCTAACGGTGCACCCCAGCAGGACCCAGGTGCAGCCTCAATGGTTCTGCCTGTGGAAAGTCTGAGTGTCCTATAGTTATGTGTGCAGATTGTCTGTGTTCCTTGCTGTTCAGAATTGCCTTAAAGAGACAACAATCTCACTGTTCATTAACACCATCAAAAGCCAATGTAACTGTATATTAAAAGTCTTTGCAGCTTTGATTCAATGTCCTTGGTGCACCCTGATTTAACAAGAGCAAATGCCCTAAATATTCCTAGGGTAAGAACCGTCACCTCCCCTTGTGGTGTGCTGCATGTCGGCTTAAAGTGCTATCGAAGGGAACAAACTGCTACAGTGCAGGTAATCTGGTCACATTTGTAAAGACCAATTAGGACCAAGAGAGCGGAGAAATTGAAAAAAAGTGGTATATATGAAGTGGCATCCTGTGCCCTAGGCCCACATTCCAAGGAAAAGGATAACACGGACATTAGTGTTAGGGGAAGGCAACTGCCCATGGGCACGTGCACCCATGCCCTTTTATTAACAGGTAACCATTAAGAAAATGGGGTGACCCATAAGGTATGGACCTGGGCATTTAATGGTATCAAAACAACAATGGTCCTAGACCTATTAATTATACAGATTGACTTAAATCAATAGTATCAAAAAATGTTTTTAGGTAGAGCAAACACAGTCCATCTGCTCTATTGTACTAAAAAAACCTTTTTGTACCACACGAAAACCTAAACCATCAACAAGAGATTACTTTTGATTTATTAACTTATTCATCATCTTTCTTGATATTTTTGTATGTTTTTACAGTTCATATTATACACAGATATTACATTTCATTTCCAAATTGATAAAAACAGAGGTTGCCCAAGAGAAAAATTGTGCAAAGGAGGTGATCAGAAGTGTGAAAGCAAGTGAACGGAAAGGAAACAAATTAAAGAGTGAAGAAACAACTATTCACATTATTTTCAAAGCAATAACAGACTTTCTACTCAGTCATATTGGGACCCTGGCCAACTAATTTTGAGTTTTTTAGAACATTTTTAAAAAAAAATTTAAGTAGACATATGTCTGAAAATTATTTTGCACTATATACAGTTCATGAGTTGGTCCAAGGGTAATTAGGGATACTGTCGACGTTTCGACTCGTCTTATGCCCAACTGGTGATTTAAACCTTGGGATTGCGAGTCTTCATCAGGACTGGAGAACGAACGTAGGCAACCAAGGGATAATAATAACCCTAAGAGAGATAAAATTGGCAATTACTAACTTAGGTGGATAGGTTTTTAATTTTTCACGGCCGTAGCCGGAGTGAGGTATATTCTTACCCTTCAACAAAACGAAAAGCAAGAGGAAATGGTCCTGAATTCCAACTTTCCTATTAGTTTTCTGTAAGACAAATAATAAAATAAGATAAGAGAACCCAGAGTTTATCTAGGTCTACACACTACTCTGTCTACATACATAGAGTAGAGGTTAACATTTATTTATTTATTTATTTACCCTTATTATGTGGATTCCATTGTCACCACATCTCGGTGAGGATTCAAAGATTCATACAGGCACCATGGTAAATTATTACCTGCAATTAATTATATCCGTATCAGTATACAGTACACCAGATTCAAAATCATCAGTGGAAAATAGGATTTAATCCAAAACGATTTACCTTAGAGAATTGGGATTATTCGCAGATTCTAGATAGCTCCAATGGTTGAATCAGGTAGCTATAAATAGAGACACAGTATAGTCTCACTCAACATATACAGCATTGGAACAAAGGAAATTAAAGATATTTTTGACCTTAGAAAACCGGGTGTCAACCCCATTTACCTTATCTGCGTATTTGCCGTGCTTTAAAGTAGGGGTGCCTATTCCTCGGGTCAAGATTCTATAATCGGGAGGAAGGGAGAAACACAGAAAGTTAAATGTCTCCCTAAACGTTATCCTACAAGAAACTGGGGATTCAGGGGCTAAAAAGACGTAATCGATCCCGAAACGTCTTACCTATCTGCCGGTGATGGCAGCCGGTCAAACCTCGCCTGTTACGTGGACGCCGTTACTGTCCCTGCGCATGCGCGTGTTATTATGCATCACGCCTCGGCCAATGCTGGACATAGAGAGCGGACTGCATATTTAAAACCGTGTAGCGAAATACACCTATACTATGCTTGGCGTTCGGTCAGTGGCCAATGAATATAAATAAAAATTAAAAATTAATTATGCGCATAGTGCAGGTCATTGTGAAAAATATCAAGTCTGTTAGAAGATAACACAAAAATTTTTAACAACAACATTTTTTCGACTTATTATCACATCATATTCAAAGATTTTTACGGCTCCAATTAAATGAATTACTAACATTATCGAGATTGTCCTGGGACGCTATACAACAACTCTCTTACTATGATTGTCAACTTCCAGCAGAGAGACAAACAACGGACAACTCGCACAACATAACCATTCAACTGTGCCGGTAAACAGAATTGACAGGGCCTCAGTCAATTAGGTTGGACAACATCGTCTGATGACACACAGTATGGTTAAATAATCCATAAATGCATACAATGAAACACACTTTTTTGTACTTATAGATGATTAAATACACATACAGTCCTGCATGTTTCTCAAAGAAATGTTTCTCAAAAAAATGAGTACATAAGTACATATAGTGTTATTCAATATAAATGTACCATGGGGAATTATGGATAATTAGACATGTTCCTGAACACATTGGTACTCATATGCCAAGCAAGGCTACTTGTTTATTCATTTCCTCAAGTTCGTTGAGTCCCTTATTGACAGTGTTGAGAGAATATATCCACTTACATTCCCTTCTGTTCAGGATATTTTGTAGGTTACCACCTCGTGGATTTTGAGTTATTTTTTCTATGACCCACCACCTCAAGCTATTTTCTGAGTGTTCAAATCTGCTGAAGTGGTCTACCAGAGGGGCACCCTGAGTTTTACAACGTATTCGGCTCATGTGTTGCAAAATCCTGCATTTTATTTTTTGTGTTGTCTGACCAACGTACAGAAACCCGCATGGGCACATGATTGCATAAATGAGCCATGAAGTGTTACAGTTAGTATGTTGTATCAATTTATATGTGCGTTCATTGTGGGTGAAACTCTTACCCTCTATTGTAAGGGGGCAGGCTTTACAAGAGCCACATTTCCTGTGGCCAGTCACCATTTGTCCATCCCATAATGTAGACTGGCTCATGATCTGTTTATTAGGCAACATAGATTGCACTAGGTGGTCGCGGATATTCATACCCTTGCGGAATGCATGTAATGGTGGTGGAATTCCCCCTAGTTCAGCACTGATCAAGTGCCAGTGACGGTTTACACATTTTTTAATAGCATTGCTTTTTGTGTTAAACGTCGTCACACAAACCAGACGTTCCTCTTTGGGTTTGGGTTTAGTGCAGAGTAAGTGTTCCCGGTGGTTATGCCACGCCCTCTTTCTGGCTTTTTTGAGCAGTCTTGTGGGGTACCCACGTTCGCTTAGTCTTAACATCAGAGTGGCCGATTCCTCAAAATAATCGTCTTTTTTGAAACAATTTCGACGCAACCTTAGGAATTGCCCAAAGGGCAAATTGTCCCTAAGGTTGCGTGGATGATGTTCGTTCTCCAGTCCTGATGAAGACTCGCAATCCCAAGGTTTAAATCACCAGTTGGGCATAAGACGAGTCGAAACGTCGACAGTATCCCTAATTACCCTTGGACCAACTCATGAACTGTATATAGTGCAAAATAATTTTCAGACATATGTCTACTTAAAAAATGTTTAAAAATGTTCTAAAAAACTCAAAATTAGTTGGCCAGGGTCCCAATATGACTGAGTAGAAAGTCTGTTATTGCTTTGAAAATAATGTGAATAGTTGTTTCTTCACTCTTTAATTTGTTTCCTTTCCGTTCACTTGCTTTCACACTTCTGATCACCTCCTTTGCACAATTTTTCTCTTGGGCAACCTCTGTTTTTATCAATTTGGAAATGAAATGTAATATCTGTGTATAATATGAACTGTAAAAACATACAAAAATATCAAGAAAGATGATGAATAAGTTAATAAATCAAAAGTAATCTCTTGTTGGTGGTTTAGGTTTTCGTGTGGTACAAAAAGGTTTTTTTAGTACAATAGAGCAGATGGACTGTGTTTGCTCTACCTAAAAACATTTTTTGATACTATTGATTTAAGTCAATCTGTATAATTAATAGGTCTAGGACCATTGTTGTTTTGATACTTTTATTAACAGGGTCATCTGACCGGTGACACCTTCATTGGCTGGGTGTGGGGTGAGTTTGTAGGACTGCCCCTAGCGAGGGGCTGCTGCATGACGTGTCCTGCAGGATACTACACAGCACCCCAAGGAAAGATTTGGCCCAACCTGCAGGGCTGCCATGGCAACGGGAAGTGGTCCTGAGAGCCTGGAGCCGCTACCTAACTGGGAGGAGGAGCAAGTGGACTACCTCGAGTTGGGCTGTGGACTGGAAGGTGAATTACACCACAACATGCGTCCAGTATACTTTCCATATACAAGTCCAAGCAAACTTCATACCTTTGTGTAATTACTTCACCTCACACATACAGGAAAAGTCTTCCAAACTTACAATTCAACCACCACAGAATTACGATGCGTCACAGTAAAGGACTGTGGGAGAGGTGTCATACAGCCTCTACATAGAGCCTAAGAATATGTGAAGTGTGACATTTTGTAAGGTTTACGTCTGACTTTGCATGAAAAAAGTATACAAAAAAGTGATTGATGGAAGGCTTGAATTAATCTCAGCCACTGGTAATCTCTTTGGCCACAGGCCAATCCATCATTATTGTGCACAACATGTCACCTCAGTTTGGACCCCAGCATATGCAAATCAGTCTTGACCCTGCTCCAATCGGAACAGTCCAGCCCAAACTACCAGGCCAAGTCCTCCCTGAACCTAAACACAAGCGACCCAGGAATGGTTCAGACCTACTTAGGGCTCATCAGCCAAGTATGCCTTTGTTCCAGTAATACAGTGTGCAGGGGACAAGTTTTGGTATGGAACCAAGCGGAGATGGACGGGGATGCAATCCCGAATAATTACCAGTGGCTGAGACAGATGCCCAGGTATTGATCTTTTGCACGCTGTTTTACTTTATAAAAAAAATCATTAATTATCCTTCAATGGAGTTGTTTATATAGTACACAGAGCAACTTTTTTTTATAGACCATAAATGTAGCAAATAAGTATATATTTTAATTTCCTTATGTTTAACTCACAATAAAAATGTGTATGAAGCCACTGCACGCAGGTAGATGCATCTGTGGACAAAAGGAAGTGGGGAAATAATAATAATAATAATATATGTCAAAGCAGCTTCTCATTCGGAGCGCCTCAATACCCATTGACACATAAATCTATCCATGTGAAATATCTACCTGCATCTTTAAAGAAATCTACTCCCGTACATTTAAACTGATGATTAATCAAAATGTCACTATTTAAAAAATGAGAAGGTATTAAGCATCATAAAGGATGAGGTAGTCTGAGATGTGGAGAGGGATGCTGAATGTAGGGTGGGCTCCTCTTCATGAACTATTTTCACTGCCTTTTCTATGCTTCCACTCACATTTTTTTTAATGAGCTGGTTTTATGTCTGCATTAACCCCTCAGTGTACATTTAACACAGTCTGCTCCAAAGGTAAGATATTCAGTTCAACTACTCCTTTTCCATCAATAGGGCTTTGGGAGGGGGGCGGCCGACCAGCGGGAGGCCTGCCACCCCCGGGGGGTTTTGGGGCCGGGGGAGGGGGGGGTGTAGTGCCAGCACCGTACGTGGCTGGTTTTGGGCGGGTTGGTAGCCTTGGGCTGGGGTGGGCTAGCTTTGGGCTTCTTTTGGGCTGGGTTTCATTAAAACCGGCCATTTTGTGTCACAGGCCACCATTTCGGTGGCTTGTTACACAGCAGCCGGGCTGGGGTGTGGCGGATATAATTATTTTGTTTTAGGTGGTCCAGGCGCACATCGGCGGACCGCGGGTACGGAGGAGGCGGGCTGCTGGGACTGGTGCGGCCCGCTGGTGCGGTGAGGCCGCTGCGGCATGCCGCTGGCCATGACGCGACGGCCGGCGTGGCGGTGGTGCCGCCGCGTTCACGCCACAGGTATGAGGTGGGCTGGCACCGTAGGGCCTGGTTGGGAGGGCGGCGCAGTCGCGCCGCGGTCAGGGTGCGGGGCGAGGGAGGGACGGGGCGTGATCCGCGTGGGTGGCGGCGGGGGATTACAATGGGCATTCCTGTAAGCGAAGGGGGGCCCCACGTTGGGGGGCTCGCGGGGGGGGGAAACAGTTGGAGGTTGCATGTGGAGAGGCCAGGGAGGGATGCAGAGGGTGTGGGGAGGTTTGGATCGGGGGGGTCGGAGGTCGAGAGCCTGGGGGGGGGAAGGTGGGGCTGGGGGGAGCTTTTGGCGGCGAGTGTACGACGGTGGTACGAGTTGGGGGGGTGCGGGGAATGTGGGGGGGTGGGAGGCCCGTTCGGGGGAGACCCTCGAGTGGGGGGGGGTGTCCAGCGGGGAGCAGGGGCTGGGCAGGTGGGGGAAGGGCTGGAAGCACGACGGGCGCGGGCTTTCGGCGGGTGGGGGCAGGGGTTTTCGGGCGGCGGGGGGGTGTTTTTCTCCAGCATGCTGGACCCACCTCCCAGGGACGCTGGGATAGGCGCTCGGGAGAGCAGCATGTGGCTCCACTCGACCGAAGGGATGGGCCGGCTCTGCCTGGTACGGGCGGTCGCGCTCCAACCGAGGGACCATGCCTGACAGCAGGAGGGGAAGCGGGGCGGTGCGCTCCCGCCACTCCCACCCCTGAAGGGTCGTGACGGTCGCCGGGGGGTCGGGGACGGAGATGAGAGAAAGTGGATCAGATGCACAGTACTATTTATGGATTTAGTTAGTTATGCGTTTTGTTGTAGCTCGGGCTTTGCCTGAGGGTATCAGAGCTCTTCACGATAGGAACGGATGTGGGACAGGTGCATTACGGGTACAAGTGGCAAGAGCGAAGTTACATTACATGTTGAAAGGACAATCGTGTGCATACAAAATGCAGGAGGTGGCAAACGGTGCGTTAAAGGAGCACGTGTGCAGGTTATGAAAATGGGCAAGGTGTGTGTGGAGGTATAATACTGCAATAAATGGAGGATGGTCGAACGCAGGGGCAGGAGTTACGTTGGCAATGGGGGCACTGGTGACGATATCGAAAGCAATCAACTGGAAGAGGTAGCCATCGGTGTGTTACAAGGGAACAGTGCCGTGTACAGGTATTAGAGTACCAATCGCAGGTAAAAGGGTATTACTGCTTTAATGGCAGTATCACAGGACATGCGCGCTGGGAGGGCACTCCCACAGGCGGGGAGGATACAAAAATTTCTGTTCTAAAGGGTCTTCCTGCAGGTGATGGTGAGGGCACGAATTGCTTGGGAGGTGTATTGAAGGGAGCAAGCGGGGGTCTGTTGTGAAGGTCTGGGAGGAGTGGGCTTTTCGGGGTTGTGGCAGAAGTTTGTCCGGATCCTCACTGTGTTTTCTGGAAGGGATTAGGCCATAGATCTTTCCTTTGGATGGTGGGAGGTCCAAGGTGTGGATTGTTGCATGTCGTGATGGCTAGTGCCTCCGTAGAGTTGCAGTTCCTTCGCGGATGAAGAGGGGCCAGCGAGGGGTGGATAACATGGGTGTGCTGTGGTCCCTTCATTTGGCCCCATATATGAGGCGAGCTGCTGAAGGGGGAAAAGACTTGCGGGGGTCAGGGGGATTGGGGAGGCCAGTATGGAGAGTATTGCAGTAGTCCAGCTGGAGAGGACCAGCAAGGGGGCCAGGGTTGTCGGGGTCTTGCTCCGGGAAGAGGTGACGAATTCCCCACAGAAGGCGCAGTGGTGTCGAGCAGGCTTTGCACTTGACTTAATGGGGGAGGGTTGAGTGAGTGTTGTGTCGGGTATGACTCCAAGGGATTTGGCGTTGTTGACAATGATGAGTTTATGGTTTAGTGGATTCTCTGGTCCATCTCTGATTGTACCAGGGCTGGTGACGGTGTGTGGGAGTGGAGGAGGTTGTGAGAGGAGAGAGAGCTTTGATCGGGGGGTTGCCATGTGGTTTTAGTGGCAGGAGATGGGGTTGGGTATGATGGAGCCCCAAAGGGGGGGATTGGGGGACGAGTGGACGGATGGGCCCGAGGTTGGGCAGGAGGACCTGGTGCAATTGGACCATGTGGGGGATTCTGAGGTGGAGGGGGTGATGCGGGACAGGGGTGGGAGGGGGAGAGCAGAGTAACGGTGTTTGGTAGTATTAGTACGTGGAGTGGTGTGGCTCACTGGTTAGAGGCGGCAGACCCAGAAGCAGAGAACGGCCCGGGACCAGGGTTCAATTCCCGACGCGGCAGGGTCTTGGACCAGGGTCAGCGGACTCGGCAATTCTCACCTCGGTGCCTACTCTAACCAGGGATCACACTTGGCAACTCTGGGCATTAAGCTTGCCTCATCTCTACAACGGCCCCCCACAGACGCCGGGGATGCCTGGTTTCACCTTGGAGATACCCAGAGGGACCATCTCACAGGGAAAGCCAGGACGGGTTCCCCAGTGGTCTTCAGCGCCGGGACGCTTACGGGCAGCTGTGCGCTTTACAAGACCAACACATTTACATTTACATTTACATGTTCCAGGTATGCCCACGGCAAGGAGCGCCGAGTTGGACGGCCCCCCCCGGCTCCAGTGGTTTGGCGGCGGGATCGAGGGACGACGCCGGCCTTGACGCCAGGTAAGGATGGTGGCGGAGCGGGGAGTGGTTTGGGTACGCCTTTGCTGTCGGTTGGGGCGTATACCGGGGGTATAGGGGTGCGTCTGGGAATGGCGAGGTATGTGAAGGGGTGCCGGGTGGGCTGCGGGGAGGGGGTAAAAGGGGTCAGGAGTGCTGGGCATAGGCTCATCGTCGTTTGGGATGGGGTATTGGAAGCCGTCAATGTGAACACAGGGATAGTGCGGGGTAATTGTTAAGGAGGTGAGCGGGGTCCGGATGCCACCCCCCCCTCCCCTTTTTCTTGGAGCCGCTGATGCCGGGTTTGCTTGTTTCCCCTGTCGGGATGGTGCTCAACATGGAGCCCGGTCAGTCTCGGTTGAGCCGGCAGCAGTTGGGGGCCGGGGGGTAAGTCGGTCGCTGACTTTGTTACGGCGGAACTATCGGGAGGTCACATGTGGACATGGACGTGTCGCGGCAGATCGCGGCAGCGGTGGGTATTGGCGCTTTCATGTCAAAGTGTGATGGTAAGTCGCGTTCTGGTGGCTTTCGGGTCATCCGGAGGATCACCGGTTGGTGGGGAACCGGTTTGACAGGGGCAAGGGTGGGGGACAAAAGCATTGCCCATGGGTTGTTCGATCTCATGTGCACTGTTTGGTCAATTCAGTTCCTGGTTGCAGTGGGCTTCTTCCTGGCGGACAGGCTCTGAGACGGTGACACACGATCTGGATGACTTCTTTCTGGTGGGGCGGCCGGGCTCAATGGACTGCCAGCGGCAGCTGGTCAGTTTTACGGGCATCGTGGCTGCTTGGGGGTGCCCCTGGCGCCAGAGAAGACGTACGGTCCTAGTACGGTGCTGTTCTTGCTTGGTGTAGAGCTCGACTCCGGGCCATGGAAGCACGCCTGCCAGAGAACGGGGGGGCGGCAATGTTGGCAAGGGGGGCAACAGCACTGCCCGTGGGATGTTCGATTTCGGGTGCGTGTGTGAGCCATTCAGTTCTTTTGCAGTGGGCTCTTTCCTGGCGGACAGGCTCTGGTCGGTGACGCACTATCTGGATGACTTCTTTCTGGTGGGACGGCTGGGTTTCGACGCACTGCCAGCGGAGCTGGATGGTTTTTACGGGCCTTGTGGCTTGCCTGGGGGTGCCCCGGGTGCCAGAGCAGAGGCACGGTCCCAGTTTCGGTGCTGTGCAGTGCATTGGTGTAGAGCTCGACTCCGTGGCCATGGAAACACGCCTGCCGGGGGGACAAGAGGACGGCAACCGCATCATTTTGGGTCTGACGCTGTCCGGTTTGGCACTGCGGCATCATCGACTACGTTTGTCGTGGGGCTACTGGGGGATTTGCTGGGGGCAGGCGTTCTTGGGGCATTTACATGGTGCCTATGAGCGGACATGGGTGGAATTGCGGCGGTCGGGAGCAGTGAGGCATGGGATCGGTGACTGCAGCAGGAGCAGGTGGTGTGGTTCAGGTGGAATTTGATGGATGGGGGCTTTCGGGGGTGATGATTCGCCATCGGTGGGGGAATGGGGGACATGGCTTTTGGAAGGCTGGGCGGGGGGTTTGGTCGAGGAGGAGGTGACAGAGGGTATGCGGCAGCACAGATGGTACAGGGGCAGTTTCACGGGGTCTATGAGTGCTTTTGCAAAAGGTTCCAATCCCAGCTGGGGGAAGTATTGATTTAAAAAAAAACACAGGTTTGGGGGTCCTGCGGCACGCCCTATGGTGTATGGGTGAGGACCCGACAGCGTTACAGAGGCATTAATCTGAAGTGGGGCAGCAATGGAGGCTGCGCGCCAGTTTTGAGGAAGGCCTCGGGCCCTGGAGGTCGGACTGTTGGCGGGCGTCTGTCAGGCTGCGGGGTGTGGGGGGTGAAACAATGACTTGAAGGACATTTCTCGCTTCTCACATGTGTGTCTTTTCAGGTGCAGGGGCGGAGCCACCTGCGGCGGCGCTGGAGATTTATATTGGCGGACCCTCATTTATAAAGCGAGCAGAAAGGGGGACCGGGGCAAGCACCAGAATCAGAAGTTGGAATGGGACGACAGGTTGTTTCATTGTCGGTGGCACAGGACGGGGGGCAGGTGCTGGCATGTGTTATGGCCGGCTTTGTGTGAAGGGGTAAAGGGGAGAGTGTGTCGGAAGTGGCCTTGGTAGCGTGCCAGGGGTTAGAGTTGGTGGAACAAGTGAAGGGGGACCAAGTTAGAGTTAAGGCGCGGGTAGGTGGGGTGTCATGTCATTTGGTCAGAGTTTCGGTCCAGGCGGGTTTGGAAGGGGGCTGAGAGGCCAGTGGCTATAGATTGGACCTGCAGGAGATCTACAGTGAATTGCAGGTTTTGGGGGAGTAGAAGGTTTTAAAGGGATGGAGCGCCAAGGGCTTGGTCCGGGGCAGTGGAATTTTCAGGGAGGATGGGGGTACACCTGCCGGTGCGTATTGGAGTTGTAGGTGGTACACTTGAAGGAAGCTCTGGATCAGGCCATTGGTGTGCGCAGATACCTGAATGTCCAGGGTCCTGGGGGGAGGGGGGGGGGGGGTCGAGAGCCGATAGCCCATCTTTCGAGTGGTGGTTTTCCTAATATATGGGGGAAGTGTAGGCGGTCTGTTTTTGGATTAGCGGGGGTAGGTCAAGCACAATACAGTATTTAGCCACGTGGAGAGGCAAATTGACGATTTTTCTAATTGTTTACTGTTTGTGGATTGGGGGAACCAGTTTAGGGGAGGGGGTGGGTGGTTGGTCAGGAGATTACATATTTAGTGAGGCCTAGTTTTGTACGGCACAGGCCAAGGGTTTTCATTGTGTAAGGTGCACCTGCTTCCAATAAAGTGGCCTTTATCACACCTATTCTTTGAGTCTCTGGTCGGTGCTGTTTTCCTCCCCCCCGTTGGGCCCCAATAGGGCTTTGGGGGGGGCGGCCGACCAGCGGGAGGCCTGCCACCCCCGGGGGGTTGTGGGACCAGGGGAGGGGGTGTAGTGCCAGCACCGTACGTGGGATGGTTTTGGGGGGGTTGGTAGCCTTGGGCTGGGGTGGGCTAGCTTTGGCTTCTTTTGGGCTTGGTTTCATTAAAACCGGCCATTTTGTGTCACAGGCCACCATTTCGGTGGCTTGTGACACAGCAGCCGGGCGGGGGTGCGGCGTATATAATTATTTCCCCTCCTCCCACCCTGGGTTTTCTTTCAGCGGAAAGGGGGGGTTTCAAGTTTTGAGTCCTGGGGGGCAGGGGGTGGGGCATTTCCATTTTTTCTGGGTAATGGGGTTTTTTGTGGTGCGGTGGGGTTTTTTGGAAGGGGTTTTCTTGGGGGCCGGTGCATCGGGGTTTGTTTGATGGTTGTGGGGTTTTGGTTGTGTCGCTGGAGCAGGTGTGGGTGTAATTTTCTGCCTTTGGGGGCGGTTTTTCCTAATATATGGGGGAAGTGTAGGAGGTCTGTTTTTGGATTAGCGGGGGTAGGTCAAGCACAATAAAGTATTTAGCCAGGTGGAGAGGCAAATTGATGATTTTGCTAATTGTTTACTGTTTGTGGATTGGGGGAACCAGTTTAGGGGAGGGGGTGGGGTTGGTCAGGAGATTACATATTTAGTGAGGCCTAGTTTTGTACGGCACAGGTCAAGGGTTTTCATTGTGTAAGGTGCACCTGCTTCCAATAAAGCGGCCTTTATCACACCTATTCTTTGAGTCTCTGGTCGGTGCTGTTTTCCTCCCCCCCCCCCTGTTGGGCCCCAAAAGGATGTTCAGGAATGCCTCACTTTTGGCTTGAATATAGAATTTTAGCACTCTAGTTTTCCATTAGATCTCTGTGGTGAAGCTACACTGGGGAGCCAGCTGACAGACTGCTGCTGATCTTGGAAGTAGGTTGCACTCAGCATGCCAGACTTTTTTCTGACATGGATGAGGAAGATATTTGAGAATTCGTAGAAAATGTGTTCTAATTGTAGCTTCCTAGCATTGTCCATAAGTTCTATGACAAAAAGAACAAATCAAAAGAAAATCCCCAATTTTGTTCATTTGCTTCAGCCTTCTCCGTAAGAAATTATTTAAATTCTACAGGTATGATTCAATCAACATGGACTTCAGAAGGGCTTCTATTTGTCATAAATATGGAACGTTAACACTCTAGTTGTTCATTAGAACACTGTGGGAAGCTGCCTTACAACACTGGGAAATCAACTGACGGACTGCTGCTGGAAGTAAATGTTTTACTCGCCATGCCAAATATTTATCCCACATGAATGAGAAAGATATCTGTGGATTCGAAGCAAATGTGCCCTTGTTTTGGATTCTGGGGCAGCATAATTTCCATGAGAGAATCATGCGAGAAAAGTGTTTTCTCTCAAGTATGGTTCATCAAATCCCAGCAGAAGATCTGCATTTTACACAGGTTAAAATCACTTTATATTCCTCTAAAGTTTGTGAAATTGGTTTGATGTCACCAACAATATTTACCTTCCCACCCAAAAAAGTCAACTAGATATGCTTCTTGTAACCTTCCACTTAAATAGTCCCATGAAAAACACCATCTAACAAACAATTTTGTGAGTTACACCATAAATGTACTGGGATGAAGTAAGGTTCGAGGCAAACTCCGTCCTGGTCAATAACTATCTGGCAGTGCCCTCCCTGGATTATCTTGCTTAAGCATTCCCTGTCCTTAGATACCACTTTGAATTAGTTCATTAATGGAACTGTTAGCGCGCATCCCCATCTTAAATAATCATATCAATACCATGCCAACGGCTAGGACAATGAGCAGTGTAGGTCCGATACTGACATTGGTGGTCCCCAATTGGACCCGTTGCTAATACCTACGGAACAAGTTCAAAATTCAGAACTGAATCATTCTTAATAAGAAGGATAGACACGGGTATAGTTTGAGTGTTTATGTAAGGAATTAATAGGCAAGTTACATAAGATATGCCATCAATAGGTTCCCGGGTATAGCAAATAACTCATAAATACAAAGCACTTATCACAGTTCTATATGAAATCCAGCATTGATTCACCTTCTAACGGTGAGGAAAAGAGGGTTTGGGGGTACAGTGAAAATCATGTCCTTTTATTCTGGTGGCTTAGTGGACTAATGCATCCACTGTAAGGGCCTGTGTTTGACCTCATGGTCACATGATCAAATCCCAGTGGGTCCACTCAGTCATTGATCCTTCTGAGGTCGATAAAATGAGTACCGTTGGGTTATAATAAACATCTGTTATTCAGCGCCAAGATGCCTACGGATGAATGTACGTTTTACATATACACGTTATGTTATACGACTTTAGACAATGGCTTTCATACATCTCTAAGCAGCTGCTTGGTTCTCAGGATATGCACCAATGGGGAACAAGCAAGAAGAAACATTTTACTACAGTATACATTCGAGGATTCTTTCATCATACAATTACATTGGATGTAGTCGTTCTTACAGCTTATTCAAGCATTCTAGTTGATACGGTGTACAACGATAGCCTGGGACAGTTGGGATGTCCTTGATTAAGCACATTGCAGGGAGAAATCTCAAGGAACACTCCCCTTTTATTAGTGTAAAGCTTGTAATTCTTTATTTAGAACAAAAAACAAAAGTAGTAGTCATCATGTGGTGTATTATGACAGTGATTCAAAATGGAGGACAGTGTAAACACAACTTATGGTTAGAGTAAGCTCAGTTTCTGATGTATTTAAGGCAAAAGAAAAGGAACCCAAACCAGGGAGAGGGGCTCTATTTGAACCAAAAAGGGAATGGAGCACCCAAATACTGTAAAGTAAAAAGAAAGGTTTCCCTTTAGGTAATAGTATAGCGTCAAAGATCCATCACACCCGTTCACTCATCACGGACATTCTGCGTGATCCTATCCAAAATTTGTGAAACACTTACAAGGAAGAATTACAACTAAAAATATGTCAAAGCAGACTGTTTATTATAAAGTTAAAAACACATTCCTCCGAATGTACAATTATATTAAAAATCATTACTAGACAAATTGATAAAAAACACAAAATCTACTCATACAAATTCACAGGAGAAAAATAAAGAGACAATGAACTTTGTCTTGCTCATGTTAATTTAGATTAGCTTGGTCCATCAGAGGGCTGAGTTTTCGTTCCCAATAACCCCAAAACTGTTGACCACTCCAAATTTTAACAAACACTAGAGCGTCGACGCGTTTCGGTAGTCTTAAATTATCACAACCACCTTCATCAGGACAAATTGTATATCCGTCTCATTATTGTGGATATCACCTGTGCAAAGATAGAGCTCTATCTTTACGAGCTGTAATACACGAGACACTGCACGCTGTAAACGGACAGCGGGGGAAGCCGGACGTTGGATTTAAAAGCCACGACCAACTAATACCCCGAGACCAAGACTAATAATTAAATTCCTGTCACCGTGATAAATAGTAAAGGTGGTTCCGCGAAAAATACGAATCAGCAAAAGCCCATACAGCAGCACACAAAAGTAATGCGTACAGCAAATGATAAGGTTTGAAGTCAACCAAATTGAATGGTCGTGCGATTTTGCTTAAGACACAAACTCGCTTAAGAAACTCATATGAGTGGGTTTTAAGATTATTTTATTGCCATACAGCAATTTCTCATTTATGAAAATTGAGAAGGATTCTCACACATGGGCGTTTGCACAGGTGATATCCATAATAAGGAGAAGGATATACAATTTGTCCTGATGAAGGTGGTTGTGATATTTTAAGGCTACAGAAAGGCGTCGACGCTTTAGTGTTTGGTAAAATTTGGAGTGGTCAACAGTTTTGGGGTTATTGGGAACGAAAACTCAGCCCTCTGATGGACCAAGCTAATCTAAATTAACATGAGCAAGACAGAGTTCATTGTCTCTTTATTTTTCTCCTGTGAATTTGTATGAGTAGATTTTGTGTTTTTTATCAATTTGTCTAGTAATGATTTTTAATATAATTGTACATTCGGAGGAATGTGTTTATAACTTTATAATAAACAGTCTGTTTTGACGTATTTTTTGTTGTAATTCTTCCTTGTAAGTGCTTCACAAATTTTGGATTGGATCACGCAGAATGTCCGTGATGAGTGAACGGGTGTGATGTGAGGGATCTTTGACGCTATACTACTACCTAAAGGGAAACCTTTCTTTTTACTTTAAAAGAAAAGGAAAACAGCTCTCACAGTACTGTGCCTGAATATTTACCAGTCATGTATTTTGCCTGTGTAATTGGCTACAACATTGGTGATGTAGTATTTGGCACCCCAAATCACCCACATTTAGTGAATTTGCTGTTTGTGATTATATTCGTGTGCAAGATCAGCGGATGCTGTGCATGCAATCAGTGGCATGATGGACATGTGGGAGATCGCATAGAAGTCACTCTTCACTTGTTGCAGATGGGGGCCTTGTTCATGGAAACTGAATACAGACAGAGCACTTTCTGACACCTCAGCCACCTCATCACGAATGCCCTTGATGGGGTTAGATGGAAATTACAGGTGTACAACATATCATTATACATGAATTAGTATTACATGTAATCTACATGTTATGGGCCAAAGGGAGTGTGCAGTGTTTTTTAGACCTTTTAGCATGATGTCCTTCTTTAACCTATGCTTTTATATGATTTCCAAAACCGTGTCACACTTAATATGCAGGTTTTCTCCTTGAACTGTTTTCTTGCAGGTCTAATAAAGGTCAAGTGAAGTAATTGCTGTGTCTGTCTGCGTATTGTGGACTCTCTTATGGCTTTCCAGGGTAGACAGTGATGCGCTAGGTGTATTTCATGATGTACACAAATACTTTGTTTTTGTATTCATGTTATTTTTGTTTCTGTGAGCAGCTCCGTCTTAACAGCATTATAGGCCCCCTGGCAAAGCAGTGCACCGGGCCCTGCCTACAAACCACTCACAGAAATAAAAATGTAAATTATCGATAAAATTGCGGAGGACCCGTGGTTAAATTCTGGTCTGTGCATAGATTAGCATGGGGCCCCTATGCGCGTGGGGTCTGCCAGCGTGCCCATGCGTTAAGATGGCACTGTCTGTGAGCAGTCTGCTATGCTACTTTGCATACCTTTAGTAGGTCACAGCATTGGTGTTAATTTGTGTCTATGCTATTTCTGTCTCATAACACCCACTTTCCAACAAGTATCAGGGGTTTGAGGCTATTCAGTGCAAAGCTGGTATTACGATTTACAAGCATATTGCTCAATAAAAATTTAGATCGTAAAAACTTTAGCATCAGAAAGTTAATCGACACTGCAGTTTATACCACTTTCTGCTAGGTGGTGCCACTCCGGTTCTCATTACCAATTGAGTGGAATAGGGTGAATATTTGTAAGGGCCTTGTGTGTGTAAATGACTGACACACATACTCTGTGGCTGGGTATCGGCCGGAGGGTCTCGAGTGACCTCCGGCCCCTTTATTTAGGCTCTCTGGCCACGCCTGGCCAGAGAGTGATACATAGTGTGGGGTTGCTTCCGGGGCATTTGGCCCGTCAGGTAATTATGTACACTAGACCGCTACATCATATCCCAAATCAGTTCTTTGATCAGGATACACTTAACAACAGTTAACACACAAAGTCAGCAAGTCTTTGGCTTGGTCTGGGATTAGGTCTGAGGTTGTATTACTGCTGTCGACCACTCTGGTTCTCTTGTGGGCTAGTCATTTCCGGTCTGCCAGCCGAGGTTCTGGGGACGGTGCTTGCAGCTGGTGCCGTTGCTGCAGGACTCTGTGAGAGGCCATCAACGGAGCTGGGTTCTGTCTCTTCACACGTGGCGCCTCCACTTATTGATTCTTCTGCATCCTGCGCTCCGACATCCTCCCCAGGGACCCTCTTGAACCAGGAGATGTTTCAGGTTACTACCTCCCCATTTCGCTCGGCAGTGATGGCAGTCCCCCGGGCTATTCTCACAGTCCACAATCCTGATTCATAGGGGGTGCGGATTTTCCCTCCGCTCCGGTGGTTCCGTATTAGGATGGCACAGCGCTCGGGTTCGTGCTCTCCTCCGCTGACTGGCTTTCTCGTTGGTCAGCAACCTTCTCGCTTGAGTGCCTGCTGTATCACACGGTTCCTGCTCCCAATTGTCAACCATGGGAAAAGTGTCCCGTCCAGGTCCTGCCAGCATCATGGACCACGGGGACCTTTGCGTTGTGCAGTGAGGGATACTGCGATACTCCCCAGGAATTTCTGGAGAGCTGTTTATGGGTCCGTTTGTTCAGCCACTGCTATGCGCAGAATTTTGTTCACTGTCCGCAAGAAGTGTTCTGCTTCCCCATTGGCTTGTGGCCACTGTGGAGTGATGCGGTGATGTTTTACTCCTAACCGGGTTAGGAAGTCCTTGAATTCACTGCCTTGGAATTAAGGACCGTTGTCCGGCTTCACTACGTGTGGCAACCCAAAAAGCGCAAATGTCTTGTCTGAGACTGGCTGTAGATAGTTAAATGCAGTGGATGGCAGGATTTCCACGATAGGATATTTGGTATAGCTATCAGCCAAAACCACCGTGACTCGCCCATCTGGGAAGCTCCCAGAGTCGAGGCTCACCCATGACCAGGGTGACGGAGCAGGATCTTCAGTTATCACGGGAGCTAGTGCTTCTGGATTTCCAGTGATTTGACAAGCTCTGCAGTTTTGCACATTGGTGTGTACTGCTTCTTCTAGACCCAGGAACCACACCTTTTCTCACATTCTGGATTTCGTTTTTCCTGTTCCTTGATGGCCTTCGTATGCCAACACGGTTGCCCGCTCTTGGAGGCTTTGTGGAATGACGATGCGTGACCCTCGTAGTATTACGCCACTCTCAGCAGCGCTGAGTTCGTCTCAGACTCTCCACATTTTTCCTAGCCGCGTCCGGCTCGGTCCACCCTGGATGTCCTGGAGAAAACCTTCTCACGATCCTTTTAGCAGTGCGTCTGTTACTCTTTTGAGGACCATGTCTATGTCCATGTGGGCTTTAATTTCTTCGATGGAGAGTGCTCGTGGGCACGACCACTGAGCGATCATGTTGACAAACTCTTCTGTTCTTGAAAAATTGGCATTTTTCCTTGTGTAGGGTCACTCCGTGCTCTGCAAGACGCCTTAGGGTGGCTCTGAGCTGCGGGTGATGGTCTTCTAAGGTCGCTGAGTGTATTAGAATGTCATCACTGACGTTGATGACACCTTGCAGTCCTGACAAGACTTCTCTTACAGCGTTCTGGAATATCTCCGCGGCTGATGATATCCCGAAGTTTAGTCTCTTGTAGCGTTGAAGCCCTAGATGTGTTGAAAATGTGGTTATGTAGCAGCTTTCTTCTGCTAGTTTCAATTGGTGGTACCCAGCATTTAAATCTAGTTTCGAAAACCACTGGGATCCGTTGAGGTCGGCCAGGATGTCATCAACTTTCGCTGTCAGATGTCTCTCTATCTTTATTGCTTGATTGGGCATCCTCATATCAATGCAGATTCTGATCTTCCCTAGTTGTCTTCGTTTTTCAGCGATTACCATGGGAGATACCCAGGGAGTCCGTCCTGTTACCTTCTCAATCACTCCCTGCTGCTCAAGTTTCAGGAGTTCCTGTTCCACTAGTGGCCTTAGGTGAAATGGTATGCGACAATGTCGTAGGGTGACGGGCTTCAACGCTATATCGATATGCAGTTTCCCTGGCGGCCTCTTCATGCTCCCTAGACCTTCAAATAGTTGTGGGAATAGCTCCAGGATGTCTTCTGTTTGATGTGACTTCACTGCATTTGCAAATGTGACCAGGCTCAGATCTTCGGCGGTATGACTCCCGACCAGTATGTCTGCTTCCCTGTCAACCACGTGGAATGTGGTCATAACTTCATGGTTTTCCGACTTGACTTGTACGGACCTTTTTCCTTTCAACGGAAGCGGTGTCTGACTTCCATATGTGAGGATTCTAACTTTGGATGGTGCTAGCTCTGGTTTTGGGTTTAGTTTCTTGTAGTGTTGACACCCCATGACGTTCACAGATGCCCCGGTATCGATAAGGGCTGTGACAGGTGATCCTGCGATCTCAATGGCGCATGTTGGTTGTGGTTGTCGTCTTTCTTTGAGATCACTCACAAAGGATATGAGGTAGCACTCTTCTTCCTCATCTGTGGATGAGTCTTCCAGACATTATCTGTGGTGTGCTGCTGTCGGTGTTCTCGAGGTGGCAGGTTCTTCCATCGTGAGATGTCTTAATGCTCTCGAAGGTGGTCTTCGACCTGGTGTTCCCCTGTTTCGCTGTCCTCCTTGGCCTATGCTCGCAAAATGGTTGGGGATTTCACATTTTGTGCAGGTTCTTCCTTTTGATGGGCATTCTACCTGTGGGTGTTCCTCTTTTCCACAGTATCCGCATTGCGGCCGTCGCGAGCTTCTAGTGGCCATCTTCCACGCCCACTGCGAGTAGGCGTCCAAATGGCATCTGCTCGCTCTGTCTTGACTGTCACTGTTTGGACAGCCGGTTGATTAAGTGTGGCTTCCATGGCAGTCGCTCTGACGCCAGATAGCTCATGTGAGTGTGCCAGAATCAGTATGTCTTCTAGAGAAATGCGTGGTTGTCGAAGAATGAGGGTCCGCAGGGTCTTGTTGCGGCATCCTTGGATTGCCTGAGCTCTGACCTCCTTGGCCTCATCGTCTTCGGTACACATGCTGGCTAGCTCTTTTAGGCACGCATGAAAAGTGTCCATGGACTCCCCTTCTCTTTGGCGGGCTTGTCTGAGCTTAAAGCGTTCATAATCGGGATTGAGTTGTGGCGTTCAGGGCCCTGACTGCTGCGTCGTAGTCAGTGATTGCTCCTGTGTTTGGGAGATGCGCAAAGAGCTTGTATATTTCATCACCTGCGAAGTGGAGCAAAAGTGACCGTTTGACAGCGCCATCTGTTTCCCTCGTTGCTATAAAGTAGTTGTCGAGCCGGCCAATCCACACTTTCCTCCTGGGTGACGCAGTGGCGGGATCGATTAGTTCGCTGAAAGGAGGGAGTGCGCTAACTTGGGAGTGCGGGTGAGGTGGTGGTGCCGTTGGAGCTACAGGTGGTGGTGCTGCGGCTGCAGCCTGGTCAACCATGGTACGCTTTGGTTATGCCTCAAGAATGGCCTTCTTTCACGTGATTTGCCTGGCGTGGTGAGTGTGGTTGTTAGCGCGAATTATGCCAGGGTTGCCCTTGTTTAGTTGGTGTGTGCTGTCGTCTCCTTTCCTAGGCAATTGGATGTGCCAGTGCTTGTTGCTTCCTCCCTGCTGTGCTGCCTGACTTTGGTGCCTGGTTTTGCCAGTGCCCGTTGTGTTATAGACCTATGGCAATTGGGTTTGCCAGTGCTTGTTTGCTCTTTCACTGTGCAGGCTGTGTTGTCCTGGGGCGTTTTCAGCTGTGCAGAGAGAGACCGCTATCAGCACAGCTCTGATCTCGGCAGTTAGGGCTGGTGGCGCCCAGACGATAGCGCGGAGGCTCGTGCAGCCAACAGCAGTGCGGGCTCGACCGGATTCCTGCCGGGAGCACCAGCGCGCTATATTCAGGTGACGGAGTTCAGCAGGCAGGCGTGCGCTGGGATGTTTTGTAGGTACTAGGATGCGGTTGGCGGTGGGCGCTGAGATTTGCTGCATGCCTTACTGGTTTGCTGGGTTGTAGGCCCACAGCCACACTCGTGTCTTCGCCGTTTTCTGGCACGCTGGCAATGGGGTTTTTTCTTTTCTGTTGGCCGGTTGCGGCAAACTGGACCTGTTCGCCGTCTTTGTGGGGACCCTGGGATCCCATCCTCGTTGCCAGTGTAAGGGCCTTCTGTGTGTAAACGACTGACACACACACTCTGTGACTGGGTATCGGCCGGAAAGTCTGGAGGGACCCCTGGTCCCTTTATTTAAGCTCTCTGGCCACGCCTGGCCAGAGAGTGATACATAGTGTGGGGTTGCTTCCGGGGCATTTGGCCCTGTCAGGTAACTATGTACACTAGACCGCTACAAATATTCACTACACGTGGCGAATAGCATTAGTCAAGGGTAAGGTATTTACCATGTGTGGTAAAGGCCTTTTATCCTGAGATTTCACCATCAAATTGAGGCATGATAGGCAGAATAAATTTTAATACACCAAAATTCCCCACGTTTTGCTTTTTTTCCGGTCTTTTCTCTGATAAATGTTGCCAGTTTTTACCTGATATTCTGCGACAATTAAACAAGGCATATGTCTCTCAGTACTTGTAAGCAGGATCTTAATGTTGCACAAGCTCGTGCACAATTCTATTAAATGTGGGCCTAATTATTTAAATAATTTCCACTCCATTTCCTCAAAATGCTCTCAGTACTTAACTTGTAAGGAGGGTCGTAGAGTTGCACAAGCTCGTCTACAACTCTATTAAATGGGGGCCTCATCATCTAAATAATGTCCACTCCATTTCCTTGTGTACAACTTAAACTCCTGTCGAGTTCTCTAAAATCTGGCACAGATCATGCCTTCTTGGATTTACGAACGACACCAATGTCATACGACGATTATTGGCACACCAAAGTGCTTGAAGCATCGCAGGTCACAGCAGTGTAGCAGTGTATCCCTAGAATTGGCTTTAACAAAGGTGCCACATCAACAACCCAGACACACAGTATGTCTGTTTAATCTGATGCATCGGTGTTTGTAGACTCGTCGCCAGTGTTGTTTCCTCTATAAATTGACATCTTAAGTGATTTATCATGTATAAACAAGAATGTAAATGAAACTTATCACTCAGAAGTTTGTTTGAGGGACTGACTGTTCCAGCAGACTGCTTTCCCTAGCAGGCTAATTACCAGGGCTGCGTGTTTTCAGCACGATCAAGGCACATTAGTGTGGTAACCCTGAGGGCTCAGCAGGAAAAGTCTGGCTCAGATTTTCATCGAGTTAGAAGAATAACAAGTGTTTCAGCTGATGCCTCAGAGGGAGATTCCGGGGTACCTGCTGCCTGAAAGCCTCCAGTGTCACATGTGCTAACCAAAGACCTACATGTGAGACCAGATGCAGACTTTGATTTTTTCGTTCGTTTTAAAGAATTCACATTCTATTTAAAGTCAACCTGGAAAATGTAGGGGTGACAGTCCTTCGTGGAGATGAGGGGGCCTGGTTATAAACTGTAAGAGCTTTTTTCGAACCTGTCTGGAAGAGAGAAAAAAACGTACTCAGGATAAGCTTTTTCAAACAGTGCTGGATACCGCACGCGCCATTTCGTAGCGCTGGAAAAATGGCATAGCAAGGGTTCTATTGTCCTTCATGCAAGCCAGCAAATTATCCCTACATACTCTGTATTGATATTAAAAACAGCCACTAATTGTAGCTAATAGACCTCTCATGCCCCTGTGCACCGGTACCACTGCACCACCTGCACTATAGATAGTTACGTTCCTGCGCTGCAAATGACATCTGTGACAATTACTTTTCCAAAACCAAAGCACACAATGTCTTGACCTGGGAAGGATAAAGGGATGAGACCGCCCTGCCAAGAATCAACCCAGTCATATGCTGGTCATTCACAGATCTTAATTGAAAGCAGTTAAATAACTGAGTTGTCCCACCCGACTAATGTAACACACTATTCGAGACAAAGCAAAACGATTCTATCAATATACAGGCCTCAAAATGTGCCTCCTCAGTTATCTCTACGTTACAGTCTCTATTTCCTGCAGGATTAATCAGCCGTTCATCCTTCTGAGGTCTAGAAATTAAGCACCATTGAGTTTTTTAATGGCTGGTGCCAGCTCTGTCTTCTTTACTTGTCAGGGGTATAGATCATTAGCATAGCAGGTACAGCAGCACAGTTGATTAGGGGTGCAAGGGGCCCATTACAACCCAACTATGACTGACATTACTAACCAAGTGGGGTGCAGAGGGGCCTAACTTCCTTCTCTGCATTAGGGGCTATGACACCCCTGCAACCCCACTGGCAGCAATGCCAAGCTCCTAGATTTGTACATCTGTCCCTGCCTTTCATTCAAAAAGCCAGTGGCGGCTCATCAACAAGGGCATTTTGGACAATGTCCTTCCACCTGTCAAGCCCCCCCCACAATGCCCCTAAACTCTGCCCACTCCGCTATTTATGTTATTAGTATTTTAGCTCTCCAAAACTCTATTCTCTGTTTCCTTTCTTCACCTGACTTGTTACATGTTTCCTAGGCTCACAACTTCCTACTCAACACTGTCTTTATTAGATTTCTTTCCAGCACAACACTGGTGCTCTTTCCCAATCTATTAGGGTCACTCTCATGCACACTCGCTTCAAGGCACTCTGTCCCCCCTGGGCGGCCTTAGGCATGTGCAAGCTGTGCACCTGCACAGGGCCGCCAAACCCCAGGGGCAAGCACGCCAATATATATCCTTAATATAATAATCCTCTGAGGATGGATACATATTTGCATGGCGGCCCCGGTCAGGTTGTTGGTGGCCTCCGGTTCTGTTCTACTTCCAAATACCCTAAGTGCGCAATGACTGTTTGGTCGGCCCTCTCAGGCCGCCCAAACAGTCATGAGCACCGGAGCGCCGTGGCTCATGACGAGCTCAGCTCGTCATGAGCACCGAAGGTGTTAAGATCGCTGTTGAACCAGAGGTTGGATTGTTTGGACGATATTCTTTTTAGTTGTTTAGGGGCTATGGTATCCGTGATGATTGACATAGAATAGAAGTAGTGATCAGTGTGTTTTTGGGCTTCTGTCATGGTGGGAGATGGAAGCCGGGTTTCACAAATTCGCAGTAGGCATAGAGAGTGGGTTAATATTGTGGTGCCATGGGTACATTTTTTGGGCTTTCTTAAGTTGGCCCTTGGAGGCGATTAGTTTTATATTTAGGTAGAAGATGACACAATGATGGTCGGTCCAGCCGCAAGGGAGAATAGAGTCAACAAGTAGGGTATTCTCGTTAGCTATGATTAGGTCAATGGTCGCTTCTTTTTTCATGGGTTGGACCGCTGCAGGCTTGAATGAGGTTGAGGTCCTGGAGGAAGGATTTGAAGCAATTCATGAGCGGGACATTGATATTGTTCCAATGGATGTTGAAGTCACCAAGAAAGATCTGGTTGGTGTGATCGTCATTGTGGGAGAGGATAACCTCCATGATCTGTTCAGAGAAAGAGCAATTGCCCCCAGGGGGGTGATAGAATGTGTGAAGGGAGCATTTGGTGTTGCTGGTGGAGAAGATGACAATCTTAAGATACTCACATGAGGGCAGAGAAGAAGTGGGAGATTGTTTCACAGAGGCTCAGTAAATACAGGCTACGACACCCCCAGTGCGTTTTGAGCGGTCTAACCTAATGATGCCATACCTGGGAGGTACCAAGATATCCATTGAGAGGTTGGAGGAATTATTTCACAGGTTTCCGTGAGCATAAGAATGTCAAGGTCTGAGTAGAGGTTGGGGACAGTGGGAGTGCTATTAGATAGGTGGTGGGCGGGACATATGTATTCGAGGTAGGAAGTGATGCGAAATAGTTTGAGAATGTCAGCTCGGATAAGATGCAGTTTGGAGTTAATAGTGTTGAGTATAGAGTTAAGAGAGGTGTAGGTAAGAGGTTCCTGTTTGAGGGGAGCGTAGGAATGTGAAGGAGTCCCCAGGCGAGTTGGAGGGCTGGCGTCCGTGAGGTTTACCAATGGAGGCTTGGTGGGGATTGGGTGAAAAGAGGTGGTGGGAGGGTGGGGCCTATTGTTGGGAATGTGGGGGGCTGTGATGGAATATGGAGTGTTGGTGTAGGACTCGTGAGAGAGAGAGAGGGATGTTCGTAGTGGTGACATCCTGGAGTTGGTGAGGGGGAAAACTGGAGTTCTCCACTATGAGGGTGGTGCGCAGGGCAACAGATGTAGGAGGCTAGATGGGTGACCGACCAGGGAGGAGTTGTAATGGAGAGGGGGTTAACTAAGGAGGTGACTCGGAGGGGGCAGGTGAGTGGGTAGGAAAGGGGGTGGTTGCGTCGAGTTTGTGTTTGGGAGAGGGGAATTTCCTGCAGAAATGTTCCTGGTTATGATCTGAGGACCTGATGAGTACGGAGCCATTGAAGATTGTGGCCTTGCCATGGTACAGCGGGGAGGGCGATAGTAAGTTGGGCGCACGCCAAAACTACAATACCCAGAATGTATTAGATTCTCACATAAAAACCCTGAACTGCGACAGCACCAGCAGCAACATGAAATTAGGGGTGCCAATGTTAGGGCAGGCCTAGTTGAATATTCAGATACTCCTATCCTTTTCCCGGCCCCCAGCACGTGAAGGGCATAATGGTGCCCAGGAGGCTGTTGAGTAGTAAGTTCACTTCCTGAATGGGTAAGAGAACCATAGACCCTCTAGCCAAGCAGAGGCACATGCACACCCATTCCCCAAGAGCTGTGCTGCACTGGAGTGTGTTCCCCAGACCCTCACCTCGCCACCATCAGACCCAGACTCTCAGTAAACAAATGGCACAGGGTCAAGACTGATTTGCTTATGGCTGGGTTCAAACTGGAATGGCATGGTGAGCAAAAAAACGATGGATTTAGGCCCAGATCTCTGTACTGGGGTGAATGTATGACATTGTTCTGCATTCTGTCCATCAACTTTTGTTTTTGAATTTGTCACCCCGAGTGGGACGGGTATGCTCAGACGTGAGTCCAGTGCTCTCCATGCCACTGGAATCAAGCTATCCTGGCTGATGAGGGCTGAAAGCCCGAAACCGGGCCTAGGATGCTTGTTTCCAGTCCAGGGAGGACCTGGCTTGGCAGTTCCGGCTGGACTGTTCCCATGGGGCACAGAGTCAAGACTGATTTGCATATGGCTGGGTTCAAACTGGAATGGCATGGTGAGCAAAAATATGATGGATTTAGGCCCAGATCTCTGTACTGGGGTGTATGTATGACATTGTTCTGCATTCTGTCCATCAACTGTTGTTTTGGCTATGGAACAGGACAGGGCTATAGTGGCTATAAATAGTGCATCTGGTGCGATAGCACCAGGGCCCATTGGAGTGAAGGACAAACCGAACCCTAACTATAGCTGCATTTTACTAACACACCAGAGGATGGAGTGCCTTAATTGAGTAAGGTCCCTTAACAACTGGTACAGGGCTATTTAAAGGCGAGGAAAAGTAAAAACCTTTTACTGAAATGGAAGGTAGGTATCCAGTGTTGTGAGACAGAAACAAGCAGAAAGCATGGTTGGTGGAGTTCCTCTTCATGACACCGAGAGAGGAGGTGGAGCCCAAGTTAGGGGTTGGGTATAGGTATTTGATTTCAATTTTATTTTAGAGCTAAGGTAAGTAAATCCTATCAGTGTAATGACGCAAGACATGATTGTATGACTAAATTCATGAAGAAAAAGGGAAATGGTAAAGGTAATAGCACAACTGCTTGTTTCTCTGGGCAAGTATTATCATTTAATTACATTGAAGGCAAGATCTCTAACTTTGTTCAAATGCTGACAATGCCTTAAGTGGTTTGTGGATCGCTGTGTATGATTTTAAGTTTGGGATAGGATGAAGTTGATGTACTTCTCGTCTCTCTAAAACTGCTACATGTTAATATCATTATATCAATGGTGATACAGCATTACTACTTTAAGTGGTGAATTTTTGAGATTTGTAGGCTTTGTCTTGTAGACTTTGCCCCCCCACCTTAACTTAACTTTAAATAAACTTTTTTCCCCAATGACATATACGATTTATTTGGATCATATCCCAATGAAAATAGTTACATTTTAGTCAGAGAACCGGGGGCTCCAAACCGATTTATCTTGGCATTCAACTATGCATCATGTCTATTCTGCATGGGCAGAGGTCCCTTCCAGTGTTTCAGGCGTGGCCCGTGCAGGTAAGAGTGGTGGGTGTAGGGGAGGTGAAATAGTCAGCAGGTAGAGGGCTCGCATACACACACACAAGGGGAGGCCTGGGGCAATAAACGGAGACCACACACTTGGAGTACTGGTGTGGACCGGAAGCCTCGAGCGACCTCCGTCCTTTTATTTACAGCCTTCTGGCCACGCCTGGCCAGAAGGTGCTACAGTGTATGGAGGTTTTTCCGGGTCTCAGCCGAGACCCATGAAACACTACAACGCCACATCCCTTTCCAACTTGGTATTTTTTTCATTCTGTAGTTTCATGAGCAGTCAGCACGCAAAATCAGCTAGTCTCTGACTTGGCCGGGGGTTTGGCCTGAGGTTGTGTCAACATCGTCCTCTGGCTGTTGATGGCCCAGGTTCTCTCATCATCGGAGATGATGGTGTGACGACACTGTTGTCATTCGTATCTGGACCACTGACATCTTCAGTCTGACCAGCGGGTGAGGTGGTTGACTCCTCACTGGGTGCCGGGGTTTCAGGCACGGGGGGAATGCGCTTGAACCATGATATATTTCTGGTTACCTCTTCTCCATCCTTTTGTACTGTTACGGCAGTACCTCTTAGTTTTGATTGTCCATGGTTCGACTTCATATGGGGTACGGAATTTCCCTCCCGGCCTACGCATTTGCATCAGCACAGCGTCTCCTGGGACCAATTCTCTTTCGCGTGCCCGCCTTTTCCTGCTTGCCTGTTCATTGGTCTTCTTCCTTCTCTCTTGAGCGGCTGCCGGTACATAGGGTGCAGGCCTCCAATTTTCTGCCATTGGTAACAAATCTCGCCGTGGCCCCGCAAACATTAGCGACCATGGAAACCTTTGAGTGGTACTGTGTGGGGTGCTCCGATACTCTCGTAGGAAGTGCTGAAGAGCTGCCTCTGGGTCTGTCTCTTCTGCTACCGCTATTCTCAGTGTTTTATTGACAGTCCTCATAAATCACTCTGCTTCACCATTGGCTTGAGGCCATTGGGGTGTAATACGATGGTGTCTCACCCCTAAAGAGCGTAAGAATTCCTTGAATTCGCTTCCTTGAAATGGTGGCCCATTGTCCGTTTTAAGTACCTGGGGAATGCCAAACATTGCAAAAGTCTTACTGAGGATTGGCTGCACATTCACGAAACTGGTGGATGAGGCAATTTCAACTTTGGGGTATTTGGTGTAACTGTCCACCAGTACCACTGTCACTCTTCCATCAGGAAAACTGCCAAAGTCTAAGCTGACCCAGGCCCAGGGTGATGAAGCAGGTTCTTCGGTAATGATAGGTACCGGGGTTTCCGGCAAACTGGTTAACTGGCATGCTCGGCAGGTCCTCACAACACTCTCAACTTTCTCCTCCATATTGGGAAACCACACCTTTTCCCTCATTCTGGCCTTCATCCTTCTCATCCCCTGGGGTCCTTCATGGGCAAGCAAAGTTGCTTGGTCTTGTAAAGTGACGGGAATTACAACTCGTGATCCCCGAAGGATGAGACCGTTACTTGCTCTACTGAGTTCATTGTGCACTTTCCAGAATTGCGAAAGACGCACTCGGTCTGTTTCGCTCCAATCACTGACATTGCGTAGAAAGTTTTCCCAAGAACCAGTTTCTATTGCAGTCTTAACTCTCGTCACCACTTCGTCCATGCCATACTGGGCTACAATGTCCTCGGCTGCTAGTGCTTGGGGACACGACAGTTGGGAAATCATGTCCACGAACTCCTCCCTCTTCACTTCTTTTTCCGGTGCCATATTTGTTTCCATGGGAGGATGTCGTGACAAGAAGTTGGCCGGATTCTTTGATCCGGGTCTGTAAACTAACTCCATTTGATAATGTTGGATTTGAATTGCCCATCTTTCAATCCGAGGCGGTGGATGTGGTGCTGTCCCTTTAAACAACGGTATAAGCGGTTGATGATCGGTGACCATCCGGAATGGCTGGCTGGTGATGTACAGATGAAAGTGGTTATAGGCCCACTTTACAGTTAGGGCCTCTCTCTCTATCTGGGAATATCGGGCCTCTGGTGCGGTAAGAGCCTTGCTCGCAAATGCCAGTGGAACCCACACATATGGTTCTGATTCTTGTGTGAGCAGTGCACCTAGCCCTACAGGACTGGCATCCACAAGTATCTCCGTCTGTCTGGTCGTGTCGAAGTATGCCATTGTTGTGCTGTCTAACAACGCCGCCTTGACCTTGGCAAACGCCTCCTCCTCTATCTTGGACCACCGCCAGGGGTTTTCCTTCTTCGTCAGGTTTCTCAACGGTTCTGCTATGGTGGCCAGCTGCAGGATGAATCTGGCACAATATTGCGCCATTCCCATAAAGCTTCTCACTTCTGATGCCGTTTTGGGGGCCGAGGCACATTTTATAGCAGATGATTTTCGGGGATCTACCTTTACTCCCTCTGAGTCAAAGACGTATCCAAAGAACTCTATTGATTGCTTGAAGAACTGGCATTTCTCCTTATGTAGCGTGACTCCAAATTCTGCCAACCTCCGAAGCGTGGCTTTCAATATCCGATGGTGTTCCTCACTAGTCTTTGCGTGGATAAGTATGTCATCACTGATGTTTAACACTCCATTTAGCCCGGATAATATCTCTTTGATGGCATTTTGAAAGATTTCCGCTGCGGAGGTTATGCCAAAATTTAACCTCTTGTACCTTCTTAGGCCTAAATGTGTCGAAAACGTCGTGATGTACCGACTCTCTTCTGCCAGCTGAAGTTGGTGGTAGCCGGCGTTTAGATCCAACTTGGAGAACCATTGTGCCCCGTTCAAATCTGTCAAGATATTATCCACTGTGGGCGTGAGATGTCTTTCCCTTTTGATAGCTTTATTTGGCATCCGCATGTCAATGCGTATACGTATTTTGCCTGGCTGTCGGGGCTCCTCTGCATTCACCATCGGAGAAACCCATGGTGTCGGTCCTGTGACTTTCTCTATCACACCCTGCTCCTCCAGTTTCCTCAGCTCTAATTCGACTGCCGATCTGAGATGGAACGGAATTCTCCGATGTCTTAGTGCTACAGATTGTATGGCTTTGTCGATGTGTAGCTTGACTGGTGGCCTTTTGATGTTTCCCAGCCCTTGGAACAGCGATGGGAACATTTGGAGAATCTCTTCCGTGTGCAGCGCTTTGACAGCATTCGCAAAAGCAATAAGCTTGAGGTCTTCCGCGGTGTGACTACCTACCAGTAGGTCTGCTTCTTTGTCAATCACATGAAAAGTGGTCGTCACTTCTTGGTCTTCGGCCCTTACTTGTACAATCATCTTCCCTCTTAGCGGTAGAGGTGTTTTACTCCCGTAGGTTAGTATATGAGCTTTCAACGGCACCAGCTGCGGTCTTGGTTTCAGTGCTTTGTAGTGCTGGATCCCCATCACATTGATCGTGGCTCCGGTGTCTATGACTCCTGTTACTGTTGATCCGTCAATTTGAATCTGACACTTTGGTTGCGGTCTCCGCCTTCTTTTGAGTTCACTTACGAACGAGACATAGTAACATTCTTCTTCATCCTCAGTTGATGAATCATCTAACCGCTGTGGGTAGCGGGATTGTGGCCGGCTTCCTTTAGACGGGTGTGTCTCTTGTGTGTCTTCCAGGGCAAGTTGTCTGACTGCTCTGGTTGGCGGTCTCCGACCTGCTGCGCTTTGTCCTCTGAAGTTTCCTCTGGTCCCACTCCTGCAGACGCTAGCAAAATGGTTTGGTCCACCACATTTGGCGCACACCTTGCCAAGTGCTGGGCAGCCATCTTGGTTGTGCTCCTCATATCCACAGAAACCACATGGTGTGCGGCGCGGCGTTCTGGTCGGCCATCTTCCTCGCCCTCCACGACTACTGTTTCGCATTGCATCTACTCTCTCTAGCTTCACTGTGACCTCCGTGCTTGCCGTTGGGTTGATAGCCGCTTCCATCGCCGTGGCTCGTGCATCTGACAGCTCGTGAGACCTGGCCAACATCAATATTTCATCCAGCGTAATTCGAGGCTGTCTTAATATTAACGTCCGCAGATGCTTGTTCCTGCATCCCTGAATCAATTGCGCTGTCACTTCTTTTGTTTGGTCATCGTCGGGGGAGGTGCTTATTAGTTCCCTCAACCGGGCGTGGAAAGCATCCATTGTTTCTCCTTCCCTCTGTCGTGACTGCCTGAACTTGAACCGTTCATAATGGGGATTTAATTGTGGGTCAAAGTGTGCATTTAACGCTTGTACAGCTACGTCATAGTCAGTCGATATTCCAGTGTTCGGCAAATGTATGAATAATTTGTATAGTTCATCACCCCCAAAATGCAGCAATAAGGATCTTTTTACCTCATTGTCCTTTTCTCTTGTTGCCGTGAAGTAGTTGTTCAGACGACTTAGCCATACAGCCCACCTTGGTGCCGCCGTCCCCGGGTCAATCAGAGCACTGAATGGCGGTATAGGGTTGATTTGTGAGTGTGGGGACTGTTGGATCACGGGCCCAACCACTTGTGCTGCTTGTTGTCCAGCCGGTCCAGCCACCTGCGCTGGGGCGGCTGCTTGCTGTGCTCCTCCCGTAGCTGCTGTGCTTGGAACTGTCGACATTGTTGGGGTGACTTTGGCTGTTGGTCCCTAATGCCGGTCTATCTTGCACTACGTATCACTTGGGGCCTGTTAGTTGATCTTTTCCCTGGGCTGCTACACTGTACACCTCTTTTGCCTTGCGTACAATGAATTATCTGCCTGGCCCTTCACCCCACTTTTCATGAGTTGTCCTTTAGTGCTTTCAAATTGCCTTTTGTTGCACACAATCTCCTTTCTTTTCATATGTCCTCTTTTTTTTTGGGATGTGTCAATGCTTCATTAGGAGTCTACTCGCTCCAACTGCTTCCCCAGACATCAGCCGCGCAGACACTCGACCACGGGTCCGATATGCACGCACCGCTTCCCCTGCAGTGAGGGATTCCTCGTGCCTTCGGCGTTGAAATAAGCCACAGGCCTGCTGCGCATGCGCGCACCACACAGCGCGCAGTCGGGCCTCTCCGTCGCTCGTCACACGGCGAGCCGATACTTCCTCTGTCTCGGGCCTCACACACGCCGGTCCCCACGCAGCCACCACTACGCTGCTTACCGGCCGGAGGCACTGCAGCTCCTTCAGCATCAATTCGCCACCACTGCTTCGGTGACCCACGCCCGAATCAGCGGTACAGCGGCAACGACCGCATCAGCACCGGAACTGGTAAGGCATCCGCAGTCCACCGACAGGGTCCACCACGGCATTCACCACCCTCGTCGCCAGTGTAGGGGAGGTGAAATAGTCAGCAGGCAGAGGGCTCGCATACACACACACAAGGGGAGGCCTGGGGCAATAAACGGAGACCACACACTTGGAGTACTGGTGTGGACCGGAAGCCTCGAGCGACCTCCGTCCTTTTATTTATAGCCTTCTGGCCACGCCTGGCCAGAAGGTGCTACAGTGTATGGAGGTGTTTCCGGGTCTCATCCGAGACCCATGAAACACTAGAACGCCACAGTGGGGACGGTGGGCGGGGTGGAAGGGAGTCGATAGACGACGACGAGGGAAACTTAAATTAAAAAACAAAAAACACTTACTTGCGCTCGCCGCATTGCCGAGTCGGCGATACAGCGAGTGCAAGGTAAGTGGTTTTGGCACAGCCCGTATCTGCAGTGTACAGTTCTCATTTTCCCTTAAACCAATGGGCAGGTCGTACAGCTGTGTACAGCAGTCACTAGGAACACTGTGTGGCTTACAGTCATACCCTGCACCTAGTCCCCTTAGCCACAAAGCTACTGCGCTCAGCCTTTGGTCATGTACTGCAGTCATTCAGCCATGGACATCAATTCACAGAAATGCCAGGTGTAGCGGAAGTGACATCCTACGCCCTTTGACTTCCACTTTCACTTACATAGACATCGTACACAAATACACCAATACACACATATACACGCTCTCACACATAAACACACTCTTACCCGCAAGCACGCACACAATATACAGTTAAAAGCATTGTTTACTTACCTCAGCTGCCTTGGAAGGGCATAGTCCAGCTTATTGTACTCCTTTTTTATTACAGTACTAGTGAATTATATATTGTATTTATTCACTATTAGTGTAATACAAAATTGACAGAAAATAAAGAGAGTGGAACCCCAGCTGTCCCTGTGTTTCTGGCCCGGAATTTGCCACCTCTGAGACCAGGGGTGGCAAAGGCAGTGCTAGGGGTAGCAAAGAGCAAGCCAAGAGTCAAAGCTGGGACCCCTGGTGGACCCTAAATGACGTGCATGCATTCATCTCTGGGTGTTGCTGGGGTACTCACTCCCCCAAATGAGCACCATATGACCGTGGTGGTGAACAGCTGTCCCTGTGTGCATGGTCAGGGTTCACGGCAGGCCTGAGCCCGGATCTCCAGCCCCTGGGCAGCCAATAGGCACAGCGTTTAGCATTCACCAGTGCACTGGCCTTGTACCCTTCTGTACACTTCCCACGTAGGCAGTGCTTTTCTTAAAATCTTTTGCTAATTAACAACTTTTGGGGATATCCCAATGACCTTAAGTGGTGGCAGGTGTAGAACCGCTTTGCTGTTCAGGAATCTTTATTGTGGTAGTTCAGTGCATATCCCCTTATATATTATTCCTGCTGATAACTAACCCTGGGCGAAGCACTATGCTACGCTCGCGGAGTTTGCGAAGTTTTTGCAACTTCGCACTACGCGAGCTGCACGTAGCACAGTGCGAACATGCGTAGTGCAGCGTAGCGTAGTGCAGCGGTCATTTTTTGCTTGTTTGCGGTCCTGAACGTCATGTTCGCGACCGCGAGCAAGCAAAATTACATCCCGGCGAGATTCTCAACGCGAGGAGGTCAGGTTTCTCATTTTGAGTGGTTGCGCATGCTCGCGACCGCTCTCAATGAGAAACTACCTGTTCGCGTTGAGAAAGCTGCCGCTCAAGTAATAATCTGCTCGAGCAGCAGAAAACTACAGCTCACACTGTGCAAGATGCCGTTTTCAATGCTTGCACAGTGCCGGATGCTTGTCCGCACTGTGCAATCATTGAAAATGCATCTTGCACAGTGCGAACATGCTAATACGCAGCTCGCGTAGGGCTACGTGAAGTTCGCGTAGTGCAAAGTGCACTTCGCGTAGCTTCGTGTAGCGCTACTTCGCGAACTACGCCCACCCTTACTGATAACAAACGTTGGTAGCATGTTTTTAAGTTCTCCTTGTTATTGTTGTGTAAGCAATGTGTAAGAGTCAGAGAAAATGATGCAATTTGTTCACGGTGGGTAGGCAGTTTGATTGAAAACAGCTGACCATCCTCAATAAAAAAAAAAATAAAGTAAGTATTTACTCACTATAGCCAACGAGCATAAACAAGCAATTTCATTTCAGATTTAGACTGCTGCTTAAATAATGCAAAAAAGAAAGCAGAGAACAAAAAAAAAAAAAACTAATTTCTCACCTCAAACGTCTGTAAAATGGGATTAGCACAGCATCATGCATGATGAGCTAGAAACGTGACCAAGCCCTTTGCCACCTTTGCAGCAAAGCCTTAAAGCACCTAGTAGAAGTCAAAGCAATACCCTTTCAGGCTTATAGTGCCATATAAATTATGCAAAAAAGGAAGTAGGGAACTCTGGGTAATTCCCAAGTTTTAGGTGGGGAGCAGTTTTTTATGTGTGTAACACTGCGACACCTGCAGTGGCTGAGATTAATTCAGGCATTCTATCCATCACTTTTTGTATATTTCAGGGGATGTCAGAACTGCCCCCTGTCACTGTCGTAACTGAGATGACCAAAATCAAGTGTTTGACCCACTTGCACACTCTGTTTTCTCTTATTTTATCAATTCCAGCGTGCTCTAGGGTGCACCTTCCGTACTAGGGTGCGTCCAAAACAAAATTCAACAGCGTGTCCCGTCTGGGAGACGTCCCCTAGTCACAGCTCTTTTGTCCCAAAGGGATAACACAGTTAATGGTGAGTTCCAATTAATCGCAACGTTTTTAAGTTCACATTCATTTATTTTTTCATTGTTTTCAAGAATTCCTTCACTTTTATAAGCATTTGATTTTCAAATCCAAATGAATTGTGTTCAATCTCATTCTTCAAACATATCCATCATCCAATGCATTTCGGCTATCATTAAGCCTTCATCAGGAATATAAGTCTACAATCAAGAGAATATGATACATGAGGTAACAGAAACTATTTATCACACATATAATGACTTAGTCAAAAGGGAAGGTGAAATGGAGAGAAGGCCAACGCCCCCAGATATAGGTTTTCAAAATGTATAGTAGAACTAAATCACCCGTGACTTTGAAAAAATGAATTAACATGAATCAAATATATTCACATAATCCTAAACTGTAGGCAATCGTTAAGTAGATATAATGGCCAAAATGAGTATCTTCAAATTCGAAATTACGCGCTCATCGTCTCTACATATAGTGCAAAATGCGCTAGGGCCATTGTCACATAACTTTCAAAAATAACAATATCTCAAACTTCGCGCACATCGTCTGTTTAGGTAAAGATTCAAACCAGTTCATTACGCGCCATTGCAGTTGTTGCACATATTTCGAAAGCAGACAACGATAAAACAATTAAACATAGCGTACATCGTTTGAAGGAACCAAATGTTCCTATCATCCTGGTAAAAGGTTCTTGATGATAAACTTACTTGAATACAAAATAATACAGCTTCAAGTGTTCACTCGATAAGTTGCTCGCGTCTAGAGTGCGTGAGCGTTTCTGCTCCAGATAAGCTGACAACCATAAAGATAAAGAAAGGACTAACTTTCTAGTGAGAAGAGTGAGTGCCATATTGGAAAGATGTAAACTGAGGGCCGCTATGCTGCTGTAGAGAGTAGTCGCATCTACTCCTTCTCCTGACCCACGGGACATGCAGCTGGGAGCTGGAAAAGGACATGCCGATCTTCCCCAAACCAAACAAAATTAGTACTGCAGGAGGTACTACAGTGTTACAGAAGACCCTGGTGACACTCTTTATCCTTCTTGGAAGACATTGGAGGAAGGCGTACACGCGAGGTGTCAGTACAATTGCAGAGATGGCTCAGCGCGCTGGTGCTGCTTCGAAACTGACAAGCGCGACAAGCGTGAACAAACGATCTGCCCCGGCAAGTATTGTCTCACCAACTAATCAACAACTTAAGAAAGGAGAAAAGGCAGAAAAGGCTGCCAAAGAAAAAGAAAAAGCGGGAGCCAAGACAACGGTGCAAGTGGGCACACCCGGACCTAAAGGGCTGCAACAGCAGAGACGCTCACAACCAGACAGCGGAGCTTTAAAACAGGCGACCGCCGTGCCCACCAAAGATCTAAGGCAACCTACCGTTTCAGAGGCTTTCGCAGGTAAAACCCAGCCGGTGATTCTGGTTTCCGAAGCTCCTGACGAGACAGACACGGAAACAAACGCTGAGGCAGCACCCATTGACCACGAGGACGCAAGTACGGCGGTTGCTAGGCAGCAGGAGCTCCAATCATGCACGCCTCATGCGGGAGTCGCGCTGAGAGACGGAAACGCCGAGAGTGCTGAAACTGACACAGGAGCAGCCACGGTGAGCGGAACCGACCAGGTGAGCAGGGGGACGCTAGAAGAGACAGGGTCAGAACTCGGAGACTCGCTAAATCTCAACAATGCTCAAATGTTAGAAGCCCTAATACAGATAAATCCTGCTCCCACCCCTGGAGACAAAAATACGCTAATAGAATCTTCTACCTGGGGGAGCATGAGAAGCGTCGAAAGTCGTACACCAAGGGGGGCTAAAGGGAAAAAAGGAAGGAGAGTTCGTTCCCCTGAAGGAGAGAAATTCTACTCGGTGACTGAAGGCTCTGACTCCTCCTTACTGGGCACAGAAGATGAGGGCGGAACTACAGACTTCTTGCCAGAGACAGAATCAGAGGGGTCCCATACTGGTAATCCCAGAAACAAAGAGACACAAAAGAAAAAAAGAAGAACCATGATAAAACGGGACAGAGACATAGACAGATCAGCATCAAGCACAAATAGGAAATTGCTCTGGGACTACGGTAATACCTCTAAAATGTATCAGGAACATTGTCTTGAAGAAGGAGTTGATAATTACGCCACAAATGCCACCCAAGACAACACCGTACCACCACCTCAAGCAACCTTAGATGGGATGTTTACTATGTTAAAGCAAATGCACGTGGAGGCTAGAATAGAAAGTAGGAGAGCAAGACAAGACACTAAAAAAATACAAGCAAGTATTAGGAAAATGAATAAAAAATACGAAGAGGTGGAAGAGAGAGTTGTACAGGTTGAAGAAAGAACAGGCAGATTGGAGGATGAAGTTACAGGCTGGCAGTCTTTCAGAATGGAGCAAGGGAAGGTGGTCGAGGACTTACAATGGAAGCTGGAGGACTTTGAGAACCGCCAGCGGCGGAATAACCTGAGACTTCTTGGCTTGGAAGAAGGAGTGGAAGGGAAGGACCCAAGGGGGTTTGTGGTCAAACTGCTGAAAGGTGCATACCCAGAGGCGCAGTGGCAATGGGAATTAGAAGTTCAGAGAGCACACAGATTCCCACTGACGCAGAAAAAACCAAGAGGCGCTAGTCAGGATATCTTAGCAAGGGCTATGCTAGTCTTTTTTGGGAACTTCCTGGCTAGGCAGGAAGTCATGGATTCTGCCAGACCAGACAAAAAGAAGTCATTTGAAGGGGTTACATTTTTTGCTAGGCCCGATTTCTGCCACGCGACCGTCGAAAGGAGATGGAAACTCAGGCAGCTAATTACTCCGTTTCAGCGTCAGGGCTCTGAAGCATACCTGATGTTTCCAGCGAAGTTGAAAGTTATTACAGGGGGTCGTGTCAGAATGTTTTTCTCAGAGATAAAGGCAGGCGAGTACCTTGCAGAAATCACGGAGAATCAAAGGGGCAGGAAGAGCAGGGACACTGAGCCAGCATAAGATGCATATTACAATACCGAAGAGGTATTGAATATGTTAGCAGCATGGGTAGATAGGGCAGGAGAAGGAGGCGACACTACAGCAGTAAGCAGTCACACATAGGTTATGCTTGACCTATTTGCCTGTAGAATGGGGGGGGTAAGTAAAGGGAGGGGGGTTGACGGGGGGTGGGGGGAGGGAGATGGAGGGGTGGAGAAGAGCTAAGGTTATGTACAGCACAAGACAAGAAGATGTATAGAAATAAACAAGTGGTAGCATATTTTAAGAGGAGGGCCTTTGGTAGTTCAACCATTGTGATAAGATGGCGCTAAGGTTTGCTACTATTAATATCTGCGGGCTAAACGATGGTGGGAAAAGACAGAAAGTCGCAGCTATGTTTAGACTATTGAAGTTGGATGTAATATGCCTTCAGGAGACGCATGTGAGGGGAAAGGATAAATACCTTATGCACCAACTTGGTTATGAAGTTTTAGCATGTACACAACAAGATTCTAAAACAAAAGGAGTGGCTATTTTCGCGAAGAAAGGAACTATACAGGTAAAAAAAAGAAGGAAGATGAGGGAGGGAGATGGGTTATGGTTGAAGGGGAAACAGCTGGGGGACGGTATACCATTGTCTCAGTATATGGCTCTAACGAGGATGAACCTGAATTATTTGATTTTTTAGATATTGAATTGGCATTGTGGGCAGAACTGGTGATATTTTGCGGGGACTTTAACGTCAATGGGTTGTCAGGGTTGGGTCTGTCGGGTGGGGGGATGCAGGGTGATCGTAAAAAAAGAACACAAAGGGCTATTGGTAATCTAATGTTCCACAATGCATTGGTAGATGTTTGGTCAGTCAATAATCCCGCTGGAACGGGCAGCACCTTTTATTCCGCTCCTCACAGGGTAGTTGCCAGATTGAATTATTTTCTGGTCTCTAGCTCCCTAGTACCAGGTTCAAAAATAGAAAGACTTCCTCGGGTCTTTTCAGACCACAACCCCCTAATATTAACTATCCCTCAGCACCTTAGTGTTGTCTATAAAGAATATAATTGGACGTTTGAAAGAGGGCTACTTAGGGAAGAAGAATATGTAAATAGGATGAAGATATGGATTAGACAATTCTGGGAAGTAAACAGAGGTACAGCATCCGCAGGGGTGGTCTGGGACACCTTTAAAGCCGGGATAAGAGGGGAAACATTGGCCTACACTCTCCACAGGTGTAAAAATGAAAAATTAGAATTAACTAACAGACTGCGTGACTTAATGGAGTTAGAACAACAGCTCATCCAAGCGGCCATTACCCAAGAACCCTTAGAGGAGATCCTATTGGAAATAGAACTGAAAAGAGCCGAGGCTAGTGAAAGTTTGGCAAATAAAGCAGCAAGTAATTTTCTAATGAAAAAGGAAAAATGTTATGAATTTAACGAGAGGGTAGGCCATATGCTAGCAGTTCGTATTAGACAAAACACGGCAGCAGGAGAAATAAAAGAAATCAAGGATAAAGGGGGAAAAGTTGTGACTAAGGCAGAGGAAGTGAGGGAAGTGTTTAGGGAGTTCTACTCTGATTTATATGATCAAGATCTTGGAAATGCTGACATCGAGATAGAGGATTACTTAGCAGGAACCTTACACGAGGAACTGGGCGAGGAGAATAAGGAGACACTGGAGTTACCATTGACATTGGGGGAAGTGCAAAATGCAGTATCTAAACTCCCCTCAGTAAAGGCTGCAGGACCAGATCAAATTCCGGCGGAATTCTACAGAATTTTCTGGGACATCCTGGGGAGTGATATGCTGGAAACCTTAAGTCAAGCGCAGAGGGGGGGAAATGCTCCACAGTCATGGGCAGGAGCAAACATTATAGTAATCTTGAAAAAAAACAAATCACATTTGGATCCCGGGTCATATAGGCCAATAGCACTCATGAATGCCGACGCAAAAATCTATTCCAAGGCGCTTTCATAAAGATTAAGCAAGGTAATTGAGGGTCTGGTAGGTGCAACACAACACAGATTTATCCCCGGGAGAGGGACCACACAACATACAAGGCAGATGGTTACCATACTGGATGCAGTGGGCGCCACAGGGGACCCTGCCGCGGCTATCTTCTTGGATGCAGAGAAGGCTTTCGACAGGGTCTCCTGGAGGTATCTGTGGAGGGTTCTGGGCTGGTTTGGTAGAGGAGCAGGCTACATAAAGGCTATATTTAGAACCTACGGCTAAGGTGAGAATAAACAGAGGGTATACTGCTGAAATACGCATAAGACGCGGCACACGACAGGGCTGCCCGTCTTCACCACTGTTATTCGCGTTATATATTGATCCCCTCCTGCGCAAGCTAGAAGGGAATCCTAACATCCCCCCGATAAAATTGCATGGTTTTGAATATAAAACACTCGCTTATGCAGACGACGTGGCGGTGGTTACCCCCGAACCGGAGTTAGCCATTACAGAAATAGAACAGGAGGCAGCTGCTTTTGGGATAGTATCGGGTTACTCACTGAATAAAGGAAAGACACAAATTATACAAAATAAATGGGTTAATTATCAGGACATAAGAGTAGCTCCTGAAGTCACGTACTTAGGTGTCAAAATTACAGCTGACTTGGATAAGTTAGTGGAAATTAATATGACTCCACTATTGGCAAAAGTAAAAGCAAATACGGAAAGAAGGAATAATCTGCATCTGACCTTGATGGGACGGATTAATGTAATAAAAATGGTAACATTTCCAAAATTTCTGTATCTGTTTAGGTCTATCCCGCTATTTTTTGACATCATATGGTTTAATAAATTAGAAGCGATCTTGAACAAATTTATTTGGGCCAAAGGAAAGACAAGGAGAGCCTATAGACACCTAACAGTATCTAGAGAAAAAGGCGGCTGGGGGGCACCAGATTTTAGGCTCTATTATTGGGCTGCCGTATTGCAGTACTGTCAGGGGTTGTTAGGTGGGGGAGGCACAGACCATACAGCGGAAGACAACCCAGGTTGTACTAATGTCTACACTACATTATTGGGAGAGGGGGCAGAAAATGGGTTTCTAAACACAATCGACTTTAGCTATTTTAAACATACACGGTTTAAAACATTAAAGGCGGCCTACAGGGTCTGGAAAGGGGTTTCAAAAAAATTTGGTTTAGGAAGATACAATAATTATACACGACTGTATACAAATTGCGCATTACCAAGGGACATTTTTGGAGATACTATTATGAGGGATTGGCATAACAAGGGTATAGTGAAAATAGGGAATCTCCTCGATAGCCAGGGGAATATGTTACAGTTCGGGGTGCTACAAGCAAAGTTTGGGCTAGAACACCATAGCTTTTACAAATATCTCCAAATTAGAAGTTTCTTAATGCAAAAACAGGGTGGCCTGGAAGGGCTGGGTCAATGCAGAGTCATGGATTATATAGAAGTAGCTAAAAAATGCACGATAAGGCAGCTATACGCGGAACTGAAAGACAGTAAAACTGATGAAAGGGGGAAATATGCACAAAAATGGACAGAAAAACTGGGGTCAGGGGTAGAAAGCTTTCAGTTATCTCTGGACCTAGGTAGAACAGTGCTATGCTCAGCTACCCTGCAATCACAACATTTTAAGACTGTGTTCTCATTATATCATACCCCAGCCAGAATCGCCCAGTGGGGTGGAACAACTGGAATAACATGCCCCCGCTGTGACTCAAATGAAGCAGACATTGTACATATGTTTTCACAATGTCCTCAATTGTTCACCCTGAAAAAGGCTATTGAAGAATTTTTGGATAAATCACTTAAGATCAAGATAAAGCTTACTGATGAATTAATAATGCTGGGAGTGGGGGATACACTAGATGATTTTCCAGTAGAATTTATTTTTGTCTCACTTGCGGTGCTTCACATCTGTATAGCAAGAACCTGGCTGGACAAGGTTCCCCCCCCCGTTCCAAGCTTGGATCTCAAGCCTTCTTTCTATGTATAATTTAGAAAAGGCAATTTATGATAGGAAAGGAAGGAGAGCTAAGTTATTAGGTAAAAGGATTTGGCAGCCCATTACAAGCTGGAAAAACAGTAGGTTAAACCCAGGATAGTCGATGGAAGGTTGATATTTTCTTCTCTCTCTTCTTGTTTTATTTTGTTTACCTACGTTTCTTTTTTCCCCTTGTGCGCAATGATTAGAACATATTGTATACAGGTTTGACGGGTTTTTGGCACAATGTACTAAAGTAATAATTGTAAAAAGTGTAATGTGTGCACAACCACTTGCGCAATTGCTGTATGCTGTAACATATACAGGAATATGTGGATTTTTTTTTTAAAAAATGCTTAATAAAAATATTTAAAAAAAAAAAAAAAAGGAAAGATGTAAACTGTGTACGAAAACCATTCTCAGAATGCATAAGTGAATCTAATAACAGACCAACAAGCTAGTTGAATGAAAAAAATGGAAAAACAAAAAGTTAAAAATTAAAATATAAAAATGAAAAACTAAATCCCAGACTATAGTCTGCTTTTGGTCAATCAATGGCATACATAGCAAGTGCAATGTCAATAAAGTTATTTCAAAGTTCTTATTCTATAGGTAACAGCTAAATTCGACCCTATCATTCATCCTGTTGGGCTTTAAAGTTTCGAGTTTATAAATCCAAACGTTTTCACGTTTCAAGAGTAATTTGTTGTTATCAACTCCTTCTTGTTTTGAGACTGACTCCAAAATTAAAAACCTCAATTGGCTGATGTTGTGTGAAGCTTCATGAAAATGAATAGCAACTGAAGATTTTGTGGATTTATTACGAATGTTAGACTTGTGTTCATTTAGGCAAATCTTCATTTTGCATTCAGTTTTACCCACATATCCTTGCCCGCAAGGGCATTTTAGGAGATAGATAGATGATGTTAGAACTGTCACAAGTTGCGGTCACTCTCAATTTAATGTTATATCCTTTGCTTGGATGAGTCATGGTATTTCCTTTTATTATGCAGTTACAATGACTACAGTTGCGGCAGGGCAATGTTCCTTTGAAGTTTTGAATATTACTCGGTTCCTTGGTTTTGATTAAATTACCTAAATTGGGAACTCTTTGATAGGCAAAAAGTGGAAGATCATTGAATATGTTGTTAAAATCAGGTTCTTGAGATAACAAGATCCAATGTTTATTCACAATTTTTTTAAAGATGTTGCTCTTGGTAGTGTATCTTGACACCACTACCATCCTGGTAGTTTCTTTGCTCTTGTGAGTTTTTCGTAAAAGTTCTGTCCTGCATTTTGCTGCACAACGTATTTGAGCTTCCTCCAAAACTTTCATGGGATATTCTCTTTCCTTAAATCTTGTGGCCATTTCTCGAATTCTAGTTTCAGACTTATCCACAGGGGAAACAATTCGCTTAACTCTAAGCATTTGAGAGTACGGCAAGTGTTTTTTGAGAGAATCTGGGTGGAAACTCTTATGATGAAGAAGGTTATTTCGGTCAGCAGCTTTCCTGTAGATATCAGTATCAAGATCGGAAGAAGGAGGACTGATAACTACTTTGTACAAACAAGATACCGACAGAAACCGAGCACTGCATTTCAACAGTAATCACCCCCGGAGCCTAAAGGAAAATCTGCCTTTCGGGCAATATTTAAGGATCCGTAGAAATTGTCAACACAAGGAGGAATACAAAAAACATGCAGACAAATTAACCACGAACCTGATGGCACGTGGATACCCCCAAAAATTGCTTAAACGCTCGCGAAAAAGAGCTTGGTGGACCCCAAGGAATGCTTATTGGAAAAAGAGTAAAAGAAAAATTGGACAGAATAGTACTAGTCACTACGTACTGCCCTAATTCCAATAAATTGAAAAAGTTGGTAAACAACAATTGGCACCTATCTATGCGAAGATTTAAAGAAACCACCATTATTCGCATTTAAAAAGGAGTCAAGTATTGCCAATAGACTGGTTAGAGCAGCCTTACCAACGAAAACACATCCGACGTTAAGAACGATGATTGGATTACCACCCATAACAGGCCACCATAAGTGTGATGGATGCAACTGTTGTGCTTTAACTGAAGAATTATTAGTTCAAAACTCAACTTTTGATGTAATGCTTGATAGGCTTTTACCTCAAATGCCTGGTAAAAAGAACTCTTCAGGGGTGATGAACAGATAATTTAGAAGGGTGGAGGTTCAGTTAAATCAATGGCCTTAACACGAAATTAGGATTGATGAAGTGATGCACTGCATTTATGTATTTAGTATTGTTTAGTACTGAACATCAAAATTGCTTGCATTTGAAATGTTTTTAAAAGAGACTGTAAATAAGATTTCGACATTAAATATAAATCATTTATAATTGTCCTTTCACAGCTACCCCTGACGAAGGGCTGGATTTCAGCCCGAAATGCATTGGGTCCGTAATGAAATAAAAGAATGCTGCTCTGAACGATTTAGTGTATTCTGATCTTATTTTCAAAAGAAGTCTGGATGGACACATGGAAATACGAGAAGTTTTTTGAATGCAGCACGATATATGTGGATTTGATGAATGCGACGACAGCAGAATGACAAGCATTATGAAGAACATTGCATAAACTGTTAATAAGGTCTAATGGTTTAAAATAGAGTTGGATATGGCATCCTTACATGCAGTGCACCTGGGAGTGGAGCGTGCAACTGCGCGCTCCCCACATGTTTATATTTTAACTGAAGAAGGGACAACTTTCAAGCACAATGACAGAATGTGGAGACATGATTGCTTCACAAACTGTAAATCACGGAATGTGATTTATGGGATCAAGTGTCCGTGCAATTTATTGTACATTGGCAAAACAAATCAGGAGATTCGATTAAGGATCCAACAATACAGATCAAGAATTAAAAGGAAGGTTCCTAATGCTCCATTGGTGAATCACTGGCAAACCAAAAACTATAAAGACACGGATGTACGATGGACAGTCATCATGAAAGTTGAGCCGGATCCACGAGGCGGAGATTTAGAAGCAAAGCTTTTACAAAAAGAAGCAATGATGATTCTGAAATTCAATTCTGCCACTGAAGGGCTAAATGAACTGTCCGAAATATATAAGTTATAATAAAGCTATCTCTCACTACCTCTAAAGTTCAGGCCGGATTCAGCAACACAACCCCAATATATTCCTCATCTAAGCAAGACGCACCCTTAAATTCATAGGAGTTACATCCAATCCGATTTACAGAGAAAATAAACTTGTGCAACTAGTGGATTAGGATTTTACAGATCACCTGAGCATCTTCCCAGTGATCCCCCCGCCCAACAAAACAACTACATGTGCGAGGACTGGGCAATTCTACCCTGTCCCACTGCTTCAAGCCGAGTAACTAAGTGTAGACCCCCGAAAAAATTGTGGATTTTCTTCAGTATAAAATAGAATCTGAAAAAGAAATCCCACCTGAAAGATGGCGTCCGCATTCGTGAAACTAGGCGAGATATAGGGTCAAATAAAATGTGTCCCACATCAATACACCCTATGAAAATCTTTTTCGTGTTTTAATGATTGGGATAGACCACAAATGTTCAGCTTAAGAATCCCTTATTATTACGATAATATTGAAACGAATTGAAGAGTGGACATCACATTCGCCCGAAAAAACTACTAAGATGGCGCCGAAATTCTTAGATAGATCATGTGACATGAATATAGGGTGTTTAAACACGGAATTTCACAGACCGGCCGGGACTGAGAGACCGGACCGCGATTGAAGGGAGTAGCAGCACCAACAACAGGTAAGGAGTTCCCTAACCGCTGCAAAAGACGCGGGTGTAAGGCTTTTTGAGATAGTGCATCTCAGAAATGAAACTTACAAGTCGGCAACGAATCTAGAGTGACACGATCCCGTTTCTTTTTCCAGGCACTTGGCGGTAGTGTCGAGGGATCTTTCTCTAACAACGGTGGTCGCCCCATGCTTTAACAACCAACTTTGGGACTTAATTAAAAGACAAATAGGTAAGAAAGGAACTAAGGTGTAAGATGAAATAGATTCACATGGACATGCTGGATTCTAACATTAAAACATCCCATTTGCTTTTCTCAACAGAGTGAAAACACCAGCCACTAACATAAAGTGAGTAGGGTGTTAAACCCTTTGAGTTTGGTGCAATGCCTTGTGTGAAATTGATGGAAAGTAAAGTTATGTGTTTACTGTTTAGGTGGTTCTGCGCCGTGGGTGTTGGTGATGTAAAGACCTCCTAACCAAAGTGACTATTAGAGAGGTAAGGTGGCTGTCGAGCCAAAAAACAGCTTGATAGATTTTTTCATAATTAACTAATAAGAGTCTCCCCTCTCTTTCCTTTATCCACAGTTTACGGTCCTGATGAGAACTCCGTAACAAAAGGCAGTTTGAAACGTGTAGACCTTATCTTTTGAACCATAAGACCATCTAAAATATTATGCACATTAGATTGATTTATTTCGCAAATAGGATACTATGGTTCTTGTAGAAATTGTATGAAAAATGTACAGATAAAATATTTTTGCTACCAGAATTTGACAGTGTGAATGTGTGGAGTGTGAGAATTGTAGAAATAATGTGTATGAATGAATCCATGGGGTATAATGTTGAATATGTATATATATGTTGATTCTATGTTCTTTTGAAATGTTTTTCTTTTGAAATGAAAAAATCCGCTTGAACAAATGAAAAAATGAAATTAAAATAAAAAACAAATTAAGAAGATTAATTCACAAAGACTAAAACGTTGCCTTCATAGTGTTTTATTCGTATGTTGGCATTAGAAACAGAGACTTTGATTGAGATTGGCAGCATTGGCAATTGTTTTGTATTATACCCTCAAATATTTGAGCAAAGCCCCAGGGATGGCAGTCCCTGGGGCAGTGTGGGGGGGATTGGGTCCCCACACTTTTTTTCTCAGCCCCCGGGACCTGTCCTACCAGGGGGCTACAGAATAATGAGGTGCGGAAGCCCGCGGTTCATTTTAAAAAAAATGTGAGCGAATCTTGGCGTTTTTTTTTAATGCTTTTTGGGGCCCTGGGTGTCCTTGTGGGACCCTGCCCTGAGCAGGCCTAGAGGGTCAGTGTGTTTCTACCCTACCCCTTTTCTTGTTTTTTAATGTTTTTTTCTACTGTTTTCTTGTGACTCGGTTCTATCAAGACACAAGATGGCTGCCAACAATTCCTGGCTTGGAGTGTTGGCATTGAAAAACACAATCTATTACAGGGCTAGAGGGATGTTTACAGACCGAGCCTAAGTATTATCCCCCGTAGGAATCAACAAACAACTACAAACTTAGGGGTCTAGATAAGGATTCAATCGTAATCCTCTGTTCGTCATAACCCTATCAATAGTACAAGGGTACGAACACAATAATAATACTACCAAACCAGATCACAAGATGTGAAGAACCAGTATCGTGAGTCACCCCTGGTGTAGGATTCCCATCAACAGTCTTGTAATGATCAATATTATCATTTGGAAGTCCTTATCGGGTATTGTGTCTCTAGATCATTGAGACCGGCATACCCCGATAACCAGATGCGGGGTAGCGACCCACAATCACTTGGTACTACCACATGGTGTTGATATGATGGGAAGTGCAGTGTAAGCAAAAAAAGTAGGTGGTGATCTTAAAAAAGGATAGGGAACTCAACCCAGAAAACTTTAATAATTGTTGGCCCCTTCCTTAATAAAAACCAGAACAGTGTAATATCGTCATCGCAGTCCAAACAAATAGCTGCGAGGAGACCAACATGTTTCAGCCACTAAGGGATAACTCCTTCGGCTTTCGTCAGGGTCTCTGTTCTAAAATATTACTACTGCATTAATTGTGAATAAAGTGTGAAAAATAAGAAAAAAACACACAAGTGAAAACCAGTAAAGGATATAATGTTCCTTCGAATGTGTCACATCCTCTCTTCGGAACCTGGTTGAATATTTACTGTTTAGGGAGGACAAACATACAGGAAAATCACAATCCGCTACCCTGGTCTGTAGAAAACATATTAAATTGTTTCACCAAAAATGTAACTGCTTGCTTACTCACCCAGAGTGTCCGGGGAGTGGACCTCACCTCTTCCTGGACCTGGCTCAGGATATATGAGACCCCGCTCTACAATAACAAAACCAACTGCGTAAAATACAAAGACCAGAAACCCAGACAAGATACTGCTATGGCGATGTATAAATCTACGTAGTCCACGGTGTTCTGTACATGGAGTTAATTAACACCCATCAGAAGGTTCACACACAACCTCTATCCACCTCCCTGTCAACTATAGGCTAACCAGAACCTGCTCTGCACAGCTTCTTATATACCACATATGTCTGGCACAATGCAAACCTCTAATATTTGGCTAGCAACACAGGTAATCATACCTGTCCGTCGGTATCTCCGGCCGTGACTGAGTCAGGGGGAGGCACAGTCACCTGTGAATTCTAGCTACTTGACTGTTAAGCTTAGCATCACACAGCCAATCGATATCTATGGGGGCGTGGCTGGCCCGGTCGCCATCATTCCAAAGATCACTAACATATCTGCACATTTATATCCACCTGCCGCTTACCATCTTGGTAATACTCGCTGGTGGTCTCAGGAGCTGGTAATGCCCCAGTCTTGGCAATGCCCTGTCGCCCAAACAATCCCAGCCGCGCCCCGTATTATCGCGTGTACTGCCGGTCTAGAACTACCGAATGACGTCACGTCATACCTAATTGTAGTTCTATCTACGGAATGTACTTCCGCATTGCTGGTGGAGCGAGGCAAGGCGCGGTGTGTCTCAAAAGACACTCCTCACAGACATGCCTGATCACAATACTGCTCCCTCGTGGAGTAGGGACTTACAAATCGGCCGTTTTCGGAAGTGCCAGCTTTCACACTCCTCCATGGCCACCTGCAACGCCCGTCCTTTGGTATTGGTGGTAAAAAACTACAAGATGACGTCATGTCATTAGTAAATGTAGTTTTTTAGTTCCATAAGTATTTTATGACCGAGCAGACTTAAGCAAAAATACTAAGTCCACAGCAGGACGCAATTGCTATCACCCATCGTCACATATGTCTTTAGATATAACAGAATACAAAGAGCCTTGTAAGCGTGGCACAACGCACTCACTGTCCGATGATACACCGCTGTGTCAAGCATTGGTATTAGCGCGTGTATGGGCATAAAGCCAGGCTGCAAAGAGTAGACAGAGAGTATTCGTAAAATAGCGGACCCCTGTCCTGTAAGGGTTCTTTAGGGGTACGTTCGCTATAAACAGCTACCCTGAGAACAGTGATCGCCGTCACATGTGCCCAAAAATACTGAATAAGTCATCAAACTACCCTACCATGCGCGAAACGCTGGAAATAGATATGACTGGTAAAGAGCATCAGACCCCAAGCAAAATATGCGTGAAAGAATCGATAAGTAGTGGACTATGCTCAAAAGAAGTGGACTATGCTCAAAAGAAGAATCATGTTATGTACAAGGACAGATCCTAATGAGCTTGGTCAACGATATGTCCAACGCATAACCCTGAATGAATGCATGGGTGGAGTAAACAGGTGCTCAGGACAAGGCGAACCACGGAATGTCATCGTTCAGCCCCTGTCTGTCTGTCCCCAATTTGAACACCCATTTTTGTTCCCGAATGAAAAGATATCTGGACACATCACTCACATGTGGTGGAATATGTGGTTTCTCAAGAACATGCCATTTGAAGTCTGTCTCGGCATGATTACATGTGATAAAGTGCTTGGTAAGTTTAGAGATGTCTTTCTTACAGCGGAAAGTACTTTTGTGTTCCTGCATCCTCACACGCACCTTTCTCGTGGTCATGCCCACGTATCTTTCATTGCACGTGCAAGTGATCAGGTAGATCAAGTGGGTGCTGTTGCAGTTTGTAAACTGCCGCAGCTCCCAAGGCTTATCCGTCCCAATGTCCACGCTCGTGATTTTAGTTGTTAAAGGGCAAATGGAACAACCCCCGCAGGGATGGTGCCCTACCACCGGCGGGAGATCCCATAGTGTGCCTAGCTCTCTCCTGGGTGTGGCTTTGGGTCGTGTGTGTACCAAACGATCCCTCAGGTTAGTTGAGCGTTTAAAGGCAAAAAGCGGAAAGGGAATCTTTTCTTTGCCACTGTTCAAAATTCTCCAGTGCTTTCTAATCACTTTTTGAACATAGTTCGATTTAGTGTTGAACGTGCTCACTAAAGTCAGACGATCCAGTGGTGGTTTGTCTGTACGTGGTTCCAACAGTGCATCACGATGATTGTTTGCTGCTCGTTTATATGAACGTTGGACCAATTTCTTAGGGTAGTGTCTCTCTCGCAACTGTTTAGAAAGCTCCTCTGCATGGCGTTTAAAAGTTTCTGGGGTAGAACAGTTCCGATGGACTCGAAGAAACTGTCCAAAGGGCAGATTATCCCTCAGAGACTTGGGATGTTGGCTTTCATATAGGAGCAATGAATTCCTTGCCATTGGCTTTTTGTACAATTCGCTCTCCAAACCCCTTGAGGTGCTGTAGATCGAAAGATCCAAGAAGGGGAGTCTGTCTTTGCTCATTTCTATCGTGAACCGGAGGTAGTTGTTCTTGCTGTTAAGCCATTGATGGAACTGTATGACTGATTCACTCGTCCCTCTCCACACCATCAGAATGTCATCAATATATCTTTTCCACCAAATAATGGATGGAAAAAACGGGTTGGTGGGATGCAGAACAGTGGACTGCTCAAATTGATGGACATATAGATTCGCCAGCGAAGGGGCAAAAATACTGCCCATGCTGGTCCCAGAGACTTGGTGGTAAATCTGGTCCTCAAACATAAAGAAGTTTTCTTTCATGGCTATGGTAGCCAAAGCCATAATAAACGGTACTGGAGTGATCGAGTCCAGTTCCGATTCTCCCAGGATGGACCTGATAGTATCCAGGGTCGCATCCTGGGGAATGGAGGTATACAGGGACTCAACATCCAGAGAGACAAGATAGTCTGTCTCTCGGTCAAATACAATCTCGGGGATCACTCGTAGGACATCCGCAGTGTCCTTAAGAAAAGTCGGCATCTTGCTGACCAGGGGTTTGAGAAAGTAGTCAGCAAACGCTGAGAGCGGTTCCAGTAACGAGCCCTGGCCTGAAATTATAGGCCTCCCTGGAGGCGGTCTCTGTGGCTTGTGCACCTTAGGTAAGGTGTAAGGTAAACATCGTTTACAACGATGTTTTCACAACGCGGTACCTTTACACCGCGGCTGTGACAACGCAAGTCGTTACCACGACTTGCGCTGGAGGGCGCTCAAGGTCTAAAAATTGTTAATTTACTATCCTAACACCTTCCCTAGGGTCCACGGGGACTGGTGTTAGAATAGTAAATTAAACTATTCGAAATCCGCGCCCCCCCAACGCAAGTCGTGGTAACGACTTGCGTTGTCACGGCCGCGTTGTAAAGGTATGCGTTGTGACGGTACGCGTTGTACCGTCATATATCCAAGGTGTAAAAATAAGGCATGATGGGATGCTTAGCCTGCAGGAAAGATGCCTCCGCGGGGGTGATCCAGCCTTCTGCTAAGGCTTCTTCAACCAGAATTTTAATCTCACTTGTTAGTCTAGGAGTGGGGTCAGTAGTCAATGGGCGATAGGCATCAGTGTTGCTCAACTGTCGGAGACACTCTGCCCTATAGGTGTCTACATTTTGAACCACAATGGAGCCCCCTTTATCGGCGGGCTTCACAATTATGGTGCTGTCTTGAGTCAAAGTTTTCAGACCCTGTCTCTCGCCAGTGGTGAGATTGTTATACCGTGATCTCGAACTGTACTGTATGAGATCTAAATCATTCTTCACGGCTAGTTCGAAAGTGAGGACTTGAGACGGTATGGCATGTGAGGGAGGTGAAAACGTGGATTTGTTCCTCAAGCCTGTGTTGGTATCCTTCGCTTCCTCTGATTCCTCAGAGTTTTTGTTCTTGAAGAAATAGTGGAGCCTCAGTTTGCGGAAAAACTGTGCTAATTCCATTTGTAAGACAAATGGATCGCCCTCATCAGTAGTCACAAAGCCTAAGCCCTTATTCAGCACAGCTTCCTCTATGTCTGTTAAAGTTTTAGAACTAAGATTGACCACCAAGCTCTGTTTGGGTTCAATTGTTATTCTTGAGCTGTCCTTCTCGTATGGCTCCGAGTTCCTGCATGGGGGCCTGTTGTATCCTCCCATTGGACCTGAGGTTGTCCCTGTGTCGGTCTTCTTTTGCCCCGTGACCGTCTGGGGCCACGCGCTAAAAAAGGCTGGCTTTAAAGTTTTGGAAACCTGGATTAGTGCCACATTTAAAAAGAACAAAGACGAATCAGATAAAGCCAATAAAGAATTTGCTGATTCGATACTTCAGACTAAACTTGAGAAGTTTAAGAAAGACCTGGCCAAGTTCAATTTGGAAACTGTGTATCCCTACACTAGCGACAATTACAAAGCTCCTGATTTCAATAAGAAAGGGAGAGCGTATGGATCCAACTACTCAGGATCAAGTTCAGAGACAGGAAGTGATTCAGAGGGCAGTAATCAACCTGCCAATGCCGGTAATAACCGTGGCAGAGGAGGAAGATCACAGAACTTCAGGGGCCAGTACAATATGCCCGGCCAATCGTGGTGGCCTCCAGGACCCTGGGGCTATCCAGGTAATTTTGCGCCACCGATGGGCCCTTTTCCAGGTCCTCACTTTCGAACTAGCCGTGAAGAATGATTTAGATCTCATACAGTACAGTTCGAGATCACGGTATAACAATCTCACCACTGGCGAGAGACAGGGTCTGAAAACTTTGACTCAAGACAGCACCATAATTGTGAAGCCCGCCGATAAAGGGGGCTCCATTGTGGTTCAAAATGTACACACCTATAGGGCAGAGTGTCTCCGACAGTTGAGCAACACTGATGCCTATCGCCCATTGACTACTGACCCCACTCCTAGACTAACAAGTGAGATTAAAATTCTGGTTGAAGAAGCCTTAGCAGAAGGCTGGATCACCCCCGCGGAGGCATCTTTCCTGCAGGCTAAGCATCCCATCATGCCTTATTTTTACACCTTACCTAAGGTGCACAAGCCACAGAGACCGCCTCCAGGGAGGCCTATAATTTCAGGCCAGGGCTCGTTACTGGAACCGCTCTCAGCGTTTGCTGACTACTTTCTCAAACCCCTGGTCAGCAAGATGCCGACTTTTCTTAAGGACACTGTGGATGTCCTACGAGTGATCCCCGAGATTGTATTTGACCGAGAGACAGACTATCTTGTCTCTCTGGACGTTGAGTCCCTGTATACCTCCATTCCCCAGGATGCGACCCTGGATACTATCAGGTCCATCCTGGGCGAATCGGAACTGGACTCGATCACTCCAGTACCGTTTATTATGGCTTTGGCTACCATAGCCATGAAAGAAAACTTCTTTATGTTTGAGGACCAGATTTACCACCAAGTCTCTGGGACCAGCATGGGCAGTATTTTTGCCCCTTCGCTGGCGAATCTATATGTCCATCAATTTGAGCAGTCCACTGTTCTGCATCCCACCAACCCGTTTTTTCCATCCATTATTTGGTGGAAAAGATATATTGATGACATTCTGATGGTGTGGAGAGGGACGAGTGAATCAGTCATACAGTTCCATCAATGGCTTAACAGCAAGAACAACTACCTCCGGTTCACGATAGAAATGAGCAAAGACAGACTCCCCTTCTTGGATCTTTCGATCTACAGCACCTCGAGGGGTTTGGAGAGCGAATTGTACAAAAAGCCAATGGCAAGGAATTCATTGCTCCTATATGAAAGCCAACATCCCAAGTCTCTGAGGGATAATCTGCCCTTTGGACAGTTTCTTCGAGTCCATCGGAACTGTTCTACCCCAGAAACTTTTAAACGCCATGCAGAGGAGCTTTCTAAACAGTTGCGAGAGAGACACTACCCTAAGAAATTGGTCCAACGTTCATATAAACGAGCAGCAAACAATCATCGTGATGCACTGTTGGAACCACGTACAGACAAACCACCACTGGATCGTCTGACTTTAGTGAGCACGTTCAACACTAAATCGAACTATGTTCAAAAAGTGATTAGAAAGCACTGGAGAATTTTGAACAGTGGCAAAGAAAAGATTCCCTTTCCGCTTTTTGCCTTTAAACGCTCAACTAACCTGAGGGATCGTTTGGTACACACACGACCCAAAGCCACACCCAGGAGAGAGCTAGGCACACTATGGGATCTCCCGCCGGTGGTAGGGCACCATCCCTGCGGGGGTTGTTCCATTTGCCCTTTAACAACTAAAATCACGAGCGTGGACATTGGGACGGATAAGCCTTGGGAGCTGCGGCAGTTTACAAACTGCAACAGCACCCACTTGATCTACCTGATCACTTGCACGTGCAATGAAAGATACGTGGGCATGACCACGAGAAAGGTGCGTGTGAGGATGCAGGAACACAAAAGTACTTTCCGCTGTAAGAAAGACATCTCTAAACTTACCAAGCACTTTATCACATGTAATCATGCCGAGACAGACTTCAAATGGCATGTTCTTGAGAAACCACATATTCCACCACATGTGAGTGATGTGTCCAGATATCTTTTCATTCGGGAACAAAAATGGGTGTTCAAATTGGGGACAGACAGACAGGGGCTGAACGATGACATTCCGTGGTTCGCCTTGTCCTGAGCACCTGTTTACTCCACCCATGCATTCATTCAGGGTTATGCGTTGGACATATCGTTGACCAAGCTCATTAGGATCTGTCCTTGTACATAACATGATTCTTCTTTTGAGCATAGTCCACTTCTTTTGAGCATAGTCCACTACTTATCAATTCTTTCACGCATATTTTGCTTGGGGTCTGATGCTCTTTACCAGTCATATCTATTTCCAGCGTTTCGCGCATGGTAGGGTAGTTTGATGACTTATTCAGTATTTTTGGGCACATGTGACGGCGATCACTGTTCTCAGGGTAGCTGTTTATAGCGAACGTACCCCTAAAGAACCCTTAAAGGACAGGGGTCCGCTATTTTACGAATACTCTCTGTCTACTCTTTGCAGCCTGGCTTTATGCCCATACACGCGCTAATACCAATGCTTGACACAGCAGTGTATCATCGGACAGTGAGTGCGTTGTGCCACGCTTACAAGGCTCTTTGTATTCTGTTATATCTAAAGACATATGTGACGATGGGTGATAGCAATTGCGTCCTGCTGTGGACTTAGTATTTTTGCTTAAGTCTGCTCGGTCATAAAATACTTATGGAACTAAAAAACTACATTTACTAATGACATGACGTCATCTTGTAGTTTTTTACCACCAATACCAAAGGACGGGCGTTGCAGGTGGCCATGGAGGAGTGTGAAAGCTGGCACTTCCGAAAACGGCCGATTTGTAAGTCCCTACTCCACGAGGGAGCAGTATTGTGATCAGGCATGTCTGTGAGGAGTGTCTTTTGAGACACACCGCGCCTTGCCTCGCTCCACCAGCAATGCGGAAGTACATTCCGTAGATAGAACTACAATTAGGTATGACGTGACGTCATTCGGTAGTTCTAGACCGGCAGTACACGCGATAATACGCGCGCGCGGCTGGGATTGTTTGGGCGACAGGGCATTGCCAAGACTGGGGCATTACCAGCTCCTGAGACCACCAGCGAGTATTACCAAGATGGTAAGCGGCAGGTGGATATAAATGTGCAGATATGTTAGTGATCTTTGGGGTGATGGCGACCGGGCCAGCCACGCCCCCATAGATATCGATTGGCTGTGTGATGCTAAGCTTAACAGTCAAGTAGCTAGAATTCACAGGTGACTGAGCCTCCCCCTGACTCAGTCACGGCCGGAGATACCGACGGACAGGTATGATTACCTGTGTTGCTAGCCAAATATTAGAGGTTTGCATTGTGCCAGACATATGTGGTATATAAGAAGCTGTGCAGAGCAGGTTCTGGTTAGCCTATAGTTGACAGGGAGGTGGATAGAGGTTGTGTGTGAACCTTCTGATGGGTGTTAATTAACTCCATGTACAGAACACCGTGGACTACGTAGATTTATACATCGCCATAGCAGTATCTTGTCTGGGTTTCTGGTCTTTGTATTTTACGCAGTTGGTTTTGTTATTGTAGAGCGGGGTCTCATATATCCTGAGCCAGGTCCAGGAAGAGGTGAGGTCCACTCCCCGGACACTCTGGGTGAGTAAGCAAGCAGTTACATTTTTGGTGAAACAATTTAATATGTTTTCTACAGACCAGGGTAGCGGATTGTGATTTTCCTGTATGTTTGTCCTCCCTAAACAGTAAATATTCAACCAGGTTCCGAAGAGAGGATGTGACACAGTCGAAGGAACATTATATCCTTTACTGGTTTTCACTTGTGTGTTTTTTTCTTATTTTTCACACTTTATTCACAATTAATGCAGTAGTATTATTTTAGAACAGAGACCCTGACGAAAGCCGAAGGAGTTATCCCTTAGTGGCTGAAACATGTTGGTCTCCTCGCAGCTATTTGTTTGGACTGCGATGACGATATTACACTGTTCTGGTTTTTATTAAGGAAGGGGCCAACAATTATTAAAGTTTTCTGGGTTGAGTTCCCTATCCTTTTTTAAGATCACCACCTACTTTTTTTGCTTACACTGCACTTCCCATCATATCAACACCATGTGGTAGTACCAAGTGATTGTGGGTCGCTACCCCGCATCTGGTTATCGGGGTATGCCGGTCTCAATGATCTAGAGACACAATACCCGATAAGGACTTCCAAATGATAATATTGATCATTACAAGACTGTTGATGGGAATCCTACACCAGGGGTGACTCACGTTACTGGTTCTTCACATCTTGTGATCTGGTTTGGTAGTATTATTATTGTGTTCGTACCCTTGTACTATTGATAGGGTTATGACGAACAGAGGATTACGATTGAATCCTTATCTAGACCCCTAAGTTTGTAGTTGTTTGTTGGAGTGTTGGCAGCCAATTAGAATGAAGCTCGTGGTCAGGAGGGTTCGCGAACTCACCGCTGCCACATATATCGAAACCTTTTCTTTTTCTAATTTCTCAGGAACTACTGAATGGATTTACACCATTTTCCAAAAAGGGCTCTTTCTGAACCAAGACCTACCTTTTTGCTAAATTTGGTGTAATTCCGTTCAGCAGTTCGGCCTGTAGCTTTGTCTAAAGTTTCCTATGGAAAATAACATGGGGAAAACACATTTGGGACCCCCCTTTTTCTTGGCCCCCGCTTGACGAATTACCCCGAAACTTTCAAGACATGAGCTGACTGGAGCGGGTCACTAGTTTTAAAAATTTTGCAAAGATTCATCAACCAGCGCCAAAGTTATTGGGAAAAGAAAAACGCTTTTCCTATGGAAACTAGGTCGTAACTATAGCTACCTACTGGCGATGATGGGTAACAGTGAATAATGAGAGTGCTTTTAACTAAGGAGTTCTAAGTGACATTGTTGGAAATGGCCCTTTTGCAGGGTTATCCCCAAACGTTTTGCTTCTTCCTCCTATTTTTTCCTGACCTGTCTTTGTTGGCTTTAGGTCTCTGGGCACTTTACCACTGCTGATCAGTGCTAAAGTGCATATGCTCTCCGTGTAAATTATGTTTTGGATTGTTTTTTCCATGATTGGTATATTTGATTTACTGTTAAGACCCTAGTAAAGTGCACTGAGAGTGTCAGGGCCTGTAAATCAAATGCTACTAGTGGGCTTTCAGCACTGATTGTGCCACCCACATAAGTAGCCCTGTGAAGGTAACTCAGACTTGCCACTGCAGTATCTGCGCGCAGTTTGTAACTGCCATGTCGACTTGGCAATTGCACCCGCTTGCCAGGCCCTCATCTTCCCTTTTCTTACATATGTCACGCCTAAGGTAGGCCCAAGGTACCCATGTGGGCAGAGTTCTGTGTATGTTAAAGGTAGGACATGTACTGGTGTGTGTAACATGTCCTGGTAGTGAATTACAGTGCATTTCGTTTTTCACTATGGAAAGGCTATCTGTCCCATAGGGTGGAATGTGAGTTTATTTATAACATCTTATGTATATCTTTCCATTGGGACAAGATAGGAAGGTAGGGTTTAGTATGCCTGAACTCAGAATGTAAAAATGCATCCTTTAGTAAAGATGCTCTGTGTTTGAAAATACCACTTTTAAAAAGAAAGTATTTTCTTGCTTAGCCATTGTATGTGCCTCTGCTCATTTGTTTATTGGCATTTTGCCTCGCAATCGCGATGGTTGCCACGACCAGCTCGCACCATTGTGCCTGCAGCAACGAGAAAGGTACTGTTCATGAGCCTGTCCATGCTTTCGTGGGCTCATACCGACGCAGACGGCTGAAACTGTTAGACTTTTGTTTTCATCATCGTGGTAGCCCCGGGCAGAGCTACCAACTCGTAAGAACTGTGTTGTTGAGATATTTCTGCAATTTTGAGGATATCTTCCAAAGAATATATTTTTAAGTACTGTATGTTGGACTCTTATCGCTTTGGTCTTGTTTTGGATATATAAATGTTTTTGATATTTTTTTAAACTGTGTGGTGTCCTTTTGTAGTGCTTTCACTGTATTACTGTTGCTTATGTGCAAATGCTTTAAACACTGCTTCTAAGATAAGCCTGACTGCTCCTGCCAAGCTACAAAGGGAGTGAGCAGGGGTTATTTTGGAGTGTAACTCCCTTACCCTGACTAGGAAGAAGGGTCCCTCTTTGGACAAAGGTGCAAACCATTGCCAACTAGAGACCCCCGTTTCTAACAGATGTCAAATAGACAACAAGAGAGAAGCTCCAGTTATCTATGAAGTCACCCCTTCAGTCAGGACCCCAAGGTGAAAAACATCAAAGTATTTACCTTTCCCCTTCAGAATGTTATATTATGTATGCCCCCAAAATCATCTATCCCTCCTTCAAGCTGATCCACAGGCCAGAGGAGTGATAAGGGAACCATACATAACAAGGCGTCTCCTCCCTGTCACAAATAAAAAAAAACGTTAACTCTCTCCACACACACCCGCCACTCTCTGGGCCATCCCTCCGGAAGCTATATTGTATTTGTTTTATTGTTGAACGGCTATATGGTACAGGCGTCTGAAAGCCTACTCCAAGTTGAATTATAAACTAATATAAACTAGGTTACGATAAGACTGACAGGAAAATTAACCAATTAGTTCTGAAGTTCTGTGTTTGAAAAGATTACAATGAGAGTAGACACACACACATTATCACTCATGTGCGCGCGCACACACACACAATCCCACACATCTGCAAACTTAATAATAAGGGAACAGGATATTAAGGTCAAAATCATGCAGTTCTAAACTGCATACACAATTATGAAATGACAGTGAGCTAAACCATGCAATATCTGTTCAAAACACCAATCCACATGCATGCCATTACACCCCCCCCTGCCCCAGGAAATAACAGTGTTCGGTCTCTATGGCAAAGAGGAAATGATTTAGGCTGAATTATGAATAGGAGTTCAATCAATCAATCAGGGTTTTGTGGAGCGCACTACTCACCCGTTAGGGTCTCAAGGTGCTGATGGGTGGGTGTGAGAAGCTCCATTGTGGTCATTCGAAGAGCCAGGTTTTGAGGTCTTTCCGGAATTGGTGCAGTGTCGGGCTTCGCTAGAGGTGAAGGGGGAGATCGTTCCAGGTCTTGGCAGTAAGGTAGGAGAAGTACCTTCCACCTGCTCTGGTCCTGTAGAAACATGGGACAATGGCTAGGGAGAAGTCGGCTGAGCCGAATTAGATTCAGGGAGTATTAGAAGAAAGCATTTTTGTCGTAAGATGCGGTGGAATAGAGATGTGTTGTTAGAGGATATCAGAGGTTAACCACATGGGTGCTGCTGACGAGCTGAGCTCGTCACGGCCGTTGGAACGTTCGCAGGCGGGGCTAATTTCTCCGCTGTGCTGAACGTTCTAAAAACGGGTGTGGCCGTGACAAGCTCGTCACCAGCATGGGGGCGCTGCGCGCGGCCTCCCTCCCCCCCGCACAGCGGGGGGAAACACCCCGCAGCGAAGGGGTTAAGATGCAATGGGGCACACAAACAGAGCGGGCCTGTAAGGTGTTAAAAATACAAAACAACACTTTGGAAAGCCGAAACACCAATTAGTGTTAAATGCAAAACTAAGCAAGCAGCACAGCAAAAGATCAAAGACAATTGCCATTTCAACTGACCAGTGCTATCACTGGAAAAGGGTTAGTTAAATCCCGCAGCTAAAATTCCCATAAAAGCAACCTAGGATATATAAATTTTTTCTAAATACTAGTCAATGAATCTTGATCATGTGACAGAAACTAGTTAGTCTCAGCGAAAATGTATATAAAGTGCAAGTGTCAGGGTCTTCTCCCCTGAGGGAGGACAGAATGTCCTTGAGGGAAAGATATTATTGATATGTACAATAACAGCCTCATTATTCTCATAAAGTTTCACTTCTACTTGCCAAGTTTCAAAACAAGGTTGCGCGTTTAGGAAATGTGCAAGGTGCAACCCTGAGCCCTACGACATCTCGGCATACGAGAGACACAAAATTCAGCAAGTATATTGAGAATTCAGGATGTATCGAACTAATATAAAACTACATTCATATTGGATTAGAAGTGTTGGTATATTTTGGGATATATATGAGATTACTAACTCTGCTTTACCTAAGAGTTAATGAACATGCTACATCCAAGAAGGCAGGTTCTGAGGCTCAAGGTTTTGAAGAAATTATCACCATTTAAAAATCCAAAATGTAGATGTTTTATGATTTTCAATGATTTAAAAAAAAAAAGATTTTTCATGGGCAAATTTAAGGCAACATGTATTTTGCGACTAACTGGTATAATGTTGATTCATCAGGGCCAATTTAGGGTGACCGGGAATCTGTCTATCTATGATACGATATGGACAAGATTTAGGTTTTCACATGGGTGGGATGTTGCCCGGATGGGTACCATAATAGACTGGGATAGATCTCGCTGCCTCTAAGTACGTCATTATGCTTTTAAACATGGTTGAAAATACAGAACGAATCAGGCCAAATAAAATAAGCCAGCCCCCTTAACTTGTACTTATGCTGCTCGTATGGTGTCTATACCCAAAAGTATTCAAACGCTTCTGTTTAAAGCAGTTTGATTGTTTGCACACTTTTGTGCAACATGTTACTGTGTGGATGTTGCACACTTTTGTGCAACATGTTACTGTGTGGATGTTTGTTGTTTCCATTTTAATTTTTTGTTCATTATGGGTTGTTTAGATGTTTGCAAACTGCTGGTAATTATGGAGCATAGGGAAGGGGTTATACTTTGTTTAGCTTGCATATTGCTGGGTTAAAAGTTTCATATTTAGGAAGTGATGGCTGCAAATTCATTCCACCCATAGTTACTTTTTTGCTTAGAAGGGGACCCCTAACATTGAGTGGCTGCTGAGCAGAAGTTGCATATGGATGTCCCCTGATCTTTTTCTCAAGGCCTCATCCTTGGAGGAGATTGTGGATTCTTAGGGTGTTGTCAATTTAATCTTGGGATTGAGCATGAATCTTTAGAATGTTTCTAGGCATTGAGGTTGAGAGCATGAGTTTGGAGCAGCGTGTAGTTACAGCCTTCATGCAGGGACATCTTAAGGATGTTGGGGTCCCTGGGCCAGAGCTTAATTTGAGCCTATGGCTTCCGGTGCTCACCACCGGCACTTAATCATCAAAACCGGCACTTTTCCTGAGCACCAGTTAAGGACACATTAATTTACAGGGAAATTAAGTGATTTGCCACTAATCACAGGATATTGAGCCAATGCTGAGACTCGAAACCTGGTTCCCTAGCTCCAAAGTCAGCAGCTCTGCCCATTACACCACATCCTCTCCCCACTTTCATGGTTAGTAGCTGGTTCTGTGTTAGGCACCACTAACAAGAGAAATGGGCTGGTGCAAGCTCACTCCTGACGGGAGCCTCGGCACTTATCTTTTTCCAAATTAACCACTTCCCTGGGCCAAACGCATTCTGGGGACCCTAATTCGTAATAGGTTTGCATTTATAATCCAGGTTCAGCACTTTCATGTCCTCTTTGGCCAGGTTGCTGATAGTACACAAGTGCACTAGTTCAAATTCTAGATGTACTCACATCTAATATTCAGGGATAGTGATGTGTGTTTTCAATATTGTAACACAGAAGCCTCTCGCTATTATTACTGAAAATAATTTCTGTGACACCCTCCCATTTCTTATATATGAGGTCCTGTTTTCCTCTAAAAGAAACTGTTTTATGGATGTTGCATGAAACATAAACGCTACATTTGTCTGACAAATGTCTGCAATGGACTTTCATGCATCACCCACATTCAAAATAAATAATAGAAAAACGCTCTTTAAAACAATCTGTTTACGAATTAGTCATCAGGGCAAGACTCTCTCCAGAACAGAGCTGACTCTATCAGGGCCCCCCATGAAAGGCTGGAGCCATGGGCCGGAGCCCACCCACCTTGCTTATGCCTTTAAACATTTCTACCCTTGCAATGAAATCTGGGTTCTTGAAAGTCATACATTTGCCTTCTAGGCATTCCAAGTCATCTCCCTTCACCACAGTCAATCTTGGCTCCTGAGATGGGCCTGGTTGTGTTCGCTTCTCCTTTCTGGTGTGGAATCTTCGCATGGAGCGCCTTGGGACCCTCATGGGTGAGTAGTCGTGCTTTATAAGTCCCTGATTGATTGATTGATTGATTGATCGATTGATTGATTGATCGATTGATTGGTTGATTGATCGATGGTGTTTAGAGGCTGAAGATGAAGTAGATGTGGTGTTTTTGACTACCTGTTTGATGTACCTCATCATGTTCAGTAGAACTGAATACGGAAGAAGATTGGGTTATTGACTACTGGAGTCTGGTTGGTGGTGGTCCCGCGGCTTGCAATGGACGCGCAGGTAGGAGTGCGCTTAGTCAAGGCGATCCCACCAGGAAGAGCTCTGCATTGTTGCCGCTGAGTCTCAGCCAGCACGCTCCCATCCATTTTTGATGAGTGTGATGTGGACTTTGAGACCGCTGTGATCTATAGATACCCCGCCGCGTGACATCACGCCTCCACCCTCCCACGACGGCACACATTTGTCTTGAGGTTGTGGGTCTTTAGCAGCGGTTGATAAATCTGCCCCGCCATGTGCTACTGAAGTCAAGCGCCTTCTTCTGAGATGTGTGCGCGCGCCTGTGACTCAGATGCATTCTGATTAGCAACGCACTGTGGAGTAAATGAAACATTTTCGCACTTGCTTTGTTGTAGGTGCAGCGCTCCCTCGTCACCTCCAGAGAGGTGTTAAGAGATTTGAATGTTACATGCAATCAGATCAAAAACACAAGTGGGGGGGACAGAGCGAGAAGGGGGAGGCGAGTCAACTTTCTCCACTTCACGCCAGTGCCCACTTTTCTCGGTGTAAATCAAATCATGGTCTGCTATTTTTTTTCTCACTTTCGGTATTCATACAATTAACAGCTCAGAGTGTAACATGTACAAGATCAAAAGATAATATTGAATAAAACTGTGGTAATCTTTCACATGGCAGCCTGAATGCCACTGAAACAATACAAGCTGCAAAGCTGTTCAACACTTAAGTATTTTAAAGCAATTCAGTATCAGGGAAAACCCATGCATATTGGACACTAAATTGATCAAAGTTAATTCAGTGGCATAACTCCTGGAGGGGATGTGGTTGGTGTGAGGGAATAAAGCTCCAAGATGGCCGCAGAAGGGACTAGAAAGATTGACAAGGAGCGTCAACTTCGAATTAATTTCTTTAAATTACATGTAGATCGGATTCAATTATTTTAAAGTAAATAACTGTGTAAACAAATAGGTAGAAGAGAAGTAGGGAGCAAAAAGAAGGGATAGATTAGTGTAAGGCTCAATGGGCATTTTCAAACAATCTGCAATCGAAACATTTGATTCAACTTAGATGCTATTCAAACAAATCGCTTTATATTTTCTACAAAGAAATGGGCATCCCTGAGTAAAACATTCCACCATGTGCAGCTTCAAACACAGGTTCCAACTAAGAGTACAAATCAAAGCAAAACTCCTACATTTGCTCCCATCTGGTGACACCTACGTCCCCCATAAATGCAGTTGTTTGCTTGAGCTCACAGAGGAGTGGAGAAGAATTCTTGAGAAGCTGCAACATTTGCATTTTCCAGAAATAGTTCTGAAATTCTTTCGTGAATTCCAAATTTTTCATAAGCAATACTTGTTTCTATGTGTAAGTGTAACACAATGCACTTTTTTTCTCAGCGTAAATACTCCGCATAAGTGCAATGTAGCTTTGAAATGTTATATACATATCTTTTGACTTGCGAGAAATGTTTTTACGTGTGGTGAAATCCCTTCCACCATATCACCCCTACTTTTGGGGGGCTCTATCCCCATTCCCAGCCTTGATACACACTCCTCGCTGCCACTGTCAGGAGTAAACATCGGACTCTGCAGTGGGTGGTAATAAACCTTACAAAAGTTTGTGTTTCCACAAACTTTAAGGTCTGTGGGTGTTTGGCTACTTTTTATACTTTCTATACCTTACAAAAGTTTGTGAGTTTCTACAAGCTCCAAGGTCTGTGGGTGTTCAGCTACTTTTTATACTTTATATACCTTACAAAAGTTTGTGAGTTTCGACAAACTTTAAGGTCTGGGGGTGTTTACCTACTTTGTAAGGTATCCACGCCCAGAAACACTGCCACGCTAAGATATTTGCGCACCTCCATCTGAGAACTTAGGAACGCAAATGGATTTGTGAATCTGCCCTAAGTGAGAAACAAAGCTTGTCCCAGTAGAAAGTATTGTAACGTGATTCTGCCCCTTTCGCCGTTTAGAGATACCAACCCTAAAATAGGGGCGCCAGCATAAATCGGTGTGCAACACCCACTTTTGTAGCTTGGACAATTGTCCATTTTACATATTGCTCTATAATTGTGGTTGTGTGGTGTCACACAGATGGAAATAAAACATAATTGTAGCCACTTGTGAACATCTTACTAGCAATAGTTTATTAGGTGATAAAGTAACTCCGTTGGTTGGGCACCAACTATAGAGATCCATGAGTAACCTTCCCACCAAAAGTTTGACTCCCGGTGGGACTGACTTAAAGTTTCATTCGAGAAAAACCAAAGGTGGTGATGGACGGAGCGTTGACAATAAAAGCACTCACCCCCAGTCAACTGATCTGGGTTTAATCCATCACCGTTCTTTAGCTCACTCCGCCACCCCAGTTCAGACATGGCCATATGCAAATCAGTCTGACCCTGTGCCTCATGGGAACAATCCAGCCCGAACTGCCAAGCCATGCCTTCCCTGGACCGTAAACAAGCTTCATAGGACCGGTTTCTGGCATTACAGCCGTCTTAAGCCAGGCTTGCTTGACTCCAGTGGCAAAGTGAGCAAGGGACTCACGTCTGAGCATACCCTGCCAACTTAGGGCGAACAAAGAAAAACCAAAGGTGGTGATGGACGGAGCGTTGACAATACAAGCACTCACCCCCAGTCAACTGATCTGGGTTTAATCCATCACCGTTCTTTAGCTCACTCCGCCACCCCAGTTCTTCTTTCTTTCTTTAAAGTTTCATCCTTCTGAAGTCAGCTGTCATTCACGCACTAGGAGGCAGTCCAGTATGTAGTCTGGGCTATTTCAGAGGATAATATTAATATTCAGTATGATGCCAGTGGTGACATGGAACACATCTCCAGGATTTGGTCACTATTGTGGTCGAGCAAAACACCAAATTGGGGCAACAAAGATGAAAGGCAGAAGCTTAGAACAAGGAGCAGCAAGCAAAGAGCCCTTTCTCTCACAAAGTAGTGCCTTGAGTGCCAGGACACAATGCAACAGAGGTTCAGTTTAAGAGACCAGAAGGAAAAAGACTGGAAGGGAAACATCCTTTACAACGCAACTTTTACAACGAACTACAATTATGATGCAACTTTTACAACGCAATTATTACAATGCATTGCACTGGAGGGCGCTCTAGGATAGGGAATAGTTTATTTACTATCCAACACCTTCCCTACTATCCACGGGGACTGGAGTTGGAATAGTAAATTAAACTATTCACTATCCAGCGCCCCCCAATGCAATGCGTTGTAACGACTTGCATCGTAAAAGTTATGGCATGCGTTGTAAAAGCATGCGTTGTAACGACATACATCCGACTGGAAGGGTATGTCACATTACCCTAAGGTTTTTACATCTCAGGAGTTGCATCGCGAGTCGAGTCTTTACATCACAGGTAATTTTTCATTCTTTTACTTCGTAGGTTTTTACTTCACATCTAATTTGTTTTAAGTTTTCTAACCCTGATAATATATATCTATACCTATAGCTATATTCCCACTTTGGGCTCCCACTACTCCTGCTACCTGATAAGGGTAGAACATGATGCTGGAGGGGCCTGCCAGCAAAGTCTCTGTAAACACATCCAGAATATAAGGCTCACTCAGGTACAGGTGCAATGCAAAACAAGTGGTTTATTCAGCAACTCCTGACATGTTTCGGCCTACGGCGGCCTTCATCAGAGACAGGCATGGCTGTTTCTTCCCCATATGTTACAAGTGAAACAGGTGACATATCAAATAGACTAGGCAACAGAAATTGGGTGCCATCTTACAGTAACTCCCACTGCCAGTATTAAATTAGAACAATCATGTCAAATTCTAGGTACAAATGAACCACAGAAAATTTTCGCTCAGGGTGATTTGCGCAGCTCATCTGCTAGCTCATCTCCACAAAATACTCTCCTAATGATCCTCAATCCGAAACACACGGTTTTCAAAACATAAGAACATATATATCAAAATCCTTTGTAGATTCGCGGGCATCCAAGATGGTCGCGTGAGCACAGAGCTCCCCGGACCCGCGTCGCCCTTCACGGATATCCTGACTACATCCTGATTTCGAGGACGGGCTTTTGTTCGTACATCCTTGCTGATCTTCGTACCTTTTGAAAAATCGAATTTGGACGCTGGGGTCCACTTTTGCATCGTCTCTTCTTTTTGGGGCCTACCCTGAGGCGGACCGGGGGCTTGGTTGCTTGGCAGGCCGTGGAGTAGTGGATCAACAACGGCTGAGGGGGTCCCCTCTGGTCGACCCCTCCTGACTTTCTGTTTCGTTTTCTGCTCCCGGCTCTGATCGGCAGAGGTGTAGCCCTGATCCACCTTCGGCTGGCCTGTTGTCACTTTGCTGTTTGGTACTGGCCCGACTGACTGCCCACAACCCGGCCTTTTTTGTGCCTACAACCATCTGATCTGGTCTTGTTGACTGTCTGGACACTCCACGACCGGCCATTTTCACCAGGTCTCGAGGACCCCTTCGGGGTCCCTTTTCCAATATGGCCACCGGACCGCCTCTTGAGAAGCGCAAGACCAAGGCACCTCTCCGTGGTGGCCAAACCCAGACGAACATTATGGATCACTACTCGCAGGTCAAGGGGTCGCCTGGCGCTGCGGGCCGCGCTTCGGATAATCCTAAGACCGTCTTTTCAGCGTCTTCGGAACCATCCTTACAGGACGTCATGGGTGCCATTGCCAACATGCAGGCCTCTATGGGACATCAGTACGAGGCCCTAGCCTCTAAGATCGACACGGTGGCCATTGACATTACGCTGATTAGAGCGGATCTTGCGAAGACCAATGAGAAGGTCGAGTCATTGGGCTTGAAGACTTCTAGTCTTACTGCGGATGTCACAGAAGCCCAGACTGAGATCGGCAATCTGCGTTCCTCGCATGACCTGATGGCTCGTCGTCTCGAGGACTACGAAAACAGGGCCCGTCGCAACAACGTGCGCCTTATTGGTGTCCCGGAGAATGCCGAGATCCTAGGGGTTGACCTCTTGGTAGAGGACTTGATTACCAATTATCTTTCTCCCGCTGGACTCAGCAAGTTCTTTGCTGTTGAGTGCGCTCATCGTGTTCCTGGCGGGAAGGCTAAGCCGGGTGCTCCCCCGAGGCCCATTATTGCCAGGTTGTTCCACTTTAGAGACCGAGATGCTGTTCTGCAGGCCTCATGGGACAAGGGCCCAGTGAATTTTGAAAATGCCTCCGTTTCTTTTTATCCTGACTTTTCACCGCTTGTCCAGAAACAAAGACTTGGATTTCAGGGAGTGAAGAAACGATTGCGGGACTTGGGTCTCAAGTACGCCATGTTGTTCCCTACCAGGCTTCGGATTGAATATCGGGAACGTGTATTCTTTTTTGATCGCCCCGAAAATGTCAGTGACTGGCTCGACTCTCTGCCTATAAGAGATAAACATACTGGGCACCCCGAAGGCGCCGACGGGGGTGTGGCAGAATGAGGATTTTACCTGTGGATCCTGGCATCTGAACTTTTCTGCTGTTTCAGCTGAGTCTGGACTTGGGTCTTCTGTTAGGCCTAGATCAGCCTGGGGGTGGCGGGGGGTGAATGGGGACTCTTCCTCCTCCTGGGTTCTTTGCGTAGCTTAGTTTAGTAATGGGGCGACAGGCACCCTGCAAGTTGGGGTGGCTTATTAGTCGTACGCAGGGGTGCAGGGTGGGGGGAGTAACACGTTCAAGTTGGGGGGTGGTGGGGGGGGGTGTGTGTGTTTCTGTTTACTCACGAGGCATCGTATTGTTTTTCTCATCTGCACTGATCATGGGGTTCTATGTGGGTCCTGCTCTGTCTACTTTTCGGGGATGGGGAGTGGCGAGTTGAGACTGTTATCCTGGAATGTCAATGGGTTAGGGGACAGAATTAAGCGGAGTATTGTTTTGCGATTCCTTAGGCGTCATTCTCCTGATATTGTCCTCCTACAGGAGACGCATTTAATAGGCAATGCATGTCAGGCAATGAATAGGCGCGGTTATCGGTTGGTGGCCCATGCGAGGTTTACTTCTGGGTCCAGGGGGGCTGGTATTCTCGTTCGGTCCTCTCTCCCTTTTGCAGTTGACGAGGTGAAACTTGACGACAGGGGGCGCTATGCGGTGCTCACTGGTAGGTGGGAGGGGAAGACATTATCCATACTTTCAGTTTATGTCCCCCTGTGTCTGCAGGCTTTAACCTACGCTGATCTGTGTAAAGTCCTTTTGGACCTTCCTAAGGGCCTTCTTATTTTGGGTGGGGACTTGAATTCGGTTGTTTCTGGCTCCTCTGATCGTCACCCTCCCAAAGATCTACCCAGGGCACAAATGTGGTTGACTGATTTGCTAGAGACCTTTGGGCTTGTGGACGCCGGGAGACTACTACACCCTACACAGTTGCAGTACACCTTCCACTCTGGGGCACACGGCAGCCTTTCTAGATTGGACTATTTCTTAATGCCAGCGGTCCAATCCTCCTCCATCAGAGAAATCCGTCAGCTCCCTAGGGGTATTTCCGATCATTCCCCCTTATGGCTCCGGTATGAGGTCGGGGCAGGCGATGAGGGAAAAGTTGCTCCTATTAATCCGTGGTACTTTCGCAACCCCAAGACCCGTTCGGAACTTGTAAAAGCTATTGAGCATTATTTCGACGAAAATGTGGGGTCTGTTTCTTCTGTTGTTTCGCTATGGGAAGCATTTAAAACTGTTATACGTGGTCAGTCCCTGTCCTTGATTGTCGCTGCTAAGAAGGCCGCCAATGGGGAGGTTGTGCGATTGGAATCTGAGATAGCCGCTCTGGAGGACGATCTTCGGTTGGGCGTCTCCAGTATGACATTGCACTCCCTTGCTTTGAAACAAGCTGACTACAAGGCTCTGGTAACTGATGCTGCGAAAGTAATGTATAGGGAGCAGCAGGGACGACTGTATGATGTGGGAGACAAAGCGGGTAAATTGCTTGCGTGGTTGGATAAGAAAGAGAGGGTTAATCGTGCGGTCCCTGTGATTGAGCGGCCTGATGGAGAGTGTGTCACTGGTCCAGCTGGGATCGTTCAGTGTTTTGCGGACCACTTTGAGACTGTATACACCTCTGTTTGTGATAGGGATGGAGAGGACTCCAGATTGTTGTTGCGGGACATTGCTTTGCCTCGCCTTTCTGACGCTGACAAAGACCTCATGGATGCTCCACTTTCAGTGGATGAAGTTGCGGTGGCTATTTGTTCCCTTCGTTCGGGTAAGGCGATGGGCCCCAATCGTTTGCCCATTGAATTGTACAAGCTGCGACCTGATAAAATGGCGCCCTACTTAAGGGATATGTTCCTCGAGGCTCTGGAATCTGGCTCCCTCCCCTTGGACCAACGACTCGCTACTATCGTAGTCATTCCTAAGGAGGGTAAGCCGCGGGATCGTTGTACTTCGTACAGACCTATTTCTTTACTCAATGCCGAACCCAAAATGTTGGCGAAACTATTAGCAAATCGCTTAGTAACTGTGATCGAGGACTTGATCCATCCAGATCAATCCGGTTTTATCCCACGCCGCAACACTGCTTTGAATCTGCGCAGACTCCACGGAGTTCTCGCGAGAGCCGGGACGCTTACTGAACCGGCCATTTTGGCTTCTCTTGACGCTACTATGGCCTTCGACACTATCGAATGGCCCTACCTTTGGGCGGCCCTCTAGAAATTCGGGTTTGGGCCGGGCTTCATAGCCTGGGTGAAACTTCTTTATGAGAGTCGCCTGGCCCAGGTAGTTGTTAATCGAAGTGTGTCTTGCATTTTTACGCTTGGGCGGGGTACCCGGCAGGGCTGTCCGCTGTCCCCTTTGCTTTTTGCTCTCACTCTTGAACCCTTGGCGGAGTGGCTCCGTTGGGAACCTTCTATGCGGGGCATCCGATGGTCTCCTGATTTCGAGGATCGAGTCTCGCTATACGCGGACGACATCCTCCTATATCTCACTTCCCCTAAAAAGTCCCTGAATGTACTTTTTGATGTTCTGACCTCTTTCGGAAAGAACTCCGGTCTTGTTATTAATTGGGCTAAATCCTGCGTCTACGTTTTGGCGGGAGATCTCCCTCCACTGCCGCGTAGATTTCCGATTCACGTGACGGAGACCGGTTTCAGGTACTTGGGGATTTATGTATCCTTTGACCCCTCTAGGCGCTACGAGCTTAATTTATTACCCCCCCCCCTTCAGCGGCTCACGGTCGATGTGCCTCGCTGGCGCAGGTTGCTGCTGTCGCCCCTCGGTAGAGCGGCGCTTTTCAAAATGATGTCTCTGCCTCGATTTTTGTATGCGCTTCAGAATTCCTTTGGCCCGATTGCCTCAGGTTATTTTCGTGAAGTGGAGAGCCTACAGAGACAACTGGTCTGGGACGGGCGTGCCCGTATTGCTCTTTCTAAACTCACGCTTCCATGGTATGATGGCGGTATAGCCCTCCCGGACATCAGACGTTATTACTGGGCATCCCAGTTAAGTGCGATTAATCATGCGACCTACGCACCAGGCCCTGCCCCGGCGTTCTCCATGGATAGATTTATCCAGCCAGGGGGGACCTTCAGCAGAGCGTTGTACTCTGGAGGACTCCGTGGATCATTGACCGGTCCCACTAAGATTGCAGTGAGAGTGTGGCGTGATGCGAATGCGGCCTTGGGTTGGTGTTGCAGGTTCACTCGGGCCACCCCTTTGTATGATTCGGAATGTTTGGGCCATTTGTGGAAAACGAAAGGCTTTGATAAATGGGATATGATTGGTATCAGCAGGGTGGGCGATCTGTGGTCGAGGGGCACTGTCAAGTCCTTTGACGTGCTGCGAGTGGAGTATGAGCTTGGCAACAATGAATTCTTTAGGTACGCCCAGATCCGTCATGCTCTGTTGTCTGTGTTTGCTGCAGGTGATGATATTCCTGAGTCTTCCCCTCTGGAGGACCGCATTTTGGATGGTCATGTGCCCGACAGCACGATCTCATTGATTTATAAAAAACTCATCAATAACAGAGCTGACTTGCTGGTTCGCCTCAGGGCCGCATGGTGTGCGGACGGACTGGAATTGGATGATGAGGACTGGCAGTCTGCTTTGTCCTCGCCCAGGGAGGCGCCATTCCTGCTCGTTTGAGGTTCGTCCAGCTTAAGATGCTTCACCGAGTGTATGTCACTGGGCCTTGTCTGGTTCGAATGGGTTTTTGCTTGGATGGGTTATGTAAGCGTGGCTGTGGGATGTCTGGTACCTTTCTCCACATATTGTGGGAATGCCCGGAGATGGTTAAGTTCTGGTCCCGAGTACATGATGTCATGGAGAGTGTCACGGGTGTGTCCCTGCTGCCCGAGGTAAGGCGTTGTTTGTTGAATGTCTGGGAGCCAAATGACTACGGCTCAGCACAGATTGTATGGGCGACCCTTGGAAATATGGTCGCGAAAAGGGACATTGCCCAGCTCTGGGGTTCACATAGACCGCCCACCTTATCCAAGTGGAAAGAAAATATGGACTGGTGCATGTTCCGAGAGAAGACTGTGTACCTTTCCCGGGGACGGCCCAAGAAATGGGTTAGAATCTGGTCCCAATGGAACGCCTATCGTGGTAATATATGTACTCCCCCGCAGGATGTAACCATTGATGTGTCTTCGGCCCCCTAATTGACATTCACTCTTCATCTATTGTCAATGATTCCGCTTGTTTCCTTGTCCGCCCCTATCCCCGTACTAGCCGATTGAAATGTATCCATCTATCCTTTGAGCTCTGCCCGCACGGACCCATGATAATGTACTATTATGTTTTTGCCTTGTGTGGTTTGGTTTGTTTTCATGTATGTTTGTTTAATTTCAATAAAAAAAAATTTTTTAAATCCTTTGTAGAGTAACAAGTGTGCATGAGAGTGAAATATTGATAAACCAAAGTGGACCATAACGTGAAAATGAAAAGTTACTGTTGTTATTCATGGGTAAGGTTGTAAAATCACTGGTGGTAAGTGTTACCTGGATTTAGGGGGCAGATATTATACTGCCCCAATCCTCAAAAACGTATATAACAGTTTGAAATGCAAGTATAGACTAGCTTTTGAATAGACGAAGAACAATGTATTCATCGTAATAGTAATATTGAGTTGGATCAGAAAAGAAGAGCAAAAATCATAAAGCCCAAGTAGGCGCCCCCAAAGCAAAACACAACCAGCTGTAAAAAGAGGATATTTGGTGGTACATATTCAGACGCCCTAAATGAAAACTGAATATGAAACTTTGAAAACCTTACCAGTTCAGAATCTAGGTGAAGATTCGAAGAAATGGGTAGAGGGCTCCCGCCAAAAGACTTTTATAGATCGCATACCAGATTCCCTCCCTTTCTTCCTGTATTAAAAAAAACAACATATATATATACAATTTAAAAAATGGTCCTAAGAACTACTCACAAAGTTTAATCTTTGTAACCCCAGTCTAAGGTTTCAGGGATCAGTAGTCTATAGGGGTAGTACAATGTTTTTGGGGCTCAAAGCTAGGTAGTCTATAGAAGTTATAATGAGTTGTACGAGTGAAATGTCCAGCTAACTATACCACCCCTAAAACCTATGGTTTTTTCAGTGAATTTCTAAGGTTTTTTAAATGTTAATTCCTAACTATACCATGTCTGAACCCTATGTTTTTTTCAGTGAATTTCAAAGGTTTTTTAAATGCTAATTCCTAACTATAACATATTTGAAACCTATGGTTTTTTCAGTGAATTTAAAAGGTTTTGTAAATGTCAATTTTTAAATGTATTAATTGTTATATTTATTTTCTTGATACTGATTTACTACATTTTTTAAACTATTTTTAGATAATTTATTTTTTAAATTACATTATAATTACATTATACATTACATTACAAAATATACTTTCTCAGAATGAATTACTTTAGTTTAAATACTTTGCAAATAGGCAATAGACTTTTAAGTACAGTAGTTACAGTTGTTGCAATGGGCCAATTCTTGCAGATCTTCTGTCTTGGTATGTTCCTTCCCGCTCTCTGAGATCTGGAGGCCAAGCTCTTGCCGTGATCCCTCGATACAGGCTGTGTCGGGTTGGTGGCCGATCCTTCCGGGTCAGGGCAGCCGAGCTTTGGAACTCCCTCCCAGCGGACCTGCGGCTATTAGATGATCTTTTAGCTTTTCGCAAAGCTTTGAAAACCTTTCTTTTTTAAATGCCCTTCCCGTTTTTATGTGTTGTGTTTTGGTAATTGTTGCACATTTCCTGCCATGCGCCAGGACGCCCCTTAGCTGGGGCAGCTGTGCGCAATATAAATGTGCATAACATAACATAACATAACATAACTCAATTTCAAACACAATGCAACATTGAGTTCAATGTGAATTTCTAGTTAACTGCAATTAGTTACTTTATGGATTACTTTTCTAACCACAGGACTGGATCCTAGATTCATTTCTTGGACATCTCCTGCAAACAGTAGAGTAAAAGCGTTTTGGTTACAGTAGTGATTTTTAAGGAATATTATTGTATTTTAAAAATTGACAGAAATTTTTTCACTTAGATTTACCAATGTTATCCTATGGGAGGAAATTCACTTAGCAGGTAAGTAGTGTTATTGTTACATTTTCTTACTCAGTGCTGGATCCTGGATCCAGCACTGGTGCATCTCCTGTAAACAGTTGAAAGAATGCGTTTAAGTCATACAGGCGATTTTTAACGAATATTTTTTGTTTGTGAAAATAGACACTTAGAAACTTTTCTGGTGAAAATCAGACAATGGATTCCTATGGAAGGAAATACAAGTTACTGGTAAGTACGGTTTGAATTACTTTCCAGGGTCAGTGCTGCGCTAAAAGATGCAGCACTGGGTTCTCTCCTGATAACAGGTGAGTAAATCAGTATTCGTTGTTCGGATGATTTTAGGTGAATATTTTGAAGTTCCAAAACTCCACACTTAGAAGAATTTCCAAGTGAAACCAATCAATGTTAGGCTATGGAAGGAAATTCAAGTTACTAGTAAGTATGGTTAGAATTACTTTTCAGGATCAGTACTGGGCTCAAAGATGCATCACTGAGGTCTCTCCTGATAACAGGTGAGGAAATAGGAATTCGTAGTTCTGCTGATTTTATAGGAATACTAGCTTACCCTTCACGCGTTGCTGCGATCTCAGAAGAAAGGAAATTCAAGTAAACTCGTTATGATAACATTCAATTTACATTGTGTCATTGTTATTGCAACTTATTCATTTTAATATGGAAAACATTTCAAAGTGTCGTCTTAATTCTATGTATTAATTCGAGTGCTTGTGGATACACGATATTTTTTGTTTTTCCGTCTGGTGCGTACAAGAATAAATCAGAAGGTTTTCCAACGCGTGAGCTGGCCACATACAGTTGTCAATGTGAGAAGTACGGATTATCCAAATCTAGTCCACACACTTGCAGCGATTGTCCTTGTGCTTTGTTGCTGGTCATTGCAAAAGCATGACGCACCGGAAACTGTAAACATTTGAATTCAAATGGCGTATCTTTTGGGATCATTGGAATACGTGGCAACAGTACATCTTCCCCCTTGAATTTCCCATTCAAAATTGTAGCTTTGATGACATTGTTCATCATCTTTTTCACCAAAAGTCTTGTACCGTTGCAAAGTCGCGGTTGCAAATTCAGTATTCGAAAGATTATGATTGCCCTGGGGGCCGATCTTTAATAAAAATGTATGCCAGAAACCTTCGCAGGAGTGTACTCAACAACTTCCCAAAGTTTCATGGCGATCGGATGAATGGTGTAGTAATGCATAAAGGACAAACAGACAGACAGACATACATTCGTTTTTATATATATATATAGATTTTAAAGTTCCAAAACACCACACACAAGAATTTCCAAGTGAAACCAGTCAATGTTACCCTATGGAAAGAAATTCACTTACCAGGTAAGTAGTGTTATCGTTACTTTTTCTTACTCAGTGGTGGATCCTGGATCCAGCTCTGGTGCACCTCCTGTAAACAGTTGAAAGAATGCGTTTAAGTCATACGGGCGATTTTTTAGGAATATTTTTAGTTTGTGAAAATAGACACACAGAAACTATTCAGGTGAAAACCAGACAATGGATTCCTATGGAAGGAAATACAAGTTACTGGTAAGTATGGTTAGAATTACTTTTCAGGGTCAGTGCTGGGCTAAAAGATGCATCATTGGCTTCTCTCCTGATAACAGGTGAGTAAATCGGAATTCGTCGTTCGGGTGATTTTAGGTGAATATTTAAAAGATCCAAAACTCCACACTTAGAAAATTTCCAAGTGAAACCAGTCAATGTTAGCCTATGGAAGGAAATTCAAGTTACTGGTAAGTATGGTTAGAATTACTTTTCAGGATCAGGACTGGGCTCAAAGATGCAGCACTGAGGTCTCTCCTGATAACAGGTGAGTAAGTCGGAATTCGTAGTACATCCAGGAAGCGCCACAGAGCTGCGTAGTTGAGAGATGTAAAAAGGGGCACGGCCTGCACCACCTCTCTGCAACGCAGCGCAGTGGCGCTTCCTGGAAGCACCTGGTGGGCTACTTGGCCCCCATGGTCCCTGAGGTTTGAAGTGGAATTTTTTCCCCAACTTAAAACGTGCCACAGGGCGTGTTTGCACACATCACGTCAGGCCCCGTCCCTTCCCTTCACCACTGCGTAAACGCGTCCTGTCACCGTTCTAAGTTGAGAGATTAAGTCCCCTTCAATCCTAAGAGTCCCTAGGGTCGAACTAGGGTCAAACTATACATGTTGGGCTATTTGGCCCTCAGGGACCCTCAGTATTATAAGAGAATTAATTCCCCAACTTAAAACGTGCCAAGGGGCGCGTTTGCACAGTGGTGAAGGAAGGGGGCGTGGCCTGAGGTTATATGTCTGCACGTGGCGCATTTTAAATTAGAGAATTAATTCCTCCTCAATCCTGTGGGTCCCTGGGGGCCAACTAGCCCACCAGGTACCTCCAGTGTGAGACAGGAGGCTGCGTTGCAGAGAGGTGTTCAGAGGTCACGCCCTTTTTACAACACTCTGCAATGCAGCTCCATGGCGCTTACTGGAGGTACCTGGTGGGCTAGTTGGCCCCCAGAGACCCTCAGTATTGACAAGGAATTAATTCCCCAAATTAAACCGCGCCACAGGGCGTGTTTGCGCACATCTGAACTCAGGCCCGCCCCTCCCTTCACCACTGTGCAAACACGCCCCGTGGCGCATTTTAAGTTGCGGGATTAACTCCCCTTGAATACTGAGGGTCCCTGGGGTGCAACTAGCCCACCAGCTACCTCCAGTAAGCGCCACAGAGCTGCTTTGCAGAGAGGTGTAAAAAGGGGCGTGGCCTCAGAACACCTCTCTGCAATGCAGTTTCCTAGCGCATACTGGAGGTATCTGGTGGGCAAGTTGGCCCCCAGGGACCCCCAGTATTCAAGGGGAATTTGTTCCCCCTCTACAAACTCGCCAGGGGGCGCGTTTGCAGAGTGGTGGAATGAGGGGGCGAGGCCTCTGTCCGCGATCCCGTTTTTAAAATGTATTTATTTTTTTAAGAAGGGGGCTGTGTAGCCCCCCTTCTTTTTCTAATTTTTTGGCCCTGGGGACCCCTTCCCCCAAGGCCTGCCCCAATTTAATTTTAATAATAAAAACATTGGGAAGGGGGCCGCTTGACCCCCCTCCTGAGGCCCTAATCTGCCCAGGAGACCACATCCCCCGGGGCATGGGCCTTTTTTAAACAAAGATGTATTTGGAGGGGGCTGCCTTGCCCCCCTCCTGTGGCCACTTATGGCCCCGGGGACACCTGGGGCCGGCTCTTTTTTATTTATTTTTTTAAATTTCATTTTGGGGAGGAGGGCCGCGTGGCCCCCCTCCCGGGCCACTAATAGCCCCGGGGCTGGCCCACTCCATTGGGGACTGCGGGGGATCCCCAATCCCCCCACGGTCCCAGCCGGCTCCCCGCATCCTGCGGGAGCCGGCATTGCTTTTCCACATGGGGAGCAGCTAACATGCTGCTCCCCATGTGGAAAAGCAATCTGTTTGCTATTTGGAAGAGAGAGCAGGTTTTCTGCTCTCTCTTCCAAATAGCAAAGCAGATTGCAATGACAGGGTGGGAGCCGCGAGGCTCCCGCCCTGTCATTGCAAACGGCAGTGTCCCGGGGTCGGGCATCCCGGGACACTGCAGGAGCCGGCCCTGGGGGGTGGCCGTCCCCAGGGCCTCGACAAGGCTCCAGGAGGCGCCTCTCCCCACATTTTACAAAGCCCCGGGGGTGGCGGTCCCCAGGGCCTCGACAAGGCTCAGGAGGCCCCTCTCCTCACATTTTTCAAAGCCCCGGGGTGTGGTGGTTCCCGGGGCTGAGGGGTCCGTCACGGACCCCCAATTTGAATATTTAGTACCCCGGGGAGGTGGCGGGCCCCGGGGCATGTGGGGGGCTTGAGCCCCCCCACATAGGGTATATTTAAAAAAAATAAAGCCCCAGGGGTGGCGGTCCCCGGGGCCGCAAGGAGGCATGAGCCCCCCCGCCATTCATTTTTTTAAGCCCCGGAGGCGGCAGTCCCCAGGGCTGGGGGTGGCTGAGAGCCCCCCTAACAAAGAACTAGAGGCCCCGGGTGTGGCGGTCCCTGGGGCCCCCCCCAACGAATATTAGGAAGTCCCAGGGTGGCGGTCCCCGGGACTAGGGGGGACTGAGAGCCCCCCAACAAAGAACTAGAAGCCTCAAGTGATGGCGGTCCCCGGGGCTTGGGGGGGCCTGAGCCCCCCCCAACGAATATTAAGAAGCCCCGGGAGTGGCGGTCAACTATGCGCAAGGAAGGAGAACTGCTTTCATTTATCCTTCCTTTTTTTGACTTTGCATGCGTGCCGCCCTTCCTGTACAAAACCTATGTAAGACTCACACACACACACACCTTAGTGCTCTGACGCTAAGGTGGTGCGTGGAACACGCCTGCTGTAATCAGTGCCGGCGTAAGGGAAAGGGGAGGAGAGAGCCATATCTTTGAAAATATAGCGCTCTCCTGCTCATTCACTGTCGTGCAACGCATGCTGCGTGGAGATTTGGTCAATCTTCCCCTAAATATTTTGGTAGAACACTGCTCTAAGTGTTACACCTGTGCAGTGCATGCACTAAAGGCAGAGCTCAATTACATATAAGCCCGCCATATTGGAGCCACCCGGTTTGCATTTCTTTATGTTCAGAACAAGGAAACTCCCAGGACATAGGGTGGATCCCCTTACTCAGTCATACTTGCTATTATTTTGTTTTAAAACAGTCATTTAATAACTTTCTTACTGGGTAAAGCTGTGTTACAGATCTATCAGGCTATGGGTGTCTCTGCCATTTCTTATGGTAGTGGTCCTAATTCAATGCAATTAGTGGGGTTGAATTGAATTGCCTATTTGTGCAGTGCAATAGCTGCTTCAACAGGGACTCGTCATATCTCTGGCCAGCAGGGTAATTAAAGAAATCGGACTTATCGGCAAAGAGGAAAGTTCTAAATCTCTTTTTGAACAGCACTTCAGATTTGAGTAGCTAAGATCGGATGGTAGACCTTCTCCACATCTTGGCAGCTAAGAGGGGACAAAGCAGTGTCCGCCCATCCTAGCTTTGATAAATCTGGGTACTTGGAAATACCCTTCATTAGCAGTACAAATGCCTCTTTTAAGTTGATATTGCTAGAACCTAATTTTGAGATATGCCGGTCATTTTTTCTGGGTCACCAGGAACTTAATCAGCAAAGCTTTACATTTTATTTGTTCACTAATTGGCAGTCAGGTGAAGTACCTTTAGGCCAGCACTGATAGACTGTGTCTTAGGGGACCTGAGAATTGACTTAGCAGCTGCATGTTGGACCAGCTGTAATTTCTTGATTAATTATGCGGTAGCTCCAAGGTAAAGGGAGTTGGTATAATCTAGTTTAGGAGTGACAAGGGCTAGAACAATTGGTTTCTGGGTCTGTACTGGTAGAATATTTAAAATCTTTTTGAAAGATTTTAGTAAGCCAAAGCAAGCCCCTGCAGCATCCTTAATTTGTGGTTTGAAAGATAGTTCTTGATAAAACTTTACACCTTGTTTTTCTAACCACTTCGGAAGCTGCAGTGTAGTCGAGAATCAATTAACTAGGTGGCTGTTGCATTTACCATCCTTTGTACCAGCATTTAATATACATGAAGAACTGTGTTTACCTTATCTTAGTAATATTTTAGCTCACCGACCTCTGATTAGATGGATCGAGTTATGGATTAAACTTGTATTGGCCCTCAACAGATAAAAGTTCACTGGGCCTCGAAGATTGCTTGTTTCAATATTTAAAACCAGTCTTTAGTGAATCGGGCTGCCCAAATATGTTTGATAACCCAGATTCCTTATCGAAGAATGATATTGATTGTGTTTAATGTAACATTTTTATGGTTAAAGCACTAGAAAGAGAGGCCACTGAGCTTGTAAAACAGGGTATTCGCAGGTTTATTATTCTTCTTAAGACGGTCTCAACCATTAAACCTTATTTAATCATTGTAGCGAATAATGAGCACCCGCATCCGCTGACTTAGTTTCTGTTAAACCCTCTTGCATTGCTTGTGGGCATTTCCAAGAGAGTGGTCTCAAGTTAGTGAGTTAGGACCATGTTGCTGTGATGCAACATCAGTCCAGGATACGCTCCAATTGACGATTTGTTTTCTGGGTTCTATAGGTATCCCTGCAGCCTTTATATTAAACTGTGACTGAAAGGAAGGTCTAGGTTCTAATCAAGTTCAACCAGCCGTACTGTTTCTGCAATTATTGAAGGATGTTTTGTATGTTATTGAATTGCGTGATTCTTGATGGATGTTATCAGAAAATGGATATCTTATGTGGTTGACACGAAAGTATAGATGGGCAGGTATCGTCTTCCATTTAGGATGGTTTAGTTCCCTGTGGTCGCGACATTTGTTTTCTTAGTGAGCTTTCAGTCTTTTTTAGCATACATATATATTTTTTTTGTTAGGGGTGGTTGTATGCAAACTCCAATTTGCACTGAATATACCCGTATGGATTTAGAGAGGATCCCTTTTTTAGTATTGTGTATAATGTTTTAAATTACCAGCCCCTGTGCAAGTTTAAGTTAGTGGTTGCTCTGATTTAAATGTGGTGTTATTTGTTACTATGTTTTATTGTTGTATTGTATGCTTTTATGGATCCTTGGATTCTGAAAAAAGTATTATAATGTTGATGATGAACTTTTGTACCTTTAGACCCCAGCCAAGGTAGATTTTGTTTTTGTCTGAAGATTGCAGCAAGGCCTGAAGTCATCAGTCCTCATTTGTTTAAGCAAACACTGTTGCATTCTGGGATTTTACCATTGAAAATGTGTGATCAATAATATCAGCATGTAAAGTGTTTTTGGCTAAAATGCAGGTCTGGATGCAGGGGCACTCTTTCCAACAATGAAAGGAGTGGGGAAAGGCTGTAGGTGAGGCAGCAGGACCACATACTAGCTGGAGTAAAAACAATGCTGAGTCACAGGTGAAAAGAATATTGCAGGTCAATATTTATTTATGTATTTATATAGTGCTCTACTACCCGGCGGCGTCTAGGCACTTATGAAGGAAGTCCACAGAGCATCTGCGTGTGTAGTAGCCAATGCAAACCCAGTTTACAAAGTGTAAAGCCACGTTTTCAGTCCTTTTCTAAAGGTCAAGAGATCAGTGGAGTTTCTTAAATGAAGAGGTAGCGTGTTCCACCATCTAAAGACGATATTGAAGAAGCTGTGCCACCCCATCTTTGGAAGCAGGAGGATGGTACCCTCACCAGCTTCAGGGAGGCCGAATGGAGCGCACGGACTGGTGTATACCATTGGAAGCGTTTAGTTAGGTAAGTGGGACCTGAGTTCTGTAGTTCTGAAGTTCAGTGGTCTTATAACGTCCATTGGAATGGGGTCTGATGCCTCTATATGTTCATAGAAATCCTCTAATATTTATTATGTACAGCCTGAATTCCAGGCCTCCAGTTGGACTTTGGCCACCTGTACCATCTTCAAAGCATTGCCCATCACGGTGTCATATTCCAGTGACTATATTGGGGAGGTGAATGACCCTTCTGACCCTTCGAAAAAGTTAGGCATTGATTTCCATTCTGCCAGTGCTTTGGTCTAAGAATGCGACTTCGACCTAGATTGGTCTTGAGACGTTCCTTCAGAGGGTGTCCTAGTCTTCAACTCTATCTTGTTTTAGGTGAGGTTGGTCTTGGAATTACCCCTACCTTTGGTTCCACAAACGCCATCTTCAGATGTCTTAAATGCATGTTGTTGACCTGTTTTTTAGTTCAATATGGGGTTTTCGCTTCGGATAGTGTGCCATCCTCCCTTGTTACTGTGTTGGTGGAGGATCCTGGCTTTCTCGGTTCTATTTGGCGGTATCAAAGAGGGATGGTTGCCTAGTAACTCTGGTTGCGGTCACCTTCCAGTGTGAGTGGGGTGTCCATCCCTTTTCGTGTCCTTTGCTCCAATTATCTACTTTTGCTTTTCTTTTCCATGTTCATCCTTGTTCCTCCTCTTGACATCATTGCAAAGGGCTGCTTTGGAGAATGTGACCTGCTTGTTGTTGGGCTGGTAAGTACCCTTGACTTCTTCACCACCAGTTGCAGTGAGCAGATGTATTTGAGTCTGATTGCTGTATGGTGAACCCATGTTGTCTGTTCTCCTTTCCGTCTCATCGTGGGCAGCACTGTGTCATCATTCTCGGTTCCATTCCTGCAGGGATCTTGATTTGTGCTCTGTATGCTTGGTGGGAGCAGTTGCACACTTGTTTTCCCACTTTTCAGTTTAGGTTAGTCTTCTTTTCTTTTTTTTTTTCTGGGGAGTGGGGGATATCTTACTTTCCTGGCATCCTCTATGCTTGAGGAAGATTACCATCTGTCATTGTTTATATGTTGTAGCCCTGGGCTTTAAGTGGGATGAAAAAACTGGGGGGTTCTCTCATGGGGGCGTAGCCAATCACAAATCCTGCAACCAAAACTAACACCAACAGACAGCTCAAAGGCAGGAGATTCTGCAGAATTACAACTGATGTTTAATTTTTTTATTTTTTTATTTTTTTATTTGAGATGATTCAGGTATTTAAAGTGAACACACAAAAAAAAAAGGTCATTACATTACATATATCATTGCATATATCAATTCATTAAACAGTCATTATACAATAAGGATAAATACTCAGAATAAATAAACACTTCATCAGTGATACAAAGATATTAAAATCGGGGTACTTATAAGGGGTAATAAGGCATGATTAAAAAACACGAGTATACATATGGACCAGACAGTCTTATACATTTTTCATCTTGTATCTTCAGTGTCTAGATTCCCTCCATTTTCTAACTGGGGCCCATATATTCCTGCCTAATTCACGTTTTTTCTTCCCTTTAAAATCATATAGGCATTCTTCAATATTATGCATTCCTAAAAGCCTTGAGAGCCATTGTTGGAAGGTGGGCGCATAAGAATCTTTCCATCCAGCTGAAATTAATAGACGTAATATAGCCACAGAGATAAAAACAAGAGCTTCGGCACCAACTTCTGTCTTCAATTTCCCATCGATGCCCACTAAGACCACCGTAGCGGATAGAATGATGTTTTGTTCTAGCAGCCCCTCCAAAAATAGCTGTATCTCCTTAATAATTGATGTCAAGCTCGGCCAGTTATAAAACATATGGAGTAAATCTGCCGGTCCCGTATTACACCTAGGGCATCTATCATTATCTCTCACTTCCCAGGCAAACAATTTTGATGGAGTAAAATACAGGTTAAAAAGGGTCTTATAATGTTGAGCCCTTAGGTTTGAGGAGCGAAATATCTTTTTATTTAATACTATGGCTAGATCAAGGTCCACATCCGGGTCCCCTAGTTTGTGAGCAAGAGTGGTTTCGATCTTATCCATGTCATCCTCTAGCTCCTGCAGAAGATTACTATAGCAAATTTTAATTTTACTTCCTCCTTTTTTCAGATATTCGACTATTGGATAGCTCACCAGAGGAAATAACCTGGGCCTAAGTGATCTAATTGTTTGAGCCAGTTGTGCATATAGTAGCCATTGACTAGATGGGAGGCCAAATTTATGTTGCAGTGTGTTAAAGTCGAGAATCTCATCACCTAATACAACATCCCCATGACACTTAATTCCCTGCTCCCTCCAAAATCGACTATTGCTGTTTTGGCCTAAATGGGCAAAAGTATTAGATTTCCATATATCAGTGTTGGCATGAACTTTTGGAATGTTTAAGTATTTCCCGACCAGCTTCCAAGTTCCCCATACACCCATCAAAATCTTATATATGGATCTCCTATAAAATCTCCTTTCAACCTCACACATCAGCAATCCCACTGCCTTCCTACCAACTAAAAGCTCATAGATAGTGGGGATTGTTTGAAGGTCAGGCGAAGGTTCTGCTATTCCAACATCATGTTTAAACAGTATATTCATTTGAACTAACAAACATGTCCAATGATAGAGCCTAATATTGGGCATTGCCAGGCCGCCCCTCTCGATTGGTAGAGACAGACGTGCCATCGACCTTCTAACTCTCCCGTACTGCCAAATGAATCGGATAAATGTTCCTTCAATCTTCCTAATTGTCCTCTCTTCCAACAGCAATGGTATGGAACGGAAGAGGTAGAGCAACTTAGGAAACATAGTCATTTTAATAACATTTACCCTACCGATCAATGATAAATGTAGCACGTCTATCCTCCTAAGCTCCCTCTCAATTGACTCCAACACTGGGTGATAATTATCCGAAATGATCTTATTAACATTGGCATTCACCCTTATCCCCAGGTATACTGCTGAATCCACATATCTTTGATCTGATTTAATGATGTTATTTGTGCAAATGATCTGAGTTTTTCCCTCATTCAAGCGATATCCTGACTGTGCACCAAAATCCTTAGCCAGTTGACTTATCTCCACAATTGCTTGTTGAGGGGCAGTTGTAATAATTGCCAGATCGTCAGCATATGCCAAGATTTTAGTAGTGTAGCCATTGAGTTTCACCGGGATGATCTGTTCAGACATCAGAATTTTTTGGATCAAGGGGTCTATATACAATGAAAATAGTATTGGGGAGCAGGGGCAGCCTTGTCGGGTACCCCTTTTAATTATTATTTTGGCCGAACTTTGACCCATGACCATAACCCTTGCAGTCGGATAACTATACATAGCCTTAATTGCCTTCAAGCTCTTCTTCCCAAACCCCCTTCCGACCAAAATCCCCCATAGGCACTCCCATGTCACACGATCGAATGCTTTCTCAGCATCTAGAAGGATCATGGCCATATCCTCACCCCTGGCAGCATAGGCATCGAACAAGGCTATAGCACGTCTTATATGATCTGTAGTGCCACGACCTGGCACAAACCCATGCTGCCAAGGGGAGACCAACCGACCAATAATCCTTCCCAACCTTTTCGCCCAGATCTTAGAATATAATTTTGTATCTGAGTTGATAAGGGAGATCGGACGATAGGATCCTGGATTATTTTGGGGTTTTCCTTTTTTGTGAAATATGACGATGTTTGTCTCTTTCCAAGTTTCGGGGATTAACCCTGAACACACTATACCATTAAATAAATCCAGTAAAATTGGGGCGATTTCCTCCTCTAGACACTTATAAAGCTCCAGGGGGATCCCGTCAGGTCCCGCTGCTTTACCAGCAGTTAGTTCCTGAAGCGCTGTCTTTACCTCCATTAAAGTCAGGTCAGATTCCAATATCTCCCTACTCCTTTCATCTACTTTTGGGCCGTCATCTTTAAGATTTGGGGTCTGTGCTATCCCACCACCCCCTTCATCATATAGGTTTTGGTAGAAGGTCTGAAAAACTTTCAGAATCTCCTCCGGTTCAGTATAGTCAATCCCATTTTCCTGTATGCATGGAATGATACTTTTAGATCTCTCCTGCCTGATCCGCAATGCTAACACTCTTCCTGCTTGTTCCCCCGTCTCGTACTGATTCACCCTTGAAGACTGGTGTTCTCTGGACTCCTTCTGTGTCACTAGCCCCAGGAGATCCGCTTTGATGGTACTAATTCTATTTAAGCTTGCCTGCCCATCGATCCTTTGGCCTATATCTTTAATATGTTGTGTTTCGCTAAGCCCAGTTTCCCGATCAGGGTTTCGACCCTCTCCCTATCCTCCTTCCTCAATCTGGCCGAACAATTTATTGTCTCCCCCCTCGGAGTCGCCTTAAATGTATCCCAGACTGTGTTGCGAGAGGCACTATACCTGTTCATCTCATAGAATTCTTTTGCCCATTGCCTTATATGTCTCACGAACCTATCATCAGCGAGAAGCTTTCTTTCAAATGACCAGCTCGTTTGTCGCCTTTTTACATTATCTGCCACACATGTTAGAATCAGAGGACTGTGGTCAGAGATATATTTGGGCAGTTTTGTTATATTAACTTTACAGAGCTTGTCTGATGAGAGAAGAAAATAGTCCAGTTTGGAGTATTTTTGATGCGGGAAAGAAAAATAAGTAAAGCCCGATTCCGTCGGATATTTCACATTCCACACATCCTCGAGTCCATGCGATCTCATAAGTGAGGTAAGCGCCCTGAATACTTTTGGCTTAGATCCTGTATAACTGGCTGCCCTATTCCAATCCACAGAGATATTCATATCTCCACACATTATAATAGGAGTTGGCCAGTCTACCAGCTCTTCCTCTAGGATATCGAAGACTTCCGGATCATCATAATTTGAGCCGTAGACTGTACACAAAGTATAACCAAGGGTCAGTTCTACTATTGCCCATCTTCCTGAGCTATCTGCCTTCACTCTCTTTGCCCCACCTAGACTCCGGAAGAAGATGGCGGCCGTGTAGAACGGCTGTGAGTGATGGAGGCGGTGGAGAGGAGCGTCTAACCCTGGTCTAATGGCAGACGCCGAAGGACACCATATCACGGCACATCATGGCCCAGAAAACGGGGCAATGTAGTATGGAAACTCACTTGTAGTGTGTCTGTAACACAAACAGCGCCTTGGACACTTTTTTTTCACTAGGCTCCTGGCTGCGAGAGGACGGCGGGGAGTGGTGAGATCGGCCGATCAGCTGCTCAGGGAACGACGAATGTTCCTGCCCATCGCCTGCCGCGGGCCCATTGGACGCCTGCTGCGAGAGCTAACACGAGTGGTGAGAGCTGCAAGGGGCAAAGCCTATGCGGAGCGAAGAGGACAGGTGATTTCCGCATCGGTATCAGCGAAGGGAGAAGTCTATGCGGAGGAGAGGAGCGCAGAGTCACGAAATCCGCGAAGCCAACGGCGGAGACAGGAGCTCCCGACATCGAGTGAAAGCAGCCGCATCTGTGCGGTAAAAATAATTAAAAGCCCGAAGGGAGCCATGGCGCCAAAACCGAATACGGTTTCAAAAGCGGCCGCGAAGAGGAAAGCAGCTGCTGAAGCTGCAGCCGAGATTGAAGAAGGGGATACTCGTCAGGCGAGGCAGACACCGCCGGTAAGGAGACATCAACAATCAAATAAAACTAAGTCAGCAACCACCCCTATTATCGATATGTTAGCTAAAATGGGCAAAGATAAGGACCTTAAAACTGGCGCAATAGCTGTGGAGAAGGGGCAGGAGAGAACTGCTGCCGCTGGGGATGGGGGGGGGGACTTTACCCCCTTATCTCTCCGAAACAAACACAGAATCTCCTGGTAGCTCAGCGGGGGCTAATGTAAAAATGACCAATGACCAAAACTCAAAGAGGGAGGCTATAGAGGATCAGGAGGGGGCTGGAGGAAGCTTGGAAGATGTAATCTCGAGCGCAAATGAGGCAATGGAACAGAAAGCTGCAGCAGTTCAAGAGTGCACCTCGGACATTATGGCGAATATGGTAAATATGGGGGACCACCCTGGACAAGAAAAGCCAAATGATAAAGATAAGGACAACCCTCCCAGTGAATGCTTCATCTCTGTCTCAGAAGGCGGTGAGTGGTCAGAGGATGACAGCTCAGTACAGGGAGGAAGCAATTTGGATACTGAAAGCGAACCGGAATTTGGACCTGACCCCCATATATCCTCAGCTAGACCACCTGCTGGGATCAAAATTCAGGAGCTTAGCTGGGACCACTCTTCAGACTCTCACTTACTTGGTAGTCCACACGGTAGCCCACACGGGGAGGCAGCACAGATGTCCCTTTTAGAGGTGATACACAAGGAGATCCTGGCTCATAGAGAAGAGACTCGCCAGGACAGCCGTAAGGCACAGGCGGCTGTCAGGAAAATGCAAGGAGCAGTAAGGAAGCTGTCCAAAGTGTGTGTCAACCTAGGCGATCGAGTAACAAACTTAGAGGAAAGAGTGGTCTCGACGGAGGCTGAGTCGGCGGCTGCCATTACCAAGGTTGATGCCCAAAGTGCCCAGATAACGGACATACAATGGAAGCTGGAGGACTTGGAGAACCGGCAAAGGCGGAATAACCTTCAAGTCTTAGGGGTACAGGAGGGGGTGGAAGGGCTGGATGTAAGAGCTTTCATTATCAAACTCTTTGAGAAAGCCTTTGTGGATCTCCCTGGATGGAACTGGGCTGAGGAAATACAGTGAGCACATCGCACTCCGTTTAAACCAAAAAAACATACAAAGGAAACGGATAAGCCCAGAGCGATATTAATATTCTTAGGCAACTTCTTATTAAGGCAAGCAATATCGGAAAAAGCAAGGCCAGACGCAAGGAAAACAGTTGGGGAGATCTCATTTTTTGTCAGGCCAGACTTCTGCCATATAACAGTCGAGAGACGTTGGAGATTGAGGCAGTTGATTCTTCCTTTTCAAGCCAAAAACATGCAGGCATATCTGATCAATCCGGCGCAACTGAAAATAATTAATGCTGGCAGAACAGTGTATTTCACGTCAGAGGTGAAAGCCAAAGAATATCTGGACTCTCAAGGGGCAGGAGTACGAGCTTGATGAAATAATGTTGTCTGGTATATTGATAACGCCCCGATAGATTGACAACAGGTCAATAGGGCAAATACACTATTTCCCCTACCTCCTCTGTTTGGTATCACAGCTATATGAAGTATGGTGCGTGGTTATCCTAAGGCATTTAGACATTAAGTAATGGTAGCTTATTATCCAGGGTAAGGTTTTTTGAACGGATTTGTGAAAATTTCTTCTCCACCGCTTCAATCGGCTCTTCATCACGTGCACAGACCAGGTCTGAGCGCCTTATTCGAGTGGGTGTGTGGGTGGTGGTGGGGGGAGTGGGGTGGATCGGGGGGGGTGGGTGGGAGATTGGCGGGAAGGGAGGGGGTGGGGGGAGGGAGAAAAAATTGAAAAATGAGATGTTTCGGTATTTGAAAGGTGTTTGTTTCAGCAAGATAGCATTAGTCATCTTAGTTAATGTACCAAGATTCTATCTGTTATACTTTCAGGAAAGGCCTATACTAGATTATGGCACACATTAAAATCTGCTCCATCAATGTCGCTGGGCTAAATGATTGGAGGAAGCGTCAGAAAGTCGGTCACTTTGCGAGATACAACAACTTGGATATCCTCTGCTTGCCAGAGACACATCTGCCCTGGGCTAGTAGAAATCTACTATATATCAGGGGCTATGAGACACTGGCCTGTTCTTCACAAACCTCAATGGTTAGGGGTGTGGCCATTTTAGACAACTGATGTTTAAACAATGAAACACAACTAGCTTTTCAGAAAAAAATCGATGGAAATTGAGTCATTAGCTGATAAGGAGCCATTTATGGCAAAATGTTAATTAATTGCTCTGGTTCAGTTCATTTAAAACACAGCAGGAATCTATCTGAAGGTTACCACAGTGACATATTAAAGTGCCATATTAAGCTCGTAAAATACATCTAGCAACCAATAACAAATTGCATAAGAGTGTTCACAATGAAGAGTTCGACACATCCGAAACTGTACTTCCACTCAGGTCTTCCGTTAGCACGGAGCAGCACCAGCCATTCCCTTCCCATCTCCTTCCTGCTGGAAATAGTGTCCAAACAGAGGGGCTTAAGACCCTGAAGAATGAAGTCACACACCAAAGATATCAAAAGGTACCAGAGGCGGGTCTAAGCACTAGTGGAAACATTTCACACTATCTAACATGATTTAAGTAATCCCCTTTTCTAATAAGAAACTCCACTAAAGTTGTGAAGTGCTGAAGTTTGCAACTGTGTGCAGCGCTGCTCAGAGGTTTGCAACCTAATAAAGACCCGTGGACTTCAAGCATGTTGAAAGATTGTTATAATGGGAATTGGAGGTAAACCTGCAATAATAAACAAGCATTAGCAAAGCGATTCTGTCTTGCTTTACCACTGCTTGTTGTTTGCTGCGTTTGGCTTTGCCAGTGCTCATTAAACTGAGCCACAAACTGCCTGCTAAATTGAGCCAGCACTGGCAAAGCCAGCTGCAGCATCTGGTCATCTTGGAAGTGTATTTTTATAGTTCAAAGATGGCTGCCACTTTACAATTATGCAACGTGGTACGAATCTCTGGGAGTGTCTGCTGAATCTCCTTATGGATTGCTCGAGGAAATGAGACTGCACAGGTGCTCCCTTGCCACCTTGCACTGAACAGTACATGTGAAAGCTATCAGATGTCTCCTTAAGAGTGTCCCAGTTAGGAGGAAAAACACAAAGGTTAAAAAACCACCTTGGCAGTCATGTAGCTCTTAATTGAAGATGAATAGTAATACCGAAGGTATTAGCAAAGCACCAAACTCCTCTCCACGTCAGGGAAGAGGAATGAGCCAAGCAAGAATACCCAGAAAAGTATCCAATAGAATTTCCTGCTGCTAAAAGCAACAAAAAAAACTGGTACAAAACTATTAGGGTACAAATGCATTGCAACACATCCATAACTTGAAAGTGCAGCCTCATCTATTACTCAAACAGGAACTAACATGACAGGAAAATACTCGCTATGGACAGACCATCATCTTGCAAAGGGACGTATATAAGGCTTCTTCCGGGTTCTCTTCTCAAATTCATAGACTCAATTTGTCCCAACTTTGATATATTTTGCCTGACCATGAATTTCTCATCTCTGCCACCACCCTTCATGCCTGACTCTCTACTTGGCTCGATGAACGTACTGTCTGGTAATATGCTCCCTGACAGTGTGAGGGGTGCACTGTCTTCTCCAGAACAAGCTTAATATTGGGAAAGCTCTCAGCACATCTCTTGGCAAAGATAGATGTGTATTTTTTATACTTCCAAGATGGCCGACACGTATCATGCCACGTTGAATCACACAATAAAGCAGTCATATTGGAAGTATACAAATGCACTTACAGGGTGGTCACCACATTTCATCATACTGTGTTGCATCATGCAATGTGGAGGCGATCTCGAAAGTATAGAAATATACTTCCATGATGGCTGACAGCCTCAATTGGCTTTGCCAATGCCAGCACAATTTTATATTCCTCCAGGAATGGCAGAGCCAATAATGACAAGATGCGGGAAAGCGGCAGATAGTGGGATAAGTGAGGCAGTGGAGGGGTCGAAGGAGGCAGAAGAGGGGAAAGAGAGATGGGTATATTGGAGCGAGAGAAACCAAGCCATCAAGCCAAAGCAGTTCTGGGTGTTGGAGGGAGGATAAAAACACGACTTGGAGTTCTAAGTCTATGGTTGCCCTTCATAACCATTGTTTGCCCATGTTTTGTACTGGGTGAACTGGCTAGTATGTGGCATTCCCACAGATCCTGGAGGTTCACTGAGTTCCGTCGAAGAGACAGATCTTGAGGTCCTTTAGGAACTTAGGGAGCAATGCAGTCTGTCGGAGGTGGAGATGTAGGGAGCTCCATGCCTTGGCCACGAGGAGGGAGAAGGAGCGCCCTCCTGTTCTGCTTTTCTTGATCCGAGGAACCGTTGCGAGGGAGAGCATGGAAGGACAGAATGGTGAAAGACTGAATGATTGATAACATAATGAATGTATGACATGATGTAAAGGTGAAGTGGTGGATATCAGAGTATCAGAGGGTGGGTGGAAGGATGAAAGGATGAATGGATAGATGATTGGATGTACGAGATGAGCAAGCTCTTCTTGGGAGGGTTGGGATGCATTTCTTCACTTACTTGGTACCTTAAGACCTTTGGTTCATTTTGATTTTCTGGCTATTCCCTTGGACATGGATCAGCAATGCCGGATATCTGCACTTGGAACTAGGCTTTCCAGGAAGTAATCTAAAGTGAATGCAAAATACTTACTTCCCTCTTGAATTAAGGTGATGTGAGGACAGGTGAGTGTAGAAGATTAAATCTGGCCACAAATCACTCCTCGAACTGAGATGGTAGTAGGCAATGGAAAATATTAAACGATGAACATTTGAAATCATTATAGAGTGGGAACAGTTACAATAAAACATAGTTTGCAGTAGATTTTCAAAAACAAGTTTGGGACCACTCCACAAATGTAATAAACCAAAAGTGGGGCACAGTAAGATTATTTTCTAAAAGAACTGACGTTCCGGGTGCAGTAGTCCTTAGGAGAACATAAACAACATTTCCGAAGCTGTTGGAGCGTGTTCAAAGGTTGAACTCTCAGCACAACTGCTGAGACTTTCATCCTTCCCATGTCGATTAAATGAGTAGTATTGAGTTTCGTAACAATAAACATTATCACCAGCGCCTAGAATCAGCTCTGTTGGCGAATGTGCTATTCATAGACAGCTATAGTATGTTATAAGTTATATGACACGTGTTTATATGATAAGGAATCATGGGATACTTGACCTGTGCACTGAACTTCCCGCAGAAATATTGGGGTTAGAGTGTATGGACTTGGGTACGCCTTCTGCCCAGATTGGTATAATTCATAGGCAAATGCAATTTTATTCCTTAGGAATTGCTCTGTTATCTGAAAGCAGTTACAGCACATGAGAAACATTCTGTAAATTTGCAACTCCACAATATCTAATCTGGTTTCTGCAAAGGCTCGAACTGTTACATTAATTGTGAGAGGTGTCACTGGAGGAGCCAGATATAGACTCGTCTTATGTAAGTGCAAACTTTTTTACTGAATGTTTCACCATATTATCATCTAACTAAATTCTGAATTCTTCCACTTTGACCTAATTTTAATAATGTTTGATAAGTATTCTCTATACGATTGTTCACTTGAAATATTTTATGTCACAAAAAATACAGATTTCACACACACGCACACACGTACACAGATACATACATGTTTGTGTATTGGTACCTAGGATTCACACAGCACTCTTTAGGATATTCCATTTTTGCATTGATACTGTGTTGGCTTCCTTTGACAAACTGACATAAAACTTAAAATATATAGCATGAAAGTCAGGCTTTCTTCACCCCAAAACTGGGGTAGGGAGCTGACATTGAAAGAAAGTTATAAAAGGGTCACAAAGAAAGTGATTTTCTAATTTGATATGGCAATGGCTATCTTATCCATGAAAAACTAAACTAGAGCTGACAGTCCATCAGGTTTAATACCTGCCCCCTGATATACCTTCGTAAAAAAAATTGTTGTCTAAAGTTTAAACTTTTGATTTGTGTTTTTGGATCATTAGGGAAGTAATTTAGCTTGATTAGACATTCCTGATATGGGCCGAATTTTTCTGGACATTTTCAAAAATGTGTTGCAGTGATGATGTAATATTGCAGGAGCTATAAGACCTTCATACTTAACTTTTGTGTCAAAACATAGGTTTAGGGGGTCAAGCAGTCTTATAGTGCCAGAAAAATAACTCCTCAGAGCAACCCTTCCGCCATCTTCCAAAATGGTGGCTATAAGAGAGGTAGAGAAGTCATATATAGAAGTGAAATAAATAATAATGGTTCTAAGCTTTTTGTGTATACACAAAACAATGTTTATGATCTGAATATGAAAATAAATGTTTATCAATCCTGTTTTAGACGCATTTTCATAGTTCTCTTTATTTATTTGTTTTAGTAATCGCTCGTGGTATATTTGCATATTTTTGAACATTTGAACATTTGAGAAGAGCATTTCCACAGGAACATCTTTTTGTAGGACAGGTTTTGCAAGTTCATGTACGCATAAGTTCCGTGGGTAGAGGCTTTAGAAATGTCAGAGGTTTTAGCACCCCATCAATATCTTCCCAACCAAATTCACACTGCTCTTTCTCTACATATGCATGATCCAATACATTTACACATCTTCTGATCATGTAGAACACTCTTTTAATTTGTCCATGCATAGAATATGAAATCCGTGGAGGGTAACTTAGCAGGACTGATGTCTTGAACTCACTGTACTGAAGCTCGTCAAATTTGTGACATTCAGAACTTGTTTTCCACACGCACACAAGGTATTTTTCTACATCTTTAAAGTCAATTTTGCTCATAGTGTCATCACCCAAAAGAATATGTGCCTTAATAAGAACACTGGGCATCTCTGAGTCAAGTTTCTTGTACAGAATAGGGAACGGGTTTGAGTGTCTTTTCTCGCCAGTCAAATACAGAAGAGGGTCCCTGAAACGCTAAATGTAAGGAGGGGAGAGCAGGAAACAAATCGAAACAAAATAAATAAAAAAAACAACAGAGAAACTCATTAACAATTAATTCATGCACGGGTAATACATCCAGCTTCAAAAATACATTGGCCCACTCCAACATTAATAGTTCATGGTTTTTTTCTCGCCTGTTCCATAAGGTATCCATAAATCTGACAATCCTTAACCAGGGCTGGACTGACTACCGGCATTTTGGAATCCTGCCAAGCTGGGGGCAGATTTCAATGCGGTGGGGCTGATTTTGTTCATGGAGACCTGCGTGTACTTCGAAATAATTAAAGCAAAATGAATTTCATTCAGTACATGCAGGTCCCCATCAACAAAATCAGCCCCAGCTCATCAGCATTCCAAAACGCCTGGTAGCCAGTCCGGCCCTGTCCTTGACTTATGACCATTGCAACAAATCTGAGAAGCACAATAATACCATCTGTGTCATTTGACAGTACAATGACTCGATTGGAACCATTTCAAACAGCCCACTCAACATGTGGTACAAAACAAATATGTCAGCATCCTCCAATTTGCTGTTAAGTTATTGAACAATATCACCCGAACCATTTGAATATATCTCTGCAGGAACCAACTCCTTATTGACAATCATTCCACTTGCAATATTTGGAAATTCAGTGTTCACCAAAGCATCAGCAATGTTTTGGCAAGTTAACATCTCCAAGTACATCTTGTTCGATGTTGATGACCAGAATTTATCAAGTTGCACAGGTATAGGTGTTGAATTGTTTATGCAGGCTAGGTCAATTGTTCCACTTGTAGACATTTGTCTGATTTTCTTACATTCTTTGACAGATAGTTCAAGATAACTGTCAATACAATGTGCAGTTTCTGGAAGGTGCACACTGAGTTTGATATCTGTAGAACATTCTGAATGACCTATCCAAAGTTTTGCATGGATAACATTTTGACCATTCGCAACTGTGACATACAGTCAACAACAACAGCAGTTTTCAATGAGGACACCATTTTGCTTTAAAAATCTGCAGGTGGAAGTCTTTTTTTGAACTTTTGTACCAGTTTGTGCTTCACTAGTTTGGTTGCAGCTTCTCATTCAAATAATGCATTTATGCGTTTGTTGGAAGAAGATCGTGTGTCACACTGTCCTTGATAAATTCACCCTTTTCTTTTGCTACATCCATCTCTCTAGGTGCTTGCAAAAGGTTTTTTTGTAACCTGTTTTGCAGTGACTGGTTGGACAACATTTACTATGGCAATTAAAGCGTGGAAATGTAGCTTTAGTGATTATGTCAAACAGCATTTTGTCTTTCAATACAATTCTCTCGTTCTTCTGTTCTGCATATAGGTTTGATCCAGGTTCAAGGACATCTAGTAGACGTGTCTTTATATCATTATCCACATATTGTTTGGTCACAAAGTTGTGTAGTCGCACAGGCTCAGTCATTTTAAGAGGGTTTACTTGCTGCTGCATGAAATAAAGAAGGCGGTCATATCTTTTTTTAATTGTTCCCCTCTCTTTCCCACAAGTTCTTGGTGAGGAACAATTTCAGGATGGTCCATTCATTTTGAATTTATCACCTCTCTGAAAACATTACAAATAGAAAAGACTTCAGGGTAAACGAGCTGCCATTAAGCAACATATTCACTTGTAAGTGTCTGACCAGCAATTCTCTTGGAGCTTTTCTGTGATCTTTGGATCACCTGTTCCAGTTTCATATCTGGAGCCATAGCTTTGAACCTTCCCAGTCTGTCTTCAACCACAAAATGTCTGTGGATGAATTTTATGTAGAGGTGTGGTTTTTCCACCTCTAGCTTCTTCACTCTTTCTAAATTCCAGGACCCATATCACAGGCAGTTTATGCAATCGAATTCATGAAACACAGTAACCAGTGACTCCACAGTCTTCACCTGCAGCTCCCAATCACCTTCCATATCAGCATTTACCAAGTTTTTCACTAGAGCTATTTTGCGTAAAACATTTACCCAGTATTGCAATGTTAACATTTTTCTTCACATTCTTTGACAAACTCTACAAACGTGGTGTTCTGTTTGTGAATTGAGTGCATTGAACATTGCCTGGCTTTTCATTATGTCTTTTGAATGAAGTGCACCCTGTGCCTTGTTCACTTCTGAGATAAGATATGCAAACAGAATATGTCATTCTTGTTCCAGAAAGCATTCCAACGCAAAGTTTCAATAGCCTCAGATATGATGAGCATACCTTGTAATGAACAAACATAATGAGTTCCGCTCAATATTGACTGGACAGTTTTGCTTCCAAAGATTTCAGCCTCAATAAGTGCATTCACTATGCCACATCCACTAAGATAACTTCCTACACAATACACCGCAACTTTTATCATGTGGAAAACGCCCATCGTTGGATAAAGATCATCAAATTCTACTGTATTGCTCATAAAAATGTCACCTACAATACGGAAAACACCTTCATCGCAGAAAATTGGCAGGAAAGGCTGGTCTTCAAGCTGAGCATTTACATTTAGGAAAATGTTCAGAACTGTGTATACTGTTGCGTAGTTTGTGACTGGAGATGGTATTACTGTTAAAAACCCAACCTTCTTCAGTTGAACAGTATTTTGGGGGATCAGAGCATGAATTCCAGCCCACGGAGGAACTGGCTTTTCTTCATCCTTTAGTTTGCACCAAATAAGCAATATGATAAATTAAGTTAAACCAGCTTTGCGGAACCCAGCATCAGGTAGAGGAAGATCCATGCCCTCAGCCACTTTGAAACTTTCTGGAAGACTGGGACGTGTTGATGGATTGTAGTGATTTTACATATATTGGCAAGGCAGTTGGGTTATACGTTCGCAGCTTTGTTTGTTTATGCCTACAGCTGACACAGCTTATTTTCCAGCAGCTACTTGATTGGTACAGTCTTGAAAGAGCACCATTGCATTATTATGTGTGCCGGATGTTTCAGACAAAGAAGAGCTTTCTTCAAAATCAAAATTATCAAGAGCAGCAATTGTAAATTATTTCCTGGTGAAGTGACTTGGAAGTGATGTGCTGTCGGATTCACAAGATTTTACAGAATGAGCTACTAACAAGTTCCTGCTCCGTATTATGTCATTATAACTTGTTGATACACCAATCCAATTCATTGAATTGATTATCTCTCTACTTTTGCACTTGTCATAAATTGCATGGGCAGTCATCATGTGTAGCGGAGTTTTCTTTTTTTCGTGATATCATTTATAAAACATGATTTGGAAAAGACAGTAGATTTGCACTGCATAAATCTGTCGGTTCAAGGGATTGTCTTACACTTTATCGCTTATGTCTTTAAACCATCATCAAAGTTGTTGGCTTCTGTTCCAAATTCAAGACTTTTCGCTTGTTTACAGTTTTGCTCTGCTGATATTAAACAATGATGTAAACAATGTTAAGACATCATCACGCATTCTTGTTGACTCCCATGATTTGCGGAGCTACGGAGCATCATGAAACTTGTCAGTTAGTCCAAAAAGCGAAATCTTTCAGGACGTTTCTTAAAATGGTTACTGTTGATTTTACTGCATCCTGTGATCATATTTTGGCAGCAAGAACTTCAGGAGTCAAATTAGCTGAGAACACCTAAGGGGTTCATTTTGTTAGACTGACAAAAACAAATTATGTCCTAGTACATCCTTACCAGAAAAATCTTAATTTCGTTATTATGGATCAATACAGTTTCATCACTGTTGACCATTATTTCTCTGACCTCACTGAGAGTGAACCCGTAGCCAGCACTCAGTAGTGACTTTAAAACTTTATTTGCTTTTTTAAAGAGTGCAAATTTAACTGTAGGCTGGTGGTTATGTTGCTGCTGGAAGTATATTGGGCATACAAATCAGCTCCAAATACGTTCACTTCCCTGTTTAGATTAGCTACTTGGCTGAAACTTCATCGGGGAGAAATTAGCTGCAGATGAATATGTGTTTGCCCATTGAGACCCACGTACTCTGTACTTTGTTCATTAATCAATCCCTTTGGCCCTTGTTCGGGCTAAACCACAGAAAACACTTGGGATATATCAAACCCGCCCCCTTAATACTGGCATGACCAGTAGCTGGAAACACTCCTATTCCAACATCCAGTTGGACTCCTGGAATGCAGCTCTAAACAATTACATACCTACCCTAGATTCCTGCCCCACGGTTGTGAACGAACAATATAACCAATGGATCAACTCCTCCCTTGACCTAGTTAAACCTAAGAAACTTATCCATAAAAAAACAAGATCATCCCCTCTCCAGGGTACTCCTCTACACTGCATGAGTATAAACAAATCTGTAAAAGACTCGAGAGGGAATGGAGAAGAAATTACGATACAACAAGCAAACAGATCTACAGGTACTCTATTCAAATTTACAAATCCAAAGTGAAGGAGGTACAAGCACTATACTATGAGGAAAGAATCAACTCTGCCTTAAACGCCTCACATGAAATTTTTAAGATCCCCAAGCACCTCCTAAAACTAACAGTCAGAGATGTTCCACCGGACAGCTCAAACGCAAGCTGTGACGAGCTAGCAGAGTTCTTCTCTAATAAGATTAAGGATATTTACAATTCCTTCCCTCCCCAGCCCATCCATCAATCAGTGGCTTATGAAGCACTCCATGTCCGGTCAGCACTTTCTCAGGGAAATTCCCTTGATAGACATGGACACCCTAGTGAATATATGTGCCTCAGTAAAATCTGGCTCTCCCAATGACTAGCACCTGCCCAACTTTTAGTAATGCCGGGGATACAAGTGTTGCTGAGGCTGATAAATTCCTCCATTTCGACTGGACTGATACCCGCACCCTGGAAATACACTGTGGTGAGGGCGCTATTGAAGAAACCCAGTCTTGACCCTGATACACATGGAAATTATCTCCCTATTTCTCTTCTCCCTGGGATCAGTAAAATGTTAGAAAAGCATGTTAACTCAGTTATCTCTGCTTCTATTGAATCTAATAATATACTCCACCGTCTCAAATGGGATTTTTCCCCCAACACAGGACTGAAACTGCATTACTCGCAGTGATTGAAAAGGCCAAAATTATCCTAGACAAAGGAGGATCGACAGTCATTATCCTCTTGGACCTCAGTGCCGCCTTCGACACTGTTAACTACGACATCCTGATCCACAGATTGAGGAATGCTGGTCTATCAGGTAGTGTCATCACCTGGTTACAGTCTTTCCTCAAGGACAGGAGCTTTCAAGTATTTGAAGGGGATAACTCATCAGATCAAATCCAACTTGGCTGCGGCGTCCATTAGGGCTCATCCCTGAGCCCAACATTGTTCAATGTCTACATGACCCACTGGCACAGATTGTTCACCCATTCGGGATAGACATTGTTACGTGCGCCAATGACACCCAGTTAGTGGTGGCCCTAAACCACCCAGGATCCACCTCGTCCAGTCTAGGCCCCTGCCTGGAGAGAGTCGCCAAATGGATGGAACTCTCCTTTCTCAAACTAAACAGAGATAAAACAGAGCTCATGATGCTGGGCAACTCACCCATCTCTGGCATCGGCCTAGCTTGGCAAAGCTCTCTCAGCTCCCCACCCACACCCAAAAATCAGATCAAACGTCTAGGCATGTGGCTAGATCAGTCACTCACTTTTGATCATCAGGCAACTAAACTGCCAGCATCCTACTATGGCATCCTGCGGATGCTCCGTAAAGTTCTTCCGCTCCTTCCTTTTTTAGCCTTTAATACTCTCTCGCCTCGACTATGGAAATGCTCTGTATTTAGGAGCTCCTAGGGCTACCACAAATAAACTGCAAGTCATCCAGAATTGTGCGGCACGGATGCTTTTTATGATTCCCAACAGCCACTCTGCAAGGTCTGTTCTGAAAACCCTGCACTGGCTCCAGGTTGCGGACAGAATACATTTCAAGTCTCTTTCTATTGCCCACAAATCTTTCTGGAAGAAAGGCCCCCCCATCCTCCAAGCCATCGTCTCCCCTTACCCCCTAATAGACTCCTTCGTTCATCCAGTCTCTACCTAGCTGTGGTCCCTAAAATGAACATGATGAGAAGTGATGGTTGTTCCTTCCGCTTTACTTCCGCCAAGCTCTGGAACATGCTCCCCCTCCACCTACGATCGGAACCTAATCTCCTTCCCTTCCGTAAACTTCTGAAAACTTGTTTTTTCAAAACCCCTCGTATTAAGCTGTCATGACCTGCCTCTCTCTTGGCTAGCACTGGGATGCCTTCAGGTAGCCATGCGCTCTACAGATATACATAACATAACATAATAAGATTCTCAGCTTTCAGTTGCTGGAGGTGGAGGAGGAGTCATCAATCTTCTCAGTGGATGGGCATTGGGTTTGGTTGTCGTCACTTTCTCAGAAGACTCGGATTCTTGTTGTGATTCATTGGTTTCTGCTATTTTTGGATGAATTCTTTCCAGGCTTTTTTATATTGTATACAACTTGGAGCAATAGTTACAGTGATAAAATGCTCGATCCTGTTCACCCATCAGTTTCAATATTTTGTGAACTTCGTCTTGCCATATTTCTGCGACATCTCAAACTCTCTTCTGTCCAGCGGCAGTTGATATTAGATTTTCTTTTGGATTAGTTTGACATATGACACATTTTACTTTTTTTAAATAAAGTAGTAATCATGTCCATACACAGATGATGATGTCAAGATATTTATTAGTAGATAAGTAGATAAGATGGTAAAGCAGCCCCACCAGGAGCATCCAGCATGATGCTCAGCCCAATGTCAACTGTAGACCTCAGACCACTGAGACCCAACATTCTCTTGTGCATAATAGCTGCAACATTCTACAAGCTGGACTGGTAGTGGAGAAAGCATGTATACATAAACAAAATGCAAGAATACTACATCATCCCCTCTCTTCCACAATGAAAACAAAAAGGAAAGAACGCTAGTCAGAAAGAACCAAAGAAAAATAAAAAGGAGAGAACACTGGTCATGAAGAACCAAAGAATGAAAAACACATAGAAGAACATACCCATCCTCCTTTCCACAAATAACAAGAGAAAAACAAGAACCGAACAAAAGGAAACAACAAAGAGGAAAACTAAGCTTCAAGATACCGATGACTAACCGACAGACACACCTACTGGCCAGAACAGGCATGCAAGAAGGAAAGACATAGTACAAGAACAAATATACGAAATAGTTCAACCCTCATGAATTTACAATAAATAAACCTCATCACGAGAGTGCGAACAATTTAGAAACATGAGAAAATGGATAAAATTAAAACAACAAATGATGTCAACATTACCCATCTTCCCACCAGAAAGATAATATAACAGAATAGATAGAAACATTTCCAAATTCTTGACCCAAAAAACGAGGGCCTCTAGCACAAAACCTGCCTCTAAAACAAAAGACAGTAAAAGTAAGAATAAGGATAATAGGACTGTAACCCAAATCCTGCCTCTAAAATAAGAGACGGAAAGTGTAAAACAAAAGATAAAGGGACTGCAACCCAAAACCTTGCCTCTAAAACAAAAGAATTAGAATGTGAAACTAAGGATAGTGGGACATTAACCCAAATCCTGCCTCTAAAACAAAAGACGCTGAATGTAAAACTGAGGATAATGGGACTCTAACCCAAAACCTGCCCTAACAAGGGACGGTGAAGATGATTCCCATGTAGAGAACCTCCATGTAAAAACTGAGTATATGGGACTCAAACCCATTACTAAAAACGTAGGTGGGACTAACCCCCTAACACACTGAGTATATGGGACTAACACCCAATATTAATTACATAGGTGGGATTGGAACCCCCTTGATACATACAAAAAAAAATGTACTATAGTTGAACACTCGAAAAGGTAAAATGAAAGTGATACGTAAGAAAGGCTAAAGCTGCTAGACATACTAACTAAGGGGAATAAAATCAGTGAAAAGGTGTGCACTACCTCAACTGAAAGAATAAAAGTAAGGAAACCAGCTCCTAAACAATAAATACCCTTAGTAAAAGTATTAGCGCCAAGAAAGAACTAGCCATAAAAACAAACTTTTCATCACTTAAACTCTTACTAAGTACAGCACATGTAAAAACTGACCCAGTGCACTTACAATGTACCTAAAGAAATATGTATGGAACTCATAACTGCAAGGTAACATGAGAAGTAACTCAGTTGCCCAAAAAAAATAAAGCAGTAAGTAAGCTGTAAGTAATTCAGACATAGTTGCATTTAAATGGTGCTGTGAATGAGAAAATGGTACAAATAACACTTTAACTGAAAAATAACTGATGTCGAAATCATCACGTCACAATTGACTGAAATGGCAATTCAACACGAAAGCCAGGAAGTGCTGGTGAGCGGTGTCTCACCCGATCAAAAACGGAGGCAAAGGATCATCGAAGAGAATTAAGTGACCAAAATGGGAGAACAACTCGATTTGCCGAAGTACCAGTACCTGTGAAAAGGTTCAATACCGCAATCCAAAGCCGGAGAAGACGATCTACAGTAGGATTAAAATCCGACAGAAATCCGACAGAAATGCCAAGCAGGATCAGCGGCAAACAGAACTTGAATGCGCAACAGTTGGTGAGGAACTCACGGCAAACAGTACTTAGGTGCGCAATGGCTGCTGAGAAACCCACGAAAAATTCCAAAATGATTGCACGTCAGATGACGGTATGCAGGGTGGTTCAGGGCACGTCAGAGCAGCAGAACTTGCTATCAGCAGTACGCACAACGTCACTGAAGAGGCTAGGAACGTAGGTAAGTGCGTGCCAGAGTTCGTGGAAGGAATTTAAAGATGAAAACGGCAGTTGGTAGAAAATGTACACTGGTAAGGTCAAAAACTGATTAAAAATGAAATATCTTACCAGAGTTTGCCTATCGGTGCATACAGCTACCCAAAATTAATTGAAGAACACAAAAGAAAATAGGTCAAAAATGCCGTTTTTCCCTCGCAGGAGCATCATATACAGCAAGTTGAATTCTACAAACAGCAGGCAGTTAATAAACCGAACTCAAAGTGGCTTGAATTACAAGGGAAAACAACGTTGTTAAGTCACAAGCTCCGTTATGGCAGTACTTCAAATATAAGTTTTCATATGGCCATAACTTCCATGTTTGATAGTTCGAGTTCCCATTTTAGTTATCTTCTCATTCTTTTCATGCTTGTTCGCTCGAGAAAAATGTTTGATGTCAGTTTACTTTTCACTGTTTCAGCCAAGATGAAACATTTGCCTTCAGTAATTTAGTTACATCACTTGTCTTACTACACACGTTTCCATCAATAATTGACAGTCAATTTAAAAGTGCAGTCAGAATGTGTAAAGTGGATGCCTTCCGCCCAATAACGACTTTTTAACCCTTAACAGGTGGCAAAATCACACACACAGCCCCTGTTTACCTTCTTTTCTTTAAGTTTGCACATGTTTCTTTTTGAAGTATAGGGTTTCTTGTGACTGTGAAGGCTTCCGCTTGTTGACAAGTTGGTAGATGTTGTAGCACGCCTGTTTTTGAGCTGTCCGGTTTTGTGGACTCTGGTGGGGCATACAGGCGTGACCTTTCTCTTGCTTGTCATGTTACTCTTTAATTTAAATTCGCTTTTTTTTCATAAGTTTCTTGCTTGAGAGGAATCTTTTGCTTACTTACTTGAGATTAGTTGCACTTCATCAGTAAGAGTGGTAGGTTCGTTGAATCCCATCCTCGTTGCCATAAATAAAGTAGTAATCATATCCATACACAGATGATGGTGTCAAGATATTTATTAGTAGATAAGTAGATAAGATGGTAAAGCAGCCCTACCAGGAGCATCCAGCATGATGCTCAGCCCAATGTCAACTGTAGACCTCAGACCACTGAGACCCAACATTCTCTTGTGCATCATAGCTGCAACATTCTACAAGCTGGACTGGTAGTGGAGAAAGCATGTAAACATAAAAAAAATGCAAGAATACTACAAAGTCCTCAGATTTTGGAGATAGCAAAACACTCTGTCAGGAGGTAAGGCTCCTCTGCTACCACCACCTGCTTTGCTCATGTTTCGAATATGAATCAACGGAAAACCTGAAACAAAAACAATATTAAAATTAGTTAGTAATATGTTGGCTAAAACACACCATTATAGAGCCGCTTTTTTGTAAAATGATGGAAAGGTTCCCCTGAGGAGTTATTTTCTGTCTCCAAAAGACTACTTGAGCCCCAAAACCTATGTTTTGATGCCAAAATAAAGTATGTAGGTCTCATGGTTCCTGAAATATTACATTATTACTGCAAAACATCCGCCATTTTTAAAAATATCATCTAGAAAAATTCGGCCGGGATTAGCAATATCTAATCACCTAAATTAATTCTCTAATGATACAAAACCACAAATCAAAAATGAAAATCTATGGACAACAATTTTTTTATGGAGGTATATCAAGGGGCCAGGACTAATTTTGGAGGCTTGACCCTTTCTTGGCATTGTGTATTTTCTTTCAGACGTTTTTGAGAAATAATTGAAAAACAAATTATCCATTGAGCAGTAAGGTACACATTAAATACTGTTTGAAAATTAGAATAAGCAGCCCCCTGATTGGCTGCTGTCTCCTTTTCATTGCTCCGTCTGTACTGGGGAAGCGCGAAGCTTCCCCAATGTGCGAAGACCCTCAGAGCTTTCACTAAAGGGAGAGAGGAGGGTGATTTATGCCCTCACTCTCTCCCACCTTACCCAAGAGACATCTAACTATGCATATTGTTTCTGCCACCACATCTTGCCTGAGTACTGGTGAGATATATTGTCATGTACCACCTTCACCCCCTACCTTTTTGGGCGTGAACAAGGCCCAAGACAGCTGCCATGTTCGTAACTGCAAGCAGGACTTCAGGGCCACTGTCAGCTGACTTGGATTTGGTACCATGTAAAACATAATGCGGTTAGAAAGAGCAAGTCTGCTTCCCTGCTCCCTGCTTTGCCCTTGTGAAGTAGGCAGACAGCCTTCATTCACCTTTAAAAAAATGTAACGCAAAGACTGCACAGTGTCCTGGAATTCTATGTCAGGACCGGAGGCTTCGATTATGCTTCTTTCTCTTTTACTGACAATTAACAGCAGCCAATCAGAAATCAGTAAACACAAAACTACATTTCCTATGATTTAACCAGCAGCAGTCCACCAATCACTGCCATGTCTGCTCCTCAAATACTTCCTCTTTCTTTGCTGCTCAGCAGTCATGATAAGTGGTATGTATCGGACCCTAGATTTGATTCGATATGTATGGCTACAAGAATATTTTCTGTATGGTTGTCTTTGTGTATGTGTTCTGTTTGCTGTGAGCGCTCTGCTCCTAACAATCCCATTTGCTCCTTACAATTCGTGTGTACCTATCGATATTCTGTTTTTATCATCTATTAATGAAGTTCTGTTGATAGTTAAGTTTGGATGTGCATTCTTGTTCCCTGCAAGTTTTTGGCTCACCGCTCCAGCGGTCTTTTCTTGTGGAGCGGTAGACAGACAAACTGCTCTAGGTTGTTGCTGATGAGTGCATTTCTCTTTTTATTCGGCGCACACTTCCCAATGTGCTGTCTCGCCCTGTCAGAGACACATGCCCATGGTCAGGGCTGTAATATTCAGACTCTTCCAATTCTCCTTTTAGGAGTGGCAACCGACTTACTAAGATGGTCGAATCTCACACTATTGCTCCTGAGGGCTATCAACACTATTATGAAAATAAACCACTTGCCTATTTTGAGAAGCACTTATTGTAGTCGAGTAGGTCTATTTCTGGCACTGATATATTTTTCAACCCGTTCCGTGGTCGCGTCGGCCATTCCGGGTGCTGCGCACGACCGTTGGCCGACGCAGCCCCGCCCACTCCATGGAATGCCCGCACCGCGGCAGAATGTCCGCTGCGATAAACGGGTTAAAGGCTTTGCCCTGCATGGATGCACTTTAGCCAGTACTTCTGTTTCTTTTGCACAGATAAGGCTCTCACAGTGGCTTAATGCTTTCAATCCATCAGCCCTCTTTCTCTTTCATACCCAGGAATCATTGCACATAGTTTTATTGTTTTAATATAATTAGACATGCTATTTTCGGTCCGAGTTCCTTTTGCATTGAAAATGCTTCCTTGATCTAACACATATATGATTTTATTTGTTGTGCTGCTCTACCTCGCTAAACTACACCTTATTCTTGATGGAGTGGAGGATGATAGATACATCCATGATATCCAGGGAAGTGACACAGACTAACCGCAAGCCCATTGAGGTGTTTATCCTATTCAGCCAGTATCTTGCATCTATGAAATTACAGAAGGGAGGCATGCTAGTCTATGGGACTATGTGAGGTGAATATTTTTAATGTTGTATTATTTGGGGCATGTATTGTTATAATGAAGTGTATAAATTTGGCTATTCTGCAATGTGTAATTCTATGTTTTATTATCGTATGACATGGCTTTACTGCACATCTGAATCAATAAACATGACTTTAGGACACCCAGATTCAAACTCTGCACAACTCAGTCTAGCAATCAGTGAATAAGGCACTAGCCAAAGCTCTTCAACCTATTGTGGGCCGTCTAAAGAGCTATACACTGAGACATGAGGGAGAGAACACTGTGTCCTCTGGGGGAACAGAGAAGGTTTCTGGTGAATGGAAGGCAGCAGGTGCCTTTGGTTTTCGTAAAAAGCGGGCGCACATCAAAACAATGGCCAAATTGGCTAAATCGTAGCAGAGGGACCATGAATATCTAGCCTCTGGAGACATTTACGAATCGCCACCAACGAAACCAGTGATTAAACATACCGGCATGGATACTATTTCCACCCACTCAGACTCTGCTTAGGATCCCTCTGATGTGGATAGAGGTAAGCAGAAATACTAGTCTAAAGCTTAAAAACTCCTTCCAAAGCTCAACTGTCCGTGTTCACGTTTGAGCTGGACGAAATCGTACATACGAGGTCCTCAAAATGGACCCAGACAGGTGAGACAGCTAACTACATGCAAGCATGATTGAGCAAGCCTTTTGAGAAAGATGATATGATAATGATAGAGGTGCATAACCGCTTGACAGCGGCATGCCCCTGCCCTACGCTGGCTAGTAAGGTGGAACGAGACACTGGAATTGGACCCAAATATGGCCACATTTCTGAGAACATTTGCTATAGCCCTTGAGAAAGGTCTCAACAGGTCCTGGAAAGCATGCCAGGATAAACTACCGAACATCTCTGGCCCATTAACCAAAATTTTGGAAATGGCCTATCAGGCCAAAGGGTCCAGATAGCCTATTGACCCAGATGTCCTGGTGGGATGGACCCAACAGACCATATGTCAGTTGGCCAACGCCAACTGTGCCATCTCTTCAGAACGCCACAAATCGATCCTTATGAGGATTGGCGCAAAGCTGACAGAACTAGCAACAGCAAAGGTAGGCCCTGTGGCCAAAGGTCTCTTGTTCAGAGATCCTATAGTTAGAGATCTCAGGAAGTTCGTAAGAACCTTTATGGCTTTAGACAAAGCTCAAATGTCAATGAAGAAGTTATTTCAATTTGGCCTTTTTGGTCAGGCCTGGCACCAACAAAGGAGATGTTTTCACGGTTGGCCCTCCAATTTAGGTCCCAAAAGAGGATTTCAACATCCACCCTGGGGCGCTTGGGCAGATGATCCCAGAGGAGGAACTTTCTTCTGGCCAGCTACAGGGTGGCAGGAAGAGAGGTGGCTATCATGGTGGCTACAGAGTAGGGCAAGCCTTCAGATCCAACGTCACCTTTACAGGTACAAATCATTCCACTATCTCTAGTAAGTGGGATTTGAATCACTTTATAGTCTACAAACACTTCAAGATGGAAGGGATTTGTCTGCTATGAGACATCCTTTAGGCCAAGGATGGGATGTTCAGATTATATCTAAAGGACGCGTATCAGACTATTCCAATCTTTGCCCCCCCGCCTCATCTATGGTTTCTCCAGTTTCATTGGAGAGATGATTGGTAGGAGTTCAAGGGCCTACCGTTTGGGCTGACTTCAGCCCCTTGATGCTTCACAAAGTTGATGAGGTCAATTGTGGAGACACTGCGAACTAGAGGAGTGTGATTAATAGTGTATCTTGACAATATCATCATCCTAGTTCAGTGCCTGAACACGGTGATGCATTATTATTACAAAATAGGGTTGACCCAATGGTACTGGGACCTGGGTATTCAATGCTGCATAGATAGGGGTCCCAGTCAACATGTTTTTCAAAACAAACAGAAATTATTCGAAAGCCATGTACATATGACTAGTAACACAACTTAAATGAGTGATGTTGTTTATTCACATCCTCATTTGTATACATTTTATGTATATATACTTTATGCAGATTAACGTTGTGCCCAGAGTGAGGCGAAAAGGAAGGGGGAGGGAAGTGGTAAATGATTTGTGGGGACTGAGGTTGTGTAAAGTAGTTTCAGAAGTCAAATGTGGTCACACAAACCATTTTTTGGTTGACATCACATGGGTATGTTATTATAGCCCCATACATTTCTAACAATTGTAAAAACCTATCCCATACAATAAAAGCAATGATCTGTTGATTGTGGGTAGGTGTTGTAAAATGGAACACAGTGATGCAACATCTTTTCTAGGCAATTTGTTTGCTTCAGAACCTGGGGTTTGTCATAAATTCTGAGTCCAGCGCAATCCATAGAGTTTCTGGACTTTCGAGTGGATTCTCCAACAGCCCAATTTTACTTTCCCAGTCATAAAATGAAGGCAATCAAAAAGGACTTTCGATCGGCATTGGCAAGGGAGACAATATCTCCGCACTTAGTAGCCAGAATAGTGGAACTCTTAGCCTTGTCTATTCAAGCAGTATTTCCCAGCCCGATGCAGAGCATTGCAGCAGCTGTAGATTCATCATATTCAGAAGGGTCTTGCATATACTGATCAAGTACTGTTGTTGCTCGAGGCCAGGATGGAACTGAAATGGTGGCTACAGCATATGGAAGAGTGGAACCGCAGAGCAATCTTTGGATGCCTGCCGTATGGCACTACAGCGTCCAATGCCAGATGCTGGGGATGGGGCGTCTGTTGTGGCACTCTTTCCATGGGGCCATATGGTCATCGGAGGAGTTGAAAATGCATGCCAACTACCTTGAACTGCTAGGAGGTGATTATTACACTATCTCCACGCAGAGTGAATTGTTGTATTTTGTTGAGGATGGACAACATTTCTGCTGTCTGTTATATCAACAAGGTGGGCAGTACTAAATCGCAGATGTTGGTGGAGACAGCCAAGGTTTTTTGGTACTTCTGCCTTCAACACTGCATTTAGGTGATTGCAGAGTATCTGTCAGGCTGTCGAAACACAGTGTTGAATTGGAATTCCAGACATCTAATGGACTACAGCAATTGGAAGATGGATGCTCAGGTTTTCCTGGAGCTCAACCATTAATGGGTTCTATGAGCGGTTAATCTTTTTGCACCAAGGTTGAACTCACAGCTGAAAATACTTTTTCAGTTGGAGGCTGGATGTGGAAGCCCTGATGACTGATGCCTTCTTTCAGCATTGTGGATGAGAATGTGTTATGTGTTCCTTCCATTCATGATGATTCCGGTGGATGTGACTCAGGAAGCGGAGTTGATTCTGGTGCCTCTGGCTTGGAAGACTCAGGCATGGGTTACGGTCCTTCTACAGATTTCCAGCAAGCCGCCAATCCTCCTCTCAGTTTTTCAGACACTACTTTGGGGCCCAGTGGGGCTTTCTCATCCATTTATCAATCCAGTCTCCTTGGACTCATGCCTTGGGGACTTTCAGGAGGCACTGACAAGTGCGAGAACTTCTGGAACAGGCTTCTTTCTTCACCCGACAAACCTGGTTTGTATATTGACATTCTTCAGCATGGACTAGATGGTTAATGGAGTTTGGATCCCCTGTCAGCACCTGTGCCCATGATGGTACTCTATCTGAGTTGGCAACAGGCAGTGTTGCTTATAGAACAATTAATAATTTTTGGTCTAATTTTCAGCGGGACAGTTATTAACTAGGATTCGGTTTCCCAATCTGCCACAGCCACATTATTCTGAAATTTGGGATGTAGAGGTGGTTTTGAAGTTCTTGGACCTTAGGTCTGATAACTCAGATCTTTCTCGCAAACAATTGTCAGTTAAATTTCATTACAAGACAGGAGGCTACATTATGCATTAATCTTTTTAATGCAGCTCACAGCCGCTTACATCACAAAGGTTAAGAATAGAACTAAATGACATAACAGTGTCCATAAAAGGCGAGTGCCAAGACAAATCAGCCTCTTTTGAATGCGGCTCACAACAGATAAGTAACTCTCTCCTATCCTTACTACTAACTTATGCCAGTTTACTCTTGTACTCTGTTATGATGCCTATATTTCGATAGGATGCCTGTATTGCTTAATACTGTGACTGCTGTCTAACATGCTTACTGCTTATGTCATTACGACACCTTTTTATGTGAAGCTGTGGCGCGACTCGCTCCCCACTCCTCCCTCGATCGCTGTCATTCGCTGCGATCCCCCGCCCCCACCCCCCCTCGACTTCCAATTTATGGTTGTCCGCCTATTTCCCCTCGTAGGAGGTCTACCGCGACAGACCGCCCCCCGCGTTCCCTTCCCTTCCCGCGCCTCGCGCGCAACTCTACCTCCTCGGATCCTCTCCCCCCTCGCCTCACGCGTAAACTCACCAAGCCCGACACCCTCATCAGACGGCTTCAACCAAACCGGAGGAATGGCCCTCGGCAACAGCAACGCAACGCTGTGTGCCTGCTAAGGTCCATTCCTCCGCCCTAACTACTCGCAGCTCGAGCGTTTGCCGTTTCTAGGCTTTCCCGACTGCGCTATCACCGAACAACTGTTCCTCGCTCCGGACACTACAGATTGCGATTGAACCTACTTACCTCCATTATAATACAATACTACACCCTCCTTACTTAGTTTAGGTCCCTAATATGAAAAAAATATAAAAAAAAAAAAAAAAAGAGGAAAAGAAGGAGAGGTGATTTATTACCTAACTCTATCACTCTACTCAAGGGAGCTAATTCCAAACCCTGTAATCACTACCTACCTGTCATGTCTGACCTAGAATCAGAGGACGCCATGGCAAGCTCCCCCAACCATAACTCTGATAATTTCAAATCCTTCCTTCAGAAGGAGATGAGGACCTGCATGCTTAATACATTCCGTGAACTTATGTCCAATAAAAAAGGTCCCTCTTACCTGACGATGACACTTCAGACCCGGAAGCTGATCACTCCAAATCCACCAAAAAAATTAAACACTGTACCAATACCAGTGGAGGTCGCGCCACCTCATCCGAGTTGGGAGGTCCAAGCACCTCAAAAGGCACGGGAGGTCCAAGCACCTCAAAGGGCATGGGAGGTCCAAGCACCTCAAAAGGCATGGGAGGTCCAAGCACCTCAAAGAGCACGGGAGGCCTAAGCGCCCCAAAAGGTAACGTCGCCCATAGCGGCACGATTCTAACAAGCCCCAACTCTAGTTCAGAGGAAGACGAATTCTTCCTGGATCCTGAGGACGAGTTTGTCCTAGACCTTGACGAACAGAATACCGACGAATGGGATTTTAACCCTCCCTCGGAGGCGCACTCCTCCCCCTCGTCAAAGGACGCGATCCTCGATCCCCTCGGTGCCGAAATGTTCTCCCCGGAGAACATCTCCCACCCTAACAGCAAAAGGTGGTACCCCCACGACCACGTGGCTAAGTTCGTCACTAGATGGCTGAGAAACTCCCTTCAAAGGGAATCTCGTAACACCATGAGATCTGAGTGCCCCCGCCCATTCATTGAGGGGAAAGTCTGCCAGACCCCCAATCTGGACCCCGACCTAATCAAGTTCCTATTCAAACTGGGCAAGGACCCAAGAAAAGGCCTAGAAAGAGCCCTTAAAACATGTCAAGACTACCTCCTTGACCTTCTGGGCCCCCTCACCAGAATCCTAGACCTCGCTGAGGAATCACATATCTCCCACACACCCCTAGACACTAACCTGATCAAGGGCTGGAGCCAGAGGGCCATTGTACTACTGGGCAACGCCAACTCCTCCCTCAATACTGAGAGGAGAAAATCTGTCCTCATCAGAATCAACCCCAAACTCGGGGACCTTGCAGAGAAAGAGCCAACAACCAAACCTAATGGCCTCCTCTTTGGACAAGATATGATTAAGACCCTCGGCAAGTACGTGGCAACCTTTACAGCCCTAGACAAAGCCCAAAACAACATGAAGCGTGTTTTTGGCCAGGCCGGTGGAAGAGGCCGTTCTTCCGGCCGTGGCAATTTCCGGCCTTTCACCTACGGAAGAGGTAGAGGTTCTTTCGGTAGAGGCAGAGGCTTCTACCCCTCCAACTCCAGACAGTACTTCCCTCAAAGAGGAAGAGGCTCACGCGGAAGAGGCTTTCCCGCTCGTGGTGCTCCCAACAACACCACCTCAAGTAAGTGCACCCCTTTCTTCTTCCCCTCCCAAAGTCGGCGGCAGACTAAAACATTTCCTTCATGTTTGGGAATCCCTGACCCAAGATCCATGGGTTCTAGAAACAGTTCGGGGCTTCAGAATAGACTTCACAGAGATCCCCCTTCAGTCTACCACTCCCAATCCTATGACTCTCTCTCCGGAGCATCTAGAAATCGTCAAAGAGGAGGTTTCCTCTATGCTAAAGAAGGGCGCAATAATAGAGGTCCCTTGGTCTCAAAAAAATTTCGTGAGTACCCTCTTCCTAGTCAAGAAGAAAGACAAGGGTTGGCGCCCAGTAATAAACCTTCGAGAGGTAAACAAGTACCTCGTCTACCGTCACTTCAAGATGGAGGGCATCCATCTGCTCAGAGACCTTCTCCTCCATGGAGACTGGCTAGTCAAATTGGACTTAAAAGACGCCTACTTTACCATTCCCATGGCAGTAGAGCATCAGTCCTTTCTCCAATTCATCTGGGACAATCGCCTTTTTCAATTTCAGGCCCTCCCTTTCGGTCTTTCTTCCGCCCCTTGGTGTTTCACCAAAATCATGAGAACGATAGTCTCCATCTTAAGAGCCAGGGGTATTCGTCTCATCATTTATCTAGACGACATACTAATAATGTCCCAATCTCACTCTCAAATTCTAGAAGACTTGCAAACCTCTATGAACCTCATAGAAAGTCTCGGGTTCATTATAAACAGGGAAAAATCAACCCTTCTACCCTCCAAATCCTTGGAGTTCCTCGGCTTCACCGTGGACACTTCGACCTGTCTTCTCTTACTTCCCAAGAAGAAGATTGCCAAAATTCGGAAAGAAATCAGATTCGTTCTCAAACATCACTCCTTATCCCTGAGAGAACTAGCCAGACTCCTTGGCCTACTCTCTTCCTCGATACAAGCTATCTTCCCTGGCCCCCTCAACTACCGCGCTCTTCAGAGAGTAAAAGCCAAAGCTCTCAGATCTGGACTTTGGTACGGAGACCAAGTCTCTCTAGACGAAGAAGCCAAACTGGAACTTTCCTGGTGGCTGGACAATTTGGACGCCTGGAATGGAAGAGCTATATTTGGTTCATCTCCAGACTTCGTTCTAGAGTCGGACGCCAGCCTTCACGGTTGGGGTGCCCGTCTTCTCGACCAGGACACTGGTGGTATATGGACCCCTTCGGAATCCTCCCACCACATAAACTTTTTAGAGATGACAGCCGGGCTCTATGCTATCATGAGCTTCAGACAATCTCTCCAAGGCAGATCCGTCCTCCTGAAGATGGACAACATCTCTGCAGTCTCGTACATCAACCGTCTTGGCGGTACCAAATCTGCCGACCTTTCGGACCTAGCCAAGAAACTCTGGATGTTCTGTCTGGAGCACAAGATCTCCCTGCGGGCCGAATACCTCCCCGGAAAATCCAACCTCTCCGCAGACTGGAACTCGAGGTTCCTAGTAGACTTCAGCGATTGGAAACTCAATCCAACCATTTTCAATTCCCTATCCGACCTTTGGGGCCCCTTCGATGTGGACCTCTTCGCGAGTCGGTTGTCCTCCCAACTTCCACAGTATTTCAGCTGGATGCCAGACCCGGGTGCTCTCGCTGTCAACGCTTTCCTCCAACCTTGGGCCCCTCTCAGACCCTACGCCTTTCCCCCCTTTGCCATGATTCAGAGGGTTCTTCAGAAAGTGAGACAAGAGCAGTGCTCCCTGGTCCTGATAACCCCTTTCTGGCCGTCTCAAGCTTGGTTCCCCACAGCCTTGGAACTCTCCTACGACACCCCTCTCCTAATCCCGGCCTCTCAAGGTCTCCTCCTAAACGCAAACGGAGAAGATCACCACCTGGTTCTTTCAGGGAGCCTGAACCTTCTTGCTTGGAAAGTGTCAGGCAATCTAACCAATTGTCTGGACTTTCGTCATCTGCTCTTACACTCCTCGGAGAATCTTGGGCACCTGGAACGCACTACAGATACAATAACATCTGGAAGAGATGGTCTAGTTGGTGCCTGGAAAGGGACTTGGATCCCGTGGAAGCTCCTATCGTTAATATAGTCAATTTCCTCGTGGAACTTTTTGACAGTGGCCTCTCTTATAGATCCATTAACTGTTATAGGTCTGCCATTTCTGCAGGTCACTCTATTGTCAACGGTAAAACGGTAGGTAAAAACCCTATTGTTTGTAGGGTCCTTAAAAGTGTCAGACTTAAAAGACCCCCCAGACCTAAATATCAATCTGTTTGGGATGTTAAATTGTTACTTGATCTTTTTTGCTCCTGGCCTGATAATTCCCTTCTTAACAGAAAATGTCTTTCAATTAAACTTGCCTCTCTTCTTTGTTTAATCTCCTGTCGCAGAGTTTCAGATGTTAAAGCTTTGGACATCTCCAATAGATGTTATGAGATGTTCGGTGTTAAATTTGAAATTTTTAGGAGAACTAAGACCATGTCTGACTCTATCTTCTATCCACGTTTTGATTTTTGTAATAAGCTCTGTGTGGTTGATTGCATGAAGGAATACGACTCCAGGATGTCTAATCTTCGACCCCCTGATGCAAATCAACTCCTCGTTTCCTACGTTAAACCCTTTAAACCCATCTCATCCTCCTCTATCGCAAGGTGGGTTAAATTGGCTATGAGTTTCGCTGGTATTGACCTTTCAAAATTTCAAGCTCATTCACTAAGAAGTGCAATGGCCAGCAAATCATACTGGTCAGGTGGTAAGTTGGATACTATCCTTAAAGCTGCTGATTGGTCTAATGCTTCTACCTTTGCTCATCATTACTGTAAACCAATTGAACATGTTTCTGATGCTGTGATTCAGGGCTACCAACATGCATAATGTAGCCTCCTGTCTTGTAATGAAATTGCGATTCTCCTATTAACATGACCAGAGAATCTGGATTTCATTAAAGACACGGAGGCTAACATTATCCCTCCCGTCCCTCCCTTGAGGGATATTGAGGATTAATTTGGTTTACAATGTTTTGAATGTTTCATACCTCTAACCTTGCTTCTCTTTGCTTCTGAAGGCTGCCTTGTGCCTTTCCTGACTTGCCTTATTTTCTTTCAGGCAATTCGAATTGATGACTCGCATGGATTTTACAAGTTCCAAGTATACTTCCTTCAAGTTTCAAGATCTGTTCTTCGTTCAAAGCATTCTAAAAGAGGCTGATTTGTCTTGGCACACGCCTTTTATGGACACTGTTATGTCATTTAGTTCTATTCTTAACCTTTGTGATGTAAGCGGCTGTGAGCTGCATTAAAAAGATTAATGCATAATGTTAGCCTCCGTGTCTTTAATGAAATCCAGATTCTCTGGTCATGTTAATAGGAGAATCGCAATTTACTATGCTTTTATGCCTGATCTCATGCAGGAGAGTTTCAGAGGATTGTGCGTTGGATATTGCAGGAAGGGTTTTTATCAGGATGGAGTTGTTCTTCATGTTTCTAACCATATGAAAACTAATACTAGAAATGTTTGTTACCCTGCATTCGCTAATAATTATAAATTGTGTGTTGTCCATTGCCTCAAAGAATATGTTATTAGGATTTATAGGCCAGATTTGGGAAGGTAGTGACTTATTGTCCTGCAGAAACCATCTCATCCAGTATCGTACACCATAGGGCAAGGTGGCTCTCATGGTTGCTATTGATACCAGGAATCAATGTTTCTGTGGTTGGGGGATCCTTCAGTTTTGGGCGCAGTGGTGTCCAAAGCAAATTTCTTTGAGTTCATGATTGAAGGATATCATGAAGGCAGCAAATTGGTCTGCCAAAACTTTCTTTCATATATTTTATTACAAACCCGTTGTTACAAACGCTTCTGTTGTAGTGGGTCAGCTTTGAACATGCATAATCTGAGTCTCCTGTCCTGACATACAATAAAACATTTTCTGGCTGTCACATAAAGAATTTTCAATCCTATTAAGGACACAAAGGTGAAGATTATTCCACCAGGTCAGTATGCATATCATGTGTTATCTTGGTAATTGATCAAAGTATTGCCGTTCGATTTATGTTTTGTGCATTTTGTGTTTTTACATGATTGTCTCTGACTGTATAGATTCTATTTTAAGGAGACAGTGATTGCACAATGTTTTTCTTAGGAGGGAAACAGAAGCAAGTGTGAGCAATACCATATCTGGTGGACACAGTTGTATTGAATTTGGATGAACTGCATCTAGATGAGTGGAGTTTATTCCCCTTTTGCTTGGTGTTTCGAGTTGATTAAGGATGGCAAGTTTCCTCCAATGATCTCTGATGATTCTGGTTGAACTGTTTGAAATTCAGCATGGACAAAGAAAGAGGAAGTCAAGATGGTGCTGATCTTATTTGAGGATCAGAAAGGGCAGTGATTGGTGGAGAGCTGTTGATTACATCATGCAAAATTTTGTTTTGTGTTTACTGATTTTCGATTGGCTGCTCTTAATTTTCAGTGAAACAAAAAGAGGCATAGTACTCGCCTCCATTTCCATAATAGAATTGAAAATGTTTGACATACCAGCTAGTAAATATTTACAGCACAATTCTCCCCGACCTTTGACACTGAGAGGGAAGAAGTGCAACAAAAACTTTCCTGATCCTTGGACTAGGCAGGTAGGTGGATTGTACTACTGAATATCGGCCCCCAGAATAGTGAGGTACATATATGTGGAGTTAGGCATATCAAATCTTGACTTACTCCATGTCAATATTTTTGTTTCATATATTCTGTCCTTAATATTGAGTCCCATTGATATTTCTGGGGTCTATATTCCGGATGCACACCAGGAGGTGTGGGGGCTTTTTATCAATGCGCGCATGACATCTCCAATAGACAGTTAAAAAAATTAACAAAGAAGAAAAAAGTTAAAATGCTTTCTGTTGCTTTCCCTTCCCAGGACCAGGAAAGGGTTAAGCACATTACATAAATTACACTTTTCATATTTTTTATCTTGTGAACATAGGTAGGGATTACAAAAAAATAGTATAGATGTTTTAATCCCTCACAATACTCACAAGCCTAAAGATACTTACATTGATGATATAGTGGTAGTTGAGGTTCTGGAGACAATATGAGTGTAACTCGATATTCTGATTCTTGTTATTCTGTCTGTTATACAACCTCTGGGACAGTGGACAAATGCCCGGGTACTGTATCTGTAATCCAGGACACTGGGCAGCTCTTTGACCTGTAGAATGTTATGTGCCATGGGAAGCCAGGACAGACTACAGCAGTCCTAGAATCCTGTTTACAGCAAGGTGCAGGACACCACAGCTACTGACACCTGTCCTGGTTTTCCCTCTGTCCATGGGCAAGTCAGGAGTGAGGTGTCACGAAGTACCAGGGGTATGTGAAGTTCATGTAATTAGCTTCCACGTCATTATATGGAATTTTGGGAAAATTAAACATAATCATGCAAAATATAAATATGTGATTTAGCGATATATTTTAGCATGAAATGCATTCTTGTGTATATTACTGACATGAGGACACATTTTGTGTAAGAAAACAAAATAGCACAAAAAAGACAAATGTTGCAAACAGCCACTCACCTACTCGTTTGTTTTTTGCATTGTTCCCACTATATTATGTGGTCAAGAACAGCAGCATAATTACATGACATGGCATAATGGTAAAATTTCAGGAATTTGTGTATCAAGCTTTAGACGAAATTCTCGAAATTACACCAGTGTAGTTTAAAATACGTCCATGTCAACGAAATACCCCCTCCCTTAGGACAGATAGGGAGGGTAATGAAAACCATCCCACGGGAAGTGGCGATCAAAGATGGCCGTGTGAACGTGATCCATGACGGCTCCGCTGCCAAAACAGACTTAAATACAGACAACATCGCTCTAAAGCAAACAAAAGTATGGTAATGCACCTGGAATAAAGCGGGGATGACTCCGATCCATTCTGCACCGCTTGGAATTTGGTTTGGATTGGTGGATGGCGAGCGATTGAGGGCCGAGTGTGAGGCTGCCGCTCCAGCCAGAGTTGCACCTGTGGCTGACAGCAGTACAGTGCAGGAGGGGGAGGCCAGGACCCCTGGGACCAGCCACGAGGGAAAGCAATTTGTATGTGAGCCATTCCTGGAAGACCAGGAGTGGAACCCAAACTTCAGCGGCCCGGTCAGTGACTGCGAGACGAGGCGGGGACGCAACCACTGCCATTACACGGAGATGCAGCGCGGATGGGAGAAATGAGCGGTGAGCTCGGCGGGGAGATGAGGCAGCTAACTTGAAGAGGCAGTAAGCGCGACGGTGAGAGTAGCGGACTAGAGAAGACTTCCTCACCTTTTGGGCAGAAACTCCACACTAAGGCCTATGGTGGAATAGAATCAAGCGATGCCTGACCCCAACATGGCGCCCGCTGTAGACAAAAGGCCTTGTGATGACAATGGGGCCTCATACTAGGAGCATACCCCACTCTCCTTGATATGCAGACCATTAGAGCATCTTCCAACACACTGCCTTAGCAAGGGTGAGGAGATACAATAGACACCCCCGGAGCGACTCACATCGGCAACAAGCAGGCTTGAGGAGGAGAGGGGCCACCTAGCGTAAGAGAGACTATAGGTGCCGGTGGGTGAAATACGACAAGCATAAATTTGGGGATGGAGAAGGGAACGCTTTGGAGCTCCTACGCAGAAGCACACTGGGCACCAGGCATAGATCCCACCTGGGAAAGGGGATTACTCCTACATTCAAATAATCGCAGAGGGTAGTAAAGCTGGAGTGAGGGTCAAGGTCATTCCAGGCTCTGTGACTCAGGAAGTCAAGGCCCCAGACATCTCACGGTTCACACTGAATGCAACTCTATGCCGCCCAAAAAACAACCCCAGAGCAACAGGGTGTCTACATATTTCGCACCTACTTCCAATACAGAACCACAACAGAGTGCACGCGAAGAAACCGTATTGGCGCTATCTATGGACGACCTATTCACCTCTTTAAGAGCATTCAAGCAGAAATTGAGGGACAAACTGAAGGCGGACTGAACACAATCACTAGACGCCCTGAGGGCGGACTTGAGTGGCAGACTCACCTCAATGCAACAAGACGTTGATTCAGTGGGCACGAGGGTGCTGGACATGGAAACTAAAAATGCGGAACTCGAACAGCGATCAGGACGCATATCAGCCATGACGAGGGACTTCCAGGCTCAGCTCACAGCAACACAAATAAAACAAGAGGATCTGGAGAACCGCTCACGGCAAGACAACCTATGAATTCACAACCTGGAAGAAGGAGCAGAAGGCCCAGACCTCGAGGCCTTCATAACGGGTCTGTTCTCTGAAATACTGGGAGCAACGACGGTGAAGGTGAAGGTGAAAATAGAGAGAGTCATTAGAGTAGGGAGACTTCTACAAGGCGAGAAACGCCGGCCAAGGGACATCTTCGCAAACTACACTCTTTCAAAGTTAAGGAAGAAATACTTCAAGCAGCCAGGAAAAGGGTTGTGGAGAAGTTTCAGGGGTTTACTTGTGACCTGTTCCAGGATATTGCCCCGGCGACCTTGGCTTGACATCAGCAATTCCGCCTCATCACGGACAAGCTACAACACAACAACTTCTGCTACTATTGGACCTACCCCTTCGGTCTCAGCTTTGAATATAAAAACAAGTTGTTCCACGTCCCCAAGGTCCAGGAGTAAAAAGAACAATTGATGGACAGAATGCAGAACAATGTCGTACATTCATCCCAGTACAGGGATCTGGGCCTAAATCCATCGTTTTTTTGCTCACCATGCCATTCCAGTTTGGACCCAGCCATATGCAAATCAGTCTTGACCCTGCGCCCAATGGGAACAGTCCAGCCCGAACTGCCAGGCCAGGTCCTCCCTCGACTGGAAACAAGCATCCGAGGTCCAGGAGGCATGTAGAGTCCTGGGGATCCCACTACCAGCTCATGATCCAGGGGAGAATACTCCGGCTCTTCCAAACACCAACATGCCTAATGGGGGTGACTCAAGCCTGTGGCGCACCCGTCGACTCCCCAGATCAAAGAAGACCCAGGATGCTACTGATCCGAACTGAGAAATGCCACAGCGAAACTTAGACACAAGAGTCAATAGACTGGATCGAAAGAGCTGAATTGATATGGCTTGGATGAGTGGAGGCTCATATACGTTACAAAGAGGACAACAATGACCATGTTCCACTCCCCCTGCAGTTTCAGTAATATGGGATATTAAACATTTCTCACATTAGAGGTGTGAGAAGGGATACGTACTAAGGCATAATCATGTGAGGATGATCTAACCGCTATCATCAATATGGTGATCACCACTTTGTCTTGGAATGTGCAAGGTATGAATGCCCCCTTTAAGTGTCAAAAGTTTTGGAAGTACTTCACAGATCAACGCTATGACGTGGTGGCCCTTCAGGAGACCCAGCTCAAATGATCCGAGGATCACAGGATGAAACACAAAACCTACACACTGATCTACAAATCCTCCTCCACCACAAAATACAATGGGGTGGCTCTGCTCTTTCACTCCTCACTCAGATTCCAACCTGAAGACCACAAAACGGACAAGGAGGGGCGGGTCCTTATGGTGAAGGGGCATCTTCGGGGGCGACAGTGCACCGTAGTGTTGATATACGCACCCAATGCTAACCAGGTGAAATTCCTTCACTCCACATTGTCTTCTCTAGGGGGCTTTGCGTCAGACGACAAAATACTCATAGGGGATTTTAACCTCACCTGGCACTTGGGAGTAGACATTTCCAACCCGCATAAATCTCACATGGGCAGTTTCCCAGAAGCTCTGAAACAAGAGGTACAAGATATGGGTCTCAAGGACTCATTTTTTTTTTTTTTAAATGTATTTTTATTGCAGATTCATAAACAAACATTGAAATAATCCGACCTTCCCGCCCCTGATCATCTTAAGGCATAGTCAGAAATAGGATTGCACACAGCTATTTAGCCCACATCCCGGAGGCCGGGCGGCGTTCGTAACCAAACCATTAAAGATGTCAAGGAAGCTACCGCACAGAGGTATCCGGTCAACAACATAATTCAGTATCTGCTTTTCTATAACTCCTAACCCCCTTCCCCACACACTCATCCGACTACAGCGTTCCATAAATGGCGACTAATTTCTATGTGAGCTCAACTTGCTCCATCCTGTCGTGCTTCGGGGCTCCCCTGTTCAAGATCTCTTAATCTTCCACCATGAACCAATCTAACGTTAGCCGAAGATCCACATCACGGGCGCTCCTTCATTCGCTCATAACCAAGTCCAACATCTGTTGAAATCTTTCCTCTATCTGTATCGGACCTCTACTAACCCTCCCCTTACCCCTCCTCCCTCAACTGCTGCTGATGTGGGCCGTAATCATCAATTCTCAATCACGACCTCGTTATGGGTCTCAAGGACTCATGGAGAGAATTGCACCCAGACAATACAGATTATACCTTCTTTTCTCATGTCCACTGCAGCTATTCACTACTTGATTACACGTTTCTCAGCCAAACCCTTAATAGTTAAGTCCGATAGGCCACCATACACCCTATCATTATTTCTGACCATGCCTCTATAGCGGTCTCCATAGAATGGGCGTGCCCTGCACCTAAGTCCAGGAATTGGTACTTCCCTAATGCCTTAATTCGAGATAAAACATCGCGGGATGCACAAAGGGCTTCCATTAAAGAATTCTTCCAAATAAACAACTCTCAGGACACAACCGCTGCAAATAATTGGGATACATTTAAAGCCGTTATTCAGGGTCAATGCTTGTCTCTTATGTCTGCCATTAATAAAGAGAGGACGGCAGGGAGGTTACTTTTAGAGGGGAAATTAAAGACTGCGGAACGCGAGCACAGGGTCAACCCCACTATCACACTCCAGAGAAATGTCACGCCCCTGAAAGGGAAGCTACACGTAATTTACTTGAATAAGGCGGTGTCGACTTTGCTTCGCCTTCAGCAGATGTCATATGCTCAGGGTAATAAAATAGGGTCGCCCTTGACGCAACAACTGAGAGTAAAAAAGGGAAAGAGAATATATCGCAAGCATAAAATATCCCACAGGCGCCCAGATTAGTGAGGAACCTGGGGAGGTGCGATTGTTTAAAGACTTCTATGATACACTCTACACTCCAGATCCAGCCAACTTACAAGCCCAAATAAGTTACCTGAACTAAGTGACGCTGCCTCAGGTAATGCCCTCCCAGAACGAACAACTTGGGGAACCTATTTCGGAGGAAGAGGTGCAGGTGGCCCTTAAGACACTTGTTAGACCTGGCACCATTGACGTGGGTCTCCCTTCCATTTTTGCTGTTGCCTCATGTATTTTTGCTGGTGTTAGATGCTATGGGCACTGTGCCACTGCTATTCAGTGCCACAGTGCAAGTGCTCCCTATTGTAAATGTATGTTTGGATTAGTGATTCCATGTTTGGCTATTTTGGTTTACTTGTCAGACCCTAGTCTAGTGCACTGAGTGTGCCAGGGCGTGTAACCCAAATGCTGCTGGTGGGCCTGCAGCACTGGTTGTGCCACCCACAGAAGCAGCCTTGTAAAATGTGTCTAAGGTCTGCCATTGCAGAGCCTGCGTGCAGTCTGGTACTGTCATGCTGACTGGGCAAGTGCACCCACTTGCCAGTCCCTAAACCTTCCCTTTTCTTCATATCAGTCACCCCTATGGTAGGCCCAAGGGCAGGGTGCATTGCAAGTATAAGGTAGGACAAGCCCTGGTGTGTGTGGCATGTCCTAATAGTGAATTACAGCCATTTCGTTTTTCGCATTGCAAGGCTACCTGTTCTCCATAGGCCAGAATGGGCTGTTAGAATTGTTACATTTTATAATCCTAACTGTCTCAGAGAACATGGTAGAAATTCGAGTTTAGTATGCCTGAACTCAGAATAATAAAATACATCTTTTAGTGAAGTTTATTTTAATATTCTGTGTTTGCAAATACCACTTTTAGAAAGTAGGTCTTTGCTTATCTAACCATTCAAACCTGCCTCTGCTAGTTTGTGTATTCCTATGTCTGGTTTCTGTGAGTGACAGGGCTGGGGAATTCCAGGAGACAGACTGAGTCACCCAGTGGTGAATAGAGAGATCTACATCTTGATGGGAGGGAGGAGTGCACCTGAATTCTGAATAGGGCTATGCCTGCCTTCCACAATGCTGGCTCCACCCCCTGGGGAGCGTCTGATGTCTCTGCCCTGCACACTGAAAGAAGAGAAGGAGTCCTGTAAACAGAGTGCTCCAGAACTGTACTTGCCTTCCACAATGCTGACTCCACCTCCTGTGGGGCGTCTGCTGTGCATGCCCTGCACTGTGAAAGGAAAGGAGAAGTCTGGTAAACAGAGTGCTTCAGAACTGGTTTGGACTGGGAAATGGCCCCTCTTCCCTCAGAGAGCAAAGGATTTCTGGGTATAAATATTGGGACCCATATCCCGTAAAATTAGATTACTTTTGGACTACAAGAAGAAACCTTTACTGAGGAGAGGAACCTGAAGAAACTGAGGAGAGACTATTCACAAGCTGAAGTGCTGCTTGGGGGATTGGCCTGCAGTGGTTGCCTTACTGCCATAGGAAGGAGAAAGGAACTTTGTAACTTTGCTTTCAACTTGTGGAGGATCTCCAAGGGCTTGGAAAAGAGCTTGCCTCCTGCTGAAGTCTCAGGGACAACAGACTTCACCCCTCAGCTCCCCAGAGTTCTTTTGGAAGTGCCTGCTGCTGTTTTGGGCCTTCTGAGGAACTGCGTGTCGCAAGGATTTGGAGGCGTGACTCAACGAGAAGAAGCGTGTCGCCATCGCTGTGCCTGCCGTCGCAACTCCGTAGAAAGGAAGGTGTCGCCGCTGGAACTGTTGCACTGCACTGCATCAGAGAGAAGTGTGACAGAACAAAGAGGAAGCGTGTCGCCGTCGCTGCTGCTACCGTCACAACTCCGAAGAAGGAGGGTGTCGCCACTGGAGCTATCGCAATGGACCGCACACCGCTAGCCCCTCCTCCGGATCGCCCCTAGGGACTCTGGTACATGGAGTTCTTGAGTGGTTCACCCCAGTGGGTGCAAGTAGGTACTTGTTGGACTGATGATCTCTAGACCCGATACATGTCCCGGGTTTTTGGATATCGCCCGAGACATGGCTCGGGTTTCGGGATAACTTCCCTCATCAGTAGAGAAAATAGTTTGGGGTGGAAGAGAAGGCCGCCAAGCAACCGTCAAAGGCCTCGATGCCCGAACCGGCACGTAGGTGCGCCATCCAGGAGCTCGTCAGCTCAAAGCTCAAGGGAGCCAATTTGTAGAAACAATCGCAATGGACCGCACACCGCTAGCCCCTCCTCCGGATCGCCCCTAGGGACTCTGGTACATGGAGTTCTTGAGTGGTTCACCCCAGTGGGTGCAAGTAGGTACTTGTTGGACTGATGATCTCTAGACCCGATACATGTCCCGGGTTTTTGGATATCGCCCGAGACATGGCTCGGGTTTCGGGATAACTTCCCTCATCAGTACAGAAAATAGTTTGGGGTGGAAGAGAAGGCCGCCAAGCAACCGTCAAAGGCCTCGATGCCCGAACCGGCACGCAGGTGCGTCATCCAGGAGCTCGTCAGCTCAAAGCTCAAGGGAGCCAATTTGTAGAAACAATCGCAATGGACCGCACACCGCTAGCCCCTCCTCCGGATCGCCCCTAGGGACTCTGGTACATAGAGTTCTTGAGTGGTTCACCCCAGTGGGTGCAAGTAGGTACTTGTTGGACTGATGATCTCTAGACCCGATACATGTCCCGGGTTTTTGGATATCGCCCGAGACATGGCTCGGGTTTCGGGATAACTTCCCTCATCAGTAGAGAAAATAGTTTGGGGTGGAAGAGAAGGCCGCCAAGCAACCGTCAAAGGCCTCGATGCCCGAACCGGCACGCAGGTGCGTCATCCAGGAGCTCGTCAGCTCAAAGCTCAAGGGAGCCAATTTGTAGAAACAATCGCAATGGACTGCACACCACTAGCCCCTCCTCCGGATCGCCCCTAGGGACTCTGGTACATGGAGATCTTGAGTGGTTCACCCCAGGGGTGCAAGTAGGTACTTGTTGGACTGATGATCTCTAGACCCGATACATGTCCCGGGTTTTTGGATATCGCCCGAGACATGGCTCGGGTTTCGGGATAACTTCCCTCATCAGTAGAGAAAATACTTTGGGGTGGAAGAGAAGGCCGCCAAGCAACCGTCAAAGGCCTCGATGCCCGAACCGGCATGCAGGTGCGTCATCCAGGAGCTCGTCAACTCAAAGCTCAAGGGAGCCAATTTGTAGAAACAATCGCAATGGACCGCACACCGCTAGCCCCTCCTCCGGATCGCCCCTAGGGACTCTGGTACATGGAGTTCTTGAGTGGTTCACCCCAGTGGGTGCAAGTAGGTACTTGTTGGACTGATGATCTCTAGACCCGATACATGTCCCGGGTTTTTGGATATCGCCCGAGACATGGCTCGGGTTTCGGGATAACTTTCCTCATCAGTAGAGAAAATAGTTTGGGGTGGAAGAGAAGGCCGCCAAGCAACCGTCATAGGCCTCGATGCCCGAACAGGCATGCAGGTGCGTCATCCAGGAGCTCGTCAGCTCAAAGCTCAAGGGAGCCAATTTGTAGAAACAATCGCAATGGACCGCACACCGCTAGCCCCTCCTCCGGATCGCCCCTAGGGACTCTGGTACATGGAGTTCTTGAGTGGTTCACCCCAGTGGGTGCAAGTAGGTACTTGTTGGACTGATGATCTCTAGACCCGATACATGTCCCGGGTTTTAGGATATCGCCCGAGACATGGCTCGGGTTTCGGGATAACTTCCCTCATCAGTAGAGAAAATAGTTTGGGGTGGAAGAGAAGGCCGCCAAGCAACCGTCAAAGGCCTCGATGCACGAACCGGCACGCAGGTGCGTCATCCAGGAGCTCGTCAGCTCAAAGCTCAAGGGAGCCAATTTGTAGAAAACAATCGCAATGGACCGCACACCGCTAGCCCCTCATCCGGATCGCCCCTAGGGACTCTGGTACATGGAGTTCTTGAGTGGTTCACCCCAGTGGGTGCAAGTAGGTACTTGTTGGACTGAGGATCTCTAGACCGATACATGTCCCGGGTTTTTGGATATCGCCCGAGACATGGCTCGGGTTTCGGGATAACTTCCCTCATCAGTAGAGAAAATAGTTTGGGGTGGAAGAGAAGGCCGCCAAGCAACCGTCAAAGGCCTCGATACCCGAACCGGCACGCAGGTGGGTCATCCAGGAGCTCGTCAGCTCAAAGCTCAAGGGAGCCAATTTGTAGAAACAATCGCAATGGACCGCACACCGCTAGCCCCTCCTCCGGATCGCCCCAAGGGACTCTGGTACATGGAGTTCTTGAGTGGTTCACCCCAGTGGGTGCAAGTAGGTACTTGTTGGACTGATGATCTCTAGACCCGATACATGTCCCGGGTTTTTGGATATCGCCCGAGACATGGCTCGGGTTTCGGGATAACTTCCCTCATCAGTAGAGCTGTCGCACTGCACCACATCAGGAGAAGAATCTCGCAACGCGGTCGGAGCGTGTCGCTGTCGCTGTGCCTGCCGTCGCATCTCCGGAGAAGGAGGGTGTTGCCGATGGAACTGTCGCATTGCACCGCATCGACCAAGAGCACCTTGCATCCCCGAGAAGCGCGCCGCCGTCGGAGCTGTTGCCGTCGCATCTTGGATGTCGCCGCTGTAGTTGTCGCATCGAGTTGAAGCTTCACGCATTGTGGGAGAAGAGCGTTGCCACTGGAGCTGCTGCCATCGCATCGTAGATGTCGCCGCTGTAGTCCACGCATCAGACTGAGAACTTCTCGCATCCCTGAGAAGCGTGCCGCATCTGGAAGATCTTCACGTCTTTATTTCTTTGCACCTGAACTTTGCCCCATTTCCCATCGCTGTGACATTGCTTGTAGTGGAAGCGCAACGCAACCTAAGGTACATTGACGCAGAGTGTCGCATCTAAGAACTGAACTGAACTAAGCTTAAATCTACCATCTTAAAGTAATCATAGTGTGTATTTTTGTCGTTTAATGGTCTTGTGGTAACTCTATATAAAGTCTACTTATTTTTTATATAAAACCTGTGTGGGGTCCATTTGTAGTGTTGTCACTAGGTTACTGTAGGTAGTCACAACTGCTTAACTTACAACGCCTCTGAAAAAAGCCTTGACTGCTCGTGCCACGCAACCAAGAGGGTGAGCAGGGGTTATTTTAGGAGTGTAATCCCCTTTCCCTGACTAGAGGAGAGGGTCCCTGTTTGTCACAAGTACCTACCTGTGCCAACCAGAGACCCCCAAATCTAACAACACTCAAGCTGCATAAGGCCCATGGACCGGATGGACTGACCGCACAATTCTATAAAAGTTTCAGTACAGAACCCATTCCCCAATTGACTATTCTTTTTAATCACATAGCGACCTCTACCAAAGTGACCCATACCATGAGCGAGGCATGAATCACTGTGATCCCTAAGGTAGGGAAGGATCCTCAGCTCTGTGGTTCTTACCGCTTCTTAATCTGGACACTAAATTGTATTCCAAGATACTGGCCTCTCGGTTAGACATTTTTAAGCCAGATCTCATACACCCGGACCAATCCGGTTTTATTAGGGGCAGACAAACACACGACAATGTGCGCAGGGTTATCCACTTAGTAGAGAAAACCCATAAGAAACAGATTCCTGCAGTACTACTAGGTCTTCATGCAGAGAAGGAGTTTGACCGGATGGACTGGTCCTTTCTCTTCCAGGCCCTCTAGGGATTTGGTTTCTGCGACACCTTCATCAACATGATACGAGCTAACTTCCCAGCACCGAGTGCCAGGGTTTTGGTTAACAGGGTGTCATCAGATCCTTTTAAGTTGGGGAGAGGAACGAGGCAGGGCTGCCCCCTGTTCCCCCTCCTCTTTGTGCTCAGTATTGAGCCACTAGCAGCAACTATTATGGAGTCAACGGAGATTAGAGGGGTGCCCTTTGGTTCCGACAAACACAAGATATCTCTGTTGGCTGACAACGTCTTGTTGATATTGTCGGACCCCCTAAGGACCTTGATTGCAGTGCAAGAGGAGTTGACCCGGTTTGAGCAGGTAGCAGGCCTCAAAATTAACCTTCCTAAATCATTTCTCTTAAACCTAGCACTGCCAGAAACCGAAATGAGACCTCTGGAGGCAGCTACACCATTCCAGCGGGCCAAGAAAAACTTGACCTATCTAGGAATGAAATTAACCCCCAAAATATCAGATTTGTTCGTTGCCAAATATCCTCTGTTCTTACCCAACTGCAGGTTGACCTCAAACCAAATGCTTGTCAACTCTTTATTTATCCTGGATCGGCAGATTTCATCCCATTAAGATGGTGGTTCTGCCGAAATTTCAGCATTTGTTTCAGAGCCTCCCCATCAGCCTAGAGAAACACTTCTTACACAGAGCACACATACTGCTTAAACAATTTGTCTGGCAGAATAAGAGACCGAGGCTGCCATTCCACCTCCTAAGAAAATCCACAGATGAAGGGCCTAGCGAAGCCTGACCTGACACTCTATTACAAAGCAGCAGAACTCTGGGTTATAGTCGAGCCGTCCCACCGGGAATCGGACAAACACTGGCTACATATGGACCGGGCGATAGCCGGTCAGTGATCTGGGACCTTCTCTGGAAACCGAAATCAGATCGCCCAGCAGATGCTTACATTAGCACCCCTACCAAAACGACTTTCCACACATGGGACGATGTTCCCATTCACCCCTATACATTACAACCCAGCGTTCCCACCCGCACTAGAACCGGGACCTTCCGACGCATGGAGGGAGTAGGGATGCCTGGCGCTTACATACCTATTCCACAATTGAGATTTCTTAACATTTGAAAACTGTCAGCACAAATTCAATCTGCCCAAGTCAGAATACTTGCACAATCTGCCACTACACCACTGGGCCATGCAACCCGAGATCAGGGATGGGGCGACGAGGGACCTCACACCACTAGAACGCTATCTGAAGGGAGAGCAGGCACAATGAAAGGGTCTACCTCTTTCCTTTACACACTATTCTTACACACCCTGCCATCCCCTCTTCACCGATATCTTAAATTTGGGAAAGAACACTAGGTCAGGATATCACGGACACTCAGTGGAAGGCTTCATGGAAGGACATACTGCGTCACAATAACTCACTGACACAACGAGAGGCCCATTATAAAGTACTTTATGACTGGTACCTATACCCCACCAAACTCATTAAGATTTTCCCCAATACAACAGACCTATGCTGGAGGGGTTGCATCCTTCGCAGCAATTTTCGCCACATATGGTGAGAATGCCCAGTCATTTGACCCTTCTATAATGAAATTCTCGCGCATATCAAAGACATACTAGGTTACCCCATTCCGGTCTCTCCTGAATTTGTACTTCTAGGGCTTAGGGACCCAGGGTTGGTGCCTCAAACCACGAGGGATCAAATCACGACGGATGCGGCCAAAACAGCTTTGGCTGCAGCCTGGAAGAAGCAGAAGGCTCCGGCCATGACACAATGGTAGGCATGCCTCTGGAGAGTGCTAACCATGGAACGATTGAGTGATATCTATAGAGACGCTTTTAAAAACATTTAATACACCTGGGGGCCTTTAGTGCAGTATTTGTCCACTGGGCTACCGAAGACTACATGTTTACGTCACACACCAGAACGCCTCATAGATCTCGTTCCACTCTTGCTAGTCACCAAGGGTCTTACTTAGCATGGGTTACACGAGCCCAGCTCATTTTACCTTTTTTCTTCTCATTTTGTGTTCGGTTCACACACAGTTGGGGGTTTATTCCCAGGCTCACAATAAGCAAATGCACAGGTGCTCATTGGCATAGGGGCTGGGTTTGGGGTGGGGGAGGATTAGGGCTACATGGATGGGGTTCATTTAAGAAGACTTGGTTGCCCGCAACATACAGGTAATGCATATATGGCTCCTTGGGGACGATGGGACCCATAACAACCGCAATACTCTGTACACGGAAATAGCCTTACGACAGCTGTATACGGGATGATTGAATATATGTATTGCCATTTGCTATGATAAATCTTTTGGAAAAAATCAATAAAAACCAGTTTGAGAAAAAAAAATCACACCACTCCTTTACTTGGGCAAAGCACCAACAATCCTCTCAGCCCATGGCCAAGACCTGGGGAGGTCTAAAAAAGTAATGCTCCGTGCTCTCGAGCAAGCTGTTCCTACCCTTGGTCAAGGTGGGAGTGACAACTTACCTCCCACCCTTGCTCATGATTGGCAGGCCCCAACATGCCGCACTGCCTGTCTCATGCTTAGGACTTCAATGGATCATTAGGGCTCTTTACATCCCTGTGCCAATAAAAGTGATTAATGGATTACGCCATTGCAACTCTTCACTGGGGCCATTACTGCTTCTTAATGACTGGCGAAATATACAGTCCTTCCTTACTAGCGCTCTAATAATATCTAGATCTTAGGAAATACTTGGTTAAGGTTTGTTTAACAATCCTAACTAAAGTAGTTGGGGGCGCCGCGGATAGCCCTAACAACAAACAACCTTAAAAGACAAGAAATGATCGCTTCATATCAAAGCGTTAGGAGCAAAACAGACTGCATATAAGAGCTGAGTGTTTAGCGAAATGGAATCTTTTGATATTTATAATTTTGTGGCTATGCTTCCCACATTGGAATTGTTGCCCTGTCAATTTGTACTTTTTGAGCATGTTACGACATATCATTCAACCTAACTTGATGGAAGACAAAACCTGTATTACAAGACGAGTTTCGGTTTTCCTCAAAAGATATTTGGGGACATTTCTTTCCAGATGGTGGATTTAAAACCCACGAGGGCATTAATAATGGTCAAATTCTTGGTGGACTTAAAGACCTTTATTAGGGGACTTGGGATTCTCTCCCATGGAAGCAGCTAACTGAATATGGTCAAACATGAATCTGTAGCATTGATCGAAACCCTAAAGTATTTACAGATCACTCCGTAGAGGGTTTTAGAATTTAGGTTTCTCGAAAAAAAATTCTAACTTTATTATTCATTGTCTTCTGATAGAGTCTTAATTCTTGCTAGAGTGTTTTCAAACCTCATCTATAGTGCAGCCACCTTTCCTCCATTACATGTTATATCCGTTATTATTCTACATCATGTAGTCAGACTACATCATATATATTTATGCCCCGCATAATAATCACCACATGACACATTCATCCATAATCCCAGACCTCTACGTATCAATCGTTTCATCTTCCATCTGTTCCCCTCCAACTACTCAAGTTATAGTTCCAAGACAGTGGAGTACCATCAGTCATATTCACTCTTTGGATTCTACATTTGCATCTCTACCCCAACTAACTGTGAGCATCCTCTCAGACCACAGTCACCCAAATCATCCATCCTACCTTCTCTCATTCTAAACAAACCCTGTTCCAAGACGCCACTGTTGGTTCCTTTGGCCGGATCCATGGATTGCTATGTGTCTTTTTGACAATAGTAGCTCCACAGAGATTTCCATGCTAGGGATCATAGATCCCTTCAGCCTAAGCTGTCTTATATCTCTATCCTAGAAGTATAAAGTCCCTCCCCTCCCGCCCATCCTCCTGTAATATACCAAGCCTAAGAAAAAAACTTGTGGAGGTGCACACATTTATGTGGACTGGGACCAGGAAGATTCAGAATCGAGGCAATGAAGATTACTGGTAAGTAATAGGCCATTTCCTTTTCCTTGTGACTTGGTATGATCCCTAATATACAATGTTTAAACAATGCATTTATAATTACATTTGTTATCATCATCAGCCTGGCGGACACCCAACAACAGTAGTCTGCGCCCTTCCTTCACAGCAGACAAGTAAATTATGCATTAGTAGGAACTTTATCCCAGTACCACTGGTCAACTCTCTGTAGGACCTAAAAAGCAATTTGCGGTTCATTTGAGTTTCGCCCACAAGGTATTATTTAGTAATATACAGTCGAATTAGTCAGCAGTAATTAACATTATTTGTAATTGATTTTAATCAGAATTAAAAGTTTTTTTTAAAAATCCTTGGAAATTCTTGGGTTCACTGAGAGGGGTTGCCCATTATGTCGTAATACAATTTTCCATTTGTTTTGCTACATTAGTGAATATTTTAAGGCACATTTACTTTTTAGCGTTCAGTGACATGACAAAAAGTATGAATTAACTTACTGTTCAAAGGTCTTTACCTTTGATTGACATTAACTGAAAACTGTCTCCATGTTATGAGATCCGCCTTCATAGACTCCTTCGTGTGTTTTTTTACATGACAGACTTTTGCATGCTGCTAATTCAGATTTTTGTGTGGACCTAGAATTACACCAGAAAAGTGCAGTTGTCAAGAAAGCAAAGCCTGAGCTCACCATCGCCCTAAGCATGTGTTGGGTTGCACACAGCATTTTCATTTGTGCAGCCTTTATTGTTATTTTCTGAAGAGTAATCATAATGATATAGGGGGGCAGAGGGACTCCTGGTTGCAATAGAAAACAGATTAAAAATGGAAGCATTGCTTGTAACCTGGACAAAGATGTGCTGAAAAGACCCAGTGCTTCACTGCCCATGGGCATCTCGCTGGCTGGAGTCCACTCGAGATTTCTGTGCAAACCCCGCAGACTTGGAGGAATATTCAATTCCCATCATGGCCGGATTGGCCTTCCAACCATCAGAGGTCAATAAAATAACTACCATGTAACAGTCGTGTAAAACATATCAAGCAAGAGCTAAGGGGTTATTCAGCTATTGATGTGTGATATAAATAGTTAATATTACACTGTGATTATTTTAGTATTATCACCCCCTTTGTATCTTGATTCAGGAGTGGGGTCTTTTCTGCCTTCACATGCATGGAAAAGCCTTAACTCAAGCTGACTGCAGTTATCCCGCAAGAGAAGGCAGGAGCCGCACCAGGCAGCGAGCGAAAGAATGCAAACAAATTCGTGTTGATTGGTGTAAGGGGAGGTGTTGACATGCGTGAACACATGTGATGGCATGTGTGAGTGAGTGTGACCGCGTGCAAACAAATCTGTGGACGTCTCTTTTCCACATCTTTTTCGGATTGCAGGTTTTTGTAGCTAGTTCTTCAAAGTTGTGCTTTTTGTATTCTCTTCTTTTGTAGGAAGCGGCAATTGATTCGTGTTAGGGTGGAAAGAGTTAACTTGCCCAAAGCCTGGATTGGTTCAGGGGCGACGGTGCTGCAGAGGACTAGCCATAGACGAAGAGGAGCGGAGGGTAGAGCTCTGTGTGGGCAGAATGTGGAAGGGCTGTGGTGGAAGCGCCTCGGAGGGTCTGTATGTGGAAGGGCTGTGGTGGAAGAGCCTCAGAGGGTCTGTATGTGGAAGGGATGTGGTGGCAGAGTCTGGGACGGTCTGTTTGTGGAAGGGCTGTGGTGGCAGAGCCTGGGACGGTCTGTATGTGGAAGGGCTGTGGTGGCAGAGCCTGGGACGGTCTGTTTGTGGAAGGGCTGTGGTGGCAGAGCCTGGGACGGTCTGTTTGTGGAAGGGCTGTGGTGGCAGAGCCTGGGAGGGTCTGTATAAGGAAGGGCTGTGGTGGTGGAGCCTCAGAGGGTCTGTATAAGGAAGGGCTGTGGTGGTGGAGCCTTGGAGGGTGTGTATGTGGAAGGGCTGTGGTGGCAGAGCCTGGGAGGGTCTGTATGTGGAAGGGCTGTGGTGGCAGAGCCTGGGAGGGTCTGTATATGGAAGAGCTGTGGTGGCGGAGCCTCAGAGGGTCTGTATGTGGAAGGGCTGTGGTGGCAGAGCCTCAGAGGGTCTGTATGTGGAAGGGCTGTGGTGGCAGAGCCTCAGAGGGTCTGTATGTGGAAGGGCTGTGGTGGCAGAGCCTGGGACGGTCTGTTTGTGGAAGGGCTGTGGTGGCAGAGCCTGGGACGGTCTGTTTGTGGAAGGGCTGTGGTGGCAGAGCCTGGGAGGGTCTGTTTGTGGAAGGGCTGTGGTGGCACAGCCTCGGAGGGCCTGTATGTGGAAGGGCTGTTGTGGCGGAGCCTCAGAGGGTCTGTTTGTGGAAGGGCTGTGGTGGCAGAGCCTTGGAGGGTCTGTATGTGGAAGGGCTGTGGTGGCAGAGCCTCAGAGGGTCTGTATGTGGAAGGGCTGTGGTGGCAGAGCCTGGGGGGTCTGTATATGGAAGGGCTGTGGTGGCAGCGCTTTAGAGGGTCTGTATATGGAAGGGTGTGGTGGCAGAGCCTTGGAGGGTCTGTATGTGGAAGGGCTGTGGTGGCAGAGCCTTGGAGGGTCTGTATGTGGAAGGGCTGTGGTGGCAGATCATCAGAGGGTCTGTATAAGGAAGAGCTGTGGTGGCAGAGCCTGAGAGGGTCTGTATGTGGAAGGGCTGTGGTGGCAGAGCCTTGGGGGTCTGTATATGGAAGGGCTGTGGTGGCAGAGCCTTGGAGGGTCTGTATATGGAAGGGCTGTGGTGGCAGAGCCTGGGAGGGTCTGTATATGGAAGGGCTGTGGTTGCAGCACTTTAGAGGGTCTGTATATGGAAGGGCTGTGGTGGCAGAGCCTGGGAGGGTCTGTATGTGGAAGGGCTGAGGGGGCAGAGCCTCAAAGGGTCTGTATGAAGAAGGGCTGTGGTGGCAGAGCCTTGGAGGGTCTGTATATGGAAGGGCTGTGGTAGCAGAGCCTGGGAGGGTCTGTATGTGGAACGGCTGTGGTGGCAGAGCCTCAGAAGGTCTGTATGAAGAAGGGTTGTGATGCCAGAGCCTTGGAGGGTCTGTATGAAGAAGGGCTGTGGTAGAAGAGCCTTGGAGGGTCTGTATGTGGAAGGGCTGTGGTGGCGGAGAACCGGAGGCTCTACATATGGAAGGGCTGTGGTGGCAGCACTTTAGAGGGTCTGTATGTGGAAGGGCTGTGGTGACGGAGACTCGGAGGGTCTGCATATGGAAGGGCTGTGGGTGCAGAGCCTGGGAGGGTCTGTCTGTGGAAGGGCTGTGGTGGCAGAGCCTTGGAGGGTCTGTAGGTGGAAGGGCTGTGGTGGCAGAGCCTGGGAGGGTCTGTATGTGGAAGGGCTGTGCTGGCAGAGCCTTGGAGGGTCTGCATGTGGAAGGGCTGTGGTGGCAGAGCCTTGGAGGGTCTGTATATGGAAGCGCTGTGGTGGCAGAGCCTGGGAGGGTCTGTATGTGGAAGGGCTGTGGTGGCAGAGCCTCGGAGGGTCTGTATGTGGAAGGGTTGTGGTGGCAGAACCTCAGTGGGTCTGTATATGGAAGAGCTGTGGTCGCAAAGCCTGGGAGGGTCTGTATATGGAAGAGCTGTGGTGGCAGAGCCTGGGAGGGTCTGTATGTGGAAGGGCTGTGGTGGCAGAGCCTTGGAGGGTCTGCATATGGAAGGGCTGTGGTGGCAGAGCCTTGGAGGGTCTGTATATGGGAGTGCTGGGGTAGCAGACCCTTGAAGGGTCTGTATATGGAAGGGCTGTGGTGGCAGAGCCTGGGAGGGTCTGTATATGGAAGGGCCATGGTGGAAGAGCCTTGGAGGGTCTGTATGTGGAAGGGCTGTGGTGGCAGAGCCTTGGATGGTCTGCATATGGAAGGGCTGTGGTGGCAGAGCCTTGGAGGGTCTGTATGTAGAAGGGCTGTGGTGGCAGAGCCTTGGAGGGTCTGCATATGGAAGGGCTGTGGTGGCAGAGCCTTGGAGGGTCTGTATATGGAAGGGCTGTAATGGCAGAGCCTGGGAGGGTCTGTATATGGACGTGCTGTGGTGGCAGAGCCTGGGAGGGTCTGTAGGTGGAAGGGATGTGTTGGAAGAGCCTTGGAGGGTCTGTATGTGGAAGGGCTGTGGTGGAAGAGCCTTGGAGGGTCTGTATGTGGAAGTACTGTGGTGGAAGAGCCTTGGAGGGTCTGTATATGGAAGGGCTGTGGTAGCAGAGCCTTGAATGCTCTGTATATGGAAGGGCTGTGGTGGCAGCACTTTAGAGGGTCTGTATGTGGAAGGGCTGTGGTGGTGGAGCCTGGGAGGGTCTGTATGTGGAAGGGCTGTGGTGGCAGAGCCTCGGAGGGTCTGTATGTGGAAGGGTTGTGGTGGCAGAGCCTCAGTGGGTCTGTATATGGAAGAGCTGTGGTCGCAAAGCCTGGGAGGGTCTGTATATGGAAGAGCTGTAGTGGCAGAGCCTGGGAGGGTCTGTATGTGGAAGGGCTGTGGTGGCAGAGCCTTGGAGGGTCTGCATATGGAAGGGCTGTGGTGGCAGAGCCTTGGAGGGTCTGTATATGGGAGTGCTGTGGTAGCAGACCCTTGAAGGGTCTGTATATGGAAGGGCTGTGGTGGCAGAGCCTGGGAGGGTCTGTATATGGAAGGGCCATGGTGGAAGAGCCTTGGAGGGTCTGTATGTGGAAGGGCTGTGGTGGCAGAGCCTTGGATGGTCTGCATATGGAAGGGCTGTGGTGGCAGAGCCTTGGAGAGTCTGTATGTAGAAGGGCTGTGGTGGCAGAGCCTTGGAGGGTCTGCATATGGAAGGGCTGTGGTGGCAGAGCCTTGGAGGGTCTGTATATGGAAGGGCTGTAATGGCAGAGCCTGGGAGGGTCTGTATATGGACGTGCTGTGGTGGCAGAGCCTGGGAGGGTCTGTAGGTGGAAGGGATGTGTTGGAAGAGCCTTGGAGGGTCTGTATGTGGAAGGGCTGTGGTGGAAGAGCCTTGGAGGGTCTGTATGTGGAAGTACTGTGGTGGAAGAGCCTTGGAGGGTCTGTATATGGAAGGGCTGTGGTAGCAGAGCCTTGAAGGGTCTGTATATGGAAGGGCTGTGGTGGCAGCACTTTAGAGGGTCTGTATGTGGAAGGGCTGTGGTGGTGGAACCTGGGAGGGTCTGTATGTGGAAGGGCTGAGGAGGCAGAGCCTCAAAGGGTCTGTATGAAGAAGGGTTGTGGTGGCGGAGCCTTGGAGGGTCTGTATATGGAAGGGCTGTGGTAGCAGAGCCTGGGAGGGTCTGTATGTGGAACGGCTGTGGTGGCAGAGCCTCAGAGGGTCTGTATGAAGAAGGGTTGTGGTGCCAAAGCCTTGGAGGGTCTGTATGAAGAAGGGCTGTGGTAGAAGAGCCTTGGAGGGTCTGTATGTGGAAGGGCTGTGGTGGCGGAGAACCGGAGGCTCTACATATGGAAGGGCTGTGGTGGCAGCACTTTAGAGGGTCTGTATGTGGAAGGGCTGTGGTGACGGAGACTCGGAGGGTCTGCATATGGAAGGGCTGTGGGTGCAGAGCCTGGGAGGGTCTGTCTGTGGAAGGGCTGTGGTGGCAGAGCCTTGGAGGGTCTGTAGGTGGAAGGGCTGTGGTGGCAGAGCCTGGGAGGGTCTGTATGTGGAAGGGCTGTGCTGGCAGAGCCTTGGAGGGTCTGTATGTGGAAGGGCTGTGGTGGCAGAGCCTTGGAGGGTCTGTATATGGAAGCGCTGTGGTGGCAGAGCCTGGGAGGGTCTGTATTTGGAAGGGCTGTGGTGGCAGAGCCTCGGAGGGTCTGTATGTGGAAGGGTTGTGGTGGCAGAGCCTCAGTGGGTCTGTATATGGAAGAGCTGTGGTCGCAAAGCCTGGGAGGGTCTGTATATGGAAGAGCTGTGGTGGCAGAGCCTGGGAGGGTCTGTATGTGGAAGGGCTGTGGTGGCAGAGCCTTGGAGGGTCTGCATATGGAAGGGCTGTGGTGGCAGAGCCTTGGAGGGTCTGTATATGGGAGTGCTGTGGTAGCAGACCCTTGAAGGGTCTGTATTTGGAAGGGCTGTGGTGGCAGAGCCTGGGAGGGTCTGTATATGGAAGGGCCATGGTGGAAGAGCCTTGGAGGGTCTGTATGTGGAAGGGCTGTGGTGGCAGAGCCTTGGATGGTCTGCATATGGAAGGGCTGTGGTGGCAGAGCCTTGGAGGGTCTGTATGTAGAAGGGCTGTGGTGGCAGAGCCTTGGAGGGTCTGCATATGGAAGGGCTGTGGTGGCAGAGCCTTGGAGGGTCTGTGTATGGAAGGGCTGTAATGGCAGAGCCTGGGAGGGTCTGTATATGGACGTGCTGTGGTGGCAGAGCCTGGGAGGGTCTGTAGGTGGAAGGGATGTGTTGGAAGAGCCTTGGAGGGTCTGTATGTGGAAGGGCTGTGGTGGAAGAGCCTTGGAGGGTCTGTATGTGGAAGTACTGTGGTGGAAGAGCCTTGGAGGGTCTGTATATGGAAGGGCTGTGGTAGCAGAGCCTTGAAGGGTCTGTATGTGGAAGGGCTGTGGTGGCAGAGTCTGGGAGGGTCTGTTTATGGAAGGGCTGTGGTGGCAGAACCTCGGAGGTTCTGTATATGGAAGGGCTGAGGTGGCAGAGACTCGGAGGGCCTGTATGTGGAAGGGCTGTGGTGGCAGAGCCACGGAGGGTCTGTATGTGGAAGGGCTGTGGTGGCAGAGCCTGAGAGGGTCTGTATATGGAAGGGCTGTGGTGGCAGAGCCCCGGAGGGTCTGTATATGGAAGGGCTGCGGTGGCAGCTCTTTAAAGGGTCTGTATGTGGCAGGGCTGTGGTGGCAGAGGCACGGAGGGTCTGTATGTGGAAGGGCTGTGGTGGCAGAGCCTGGGAGGGTCTGTATATGGAAGGGCTGTGGTGGCAGCGATTTAGAGGGTCTGTATGTGGAAGGGCTGTGGTGGCAGATCCATGGAGGGTCTGTATATGGAAGGGCTGTGGTGGCAGAGCCTGGGAGGGTCTGTGTATGGAAGGGCTGTGGTGGCAGAGCCTGGGAGGGTCTGTAGGGGGAAGGGCTGTGTTGGAAGAGCCTTGGAGGGTCTGTATGTGGAAGGGCTATGGTGGAAGAGCCTTGGAGGGTCTGTATGTGGAAGTGCAGTGGTGGAAGAGTCTTGGAGGGTCTGTATGTGGAAGGACTGTGGTGGAAGAGCCTTGGAGGGTCTGTATATGGAAGGGCTGTGGTAGCAGAGCCTTGGAGGGTCTGTATGTGGAAGGACTGTGGTGGCAGAGCCACGGAGGGTCTATATGTGGAAGGGCTGTGGTGGCAGAGTCTGGGAGGGTCTGTTTATGGAAGGGCTGTGGTGGCAGAGCCTCGGAGGTTCTGTATATGGAAGGGCTGTGGTGGCAGAGCCTCGGAGGGCCTGTATGTTGAAGGGCTGTGGTGGCAGAGCCACGGAGGGTCTGTATGTGGAAGGGCTGTGGTGGCAGAGCCTGGGAGGGTCTGTATATGGAAGTGCTGTGGTGGCAGAACCTCAGTGGGTCTGTATATGGAAGGGCTGTGGTGGTAGAGCCTGGGAGGGTCTGTACGTGGAAGGGCTGTGGTGGCAGAGCCTGGGAGGGTCTGAATATGGAAGGGCTGGGGTGGTGGAGCCTGATAGGGTCTGTATGTGGAAGGGCTGTGGTGGCAGAGCCTCAGAGGGTCTGTATGTGGAAGGGCTGTGGTGGCAGAGCCTCAGAGGATCTGTATGTGGAAGGGCTGTGGTGGCAGAGCTTCGGAGGGCCTGTATGTTGAAGGGCTGTGGTGGCAGAGCCACAGAGGGTCTGTATATGGAAGTGCTGTGGTGGCAGAACCTCAGAGGGTCTGTATATGGAAGGGCTGTGGTGGCAGAGCCTGGGAGGGTCTGTATGTGGAAGGGCTGTGGTGGCAGAGCCTGGGAAGGTCTGTATAAGGAAGGGCTGTGGTGGTGGAGCCTGAGAGGGTCTGTATGTGGAAGGGCTGTGGTGGCAGAGCCTGGAAGGGTCTGTATATGGAAGGGCTGTGGTGGCAGAGCCTGGGAGGGTCTGTATATGGAAGGGCTGTGGTGGTGGAGCCTTGGAGGGTCTGTATGTGGAAGGGCTGTGGTGGCGGAGCCTTGGAGGGTGTGTATGTGGAAGGGCTGTGGTGGCAGAGCCTCAGAGGGTCTGTATATGGAAGAGCTGTGGTGGCAGAGCCTGGGGGTTCTGTACACGGAAGGGCTGTGGTGACAGAGCCTTGGAGGGTCTGTATATGGAAGAGCGGTGTTGGCAGGGCCTGGGAGGGTCTGTATGTGGAAGGGCTGTGGTGGCGGAGCCTTGGAGGGTGTGTATGTGGAAGGGCTGTGGTTGCAGAGCCTCAGAGGGTCTGTATGTGGAAGGGCTGTGGTGGCAGAGGGGCTGTATGTGGAAGGGCTGTGGTGGCAAAGCCTGGGAGGGTCTGTATGTGGAAGGGCTCTGGTGGCAAAGCCTGGGAGGGTCTGTATGTGGAAGGGCTCTGGTGGTAGAGCCTGGGAGGGTCTGTATGTGGAAGGGCTGTGGTTGCAGAGTCAGGGAGGGTCTGTATATGGAAGGGCTGTGGTAGCAGCACTTTAGAGGGTCTGTATATGGAAGGGCTGTGGTGGCAGAGCCTGGGAGGGTCTGCATATGGAAGAGCTGTGATGGCAGAGCCTAGGAGGATCTTAATGTGGAAGGACTGTGGTGGAAGAGCCTTGGAGGGTTTGTATGTGGAAGGGCTGTGGTGGCGGAGACTCGTAGGGTCTGTATATGGAAGGGCTGGACTCGAACCCAGTTCCCCAGCTTCGAAGTTGACCGCTCTACCCGTAAGGCTACAACCTCTCCCCCTATTGGTTCTCATCTACCCGTAAGGCTACATCCTCTCCCCCTATTGGTTCTCATCTACCCGTAAGGCTACATCCTCTCCCCCTATTGATTCTCATCTTTCCTTGAGAAAGGCTGTGAAGATCTTTTTTTCTGTCAAGTGTTTTCTAAATTGGTGTTTGCTCGAGGTTCCTAGTGCCAAGATGCCCTTAGGGGTGAATTAAATGCTTTATAAATATATATTAAATTCCATTCTGAGAGGCAAACGGGGGAGTCATCTCAGTGCAAAAGTAGATGAAAGATACATATAAACAGTCTCCTTGCACCATGCAGCAGTAACATTGATTTCTGCAACCTGGTACATGTTTAACTGGAGCTAAATTGTTATGAATGTCTGCTTTTTAGGTTTCGTAACCTGGCGAGGGGCGAAGCCACTCCCAGATCGAAATCTGTTGTTTCTAATAGTGAGGTTAGGACAGCCTCTGTTTCCAATTGGCTAGCTCCATAAATGGAGGCTAGCCATTGGGATGCAGAGGCTGTCAATCGCGTTTTCTCTCGAAAACGCGATTCGGGGGCGTTTCTGGTGCTTTTTTTAAGCCCCGCCCCTTTGTCCCGGGCCGCGCTGCCATTGGCTGCCGGCCCGGGACACCCCCGTGATGTCATTCCCCGGGCCGCCCTGTGATTGGCTGGCCGGCCCGGGACCTGACTTGTTGCCGTCTGGAGCTTATCTGCGTTCCGAGAGGGGAAAAAACAACAACAGGAGGATTTGTCGTTGGCCAGGCTTGTTGGTTTATATTATCATTTACTGTATCGTACATAGTTAATGAATGTGTTGAATTGCCTTAACAACATTTCATGTATATCACATTACTCTGCAAAACACTTAGGTTACTATTTTATGCACATGCGATTTTTGTAGTTACATTTGGCTTTAATTCACGGGTTTCCATTCCTTTTGTTCACATCATTTTTGTGAACTCATTTCACCCAACACACGCCCAAGATGGTTGCCAGGGACATTTGCCCATCGTTTGTTTCTATTACCCTTTGATTTAACACGCATGCGTCGCGTCCGCCGTTACATCTGCGATTCCCAGGACACCAACAACGGGTTTTTCACTAGCCCGAACCCGCTCTATAATACCCGGCGAGATTCTGTTTGAGCACTACACGGTCGACGATTTAACTCTGCTCCATCACGGACAGACCACGATCTATCCGATGGCACATGCTTTTTCGCTTCAACTTCGCCTAATTCGAACACGATCACTGGGCTGATTAAGGATGAGGTTTCCTTGTAAAACGCATGTCTATATGTTCATGATGCACCCCGCAGTTTAATCCCGATAACAGTTTAGAAAGACGTCCTTTCCCCCTCGCAGCGGCCATCACGGTTGGGTGTTGTACTGGTGCTGTCACTGGCAGCGCTGCAGGGGCCATGTGTGGCGCAAGCTGCAGTGGGCCCTGACTCTGACCCTTGGAACTTATTCATCTATTTATTGTTTTATTTGAAAATTCAGCACTACAGACCCGGAGAGGCCAGGGGACATGTGGGGCTTTCATGCTAGGCGGTGCCTTTAAACGGGTCTTCTGTCCGAGTCGTGTATTACAAACCCTGCTCTGTGTGACCATAATGACTCATAATGACTCTGCCCCAGCCCTGCCAGCCTCTCACAGCCCTGCCAGCCTCTCGCAGCCCTGCCAACCTCTCGCAGCCCTGCCAGTCTCTCACAGCCCTGCCAGCCTCTCGCCGTAGCTCTGACTTTAAGTTTCAAGCCCTGATATCATTTTGATGAAACAAATGTAACATGCCCTTGATACGGGCATTTACATGATGTGTTAGTTACAGAAAGCCGATATTTGGACGTTAAATGCCTCACATTCTTTGTCAGTTCGGCTGTTAAAATGTTGCCTCAAAAGCAATCTTTAGCGCCCCCTTCCCTCAAATCTGAAGAAAGCCCCACTCACCCCACAGTGCCCTGGAGCGTGGACCCTTTAACACAAGCCACTGTTTACTATGAGTGGGAACTCCAGAGAGTGTCACAAAAAATACAAAATACAAAAAATACAAACAAAGCCTCCAATAATTAATAGAAAGGAGGAAACACATCCCCACGGCTCACAGTGACAGGAGTCTCACGGGGGATTAGATACAAGAAACGCAGATAGCAGTAATAGTCTAGATTCAAACCCCCGCCACAATAATCGCGATTCTTCCCTTGGAAACTGCAGGAGCGCGGAGGGATGTTTGAGACAGAGACGAATCCTGACCAACATGCCACATACAGTGGGGACAAGTGTGCAGTTCTAATACAGTGCGTACAATACATCAGTGTACTCAGCTTCAGGCGTAATTCAGACTATAACAACATCGAAAATGCGGATCTTATTACCCTTGGAATCTACATATTGTGTGCTATTTTTCCCTAATAATCCATATTCAGTATGCCCAAAGCGAAAAACTGAATGGTAATCCACTCTAAAACATGTTTAAAAATAGTTTTTAAAAGAAAATATTTTAGAGCATGCTGATCCGGTGACACTCACATCTCTAGAGAGGGAGGTCGGTGACACTCAGATCTCGAGATGTTTACAATGCAACGGTTTCGCCTTTGGAAAAGTTTGAGCTATTGGCATTGTAAATGACAAAATTTGTATTTATGTGTTGGTTTTGAAAACAGATAAATAAATGGCATTGTCATTTACATTGCCAATAGCTCTAACTTTTCCAAAGGCGAAACCGTTGCATTGTAAATGCTTGTTATATTTGACAATACACGAGTGTTAGAAATGGGGGTCTCTAGTTGCAATGGTTTGCACCTTTGTCCAAGTAGGGACCCTTGCTTCTAGTCAGGGTAAGGGAGATACGCCCTTAGATAACCATTGCTCACCCCCCTCGTAGCTTGGCACAAGCAGAAAAGCTTATCTCAGAGGCAGTCTGTAAAGCATTTGTGCACATATACAGTAACACAGTGAAAACACAACAAATGGAGACCCCACCCGTTTAGAAAAATAGGAAGTCTTTATCTACACAAACCAAGACCAAAACAACAAAAGTCCACCATACATATATCAAGATATCACCAAAAATAAGTTATCCTCACAAATAAAAGCTTGTAGCAACAAATAGCTCCACCTGGGGATATTACGACGTCGTGACAGATGAAAATACCAAAGTATGGCGATGAAAAAAGGTGCGCAGCATCGGCCCAGTCACATAAACCCCAAAGAACAGTACCTTGGCAAACACTGCAAACAAATACCTGCACGGCGTCAGGGAGGTGACGCTTCGTTGGAGCCTGGCAGCGTCATTTTCTTATGACCACAGGGGAGGTGAGGTATTGGTTCCTTACTGCGATGCAGGGGAGGTGAGGCGTTAGTTACTTGGGAGGTGACGTGGTGTCAAAGTGACAGTTCCTTATGTCCTTGCGGGGTGGATAGATTCGGGAGGTCACCCGCATGAGATATCAACTCCACAATGATGAAGCACAGTTGTCGGCGAGGTCATGGCTGGGGTGCAAGTCGGGGAGGTGCGTTGTGAGCATTACGAGCGGTGCTCTCAGCTCTGGTGGAGGCAGCGGCCTTGATGGTGCCCTCAGAGTTGGTACGGTGCAGCATCGGCAGGCTTCGGGGCTGGGGTGCAAGTCAGGCAGTGCGTTGTTTGATTCATGAGCGGTATCCACGGCTTCATTGCAGGTCGCGGAATCAATCGCCAGCGTCGCTGTTGTTATTTCCCTCTGTGATTCAGAAAAGGGGGTGGTGATGAACAGAGTGTCTGAATTAAGCAGACCACTCTTACCCAGTCCAAAGATCAGGGCTTGATCCATCACCGTTATTTAGCTCACTGCCCCATCCCAGCTCAGAACCTGGCTATATGCAAATTAGTCTGTCCCTGGCCCAGTGCATCATGGGAACAGGGCAGACCAAACTACCAAGCCAATTCTTCACCAGAAAGGATACAAGCTACCGGGGACCGGTTTCTGGCATTTCAGCCTCGTCGGCCCGGCTTGCTTGAATCCTGATGGAGCAGTGAGCAAGGGACTCATGTCTGAGTATACCCTGCCACACCTATAGTGGCCAAAAACGATTCAGAAAAGGGGGTGGTGATGAACAGAGTGTCTGAATTAAGCAGACCACTCTTACCCAGTCCAAAGATCAGGGCTTGATCCATCACCGTTATTTAGCTCACTGCCCCATCCCAGCTCAGAACCTGGCTATATGCAAATTAGTCTGTCCCTGGCCCAGTGCATCATGGGAACAGGGCAGACCAAACTACCAAGCCAATTCTTCACCAGAAAGGATACAAGCTACTGGGGACCGGTTTCTGGCATTTCAGCCTCGTCCCTCTGTGACAGCTGAAACAGCGGTTCCAGGTGCAGGAGGACAGATGAAATGAAGACTTTGTGTCCCTGAGACTTCAGAACAGGAGGCAAGCTCTAGACCAAGTCCATCAAGAACTTCTTTAAGCAGGATAAACAGCACAGTTCTGTCTTTGTCCTCTCCTTGGCAGAAACAGCCGCTGTAGGTCACACCCACACAGCACAGGGGCAGAACTTCTTCTTCAGCTTTCCCAGCTTTTCTCCTTGACAGAGGTTCCTCTTGAGTCCAGAAGTAATCTAAAGTTCTGTGGTCTGGGCCGCAATATTTATACCATGTTTCCATTGCTCTCTTGTGGCAGAGAGTCTCATAACTCAGTCCAAACCAGTTCTGTCCTCTCTGGTCTAGATTCCTGACAGGAGGTGTAGACAGCATTGTGTGAGGCAGACAGGGCCTATTCAGGTGAAAGGAAATCTACTCCCCTACTCTAAATGCAGCCCAGTTCTATTCAATTCAGCACTGACTCATCCAGGAAAGGCAGGACACACCTCAACCCCGCCAGTGGCTGTCTGAAGAGAATGCACATCCACCGTCACTCCAAAGCCAGACAGTCAATCCACAACCCAGCAAAGGCAAATAGGACGGTTAAGCAAGAAAATGCCTAATTTCTAAAAGTCAAGAAAGTACCTAGAATAAGTGCTCTAGACTAACCCTGGGCGTAGTGTGCGTAGTGGGGCTCCGCGGAGCTACGCGAAGTGGGCGCAAAACTACGCCCACCCGCGCACTCCGCGTAGCCCCACTACGCGCTGCCCGCCTCCCTCCCGCCTTCCCTAAATATGCAAATAAAAGGATTTAAAGGTTTTAAAAACACTTACCTGTCCGCCGCGTCCCCGGGGCTCCCTCTCCCGTCCCTGGAATCGCGCCGCCGCCATTTCGGATACTAATGCGCATGTACGGGCGGCCGCGCATGCGCATTTCTCATGAGAAATGAATTTAAAAAAAGCCTTTGCTTCTGACTATGTGACTTTGCCACTCTTTGTTCTATATATACCACTTATAAGCCATCTTCCATTGTTGTAACTCAGAGACTTCTTTTTTTTACTCTCTCAATGCTGACTACCCTTTCTGGAAGCTAAGGGGGTCTTTTTTGTATGTTCCTTGGCTGTGTTACTGGTAAAGGTTGTTTACCTTATGGGCAAACTTACAACAAGTTGCGCTAACAAGAACTCAAAGCGCACTTTCATCAAAAATTCAAAGGTTTTTTCAGCATTGGCCCAGTTGGAAGCCTCACAAGAGCCTCCTGTTCATATGTCGAAGTTGGTCATGGAGCCCCCTACTCAGATCACCGGGAAGGCTACTGTTAAACGACCAAAGAAGGACCCACCTTCACCATCTGCTTCCGCTTCACCTGCATCTATTGAGTTGTTATTAGACGAAATAAGGGCACTTCGCCCTTTTATGGAAGAAACTAATGCTAAATTGCAGGTTCTAACTGACAACTGGACACAAATGGAGGCGAGAGTCGCATCGGTGGAACGCAATGTTTCCCCTCTTCAGGAATCCTCTGTTAAGGTCTCACATATGCACTCTCAGATTTCTTCCCTCCAAAAGCAGGTCGAGGACCTTGAGAACAGAAATCGACACAATAACCTGCCCATCTACGGCCTGGTGGGGGGCTGCGAGGGGAGTGACCCTATTGCTTTCTTTAAATCTTTTCTCCCTAAGCTCCTACATCTTCCAGAAGATACTGTGCTCAACATACAGAGAGCCCACAGGCTTGGTCGAGTTCCCTCGTCTCCTTCTGCCTCGACGAGACCCCGAGGCGTGATCATGTATTTCTTGCAATACACTGACCTTTTAAAGGTCCTTTCAGCAGCTAAAGCTTCTCCACGACTTACATGGTCTGGGTCCCCCCTGTTTTTCGTGCAGGACTACGCTAAAGCCACAGCCAATCATCGTAAAGCCTTTTTGGATATGAGACCTGACCTCCGATCCATTGGTGCCAGATATGGGCTTTTCCACCCCTGTCTTTTTAGGGTTACATACAACAATAAGACGACAACTTACGAAGATCCTGTGCGACTCCAGAGCTTTCTGAATTCCTGTCGAGGAGCCAACATGGATACTTCTGGTCCCTCTTCTTCATTCCCTCCTTGACTCTTCTGACTATTGAAGTCTCTCTCATTTAGAATTTTCATGTTCCACACATGAGTTTGCCAATTGCACCATTGGTTCACATGCATTGTGTAACAGTTCTTTTTTCATGTTCATCCTGTTGTTCATAATCGCCACTGTTTATTCTCCCCGTTGTTTTCTGTTCTTGGGGATATGACCTCCTTGAGGTTTTTGATTCTTCTCTTGTCTTTTCTCCTAACGCTCTCCTCTTGTTTCCAAAGATCATATACCATGTTCCGTGTGTCCCCAATTGGGCGGCTCGCTGACCCTGACCGTCTTGTCTCCTCTCGTTGGCTCTACCCCCCCTCCTTACAAGTTTGGTTTCTTTTCCCGGTTGTGATTCCTCATCTCCCCTTCCTGTACGTAAGTTTCCTTCCCTTATTCAAATGTTAGCTTTTGTTTCTCTCCTTACCTGCTCTTCCCTGTTACCCTTCCTACTTGCTCTCTTCTTAAAGGTGTCACTTCTTTTCTATCGTTTTCAGTTTTCTTTCTTTTCATCTATTTTCTATTTCATCATCTTCTCTACTTATCTTCATTCATCTTTTCTTGTTTTTCTTTGCTATGAGGTTTTCTCTCATTGTAGTTGCTATCTTTTTTTAATTGTTTTTAATGTCAGTTCGTATTGTTTCATGGAACGTTAAAGGTCTTAACTCCCCCATTAAGAGACAACGCATTCTCACTCACCTTGCCAAATTGAATGTGGATCTCGCTTTCCTGCAAGAGACTCATTTATCTGAAGCGGAAGCCGTTAAACTTAAAAGAGGCTGGGTGGGGGAGGTGTGTTTTTCTCCTGGAGATGGCAAACGTAATGGTGTCGTTATTCTTATCCGTAAATCTCTTACTTACTCCTTGTTGGCTACTGAATCGGATTCTGATGGTAGGTGGCTGCATGTCAAGCTTTCCTTGAGGGGTGTTCCACTCTCCGGGCCCGATTCACAGAACTAACTTAAGACAAAATCCTAAACTTACTACTTTTGGTATTCACAGAAGTTAGGATTTTGTCTTAAGTTTGTCTTAAGACAGACTTAAGACAGACTTAAGACAGACTTAAGTTAGGATTTTGACTTAAGTCTGTCTCAAGTCTGTCTTAAGACAAACTTAAGACAAAATCCTAACTTCTGTGAATACCAAAAGTAGTAAGTTTAGGATTTTGTCTTAAGTTAGTTCTGTGAATCGGGCCCAGAATTCTTAATGTTTACGCCCCCACTGGCAGTGACCCAATTTTTTGACGTGAGATGGCTACTCGCATCACTAATTTCGTTGATGATAATTTCATTATGGCAGGGGACTGTAACCAGCCTCTTGATCCATTTTTGGACCGAAACTCCAAAGCTTCCTTCGTCCCAAACAAGCCTCACAAACTCTTTACCTACGCAGTGTCACAGCATAAACTTATTGATGCTTGGCGTCTGTGTAATCCAACGGCCAAAGAGTTCACCTTTTATTCTCCCTCTCACCATTCCCAATCTCGCATTGATTACATTTTTGTATCCTATCATCTCTCACAGTCTCTTACTCATGCAGAAATTGGCCCTATTCTATTGTCTGATCACGCCCCAGTTTCTATCAATATTGATATTCTACCCAAAGTCATTGGACCTAAGAGATGGCGTTTCAATAATTCCTTGCTTTTAGATCCCAAATTTACCGCCTCCTTCACTGACTTGTTTAATGAATATTTTACCTTTAATGATACCCCTTCTATTCCTACTCACACTGTTTGGGATGCATTTAAAGCCACAGCTAGGGATTTTATCATCCGTTATGTGGCTAAGAAACGGAAGACTGCCCGTGCATACACCAGTGACCTTCTCCACAAAATCAAGGGCCTGGAGCACTCCTACTATACCTCTCACTCAAAGGAAAGCTTGACAGCACTTATTGACGCCAAGTTTAAATTTAATAAAAAATCCACAGAGGACGCCTCTCTCTACTTGTTAAAATCTAGTTCGAAATTTTATGGTGGGAGAAACAAAGCAGGGAAAATTCTGGCTAATTACTTGAAAATCAAACACAACAAATTAAATGTTGAATCTGTATTTGATGACAATGCTGTTCTTAGACATACAGACAATGATATTCTAGATGCATTCTCCCGCTTCTACTCTATCCTTTATTCCTCTGAGACCCATCCTACTCCACAATTTCTCTCTGATTTTTTCTCTACTATTCGCCAACCATACCATTTTCCTATTGACTTAACCTCTTTGGAATTGGACATCTCCCAGCAAGAATTACTCTCCGCCCTTAATTCTCTCAAAAAAGATAAAGCTCCAGGGCCTGATGGATTCACTGTTGAGTTTTATCTTAATTTTTCTAAATTACTAATGCCTAAATTACATTCCCTCATAGATTCTTTTGTTACCCTTGGCAGCTCTTCAGGTACCTTTTCTGATGCTCATGTTTGTATCATTCCTAAGGAAGGGAAAGATACTCGATATTGTAAAAACTATAGACCAATCTCCCTTGTCAATATTGAATATAAGATTGATGCCAAATCCCTTGCATGTCGGTTAGACCCCTTTTTACCTGAATTACTTGGCCCCGAGCAATCTGGATTTGTTAAGGGACGCTTTATTACTGATAACACTAGACTTCTTTTTAATGTTTTGTCTAAATCTCCACGCTTTCAAGATTCTCTGGCGGCTATTGCCTTAGATGCAGAGAAGGCGTTTGATAGGGTAGAATGGACCTATCTTTTCTCTGCCCTTAAATGGTTTGGTTTTGGCCCCACATTTATGTCCCTCATTTCCTTTCTTTATTCCAATCCCAGAGCAGCGGTCTGTGCAAATGGTCTGGTTTCCTCCTTTTTTGAGTTGGGTAGAGGTGTGCGACAAGGTTGTCCTTTATCCCCTTTTCTCTTTAATTTAGCATTGGAACCCCTTCTCTCCAAACTTAGGCAAAATCCTAATATATACGGCTTTCAGGCATCACACTCTCACATTAAACTCGCTGCTTACGCAGATGACATTTTGCTCTTTATTTCCAATCCTACTGTCTCTATTCCTGCCTTCCTTGCTGAAGTACGTGAGTTTTCGCAGATTTCTGGATATAAGCTGAACAATGACAAATGCAAAATTTTACCCCTCACGAAATATACCTTCAAACCTGATTTTGTTGCTTCTAATTTCACTTGAAGTTCCTCTCACATCAAATACTTAGGTTTACATGTCACTCCCTCCATTGCCGATACGGTCTCACTCTGTCTCAACAAATGTACCCAGAAACTTTCCGATCTCACCACCAAATGGCATCCACTCTATCTTTCATGGTGGGGACGCCTTGATACCATTAAAATGATGCTATCCCCCATTGTTTTGTATACTATTTCTAATATTCCAGTTCCTATTCCCATGAAGTTCTTTAAGAAGATTAACACCATTCTTTCTTCTTTTCTTTGGTCAAGCAAAAAAACCCATATGTCTCTCTTCAGACTAACACTTCCTAAATCTGAGGGGGGTGTCAATTTTCCTGACTTTCCAACCTATCACAAGGCTTTTCTTCTGCGCCAAGCCTCCTTTTGGTTGCGAGATCCTGACGAGCCTTGTCCTTTATGGGTTACTGTGGAGCGTCTCTCTGTCTCTCTCCCTTTACTTTTGCTGAATTTCTATCTTTCTCTCGTAAACCACAGCTAGCATCCATTCCCATACACAAATTCACTGTCAAGCTACTGCCTCCTCCCCGGCCCCTCCCTCCTCTGTAGATAATTTTTTATCCACTACCATTTGGCATAATAAAAGTCTCCTTATCAATAACAAACCTTTTTATTGGAAATCTTGGAGGCAGAAGGGTTTAATTTGGGTTTCTCAACTCTTTTCTCATTCCACTTTTTTATCTTTTTCGACATTACGCCACTCTTTTAATCTTTCCGCTTCCTTTGCTCGTAAATATCTTATACTTAAAGCAGTGGTCATGTCTACTTACACCCAGATCCAGCACTCTCACAATCATTCTGCATCTCCTAACCCCACCTCACAACTTCACTCCTTGTTGACTGCTTCCTCTAAAGCCTCTCTCATTTACACATTTCTTCGTGCCATACCTTCCCCTCGTCCAAAATCTATGGTAGAGGAGCAATGGGAATATGACTTTGATACTTCTTGGCCGATTTCTTTGTGGGATAAGTTATGGACCAAGATTCGCAAATCCTCTAGATCTGCCACTTTAACACAGACACAATTTTTCATTTACAATAGACTTCTTTTTACACCACACTTGCTTAGTAAGAACTTCCCTTCTCCTGTTGGTCTTGCTCTACACCCAATGCTGTTCTATTCCACATGCACGTTTTCTTAGGCAGTCTTTCCCCTTGTTGGGCTCATGTCACTTTTGATGTGCGAATTATTGATTTACTATTAGCAGTTGCATTCCAACAAATTACTGTTAACTGGAAGAATTTTACGAATATCTCGTTTAAAGCATGGTGCTATAATGTCTGTCATAACCACAGGTTGGATACTGCCTTTGTTTTTCCTCTTCATATGGTAATGAAACGCACCACTTTATGGCTTCCTGTAACATTGTACCTTGATACTTGTGCTAAAAATTCATTTCATGTATCACTCATTCAGCAAGAAGTCTCCAAACCTCCCTGATTGACCTTACTGTTCCTAAGTATTTTCCTGTCTATTAGATTTTACTATTGTACACTGTTTTTATTCCTTTATTGTATAGCCTCATCCTGTCTTCATAACCAATGTACCTTATGTTATTCATGCAATGTTTTCCTAGATTGTTTTTGCTTCTTTTCTGTATCACATGTGTATATTGTATTGACACCTTTTATTGCTTAATAAACTCTTTTTGAACTTAAAAGAGTCATGTCTTTGAAATAAAATCGACTTGATTAAGACTGCGTTTACGAGTTTAATATTACATAAGATTTTCGTCAGTCGAACATCAATTCTTATGCATGATTAATTTTATATGTAATTGTCAAAGTTTACTTACTCATGTCACAACTTGATTTTATCCCCGGTATGGGAAATAGTAGTACACACTGCGTTTAGAGCACTCCTTCTAGGTACTTTCTTGATTTTAATTTGGGAGCGAGGGTGGAGCCCCTTCACAGAGTGCACACAAAGAGTAACAAATTAGTTTGCTAGGGCCATATGTATCATAGTTCTGTTTTGCGAATTCCAAATAGCGTTTTTTAAGGAATCGCTATTTAGAATTCGCAAAACGGTATGTATGTAAAAATCGCTTCTTTTTAGCGATTCCTTAACATTCCTAATTTGCGATTAGCAAATTGCTAATCGCAAATTTCCCATTCATTTCTATGGGCCAGGAGGCCCATAGGAATGAAGGGGAAATTTGCGATTAGCAATTTGCTAATTGCAAATTAGAAATATTTTCCAGGGTGCAGGGGTGTCTCAAGAACACCCTGCTGCACCCCTGAAAATGACATGTGGGGGCATATGGCGCACATACATGCCCTAAGGGCATGTATGAGCGTCATATGGCACCTTTGGTTTTTTTAAAAATTGCTTTTTTAAAAGAATTCGCAACTTACCACCAACTAGAAGTTGGTGGTAATTTGCGAATCCTTATGGGCATTTTTTTTTTTTGTAAATCTTTTTTATTGTTATATCACAAGAGGAAAATATACATAGACATATCAGGTGTCAATAAATGAATTACAGCACAGTCGTGGACGGGCAAATTAGGGTTCGAAATAGCGTACCATCATAAGCAACAGAAAGTCAAATGCAGCGTGAACCAAAAGCAAGCATTGGACAGCACCGACAGCCATCACCAATCAACAACACCCGCCCACCAGAAGTACAGGATATACGGAGCAAACATAGGACACCCGAATGCTCTGTAGGGAAAAAACAGGAGAATATGCACACAGCACTTGTGAAGAAGGAAAAGGGGAAATAGAATGGTCATAGAAAATAACAAAGAAAAATAACCCCCCCCCCACCCTACACCCCTGCCGATGGCTATGACCTAACCCCACTAGCAGCGTGCCTGTCGCCCCCTAAACTACACCCCAAGGAAGGGAAAAAAGATGGAGGAGGAGAATGTAACAAATCAATAGAAGCTCCCTGACTCCCATCCCCCGGCAAAGAGCAAACACCCTGTACCGGAACGTTAAGCCAAATATAGCAAATCAAGAGATATTTCGTAGGGGAATGGCAACCAAAAAAGGGGGGACATCCCGCCCAATCCCCGGCACCACAGAAGCATCAAATCCGTCCCGCATACAGCAGACAAAAAAGTCAAACACTCAGAACCACGTCTGGCTCTTGCTCCCATAGATGTAACCCAACAAAAACAGAAGAAACATTGCTTCAATGTCCAATCAAATTCAACTCAAACCCGCACGGTCCAGCACGGAGACCCCTTCGAGTACTAAAGAGTTATCGCGAATTTCACACGGAGCAATCTGGGGAATAATAAACAATTGACATACAATAATGCAAGTCATACAGTGTCACATGACGCCAGACGTAATACCATTATAAGCGTGTCCCACATTGTCACCGGCCAAACAAGCACCAGAAAGCACCAAAGTACTCAGCCCTGGCCCGCACGATCAATTGAAGAGACAGAGTCCAGCTGGCCATCCGCCATTTTGGGTATTGCAGGAGACCAGGGCGACCAGGATAATCCGTTGGACCTCCCACGACAGCCGGTCGGGAACAACAATGTGAAGGCAAAGTCAATGTGAAAAAGCACCCTGCACGACTGTAAGTCCCCAATGCGTGATATCCGGCACAAGAACACCAAGTCCGGGAGAAGATGGAGAGGCATCCCATCAATCCACAGCTGAAATGACGGCAGCAGTCGGAGCCGAGTCCCCACCCACGGTGCAGAGCCAAAACCTCGGGTCCCCTCCTTACCGGCAGCAAGCGGCCCAGAGGTGATCGCGTGATCCCGGTACTTCAGTGCCACCATGTCCGCTGGAGCAAACAATATAGTCCGCCCGGGTGCAAGATGAGGTCCAGTGCCCCGCACACGAGAACAATCCCGCACAGCGTGTCCCGCAGCGTAAATCATGGCGTCTAATTTCCTCCCCAGGTCACGGGCGATGCAATCAATGGCGACACGCAGGGCACCAAGCGCCGCCATAACATCCCCGATCCCCGGCGGTACCACGTAGCCATGAGCCGCAGCACTCCTCCTCACTGGTAGCTCCCCGATCAGCTGCGATTCAGCAGGCAAGACGTTACTCTCCAGGGAGCCCAACCGGTCACCATCACGTCGCCCGCATGAGTACTGTCGAGCTGTGACCAAAGGAGCAGTAGACTCCATGGCGCAGTATACATTAGCATGGAAGCAGACGCAGGGCGGTTATCACACACCGGAGTTCTCAGTGCATCGGCCCAGCGCACCTGACGTCCAAAATGTCTCCCAAAACAACACCGGGAGGAAGAAGAAGGGTGTCCGAGCGGCACACGGGCAGGAAAGGATGAAATATGAGCACCTGGGTCTATGGTGTAACGCAAGCACTCGGACCGCCTGGTGAGCCGGATAGCTGCAGCGAAGGTGTTTTCAATTAAGGCGACTCGTTCCGACAGGCCGACTCCGCCCCGAAGCAGATGGCCACCGTGGCTGCGTCAGGGGCCGGCCATCTCAGTCACCCAAAGCCCCGGTTCCATGTCCATTCAGGGCCGGAGATCGAGCGAGGACACTTCTCCGGTTCTACAGCTGGCAGAAAGCACGGGAGCACACCACCGGGGGCAGCGTCAGTTCCCCGTAGCAAAATTGTGGCACGGGTGCAGGATAGATTACAGGATAGGCGTGAAGGATGGGAAGATCGGCGGAGCTGAGATCCTAGGCGGCCATCACGGTCGCCTGCTTGGCTCCTCCCCCTTATGGGCATTTTTGAATAATTTTTTCTTTGATACATTGCATTTAAGGAATCGCAAAATTTGCGATTCCTTAAGTGCAATCGCAAAATAAGGAATAGCAAAATTTGCGATTCCTTATTTTGCAGCAAAAATGTTTCATACATACCATTTAGCAAATTAGCATTCGCAAAGGCCGAAATTCAGCGAATTTCGGCCTTTGCGAATGCTAATTTGCTTGATACATATGGCCCTTAGTGCTTAAACCAGCACACCATTTTGAATCATTTGGGAGTGCAACACAGCGCCTATTTTTCCATTTACTTTCTAAAAGTGGCATTTTCAAACACACAATTTAAAAACCATCTTTACTAAAAGATGTGTAAGAAAAATTCTGAGTTCAAAGAGGCCAAACTCAATTTCTCCATTTTGTCCCAATGGGAATTTATACTTGGACAATGTTACTAAATATATCCCATTCTATCCTGTGGGACATATAGCCTTTCAATGGTAAAAAACAAAATAATACACTGTATTTCACTATCAGGTCATGTCACGCATACCTTTCCCATACATTGCACCCTGCCCATGGGAGTAACTTGGGCCTACCTGAGGGGTGTCTTACATGTAAAACAAAAAAGGGAAGGGTAGGGCCTGGCAAGTGGTGTACTTGCCAGGTTGACATGGCAGTTTAAAACTACTCGCAGACACTGCAGTGGAAGGTCTAAGAACCCTCTGAAATGCTGCGTGTGTGGGTGTCACAATCAGTGCTGCAGGCCTACTAGCAGCATCTGATTTACATACCCTGGGCACACACAGTGCACTGTACTAGGAACTTACCAGTAAATCAAATAAGCCAATCATGAAAACACCAAATCATAAACACAATTTACAGAGGAAGCAGTTTCCCTTGGGCACTGATCAGCAGTGGCAAAGGGCCCACAGCATCTAGACCAGCAAAAATGAAGTCAGCACACAGCAAAAATACAGGAGGTAGAGGCAAAAAGATAGGGGAAACCTTGCCAAGGATGCCAAGTCTAACAAGTGTTTGGTTTCTATACATTTTCTGCAGCTTACAGCATATACCTTGTTCATTCTCTTTATTGTTTTGGCAATATGGAAATTAAGGGTTTCCTGGCAGGGCTATTCATTCTAGACTTGTTGGGATGGGACAGAGTCATCACATGTACACCCTGTCTCTGGTGTTTCAGAACCCCTAAACAGTTGCTAAACCATACTATCTCACCATGAGAAGTGTGGCTCACTGGTTAGAGGAGGCAGACCTGGAAGCAGAGGTCAGCCCGGGACCAGGGTTCAATTCCCGGCTCGGTGGGTTCTTGAGTCCTAAAATGTCCATGGACTCGACAATTCTCGCTCCGGTGCCTACTCGATTCACGGGTTCACACTCTGCGACTCTGGGCAATAGCTTGCTTAATCTCCACAACGGCCCCTCGCGGCGGGATGCCTGACTTTCACCTTGCGGATACCCTGCTGGGGCTTATCTCACAGGGGAATACCAGGACGGGTTCCCTAAGCAAGTGCTTAGAAACCGCTTGGTGATTTGCGCTATATAAATTCCTGTACATTTACATGAGTAATCTGTAAGCCAGCTGGATCTCTCAGTGAGTTAAACACCTACCATTGACAAATATGGTGAGGCACAAGTCCCAAGTCTGAATCCTGGCAAGCCAGACTCAAACATCCATCATTCTGAAGTCAGTAAAGCAAGTATCATTAAATCAGTTAATATGAGCTGCTATTTACAGCACTTAAGAATGGCAAAACATTATGAATAAGGCTCCCAGTTTTCCGTTTTTACTGACTTTTGCAGATAAATACAGACAGCAAACAATGTTTTTGGTCTGTATATATTTTTAAATGTGGAAAAATACAGAAAATTGTAATTCTAGTGAGTGACCCCCCTGTGTTGTCCTTCATGATTTCAAGGCCAAAAGCAGAGCAGGTAGATATCATGAGGAGTTAAAAACAGGATGAGATTTCCATAAATTCAGCCATATGTAAAACAAAATGTGTACATTATGCTAATATTTACCAGTTGTAGTGTTTTGATGTATTTGGTAGCTTAATTTAATAGAAAGCGACAAAGTATGAGTGCATGTTTACCATTTAAATAAATGTGGAAATATACCATTTTACAACTTCACTTACTTTCAAAGCACAAAATAAATACGGGTAAATACCAATAAAAGGACCCAAAAATAAATATGGATCAATAGAGATGGAAATGTTCATAAACTGGAAATCCTAATTATGAGGCACTATATATAAAGGTGAACGTATGATTATTATTTGCAATGTTGCTTGTCCAGAAAGTATGGGGCCATTGAGATGCTGCCTCTATCAAGCATGCCACTTCCGATCATAGGATAACTCCTGGTAATAACTGTGTGACTGCTGGCAACCATTATGTGTCCTGCTGTGTCTATCTGTCACTGATGGGGAACCAGCCACAAGCATTATTTAGGGGCCGATTACGATGGCAGACGGATCGCTCCCGCCGGGCCGGCGGTAGCCACCGGCGGCCTGACCAGGCGATCCCCTGCCATCCTGCCATGAATGACCCCCCGCCACATTAGGATGGCTGGGGGGTCGGCGGTGGATGGAAAGACCGTATGCCGCTTTTCGCCAGTCGACTCGTCGGCTGCTGGAAAAACGTGTTTAATATGGTGGTGGTGTCTGAAAGACACCGCCATCCATATTACAATGCTGCTGGTGAGCAGCCTTTTCAGGCGGCGTTGCAGCCATGAAAAGGCAGGTGGTTCCTGCTGTTGGGTGCCTGTTGTGGGCCCCAAGGGTGTTGGGGGGGGGGGGGGGGGGGTTGTACATGGGGGGTACCTATGGTACCCCCCTGCATTTGCATGTACAAGGTGGCAGGCACCGCACGGTGCCTGTCATGTTGTGCATTCAAATGCACAACATGTATTTTTACACTGCAGCGGGTGCTGTTTGCAGCACCGCCCGCCACAATGTAAAAATAGGGGATGCATCCTAAATTGTATAGCGGGACCGCCGCACCTATGGCAGTCGGTCCCTTTTGCCATTGTCCGCCCGCCATCGTTATCGGCCCCTTGGATACTAAACTTAAGGCCCCTTTTCAAATTTTCTTTCAAAACATTCAGTTTGAGTTGATATTTTTGATCAAATGTGCTTTAAAATGCATCTTTTGCCAGTAATTGGCCCAAGTTCCCTCAGGGTGGAACCTTTAAGAGTCTGATAATGACTTGGTTGGAAAATTCCGACCTTTGCACTAGTGACAGGGGTGTGAGGGATGTATCGCACTTGGTGATAACGTGGGTGTAATAACGTCTGCCCCATTCATTAAACTTCAGGAGGTCAATCCTTCCGGAATTTAACAAGGTAAAAGAACACAGTATTTACAGTGACATGCAGGTTTTTGTGTTGTAAGCCCCAAATTCCACGTTATTGTCCCATAATTCGGAATAGGTGTACTTTATCTCATCTGATAAATTACAAACCATGGGAGTCATACTTTAATAATTGGGTGCAGTAATTAGCACCTTCCCTATATGGGTGGTTGTCATCAGCCCCTTAGTCATCTTCGAACAGGATATTTAAACCCTATGAGCTTTCACAAAAGTGCTACAAAAGGGGAGGCAGATGGAAAGGACTAGGCATGAAATATCTGCAGAGGATTACTGGTACTGACCCAGTCCTGTTAATATTAAGGATGTCATGCTGAAAAGTGCTAACTCTGTCCCAATAAAAGTTCAGCCCCTGTGCTGGGTCTAGTGAGCCAATGGACTTACATATGTATCCACTAGAATGGACCGTATTTAACTCCATAGTAACAGGTTTGAAGCTCAGCCTTTTATCCTTCTGAATACAGTGCATACCGTGAGTGAGGTTATACTGTATAAATACACCTGTCATGTTATGAGGACAGTAGACCAAGCTGAGGAGTGTAACACTTCATGTGTGCAGCTGAGCTGACCTGTGCTAGTTCTACCGTAGGTGTAAGATGACTGGTTCCCGAAGTAGAGTTTACAGAAGAGGCTTTTTGAGCTGCTGAAAAGACACTGACTGTGAAGGGGAAAATCGACAGAAGAATGATGAAGGCTCAAAACATTGTGACCAGAATACCAAGGGACAAAGTATCGAAAGGTAAGAGCAGACAACAGGGACATCTTAAGGATTTTGGGGGCCCCTGTTCAGGACACCTTTAAATTTATGATCCAATTTGAGCCCCTGTTTCCCACACAGTTTCCGCTTCCTCAGCTGCACCAGCAATCCAGTTTGTATCATAGGCATTAGCCTATATATTCCCAATGTAAATTGACGTGTGCAGCTGACAGCGGTACCATTTAGTGTTTTCTGCCCTGCTACTAGGTTTTTAATACTTTTTAAATTGTATATGTGCGGCTGAATTACTCTGTGCTTTTTAACAATTTCTCCTACTTACGCGCACTTTACTTGATTCTGCTTGCCTACACCTCCTTAGCTGCTTCGATTCGCATCTCGCTTTTCCTCCAGTCCTGGTCTGCCGGGCTGATACGCCGGTAATGCGTAGGGTGGGACTACTATCGGGCTTCTCACTTCCGCCTACGCAGTTTCCGCTTCCTCAGCTGCGTTATACGGACATATGCAGCATATGTGCGCAGCAGGCGCGCAGCTGGCGCACTGAAGGCAAGCCCGTATTTGCCTGGAGGCCTACAGCGCCGGCCATGCTGCCCAGTTCCCCTCCGGTGAGTTTCTTCCACTATATTACAATAGGGAAAAACTGCTTAGCCTTAGGCGGCTACCATTATGTCAGTGTACAGCGGCTGATCCGAGGTTGGAGGTAGACTTTCAATGCAATAAATGCAACTGGTCTCTCGTCCAGCCCAGGAGGAGAGACCATATGGGCTTGCCCCATGTGAAAGGACACATTGCTTGAGTTGCGTCTATTTTCAGACACACCCCAGCAATGCATCACTTTTGCGCCTACAGATACGCCAGAAATACAGACGTATCTGTAACTCCTTGCAACATGATGTGTCATACAGTAAATATGACGCATCCATCATGTCGCAAGGAGGGCCCACTAAGAAGGGATCATCCCTGTTTTCACACAGCGATGCATCACTTCTCATAAATAAGGCCCTAAATGTGTTTACATCTAATATTCAGGGATAGTTGTGTTTGTTTTCAATATTGTAACACAGCAGCAGCTCACCAATATCACTGCAAATAATCTCTGTGACGCCCTCCCATTTCTTATATGTTAGGCCTTGTTTTGATCTAAAATAAACTTTTGTTATGTATATTTCATGAAACATAAACACAATATGTCTCTGCAAAATGGCTGTACTAGACTCTCAGACATCAGGTACATAAAAAATAAATTAAAGGAAAACAGTATTTAAAACAAACTGTTTAAGAAATATTCAAGGTCATTAGGGCAAAACTCGAGAATGGAGCCGACTCTGTCTGGGGGCCCCCTGAAAGTCAGGGTCTTGGGCCAGAGCCCACTTTGCCCATGCATTAAAACGTCTCTGGCAGACAATTCGGTGTGGGTTTAGGGCCAGATGTGCGGCCATTCAATTTAGCGAGTCGCAAATTGCATCGAATTGCGACTCGCAAAATTGAATAACATTGTCTCAGACACTGTTTGTGATTCCTAATGGGGTCGCATATTGCATACCTCATTAATATTTATGAGGCAGTCGCAATTCGCCACCCCATTGGAAATGGCTTGCACTCACAGGGATGGTGGCCTGCTGGGGCCAACAGACCACCATGTATCTGACTGCTTTTTAAATAAAGCAGTTGTTTTTTTTAAATGCAGCCTGTTTTCCCTATTTTGCAAGTCAGTGACTCGCAAAATAGCGTTTGTACATGCCAGGACCCTTTTTTGTGGACGCAAACAGGTCGCTCTCCTGTTTGCGACCTCAAAAGGGTCGTACATCTGGCCCTTAGTGTCCTAACCTCCACATCTACGTACCTTGAAGATATATATATCACCAAGGAGCATATATGTGGCGTTCCTGCACAAAAACAATCCTGCAAGGCTTTTTCCTCTTTCTATGTGTGCTGCAGAATGCAGCAAATTGAAAATGGTTATAGCTCGTGCACAGCTGGCTGTGAATAAAGAATTCCTCTTTGTCAAACAAAAGGAGAGGGGCACCCGGGGTATCGAATGCAGCACACATAGAAAGAGGTAAAAACGAGGAGAACTAATGACATTTCTCCTTGTTACATCTCTCTTGGGCCAGCGTATATTTTTGACGCATTCCCAAGTTCACCTGTTTTTGTAAATCCGTGAATTGCGTCAAAATCCATGGATGTTGCGTGGGAACACCCATGCACCACCCATGGAAACGCCTCTCTGGCACAGAGTAATGTAACACAGCGATTTGCCCTGCATTATATTACTCAAGATGTATGAAGCCACACAGAGCTACGCAAGGTGGCCTTGCATGGCTCCATACATCTTGATTTGTATATGCGTCCCTCCTGCACCACGTCGCATGGTGAAACAAAGATGCAAAAGGGCTCATAAATATGCCTCATAATACGCAGCTAACACTAATGTGCTTAATATACTTACCTGTTTGTTTTCCTGGCACTTCTGAAGTGTCTAAGCACTATAAATAATATGTTACAATTAGTTAAATTAACCCCTTCGCTGCGGGGGTTATTCCCCCGCAGCGCTGGGGGGGCGCGCACAGCACCCGCACGCTCATGACGAGCTGAGCTCGTCATGAGGCACGGCGCTCCTGTGCTCATGACGAGCTCAGCTCGTCACCGGTTCATTACCTGCCGTGGAACGCTCGCACAGCAGGGGAATTCTCCCCGCATGCGAGCGTTCCACTGCTCATGACGAGCTGAGCTCGTCATGAGCACCGGAGCGCCGTGGCTCATGACGAGCTCAGCTCGTCATGAGCATGGGAGGGGTTAATAGTACTCTATTTACCCACAACAGCCTTGCTGTTATTCAGTCTCACTACCTGATGGTCACCTCATGTTCCAGGGCCAACAATAAACACATTGAGCTAAAAAAATAATTTTTAAAAAAAATCTGTACAAACGTACCTTTTGATACTTTGCCCCTCAATATTCTGGTCATGATATTGTGACCCTTCAATGGTCTGTCTTCGACATGTTAGAACCACACGCTGACCTTTGTCAGTTCACTCATCCTCCAGCATCAAATCAGACAGGGGTGGATTGCAAAAGTAATCCACAGAAGTAACGAGGGCAGATAGGCAAGGAACTGCTGCTTCCAATTATGGGAAAGAGAGAGATTTGACACGTGAAAGACATCATCAAAATGCATTACACCCATTGGACGATATGTCTTTGAGGCTGGGGCATGAACACGAGGTGGCCCTGGAGACCGGAAGGCTGGTCTGCACCTGGGGGTGTGGGCACTGGGGCCTGGAGGCTGGGTGCGTGTGTGCCAGTGCTGTCCTCCATGCATCATTAGCTATGAGGAACCTGATGCAGCCTGGGGAATTTTATAGAGTTTAAATACATAATTTTGTTGTCTTATTAAATGATATGCTATAGACGTCATTTTGGGTTCCTGTGAAATCCAATAGGCAGCATCTTCAGATAAGTATACAATATTCAAAATTATTATCGCGTGCCATTTGTACGAAGATGTCCATTACTTGCAGAAAATGATGGTATGGACATGAGAGCAATTCAGCTGTGAGTCTGAGCGTACAATAGTTGTAACAGGGCATTTGGGCTGTAATTGCACATGAGAGTCTTTGGTACGTGGTCTTGCACCTCGGAGAGTTTTGGAGGTGCTCTTGGTATATGTCAGCATCCTAGTTAAAAAAAAAAAAACAGGCGGGAACTATAACATCTACCTGCTTTCATAAAAGTTATGTCTTCTTACCACAGTTCTTGACTTCAGTGGTGTCAGTTCCTCTGATATCATCAGGGTCAAAATTCATGTGAGATCACATCCTATGACTTCAGGTCAAGGTCATATGATGTCACCTCCTGTGGTGATAAGTGGGACGAAGGGCATATGGCATCACTTCCACTACCTCTGACATCTTAGTAAATCGAGGTCCATGGGGCATATTATCTAGGGACGGCGATAAATAACGCAAAGCGCGCTTAGCGCTTTTTTATTTATCGCTGTCCATCGCTGGAATTTATCGCCCTGGTAGCGCGCTATTAACAACGTGTTTATTCAGGGGGGTAAAAATTCCAGCAATAGAGGGGAAATTGCCGTTTTGCAGGGAACATCGCTAGTTTTCCTACGATGTTCCCTGCAAAACGGCGATAACCTCGCTGATACGACCCTGTGGTTGTTTCAGCATAATCCACCCCAATGTTAGGGTTAGATAAGTATGCATTTCAGCAGACGTTCGTTTTTGGCGAAAACAGTGGTTTTCTGGGGCAGCCTTGTAAATATCGCAATGTGCACATTAGCGATATTTGCAAGGTTGTACTGCCCAGTGACGGCCACTTTGCATCTCATTAGAGATACAAGCGAGGCGTCGGTAACAAGGTTGCTAACATGCGCTAATGCATGTTAGCACTGCCTTGTTAATAAGGCGAAAACATTGTCTCCGTTTTTTTGGCTTTTAAAGCCAAAAAAGCTGAGATGAGGTCCTTGATAATATGCCCCCATGTCCGTAGACAGAATCCAGAAAAGCGTTGCACGTGCAAAGGTGTGATCTCCTGATTGGTTTGGAGTTAGACAGGATGAGGTCCCAGAGCCGCCATAGGGTGCAGACATTTCAGTGACATAAGGTCACCAGGTGACGCGGTATCAACAACCCATATTCCTGTCCGTGAATTCTTTAGACCTAACACTGTAAACTAGATGTGTAGTCAAAACAAACCAGCAAAAATAAAGGGACCCCCTCTAAATAAGTGTGAGGTCAGGGAAAAGAGGGGAAAACAACACCTATATCTATATAATCATTTCCCTCATTGACCAACAAATTTACTTTGAAAGTATGCCAATATCCATATATTGATTATTTATTTTATTTTTTAGCAAGCATTTCATTTCTTCTGTTTTTATATTTTTCATTATATCATTTTGTACAAAGTCAAAAAATTCATTTCATTACATAAAAATTCAAATGCATATGATCATTGGTACATTTCTTTTATAACTATGATTATTGCCTATAAATGTATCAAATACAAAAATATATATATATGTAAAACGTCCTCCTGATAAATCAACTACATACACCCATTCCAATCATATACACTCACTCATCCTCATACATTTATAACACCACCTCTGTTAGTGGTAAGGAAAGAATTTAGACAGTGAGAAACAGAAAGATATTATTAGTTCTCGTCTGCCAAAATTACGGGTCTCAGAACCAGACTTCAATGAGACCCGGCATCTCAAAACAAACCAGAACTGCAACTCCCAGAATGCAGTGTTTTGTTAGTGACAGCCTAAAACTGGAACCCTGCGTTCTTGATGCATGGAGCTCTCTGATACCCTTCCATTGGCATCACTGTCTCACCTCGTGAGAGGCCACACAGGACAAAATGATATACATCTTTTAAGGAGAGCGCTAACCCGTTACTCTTTGATTCCGTTTTCAGTTTCCCATGCGTCTCATGATAATAATGACGAAGATGATAATATAGATGTTTTTTATATAGCGCTTAAAGTCACACTTCTGCCATTTCTAAGCACTGTAAATACCAGAGGATAATATTACTCTGTTTAATAGCACTCAATCAAACCAATCAAAATAAACTTAACTCGGTTTTTGTTTGTAAAACCAAAAATATTACACAAATACAAGTACATAAAAACAATTATATATTAATACATGATTTAAAAAAAATTCCTGTACCGCAAGATAAATCAATTTACTGACCTCCCAAGGATTGGAGGCTGAGTAGGTCTTACTTACGTCCCCTCCCTCTTCGAACATAGCCACCTCTCCAAAGCTAGCCAGCGGGCACACAGAAACCGCCCCCTTGCACTTTAAGTGTGCCACCCACTGCTCGGAGCGCGGTGTCACTTCTGGAAAGCAATGAGCCCTTTCTTATGCTGCCAAGTGCGACCTATTTAACAGATCAACATGTTGCAAACTATTTATAAACTTTAGATCGGTTCTCCAAACACAGGATAATCCCTGGGAGGAGGGAAGGCAAAAAGACAAAATGACAGCAAACATCTGTGTTAACTCTTCCTCCCCAATACATTCCTTTCATTAACAATTTTACGATAACAATTATTTGAACTTAAACAAGAAATAACATTATTTTCTTACAATTTTCCACCTGCAAGTGAGGAATCCTAAACAGGCGGCACAGTGTACATCAAAGTGAATTTTACACTATTTTCCAGTTCCTCGCACCTTGCTATAACCCAGTGCCCCCTATTGGTGTAATGTGACATGAAATATTCTACACAACTCATAAATATTTAAATAACAATTTAAACACAAGTCAGCAGCCACCTATGTAATCGGACGGACCGCTGCTGTGTTTTTTTCAATTCTTACAGTGCAGTGTCCTTCTGCAAAAAAAGGCTCTTTCTGATAAGGGAAAGTAGTCAAAAATAATACAATTTATAGTGAGTACAATAAGACAGTGAGGTTCATTTGTTGTCAAATCTGATATTTCTCAGGGGTGGAATTTCCGAGGGTTCAACGTTTTTTTCAGATCTGCATGAATATTCATTTTGTGAACTGTGAGAACCAAATGAATATTAATTGCAGCCCCTTCTGCCCTCCTAACATCTTTACTGAGTGTGACACGGAGTCCTCAGACCTCTTCTACAATGGCTGTGCTTTTATATGATGTACGGTTCCTAGATTCTAATTCAGCAGGCTCAGAATTTGGAATTTAAAAAAAGAGATGCATCCTAATATTTTATTTAACATTCGACTTTGTCATGAGGGCTATGTGATTACATTTCAAAATGTGAAATGGAGCAGGCGGTGCAGAGGTAGCGCTGTGGTAGTGCGCATCAGCGTAGAGAATGATTAACGAGAATTCACGAGAATTGACAGAGGCAGAGGTGTGAACGGTTTTGCTGCCGTCCTGTAGTGTGGAGGTTGCATCCTTCCCAAACTCTCTTGTGTTTCTACAGGTGATGCTCGCTCTGGACCACTGTGGTTGGGTCATAGTAGTCTAGATTATCAGGCACAAGATGAGCACTTATCTTAGTAACAAGCAGTGCTGCTGGCTTACTCAACCTATGCCTGTCATCTGGAAGCTAGCACTATGTGTGCTCAACCTATGCTTGTCATCTAAAAGCTAGCACAATTTGTACTCAACCAATGCTTGTCATCTGGAAACTAGCACCACGTATACTCAGCTCATATTTGTTATTTGGAAGCTAGCACCATGTGTACTCAAGCTATGCTTGTCATCCGGATGCTAGCGCCAAGTGTGCTCAACCTATGCTTGTCATCTGGAAGCTAGCACAACATGTAATCAACCTATGCGTGTCATCTAAAAGCTAGCACCATGTGTGCTCAACCCATGCTTGTCACCTAAAAGCTAGCACCATGTGTACTCAACCTATGCTTGTCATCTGGAAGTTAGCACCACGTGTACTCAACCTATGCATGTCATCTAAAAGCTAGCACCATGTGTACTCAACCTATGCTTGTCATCTAAAAGCTAGCACCATGTGTGCTCAACCTATGCTTGTCATCTGGAAGTTAGCACCACGTGTACTCAACCTATGCATGTCATCTGAAAGCTAACACCATGTGTACTCAACCAATGCTTGTCATCTGGAAGCTAGCACCATGTGTACTCAACCTATGCTTGTCATCTAAAAGCTAGCACCATGTGTGCTCAACCTATGCTTGTCATCTGGAAGTTAGCACCACGTGTACTCAACCTACGCTTGTCATCTGAAAGCTAACACCATGTGTACTCAACCAATGCTTGTCATCTGGAAGCTAGCACCATGTGTACTCAACCTATGCTTGTCATCTAAAAGCTAGCACCATGTGTGCTCAACCTATGTTTGTCATCTGGAAGTTAGCACCACGTGTACTCAACCTACGCTTGTCATCTGAAAGCTAACACCATGTGTACTCAACCAATGCTTGTCATCTGGAAGCTAGCACCATGTGTACTCAACCTATGCTTGTCATCTAAAAGCTAGCACCATGTGTGCTCAACCTATGATTGTCATCTGGAAGTTAGCACCATGTGTACACAACTTATGCATGTCATCTAAAAGCTAGCACCATGTGTACTCAACCTATGCTTGTCATCTGGAAGTTTGCCCCACTTGTACTCAACCTATGCTTGTCATCTCGAAGCTAGCACCACGTGTACTCAACCTATGCTTGTCATCTGAATGCTAGCGCCACGTGTGCTCAACCTATGCTTGTCATCTGGAAGCTAGCACCACGTGTGATCAAACCTATGCTTGTAATCTGGAAACTAGCACCACGTATACTCAGCCCATACTTGTTATTTGGAAGATAGCACCATGTGTACTCAACCTATGCTTGTCATCTAAAAGCTTTCACCAAGTACACTCAACCGTATGCTTGTCATCTGAAAACTAGCACCACATACAATACACTCAACCTATGCTTGTCATCTGAATGCTAGCTCCACGTGTGCTCAACCTTTGCTTGTCATCTTAAAGCCAGCACCACATGTACTCAACCTATGCTTGTCATCTGGAAGCTTGCACCAAGTACACTCAACCTATGCTTGTCGTCTGAAAGCTATCACCACGTACACTACACTCAACCTATGCTTGTTGTCTGAAAGCTAGCATCACGTGTACTCAACCTATGCTTGCCATCTGGAAGCTAGCACCATGTGTACTCAACCCATGCTTGTCATCTGGAAGCTAGCACCACGTGTACTCAACCTATGCTTGTCATCTGGAAACTAGCACAACGTATACTCAGCCCATATTTGTTATTTGGAAGCTAGCACCACGTATACTCAACTTATGCTATCATCTGGATGCTAGCACCACGTGTGCTCAACATATACTTGTCATCTGAAAGCTTGCACCACGTGTACTCAACCTATGCTTGTGATCTGGAAGCTAGCACAACATATACTCAACCTACGCTTGTTGTCTGGAAGCTAGAATCATGTGTACTCAACCTATGCTTGTCATCTGGAAGCTAGCACAATGTGTACTCAACCTATGCTTGTCATCTGGAAGCTAGCACCATGTGTACTCAACCTATGCTTGTCATCTGGAAGCTAGCACCACGTGTACTCAACCTATGCCTGCCATCTGGAAGCTAGCACCATGTGTACTCAACCTATGCTTGTCATCTGGAAGCTAGCACCATGCGTACTCAACCTATGCTTGTCAACTGGAAGCTAGCACCACGTGTACTCAACCTATGCCTGCCATCTGGAAGCTAGCACCACGGGTACTCAACCTATGCTTGTCATCTGGAAGCTAGCACCACGTGTAGTCAACCTATGCCTGCCATCTGGAAGCTAGAATCATGTGTACTCAACCTATGCTTGTCATCTGAAAGCTAGCACCATGTGTACTCAACCTATGCTTGTCATCTGGAAGCTAGCACCACGTGTACTCAACCTATGCCTGCCATCTGGAAGCTAGCACCATGTGTACTCAACCTATGCTTGTCATCTGGAAGCTAGCACCACGTGTACTCAACCTATGCTTGTCATCTGGAAACTAGAATCATGTGTACTCAACCTATGCTTGTTGTCTGGAAGCTAGCACCACGTGTACTCAACCTATGCTTGTTGTCTGGAAGCTAGCACCACGTGTACTCAACCTATGCTTGTTGCCTGGAAGCTAGCACCACGTGTACTCAACATATGCTTGTTTTCTGAAGGCTAGCACCACGTGCATTCAACTTATGCTTGTCGTCTGAAACCTAGCACCATGTGCTAGAATTTATAAGTCCACCAGAGCTCTAATATTGGTTTCCACAATAGACAAATTCTCCCGGACAATTCACTTCAACTGCATATAGCCAGCTGGCTCATTGATACGAATGGGATGCACAGAATCAGGCAAGTCGCAAGCCCTCAAATACTATGGACCAGAGGGAGGAGCTACGCTGCGAAGCAAGATGGCCGCATAAGCTCCCGGCTCCTCCGACCTCCGCCGGCAGCTCGGATATCCTGCTTTCTATCCTTTCCTCACGCCGGACTCCCGTGCATATGAAGTGCTCCTGACTCCTGCGGTGCAATCCCGGAATTTCCAACTTACCGGGTGACGAAGATATGTCGTGTTTTCTTTTTGGCCTACTTCAGGGCTGAAGCCGGGGCCTCGATTTCTAGCCCATCCGGGTTAGAGTTGATCAACATCGGCTGTGGGACCAGGGTTGCGTCCGGTCTTCCGAACTCAGATCATATTTGCATTTCCGATTGGCTACTCAGTAACCGGCTTACGCTAAGGACACGGTACAGTGACGCAAGTGCACATCGGTAGCCGCGGTCGGGGTCCGACGCCCGGAGACCCTGCTGGGGGGGCCGGGGTTGACGGGCTTGGGCCCCGCGAGCGGCGAAGGTGTCGATATTGCCAGTTTTGAGAGCGCCCACTGTTGTCATCGGCTCCGTGTGTGCCTGGTGCCTCGGAGTTGTCCTCTCCGGGGTTCGAGTCCTGCTTCGTCGCTTCGCGAGAGGAGTTGGAGGGGACAGACGGCACACCAACGTTGAGGTTCGTAATGGCCGACATTGGGGCGCTCCACTCTCAAATCACCGTCATGTACATCAGTTGTCTGTAACGCTGGACAACGTCTGTCTGAGACCGGATGACGACACTCCGACATGCTATCAGCAAACTGTGGTTCCCGTGGAGTACTCTGCCTACCTTTTTGAGGTCCCCGTGCGGAAGCCTGATTCAGCCCGCTTTGATGACTCTGGCTTCATAGATAGCGCACCTATGATCATCGTCAGCTTTCCCTGCTCAAACCCTGCTCGGCGGAACATCGTTGCTAAAGGTTTTGATCGCCACAAACAGTTCTTCAGTGACTATCGGAGAGGCTTGCCATTCTTCTTCACTCTTCCTTGCCGGTTTTGTAGATGTCGCGAACTTATATCCTGTCTTCGATCCGATTTCGTTGACTTGAACTTTTATGAACGCTTCAATTTCCTCATGGTGACTGTGGCCTGGGCGACAAGGGCTCTCGTAAAGAACCGTACTGGCCAGGGTTGACTTTGACTTTTAGGGTTTGCTAATTTACGTGATATGTGCCGGGATTGTACCTTATAGTGTAACGGGAGTCGGGTGGTTTTGTTGATGTCCTCCCCAGGCTGGGGTTTAATACTTTGCTTCAAACAGTGGATAATACGTCTTGGGGAGGTCGCTGATGGCGGGGGGTATGGGAGCCCGGGAGTGTGTTTTTTTTTCTCCTCCTCCGCTTTTCTTTTCCTTCCTTTAGGGCCAGTTTCGGGGCGACAGGCACGTTGTTAGTGGGGCAGGCCGTAGCCATTACAGGGGTGCAGGGTGGGGGGATACGGGGGGGTTTGTTATTTTAGTTTGTTTTGTTCTATGGTCCCTTTCTTTTCCTTTCTTTCTTTTCAGGGTGGTTGGCTGTTTATCCTTCAGTTACTTCTTACTCTATTGGGCGTCTATACTAGCTTTTCCTTACTGTCTCCTAAGAGTGGGTTTTCTGGATGGTACTCGCACTAGATCGCTCGCTAATTGATTATCCTTTACTCCTTGTCTGCCTCTGCTAGACGTTGCGTCACTACGGCTATATTATTCGTTACCTTCTATTGACTGCAGTGCGAGTACATCCCCCCATCTCTAATTGCTCCTTTTTATATGGTGTAATGCCACTACTGCTTCTTCAAAAAAGAAAAAAAGAAACCTCGCTATTATCCTGTTTATTGATATCGCATTCTACCATACGCTGTAACTTGCATCACAGCTGGTGCCAGGGCTGTTGACTGATAAGTAAATTTCCTATTTGATTTGCTGAGTTTACGGCCGGCCCCTGTGGTTGTAGGCCTGTGCTTGTAATGCTTTTGAATGCTTCAATAAAGGTTTAAAATGCTTCAATAAAGGTTTAAAAAAAAAAAAATACTATGGACCAGGCCTGGGTCAGTATCATTATGAAAAGGGATTACAACAGGGGATTCCGCCCAAAACATCTGGATGAGAGGAGTCGGGAAGCTGCACATTGACAAAGGCACTTATCACTTTTTATATTTTGTCGCCGTCACACAACTCTTCTGCCTCTGGTAGGGTCTCTATATGCTTTTCATTTTTCAATGGCTGCAAGCCCAGCGTGCACGTCTTTTCCAATTCAGCTACCTTGCCCAGCTCACTTGCAGGGAGCAGCCTGCATGCTTTGCCCGTTTTAGCTGCAGACTGGAGCGTGAATGCCTTGCCCAGTTATGTGTATTTGAAAAGCACCCCTTGGGGACCCTGGCACCAAGCAGGTGTGTGTAGCTAGCACTGCCTAGGGCAGGTTGGTTAATTGAAAAGCCAGGTCTTCAGCTACTTGTGGAATTCAAGAAGAGTGGAGGAGGCTCGGATGTGGAGTGGGAGGCCGTTCCACACTGCTTGCTTGGAGAAGAGAATGAGGGAGACAGAATACTTTTATTCGTACCTTTGAAAACTAACAACCACATCAATCCCATTTAACTGCCCTGGCCATTGGGTTTCCTCTTCATATTGTCTGTTGACTATCGTCTGAGTTTGCTCAAATGCAGGTAAATAATTAGTCTGGTGAGCAATTAGGTAAATAGTTACTCAGTAAGTCAATAGTGTCTTTAATATAGGCAGTCAAGGGTGGTTTTCAATTAAAGGCCGCAGTAAAGTTCATTGCGAAGCATACGTTGTAGAATAAACTTAGGTCCTGACTTAGAGTTTAGCGGATTGGTCATAAACATGATGGATAGCCTATCCTCCTTATTCCATGTAAATTATATCCTGTGGTACTTGTAGTAAAGTTGACGGGATATACATCACGTCTGTTATGGAGTAACGTGTCAGAGAGTAACCTGTCAGCCAAACTCTGACTCAGGACATTAGTATATTCCTTTCCTGAGTAGTCCTCTGTTAACCCTTCTAAGTCAAAAAGTAGCCTGCCATTTTTCCAAGAAAGCTTTGTGTGTATACAGTGTGGCAGCTGTAGGCCTCTAAATGCTGTCAATCAATAATGTAACCATGGTATGGCACTCAATACAAGCCGCGTTATCAAGCGTGGGGGACCCGTGTATTCTTCGAGATTACGACGGATTGAGGGTCGTAATTTCATCCGGATGTACTTACTCTCATAACTCGGGTCGCGTCATATATTACTGTGTTTATTTGGAACCATACCATAACTGATTGTGCACGACTACGCTCTATATTATATATAGGTCGTTCAGGAGCATCTTTACTCAGAGCCTAGAGGGGTGCCAACATATTGTAGGAGGCTCTGTAGATTAGAGGAGCCTACACCCTCTTCCCTTATCTTTTTGTGGGCCTGTGTGCTCCAGTTCTAGATGCACGTCTATAAGATTTGGTTCTGAATATTTTTTTTTTTTTTTATTTATAAAGTTTTATATAGCGCGAACTTGATCCACATGTATCTTCATGACTTTGCTGCTACGCGACCTACTGATGCTACTGATGATCGTTTCTTTGCCTTGAGAAAGTTTGAGTACCAATTTTGTACAGACGAAACACGTGTTGGCCACAATTCTCACGTCTGACTATGAACGAGGAATAAAGAAAATTATACATACAAATATCGTGAATTGGTCATCTTGTCCAGATGAACTTTGGGATCACTTTATGTCATTGACTATCTGGTGTATTTGTTGAACTTTGGTGTACTTTGATCTCACATTCTTGTGACTGCCAAGACTTTATACAATTGCAATTGGGGTGTGCTTCGCTGACCTTCTTTTTTGATAAGTCAAAAAGTAGCCTGCCATTTTCCCAAGAAAGCTTTGTGTGTATACAGTGTGGCAGCTGTAGGCCTCTAAATGCTTTCAATCAATAATGTAACCATGGTATGGTACTCAATACTGTAGGAGCCAGGGTCTGGTGGCTCCGGGAGCCACAGTCCCACCAATAACTCAGGTTTGGGCCTCAACATACCTTGTCTGACCTTCTGCAGGCTGAGAGGAAATGCAATGTCTTCTCTCTGCATTGTAGCTCGCAGTGAAAGAAAGTCCCACTTCCCCTGGGCTGGTGCTTACTGCTCCCTTGAAAGAACCTAGAAGAGTGTTCATTGCAGGGTCTTATCAACTGGAAATCAGGCCAGAGATCAAGGCATCCAGAAGGCCGCACACGGCATTCAACCTCAGTGTAGGTCATTGAACGTGGCTTGGGCCCCACCAACAATTTGCTAAACCTGGCTGTAATGCACTAGGACTCACTTCATTGACCTTGAATCAGGTTGACCACATTGCACTTCCTAGGCTGAGAGTGTACGTTGCTTCCGGCTCCGGTTTCCTTTGGCTCACGGCACTAAAATAAGATGTTTTATAAGAGAAGAGACAAGCACAAAAACAAGCCTCGACAATCCATGATATGACAGCCATACAGTTTTTGTGGCGTTCCACAATGTTGAATTCCACCTAACCATGTGTGGTTTTGTTGATCTCGCTCACAGTATCAGCTTTATTTATTTTCTATTTTTGCAATTTTATGTAGCACCGACACAGCCCAAAGGTAACGGAGCACTTTACAACAGTACCAGAATACACAAGTATAGTGAGTCACAGTTACAGAAATTCACTTCTGACATTTGCATTAGTAGTCGTGACGAGGACCAATGCAGCTGTTGGTCAAATGTCGTACACGGTTCAAGCATCGATTAAGATGGTGGGGTCACATAATGAAGGCAGTTCCTATCCTGGTGGAGAGTACTTCAGTACAGTGGAGGGTGATTAACCAAGTTGTCTGTCAAATAGGAGGAGCTTGGGCTCCTTTTTGAAGGTGGCTATGCAGGGGGTTAGGTGAAGGGAGGGAGGGAAGGAGTTCCAGATTTTTCTGGCACTACCAGAGAGTGATTGGCTCATGGGAAGCCCTTCCCTTAAAGTGCCCATCCAATGAAAACAACACGTTTTTCCATAACAATCACTAACAATGGGCATTCTAGAATGTTGCTTTGTCTGATGACGTGGGCTTGGGTGTTAAGACAATTATGACATCATTCACAGATTGCCCCCTTTCAACTCCCAGTGCTACACAACCCAGGATCCGTTTTTCACTAACAACCACTAACAATGGGCATTCTAGAATGTTGCTTTGTCTGATGACGTGGGCTTGGGTGTTAAGACTATTGTGACATCATTCACAGATTGCCCCTTTCAACTCCCAGTGCTACACAACCCCGGATACAGAAGCCCCGAGGCCGGATATGCCGTGTGGGAACTGAAGGCCGCCTGTGCAATGGATGGAGCCAGTGTTTACTGTCGCCTCTCGAGGAGCGCGGCCCGGAAGGTCTTGTTGCTCCAAAATAAAGGACAATGCGGCGAGGAATAAACAGCTCAAGATGGCAGCCTCCTCCATCCTGGCGCGCGCTCATATTGTCATTTGGTGAGTTAATCATCCATTTCACAGGGTGTGAATGTGTTTTCTCACTCCTAAGACAGTGTTAACTATGAAACTATAGATAGCAGCGCCGATTAATTATCCGCCGCAGCAGCCCCACACCTTGTGCGCATCAGATAAAGGAAGGGGAGGTTGCACCCGGCGCACAGGTGTGACAGCCACCCGACGGAAAGGATTTAAGGAGTATTTTCAAATGGCACGTCTTAAAAAATGTAAACCGTCCCCCACACCTTTGGTCTCATTTCGTACAAATATTTGATCTCTGCTGCAAGACTGGCAGCGCGCGCTATTTCGAGATCCCTGCACAGTTTTCATCTCTGTAGCATTTTGTCCCGGGGGCTGAGTTGGGTAAGTGACAGGTTCCCAGAGTCGAGGTGCTTGGCAGTGGAATGCCTTTGTTTCATATCGGTACAAAAGGGGGTGGTGATGGACGGAGCATCTGAACCAATCAAACACTCACACCCAGTCAACAGATCTGGGTTTAATCCATCACCGTTCTTTAGCCCACTCTGCTACCGCCAGAAACCGGTCCTAGGAAGCTTGTTTCCGGCTTGGCAGTTCGGGCTGGACTGTTCCCATGAGGCACAGAGTCAGACTGATTTGCATATGGCCATGTCTGAACTGGGGTGGCAGAGTGGGCTAAAGAACGGTGATGGATTAAACCCAGATATGTTGACTGGGTGTGAGTGTTTGATTGGTTCAGATGCTCCGTCCATCACCACCCGGGGCCTCGTGACTTTACATCCTGGCTGGCAGCCCAAGCTTTACTTACAGCATCACTTGCTAAAGCAGAGCTGAATCCAGGCCAGATATTCGAGATATCCACATGGGGCACATTTACAACCTGTCAGTCTAAATAGGAATATGTTAGACAGTCAGTGGATGGCCCACAAACCTGGAGTGGATTAGGCTTTCGTAGGCAAATGTTGCATCCCAACCTTGCAGCCTCAGGTAATAATTGAAAATACACAAATCTGACAGGGTCTCTCAAGAAAACAGGACCATCACCATTGGTAAAAATGGCCGGGGTTCAAAGAAGTCCTTACACTGGGAGGGGGTCTGAAGGATCGCCCCAACGATTTGCTGGTAAATGGTTTATTGAAGCAAACTGGGCCAGCAGCACTGTTCACTGCTCGCGACTTAAACACATGATTAAAGAAGGGTTCTCGCTCAAGAATCATTAGGAAACGTCAGTGGCAAATGGGGCACTTTAAACCCCACACTGCCAACAAACACTGGTCCAAGCTATTAAGGCCCAGAACCCTCAGAAGAACCTCACACAATCTTACTGGACATAAAGGAGGGCAGAACTCGAAACAAAGAAAGCTCACGTTTACTATTCCATGGTGCACGACGTGCACACCAGAACTGACAATAAGCTGGTATTTATTGAACACGCGATGCACATGCATGTAGCAGCATGTGTGGGGACACTGTTATTTAACCATGCATCCAGGGCCACATACACTGAATGTGTGACCAGGCCAAGCCATTCTCTTAGAAAAGTCTTTCTGAATCACAGACTGACTCATTATTTTGGGAGTGGTTGAGTGAATTGAATTTACACCTCTCCAAGGACAATGTAGGCACAGGTTCCAGAGAGACGCTTTCAAACTTCTGAAATTGACATACTTCATTGGGAGGAGCACAGGAACCAGACAGAGGTTAGAAATGGACACGTCGAACAGTGGAACTGTGGTTGCGCACCAAAAAGTGACCTCCAAGGTCCACCGCCCAATACCATGAGTGTTCATAAGTTGGACTAGTTGTTTGTGTGTGGGCAAATTTGTCTCTGTGACCCTCATGTTGGTGCAAGTACAACACCTCACCACCCCTCGACATCTGGTATGTTTCCTGGAACCTCAGAATAATAGATGCCCGCCATAGACTGTGGCCTATCTTAGTACAGCAGCCTGGCTGCACGGGGAGTCGCTTGCCAACTGAAGATGACGGACGCGTGAGCGACAAGCTCCGCACCGGCCTGCCACTTATCCGCCCAGAACTGGTACAAAATCCAGCCTAGATAGACTGAGGCGATTGGCAGAGGTGATTTCAGTGGCTTGGGAAACCCCAACTGCAACTGGAGCCGTGCACGTGACTGTGAGAGCTGGCCCGGCCCGGGGCCTCTACCCCGAACCCGTGGTGCTTTGGGTGCGCCTTGGTGCAGCGTCCTGGAGGCGACGCAGTGTTTCTGGCATGTGGAAGCAGGACGGCGGGCCCACCCTGTTAGCCCGAATCAGCTGCCACCCTGTACTGGATGAAGTACACGGAATGCCAGACGTGATTGGGGATTGGCGAGGCCCGTGGCCGACGAGACGAGACCTGGGGGAGGCTCGGCCTGGGAGAGGCCTGAGGTGCACCTGAGCCTGGGATGTGTCGCATTGGCCGGATCAGGTCAAAGAGGCACTCCACAGTGCCTAGTACCTGGGGAGAGTGACAAAGAGGACGTACCGCCCAGGAAAGTCCAGGAAAGTCGTGTACCCTGCTGGAAGAACCAAAGTGTGACCCCCAGGAGAGAGCCTCACGGGGCAAGACAGTGCTTGTGGGGTGCCACCCAAACTCGTTCCACTATTTTCGCATCAAGCCAAGGGGTGCATAGGAGGTCACCAAAGCCATTGACAGAGTGCAAAGAGCAGTGGAGTCATTGACGTGAATCCCATGGGTGGCCCCTGAAGAAACTGGGTATCAAGTGCAGTGGTGAACTGGAGCCAGGGCCACGAGAAGCCGGACAGTGTGTGCCCCTAGCTCTCAGGGCCTAGCTCTGTGATCAGCAATACTTAGATAGGCTGGTGTGGAGAGGCCGGGCCCAGGGATAACGCCATCTGATGATGTACACACTTTGGAGGGCGGTGCAGACGGATAGGGGGGTGAGATGCCTCTGGAGCAGTGCAGATGCAGCGTGGAGACGATCGGCCTAGTGGCCACGATAAAGGTGACCACGAATTGGGAGGCCATTGCTTCTGGGCCATAGGGGGTAAAACATTGGAGAGGCGCTGCGCAGTGGAAGAGAGATTGGCCTGGGCTGGTTAACATTTTGCCATTACTTGCCCCTCTGCGGCGAACACAGTCTGAAGCTGAGGCCATCTGGCCTGGACGCGTGCCCGTGGAGGCTGCCTACCGCTGGTGTAGCCTGAGCCCACTGTTGACCCCAAGGGCTAGTTTGGGCTAGGGGAGACCCACACGGGAATGGTGTGCTGAGCAAGTCTGCTCCTGGACCTGGCGGAGCCCACCTGAGGAACACAACCCCGTCCCCTCTGCTCACATGCAGACTACCTCCCACTGAAGCAGCAGCAATGGGCAACGCAAGGGCAAAACACATAGGGACTGCCCCGAATGGGACGAAGACCAGAAAGCCAACCTGTAGACCCAACCAAAGTTGGATCTCATCCAACAACAATTGTCTAAGATACTGGAGGGTATCTATGATACTAAGTCGATGCTGCACCAGGATATCAGTATGGTGTCTGTGGGTCTGGTGCTTCTTCGTGCAGAACATCAACAATTTAATGAAAGGGTGAAGGTGGTGGAATCGGGACATGAAGATTTGTCCCCAATGCACAAGCACACAAACAGCAGGTAGCAGAACTTACAGACAGGATCCTGACCCTGGAGCGTAGGGCAGAGGATGGAGAACGCCATAGCCGGCGAAACAACATCCATTCCATATACTTGGTCTGCTGGAGAGGATTGAGAATGGCAACATGGTGGCGTACCTGGAGACATGGCTCAGGACAGTGGTGGCTCCAGGCGCCCTGACCTTGTTTTACACTTTTGAAAGGGCACACCCGGAGCTGGCCCGCCGACCGGCACCAGGCAGTTCCCTGCAACACGTGGTGGCCAGGCGGCTACATTATAGGGACAGAGACATCCTGTTGCAGAAAGCTTGGCCGGATGGCTCCTTTGTGGTAAATAACAGTAAGGTCTTACTGTTCCCAGATTACACCCTAGATGTCCAACGGAAACGCGCCTCGTTTCTGGAGATAAAGAGAACTCTCAGAGAAGAAGGCTTGCAGTACTCCCCCCTTTTCCCTGCTCGGCTTCGCAATGTCTTGGATGGTAAAACTCACTTTTGTGATGACCCTAAGGAAGTCTGGGATTGGATAGAGGTATATCGAACTGAGACCCCTCCCAGTCAGCACAAAAGCTCCACCAAGTAACAGAAAGCTGTAAACTCAGGAAGCGTCCTAAACGAAGAACCGAGCACATTGCTTTGAAGAAACCAAGCCCCTCACAGACAGAGCGAGTGGCCGAGATCGTTCGAGAGGGTTCAAGAGGATGACCTCAGAGAGTAAGGGACACTGCATCTATTACTGTCACTAATAATGTGGGATATACAAGCTGATATAACTTGAGGACCCATTGGGCTAAGTGGGTGAGAATCACTGGCCATCAAATGTTGCTCCTTGTATCCTCATATCGACAAACACGTAAAAATCTAATTTCTGTTGTAAATGGTTGACGTGCTGTATTCTAAGTGTCCTATGAAAATGTAACAAGAAATGTCATTTGTTCATTATGCAATGCAATGTACAGTAAAAAAAAATGCCAATAAAGATATCTTTAAAAAAAACAGTAGCCTGACTGCACCCATGGTCAGGTCACAGAAATGGACAAACACATGACACCACTCTTCACTCACTGGAGTATCGGCATGGATTGCGGAGTAGGTTTGAATGAGAGTCTACAATTTAAACTATGTGTGCTTCTTTTTAGGTGATGGGAAGCGACCCTAACAAAAAGTAGAGCCCACTTCAAATCTTATTTGTAACAAGATGAGATTCAACAAGTAAGGAGCGGGATCACTGACAAGGTACTCTATAGGTTACGGATAATAAAATATATGCCTCTGCCATGCTGTGAGTAAGTTATGGCAAGACAAGGAAAATCCTCTTGTTTTAGGAAAGTTCACGTCCAGAATAACTATGCACTTACGAGCATACTATCCTCTGTTTACACGCTTTCCCCCTGAACCCTCGGAAAAGGTAAATAAACAAATTGCTTGACCCAATGACAGGGAAATAGGATCCTTGACGGGAGAAGAATGTCCACTACCCCTAACTCTTACCTCATGTCAAATTGTGACGGAAAGCTAACTCAGATTATCTAACTAAATTAATACAGCGTTGTGATTGGTCTGAGCGCCATGGTTCGTCGCTCAGATGGGGATGGGAGGATTTGCATGTTCCTCACCAGGCTGTGTAATGCAACCCGGTGGGAAAGATGCAAAGTGTGCAGGACTGTTTGGCCAACCCAAGAGGGCCGTTCAAGCAGTTGTGCGCACTCTGGAAGTGTAAACCACTCTCCCCCCTGCTCTGGCCAGCCCTACTCCACCTAGAGAGCCACTGACTGAAATTGGAAAACGAAAATGATAATAACTATAGTTATCATTTTATTTGTTCCTTTTGTTCAGTGGGGCAATACTCCTCCGCCTTAGGGGAGGAGCCACCACTGCCTGAGAGGGTGGGGATCGAGGGGGTCATTGACAATTCAAAGGTCCCCTGCATTGGCACTGATTTCCAGAGGTTGCCATCTTTCCAAAAGAAAAATACTGCCCATTTCGCCATGTTTTAGGAGACTGCAAAGGCCCGGCCAGTATACTGAAAGAGAACTTCATATAAAGTTATCTGTATTTATTTGCAACATCTGCTTACTTATCAGTCAGGGATCACGAGCTCTAGAACAAGTTTTAAAGTACTTTCTTCTTCTATTTTCTACTTAAAATATTAACTTATAAGGGTAAAAATACCACTGTTGTTGCTCCATCGTTCCTTTAATTTCGGATTTTGTTTGCAGTTTCATATAGAACTAACTTGTCTTGAAGGTATTGGAGCACTTTAGATGAACACCGGTTACATTACACAAGGTCACATTCATTAGTCACTGCAAGTTTAAGTCATTTACCCAAAATCACAGGCTTTTGAGCCAACATCGAGACTAGAACCCAGGTTCCCCAGTTCCAAAGTCGGCAAATCTGGCAGTAATACTACATTCACTTCCCCTCCTTGTTGGTGTTTTAAGAGTTTTACCACCATGACGGTTTTCACAGCCTGTGAAAATCAACCCTGTGTCAAAACCATAAGAAACACCAACATTGAACACATTGTTTATTGGCCAGGCTTGCCAAAATACAATGCAATTGTGTTGGTGTTTTTTAGCGTTTTACCACCAGGCTGGCTTTCACAGCCTGCAAACACTGACCTTGTATTATAACTGTAACAAACACCAAACAGGGGGGTATTGTCTAGTGGTCAGAGATGCCAGAAGACAATAACAATGTTGTTTTTCACAGCCAGAGTCCCTTAACGCCTTCGCCGCGGGGCAAATTCTGCCGCGGTGCGAGGGGGGGCATATTGGGCGTGGCGCTCCAGTACTCAGGACGGCTCACGGTCGTCATAAATCACGGTGGACGTGTGCTCATGATGGCCGGGAGCCATCCGAACTCCACCCACTGATTAATTCTCTTGCGCAGGCCGGGAATTAACCCCTTCCGTGCTGCCGTCAGCCATTGGCCGACGGCAGCACTACCTCCCCAGTGCTGCCGTCGGCCAATGGCCGACGCTGCCCCGCCCGTTATTCGGAACTGCCGCACTGCCGTGAAATCGCGGCAGCAGAAATCGGATTAACATCTCGTGGGCGGAGTGGCAACGTTCGGACGGCTCCCAGCCATCATGAGCACACGCCTACTGTGACTCATGACGGCCGGGAGCCGTCATGAGCTCGGAAGGAGTTATTATTATTATTATTATTAACGAATTTTGTACCGCGCACAGTTACCCAGGGGCATCCCAGCGCCTATAGGGACCTAGAGCAAAGCTGCTAAAACAGAGCAGAAAGAGCTACACTTATTCTGGGAATAGGTAAGTTTTCAGAAGTTTCCGGAACCTAAGAAGATTTGATTCAGAACGTAGTGAGAATGGGAGGGAGTTCCAGGCGCGCGCTGTATGGATGGAAAAACTCCTGCCACCTGAACGGGCTCTCCTAATTCTCTTTATCTGAAGGAGGTGTTTGTTGTCATAGCGTAGAGCTCTTGTGGGCTTGTAGGGCCGAATCATGTCCTTCAGAATGGCTGGTCCTTTCCCCTGTATGCTCTTATGGGCAATGCAGAGAGCCTTGAAGGTCACTCTCTCTCTGTTGGGGAGCCAGTGGAGTGCTTTTAACGCAGGCCTGGCTGACTGCCTGGCCGGAACGTTCCGCAGCAGCCTTGCTGCCGCGTTCTGTACTTGTTGCAGGATCTTGAACGTTGACTCCGGGGCTCCGAGAAAGAGCGCATTACTGTAGTCCAGGCGTGAGATGATTAGACCTTGGACTAACAGCTTCCGGGAGAGTTCTGGTAACAGGGGAAGAACCTTACGGGCCGACCGGAGCATTCCATAACACACGCCAGTGGTCTTCTTGGCGTGTGTCCTAAAGGACAAATCCGGCTCCAGCCAGACCCCCAGGCTCTTAATCTCCTTCTTTGGGTCAGGCGGGGTGCCCATGTAATTGGGCCAGCTGCTCGGCGAGAGGGCAAAACTTGACTAGCCCAAGATCATCAGCTCAGTTTTTGAGCCGTTCAATTTGAGCGATGACCTGGACATCCAGTCAAACACCTCTCTCAAGCATGAATGGAGCGTCTCGGGCTGTTTCTCCAGCTGTGTCAGACCCACCACTAGCTGGGTGTCATCCGCATAGCTTATGGTCTTAAAGCCAATTAATAAGAGGAAGGGCTCTGATTGTGTTGGGCTCGAGGGTCTATGAGGACCCCGAGCTGAGCCAGAGCCGTGCTTCTGCCCCACCCTTTAAAAGGTGCCGCAGGGCAGTGGGCAGGTCTTTTTTCCGCTCACGACCTTAGACACCACAGTACTTTGTGACTCCCCCCTGCCTGCATGTCTCCAGTAACGGTATGCTTCGCTGCCGCATCTCTGTAGCCACAGGGGGGTGGGGGGCGGGGGGTTTGGGCTTGGTTCTTGTGGCGTTGCAGGAGGGGCAAATGTAAGGTTTTGCAATCTTGTTTGGTGAAGTCATCTGGACTTTATTGGAAGTCATGGGAAAGGCTAGTGCAATGTTTTAACACACCTATTTCTCTAGCGGGTCAACGTAGTATGTCATATTCATGTTCATGCTTTTCTTTTAGGTTACGTAACTCCCATGTATTAGTGACTCTGTTTAGGCTAGGATGAAACTCTGTAAGTCAAATGTAACATTATGGGTTACTGTGCATAAAAATGACAATGTGTTTTTTCCTGTTTATATGTTTTAATAGATACGGCCGGGGTTTTACGACCCCTAACCCAAAGAACTTGATGTTGTGTTCATGGTTTCTCATAGGGGTGTGAAGGCAGGTCGGGGCTTTAGGGAGGGGGGTTTCCCCTAGGGACATCGGCGTCCACCTGACCATATAAATAGCAGGGGCGTAACACAGGCCCCCCTCTGCACAGCAATATGGCCGGTGAGCTCCTGAGTGAGCCAGGAGGAAACCCCTCTATGTGCCTTGCTGGGAGGCTCCCTCAATTTTCGTTACGCCAGTGTTAAATAGTACAAACAACCGGCAATCCTACCATCTTTTAAAAGGCCTGTGAATAGCCTGGTGAACTGCAGGTGAGTGTCACTCCTGCAGCAGAACCACAAAGAAGAGGCCTCTGCTGGGAGCCAGGTCTGCTGTGCCACTACTATTGCACTACTATTGCAAGGTTCCTGCACAGGTCTGCCCCAGGAGCAGGAGCGCATCACATGAGCCTGCCCGACGAATTAAAGGGCAGAGTACTTCCTATCCACCTCCTTGCTCTGCTCTAGAAGGATCAGTGGTTCTGGGTGCATTTTTGTTTGTACCAGTGGGTAAAACAATAAGTGTCAGGCGCCTCGCCAGGATGACATGGCAGCTTGCACCATCCATTGCACCTGCCAGCACTGCCAAGGGGGATGTATGACGTTACAACGCATACTTTTACCACGCATACCATTACAACGCGGTTTTTACCACGCATACCATTACAACGCATAGCGCTTTGGGGTGCTGGATAGTGAATAGTTTAATTTACTATTCCAACTCCAGTCCCCGTGGACACTAGGGAAGGTTATTGGATAGTAAATTAACCTATTCCCTATCCTAGAGCGCCCCCCAGCGCAATGCGTTGTAATGGTATGCGTGGTAAAAAACGCGTTGTAATGGTAGTGCGTGGTAAAAAATGTGTGGTAAAGGTTGTATACCGCCAAGGGCAGTATCAACACAACCACTAACCATTACACTCCTACATGTATGGCAATAGATACTATTCAAAGCTCACAAAGCTATAAAAATGGCTTGGGTGGCACCTATTAGTGATTGCTAGTGTATTTTAAATTAATAAACAGCTGTTGTTGTGCTCATACACAAATTTGGCAGACAGTACCACCATGATACACACTGTCACAAGCGCCGATGCTAAGAATTAAGTGCCGGTGCCGAGCACCGGAAACCACCAGCTCAAATTAAGCACTGGTTTGTACCAAACTACAGACCGCACAAGGACAGCAGCACAGGGCCTATATTGAGCCCAAATTTAGTAATGCAAAACACCAGCACAAAGCAATGCAAAGGGACACCAGGCAGTTCATGGTATTTACTTTTTGGAATAAATGGTGTATGGGGTTGGGAGTGTCATTCTCTCAGCTTTGGGGCAAATAGGCATAACTGTGGCGAGCATGCATAAAGGACCCATATATTTTAATGCAAAGCCTGAGCTACCAAGATAGGCAGAAGGGCTTTGCATCCAAAATTACTTGGAGCAGGTGTAAACATTGTTAAAATGTATTAATTTCTGAAAAAGAGTGATGCATTGCAGGTGTACTGCAGTACATAACACACATCAAATGCGTAGGATTCTCCTAAATTTGTACTAGAAAGTTATGATTCCATTACACATTTGATGCTCGACAGTACGCACTCACCTCTGCACCGAAATGTGTGGCTGTGCGTCACTCAAGGTAACCTTGTTATAGCACCAGCGTAGAGTTGCATAGTGTGTCTTAGGATGGAGTGGTGTAGACTGGAGTAGAATGGAGAAAAGTGGCGTCAAATGGCATAGAGGGAGTTGCGAACAGTGGAGCAGAGTGGCCTACAGTGTTGGAGTGTCTTAGAGTGGAGTAGAATGTCGAGAGTGAAGTGGCATAGAGTGTCATCGAGTGCAATAGAATGGAGCAGAGTGGCGTAGCGTGGAGGGTGTGGCATGGAGTGGTGAGGTGTGGCATAGAGGAAGTTACATAGAGTGGAGTAGAGCGTCATAGAGCACAGCATCATACAGTGGAGTAGGTTGTCATAGAGTGGAGTGGAACAGAATGTTGTAGAATAGAGTGGAGTGGCAAAGAGTGGAGCGTCAACGAGTGAAGTAGAGTGTACTCGCACAGAGCGTAGTAGTGTCACAGAGTGTAGTTGCATAGAGTGGAGTAGAGAGTTGTGGAGGGTAATAGAGTGGAGTCGCTTATAGTGGAGTAGAGTATTGCAGAGTGGAGTGACAGAGTGTCGTAGAGTGGAGTGGCATAGAGTGGTGTGGAATAAAGTGGAAGAGTGGAGTAGTGTGTCATAACGTAGTGTGGAGTAAAGTGGCATGGAGTGGAACAAAGGGAGTTGCGTAGAGCACCATAGAGTGGCATGAAGTGAAGTAGAAGGTCGTAGAATGGCAAAGAGTGAAGTAGAGTGTTGTAGAGTGGAGTGGCATAAAGTGGAGTAACGTGGCATGGAGTGGAATATAGGGAGTTGCGTAGAGCATCACAGCGTGGCATAGAGTGGAGTTGAAGGTTGAGGAATGGCATACAGTGAAGTAGAGTGTTGTAGAGTGCAGGGGTTTAGAGTGTTGTGTGCGGTGGCATCGAGTGGAGTGGCATAGATTGGAGGGGCATAGAATGGAGTACCACAGAGTGGCGTAGAGTGGAGTAAAGCGTCTTAGAGGAAGGGGGACTGGCATAGATTAGAGTGGTGTAAAGTGTCACAGTGGAGTGGTGTAGAGTGGGGTGGCATAGATTGGAGTGACATGTCAGAGTGGAGGGTAGTAGAGAGGAGTGGCATAGGGTGGAGTGGAGTGGAGTGGAATGGAATGACAGGGAGTGGAGAGTCATAGGGGGGAGAGGTGTGTTGTAGTGTGAAGTGGCATAGAGTGGAGTGGTGTAGTGTGGCACAGAGTGGGATAGAGGTTTGTGGAGGGGGGAAGTGTGAGTATGCATATTGTGGTAGCGTACTGCTAGTATAGACAACACATTTTCAATTGTAATGATCATTACATATGCACAGAAGTACAGTTTTACTGATAAAGTTATGCAGGCACAAACGATAATGAGTGGAAATCACCTAGTGTTTTAATTTGTTTTGATCGTATTAAAATATTTGTGTCCACCACACTTCTGAATTACGAAAAATATCCTCTGTTCGTGCTTTCCTAATTCTGATATATTCTAAAATATCTGCAGGGCTCATTTACAGAAATCTACATTTTGTTGTCTGCTAGAAAAAAGCCTTTCCTGGCAAGCAAGATTGTCTAATAAATCCTCTTACTTTGAAGTCAGAGAAAGAAAAGTAAACACCAAGCTCCCTCAGAAGACAGAGCCTGACACTTGACCTCTGTCTTTGAATGCACAGCAAATGTGACAAGATACGAACAACATTTAAGGGTCTCTTTACAGAAAGTGAGAACTTGTGGAAGAATACAGTAAACAGGATATGCTCTATGGGACAGACTAACACAAAGTGGACAGACTAAAACAAATAAAGATAGCAAATACAAAGCAAGCAACTGTTAGTTACAAAACACAAAGCCAATAGTAAGCAATGGGTGGAATGTATTCCCTGGGAAGCTTAAAGAATGTCTACAAGAAGTCTTTAGCATTGATGCTCTGGCTGGTAGACTTTGACTTAATACGCACAGACACCCGCCGTGCTCCTGAGGCACTTTGATTAAAGTCCACCCGCAGGTTTTTCATAGCTTGCCTCGCTGTCCCTTAACTCCTACTGCCTTGGTGTCTACAGCACTTGCTTCATGGCGACTGTTCCACTTCTTGGAGCAATACTCACCAGTGAGAGTGGTGAACACACTAGTCACTGGGACACAGGTGGAAGGATGAGAGGCAGAATCCCTTCACTAAGCCAATCAGAGAAACGTGGAAAACAGCCTTTTGAAAGCTGGCTCACAATAATCCTTTTCTCTCCTCTTGCTCATTGACTGCCCCGCCCGCCTCCCTTCACTGCCTGGCTTTGGAAACAGTGAAATATTACACACACCCATTTAAAGGTGCCATTCCTCATTAATGTATGTTACCTTCCCAGTGAGAAGCCCTCTAATGACAAAGCAAACCTAGCAGACTTCAGACAAGTGTAAAGGTTTCTGCTGTGATACTGAGCTGTGGAGGAGGGCTGAATATTGCCTTAGATCGGCACACAACCATATGATTAGAGGTGGACATTGAGTCAGGTTCCTTGGACATGACATTCCCCTGGAGGGAACTGTTAAGCAAGCTGGGAGACCGCTTCAGGTTGCCATGGCAGGGACTTGGCCAAGTCAAGTAAAGAAAATCTTTATTCGATTAATAGAAAACCATAAAAGAATGCACACAAAGTACACTTCAAATTACTCAATAAAATCATCTTATTTAAAAGCATTCCAAACCCCTTCGTTGTCATAAATTACATTTGGCATCACAAAATAAAATCACAAAAATAAAAACATCATATTAAGATCTCATCCAGCCCCTTCGCAGATAATGCTATCATAAGATGACTAAAGTGTATAAAAGCAATTCTTAAACGTGTAGAGACACTTGTACATCTAAACCAATTTCGGCATTTGGAACTATGTAAACACACCACTCAAACCCTCACCATTCACTTCGCAACCAATCTGCGCATGCTTGACTACAGCTGAAATAAATAAATATGTTACCTTACCGTGAACAAGCAACTGTGTGTTGTGAAACGCGTTGGTTGTAACTTTAAATGCTGAAATTGTGACGAATTAAATCTGAAGATTGGGAAATAATATCTTTGTGAGTGCGGACTTCTCTTTATTCTAAAGGGATATATATATATATATATATATATATATATATATATATATATATATATATATATATATGTATATATTTATATATATATATATATATACACACACACATATATCTATATATATATATATTCACTGAAAAAACCATAGGTTATAGACCATATATAGTTAGGAATTAGCATTTAGAAAACCTTATTTTACTCACACAAAACCATTGAAATTCCATATATAGTTAGTTGCACTAACTATATATCGCGCACCCGCAATCCACTGCTGATGATGTCACATATTACATCATTCATGACATGGTCAGTGACATCACTGATGACATCACTGATGACATCTCAAATGACATCACTGATGACATCACTGATGACATCACTGATGACAACATCCAGTGACTGTATGTTTCTGTAAAGTTAAAATGTGTCTTACATATTGAACAATGAGTGGAAGTATAAGTGTCAGGACAAAGGATTTAGTAGGTGCATGACTGAATATATGAGTGAGTGATTAAATGTGTCTCACTGAGTGCATGGGTTAGTGACTAAACTGTCTTAATTTGTGCATCATTATGTCTGTTGTTCTGTAAACTGCTACATGTGTTGATCAGTAGCTATATGATTAACTATATGGGTTACTGATTGATTGTCCAAGTATTTGTATGGGAGACTGAGTGTCTGTGTGGCTGGCTGGGAGGTGTGTGACTCTGTGCAGATCAATGTGTACTTGTATCAATGATTGTATAAGAAGGTAAGTGTGTGTTAGTATATGTTTGAAAATGTAAGGTGCTCTATGTTTAACTGTATAGACAAGAAAATGGAAGTGTCATTGATTCTTTACAGGACTGACTAGGTGTGTGAGTAACTCCATGGATGAGTGGCAGACTGTGATTGTCTGTATAGGTGTATGAGTGCATATGATAGTGTTGTAAAGATGAGTGATTGTGTGTATGAATGATTGTATGGGTGAATGAGTGAATGTGTGTGTAGACATAGGAATCAGTGAGTGCGTATGTAGTAACTAGTATTGGTGTGTCAATGGTTTCAAAAATTATACTCTGTATTTAACACTGGGTGAAACAGAGGTTATATTAAAATGTGAGGAGATGCATTGTATTGTCACATGAATGATATCATCAGTGATGTGGTCATTGATGTCAAATGAGATGTCATCAGTGATGTCATCAGTGATGTCATTTGAGATGTCATCAGTGATGTCATCAGTGATGTCACTGACCATGTCATGAATGATGTAATATGTGACATCATCAGCAGTGGATTGCGGGTGCGCGATATATAGTTAGTGCAACTAACTATATATGGAATTTCAATGGTTTTGTGTGAGTAAAATAAGGTTTTCTAAATGCTAATTCCTAACTATATATGGTCTATAACCTATGGTTTTTTCAGTGAATTTTCAAGGTTTTGTAAATGCTAATTCCTAACTATATATGGTCTATAACCTATGGTTTTTTCAGTGAATTTCATTGGTTTTTTAACAGCTAATATCTGTAGCTGTAAAATGTATTCTTCTTTAAATCCAAAAATATATTTTATATGTTTATGAATAAAAAAAATTTTTAAATATTTTTTTTTCTTCATTCCCGCTTTGCGAATCGGGAAGCTTCCCGTTAGCTGACCTTGATGCCGCGAAATAGACCGCGAGCCGGTAAACGTTTCTTTACCGCAACTGCCGCGTTAGAAAACAACATCGTGACGCCTCCCGTCCGCATGACGTTTCACGTTGTCGCGTGATACGTCATATGACGTGCTACGTTAGCGAACTGGTACGCTTACCGAGTCGCAAAGCACAGGTTTCTGGAAGCAAAGCGGGAGGCCCTGCAAAGCGCTTAACGTAAACACAGCAGGTCATGTGACTTGGTAATAACACTTTTCATTGGTTCATTTCACTTTTGGTTTCCTAATGATGTAAGACTAGGTCATATAATCTAAAATGAACACTTTTCATTGGTTGAGAACTATTGTTTTTCCCAAATGATGAAAATCCCTCCTTCTTTCCTCACTCTGACTTTCATCATTGTGAGAGAAAGACCCTTTGTTACCAGTGAGCAATGGCTTCTTTAGTAGCTTCAGCTGGTGCTTCCCCACCACCTCCACCACCTCCAAGGAAGAGTGGACCACCTGCTCAAGTTATAATGCAGCAAGAAGAGGAAGAAGAGGAACAGGACGACGAGCACGAAGAGAGGCACTTTTTGCCTGAGGAGCCCAGGACGTCTCACCGGAAAGAAAACTTCATTTGGCAATTTTTTAAAATTCCCAAAGGTCAGAAAAAAGTAAATGCAAGATACGTAACTTGCCTTATATGTCAAGATAGACTGTCCAGAGGGACCGACAAAAAATACAGTTTCGGAAACTACACAATGCATCGCCATATGACTAGGTGGCATCCTAACAACTACAGTGCTGCACAGTTTCGTAACGACCTAGATAATCTCCCTATTATGGCCAGAAGATCTGTTGTACCGGAAGTAACAGGACCAGAGGGCAGGGAGATGGTGCCAAATATTCAAACGAGATTTCATGAAGTAAAACACGTCTGCGTACATTGCAGTGGATTCATTTGCTACGGAGAAAGAAGCATCACTCTGATCAACAGAGCTATTGACTATCATATGCAAGTTTGTACGAAACGCCCCAAATAATAAATACTTTTTTTTTGTTTTGTTGCTCCTGTTGAGCCCTTTACAATGAATCGTTTTCATTGCCCCCTGCAAGAAAAACCCCAAAAAATATAAAACTGTTCAGAAAAATTCAAAAAAAGTAAAAAAATGTTCAGAAAAATAATAAAAAAAATATAAAACAACAAAAACAATTAAAAAAAAAGTTCTTTTCAGAACTACCTCCCCGTTATTAAAAAATTGGTACAATATTTGGAACTGTGCCAACCTCTATTTCTCGTAGTACGCTTCCCAGTTCGCTCGCCGGTACGCGAACCGGAAGCGAACCAAAAACAGTAAGTATAAGGGAAGGAAACAGACACTTATGTTAAAAGAAAGACAGCTATAGGGGAGTAAACTAGAGATACTATTACCCGTAATCCACTGCTGATGATGTCACATATTACATCATTCATGACATGCTCAGTGACATCATCAGCAGAGGATTGCGGGTTTTTTGGCAACGTGCCTTATCCACGGTTTAATAACGCTGCCTTTTGCTTTATATAAGTTTTCAAATTGTATGAAATATATACCAATAGGTCGTTATGAACCTTTAGGTAGTGCTTTTCTTCATGAGGTCTGGTCGCTTCCATACACATACAGATGTTTCAAAGATGATCAAGAAGTTTATCTGAATGGAGAGGAATGCACTGAGACGCCAGATCATTCACTAATGTGTAGGCACATACAGTTACACGGTTCATGCAACAAACACCGACCAAATATAGCTTGCGTGTTGCAAGGCACGCCAGTTCCTGCTATCATCCCCACGTTCAAGTTGTTGGAAAATGGTAGTTATTTGATGCTCAATAATGAAGATTGTTCTGGGTTAATTAAAAGTATTCCTTTTATCGTAACAGTAAGTGAACGGGTTATTTGCTGCAGAAATGTTCTATTTCCTCCCACACATGAACATAGGGAGTTTTCAATCTGGCCACAAATACCAACCTTGGGAGCACATTTCAACGGCATGGCAAGAATAAGAGCTCTTTTGTCTCAGAGAGAGGTGGCCTTGAGTTCGGCCCGTGAAACTTTCGTGCTTCACATAGCGAACACCCGTACAGAGGTGCAGACCCTTTTAAATACTGATTCGCCTTTGCATTTCAGCGACATGGTTCGGACTATCTTTGACGCGTCCTCCACAAAGGCCCTGGCGCACTTTTTTAAAGTTGTTACCAGTGGTCTCGTGACTTCATTTGAGAAAATCTTTGGAGTCATCCCTGCTTTCTTTCATTCTATTTTTTCCACTCTGCTTCGTGGATTCCCATTTTTACTTGCATTACCAGCGGACGCTCTCGTGCTTTTTTACATTTTTAAATATGGATGTCCCTCCTGTGCAAGCTCCCGCCCTGCAGCTGCTGACACTGTTCCGCAATCGCATGCTAGAATATTATGGCACAATGCCGTTGGCGATATTAAGCACGGCATATGGATTATCTTTTCGATTCTCCTACTTCACCTGTGTCCAGCCTGTATTTCACTGCCTGACCTGTGATTTCGATTGGGCCATTGATTTGTGTCTCTGCGGACCGGTTTCTCCTGACGTCGACTTTAATCAGCTGATGACTCCTATCATTACTCACGAGTTGGTTTGTCCTGGCGAAAGGATTATGGCTGTGGCATTGATGCATGGACTAATTGGTCCCTGGAATTTACTGGCGGCAACACAGTCTTTCTTGGAACAGAGCTTTCTTGAAAACCCACCGAGCCGTCCTCTGATTGTGATAGAGGATCCGGTGCTGGGAGAGCACGTATGTTCTTTTCCGCTTTTAAATTGGATGGCTGAACTCTTTTCGGATGAAGACGGTGACTTCCTATTGGAGGCTGTTGCAGCTTATTTTGCATACACAGTTATGTCATAGACCTTTTTCATGTTTGATATGCTGAGTACTAGCATTTCATTGACAATTCATTGACTTATTTGTCAAGTTTTTATTATTTAGCTTGCCTATTGGCTTAAGACTCGATAAAGTACTTGGCTGTTTTATTTTTCTTTAGCATTAAATTTTCCTAGTTTTTAATGTTTTACCTTGCGGACCGTCCACATATAAAGTTGCAATCTGCTCTCATGAGATGGCACTTCTATTATCTTATTCAGTTCGTTTCCGGATCATGGGGAGGTGTCATCTAGGTCCTGGATATCTTTACACCGTGTTAAGTTAGCATGGGCTCATTACCGGTTTAAACGCCATTTTTCCTTTTTTGCAACTTCTGCACACGACACTTAGTTGTTGCTTTAGCTTTCAACCTAGTAGTTCATCGTGGTTTACATGAGAATAATATGTTATTGCTCTACTATCTGCTTTGCTTGTTAAACTATATCTGTACAGCGAGTGCTGAAGTTTCAAGAACAACACGATACAGAATTGTTATGAGGTCTGATCTCCACGACTTCATACTCATAACATAAGTGCAGCTTCTGCCAATTCTGGGCATGAGGCGGGTTTTATATTGCTTTGCCGAACACACATACACAACAGTTGATGCGGTTCACATGAAGAGAGAGCTGGTGTATGCTGATGTGATTCCTTCAAATCTAAGACACTAAAGTATGGGCACGCCCTAAACCAACACAAACAGACCTTCTTAGCAAATAATATAATATGTGTATTAGGGAGGGTGAGATATAAGCAGCCGCGGGCCGTGGAGGGAGTTACGGTGGGGCAGGGAGGCGGGGAGGGGGAGGGGCAGGGTGGAGCCCTCTCCACCCTGCCCCTCCCCCTCCCCGCCTCCCTGCCCCACCGTAACTCCCTCCACGGCCCGTGGCTGCTTATAAGTGTTGCTAACTCTTATTCATTTACAGCATGTTAACATACTGTCACCATTCGCTTTTTATGTACTAGTAACTATGCTGGTAATTTTGCTACTGATAATATGTGTACTTGTATTATCTAAGATACTACGCCTGAGAAGACGGCATTAGTAAATAAACATTTCAAATACACATGTGTTCTTCTTAACTCCATGTTCTGGTTTCTAAGAAATATATAACGACCGACTGTTCATGAGTTCCACGTATCCTGAGGTACTATAAGTTCATATTCTGGATTGTCTAAACATTGAGAGTTTGTTATATCCAATGTGACACTGTACCTAGCTTGCTAAGGGGTTTTTGATTACTAAGGTGAGTTTTGGGACACCCTAATTCGCCGAGGTTCCAATCCTCTGTCCACAGTTCTGTGTGAGAACAGAAACCCTGCGACAGGGGCACCCCCGACCCTTGCTGGAGCTTCATCACACTTGCGATACAACTCCAGCAATGCGCCACCTTTACGGCACAGATACATCACGCATCTGTGCTGTTTTTGCCCCATGATGCGCCGCATTGTAAATGCAGCACACCATAGGTGACGGAACAGCGGCACAGAATGACTAACACATCCCTGGTGATGCGCCAGTCATCATAAATCTATCCCTATGCTTCTTATCTTGTTAGAGATGAACCGCCATATGTATCATCAAAGTTTTTTGCATTTCCTAAATAGCGAACTTTAAGGAATAAATAGCGATTCTTTACCATTCCTAGTTTGCGATGAGCTATTTGCTAATTACAAATTACCCATTCATTTCCTTCATTTCCATAGGGCGGTTGGACTCACTTTTAGCTCGAACGGCTGAATGGATTTCCACGAAACTTGGCAAAATTGTAGGGACTGGTAGCCCGATGTGCCTTTGCTATGTCTCAAGATATATGCTCCAGTGGTTTTTACGAAAATTAACTTTGAAAAATATATATTGGGCTACATTGGCCTATATATATGTTGGAGCCCAAATGTAGCCCAATGTAGCCCAATGAAGCCCAATGAAGCCCAATGTAGCCCAATGTAGCCCAAAGATGGCCGCCAGAGACAAAAAAAACAAATGTAGCCCAAATATCAGCCAGATGTAGCCCAACTATAGCCCAGTGACAGAATGACCAATCAGCTTCGCAAACCTCCGTTACGCGAAGCGGAGCGCTGTTACAGATATATATCTTTTTTTGAACGTTAATTTCTCAAAATCCACTGGAGCACATATATTGAGACCTAGCAAAGGCACATCGGGCTACCAGTCCCTAATATTTTACCAAGTTTCGTGCAAATCCATTCAGCCGTTCGATTATTATTATTATTTTTTTTTTTTTGCCCCGCGGGGCCCTTTTAAAACCTCCACATCAAACCTAGGGGGTCAGCGAGGATCTACTATGCCCCCTTATGGTCATTTGCCCCTTCGCTTTGGCCTCCTCTTGTCTCTCGATCCTACCGAGAGACAAGATGGCGGCCGCTACGGACTGTTTGGAATGTTTACAGACGCCGGAGAACCAATCAGCTTCGCTTCACAAAGCTCCGTTGCGCGAAAAGTACGCGTACTGGAGCGCTGCCCGGTCCGCTGTTACAGATATATATCTTTTTTTAAACGTTAATTTCTCAAAATCCACTGTAGCACATATATTGAGACCTACAAAAGGCACATCGGGCTACCAGTCCCTACAATTTTGCCAAGTTTCGTGCAAATCCATTCAGCCGTTCGGGCTAAAAGTGAGGCCAACCGCCCTATGGAAAACTCAATGTTAAAAACACGTTTTGGGACCCCCCTTTTTTCTCGGCCCCCCCTTGACGAAACCCCCCAAATTTTCAGGGGCTGCTCAGAAACAAAATGTTCCATTTTCCTGAAAATTTCAGCCAATTCCGTCCACAAACGCCAAAGTTATTAGACATAGAATTTTCAAAAATCCCATAGAGAAAAAATCCTAACTATATATACCTACTGGCGACCGCCAGTAGGTAATATATATATACTGTATAGCAGACCGCATCAGTTTGCAGCAACTGGAGGTATCCCAGCGCTGCCTTGTACTCTCTAATGTTAAGAGTCCTCAGTAAAGATCTTAGGATCTTTTGCCTCAAGTCCTTATATATATATATGTAGCAAGGATCCTCGGAGCCGAAACGTCATGTGGCTGAATTTGCACAAATAAAGATTTTCAGCACTTACTTGGCCCGTGTCCGTGCTGTTTCTACGCGGTGGAGGAGTTCATCACTGGGTGGAGACGAGGTGAACCGGATACATATATATATATATATATAGAGAGAACAAATGTAGCTTGTACTGAGGGTGTTACTAAATGGCACAGGCAAAGTATCAGACCCCTACTATGGCAAACATCTGAAGGATACGATACCAAAAAATTACCCATACCAAGTCTAAATCTTGTCAAATAAAACGTCTGATGTCTCAGGACCTTACAGAAATATGTTTACATTTTAATAGTCATAATCAGTGGATAATACACTTCAACTGACCTTTTCTTCTCAGCTTCATCTCTTTTTCTAGCTTTTATAGACCCAGTAATTCGCACTTTATTAAACCTTTAGTTGGTTGGATGGTTAATCCTCTACGGGGTATCATACAGATCTTATCGCATGCAAATCTTTTTTCACACGTACAATCCATTTGATATTTCGGGCTTTTTTCTGTTTCTTTTTGACAATCGACTATTATCATTTGACTGAGTACGCTCCCGGCCTAGACCAAACGGAAAGCCACACAGGGTTGGTGGATCCTTGTAAGGTCTCCCAAGCATTGGAGTCCTAGTTCATCGCGGCATATAAGGGTCAACACACTTCTCAGTAGTGAAAGTAGTCTACGCAAGAAGTTGTTTTCGCTGACCTGCAGCTGCGATGAGTCACTGTACCGCAATACTCCTGCACCATAGGAAGCAGCTGATACAGGTCTAGCCTTAAACATTTTTATTATAACTTTCAATGACGAAGACCCTAGTTTGGAAGCAAACTTGAACAGAGAACCAATGGTCTGTTAACGTTGCATAGACCTCACACTCAGCAAATGTTTCCTTGTGCTCATATTGTCAAAAGGGACTCCCAAATAAGTAAAGCTAGTAAAGGACTTCAATGTGGTGCCACCAATATGGAAGGGAGTGATCTTACTCAAGGGGCGGCCACAGATCATGGAACATAACTTTGTTTTATTGGTTGATGATACCAGATCAGACATGAATGCGCCAAATCTGTCTACCAACCTCTGGACTCCCAGCCCTGTCCTTGACATAAGCACGCAGTCATCGACATACATCAGGACTGGCAGCCTCCCGTCTGCTGCCCTGAGTGGACCAGCCTTTATGTCAGGCAGATAAGTGTCAAGATCATTTATGTAAAGGCTAAAACAAAGGACCCAAAATGCACCCTTGCCTGAAGCCCCTCCTGATCTTTATGGTTGGCGTACATTCGCTGTTGGGCCCAAATCTAAGGCTGCCTTCCACTTCCTCATGGAGTTGAGAGAGTACGTTGACAATCTTAGTGTCGGCTCTATTTGGCACCAACAAACTCCATAACCTGCTTCTGATGACATTATCGAAGGCTGCGCAGAGGTCCATAAATGTCAGGTTAAGACACCCCCCCCCCCCTTTGGCAGACTCATATTTGCTCATTAGTAAATGGAGACCCACACACTGTTCCATTGTCCCCAGTCCCTGTCTAAAACCATACTGTACTGCAGTGAGGATACCCTCCTCAATGGGCCAGTTCCCCAGTCGGTCTAGCAGTACTCTGCTCAACACCTTAGCCATGGAATCAATTAGAGATATGGGGGGATAGCGCAGAGGGTCTCCTCTGTCCCCCTTCTTGAAAATTGGCACAATAATTGCACTGGACCGGGATTTTGGAGGGGCCTACACGAATCGCACTGCGTACAACATTTACAAGAATTGGGGCCCAGAGGTCAAGATTGCTTTTGAAAAGATTGATCGGGACTCCATCGGGTCCTGGTGCTTTGTTGCTTGGACATCTCTACACACATCTGATATTATATCAGTAAGGGTATTTAAAATCGGGTCATCATCATTGTGAGAAGTTGGCCTGATATGTGATGTCCACTATTCTAGTGGGCACCCTGTATCAGTCCAAACAACCCTTATGGTGATAGTTGTAGAGTCAACCTTATAGACCAGCTATCCTAGTGGCAACATGGACAAAGCAGTCTTAGGCTAATACTTCGGAGAGCACGTGAAGCCAATTGTTTTACCAATAACAATCCCTTGAATACCAAATAAAAGGACACCACACAAGGTATATATCAAATATATATGTATTTATTACTAACACAACCCCTCTGCACTCTTTATGAGGTCAGAGTTCGAGATACAACACAAGTTACTCAATAAGCATACTTTAAGTTGCACAAATACAATTCTGCCCTAGGGGCCTCACGAACCATATACTAAAGAAGTGGTATAACAGCCACTTCAGGAAAGGTGAGTAGGCCTAGGGCCTAGGAAATCGCTGGGGCTACACAGGACAACCAAAGGACTGGAAGTAGGAGACCCACAGGACGCGTGTGCAGTGTCTAAACACACACGCGGGTTACCATCGAAAGTCAACGGGAACGTAAAAGTCACAAAGTAATTGATTTAGGACACTTCTGGATGGACTACGGGAAAACCCAGTTAAACTAGGACACTTGGATAGTTGTTACCCATGGGAGCACCGGAGTACTCGAGTTACCTCACCCAGGGAAGCCGGGTGCATAGGTGTGAAGTCGTGTCGGGTTTCGTCATCGAATCCTATGGAGAGCTGCAAGAAGATGCTGCAGGCGACCAGGAGGAGGATGTCCGGGTGGATCCAAGGGTGGATCGAAGTCGAGAAGAACCTGAAAGCAGAGGGGACAGAGTCTGGGTCACTAGCCAGTGATCGGGAAGGAACCAGGAAGGAACTAGGCGATGTCGAGATACAATCAGGTGAGGATGTGAAGCTTGTCTCTGCAGCCACGTAGACCAGGAGGCATCGACGACAACCAGGAGCTGGATACGGACTGTCCCACGAAGGATCTCACTGTTGGCGGCGTCGGCTTCCGGATGGGAGTCAACATGCCTTGGCAAAGGCAACCCACGCAGGAAAGGAAGATCGGCTTCTATGTTCAAACCAGCAAGGTTTGGGGAGCTTCCCCTTTACAGGAAAGCAGGAGCAAGCCCAGAGCAACCAGACAAGCGGTGTTGATTCAAGATGATGTCTTCAGGAGGGCCACTAGCCAACGGGCTAGCAACCGCGAAGACGTGTCAAGGAGAAATGCAGGTACCCGTCCCCACGCGGCACTCGTGGAGTGTGGAGGGCTGAGCTTCGGTGCACTTACTGCTCAGGTTTGGGGCTTCTCAAACCCCAATGCACAACTTTGAGGATGCCTCAGAAGCTGCCCAGTTAGCTAAAAGCAGGTACTGCAGGTTGTCCGGTCCCACGTCTCTCGTGTCCGCCACGGGTTCACCTTTGCTTTGGATGTGGGTCGGAGTCAGAGAAGTCTGGAAGTCCAGAGGCTGCATCGCTAAGTCATCGGAATCCAGCTGGAGCGCCGACGAAGCAAACCGGCAAGTTACTAGTGGTGCCTGTTTGCACAGGGTGATAACTCCTTGACCACAAGGGAGATTCTTCAGTGTTCTAGTCGCAATAGAATGTCGAAGGTCCAGAGTTTCGTTTCAGAGTTTCAGTTTCCCTTTGTCCAGTTTCGCGCCAGAGCTGGGGCTGGAGTGCCCCAGCAACTGGTTTGAACCGGGCTATGCATTGATCACCTTGTGTGCCCCAGGCAGTGTCTCATTTCATTCTACCCACCCTGCCCCAATACACTAAGGCTGTCTGGGGAGGTGCTGGCACCTCCCAAGGCAGGAAACCTATTGCCCAGGCCTCCCCTGCCGGAGTTTCGTCCAGCAGCAGGAGGTCAGACTCGTGTCTGTGGCAGCAGCATCCATTTTGTGATGCTGAGGCTCTGTCTATCTTTAACCGGGTAAAGCTACAACTACATGTCTTCTCCCTCTAGAAGGGTGGAATGCTACCCCCGCCGCCAGGACTGGTGGGGGGTAGTATTCCAAAGCATATGACACCTTACACGACATGTTTCGATAATGCCAAACCAAAGTTAGCATTAACCGCGAGGATTATAATGCACTTAAGAGTATATGGTATGGCTATATCATAGAACAGCTATAAGGACATGGGTACGAAAGCTGCAGACAGGCTCAGCTCATGCTAGAGCACCATCTCACATAAAACCAAGCACTCTGCCTGCAGGATTGTTAAGGCCTTCCATAGGAGTGACTTATAGGTATATATGTGTCTATATATTATGGTAGGTATAGGGATACTGTACCTAACCAAGGGGTGATTACACGACCTTGCCCCAGCTGAGTGATCAGCCAGTTTTGTCAGTTTGGATGGCCAGCCAGGGATGGCATACCACATGCTGCAGCCCCTGGTAGGCCTTGGATGCACCTATGCCCTGGATACCTATGGTACACTATACAGGGGCTCACAAAGGTGACCCAATACCCAATTGGATATGTACCTAAAGTACATGGTATGAATTTAGAGAGAGAACAGCTGGGCTGTGGGTCTGATTAGCAGGCCCACAGCCACACTAGAGTCGAAAAACCAGTGAATCAGATCAAAAAGTGGGGGTGACCATAGGAAGCAGACCCTACTCTCCTACACCCCCCCCCCCCAAACAGAGGGACATTAAACTAACCTTGACCAGTTCAGTCTTCATGTTCTAAGTGGAAATATCGGGAGAGTCCATCTGTATTCAGTTCCAGGTCTATGTTCCACCGTAAAGTCCATACTCTGTAGGGAAATGGACCACCTGAGTAGTTTGGGATTTTCACCCTTCATCTGATTTAGCCACAAGAGGGGCTTATGGTCAGTCTGAATTAGGAACTGAGTACCAAACAAGTATGGCCTCAGCTTCTTCAGGGCCCAAACCACAGTGAAGGCCTCCCTCTCAATAGCTGACCAACGTTTCTCTCTAGGGGTCAGCCTTCTGCTAATGAAAGCAATGGGCTGGTCTTGACCATCTATATTCAGTTGTGAAAGAACAGCTCCCACACCCAACTCAGAAGCATCTGTTTGGACAATGAATTCCTTGGAGTAATCTGGACTTTTCAGTATAGGTGCAGAGCACACGGCCTGCTTCAGGTCATCAAATGCCTTTTGACAGCTGACTGTCCACTGAACTTTCTTTGGCATTTTCTTTGAGGTTAAGTCATTAAGTGGTGTCACAATGGACCCATAATTCTTAACAAACTTTCTGTAATAACCAGACAGGCCCAAGAAAGCTCTGACCTGTGTCTGGGTGGTTGGAGGAGTCCAGTCCTTTATGGTCTGGATCTTGCTCTCCAGTGGTTGAACCTGACCCCCATCTACCAGGTGGCCCAGGTACACAACCTTACTCTGCCCTATCTGGCACTTAGTAGCCTTGATAGTTAGGCCTGCCTTCTGCAGGGCCTCCAAAACCTTCTTCAGGTGAATCAGGTGATCTTCCCAGGTGGAGCTTAAGACAGCAATATCATCTAGATAAGCTGCACAAACGTCATCCAGACCTGAGAGGACTTGGTTCACCAACCTTTGGAAAGTGGCAAGTGCATTCTTCAAACCAAAGGGCATCACCCCAAATTGATAATGGCCTCCTGGGGTAGAAAATGCAGTTTTGGCTTTTGCATCATCAGCTAGTCTGATCTGCCAGTAGCCTGCTGTCAGGTCAAATGTGCTCAAAAACTTGGCAGAAGCCAATCTGTCAATGAGCTCATCTGCCCTGGGTATTGGATGGCCATCGGTCCTAGTGACAGCATTGAGACCTCTGTAGTCCACACAAAACCTCATCTCTCTCTTACCATCTTGGGTGTGAGGCTTTGGCACAAGGACTACTGGACGGGCCCAAGGGCTCTCTGAGGGCTCAATAACTCCCAGTTCCAACAACATCTTTTGGACCTCTGTCCTGATACACTCCCTGACATGGTCAGGTTTCCTGTAGATTTTGCTCTTCACAGGCAGACTGCCACCAGTGTCCACTTCATGGGTACACCAGTTTGTCTGACTTGGGGTCAGGGAGAACATATGTCTATAGGCCTGTAGAATGTGTCTGCAGTCTTGTTGCTGCTGGTCAGTGAGGCTGCCCGCCAAGGCCACTCCATCAACTGAACCATCATCAGTGTTCTGGGATAGCAGGTCTGGGAGAGGGTCACTCTCCTCCTCCGGTCCCTCATCTGTAGCCATGAGCAAGCCCATGTCTGCCCTGTCAACATATGCCTTCAGTCTGTTGACATGAAGCAGCCTGTGGGGGCTTCTGGGAGTCCCAAGATCAACCAAGTAGGTTACCTCTCCCTTTTGCTCAACAATAGTGTGAGGTCCATACCATTTGTCTTGGAGTGCTGTTGGGGCCACTGGCTCCAACACCCACACTTTTCTGTCCTGGCTGGTACACAGTCAGCACAGCCTTTTGGTCATGCCAGGCTTTTTGAAGTTCCTGGCTAGCCTCAAGGTTTTTAGAAGCCTTTTTCTTGTATTCGGCTATCCTGGAGCGGAGATCAAGTACATAGTCCACTATGTCATGCTTAGGCTTTTTGAGAGGTAACTCCCATCCTTCCTTCACAAGACATAGGGGTCCTCTTACAGGATGCCCAAACAAAAGTTCAAAAGGCCTGTAGTCAACCCCCTTTTGTGGGACCTTTCTATAAGCGAACAAAAGGCAGGGCAGCAAGATATCCCATCTTCGCCTAAGCTTTTCAGGGAGTCCCTTGATCATGCCCTTTAAGGTCTTGTTGAACCTTTCAACTAGACCATTGTACTGTGGATGGTAGGGTGTGGTGAATGTATAGTTTACACCACACTCCTTCCACAAAGCAGTCAAATATCCAGACATAAAGTTTGCACCTCTATCTGAGACAACCTCTGTCAGAAACCTCACTCTGGAAAAAACTCCAAGGAGGGCTCTTGCCACAACAGGGGCTGTTGTGGTCCTTAAGGGTATAGCTTCTGGATACCTGGTGGCATGATCCACTACCACCAGTATAAATCTGTGCCCAGAGGCTGTTTGGGGATCCATTGGTCCAACAATGTCTAACCCAACTCTCTCAAATGGTGCTCCCACCACAGGTAGTGGTATAAGGGGGGGGGCCTTTGTGGTGCCACCTGATTTGCCACTGGCTTGGCAGGTGATACAGGAGCGACAAAACTCCTTAGTATCTTCTGACATGTGTGGACAGTGAAAGTGAGGGACAAGCCTGTCCCAAGTCTTGTTCTGGCCAAAATGTCCTGCTAGGGGAATATCATGGGCTAAGGTAAGAAGGAAGCCCCTGAATATCAAAGGTATGACCAACCTCCTGGAAGCACCAGGCTTGGGGTCTCTAGCCTTTGAATAAAGGAGCCCGTCATCCCAATACACCTTGTGGGTACCTGTATCATTCCCAGCAGCCTCAGCAGCAGCAGCAGCTGGCTGTCTGAGGGGTTCAAGAGAGGAGCAATCCAATTGCGCTTGCCTCAGATCTGCCCTGGAAGGCCCCCCTGTCCCAAGAAACTCAACCTGGTCAGGTTTAAGTTCTTCCAGGACAGTTCCTTCTTGGGTCTCACACTCAGCTTCCTGAGAAGACTGATCCTCTACCTGAGGCAAGGGGGAAGGCACTGCCTTAACCCTTTTGCTCTTTCTCTAGGAAGGCAACTGGCCCTTAGTTTCAGGATCCAGGACTTGTTCAGTTTGACACTTTTTGACCTGTGACCTGGTCACAGCAAGGACATGTGCTGATATGCCCAGCATCTCTGCATGAGCCCTATATTTCACTTCAGACCAGGCTGAAACTTCTAGATCATTGCCCAACAAACATTCTACAGGGAGGTCTGAACTTACAACAACCTTCTTGAGGCCAGTTACCCCTCCCCAGGAGAAATTATCAGTTGCCATACTGTGCGTGGTAGTGACATTGCTAGCATTGGTCACTAAGTAATTATCACCTAGTATGATATGTCCAGGGTCCACAAAGTTAGGCGTCACTATGGTGACACTGGCACATTTGTCCCTGTAGGCCTGAGCCACTTTTTTATTGATTAAAGGTGTCTGTCTGTACTTGCCCAGGTTACTGGGGCTCACAGTAGAGGACATAGCCATGTCCACATCACAGACATGGACAGCTTGAGTTTGCACTCTGACTAGGCTAGAGTCCATCTCAGTTCCCAGGGTTAACCCTACTACACCCTTCTGTTGAGAACCACCACTATTAGCTGTACTAGGGGGAACAGTTGCCTTAGGGGCAATGGTGGCTGGAGCTGTCTCCTTTTTGGCACAATCACTGCTCCAGTGAGTATTACTTTTACAGATATTGCACCAGGGTTTTCTTTGGCCTTCTTTCTTCTTGGATTTCTTGGAACCCCCCTCAGTAGAAGCTTTTTGTAGACCTGTTGAAGACTTCTGGTCTTTTACTTTCTGATCCCCACCCTTTTGGTCTGGCTTCTTCTGATCACCACCCTGGTTCTGGGTTTTCTGCTTCACCCTGGTTCTGACCCATTTGTCTGCCTTCTTTCCCAATTCTTGGGGAGAGGTCAGATCAGAGTCAATCAGGTGCTGATGCAACAGCTGGTTCTGATAATTATTAAGTATTTGTTCTCTCATGATCAAATTATACAATCCTGTATAGTCCTTAACTTTACTGCCCAGCAACCAGCCTTCCAGAGCCTTAGTGGCACAATCTACAAAATCAGTCCAGTCCTGAGTCTGTGTCTTCTGGGTATCCCTGAACAGCAACCTATACTGTTCAGTAGTTAGGCCAAACCCATCAATCAGAGCACTCTTCAGGGCTATGTAGTTGTTAGCATCCTCATCGCTGACTGTGAGGAGCTTGTCTCTACCTTTTTCTGAAAAGGAGAGCCATAAGATTGCTGCCCACTGACGTTGGGGTACCTGCTGTACTTTTCAAGCCCTCTCCAAAGCAGTTATTCATTTGTGGATATCATCCCATCATCCCCTATTTTGTAGAGGGGGACAATCTTGCTTAGGCTTCTAGTATCATAGTACCTATCCTTATTATTAGGGATAATGCTGCCACCAGTGGGTTCTAACCCACTTAACTTTTGCTCTCTTGCAAGAGCAAGTCTCTCTTTGGTTAGGGCAAGTTCTTGCCTCTCAATCCTCAGATTGACTTCTTTCATTCTGGCCTGATGTTCTTTTCTCTCAGGGGAAGACATCCTCCTGATAGCATCTGACCCTACTGAGACACCAGAGTGATGAGATTCCCTGGATAGGGATCTCCTCTTTCTGTGCTCAGAGTTAAGCCTGCTTCGGGCTCTGAAAGGGGCTATGCCCTCTACAGCCCTATGTAAGCTTAGATTGACCTGGTTAAGTTCTAAAACTTGGACCTGGTCAATGTCATCATCCTCTTCAGTATCCCCATCCCCATCACTATCATCAACTAGGTTGTGGTCAGGAGAATCTTCTGCTGAGGGCTGGCCCTCTTCTGCACTACTTGTAGGACCTGAGTTAGAGGCTTCCTTAGCATCATATTCTTCCATGAGTTTTATTAGGTGCTTGAGGGTAGGGTTTGAACCCTGTTTTGACTTCCTAGATGTGCACAAGTGCCTCAAACCATGGAAAGTTAGGGTATTGTATCTGGAAGGTATCCTTAAAGGATCTACCTCCACTGGGAGAGATCCACTTGGTTCTGCTCTCAGAGACATGATCTAGTGAGGTGTGGTGTGTGCACCTACCTACACTAAGTGTTATCTACTAAACCTCTCTAGGAATTGTAGTCAGGGTGTGCTAGGCCCTTTGCTCTACAACAACCAAGTTCGGTAGAACTTAAGTATTTTAAGACTTGATTTATATGTACCTCTAGGTACCTTAATGTGATCTTTCAAATGATATCTCAAGATATTATGGTAAAGCAATCAGCAAGCTCTTATCCCAACCGCTGCACACCAATGTGAGAAGTTGCCTGATATGTGATGTCCACTATTCTAGTGGGCACCCTTCATCAGTCCAAACAACCCTTATGGTAATGGTTGTAAAGTCAACCTTATAGACAAGCTATTCTAGTGGTAGCGTGGACAAAGCAGTCTTAGGCTAATACTTCGGAGAGCATGTGAAGCCAATTGTTTTACCAATAACAATCCCTTGAGTACCAAATGAAAGGACACCACACAAGGTATATATCAAATATATATGTATTTATTACTAACACAACCCCTCTGCACTCTTTATGAGGTCAGAGTTCGAGATACAGCACAAGTTACTCAATAAGCATACTTTAAGTTGCACAAATACAATTCTGCCCTAGGGGCCTCACAAACCATATACTAAAGAAGTGGTATAACAGCCCCTTCAGGAAAGGTGAGTAGGCCTAGGGCCTTGGAAATCGCTGGGGCTACACAAGACAACCAAAGGACTGGAAGTAGGAGACCCACAGGACGCATGTGCAGTGTCTAAACACACACGCGGGTTACTATAGAAAGTCACTGGGAACATAAAAGTCACAAAGTAATTGATTTAGGACACTTCCGGATGGACTACGGGAAAACCCAGTTAAACTAGGACACTTGGATAGTTGTTACTCACAGGAGCACCGGAGTACTCGAGTTACCTCACCCAGGGAAGCCGGGTGCATAGGTGTGAAGTCGTGTCTGGTTTCGTCGTCGAATCCTATGGAGAGCTGCAAGAAGATGCTGCAGGCGACCAGGAGGAAGTTGTCCGGGTGGATCCAAGGGTGGATTGAAGTTGAGAAGAACCTGAAAGCAGAAGGGACAGAGTCTGGGTCACTAGCCAGTGACCGGGAAGGAACCAGGAAGGAACCAGGCGATGTCGAGATGCAATCAGATGAGGATGAGAAGTTTGTCTCCGCAGCCACGTGGACCAGGAGGTGTCGACGATGACCAGGAGCTGGATACCGACTGTCCCACGAAGGATCGCGCTGTTGGCGGTGTCAGCTTCCAGATGGGAGTCAACAAGCATTGGTAAAGGCAACCCACGCAGGAAAAGAAGATCGGCTTCTGTTCAGACCAGCAAGGTCTGGGGAGCTTCCCCTTTACAGGAAAGCAGGAGCAAGCCCAGAGCAACCACGCAAGTGGTGTTGATTCAAGGTGATGTCTTCAGGAGGGCCACTAGCCAACGGGCTAGCAACCGCAAAGACGCATCAAGGAGAAATGCAGGCAAAGGCCCCACGCGTCACGCGTCACTCGTGGAGTGTGAAAGGCTGAACTTCGGTGCACAGTTTGGGGCTTCTCAAACCCCAATGCACAACTTCGAGGATGCCTCAGAAGCTGCACAGTGAGCAAAAAGCAGGTACTGCAGGTTGTCCGGTCCCACGTCTCTCGTGTCCGCCACGGGTCTCAGCTTTGCTGTGCTGTGGATGTGGGTCGGAGTCAGAGAAATCTGGAAGTCCAGAGGCTGCATCGCTAAGTTGTCGGGATCCGGCTGGAGCGTCGACGAAGCAAACCGGCAAGTTACTGGTGGGGCCTGTTTGCACAGGGTGGTCACTCCTTGACCACAAGGGAGATTCTTTAGTCTTCTAGTCGCAATAGAATGTCGAAGGTCCAGAGTTTTGTTTCAGAGTTTCAGTTCAGGATAATCTTAAGTCTCTAGACTCAGCTCCTAGCTATATACTAATCTAAGGGGCTGGATTACCTGCTAGGTCCCTCCTATGGGTGGAACCTGGTAAGGGGGTGGTTACACCCCTTTCCCTTTGTCCAGTTTCGCGCCAGAGCTGCGACTGGAGTGCCCCAGCAACTGGTTTGAACCGGACTATGAATGGAGCACCTTTTGTGCCCCAGGCAGTGTCTCATTTCATTCAACCCACCCTGCCCCAATACACTAAGGCTGTCTGGGGAGGTGCTGGCACCTCCCAAGGCAGGAAACCTATTGTCCAGGCCTCCCCTGCCAGAGTTTCGTCCAGCAGCAGGAGGTCAGACTCGTGTCTGTGGCAGCAGCATCCAGTTTGTGATGCTGAGGCTCTGTGTAACTTTAACCGGGTAAAGCTACAACTACATTTCTTCTCCCTCTAGAAGGTTGGAATGCTACCCCCACCGCCAGGACTGGTGGGGGGGGGGGTTGTATTCCAAAGCGTATGACACCTTACACAACATGTTTCGATAAAGCCAAACCAAAGTTAGCATTAACCGCAAGGATTATAATGCACTTAAGAGTATATGGTATGGCTATATCATAGAACAGCTATAAGGACATGGTTACGAAAGCTGCAGACAGGCTCAGCTCATGCTAGAGCACCATCTCACAAAAAACAAGTACTCTGCCTCCAGGATTGTTAAGGCCTGCCATAGGAGTGACTTATAGGTATATATGTGTCTATATATTATGGTAGGTAGAGGGATACTATACCTAAGCAAGGGGTGTTAAAACGACCTTGCCCCAGCTGAGTGATCAGCCAGTTGTGTAAGTTTGGATGGCCAGCCAGGGGTGGCATAATACATGCTGCAGCCCCTGGTAGGCCTTGGATGCACCTATGCCCTGGGTACCTATGGTACACTATACAGGGGCTCACAAAGGTGACCCAATACCCAATTGGATATGTACCTAAAGTACATGGTACGAATTTAGAGAGAGAACAGCTGGGCTGTGGGTCTGATTAGCAGGCCCACAGCCACACTAGAGTCGAAAAACCAGTGAATCAGAGCAAAAAGTGGGGGTGACCATAGGAAGCAGACCCTACTCTCCTACAATCGTAGTAAAACGAATATCCCAAAGTGCTGGGGAATGGCCACATCTATGCTGATGACAGAACTGTTCACAAAAAAGGTGCATTTATAGTTTGCCAAAATAGAGACACATTATTCGTGGCACACACATTGGTTAATTTCTCCCAAGCCTCCCTTCTAATCCTATCTTTCCTTGTCCTAATGATATCCCTATACAATTTCCTACAGGATCTTACTTTCATAGTGTCTCTTGGTGACCTTTTAACCACCCCTAAGTGGACGCTATGTGCTTCTGTGTAGGATTTATCAAACCATTCCAATACTTTGGAGCTCCCCATGACTGCAGTAGCACCATCATCTCAGTTGCCCACCTACATATTTCTGTGTAAGTCCCCAGTACCTCTAATTGATAAGTCTGATAGCTTAGGCATACCTCAAATTGATCAGTTTTATCTCCTACTAATGAGGACAAAAACTCTCCAGCAACCGTGATCTGCCATTTGGGTTGCCCACCCCCGTTCCTGGTATGCTCAATGAGGGCGTGGGGACACCAGACTGTGGACCAGTATCAATAGCCCACACTTTAAATCTAGAACTGACGGGTTATGCTCACTCATGTGGCTATCTACAAATGAAAACTTGGATACCCTTCTTTTCCAAGTCTTCGATAGTGCAATATAGTCGATCAAAGTCCCGGTACCTCTTCCCGTAAGGTTACCTTCCTAATACCTTCATTCAAAACCAAGTCCATGCTAAAAATGAGATTATAGGTCACCATCAGCTTGTTTATCGTATCGCCGCAAGGGTTATGCTCCACAGGTGAGTGATTAGCTGATTTCTTGTCCCCTTTCCCACATACATGATCATTGGAAAAGGGGCATAAACTAGAATTAAAATCCTCCCCCCATATTATAAGAAAATCTTCTTTCAAACCTTCCAATACCTTAACAAGTGCATGTTCAACGGACTTTACAATTGGAACGTTTTTGGTGTCAAAATTGTTATGATAAAAATGCATCAAAACAACAAGTGGCAACCCAGGAACAGATACACAAGTGATCTGAAAATAAAGAGAGTCCAGGAATGTCTTGGCCATTGTAGTTACACTGATTAGGGTTTAGAAACCCCCACTATGATGCCCAGATATCGAAGGAATGGCAGGGGTGGGGACAGAATAATAACCATTTACGTGTATGTTGCTCCAGGACCATGCCTCTGGAGCCACATAAGAAAACAGATCAATATTTTAACGTGGGGGCATTTGAATTGCATTTTTAGAAATCACTGATGAGTGAAGGATCTCTTTTTCATCATGGACAGGCTGGAAATAAATGAACGTGTGAAATTAGACTTTACAGGACTTGCCTCTCCTGACTAATTGCTTACATTAGAGGTTAAGCTGGATTGAGGACTGTTGGCTTATCAGGTCTGGCTTGATAGCACAGCTGTCTGCAGGAGCTATTGTTACCAATTCTTTAAAATATGAATAGAGTGGGCTCTGGCTCCACCCATAGGAGTATTTCTCTCTCACCTCAATAAATCAGGGAATTGTGAAGCGCGCTACTCACCCATTAGGGTGCTGGCGGTCGCAGGGGTTCCACCTCTGAGTCAGTCGAAGAGCCAGGTCTTGAGGCTCTTCCTGAAGGTGTGCAGAGAGGTGGAGTGTCTGATGTTGATCGGGAGCTCGTTCCAGGTCTTTGCCGCGATGTCGGAGAAGCCCCCTGCTCTAGCTCTGTGATTGCACAGAGTTTCGGCGAGGGCGGGGTTGGCAGAGTGGAGGTTTCTCTTGGGTATGTGGAAGGAGACTCTTTCCTTTAGGTATTGGGGTCCAGTGTTGTGGAGGGATTTGTAGGCGTGAGTGAGCAGCTTGAAGGTTACTCTCTTCTCGACTGGGAGCCAGTGGAGGTCTCGCAGGTGTTGGGGGATGTGTTCATGTCGTGGGATGCCGAGTATGAGTCTGGCCGCAGTGGTCTGGAGCTTGCAGAGCAGGGATTTGTTGATTCCAGTGTAGAGGGCATTTCCGTAGTCCAGTCTGCTAGTAATGAGTGTTTGGGTGATGGTCTTTCTGGATTCGGGGGGGATCCATTAGAAGGTCTTGCGAAGCATGTGTAGGTTGTTGAAGCAGGTGATGGCGACAGCATTGATCTGTCGGGTCATGGTAAGGGAGGAGTAGAGTATGATGCTGAGGTTTCAGGCATGGTCCGTGGGAGTGGGGGGGGTTGCCGAGGGTGGTGGGCCACCAGGTGTTGTCCCATGCTGAGGGGCTCTGTCTGAGGACGAGGTCTTCTGTCTTCTCCGAGTTGAGCTTCAGGCAGCTGCTGCTCATCCAGGATGCAACGTCTTTCATGCCTTCCTGGAAGCTGAGTCTGGGGGTGTGGGGGTCCTCTGTGAGGGGGACGATAAGCTGTGTGTTGTCAGCATAGGACACTATGCTGAGTTCATGCTGTCTGACGATGGCGGCGAGGAGGCCATGTAGATGTTGAAGAGCGTGGGGCTGAGCGATGATCCTTGGGGTACTCCACAGTTGATCGCTGTGGGTTTGGAGAGGAAGGAGTGGAGCCAGTCGAGGGCGGTTCCCTGTATGCCAGCGTCGTGGAGTCTGGCGGTGCATGTGCGCTGGCAGACGGTGTCAAAGGCAGCAGAGAGATCTAGTTGCATGAGGGCCGCTGTGTGGCCTTGCTCGAGGAGAGGGCGGGTGTTGTCTGTGGCGGTGAGGAGGGCGGTCTAGGTGCTGTGGTTGCTGCGGAATCCGGATTGGGAAGGGTCGAGGATGGAGTTCTTTTCAATGAAGTTCATTAGCTGGACGTTGACGATCTTTTCTGTGACTTTGGCCACAAAGGGGAAGAGAATAGCAGAATAGTAGTAGGGTATATCATTCTGCCTCCTACAGAGTACTTGCACTGCAATGCTTGTATAACTATTTTACATCTCGAAAGTACTATTTTACGTCTCGAAAGTATACTTAACAATCACACTTTACATTTCTTAACTCATAGGTTCACAGTATACAGCAAGCACTTGTTTTTTGGTTTGTTTTTCACTTCATCAGGATGTTTAAAATATTTAAGTCTAGACTCAAATTGCAAGCATTACCTTGGCTTTGCCAATGATTGTTAATAAGGTCTTCTGAAAAAGCACAAGACATTATGCAGTTCTTGATCTTTTTTCAGTTACCATGACGGAAACTATCAGTTGTGCTGCTTTCCACAATACAAATCTCTCTGTTGACCTAGTGCCCATAACGTCAACTCTCACTGACGCCGTTTTGTCAGGTACCTACTTATCTGGTGGATGCAGCATGTAAACAAATAACCACATAGGTGTACACAGTTGTCTAAGATAACATTTGTACTAGACCCAGGGGTGCCATAAACCATAAAGTAAGCATTAGTTTTAGGGTTGATCCAGGTCTCAGCATCACTTTTGTGTTGGCTTGTATCTTAATTAGTTGAGAGCTGCAACAGCAGGATTTTACACCCTGAAACTGTGGAAATTGGTTGTCACCGGACCTTCAAAGCGGTGTGCTGGTTTGGCTGGAAATGCAGCATCATTTGTTGGCATCTTGTATGGGATAATGTACCCCATGCCATACCTTATAAAGATATTGCACGACACAAAAGCCGTCTGTGACTGTATAGAGGAACAAGGCTGAAGATCAAGTTCTTTATTAGGTCATGAAACTCCAAGTTCCATCACCTTACACAGCAAGTGCTAGTTTTACAGTCACACTCTTCACTAAGTTTCCATCACCAACTCATCTTTTTGGCCTCTTGTCAGCCTGCTGGCTAGCAATGTGCCCTCACGTTTATCAGAGTAGACCAATAGGATGTAATGTCCAGCCTTAACTTCCTGGCCAAAGATGTCCTTTCCAACTTAGGCCTCACACAGTGGGTATGCTTGAATATTTCAACATGAAATAATACACATGTATTATTGTCAGTTGCAAATATTGACAACCATAGTTTCACCCCTTATTAAACACCAGGCACTATAATCCAAGGAACACCTTCAATGAGTGGACACTTAACACTTTTCAAAATTATTGCAATTGTTGTTTTTGCAAAAGTTATTGTTTGCTTTTTGGGTAAATGTACATTACTGCACAGTCTGTTGAAGTAATGTACTAATCTCTGCAATGTAGCACTTTTTTTTTTATTATTGTACTGCATGCTCCAAGCTGAGCACAACCATCCCCTCCCCTACACGCATTGCAATTTATCAAATACCATTCAGGGGATGCTAAAAAGATGGCTTCCTTGTTGCATTATAGACTTCCAACTCCAAGATGGTGGATGCAAGTTATAGGACTATGGTGCAAATTATAGCGAATCTCAAAATGATAGGATAACAGAATTTAAAGCATGTATTCAATAAACATTTTTCACAAAGGCTCTGGACAAAAGTATTGATGCAAGTAATGCCAGACTGCCTGGTAGTAACGAGTCTTCCATCTGTGTTAACACGTTTACTATAAGCAAATCACAGTGAATCCTTGAGAAGAAATTTGAGTTCAATATCTTTGAAATATTACGCCACAGGCCCTACGGTACTGGAGATGAAAGGACTAGCACTAAACGTGCTTCGTTATTAGGTTACCTCGCCTTTTTGCACCATGTATATCATTTCTTTAATTCAATAGCGTTTACCACAACTGGGTGCCTATCTACTGCTAATCATGACATCGCTGCATAAGAAACTTGCAGTGGCATGTCAGGAATCAATTATGCAACCTGATGAAATAATAAGCCTTCATGTTATTGGTGCAAAGGTTTGTCTTTCAAACCCGATCTGTGCACTTGGCATCAATCTGCGCAGGCGGGACTGGTGAGGTTCTCTCCTGTCTTCCTGGCATCTGTACTAAAAAGCGTGCTTTCTCTTTCATCAGCCAGTTCAAGGCGACTCCCAGTCAGGCGTGACCAGATAACCACAGTTGACACTTTGTGCTTTTGGTTGCTATTTTCACTTAAACTCTAAAAATTCATAACTCCGGTTCTACTGATTGGATTTTTGTTGTTGTGGTGTCAATTCATTTATCATATTTTTCTACATTTTTCTAAATTGGTGTGTGATTTTTCATACTTTGTGTTTTCACTTTATTACTGTTTTGAGTGCTGCACAGTGACTTTTGTGGTTTATCCTGGCAAGGGTTGTGACTGTTTGAGAAGGGCTCATTCCCCCCTCAGCAACTCAGTTTCTCACACTCAAACTTATTGCAGTGCAAGCGCATGACTCTCATGACCTTTTCTTCACTCTTAATTCCATAGTTTCTCCTTTAACTCCTGACTTAGCATTTCTTTTCTCTCGTTGTCCTCAGAACATTGCTATCTACTTTACTATTAAGATCTGTACCAGTTTTGCTTCCTTACCTTCTCCCCTCTTACCTCTCAGTTCTTTTCTGGCTGCTGAGCTTCACTGATACTTCAGTCCAGGGGTTGATTCCTTCTCTTCTATCTCTGAAGAACAAGCTATTTCCCTTCTTCATGCTGGCAGGCCCGTGGTGTCACCTTTGGACCCTCTAACCTTTACATTGGTCACACTTGTCTTCTCTTTACTAGTTTCATCTTTCCTTTTTCTCTGAAATTGTTTACTCTTCTTTCAAAGCCTTTGAGTGATTCTACCTCTTCTTAAAAATATCAACACCGAATTAAAAGAATCTTGCTACCTTTAGAAACATGTCTGTTTCTTTTCTTTTACAAACATGTGGATTGCCTTGGTCTTTCTCAACTCTCTGCAGTTACTCATTCCCACAATCTTCTCTCTCCTGTTTCCTGTTCAATCTGACTTTCACCCCACCCATTCCATTGAACCCTATTTTCTTACTGTCTTTAATCTTCTTTTTAATTATTCCCATAATAAATAGTCTTTTACCCTAATTCTTCCTAACCCTTTTGATGTTTATGACAAAGAGGATCACTCTATTCTTCTGTCCTATCTGAGTTCCTTGGGCATTACGAGTTCTGCCTATCCAGGATTTCCTCATACTTCTCCTGTGCATTCTTTCTGTCTACTGTCTGAATTCTATCCACATCACTTTGGGTTTCCACAGGGTTCTTCTCTTGCTCCGCTCATATTTTCTCTGTACACAATTCCTCTGTTTTATATCAGTCCCACATTTATGCGGATGACTCCCAAATCTTTCTCTCCTTGTCTTTCTTTCAGTTTTCCTTCAGGGACATGTCTTGTCTTGCCTTTCCTCTGGGTCTGGTGGCTCAGTGAGGTATTGCATCAAATGCAGGGATCTATGACTGACCTTGTGTAACAGTTTTGAATACTGGTAGGTTCACTCATCCACCTGAGGTTAATAAAATGAATACCATTGAACTGCGTAGCAATAAACATCTGTTATTTCAATGCCAAGTTACCCTAGCAGGGTGAATATGCGCTTTACAAATACATATGTGATTAATGAGACTTGGCTAGCCACTTACTTTCCACAGTGAGTAATAGCTAGGCTCTTTTTCTCCCATGCCACCGTTAGTGTTTTTTTCTCCTTCTCCTATCACTTTTTCTCCTTCAGCCTGCGATCTCAGCTTAGTCTTTAATTCGTCGCTTGATTTGGCCCATAACAGTACAGCTGTTGTTGAATCCTCTTGTTTTCAGTTGTCCAATATTTAAAATTAAAACTTTTCTTTTGTTTTCTTCCCTGTAATACTCCTTCAAACCCTTGTCTTGTCCCATTTCAACCATTGTTCTGCTCAAATATGTCACTACTCCTCTGCAGCCTAATCAGAACACCTACATTCACTTATTTTCTCTTCTCCCTCCCCCTATTTGCAATTACTACACTGATTTTTTTAATTTTTACGTTTTGTATAGTGGGAACAAGACCCCGAAGGTTATCAGAGCGCCCTGCTGGACAACCTCGCCAACCTCGGACTCAAGCAACTGGTCAACACCCCCACCCACTACGCCGGCCACACGCTTGATCCCGTCTTCTCATCCAGCAAGCACATCACCTTCAGCCACTCCACCGGACTCCACTGGACCGACCACAGCTGCGTCTACTTCAGCTTCAGAAAAACCACAACCCACCACCACCCGCAACAGGTTCCGCACAGGAGCTGGAGCAAGATCACCGCCGACCAGCTCACCACCTCCCTCAGCCAGAACCCACCGGCCAGCACAACGGACCCCAACGAAGCAGCCCGCAACTTCACGCAGTGGCTGACCGCCTGCGCCAATGACCTCGCACCACTAAAGAACCCTCCCAGCAGACCCAGAAGCAAGAAGGTCCCCTGGTTCACCGACGAACTCAAGGACTCCAAGAAGACCTGCCGCACCCTCGAGAAAGCCTGGCGCCTCGATCAGACCACGAACAACATGACCGCCCTCAAACACGCCACCCGCAAGCACCACCAGCTCATCCGCACCATCACTGAAGGAGCGACTGGACAACAACGCCCACGACAGCAAGGAACTCTTCAGCATCGTCAAGGAGTTCGCCAACCCCAGCACCGGCAACAACGACATCACTCCTTCACAAGATCTCTGCGACTCCCTCGCCTCGTTCTTCCACCGCAAGATTGCCGACATCCACAACAGTTGTGGCGCACCATCCACGCACCCAACCGCCGAACCAACGCACCCCACCGCCACCCTTCGCACCTGGACCACGGTGACCACCGAAGACACAGCCCGCACGATGAACACCATCCACTCCGGATCTCCAACCGACCCCTGCCCCCACCACGTCTTCAACAAGGCCGACTCCACCGTCGCACCCCAACTCCGGGACGTCATCAACACCTCCTTCAACACCGCCACCTTCCCGGACAGCTGGAAGCATGCCGAGCTCAGCGCCCTACTGAAGAAACCAACAGCGGACCCCACCGACCTCAAGAACTTCCGCCCCATCTCGCTCCTCCCTTTTCCTGCCATAGTCATCGAGAAGATCGTCAACAGACAGCTTGCCGCCTTCCTTGAGACGAACGGATCCCGTGACCCCTCGCAGTCCGGTTTCAGAGCCAACCACAGCACCGAGACCGCCCTCATCGCAGCCACCGACGACATCCGAGCCCTGCTCGACAACGGGGAAACAACGGCACTCATCCTCCTGGACCTCTCTGCAGTGTTCGACACTGTCTGCCACCGCACCCTAGTCCAACGCCTCAGCAACACCGGCATCCAAGATAAGGCACTGGAGTGGATCATCTCGTTCCTCGCCGGAAGAACACAGAGAGTCCGCCTCCCCCCGTTTCGATCCGAGGCCACCGAAGTCATCTGCGGCGTCCCGCAAGGATCTTGACTGAGCCTCACCCTCTTCAACGTCTACATGAGACCTCTTGCTGCCATCGCATGCCAACACAACCTCAACATCATCTCCTACGCCGACGACACCCAGCTGATCCTCTCCCTCACCAGAGACCCCGACACCGCCAGAACCAGCCTACATGAAGGGATGAAAGACGTCGCCGAGTGGATGAAGAACAGCCGCCTGAAACTGAACTCAGACAAGACGGAAGTCCTCATCCTGGGACCATCACCCTCCGCCTGGGACGACTCCTGGTGGCCCCCAGCCCTGGGCACCGCTCCCAAGCCAACAGACCACGCACGCAACCTGGGCTTCATCCTTGACTCCTCCCTCTCGATGACCAGACAAGTCAACGCCGTCTCCTCATCATGCTTTCACACCCTTCGCATGCTTCGCAAGATCTTCCGATGGATCCCGACCGAAACCAGGAAGACGGTCACCCAGGCCCTCGTCACCAGCCGACTGGACTACAGAAACACCCTCTACGCCGGAACCACAGCCAAGCTACAGAAAAGACTCCAACGCATCCAGAACGCCTCCGCCCGACTCATCCTGGACAGCCCCCGACACAGCCACATCTCCGGCCACCTGAAGGACCTGCACTGGCTCCCCGTCAACAAGAGGATCACGTTCAGGCTCCTCACCCACGCACACAAGTCTCTCCACGACCTGGGCCCCAAGTACCTCAACGACCGCCTGACCTTCTACATGCCCACCCGCCAGCTACGGTCTGCCAGCCTCGCCCTCGCCGCCGTACCACGCATCCGAAGAGCCACCGCCGGAGGCAGATCCTTCTCCTACCTGGCGGCCAAGACATGAAACTCCCTCCCCATCCACATTCGGCTGACCCAGGACCACCTCGCCTTCAGGAGACAACTCAAGACCTGGCTGTTCCAGCAGTAGCGGACCCCTTCCCCCAAGCGCCTTGAGACCCTTCCGGGTGAGTAGCGCGCTATACAAATATTATGATTGATTGATTGATTGACAGTATTGGAGGGGGGAACAAAATCAGGGGACACTGAAGAAAGGGTAAGAGATTGCCCCCCTCTTCACAATACAAATTTCGATCTCTATGTATCATCTCCAATGTTAGCGTTTTCATGCTCCTCCCTAATTATCTTCTGACTCGACCCTGTATGTTCTCACTCATCCTCCTCCGTCTGCTTTTCCTCGTTTGCTATCCACACTCCAGCCTCCCACCCCGTGCCTTTGTGTTTTTACTCTTTGAAGATACCCCAAGATCTGCTCCCTCTTTGTCATCGTTTAAACCTTTGTTAAAAGATTGCAGACTGTCTATCTGTCCTAAGCCGTAGCCTTGGCTTTGGCTCGTTTCGCTTCACAATTTTATTGCTGATTGTGTTGAGCACTTTGGATAGAATCACTATAATAAATTAAATAAATAAATGCATGAAAAATTAGATTTACAATCATGGTTAAATAATCTACAGCATAGGGAGAGCTAATAATAATATTTTTAAGGATGCTTTTTCTCAAATCTGCAGTTTTCCTTGAAATCTAATATAGAAAGCATTCTTGACAAAACCTTATTTTTAGTACTCTGATGGCAAGTTTTAAAGGGGATTGGAAATCTTACAAAAAAGAGTGCTAAGAGATTATCTCGTTCATTGAAACACTCATCTGACTGGAAGAATTGCAGCTTCCTATAGTCGGATAATAGAATACCGTGCTGAGGAGCTCCCTCCAGAATGTGTAGCCATATAAGAAAAACATCTTCAATAGCTGGTAGATGCCTCTCATGGAGACAGCCCTTCACTGTAGAGACGGTTGGTGTTTGAGAATGGTAAGCAACTAGGGCATCATTTGTGGAGCTGATTGTGAATGCAGCAAATGTGCTCTTACTGCAATACACAGAGCGCCCCTTACCACGAAGCACTAGAGCGCCACATTAGAATGGCAACACACTGGCAATATTGCCAACAAAATTTGTATGGGCAATATTGAGCAGACCTTTTAAAAATGACTTTGTTTATGGACCTATTAGAATTTCGTACCTCTTCGTCATCGCAGTGCTAAGTTATTGAGGTGATGAGATAGACATCACATGGCTCTGATCAAGGCCACAGAGGAAATAGGAGTCGTGGCTCTGGATAAGGGAGGGACTGCAGCCCTTATTCTCCTTGATCTGTTGGTGGCCTATGATACGGTCGACCATACTGTTTTAGCCGCCTGCCTTGAGGCATTAGGCATTAAACAGAAGGCGCATGCACGGCTAAACTCGTTCTTGAAAGGAAGAGAACATTCGGTTGTGTTTGACAAATACACTTCTACACCTTTCTCTCTGCAATGTGGTGTCCCGCAAGGGTCCTCACTTAGCCCCACATTGTTCAACCTATATGTAACAGAACTGGCTTCACGGATTCAGTCCTTTGGATTCTCCCTCACTTCTTAAACCGATGACAAACACATTTTCTTGGAGGCTCTTCACAATGACAACATTATAGGTTTTCAGGTCCACGATTGCATGCAGGCTATCGGTGTCTGGATGGGCAATCATTGCTTAAAGTTAAACTTGGGTAAGACCAAGGTTATTCTTTTTGGGCACAATCCCCAACTCTGGATTCCTTCCAACTGGCCCCTGGAAATGGGACCACTCCCAACTCAAGTTACGAAGGCAAAAATACATAGATGTGGTAATTGACAACAGGTTGAGTTTCTGTAACGCATCAAATCCATAGTCTCTTCCTCATGTAATACTTTGAGGATAATTAAGAAAATCCTCCCATTCATTCCACCATATTCCCAAAAACTGTAATCACAACTTTAGTTCTATCAAACATTGTTTACTGCAAAGGGTTGTACTTGAATCTACAAGACCAATACCTTAATAAACTGCAGATTTAGCCAAATACAGCTGCCAGGTTGCTTCTGGGTATCCCCAAATGTCAATCAATCAAGTAGGCAATCAGGGGGCTTCACTGGCTGACAGTCAAAACCGCATTAAACTCAAGGCGCTCTGAATAACCTACAAAGCTCTGCATGATAGTGGCCATGAGTTTCTAAAACAAGCATTCAAATGGTACAAACCCACCAGGAATCTACGCTCTAGAGGAGCAATGAAAGTCATGTCCTCTAGTTTTAAGAGAGTGAAATGGGGAGGAAGTAGTTTTGTTACCAGAGCCACCAAATACTGGAACCTCATTCGCTCCATCGGGGCTGCCCCTTCCCTGCTTACCTTCAGAAAGCTCTTAAAAACATGACTTTTAAAACATTAATTTTACTTACAGCTCTTCCAGTTGTGTACAAGCTCTTGCTAGCACCATGACACCCCAGGGTAGACATGCACTCTACAATGTTTTTTAACATACCCTTGTATTAAAATAAATTTTTCCGTTAATTACTACCTTCCTGCAGGTTCTCTGGATTGTCTATCATTGGTCACGTTTGTTTCTAGCGGGTTCACACCATGCGTGTTAACCTCAGTCCCACCTACAGCATTAACGTAGACCTGCTGAGCCAGACCCACATCTCTCCAGAGCTAAGCTCCTGTAGTTATGCTTTAACACATGTGTGCTGTCAGGGTTGTTGTGGGTTCTGGTAAACATGAGCCTCCATCTGTCTCCCTACTGCGTGTAAGCATAATTAGGGCTCCCGGTTATATGGTATTTATTTTGTAGCCATTTCCGTCTGTATTTATCCATATTTATTTTTTAAACATTTTATCTGTGTTTATCCATATTTATTTTTTGACCATTTTATCTGTGTTTATCCATATTTATTTTTTGACCATTTTATCTGTGTTTATCCATATTTATTTTGTGTTTTGCGTATAAATGAAGTTGTAAAATTGTACATTTCCATATCTATTTAACTGATCGACGCGCACTCATACTTTGATGTCTGTCGTGTTTTCACTATTAAAGCTGCCAAATATTACATAACAATACATACACTGGTAAATACTAGCATTATACCATGAATGTATGTTGACATATGCTGTTATGTAAAGAGATTTTATCCTGTTTTTTAATTTCTCATGCTGTCCACCTGCTCACCTATACTTCATGAAAGACAGCAGGGAGAGTCACTTAAAAGAAGCACCATTTTCTGTATTTATCCACTTTTAAAAATAAATGCAGACAGAAAACACATTGTTTTCTGTCTGCATTTATCTGTAAAAATATGTAAAAACGGAAAACAGGGAGCCTTAAGCATAATGCCCAGAAAGCAATGGCACTCAGAGCACATGTTGAAGAGTAGCACGAGATAAAGGAATCTCTTCAGGGTTCTTTTTACCATTGAGGTAAATGCCAGGGTGCCTCACTAGAGCAAAGACCTCTAAGGATGTAGGAGCAATAATCACATGGGCACATAAAGACTATGACTACCCTGTATCCCACAAGGAGCTTAGATAACCTATGCGAGTAGCAAAACCATAGTTCCTCATGATTCTTTATTTACATACATAATACATTTGTGCAAAAGTTATTGAATGTAAGGAGTCAATCTACTTTGACTTTAATGATCCATACTCAATAAGATGGAAACTTTTCCAATATTTTTCCGCAGTAAAGTGACGTACACTGTGAGAAACCATGGCGCAGTGCTCAGTGAGTTATCACACCCTATGTGCAAAACCAGGTGACAAGAAATTTGTTTGTGGCTAAAATATGGACGTGTGGTAACAATAGTTTTTATGGAGGCGACTGTGTACTTGTTTATTTTCTGCACATTTGGGGCAGGTGTCTGGTCCTCAAAAGTTCTCGCAATCTACTCATTCTGTTGACGTTTTGACCCAGGGAAGTTATTCGGGAGGTTATTAGCTGGAGAAAAAAATCAATGGCACAACAGCCGGAAGGCACAATAAAAATTAAGTGCAGTTAGTGTAGGAAACAATGCTTATGTAGGTCTGTGTCCAAAAAGGGAGGTTCGTGACTTACTTCTTGTGAGTCGCATAACTTCTTGTGAGGTGGGAGTCGGGTTAAGAACAGATTGAGTTAGGGTAAAGATTAAGGTCACATTAGGATCAAGCTAGGTTTATAGACACAGATAGAGTCAGGGCATAGAAAGGGCCACGGTTGGAGTTTATGTTAGGTAGTTGTTAGGTTAGGAGCAAGCTGGGCCCAGATTACTGAACAGGCACCTTGTTCCGGTTCCATACCCAGGCTCACCTTTAAAAACTTGTGCCTGGCATACACCAGGACAGTGCACCTTATTGTGATGATGCCCTACCCCCAGGGTCAGCCAAAAACTTGTGCCTGCCCCAGGGGCAGCTCATTCAGTGAATAAAATGTTGCTGCTCACAAGCTGCTCCGAGTTTCACAATGCAGGCAGCAAGCATCTGCACTTTAAAGAGCAGCCAGAGATCGGGCTGCAGGCGGGTACAGTGACTGACAAAACCCGCGTGCAGCAGGATGTCTGGGGGTCCATTTACATATATTTGTAAAATACATGCTTTAATTCATTATTTCATTCACAAGCACTCACAGTATAATGATGCTTTGTTATAAGGTTGACAGTGCATCAATAGCTCAAATAATATGTATGCAGTATATTTAGAAAGGAGCGCAATAGTTTTAGACAAATGTGTATTTGTTTTCACACTGAACATCACAAATCATGAGGCTTGATTTAATTAAAATAATGTTGTGAAATAGAATACATGATCTGTGCAACAGCATTTTAGCAGCAGTAAAACATCAGGCATTGCAGACGGAGCCTCCTTCCCATAACAATCATTTGCCTCAAAGATAGCATGCTGGGCCTGCTGGTGCTTGCTTGCTCCTGCTTTCAGCTTCTCAAAAGAAAAGCAATATAAAGTAAATGAAGATGTACCTTCTTCTATGGAGCAGGCTGCAGACAAAGAAAGCTGAATTATGAGCAAGTGGGTTAGTTGCAGGCCATTTTAGAAAGCCCAATGTCTGCACATGTTGGGAGATAATGTAAACTCAAGCTAGATCTTGAAAGAATGGATTCCATCATATATTTCCTCCAAAGAGTGACTTGCTATCTACCTTGGAAATAAGTTGCCAATTTTATCATTTTTGTTTGTATTGCCTTTATTTTAGTGACCATAATGTTTATATCTGCAGTTACACGTATTCATATACCCTGCACTAAACCAGGTGCTTGAACTTATTAGTAAAGCCTTTTAATACAATAGTGAGTATTTCTTGTGTGTGTGCATCCTTTTGGGAGAAGTGTTTCAACAACCCACATCGAAATACATGAATAGCTGGCAGTCTCAGGCAGGACTTATAGTTACCTAATACAAATTATTGCACGGGTTTCAGCTTCTCTGTCTTTCGCGCTCAAACTGCTAAGTTAGTTCAAACCTGACATAGGGCCAATGCCGCATTTACAGGACTGCCTGTAAAATTGTATTATGGATGTTAGACCTGGCATTCTTTGTGTGGTTTTCCCCCAACCTTTTTGTCGTCAATCCTCCCGTTTGTTGACTTTGTCTTTGCTAGCTTTAGGATTCCGCGCACTTCACCGCTGCTTGTGCTCTCTCCTTAAAACATGGTTGAATCAGTTAATACTCATTTGGCATATTTAATTTACTTCTCAGTCCCTAGCAAAGTGCCACTATCTGTGCCCAGGGCCAGTAAATTAAATTCTACTAGTGGGCCTGACGCACTGGTTGTGCCACCCACTTAAGTAGCCCTTTAATCATGTCTCAGGCCTGCAATTGTAGCTTGTGTGCGCAGATTTAAACTGCCATGTCGACTTGGTAAAAAACACCACTTGCCAGGCCCAACTCTTCCTTTTTAGTAAATATAGGTCACCCCTAGGGTAGGCCCCGGTCAGCCAGAGGGCAGGGTGCAATGTATTAAAAAGGTTAGGCATGTACTTTTACATTTTACATTTCCTGGTAGTGAAAAGCTCCTAAATTCATTTTTCACTAATGCAAGTCCTACCTCTCTTATAGGATAACACTGGAGCTACCTCACTACATTTAGTAAACTGTAATTTTGAAATGGGAGCAGGTAACCAGTTCATGTTTAGTGTCTTTGGAATTGTATTGAAAAATTCTATATTATTGTGAAGTCAGATTTTTAGTTACAATTCTGAAAATGGCCCTTTTAGAAAGTTGGCATTTTTTCTGCCTTTTAGCCATTAAGTACCTGCAGTCTGCCTCTGGGTCACATGACTGGGTGTAGCTGACAGTTGGACTTTGCATTCCTCCTACATAGCCACATACAATAGAGAGCTTAGGTAAGCCTTTTTGGGCCATCACTAACAGGATGGGAGGTCGGAGCTGGGCACAGCCCTTCTTACACTCCATGGGCTGTGTCCTGTGTCAGTGGGCTAAAGAACGGTGATGGATTAAACCCAGATCTTTTGACTGGGTGTGAGTGTTTGATTGATTCAGATGCTCCGTCCATCACCACCCCCTTTTGTACCACACTAAGGGAGGCATAACCCCTGTAGTTAGTCTGGAGCCAGGGTGGCGAAGGCAGAAAGCCTGGGGACTTCAAAGGGAAAGCTCTCGAACTTCATCCCACTTCAAAGGAAGGCCCAGGTATAAATATTGGACCCCAGACACCAACTCTTCAGTACACTTTTGGTCCTGCGAATACTTTGCGAGGAAGAAGGACTGTTGTGCTGCCACTCTGCTGGACTGCTGCCCTACTGTGCTGACCTGCTGCTTTCTTGCCTGGGTGAGACTGGACCTGCATCTGTTGACCCCAGGACCCCATCGTGAATCCAAGGCCTAGATGGCTGACCTCCTGACTTGAGCCTCAGAGGCAGAAAGCTCCAACAACCTCAACATGTTCATGCTAGATAAAACTTTATAAAAAAATAAATAAACCCCAGCACCTGCACTTTGCCATCTGTGAGTCTACCCTGCCAAATGGTGCCACCCCAGTTCTATACCCTTGGGAGTGGACCAACGGTGCTCCTCCAGACTCTGTGGACCCAGCAGAACCAACGCATCTCCTGAGCTGCAAGGCGCAACCCAGAGCAGAACCAATGCATCGCCAATACTGCGTGGATCTCCCCCGTCGCAAAGCCCTGCATCGCCTTCGCAGCAACTTTCGAACTGCCACTGTGCAACACACCCTCAGCACAGGCCGTTGCATCCCTCATCAACAGCAGCCTTGACGATGACGTACACTGCCTCGCAGCTCCTGGAACCAACACATCTCTCTGCGTGATGCATCCTCGACACCAGACTTTAGTTTTTAAAAGAAGTGTGTGAATATAAGACTGCACCACCCAGCACGTACTGCATGACCCAAAAGAAACATCTCAGAGGGTAAGCATTCTGGCGAATGGTATGAATGACATGATATAGAACTGATAAAGATAATTGCATGAAGAAATACAGCCACCTTCATCAATTCTGCACCATTTGAACTGGACCTAGAGATTAGATCACTGTATAAACACCTCTACCTGAACAATCTATCTGGACACATAATCACGGCCAGTAAAGTTCAGGTACACTAAAGAAAAAGGTTCGTTTGTGTAAAAGAATATAACACCTTTTGAATCAGTGAAATACAATCGGCATACACACACAAAGTAATTCCTAAAGCTAGCTGTGTACATCACACACATGGTCCACCATAGTTAAGAATCTTGACACGGAAAAAGGGAAATCATTTTTTTTTAACTAGTCAGGATAGATGACATATACTAAAGTCTACTCTGCTTTCTTGAGTTTCTCTTGTTTTTCCTCTTTGCAGAAAGTCCTCTGAATAAGGTAGCAAAGGTAGTAAGACAGGTGAGAGCACTAGGCCTCACATTTTGCACAGAGTGTGTGCAGGAATAACAGGCAGAGACATTGACGAGACAGCCCTGATGAAGGCCCCAGACCCGATTGGGCTCTTGGTGAGGGCCGAAACATGTTGGCAGTAAAGTGAGGGTATAATTGAACAATAACTTTTCAATAGAACCCCCAATATAATTGGTTTTTATCTTATAGCCCAGGTACCCACAGAATGAAATAATGATTACAGGCCTGTCAGAGCCATAGAGGAGGAAGTGGGACATGCTCCTGCTATGCCTTATGTTGGCCTACAGGGAGGTACCGCAGAAAGGGGATAACTTCAGCCCCTTTGAATGTCTGTTTGGCCACCCTCTGAAAGAACCTCTCAGTATGGGGAAGGAGGGCTGGGAACAGTCTCCCAGGAAGTGCCCCCAGGATATGCTCAGCTACATGCAGGCACTCTGTACCAAGATGATGCGTTTCTGGAAGAAAGCCACAGAGAATCTGCAAGCCAGCCAGGAGGTCATGAAATAGTAGTATGACCAGAAGGCCACACTGGTAAAATTCTAGCCTGTCCAAAAAGTGTGGGTTATGGAGCCAGTGGAGCCTAGGGACCTACAAGACTGCTGGTGTGATCTCTATGAGGTGAAAGAGCACAAGAGTGAGGCCACCTACCTGGTGGACCTCAAGAACCCTTTAAGGGTTTTGCATGTCATTCACCTCAAACCTCACTTCGAGTTGTCTGAGGCCACCATGCTCTTGGTCACGGACAATGGAGTTGAGGAGAGTGAACCTCTCCCCAACCTCCTTTCCTCCAAGGAGCAGGATGGTTCAGTGGAGGGTGTCAGCCACTCCCCTACCCTTACCCTAGATCAACTGATAGGCTGCCATCAGGTGTTGGGGAAGTTCACTTCACTCTTCTTCCTTAAACCAGGACTCGCTACATGGTATACCCATGATATTGATATGGAGCACTGCATGGCTATGAAGAGTAAAATCTACAGGCTGTCTGACAAGGTGAGCCAGCATAATTGAGGAAATCTCCAAGATGTTGGAGTTAGGGGTCATTGAACCCTCAAACAGCCCTTGGTCCAGCCCAGTGGTGTTAGCCCCCAAGGTTGCTCCTCTAGGTACTACCCCACAACTTTGGTTGTGCATGGATTACCGGGGACTCAATGCAGCCATTAAGACTGACGCATGCCCCATCCCCAAAGCTGATAAGCTTATATATTAGTTGGGAGCTGCCAAGTTTCCCAGCATGTTTGACTTAACATCTGGGTGCTGGCAGATTGCCTTGACCAAGAGGGCCAAAGAGAGGTCTACATTCTGTACCCAGAAGGGAACTTCCAGTTCTGGGTAATGTCTTTAGAGTTGTAGAACTCCCCTGCCACCTTCCAGAGATTGGAAAATCAGGTCCTGCTGGGTTGGAGAACTTCAGTGCCACCTATCTAGACAACATTGCAGTCTTCGGTTCTAGCTGGGAGGACCACCTGTGCCACCTCTAGAAAGTGCTTCAGGCTTTGCAGAGGACAGACCTGACTATCAAGGCCCCTAAGTGCCAGATAGGGCACTTGTGGCACCAAATGGGAGGAGGCACAGTGCAGACCCTCCAGGCCAAACTCCACACAATTCTTGTTTAGGAACCCCCCTAAGATCCAGACAGAGACAAGAGCCTTCTTAGCCTCACCGGTTATTACAGGATATTCTTCAAGGGGTATGTGCCATTGTTGCAACCTTGACAGAGATGGCTTCTAAGAAGCAGCCCAGACAGGTGATCTGGCCAGAGGCATGTCAGAATGCTCTTGGCACCCTGAAGGAGGCCATGTGCGCAGCACCCATGCTCAAGACCACTGACTTCTCCACAGAATTCATTGTATGGACAGATGCCTCAGAGAATGGCATAAGGGCTGTGCTCTAACTATTGAATGAAGAAGGCCAGGGTCAACCCGAAGCCTTCATCAGTAGGAGGTTACTTCCCGGGGAACAGAGATGGATTGCAATAGAAAGGGAAGCCTTTGCAGTGATCTGAACCCTTAAGAAGTTGAGACCATGCCAGTTTGGTGCTCACTTTCAGGTTCAGACAGACCACAGACCCCTCAGCTGGCTAATGCAGATGAGGGGCGAGAATTCCAAACTGTTGAGGTGGTCCATCTCCCTACAGGCAATGGACTTAATGGTGGAACACTGTCCTGAAACCCTCAATCAACCCTTGGGCCAGCCCTTTGATAAGTTTCATTTCCCGATGCCCCGCCCATTGCATTTACATTTATGAGTTAGCAGGATGTGTCAAACCAATGGTATATTCATTTATGCATTCTTGCTCATATTCTTCATCTAATATTCATTTGTGCGTGTTACACTATCATGTTTTCTTAGCTTAGTTTGTGTGCCACCATTTTGGAAGTGTTTCTCTCTGCATGCGAGTCGCACTCACTCACCCCTCCCGTAGGAATAGAGAAAGAAATGCTAACGCAGTAGTTTTCCCTTCTCAGCTAACTGTGATCGAAACTATAACAAATTCATTATCAGTGGTGTTCTCTTGTGCTAGAGACGCTGAGGCCTGGCTCCGTGGCCTTGGGCCGAGATAAGAAGTGTTACCATCGCAGGTGCAGATGCCTCTTGTGTGAGGCCATTGTTCGCTCTTCCAGGGGTCCAGTATTTTTCCACACTGGGCGTGTTTTACTCTACTGTATCCTGATATAATGTATTACTGTGTTGGGATGGGTCAGTCCTCTCGGCGCACTCTTATGGGTGAGGTCGGACAGGGCCCTCTCATATGGGAGTTTGTGGCCTAATAAAATTGCCTTGTTTATTCTTCTCCACTGTCCGGCTGACTTATTATTGGGTAACTACAGGTGAGTGCGGTAAGTCACTCGGGTGGATTTGAGCCACGCTTATCAGATGGCGCCCGAACAGGCACTCCGCGATAAGGATCTTTCTCACCCGTAAGTGGGTAGCAGAAGACCGGGGACCCTCTGGTCGGCACAGTGGGTCTGGGTACCCACTTTGATGCCGAGCTTGGTTCTCGCAGCGCTGCCCCGCCCTGCTGATCGGGAGAGGTCCCGGTTCATGATCCTGTGCCGGAGTCCGGAAGGCGGAGCTTTGGAGCTGACCGTGTTGGTCCTGGCAGCCGGAGGTGGAGAACGGTAGAAGTCGGTACTGCGCATAGAAGGTGAGTGGTCCGACTGTTGATTGAGGGAGCGGGGATGCTCCATGATGCCGGTGTGTCTCTGAGACCGGTGTGTCTCTGGTGATTGGAGGAGCTGGTGTGCTCCTGGGGCTAGTGTGCTCCGGGGAACTCAGGGTGCGAGTGGCGCCCTGACAGACTTAGTGGAGATTGGGTGGACGTTTGTTTGTCATCCGACCGGATGGTACTGCTGTCGAGGCGTGGCTTGTTGCGGATGAATTTTGGGACCTACCCGAACCCCTAGGGTGTGTGGTTCGCTGGGTGCGGGTCCCGGTTCTCACGTGGCATAGTGCGCAGCGATCTGTAGTGGCGCCTGGGAGGCGGATGTGTTCTTCAATTTCAGACCGGTGTGTATACTGTTCGGTCTGCGGAAGGGTCCAGGTTCCCCAGGACTTGGTCGACGGGCCTCGTCCCATTTTTTTTATAACACGTGTTTGGCAGGGATTGTGTTGGCGAAATAGGAAGTGCAACTGCGTGTGGGTGTGAATTTCTCGTTGTGATTGTATAACCCGGGGAAGCAAAGGTTTTGTGTTGGTGTGAGGTTGAGTGAGTGGCGATGCCGTGTTTTAGTAAACTGCGGTGCCTTGGGTGCTGCTGTGGCTCTTCGGACACTAGATTGGCCGAGAGCCAACCCGCCCCGGTGGAGGGCTCCCCTAATTTTGAGATGTACGTTATGCATGGGCTGCCTCCGATTTTGTTTAACACCTTGTGGCACAGATATACGAAAGGAAATGTGGATTTGCAGTGGCCTTTGACCGGTTCTTTTGACGTGGCAAAATTCGATTATTTACAAGATCGATTGTATGCTAGGCGCAGTCGCCAGAGTATGTTCGATTCTCTGAGGAGGTGGCAGAAGGAAGTAAAGGAGCGACAGTTGAGGGAAGAGAAGGTAGCTCAAAAGAGGGCGGCACAGACAATGGCGCAGAAGGCGAGAGAGCATACTAAGAGAGAGAATGAGCAGCGGATTGAGCGCGCAGACAGGCTTTTCAGGTTACAGGATAGTAAGAGCTATGTGGTTAGAGAAGAAGGACAAGATGAGATGGAGGACATCTTGAATGCTCGCCCCCCTCCCCCATATACCCCGCAACCCTTGTACCCTGTTTTGGCGGGTTCTGCTTCCTCTGCGGCGGTTTCGGTTCCGCAGGCAGGTGCTTCTCCTTTATCTGGCGCCCCACCACCTCCTCCGTTTCCGCTCCAAAATTGTTGAGTGATGTTGAACAAGCTTTGTCTTCTGTCACTTCTTCATTGACGGCGCCCTTGGTCTCCCTCTTGGCGGCGAGCTCACCTGCCCTCTCGGTGGCCCCCTCTGCGCTCCCTACTGTTTCTGCTAGCGCTACCCCTCAAGGTGGGTTGGTGACCCCGGCTCGGGGTGCGGGAAGTGGGCTGCTTAATCAGGTACGGAAGTTGCTCACGCGTTCTACTGTCGGGTTGGATGAGAAAACGGTGGTGGCTAATCAGGCTTGCCAGTGGGCTAGGAATAATATTTATTTGATTGAAGATATTTGGTCCACGATGAAAGATTATGAACCACTGATGCAACAGCATGCTTTATGGCATATGTCGACGACATTGATAGCGTTGTGGGAACAGGGATATGGTGGGGAAGCACCGGCGATTCTTCATGACATTAAGAATAATGCCTACAAAGCTAATACTGGTATGAAGGATGTGTTACGCAGTTTGAGGTCCTTGTTGGAGTATAGAAATGAGCTGCCGTCGGCAGGAGAGCCTCGTTTCCCTGGGGTACATCCGATGCAGGAGGTACACCCTATTTTCCACCCTGAAATACCCGAGGTGGTAGACCCGCTCACTAATATTGTCACTCGAGTTCGCGTCGATACTCATTTCCAAGAACAATGGGTGTATACGCCTTGGAAAAGGAGTGAGGTATTAGCGTTGAAGGCCCAGTTGCCCGACTCGAGAAAGAATCCGACTGCCTATTACAAAGAGCTGACAGAAGCAGCGTCCTCGACGGTCATGACCTTAGCCGACATAGAGTTGTTTTTTGGACTGTTGGTTCCGGTGGATGTGTGGAGGCAGGTAAAGGGTACGGACCATGTAGAAGAGCTGGGTGGCACCTGGGAGGAATTTAGGGATTGGGACAAGGAGCAGAAGCCAGGGGAGAAGCCGAAGGCTGAAATTCTAGCGTTACAGGGACGCATAATAAAATATATGCACTCCCTTATTCCTCCTAAGAAAGTAGATTGGGATAAGTTGACTGCATGCAGACAGAAAAAGGATGAGGCGGTTTCAGATTTTTTCACTCGCTTTGAAGAGACTTTCATGGATTTCAGTGGTCAGGATATTTCCCAAGATGGCGGCCTGCGCCTTTTCGTTAATAGATTCGTAACGAATTTGTTACCGGAAATATCGGGTCGATTGCAGGCGCCGGAGAGTACGTGGACGACGTCCACCCCCTCTGGTATTCTGAGCATGGCTCAGTATTATGAACATAGGGAGAATGAGAATAAAGACAGGCAAGAGAAGAAGGCGAAGGATTTGAAGACAAGAGTGTTACTGCAGCAAGTAGCGAAGGGTCGGGGACGGGGAGCCCCGCCCATGGTAGCTGGTCGAGGAGGAAGTGGTTCTGGAAGAGGAGAGAAGAGAGAGCGTCTGGGGCAAAATCAATGTGCTAACTGCAAAAAGGAGGGGCACTGGTGGAGAGATTGCCCAGAACTCCAGACTACTACCGGACAAGGCAGGGGACGTGGTCGGCGTGAATTTCACAGGAATGATAGACAGTCTGATGAAGGTAGGAGACCGGGTGGGAATTACTTTGATGGAGGCAGGGACCGACAGCACTTCCAGAGCCAGGGCGACAGTGGTAGAGACAGACAGTACTACAATGATGCTTATGCTATGGACGATTTGACTGGATTTTCTCATAACTAGGACAGCATAGGACAGGGCATGGGACCGGTTTCTGTGGATATTGATCAACGAGGACCCTACGTGACAGCAGATTTGTTAGGGTCACCCCAGAAATTTTTTGTGGATACAGGCGCTACGAAGAGTTCGGTGGCCCGTTCTCAGGTCCCAGGGGCGGCTCTGTCTGGCAAGAATAATATCTCCGTAGGGTTCTCAGATACTCCGGTGATTAGCCCCATCTCTAAACCGCTTGCTCTTACGATTGGTCCTTTTACTATTGATTCCCCTTTCCTCCTAACGTCACAGTGTGGCGAGAACTTGCTGGGTTTGGGTTTGCTGAAAAGATTGAATGCTACCATTTACTGCTCCCCAGATGGTGTGTACCTCACGTTGGGTCCTACCGTCACGTGTGCGCAGCAGTGTTTTTCAAAAGATGAGCCCCTCCCAGCTGAGTTTGCGGGGATTCCCGAGAGTTTGTGGGCAAGCAGCGATACTGATGTGGGAAAAATGGATATTGCCCCTGTGTCGATAAAGTTTAAGCTGGGAGCCCGATTGCCTCGGATACCTCAGTATAAGATATCTAGGGATGGAGAGAAGGCTTTGTTGCAAATAATACAGGACTTGATTAGTTCAGGAGTAGTGGAGGAGACGGACTCCAACAGTTGTAATAGTCCTATTCTCCCGATCCTTAAGAGGCCTTCTGCAGATTCCAGTGATGGTACACCTGATGTTTATCGCTTTGTGATTGATTTACGCCACATTAATAAGGTGGTTGAGCCCCAATATCCGGTGGTCTCTGACATTACCACGATTTTGACAATGATTCCTCCCTCTGCTAAATATTTTTCTGTTTTGGACCTGAAGAATGCATTCTTCAGTATCCCCGTGCACCCAGATAGCCGTTACCTATTCGGATTCTCATTGGCTGGCCGAAGTTTTAGATTTTGTAGAATTCCCCAAGGTTATACGGAGAGTCCCAGCATTTATAGTCAAGCTTTGAAGGTGCAATTGGATGATTTGGAACTCCCGCAGGGTAATGTTTTATTGCAATATGTGGATGATCTCCTCATCGCATCAGACACTGAGGAAGGGTGTCGAGAGTCCACTGTTAAATTGTTACACCATTTGGCTTACAAAGGACACAAGGTGTCTCTTCCTAAATTCCAATACTGCCGACAGGAGGTTACCTACCTAGGTCATCTCCTATCGAAGGAGGGGAGGAGGCTGACGCCGGAGCGCATTAAGGCGATAACTAACATGGCTGTACCTAACACGCAGCGAGAGGTGCGCGCGTTTCTGGGCATAACTTCGTATTGTCGCCAGTGGATACCCAATTACGCCCTACTAACAAAACCCCTTCTGTATCTGACTACTAAAGAAGTGCGCGAACCCCTACCCTGGACTCCAGCATGTCAAGAAGCGTTTGAGTTACTAAAAACTGCTTTATGCTCTGCACCTGTTTTGGGAACACCTGATTACCAGAAGCCTTTTGTGCTTTACGTACACGAGGCGAAAGGTTGCGCGTTGTCTGTCCTAACTCAATGTTTTGGCGGGAAACAGAGACCATGCGCTTACTTCTCTGCAATGCTTGCCAATGTGGCGAGAGCATTACCGAGTTGTTTGAGGGCTACAGCGGCTGCTGCAGTTTCAATTAGACAATCGGCAGGGCTCGTCCTGGGATCAGCTCTCACAGTAATGGTACCGCATGCTGTGGACATTTTATTGAACAGAACACAGACGCAGCATTTAACTAGTGCTCGTCTTACTGGTTATGAGATGACGTTATTTGCACCTCATGTGACGATTAAACGATGTGCTACGCTGAACCCGGCCACATTGATACCTATCCCTTCAGATGAAAAGGACGATGGAGTGCATAACTGTTTGTTTCGGACAGAGGAGGAGACAAAGGGAAGGATAGATTTGACAGACACCCCCCTAGATGATCCTGATGGGGAATTATATGTTGATGGTTTCTGTTTCAAACTTGCAGATGGTACCTCAACTGCAGCAAATGCAGTCACGACTTTGAAAACTGTGGTAGAAACTTCTAGGATTCCATATCATTCAGCTCAGCCTGCAGAAATAATAGCATTGATGCGTGCGTGTGAGTTGAGTGAAGGATTGGATGTGAATATTTACACTGACAGCCAATACGCCTTTGGCGTGGCTCATAGCTATGGGCGACTGTGGGCAGAACGGAGATTTTTGACATCACACGGACAGAAGATTCAGAATGGCCCATTGATATTACGACTATTGACAGCTTTGACACTTCCCAAAAGACTGGCTGTGATCAAGTGTAGTGCACACAAAGCGGTGGTAGATGACGTGGGACGGGGAAAAGCATTTGCAGACCTAACAGCTAAAGAAACGGCTCGAACAAAGCTCCCACGAATGTTTGTGGCATGACCAGCTAGATGGGTACCAGACGTTAATATGTTCGCGAACACTGTACAGAGTGTGCGGAATACACAGGAAAAAGCAACTGACGACGAGTTGAGGACATGGAAGGATGGTGGGGGGAGGTTGGACTCGGATGAATGTTGGACGGATGTATCAGACAAAAGACGATGGCTACTCCCAGATGCATATGTCCTCCCAGTGGTGACAATGGCCCACGGGCCAGCTCACATTAGTGCAAAAGGGATCTGCAAATTGTTAGACCCAGTATGGAGCAATAAGAACATTTCCAAAGTGGCAACACATTTAGTGCAGCAATGCATGGTTTGTTTAAGACATAATCCTGGCAAAGGAACACCTGTCCCAGTGGGAAATTTTGCCCCTCCTTCTTTCCCCTTCGAAGTTATACAAATGGATTATATTGAGATGGAGAGGGTAAACAACTTGAAATATGTCCTAGTGGTGGTATGCTCATTTAGTAGGTGGGTGGAGGCCTTTCCAACAAAAGATTGTACCCATCTCAACAGCAAAAATGCTGATTAAAGAATATTTTTCGAGATATGGCTTGCCCCGGGTGATCTGGAGTGATAATGGCACATCCTTTAATGCTGAACTGATGAAGCAGATCTGTAAAGGATTACAAATATCTCAAAAATTTCACGCAGCCCAACATCCCCAGGCCGCGGGGTTGGTTGAACGCTTCAATGGTACCTTAAAGCTCAAAATGGCCACGATACAGGGGAGTACAGGGCTGCGCTGGCCAGACGCACTTCCTCTTGCTTTGCTTTCCACCAGAGTGACAGTTAACTCCAAGACAGGCGTTTCCCCCCACGAAGTCATATTCGGCAGGCCCGCCAATGTCTGGGGTGTCCCTAGACCTAAATGTTTTTCGGAAATTGAATATCCTTTGTTGATAGATTACCTGTATGCCTTGATTAAAGATCTCCGTTCTATTCATCAGCAGGTAGCAGACACCCTGAAGCCGCAGCCGGAGGGGCCTGGACACAGCATCAAACCCGGTGACTGGGTGGTGATAAGACGATACCAACGGAAGTCCTGCTTGGAGCCCAGGTGGTCGGAGCCAAGGCAAGTGCTCCTCACCACGCGCACCGCACTTCGAGTTGAGGGCCGGAAGGCGTGGACCCATGCTTCGCATGTCAAGAGAGTTCCACTCCCACTACCTTATGATGAATGGGTGAGAGGCGGCGTTGCTGACCACGAGACGGAGGCAGTTCCTCGTTACGTCCCCTTTTCGGATGCCTTACTGAAGGGTGACGAGCCAAATGAGAGTCAAAGGAGGCCAGCTCTGAATGCGAGTAGTGAGGCCTCCCCTGATCGTAGTGAGCAAACACCGGAAACTACATCCTCTGCTGTTGATCTCCCCATTCTGTTCACAGATCCTGAAGTGCGAGGGAGCACTCGCTATAATCTGCGGCCCAGAAAAGAGAGGAAGGAAAAGTGAGCACTGGAAGAAGGGCTGAGTTAGGGAACAGATGTGGACACTGCTGAACAGGTTAGCTCAATGGTAGGGATGGACTGCTGGTAAGAGCCCTGGTGCGCTTCGAGACATTGTTGAATGGAACACTAGGATTGCGTCTGGGCCCAGGTTCAGTGCTCCTCAGTTGCTACAGTTATGCAACTCCGTCGAGGGATTAGGGATTGAACAAAAAAGTCTACCTGTGAGGCTTTAACGGACACAGGGAGAAGATCCCTTTCAAGGGTGAAGAACCCCTCTGGCCGGTTTTGGAGTGTCTGGGACAATTTTTGTAGTATTGTTTTAGACTAGTTTTGGACTCTTAGCTAGGTGATATGTATCCTTTTGGCCGTCCTATTCCAGAGGAGGAGCAGCCTTTTGCAGCTCCCCGTAGACCAGAACCAGATTCACCATGGCGTGCTCTGCCCCGAAAGGGAAAAATAGTGGTTATTGTGCTCTTCATCATTGTATTTCTAATAATTCTGGGGATACTGCTTTTCTGGATGAAGCTTACCCGGTCCATAAGTTTGTCCCCACTCCTTTAACGTTGTCGGAGCATAATATGATTACTGTTGATTATGGTGGAACAATGCATGAGAAAGGGCTATCGTGATAATGTTTTCATTAAAACTCTGCATCATGCTCATGCTGTGTATAATGTGACAGATTGTTGGGTCTGTGGGTTGCTCCCTTCCGCTGCATACAAGAAGGATAGTTTGCTGGCACTTCCCTTGACACCTGTGAACAGTTGTGTGGGCTGGTATACTTTGATTGGCATGGTGAAATTCTTTGAGCAGACTGATTCTCTGACTCCCCGATTGCCTGGTACTGGGTCAACGTTGACAATGCGAGTACGCCCTATACCCACTTCCTCCCTTGGACGGTTGTTCACTGATGGACGTTTTGATCAGACATTCTTAGAGACATGCTCAAAGAAGGTAGAACGATTTGTGACACCCAACGACACTGACAAAGTGAGGGAAAGTTTCCTGCATTTGAACTCCTCCTTGGCCTATAGACATCCCCCTGCGACAAACAGTAGTGGTCGTTCTCTGGTGCCCCTGGCGGTTGTTGGACCTTCACCTTATTTCTGTATTTTGGGGAGAGGTCCCATTAAGGTGGGGGACAGCTCTTGCAATGTGACTGCTTCAATTTGCCTGCCCCTTAGTCCTTCATTAGTTACTCCCCCGAATATTTATTTTGTCTGCGGGAGTAATGGATACCTGTGGTTGCCTGAGGGTTGGGGTGGGGTCTGTTACCTAGCCTACCTACTTCCTCCTGTCTATGTGGCACCTTCAGATTATCATAAAACTCATCGGAGGTTTGCCATCATGCCCGGTCAGCGTAAAAGGAGGGCACTCCAGGTTGAGGATGTTGATCAGACTGACACCTCTGGGCAGCAATTCACAGATTTTTCCAAGGGTTTATTGCCATTTTGGGGTCTATCTTTAACAGTAGAGCCATTAGGCGTCTCTCGAGGGTAATGGAGAAGGTAGTGAATACGGAGGCTGATATTGCTGGCAATACGTCCGTTGAGATGCAGGCTATGAGATTATTTACGATCCAGAACAGGATGGTGCTTGACGTCATCCTCGCAGATAGGGGTGGAGCTTGTCGCGTCATCGGGACCTCTTGTTGTGTTTACATTCCAGACTCGGCACCGACTGTTAATTTAGCGGTGCAAAAGCTTCATAGGTTGGCAGCTGATCTTCATCAGGATACAGGCACTTGGTCCTTAAAGACATGGTTGTGGAGTGTCTTCTCCTCCTGGGGTTGGAAGATTTTGATGGGGATTGTAGGGATCGTTGGTGTACTACTGACTTGCTGCCTCTGTGTTTATTGCCTTCCCCCTTGTTGTTCCATGTGTGCCAGCAATATACGAGTTTCTAAACGACCAACACGACAATATCCCATTTCTAATGATGTGGAACTTCATGATATTCGTTGGTTAATGCTCATTGATGATGATATTTTTGAGTTATTGATTCCCTGCCCCTAGTATTTGCTGTGAAGACCCTTCTTTTGGTTAATAAAGGCAGCGTTTATGTTAGCCACAATCCTGCTAAAAGGAGGGTCTGATAGGTTTCATTTCCCGATGCCCCGCCCATTGCATTTACATTTATGAGTTAGCAGGATGTGTCTAACCAATGGTATATTCATTTATGCATTCTTGCTCATATTCTTCATCTAATATTCATTTGTGCGTGTTACACTATCATGTTTTCTTAGCTTAGCTTGTGTGCCACCATTTTGGAAGTGTTTCTCTCTGCGTGCGAGTCGCACTCACTCACCCCTCCCATAGGAATAGAGAAAGAAATGCTAACGCAGTAGTTTTCCCTTCTCAGCTAACTGTGATCGAAACTATAACAAATTCATTATCAGTGGTGTTCTCATGTGCTAGAGACGCTGAGGCCTGGCTCCGTGGCCTTGGGCCGAGATAAGAAGTGTTACCATCGCAGGTGCAGATGCCTCTTGTGTGAGGCCATTGTTAGCTCTTCCAGGGGTCCAGTATTTTTCCACACTGGGCGTGTTTTACTCTACTGTATCCTGATATAATGTATTACTGTGTTGGGATGGGTCAGTCCTCTCGGCGCACTCTTATGGGTGAGGTCGGACAGGGTCCTCTCATATGGGAGTTTGTGGCCTAATAAAATTGCCTTGTTCATTCTTCTCCACTGTCCGGCTGACTTATTATTGGGTAACTATAGGTGAGTGCGGTAAGTCACTCGGGTGGATTTGAGCCACGCTTATCACCTTGGACAGATCATGCCAATGATGATACTCTATCTAGGCTTTTCCGCCTTAATGAAGAGAACTCCCAAGAAGTTGGGTAGTTCTCCCACTTTCAAATGGGGGGAGGCTGTGTTAGACCTGGCATCCTTGGCATGGTTTTCCCCCTAGATTTTTGTCTTCAACACTCCTGTTTGCTGATTCAGTTTGTGCTGGCTTTAGGAATCTGCGCACTTTACCACTGCTAACCAGTGCTACAGTGCTTGTGCTCTCTCCTTAAAACAGTCCTTAATAAAGTGGCATTATCTGTGCCCAGAGCCTGTAATTTAATTGATACTAGTGGGCGTGCAACACTGCAGTGCCATCTACTTAAGTAGCAGTTTGCAAGTCTCAGGCCTGCAAGTGAAGCCTATGTGTGCAATTTGCAAAGTGGCCGAAAAAGTGGTGAATAAGCAGATCTCCGAGTACCTAGAGGTTAACCATCTCCTCAGTGACTCTCAGACTGGTTTTCGCCCGGGTCAGGGCACAGACACCGCCCTTTTGGCGGTGACTGAAGAGGTAAGATGCATCTTGGATTCAGGGGGATCAGTTGCTCTGATCCTCCTGGATCTGAGTGCTGCATTCGATACTGTGGATCATGCTGTCCTGGCCCAACGACTGGCCCTGCTGGGCATTGCAGGATCAGCCCTCAAATGGCTGCAGTCCTACCTGGAGGAGAGATCCTTTAGGATTTGGGAAAATGGGTCCAAGTCAGAGCCCTTCCCTCTTCAGTGTGGGGTGCCGCAGGGTTCCTCCCTCAGCCCCACACTGTTTAATGTCTACATGGCCCCGTTGGAGAAGGTGATAGCCCCATTTGGGGTTAAAGCTATAAGTTATGCCGACGACACGCAGCTTGTCGTCTCGCTGTCGCAACATGAGGGCAGCATGGTTGATCTCCCAGACTGTCTTACAGCCATTTCCTCCTGGATGTCCAGTTCAAAACTTAAATTAAATGGATCTAAGACGGAGATCATGCTCCTAGGCAATCAATTTACCTCTCTGCCCCCTGAGATGTGGCCTGCCTCTATGGGAGATCTTCCACCTCCTAAGCAGCAAATAAAAAGCCTAGGGATTTGGTTCGAACCCCAACTTACATTCCAGACCCATGCGCAGAAAGTGGTTGGAGGCTGCTTCGGCCTGCTTCGGGCTGCCCGGAAGGTACTTCCTCTCCTTCCCTTTCAATCTAGAAAGCTGTTAATCCAGGGTTTGATTCTGTCCAAACTGGATTACGGTAACTCCCTTTTCCTCGCAGCCCCCCTTGCTACCATCAAGACTCTTCAGCGAGCTCAGAATGCCGCAGCTAGGCTGCTGATGGGGGCGCCGAGAAGGGCCTCAGCCAAACCATTGCTGAAAGCCCTGCACTGGCTCCCCATCCAAGAGCGGGTCTCTTTCAAATCCCTCTGTATTGCACACAAGACCCTGCAAGGCAAAGGCCCTCCAGCCCTGAGAGGAGTGATCCGACCTTACAAGTCGTCCAGGGCCCTTCGCTCGGATGGAGAAAATCTTGCCATTGTCCCACGAGTGAGGAAAGCGAGAACAGGAGGCCGACGGTTCTCACTGAATGTGTCAAACAAATGGAATGCCCTCCCTAGAGAACTCCGAATGGAACCGGATCATCTGAAATTTAGAAGAGCACTTAAAACCTTTTTGTTCCCTACCACCCTCTAATCTTGCTTTGCTTGAGTTCACCTGGTTCAGATTAGGATTAGCGCTGGGACGCTCCAGGGCAGCCATGCGCTCTACAAGTCTAAATCAAATCAAATCAAATCAAATCAAATCAATTTAAACTGACAGCTCAACCTAGTAAACTAGACCCCTTGCCAGGCCCACACCTTCCTTTTTAGTACATATAAGTCACCCCTAGGGTAGGCCCTGGACAGCCCAGAGGGCAAAGTATATAAAAAAAGTAGGAGATGCTCTTTCAAGTTTTACATGTCTTGGTAGTGAAACACTTTTAAATCGATTTTTCACTAAGGCAAGGCCTACCTCTCCCATAGGATAACATTGGAATTACCTTATTACATTTAATAAGCTGTCATTTCCAAATGGAAGCAGGTAACGAGTTCATGTTTGGTGTTTTTAGAATTGCAATGAAAAATCTACCTTATGGTGAAGCCATAATTTTAGTTACAATTCTGAAAATGCCATTTTTAGAAAATTAGTATTTTCCTGCCTTTAGCCATTTAGTGGCTGAAGCCTGTCTCTGGGGCACTTGACTAGGTGTAGCTGATTGTTGGGCTTTGTGTATTCCTCCTACACAGCCACACACAACAGAGCTTAGTTGTGTCTGGATGAGCTATCACTGTTAGGATAGCAGGACGGAGCTGGGCCCAGCACTACACACAGCTAAATAGGCTGTGCCCTGCCTCCGTACAGAGGGCTGCATACTCCCTGTAGTTAGGCTGGAACCAGGGCAGGGAAGTAAGGATGACTGGGGACTTCAAAAGGAAACCTCTAGAAGCTTCACCCCACTTCAAAGGCCCAGATATAAATGTTAGACCCCATACACCAGCTCTTCAGTACACTTCTGGACCTGTGGATACTCTGCCAGGAAGGACTGTTGTGCTGCCACTCTGCTGGTCTGGCCCTGATGCCTGCTATCCTCTTGCCTGTGCAAGGACTGGTCCTGCATCTGTTGAATACAGGACCCCAGAGTGACTCCAGGGGCTAGTTGGCTGGCCTCCTGACTTGAGCCGCAGGGATAGAAGGCTCCAACAACTTTGTTCCCAGCACCTGGACTCTGTTATCTGTGAGTCTACCCTGCTGAGTCTTTCCACCCCAGTCATGGACCCTGGGGAGTCAGCCTAAGGTGCTCTGACAGCCTCTGTGAACCCAGTGGAACTGATGCATCTTCTCTGCTGCACATCACAATCCTGAGCAGAATAGACTCATCGCTGCTGCGTGGATCTTCCCCGTCTCAAAGACCTGCATTGCCTTTACAACCTCTCTGGAACTGCCACTGTGCAACGCATCCTTAGCGCAGACCCGCTCTTCCCTCACCGATGGCAGGCTAAACAATGATGCTGGATTCCACATCAGTCTCACCTCACCTCAGAACCGACGCATCGCATTGACTGCGACACATCCTCGATGCTGGACTTCGCAGCTCAAGCCCTCGATGATGAAGCAGGCTCTTACACTGCAGCCTTGCCGAATCTTGGAACCAACCCATCTTCGACACAGACCCTTCCTACATTACGCAAACCAGGATTCAAGGTAATTTGTTCAGCGGGGCTAACTGGGTCCTTGAAGCCGGTCCGCACTCCATCATGGTTGGCATGAACATGTAACTTTGTCGACGTCCGGCGTAACCAGATATCCATAGTTGGCACTCTGTCACTAAAGTATGAGTTACTTACCTTCGGGTAACAATGTATATGGTAGAGACGATTTTAGCCGCAGTTTCCTTCACATAGAATTATCCTCAGGCGTGAGACTGGATCCGGAAACTTTTTGCCACAGCCTTCGCTGCGCCGGGGGCAGGGCGGCAACACGCGACTCCGCCCAGGCGCCGTCCGTATACGTGACATGAGCAAGGTCACATAAGTCCCACCCAGGCGAGCCTACGTCAGTTTTCTTCGGAGAACTTTTCCGCACCACAATGCGGAGCCACCAGACAAAAAACTGTGGGAGCATGGGAACAGTGTGCGAAAGAGTAGATAAAAGAGAATGGAGACGACGACACCATGAGGAACAGTGCAACAATGCAGTGTCCAAAGCAAGGGCAGAAGAAAGAACAGATCAGAGCCCTGAGCAGCCACCCTGCCAGTATATAGACAGCCTTCCCTCGCTCCTCCATCCCGTGTCCCGGAGACAAGGAACATGCTTAAAAGGCATGACCCATGATGCAGGCCTACCACCCCCAGCCAGAAACAAGGAAGTGGGAGCCAATCCCAAGACAGACAGGAACAACAACCTCCAAGCCACCCAGCATAGAGGGCAACCACCCCCCAAGGAACAAGGGCAAGGCATAACCAGAGGACCCCTATTCAGAGGGTAGCCAAGGGGCCAGGGCCCCTATCAGGAAGAGGAAGGGAAGGGAAGGACAGAGACCCCCCACACATCTGGAGTAGCCAGAGCAGCGGGGCACAAGAGCACCTTAACCCCATCCTCTAAGAATCAAGAGGAGGAATGAATCGCAACCAGATGGAGCCGCCCGTCCAGAGCAAAAGAAGGCATTCACAGGAGGCGCAGCCCCCACCGGGAGGCGAGTAACGAAGACCAACCCAAGGATCCTCACAGAACGGGGAGGAAGGGCGGGCCGTGAAGGAATCTGCAGCTAGAATCGTCTCTACCAGATACATTGTTACCGAAGGTAAGTAACTCGTACATCTGATAGAGACTACTAGTCACAGATTCTGTCACGTAGAATAGATACCCTAGCAATAACCACGGGGAAGGAGGGTCTGCAAAAGGACCCCACCAGTCTGAACAGAACAGAGGGTCCCACAGGGGACCAGATCTGCGGACCAGGTAAGTAACCTCGTTCCTGCCAGGCAAGAGGAACCCCCACAAGCAGAACACTACCGACCCCAAGAGGATGTAGGAGGAAGAAAAAAGACTGAAGAGGCCCGTACACTCACAGCAGAGGAACCAAGGGCAAGGCCAGAGAGGCTGAAGCACCTCACTTCCCTACAAGGCAACAGAGCTTCCATCCAATGCCAAGACAGGAAGAGGAGGAAGAAGAAGAAGAAGCCTAGAGGGCCCAAGGAAATGAGGGAAAGGAAGGCAAGCCCCCTCCAGAAGGAGGGCAACAGGCCAGCCGGACCGGCGCCGACAGTCATAAGCCGCCAGAAGCAAGAAGAACAGGCTGGAGCCCTAGAAAGACCGGGCAGGCGACGCCTGACAAGGGAGCACACAGAATCATCCCAGCCCTCAAGACAGGAGCAGGAAGATGAGGAAAATGCCCGGACACACTACTACGAGGGGCCGCGCATACGACCTCAAGAAGCAAAAGCAACATACATAAACGCCATGGAGAACCGGCACCCTAAGGCGACCAGAACTCCCTAGCAGAGCGCAAGCTATATAACAGCTACCACTACCCCACATAAAAAACTAAAAGAGCCTCGGGGAAAGAAACCCCCAAGGAAGGCTTGTTAAGCAGCCCAAGAGAAAACAGAAGGTCTAATCTCAGGGCCAAGTCTGTACAAACAACTCCGGCAAAAACACACACACAAATGGCCGTCCAGCAGCCAACAATGCCATAGTCCCAGCAAGGAGGACTCAAATGGCCATAAAACGTGCTCCACAGCAAGGGCAACCGGCCCACAGAAAGCTCAGAACCAGCTCAACTCAGCAGTCACTGAAGAGGGGAAGGAGAAGGAGGATAGGGTGGAGGAAGAGGAGGAGGAGGGAGCCCCGCCAGGAACCTTTGGATGGCGGAGTCAGCCGGGGCATAGAATAACAGGCTGGCATCAAACGGAAGATCAATCAGCCGCTCCCGAATATTTTCAGGGAACACTCCGTCCCGAAGCCAAGTATGGCGATGGAGGGCGACTGGGGAAGCCATGGCCTGGCCTAGCACCTCCCAGATGTCCAGACCGGAGCGGAGAATAAACGCCGCTAGCTCCCGGCCATCCAACGCATGATGCCGTAAGTCCGCCTGAACAGTCTCCTGAGGAGCTGCGGATCCCAGAGACTCAGCCGAGTACCACAAACAAGAGGCCCTAGCCAGTACACACGAGGTGTTAAGGGCCCGCAGGCAGCGCTGGTCGAGGCGAACATGTTGCACACCCAAGAGTTCAGCAAGTGGGCCTTCTGGGATGGCGGAGTAAACAGTGGCGGCAGAGAGGGAGAAGCAGTCCGCAAAAGTGAATTGGCGGCAGAGGGGTGTAGGGAAAGACACGCAGGGTCACGCGGCGCCGGAAGGTGCCGGTGCAGAAGATGTTGAGGTGGCGGGACGCCTCCAAGACCCCCGTCAGGGAAGAAAGAAGCAAACCCTCAAAAGGAAGCAACAGCTCCCTCCCACCAGAGCCCTGGTGGAGAACCTCCAAGAGATGGTCTGCCGGAAAATGAGCAACCGGGTCACCCATGAGCAGAATGCCCACAGCCGTGGACACCGAGCGAGCAAAGGCCGCACCCGCCTCTGTAGGGCCCCTAGGCAGAGAAAGCAGCTCCTCTGTGGGCGACGGCTGCAGACTAAGGCGGCCGTCCCCAAAGCCTGGCGGAATGGGCAAGGGCCAGACCTGGAAGTCAGAAGGTGCAGAGGAATGAGGGACCTGCCGCTCCTGCGACGAACACCTTGGCCTCAAAAACGGCGGAGAGCCACCCTTCGACGATGCCGGTGAGAAAGACACCACACGGCGGCCAGTCTCCGAGGAGGACGACACCAAGAAGCAGCCAGCCTCCGGAGAAGAGGGAGCATCCGAAGATGAATCCGCAACTCGACCCCTGTCAGGAACCGTAGAGTCCGCCGCTTGAGGCCGGACGATAACGCCATCCTGCGACGAAGGAGACGCCAGATAGGGCCCCTCGAAGTCAGACCGCGCCAGGGACCGTAGCGGGGTCGGGTCCGAAAAGGACAAGGGGCGTCGCCGGAACGGGGCTGACTTGATCTCCGCTGAGGCAGCCGCCTGCGTGGAGGAATGAGAAGGAACAGGGGAGTGACACAAAGCCCTCCGCCAGCCTCGGGCCAGCATGTTACAGAGGTGGCCCGGCGAACCCTGTGGCGCCGCCAGGGCCGACTCAACCTCCGACTCGCCCTCTGACTTGGCAGCCGCCTGCGTGGAGGGATGAGAAAGACCCGGAGGAGGGCGAGTGGTCCCCTTCCAGCCTGGACCAGAGCAGGATGAGGAGGGTCCACCGACCCCTGTGGCGCCGCCCGGTCCAGCAAGTGCCGGCGCCGTAGCGGCGTCACCTCGGCTTTAGACAGAACCACCTTGTCAAAGGACAGAGAGGGACTCGGGATGCAACCCAAGCCCCGGCAAGGCAGAGACGCCGTGGCCTGACGTAGGGACCCCGGAGAGGCCGCACCCCAACAGCACCACATCCTCCATGCCTGGATCCGAACCAGTTGGCGCTGGGGCGGAGGGCCCCAGCGCAAGGCAAAGGATCGACTGACACCCCAAGAGGGGAAGGAGGATGAGACGCCAGCAAGGCCTGCAAAGCTGCCGCTTATGTCTCCATATGGACTCTCGACGCCCCATCACCGGGAAACGTGGATAGGAGGACACACGGGGCCGCATCACTCGCGGAGAGTCCACGCCCCTGGCAGGCCGGAACCCAGCGCCCGGGGACAAACTGCGACACTTACCCAACCAGGGAGCGACGCTCTTGCGACATCGGAGAAGGGCGAGGATGACGACCACGGCTGTATCTGAAGCCATCTGCCGAGGCTGATCGAGGGGAGGAGGTCGACCTGGAGAGACGCGCCGAGAAAAGTATCATCCGGTGCTCCCGCCGCAACTTCGGCCTCAAGTGTTGGCACACCTCACAATCAGTGGTGCAGCGATCCTCCCCAAACACCACATACAAACGAGGTGAGGGTCCGTTGCAGACATAAGAGGCTCACACGACGTGCAAGTCTTGAAGCCCGAAGGCATTCGCACACTGTTCCACCAAAAGAAGAGACAATGAGGAAGAAAAAAGGGGCCAAAAACAGGCCCGTAGCATGACCGGATCCGCGTTGCATGCGGAAAAGGAAAAAACTGACGTAGGCGCGCCAGGGTGGGACTTATGAGACCTCTCTGATGTCACGCATGCGGACGACGCCTGGGCGGAGTCGCGTGAAGCCGCCTGCCCCCGGCGCGCAGGAATGCTGTGGCAAAAAGTTTCCGGATCCAGTCTCACGCCTGGGGATAATTCTACGTGAAGGAATCTATGGTTAGTAGTCTCTATCAGATAAAATTATATTGCATATCTTCTGTTCTACTAATTAGATTTTTGTCCTTCTGGTCTTGTTAATTTGTTAAAAATTGCTCTATTTTTCTAATACGGTATTGGATAATTTTTTGCTGTTTTCCCTTTATTACTGTTTGAAGTGTTGCACAAATACTTTACAAATTGCCTTGAAGTTAAATCTGACTGCTCTGTGCCAAGCTACCAGATGGTTGAGCACAGGTTAATTTAGAGTTGGCGTGTGCCTCACCATGATGAAGATTGTCATTGCTGATTGATAAGGGCTCATGGCCCATTCAACCAATAACCAGGTTTCTCACAATGCGGCCCATGTGGGCCTGGTTGTCTGAGTACCCTTCAGGGGCCACACAAAAGTACTTACCAATCATGACTAATGCAGAAACATCAGTTGTAATGTTGGTTTCCTCCCTTAATCCAGACAGGAGCTCCCTATCTGTTGAAGGCTTTGTTAAACGTTTAACTGGTAAAGGAGTTTCCCCACAATTTAATTGAATTTTGAATCATATTGTGATTCTGTATGAAAATAGCAGATGGGGCTGTCCTAATGAAGGTAAATTTCAGAGGCTCGTTGACACAGTATCTGATGTGGTGAGTGTTTCCTGAAGAAGGGAGTGAACTAATTGTATAGTTATTACAAGTCCACCTTACTCTCTTGAAATATTTCACTACATATTAGCCTGCTCAAAATCCTGCAAATTGTGTACCATATGATCAATAGGAAGTCTGTATTCAAGAACATGCATTATGATTTGATGGGTGATTGCCACATGTAGCCGAGTTTGCTAGAAGGAGTCAATTGAGGCCTGCGGGACCCATCTGGCCAGTGTTAGTGGGATATATATATATATATATATATATATACTGCACCAACACACACATAATTTTACTGTATCTCAGGGACAATAGTTAATGGCACAGTTAGTGCCTGTACAGGCGCCTCCCATTCAGGAAATAAGTACAGACGTATTATGGGACATATGAGTCCTGTTGTCCAGTTGGATCCCAGTGAGATGGTCACCATGTGCGTGCGAGGTTCTGACACTTGTATAACCATAATGAATACCACAAAATGTGAAAGTGGTTACAAATTTGGAAACAGGCATTGCTAACGGACTCCTTAGCAATGTCCATTAACAATGCCATTTTGTTCATTTTCTTAAGTATGTCATCAGTACAGTGTTGCTAGTTTTTTGCATAAAAAAATTCAAATTTCTAAAATCCAATACAGTTCTAAATAAAATAACTGGCTTCAATACTGGAAAAAGAGGAAAGTTCATAGTCGAGCGACAAGGCACTATCACACCTTATACTGCAACTGATCCAGGAAGGCCTTTACATCAAGCTTTGTCTTTGGCATTAATGGCTTTTGAGCCTGTGGACCATGCCTAAGGGGAATCACATGTAGCAAATTCATCTTTTGGAAACCAGGCTTTAGAAACTGGTTTGGTTTCCGTACAAAACCAGAGCTTAATTTTAACCCCAATTATTTGCAGACTTCTTCCTGAGATCCTCAGATACCAAGGGGGAAAATGCTTCGAGTATTACCCCTGCTCATGAGATTTATGCTTTATAAAGTGTGGAGGAGATCATCCTCATCTAGGTATAAGCATTTGAAAAATGTGACCAGAATAAGGCTTTTATTATTAGCAATAAATAGCCTCTAATTGTATTTTTGCGGTGTAAAATCTATCAGGTTTACATGTCCATTCGTTGTTCCTATCCGAATGTATACATTAGCTGGAGTAGTGGCCAGATATCTTTGGGAGTCCGGTGATCTATTGTTACTTCCACCGCGCTTTTCAGAAGTGAAACTGCCAATGTCCGTTCTACAGGACTACTTGCATTTAATAAGGCACCCTGCTTCTTCTTTGTCAAACAACTTTCTTCCTGTTATAATTAGCTTTTGAAACTTAACCTTTCTCTTCCTTTAGGCTAGGCAAGCATCACCAGGTTGTCGTTTTTCACTCTCCTGCCTGCCATACTCGCAGTTCCTATGATACTCAGTACATCCTCTCTGCTGTCTTTTTGTGAACCTCTACTCTGCCAAGAATCCTGTGAAGAATGGAGAGAAACATCTTCAGTATACTGATACCTTTTGGGCTTTCTCATTTTTTCAGTGTTCTCCAAACTACAACCAACCCCTCTAGACTCATGTAGTGGAGAGATTCAGTTCTGGTTCTATCTCAAGCGGTCTGCAATTTCTTGGTTTCTGGTGCTTCCTCTTTTACTGTCCCCTTTGCCTCATTCTTAGATGTGAGCTACAACCAACACCTCTAGACTCATGTAATGGAGAGATTCAGTTCTGGTTCTCTCTCAAGCGGTCTGCTATTTCTTGGTTTCTGGTGCTTCCTCTTTTACTGTCCCCTTTGCCTCATTCTTAGATGTGAGCTACAACCAACCCCTCTAGACTCATGTAGTGGAGAGATTCAGTTCTGGTTCTCTCTCAAGCGGTCTGCTATTTCTTGGTTTCTGGTGCTTCCTCTTTTACTGTCCCCTTTGCCTCATTCTTAGATGTGAGCTACAACCAACCACTCTAGACTCATGTAGTGGAGAGATTCAGTTCTGGTTCTCTCTCAAGCGGTCTGCTATTTCTTGGTTTCTGGTGCTTCCTCTTTTACTGTCCCGTTTGCCTCATTCTTAGATGTGAGCTTTGTAGGTCAAAAACCCAAGTTATCTCGACCTACGTTTGCATAGGTTTCTGAAATAATTTTGGGAAATTCACATTTATGCTCATTTAAAGGACTCACCCCCAAACACTGGTGTAAAGCCAACAACGCCACCTCACCTTGAAGGTTACTATGAACTATTAAAGAGATAGTTTCAAAGTAACTTATCAACTTCATGCCCGATTAAATCCCTGGACCGGCTAGATGTTAACTTTGTATTTGTTTAAGGACATCCAGTGATACCACTACAGAGGGTATTCCATGTCTAGCGGTACATATGCTTGCAGATACAGTTCTTCATGTTTTACAATCCTCTACAGGTGGTTGCATAGAAAAGGGAATGCACACAGTCCATTTGTTATGGTTAACTTTGAGTTTTGCACCGCATAGACCACTTCCAATTGATTCGTTTTAGAAGTGATACACATTTTATTTTCATCTTGCTTGGTGGGCAATTTGACCATAACTGCATTTATTTCTGTCTTTGTTACTTCAAGTATCAGTTAGGGATAATTAAGGCAGCCGTAGAACACCATTAAGTCATATTTTCCTATGCTTACTGTTTAAAATATGTGCTGATAAAGGGGGAAAACAGCTTTAGGTGATTTACCCAAGTTAAGTGCTGGTCAGAACTTAAAAATACTGGTTATGCCAGTAAAAATATGGCCAGTTAGCAACCCTGATTAACATTAAATACTTCAACTGGGGAAAGGAAGTGCAGCCACACGAGAAGAATAAACAGTTGAACCTGCAGACAAGTGTGTGCCAAAACATTCTTGTTTACATTATCAACGCTAACATGTGGACTGTGCTATAAAATGTGTTTCGTGGTCATGAAAATGAACAACCCTCTCCACTTGCTGAAATATGGCAGGGAGGATGTGTTCCACTCCCAATATTCCTAACTGGAACCCCCTTGCCCCCAGCTATTTCGTAGCCCTATTAGCATGTTGCCATGACTCTACTGATGATTGCTGTATTGACATCTGAGAGAGATTTTAAAGTCTGTCATTGGCCAGTCTGTAATTCAGGTAGTTACCTAAAGGAAACACCTCTATTTCTGCAGTGAGCTTATACCTATTTTCATGTTATTTTATTGTTTATTTATGGCTTGTGTTAGAGGCATTTTGAAAATAATGACATGTTGGGCTTTTCGGCCAGTGGGAAACTTGTTATAGCGTGGCTGTCCAGTCTAGTGAGTTTTAATATTAGAACAATGTAAATTCATTTTTCATCGTTGAAAGAGCAGAAAGCTAGAATATAGCACTATATATAATGTTTATTGCTAGTAATTTGGCAGAAGCGATAAAAGCTATTCAAAAGCAACAATACAATGTGATATGTCACGTGCGAACAATGCTGTATCCTGCTACAGTTTTACACTCACCGATTGTATGCCATCTCAAGCCTCCCCCCACAGTATATGCCAGATGTGCGCAGGCATTTTGGATTTGCAAAAGGTCAGATTCTCAACCTTGGGATGAATGCTATCACAAAAAGGCCTTTTGGAATGTAACAAACCCAAATTGCAATTCGGTAACAAGTACCGAATCGCAATTTGGGTTTGTGACTAAATACAGAATCAGTACTTGGAAATGGCGTTTTAAGGGGATCCCTTCCAAATAATGATTCAGAATGGGATGTATTAATGATTTGTAACCGAAATCTGGTTACGAAAATTATAATATTTTACTGAATACACAAATGTAGTAGTTACATTTTCTCAAATGAAAAGGGGTCCCAAGAGACCTCTTCCCATTTGTGAATGTTGACAACAAAATTTTTTAAGAGTAGGCAGTGGTCCCATGGATTATTACCTACTCTTACAAATTGCTACCTAAACTTTTTTTTGTTGTTGTTAAAACTCATCCCATTTACCTTTTAGGAAATTGGGCTGCATTTAAAAAAATGTTTGCTTTATCTAAAAGCAATTGCATACATGGTGGTCTGCTGACTCCAGCAAGCCACCATCCATTTGATGGCTGTGAATCATATAGGGTCGTAATTTGTGACCTACCTCATTAATATTTATGATGACGTTTGAACAGCGACCCACTATGATTCTGTATTTGGCGACCCAACTTATTATCGGTTTGCAAACAACATGCATTTATCACAACCTCTGTTTCTTTGAAGCCATGTTGCTGTATCTTAACAAAAACTACCCTACTTAAGGCTACCTATTCACAAAACTAACTCCAATAACAAACAGTAAGTACTAACACTGAAATAATCACTAATCTTATGTTCCAGAGTATTGTGCCTCCCAACGTAAAGTACTTCAATGTCTCGCCAGGGTAGTAAATGCAATTGCAGTACAATTACAACCTAACACCCATGCAATTTGTAGACCTACATCTTTGCATGACATATGTTAAATTTATGCCAGCCTTGGGTGAAAACTGAGGACGCAATACAAATATCACAGGTATGAAATTTCAGTTCAGAAACATATTTATGTGGTAATTAAAGTCTTCAAAACATGGAGTAAAAAGTAACAACTTTTGAAGTAATATATGCTCAGTACTAATTGTTGGTAAAGGAACTGAAAACATCTTAAAAAATATTAAAACAATATATTAAAATAAAAGTATCTGAAATAAGTATTGTGACATTGTGGTTTTTGCTGCTCCCTGGCATCCTCAAAGCACTGAATTATTTTCTCAGAGGTGTTTACGGTCCATTCATATACTTTACAGGTGTATCTTTGCTGGTATTATCACCTGCATTTGATAGTACCGTTGACCATAGATTTCGATCTTCAGACTTTGCTTTCCATGAGCTCTGAACACTGGTTCCTCTTTTGTATCCAGTATCTGTCATGATTTGATGAGCTTCAAGACCATTACCTGTCAGCAGTTGCACTGCTTTCGCATGCAAACACTGGTTGATGTAAATGCAGCTTTACCCTGCTTTTCTACTCATTACTCCTCACACTGCATCCTTCTTAAAAGACCTCTTGGGCTACCACACATAGGAACTTTCAGCCTCCTCCACAGACAGTTTCATTGGTTGAACACAGAAGTAAGCGCAGTCTCTCTGCAATTTGGAAATACATAATTTCAAAGAATTTACAGGACACATTGCACTTGCTGGATGGGAATAAATGTGCCTTCTTTTTTAATATCGAAGTTTTTCATTTGCATTCTGATGGATTTTTGTTAATTCATTAAAAGTTCAATTTGCATACTCTTAGTTGTTTTTATCTACTTGGAAGGTGTTGACAACTCTTGTAATCCTTCCATGCCACGACTTGCAAGGTGTAGTTGGGTATAAAAAAAAAACGTTGTACTTAAGTGATATTGGACCAGTCCTGTGCTGATACAAATTATTTTCTTAAACTAGTATCTTTGCTTTCTCTACACGGTTTCTGTAACATTGCTACCAACATGTTAAAAGGAGCAAACACAGTATCTTTGCCTTCTCTATGCTGTTTATTTAACATTGCTACCAACATACAGCATCATGCATGCTTTTAACCGATCTGCTAAATGGAGGGTTTTTGAGCTGTCTTTTTAGGCCAGCCCTAAATGAGATTAGGTCTTGGCTGCTATAACATTCCCCCTCAGCATCCCATACCTCTGCATAAAAATGTCTCAAGAGGCTGTAGTTTCATCTCAAAGTGTGACTTGTGTCCATTTTCTGCTGTCTCTAAATATTTGAGTTGCCCATTTTGTTGCAGTTCTAGTGTTGCATTCAGACTTCTGCTCTTCAAGTACATCAAGTTCATGTACAGCAAAGATTTGCTAGCGTTTTGCAGGCATCTGTTTATGCTTCACTTGAATTGCTTATCCATTCATCAATGGAGTGTGTCAAATTAAACTAAAAGATATTTGTTGGGCCCTTTAAAAAAACGATACATTTCTTAGACAATTTGCCACAGCTGCTACTCAACTCTAAGTGACTGTGATATTAAACTGGGAATTGATTGTTAATTACATTCTGAGGATTCCTGTTGTAGAAGACGCCATTGTAGAATAGGAATTTCTTTGTGTGAGTAGGTTCTGCATGTATCCAGGGGTTTCATTTTAACACTCGTTTGCTTAGTCTAATACATTTTACCTTTGGGTACCAACAATTTGAACGGTATAACACTTAAAAGCTTATTAAGATAATAACATACACGGTATACTTAGTAAAAAAATAAACAAAAATAAAAACTCACAGAAATCTTACTGTAGTGTACACTTGTAAAGACTAAACACAAAAGAAACTACTTAGGCATTAAGATGCAGGGGAATATGGATAGTACAGATGCTTCAAAAGCAGAATATTATACAGCATAATAATTGAATACAAAGGTTAGTAAGACAGTTACAGCTTGTAGAATTTGGAACACGCTGTGCAGACGGCTTTTACTAGCTACTACAGCTCTCTGCTTCTTCGTAGTCTTCAATGGCGCTCTTACATTGCAATGCTCTAAAAGAATGTAAAAGCAAGATTCATTGGTGCTAAGAATACTTGTTCATTTATGTACGCACATTATTAAAGTGATAGTAACTTGGAAGTATTAGTTTGGGGACAACAAATACTTTAATCGTTAAAGTGAGACACTAACTGTGTTATTGGTTTTCAGACAAGAAATTTGTGATTTTCTCATCCATGTCTCTTTCCTCGTTGTACCCTTGCCAATCCCTTCCCATCATTTGACCATACTGATAACCCTGGAGACTTTACATCACAGTAGGTGCTGTCAATAGTTGGTTGTGAGAGGGTACTGTTCCTCAGGATGTTGGCTGACAACAACATGAATCCCACAGTAGTATAAATTAGTCTGGGGTTATTTGCATCCGGGATAATAGAGATCTTACAAAAAGATCCTGAGGTGCTGACATACATTGATGACATGCATATCACAGACAATTTAAATGAGCACGTAGATACGGTGGACAGAATTGTGAACGTTCTAGCTTGACATGGATACGAAATAAATTTCTGAAAAATAAAGATTACATTCCTTAATGTGATCTTCTTAGGATATGAATTATCCAAGGAAGGCAAAGGATTGGCACCAGATCTTGGGGTGTAATATGCTACATTACTGCCCTAAATATACTGAGAAAATTACAAGCCCTCATTGATTTCTTAAATTTTAGAAGACCTTAATTGGCACCCTATGCAGCGTAAGTGAAGACTTTGTATGAATTAACAATGCCCATTTTCTACAACAAATTGGATGGACACACAGCTATTATATATGGACTACAAGCAGCAATACTTTAGACAATATGGGGTAGATGTATCAAGATTCCATTTTGCGATTTCTAAATAGCGATTTTTAAGGAATCGCTATTTAGAAATCGCAAAATGTAATGTATGTAGAAAATCGCTATTTTTTTGCGATTTCTTAGTCTTCCTTATTTGCGAATTCGCAATTTGCAAATTCGCAATTAAGGAATCATTTCCCATGCATTCCTATGGGCCAGGAGGCCCATAGGAATGATTGTGAAATAATTCTCAATTTGCGATTCGCAATTTGCTAATCGCAAATTGAGAATTATTTCAAGGGTGCAGGGGTGTCTCAAAGACACCCTGCTGCACCCCTGAAATGTACATGTGTGTGCATATGGCGCACATACATGCCCTATGGGCATGTATGTGCGTCACATGCCACCTTCACAAATGCCAAATAGGGCATTTTTTTAAAAAGAGATCGCAAATTACCACCAACTACAAGTTGGTGGTAATTTGCGATTTCTTAACCCAAATTCGCAATTTCTAAAACCTACATACATCGCATTTAAGGAAGCGCAAAATTTGCGATTCCTTAAATGCTTAGGCAAAATAAGGAATTGCAAATTTTTGCGATTCCTTATTTTGCGATTTTTTGATACATTTCAAAAAATGCAAATTCACAGAATTCCGGCCATTGTGAATTGCAAAAGGCTTGATACATCTACCCCCAGATCTCCAGGCATGGGACAATAAAATTTTTGTAATTAGGGTTGTTTCTAGCGTGTCAGGCTTTACTTATGTAGTACAGAATGAGAGACAGACAAACCCCAAACCACACTTATACTCCACAGCAGAGGAATGCTCACTCCGACTGAGAAAATAATCAAAGCTGTGCAAATGCCCATGTTCAAAGAGTGTCCTCTGGTGTATGGCAAACAGATTATCAAAGTTTTTCGTATACCTACATTACAGGCAGCTACAACAGCAATTATCACTAATATGTGTGCCTCACACCTGCACGTCAACTTAAAAGGTTAGAGTCAGGGTATGGAAAGGGCCACGGTTGAAGTTCATTTTAGCTTGTTAATTAAATGATATGCATCACAATTGAGTGCAGGGTGTGGGTAATGGTCAAAAATATAATGTGGGCACGCGTATGGCTAGGCTTTGGATTTAGTGTGGGACCAGCGGCTGTTGTTAAGATTAAGTTTCTGTGTATTTAGAAAAACAATAAAGCTACAAATATAATTTGCAAAAGAATGGCATGTTCATTGAAAACAGATACACTTTGTCAACTGAAATGTTTTAACCAAATAGTTTTCATTGAAATGTCCTCTTTAATACATGGTATGCGAAAATCTGAATTTCATGCTGACAATGTTATCTGAAACTGAATTCCTCCGAAATGTAAGAAATTACAAACCTCTTCCATTTTGAGTGTTTTTGACACTAAATACTCCCTATACATGCACCAATCGCTCCTACATCTGTGCCCCATGTGCCTTCTGATGCGCATCTAGACTATATCTCCCTACGACCAAGGTTAGCCCTCATGTGATACTCTTTCTGTGCTCCCTGAACCACTTACCCACTCTAAGTGGTGCAGGCCATGTGCCTTCAAATACCAACTGCCCTCTCTCGGTGCCCAAAGATGAGCCTTCAGTCAATAACCCAGACACTATTTTTGCCCTACCTGTTGTATCTCTAAATGTAGGCTGCCTTCTTTTTGTATCCTATTTGAAAGCATTTGAATGCTCTCTCTTCCCCCAGACATTATACCCCCATCAGTTGCCCTTCCTTTGACACAACCAACATTTTCTGCTCTTAGTGCCACCAGACAGACATTCCATGTGTTGCTGATTCCACACATGAAGCCACTGTTAATATGCCCCACCCCTAATTCCATCCTTTATGCCTATAATACCTGTGTTCCACTCCAACACCAATAACCCTTTTAGGTTCCCTCTGATGCCCTAGAAGATTGCTTTCCATTCCCATCATCATTTTCTCTGTCAGTCGACTCAACAGTATGTGTCTCGGTTGCCTATTATCTGTGCCCGCACCTTCAGCCACTGTTTGCAAGTATATTTCAAGCGTCTCCTTCCTCTGTGACCCAGGTGCTGCCTTCTTCTGCCTCAACCAATTACCACCAGGTGTCCCTTTCTGACTCATATGCTCATCTCCAAAAGCACCCCCTCATTTCCGAAAGACTTTTTGAGAAAGAGTTTAGTATTATCAGCATATTTTCATACTGACATTTCTGAGCTTGGGAAAGGTAGTCCAGTATCAGAATGGATTGACCTGGATTTTAAATCCAGTTGAGCAATGAAATATTCTGCACTTCGAATCCAAAGTCAGCCATATATGTTGGCTAGCATCAGTCCCGGGAAAAGGGGACTGGGATAAGAGGAAAAACACATTCATTGGATACCACCAGTCTGAATCATCTTAATGGCGTCTACTGGGTCAGAGCTGTTATCCAAAGACAAAATAAATATCTTTAGTACCGTATCGATGTATTGCAGCATCTAACATGTTCCAAAACTGTTAGAAATTGGGTTACTGGTTGATTGGGTTGTGAGCCCCGTCAAGCAGCAACAACAATCTTAGTCCGGGTAAGGCACAAGCAAACCCCATATTAAACTGTGCTCAACCCTCTGGTAGCTTGGCACAGAGCAGTCAGGCTTAATTCAGAGGCAACAAGTTAAGTATACGTACAATACTTCAAACAGTGAAAACACCACACAAAAGAATCCCACACCAGATTAGAAAAATAGAGCAAAATGTAATACATAAAACAAGACCAAAACGACAAAAATCCAATCGGTAGCACTGGAGTTCTGAATTTTTAAAGAATAAACTGTAAAATAGCGCCAACCATGTCTATCTGGTCACGCTGGACCGGGTCAAAGCAGAAAAGTCAGCCCGACTGAGATGGAGCACAAGTCGGATACAGTGCCAGATTAGTCTAGCTGAAGTTTTACCTTCTCACGTTTGTACCAGAGAGTCCCATTCATGTTAGAAAGGGTCACGAATAGCAAGGAGAGTGTTGCTGGCAGTAGCTGGCATGCTGTAAAGAGCAGGCTGGACATCGCGAACAGGCTGGAGCTTCACATTGGTGGTCTCCCATGGACTGTCGAAGCTGCTGTGCAAAGAGACTGGCTGGTGGCGGCTCGTGCTGGATTTCAGTGTGAGCAGCAAGGTCTTCATGTGAACAGGCCTGTTTGCAGTTGCAAAGAACCCAAAAGCTGAGCCACACCAAAGGTCCAGGCCCTATGGGGCACCACTTGCGGGTCCAAAACTTGCCACAGCTTGTTCCAGGATATGGTTAGGGAGTATTTTATGGGTCCGAGGCTCAGATCAGGAGTACAGCAGATTCACTTTTAGGGTTCTGGGTTAAATATGAAGTTGCAGGTCCTGTTCTTCTTCCGCATGCAAGAGGGCAACAGGTCAGCAAAGCAGGGCAACAGTTTCTTTAGAGCAGTACTCGAGCAGAGTGGAAATTCTTTCCACAGCACAGTAGCCATTCTTCTAGGCCAGATAATCCACAGGTCCAGAAGTGTACTTAAGAGTCGGTGTCTGGGGTCCTTCGTTTATACACTGTTGTGCCTTTGAAGTGGGGATAAGCTTCTAGAGGCATGCTTTTGAAATGCACAGATGCCCTGCCTTTCTGGGCCTGGCTCTAGACTAAATACAGGGAATATGCTGGCCTTTGTGTTGATGCAGGATGCAGCCTATTTAAGTTTAAGTAGGGCTGTGCCTAGCTCCTCCCTACCATCCTTACAGTGATTGCCCATCCAGCCACACCTACTCTCCCATTGTGTGTGGCTGTCTAGGATGAATACACGAAGCCCAACTATCACCCACACTCAGTCCCGTGACCAAAAAAACAGGCTGAAGGCACCAAATGGCTAAGGCAAGAAAATGTAAACTTTTTAAAAGTGGCATTTTAAGATTTGCAATTTAAAATACGCCTTCATTTTAGGATTTGAATTGTGATTCCAGAGCTAATAAAAACATGAGCTGGTCACATATTCCCATTTATCTTATGGGAGAGATATGCCTTGCAGTAGCGAAAAATGAGTTAAAGAGTGTTTAACTACCAGGTCATATAAAACTTTAAAGTATATGTCCAACTTTTTTAATACACTGCACCCTGCCCTTGGGGCTGTTCAGGGCCTACCACATGGATGACATATATATTAAAAAGGAAGGTTTGGGTCTGGCAAAAGGTTTATTTTGCCAGGCCAACATGTCAGTTTAAACCTGCACACACACAGGTTGCGGTGGCAGGCCTGAGACATGTTTAAAGTGCTATTTAAGGCTCTCTATATTGTCTATATGACAATTCACAATGCAGGACCGGAATGCTTGAAGAAAACCTTCCTGGCTTACACGCCCAGCAGATTTCTTCGCTCAGCAGATGCCAATCTTCTGATGGTCCCTAGAACCATGAAAGCCAACTGTGGTGACAGAAGCTTCATAGTTGCCAAATCCAAACTGTTGAATTCTCATCCCTTGCAGATTAAGGCAAGTCCCACGCTGCTATCATTCAGAAAACAAATAAAAACTTGGCTCTTCAAGCAATAGGCTTTGTCACCAGCTCTTTGCTTACCCTCCCAGCACATAGTGACGAGACACCTATGGGTATTTGTGCGCTTTACAAGTTGTTAAAATAAATAAATACTTAAGTGTGTGGCACAACCAGTGCTGCATGCCCGCTAGTAGCATTATAATTACAGGCCCCGGGCACATACAGTGCCACGTTAATAGAGACTTACAAGTCAATTAAATATGGTAATAATATATTTCCTAGTCTTAAACAGTCTTATTCTCAAGACAACTCTGACATTCCTGGAACCTGAACATAAATTATATATGTATAAGCATTATAAATCGTCTTGGAAGACCAGTGGCAGTGTTTGGAGCGACGGCGGAGCACTGAGGATCCCCAGGGAGGCTGGATGCCACGTCAGAGGTGAGCCTGGCAGGGGTCCTGTACCCGGCGATACTGCTTGTAGCGGCGGCTGGGTCTCCGTGTGTTGTGGAAGGCCCGGTGGCCGCAGGGGCTCCCGCTTGTCCCGCCTGCAGCAGTGGAGAGTGACGGGAGGTGGATGACTGACCGCTCCAGATAGTACAGACGGCATCCCCCCTCCAAAATAGACCTGCTGATACCGGGGTCTGATTTTACGAAGCCCACGAGGGGATTACACTAGCCTGCCTGAACTTAAAATGGTGGCCCAGTGATGACGGTCTACCAGCAGTAGAGGCATGGAATGGCTGAGTGGGGGTCGTGCATATGTGACTATGATTTGCAGGCGCCCAGATGGCACTCTACTTTGGAGCAGTGCATGCAAAGTTGGAGGAGCAGTGACCGTCTGATGGGAACCTTTGCCTGACTCCAAGGTGGTGTCTGGGAAGTAACACCGAGATACAGTGGAGAACCAGAGCTCCAGTTGAAGAGGCACAGCAACATACTGGGAATGAAGGCAGATGCACAATCATATAGTCTCCTTAACTTCTACGCTATCTGGGTGAGCACACTACCACCCCCCTCACCCCTCCCCCCCATGGTGAGTGTGCCAACTCAACATCGTGCGCAGCCTGCAGTCATTACAGGACTCTATGGCCCAAACCTTAGCTCAGGGGATGGTCGGCAACATAAAACTACTCTGCACAATGCAGCAATTCATTGAGGGAAATCAACCTGTGTTGGCAAGGGGAGTCCTCTGAGGTACCCTTATGCCACTGAAAAAGGTGATCCTTCTTTACTATCAGCCCGGATTAGCTGATGGACAGAGGCGCGTCTCTAAAGAGGTGTCATCCTCGCGGGCAGTAGTGGAGCTGATCTCCTTCCTGTGGGAGTTTGGATCACTTGTTTAAAATCATTTGGACTGCCTGACCTCGAGATGACTGCCACAGTGTTCCCTACCACGTTGTGCTACTCCTTGAGAAAAAACCGGACTTAGTCCAGACCTCGTACACATTCCCCATCTGGCCTATCCTTCACGATACTGAATCTGTGAACCTGCCTCTGACCATGGAGACCTAGCTTTTTTGCTGATGCCCGGTCGAGCTACTTGATAGCAATAGAGGACATGGGCTGTGGACGACCCCTTCGGCCGTCACCTACCCAGCCGGACATTGGGCAGACCTCACTTCGGCTCTCTGTCGTACTCCACCTCATTCCCCTTTACCCCAACCACTTTCTCTGTTATGCTCCATTTATCCATCCTCGTTGCTCTCTAATTGTTTTCTCTTTGAGACCTAGCCGCTTGACTGAAGCCCAATAGAGCTACCTGTTAGCTATAGAGAGAGATGGGCTGTGGACTTCCCCCTCGGCTGTCACCTACCCAGCCAGACTTTGGGCAGACTCTCCTTCGTCTCTCCTACACCTTACCCCACCCCCTTACCCTTCTAAGCTCTTGAAATGTTCTCTTGTAACTGATGTAATTTTGTGGAACCTTACGTAAAGCGCTACGATACCTCCGGGTCTAGCCAGAGCTATATATAAAACTCAAATAAATAAAATAAAATAAATAAATTATGTCATTCCCTTCTCTAACAAGATAACTCCTGTTTGTGTGAACAATCTGTTTCAAACTTATGTTAAGAGTTGTTTATGTATGAAATTAAGCTATATATCACTCAGTTACTAAAAGACTCCTTGAGATTAGATCAATCGTTGGAAGAATTGTCAGTTGATATCCAGCGGATCCATAGAGACCCCTTCAGGAGGAATCCTCAAAGAACAAAGCCGAGGAAAATATTAATCAATTTCCATACCTACACTCTCAAAGAGACTATCTTAGGCCTGGCCCCCAAACAGAAGTCTTTGAGCGGCAAGGGTTTTAACTTTCAAGTTAGATCTGACCTCTCGAGTGCTACGCTAGACAAACAATGGGAGTTTGGTAGAAGGCTTGAGGCTTTCAGGAGCTTAGGGGCAGGCGCCCAGTTCGTTTTCCCGGCAGCCTTAAAAGTCATACATAATAATACAATGCACAACATCAGGTCGGTACAGGCTGCTGTCCTTGGGGAGAGACAAAGATAAAAGTAAGTGGTCATCAAGTTAAACCAAGAAAAACCGGTTGGAGAGCAGTATTCCCTTGGGAAGAGGAGTTTGCTTAATCTTAAGAAGTGATGTAGGAGATATAAATGAAAAGAAGGAAATAATAATAAATAAATAAAAATATATATATATAAATAAATAATGAATCATCACACATATTTTAGGTTATAATAAGATTTAGCACTTCTAATTTATATGATTCTGTTTCCTCTTTGTCTGAAACAGTCATGATCTTTCTTCTTTATTTCTTCCTCCCGCTAGGTATGATTAAAGGATTAAGCTCATATAGGACGGGAACTCAGTAAGGGGGCTATCTTCTGGATTCTCCAGATAGATAGAGTAGGGGTTTCCCATGGGTGGGGGGGGGAGGGTGCAAGGGTGGTCGGGGGGATACCAGGGGGTACATTTTCTTTAAAAAGTCCACATTTATTGCCCTTGGCTTTTGCTTAGGAGAGTTATGCATTTGAAGGCGAACATCAGTGCCAATATTAAGGGTCCTAATGTTTGGGATATAAGCTGTGGGGTGAAGGAGAGGATGTTTTTATGGAGAAGTTAAAAATTCTCTCTTGGAATATAAATGGTCTGCGCACTAGTCCAAGAAAGTGGAAAATATGGCAGTATCTGCGTGACTCAGACGCTCAGATTCTTGTAATTCAGGAGACCCATCTTACAGAGACTGAGATCTCCTCTGTCGTTAAAAAGATCAGGTGGGTCGACATCTGTGTGTCTACTACACAATCCTTAAACTCCAGAGGGGTTGCGATTATCTTTAAAAAATCGTTAAAAGCAAGGCTAGTCAATAGATCCAGGGGGGAGATGGCTTATTGTCTCTGTTGTGATTGCCGGGGCTCCGGCTACTATAGTAGGTTACTATGGGCCTAACCATGATGACCCTTCAGTTTTGAATACCGTATTCTCTCACCTGCTTTCTTGTCCGGAGCCAACGATACTGGCCGGAGACTTTAACATAGTCTTAGACCCTAAATTAGATAAATCCCCCGTTAGTAGATCGATAATCCCATCTAAAACAAGGGCCTTTTTACTTGACAAAATGAAGGAATTTGGTTATGTAGACATTTGGAGACTAAGATCTGGGCTTCAACAAGGCGTTTCATTCAATAATTATAAATACCATCATAAGTCGAGAATTGACTACATTTTGATCAGTCAGCAACTAGTTAAACAGGTACTGAACATTTCTCATCTCCCTTTCCATTTATCAGATCATGCAGCTATATGTTTAGAACTAGGTGGGCTGATGAAAAACCCGCCCAGAATCTGGTTGTTTGACCGTTCACTACTTACTGCTCCCAATGATATCACTGTTCTAAAAGCTGAAACACACATTTTTTTTGATAACAACATTGGGTCCGCTACCCCAGGCTGTGTATGGGATGCATTCAAAGCCTTCTTGCGAGGCCTAATAACAAACAAGGCCTCATATAGAAATAAGATCTATAGAGAAACTATTACCCTATTAGAAGCTGATATGGTTAAGGTGCAAAAGAAAATCTTGTTACATCCAACAGCTCTACCAGAAACCTTGAAAAGTTGGCAAGACGAGTTATCCACCTTAAAAGGAGAACTGGGTCAATCTTGAACGCGCGAGTTCTCCAAAGATGGGAGGCCAGTAAGCTTGCGCATTTTCAATATGGAGAGGGGGCGGGGAAGCTTCTGGCCTGGAAAGCCAAAACTGATCGAGTTAGGAACAACATAGCTCAAATTGTCGTAAATCAGGTGACCTACTCAGCTGATGCTGAAATTAGAACCGCCTTTCGCGACTTTTTTAAGAACATCTATAGCGAGGATAAACACATGAGGCTAAGCAAGTCAAGGACTGGTTGAACAAGGTACCGCTTCCCTCTCTTTCATCTGAACAGAGGGCCATCTTAGATAGACCTATTACACAGGAAGAGGTTAGCCATGCCATCTTAAACAGCAAAAAGGGCAAGGCATCTGGCCCCGATGGCCTGCCCTCAGAGGTCTATCGGAGCTTGTTGTCAATAATAGTCTCGCCTTTAACCCATCTGTTCAATCCGATTCTTCAGGCTGAGTTGTCACCCCCTGATTCATGGAATGACGCCTCTATTACTTTGATTTTGAAGCCATGCAAATCTGCTGCGAGTTGTGGTTCTTATAGACCGATTTCCATCTTAAACGCAGATTACAAGCTTTTTACGTCTGTTCTAGCAAATAGATTGGGGGCTGTGGCTCCTTCTATTTTACATCAGGATCAGCGGGACTTTGTGAGGGGTCGCCAACTCTTTGAACTAACTTACGATCTTGTGGGGGCCATAGATATGGCGACTGCGGACTCTCTTCCCCTTGCTGTCATCACGTTGGATGCTGCCAAGGCCTTCGACAGGGTCAATTGGACATTCCTGTCTGGAACGACTCTTGGTGGCCCTAGGCAGCGCACCCAAACCAACGGACCACGCACGCAACCTGGGCTTCATCCTGGACTCCTCCCTATCGATGACCAGACAAGTCAACGCCGTCTCGTCATCATGTTTCAACATCCTACGCATGCTCCGTAAGATCTTCCGATGGATCCCCACCGAAACCAGGAAGACGGTCACCCAGGCACTCTTCACCAGCCGACTGGATTATGGAAACACCCTCTACACCGGAACCACAGCCAAACTGCAGAAGAGACTCCAACGCATCCAGAACGCCTCCACACGACTCATCCTGGACATCACCCGTCACAGCCGTATCTCCGGACACCTGAAAGACCTGCACTGGCTCCCCGTCAGCAAAAGAATCACGTTCCGCCTCCTCACCCACGCACACAAAGCCCTCCACGACCTGGGCCCAAGGTACCTCAACAACCGCCTGTCCTTCTACACTCCGACCCGCCAACTACGATCAACCAGCCACGCCCTCGCCGCCGTTCCACGCATCCGAAAAGCCACCATGGGAGGAAGATCCTTCTCCTATCTGGCAGCAAAGACCTGGATTTCCCTCCCCATCCACCTCCGTCTTACCCAAGACCACCTCGCCTTCAGGAAGCAACTCAAGACCTGGCTGTTCGAGCAGTAGCGGACCCCCCTCCCCAAGCGCCTTGAGACCATCCGGGTGAGTAGCGCGCTATACAAATTCTTGATTGACTGATTGATTGATTGTCGGGGATCTTGGACAAATTCAACATCGGAGAGGGTTTTCGTAGAGCGATAAGGTTACTTTACCAGAGGCCCACTGCTTCTTTGTTGGTTAACGGTGAATTGTCAGCCCCATTTAACATCACCCGGGGTACCCGGCAGGGCTGCCCCCTCTCCCCTCTCCTATTTGATTTATATATTGAACCCTTTGCCCAGCGGCTAAGGGACGATTGTGACATCAAATCTTTTTCTTATGGGGGATGGGAGAGGAAAGTGGCCCTGTACGTGGATGACATTCTCATCTTTTCATCAGACCTCAGTACCGCTCTCCCCTCTGTAATTGCTCTGGCCTATGATTATGGAGAGATATCTGGATACCAAATCAACACATCTAAAACCGAGGTGATGCAGTGGAATGGCCCTGAGCCAGTGGCAGGGACTCAGCTGAGTCATTCTATGCGATACCTAGGTCTCACCATCGTCAAAGATATTGACAAAATAGCAACGCTGAATTTTTCTATGGTAGCAAGAGATAGGAGAAAGCTTATGAGGTCTTGGTCTGCACTCCTGCTTTCTATTCTAGGTAGAGTCAACCTTGTTAAAATGTCTATTTTGCCCAAAATTTCCTTTTTGTTTAGCACTGTCCCGCTTTATTTTGAGCCTTCCATTATAGCAAAACTACAAAGCGATATTAGTTCTTTTATTTGGAATGATCGCATAGCCCGTATAGCATGGGAATAAATCAGGCGTAGGAGAGAAAAGGGGGGCCTCGCAGCTCCAGATCTACAACTATATGCGTGGGCTTTTCAATTCTCCAATGCAAGGATGCTGCTTAAAACTCCTACAACCCTGGGAATAGGTACTATGTTTTCCGCACTACTTAGAGAGGGAGTCGGCCAACACAGGTTTTTGTTTAAGTTTGGGGATCTTAAGTTTTTTAAAAAGGTGAAGCTGAAGATTTTACTGGGATTCATAAAAACATGGGTTAAGCTAAGAGACGACATAAAAGTGGGCTACTTTACATCTAGGTCCCCTTTGTGGGATTCCCCGGGATGTCCGGGATGGCTTCTCGATAGTTTGGCAACACCGTTGAGGGAGGCCGGTTTGGAGGTCTGGGGGACCTGTTTACAAATGGCTCTCTCCTCCCTTGGGATACTTTACTAGCTAGAGTTGGGCCGGGTCTCTCCAGATTCAAATACCTACAGATGGCGAGTTGTGCCCACTCGCAGAGGACAGTTAGAGGGAGATACCAGCTGGCAGGGGATAGCAGCTTAGTGGCCCTGATGCTGGATAAACCACCCGTAAGCAAGGAGATTTCAGTCTGGTATACCTTACTTTTGGAAGAGACAGATGGAGCTTTCAATCTACCCGACACATTGTGGAGCTCTTCCTTTATAGATCAGGACCTTGATAACATCTGGCACTCCTCTTTTAAGATCTTGTGGGACATTGTGAAACCAGCGTGGTTGCGGAGGAACCATCTTTTTACCCTTCATAGGGCATATTATTCACAACAGCGGTTATCCAAATCTTCCTTAGACTCCCCGGTTCCCTGCCCCAAATGTGTCTTGTCAGCAGCCTCAGACATGCACATGTTTTTTGAATGCCCTCTGTTGTCCGCCTACTGGGATTCAATTGGCAAACTGCTGTCTACATCATTGGGCTTAGCTATCTCAATTAATGCAATGATTGCAATTTTTGGAATATCCCCAGGAGTTCGAGGCCCTGCTAAAAATCTTCTTTTTTATTGTATGTTATTGGCCAGAAAGGAAATTTGTAGAAAATGGAAAGAACCAACACCCCCTACACTATTGGACTGGCGCATCTCAATACTGCAAACATCTAAAGTCGACCTTGTAAGATCTGGCAATCCCGACAAACATAACTTCTGCCTTATTTTGAATTGGAATTAGTTGATATTTGACCGTGGGTTTTTTTTTTCCCCACTGTCCAATGATTAAGCTGCTTGGTCTACTCCCCTCCCTTCTTTTCCGATGTACCCAATGGTTCCCCCCAACGGTAATGGGTATTGAATTGCAGCAACATCACCCTGCTATGGTTATATTTTGTGCTTCATGGAGAGTTGTGATAATACTGAGCGTCGATATCGTCTTTTGGCGAAAGGCACTACCAGTATATCTGAGACAGTATATTCCTCTCTCCTAGTGCTTGATGCGATATACCAAGGGCGAAAATGAGGACAAAAAAAAAAAAAAAAAAAAAAAAAAAAAAAAAGAGTTGTTTATGTAACAAAACACTTCTGATAATTATATACATCACACTGATACCAAAATAATCACTTTCCTCATCTCATGTCACTACCCTAGTATGTGTGTCATGGGAAAAGTTTGTTTTTAAAGTATTTTAAAGAGAGGAAAATCCTTCCGGTTCATCACACAGATTAGCAGCAGATATCGTTAAAAGAAAATATAAGTTTACACTCCTTTAAGGTTATTTTTGAAACAGTTCTTTAACATTAGAAGTTTGCTTTCGTAATGCCGAATTCCAAAGAATACTTCTGTGTCTAGATTGTTCTTCAAACACACTGAAGAGAGCGGACTGCGCATACCAGAGCCGGCTCATATGACTGATACATGTTCTAGGTGTTTCTGCTTTTACATTCTGTAACCTATGCATTTCTCTGCTTGAAAATGCAATACAAAGATTCAAACGTGCCATGGAGCATTGCCTTCCCCTGATCCTTCCGGCCGCCGTCCAAGCCCTGTACCAGCCACCGGCCAACCTGAGCGTCCGGCAGATTAGAAGCAGTGAACAGCGGGACGGCGGTCAGTCACGAACTGATCACTCAGTTGACCGACCGACTGCGGCGGTGGCCCCATTACTGGGACCCACCAACGCTTAATGATCGATCACTTCGGGTCAGCTGCCGCCTCCGCCCCATATCCTCTTCATCTTGCCAGTCAGAGTGAAGGGTGGGGAGAAGGGTAGCCTGCTCGGGCCGACACAGGCTGCCATCGCTCCGTCTTTGACCGAACCTCTTCCGTTAAACCGACATCGAAATCCGCTCCTAACACTGAGACTGGAGCACTCCAAGGACACAAGCTCGTGCGGCCCTCACAGCCAATCAGCACTTCAGAATGTTCATCGCGCATCGCGATTGGCTGAGGGGCTGCCAACCATCCAATCCTAGGCGACCTTACACATTACCGCGGCTTCCTACTCCCAGATTGACTTCCCAAAGCGTGTTCGGCCGAGAGTGGTATCGGCTCTGATGCCACCGAGACCCGGAAGCGATGAAGTTATCGCCAAGTGACTTGCGTTGAAGCATGGATACCGGCCAACGGACATTAGGCTGACTTCAGTGACTGATTGGGGCTTAGCGGTCAAACTGTCACCGCAGCCTGGCCCATAAAAGGACGTTTGCAGACCCCAAAACACGCTGTGACTTAATCTTCTATCCCACGAGGTACTTACTGCACGTTATTGACTTTAACTGAGTTGGCATTTGAGTGCTATCATTATTCAGGACGAGCACAGTTTCCCAGTCAGAGTAAGGATGACCTAAAAGGGGAGGTGGGTATATGTGTTCCATACAGAATGTTCATGCTGAGTGTTCTTACCTATTGGAGCATACACATTCAGAGCACATTCTCAAGTATTATCTTATTGCCCAGTTCCTGTCCAAATGTCAGCTACCTCAGACATTTTTTATTTCCGCTACATTTTGTTCTTCTGAATAAAAGTGTGTTTAAATATAGGGCAGTTATATTGCAGGGCTGACATTTGTGAAATAGTGCTAAATGGAACATTAACTAGGCTCAGTGGTCGAAGAGCATTAAAAAAGTATTGGAACTGTGTTGCTGCTTGCAGGGGCTGAGTGAGAGTTTAGGCATTGCTAAAAAACAAAATATTCTGTAATTTTGTTTCAGTCTTTTACCTTCTGGTAACTACATGTGAAATAACACACTGCATAAACTTCGATGAGCGGGGTACTTAGCGACTCATTCCTTCAGTTACACACTTGTGGCTGGCATTCAATTAGTTACCGCCACCACGATCTTGATTACATTGTAGCCTTCAGCCCTGATGAGTCACATCTCCTTCATGGTGTGACGAAACACGTGTCGGCTGGCTATTATTTTCTGTACTGACCAACAATTGACTTATAAATATTCTTCATCTACATGAACCTTTGTGCTTGACGTTTATTTGAACTTTCACGTATATTTCATTTTGCACGTAATTTCTAGTCCTGACATCAGGACTACTGACTTCATTAGCGTGTGCACAGGATCTGTTCTTCTTCTATTTTGGTTTAGGCCTTCCTACACCAGTGCAGGGGTTGTTTTTCCTATTGGGTTTGTGTTCCCCTGTCCTGCTTTGCACCGCGTGCCTACTGCACGAACAGTTCAGGCCAGTGATCACATTGCTTAGAGCGCCACTGCTTCCTGTTCTCTCAACTCAAACCCATTCTTTTTCAACCCTTTCAGATATTTGGCCAGAGTAAGATTCACAGGCACTCTATTATTCTGAAGATGTTAATTTCCAATGAAATGTGATGTTACTTTGAAGACACTTTTCAAAAGGAAGTATTCTTTGTCTGGAGAAAATACAGACACAACTCATCACTGTTTTATCTACACGTTTTTTTACATCATCTTTAGATCATATTAAATAGGAGAGATTGTAATGAATATGTTCTTACGCATTTATATAAGAATTTGTATGATACAATAGCAGCCAGATGACTGGGTGACAATTGTGCTGAGTTGAAAAACAGTAAGATAGCACTCCAAAAATAGCTCAGAGGATAAGGTAATGGTCATCCACCATCAGCCAGCCAGTAGGGAAAATTCTCTACCTTATAGACAATACACAAATATATCCTGAGCTTGAATCTGCACAAATAAATGTCCTTATTAAATCAGAACAAAACAGACAATCTTCTTTTAAAAAGAAGATCGTCTGTTTTGTTCTGATTTAATAAGGACATTTATTTGTGCAGATTCAAGCTCAGGAAGAATTTGTATGAAATTGCAGTGGAAGCTATCATGATAACTGGCAAAGTTCGTGGTTTGCTACATTCACCTTCTGTTTTCTCTTCCATCTCGCTCTTCTGTTCCACCCCCCCCATTTGCAATAATTTCACTGGTTACCTTTGTCTTCACAATTCACATTTAATTTTCTTTGAATCGTTTTTAAATATTAACATTTTCTTACTGCTCCTTACATATCTTCACTCACTCGAGTCTTCACGTTTTCTATCATTCACGTCATTGGCTCTTATGCTGTGGAATCAGCTACCTTTACTCTCAGATCTGCTGCTGCTTTGTCATCACTTGTATCTTGGTTAAAAAATTATATACTGTCTACCCGCCCTACATCCTGGCTTTGGTTGTGGTTTGTTTGGGTTGATTGTACGTTCTTTTACTTGTACTGCTCCTTGTTTACACACTTTGGCTAAAGGTGCCTTCATGAATCAAATAAATGACATTTTCAAAACCGGTTTAAATAATCTTCAGCACTGGTACTATCAAGTGCTGTGATTCTGTTTCTGGCAGGCTGGGGTAGGGCTACGTCCCCCCCAACATCCCTCTGTGTTGGTAAGGAGGAGGGGCAGCCCACATTACCAAATCAGTGCTTAAAAAGTGCTTTGCATCCCGCCCTGGGCAAGAGCGGGACTGTCTGCGCTCGGAAGAGGCTTGACTGGGCCACCTCCTTGGCTTAAGTCTTCGAGGATTCAGAGGTGCTGTTGTTTTTATTCCTATTGTTCTGCCCTCACAATGGTAAAGCACAAAGGCCTATTCAAGCTGAAACTGGCCCTAATTCTTCTTCCCTGGATGGATATATCAAGCGGGCAGTGGGTGCTTAAAATAAGGAAATTGAGCATGATGAGTGGCGCATATTTGCTACCTTGGCAGCAGCTCCTTTGGTAACTTCATCTGTAGAGACAGCTTCTCAGTCTGTAAGTGGTACTGTTTCAGTGCCTGCCCATTGCCAGCACCATCACCTCCCTACATTTGTCCGTCCTATTGATCGCGGACCTAACAGTATGGCTTTACCTCGCCCCACAACAGCCGTCCTCCATCCAAATGCGAAAGACGCCAAGGGGTAAGGAAATCATACCCACCCTTCTGACTCAATCCAGCGCCATTGATTCTGTCCCAGCGAGTCTACTTCATTTTCTGCTGTAGAGCTGGACCTTTTTCAGGGGAAACGTTTGGACTGTGTGAGAGGGGTAGTTGAAAGATGGTTTTCTCCTATTTATGCACGTTAGGGGGAATCAAAGAACTTTTATGAAGGATCAAAGCTATGCACTTTACCACCCTAGGTAATTCAGTCTACTTACATGATGGCAACCGGGGTGTTGCATTCAGGCCTTGATTTGCCTTCAATTGATCAAACCATCCCAATTGCCATTCAGGCTGCCTTTTTCTCTGTACCGTACCACCATCCTGCACAACATAGCCAAATCTGAGCTGCCCCTGGGTCTTGCAGCATAGATTGTACTGTGCCGTGTATTGTCTCAATTTCTGTTTTTCCAGTGTTCATTTCCGATTTTTTTTTCTGCAAGCCCGACACCCCCACCCCCCTTTTTCCTTCTGTACTCCTTGTTTTTCCCGCTACCTCCTCCTGAGGCCACGCCCCCTCGCAGCCCCGCTCCCAGCTGCTCCTCCCTCCTTCTTCGCCTTAAATGGCGACCGCAGCTCGGACGCACAGCGCGCGTGCCTATTGTGCGCCGATGGCGCGCCAAAGGCAAGACCATCTGCGCCCGTCCGTGCCTGGACCATGCCCAGCGCCAGAACCCATGGACCTCGCACACGCCACAACGCTAGACTTTGATACGATGCCAACACCCTCCACCCCCTCAACACCGGCCGAGACAGCCGCTGCTTCCAAGCCACCCCGAAACAGACCCACGGACCCTTCTCCTGCCTCACCTGCAACTTCACATGCGACAGAACCACCAAACCTCAAAGGACCGAACCCAACCACCTTCGATGCATACTCCTCAACACCCGCTCCGCACGCAAACACGCCGTCGAGCTCTGGGACCTGCTCGACACCTCCACCCCAGACGTTGTCTTCCTCACCGAGACCTGGTGGAACGACTCCTTTGCACCGGACATCGCCACAGCAAGTTCAAGTTCAGATAGCGCACTACTCACCCAGAGGGTCTCAAGGCGCTTGGGGGAAGGGGGCATTATTTATCGAATAGCCAGGTTTTAAGTTCCTTCCTGAAGGAAATGTGGTTCTGGGTAAAGCGGAGGTGATTGGGGAGAGAATTCCAGGTTTTGGCCGCCAAGTAGGAGAAGGATCTTCCTCCCATGGTGGATTTGTGGATGCGCGGAACTGCGGCGAGGGCTTGATTGGAGGATCTTAGTTGGCGGGTCGGTGTGTAGAAGGACAGTCGTGTGCTGAGGCATTCGGGTCCTAGTTTGTAGAGGGCCTTGTGTGCGTGGGTGAGGAGACGGAACGTTATTCTCTTGTTGACGGGAAGCCAGTGGAGGTCTTTCAGGTGACCGGTAATGTGAGCTTGGCGCGGGATGTCCAATATGAGTCTGGCTGATGCGTTTTGGATGCGTTGGAGTTTTTTCTGTAATTTGGATGTGGTTCCGGCGCAGAGGGTGTTTCCATAGTCCAGTCGGCTGGTGACCAGTGCGTGGGTGACCGTCTTTCTTGTTTCGGTGGGGATCCAGCGAAAGATTTTTTGGAGCATACGAAGTACGTTGAAGCAAGAGGATGAGACTGCGTTGACTTGTCTGGTCATCGAGAGGGAGGAGTCTAGGATGAAACCTAGGTTACGTGCGTGGTCTGTGGGTATGGGTGCCGTGCCCTGGGCCGATGGCCACCATGAGTCGTCCTAGGCAGAGGGGGATGATCCTAGGATGAAGACTTCCGTTTTGTCTGAGTTGAGTTGTAGGCGGCTGTTTTTCATCCATTCGGCTACTTCTTTCATGCCTTCATGAAGATTGGTTTTGGCGGTGTTGGGGTCTTTGGTAAGGGAGAGGATCAGCTGGGTGTCGTCAGCGTAAGAGATGATGTTAAGGTTGTGTTGTCGCGCGATGGATGCAAGGGGGCTCATGTAAACGTTGAAGAGGGTGGGACTGAGTGATGATCCTTGTGGTACTCCGCAGATGACTTCGGTGGCCTTTGATATGAAGGGGGGGAGTCGGACTCTTTGGGTTCTTCCGGTGAGGAACAATATGATCCAGTCCAAGGCTTTTCCTTGTATGCCGATGTTGCTGAGGCGTTGTGTGAGGGTGCTATGACAGACTGTGTCGAAGGTGGCGGAAAGGTCGAGTAGGATGAGGGCAACTGTTTCTCCGTTGTCCAGTAGCGTTCGGATGTCGTCTGTCGCTGCAATAAGGGCGGTTTCGGTGCTGTGTTTGGCACGAAAGCCGGACTGTGAGGAGTCGAGGGAGTTGTTGGATTCAAGGAAGGCGGCGAGCTGTCTATTGACGGCTTTCTCAATGACTTTGGCAGGGAATGGGAGGAGGGAGATAGGGCGGAAATTCTTAAGTTCAGAGGGGTCCGCTGTGGGTTTCTTCAAGAGGGCGTTGAGTTCGGCGTGTTTCCAGCTTTCTGGAAAGGTAGCGGAGTTGAAGGAGCAGTTGATGACATCACGGAGATGGGGTGCGATGATGGAGTCTGCTTTGTGGAAGATGTGGTGGGGGCAGGGGTCGGTTGGCGAGCCTGAATGGATGGAGTTCATTAGGCGGATGGTCCATCCCTGACGGCTACAAGATCTCCCGCAGAGACCGCACCAACGGAATCGGAGGAGGAATAGCCATCGTCCACAAGTCCACCCTCCAGGTCCACACCTGCGCAGACGACTCCCTCAACTCCGCCGAACACCTCCACTTCCGGATCCACACCGACCCCAACACCACCCTCAGAGGAACACTTGTCTACAGACCTCCCGGATCCCGGGCCCTGTTCAGCGACTCCACCGCCAACCTCGCCAGAACCCACACACACGCCTCCACGGTCTACATCCTCCTCGGGGACATAAACTTCTATCTCGAGAACATCAACGAGGCCAACTTCGCCAACCTCGGCCTCCAACAACTCGTAACAGAACCCACACACGCCGCCGGCCACACGCTCGACCCAGTCTTCTCCCCAAGCACCCACGTCGCCTTCAACAACACCACCGAACTCCACTGGACTGACCACCGCTGCATCCACTTCACATTCAAGAAACCAACCACGCACCACCGCACCCAACAGCTGTCTCGCCGCTGCTGAACCAAAGTTACAGAGGACCAGCTGACCTCCACCCTCGCCCAGAACCCGCCCACCGACCCCACCGACCCAGACGCCGCACCCGTAACCTTAGACAGTGGATCGAAGACTGCGCCAACACTCTCGCCCCGCTAAAGAAACCCTCCATCAACCACCCCAGCAAGAAAGCCTTCTGGTTCACCGAAGAACTCCAGACCTCCAAACGCACATGCAGGAAGCTGGAGAAGAAATGGCTCCACGACCGCACACCAGACAGCCATGCAGCCCACAAGGTCGCCATCTGTAGACACCATCACCTAATCAGAACAACCAAGAGATTTTCCTTCAAAGCCCGCCTGGATAACAACACACATGACAGCAAAGAGCTTTTCAGCATAGTAAAGGAACTCTCCAACCCCAGCGCCAACACCAACGACTTCCTGCCCTCGCAAGGACTGTGCGACTCACTGGCCACCTTCTTCCATCGCAAGATCGCCGACATCCATGACAGTTTGAACACCCCGTCCGCCCGGACCACGACAGACCCCACCCGACCACCACCTGCACCAACCAGCTGACCTCCTGGACCCACGTCAACAACGACTAGACACGCAAGATCATGAACTTCATCCGCACAGGATCGCCAGCAGACCCCTGCCCGCAACACATGTTGAACAAAGCAGACGCTACCATCGCACTCCAACTACGGAAGGTCATCAACATCTCCTTCGACACAGCGACATTCCCGGAAAGCTGGAAGCGCGCCGAAATCAACACCCTCCTCAAAAAGCCCAAGGCGGACCCCAAGAATCTCAAGAACTTCCGGCCCATCTCCCTGCTCCCCTTCCCGGCGAAGGTAATCGAGAAAATCGCCTCGAGGACAACAACATCCTAGACCCATCGCAGTCCGGATTCAGATAGAACCACAGCACCGAGACAGCCCTCATCGCCGCCACAGACGACATCTGGCGCCAACTAGACAACGGCGAAACTTCAGCCCTCATCCTCCTGGACCTGTCAGCCGCCTTCGACACAGTCTGCCACTGCACACTAAGAACACTCCTCCAAGAAGCCAGAATCCAGGAGAAGGCCCTAGACTAGACCACGTCCTTCCTCTCCGGCAGAACCCAGAGAGTCCGCCTCCCCCCCTACCGATCCGAAGCTACTGACCTCATCTGCTGCGTACCCCAGGGCTCATCCCTCAGCCCGACCCCGTTCAACTTCTCCATGGCCCCCCTCGCACAAGTGGCCCACCAGCACGACCTGAACATCATCTCCTATGCCGACGACACCCAGCTCATCCTCTCCCTCACCAAGGACCCGCACACCGCCAAAACCAACCTCCACGAGGGAATGAAGGCCGTCGCCGAGTGGATGAGGAGCAGCCACCTGAAGCCAAACTCTGACAAGACGGAAGTCCTCATCCTCGGCCCCACTCCTTCGGCCTGGGACGACTCCAGGTGGCCGACCACACCGGGAATAGCACCGACGCCCACGGACAACGCACGCAACCTAGGATTCATCCTCTACTCCTCCCTCTCCATGTCGAAGCAGGTCAACGCCGTCTCCTCATCCTGCTACAACACCCTCCGCATGCTCCGCAGGATCTACAAGTGGATCCCGAACGAAACCAGAAGAACGGTGACCCAAGCCCTCGTCTGCAGCAGGCTGGACTATGGCAACGCACTCTACGCAGGAATCCCGACCAAACACCTACAGCGACTGCAGCGCATCCAGAACGCCTCTGCCCGCCTGATCCTCAACATCCCTCGATGCAGCCACATTACCTCCCACTTAAGAGACCTGCACTGGCTCCCCGTCAACAAGAGGATCACCTTCAAGCTCCTCATCCATGCACACAAAGCACTCCACAACACCGGACCAGCCTACCTGAACAACAGACTCCACTTCTACACCCCCGCCCGCCAGCTCCGCTCCACCAGTCCTTCCCTCGCCGTTGTCCCGCGCATCCAACGAACAACCTCCGGCGGCAGATCCCTCTCCTTCCTCGCCGCCAAGACCTGGAATACCCTCCCCACCCACCTGCGGCAGACCCAGGATCTGCTCACTTTCAGGAAGCTCCTCAAGACCTGGCTCTTCGAGTAGTAGCAGCAGCCCCTCCCCTCAGCGCTTTGAGACCCTCACGGGTAAGTAGTGTGCTTTACAAATTCTTGATTGATTGATTGAAGGGCCTTCTACTTCGTTGAGGGATTTGATCTCGGCTTCCTGGCCCTGCAAAGGGCTTGCAATCCACTCAGTCCCAAAGGCAGATATTAACAAGCTGGCCAGAAATACTGGCAGCCTTTGCCCACTGAAACCTTTTCGTGAAGTCTCCTCCATGATTTGGGGAATATGAGGACACAAAGCAAAGAGGAGGGGGCTTTCTAACAACAGACACCATCAAGTTACCCCCTGCCTGTTGTCTTTATGTGGTAATATTGACCAATGTCCCTCCCATGCGAATAAGTGAGTCATCTGTCCAGTTAAGGAATAAAGTTCTTCAGTGGTTACAGTCTAAGTTTTTTTTCCCGATTCCAAAGCTGACCAAATTTTGCTGACATGAAGGGTTGGGTGGATTGGTCCTACCAAAAAATCTTTAAGGGGGACTGTGCTATCATTAACTTTAAACATTGAAGGTTTGCGGAGAGATCTTGTCTTATACCTCAAATTTTGGCAGCATTACACTCTTCCCCTGGGTTATTTCAATCGCCACGTTCCTCAAGTGTCTGCTGACTCATCCCCCAGATCAGCCCATTTTCGTTGATTGTCCACCCTATGTTTCCTTATCAAATAGGTTCAAGGTTTTGAGTCATTTACATGAGGTTGATTGACGTTCTACCTCTGAGGGAACTCCCCTATGTACTCATTTGGATGGTCCGGTTGACCAGACCGGTCATTCCCCTTACCTTAACTTTGAGCCCATAGCTGACCGTACTGCTCCTGTTTCCTCTAATTCCTCCTTGCTAGTTAAAAAGGCTCAACCTAGATTATTTAGCCCTCCTGTCCTACCTTCAACATAAACATGTTCTGGTTATAAAGGGATCTGCCACTTCACCTCATGAATCTTTTTTTGTGCTCCAAAACAAATTAAGCCCAACCAATTGGTCAACATTACTTCCATCTCACATACAATATGCCTCCAGGAAACCTGGCCTGTTGAACCTGTTGAACCTGCCCATGTAGAAGTGGTTGTCTCTCATTTTTTTTCTTCAGCCACCCTGTCTCCATATGGTTGGGCCAAAGGTGGTTTGCAGATTTAACCTCCAATCTGCTACCTGTTATTGTTAAAAGGTCAGCTATTGTTTGTCCTCATTATCAATTTGTGTTGTTGTCATTCAGAGGTAGGTAGGAACTGATGGTAATCAACTTTTATAATAATGTGTTTTCTTCTTCCCATAGTGCTATTTTTTCCACCCTTGATGTGGACTTCAATGCGGTTTTGCGCCCTATCCACTCTAATTGTCCCATCTATTGGCGTGGCGATTTTAACATACAAACATGCCCTCTTCCAGCGAAGTGTGGGAGTGGCATAACAAACTCAGTGGGTGCGAGTGTTTCACAATTTCCACACTATGCCTTTGGGAAGCTTTTAACCTCCTTAATTTTGAAATATTTTTTTCTAATGGAGAATTGTAACACAGTGAGCAAGCAACAAGCAGACTTTCTCTTTTATTGGTCCACACTACAATCAACCAATTTTTAATGATCTCTTCTGCTGGTGATCTTGTTCTTAATTTTGGGGTAGTTTCATCCATGTCTTACTGAAAGCTCCGCAGTAAGTACCAGCGTAGTAAGCGCTGACCATGTCGGGCCTGATCGTGCCGCCTCAAATGGACGGCGGTTGATCATCTGTGTGTAATGTAGAAGCTGGTAATTGCGAACGCAACTGAGTTTAAATATTGCCTGGGTATCGAGGTGGACCATGCCGGCTGATTTGATTTATGCTTTTGATACAATCGCTAGATCTCTTACTTGTCTATTGACATGATCTTGTAGAAGAGAGACCTCTAAGAGAATTGATTGGTTTGATTGCTCGTGTACCCAAGCATCTAGGCTGCTTCTGGTTGCTTTGCACAGCTCTCCTAGTGATTACCTTCTTATTAAACAACTTAGAAAGCATGATAACTGGGTGCTAGTCTGCAGGAAAAAGGTGCTCAGGGAAGAGACATGGCCAAATTTGGCTCAGGTAGCTTAGACAAACAATGTTACCCTGTTTTGGAGTACAGTTATTGCCCTGTTTAAAAACAAAAAACATCTTTGCTTGAATTTACCTCGTTTGTTTTCCTTCAAGCGTGGTTTGATAATTTTTTTAACTCTTTGACTCCCTTTTGGGTAATGAATCCATGGATGTATGTAAGAGTGTCAATCCAGCTTGCAGCAGGTCCTTCTTGCTCTAGAATGTAGGAGTGGGGGTAAAGCATCTGGTCCAGACGGTGTGCTTTTAGAGCTATGGGTAAACTATGGGCCCCCATTCTAACTTGAGTGTTTAACGTGGCTGCCGATGGCATCATACCTTCCAGTTGAACCAACTCCATCATAGTGCCCATTTTTAAGAAGGGGGAAAGATCCTACCCGAAGTGCTCTAATCCCATCTCACTTCTGGATTCCTCTGCAAAGTTGATGGGTAGGGTTCTCTTACAAAGGCTGGAGCAGTGGGCCACCAGTAATTCTATTCTCCCAAAGTCCCAGTATGTATTTAGAAGGGAGTTTGGGACAGTGGAGCAGTGTGTGAAATTAGACCTGCTCATTTGGAAATATACTAAGGCATAGTGAGGCCCTTTCCATTTGTGCCTTGCTGACCTTAGCAGTAACTTCGATTCGGTGGATTACTCGATCCTCTGGCATACATTGCTTTCACTTGGGGTCCCTGAGAATATTGCTGTTTTTCTGTCTCGTCTGTACTAGAATGTATCTGCTAAGTTCCTCTACAGTGGAGTAGTGTGGCTCACTGGTTAGAGGCGGTAGGCCTGAGAGCAGAAGTCAGCCTGGGACCAGGGTTCAATTCCCAACGCGGCAGGGTCGTGGACCTTGGTCAGCGGACTCGATAATTCTCTCTTCAGTGCTTACTCTAATCAGGGGTTCCACTCGGCAATTCTGGGCATTAGCTTGCCTAATCTCCACAACGGCCCCACCAATTCCGGGGATGCCTGGCTCCACCTTGGGGACTCCCAGCAGGGACCATCCCACAGGGAAAGCCAGGACGGGTTCCCCAGAGTTATACAGCGCCGGGACGCCCCGTTGCTGGGGCAGCTGTGCGCTTTACAAGTATACTACATTTACATTTACATGCCCAATTGGGAATATTCTTCATCGTTAAAAATCAAGAGAGGAATTGGGCCGGGTAGCCTCCTGGCCCCACTATAGTTGCTGGTCGTTTGGTTCCTGTGCTTTTGTGCTCCAACGGCGTGCAGTCCTGATGTCTAGGATCTCTGTCATTTTTCAGAAACTGAAGACACAGTTGAACAATAGTGGCTCATGGTCCCAATACATACAAAATGCTCAATCGAAAATATACAGAGTTTGCGAGAGAGAGACTACAGGTTCTCCCTTTAATTTGGTAGCCATCCCATTAAGGAACTGGTAAAGATCTATGAGGCCAGAGCATTGTCAGCTGCTATGTATGAAGGGGGTCTGTGGGGCCATATGCCTTGTGCTCCTCTTCAGGTCGAGGAGCACGCCTTTCTTAGGTGTCTGTTGTGTACCCCTGCCTCCATACCATCTTCTATCATTCGTAACGAGCTATGGCTAACTCACTCAGAGGACCTACACTTGTCCAAGCCATTTCTACTCTGGCACTCAATCGGGGCAAAACCTTAAAATTGGCCTTTACGAAATCCATTATGTTGGATTGTTTAGCACTAGATCACGCCTTTAATATCCCATGACTTTCTTATATTAACAAAACTATCAAATCATTATTCGGTCTCCCTGTGCTCCAAGATTCCCACAGAATGCTTGCTTTTCACAAGAGCGAGGTTAAGGCTTCATTTGTGGGTGTTGAGTCTGAAAATACGACCCTTGTCGAGTCCAAGAAAACCTACAGCTGTTTCCTGTATATTGAATGCTTTCAGAGAGGGTTTTCAATCATACCTGTCCCTGGTGATCAATACCCAACACCGGTTTGTTTGAACTAGGCTGGTTTGGGTATAGCACATCTTCTTGTCACGTTTCCCACTTTGGATCAGTGGCCTTGGGACATGGTACCATGCCCATGTATGTGGTGGTATCCCGAAACCTATCACTAAGCACTTTATTCTATTATGTAGTTTCTGTAATGGCCTAAGGAAATTTTATCTGAAACCTATTTTGTGGCACATAATATTAGGGATTATAATGCTACTTTACGTTTTCAGTGTGCATTGGATTGTGCATTGGAGGACCTCTTTTTATGATTTAGCTTAGCTTTATACATTTGAGGAGCGATCCAAATTAGGAAAAGAATTTCATTTTAATTGTAGCTTTGAGGCTGGAGTTTGGGTCTTTTTAGTTGCACTGCTTTTAACATTGTATGGTTGTATTTTTGCTTTTACATTAATTGTTGCTGTATTTTATCTACTGCTCTTTTATGGACTATTTTGACTGCGCTGAATGAAGATTTTGAATCAAATCGACTCGGAAAAGAACAGCTTCTTGTGGTTTGATAATATAATACCTTGCTAAAGAGCATCCTCCAAAATATACTGCAATATACCAGAAGTATCTTCAAAACCAGTAGTATCTTTTAATACCCCATACATTCCACTTCAGAAACGTGTATGTGTTTTAGAATGATAAGCAAATAGTGCAGCATTTTTGTTGATGATTGTGATTGCCGCACTTTTACTTTCACTGCAACACATAGTGCGCTCATTTCCAATGTGCACTGTGGTTTCACATTTGAATAACATAACCCTGGCAACATTGCAAAACCTCCATTTACGTGGTAACAGATCACTACTTTCTGTAATAATTGTGTTAAAGATCTAGGGCTAGATGTAGGTAAGTAATATTTACCGACTCTTAAATACCGAATTTTACCGATTCGGTATTTAAGAGTCGGTAAATATGAAGGGGGGACATGTAGGGAAATCCAGATGTTTTTTTACCGATTCGGTAAAAATCGGTATTTACCGAATCGGTAAATACCGACCGGTAATGCCCATTCATTCCTATGGACTTTGAAGCCCATAGGAATGAATGGGCATTACCGATTCGGTATTTACCGATTCGGTAAATACCGAATTTCACAAGGGTGCAGGGGGTGTCACTTTGACACCCTCTAGCACCCCCAAAACAGGTTCGGGTGCCATGTGGCAGGCATACCTGCCCTAAGGGCAGGTCTGCCTGTCATATGGCACAGGTGTGCATGCATACATGTGCATGCACACCGGAATCGGTATTTTACCATCAAATAGAATTTGATGGTAAAATACCGATTCGGTAAGGCTTGTGGGACTCAGAAGAGTCCCACCTACATATCAAATTTACCGAATCGGTAAAAATACCAATTCGGTATTTTACAGAATCGGTAAATTTACCGATCGGTAAATTTACCGATTCTGTAAAATGATTGTCCCTACATCTCAAATTCCATTTACCGGTCGGTAACGGCCGAATTCGGCCGTTACCGACCGGTAAATGCCTACCTACATCTGGCCCCTAATGTTGGTGTAGAAGTCCTGCAAAAACATCCTACAGAAGTTGGCACAGAGGAGTCGCTGTGATTCTTTCCTAGTATTTTGGTACTGGCTAATCTAAAACTGGCTAATGTTTCATGGATGCATTCCGATTTCGTCCCACCTCATTTCCACAGTGCTGATTATTGAGGATGATCTACTGATTGAGGTAGGCAGAACATTGCTTTAAAAAATTTTTTTTCTTTTTAATTCTTCCCACCAAGGGCTAAGGGCCTGTCCCCAGCAACGGTCTTCCTGTGTTTCCTGACCCCCTTTCGGACAGGTGCCCGTTAACGACTGGCTTCTTGCAGATTCTCTGGATTTGTCTACTATTGTTCACACGTTTTTCAAACAGGTTTCCACCATGAATGTCCATCTCAATCCTACCCAGTGCATGATCTACACCTGCTGAGCCAGACCCATTTCTCTCCAGAGTTTAGCTCCTGTAGTCATGCTGCAGGTGCTGGTAAACATCAGCCTCCACCCTGTCCCCTTACTGCGTGTAAGCATTATATCCAGCAAACCATGGAGTCAAGAGCACATTCTGAGGCAGGCACACAGGGAAGAGGGATAATACAGACAAGTGTCATTGTTTTGGCAAAGCATGCTGTTTTGGGTCTGTGTCCAAAATGGGCAATTCAGGATTTGCGTTTTGTAAGTCACATAACGTTTTGTCAAGTGGGGATAATAATAATAATAATAATAAATCCACATTTGTAAAGCGCACAATCACCCGCAAGGGTCTCCAGGCGCTGGGGGCCGTCGGGAAGATTAAGCAAGCTATTGCCCAGAGTCACATGGTGCTGGGCTAACCTGCCACCGGGGATCGAACCGTGATCCCCAGATTCCAGCGTCAGTCGCCCTGGCCGCGGCGCCACACCTCTTCCTCTGGTAGGGTTACATTAGGGTTAAGATAGTTTTAGAGTTAGGGTAAAGATTAAGGGTACATTCTAATCAAACTAAGGTTAATACACAAAGTTATAGTCGGGACATGAAAAGGGCAAGTTTAGGTTGATGGTTAAAACAATCTCTGGCAAGATTCTGGCTTGGTTAGGGTTTGGATGAAGGCCCAAAGGCTGAGTACATATATCTTTTGGGAAACTGGGCACTCTTTTGTCTTGAAAAGGGCTTGTTGTTGCCTAAGCTCTGTAGCTGCGTTGCTTGATTAGAAAACAAGATTTGGCATTGATTTGCCACATCTGAGTGCTTGTCAATCTCTCCATTGGAATTGCTGTGGGACAGGGTCTTGGGCTAGTAGACACAGCATTGCCACCACAGTGCTCTCTCTCTGAAAGGGAAAACATCTAAACTGCAGGTTTAATAGAAAAAAGATGATTAAAAAGAAAACAAAAAGTTTCTGTGAAATAAATGATCTAAATAAAATATGACTATAATAGCTAACCAGTCTTCAGCAATGTTTAGGGTATCCAAGTCGGAGAAAAACTAGGATTTGCTCAAGTTTTTTTCTGACCTACAGTTTATATTTTCCTTCTATTTGTGCTCCTGGTAACGCCAGCAGTGCAAATATTTGGATTTAATTGATTGTCTTGTCAAGCACTGAGTTGATCAGTGGTTTGTGTTGAGGTAACATTGCATTTCCCAAGCGGAGAGTTTTATGTGACTGAGTCAACGTTGGCTGGCTGGAGTTCTAAAGGGGAGTATTTTATGATATATAGGTGGGGGCATGATTGTTGGGAGAGGTTTAAAGTATTGCATTTGAAGTTAGTGGGGATTGTGGTGTGACTTGGAATCTAGGGGCGAGTAGGAAGCAAGAGGGTTGTGTTATGTAGTTAAAGGCCACGGTATTGATGCAAGTTTCGAGCGAGCTCCTAGGAAACCCAAATACTCTGACCTACAAAGGTAAACTGGTTTCTGGTAGGAATTCTGGGCTACCCTTGGTAACTTTACACAAGATAAAAGGCTCTCCTCAAAGAAAGTACATGATGTATCAGGCCTAGAGAAATCTACTCGCCCACTCGCAATTGCGAGTAAAATTGTATCAAGCCGAGATATTTTTAACACCTACTAGTCCCATCTGGTGAGTAAATTTAAGTGAATGAGCAATAAAGATGCCATTCAATCTAGTTTTTATCTTGACACATTTGCTGTCAGTTTAAGGAATGAGGCCAAATATCAGTTTGTCTTTCAACTCATTGCTGCTTAGAAAATTAGGTTTATTTTTCTCTCTTACCAGAGTTAGAGGTTTTTGTCAAGTGAGTTGTCTTAAGATGTCAGTTATTTTTCTCTAACCCAACATTTAAATAAATAGCCTGTAAATTATTATAAACATTATTTCAAATATATCAGGAATGTTTTTGTAATTAAGAAGTGTGATGCAAACAAAGAGTTACATTGGAGCAAAACAATCTGGAACACTTTTCTTGGTGATGTGCAAATGACACATATTTATAGAAACTCTATTTCCAAACATTATTTGTACACTATATAGTTTTATCAGTAAAGCTGCATGCTAGTGGGAAAGTTTATCGCCATTTCAATGTAAAAACTGCTGATTACAAATGACAGTGTGTTACCACTTCATGCTTTGGTTATGTATTTGTTAAAAGTGATGGTTTTTAAACATGATTTTAGAAACATTCCTGTCCCCGTCCTGATGAAAATGCTATTAATGAACTGAGAGGCAAGCCAGGGGTCATGTGTATTGTATATGTGGCTAGATTTGTATTCTATATGGAAAGAAATTTTAGTCTGTTAAATCAAACCAAAGAGTTTTTTTGTACAGCAGACATGCTGATCTTGCACATTTGAAGGTGCTCTCATATGTGATAACGAAGAAAATGGCAGCTCAATGAATTAAATTATTTGCACACGATCACAACATTTGAAACCAGTTTATGGGGCAAGAGCATTACAAATAGGTCGAATAGATAGAGCTACACTGGCTCCCCATCGACAAGAGGATCACCTTCATGCTCCTCACCAACGCTCACAAAGCACTCCACAACACCGGATAAGCCTACCTTAACAGCAGACTCCGGTTTTACACCCTACCCGCCAGCTCCGCTCCGCCAGCCATGCCCTCGCCGCTGTCCACTGCATCCAACGAGCATCCTCCGGCGGCAGAGCCTTCTCCTTTCTCGCCGCCTGGACCTGGAACACCCTCCCCACCCACCTGCGGCAGACCCAAAACCTGCTCGCCTTCAGAAGACGCCTCAAGACCTGGCTCTTCGAGCAGTAGCGGCACCCCCTCCTTCAGCGCCTTGAGACCCTCACGGGTAAGTAGTGCGCTCTATAAGTAGACTGATTGATTGATTGATTAAGTCCATAGACCTGCAGGTCTAGTAACTTTTTTGTGATTTTCCAAGGCCTGTGTAAGTATGCAACAATCAGCCAAACCACTCTACAGTTAACAAAGAAAGAACTTGAACGCTCTAAACGAAGTTTGAGTTAAATGGATAAAATGTAATATGAGAAATTGGACTTTAGTCAGACTTTGGACAATCTATGAGTTAATGCGGTTGAATATAAGTTAGCAGTTTGTCTCATTGAATGTTTTTGTCTTTTTATAAAAATACTGGCCTTGTTGGTAAAAAAGAGGCCATGTGACATCCCTACATGCTGCTAAATATAATTGATAAGACATATTACCCAGAATTTGAACATGCAACTTTAAAATTCTTTTCACATTTTTCACTTATCTCGCTTAAAATTTTAAGAACATGGTGGGCGGAATCTTCTTTTGGCGAATCTGGGAAAGACACAAATGATGTTCTTTGGGAAATTCATGAAGTTGAGAGAAAATGGCGATGTGCCTTCCTATGCATCTAGTACAAACTCACAAATATCTTGCTGTATGTGTCGATAATCAACATAATATGTGACTCCATTTCACCAATGACACAAGGTTATACTTGAGTGGTTACTTTGAACAGACTTTTGCATTCCGGTAGTTGTAGTTTTGGTTCACTATATTGATGCATTTGGGAAATCACACCTCAAAAGAATAACTTGTAAAAGAAGAGTCTTGAAGTGAAGCATAGGGTCCTTGGTGACGTGGAGCTATACAGAAACAAGCTGGTGAGAGAGGTACACTTCAAGAGAAGTTGCAACTGACTTATTCAATTCAATAATGCGGAGGGACTATTTGCAGAGTACTGAAGCTATGTTTAGTAGACAGTATTGAAACTCTAAATGACAAAATCGATAACCTCAATATATTTTGCTCTTGTGTAGCTTTCATATCTTGCGCAATCTTTTAATGCACTGGAAACCTCAGTGTTGAAGAGCTTACTCAATCTATCATGGCGGTCCAGACCGATAGACGTGATTGGTAAAGATTTCAGTCTGAAATCAGTCTGGTGTGCTTCATTTTTTCAGACAATGTGCTATATATTAACTGTTGCTGTGTTCCGAAATTAGCCATCCAGAATAAAAAATGAAGGAATTTTCTACTGAATGTAGTTATGACAAGGGCTCTCATATTGTATTTGATTGGTTTGCCTAAAGTCCTGAATTGCAAGTAAATTTAAAAAACAGAATCGAAATTTGCCTAGCAGTGTAACGGTAAGTTTCAATTCTATTAAGGACACGGAGGCGAGGATTATGCTTTTTACCTTCTTCGCTGATTTATTCACAAAACTCACAGCAGCCAAAAAGCACATAACATCAGCCCAACTCAAAACAAAGGGTATGGGCAAAACAAAATGAATGTGTCCATCAACTACTACTCCCATGAGCATCATAAGGCAGTCCATAATGTAGTCCTTTCTCAGTATCCACTGCAGCTAGGTAGGACATCCCCTTCATGACCACTTCCTCTTTCTTCTTGCGAGGCATGCTATTTCATTATTGGTCTTGCTTGGGGCCATCATTTCCTACAAAAATACCACAGCGTCAGCAGTGAAAGGGAAACTTCCAGCGACCAAAGAGCACACAATGCACAACGTTCAAGTCTCATAACCATAGAACTGGAAAACCTGAGTACTTACTGCAGTACGGGCGGGTAATCTCCGCAGGCAGACCGGGAGGGATAATCCTCGCCTCCGTGTCCTTAATAGAATTGAAACTTACCGTTACACTGCTAGGCAAATTTCGATTCTATGTCAGGACCGGAGGCTTCAGAATATGCTAGTTTAAAGCTTACTCGCCACCAAATGAGCTATATCAACCACCGGTTTGAAGTAAAACCTTTTAAAGGTGGAGTCCGAAGACCAATCCGCAGCTCTCATCAAATCCTCCAATCTGGCACCTAAAGAGAACGCCTTCGAGGCCATGGCCTCTCTAGCTGAATGAGCACCGAACTGTTTCGTGTCAATGCCTGCTTCCTGCATGATCCACCGTACCCATCTGGCGATGGTGGGAGAAGAGACAGCCTTGTGCGACTTTCGCAGCGCGATTAACAGCTGTCGTTCGTCCGGAGGGCGAAGTTCCAAGGTTAGGTCCTCATAAGCCTTCAAAACACTGAACCGCGCACAGCTTGGGAGGGTCCACGAAGTATGGATAAGAAATCGACCTTGAAGCACACTTCGTGCGACACCCCAACGTGAAGACCACCCCATCGGGGGAAAAAACCCTCGCCGCGACATCCAAGGCGCGTACATCCGACACTCGTCTGCATGAAACCAGACATAAGAGCATTGCCAACTTCGCCAAAGGTTCCTTCAAAGACAGATACTTATTCGGCGGCCACGACAAAAAAAGGTTAAGAACCAGGTTAACATCCCAAAGAACTGAGTAACGCGGTTCTGGAGGCAGAGAAAGTCGAATACCACGCAGGAGACGACAAACAAAAGGATGTTCTCCCACCGGTGCCCCCGCCACCGGCTGGTCGCCCGCCGAGATCGCTGATCGCATCGCATTGATAGTACGGTAGGCCAGGCCAGCCGAAGCCGACTCCGCCAAATAGTTTAAAGCAGGAATGACGCCTGCGACCAAGGGATCCAGGTCCCGTCGAAGACATCAACGGGACCACTTATTCCAGGCAGAGCGATAACGTTTTGTCGTGCTGCCTGCCCAGGCCTTCGAGAGGAAACTCTCAGCCGGTCTCGAAAGGCCCGGGAGCGACCAACGTCGCCCGAAAGCCTCCACGCCATGAGGTGAAGAGAGCTCTGAGTGAGCAGGTGATGGAGTTCCTCGTCCGCGCTGAGAAGAAGCCGCGGAAACCGGGGGAGTAGGATTGGAGAATCTCAAGAAAGTTCCAGAAGAACTGGAAACCAAACTTGAGACCTCCACCAGGGAGTCACCATTACCACGTCCGCCCGCTGGCGGCGCAGATGGGCCGCCGCCCTCAGTATCATCGAGAACGGGGGAAAAGCGTAAGACTTCTCCCGGCTCCAGTCCTGGAGGAAGGCGTCCGTGGCCTCCGCTAGAGGGTCCGGCCTCCAGCTGAAGAAACGTGGGAGCTGGAAGTCCAGGCGGGACGCAAAAAGGTCCACCGAGCCCCAGGCGTCGCTCAGCCACCTGAACACTTGTGGATCGAGTTTCCACTGACTAGAGTCCCGTAGATGTCGGGAATGCCAATCCGCTACCTGATTGTCTTGACCCGGCATGTATTCCGCCGTCACAGACACCTGGTGCGCCAGGCAGTAATTCCAAAAGACCTTCGCCAAGTCTGAAAGAGCCTTGGAACGAGGGCCACCCAAATGGTTTACGTAGCGCACAGCCGAGATATTGTCCATGTGAAGCAAGACGCAGGAACTAACTGTGTCCTTGGTCCAGCAGCGAACCGCAAATGACCCGGCCAACAGTTCCAGACAGTTGATATGGAGCTCTTGCTCCTTGGACGACCAGGCGCCGCCTGTGGAAAACTCTCCACAGCGGGCGCCCCAGCCAGCACGGCTGGCGTCGGACTCTATCACCAAGTCTGGGACAGGACCGAAAATTGCTCGGCCATTCCAGGCCTCCATATGCGCAAGCCACCAGTTCATCTCCTCCTTCACGTCGTCCGATAGGGGAACCACCTGATCGTATGTCAGGCTCCGTCGGAGATGATGCGCCTTGAGGCGCCGAAGGGCTCGGTAATGCAGGGGCCCCGGAAAGATTGCCTGGATGGAGGAAGATAGTAGACCCACCACCCGGGCAATCTGACGGAGAGAGGTCTGCGATCGTGAGATCGTCTGGCGGAGGATGTGGTGGATCTTCCCTAGCTTCCTGGAGGGAAGGCTCAGGTTGCACTGCACCGAATCCACAGTAAAACCGAGGAACACCATCGACTGAGACGGAACCAGAATAGACTTTTCGCTGTTGATGACAAACCCCAGTCCCTGGAGCAAGGATATCGTTTGGCGAAGCTGAAGGTCCAACTGCACGGGACACTGAGCCATCACTAGGATGTCGTCCAGGTAGACTATCATCCGGATACCCTGGCTCCGCAAAATTTCCAACGCCGGCCGGAGGAGCTTGATAAAACACCAAGGGGCCGAAGAAAGCCCGAAAGGAAGGGCGGTAAACTCGAACACCTGACCTCCCACCGGAACTGCAGAAAACGCCGGTGCGGGGGGTGAATGGGAACCACCAAGTACGCATCCTTGAGGTCCAGGCAGACCATCCAATCGTTGGGAAGCAACACATCTCTCAAAAGATGGATGCCCTCCATTTTGAAGTGCCTGTAGACCAACCAACCGTTGAACTCTTTGAGATTGATCACCGGACGCTTCCCACCATCTGCTTTGTCCACCAGGAACAAATTGCTCAAAAACCCCGCCGGGTGTCGAATTGAAAGGCAAATGGCGCCCTTGCGAAGCAGGTCTGAAACCTCTTCGTCGACTAGTCGTGCGTCCGCACAAGAGAAAACGATAGGAGGAGGAGGCCTGTCCTGGCGGGGCTGATTGTAAAATTCCACGTGGAAACCCCGTATAGTTTGCAAAACCCAGGCGTCCGCCGTGATCAAGGCCCAGGCCTTTGGAAACGAGGCCACTCGTCCCCTCACGCGGACCCGGTCCGCAGAGATGACACTCACCGTTGGAGGAGTTCCCAGCAGCATTCTTGAATCCACCACGGCCATGGAAGCTTTGTCCTCTGGTAGGATAGAAGTTGTTGTAATTTTGCTAGGAGTTATACTGCCCTCGGCCGGAGCCTTGATTCCTGTTGGTCGCTTGCTGACCACCACGGGCGGTCGCGGGCCCCCCTCCGCGACCGCCCCCCCTGGAGAAACGCTGGTGGAAGACTCTTTTGATATTTGACTGGGCCCTATCTAGGGACGTGAAATTTCCCCAGTTCCTTTATAAATGGCTCTCCAAAGAAACCACCCTGGGCCACTGCCCCTGCCTCAGAAGAGGCCAGATCCCCCAACTTAGGGTCTAACTTAATCAGGAGGGACCTTCTGCGTTCTCTAGACAGTGCGCAGTTCGCGTTCCCCAGGAAAACCACCACTCTCTGTGCCCAGTTGGAGAGGACCTCAGGGGAGATGGCTACCCCGGACACCTTGGCCTCTTCAGCCATGTCCAGAATTTTCGTTATGGGGCCTATGGCATCCAATAGCTTATCTTGGCAAGACCGCCAGGAACGGTCAATGCCTTTGCGAGGATCCTTAACAAACTTTGCTAAAAATGTGGCTATTTTTGGGTCTAATTCCGGGGTCAGGGCAACCTTTCCCTCCAGTGTAGGCCTGGGGCATTCCCCCCGCAAACAGCTCCTTACCTCCTTCTCTAAGGGCTTGCGGAAGCGACCAGCGACGAACTTCGCCACCGTCTCCCCAAGGGTCCAGGCTGCTGACCTCGGATGCATTATTTCATCCGGGTCTAGCATACCCGAACTATCCTGTGGAAGTTCGGCGGCGGAACCCGAAGGCTGCCAAGAACGCTCCGACCCATCCTCATCATCGGTGTCCGCCGGGGAGGTCTGACCAGACGACAAAGGAGCTGACCCTGCGGATCCCGAGGGGGGCGGGGAGGACGCAGGGGCGGGATCTGTCGCCTTAGCTAAGAATGCATCGCGCAACCTCTCAAAGGCGTCTTTGTCCACACCGCACGCGCTCCACTCGACACCCCATCCTTACAGGGTCTCTTAGGGGCCGGGGGAGTACGCCCCGTTGGGGCTGTAGGACTAGCAGAAACCCCTAGGTGTGCCTGGGTCACCCTCTTGCACTCCTGTATAATGCGTGCTGAGAGGCGTTCTTTCATAGGTCCCACAATCTCTGTGACGCACCTATAAATAGAGCTATCCACAACCTGATCAAATTCGTCATCATTGAGGTAGCCCTGCGACTCCTCTTCCTCATAATATTCGTCCCCCATCACCACCAGGTGCCTAGCGCTAAACACAATGCCTTAAATCTAGGAAAGGGCCAGAGTCAGCCTGAGGGACAGGGCAGCAGGCTATAGCCTGTACAGGAATTTAGGGGCAGAGCGAGGCTGCCAGCAGATGTTGCCCAGTGGAACCGGGAATAACGGGGGCACTCGCCCCACTAGCGCGCCGGCCCTCTTAGCTAGACCGGGCCTTCGTCACCTCCCTGCGCGCTAGATGCTGTAAGTAGGAAGCAAAAAACAACTCAAAGTTCCCTTTTTCGCCCGCAGGCGGCAACGCGGTCAAGCCGCAATACAGACACCAACCGGGGCGTTTAAATTAATTGTGGGGCTTGTACAGACTCAAACTGAGCGTCTTGGTGAGGTGACAGGGAGAGCTACGGCATAAACGTTCTCCTCAGCGCAGCTCCCTGACGAGAACCCGCGCCGAGTAGAACGAGACGCTCTGGCTCCCCCTAGTGGCCGGAGGCGGCAGAGAAACGGGCAAAGTCGCGTAGGGACAGAAAATGCTCCCGCGACTAGAATGGGCTCTGAAAAGGAAAACGGAGCACCATAACAAACCCCACAATGAAGAATATACATGCAATGCCAAGTTTGGAACCCCCAACAATCCACAACCATGAAAGAAATTGAGGAGAGAGGGATAAAACCACTTAACTGGCTGCGAAGCAGCAAAGAAAGAGGAAGTGGTCATGCAGGGGATGTCCTACCTAGCTGCAGTGGATACTGAGAAAGGACTACATTATGGACTGCCTTATGATGCTCATGGGAGTTGTAGTTGATGGACATATTCCTTTTGTTTTGCCCATACCCTTTGTTTTGAGGTAGGGCTGATGTTATGTGCTTTTTGGCTGCTGTGAGTTTTGTGAATATATCAGCGAAGAAGGTAAAAAGCATAATCTGAAGCCTCCGGTCCTGACATAGAATCAGTGTATTTGCTAGGGCATCCGATACATATACTATCATAAGGGTGGAACCTTTCCTGTGTACAGTGAGATTTTGCTTGATAATATCCGCCCCCTTCCTTGCCCCCCCCCCCAATTTTCATCTGGAAATGGCTTTAGAATCTGAAATAAGAAGTCAGTATTTGCAGATATTGATCGGTATGTGGATCGGCATGATGTGTGTTGGGAAAAAAGGCATCACCAGTGGAAATAGGCTACACTCATTTTGTTGTGAAGGTATTGAGACAGTCATATACTTCTATATGGTACATAATATAAAGATGGTCATGCTCATTTTGTTTTCAAATATTTATATATGCATACACATAGCGATCAAAAAACGGCATTAATATTCTTAATAAATTCAAACGATGATGCTGTAAACGAAACTGTATGTGCTTATTTAAATTATTTCAGTAGCGAGTGGATCTATTGAGTATTTATGATATTGTGGGAATTCTTTTTATTTGTTGCCTGATATTGATATTAATATGTATTTGTATTTTTGGATAGCTAGAATGTGGCGCATACATATGTTTATATGGTATTATTAATTGACCACTTCAAAAGTACTAATAAAAAATACTACAAGACGCAGAATGAAGATTGTCGCGCAGAAGCCCAGGTCAGGAAGCACAGTGACAGTAATTACGTACAGTAAGTAAAGTGGCAGCCGTCACCTCCTCAGAAGGGGAACTGACTACTAGCCCAACATGATGCCGCCAGGTGGATGAGGGGTTTGTGGTAAATAAATAAATAATACCCTATTTTTGACTAGACTTATAGCATAACAGATAGCTCAATAAATAAGAGTCAAGATTCGAGGTAGTAGGAGTTTCTGCAGGTTTATTACAGCATAAGGACAGGATCAGGACAACCTGCATAGGGTGACCCAGCAGCTGCTGGGGCTAGGTCTGGGATGAGCGCGCTAACATTTAATAACATAACATTGACTTATATACATAGCGCAAACACATAGCATTACATTGCAGTAGGCGTAACAGTAGGTGGAGTAGGAGGCGTGACACGTAGCAGTCGCGAGAGATAACAGTAATAAGAGGTGTAACTGGGAGTATACTTAGACATGTGATGCAAACGTAACAGAATATGTCATGAATGGGCGGAAACATTGGAGGGGGCTACCTAAGGAGCCGGGACCTCTAACCTAATGGTGCGCGAAAACTAGCAATGACGTGTTACTAGGAGAAGCTGGGGGCTACGAACTCTGTGCTAGGAGCAGACTAGAGTCTGGAAGGTCGGAGCGACATGTACCTAAACCCTATCTGGTATCTAATGTTTAGGGAACGTGTTGATATAAACTAGAAGTCATGAGGGGAAAGGCTAACCTGATTCTAAGACTGGACCATGCATTATTCTACATGTAGTGCGTGATGAATATTAAATGACCATTAAATACAGTATTTCTCTAACATGGAGACGAGAAGGCTAGACAATGACGGAAACTATTGATGCAGTTCAGTAGCTTAGGAATGCAGAGGAGGAGGACTGAACTGATAGCTGGAACTATAACATACTTTTGGCAGACTCAGAGGCAGAGCCGGGGTGCACCGGGCACTGCGAGGCAGGAAGTAAGTGAAGGGTCGAGGATACAGGTGGGGGCTGTATCGCTCCTCAGCGAGGCTTTCAGGAGACAGGAGCTGAATCTGTGGTCCGGGCCCTTTTGAGGTCTGGAAACGGAGACTTTATAATTGAATAACGTGCACACTGAGAAACGTGGCAACATTACTTACATAGGCCTGATATTCGTAGTATTCACGAGGACTGGAAACTATCATATTAGAGGTGGACACAACTGTAATTGCGTCTTTAATCAGAAATGGGGAATAACATATGCATATTGATCATGCACACATAACATATGATGGATGAGGCGTAGGGACACAGAACATGGCAAAATTTACTTTTCCACATTCCCTCCTTGTCACTACGTTTCCATCAGGAAACATCAATATTCATGATACCATCTATCATTTCATACAGTACCATTTGCTCGTCTCGAATTGTCTTGGAACGGGATTTAGAACAGGGCTTGGGACGGGGAATACAAGAGGTAGCACACATGCTGCAAATCGCAGGGCCACATTGTATACAGAGGCAGCAGCTGAATATAATCGCTACTGCAATACCTAGGAAGGACAGGACTTTCCAACCCCATGCGGAAATTATATTCCAGAACCAACCGGACCATGTCCAGGTGCCTGGATCTTGATGTAACAGATGGGCAATTTTATGGAGTCTGGTTATAGCTGAATAAACAGACGGCGAGTTATTTGGAATGAAAATGCAACAACTGGATCCGAGAATTCTACAGGCCCCGCCCCTATCGGCCAGTATGACGTCAAGGACGAGACGATTCTGTAAAACGACAATTCTCATAAAGGATTGCTCTTCAGTTAAATTACCTAGAGCGGAGGCAGTCTCATCTACTACTGCTTCAAGGGTTCTTGTTAACCTACGGATTAGCTTACTATTTACAACTGTACCTAAATAAGGGAAAACACCTTTATCTATATCAATGAATTGCTCTGCAGCGGTTTCAGTATAATCGACAATCGGGAGATTTCTCTTGTGTCTAGTGTGTACTAAGAAAGAATTCCTATGATAATCAGGTGGGGCTAGAAAAACAGGTGGCAGTAGGAAAGCAATGTAACAGGTTCCCTCCCAATCGAGGGGCAGACGGACATATGCAGTTTGACCACAAATAAAATAAGAATGACGTGAAGCTTTGAAAATAGATTTCCCACTGTCACTATACTGGATAACAGTAGTACATTCACTATGACCTATATGTACAGAACCATAACTACGGACACATAATTCGCCTTTGACTGGTAGTACTGAAATAGCGGGTGAGTCTGGAGTAGTATCAGACTGAACATTCAGAACCATGAAATTCGACGAATAATTTCCTAAATTATATACTTCATTTTCTAGATCTAAACCTGTTCTATGGGGGAAACCTTGCTTGTCTGGGAAACATGTACTATTAAGAAAAGACATATCTGTTGAGGATGACGTTAACGTGGACCATGCTCCACACGAACCATTGTGTGAGAATGGGTAAGGAAAAAGTGGCAGAACTCCCTTCGGTGTCTGGAAAGGGGGGAGTCGACCACACACCCAACAATTAGTGGCATTGCTGGTCTGGTGTGAATAATGTAACATACGGATAAATTTGTTATTACGCATAGCGAGGCGGTATGCATATTCGTGAGGAGGCAGATCACTAAAAGTGTGCTCTACTGTAGCATGAGCAGACATATTTACATGAGGAACTGAGAAACACAGATAGAAAGCATAACTGGTGCAGGAAATCATTATGCTGATGAATAATATGAAACTCAGAAAAACGATACATGTGATTGAGCTTTGACTGACTCTCTCACTATGGGGGTCTATTTTATACATGTCAGAAACAGTCTAACCGTTTCACCTAGGGGAGGACTTATACAATCAAACTGGCTGACTTATTAGACCTGAGTTTTAACTTATACTCCTGTTGCGGAGTTTTCTCTAACAAGGGAGGGGTTGTAATAAAGTCTGGTGCGGGACAGTCCTTTAAAACAATGTTCTGGCAATCCTTCGAATCCTGGGAAATGTTCTTGGCAATGTCTGGTTTCGATCCTTTGAAAAGTTTTACATGAGAAAGGTGGACCCACCCCTTCCTGCCTTCTAACTTGACGGCAGTCCGGGTGGTCAAGAGGACCTGACGTGGCTCCTTCCAACGTGGTTCCAGCGGACTTGATCTGTCAAAATTTCTGATCATCACAAGGGATCCTGGAACGATCTCGTGCGGTGCCACCTCGGTATTGTCTGGAAATGCGGCGGCAACCTGTGAACGACATGAGTTGAGGGCAGACATCAAGGAAGCTAGGTAATCTGTCAGCATATTACATGAAACATCGGTAATACTTCGGGGTCTAGGAGTACCCCACATGTTAGGGGGGCGGCCGAAAACGACCTCATACGGGGACAGACCTGATCTGGAATGTGCGACCATACGCATGTAAAACAGAGCGACTGGCAAAGCTACTAACCAGTCCACACCCTTGTCTTTACAGACTTTTGCTATACGGATTTTCAGAGTCTGATTATGTCTTTCGACTAGTCCAGCTGCTTCTGGATGGCGTACACAATGGAACTTCCACTGGTACCCTAACAACAGGGAAACGTGTCTCATGAGTTCGGATGAGAATGGCTGACCGTTATCAGAATATACGACTCTAGGGAGTCCGTATCTAGGGAAAAATTCACGAACCAACTGCTTGGCAGTGGTCGCGGCTATGTAATCTGGGACTGGATATGCTTCTGTCCACCTGGACAAGGCGCATACAACTACAAGGACATACTTGAAACCTCGACATCGCTCCATTTGAATATAATCCATCTGGAGGACCTCAAAAGGGTGGTCAGGGGGCTGGAAACCACCTTGTTCCACCGGGACACTTTTACCTGGATTAAACTGACAACATATCATACAGGTACGGACTTTCTGCTTGGCTGCAGCTCGTAAATGCTTGTTGAACCAAATGTTCTGGATACTGTCTAACATAGCTTTTTCTCCTAAATGTGCTGGACTATGTGCGGTATTGATAATGACTTGAACCATAGAATCGGGGAGAAACCATGTGGCTCTACCCTTCGTTAACCATCCTTGATCTGTCTGGACCCCTCCTTGTACAGACCATTTCTTGATTTCATCAGGAGTAGCATGTAACTGGATATCTATGACATCTTGTGTAGGGTCCTTAACTGTCATACATGTAGTCGGATCTGGAGTATGTGTCAGGTTAACTGGAATGTCTAGAGTCTGTGCTGTAAGCTTGGCTGTGCGATCTGCTAGATCGTTACCTTGAGAAATAATGTCAGTAACTTTCGTATGTGCTTTGCACTTCATGATAGCAATAGATGTCGGTAAATGTATGGCATCTAACAGGGCTTGAATAAGGAGACCATGCTGAATCTTGGTTCCATGAGAAGTCATGAAACCTCTCTCCTGCCAGAGCACTCCGAAGTCGTGTACAACTCCGAATGCGTAACGTGAATCTGTGTAAACATTAACCTTCAGGTTCTTGGCATGTATACAGGCTTGTGTCAGAGCAACTAGCTCTGCTGCTTGAGCGGACAGAGTATCAATACGGTGTGTTTCAATAACTTCAGTGTCAGTAGTCACTGCATACGCGGCGACTAGTTCTCCTGTACTAGTTCTCATACATGAACCATCCACATAAAGTGTCAGGTCAGGATCTGGTAACGGAATATCTGTCAGGTCTTGTCTTGGCTTTGTCGTAATGTTAACTACTTCCACACAATCATGTGGGTCTGGATTTGAATTAACTGATGGTAACAGTGTAGCAGGATTCAGGACGTTGCAGCGTCTAATTTCTATGTGTGGCTGGAACAGTGTCAATTCATAACCTGTTAAACGTGCAATTGTCAAGTGCTGAGTTTGTGTTCGGTTTAAAAGAACTTCTACTGAATGTGGGACTTGTACTGTCAGGGAATGTCCTAAAACTATAGAATCACTTTGTCTGATAGCTAGTGCTGTGGCTGCAACTGACTTGAGGCACGCAGGCAACGCCTGGGCGACTGGATCTAATGTGCTCGAAAAATAAGCACAGGGCTTGTATTGACCTGCTTGATCTTGTGTGAGGACAGATAATGCTGTACCTTCGCGTTCAGTAACGAAAAGTGTAAAAGGCTTACTGTAGTTCGGTGTAGCTAGAACTGGAGCTTGACATAGGGCTTTCTTTAACTCGTTGAAACTAAGTGTATGTTCAGATGTCCAAGGGAGGACAGTCGATACGGCTGCCTCCTGTGTCGTTAACTGTATCAGTGGCTTGGCTAGAAATGCATACTGGGGAATCCATTGTCTACAATAAGAAGTAAGGCCGATAAAGGCACGTACCTCCTTCTGGGTTCTGGGCTGGGGAAGACTCGCTATTAACTGGATACGATCGGGTGTCAACTGCCTACCCCTCTTGGACAGCAAGTGTCCTAAGTATACCACTTGCTGGACACAGAATTGAAGCTTCGAAGGTGACACCTTGTGCCCCATCTCGGCTAGAAAATACAGAACTGTAAGTGATGCTCGCTCGCAATCACGTTCAGAACGGGCTGTGATCAGTAGATCATCGACATACTGGAGCAGGGCAGTGTCAGTTGGCATGTGAATATTGTCTAGTTGTCTCTTGAGTGCTTGACTGTAAATACTAGGGCTTTCTGTGAAACCTTGAGGAGCGCGTGTAAACATATAGCTCCTTCCATTTAAACAAAATCCGAAAAGAAACTGGCTGTCTGGATGAATTGGAACACTAAAAAATGCATTCTTGAGGTCAATAACAGTGAAAAACATGGCTTCGGGATCAATGGCTGTTAACAGGGAAGAAATGTCTGGAACAACTGGGTACTGAGGAATAATACATTTATTAAGCTCTCGCAAATCAATCACTAATCGATATACTGGGGGTGCATTTGGATCAGTACGTTTCATGACTGGAATGATCGGAGAATTACATACATTGGAGTCAGTTTCTACAACTACTCCTTGAGCCATGAGCTCGTCAATAATTTTGGATAAGGCTGCTACAGCCTCAGGTGGCAATCTGTACTGCCTGATTCGTGGTAACACTACACCTGGTTTGAGAGTCACACGATAGGGTGTGATTTGCATGTAACCTACATCAGTTGGACCTTGCGCCCATAAATGCTGCGGAACATTAGACAATCTTGAATCAAAATCTCGTAATACATAGTGACCCTTAAAGTCACGTAGGAACAGACGTATTCCCTCTGGGGAACAGCAAATAACTGCACCTAACTCTTTCAGTGTTTTAATGCCTAATAGATTTTCTGGACATGACTTAGTAAGTAACAGATCAGTAGTACGGGACAATGGACCTACTTCTAGAGTAACTGGCTTTGATATCTCATTAACTATGGGTTTTCCTGAAAATCCAAGGGAAACATTTCTCGAGCCTGAGAGCGGAGCCCCTGGTACTTCGGCGTGACTAATTGTGGTCCTACTTGCCCCTGTATCGATCAAAAACTTTCTGTCTTTCCCTAATACTTGACTGTGTACATAGGGACCTTCTTGGTCTACAGGTATCTCGATGAGAGGCAAGCCTACCTCCCTCTCTAGGCTGTTTCATGAATATGACTGGTACTCTGGATACTCAGACTGTGCATACTGGTACATCTGTGAAGTAACGTGCTGTGTTGCAGCAATAGGCTGCGGTACGGTAACTGTCTGTTGTGCATTCTGTGGCTGAGGAATCTGTGAAACTTGTTCTTGTCTCGGCGGACGTGGTCTTTCTTTAGTCTTACCAGTAGCTATGTTGTGTTTCAGAACTGCACACTCGTTTATAAAATGACCTGGCTGTTTACAATAATTGCAGTTCCCTTTAACGGGAGCTGCAGGATGACTGGCTTGAATCGGACCCCTCTTCTGACTGTCTTGAGGAATAGATTGTGCAACTAGCACTTTCATTTTCGTGTCTTTCATACGTTTTCTTTCGTGTTCTTGCTCTTCTCTGATTCTATTCTGGTGATACTGAAGCATCTGGAGCATCTGGGACGGAGTATTTGCTTGCCAGGTGCTTTCGACTTTCAAAACTCGATTTTTAATTTGGGGACTTGAATTCTCGACTAATTTGGTAACGAAAAGATGAGGGTATGACTCACTACTTGTCTTGAGACCACTATTAATACTGAAACATTTCTCGAATCTAGAATAAAAATCACTAATATCCTCTTCTTGTTTCTGTTTACAGGCTGAGATTGCATCCCAGTCTTCTTTCCTAGTTGTCAATAATCTGGGTAAAACTTGAATCAATAATTCTGGTAACTCTTTACATTTATCTCCAAGACCGGTACCTGGTACTCGTGCCTTGTCTTCAGCTTCTAGAGCTGCCCAATCGATCTTTTTCTCTCCCACCTCCCATTCTTTTTCTTTTAACTTTTCATACACCCCTGCGGGTAGCAGAACCTTTAACATTTTAATGATATCTGGGTACGTGTATTCTCCCATACGGAGCATGTCTTTTAATTCTCTATGGAACCCCGCTGGATCTTTGTCATGACAGGGAATTAATTTCTTCATTTCAAGGAGTTCCATCTTTGAAATCGGAGTGTATACAAACACTCGTTGCATATCGCCACCCGCCCCTTGGACTGGGTGGACTTCTCGTAGCGGATTCTGTCTGTCTATGTAGAATGGTTTACTTTCTGGGGGTGAGACATGAACAAAATGCGGGTTCAAAAACGTTCTATACTTGTGACGCTGTTCTAGAATGACACTTATTAAATCGGTACCTAGACCTCTCCATCTGTACTGGAGTAACTCGTTCAGGATATCATGTAACGGGCCTGGATCAGAATGTTGACCCTCATACAGGGTAATGAGGTGCTGGATCATATACATACCCACCAGTCGTTGCTCGGCTGGGGGCAGTTTCAGAAACATTTGTGCCACTATTTCGTCTGGAAAAGTGGTAGAATCAGTAATCCATCGGACTGCTGATCGGGCTAGTTCTTGTTCGTGCATGGTACTTAATTCGCTATAACCGACCCGTGATTTCAGAATGTGATCGGTAGCTTGAAATACTTGTTCTAGAGAACCTTGTTCTGGTGCTGGATGATGAAACATAGACTTAGGTTCTAGACGTAAATGGCGATCTGGAAATCTGGATTTTCCTACATACGCTATTCTGGCGGGATTCTCGTCTTCCTCTTCAGGATCAGAGATACTTTCTTTCTCGCTTACTTGTGCTGCTTTACGCTGTTCGTGTAACCTTATTATTTCTTTACGAATTTTCTTGTACATACTTTCCATGGCACTAATGGTCTTGTGCTTACCCTCGGCTATATTATCACTCCACCTTGTTAGGATTCTCATTTCGGCGGGATCTTTAGACGGGTAATCTTGTTCTCTTATTAGACAATTGATCAGGAACTTTAATATCATGAGCTGAATCTCGGCTTTCCTTTGAGACATAATCTCGCCAATACTTTCTGGATCATCCCCTGTACGGATGAAACGATATATTCTGTCTAGATCTTCTTTCATATTCGGTAAGGTGACTAGATACTCGGTCACCCTTCTTACGCGTACGGAATATAAAACCATATTATACTCGCCTGGGACTGTGTCATAAACACATTCGGCAAGGGCTTGTCTGATTTCTGTAACAGACTTATTACTTTTAGGAGTACGCTGTGATGCTTGAGCATGTAATTCGAGTGCTGATAAACGCTTGTGTGGCGGTGGGGTTTGAGGAGGACCTCCTCCTGCGGCCCCTAGACTAGAATCGTCGACTGACATTCTTCGTGCTTGCAGGGTCGGTAATTGTAACGTGGGTTGAACTTGTATGGCAGGCTGACCCGGGGGTACCGCAACAGGTACTCCGGTGTCTGGAGGAACGGGAAGTGCCTGATTTACAGGGACGGGCGGAGCACGAACAGGATTTGCATATTCTGGAACTGTGTCGTCCAAATAGGACGAAATAAAAATATCAGCTGCGGTCGGTTTGTGACGCAGCTTGGTCGGAACTAATGGCGGCGGGAAATTACTGGGTGCCTCTGGGGTCGCTTTTGGCAAGCCTTCGGCAAGGAGAGGATACATACCCTTAATGAGGGCATGCCTCTGTCTATCTGACTGTTCGGCTTTGACTTGTTCACCTATCTCGATTAATTCTCTTTCTTGGGCTCGTTCTTGGGATTCTCTACTTAACTCTGACTTTCTGACTTCCTTTTCCGTTCTTCTATGCGCTTCCTTACGCCATAACTCGATGGCATCTTTCTGTGACTGTCTGGCTTTCTTTTTCCATAATGCTTCTTCTACTCGCATGATACATTCGGCATCCCATGTACCCGATACGGGCCATCTATACTTTTCTTCTAACTGTTTGGTATACTCTACCCATAAATCTAGATACAATATGGCGCTTATGCCATGTTTCTGATACATAAAGTGACCTGGACTGTCCCTAGGCGGAACAGGAACTGCTGCTTCCAGCAGACCCTTTCTAGTTTTTAACTGACGTAACTTGGAAAAGAGCGGCATTCTAAACTTGAATCGGAACACAATACAATACACGAAAAACAATAACAATTGGGAAAACAATTCAGGCATACCACGACATTGGAAATACGTTAAACAACATTATAAATAACAGTTCGAACAGAATACTACCTGAAAATACTGAAAACAGAAACAGAACAGAATTCTCGAGAACGGAACAGACTAGAATTACTGGATGCACTGCTATAACAGTACGGAACATACCGGTCCCATAAAGGAACGCATCAAGACCCGTATCCACCTAGGTGAACACTTCGTTTGTGGGCTTGGGTACCACCAACCCACGGACCAGGAGTCAATTTAGACTGACCCTGTCTAGACACTACCCCAGCAATGGTACTCACCGGGCAGCACGGAACGGAAGGCCTCGGACGGGACTGGACTACGACGACGAACTTCGGACTTCGGACTTCAGTTACGGGTGGGCCTCCGGATACCTCGGACCTTGGACTCTCGGCTTGGGCTCTGGTCGGGACTCGCCGCGTTCCTCCACCGTCTCGTTCGGATGCTGGACCGCCTCCTCCGTCTCCTCCGTGGGCCTGAGGGATACTTGAAGCAGAAATATCTGCACTTGGCCAATATGGTTCCGTCACGACTGCAGAGGGTCAGGGGGTCGGCGTGGCTTCACCGACGCGTGGGGAAAGGGCAAGTCCCTGTTCGGGCGCCATTATGTGGTAAATAAATAAATAATACCCTATTTTTGACTAGACTTATAGCATAACAGATAGCTCAATAAATAAGAGTCAAGATTCGAGGTAGTAGGAGTTTCTGCAGGTTTATTACAGCATAAGGACAGGATCAGGACAACCTGCATAGGGTGACCCAGCAGCTGCTGGGGCTAGGTCTGGGATGAGCGCGCTAACATTTAATAACATAACATTGACTTATATACATAGCGCAAACACATAGCATTACATTGCAGTAGGCGTAACAGTAGGTGGAGTAGGAGGCGTGACACGTAGCAGTCGCGAGAGATAACAGTAATAAGAGGTGTAACTGGGAGTATACTTAGACATGTGATGCAAACGTAACAGAATATGTCATGAATGGGCGGAAACATTGGAGGGGGCTACCTAAGGAGCCGGGACCTCTAACCTAATGGTGCGCGAAAACTAGCAATGACGTGTTACTAGGAGAAGCTGGGGGCTACGAACTCTGTGCTAGGAGCAGACTAGAGTCTGGAAGGTCGGAGCGACATGTACCTAAACCCTATCTGGTATCTAATGTTTAGGGAACGTGTTGATATAAACTAGAAGTCATGAGGGGAAAGGCTAACCTGATTCTAAGACTGGACCATGCATTATTCTACATGTAGTGCGTGATGAATATTAAATGACCATTAAATACAGTATTTCTCTAACATGGAGACGAGAAGGCTAGACAATGACGGAAACTATTGATGCAGTTCAGTAGCTTAGGAATGCAGAGGAGGAGGACTGAACTGATAGCTGGAACTATAACATACTTTTGGCAGACTCAGAGGCAGAGCCGGGGTGCACCGGGCACTGCGAGGCAGGAAGTAAGTGAAGGGTCGAGGATACAGGTGGGGGCTGTATCGCTCCTCAGCGAGGCTTTCAGGAGACAGGAGCTGAATCTGTGGTCCGGGCCCTTTTGAGGTCTGGAAACGGAGACTTTATAATTGAATAACGTGCACACTGAGAAACGTGGCAACATTACTTACATAGGCCTGATATTCGTAGTATTCACGAGGACTGGAAACTATCATATTAGAGGTGGACACAACTGTAATTGCGTCTTTAATCAGAAATGGGGAATAACATATGCATATTGATCATGCACACATAACATATGATGGATGAGGCGTAGGGACACAGAACATGGCAAAATTTACTTTTCCACAGGTTGAAAATGGTGGCGTGAGGAAACACAGATGGTGCAAAGTGGTGGAAGAAAAGCTGTGGTAAGGCAGAGTGTACTGGCATGGACACTTGGAAATCAACTCCTGTGACTAAAGCCTGAGAGGGTAAATCCCAGTAAGCTAGGAATTAATTGCAGTATGTTACCCAGAGGGGAGGCTGCTATTATGAACTTCCTTTGCTGAATTCACATAAAACACTTCAATAATACATTAAATTCCTAGTTTATATTTAATTTACCAACAGTAGCTACTGTGTACTTATAGTTCAGATTGTATTTTTTATTGAGCACGGCATTTCTCATATACCTGTAATGTTTGACCCATGGATGGATGTGTGTGAAACCTGGCTATCTACTTAGTAAGCTAAGTTTTAGCGTATTGAGTTTCATGAAGATACTTGGATTTGGGCACGGGCCTCGTCTTGGTACTGGCCCAACCCCAATTCCCAACCCCTGTAGCCATTGGTAAATGATGTACTCAGCTTGGTTGTACAGCCTTGGTCCCAGAGGTTGGCCCCGACATAGGCCCTGTTGCCAACCCCCACTGTGCATGAGCAAACGCTGTGCACAGTGGGGTTTGAAAATGTAACTAGGTCATAAAAAAAAAAAAAGAAATACAAAAAAATACAAAAAAAAAAAATCACGCTGCCAATATGCTCAAAACACCAATTTATAAAAGGCACGTAAACAAAGAAAAGTGCCATCGCAGCGATGACATGGTCTCTGTGAGTATTGTGGCATATTTTGTGCGTTCATAACCATAATTAGCAGATTACAGTTGTTTTACACATTTGAGCCAGACTACGTTTTTCAGCAGTGTTTAACTGTGTGTGCTTTATATAATGTTTGCTGATTTATTTCATTAAAAAAATGTATTCAGGGCATCACATTTTAGAGATTCAAGATTCTTAATTTGAGGGCAGACTGCCACCAGTCTTTTAGATCTTGCTTGTCCAAAACACCGTTTTTTAGTGAGAAAACCTAGGCCCAGCCAATAATAGCAATGTCACAAAGCTGCAGGTTTTTCGGAGAAATGCGATGTAAATATTTCAGCAGCAGCAAACATTACAGTTAATAAAAGGGTCAAGGAAACTGGCGATATGAGTTGATAGAGTTTTAAAGGTAAAAAGTACCAAGAAGCGGCATAGCCTTTATGGGTGCGTTTGGTACAAATTCAGGATGTCCGCAGTGGATCAGTGGTCGTGTAGGCCAAGTAGGTAATGCCAGAGTTTTGGGATGCGAGACAATAGACCGGAGCGGCTGTAAGTCTGGTTTACCCTGCCAGCCATATTTTTAGAATCACCGCTTCACTTAATTTTGAGCACCTTGTAAGCACTTGTGTTGGCTGAATTGACTGCTAATTGGGACACCAAGTCTGGGTCTACCCCGCCGGCCATTTCTTTTTAAACCACCCTCTCACCTGATTTTAGATCGTTTTTATTAAACTTGTGTTGTATGAATTGACTGCGAATTTGCTCACCAAGTCTGGGTCTTCCCCGCCGGCCATACTCCTTTTTAACTCTTTTTTTTATCTGACTTCATATCGCCTTGAACTAACCCTGTGTTGTTTGAATTGATTGCTAATTTGCACACGAAGTTGTTCTGCTCACCTGCTCCTCCTGTTGTGTCTTGTCGCCTGCACCCCGGTCCACCACGGGCTTGCCCGATTGTTGTGGAGGGTGCAGGCTCACACAAGCAGTAGTAACTCTTCGGTGGCTTTTGGGGGCGGAGTCCCGCGACTAGGTCGGCACCGCTGCCTATATCTGCCAAACTCATTTCCTCATGCCTTCGGATGCGAGACAATAGATCGGAGCGGCTGTAAGTCTGGTTTACCCTTCCAGCCATATTTTTTGAATCACTGCTTCACTTAATTTTGAGCACCTTGTAAGCACTTGTGTTGTCTGAATTGACTGCTAATTGGGACACCAAGTCTGGGTCTACCCCGCCAGCCATTTCTTTTTAAACCACCCTCTCACCTAATTTTAAATCGTTTTTATTAAACTTGTGTTGTATGAATTGACTGCGAATTTGCACACCAAGTCTGGGTCTTCCCCGCCGGCCATACTCCTTTTTAGGTTTTGCCTGGCGAAAAGATGCGCTCTGCGCATCTTTTTCGCGCAGGCGAAAACCTGATGAGAACTGTAGTGGGCTTTGGGTCGGCCCTCGTCATTCATTGGCTGGCTCCATAAATGGAGCCTAGCCATTGGACGAGGGGCCTGTCCGTCAATGCCGGACCAGATTCGGGGGCGTTCCCGAGATTCTTTGGCTTTTGCCGACGTCATGCTACGTCAGCCGAAAGCCGATTCTCGGGAACGCCCCCGAATCTGGTAAGGCACTAGTGGCACCCCGAGCGCTCTGCCGCCTCCTACTACGGTGCAAACGCTGCCTCCCTGATTGCCGCCGCTGCCCGGGGCGAGAATAACATGAGGACCTCGCCGGGGCCGCGGAGAGCAAGAACGAAGGAGCTGCCCTCCCATTGGCTGAGGCGGTCGAGCCCCCTCAGTGCCGCCGCGCTAGGAGTGGTTCTCGAGCCGCCGCGTCATCGCTGGAGCCGTGCTGCGATTGGCCGCAGCTTCGTTTCGTCAGCCTACACACAGATTCATAGATGAACCAAACGGATGTTTTCCCTTCATAAATAGAACTCCGCCTCCGCCCGCCTCCGACCGTCCCGCCGCAGCGGGGCCCTGCAGCAGCCTCGGCCACCAGCACTACCATGGCGGGCGCTCTGCCAGGCTCCCGTGAGCTGCGGGAAACTTCGCCGCCCCCCCTGCCTGAGCTAGAGACGGGCCGCCGCGCTGCCCGCGGCGACCCGGAAGTGACTAGCCGGCCGGCCAATCCTAGCGCGGCCGGCCGGAAGTGCCGGAAGAAGGAAGACGGCAGCAGAAGAAGTATGGCGGCCCACGCGGGGCTCCCGTGGCCTGCCTGGAGGGAGCCCCGGGAGAAGCGGAGGACGTTGCCGGTCTCCCATGCTGAAGAGGGAGACCGGATAAGTGCTCGCAGCCCACCGCCTATGTCCGCCCTTTGTATGGGGTCGTCACAGTCCTCTTTTTCACATCCCCCTCCTCTACACTCCCCCCTCTCGTTTCTCCTCTTTATTCTTTTCCTCTCCCCTCTTTGCTTCCGTTATTCTTGCCATTTCTTTCCTTCCGCCTTCACATCCTTTCATCTCCTTCACATCCTATTTTCTCTCCTCGTCCTTCTCCCCCTGTCTACCCCCCCCCCTGTCCAAACAGGTTCTGCCAGGCTGGCTGGAGCTGGCATGGGAGGGTAAGTGGCTTGTGACCCACCCTCTGCTTTTGTGCCCTTTAGCCCCGCCCCCGGTCTCAGCAGATATTGCCCGGCTCCGCGGCCTCCGTGGACTCCACTCTCTCACCCTCGCCATGAAGATGCTCGCCCTCCTGTGCCTCGTGGCGGTCGCTGGTCTGGCCTCGGCGGTGCCCATCTCATCGTGAGTACTTTTACAATCACTTGCTTCTGGGATGGAAAGGGTCAGGTAGCCCGCTCGCTACTGGTAGTAGTCATTGAGTGGGCACGTGGGCCTATAAGTGAAATGCACCATGGTGGACCTGGGCGGCTGCCCCAGGAGACACCTCTGCGAGCCCCTGCCGCCCTGCTCTTTTATTTATTTTGCTGTTGTACGTTGTAGTAAACCTTCTTTCTTCCTTCTTATTCCCTCTTTTTTCACCATTCTATCCTCCCCATCCTTGTATTTCCTTGCTTTCATATTTTCCTATCTTTTAATTGTTCATATCCCTCCTTTTCTTCCTTCATCGCCTCCCTCTTTACAGTCACTCTAATACTTCACTCTTTCCATCCTTATCTCTTTACTCATCCACTTTGTTCCTTCTCCTATGTCCGACGTCATCCAGCAAACGTAGGTATTGGCTCTCATCTGGAGAATGTGCTAGCCTGGAAATCACCCGGGGGAAGCAAGAGGGGCGGGGGAGCAGCAGAACAAAACCTGTGATTTTGCTCATCTTCGCTTTTGCAGTAGGAAAGATGCTCTTTGCTTCAAACTGCCCCTTCCCTATTTCAGCCTGAAAAAGAATATGAATCTAAAAAATTTGACCTTTTCTATTTTCTTTTCTATCCCGCCTCCTCCCGCCCCCTGCTCCTTTCCCCGCCGACACCAAGGTGACTTAAACTTGGTAGAGTTGGAGAAGGGAAACTACGTTTTAAATATTGTTTGCAGACAAATTCTGGTTTTATTGTCCCGATGTCTAATGTGGCAACCCCGAGCCCAGTGACACTCCTCCAGGGCCGGCGGCGGCGACCAGTGCCGAGTGCTCAGCTTAGTGCGTTTTAATGACAACGGAGCTTGTTAATGGCCGAGGGCGGCTAGTTAGTAACCCGTGGTATTTAATGGCGCTGGAATCGCTGAACGTGGATGGTCTGTGAATTAACAGGAAGGCCTGGTATGTGGATGAATCTGGATTCGAGAATCATACGTTATAGGATTATTTAAGGCAGGGTCCTGCGTGAGAAGGGACATGAGTGAGGGGGTGCATGCAATAAGGATTGTTTTGTGCAGTGCCACAGGGGCACCCTGGAGCCACTCCGGTTCACCATTACTAGAGGTATTCTGCACATGGCCTGGGGGGGTTGCCAATGTGTACGTGTCTTTGGCTTTTTAAAAAAAAAAAAAATAAGATGACTATTTCTGTCTATTAGCAGGCATGTCTAGCGAAAAATAGTGCTGCAAACATTCCAATCCGCGATCCATTTCCGAATGTCTTTGTTTTAGAGGTTCCTGCTGAGAAGTATTATTAGCCTCCAAAGGCACGCTGTCTTGTAAGTGATCAGCTGTCGGATACATGCTTGCATGCTCGCTTTCTGAGATTTATAGATATAAAGGTATTTGTTTGAAATGTTAAGATTCATGATTCTCTCTCCCCTGCACAATGGCCTCTTTACTATCCTAACAGATTATGTTGTCGACGCCGAGACTCGACCCTGGCCCCCCAGCTCCATAATGTCCGTGTTCCCGTTCCTTCCCGCACCCCCCCCCCACCCCTTTTCCCGGTGTCCGTGTCTCCGGCCGTCTGTCCCACCTCATTTACATTAGAACATCTTCAGTCCTGCTCTTTAATAACCAGCTCCCGCAACAACTCCCCGTGCCAAGTCCTCGCGCACACACTTTACATAAAACACCTCTCTGTTGCCTGCGTGTGCCTCCGTGTGCCCCTGTTGCCTGCTTGTGCCTCCGTGTGCCCCTGTTGCCTGCTTGTGCCTCCGTGTGCCCCTGTTGCCTGCTTGTGCCTCCGTGTGCCCCTGTTGCCTGCTTGTGCCTCCGTGTGCCCCTGTTGCCTGCTTGTGCCTCTGTGTGCCCCATTTTGCTTGCGCCCCTGTTGCCTGCTTGTGCCTCAGTTTTCGTGCCCCTGTTGCCTGCTTGTGCCTCCGTGTGCCCCTGTTGCCTGCTTGTGCCTCCGTGTGTCCCTGTTGCCTGCTTGTGCCTCCGTGTGCCCCTGTTGCCTGCTTGTGCCTCTGTGTGCCCCATTTTGCTTGCGCCCCTGTTGCCTGCTTGTGCCTCAGTTTTCGTGCCCCTGTTGCCTGCTTGTGCCTCCGTGTGCCCCTGTTGCCTGCTTGTGCCTCCGTGTGTCCCTGTTGCCTGCTTGTGCCTCCGTGTGCCCCTGTTGCCTGCTTGTGCCTCCGTGTCCCCCTGTTGCCTGCTTGTGCCTCCGTGTGCCCCTGTTGCCTGCTTGTGCTGTGTGGGTGTGTGTGGAGGGCTCTGTGTGGCTGTGTGTGTGGGAAGCTTTGTGTGGCTGTGTGTGTGGGAAGCTTTGTGTGGCTGTGTGTGTGGGGGGCTTTGTGTGGCTGTGTGTGTGGGGGGGTTCTGTGTGGCTGTGTGTGTGGGGGGGCTTTGTGTGTGTGTGTGTCATTTGCGAGAGATAAAGCTAGTGGCATTGTAAATGACAATGCCATTTATTTATGTTAAAAAAAAACATAAATAAAAATAATGTCAAGAGCAATGCCAATAGCTCTAACTTTAACAAAGGCAAAACCATTGCATTGTAAATGCTTGTTAACTCTTTCTTATCTGACTTCAGATCGCCTTGAACTAACCCTGTGTTGTTGAAATTGATTGCTAATTTGCACACAAAGTTGTTCTGCTCACCTGCTCCTCCTGTTGTGTCTTGTCGCCTGCACCCCGGTCCACCACGGGCTTGCCCGATTGTTGTGGAGGGTGCAGGCTCACACAGGCAGCAGTAACTCTTCGGTGGCTGTTGGGGGCGAAGTCCCGCGACTAGGTCGGGACCGCTGCCTATATCTACCTATGTGCTTCCCGTCGCGCAGCGGACGCACGCTGCGGGCGCACCGGTGGGGTGCCGAATGGCGCGCCTAAGGCAAGCCCGTCTGCGCCCGTCCGCGGCCAGCTGGGGCCATGGGCCACGCATGCTGCCCAAAACACCAGGTATTACACCAGGACCGAATTACTGTCATTATGTGCTCACCAGACCCCTTCCCCACACATCTGCAATATTCTTAAAGCCAACGGGCTTTTTGTTCCTAATGGGACGACCCCACCAGATCCCTCCCCCCCTCCTATACCCCACGGAGCCCCTCCCCAGAAACCATCAACCCTTCGGCCAACACCGGCAGGGGATAAACTAGCTATCTGGTATCTCTATACCCGGTCTTTGGTTAAACACCAACTCGAAATTTTCTTCCTGCTAGATACCCATAAACCTGACATTCTGCTCCTCTCCGAAACATGGCTACACGATGAATCCTCACCAGATCTGCTAGCCGCCATCCCAAACGACTACTACGTGCTTCAAGCCAATAGAGCACAGGCAAAAGCCGGTGGCGGAGTAGCAGCGATTATACTGAAAACCCATAAATTTTCGTCCCTCTCATTTCCGGGGATTCCCCAGGTGGACTGCCTGGTGTTCAAACTTCATGCACCAACCTCTCCTATTGTATGTGCAGTGGTATACAGGCCCCCTAGTTATATGACCACCTTCCCCCTACAGTTCGGTAATGCTATTGCCGAACTCGCCATAAACAATGCCAGACTTCTAGTTATTGGTGACTTTAATTTTTGGCCTGGAGACTCGCGTGAGTGTCCAACGTTGGTAGCCTTCACAAAGCTTCTAAATGGGATGAACCTTACACAGCATGTTAAATCAGCTACCCATTTAAAGGGCCACACACTTGACCAGGTATGGTCTTCTAACGTGGAAATTCTAGACCTACTAATCACTCCCTGCACATGGTCGGATCACTTATTCATATCCTTTTCCCTTCCCATTTTCCCCTATGGTAAAATCCCTCCGCCAGGGGCAAGTAGAGTAAGAAACTGGAGTCGGGTGAAAGTAGTAGATCTATGCTCCTTCTTAGCCAAGTCCAAACCTCCCAGCCCCTCCTTCTGTGACTCCCAGTTATCTCCTCATGCTCAAGCTGAGAACCTCAATGCTTGGTTGGCTACAGGTAGAGATTGTCTGGCCCCACTCAGGAGGATAAATCAAAAAAGACCCCATGACTAACAGCGCTGGTTCACTACCAGTTTGAAGGAGATGAAGATGTCCCTGCGCCAATCGGAGCGTAAGTGGAGGAAGAACTACTGCCCCACTCTGAAATCCTCCTTCATTAAGGCCCTGCACGATTAAAAAGATGCCATTTTAAAGGCCAAGTCGGAATACTTTTCACAAAAAATTCTTAGCCCCGATAACAAAGCGAGGGAGATATTTTCCATCGTGGATGAACTTGTTAAACCAGATCGGATCAACACCAAGCCAGCCCCCTCCCAATTGCTGTGCGACTCCCTCGGCTCTTACTTTTTTGATAAAATTGCCACCATCAAATCCAGCATACCCAAATCCATCTCCCCTCCAGAGCCCTCACTGAAACAGCTCAACCCCTCTTCATTTGATCTTTTTCCACCCATCACACAAGTTTTTTTTTCTGCTTCTTAATAAAGTCCGCTCGGGCTCCCCCACTGATAGCTGTCCCCCCCACATTGCACGTCAGATCTTTCTTCAGTTTCCCGAAGTCCCACTGTCTCTTCTCAACAATTCCCTGTCTTCAGGCATTGTCCCCAACTGCTTCAAAATGGCAGAAGTACGACCCATTCTGAAGAAAGCAGGCGCTGACCCCTCTGTACCCTGCAATTTTCGGCCCATCTCTCTTCTACCTTTCCTGGGGAAAATCCTTGAGGCCTATGTCACAAGCTGTCTCAGTACTTTCATAGAACACTCGCACTACCTGGACCCCCACCAGGCGGGTTTCAGACCCGAACACTCCACGGAATCCATCCTTCTTGCTGTCCATGATGAGCTAAGACGGGGCGCAGACATTAACATCTCACAGGCACTTGTCCTCCTGGATTTGTCGGCCGCCTTCGACACCGTTGACCACAAACTTCTGGTCGACCGGGTCGAGGGCGCCGGCATCCAGGGGGTCCCCCTTAAATGGATTTCCTCCTTCCTCAGTAACCGCCACCAAGCCGTCCGCTTATCCGACTTCATCTCGGAAAGAAGGGAGCTCACCTGTGGGGTTCCCCAGGGCTCTTCCATCTCCCCGCTCCTCCTTAATCTGTATATCCGGCCCCTTATATCTGACCTGCGGAGGAGGGATGTGACCGTCTTCAATTATGCTGATGACATTCAGCTCATCTTCACCATCGACCCTTCCCCCTCCCGCAATTGAATCCTTTCAGTCCACCCTGACATCTATCCGTACTTGGATGAACACAAGTCAACTTAAATTGAACCCAGATAAGACAGAGCTTGTTCTTATTAGGCCCTCAGCTAATCCCTGGTACCCCAGCTTCTGGCCACCTACCCTGGCCCCCCCCCCTACCCCAGCAGGAGCCGTCAAGAGCCTCGGAGTCACCATAAGCAGTGACCTTTCACTCAAGCCTCAGGTCAACTCCGTAGTCTCCTCCTGTTTCTATCACCTGCGCAGGATCCGGAAAATCAGCCAATTTCTTTCTCCCGAGGCCCTGGTCCAGGTCACCCTGGCCCTAGTCATGTCACAAATTGACTACTCTAACTCGTACGTAGGGATCCCCGCCTACCAGCTGCAGAAGCTTCAGCTGGTTCAGAACCAGGCGGTAAGACTTGTGCACGGCTTCTTCAAGTCTCACCATGTGAAACCCCTCCTTAGGGATCTCCATTGGCTCCCCGTGGCACAACGCTGCCTCTTTAAGATGGGGTGCCTTACCTATAGAGCTCTCTCTTCCCATGGGCCAGTTTTCGTGTCAGACCGAATCCAGCGTTACACCCCGAGCCGTTCCCTCCGCTCTGCCACAGCCAATCTCCTGACACCCCTCGCCGCTAAGCGGAAAAAACATGGAGGGCTAAGATTCGCCTTTCAAGCACCGCAACTTTGGAACTCACTGCCACCCTCACTACGTCAAATTGAGTCCTACCCCCTGTTCAGGAAATCTCTAAAAACTTGGCTGTTCTCTCAGGCCTACAACCACTAAACTCACATGCCCCCTCTCGTCCGGTCACGTGCCCCCCCCTCAGTGCCAAGGAACCGTTGGTGAACGAGCGCTTTAAAAATCCTTTTATCATATCATCATTATCATATCATCATATTTATTTATTTATTTATTTTTCACATTTGTAAAGCGCACTGTTACCAAACGGTGTCCTGGCGCTGAATGACCACTGGTGTGCATGAGAAATAGATTAATGTGTGAATAGCCATGTCTTCAGGGCCCTCCTAAAGGGCAGCAGGTCTGAAGTCTGCCTAAGGGCCAATGGCAGAGCATTCCAGGCCTTGGCTGCTCCCAGAGAGAAACTCCTTCCCCCCAGCGAGCCTTCCTAACTCTGGGGACTACAATCAGCCCTTGATCGCCAGACCTTAGTGATCTTGTCGGTTTGTACCACTGGAAGAGTGGGGTCATACAGTGAGGGCCCAGCCCATTTAATGCTTTGAAAACTACACAGAGAGTCTTAAAAGCTATTCTTTTGCGTACTGGCAGCCAGTGTAGCTTTGCCAGATCTTGTGCTACCGAAGCAAATTTGGGTGTGCCCGTGATCAGGCGGGCAGCCGCATTCTGTAAAATTTGAAGTTTGTTTAGCAGCCCCTGTTGGGCATTTAAGAGCATGCTATTACAGTAGTCTAGACGGGATATTACTAATCCCGTTACCACTGTCTTTCTATGTTCGTCGGGGAGAAGAGGCAAGACTTTTCGTATTGTTTTTAAGACATAGTGGATGGATGAGGACAGGTCATTGACTTGAGGTCTAGGAGAGAGTATCATCCATCAGAACCCCCAGGTTTCTGACCTTAGTGACTGGAAAGGGGACTATCCCCATTTCCTCAGGCCACCATCTTGGGGACCAGAAATTGTCTTTGGCCCCGAACAGCAGGACTTCAGTCTTTGTTGAATTCAATTTAAGACAGTTTTCTGCCATCCAGTTGCTGACCTCACGCATGCAGTCCTTAAACCTGTCGGCTGTGTCTTCCACTCCACCACTCCACCCGGTAGCAGCGACACTACAATCTTCGTGTCGTCTGCATATGATGTTAAATTAAAGCCAAAAGATCTTATAACTGGCGCCACGGTGAAGACGTACACATTAAAAAGAGTCGGACTCAAGGATGAACCCGCAGGGGAGTGCAAAAGGGGCCGATTCAAAGTCTCCCAGTGCCACCACCTGAGTCCTGCTGGAAAGGAAGGCCTGCAAGATCTTGAGGGCCTTAACTTGAATCCCGCAGGCCCCCAACCGGTCCACCAACAACCTGTGGTGGACTGTATCGAAGACCGCGGACAGGTCCAGCAGGATCAGGGCGGCTCTGCCTCCTGCATCCATCACTTGTCTTATATCATTCATTAATAGAATTTTGTTTTTTATGGAACACCGATTCTTGTAATTGGGCAAGGCAGGGTACTGTGTCAGGCAAGCTCTACACAAAGTCAGATACTCAATTTTTATTGTCCTGTTTAAGCCTTGAGTTCTTGAGTTTTGGCGCTGAAAGCTTAAAGTGGTAGATTCTTGTGATTTATTTAGTTATTTATTTTAAACTTTATTCACAGCTGTATTCCAAATAGACATGGCATTACATTTGGGACTTACAATACATCAGCCGGTGTTTTTTGTTTTCTCCCCAATACAGAACTTCCCACCCTTGCAGGACTATACTCCGACATGTATCCAGCGGAGTTTCAATACCACTGTACATTCTGTATTGCAACTCCGTTACATGCCTATTTCTGCCATCAATAGCTTGTGGGATTGAACAAATAGAAAAAATAAACTATTTCGTCTTCCACTTTCGCTCCTTCCATCCCCCGCCCCCGCCCCCGCGTTACTCCCACCCACCCGTCCCCCGGTGGCCTAGGAATCCTCTACTTCTAGGCTCGGTCTACTCTTGTGTACTCTAGTGTGTGCTGTGGCTCGGTGTGGTGTATGGGTATCCGGGAACTTTCAGACCACCACAGGGCGGCCCCAGTCCCCTCTATCTTAGCCCTGTGATCCAAGACCTGGTGCAGGTTCCTGGGTTAGGTCTATGTCCTCCAATGCTAGTAGCATAGCCTCCCATTCTTGAGAGATGGGGTATTTCCGGTGGCCCCGTGCTTCTTCCTTCCTAAGTGCTGCTCCCTCTGCCCGCCCCCACTTTAGCACCTCTGCCCACCATAAATGTGTTCCCGGTGATCTAGAGGATTTCCACCTCATCGTTATAGCCCTAATTGCCAGTAGGAGCGCTAGGTCCAGCAATTTCAATCGGGCTTTCAGTGGCTTAGATCGTCTACGCAGCCCCAGGAGGCAGGGCATTGCTTCTTCCGGCACCGGCAGGTTCGTGACCGTCCGTAGCGTCCGGCATACCTCCGACCAGTACTCTCGAAGTCGCATGCAAGACCAGATCATATGAAGGAACCCAGCCTCGTCTTCTCTGCAACGCTGACATCTGTGGGGGGAGTCCGGAAACATTTTATGTAATCGATTGGGGGTCAGGTATGCTCTGTGCAGAACCATCACTTGTATAAATCGAAATTTAATGTTGCGTGATACCCGTCTGGGGTGTTCTAGAACCGTGTTCCATTCCTTCTCTGTCAATACTCTGGCCGTATCTTGGACCCAAGTGTGCATAAGTGTCATGGTCGGGATCGCAGCGTGCGTCCTGATGCCTGTGTATAGCCAACGTACTAGATGTCCTCCCTCCCCCATGTAATACAATAAGTGGACCAATTTGTGTTAAGGGGGTTGGAGTCGTTGCGGTGCCCACCTTTGTTGTATGTAATGTGTAATTGTGGCGTGTAGTAAATACAACCGGGGGGGGGGGCGCCAGTGGCTTGCAAGAAGGCGTCATGATCAAGTAGGTTTTTATCTCCGAAAAAGGCGCCCACTTCCGTTACTCCGGCCTCCTGCCAGGGGCGCAACACTCTTACTGAAAGCCTACCTTGGGTGTTGGAATTCCCAACAGAGGGATATTTGCCGCGTACGCTACAGCTGCGGATGTGTATGTTATGGCTTTCCGCCAGCATACCAGAGCCGTGCGGAGGAGCGGATGGCAATCCGCGGGGATACGGCTCCGCGGGAGCAGCAAGGCGCGCAGTTGTCCTCGGCTCAGTCTCTCTGGCGTGTAGTCTATTTCGTAAAGGTTCCATCCTGCCGTCCAATAGGAGAGCCACTGGAGCTGACTAGCATAATAATATCCTTTAAAATCTGGGGCCCCCAGTCCCCCTGCCCCCAGCTGCAGCTTCCGAAGTCCTATCCGTCTCCTCCCTACCCCCCATATTAAGGTAATTAAGAGTGTATTGAGTGTATCAAAGATTGACTACGGCAGAAGTACAGGGAGGTTAACAAAATAGTTCAATATACGGGTAGCATTACCGTTTTGGAGATTGCAATCCTACCCAAAACTGATAAAGGTAGCGCCGTACAGAATTGCGAAGACGCGTGATAGCTCGTTTAATGTTCCCATCTATCTGGTCCTCCTGTTTTCTATATACCTGGATCCCCAGGTATTTAAATGTGGTCGGAGCCACCGGGATAAGGTGGGCTCCAAAGGGAATGAAACTTGGGCTTGGTGCATCCCGGAAGTAGAAGCCGTTCGATGTGTCTGGGTTTATAGCCAGGCCTGAGACTCCAGCAAAGCGGTCAAAGATCTCGTAGATAGCCGTGTGATCCGCCTCCAAATCCTGGAGTTATAATAAAATATCGACGGCGTAGATCGATATCAGATTGTGATTGCCGCTGCTTGGGATGCCTCTCCGTGTCTCCCTTGTTCGTAGGGCTATGGCCAGGGGCTCTAAGGCGAGGACAAATAACAGTGGGGACAGGGGGCAACCCCGTCTGGTGCCACGGTGCACTGTGTATTTGTCGGATACATGCTGCCCTGTGCGTGCCCTTGCCGAGGATGCGGTGTATATAGCAGTCTGATCCATGCCAGGAGGGAGGCAGGAAACCCAAACCTCTCTAAGGTTGAAAACATGAATGACCAAGACAATGAATCAAATGCCTGTCTAAGATCCAGTGCTATACAGCCCGCTCTAGGGAGGTCCTGCGGAGTGACCGCCATGAGTGCGTGCAGCCGGCGTGTGTTCATGGAGGTTTTCCTTCCCGGAAGGAATCCACATTGGTCCCTATGGATCAAGGTAGGGAGACATGCCTGCAGTCTTAGAGCAATCGCTTTGATATTCTGTGGAAAGCATCGACAGAGGTCGATAGTTAGACATGTCCAGGTGGTCCCTACCAGGCTTCGGCAGCAAGACAACCAGCGCCTGCATGGTAGATTCAGGCAGGTGGCCCTCTTCCAGCGCCGTTCGGTATATTCTTTCTAATATCGGTACCAGTATATCCGAGTAGGTCGCGTAAAATTCCACCAGGAGCCCATCCATGCCAGGCGTTTTGTTACGGTTAAGGGATTTGATGGCTGCCCGTATTTCATGCTGTGTGATGGGTCCCTCAAGGTCTTTCTGGGCATCTACGGTCAGTGTTGGGAATGGAAGGTCGGCCAGAAAGTCAGATATACACCCCAGGTCTTCCTGCGTAGGCTGGGCATACAATGCAGTCAGATGGTCACAGAACGCCTTGTTGATCTCGGTTTGTGTGCTAACCAAATCACCTGCTCTAGTCCGTATTTGAGTTATCACCGGGATATCTGGTTGATCTCGCACCAAACTGGCTAATCGTGCCCCTGACCTGTCCGCCTCCGTATGTTGTCGGCGGAGATATTCTTTGTGGTCTATAACTCGCAGCGTTTCTAGAGTATCTGCGTGTTCTATATTCTCCATCTGTAGTTCTTTCTTCTTCCAAGGGTCGACCCCTGCTTCCTGTTCTAGCGTTTTCAATCTACCTTCTATATCGCAGAGTTTCTGGTGTATTTCCTGTCGGGCTCCTACCAGTTGCCCAATTGCTGCGCCGCGCACGAATACCTTCTTGGCATCCCACACCACCAGATTTGTGGAGGCTGAGTCCCAATTTTCTGCGAAATATTTGCTCAGAGTCTCAGACAAGGACGTTCTGAAGGGGGCATCTTCTAGCAGGAGCGTGTCGAGGCGCCAAGTAGGGACCGGAGTTGGAACCCTGCCTCACCGGAGACTGAACGTCAGGGGCCTTTGGTCAGAGAAGGTTTTTGCTAGGTATTCTGGGTTCTCTACCTTCGAAACCAATGATTCGGCGCATAGGAACCTATCAATCCTAGTGTGGAGCATGTGTATATGCGAATAGTAAGAGTATTCCTTTGTCTCCGGGTAAAGTGCACGCCATATGTCCCTCAGGCCCCATCCCGTCGCCCACGTCTGGTAGAGCTCTGTCAATCGGGACACCCCGGCTACCTGCATTGGGGGGTGTGACCTATCCCGATCCATATCCAGGATCATGTTCCAATCCCCCCCCCCCCCCCCCAAGACCCAGGGGATACCTGCCCAGTCCGCCAGCGCCAGACCTACTGTCCTCAGAAATTTGTCTTGGTCGAAATTCGGTGCGTAGATACAGCCAAGTACTATCAGTGTACCATCCAGTGTGCCCTTCACTAGTATGTATCGACCTTGCTCATCTACCTTCCTCTCTAGTTCCAAAAACGGCCTACCATGTCTGACCCAGATCATCGCCCCTCTGGAAAAGGTGGAGTAAGTCGTGGAGAAAATCGTGCCTCTCCATTTTTTCCGCATTTTAGTGGCCTCTGAAGCAGTAAGGTGGTATTCCTGAATGAAGGCGATCTGCGTGCGGTGTCTGAGTAGGAAGGAGTGTATTCTGTGTCTCTTTTGTACTGCCCCCAGGTCCCGTACATTCCAGGTTGTGATTCTATACAATCCTACCACATCAGCCATAGTCATACGTGTATTCGTACTGTAGCTGCCAGAGCCCTCTGACCTGATCCCTATGTGCTAACCACCAGGAGACGCCCCACCCTCCACCCCATTTATAAAACTGAACAGTAACGGCGCAGCATAAAAACAGTGGTAGATTCTTGTGATATAACATTGCTGAAGTCCTGTTGTTGCTAGAACAATTGTGCTACCTTTTCCCCCTCTTGTGGTTTGCCTTCAGATCTAGTACCGTTTTGTTTTGAAGCTCAGTCATCCAGCGGTAAAAGACTGACCGTTGTAAGTGGACTGGACTCCACAAGGTTGAATACCTTCACTGCAAGTTTGTGTTCACACATCTTTTCTTGGCAAACAGCGCTACGCTAGATGAACTTGGAAATCCTGCATGTTGAGACATTGCATTTCTTAGGTAGCCTTGGCTCCTTGCCCTCGAATTCATCTTAGCCAGTATAATTACTTGGGGTGACATCTCAGTCCAATCCATCAGGTTCATTTGGAGCTTGTCGGAGCAGGAGCAGTTCTTTAAATAACGGGGCTTCCCCTCTGCTAAACCAGTAGTATCCTTATCATTATCCGAGGCAGGAGAAGCGCAGGCTTTATAGATCCGTGCCTGTATTGCTCAGTCATCATAAACATTTGACCAGACAGCCCTTCTGCCACTGGGCTGCAATGTCATAATGAAGGTAGCACATCCTATTTAAGGGGCGACAGTCTCTCAATGAGATGCTTTATTTTACAACATTGCATTTTGGTACTATCCATGGAATCAATGTTTAGATTTACGGATTTTTCTTTTAAAGTCTGTACTACAAAATAGTGCAACTTTAGTCTCTTAATGTCTTTTAGTCATTTGCTCTTTCCTTTTTGAAGATATGTGAATAGAAATATCGGAGCATGAAATGAACTATTATTGTTGTTTATTGTTTTTAGTTAATAAAAACCATCACAATACAAATAAATATGAAATGCATGTTAAAAGGATATTACTCCATTTTCATTAAAACGTTAAAAATATTGATATAACACATAATATCATGGATTTGTAAAAATAGACTATTATAAGATGTATTCAGGGCATAATTGCACGGACTTTTCAGTTTTAACCAGATTATTCATGTAGGGTATGCATCTGTTGTAGCAAACAGAATTCGACAGTTCTAGATACCGTCATTCTGCTACAATTTTATCCTCCTATCAGTGTCATACAGTCTTGTAGCTTGCGGTGTTGGATACTACTTGCAAGCCTGTTTTACTGCTCTATCATGAGATTGCAAAAACTTCACTAGTTTACAATTTAGCTGAGGGTCTATAGAATCCAAGCTTCTTATGATGGCTGTTCTGCACGTACGAATCCCTCGCTCATTAAATAAGTACTTTAAATGTACTCGACGCGCATTCTTCATTTCGGGGCATATACAAACCAAATGCACAAAGTCCTCATCTGGGGCATCACATAGTCTACACGTTTTTGGCCCATTGTATCGCCAAAGTGGTTTCTCTGACAGAGACGGCAGATCACCTAGGCGCATGGCCAATAGTTGTTTCTTGAAGTGCACCGGATAGGTTAAGGTAAGTTGCAGGTTGCAATGTGGCATACGTTTGGATTGTCATCCATGCATGGGCTTGTTGTGAAAAAATGCTTTTACCATCTATTAGCGAGTGGATTTTTGCCGCTTTGTTCATGGCCTGGCAAAACGTAGGATGCGACAAGTTCAAGTCCCACGGATCACCCACATTAGTTAATTGTAATGATGAAAACAAGTATTTATTATAAGATGAATTGGCATCATTGACCAAGGCTTCCCATAACGCGTTGACTAGAAGGCTATATTGGTTATTTTGTATTTTGTGCATGGTTTTAATGAACTGATACCTTCTTGCTATGTTTTGCTGTGTTAGTCCAAATTCCAAACGAATTTGGGGTGGGGAGGCATTACGAGGCAGATGGAATACCTGCTTATAAGTTTTGTTTTGTTATCTGTCTAACATTTTAGCATCCCTACCATGCATCACCATACTTGCATAGGTTAGAGAAGGGAGCAATTTTGCTTTGATTACAGAAAGCAGTGGTTGGTAGGAGGGACCATCTAGTTTTTTTGCTAGCAAGCTGAACGTATGTATTAAGGCATTGTTCTTCCTAACCATATACTGCTGTTGTGCTTGAAAATAATTTTTTTTATCAAAATTAAAACCCAAATACTTGTAGGTACTGACTTCTTCTATGGCTAGATTATCCAGCTTGATCTTTGAAGAAGCACCGGGGTTCTTCCCAATAAGCATAGCCTTTGTTTTGGCAATGTTTATTTCTAATTTGTTGAGTTTTGTATACATCGCTGTTTCTTTGATCAGTCTTTGGAGTCCGATTTCTGTATGACTCAGCAGCACAATGTCATCGGCATATGCTAGATGGGATATCGTCAGTGGACATAATCTTGGTGCGTGAGCATTAACTAGATCCAGGTGGAGAGTCAAATCTGCCATAAATAAATTAAACAGATGTAAAGCTAGCACGCACCCTTGCTTAAGCCCCCTAGCGGTTGGTATTTTCCTTGATAATTTGGTCCCATCACATACCTTGATTTGAATCCACATTTCTGTATATAAAGATTCAATTGCTCGTAACATTTTTTCTTGTATACCCCAACGTCTTAATTTGGCCCAAAGGAGTGGACGATCCACCTGATCAAAAGCAGCCTTCAAATCTATAAAGCAGAGTTGTAATTTCTTCCTTAGACGTTTGCTTTTTTCCGCAATGACTGCTACTGTTAACATGTTAATTGAGGTACCATACCCTTTCCGGAAACCTGTTTGTTGGGGTTCTTAGCATTTGACCACTCGATTAGGTCTTCCAATATTATTGATGCATAGTATTTTGCTTCTGTGTCAATGAGAGCTATTAATCTGTAATTGGATGGTTTTGTTTTATCTCCACCCTTATAGATGGGGTTTATTATGGATCCTCTCCAACTGTCTGAAATCATACCTGTGTTTTCCACCTCTTTAAATAATATAGCTTTATGGGATTGGCCAAATATTTTGGGTCTGATTTAAATAGGGCTTGTGGGATACCATTTGGTCCCGAAGCACTGTCACTTCTTCCTGATTTAATAACTTTTTCAACTCGGGTAAGCGTACACGATGTTTCATCTAGAGTGGGTACGTGCGCCTGATGTGGTGATAGTTCGATGATTTGCTTAATTTTGTTATTTTCATTTGCCCGCAACTGATCTTCGGCAATAAAAAGTTTTTTTAAGTACACGGCCCAAGCTTCTTCTGTAACATTTGATGATACTGTTGCTTTGTGAGTCTTATTTAAACCGTTTATTGTTTTCTAAAATGCTTTGGCATTTGATTGTTTGCAATTGTAAACCAGCTTTGCCCAAAACTCATCCGTTGTTTTTCTTTTTTCTTGCCAGGCATGTTTCTTAAATTCCTTCTTGAGTAATTTTAGCTTGCCCCAAGCGTCTGAATTGTTACCTTGTTTTTTTACCTTCCTTATTTCTCTTCTCAATTCTTTTTTTAGCACCTTAATTTTCTGTGTCGGGGAATGGGTGTGAACTTTGGTCCGTCTCGTTGTTGGTTTTGATTTCTGTTTCGTTACTTCAATCACAAATTTGATCCAAGCGTTTGATATGGTGGGAGATGACGCTATACTATCCTCCAGTATTGCTTTGCCTACGAGTTCAGGAAGTCGATTCGTTGACCAATTCACTCTTTTGTGGGTGGTTTTTGAACTTCCCTCATCCAATGTTGGAACAGATTGGAATCTGTCCAAATAAATGTTTATTACTATTTGCTGAATTGAATGATCACTATCCGTATCAGCTAGGTATGCCGGTTCGGACTGCGGGGTATGCAACCAGTAATTTATCTGTTTAAGATGGGCCACCCAGTAGTATAATTCCACATTGGGAAGCGCTATTCCCCCATCATACCAACTCTTTGATAATTTAGCTTGCGCGATACGAGGAGGTCTCCCATCCCACAAAAGATTGGAGACAGTAGTAGCTATAGTTCTGAAATAGGAGTCAGGATCCAGAAATGGCGTATTCTCAAGGACATATAGAAATCGTGGGAGCGCCATCATTTTGTATAGTGCCGCCTTACCCAAAAGTGTAAGTGGGAGAGTTCGCCATACCTTAACATCACGCTTAAACCGCTCTAGATGGGGATCAAGATTTAAAGCAGAGAACTTGTTAGGGTCTGATGTAATATAGATACCCAGGTATTTAAATGCCGTCACAGTAGTGCGTAGGGGGCAACTCACAGGTAGAATAGGAGGAGGGCCGGCCAAGACATGGATAACGGACTTGGACCAATTTATTCTGTAACCAGACACTCTACCAAACTTCTCACAGACATTCAGCAATTCTAGGATAGATTTCTTGGGGGAGGTGAGGTATAGCAAGATGTCATCCGCATATAGGCATGTGCGGTCCTCCCACGTATTGGTCCAAGAAAGTCCCTTGATAGAAGGTTCCCATCTGATCCAGATCGCAAGCGGCTCCAGAATCAGCGCGAACAGCAGCGGGGACAGCGGGCATCCTTGCCACGTACCTCGACCAAGTGGGAAGTCTCGGTAGATGTGTCCATTGGCTGGAATGTGTGCCAAGGGCTTGTTGTAAAGGAGGTGCACCCAGGCGCAGAATTCCGGACCGAAGCCTATCTGACGGAGTACTGAGAACAAGTAAGGCCATTCCACGGTATCAAATGCCATAGTGGCGTATAAGGAGAGAATGACTGCAGGCTCCTGAATATACTGTATGCGTGCCAAGACCGCATAAAGCCTACGCAAATTAAGTGCCGTGCTGCGGTGCGGCATAAATCCAGACTGGTCCGGATGCACTAAGGAGGAGAGGTGGGGGGTCAGTCGCAACGCCAGAAGTTTGGCCAGGATCTTGGGTTCTGCGTTTATCAGGGAAATTGGGCGATAGGACACGCAGTCCGTCTCTGGTCTGCCGGGTTTGTGGATCGCTACTATAGTGGCGAACCGCTGGTTTCTCGGCAGCTCTCCCGCTTCGAGACTATCAAGGAACATTTCAAGCAAGAAGGGAGCAGATGTCTGTGCAGTCTTCTTATACAGTTCCACTGGGAATCCATTAGGTCCCAGCGCCTTACCAGACGCAAGTGAGTAGGTTGCAGTCTGTAATTCTTCCAAGGTGATGTCTGACTCTAACAGTAGTGCCGCCTCAGGGGAAAGTTGAGGGATATATGCCCTCCTCAGTGAGGTAGGACGCCCGGGGGGGCATATAATTGCTCATAATGATCGGCCAGGATGTCCACTATACCATCCGGTTTAGAGCTCATGGAGCCTGTGGGGGAGAGCAGTTGCGCTATGACCCTGTTCGCTCTTTCTTTCTTATACAGCCAGGCTAGCATATTTCCCGCTTTATCTCCCAGCTCGTATACCCTATGCCTGGTTGCTTGGAAGCGAGCTATCGTACCTTCCCTTTGATATGCCACATACGCTGTTTGTTTAAGTTGGACCTCAATGGTGGTTTCAGGTGACGGGTGCGCCGCCTGTTCTGTCATAGCGGCGGCTAGGTCCTCCTCAAGGTTATCTAACTCCGCCTTCTGCGCCCGTCTGTGACCTGTAATTGAGGCTATTGCTTGCCCACGCAGGACTACCTTATAGGCCTCCCAGAGCGTGCTAGGGGAGTCCACCGAGCCTGCATGCTCTTGAAAGAATTGTCTGGTAGTGACTGTGAGGTGCTTCATAATAGGGCGCACATGTAGAAAACCGGCATGAATTGGGAACATCCGCTTTCTAGAAGTCTGGCGATGTGTGTATTTTAGCAGCAACGGAGAATGATCCGAAATGCCCCTCGGGCGAATAGCTACCTCTTCTATTTCTGGCAGGCCATCTGCTGACAGAAGAAAATAATCAATGCGTGTGAGACAGTTGTGGACCCCGGAGTAAAAAGTGTACTGCTTCTCGTCAGGGTGTTTGTACCGCCAGATATCTGTAAGTCCCATAGCCTCTGTAAGACCAAGGAGACGTCGCCCACCCTGCACCCCTGATCTGGTGGGAAATCTGTCCAGCGTGCCGTCCATTATATCATTAAAGTCGCCCCCCATGAGCAGCGTTGCAGCAGGTAGTGTTAGTAGGAATGTTGTGAGAGCAGAGTGGGCTTGCGCGTGGAGGGCCGGTGGGATATAAACAGAGACCAGATTAAAAAATCGTCCTTCCCATTCACATGTCAGTGCTGCGAAGCGGCCTTGGTTGTCCACTCGCTTCTGTTGTATCACAAGTGGGAAATTCTTTCTAATAAGTATCCCTGTACCTCTAGAACCTGAGGAGAACTCGGCATGTGCAACCATTTGGTAACCCCATCTATCCATAGCCTTGACAGTAGAACCCATTAGGTGCATTTCTTGCAGCAGAGCCACCGCGAGGCCGCAACGTTTTAAATGCTGTAGCACCAGACCTCTCTTCACTTTGTCTCCTAACCCTCGGACATTCCATGACAATATCGTTAAGGCTGTTTGGGGAGTCTTAGGCTCCTGTGAAACATGTTCAGTCATAGGACATATTAAAAGTTTTCAGATATTCAAAGCCACTTTTGGTACACTTAGATCCATCATGAAAGAAGAGTGTTGCCCCAAGAACATTGCATTTAACCAACTCAGAAGAATTGAACAAAACATATACTCCCTCACCCCAAATCCCAACCCCCTCCCTACCTCCCTGCCTAGCAAGCCTGTAACTGCCCGCCACTCCAACTCAGCAGAGTGCTTCGACCCACCCAACAGTGCAATACTTGGGTATCGGGGGTAATGAGATCCGTGAGGCTCCAGCCCTTCTCAGACTCCAAGGCTTGCCTCAGTCCAAAGCCTCAAGACAGCTCAGTCCGAAGAGTTCATATAGCTGCCCGATGTGGCAGGGAACGCCGGTATTTCTGCTCGGGTTATTCTTCCTCCAATGGTGTCACTTGGCTTGATCCGCGACTTCTGGAACCTTGTTTCTCCGGGTCTCCTTCCTCTTCCCTGCGGCGGCGAGAGCCATTTCCTCGTTCAGCGTGGCCCACCGGACGCCACCCTTCCAACCAGTCGAGAGCCGACTCCGGTGTATCAAAGAACCAAGTCCGGCTTCCAGCCACTACTCTAAGTTTTGCAGGGAAGAGCATAGAGTATGGTAGTTCCTTTTCTCGAAGCAGCTTTTTGACATCAAAGAAACTTCGCCTGCGCCTCGAGACAGCTGCAGTGTAATCAGGGAAGAAGTTGACAGTAGAATTCAGAATGCGTATTGGAGGCGAAATGCGTGCCGCTTGTAAAATAGCGTATCTATCTCTGAAGTTGAAAAGTCTGGCCAGCACTGGTCGAGGGGGTGCCCCCGGCTTTGGTCTTCCTCCTGGCACCCTGTGGGCACGCTCCACTGAGAAGAAATGAGAGAGTCCCTTAGGCTGCAGTTTAGATTTTATCAGCTCCTCCACGTATAAATCCATCGCCTGGGCGCCTTCAGTTTCAAATACCAATAATTCTATCGTTGTTCCGTCTTGCGCGCCCTTCTTGGTCATCAAGCTTGTCAGCGAGTACTTTGTTCTCTTTTTCAAGGTGTGCAACTGCCACCTGTAGCTCCGAAGTATCCACAACCAAAGATTTTGCAACCACCTCCACTTCTCTCACCCTATCCGCCATTTTGTGGAGGTCCGCTCGCAGCAGGGAGACATCAGTGGATATTGTTCCAACAGTAGTCTGGACGTTACAACCGAATTAGGTAGTAGTGTTCACAGGGGATACGTCCGCACCATTCAGTCAGATACAATATGGTTGCATATACAAGTGAAACGCGCAATATATATACAAAGTAAGGCAAATTTCACAAAAAGAATGGGTGCCGAAGAAGCTCAATGCACCTACTACCTCCAGGTGCAATAGGCACACACAAAGTGTGAAACCAGAATTATTGAAGAATGAGTTTCTACTTACAGCACACCTAACAATCAGATGTATTTTAGTCTTGGCTTAAATAATACGCCTTCCGGAAAAAAACTCTATCATAGAGAACAGAATTGAGGACATGACAAAATGTTAACACATCAACGGGGTCCAAGTGATCCAAGGTAAATTCAAAGAGAGTCCTCTTCAGATTTTGTCAATTTTTTCCTTTATTGGTATTCACATTTCATACAAAAAGATTCTCCCAGCACGTAAATCGCCAACACTGTGGAATAAAGAACCATAATTCAACACATGTTTATGATTCTTTATTCCACAGTAGGGTGTACATATACATGTTTTTTTCATTAGATGTACTATAGGGATGTATTATCACATTTGTCTTATATTTTATGTAATAGGTCTCTATTTGTTACAATGAATTTCATGTATTGTTGAAATATGTAATATGTTTTAATTGTTAAAATTCTTAATTGTAATTATGTATTTGTATTGCTTAATATTTCCAGCCTTGATGAAGTCTCTCTGTGGGACGAAACACGTGTTGGCGATTTACGTGCTGGGAGAATCTTTTTGTATGAAATGTGAATACCAATAAAGGAAAAAATTGACAAAATCTGAAGAGGACTCTCTTTGAATTTACCTTGGATCACTTGGACCCCGTTGATGTGTTAACATTTTGTCATGTCCTCAGTAGTCTGGGCGTTGGCAAGGGCTTGCATGATATCCTCGAGCGTAACTTTTGGGGGTCCGTCTCCATCTGGCGTCTTATGTTGCGAGGAGTGTCCCTCCGGCGCTGTGGGAGAGCGTTTGCCATATGCATATTTATCCAATTTTTGCTGCGTGGCTTGGTTTTTGGGACCCATGCCCGCCATGGCTCAACTGAACAGGATAGTTTCTGGGGCCTAAGACCGTCCTCAGCAGAAGGTGTAGATGGGCTGTGTCCAAAGCGGCCAGAGGGCCGGAGCGGGCGGGGGGGGGTGAAGGAGGACGTAGCACCCTGTAAACTGCCGGCGTAAGCAAAGAATGGCGGCTTGGCCTTATGCCGTCCCCTGTAGGAAGGCGCAGGTGCAGGTATGGCTCTGTTCGGGGATGTCGCACAGCAGGTCGCAATGAGGCAGAGGGATCCGTCTCTCGCCAGTACAAATATGGCGCTCCCTAATAGGTCCCTGATCGGCGCCCGCTCATAGATAGTTTGATCCAGCACTCATCAAGGCCGTGGCGCCAGAGGTGGGGGGAGGGGCGCGACTCCACCGGGCCCGATCCCCGGTCATGTCGGAGGACAGAGTATGGTACCGCACCTCTTCCAGCCGTGTGTCCAGAGCTGTGGGGGTACAAGGCAATGAGTAGCCTGTGGGGGCAGTGCTGATAAAATTTGCGGCACTTACTGGCTCTTTTCCGCTGGCTGCCGCGGCCCGTTCCCCAAAGCCGCTCCTCTCCGGCAAGAAGATAAATCGAGCAATGTCAGGCGGAAGGCTCACCACAGATCGTAGGGCTCACAGTGGGGGATAGGAGGCAAGAAGTCCTTCAGTGACACAGCTGGTATGGGGAAAGTCCGTAGTGTGGGGTTTAGACGCGGATTACAGCCGTCCTCTTCACCACGCCACAGCAGTCTCTGCGCTGGGCGTCAGCACTACCACAGTCCCCGGTCTGGCCGTTGCAGGCAGGTCGCTCCCCTTCAAACGGCGATCCCAGCCGCAGGCAGTCACGGATTTTTACCGGAGTGTCTCCGGTCAACGCCGCTCGAGTTCGGACGTCAGCTCCAGCCGTTGGAGCCCTGCAGATGTCTGATAAGAGAACGGATGGATGTGAAGGGCTAGGTCAACCCCGGAGCTCACAGACTAAGCAGCCATCTTAGTCGGCCGTTAGCCACGCCCCGACAGGTGGCCATTTTGATACTTCTTTCTCCTCCATTGCTTCCATAACCCCACCCGTTAGCCGGCAGCTGTAATTTGCTGCTGTAGCACTCCTTTTTTGTTCTCGCCTAGCGTTGTAGCACGCATGCGCTGTCGCTCTGCAAGACATATTGTGATAGAGGGGATTTCAGAAGCAGGCTTGAAGCCCCGTCCATCATTTTCATTGGCTGGCGTCATCGTTTATGCTAAACGGTGGCCTCCGATTGAAAATGAGGCTTCTTTGTTACCGCCCTGTCTCCTTTTGGGACGGCCCATCCGGACAGGATTGTTTGCTTAAAGGCTGTTGTGAGGGTATTTCTTCTCTAAAGGAGGGGTATAGTGACGGATCATGTTTCCGAAGTTTATTATTTTTGTTCTAAATGTGATTGTCTGCCAGTGACGACATTACAAAACAGCACCGCGCACAGTCTACACTGAAATAAAAGGTTCACACTACTGTATTTTTCCTCACCCTAAATCTAATGTTTAGTTTAAACAGATTTCTGTGCTGATCTACACACACCATCTCCCCCTTTGCCTCCAGAGCATGCGTGTGCACCATCTCCCCCCTCTGCTAGCCGCTGAGGCTCCCTTCAACTCTTCAACCAGTCACTGCTCTACACCAGAGTCCAGCCTTCCTTTGTTGTTTATTGAGGTCTCAAGACGCCCCTTCACGCCCAAGTGGCTACTTTCGTTTGGCCTTGCTGTAGTGATGTGCTAACAGTAAAAAGGTGTGATGTCACCATTACTGCAGATATAGGTGCAAGATCACTATCACTGCAGTTATAGGTGAGATCACTATCACTGCAGTTATAGGTGAGATCACTATCACTGCAGATATAGGTTTGAGATCACCATCACTGCAGATATAGGTGTGAGATCACCATTACTTCAGAAATAGGTGTGAGGTCACCATTACTTCAGATATAGGTGTGAGATCTCTATCACTGTAGATATTGGTGTGAGATCAACATCACTGCAGATATAGGTATGAGATAACTATCACTGCAGATATAGGTGTGAGATCACCGTCACTGCAGATATAGGTGTGAGATCACCGTCACTGCAGATATAGGTGTGAGATCACCGTCACTGCAGATATAGGTGTGAGATCACTATTATTGCAGATATAGGTGTGAGATCACTATTACTGCAGATATAGGTGTGAGATGACTATCACGGCAAATATTGGAGTGAGATCACTATCACTGCAGATTCAGGTGTGAGATCACCATCACTGCAGATATAGGTGTGAGATCACCATCACTGCAGATATAGGTGTGAGATCACCTTCACTGCAGATAGAGGTGTGAGATCACTATTACTTCAGATATAGCTGTGAGATCACTATCACTGCAGATATAGGTGAGATCACCATCACTGCAGATAAAGGTGAGATCACCATCACTGCAGATAAAGGTGAGATCACCATCACTGCAGATATAGGTGAGATCCCCATCACTGCAGATATAGGTGAGATCACCATCACTGCAGATATAGGTGAGATCACCATCACTGCAGATATAGGTGAGATCACCATCACTGCAGATATAGGTGTGAGATCACCATTACTTCAGCAGATATAGGTGAGATCACCGTCACTGCAGATAAAGGTGAGATCACCGTCACTGCAGATAAAGGTGAGATCACCATCACTGCAGATATAGGTGAGATCACCATCACTGCAGATAAAGGTGAGATCACCATCACTGCAGAAAAAGGTGAGATCACCATCACTGCAGATATAGGTGTGAGATCACCATTACTTCAGCAGATATTGGTGTGAGATCAACATCACTGCAGATATAGGTGTAAGATCACCATCACTGTAGACATGGGTGTGAGATCACCATTACTTCAGATATAGGTGTGAGATCACTATCACTAGAGATATAGGTGTGAGATCACTATTACTGCAGAAATAGGTGTGAGATCACAGTCACTGGAGATATAGGTGTGAGATCACAGTCACTGGAGATATAGGTGTGAGATCACAGTCACTGGAGATATAGGTGTGAGATCACTGTCACTGCAGATATAGGTGTGAGATCACCGTCACTGTAGATATAGGTGTGAGATCACTATCACTGCAGATATATAGAATACCTACTTGTTCAGTATACAAGAGTTTAAGCTATTGGCATTGTAAATGACAATGCCTTTCATATATGTTTTAAAAACGAAAATAGAAGGCATTGTCATTTACGATGTCAATAGCTCAAACTGGTGTAAATGCGAGACCTATTGCATTACAAATGCTTGTTTCTAAATTAAAGTGTGTACAATTATTTATTTATTTAGTTTTTTAATTTATATGGCTCCCCTGCCCTCATTCCACTCCCCTCCCAAAACCCCCTACAACCTCTCCACATCCTTTCACCCAGGACAGCATCGGCTGGGAACCAACATGTGAGACCTATTATCTTTGTCAATGCTAGTTTCTTTCTTTTTCTTACAACCCTCCACCCTGCTAATTCAGAAAGGAGGTCCACATTATAATAATTGCAGAATTCCCTCTATAAATGTAACCCACAATCCAAACAAGGTGGAAAGTCGTTGCTTTCTTCTGGATGCACAAAGCATGTGAAAACACAACACCTCTGTGACATCAAGTTGTTGATGATTCCTCACATTTCTTAATTACTTGCCATTTTTACAGTGTACTAATAAAATTGCAGCCGTAAAATATGAGATGTTTAGAAGCCGCTCTTTTAGTTGATACGTTTTTGAGGAGTACTGTAAGTGATATCACACTGCTGAAGTTGGCTGGAGGCTGGCAGATTCCTGGGGAGCACGTGTGCTTTCTTGTGAAGTTCCTGGGTGGGTAGTAGCAGCAGTGAAGGTGTGTGAGCCTGTGATAAAGACTTGTGAATAGATGCTCGTTTTGTATTGTGTGCCTTCCATTGGCAAACGTCTTCACTGACTTGGCTCCATGTCTGGCCGTCACCGCACTTGCAGTGTGTTACTTCGCAGAACAGCAGCCTGACATTGTCACACGTCGGAAGCACAGTTAAGTGACCAATGTATGCCCTTGATTGTCATGGCCCCCTGTCTCCGGTCATCTGACTGGCTGTGTGTTTCAAGGAAATAGCAATGGCCTGAAAAGCTGTGTTTTTAAAATAAAAAGTTTTGTTGGTACTCGAATTGCTTTTGTTGATTTCATTTGGGGATCTTTTGTCGCCCTGATTGCTAGATGGTGCAAACATTCTTTAGCTAATGTTTTTCTCTGAGGGGCTGCTAGGTTCAGTTGATTAATCGCCAGACATATTACTTTTTTTACTGCAAAATGTTATATATATTCTCAGATGTTGCGCTTCGTGGTTCCCCGCCTTTGGCGTTGGTGCCTGCAGACTGCGGCAGCAGCCGTATAAAATGCAAGGATTTCTGTATTCTGTCCAATTGACCAAAATAACGAGATGCGGCACACCAGAAGAAGCTCAAAATGTATTGTGCACAAACCAAAGGGCGACGCGTTTCGGCGTTAAGCCTTGTCAAAGCAATTTCCTGTACCTCGATTGCCTATAGAAATACATCCAAAGGTTGGATGACATTGAAGAAATACTTCTGTACTGCATACATTGTTGCTTATTCACAATGCGACAATTAGCGTAATTACTACATAATAAATATTATAGCAAATAAAACATTTCTAATTAGTCAAATTCATCAAATTAGCAGTGTGAATTGCAGAATATATCTGAGCTCATGCCCAATCGGCCGCTTTGTACTTGGAATCACAGTTGTAATTGATAAAGTTTTCAATGCACAATATCAACATTCTGCTCAATAGTAATAATTTGGTACATCATGTCATCAGATCGTAACCATGCTGATAATCCCAACAATCAAGATTTTATATATTTTTACACCCTGAGGCGATCAGCACAGTGGTTGGCGGAATTCAAATCATTTCGCGGCCAAGTATTGTTCGAATTGTGACTAATAAAGTTGTATTCAAAGTTGCGACATTCTGGTTTCTGTGATCTGCACTCCCTATTCATGCACCCTTTCTTTTGTTGCAATCGATTTGGATAATGATATATCGTAATCGCTGCGAAGTACGAAGGACGAGGGGGTATAGCCAATGCCATAATGCAGCATATTTCAAAGCCTAGCTCTGCTGCAACTGACTTATGGAATCTACTCTGATATCAGGCAAATGCCTGTGTGAATATACCTAGTACCTGTATGTGAATAACACCTTTATGCGGTATATGTCACAGTGGGTCACCTTAGCATCAGAGTAGTATGTTCCTACTGAATACTGAGCAAGTGCCCTTAAATCAGAGTCCTATACTTAAACTAGTATTGTATGCATTGTGAACTACTGCGTCGTCTAATGAGGTTGAATGGTCTTCGAGACAGGGAAGTTGACCTTAAGTGAAGTGCTAATAAACATGGGAACTGTGAGTGGTGAGTGTTCATTGAACAATTGTGAAAAATGTGAAATAATAATAAGAAGAACCACCTACGGTAAGGGGTCTGTAGATAGGATACCTAGGAGAATAAACTTCCGGTAGCCAAGTAGTGTTACCGCAATTGCCGCTTAACTACTTACTAGCCTGCTGAACTCAACATGTTAAAGGCTAACAATACCCCAAATATTGAGGGTAGAAAAATAGAGAAATAGAGAAAAATCTCAGGGTTCTTGAGTCCAAATACATAATAGAATTGGATTGCAAGATACCAAAAGGTTTAAACGGAGGAGAGGAACTTATCACCCATATAGGCCGTTAAGTCATAGGCCTCAAAAATCGACTGCTCTCTCACTATTTTAAGTAGTTTATTTTAATGGTTTGAAGTTGGTGTCACATCACATTTTTAATGTGGACCTCAATATTTGGGTCTCTGCCAGGAGCAATCCTTTGCCATTAAACTGGAATGGAAAATCCTACTGGTTTACAAAATGTCCTGAGTACACTGTAGTTTGGCCGGTTTTCGTCCTGAGACCCGTCCCCTCCTTCTCATCCCTCCTGCCTGGTTGGTCGGGTTTTCTTGCTTCTCTATCGGGTACCCTCTGCCAGTGTTCTGAAGTAACCCGGTCACACGAACATGGCACAATATAATGTTTACGTTTGAAGGTACATGCAAAGTACTTTACACTTTTACAAATATGATGTAGAATTGTCCATCAAATTATTGTTCTGCTGATCTGGTTTCAAAGATAAAATAGCTTAAAATGTTAAATCCTTTAATATTGCTTTCAAGTCTGAATCGCAGAATACCACTTTACTGAATCAACTTAAAAGGTAAAAATATGCATTCCGTTTTACAGTAGCACACTTAGCCTTCACTCATTAAATTATTTATGTTAAAGATGCATTATATAGGAAACACTTTTTTCTTCACTGAAGTATGCTTTTTTAAATACTTTAGTCGCCACTCAAATTGCAAGCCAGACCTATTAGCTTTGCCCATGTTTAATTTGTTATAGACTGCATATTTGAAGAAAACACCTGCAATGTGTGGAGAATAGTACAGTGTCCTTAATATTATTTGGAACAGTCAAACGCCTGGAGAAGAAAGATAATAGGGGGGATGAGGATGTTTGAAAACATCACTTGATTTTATGAAGATGCTCAGCTAGGTGCAAAGTCATTCTGTCCACCCAGGTTAATCAAAGATCATATTGAATTACCCATTTGTTTTTTTATTGAAATCCCATGTTTTGTAACATGATTAAATTTGGTTTGTATTGAACTTAGAGCTTCGCTTTTAAATTTAGAACTGTTGATCATCTGTGACCAGTTTAGCCGAATCGGAGGAAAAAATGACTTTGGGCCTCATTCCGATGTCAGACCACCGGATTACAATTTCCAGCAGTCGGGGCGATTTTAATAACAGGCAAAAGGAGCCGATCGGGGTAGCGATTGGAGCCGAATCCAGACAATGGAGGCAGTTTCTGAGGATGCACCACCATAGGGATTAGGATATCCCTTTCCTGCAGCCTTTACATGGTGGTCCCACTGCCATGTAAAGGCAGACGGAAAGGGACTTTGGGGGCCCCAAGCAGGGCACCTGTCCCCGTGGGCCACTGGAATGTGGCCTGGGGGGCACATGTGGTGCCCTACTCCAAATATCCATGGACCATGTGCCAGGCACCACATGGTGCCTGGCACATGGTGCATGGATGTTTGAGAACTGCCCTTTTCTACTGCAGCTTGTGCTGTTGCCCTTTTCTAAGGCTGCAGCACAAGCCACAATGGGTAAGAGCCTGCACGGCGGTCACATTGTAATCGGGCAGGTGGGACCGCAGACATATAGTAAGTCGGACACCTGCCCGAGGCGATGACGCTCGTCCGACTGACATCGTAATAAGGTCCTTTGTTTGCCTAGTAGCAGGTGATTCTGACCATGTTTTTTATAGATGAGCATCAACTGGGAGCTTTTATCAATGTAGTGAAAGGGTAGAGTGAATGTGCCCCAGTGGATAAATACTTGTCTATAAAAATCAGCCAGTCTCATTTGAATTCTTGGTTTCCATGCATCCATTAATGCTTTCTTCCTGTGCATGTCAGCTATGGTCTCTGTGCTTCTTTCCTGCCAAAACTAGGACAGACAAGAAACGGTGATTTTATTAAATCTTAAAGTATTTTTCCTCAGGATGGCTAACTTCGTTTTTTGTTTGCGTGTGCTGCTGAGGAAGGCAATTTAAGAACTTTAATGTTCTTCCTCATCATGGTTTAATATAGATCAGTGATACACAACCTACGGTCCGGGGACCACTGGGGGTCCGCAACGCCTACTTGGGGACTCCGACTGCTTAGAAAATCAAATAATATTAACAGAGTAATAAAGTGTATATAAATTATGAAGGAGAATGCGAAATTGTAAAATGTTCTAGAGATGTGAAGGAGCTTGACATTGGAGGCTAAAAATTAACTTGGTATCCACAAATGAATATGTGAGAGAAGTGGAAGCACATCAGAGTATAGTATGAACCATGGGTGACCTCAGTTGAGTTTTGAAAAGCTCCAACCTTTCATTAAAAATATATATTTTTTTATATTTGTGAATGAAATAAAATGTTTCATCATTTGTATATTTGTTTGATGAATACATGTTTCTGTAGTTTTGTGTATTTTTTTGCGGTTTAAATCATCAACATTGTTTAGATCGGGTCCCCAAATTCCAGTAATGACTCATTGGTGGTCACTGGATTCCATCACTAATTCAGTAGGGGGTCCCCGGATTCCAATATTGATTCAGTGGGTGTGCCCAGATTCCAGTAATGATTTAGTGGGGCTCGACAGAAGTCGAGCCCCACTAAAAGGTTAAGAACCACTGATACTTCTCTTCCTTTGTATCACAGTTTCCACCTTCATGTTGTCATCTTCCCTGAACATCTTTCTTTACCCTCCAAGTTTATTTTTATGTCATTGTCTTTATGAGCTCCTCATCACATCTATATTCTGCGCCTCTTAAGCTTTTTTGCTTCACCACCAACCCCCCCCCCCCCCCCCCAGATGCATAAATGGACAATCTGAGCTTTATCACCAACAACAATAATCAGTGGTTGAGCTCTGTGGCTTTTAGTAAAAACTCAGTCTTCCATGTCGCACTTCATAACATAAGACCCACCTTTTCCAAGGAGCGCTCCATCAGTTCACGGATGCCTCGCCTCCATCTGGTGAGCCCACCACCTATTTCTCAACCTACCCCTTCCTCCCAACAGTTGTCCATCCTTTGCACTCTGCCTCCACCTTCAGGGCTCATAGGCAGTCGCACGTACTCCATTCTGTTACTTCCCAGATAGGTTACTTTAGATGATACCTATTGTCGGCCATTGCCGTATTGTGTGTGGAGTTAAATCTATGTATATACATATGTTTTTTTCTGTAAAGATAGGAAGAATATTTTAATGGAGTACACAGCTCTCTGTTTGAAGTTCAGGCAGCGCTTGGAATTTACTGTAGCACCCCCCTGGCTGGGATTCCCAGAATTTAGTTCCGCCTCAGTGCAGTGCTTCCTGAAAAAAAAAAAAAAAACAGTCTCCCTGTTTTGTGCCCATGTTGTTTTCACAGCCTTTGATTATTTTTCACTCTTATTTTAAATTATTCTCCAGCTTTTTTTTTGCTCCATTGTGCTGCATGTGTTGCTGCGATTCCCAACTTCTACTTCCAGCTCATGTCCTAGTTCCATATACCTGTTGGAGGGGGTGAAGGGAGGGGGGCTCCCCCACGCCAGGCTGGCTGCTGTAAATTAGATGCATATGAGATGCATATAAGAGATTTCTAAGTTGCCAGCTCTGCACCCATGTCACCTGGGCCTAAAGGTGGCTAGCATCTGAACTGCTACCTCATTAAGATTTTTAAATCCAACCGAGAAAGCTCTTACCAGCCTCTCAGGTCTGGTCCATTATCAAGGTGCAGAGTGCTGGGTGACACAAAACCTCTGTTGCAATATTAGCGCGTGTCTGGTTCTTGGTGTCCAGTGTTAAAATCCTCCACAAAATAATACTTCATATTTTCGTGTCATTTTGTTACTGCGGCAACAAAACTATGCAGTTCGACTCCTACAACCGCACATCTAGGTCTCAAAGTCTTCGGGCAGGTTTTTGATGAAAGAACCAGCTATGATTAATACATTTAACTGTCATGCTTTGCCAAATAATCGGCGGTCTTCTCAGCTAATTTCTAATGTGAAAATAATTAGGTTATGGCCCATCTAGGCTATTTGTCTAATTTCTCCGCATTAGCCGGTTCAGATTTGCAGGCTCCAGAGCACAGCGCTCTCTGCGGGTGTTCGGAGCGCTGCGTGCCAGCGCGTTCCTAATCCGGCGCTGCCACGTTTTAAGAACACATGAGCCCTACAGCGAAATGTAAGATAACAAATTCAGCTCAGAGAAAAAGGTGAAAATTGACTTGGAGGTGATGATAGAGTGGTGAGAAGTTCTGAGCTCTGGAAATTTTCCCTGGTGTTGTCATCCTTGAATTTCATCTTAATTTGAGCGGATGTGAAGAGAGTTAATGCAGAGCTCCGAATCTCATGCATTTCTTTTGATGCAGAGCTATTTGAATTTGTGAAGTTTCTTTACTGTTAATATTCTGAACGCTGTCCAGGTGAGATCCATCGCAGAAGGTGAAACATCAGCTGTAGCAGTGTTATGTCTATAGTCGTTGCACAATTATTTGTGCTGATATTTCGAACAGCTAATATTAAATTATATCAGGTGCCTAGCCATTAGTGTTCTGTTACTTTAACAGAGGCGACGTAGTCAAATGAGAAGAGCATTTGCTATCTTAATATTTCACAGGTTTAGAGAGCTGTGGAGAAGAGAAATAGCTATTTCAATTTTTCGATCTTCACTGTGGTACATTGATTTAATTGTTGCATTTTATACCTGGCAGGGGCATCCGCTCTGTCCATTTGTATAGCTGCTCTTATTGTCACAGATCCAGTTGTGTCTTCAGTAGTTCTATTTTGCTTAATTTTGAACATATTTTTGCCAAAAGAGCAGTTCTGTACCGGTTGGATCGTAAGCCGGTAGCTCAAGCTATACACAGCATGTAAGCCAACATCGGAGGAGGCATTTGCTTTTATCTGCACCTGAACTTTGATATTATGGATTCAGTAGGGCTGCCAGAAATTTACCATGTCCCCAGTCTGCGGGTTTCCCTTTTAGAAATCATTGCTACCAAACGCTTTGGTGCTGAAAGTCCTCTCACTCTTAGGGACTTTGTGACCCACCTCAGTACTCCTATAGGTTTGTTTTCTGGCACCTTTTGCCCCTGTTAGGATAACCATTAACTCCGTGTCATCACAGATACGGTTTCCGATCCTTGGATTTCATGTGACCACTTAATGCATTCTGGGGGCTGTAGTCTTTATTTTCTTCTATTGTACTAATTCGACAAGCATACCTGATAGTAATAGTTTTTAGGCTAAAAGCCCATGTCTGCAACTTAAGTCTGTAATGACATGGCATTACGTGGTCACCCTACCCCAATAGCTTCAGTTCCTTTGAGCACAATGGGGTTGCTCTGCAGGTTTTTTTTGCTCCCAGAAGGCCACCATTATTGGACTGACAATACACAAGTCTTCATGTAAGGGTGTTCAGGTAAGGGTGTTCGGGAGTCAAAAGTTCTTTTTATTTAGTAAAAGAGATAACATTCATTCCTGATACAAGTATTTTTAAACGGGCACAAATATAATTGTAAACCATGGTTATGTACGTTGTTATCCGTTGTTTCTTATTCGCTGATAATTCACATAAATAGAAGGATGTAGCCTTCACCTTGAAGTTTTTCTTCAAATTCCGCAGCAAGAAGACTGCAGCACTTTCTTGTAAGCAGATCCCTGTTGATATCACAGATCTGAACATATTAGTGCACTCCTGTGTATGCATCTCCCCATGTCTATTTTTTTTAGAAGTATTTGCTCGATTATTAAAACTGGGGGGGGCTCTAAGGGGTGTAGATGATGTAATTAAGGGCGTTTCTTAAAATACGTAAGCTAAAAATCTGTGCTTTGCCTAGAATGCCGCTCAACTGGTATTTTGCTTTTCTCTGTCATTGCATCCAGATATATATTAAAACACGTAACATACCTACAATGAGCCAGGACTATTGGCTTTGTCAATGGTTATTAGTTGCATAAGATAAATAAGCAATAACTATGGCGTAGTTGAATATAATATTGAAAATGTTTCAGTTTTGAAATGGTGAGTCTGTAAAATAACTATAATGAGTCTCTTTGACGTTACATCAAAGGCAGGGAAGGGTGGCACTGCTGCAGAGTTAAGAATTTTTTCAACCTGAAGATGAGGGCCAAAATGGTGAGCCCGATAGGGACCCGTCTCAGCACCTGCTTTTTAGAACTGCCGGTGCTGAGCACTGGCAGGACATAGCCCACTTAAAGCCCTGGCTGAAGATCCATCGGGAGTATGCCTCCACCCATAATGGGACTTAGTAACTACCACCTTACCAGGCTATGGAAGACTGATTGATGGTTGGAGGCAGTGGTTCTTTTGACCTGTTTCTGTGGAAGGGATGAATCCTACTGGCCCTTTATGTAAAGTATGTATTGTGCTCACCAAAACTGTAGAAAGCCACTCCCCCCGCCAACTCGCTGTGAGTGCATGTTGTGGTTTTGTATGTTTCATATGTTATGTGACTAGGAAACCCTGTGCAGGACGACTGGTGTCCTATGACAGGTCACTGTAAGTACAGTATCTAATGAACGCTCCTCTTCAAGATGCTTTCATCCTGTTGGATGCTACAGACTGGCTCTAACTGGTCCTGGGATCTGCCCTTCATAGACGCTGCAGCTGTCTGGACCCACACCTGCCAGATCTCTTGATCTGCCCAGCATCATTACCCATGTTTGAAGTACCCCCTTGTTTGAATCTGGCAATAACAATTCCCTGCTTAGGGTGGCTGAGATGTCTCTCTCTCTCCCCTGTACACCTCTTTGACCACTTGGTACTGGTCTCTCCCTCCACTGCAGAAGCCTGGGAAGAAAGCCTTTAAAGGTGAATTCTGATCTGCTTGGATGGAAATCTTGGTTTCAAAGGTTGCAGACCTTTGGAGTGGGCCATGGCTTCCCGCTGGTGGGCTCAGTACGTATCAGGTACTAGCAAAGTGAGCTGTTAACTATTGGTGACTGAGTAGATAGCCACGGCTTAAAAGAAGCCCCTCATACTATCGTAAAAGAACATGGTACACTGTGCTGCTTGATGTTGTGATCTTTACCATGTGGATCAGAACAGTCGAGCTCTGAAAGAGCATGTCGCCATATACGTCCTTCCCTGAAATAAGTGTTGGCAGAGCGAAAGATTAGAAGGTTTCACATAGTTCTCAACCTGTCACCGGTGATAAGGGGCCTGTCACATGCTACCATTGCTCTTCCATGAAAGTACTTTGACGTGCATGTGACAAGACATGGGCTTCATATAAATAAATAAGAGGAGGGGGAGAAGATGCGCCATTTACCTGCTTTTCGTTAACTGAAAAACGAGGGCCACCTCCAGCTCAACCATACGCTTTTAAAAGGGGTACAACACTGCCCCTTCCAACATATTGAATTGTATGTTTTATGCCATCCTTTGCCGATTTGAATTTTTTCAGCAAGGAAGTGGATTCGGTTGCACTCTTTTCTGGCCCCAATATGTATGTGTCTCTCTTCGAATTGTTAATATGGGAGGTGGCATGTCACACCAGGCCCATTATCTATTCAATGCTGTATCTATCTTACCACAAATCAGCAACGGCTGCTCGTGCCAGATTTTGTTTTTTTTAATTCCTAGCATAAAACCGTCTTTGCTAGTTTTCTTTAAATTAGTTTGTATGTTTGTCTATGTACCTGGAGTGTGGTGTGTACACGTAGCATTTGCTTATACCACGGAACATGGCATCTGGACTGGAACTTGAAGAGTAGGTTTGAAGAGGTGGGGAATTTAGGGATGAATACTGTTTTGGTCAGAATTGTTTTACTTAAATTTCTATAGCTTCTGCTGAAGGCTATACCAGTTGTTAAAGGCACTGATCCGAATTAAAGGCCCAAGACGCAGCCCTGTCCAGAGCTCTGTTTCCTATAACCATGTCATCCATTGTTGAGATTCCCTTTGCTGTTCCTCTTCACCCTCCTCTTCACATTTCAGATTAGCATATGGTTGAAGGAGGCCTGCAGTTACCATCTCCCTGCCATACTGCTGGCAGCATGAGCTTCCTGTTCTCTTCCAGACATTTTTCTCAAGTCATCAAAGAACGAACTATTGCCACGAGTAGTAAACAGTGAGACCAAAAAAACGAAATGAACGAATTACTTTGGTGGATTTAATAAAAAAAAGCATGCATTAGCAAAATCATCCTTTCGGGCAGGTGTAGCAAAAATCTACCTTCTCCATTTAATGTTTGATAAACAGTGGACAGCTGCACATATGACTTCTGTTGCTACTTTATGAACCAACTAATGGAAATAAGACTTACATTCACAAGTAGGATTATGCCATAGGAAACCATCTTACTCAAAGAAAGCTAGCTTTTGTACCCTGTTACTGGAGGGGCAACCAAGTCTAACTATTAGGAATGTACTGCCCTTGAGCACTGTTCCCTTACCTTTTGGCCTTTAATTCTCTGCTTATAGTTAACTTGGCTAATGTCAAAATTTTGATTTTTCTGCTTATAAAAAGTAGTTTCTTTTGACGTGAGCCTGTTGGGACTTTGCTCACAGCAACCCAGGGCTGCAATAACAGCCCTGAAGTTATGCTTGTAAACCACCAACTTGAGTGGCTTTAAATGTACACTGCAATCCACATGACATTTTGCTTTTATGCTAATAATGGATTTCTCTTGCCATATGTTTGTGACCTTACGTAAAAGTTCAATTTGCCATTAGGGGCTAGCCAGTCTTCCAACAGTGTCTAGTGTCAGAGCACATACACTCGGACCTAGTGAGCTGTTCCCCAGTGCCCAGATCCAAAATGTGCCTGCACAGCTGGTTCCATATTCTGGCCAGACAACATAGAAAGTCACATTTCCAAGCAATAGGTGTGACCGATCCCCAACTTCATGACTAAGAGTTTGTCGGAGTGAGGAGCCTTGTGAAGTACACCTCATTATATGGGTGGCCAAATGAGCAGCTGGGCACCAATAGGAAACTGAGGATCCCATTCTTGTTGCTTCCCAAAGCCACACAATGGGTGTCCATAAGCACAAGGCCAGTGATGCTGAAAATGCTTGGAGCACATGCACTCGATGCAAAGGCACTATGTGATGTGCTGCTCTTATTGATCGTGACCAGGACGGAACTCCATCAACAACTGATTTAAATAGAAAACCTTGAATTTCAGGGGCGTGCCATGCACTGCCTCATAGATTGCGACATGCAGCACACACTATTAAATCTACTTCTCTCTCACCATTTTTACCTTATGTTACCTTTATATTTGTTATTCTCTTTTATTCCCCCATTATATTTCTTCTGCGCCAGAATTCCATACAGCCTAATACAGGTTAAACTTTATTGGCATAAACACCACATCCTAATATTCATGCGACTACTCCCTCATTTATCATAGGTTTGTGATTCATGCTATGTTTATGGTCCTTAATCACTTAAGTACAACTATAGTTTGCTAAAGTTTCAATGTACTTTACAAAGGTGAGAGAGTAAGATATGTAACAGGAGAGGGAGAAAAATCAGAGAGAGTAAACTAATAATCCAATGCATTTACCCAAAGCAGTCATTTGACTTCTAAAGGGGTAGAGCTTAGTTGTTTTGTCAGGGTGTTCTAGGTGACTGGGTCTCTAGCCTCAAATCTTTGGCTGCAAACAGAGGTGATACCGGACAAGACAATGTTCAAATAGATATATTTGTAGATTGTTTGAGTAGCATAGCAGTGTGGTGAGGTGACATCACACCCAACCTTTTGTGGTTGTGCTTGTTAACGTGGGCCTTGAAAAGTTTTCTGAACTTGATTTGTCAACTTTACTTGACTGGTAGCTTGATGGGTGTTTTGAGGGTGGCTCGGATACAGTCCTCAGAGTATGCATTGGGAACTGGTTAAACTCTGAAGGCCAGAAAGACCTGTAGGATTAGAACGACTGGAAAAGGGTGTAAGTATGAATAAAGAATATGTGCAATTATGTCTAAGCTACAGAAGCACTTTATGTAATGAGATCAATCATGACCTGCTAAAATATAAACTCTTTGCTTTTTCCTTTGTGACAATGTGGAGAGCCCATATGGGGACTGCTTACCTCCCAAGACATTGTCATTGGAAGGCCACAAACCTCCTCGATATCGTGTTCATCCTCTCAAACGACGCAGTTCTTATTACGTTCATAGCCTTAACAACGTTTGCTTCCTACAAATAATTGTCTGTCTCCAGTGACTGCAATGGTATTCTCTTCAGGAGCGTCACAGCTTACTGCCCTTCGAGAATCAATGTTGCAAGTTATCGTTGCAAGGTATCTGAAGTGCAAGGTGAACGGGCATAGTTCATGGTGTCTGGTAGTCACACATGACTAAGGCGCATTGTGTGGACACTCAGCTGTGTGCAGTCCTAGTCTGCTGCGAATGTATCTTGTATCGGTACTAGTTCCAGTTGGCATGAACTGGATATGGGTGATGACAATCCATGTATGTGGTGTGATTCCATGACATAAATGTTTGGTTTAAGTTAATCAAGAACAGCTTTTCCTATTAGTTGAAGACCATGACACAGATGAGTGTGTGTGTATGATAAATGACAATAGGTAGGCATTTGGAAATGTATAGATGTGTCCCACGTGACAGAAGAACCACGTACCTTGCACCTCATGTTGAATACTAAAAGTGCCTTCGTAGACCGACATTCAGACATCCGGTTTCACATTAAGACAGTTTTTATAGAGCCAACTGGCACTTAATCCGAAGGATGACCGTGCTATTTGCTACAGTAACGTGCACTAGTTCAAGTTATGGACACATAAAACATGGCAAATGTTCTAGCGTGTGCGTCACTAAATGTGACTTTTGTAACACAATTAGACTTGATGGGAGTAGCTGTGTGTGCAGACCACATTGCTTATGATGCATGCTGGGTTCTAAGTGAGGAGATTGTTGCAGTGTCCCATTTGCATGTTGGCACGAAGTCCACGTTAGAATGACCTACCTCATTATATTTGTGTTTTTTACAGGAAGTAATAGTGGGGTGACAGCCATATCACTAGGCATCTTGCTGAAATACTGATCCTTGAGAAAGGCCACAACATTGGAGGAGGACGAGGAGGAGGAGCAATGTTCCTGCCAGGAGGTCCATTTATGAAGATATAAATGACTCCATAGAAACTTTCAAAGTGGGTGAGCAAATGAAGGTTCAGAACATTTTGATAGGGAAGAAGAGAAGGTGGAGGAGGAGGAGTAAAGGGATTCACATGGGGCCTGCAGACTACAGTTGGGGAGGACAGTGTAGCCCTCTTCGTCCACCATATTTACTGTCATCTTACTAGCGTGTGCATCTCTTTGTTGGAAATAATTTGGTGTTTTCGTTGTCCCAGCTACCTTCCAAATACATCTCACTTCTCCAAGTAATGAAGCATTGATGATACTAGCAACATCTGGTGCAAGTTATTGTGGGTATTGTTTCTGTAGTAGGGGATCTCTGTGTATAGTCATAATCTAGTGAATAGTCCCGCCCATGTGCGTGGACCCCGGAGCAATCAAAAATAATCTCTTAAAGAGTCGAAAGATGCAGAATTGCACAGACACTTAAGAGAGAATTAAAGACAGATAATGCAGCCTATATCCACAGGCTACACTGTCCAGTACTTCAACTAGAAATTCCACCAAAAATCCACAAACAGCAAAGCCTGTCCATATTTCCCTTGCTTTAACAGCAAAATCCCTCTGGAATGATAGAGAGGAGGACATGGACAGACAAGCCCCATAGGCTGCCATTATGTGACTCAGAACAGGATACTGTGCCTTTAAGAGAACTTTCCAGAACTTCACAGTATCCTAGAATGCACTGCAGGTCCCCTTTACTTTCAGTTCTTTTTTCCGGCTCCTGCAAGCAGGACCCTGGAGCATTGAGCTCTCCCTTTTCAAGGGTTTATTGGTGATATATTTCACTTTTTCAAAGTTTTTTGAGTACTTTTCTTGTAGTACTTTACTGTTTCTTCCTGTTTATCTTGGGGTGTACTCTTGATTGTCGAATATGCCTGCATTATTCGACAAATGCCCTGGGTGTTCCAGGAGGAAGGCCAAGTTTGACCCTCACGAGGTGTGTATCATCTGCCTTCCTGCATCCCATGTCCCAGAGGAGTGTGACATCTGCCAGGGTTTCTCTAGCAGGACCCTGAGGGATAGGATGAAGATCAGGCTCCAAGGCCTTGAAGACAGAAGACGGAAGGCTCAAGGTGGGTCTGGAGGGGCTTCATCTGCCCATGCTGAGGCCTCTGGGGGTGCTCCCCAGGGGCAGGAACACCAGCAAACGTCCCCATTCTCCGTCGGCGTCGATTGCACCGACCACGACGTCGAGAGGGATGACTGCAGTCTGTTCCCCATCTCCCCAGGGCTCTGGGTCGAGGCGGCGACGACGTTCGACGTCGAGGGAGTTGAACAGGCCACCGTCGAAGTCTCCAGTGACGATTTCGTCGTCGTCTTCATCGACACCGCCGTTCGCCGTCGGCGAAGAGGAGAAGGTCGTCGTCAAGGGTATCCTTGACGTCGCGGCGTAGAAGGTCGCCGTCGAGGCATAGAAGATCGCCGTCGAGGCATGGAAGATCGCCGTCAAGGCGTAAAAGGTCGCCGTCGAGGCATAGACGGTCGATGTCGAGGCCTAGGAGGTCGCCGTTGAGGGGTCGGCGCTCGCCGCTGAGGAAGCGAAGCTCGCCGCTGAGGGCTGACGCTCGCTGTCTGGTCGCCGTTCTTCGACGCCGAAAAGGCGCGGAAGGAGTTCTGGCGCTAGGAGTCAGTCTGGCAGGCGTCGAGTGCCTATGGAAGACTCTCCAAAGTCCCAGCCTAGTAGGGAGGGCGGTTCACCGGGCTCAGTGTACTCTGTGGTGTATACCCCTGCTAGGCCGAAGACAGTTACCCCTCCTCCTCCTCCTCCTCCGCCGAGAGGACGTCCTCCGCGGACTCCCACTCCGCCTCCTCCGCAGCCTCAACCGCAACCCAAGTTGCCGGCTGACAAGCCTCCTCCGATTCCTCCAAGGACCGGATCGTTGCCACGATTTCCTACTCCTCCTAAGGGGACCCCTCGGCCGAGGGCTCCATCCAAGCCAAAGTCTCCCGTCCCGGTGGAACCGGCAGGGCGACCGAAGTCAAGGAAGTCGCGATCCCGCTCCAGACGGAGAGGGAGGTCGCGCAGTCGTCACAGTTCCTCTACGAGGTCAAGGCGGCGCCACAGGAGGCGCAGATCACGGTCCCGCACGGATTCCTCCAGGACCAGGTCATTCTCCCCGACCTTATCAGACTCCCCGGGGACGAGGGTGTCCCCCGTGGATGATATCAGCACGTTCCAGGATGTTCTCTTGAGGGGTGCTGCGAAATTGGGAATCACGGTGAATGCTCCTACACCTACGACGTCCGTGATTTTTGAGACACTTCACAAGAAGCATTTGTCTCGCCCTCTACTACCGCTCGTGCCAGGATTGGTAGAGCCAGCGGAGGAGCTGTTCCTTACACCTGGGACGACGAAAGCCGCTCCGTCCCGTCTTCTAAAGAAGTGCAGGGCCCCGGATTCCGACCGGGCTTTTCTGAGGATTGACCCTGTTCCGGATTCCGTTATGGTGACGGCTGCTAGGAAACAGCATTCTACCTCTCCATCATCTACCGTGCCTCCGGATAAGGAGAGCCGATGGATTGACTCGAATGGCAGAAAGGCCTGTGGGACGGCCTCTACGTCCATGAAGGCGGCTAGCCATGCAGCCCTGCTAGGGCGGTATGATCGTGCCCTGTGGAATCCCTCCTGTAGTTCGCGGATCTCCTGCCACGGGATAGGAGGGAGGATTTCCTAGAGATCCAGAAGGAAGGAATGCTGGTCTCGAACCAGGTCAGCAGCGCGGCCGCTGATGCCTCTCTGTTGGCGGCCCATGGATATTGTCATGGGATCAACCAGCGACGCCATGCCTGGCTCAGGCTCACATCACTCAAGCCGGAGGCCCAGCAGCGAGTGGCGAATCTGCCCTTCTCGGGGGAGACCCTTTTCGGGAAACATGCAGATGATGAGATGGCCCGCATGAAGGCGGAGGCCAAGACTCTGACGGCTGTGTGCTTGGAGAAGCCCAAAGACAAGAATACCTACCGCCCGTTCCAAAGACGGTTTGGGGCGCAGGGCAGAGGACGAGAACAGGCTTCGGGACAGCGGCAGCAGCAGCAACATCAGCAGCAGTTCCGGAGGCCCTTCCAAAAGCGCCAGAAGGGTAGAGGAGGTCAGCAGTCCTCTACAGCGAACAAGGGCGCGGCCGGGTCTCGACCCTGAGCTGTTACTTCCCCTACATCCGTTACCCGCTCCGGTGGGGGGAGCGTACGATTTTTTCTGGCAGAGTGGAGAAAAATTACTCAGGACAAGTGGGTGCTGAATATTGTTTGCAATGGATACAGTCTTCGGTTCACCAGCCCGCCTCCATCGATCCCTCCGGTCAGCTCGCAGTTTCAGCTGCGCGAGCTCCAGGCGGAGGCCGATATCCTGTTAAGGAAAAGGGCGATAAAAGACGTACCTCTGTCTCAAAGAGGAAGAGGTCTGTACTCCCGGTTCTTCCTGGTTCGCAAAAAGGACAAGAACGAGTTCAGGCCCATTCTGGATTTGCAACAAGCAAACAAGTGGAAACGCAGAGAAAAGTTTCGCATGCTGTCGTTGCATCAGATTTATCCTCAGCTGCAACGGGGAGACTGGCTGTGTGCCATAGACCTACAGGATGCATACTTCCATGTGCCCATTGCACACAAACACAGGAAGTTCCTGCGATTCCAAGTCGGCGCCAATCATTATCAGTATACAGTACTGCCATTCGGGCTGAAGTCTGCACCCAGGACATTCTCGAAGTGGACATTCTCGCACACCTAAGGACGAACAAGGTGTTTGTCTACCCTTACCTGGATGATTGGTTGATCAAGGCCTCCTCCTTCTCGGAAGCTCAAGCGCATTTCCAGAAGACGTGCGTTCTTTGAACAAGCTGGGGTTGCACATCAACATGTCCAAGTCTGTCCCGACTCCAGCCCAGTGCATCCAGTACCTGGGAGCCACCATCAATATGCTGTCAGCAAGCGTGTCTCCTTCGGAGGAACGACGATTATCACTCCTTTGGAAGGCGCAGGCTCTTTTGACCACGCCGTCCACAGCAGTGAGGACGGTGTCTTCTCTACTGGGATCGATGGCCTCTAGTATCTTCCTCCCGCGCGGCTGCACATGAGACCGTTGCAGGAGTGCTTGGAGGATCAGTGGGATCAGAGAAGAGGGTCTTGGGACGACAAGATACGACTGTCTCTGCATGCTCTTCAGTCTTTGAGGTGGTGGTGTTCGGTGGAGAATCTGCTGAGAGGGGTTCCCTTCCACAAGGACATTCCCACGCAGACTATCGTGACGGATGCGTCTCTCCATGGCTGGGGGGCGCACTCCGGAGACTTACAGATTCAGGGGACGTGGTCCCAGGCGGAGTCCACGTACCACATCAATTTCCTGGAACTCAGAGCTGTTCACTTGGCACTGAAGGCCTTTCTTCCGTCCTTCCAGACCAACTCTCTGCTTGTACAGACGGACAATACGACCACGATGTATTACCTCAACAAGCAGGGGGGTTAGAGATCGCGCACCCTGTCGCAGGAGGCGCAGGCGATCTGGCACTGGCTTCTGGCCAGAGGACTGACGATAACGGCTACCCATCTACCAGGTTTGCAGAATGTTCAGGCAGACGCACTGAGCAGACTGATTCAGGAAAACCACGAATGGGTCATTAACAACGAAGTACTAGGAGAAGTCTTCGCAAGGTGGGGGACTCCAGACGTAGATCTGTTCGCCACCGCCGAAAACAGAAAATGCCGAGACTTCGCCTCCAGGTACTACCAGCCGGGGTCGCTGGGGAATGCGTTATGGATCAACTGGTCGAACAGCTTTCTGTACGCTTTTCCACCCATTCCCCTGTTTCCGACAGTTCTCATCAAGCTGTCCCAGTCCAGGGCGCGGATGATACTGATTGCCCCGGAATGGCCCAGACAGTGGTGGTTCGCGGACCTGCTTCACCGGTCTCTCCTTCCTTACATGCGTCTGCCGTGCAGCCCGGACCTTCTCACGAAGTTCGGGGGCAGATGTTGCACCCCAACCTTTCGTCTTTGAGTTTGGCGGCATGGCTCCTGAGATAGTGCAATATGGCCATCTGAATCTCCCGGAAGATTGCATGGACATACTGAAGGAGGCTAAGCGACATTCCACTAGGACTTCTTATGCTTACCAGTGGAAGAGGTTTTGCATCTGGTGCAAGTCCAAGAACTATGACCCGACGACATGTAAGGAAGATGTCATCCTTTCATATCTTCTACATCTGGCGCAGTCTGGCCTTAATGTCCATTCCATTAAGGTTCATCTGGCTGCATTGACTGCCTACAGGAAATGCCCTTCACAGACTTCCTTCTTTCAGATCCCTGTGATCAAAGATTTTTTGGAAGGCTTGAAGAAAGTGTTCCCTCCTGTCCGGCTTCCTTCGCCTTCATGGGAATTGAATGTGGTGCTGTCCAGGTTGATGAAGGAGCCTTTTGAACCTATTCATAAGGCTTCGTTGCAGCACCTGTCCTGGAAGGCGGCGTTCCTCGTGGCCATTACATCGGCCCGCAGGGTGAGTGAAATTCAGGCGTTGTGTTGCCAAGAACCTTATACTGTATTTCATGCTGCTAAGGTTGTTATGCGTACTCACCCTAAATTTCTTCCTAAAGTTATATCTGACTTTCATGTTTACCAGACCATAACTTTACCTACGTTTTTTCAGAATCCTTCCTCTCCAGCAGAAAGGTCCCTGCATTCCCTGGATGTCAGGAGGGTGTTGAAATTTTATCTGGATAAAACCAAGGATATTCGTAGGTCAGACCAATTGTTTATCAATTATGGATCAGTCAGGACAGGTCTTGCTACCTCCTAAACAGTCCATTTCTAGGTGGATTGTGTCCTGTATACAGTTGTGTTACCAAAAAGCTGGTAAGACCTTAGGGGGTAAACCTAAGGCTCATTCCACCAGGGGCAAAGCTGCCACGACTGCTTTGCTCTGTAATGTTCCAATTGCAGAAATCTGCAAGGCGGCCACTTGGAAGTCGGTCCATACCTTTGCTAAGCATTACTGCCTGGACACTGATGCCAGGGCAGGAGCTCAGGTTGGGCAGGCTTCGCTGCGAAATCTGTTCGCACAGTAGTGGTGTTATTTCTCTTTTCTCCACCGCCGCTTTGGTGTGGGGATGGGCTTGCCATTCTATTCACTAGATTATGACTATACACAGAGATCCCCTACTACAGAAGGAGTAGTTTCTGTCCTGTAACTCCAGTTCTGTAGTAGGGGTATCTCTGTTATAGTCATAAGCGCCCGCCCGCCTCCCCGGTGAAGAGAGATTCATGTAAGGAATGCTACAGGTCTGGCGTGTTACGCCTTCAAAAAGAACTGAAAGTAAAAGGGACCTGCAGTGCATTCTGGGATACTGTGAAGTTCTGGAAAGTTCTCTTAAAGGCACAGTATCCCGTTCTGAGCCACATAATGGCAGCCTATGGGGCTTGTCTGTCCATGTCCTCCTCTCTATCATTCCAGAGGGATTTTGCTGTTAAAGCAAGGGAAATCTGGACAGGCTTTGCTGTTTGTGGATTTTTGGTGGAATTTCTAGTTGAAGTACTGGACAGTGTAGCCTGTGGATATAGGCTGCATTATCTGTCTTTAATTCTCTCTTAAGTGTCTGTGCAATTCTGCATCTTTCGACACCTTAAGAGATTATTTTTGATTGCTCCGGGGTCCACGCACATTGGCGGGACTATTCACTAGATTATGACTATAACAGAGATACCCCTACTACAGAACTGGAGTTACAGGACAGAAACTACTCCTTCTGACATTACCACGTCAATTTTTGACCTTCAAAGGAGACCATTAGGGATGATTTAGCACAGCTCTCCACTAAAAGTTGGGCATGCAACCCTCACTGACCTGCAATCGAAGATAACCTGCCTTATGCCATCCTAGTTTAAAGGAAAGACAGTATCCCAACAGGTATGAATAGAAAGACAATTTATATTGCATGCACAAGGCATTACAACGGTCAGAAAAAGGAGACACTTATTCACAGGAGTTTGAAGTCCAAAAATGATCTTTAGTCTCTTAATATTCAATTCATATCAAGACAAATTCATGCCACAGGAAATATGTACAGCACGTGAATAGACAATTCAAATGACAACCGATAAAACTTAGTGCTCAATATATACAAGTGATAAGTGGCGACGCAAGTGAAATAGGTGAACAGCGATAAACGGCGCAAGGTGAAATATATACACAGTGACTAGCTCAACAAGTGACCAACAGTCAACGACTTCATGTAATATAATTCGCAATTTTTTAATTGGAGTCAAAGCGGAATGCGCCTGTAGTTTGCGCTGTGGAGTCGACGGTGTTTCGGTCCTTAGTGAATGCAGAGCATCATCAGGACTGGGTTGTCTCGTTTCGAGTGCTGTCAGGGAAAGCAGGAAATGGGTAAGGATCCTAGGGCAGTCATCGATGGGTGACAATGGACAGGTGAGGGTGGGGGGCGTAAATGGGGACCGCTGTGCCAAGGGAAATTACCCTATCAAAAAAGGCGTGAAAGGACACAGGTATATGTGGGGTCTGGTGATGATTGAAATTCGCTACTGGGAAGTAGTCATGGGGCAGATGGAAACAGTGCGTCATGCTAGTTAACAGGTAAAACAGATAGCCATATAGGGGGGGGGGGAAGGGGAGGGATGGAGTTAATGGGGGGGATAGAGTTAATAGAAGCATCCACCCGCACACATGTGGCATAAGGACGTGCAAGACCGGAGACCGGTCTTACCTGTAGGCAGGAAGAGCTCGAGTCCTCATCCGAGGATCTGGCACGGAGTAATCTTTGCCTCTAGATACTAAAGCGGGAAGAGCGACATTCATGTAAAACAAGTCCCACTGTGGAAATGAAGGGGACAGTACTACGAGTATATCAAATAAGTTACCTTAATCTTCTAGGATGGTCACAGGAGAGAAACTTCGTGGACCGTAATGCCGAGTGGAACGGAGGACCTAAAACAGAAGAGAACGGTCAGGGTCCGTACTGTACATCAATGGGACGCTTTACAACGAGACTGGGTATTATGGCAGCTTACCTGATCGATTACAGGAGCCTGTCACGTAGTAAATACGCGTCGGCAGCCATCCAAGGGTCAGGAGGCCAACAGGTAGCGTCCGAGTCACAGCTAGGATCAAACAATGACTACGAAGGGAAAATTACTAGGAGGAGGCGCTGCGTGACTGGGGGGGCGGGGTCGACGGAGTGAGGGCGGGGATGGGCGTGACTGGAGGGCTCAGGCTGGGAGAGAGTGATACACTTTAAAGGGACAGAGTGGATGGAAGCTTCGGATTCATTAAGGACGTCCAGAGAGTCCGAAACATAAACAACTAATATAGCATGTAATAAACATTAAAAACTAGACAGGAAAATGTCACATACAGTAATCGTAGCGTATCAAAACATATTTTCAAACAGTTGATAATTGCTATACATGTATTGATGAACAGACCTGCCCCAGTACAAGCAGTGTGAACATGTTGTATTTATACAGATCTAATCATGGTGTTTCGAAGGTGTGTAATTGAAAATTATTCGTAGAGAAAGAAATAACATGAGTGATACATGCTAGATGACATAGCTATAAACAGGCAGCAAGAAGGATTGAATTGACAGGACCAAGTGCAAGATATAACAGGGCTACTAAGTGGTCACGGTATTATTCCACTCATAAAGGGTATTAAGACCGGATGCCACAGAGTCACAGATAGTCATCCACTTACATTCAGCTTTATTCAGCAGCATCTTGATGTCTCCTCCCCGAACAGGGAGGGACGGATTGTCAATCACTTGCCAACCAATGTCTGTATCAAGGTGACCTGAATCAATGAAGTGTGGTACTAGAGGGGCAGTGAGTACCTTACAATTAATCCTGCTCTTATGTTGAATGATCCTTTGTTTAATCATTTGGGTTGTCTGCCCTATATAAATAAGGCCACAGGGACATGTGATGGCATAGACAACATTCTGTGTTCGGCAATTGGTGTGAGTCTTCAATTTATATGCACGGTCTTTATAGGAAAAGACCTTGGTGTTTTTGGTCAATTCGCTGACACTACAATTTTGGCATTTAAAATGTCCGACCACTGGGTCCAGTCCCCATGCTGCGGTAATGGTGTGTTTTTCTTTTATGGACTGTGGCCATGTGATGGCATGTACCAAGTGGCTAGCGATGTTTCGGCCACGTTGGTAGGAAAACAGTGGTAAATCAGTGAAGGATTCATGTATTCGAAGTATTGGCCAATTCTTCTTAATGATTTTGCTGACTTCATTGCTATGCGGACTGAATGTAGACACAAAAGGGATCCGGTTCAAGGTCTTTTTGGGTTGTTGCGAAAGGAGCGTCTCCCTGTGGCAGTACCAAGCCCTTTTTCTAGCTTGAGAGACCAGACGTCGTGGGTAGCCTCTATGGATACGTTTTTTAGTTAGGACCTCCGCCTCTCTAAAGTAGTCCTTTCACCACTTACAGTTACGCCGAATGCGTAAAAACTGTCCGTATGGTAAACCATCTCGTAGGCCTCTGGGATGGTAGCTTGAGTATTCCAACAAGGTGTTTTTCTCCGTGGGCTTTCGGAACAGGGTAGTACCCAATCTGCCGTCTTCTTCATGAATTATCACATCCAGAAATGGAAGGTCGTTGGTTTTTTGCTCATTTGTAAATTTCAAATGTTCCTGTGCCTGGTTGAGCCATTGGTTGAATGAGTTCAGGGAAAGGGTATCTCCATTCCAAATCATAATAATATCGTCGATGTATCGACGCCATAAACAAATTTGTGAGAAAAATGGATTTGCAGGGGTAAGAATCACGGATTTCTCCAAATCATGTACAAACAAAATAGAAAAATTTGGGGCAAAACAAGCGCCCATGGCAACTCCCTTCACTTGCAGGTAGAAGATGTTATTATACAGAAAGTAGTTGTTCTGGAGGGCAATGCGTAGTAGTGACATAATGAAATCCGTTGGTATCTTGGTTGGTTGTGGTCTCGATTGAAGAAGTAACCGTATCACATGGAGACCCTCATCATGTGGAATGTTAGTATAGAGGGATTCAATATCCATGCTTACAAGTAATTGAGATGTACTATCATAGGGTAGATCTTCTATGGTATTTATAAGATCAGTAGTATCGCGAATGAAGGTGTCAGTACAGGGGACGAATTCTTTGATAACTGCATCGATGTATTTGCCCAGCGGTTCCAGAATAGATCCACAGCCAGATATTATCGGTCTTCCCGGTGGATTAAGTTGATCCTTATGTATCTTAGGCAAGATATATATCACAGGAGTTCTGGGGCTGGGATTGTTCAAAAATTCAAATTCTTTTGTTGTGATGATGTTAAGATACTTCGCTTCCTGTGTTACTGTCAATATTTTTAATCGGATATCTTCTAATGGATCTTTTGACAGTGGTTTGTAGTGATTACGATTAGAGAGTTGTCTCTGTATTTCCTGATCATATTTGTTATGGCTGGTAACTACAATCCCCCCACCCTTGTCTGCCGGTTTTATAACAAGTTCTGCATTGTTTTTTAGAGACAAGAGGGCTTGTTTTTCGGCCATGGGCAGATTGTATGGTGTAAAATGAGGTTTAGATTTTAAGTTCATTACATCCCTCATCACTAGATGTTCAAATGCGAGGATCTCCGAAGGCATTAAGTGGGAAGGGGGATTGAAAGTGGAATAAGGTCGGAAGGGAGAAAGGGTGGTCATTGAGGAATCTTCTTTATCAACAAAAAATTGCTTCAGCCTAATTCTTCTAAAGAACTTAAGGAGATTAGTTTGTAGTTCCAGGAAATCTGTACGTTCAGTGGGTACAAATGTTAGACCTCTGGAAAGCAGGGACGTTTCTTCTTGATTGAGACAGTAATCTGATAAATTGAAAATAGGTATGGAGAGATCGCCAGTAACTTGTGGATCAATGCTATTTACTGTGGGGGCCCCCATTGGTAATAGCGATTGCGTGTTTGTCGATCCCCTGCAAAGGTAGGTTGATACTGTCGATTTCTTGTGGCGCGGTTTTGAGGTGGAGGTTGGCCGCGTCCCCGGCCTCTGGCTAAAAAACCGCTTGATAGTAGTGGCTGGGGTCTGTTGTTACTTCCAGATGTACTTGGGCCCTGGCCCGGATCGGTTTCTTCTCCAGAGGTATTGGAGGAGTCAGAGAAAGTGATTCTTTGATTGTTTCTGAATCGTCCCCAGTTACGTGTTCTGGCAGGGGTGAAAGGAGTATTGTAGTACTCGTCTTTTAAGTAAGGATATGTTTGTTCCACCTTGTAATATTTAATATCCTTTTCAATTTTGTTCACCTTCTTGTTGTATTCAAATGTATTGAATGTGGCAATAGTGGAGGCAATCTTCTCAAGTAAGGTCTTAGCATCTGTTAATGAAGAATCAGCTAGGATTAGTTTTTCCAATTCCGCTATTTCTTCAAGTTCAAGGCGGCTATGTTCGATAGCAGTGTCTATGCCAAGGACCATCCAATGCCTAGAGCAGGTGGTCGCTAGATGGCTGAACCATCTTAGGACGCAACAGTAGCCCACTTCTCCTCTGTGTTTCTTTATCCCACCATCGATCTCTTGTATACCCCATCCTCCCATCCAGTGGAAGAGTCATCGGGGACCTCTGCTGGCAACCCTGCTTCTGAATATAAAGTGGAGCAGGAGACTGTTGCATTATCGAATGCAGGCCAGTTAGGGAAGTCCAGCTCAGATTGAGAAAATTGGATGTGGTCTATGAGAGATTGGGATTTATTTTTTATGCATAATATTGTTGTTTTACATTAACCTTTTTGTATTTCCACCCCGCATTTTGAATCCCAAGACTGTGCCTTATGTTTAAAATGTTCTTTTAGATCAGTTTTAATTATTTTATTTTTTTAGCCAATTCACACCTTTCATCCCTTGTTCATCGTGTATTTCCTCTTTGTCGTTTGTGCGCTGTCACCAATCCCATTATCTCCTTTGAGATATCAATCCTTATTTGAGACTAAGCTCAAATCACATCTCCAATTCACACATCCCTGTTGTGAGTGTGTATAGTGAGTACATGGGCATGTCATTCATATACATTGGTACAACACGTGCATTTTCACTATTCAGAAATGTTTATTTTGACTTTGAGTGCTATGGTTAGTAATAACTAATGTGGCAGAAGAAGAGTTGCCCGAGTCCAAAAACCAGACAAAACAAATAGTTTTAACATGCAAACGTACAAGTATGTCTTTTAGCATCCCATTGTTATTAACCTTTACAAGTACCCTCTAACAACAAGAATCATAATAACACTAAAATGTCAATAACCTGACGAAAGTAAGAAGTTAAGTATTCAGTATAAAATAAAACCTGTTTTAGCAAATACACATGATGAATGGCATACCAACAAAGGAATAGGATAAAACGGAATTTGGTAAAGGAATGAATAATGCAATGGAAACAAACACTCCGAAACTTTACACACTTGTATGTAAATTGTGAATAATTAAATACAATAAACCATAACAATGCACCAAACAATAACTATACTTCTTCTTCACCCTACAGCGTAACTGCAAGTAAAGACGATCCATAAACGACAAAGAAGAGTCAAGCCTAACTGATCTTGGAAAGCTGTTGCAGGCTACCGGCACATATACTACTGCTAAAATGGGAGACCAGAGAGGGGACCAACCCACACCAGAATACAGTAAGTATAAATGGTGAACAGGTAAATGTATACATAGCAAACCAGTCAAATGATGTTAAAAAAAAAAAAGACCACCTTTTTTCTAGGTCATTGTTGTATACAAAACACAATAACAAAATTGTAAGTTAAAAAAAGTTCTGTAAACACAAGCATTCCAGAGACAGTATACTTACATAGAGACCCTTTCACAACAGATGAGCAACAGAACAGACTCCCCAATCAAGACTCCCTATCAGGGGACACTAGACTGCCTGTTCAACTCCAGACTAGTACATAAGGTCCAGAACAAAACTCTTGCAGAGCACCCCGTTCCCCTAAAACCGTATCAGTAGCCCTCAAAGAATAACACCCTTCCACCACATTTCCAAAAGAAAATAGAACCTCAAAGGTACCCAAGATTCGAAATAGGAAATCTGTCCGTTAACAACCCCAGTAGAAACCAAATGTGTGTAGCTGAAGGAAGCGAAATGTCACAAACTTGGAGTACTGAAATAGAACGTGTTGCTCCAGAAAGTGTAAAATCCAGGCATAACGGTCTCGACTTGTAAACATCTGTCCTTTTGTATGGGACCATATCTGAAAGAAACACGTTAGTTATAGATGCCTTACCTTAGAATTACCCCCAGGCGTCATACTGGATCCAGACAGTTTTTCGTCAGCAGTATCTCTGTGCGTCGGAAGGTGGTGTCGGTCGGCTCCGCGTCCGTTGTTGGCATCGTGTCACCGGAAGACGTAGCGGTAGCTACTTAGACGCCGCAGTCACGTGCTGACGTCAGTTTTCTTTTTCAGTGCCAGCCTGCGCAGATCCGGGAAGAGCAGTACCCGAGTCATTTTTTTACTAGCCTTTTCTCTACTTTTCTCGACTTCTTTTTTGAGTCTTCGACTTATAAGGGGCACGAGGGATGCCCGGCTTCAAACCCTGTGGTTCCTATCATCGAATGATGTCGGTGACAGATCCGCACCGCTTGTGTCTTTTTTGCCTGGAGCGCAACCACGACTCCAAGTCGTGCTCCGACTGCCTGTCGATGGCGCCGAAGGCTTTGCACGAGCTGTCCCTAAAGCTGCTTGAGCACAGGCAGTCGGCTCCGCGCCGGTCAAGGTTCCGGTCGCAAAGGAGGTCGAGGGACCGGTCGTGGAGCCACCATCATTCCTGTTTCAAGTCTTCGAAGTCTTCGCACTCAGGGTCAGGTAAGTCGAAGCATAAGAAGAAGTCGAATAAGCATCGTCGCTCTTCGACTTCTCCTCGTCAGTTGGCTGACCCGACTGGGGACACAGGTGGTGCCCCGCCCGCGGCTCCGCGCACGGAGCCCGAAGAGTCGACTCTGCGTTTCCCTCCCTTTCAGGGACCCGGAGCAACTCCCCTCCAGCTTTGTAAGTTCTACGAAGCGATGCATGGCGTCTTTGGGTGACCCAAACCCATCAGCTCGCTTTGGGCCCCGCTGACTCGGTTGGGGGGCCTAGGTCTTCCCTGCCGGTTGAACTCATTACGCGTCCACTGGCGCCGCTTCTTCCAGCACCACTACCGCGTTTGACGCCGGTCCGCCTGGAAGGGCTGCCCCGCAATTCCCGCCCAGAGCCACAGGGAAGTCCGGGCTCCACATCATCCTTCTGGAGCACCGGGCGATTCGTCTTGCACTGAAGGCATTCCTTCCCTCGGTCCGGGGAAGAGTAGTGCAGGTGTTCACGGACAACACCATCGTCATGTGGTACTGCACAAAACAGTGCGGGGTGGGGTCGTGGATCCTATGTTAGGAGGCCCTCCGCCTTTGGACACGGCTGGAACATCAGGGCATATCCCTGGTGGTTCAACACCTGGCAGGTTCTCTGAACGCCAGGGCGGACAAACTCAGCTGCAGGTGCATGATGGATAACGAATGGCGTCTTCACTCGGAGGTGGTGCAAGGTCTCGTTCAACAGTGGGGAGAACCTTGGTTTGATCTATTCACCACCGAAGAGAACGCGCAATGTCAGCAGTTCTGCGCATTGGAATTGCCAAGGCGGCACTCGCTAGGCGACGCTTTTTGTCGGGAGTGGAGTTGCGGTCTGTTGTACTCCTTTCCCCCTATACCACTTCTGCTCTGAGTGCTGAAGAAGATCAGGTGCGCCCGGGCCCAAGTCATTCTTGTGGCTCCGGATTGGGCACGAAGAGTCTGGTATCCTGAGCTGCTCGACATGGCCATCGATCCTCCGATCCGACTGCCTCTTCGGGAGGATCTTCTGTCGCAGCAGCAGCAGGGGACGGTCCTCCACCTGAACCTGTTCAGCCTCCATTGAGCGGCGACAGATGACGTCATTTGACCTACCTTCCGAAGTTTGCGATGTAATCTTGTCAGCCAGGCGTCCCTCCACTAAGACGGTATACGCCTGTCGGTGGAACAAATTTGTGGCATGGTGCACAGCAAAGGCTGTGGATCCTCTCTCTGACCCTCTTTCTGAGGTTCTCTTGTTCCTTCTTTCTTTGGCCCATCAGGGCTCTGCTCTGGGCACTATCAAGGACTATCTCTCTGCCATTTCTGCCTTCCTTCGGCTTCCAGATCAGCCCTCTCTTTTCAAGTCCCAGGTTGTTAATCGATTTTTGAAAGGCATAACTCATCTCTTTCCTCCTATTCCTTTCCTTATGCCTCAGTGGGATTTGAATCTAGTCTTAACTTATTTGATGTGCGCTCCCTTTGAGCCACTTCACAACTGTCCTTTGAGGCTTTTAACTATCAAAACTGCTTTCCTGGTGGCAATCACTTCTACACGGCGAGTGAGTGAGCTCCAGGCTCTTTCTTCAAAGCCTCCTTTTCTCTCTGTGCATCCGGACAAAATTGTCCTCAGAACCCGTCCATCCTTTTTGCCAAAGGTTGTCACTGCCTTTCACATTGTGAAGACCATCACTTTGCCCACCTTCTTTCTGCCTCCGCATCCTTCCAAAGAGGAAGAGAGGCTCCACCGTCTCGACCCAAAATGAGCACTGTCTTTTTATCTGGACAGTACAAAACAGTTCAGGGTGGATGACCAGCTCTTTGTTGGCTAGTTTGGTGCCAAAAAAATCAGGCCGTACACAAACGGACTATCTCTCGGTGGGTCGTTTTGTGTATTAAGGCCTGTTATTCTCTGGCGAAAAAGGAGCCTCCAGTGGGGTTGCGCGCCCATTCCACCAGGGCGACGGCAGCCGCTACTGCTTTAGGGCGAGGAGTTCCTCTGAACAATATCTGTCAGGCAGCTAAGTGGGCTTCGTCGCACACCTTTACGAAACACTACTGCCTGGACAGTCAAGTCCGGAGAGACAGCTTATTTGGTGGTTCTGTTCTCCAGGACTTTCTGGTGTAATATTGGTTTACAGACCCACCACCGGGGTTGGTATTGCTGGGGTATCTATCCTGAGGTAAGGAATCTATAACTAACGTGTTTCTTTCGGATGAACAAGTTACTTACCATCGGTAACTGGGGAACATCCTTTACCACGAAACTTTTACAACGTGGTACCATTACCACACAACTTTTATAACGCAATTCTTTACAACGAATTGCGCTGGGGGGGCTCTAGGATAGGGAATAGTTTAATTTACTATCCAACACCTTCCCTACTATCCACGGGGACTGGAGTTGGAATAGTAAATTAAACTATTCACTATCCAGCGCCCCCCAACGCAAGTGGTTGTAACGACTTGCGTTGTAAAACCTGCGTCGTAACGGTATGCATGGTAATACCACGCGTTGTACCGTCATACATCCTCGGTAACGATATACCTGTAAGAAACATTAGTTAGTTATAGAGTCCTTACCGCCCCACCCATCCTCCCCGTTCTGCGAACTGATTTTTAGGGTTAAGGCTATCCTTTCAGGGCCCTAGTTTGGTGCACCAGTGGTCAGTGTCTTGCATGGCTCTACGTTTCTGGCACGAAAAGTCGTGTACAGAACTAACGTCAGCGCACGAGGGCAGCGTCTAAGTAGCTACTGCGACGTCATCCCGGCAAAACTATGCCAACGACGGACGCAGAGCCGACCAACGCCACCTTCTGACGCGAAGAGGTACTGCTGACAAAAAACTTTCCAGGTCCATTATGACGCCTGGGGGTAATTCTAAGGTAAGGAATCTATAACTAGCAAATATTTCTTACAGATATATCGTTATCGAAGGTAAGTAACTTGTTCTTCACTCTCTCCTAAATATCTTATATCAAAACAGCTGCAGAAATCGAATGCAACACAATTCAAAGGGTCCTCAGAAGTGGGAAATCCTGTAGCTTCTGCCCAGGTCCCATTTTCCTGGAACCGGTTCTAAGGTAAGGAATCTATAACTAGCAAATATTTCTTACAGATATATCGTTATCGAAGGTAAGTAACTTGTTCTTCACTCTCTCCTAAATATCTTATATCAAAACAGCTGCAGAAATCGAATGCAACACAATTCAAAGGGTCCTCAGAAGTGGGAAATCCTGTAGCTTCTGCCCAGGTCCCATTTTCCTGGAACCGGAACAACAGGTTATAATTTTAGAAATATGAATAGTGTGGTATTGGCTCGTGAGTGTTGGCGTGAGCATGTGAAGGTCCCGTGAGGTATGCAGAATGTGTGGGGCATGTAGACTGTTTATGGTTGAAAGTGTGGTCGGGTGGATGAGTCGAGAGAGAGTTTCCTGGTGGGAGCGAAGGAAGCTGTCTCCGGTGTCGCTGCTATCTTCATGCTATAATAAAGAATTTGTGGGACCATCAACTTGCTTTGGACTTCTTTCTTTTGCTACAAATAGCTATGTTATTTAGGAAATAACGTGTGCACATTTGAAGTTAACATTTATGTCCGGGAATGGCTGTGCTTGGTATCTCATTTCCTTGAGCATTCTGTACTACGTACTACTTGTTATTGATCAAACATTCCATAGTATGTACTGTTAGTCGAAGGAAATAAATGCCAATTCTTTCTGCATACTTATAGAGGTTTTGCCTGGAATTGCATGTATTGTAAAGTTTTGCCTCGTTAAAGCCATGGGCAAGAGGTCTCAGTTTTGATATGAACTTTGACAAAGTTCCGAAAAAAGGCCCTAACAGTCTTGCGCAGAAAGGAAGATTGTTTTCTATAACAAATTAACCATGTCTTGGTTCCTACCTGGTTGATTGACCTACGTTGCAAGGATTTCCTCAGAGAAAGGTATCTGGTGGATCCATAAACTGTAACCAGAGAACAATATAGTTAAGATATAATACATGTATACATTCTGAACCAGGCTACCTCAAAACAAACATTTTTAAAAGAACCTGTTGCACTTATGGCCCAATAATAACATTGAGAGCTTCTGGTGGCAAAATAACAAAATTCATGAGGCCAAAAGTCCTTTTAACCCCTTCAGCGCTGACGACAAAGCCAGCTCGTCATGGGCGTTACCTGCGCTACGCCGATGACGAGCTGGCTTTGTCCCAAACCGCGCATTTTTCAAATTCCAGCGCACAGCGAGAAAACGCGGTAGCGCGGTAGAGGTTAAAGACAAAGTCCTTTGAAAATGCCACCAGAATACCAAAGCGTTTTTTATTGGACCATAGTACACATTTTGCCTTTTAGTATTTTTATAGTACATTTTTATATTATTGAGATTTCCCTAAGAAAGATGCTTATTATCAATCATTAGGTTTTCTTTACAATAATTGGGTAAATACAGAACTGAACAGTCTGGTTGTCTGCACTGATAAGCAAAGAACATGTTCAAAGGGTGGGTTCTTGGTGACGTATGCTTTTCTGTGTGATGAAGACAATTCTTTCTTTAGCAGGAAATAGTGTAAAGTTATCATCTGGACTGTACAGTTTTCAATAAACCCTGATTGCATTTGGAAGGCCCAGGTTTTGAAGCTCAGCACTGTGGTCTGTGGCTGTCATTTGAATACTCTGTTACACTTAAAGACTAATTAGTTGGTGTCAAAGACTAGGCTGCCCATTGGATGAAATCCATAATGTTTGGAAATTATGTCAGATCCGTGAATTATGAAAAAGAAATCATGGGTTTGACCTCATCCCTACTTGTCCTTCTCCCTGTCTTTACTCCACGAGGGAGATTCCATCTCCGGAGACCGGAAAGCTTAAAAAAAATGCTGTCAGTGCAAGCCCCGCCCACCCTGACCTGGTGCCAATAGAAGGCTGGCATTCCTAGCACCCTTCAATCATTAAGAGGCACTTCTTGAAGACCAAGATATTATGGAAGGGATGGGCGTAGTGACTGAGACAAGTAGTCATTACTTAGTGCGGTATAACAAAGATAGGAAGCGTTCAGCAGAAATTTAACTGGAGTAAACAACTGCAACATGCAACATTTTAATGCATGATTTGTGACCGAAAAGACATGAAATATCACAGTCATTATGATAACAAAAAAAGATTTACTTCGGGTTTTAACCAAATTCAAAACCCCTCAACTGAAACTTTAATTATCAGACAATATCCCTTGCAAACGATGATTAACAAATGTGTGATGAGAGATGAAGTCCCAGCTCTACATATCTCTTTCAGAGAAACACCGCCAGTCTCTTTCCAAAGAGGCAACCATGCCTCTTGTTGAACAAATGTGAATCCCTTCAGGCAGAAGAACATCTTGCAGTGACTAAACAAATGTAATCGAAGATTATAATCCTTCTACTTTTAGTCTTTGGTGAAGCTTTCTGACCTTGACGGGGCAACCCAACAGTGATGAACAAATGATCTAATTTTTCTAAAGGAGTTGGATGTGCCCACATAGATTAACAACATTATTTTTATATACAAGTGAAGCAATTTTACCTCATCAGAACAAGGAAAGAAAGCTGGCATCACCACTTCTGGAGACCTATAGAAAGCAGAAAGCCATCGGGCCCCTTACTGAATGTACACCATGCATTTTCTGTAAGTTCCAGCCTCCTGCATGACCCATCGCACTCCTATTGCAAATTGAGGCCCAAAAAATCCGGTGGGGCTTACAAAGGGCGATAAGTAACTGAAGTTCTCCCAGTGAATGAAAATCCCCCATCATGCTCTCATGTGCCTTGATACATCTCACTACACACAGTACATCCTGTAAGGAAAAATATGACACTATCTTGGAGTTACATTTTGTTCTTATGGAAATATGAAAGGTAACCCCATCAAGGGTAAAAACTGTTACGGCCAGAGCTCTGACGTCTGAAACGCATCTGCAGTAAGCTAAGCGTAGAAACATTGCGAGTTTCCCTGTCAGCTCTTTTCTGGAGAGTTCCACCATGAGAGAAGTTTCAACACCTTGTTCCTGTTCCAAATGGAGGAGTAATTTGGTTTTAGCCGTAGACAAAGGCCCCTCAACAGTTTAACAACTAGGAGATCATCACCCCACTGGATGCCACTTGATGGGAATGCGTCCTGCAGAAATGGACGACCCAAATTTGTTCACAGACATGTAAGCAGGCCTTCAGAGGCTATACCAGCCAAAAAAATCAGAATGTAGACACCGTCTCCCCCCAAAGGAATCCAAGTCCCTCTGCAGGCAAAAACCCTTCCATTTTTACCAGGCCGATCTGTACAGTTTGATGGTTCCTTAGGCTCACACATGGGAGAGCAGAGCCTCCCCTCATAACAAAAGCCCTGGGACCTTCCATCATTCCCTCTAATCTGCCATTTCATTGGAGGCTCCTCCATTGGGGTATGGCGGCGGCGTCGCCCACTGCTTTCTCGCAGTGTGAGAAGCAGAAACATGAAATGGTAAAACTACCATTTCATGTTTCTGCTTTTCGCTCGGTGAGAAAGCAGAAATGCCTGCAGTGTCTGGTTAGGGGCGGGCAGGTGAGCCTCCTTGCTCGAGTGCAGGGAAGGCGTGGCTAGCCCACTGTCTTGGGTGCTGACTGTTTGTTCGGCCCCAGGGCAGACCAAACCAGTCATGCGCAGTTGCGCACTCTCTCTTTTTCTCTATGTAGGCTGCATGCAGACTACATGGAGAAAATGGCTCCCTGGCCTACAGGCGCCCGGCTGGGAAACGTCCTCTGCGCCGCACCAAGGGGAGTGGGAGGGAGGCTGCCTAGTAAACGCAGGCCCGGCCAGGAGCAGCAGAAGCTGAGTCTGTGGCCCGTGACCCGGAGGAAGCAGTGGGAGGAAGGTACTTTTAAAAATTAAATTTAGATTACCGTCCCACTCCCCACCTCCCTTGCCCCCCGCGTGCAACGAACCCCATTCCCCCCCTAAAAGAGCCCCCCCGAAACAACCTCTCCCCCCCCCCCCCTCTTGCCGGCCGCGACTGAAAATACTATCAAATGATTTTTACTCCTGTCTTCATACTTAGTACTACTTCAAGTTGAGAAGAAAATGTGATCATTACTAGATTTTAGTGTTTTAAATTTCTTCCATCTGTATACTGGTGCGACATCTGATAAAAAAAATGGATAAAACAACGGGTGAGTACGTGAATTGTACCTAAATCACACGACGAGAGGAAAGCGCTCATTCGGGTGCCCGATTTATAACAGTATGTTAAATTGAAGCTATTATATGGATAGTAAATGCTGGTAAAACAGCATTTGTTCCAAAAGATTTTACTGTCTATCTACTTAGCACAAATCACCAAATGAAACTCAGTCTCGTCTAGAAGTATGCCTTCACCAACCTTTTTTAGTTTCCGCTTCCATTCACATCATCTTGAATCGGTGTCCAGGTTGCTCTTAGTTTGTGAAAGTGACCAGATGAAGGTGCTCTGACCATTGATGAAGGCTTTGACTGCATCACCTGATAGTGCCTGCATCAAACACACAGTTTTGCACAATGAAGTCCAAGCACTATAGCGAATTTTCGGGACGGCACAGTAATACATTTCATCCTTTGATGGAACTGCCCTTACTTTAAAATCTTCATTTGAATCGTGTACATACATGTTTAAGCTTCATCTTGACAAATATTACCCATTCTTTGTCACCTATGGTACTCAATAATCCTACTTACCTCAGTGTCTATTCCCAGTATGATTTTCTTTGCCTAATGGTCAAGTGCACCCTACCTACATGTGATAATTAAAATGCGTGTAAAAGTTTTGTTTTTTTACAATTTACTGTACCATGACGTGCTCTGTCACTGTTTTGACTATTTTCATCACCTTTTTATAGTCAGTCACAGATGTGATTGCAGATCATGCAACGTCTATCTTGAAGTTATAAATATAAAATATTTCAACTGACGAACAAAGACATCCTCAAAGGCATGAAGACGAACATTTGCACGCACCATAAACTCCCTGGAGTATGTGTACTTCACTAGAGCTGGAAAGGCGCAACCACTATGCAGCCTGTGGGTTGATGCACCTTACTCAAAAGAGTACGGGTGAAGCAGGGATGAAAATAGTCAATCTCACTGGTGCTCGACTTGAGTAGGGGGTGTTCAGCAGCACGGGGGCATCAAAGTGGAGTAGTAAACAAAACAGCATTGTCACTCTAGTGATAAAGCGCACAACGGCTCAGTGTGGGTGCCTTGGTGCACTTTTACACATTGTTTTCATGACCAGCAGCGTAGAGGCAGGACGAGGGGGGAGGGAACAGTATAATGACACTATGGTGGCGATAAACACCGCAAATCCCATGTTGAGTAAACAAAATAGTAACGATTCATGAAAGTAGCACATTTACACACTAGGGTAGCGGCTTTCAACACAGTGATAAGGAGCAGGTATACTAAGGACCGTAACACCAAGTTGAGCGACTGTCTTCATTGTAACATTTAGGGAAGCCAACAAATTGGCTAACGCCATCATTGTGGCTGAACAGCTCAGGGATATCACGTGGGGTGACCACAGAGGGACATGTTGGCTGGCCATTCAATACTTTAACACCAATAGTAAGTGTTCATCTTCACCATATCAATGTTAAGCTGCTTTGCAATACAGTAGCAATGTGTGGAAAACAAACACCGTAGAACGCTTCGAGAAGTGGCCAATACTGCATCAATACATGACTAAAAGTATAGGGTCCCTGTCGGTAAGTGAGTGGCATACAACACATGATCACTGTAGGAAAGTGACCAAGGGCACAGTGATTATGGCGGGAGAGAATAGCAATGCAGTACCACCAGGTTGGCGTTACCAAGTGCACAGTAACAACTTTGAGGCATTGACTGGTAGCACAATAGCAGTTGCTCCTTGAAAATAGTACATTCATCAGCAGTTCTTGGGAAAGTCCACTGTGCCGAAACTGCATGGAAGAGCAGGGTGACTACTGGCACAGTCTGGTCTCTGACAGTACATGTGGACCATGGTAGTATGAACAGATAGCACAGCAACACCATAGGGGCTGGTATAAAACAGCACAGTAATTCCACGATGAGTGACTTAAATCGTAGTAAAGCTGTAGGCGAGGTGACCAATAGCTCACAACAATAAAAGCGATGACTTAAAACGCCATAACTCTGGATGGGTGACAAACAGCACACAATCTTCTAAAGGGTAATTAAAATAGCATATTGTAAACATGGAAATGGCCATCAGCACATCATACCAGGGGTTCTAAATTACTGGCTTCATAACTCCATAGTCCTGATGATGGCCATGATAGCTCTGACAGGATGACCAACACCACAATGGTGGTTTGTCAGTGACTACCTTTTCACAGGACTCCTTGTGTTGAGAAACAGCACAGTAACACAGCGAAATTGAACCAAAAGCCGCCATGAAGCCTTGTTGGGTGGAATAGCAGCTGATAATTTACCCCCACCATGGTATGGATTCCTAACTAGTAAGAAACAGTATGGGGTAACATTGACAAGACTCCCAGAATAAGATCAGGCTTACACAACCACATACATCATTCAGGAGGTTGCCACTGCTGACCTAAGGGGTTATGATGGCAGAGGCAGCAAATGCAAACCAGACTGTACGAGCCCTATTCTCGTTCTGTTGTGTCACATCTTACCCTGTCCCCTACTGTCTCAGCAGCAAGTAAGATGTTATTGAGCGGTTTAGGGTGGGGTAAGCTGTCAACACGGCGATCTCTTCAGAGGTCAAAAGTTGCATAAGCTCATCCACCCAAGGCAGGTTGGCAAATGGGTGTCATGCACTCGACGCTCATCAAGTTCCAGCATGGAAGTGTCTAGGCATGATGGCAGAGCAGTCTCTTTGAGGTGGATCATAGTGATCAGGTACATATTGTGGGCGAACAGCACTAGGCTATAGCCGAATATCTGGCTCAGGGTCAGCCCTAGTTCCGTCGCTCAGTTGTGAGCTGAAGGAGAGCCCACCCGGCATTCCAGACATGACACGTATCCTTCTCTATTGCCCTTTTTGAAATGCCAAAATTATAAAGTGATTGACACAACTGAGGACATACACTGGCAAAGCTAATACGTCTGGCCTTCGCAAGCAGCCCAGATGTGCAATGGTTATTTTTCTACGTTTTATTTATTACAAGCAAATGGCATCTAATTGGGCACCACATGCACAGGCAAAATAAACAGCTGGTATTTAAAGTTAATATAAACCAAATAAAATACTTTAAGCCAGTTTCGTCACATAAGAGAAATGAACTGTTTTTAGGAGAATTTAAATAATGTGCAGAGCCTTTGTGCAGTCAGTCAAAGTGAGGGGAGCTAATTGGTAAAGTGGGTTAACCTAGGCAGTATGTTGTGGTGGGTGGGAGCAAAACGTAAACCACAATTTAACACACTAATAGTCAAAGTCCACAGACCAAAGCCCCTCTACTCATGTTTATTTTGTATAATTAAAAAAAAAAAATTATAGTCTGGTGTGATAGATATCGCTTATTTTCTGTACCGGCCCTAAAAATGTGTGGAGTGTTTTTCTGCTCATAAGCAGAATCCTGTGAAAGGAACGCTTATGTTGTAACATCACTGTGATGTCACGAGGCGCAAGGCTCATGCAGGGGGGAGGCATTGTGTGGTCTTTGTGCATGGTTGAAAGGGTTGGCAGTGCATGCACCCCCCTTTCTGTGCTGTAAATCACTGAGGCCTGTGTCAATGTGTGCATGATTATATTCTTGTTTTAGGCACAAACCTTACCTTACACCCAATAGTATATTGGTTTCTTTTTGCGCTCCTAGGATGTCAGCAGAACAAGCAATAGACAGTTTTGCCAGTCACTGTCTTTGCTAGAACCCATTCACAATCGCTTTATTAACCATCCAGCTTTCTCTAATTTGCTTGAAAATGCACCATTCTCCTATTCTTTTTTCAAAATTTTCTCGGAGGGGAAACCCCCACAAACCTCCCGTAGATGGTTCAGGGTCGCACGCTACGCTTGCTCGCTACAGTGCTGTAGACAATTGTTTTACGCCTCACCACTTTTAAATGTCACCAGCCACCACAGTCCGCCGTGCCATATGATGTAACATACCCTCAAGAATCATTCTGTGAGAGTTCCAGGATGGATCCTGAATGGAAAATCTCAACGTTCCATCAAAACTAGATGCCAGACTTGAGATTTACAAAGCGGAGTCACCTCCACGAGCTCCGCCTGTTGCCTCCTCACCTGGGCGGAGAGACCTGGAGAAAGGAGGTACCACATATCCTATTTCCATTCTCCAGTCTTGGAGGAAGTCATCCGTTCCCAGCCGGTTCTGTCTCCAGCTTAAATATCTGTCCAATTGATGATCTAGATGTGAGGCAAACAGATCTGTGGTGAACGAGCCCCACTGAGTCTGAAATTTAGTTGAAGATTCTCTGATCCAGCTTCATTAGACTGGAGTGTTTTGAGTGCCAATCCACTACATGGTTGGATGTCCCCGGCAGATACTCCGCAGACACAGATTCTCTAGAGCGTAATCCCAGAAATATCTGGCCAGGTCAAAAATGATCCCAGATACTGGGCCAAAAACCTTACAGCAAGCAGTTCCATGCAATGCATGTGCAAGTATTGTTCCGGAACAACCCAGTTCCATCCTTTGGAGAACTCTCCACATCTGGCCCCCTATTCACTTCTGGCATCTGATTCCATGACCCAATCTCGTTGGGAATAGAATTTTGATCTCCCGTTCTAGGATTCCATGTGGGAAAGCCACCAGTCTGTCTGTTTGCTTTGGCGTCCTATGAAAGAGAGACCACCACTGAGTACGTGAGTCCCTTCTGAAGATGAAATGCCTTGAGGTGTTGCAGAACCCTGTAATGAAGCAGACCCGGGAAGATGGCCTGAATGGACGACAAAAAGAGGGCGACCACTCATGCTATCTGGCATAAGAATGTTCTCGGGTTGTTGAGTGTCTTGTATAGGTTATGCTTGATCTTGGTCATTCTCCTAGACAGCAGATTTAAAGTCGCCTGTATGGAATCGATAATGAACTTCAGAAACGTTTTACTGCGGGTTGGAGACCGGACTGATTTATTTTCGTAGATAATGAACCCCAGGTTCTGAAGGAGGTCTATCATTATCTGAAGTTGCTTGACAATATCCTGGGACATTGTTCCATTAGATGAATGTCGTCCAGTTACACTATCATGCGAATGCCCCTGGACCTAGGATGTTCCATCACCAGCTTTAGAACCTTGGTAATACACCAAAGCGCTCATGAAACCCCCAACAGAAGGGTTGGGAATTGAAATGTTTGAAGACCCTATTGGATTTGTAGGAATCTAGAATCTGTGATGTGTGGGGTAGATGGCGACCGTAAGGTAGGAATACTTTAGATCTAAGCGGACCAGCTAGTCATTAGACCTCATTATGTCCATTAGGAGGTGAATCCCTTCCATTTTGAAGTGTCAGAGCACCTGCTGGAGATTTATGACCGAGCCTGTTCCCCTTCCTCTCTTCCACCAGAAAAAATTGCATTTGAAACTACTGAGTTGAGCTACTGTGGAGCCACAGCTCCTTTGGACAACAGACACACTATTTGTTTCCTCTAGGTAGGTGTTTTGGTCTGACATTACAGTAGGGCAGGGATAAAAGGTCTGATTTGGGGATCCATAGAACTGGATGTGAAAATCATGCACCATCAGCAAGACCCAGGAATCTAAGGTGTTTGCTTTCCAAATGGAGAGAAAACTTGCCAGCCAGCTCTCTACTTTAACTGGAAGAAGGGTGAACACTCACTGTTGTGGCTTCCTTGGTTGCTGTTATCCCTGAAGGGGCCTCTGCATCCCCAGTGGCACATGTAGGCTCTGAAGGGGAAGAAGCCCTTTAAATCTTGCTTGGTCCTGCCATTAGCCACATCTGGATCCTTGACTTCTGGAATGGGCCTGGTTCCAGAAAGAGACAGCCGAGTGCCCCCAGATTTGACCAGCCCAAGGGAAAACCTTAGTGATGCATCTTCTTTAGAATCTTGTTCCTTATCCAAGGTGGTTGACATAAACTTGCAGAACCCTTTATTAAAGAATTTCCACGAGGCCCCCTTTATTGATTGGGACTTGCTTCAGAGGTGGCTGGATCAAAAGGGACCTGTGCCTCTCTATAGAGAGAGAGCAGTTTGCGTTGCCAAGATGGGGGCTGAGGTAATGAGGGAACCCGATTCCTTCGGCCATATCTAAGACCTTTGTGAGAGAGCCAATTATGTCTAGGAGTTTATCCTAGCAAAAAAGAGGGGTGCAGTTCCTTAAGGGGCGAACGTGGGGGGAGAAGGAGCGCACGTGGGTGGATCTGAGGAAATGACCAGAAGGACCCAGGGTGGGAGGATCCAGGTGGTCCGTTCTGAATGCCCTAACACACCAAGGAGGGTGTCATGCTTCATCACAGAGTGCTCCTCGTCAAGCCGGCGCTGCAGTGCTCGCCGGGCTCCACACACATATATACAGCGTTTAAAATCGGTCATCTATTGTATATGATACACGTGAGAATTCATTTAAAACAAACACTTAATCAGCAGTTCTGTGCAGTGAGCATTCCACTGATAACTAAATTGTGAGACACCCTGCATTTCATTAGGGTTTAGAAAAGAGTAGTGCAATGTAATGACAACGGGTAAACTCAACCTTTAGTAGAGTTAAAGATCCCCTCAGGTAAAGCAGGGGGCTGCGTGTAGTTGTGGGGAGGCAACTGATACACAAAACTACATAAAATGGTAAGTAAACAGCCCAGGTTATATGAGGGTACAAAGTATAGCCAGAGAAAGGAGTCTTAAGGTACTCACATGAACCATGCAGGTATTAGCCGGGACCTACCCTCCTCTGCCGACCTGTATGTCAAGAATGAAGTCTCGACCATGTTTATAAAGCGGTTGCTGGTGTCTTTTATTAGGCCCTGGTGTTGTTAACCCTGTGCAGGTGCTTGGGATGTGATTGCAAGCCGCTGAGCAAGTAAGGATGGCCGAGCGGGGCATATGTATACAGATGGCAGTTTTTGAAGATTGACAAACACGCTGCAAAAGGAGCGTTCGTCTGTGGTGGAAATCTTGGAAAGGGGAGTGGTCGTAAGTCCAGCACTTGCGTGCAGACACATGCAGGTACACTCGTGAATCATGAGTGTCTAAGGCGTAGAGGGACAGACTAGTGCCCAGAATGGGTCTGAGGACAAGAGTCCCGAAGGGCTTTTGCGGGCACGCTTTACCAGAGAAGACTAGTTCACATCCCATGAACATGTTTTTCAATTTATCAGCATCCAGGAAGCGCAGAGGAATCTTCAATGACGGCCATCGTAGGGGTGAGAACTTGGTGTTAGTAGGTCAATGTACTTGGACCAAAGGACAACATGGTCTAAGAGGAATGTTGGAGGTGGTAACTATGATATATAATTAAATAGCATCACGGAAGAGAGGACCAGTATCTCTTATGAGGGCCATAGTGAGAGTGATAACAGACCTGTGAGCTTGTAATGTTTGATTTCCTAGAACAGCTCTCCGACCCATGAAGCTTGCATCTGCATTCAAAATCTGTGGAGCAGATTGGAAGGCCTTTAAAGAAAGATGCAGATTCAGCCACCACATCAGGATTGATGATGTGACTCTGATGTAACAAACTATAATCGCCAGTGACTAAAAGGCTGGCAGCCAATGGCTGTGAAGATGTGGTAAAAGTGGAAGAAGATGGAACTGATCTCATGGAACTGTAAAGTAATGTCACTCTGTGGCCTTGATTCTTTTACTATTTCCTTGCTCTTGCTGTGGCCTCTGGGAGATTAAAAAAAAAGAGGACAACAGAACTTGATCAGGTGCCACTCATGGCTCTGGTACAAATCCTGTGTCCAAATTCATCTTGAATTGAGTCCCTATGCTGATTAGATGTTGAGTCGTGATTAGCCTACACTTTAGAAGATAGCGGATGTAACTATTATGGTCTAGGCAATACTTTATCATATCTGTCCTCTTCAGTGTCTTGGTTACAGATGGATCATGAGTCACTACAGTGGCCCCATCTTGGTGAATACGCTTGAAGATGAATGGAGACAAATAGCAGTGCTCAGAACTTTATATAAAGATCCTGTACACAAAAGCTGAGAAATGTTTTATGCTTCTCTACATTGGGAATAAGGAACTATGATTTTAATAAACTTTTTTTGCCTGGGCTTGGCCTGTTGAAACCATAGGATTTATCTGTAATGTCTCCATTTTGAAGGGAATGTTATTTACCCGTTTCTTTGCTTTCTCCAAAAAGTCTTTAATAGTTGCCACTGTAGATTTTGCCCTTTTATCTGCAAGTCCATCAAATGGCACAGCTGCCTTGCCTTTAGACTTGTTAGATTTAACTAAGAGGCTGTTCCTACTGAAGTTAGTTGTATGCTCGATGACTAGGTACAGACTGGGGCCTCCTTTTACGTGCTGTGGATGAGTCTCCATACATCCCACAGTGCAGGAGCCTTTTCTCAGGTGCTGTAGTGATGGTGGGCGGTGGTAAGCCAATTACGGGTTATTCTTTCCCTGCTTGGCTGCTCCCTGATCTTCTGAACTGTAATGTTGCAAGTCCTGAAGCGATCCGATTTAAAATAAGAATCGGATCTTATTATTTTATATTTGCATGATTTGTAAAGTGCATTTCTGCCAAAAAAAAGGTTTCCTAGTGCTGGCCTCCGCACTAAACCAACCGGCATTACTGAAAGCCACAGGTGACTATTAAAGAAGAGGTGGAAATATCCGTGTCTTGAGCAATTTGCGCAAAGCTGTAAGTGACTTGCAGGCTTTCAATGATTGTGGCAAAGTGTTCCACATTTTGGTCCCAGATATGCAAGTTCTCATCCACCTTGAGTGGTTCTCTTGATTCTAGGAACTACAGCCAGCCCCTGATGGCTAGAGCGGAGCGAGCCCTTAGGTGTATACCCGGACACCGAAGGTCTCCGGTAAATGGGCCCTATGTTTGAAAAACACTTATGCATAAAGTATAAGGCTTTGAATTGAACCCGACGTTCAAGTGGCAGCAAGCGAAGAGTATGTAACATACTGGCTGAGATGAATCTGGGCGGATGACGGAGGAGCAGTGCTGGCGCATTTTGTACAATCTGAGGCGGTTTAAGCAGACATTTTGCTGCATCCAAGTATAGGACATTGCCCTAGTCCAGTCTGGAGATCACCAGAGCATGGACTACCGTTCTTTGAGCAGGGACCAGAAGGCACATCAAGATTTTCCTTAACCACTTAAGGATGCCAAAACAAGGGGCAGATGCTTTGTTGATTTGGTGGCTCATAGACAACTTGCCATCGAGCCATTTGTTACCACATGAACGGTGAGGCAGTGATACCCTTAGTAGATGAATTAAAAAACCAACAGTTGATGGACAGAATGCAGAACAATGTCATACATTAACCCCAGTACAGAGATCTGGGCCTAAATCCATAGTTTTTTTGCTCACCATGCCATTCCAGTTTGAACCCAGCCATATGCAAATCAATCTTGACCCTGTGCCCCATGGGAACAGTCCAGTCCGAACTGCCAAGCCAGGTCCTCTTGGACTGGAAACAAGCATCCTAGGACCGGTTTCGGGCTTTCAGCCAGGATAGCTTGATTCCAGTGGCAAGGAGAGCACGGGACTCGCGTCCAGGGAAGGCATGGCTGGGCAGTTCAGGCAGGACTGTTCCCATGAGGCACAGGGTCAGACTTATTTGCACATGGCCATGTCTGATCTGGGGTCGTGGAGTGAGCTACAGAATGTTGATGGATTAAGCCCAGATCAGTTGACTGGGGGTGAGTGTTTGATTTGCTCAAAATCTGTCCATCATCCCCTTTGGTATCGCTTTGTTCACCCTAAGTTGGCAGGGTATGCCCAGGCGTGGGTCCCTTGCTCACTTTGCCACTGGATTCAAGATAGCCTGGCTGATGAGGGTTATAAACCCGAAACCGGTCCCAGGCTGCTTGTTTCTGGTCCAGGGAAGACACGGCTTGGTAGTTCGGGCTGGACTGTTCCCATGAGGCACAGGGTCAGACTGATTTGCATATAGCCATGTCTGAACTGGGGTGGCAGAGTGGGCTAAAGAACGGTGATGGATTAAACCCAGATCTTTTGACTGGGTGTGAGTGTTTGATTGATTCAGATGCCTCGTCCATCACCACCCCCTTTTGTACCGCATTTTGGCCGCCATAAGTGTGTCAGGGTATGCTCAGACGTGAGTCCCTTGCTCACTTTGCCACTGGATTCAAGCAAGCCGGGCTGAAGACGGCTGGAATGCCAGAAACCGGTCCTCGGAAGCTTGTTTCCGGTCCAGGGAAGACATGGCTTGGCAGTTCGGGATGGACTGTTCCCATGAGGCACAGGGTCAGACTGATTTGCATATAGCCATGTCTGAACTGGGGTGGCAGAGTGGGATAAAGAACGGTGATGGATTAAACCCAGATCTTTTGACTGGGTGTGAGTGTTTGATTGATTCAGATGCTCCGTCCATCACCACCCCCTTTTGTACCGGTGCCTCACTCTAGAGCAGCCCCGCTGAGCAGAGGGCTGCTCCGACGCGGCCGCAATGTTTACTCTGGCCCCGAGGGGCCCATGCTGTATTGTGTAGTGGGTAGTGCAGGGGCACATTGTCGGTGCCCGCCCCCAGGCCCACACCGCTGTTGGGGCCCCCATCATTATTCCTAGAGCCGGAGGGCTCCAACGAAGCCCCAACTATTTCCTGAGCCTAGATGGCTCCCAACATTTGGCGATGAGGCATTGCCCAGGCCCAGAGGCTTACTCCAGGTAGAAGGTTTGAAACTTACTTATTGAGTGACACAAGTGGTCACATCCAATAAATTGAATGAGAAGTTAGAGTAGGAGGCTGTAGAAATAATGTTTTTTAACATATGCTATGGAACATGGCGGCAGTTCAATGAAGGAGCTCTTCAAAAAAGCAGAAGAAAGCACAAGGGAAAATATATGAATCCCCTGGGCACTGTCAACCTGTGTTTTAGGGTTCATCTCTACCCATCCTTCTTCAGGAATCCTTGAGCCACTAATCTGGGAACGGTGCCAGACAAAGCCATACAATGTACCAGGTTAGATATGATGCCGAAGCCTTGGTTTCTCAGAGATCACAGATACAAGGGTACAAGGAGAGATAACTCAGTGGGTTAGAGCCCAGACCGATGAGAGTCCAAAATATCTAAAAGATTTGAAGGCTCGAAACCCACCACTTAAAACGCACAGGGAACCTCATATATGGGTTCGATGTGTGAGAGTACTTCTCTCAGAAGCTCTGATGACTGTTACAATGAGTCCTTCAAGTCTACAGTGGTCAGTGTGTAGTGGAATGAGTTACTCTCCGAAAAATCCACGGGGTGTACTGTTTCATGACCTATGTGTGTGTGTGGCTGTGTGTGTGGCTGTGTGTGTGTGTGTGGCTGTGTGTGTGGCTGTGTGTGTGTGTGGCTGTGTGTGTGGCTCTGTGTGTGTGTGTGTGGCTCTGTGTGTGTGTGTGTGTGTCTGTGTGTGTGTGTGTGTGGGTGCAAATGCAATAGGTCTCGCATTTGCGAGAGATTAAGCTATTGGCATTGTAAATGACAATGCCATTTATCTGTTTTTAAGACCAACACATAAATAAAAATGTTGTCATTTACAATGCCAATTGCTCTAACCTTTCCAAAGGCGAGACCGTTGCTTTGTAAATGCTTGTTTAAGTCAGTGCAATAAATCATTTTACCATGGGGCAGTAGTCAGAAATCAATGGAGTTTTTTGCTAGTGTGGGAATTAACACGTCAAGTGAGGATCTGATCCAGGAGTCTAAAGTGTGAGCATCGGATTATACTGTATCGCTCAATGTGGGGCAGTTGGCTTCAGGTAGAGAATTAAGGGCTGGCATATTAAGCTTAGACCAGCAGCTACCAAAAGATGTCTTTAGAATCTCTATCATTCGGGTCCTGGTTGAACAGATGGGGAGAGTTGGATTGCAAAATGATCAGCCTATATTAAAGGGAGACGGTGGTCGGTCTGTAAAATACTATGGTTGGTGAATATAGGATCCAACTTATGGCCAACAGCATAAGTAGGGAAGTTCGAAATGAGTTTAACTTTAAAAATCGCAAGGTCTTCTATAACAGACGATGCCATGCTACAATCTACTTTATCAAAATGGATGTTGATATCATCCAACATGTACAGTGTGTGTATTTTCTAACTGCTTCAGTATGATCTAAATCCTAGAATGGGGGACAAACTTCTCTAACAATGGGGCGAAGAGCAAACAGTTGAGAAGCAGAATAGGTAAGCTTACCTAAGTACCTAGAGGCAGCGTTTCCTGCCCCTGGGCCTGTTTGGATGCAGAAGGGGACAGCGGGGCTTGACTTTGGTGCACTTTATTATCAAACAAAATAATGCCAATACTGTTCTCCTTATTCTTGTTCAAATTCACAACCACATACGCTTTAAACAATATGTGTCATCACAGCTTATTTCCAGAATAAATCTTTTTTATTTTGTCTTTCAAATTTTGTTAATTGTTTTGGTTACATTTTCACCAATTTCATATTTCAAAAGAATATGTACAAAACATACAAAACATTGATCGAATTTTCTAAAACATTACCCTCTACACATTCATATTCATACTCACAATGACTTCATTCCTCAATCATACTGTCTCTCTCATACAAACACACCACAAAGTTATTTACACTTCAAATATACTATTCACAAAAAGTGCCATAGACCATATTATTTGTCAATTTTACAAAGATTGCAGAGCATTCAGATAATCTTATGGCTCAACATAACGGTCTACGCGTTTCGAACTCACAGCTAATTGTGGAGTTCTCATCAGGACCATGAGCTGTGAAGGAAAGAGGAGAACCTTTCTTTAGTATTTGATGTTCTCTAACAACATTTAAGAACTAGCTCTACCACCTCTTATATCCACTTCTTACCTTTCTTGAAAAAGGCTTGTAACTTTGCCGTATCAACCGCGACGCTGAACACTCTATGAGAGAGAATATACAATTGTGCCAGTAGTCACCTCAATGTTAAAAGCAATAAACCTCACCTATTTGTAAATTAAATGTTCACACTTATTTGATTTTTTGAGTCAGCAGTCATACATTATTCATTATCGTGACCAACCCGGCAAGAAAACAAGTGTAGGGCGGCGGGCAAAAAAGTGCATTGTTTTACGCTCTGTCAGCGTGTCGTGATATATATCAACAATGGTGAAAACTGAGGAGAGGCTTACTTTCTTTGTTGTAGGTCGGCACCATGTACAGGGTTTTTTTTGGGGTTGTCAGCCGCCTAAAAATGAAAACGCAGGTTGTCAATGCTGCGGTATGGCATTTTCGCTTGAACTGCTAACGGCTCTACAATGGACAGAAATTGACCTTATTAGGACCCCTGTTCATCCGGAAAGTAAATTCGCGTTCGGCAGTATTTTGGAATCAATCTGTGCAAGCCGGCACGGCCACGCTTATTGAACGCGATCCGCTTCCCGGTTCTCCCAGGAATCATGGGTAATGTAATTCAATGCGCTGTAGTTGGTTGTTACTGAATGCAGCCTCCATCTATTAGTATCTAATGCTGGGCTTTACTATACCAGCTTTACCAATACGATACGGCAATGCTCACCTCAGCTGAATCCAGGGGAATTTTTCAAACTGAACAGCAGTATGCTTTTAGTTACGATGTATACTCGCATTGGAGGACTGCATATTTAGATGTCCCACATTGCGCGGGCCCTGGTGTTAGCAGGGCCATGGAGGACGTGGTTGTGTCTGCTCCCCCAGAGTATCAGTGATTGAAAGCACCATCTTGGAATGTCTAATATTCGTTTATCCATATGTACAAATCTCACTTTGGATACATACTACTGGTGTGTTGGGCTTAATTTTGAAGAGTCTAGTGACAGAGTCTCTACTCTTTAATGACTATGGTTGCAATGGAAATATGCTCATTTTTAGATTACCTTGCAAAAGGAAATTTACATGTTTATTGCCGCGAAGGTGCAGTCCATGGTTGCTACTGCACAGTTCCAATAGTTTTCCAGTTCTCGCTGTATGTAAATACTTGTGTCTGTTCAATCAATCAATCAGGTCATTTATAGAGCGCACTACTCACCCGTAGGGTCTCAAGGCGCTGGGTTGGGGGGGGGGTGCCGTTACTGCTCGAACAGCCAGGTCTTGAGCTTCTTCCTGAAGGAGAGGTGGTCTTGGGTCAGGCGCAGGTCGGTTGGGAGTGAGTTCCAGGTCTTGGCGGCCAGGTAGGAGAAGGACCTTCCTCCTGTTGTCGCTCTTCGGATGCGGGGGACGGCGGCGAGGGCGTGGCTGGTTGATCTGAGGAGGCGCTTGGGAGTGTAGAAGTTGATCCGGTTGTTGAGGTAGCTCGGGCCTTGGTCGTGTAGGGCTTTGTGCGCGTGGGTGAGGAGACGGAAGGTGATTCTCTTGTTGACCGGGAGCCAATGCAGATCTCTCAGGTGTCCGGAGATGTGGCTGCATCTGGGGATGTCGAGGATGAGTCTGGCCGAGGCGTTCTGGATCCGCTGGAGTCTCTTCTGGAGCTTGGCGGTGGTTCCGGCGTAGAGGGCGTTGCCGTAGTCCAGTCGGCTGGTGACGAGGGCCTGGGTGACCGTCTTCCTCGTCTCGGTGGGGATCCACCGGAAAATCTTACGTAGCATGCGCAGGATGTTGAAGCAAGACGAGGAGACGGCGTTTACTTGTCTGGTCATGGAGAGGGAGGAGTCCAGGATGAAGCCCAGGTTGCGTGCGTGGTCCGTCGGTTTGGGTGCGGTGCCCAGGGCGGGGGGCCACCAGGAGTCGTCCCAGGCGGAGGGCGAGGAGCCCAGGATGAGGACCTCCGTCTTGTCCGAGTTCAGTTTCAGGCGGCTGGTCGTCATCCATTCGGCTACCTCTCTCATCCCTTCGTGCTGGTTGGCTCTGGCGGTGGCGGGGTCGTTGGTCAGGGAGAGGATCAGCTGGGTGTCGTCGGCGTAGGAGATTATGTTGAGGTTGTGTTGGCGTGCGATGGCCGCGAGGGGGCTCATGTAGACGTTGAAGAGGGTGGGGCTCAGTGAGGATCCTTGAGGGACGCCGCAGATGACTTTGGTGGCCTCTGACTTGTACGGTGGTAGGCGGACTCTCTGTGTTCTTCCGTCGAGGAAGGAGGTGATCCATTCCAGTGCCTTGTCCTGGATTCCGATGTTGCCGAGGCGCTGTACTAGGGTGCGGTGGCAGACAGTGTCGAAAGCCGCGGAGAGGTCCAGGAGGATGAGGGCCGCTGTTTCTCCGTTGTCCATCAGAGTTCGTATGTCATCGGTGGCAGCGATGAGGGCGGTCTCGGTGCTGTGGTTCGCTCGGAAGCCAGACTGTGAGGGGTCGAGGGATCCATTCGTCTCGAGGAAGGCGGCCAGCTGTTTGTTGACGGTCTTCTCGATGACTTTGGCCGGGAACGGGAGGAGCGAGATGGGACGGTAGTTCTTGAGGTCGGTGGGGTCTGCTGTGGGTTTCTTGAGAAGAGCGCTGAGTTCGGCGTGCTTCCAGCTCTCAGGGAAGGTGGCGGTGTCGAAGGAGGTGTTGATGATGTCCCGCAGGTGGGGTGCGATGACAGCGTCGGCCTTGTTGAAGACGTGGTGAGGGCAGGGGTCAGTCGGAGATCCGGAATGGATGGAGTTCATTGTGCGGATGGTGTCTTCGGTGCTGATCGGAGTCCAGGTGCGGAGGGTGGTGGTGGGTGGTGTTGTTGCGGTTGTGGCTTGCGTTGGTTGGTTGCTGAAGCTGTTGTGTATGGCCGCGATCTTGTTGTGGAAGTAGGACGCGAGGGAGTTGCAGAGGTCTTGCGACGGGGTGATGTCATTGTTTCCGGCGTTGGGGTTGGAGAGCTCTTTCACGATGTTGAAGAGTTCCTTGCAGTTGTGTGCGTTGTTGTCCAGCCGGTCCTTGTATGTGTTTTTCTTGGTGGCGCGGATCAGTTGGTGGTGTTTCCGGGTGGCGAGCTTGAGGGTGGTCATGTTGTCCGTCGTTGGTTCCCTTCTCCAGACTTTCTCGAGGGCTCGACAGTTCTTCTTGGAGCTCTTGAGTTCGTCGGTGAACCATGGTGTTTTTCTGCTGCAGGGTCTGCTGGGCGGGGTTCTCAGAGGGGCGAGTTCGTCCGCGCCGTTGTTGATCCACTTCGTGAGGTTGTCGGCGGCCTGGCTGGGGTTCGCTGAGCTGGCGGGGGGGTGCTGGCTCAGGGAAGCGGTGAGCTGGTCGGCTGTGATCTTGTTCCAGCTTCTTCGGGCAACCTGTTGCTGGTGGTGGTGGATCGTCGTTCTTTTGAAGCTGAAGTGGACGCAGCTGTGGTCCGTCCAGTGGAGTCCTGTTGCGTGGCTGAAGGTGACGTCTTTGCTGGATGAGAAGACGGCGTCGAGTGTGTGTCCGGCGAGGTGGGTGGGGGTGGTCACCAGTTGCTTGAGTCAGAGGTTGGCGAGGTTGTCGAGCAGGCTGATGGTGTTGCGGTCGCTGTTGTTCTCCAGGTGGAAGTTGAGGTCCCCCAGGAGGATGTAGTCGGCGGAGGGGAGGGCATGCGGGCTGACGAAGTCGGCGATGTCCTCGCTGAATCGTGTGCGTGGACCCGGGGGTCGGTAGATCAGGGTGCCTCTGAGGGTGGTCTTCGGGTTGGTGTGGATCTGGAAGTGCAGGTGTTCAGCGGTGGTTAGGGTGTCGTCGGTGTTGGTCGTGATGCGGATGGTGTCCCTGTGGATGATGGCAATGCCTCCTCCCGTCAGGTTGGCGGTGCGGTCCCTCCGGATGATCTTGTAGCCCTCCGGGATGGCGATGGCGATGTCTGGGGCTGAGGAGGCGTTCATCCAGGTCTCGGTGAGGAAGGCAACGTCAGGGGCGGTGGTGTCGAGGAGGTTCCAGAGTTCTACGGCGTGTCTGTGGACGGAGCGGGTGTTGAGCAGGATGCACTTGAGGTGGTTGCTGCTGAAGTTCGGCTTGGCGAGTGCTGGTGCAGGGTGAGTCCGGATGCAGGTGAACTTGCAGGCGTGGCAGCTGAAGGGTCCGTGGGTGTGCTTCGGGGCGGCTCGATGACATCCTGGGATGCGGCCGGTGTTGAGTGCGATGAGATCGGCGGCGTTGTAGGTTCGTCGGGTCGGCTTCCGTCGGTGGGGGCCAGGGGTCCTGGCACTGGGCGCGGTCCAGGCGCAGACGGGCTTACCTTTGGCGCGCCATCGGCGCACAATCGGCGCGCCCGCTGCGCGTCAACGCTGCGCGTTCGCACGGTCGCCATTTAAGGCGAAGTGCGCGGGTGGGCGGAGCAGCTGGGAGGCGGGAGCGGGGAGGGAACAGAAGGAAAAAAGGGGCGGGGTCGGCGGTGGTGGCGGGAAGCGGGGGGCGGCGAGGAAGGCGGGAAACACGAAGGAGAGCGGGAGGCGACTACGAGGAAAACAGGCACAAATGAGAATCAAAAAACACGCTAACACGGGCAGAACTATGAAATACAAGCTGTGCACTACTTGAAATGGAACAGTTTTGTTTGAAAAAGCACCATTCATAAACTGATGTTGGTTCAGTTCAGTTTGTAAATGTCTGTTAATTCATTTAGGCCATATACAGCCGAATTGAACTTGACAATCAGCATTGCCTCTCTTCTTGATAGTTTAGCCTCCAGATCGCCACCTCTCATGTCTTGTTCCACTTTTGAGATCACCATCCAACGTAAATCAGTATCAGAATGGTTATTCAAACGCCAATGGTTGACCAAGGGGGCAGTTTGTACGTTTCTTTTAATTCTAGATTTGTGTTGTTGAATTCTTGTTCGTACTTCCTGGTTTGTCTTGCCAATGTATAGCAAGTTACAAGGGCATTTTATTCCATATATTACAAAGCGAGACTTGAAATTGGTGAATGCCTCGTGTTTCCATATAATGTCATTATGTCTGAAAATGGTGCCTTCTTCTGTAGATGCACAACAAATGCAGACACCGCATTTATGATGTCCTTGTACCGGGGGTAAACCAATCATTGTCCTTAGGGTAGTCTGCTCTTTTTGTGGGAGAGCCGCTCGTACCAACCGATTGGCTATGCTAGAGTCTTTTTTGAATGCAAACAATGGTGGATTGTTCAAAGATTCATTCAGATTTCTTATCAGATGCCAATTGCTATTGATGACTTTCTTTAACATGTTGGAATTTGGGCAATATGTTGATACTATCACCATTCTGTCCAGTTTATTTTTAGTTCTCTTTTCTAAAAGGCAGTCCCGTGGTGTCCACCATGCTGTTTTCATTGATCTTTTCAATAGTTTTTTCGGATAACCGCGTTGTAATACATTTTCAGTCAGTTTCATGGCATGCTCTATGTACTCATCTTTGTATTGGCAATTTCGATGAATTTGAAGATATTGTCCATACGGAAGGTTTTCTTTGAGACTGCGCGGGTAATTACTAGTAAAATGAAGTGACTTGTTGCGGTCAGTCGGTTTTTTGAAAAGAGTTGTAACAAGGCCACCTTCTGAGGGATATATCTCGACGTCCAGAAACAGCATTCTTCTTTTCGAATGGCTGAGGCTGAATTTGATTGCCTGTATCCTATTGTTCAGCCAATCGTGAAATTTTAATAGTTCTTCCTCCATGCCTGTCCAGAAGAAAAAAATGTTGTCTATGTAACGACTCCAATTTTTTATCCATCTTTCGTATGGATTGTTTTGATAGACAAAAGTTTCCTCATAGCTGTACATGAATAATATCGTCAACTCTGGAGCAAAGGGGCATCCCATGGCAACTCCGCCAATTTGAAAATAAAAGTCGCCATCAAAGTTGAAATAATTTCTTTTCAACGCAAACTCAGCTAGTTTGAGAATACATTCAGTTGGTACCTTTTGCGGTTTCTCTCTTGTTTCTAGGACCGACTCTAATACGTGAAGGCCTTCGTCCTGCGGAATTTGTGTGTATAAGGACGTTATGTCCATAGTCACTAACCAATGATTTTCTCCCTCAAATTCAATGGATGCAAGTTTGTTGACTAAATCCGTTGTATCTCTTATAAAGGATTTAACATTGGGCAAGAAGGGCTTCAAAAAGAAGTCAAAAAATGTAGCAATGGGTTCCATTAGTGATTCACAACTGGACACTATTGGTCTTCCAGGCGGTGCACTTTAATTTTTATTTACTTTAGGCAAAACGTAAAACAGCGGAATTAGTGGATTTTTTATTTTAAGATATTCCATTTCCTAAGAAACTATGGTTATTTGATTCGTCGATCATTGCACAAGGTTGGTTTTTCAATTCCAATGTAGGGTCCTTATTGATTTTACGGTAACAAGTGACATCATCCAGTTGTCTTTTAACTTCCGCAAGTACAGTGTTCGATCCCAAACTACAATCGAGCCACCCTTGTCGGCTTGCTTGATAATCACCGACGTGTCCTTTTTAGGTCTCGCCCTGGAACAGGGACGGAGACTTATAGTCGGCTGATGCCGGGGAATGAGGGACACAAAACTGGCACAATTTTTAGCAGTCGGATTTGGCTGCGCGAACGCGCACGTTCCGTCCTGCGCCGCCCTCCCAGCCTACTGCGCATGCGCCGCCCTCCCAGCCTACCGCGCATGCATGCATGCACACAAACACAGACACACACACACACACACACACGTCGCAGACACACTCGCTCACACACACACCCCCTCCCCCACAGTCACACACACGCACTCCAAGACACATACACACACGCACGCACACACATACACACACATACACAGGCCGCCCCCCCCCCGCGCCTACATGCTCCTCTCCCTCCGCCCGCCCGCCGCTCAGCAACGCACTCACCGGCTTCCTCTCCTCAGCTGCAAGGCCCGGCAGCAGGACTCTTCTTCCCTCCTTCGGCACCGGGGCGCAGGGTAGGCTCCTGCCTGCTCCGGTGCTCCCTGCTCCCAACACGGCTCCAATCGCGGCTCTTCCGTGGGAGGCGGGGTAGGCTCCCGCCCTCCTACTTCCTGTTTCCGGGTGTCGCGCCGGCCTGCCTGACTTCCTGGTCGCAGGCCGGCAGAGTAACGAGGATGTTTTGCGGTATGTATTTATTTATTTAATTATGCATTTTTATATAGCGCAGACTTTACCCGAAGGCGGTATTTATTTATTTATGTATTTATGCATTTTTATATAGCGCGGACTTTACCCGAAGGCGGTATTTCTTTATTCATGTATTTATGCATTTTTATATAGCGCGGACTTTACCCGAAGGCGGTAATGCTTGCCTTAGCGTAATGGTGTTCCTTCTTAATTTATTGGTGGTGTCCCTGTTAGAATTATTCCCACTTTTAGTCTAGCAATGCTTGGCATGATGTTGGCATCTTTGGCATTATTGAGCCCATCCCTGGTATAATGGGACCACAACGTATTGTGGGCATTCTTGACCCAATTGTGCTTCTCTTCACCAGCGGTGATGGTCATCCCTGGCATGCGATGGGTGTTCATGGAATTGGATGTTGATATGTAGACATGTAAAGCCAGACTCTGTCCATGGGGCAGTAATATTCATGAGTACTTGATGACATGGAGATCAAAGATACAACTAAAACTGAAAAGCCATTATTTTGAGAGACTGTCATATTTGTTTTTGGGAATCAGAAATATTTATTAAAATGAAATGCTTGTAATAACAAGCCAATGCATGATTACCAGCTGTGATCGTGTTTTCAAAATGTTTGTAAAGTTGATATTAAAGTGATAATTCATGCTAATTTCTGTAGTCTTATTTACATCTTGTTTACAGTTATACTATACTACTAATGTATGTTTACTAGCCATAACTGTACTGTTATATGTTACATTTTAATTACAGTGTTTGCCTTTTACAATCATTTTCTTACAAAGTACCTCGTAAAACAAAAATATTTATGGCTAAAATATTTTGCACTGTTTGCACAATATATTTGTGATGTTTACACTTACCTATTTGAAATTAAAATGTACAAATGGACATTTAGTCAATTACCATTAAAAAAGTTTAACTTTTTTGCTAAGATATTCTTGTAATCTTTTATGCAAACAAATTTAAATACTGCATAAATAATTTTAACAACAAATACTTTATATGTAGCTTTTTACGTACATAAGAAAACTATAGCATAAAGCAAAAAACATTGCCATTTACAATAATAATAGCTCAAACTTAAATAATGCGAGACCTATTGCATTGCAAATGCTTGTTGAAGTTTATTAGCGCTTCTGACTCCAATTTTGTGATGTTGTGTTTAATCCATTTTTTCTTTTTCTCCATCTCTGTAATGGCAGATAGGATAGTTCTTTCAAATGTGACAACTTCTTTGGGGACCTTATTTGTCGGTGGGCAAAAAGATGATTTATTTCAAAGACCAGTTGTTTCTGCTCCTGGGTCGAATGAATTTTCAGAGAAGAAGGTTTTTAATCGAATTTTGCGACAGAATTCTATCGCTTCCGTTTTAAGTTTGACGAAGTCTGTCATTTTGGTTGGTACAAATGACAACCACTTATGGCGGACACTCTCCTCTTCCTTAGTTAGGATTTTATTAGAAAGATTGAATATTGGTGAGATTGTTAGTTCTTGTAATTGTGTCGTCGGGTTGACATTTCCCATGGTTGGTAGTTGTATCTTACTTTTCCTCTGGGTTTCGTCTGGCCTCTTCCTAAAAAAGAACCCTGTTGGGGTTGCTGATAAGATCCCCTTCTATTAATATTTCTGCGAGGGTCTCAGTTGTCTCCTTCGCTTCCACTTCCAGAAGAGGATGTGTCCGAAAATGTAATGAAATTATTTAAAGACCTCCCTTGATATTCCTGTAAGTGTTTACGTGATTCAGGTCTTGAGTAGAAATCCGGCTGCAGATACGGGTACACTTTTTCCAAATTGAAATTTTTCTTGTCCTTTTCAAATTGGTTGCTTTTTTGATTTATAGTGTAATCCTTAAATTCTCCAATTTCTTTTTCAACTTTTTCTAATAGCGCTTTGACATCCAATATTTGTTGGTTAGTTGAAATGCCCGATTCTAAACTAGCAATTTCTTCCAATTGGGATTTGGATAGTCTTTGAGCGGTTTCCACTGTTAGGACTATGAAGTCACGGCTACATTTAGTTTCAATGTAACTGTAGCCCTTTTTAGGTCGAGCCTGTCCCATTCCGCAGGAATGGATAGGATCGAATTCATGTCGGCGTTTTCTTGCAGTTCACGTGAACATGCACGAGCATTCACGCAAACACAGCCTTGCCGTAGCAGCACTCCTCCCACACCAGCACTTCCCCCTGCCCACACCAGCACCTCCCCGCTCTCTCTCCCCGCAAACACAGCCTTCCTTTCATTTCTCCTCCCCCTCCCCAGCCAGCTTCCCCCAGGCCGTGTTCCCTCAGATATGCTATTGCATATCGTTTGCTACCTCTTGTATTTTGTTGCTCTTGATACTTGCACAACTGTCACTATTGTCTCATGTAACGTAACGTTTGCTTTTGTAACATGCTCACTTGTAATTTTGGCTTCATGTATCTAAAAACGCCTCCCTCGCGCTCCTTTCTCCCTCTCTCCCGCTGCCTAGTCCTCCCACCCCCTCCCTCTCCAGCGCGCGCTCCACTCGCATCTGCCTGCTGCTCCGCCGCCCACCCCCCCCACTCCCCCGACCAGCAATTCACACACAGCAACGCCACTCACACACGCAACGCAACTCACCCACGCAACCCGACTCACCCACGCAACCTCACTCACGCCACTCACACACGCAACCCCACTCACACACGCAACCCCACTCACACACACAACCCCACTCACACACGCAACGCCACTCACACACGCAACGCCACTCACACACGCAACGCCTCTCACACACGCAACGCCTCTCACACACGCAACGCCACTCACACACGCAACGCCACTCACACACGCAACGCCACTCACACACGCAACGCCACTCACACACGCAACGCCACTCACACACGCAACGCCACTCACACACGCAACGCCACTCACACACGCAACGCCACTCACACACGCAACGCCACTCACACACGCAACGCCACTCACACACGCAACGCCACTCACACACGCAACGCCACTCACACACGCAACGCCACTCACACACGCAACGCCACTCACACACGCAACGCCACTCACACACGCAACGCCACTCACACACGCAACGCCACTCACACACGCAACGCCACTCACACACGCAACGCCACTCACACACGCAACGCCACTCACACACGCAACGCCACTCACACACGCAACGCCACTCACACACGCAACGCCACTCACACACGCAACGCCACTCACACACGCAACGCCACTCACACACGCAACGCCACTCACACACGCAACGCCACTCACACACGCAACGCCACTCACACACGCAACGCCACTCACACACGCAACGCCACTCACACACGCAACGCCACTCACCCACGCAACGCCACTCACCCACGCAACGCCACTCACCCACGCAACGCCACTCACCCACGCAACGCCACTCACCCACGCAACGCCACTCACCCACGCAACGCCACTCACCCACGCAACGCCACTCACCCACGCAACGCCACTCACCCACGCAACGCCACTCACCCACGCAACGCCACTCACCCACGCAACGCCACTCACCCACGCAACGCCACTCACCCACGCAACGCCACTCATCATATTGTGCTGCAAAACTAAATACTTAAAAGGTCCCACAAGCGAGACCTATTGGCAATGCCAATGCTTGTTGTAAATTGGGTCTTCTGTAAAAATAACCGGTACGTTCTTAATTTGAAGGCCCCCCGGAATAGTTCAGTCTCGTAAATGTTGTAGAAGAAAATGTCCATACAGGTCAGTACGAATTTCTTTTTTCTTTAATCTAACTAGTTTGTCAGTTTCGTTCTGATTTGGGGCCGAAACACTTAATGGTTACATTTAATAGCGCAGGCCTGGAGCAGCTGATAGGCTGCTAACTTCTAGAGTGCTAACCGCTTTCTACTGATGGCTCAACAATGGGCGCTAAAAATGAATTCCCCTGCAGAGAAATGCAGTTCAATTCCCGATATCACTGTGCCCCCAAATTAAAATTTTAACTGTTAAAATTTGACTCGATAACCAATGACACAGTATTTAAAAAAAATAAGGGTTGAAAGATAAGCCTGATAGTTGTGAGTGGAGACCATGCCATGCCCAACCATGTTTCGCATGCCTAAAACACACAGGACATGGGTCCAACTCTGGATCAGGTAGATCATCGAAAATAACCTTGTCAGAGGCCATCTATTGGACTGGACCTATGTCAAAGTTGCAACCAGTAAGAGTAGACCTCCGGCTAATGGCCCTCCTTCAACAGAATATAAGGCTTTTGTTCCATCCAAACCATCCACAATATACTGCCTTTCCCTGTGCTGTTCCTAGTGTAGTGTGTTGCGATTTAGCAATAGCAGAACCCTTTTGGATCCTGATTGACTCTGTAGTGCTGTGAAGTAAGTGTTAGAGTGGATTGCAATGAAGACTGATTTAGAATGTTGATTTTGCAGTTACATGCAGAAGAAAAAAGACATGTTATACTAACTGTGTGTGGCGTAGTCATTGTCGAGTACCCGGGCTGGGTAGGACGCTACATTTGGCGACGAGGTAGAGGATGAGTAACCAGAAGATCGACAGTGCTCTCCCAGAGAGTCTGCCGTCATCCAGCAAACCTCTTCTAAGAACCTCTGGCAAAGTGCAGAATCAACGTTTGGCGTATGTGGAGTCAAAGCGCAGCCCCAGTTCCGTGTAAAGCATCTGAAGTTAATGAAAGATTCACTGAGAAGTCTACACATTGGTGGCTGATAATCTGCTGGGAAGGCTGTACAGAGAGGCACTGTGCTACTGCGCAGTTTAAAGCCATACATTCATGCGGAGTGATAATGCTATAGGTGGATGCAACCAGGTTTTGAAAGAAGCCACACAGTGCAAGATAACACAGTGAACCGGATCGCTGCAAGGTAGAGACCCAGGTGTCAGACAGCACATAGAGACGCTAACAGGCAAAGACATTTCGAAGCGGTCATTTGCTTACTAGTGCTGGGTAAAGAGAGTCATCATGCTGCAGCACCGGAGGGAGTGACCTAGAGAAAGCACGTGGGCTTGTGTTCGCAGGGCCGTCCATATCCAAAGTTTCAATCCATCAAAAGTGCACAGTGGAGCTCAGAACAACTCCAAAGGTCGTCCAAGTTCAGAAAGCCAAGAGCGGCAATTGGAAATCCTGAAAGTTTGCTTTTCCAATGGAGACCAAGAAAGAGGCTACGTTTCCTGTCGTTATCAAAGATGACCCAGAAGCCAGCACGTCGCAGGGCCTCTGAGATGGTGCACATGATGAAAGTCCTAGTGGACAGCTGACAATCTCTGAAGGTGTTGTATAGCATTTTAGGACCCTAGTGTAATTTTCCAGATTTATGCCCTTATATAGGTATAAATCACCTTACCCTAATATAGGCATATAAATCATAACCATATTTAGATATAGCCCATGCAGTCCAAATACAGGCATGGATACTTCCACTAGTTCCGAAAAGCAACAAAGATTTCTTGGAAAACTCTGCTTCAGCAGTCAGGGACTTTCCTTTGCCTGAATATTGATTTGTCCAAGAACTCATGGTGTTTTCAAGGAACTGCCATTCTTTGATGACGTTATTATGTCCAACCTTACGTCAAACTCGGCACCTTCAAGGTATAAATATGCCAACAATTGCCCTAGCAAACACAGTGGTTTGGAGCAGCTCGACTGTCTACTTGCCCGACACAGCTCGCTACAGCAAGTGCCGAAGGAAGCCGACCCTCCAACTGACGCACTGAGAGAGACGCTGTCTTTTTTCTTGCCGAGAAATCCAGCTCCAGTGTTTCCAAGCTCCCCTTGCGGGGTGTTGGGAAATCGAGTCCCGCGACAGAGATACCAGACCTTCTTCATTCTAAACCAAGGTAGGGAGCTGATTAGACCCTAAGAGAAATCTTGGATAGATTCTTGGCAAAGAATACTAAACCTATGCTACACCACACTTACTTCTTCCCTCGTACTAGACCTAGGTTAGGTACATTGGTGTAGGCGTATTTTAGAAGCACCAGTTGAGTACTTTTAGTCTTTGTTATTTATGCATGTATTTTATGGCTTAGAAACCATACCATGCTTTTACAGTATTATTTTATAATACTCTTTTACTGTACACATTATACTTTTCAGTCAGTATTACGATTGTAGCAGTTAATTTCTTCTGCATGAGAAAGAAGACTTCAATAAATACTTTTATTGAAAACGCCCGTCTCTCTATTTCTCTGCACCTCTGGTGAAACGAAGCATGCACGATTGACTGAGTAAAATATCTATCTATTGTTTCCACGACTCTGAAGATACTTTTTATCTTGGTGAAACAAAGTTGTCATGTTTATGCGGTTGTCAGAAACTAATCCCTTCTTGTTTATTCGAGAAAGTTTCTAGTGACCTCTGAGCTAGCTGGCACTCACAATTAAGTTTAATATATTCGATAGAGACCTAGTCGACATAAGTCCTACTTCAATTCTATAGGATATATTATTCCAATGCGCAGAGCCTATTGGGAATATAGGAACTACACTACAAAGGCGCTCCACCTTCAATGTCAGTCACTCCCATAAATGGTTACAATGCTTCCGTCTTCCTAAAACCGCCAAAAAGCAAAATATTGTCGATAGATGGATTAGTTGGACAGAGACATTTGAGGATATCATTGATGCACTTGAAGAGACTGATAACAAAAAGATTAGCAAATTCTTCAAACATCTTGCTGGTGATGGTGTAAAGGAAGTCACAAGCAAGATGCTGCAAACTGAAGAAGAATCATATACCGACAGATTTAAAAAAACTCTGAATCTCAAGTTCAATCCGATGCCCAATGTAGATGACGAAAGATACATTTTCAGTCAAGAACGCCAAAGTTGGTGAAACCATTGATGAATTGCTGGGAAAGACTCAACACACTCATCGAACACAGTAAGTACAATTAATTTAATGATGAAGAAGCTATACGTCTTAGAGTTATTGGTAGATGCCTGTCAGATTCGTTTAGATGACAAGTGCTGAGAGAAACTCTTAGTCTTGAGTGAATTTTAATGGCAGCCAGAGCTAAAAAGCAGGCCAATACACAAGCTGCAGACACAGAGACTGGAGGTGCCCAGAATGAATCAGTCATGAGTGTGAAAAGTAGCCAAAGCAAAAGCATGAAGAACACAAAGTGATGTCTACACGTAAAAAAACGTGTTTAGATGTGGATTTTCATTTCCACTCCAAGGTAAATTTCCTGTCATTGGACAAATATGCAAAGATTGTGGGAAGGAGAACCATTTTGTGACAGTTTGCAAAGGAATAGGCAAGTGCGTCACAGCGCGAAGATACAATGGGCAACGGGACGTTCCAGAAGCAACATTCGACACCCACCCACAAGGCCAAGCAGCAACAGCAGTTAACCGCTTCGCGGTGCAATGGAATTTGATGCGTGCGCAGAACGGACAGCCGCTGGCCGTCCGACGCACACGGCCAACGTTGGGTCGGATGGCCGGGGGCCGTCTGATGCCTCGAAGAGGTAAAGAAAAATCGACACTCAACAAAGTTGATTGACATCTAAATGTTTGTTAAACAGTTCTTCTATATCAGTATCAAGTTAAAGTGAAAAAGATGGTTGTGCCATGTTGATGTTTACCACAGAAAGTGTGGACATGTTGGACTTGCCGCATGTGGAAAAAAATATTTGTCAAAGAAAAGTTGACATGCCAAAGCACCAAAGTCATTCAAACATTGACTGAAGATTATACTGAAAATAAATGGTTGTTTGATACCTTTCATCATAAACAGTGGTGCATTGATAAACATTGTTTGAGGAGAATTATAATGAATGGTTTCCAGTACTGCAACTTATGCCATCAAAAACCAGTGTGTGTATATATGGGCTGCATCCGCGCCCTTAAGAAGTCCAGGTTAGTTTGAAGCGACAACGAAACACAAGAAAACGAAGGTGTAAGCAACCATCGATGTGCTTCAAGATGCAGCTTCAAGTGCCTAATACACTTAATTTCAGCACAGTTGCTGATATGGGACTTATTTGCGTGAACTGCTACATGAATGCTCACCACAAAACAGTAAGTCAGTTTCCTTAATTGTTTTATGTTTTAGGAAAACATGAGACACTGAAAGTAAAGCTTCACATTAATGAGGAGCTCCGTCCTGTTGCTCAAAGACACACACAAATGGATTTTTATTTACAAGATGCTGTTAAAAAGGAACTCTGAATCATTACTTAAGCATGATATCATTGAACGTTCTACTGGTCCTATGCCATTGGTTTCTTCCATCGTGGTAGTACCCAAAAAGGACATTTAAGCAGTGGTATGCATATGCGTTGCAATGCGTCAGGCAAACAAGGCAATTGAACAAGAACGACATCAAGGTCCACACATCGATGACATGATAATGCTATTACATGGTGCAAACATTTTCTCTCGCCTCGGTTTGAATAAAGGTAATCATCAGTTGGTACTCTAAGAAAATTGCATGTACATTACTGCCTTTTCTACACATGTTGGTCTGTTTTGATACAAAGGACTACGTATTGTCGTGTCAACAGCTGCAGAACTTTTTCAAGATGCCATTTGACTAATCGTGCAGCCTGTCATGAATGTATTCAGTAATAGTGATGGTTCGAGGCATGTGGGCTGCTAAATTCATATCTTAGCATTAGATCGCCGCCTAGTGTTGGGCTCGGATGATTGCACATTGTTGTCCTGGAAGAGTCTTCGAAGTATCCTGAGATAGGTGGCTCCTCCCCTGGACTACAGTGCGCATGGGCATCGGCTCCATCCCCAGATTGTTTTTTTCCGCCATTGGGTTCGGATGTGGTCTCGACGTCTTACTGTCGGAACCAAGTAAAACTAACTTTTAGCGGCCAAAAGGCCTCGATTTTCTTGCGTCAGTATTGTCTGCGCACGGTCTCGAGTCTTCCGTCTCTTGGAGCCGGAATAGGCGGAGTTTTCTTCGCTCTAAGAACTTTGAGGCCTTCTCATCGCGACACGACTGCAATACTTTTCGAACATGGAGCGGAGCCCGTTCAAGTACTGCCCGCTCTGTGGGTCCAAGTACCCACACATCGATCTACACCCCGTGTGTAACAAATGCCTTTCGCCTGACCACGACGACGGCAAGTGCAAGTTGTGTGCACAGTTCCGCTCAAAGAAGACTCTCAAGCTTCGGCGCGCGGTGCGCATGGAAGCTAAACAAGCGGCCCCGGATCCGGAGAACATCTTCGGCGACCAGGACGAAGAGGACCAGGGTCATCATCTCCAAATCTCCCCACCCGAGACGGAGGTCGAGGCGGATCCGGGAGACGACGACGGAGTCGCGGGTCAAGGCCTTGAATACGTCGACGAGGTAGGAGACGACGATGAGATTTATGGGGCCGCGGCAGACAGCTCGGGGGACGAGCTCTGCCCCGAAGGTTACGAGGATACCGACCGGGACACGGGATCGCCTGTCGGCCTTACCCAAGACCCGTTGCCGCAAGCCACAGCCCCGCCTTCGGGCCCGGCCACGGACTTACTTGCTGGCCAGACTGTTTCGAAACCGAAACCATCGGGATCGACAACACCTAAAATGGCCGACCCGAAAACGAAACCGAAACTTAAGGACTCGAGTGTCCCTAAGATGGCTGCCGTGCCGGTGAAAACGACGGTGCCCGCTACCCCATCGACTCCGTCGACCTCCGGTCCGCAAAAGTCGAAGAAGTCCGTCGATTCCGATACTGCAAAATCGAAACCGACGCCAGAGGAGGGGTCCTCCAAAAAAGATGGTCGGCACGGGTCAGCGGCTACGACGCCGTCCAAGCCCGCAAAAGTCGGCTCCAAGGAGGCTACGCAGGCACACGGAAAGAAGTCTGCGCCCCGAACACAGGAAACGGAGGCGGTAAAGACAGGATCCGCGCCCAAAGCGCACAAGGCCCACAAGGACGTCGGATCCGAGGGAAAGATCAAACCATCCTCGTCAGCGCCGAAACAAACTGTGAGTGAGGCGTCCCCCATAGCCGAATCACTGCAAAGAATCAGGGAGAAGGCCTTTGCCCCGTCGGCTCCGATACCATCGCCGCAGCCGCAAAAGGACACTCCAGCGAAGCCTTCTGGGAAACTTCTCTTTATTTTGCCGCCGAAGGAAGCGCCGAAAGCATTTTCGACCAAATCGGCACCGAAACAGGTGTTTTCTTCACCGACTGCCCCGCTTCCACATCGAATACTCGAATCAGAGGACGATTCAGAGCATTTCATCGACGCTGACACAGGCAAACTGACCCTCTATAAGAGGAAAATCACTTCGGAGCCAGTGGACTCCTATGTCATTCCACTAAAGAAGAAGAGGGTGCCCCTTGACGCCTCAGGCCTCACGGAACCAATCCAGCCTCCTCCGAGAAGGAGCCCTACTCCCTCCCCAGAACACTCTGCGGGTGAGGGGTATGATGAAGACGAGCAGTACAATTTCCCTATCAATGAACCTGATGCACAACCGGATTCATATGATGACACTGGTGACCAGAACACCCAGGGTGTGGGGCAGGACCCGCAGCTTTTTAATGCACGTGCATCCCCGACTGAGGATTCAGCAGGTTTTCATGCGCTACTCGAAAGGGCGGCAGCCAATCATGATGTGGACATGCATGCCGACCCGGTTGAGGAAGACTTCCTTTTCGACACTTTTTCAGTCTCTGAAAGGACAGTAAAGACACTGCCTATGCTTAAAGGAGTCCTCAAGCATGCTGGGGACATATTTAAGGAGCCTACAAGAGCGAGAGTGGTCAACCCTCGCATTGAAAAAAAGTACAGACCTGCACCTGCGGACCCCGCATACATCCGGGGACAATTGCCACTGGACTCTCTTGTGGTCGCCAATGCCAGGAAACGTGCCAACTCCCAGACAACGGGTGAAGCTCCTCCCCCGGATAAGGAGTCCAAAGTGCTAGAGGCAGGGGGCAAAAGAGTAGCTGCACAGGCATCAAACTTTTGGCGCATCGCCAATACACAGGCACTCTTGGCGCGTTACGATAGGGCGCACTACGACACCCTAGAACAGATTGTACAACACCTGCCTCCACAGTTCCAAGAAGCCACACAACTGCTCATTGAGGAAGGAAAGCTAATCTCAAACGCAGCCATCAAGTGCGCACTTGACGCTGCGGACACAGCTGCTAGAGCTATCAACACTAGCGTTATGCTGAGACGACAAGCGTGGCTCCGCATCTCAGGGTTTAAACCGGATATTCAGACAACAATCCTTAATCAGCCAGTCAATCCTGATAGTCTGTTTGGTCCAGATGTTGACACCACCCTAGAGAAAATAAAGAAGGACACAGAAACTGCTAAGTCCATGGGGGCCCTGCAGTCACAACAGTTTCGGGGCAGCAATTTTCGTCGCTCAGGGGCACGTGGAGTCACCAGAGGACAAATGGGTCAGCAATCCCAGTTCTCTAAAGGTGGGGCGCAATCCTCGTTCACAAAACAGAACAAGGGAGGTTACAGAAATAACAGCAACAGAGGTCGCGGCAGAGGAAACAACAGCTCCCGCTCCTCTACCCCAAGCAAACAGTGACTCTCTGTCACTGCCCCCCGACCACTTAACACCTGTCGGGGGGAGACTGCAGCAGTTCCTGCCCGTCTGGAGAAACATCACCACAGACAGGTGGGTGCGACAACTAGTCCAGTATGGTTATTGCCTAGAGTTGAAATCCACTCCACCCAACATCCCGCCAAGGCAAAGGCCTATGTCCGCAGAGCACTTGCACTTATTGCAGCAGGAAGTAGTGGTGATGCTGCAAAAAGGCGCAATCGAGCTCGTGCCGGTGGGAAAGGAAGGCACAGGGGTATATTCCCTGTACTTCCTTATTCCGAAGAAGGACGGATCTCTCAGACCCATTCTAGATCTACGTCCCCTCAACCTGTACATACTATCAGAACACTTCCATATGCTTACACTGCAACAGATTCTTCCCTTGCTAAACCAAGGAGACTTCTTAGCAACCTTAGATCTCAAGGATGCTTATTTCCACATTCCACTACACCCGTCCCACAGGAAATACCTCAGATTCACTATCCAAGGCAGGCATTATCAGTTCAAGGTCCTACCCTTCGGAGTCACCACAGCCCCGAGGGTGTTCACCAAGTGTCTGGCGACAGTAGCGGCGCACCTCAGGAGGCAGAACATCCATGTCTACCCCTACCTAGACGACTGGCTCGTGCAGGCCAAGTCAGAGCAACAGTGCGCCGCAGACATGTCGACTACAATTCACCTTCTTCACGATCTGGGTTTCTCCCTGAACTACCCAAAATCGCATCTTCAGCCGGCACATGTCCGGCAGTTCCTAGGTGCGACGATCAACACCCTGACGGCCATGGCTCAGCCAAACCAAGTCAGGATAGACAGCATGCAGGCTCTGATCCAAAAGTTCAGGCCACAACACTCGCTTCCAGCGAGAGTGTTCATGCAGTTGATAGGCATGATGGCCTCCTGCATCTTCATAGTCCCTCACGCACGGCTACACATGCGCCCGCTCCAGGAGTGCTTAGCGAATCAGTGGACTCAGGCTCGTGGGCAATTGACAGACCTAGTGTTGGTTACCAGTCGGGCATACGACTCTCTGCATTGGTGGACTCCACACAACCTTTGCAAGGGCCGACTGTTCCAAGAGCCTGTGCCGCAGATTGTCCTGACAACGGACGCATCTCTCCAGGGATGGGGAGCTCATGTGCTCACTTACACAGTGCAGGGACTATGGACGACGCAGCAACAGAAGATGCACATCAACTATCTGGAACTGAGGGCAATCTTCATGGCGCTCAAGTCCTTCATTGTACATCTGTGCAACAAAGTCGTGCTAGTCCGGACGGACAACATGACCGCGATGTACTACATTCAAAAGCAGGGAGGCACCCACTCGCCACAGCTGTCTCATCTGGCTCAGAGCATGTGGAAGTGGGCCATTCAGAGGAACATTTTCCTCATGGCAGAACACCTCCCAGGAAAGGACAATCAGATGGCGGATCTGCTCAGCAGGTACAGCCATCAAATGCACGAGTGGGAGTTACACCCATCTGTCCTCCACCCGTACTTCCGGCAGTGGGGTCATCCGGAGATAGACCTGTTTGCCACAAAAGAGAACGCAAAATGCCAACACTTTGCCGCCAGGTTCCCTCACCCACAGTCGCAGGGGAATGCGATATGGATGAACTGGTCAGGCAAATTTGCGTACGCTTTTCCGCCAGCCCCTCTAATACCGCTGGTCGCAAGAAAGCTAAGGCAGCACGAGATGACTCTCATCCTAGTTGCTCCAACGTGGGCGCGCCAGGCTTGGTACACCACGTTCCTCGAACTCTCAGTGGTGCCGCATCAAAGACTGCGCCTCACGCCCAGTCTTTTGACGCAGAACCATGGAGAAATTCAGCATCCAGATCCGCAACAGCTCAACCTGGCGATCTGGCTCCTGAAGTCCTAGAGTTTGGATACCTTAACCTACCTCCGGAATGCATGAACATCATCAAGGAGGCGAGGAAACCAACTACTAGAGCATGCTATGCTGCAAAGTGGAAGCGTTTTGTCATTTACTGTACAGCCAATGACATCAACCCGCTAGATGCATCTATCCCCAACATCATCTGCTATCTGTTGCATCTTTACAAGTGCAATCTAGCGTACACTTCCATTCGGATACATCTATCCGCCATAGCAGCTTATCTCCAGAACAGGCAGCACCTCTCTGTCTTCAGAGTGCCCGCCATTAAAGCCTTCCTTGAAGGTCTGAAACGAGTCATTCCCCCAAGAACACCGCCAACTCCGGTGTGGAACATCAATGTCGTTCTCACCAGACTGATGGGACCACCATTTGAGCCACTGCACTCGTGTGAACTCCAGTTCCTTACGTGGAAAGTAGCTTTCCTTGTAGCTATTACGTCTCTGAGGCGTGTCAGTGAGCTGCAGGCGCTCACAATCCAAGAGCCATTCATTCAAATTCATCCAAATAGGGTAGAGCTCCGCACTAACCCCAAATTCCTTCCGAAAGTGGTGTCACAGTTTCATCTAAACCAAACTATTGACTTACCAGCATTCTTTCAAAACCCGCAAACGGTGGCGGAAAGAATGCTCCATACCTTAGATGTACGGAGGGCGTTGATGTACTACATAGACAGAACACAACCCTTTAGAAAAACAAAACAACTCTTTGTTGCCTTCGCACCACAACACAAAGGCAACCCGATTTCCAAAGCAGGGATAGCCAGATGGATTGTTAAGTGCATCCAGATATGTTATCAAAAAGCCAAGCGCACTTTAACAATACCCCCCAGAGCGCACTCCACACGCAAACTGGGGGCATCCATGGCTTTCCTAGGGAACATTCCTTTAGAGGATATTTGCAGAGCAGCCACGTGGGTTACACCACATACCTTTACAAAGCACTACTGTGTTGATGTGCATTCCAAGCAGCAAGCTGCTGTAGGACAGGCTGTTCTGAAAACACTTTTTCAGGTTTCTGCAGCTGGCACGGGCAACCGCCGCTGATGGAGGGACTGCTATGTATTCTATGCTAAGATATGAATTTAGCAGCCCACATGCCTCGAACTGAATATGCTACTTACCAGTATGCATCTGTTCTTGGCATGTAGGGCTGCTAACATTCATATCGCCCGCCCTCCTCCCCGGTGCCTGTCGCAGCTGCAGATATACTATTGTATTTATTCATTAGCATGGACATCCTTTACACGTTTCACTCCATCTTCTGCCACAATGGCGAAAAACAATCTGGGGATGGAGCCGATGCCCATGCGCACTGTAGTCCAGGGGAGGAGCCACCTATCTCAGGATACTTCGAAGACTCTTCCAGGACAACAATGTGCAATCATCCGAGCCCAACACTAGGCGGCGATCTAATGCTAAGATATGAATGTTAGCAGCCCTACATGCCAAGAACAGATGCATACTGGTAAGTAGCATATTCAATATTGATTTTTGGAGCTACACCAAAAGAGCACGATAAAACTCTCACACAAGTATTTTGTTTATTGGCTGATGTAGGTTTGACTTTGACTGCAGATAAATGTGACTTCCATAAGACAAAGCTTAAATTCTTTGGCCATAGCTTTTCTGATGGGGTATGACACAAGATTCTGCTAAAGTACAAGCGTTGTCAAATACTGATCCCCCACAAGATGTTTCAATGGTGCGCTTTTTTTGCCATGGCCAGCTACTGTTCCGGATACATACAAGACTTTGCCACTGTAATGCTGCAGTGAGAGATTTGACGAAGAAAAAGGTTTCATGTTATTGGTCACATGACTAAGAAATGTTTTAAGAAAATCAAACAAGCCATGGAGAATGCCACGGAAATGGCTTACTTCAATATGAAGCTTCATACTGAGGTTGTTGTAGATGCTAGCCCATTCAGGCTATGTGCTATACGTGCACAGCACAGAAGACACCCATTTGCTCGAAGGCAAATTGTGGCATATGCAAGTAGGAGTTTGTCCCAAACAGAACATGCTTATTCACAACCTGAAAATTAACGTTTAGCCAGCATATGGGCTTTGGAACATTTTCATGTATTCCTGTATGGAAAGCCTTTTTTTGCTGGTAACTGATCATCACGCTTTACTAACTATATTATTATATGATGGGGAATACGATTACAAGAGTACAATTATAACATGTTGCATTGTCCAGGGAAGAATCAAAACCCTGCTGCCTACTTTTCCAGAGTGCCTATACAAGGTCTTGGTCATCCAGCTTAGACGGCTGAAGCCTATATCAATTTGATGGAAAAATCGAACACCGGTTGCCACTTCGTTAACCCAGATTATCATTGTCACGAGCCATGATAGCGATATGCTCAAGTTGAAGGAAATAAGTACACATCAGTCATGGAACTAGCATCCTTGCCCTATCACCAGTGATGGTGAGTATCAAAAATACCAAAAAAGATGAACTGCTCATAGCTCAAAAGGGAGTTATACTGCAAGGTCTGAAAATCTTGATTTCGGAGTGTCTGCGGCAGAAAATGATTCAAGTGGCCCATGAAGGACATCATGGAATCGTTGCCACAAAATTAGCTCACTTAGACCAAGTCTGATTTCAATATCTTGATGAGCGGGTTGGATGAGAATTGAAGGCCTGTCATCTATGCACCTGCTTTTCTACAACGTTTATTCAATACACCTTAAACATGTCAGAATTCCCAAAGCATGCCTGGGAGAGAATAGCAATTGACTTTTTGGGTCCACTTGACAATGGCCATCACCTGATGTTGATTGTGGATGAATATTCACAATGTCCATTATTTGAGGATTTCTCATCCACCACTCAAGACTGTGTCATTGAGAGACTAGATGGCATCTTTGTGACTTGGGGTGTTGCAGCCATATTGAAATCTGACAATGGCTCGCCTTTTTAGTCAAGAGTTGAACCATTTCTTAGGGCACCTGAATATAAAGCGCTAGAAGAGCACGCCTCAGCCGCAGGCCATCACACTGGTTCAGCGCTTATGAGCACGCTAAAGAAAGCAGTGTAGTGTACTACTCTTGAAGCTCGATTTAAAAACTGTATTAATTTCTACCTTGAGAGTTTACCGTTCAACACCTCACTCAACCACATGTGAAAGGCCTGCAACACTGATGTTCGGGAGAGCAATGACAACCAAGACACCTCAGTTGACCAATCGGAGAGAGAAAGGTGAGAACGCAAAAAAGATGAAAGCTTATGCTGACAAAAGACGACCTGCAAAGAACATCTTTAAGAGAGGACATTGAGTGCTCGCACATTAGATGTGGAAAAGAAAATCTGATGCTCCATTTGATGCAGAACCTTTTCAAATGGTTTCAACCAAGGGAAAAGTGCCCTGGGAAGTCTGTTACTGGAGACTCCTCTCACTGTTGAGGGAGAAACTGACTCTGAAGCATCGGTGACTGCTGTTGCCTCTCCACCGTCAATGCGGATCCTGGACCAGGGGGGGCAGGGGGGTAGGGGCAGATAGGATGTGTGTCTCAATTGGGGAGGTTGCTCCAAACTTGACGGGGGATAGGAAGTCCGCCTGACACCAGGCGTTTGCCTTTTGGGCAAAACAAAGTGATGCAGATGCAGCACTCTGGCATTGCCCACACCCCTACCCCCACCCCAAATGGGACAAACCACAGTGCAACACCTGCACCACTTTCTTTTGCCCAAATACAAAATCCCTGGTGTCAGATGGACTTTCTATCATCTTCCCCGAAGGGCATATTTGGTGCAACCTCCCCAACTGATACAAACCTCTTACCTGCCCCAGACTCTATGCCAGGATATACCGAACCCTCCTTTTCGAATGTTTTTGCTCCATTTTGAAATGCCTGGTGTTCAGTGGGCTTTCGGTCTATTGGGCAGTGGGGTGGGGGAGAGGATGGGCCAATTGCCTGAGGGGTCACTCTCACCCCCACCCTAAAAAAAACATTATGCATAAGTGCAGTCTTTGGTGTCTAGTGGGCTTTCTGCCCCCCAGTGGCCAAATTGGGATAATTGCCCACACTCAACCCTTAGGGGAGCAGAAAGACTGTTCCCTTTTTGGGGTGGGTAACGCCTATGGTCACTAGACCCACCCCTATGTTTTTTTAATTTCATTTACCCTTGTGTCTAGAGGGCTTTCTGCCCTCCCGGAGGGCAGACTGGGGGTAACCCCCCCCCCCCAATCCAATCACAGGGGGGTAGAAATACTGTGAGCACACTTTCTTTTTGGGGTGTAGCAGAGGCATGGCTGTGCCCCTGGTGGCCAGCCCCCACCCCTTTGTGTTTTGAAAAAGAAAACATTCCCTGGTGTCTAGTACGGTTTCTGCTCCCTCCCATTCCCAGAGAGGCAGGTTGGGGGTAATCACCCCCATCTGCCCCCTACGGGAAAGCAGAAAGACTGTCACCAGATTATTTTGCCTATGGTGGGCAAAACCCACCCCTATATTTATTTTTGAGAAAACATTCCCTTCTGTTTAGTGGGCCTTCTGTTCTTTTTGGTGAGGACAGATTGGGGGGGGGGGGGTGGTGGTGGGTGTACGATAGGGAGACCGTTACCAGATTCTTTTGCAGTTGGGGCCAAGGCCATGGCAAACACAAGGAGATGAAACTTTCCAGACATTCACCCCCAGTCACAGATCTGGGTTGGATCCATCATCCCTTTAGCTCACTGCGTCACCCCAGTTCAGACCCAACCATATGCAAATCAGTCTTCACCCTGTTCCCATGGGAACAGTCCAGCCCGAACTGTAAAGCCAGTTCTTCCCGAGACCAGAAACCAGCATCCTGGGACCGGTTTCGGAGTAACACCCCTCCTCAGCCAGGCTAACTTGAATCCAGTGACAAAGTAAGGAAGGGACCTACGTCTGGGCATACCCTTCCAACTTATTGCAAACAAAGCAAACAGAAGGAGATGATGGACGGAGCAGTGAAGCTTTTCAGACCCTTACCACCAGACACAGATCTGGGTTGAATCCGTCATCGTTTTTTAGCTCACTTCGCCACCCCAGTTCAGACCCAGCCATATGCGAATCAGTCTTGACCCTGTTCCTCATGGGAACAGTCCCGAACTGCCTATCCAGGTCTTCACTGGACCAGAAACAAGCATCATGGGACCGGTTTTGGGGTTATACCCCTCATCAACTAGGTCAGCTTGAATCCAAAGGCAAAGTGAGCAATGGCCATGCCATAGTGGAAAGCCCCAACTCCTATATTTATTTTCATAGTATACCTTGGTGCCTATTGAGCTTCATGCCTCTCAGTCGGGTGGGCTGAAAGACTGTCTAGCCTCTTGTTGGAGTGAGGGGCATGTCACATGATCGGCAGTCCAACGCCTATATTAAAAAGAAAACATTCCCTGCTGTCTAGTGGGCTTTCTGCCCCCTTGGGTGTGGCAGATTGGGGGTAATCACCCCAGCTCCACCTGTCAGGTGGGGCGGAGGCAGCAATACTTTCCCCAGATTTTTTGGGGGAAGGGAGGCATGGCCATTCCCATAGTGGGCCACATCCAGCCATCCAGCCCTATATTTTGTTTTGTTATTATACCCTGTTGTATAGTGGGCTTTCTTTACTCCACCGGGATGGCAGATTGGCAGTAATTACCCCCATCTGTACCCTGGGGGGAAGAACATCTGAAATTAGTAGAGGATAGGGTGCGCACAAGCCCTTGCCAAAGGGGCGCTCCCCAAAAAATACCTGGTGTCTAGTGGGTGGATCCCAGCTTGGGGAACTCTCTTCTGTAGTGATACCCAAGAATGGATCCATGAGGCAAAGATATCATTGGAAAGGGGTGATTCTTCTCTTTTCAATGATACCGCTCCCAAGATAATCCGTGTTCGGGAGGGCTGAGATATGACCCCTAAGCACTGATGCAGTGAAAGTTAAAAAGTCCATTGGCTCGTTTTTCTTTCACTTTGCTGTAATGACGTCAACACACCCTGTGCACTGGCTATCATTACAGGAAGTGAAAACAAACACTCAGGCTGCTCTGGAAGCTCTTCCGGGGCAACTTGAGGTGAAAGAAAAATAAAGGAATCCCTCTGGTGCAGAGCACCAGATGGGCCTTTATAACCCTCCCCAGTGTTGGCCAATGATTGAAAGACGCACTTAAGAGGTTAACTGCTAACCCCTTGTATAGTTTCTGTATTTGTATCTTTGTTTGTTTATTTTCATCATCCCTAACTAAAATAGTACATACAAACAAAAAAAAATACACATTTAATTAAAGGAGTTCTCCTCTTCAATGCTGAACTTAACTGCATAGCATTCTAGCTTCCTGGCTATTGAAATTGAATAACCTGGGCATAATGGGAGTATTCGTTTTTCACTTTTACAGATAAATTTGTTTTACAAATGCTTTTATGTTTTTATTGTTTTAGACATTAACAGAGGCAATTCTCATTTGTTGACTTTCGCCTAAAAAAAGCCCTAGTATTGAAACTGATTATAGTAGTGCATCTTATTCAAATTTGATCTTTCTGTAGACTGCAAAACACGTTTCCTGGATTAGTTTTTGCATGGTGTGCTGATTCTCCTGCGTGTCAAATAGATTAACCGGTCTCATTTCTCCCAAGTGCAAATAAAGCACTGTTGGGACAGGAGGTCTCCTGCATGTCTCTGGAGAGAGTGCTTCCCCTGCCTTATGCTAATCTCCGAGCAAGTCACTCAAAAGCTACTGTATGGTTTCTAGATCCCTACCTCAGTGAGCATGACAATAATACATGTCCACTGATGGTCTCCCTGTTTACATGGATTGAGACCCTAGAGCTTGGCTCTGAGGTCGAGGGGGCATGCCTAGTGCACCCCTATTTTTCAGAGAGTGGCTACTGCCCTCTCTATTAAGGCTGTGGTAGACTGACAGTGGTGGCAGCAATAAATCTACAGTCAGGAGGGGTGAGTCCCTAGGCACCCTCCTGGCCAAGTCTGTGCAGTCTGCCATGCAAGAGGTCCTGTTGCCATTGTCTACCTGATGTGTGTTTGAGAGCCCGTGGGTGTACTGGGGAAGAATGGTGATTTGAGCCAGTGTGAGGAATGCAAGCTGTTCTGCTGGACATCCCAGCTCCCACGTGCCCCTCCCTATTTCTTTGGAAAGGCCTGGTGGGCTGGGGTAGACACTCAGCTTATCTCGGTTTAGCTGCACTAACTCTGCGAAGAGGACCCTCCCCCACTGGTCAGGGCCTCCTGGGCTGGAGTTAATTAAAATTCCTGTTTAGGTAGTTACACAGCCTGATACCAGGAGGGGACCTGGTGCATGCTTTACCCATGCATTGAACACGCCGTGAATGGTTTGTGATTGAAGGTGTATTCAGGATGCAAAAGTAGCAGATCCTCTGATTGGATGAGCCTATCAATCAGAGGTGCTAAAGGTCTGGCCTGAGTGGTCAGCTGTTGTTCAAGACTGGTCTATGACTGAAGATTCGGCCACACCAGGTCCGTCTGAAGATAGCCAGGCACGACCTGCAGTGTGAAGGCAGGAGATAAGACTCTGTTAACTGCGTCCGGAACTAAGGCATCAGCAGCATGGGAAAAGACCAGCTGTCTCTGTGAGGCTTGGGGGAGCGTGCGCTTTTGACCAAGGAAATTATAGACCGCTCCTCCAGGTGTGGAAAGGAAGCTTATGGCACATCAACGGATTTGGTGTGGGAAGGAAGCTTGCGGCACATCAAGAAAAGCTGGTGGAAGGAAGCTTGCAGCACATCAAGAACAGCCAGAGAGGAAGAAGCTTGATTCTAGTCTTTGAAGGTGAGATCAAATCCCCTCTAAGCTCCTCCCGTGCGATGAGGGAGCCTGTACAAGCAGAAGCTGGGAATAGAGGCCAGCGAAACAGCCACCCACCGTTCTTTTTGTGATCTCTGAGGGTATCAGGGTGAACTGGCACTCTGTCCAGCCACTACCCTCCTACAGCTAGCCAGTGGCTACTGGACTAGTGGGACTCCAGTAAACTGTGCCAAGACATCAGGCACCTGTGATCAGATCCCTGACACCACTAGAGCGGTAACCTCACTCACGACGGGAGGGCACTTCTGTTGCTTTTGGTTGGGGGTTATGGGGCTGATCAAGAACATTTGACTTCACATCATATGCTGAAACTATATCCTTTTAATCCAAAGATTGGTATCAAGGCTCTAGTGAATGAGAGCAGCCCTGTGTAACATGATCTGTAATATGCAACACTTCCAAGATCTCAATCAGTTGCACGAGTGCTTTTGAAATTGCACTGGCTGCCAATTGAAGCCCATATTCAGTTAAAAGGTGCTGTGCATTGCGAACAAAATCCTGAGTCATCAAGCCCCCATTGGGCTATCAGGCCTGTTGAAGCCTTATTTGCCCTTGCGCGCTCCCGTTCCGCACACCATGGTTTGGTCTGTGTCCCTCGAGTGAGGAAAGCAAGGGCTGGTGGTCGCTCTTTGGCTTCTTGGTAGCCAAACTTTGGAATTCCCTTCCAGCTAGCATTCGAGCCACCCCCAATCTTCTGGCATTTCGGAAATCACTAAAAACATGGTTGTTCCCCACTCATTAATATTTGGTGCTTGTAAGTCTCCCTGTCTCTCTCTGCCGGTTTCTGGTTGCGCTGGGACGCCTCGTCGCTGAGGCAGCCATGCGCATTACAAATCCTGCATAATAATAATAATTAGTGTGTGTTTTCATGTTAACTGTGTTTTTATAGTGCTTGCCGTCTAGGCGCTATAATACTGTTTGGGGTCAGAACTCTGTCCCAGAGGGTTGAAGAGACATCTGGTTTTCACTGTTTATCCTAGTTTTATGTGTAGTATAATTATCTTGTGTGTATTAAAGTACTTTTCTTTTATAAAAAGTAAAACACTGACTGGACATTGAGTTTATCAGCTTAGTGGTACGGTTTACACTGTATTCTGAATGTCTAACCCCACCTCACCTCCTTGAGTAAGCCTTGGACTGCTCTGTCTCGCTACCCTGGGAGAGTCAAGTGCTGGAGAGGAGTACTTGGTTATCCAGTTTTGGGTCCACTAGTACTGAGGCCCCAGGACACCAGTGATGCGATTGGAACGCAGTTACCCCTGAGTGCCCTGGTGCCCAGGAAGTCGTGTCTAACAAGCACTCTAATAACAATGAGGATATTTATGCTTTTTATGTATTGTGTTTTTTTATAGTTGATTTATTATTTCCTTTTGCAGATGATTCTAATCCAGAACCTAAGTTGCGGCATGTAGAAACTGATGTCTTAATTCCCAAAATGATGAGAGAGAAGGCAAAGGAGCTGTGTTCCACACAAGTGCAAGGTAAACATGTCTGTTTAAGTCTCTTCTTTTCGTTATTAGCAAAAAATCTCTTATTTATACTGTTTCCCAGCTGAATTGCGGCATTTGTAACATGCCGAAATTTGCAATGACAAAATGCCTGGTTAATATTCATGTAGATTTTGGTGTGCAACGAATCAAACTGTGCCAATTATGCCCAATTTCAGAGGAGTAAACTTGTAATAGGTAAAATAATTGTTGCACCCTTTTCACAGCCACTCATTGCGAGGGCCTTAAAGTTAAGGGACATAAATACGGACTTAAAGAAAACATTTGATAATAGGAAAACTACAGTCAAAGCCACTAACTGATATTTAATATAAGCTCTTATTTTGGTCAACAACTTTATTTTCCACTTTCGGATTTTCAAATTTTTTATATTCTGTTACCTCTGCTTTGTAGTGAAAATGTAGACATTTCAGATTTAAAAAAAAAACATGTTTTTCTGGATTGTGTGCATAATTTTTTTATGTTCATATATTTAAGTTTTTTGTTTGTACTACTTCCACTTATTTTATTGCATTCGCATAACTACATGTGTGGTACTGCATCTCTTGCAATTGGAGGTGGAAGGTGTAGCTTAATAAATGATGATTGGTCCACCATATTGTGCAACATTTATTACAAACCTAAGGGCTTCTCTACATATTTGTTAATCACAGTGTTGGTATTGAAGGGACAGGAGCTCTATTTTATCAGTGATCACTTTAACTGAAGATTTGACACAAAAATCTAGATCTTCTGTCCATTAAATATTGCTTCTGTTGTATAGCATTTTAGGACCCTAGTGTAATTTTCCAGATTCATGCTCTTATATAGGTGTAAATCACCTTGTCCTTATACAGGCATAGAAATCATAACCATATTTAGACATAGCCCATGCAGTCCAAATACGGCCTGGCTACTTCCACTAGTTCCGAAAAGCCACAACGATTTCTTGGAAAACTCGCCTTCAGCAGTCAGGGACTTCCCCTTGCTTGAATATTGATGTGTCCAAGAACTTATGGAGTTTTCAAAGAACTGCAAGTCTTTGATGACGTTATTATGTCCAACTTTACGTCAAACTCTGCACCTTCAAGGTTTAAATATTCCCACACTTGCCCTAGCAAACACACAGTGGTTTGGAGCAGTTCGACTATCTACTTGCCCAACACAGCTCGCTGCAGCAAGTGCCGAAGGAAGCCGACACTCCCGCAGACGCACTGAGAGAGACGCTGTCTTTTCTCTTGCCGAGAAATCCAGCTCCATTGTTTCCAAGCTCCCCTTGCGGTGTTGGAAAATCGAGTCCTGAGACAGAGAGATACCAGACCTCCTTCAATCGAAACCAAGGTACGGAGCTGATTAGACCCTAAGAGAAATCTTGGATAGATTCTTGGCAAAAAATACTAAACCTTTGCTACACCTCACTTACTTCTTCTCTCGTACTAGACTTAGGTTAGGTACACCGGGGTAGGCGTATTTTAAAAGCAACAGTTGAGTACTTTTAATCATTGTTATTTATGTATGTATTTTATGGCTTAGAAACCATACCATTCTTTTACCGTATTATTTCATAATACTCTTCTTGCTGTACACATTATACTTTACAGCCAGTATTACGATTGTAGCAGTTCATTTCTTCTGCATGAGAAAGAAAACTGTTCAATAAATTACTTTTATTGAAAACGCCTGTCTCTCTATTTCTCTGCACCTCTGGTGAAACGAAGCATGCACGATTGACTGAGTAAAATATCTATCTATTGTTTCCACGACTCTGGAGATACGTTTTATCTTGGGGAGACAAAGTTGTCATGTTTATGCGGTTGTCGGAAACTAATCCCTTCTTGTTTATTCGAGAAAGTTTCTAGTGACCTCTGTGCTAGCTGGCACTGAGTCCTATGTTAATTCTATAGGATATATTATTCCAATGCGCAGAGCCTATTGAGAATATAGAAACTACACTACACTTCAAGTTGTGGTCAATTTTGAGCATTTCACATCTGTTAAGTATATATCTGCACAGAGCCAACTGATAACTAATTTAATCAATTCCTTATTCCCATTCAGACTACCTTGTCTGCTGTTGAGTAATACATTGCAAGCAATTACGACTGCACATAGGGTATTTGTCTCTAGCTAGTTTGTTAAAATCTTTTGCTAAAACAGAATTACACCTCTTCTGACTTATGAAAACTATAGTTAGAACAATTGCTGTAGATTCGTCCTAACTCCCCTTTGGTAATATTTTCTGTTTGATGTCTAGGATAGACTTTTGGATGCTTAAACCACTAAGTAGCCATAGGTTTCCTACAATTTTTATTTGTAATAATGGAATTTTTTTATTATAAAAATTAGACGCACTAACATGCCTGCTATTTTGACTAATTCCAAATCCAAACCAGGTCGTCCATGTGCCATGTTCACATGATCTGCTATTTGATATATTACCATGCAATCAGCCAAGCAAGGTCCTTCTCATACCAACCTGACCGAAGATTGGTATAAGATGGAGCTAAAGTGGTCCCCATGTCAGAGCTATCTATCTGTCGGTAGGTACCATTTTTTGACTCTTAAACATGTAGTCCTCCAGTCTGACTATAATAATGTGCATCAACTTAATGAGTGTTGTAATAGTATGCTTGGTATGCTTATATTAAACATTCTAATGTTAAAATCCCCTTGTCCAAGGAATTAGACTCATATAGGGTCTAGTTGAAAGTACCTAAAATGTAGTCTATATGCCTACTTCCTACTTCCAAGGGATGTCCTGAAACATGTTAAGACTGCCCCTTCAATCTTTGACACAGAAAGTTGGCTGACAAATTACAGCCAGAAAGGGTGAGCATCTTTAGAAAGAATTTCACTGACAGAGTCACAGCCAGCAATAATGGTACTGCCTAAAGCTGGTAAATTAACTTGTATTTTGAATGGAGCAGATACATCCATGGCTGGATTGGTCATGTTTAGACCTTAAAATTCATGAAGTGAAATTGATCCAGTCCTCCAGTAAAATATGTTATAGAGTAGGGAGAGGATTGCTAAGCAATTTAATACATTTTAAAGTGTCAGTTGTCTGTGTGCTTCATTGCATTAGTTTTTGATGATGAGAATCCTTGTCCTCCTCATGAGAAGGTTAAAATCTTTCTCTGATTTTTGAGCTCCGCCCATTTATATTACTCTTCTAAATAGCCTGCCATTCTTCTAAGTTTCATTTTTTTTGTTTACTACTTTAACAAAAAGATTGATGAATAACTTCGATCTTCCAAAGCATGTTCTCATAGGAGAACCTGCCTGGGTTGGTACGCCTCCTTTTTATCGAAAAGAACCTTCCAAGTGTCTGTCCGTCCGTCCCCCCCTTCCCTCCCCTCCTGCTCCCAGGCACAAGCTGTCCAACAAGGGGTTCCTCAGGGCTCGGCTTTGAGAACAACCCTATTTAACATTTACATTCAACCCTTAGCATCAGTTGAAGGGAGCATAGGATTAACTGTGGTATTTTATGCAGATGATACACAGTTGGTGGTGGCACGGTCAGATGACTCTGTGCAGGACGTGCTTAAGTTCAAGGAAGATCTAACAGCTATCGCAGACTGGATGACCGCCAATTGCCTCCAACTGAATGCTAGCAAATCTGAGATCTTGTTGGTGGGGAAAGATACTCAACTGCAGAGTGAGCGTTGGTGGCCATCCACTCTGGGCCGTCCGCCTGTTCCTAAACAGTCTGTCAAAAATCTGTGATCATGGGTAGATTTTGCTCTTACTTTTCAGGCCCAAACTAAAGCTGTAGCTCAGGCCTGTTTTGGGCTCCTACGTGGGCTTAACCCACTGTTGGCATTCTTTCACCCCACCATCCGACAGGTGATCGTCCAGGCTACTATACTATCCAGGCTGCACTATGCCAACTCCCTATACCTGGGGGCCAATAGAGCTGAGATTCTCCGCCTTCAAAGGGCACAAAATGCTGCAGTCCGGACACTCCTCGGCTTGCCGAGAACCTATCCTAAAACTGATGCTATCTGCAGACTGCATTGGTTGCCGGTGGCGAAACGTATTGAGTTTAAAACTCTCTGTATCGCCCATAGAATTCTGAATCTTCAATCCGCTGATATTCTAGCTAATGTCCTTACGCCCTACACCCTCACCCGCCAGCTGCGTTCTATGGGCCAGGACCTGGCGGTTGTCCCCTGGGTAAGGAGAGTCCGGGCAGGTGGGTGTTTTTTTCGCAGTCTTTGCTCCGAAGCTCTGGAACTCTCTTCCTGTGAGTATCAGAGGTATCCAAAACCATGTGCTATTTCATAAAGCCATTAAAATTCATCTCTTTCCTGCATAATCGGTTTCTCTGTGCAGCTCCTGTATTGCCTATAACAGTTTTCATTTTTAGCTCTGGGACGCCCCTTCACTGGGGGAGCTGTGCGCTCTATAAAATTTATAACATAACATAGATGTTAAAAAGACCAACTCATATACTTTTTACAAAATAACCATAAGAACTTGTGTGGTTCTAATTTGTGTAATGGATAAAAGATTAGCATCTACAACTATATGGGAAACGTGCATTAACAATCTCTAAGGCGTTTTGCAGTCTAAAAAAGACAAATTTAAATAGATGGATAGACAGATTTGAAAATGCTTAACCGTTATGCTACACTACAAAAGAGGCCCAATTGAGCGTCTATTCTTCCACTCTGGCTCTTGGATTTGAACAGATTAACCACCAACAGAATGTATTGCGATTTAGTCTCCTAGCATGTGTTCTGCTGACCAATCTCTTGACCACCTTTTTGTTACCTGGTGAATTTTTTTCACAAAACGTAACACTTTCCCATGCCTTACAGAGCTTTCAACATTTGAATGTTAAATATGTTTATGTAATCTTTTGTGAATTCAATTTTAGTATGAGCAAATATACACCCATTTGTTTTCTCGTGAACATCTGTTGAACAGAAGCAAAGTTGCAATCCCCTTCCCCCACCCTTGTCAGGAGTAAATGTACAATCTTTTTCCAGTGTGTGTAGAAATTGAAGAGAGGTTGTTGAATACTTTAACCTTTGTGTGTGGGTGTGCACAGATTCACAAGGCATTCCAACCCTGGAGCTACCGCTTCCCACCTACTTCCAGCCCCTGTATATACCTTTTTGCAAAGGTGCATAATCAAAGCCTTGCTAGAATCCACTCCTAGACATGAATCAAAGAGGCTAATATCATAGCTCTTGCATAATGAATGCACTGCCAGAATTTGTCACCTCACTGCATGGCTCCAAAATGGACGAATTGATTTTTATTATGGGACAAGTAGATTTCTGAAGCAACTAGTCCCTTGAACTAGCAGTTATTTCATGGAATTTCACACCCCTGAACCAGTGATGCAGCCCAGAAGTTTGTAGGGCTCTTCTCTCCAATTGCGCATTCCGGACAAACCCCTACCTATGTGACTTGTTTCTTCCACATAGGTTTTTGAGCTGAGTGTATGTGCTGCAGCAGACTAATGGTAAAAGACTGTACATAACTCTGTGGTTGGCCATTTCACCAGACTTCCATCCTGTTTCACCCCATGGTAGATTTCTAAACTAACTCTGGTGATCTCCACTGGTAAGAAAGAACTGAGCGGATATGTTCCAAGATCATAAATAATTATCCTTCCTATTATGCTCTAGTATGCAACATTTCCTGCAAAAAAGCAAGAAACTACAGGCAAGATGCTTGAGGCTCTCTCTCCACAAAATTACCCCATCCTAGTGGATGTTCTTAAGGCCCTATAAAGTGTTCACCCAGTAAGCTTTGATTCCCCCGCGCCCTTAAAGTAATGTCAATAAATCTGTTCATAGTGCCAGATAGACTACTAAAATTGTTCTTCCAGCAATTAGAGGCAAGAAGGATCCTTTCAAGTAACCCTCTGGTGTGAATTATCAAGCAGAGGCTCTTATGTCTCATTAAAAGTTTGGCTTTAGAAACTTTGAGGATGTCCTCGCAGAATTAGGCCTTATGGCCATACCTATTCCAGAAATACCCTTCTAGAACTCTGCACTGCAGAGTTGGGTCATCTGAGGCTAAACTCTGTCACTTAGCCTCTTTAACCTGTACATGTTTCCCTAGATCTCTTGATCAATGAGAGAGGTATTCATTGTCAGAGGTATTTAGGTGAAACCCATTTCCTAGTCCACTTAATCAACAACTCAAAGATCTTGATTTTAAATAAGAGCCTCCATATTCTTCTAGATCCTGTCTGACTCACCCAATTAGATATACCGTTATCACATGAATAAGTGGTGTGGAATCTACGAGTGCTCTTCCCCTCTCGGCTACTTTTCAACGTGCAGATTGTCTAATGTCAGATCAACAAACTATCACCAATGTACCCTATCAAAGATCTGCCAGCTGCTAATTATCCAACACTGCAGACTGCTAGCCCAAAGCAGTTGTAATTTCCAGACTACAATACTATCTACCTAAATATTCCATGCATTTATGCAGAAACCCCGGCAAGCTCAAAACAGAGCCACTTTGTTTTGAGAAAAAACACTTATCCACTTTGAGATCCCAACATTACTGGCACTCCACAGAGCACAAGATGCAACTCAGTTGCTTAGTTTGGAAAGCAACCAATTTAAAAGTTCCCAATTACTTATCAAGCTGCTACAAATTGCATCAATTTGCCAGTTCCTCAAGCTCCAGCACCAACCACCGGCTTGAAGGACTCTTCTTCAGATTTGGACGCAAATCACTAATATTATCTTGAGAAAAACTATGGAACAAGCTGCCCAAGGACCTGAGACTAATGTTATGTGTATTTGTATCCATCACCCACAAGGGTATCCTGGTGCTGAGCAGGTGTTTTTGCCTGGCACTGCCTGTAGTAGGTTGGATAATTGATAAATCCAGATCTTCAGCTGCTTGCGGAATTCAAGAAGAGAAGCATAGAGGAGGCGGCTCTGTGGAGTGAGAGGCCATTCCACGCTTTACGAGCAAATTAAGAGAACGCCGGTCCTCCTAATGTGGTTCTGTTAATGCTGATGTGGTTCTGTTAATGCTTGGGTTGTGTCGGAGTAGGAGTCCGGCGGAGTGGAGGTGTCTGGCTGGTTAATGGAACGTGACGCAAGTGTTCAGGTAGGTGGGCCTAAGTAGTATAGTGCCTTGACTTGGCGTGTGAGGAGTTTGAAAGGAGCACATTTGTGTATCTGATGTATTCTTTTTTGGCTTCAAGCAAGAAGACGAACGCTAGATTGAGAGATGAATTCATTTTAGCCAGAACAAATTTGCATGGACATCGAAATATTGCCATACCTTAATCAATGTATGAGAGCACCAATGCTTGGATCATGATCCTAAAATATTTTTTTAGTATGAAGTGTTTGATGGATTTGAGAATGTGTACTTATTAGATGCTACGTATGTAGCTCCTTTCTGTGCAGTTTGTCTAACAGCTTGAATATGATGATGATACCAGATGATTTTATCTGAGGAAATGACATAAGGGAGATTCCAAGAAGAATTCAGTCCTTCGGCCGTGTTTTGTTTCGGGGGAAGAGTTGTTGGTGTGAAGCAAGAGAAATTCTGCTTTCTCAGATGAAGCTTATAAGAGAAAATCTATCTAAGGTGTATCCATGCTCCAGTAAGTAATGAGATTACTCCTGGGTGCCCGCAGCTGGAAAAAAAGTGTCATCTGTGTTCGAATGAATAGCGACAGCATTGGCTTCAAGTTCATGTTGAAATAAGTTTGGGATTACATGGAATCTTAAGGTACTCTGTAAAATGAATGATTTCATTTTCACGAATTCCATTCTGTTCAAGAGTTATCTACTAATGACATTGTCTCGGACAACCATTCTAGGGTTATATTCAAGAAGGCAGATTGCTGTTGGAAGCGCTCTTTAAACGTTGCCCTTTAGCAGTTTGTTTTAGGCTTATATGTGACATCTCAAACGATCTGAAGTTTGGGCCTCTGCCATATTTAGAAGGTTATGTCAGACTTTTTGTTTAAAGAGTTAGTGAGCAATATACAGAGCTTGTTGCTAAAAGGATGGCTTTCTTCAGTAATGGAAGAATGGTGGTATAAGCACACCGAGCGTGAAACAAAATTTTGAATATTTTAGTTGATGTTCTGCATGCAGCCGGAGTATCGCTATCAGATCCACCAGCGTAAAGAAAATGAGAATAAGGATTGTTATCCCACTGGGAAACGTCCCACTACTGCTTCCAGAGGGAGTTTCATCCAATTTTGATCAGCAAAGGTTTTATATTGATTTTAATTGTGTTTCAACACAAGGAAGCTGTGAGCATAGTAAGATTCTTTCAAAATCGTCATGGTAATGAGTGGGTCAAATTCTTCTAGACCCAATGCATTTCTGTAAATTATTAAGCGAAAAGTGCAAGGGTAAGTGGGATGTTTCAAGTGTGTATCAGAACATTAATGAAACTGTGTGGAGTGTTTAATCAATCTGAAAATAAAACCGGCTGATCAGGTGGATTACATGCATTGAAAGGTAGAACGACTGGTGAAAAGAACTGTGAAACATGCCTCCAGACATTTAAAAATATGCTTGTAAGTTATGAAAAGTCTCACCAGTGAATTTGGCAATGAAGGGTGATCAGCGAATAAAGTATGGTTAAAAACCTTGTCTGTATGACAAATATCCCCAGTGATTCCCGATAGTGAAAGTGACAGAGATCCGATTCAGAAGATTGCGCTGCAGTGATCAGTTGAAAATAATAGTGGTAACGGATGGTGTGCCTCAGGGTGAGGAACAGAACATCCAAATGATGCTGTACTTTTTTGCTTATCAGCCTCTAGTTGCCAATTCACTGGCGAGACTTTTCATGACTCTGCAATCCCAGTCAGGGTTTCGCAGAAACCACAGCACCGAGACGGCCCTCATCGCCGCATCTGACGATATCAGGACCCTGCTGGACAACGGTGAGACCGCGGCCCTAATCCTCCTGGACCTCTCTGCCGCCTTCGACACTGTCTGCCACCGCACACTACACACACGCCTCCACGACGCAGGGATCCGAGACAAGGCCCTGGAATGGACCACCTCCTTCCTCTCCGGCAGACCCAGAGCGTCCGCCTCCACCCATTCCGATCCGAAGCCTCCAAGATTATCTGCGGCGTACCCCAGGGATCATCCCTCAGCCGACCCTGTTCAACATTTACATGGCCCCGCTTGCACAAGTCACCCGACAGCACGACCTCAACATAATCTCCTACGCCGACGACACTCAACTGATCCTCTCCCTCACCCCCTCACTGCCAAATCCAACCTCCACAAAGGAATGAAGGCCGTTGCCGACTGGATGAAGATCAGCCAACTGAATCTGAACACGGACAAGATGGAGGTCCTCATCCTCAGCTCCAACCCTTCAGCCTGGGACGACTCCTGGTGGCCCACGGCACTGGGGGCTGCCCCGACACCCACCGACCACGCACGCAACCTGGGAGTCATGCTTGACTCAACACTCTTCATGACCAAGCAAGTCAACGCAGTCTCCTCCTCCTGCTTCAACACCCTCCGCATGCTCCCCGCAAAATCTACAGGTGAATCCCGACAGATACAAGAAGAACAGTCACCCAGGCCCTCGTCCGTAGCAGACTCGACTATGGAAACGCCCTCTATGCCGGAGCCCCGGCCAAGCTCATCAAACGACTGCAACGCATTCAAAACGCCTCGGCACGCCTGATCTTCGACGTACCACGCCACAGCCATGTACCCCCCCCCCCACCTGAGAAACCTGCACTGGCTCCCCGTCAACAAGGGGATTTCCTTCAAGCTCCTCATACACGCACACAAGGCACTCCACAAGACCGGTCCAGCCTACCTCAACAGACAACTTTTCTTCTACATCCCCAACCACCAGCCCTGCTCCGCCGACCGCGCCCTCGCCACAGTCCCTCGCATCAGAAGAACAACCACCGGCGGCAGATCCTTCTCCCACCTCGCCGCTAAGACCTGGAACACCCTCCCACTGAGCCTATGACAGACCCAAGACTTGCTGACCTTCAGGAGGCTACTCAAGACCTTGCTGTTCGACCAGTAGCAGCTCCCCCACCCCCCTTTTTTTTCCCCCAGCGATTTGAGATCCTCACGGGTAAGTAGTGCGCTCTACAAGTTCTTGATTGATTGATTGATTGATTTAGATGGAATGGTTCCAAGCACGATGCGTAACAACATTTTTCAAGGCTTTGTAAAGTTCTTTTGTAGAGTTTCCTGCTTGGTTAACTTTTTGTGTTATATGGTGCTTTAATCTTCTTGTGGTAACTGCAGAGCATCACACTGTAAGCGTCTTTCTCTAGAAGGGATTTGGCTAAGCACCACCTTTGTTCCAGCGTTTGCAGTTTGATTTTTACAGGCACGAATTGTCTGAGTACCAAGGGGCTTGGACTCTGGCTGAAGTGGATGGCATTTTTTTAAAAGGTGCATACTGATCGAAAGTCAGTGTTAGAGAATCATGGTATATGGCTAAGACAGTGTTAATATCTGTGTGTAGAATGGTCACGGTGGGCATGAAGATCTCAGAAAGAGAGTCTGGCGAGACCTCCTTCCATTGTCGTCTTGCTCTGCTAACCTTTACTTTGCTTAGCAGGAACTTTATTTCTTGGAATTTGAAACTTGAACATGTGGTCAGACCACGTGATGGGTTGTATTATTATTATTATTATTATTATGTTGTATCGGATCACTTCTTACGTCTGTTGAATTGGTAAAAATGAGGTCAAGAGTGTGATCTTCTTTAGGTGTGGGTTCGTCATAATTTGTTTGAGCTCAATCATCTCATATCTCATATCTCATATCCGTTAGGAGTTGAGCCACACCTGTATCCTCAAAGTTTTCTCCTTGGAAATTAAAATCGCCCAAGGGCAAAAACTCTTTCGATGTCGAGACATGCAGCCCTATGTAGTCAATGAGTACATGGCTAAAGTCTTGTTTCGTGCCAGGTGGACCTTAGACCAGCACCACCTCCCAGCAGTCAGTGGTGGAGATTATGATTTTAAAAATGCATAGTTTCACCCAGTCCTCTAGTCAACCATCTCCACACATTTTGCCTTGGGCAGAACAATGTGAATGGTTCCCTAAATAATCTATAGCAAGAGACGCTATTCTGTCTCACCATCCATTTTTTCTTCTTTAACATCTCTCATCATTTCACTGTAACAGGCACAGTAGCTACACTCACTGTTCTTCCTTCCTCAAAGTTGGATAAAGCTATTGATGAAATCATAGATCTTACTTCCAAAATGGGATTGCTAGAAGATTAAAATTTCACCTGGATTGTCTGTGAAAAACAGCCACCACAAGTTGATGTATTAGGTTGTATCAACAGTATTCTGAAAATGTTCACGCTGCAGCTAGGATATTTTGTTTGTTATGTATTTATCAGTTGTTTCATGGCTACCTTGTGTCCTTCAGACAAAAATGTATGTACTCCACAACAACGTTAGAATCATAACCAAACTGTCTCCTATGTCTACTAATAGCTTCCTTGTATTTATTCCATACACTGAAACTGTTTGGTGGTGGTTCCATCTCTGGAAGATGATCAAATACTTTTTGTCCTACATCTCCCAGGCAGTACATCAAGGAACTTTCTTCCTTTTAACTTCATATTTTGAGCATCAACTGTGACTAAGTAGTTTCCAAAATTTCTTAACAAAGTTTTCCATTTGACAGATGTTTTACCTGGATTTTGTAAAAATGTGGCTGGTTTTGCTACTATTTGTTGTGAAGTCATGTTAACTGTATAATTGTTTCAGTCCCATATTGTTCTCAGTGTAAATGTACTCTGTTGCCTGTCAGCTATTATGCAATATACCACAGTAAAATCATCACCTACCACATAAGTCTACATCAAACGGGGAATAATATAAACGTTCAAAGGAAAACTAGGTAATCCCAAACAATCAATAAAAAGGCACACAATGTTCCTTATTTTATTTGCTGCACTGTACTTCGGCATGTGGTGACAGTTAAACAGAATGTCCATCTGACTACAACTGTAACATTCATTGATAGAGAAACTAGGTGACCCAATATGACTGCCATATGTCTCTTACCCTACGATTGTTGATTTCACTACTGTTACACCCAATTCAAGCACAGACGCCACAGGTATTCCAAACCTAAACACCTGGGCACAATAATTAGAACAACTACAGTAATCATTACCAATAATACATCATCATTAATATAAGGCAAGTATTAAACAAGACCAACATAACCACGATGCAACAGTCTAATAACAAGGTGTGCAGTCGCCCTTTCGTCCTTTATAGCCCCTCAAATGCATTAAAAGGAAGAGCCGGAAAAAGACCCTATTTTCACATTGCGAAGAATCCTATAATCCATGCAGGCCTCTGTATCACCATACACTCAACTCATCCATCATCAGAGAGGGACCTCTAGATGCTGCTAGGTTTTTTTCCGTGATGTTCAAAATATGTACAGTGACACTTTTTTTTCTTGTTTTGGTGGCAGCCCTGTCTGGTTGACTTCCAGTCTGTGGGAAGAACTGTGGCTTTGGCTGACCTATATAATATGAATGTAATGTTTTTCCTTTGTGTATGTTTAGGCGTATGCAAATGCACACCACTATCTTGTGGTTATTGCTGGTATCTCACTTAGTGGGTCCCGATTTTGTATAGCATTATCGGAGTCTGATCTCCATCTAGTGGCTTTAAGAAAAGAATATAGAATTCTCAAATTGGAACAAAATCAAAAAGAATGTAGATTACACACTCAAATCCGAATTAGAATTGGTTCAAAAAGTGATGCCATAATAAAATGTTGGAGATAATGAAACCTACTTGGAAGCACCCGCTCCACCATTTATACATGCAAACGTTACTATGATACAGAGTTACTGAGCAGTGTCTTGTAGGAAAGTGCCTCTTTTAACATGGTTAGCCCCCTTTTTTTGCCTGGTGAATGATGTGACTTCGAACAAAAGTGCACTGGGTCCCTGCTAACCAGGTTCTTCATGCCAGATCTCTTTCCTAAAACTGTACCGAGATTGGCACTACTTCAGCAATGCCTGTAAGTCCCTAGTAAATGGTACCCCTGGTACCTAGGGCATTGGTACTGAAGAGGGTTCACTAGGTCTGCAGCAATAAGTGTGCCACCCTCACCACGACCATGCAGACTGCCATTGCAGGCTGTGTGACTTGGTGCAGAGAAAACTAAAGAGTCGACATGGCACACATCCCTGTGTGCCACCCGTACTTACAGCCCTAAGGCACTGTGCACTCTATTCCTTGTGTAGACATATCTGCATGAGCAGATATGACCCGTCAATATCGAAGTCCATTCTTTGATATTGTAAGTGCACAGGGAAGCCATGGGGAGCACATGGGCTGGATACGTGCCATGTGTTCCCTAGCTCCATGGTGGCTTCACTGTACCCTAAGATGCAGTGTTGGGTTTATTAATTAAATGCACACAGGGGAAACCTTAGAGGCTCCCCAGAAAACCTACCAAACACTGGTGTGGTCTCTGACTAGTTTTAGCCAGCCTGCCACGACCAGACCTGTTTCTGACCTCATGGGGTGAGAGCCAGCACTCTCAGAGGCCAGGAACAAATACCTGCTCTGGGCGGAGGTGCTTCACACCTCCCCCAAGCCCGAATGGCATTCCAGGTCAGGAAGCTTCAAAGGGGATGCCGCCTTTGAAATGCAACCCAGGCATCTCTAGATAGTGAAGGATGCCAACCCCCCTGTCTTGCTCAACATATGGTGGGAGGACAGGGGGGAAATTAGTTAGATTAGGAGGTGTGACCACATTCAACCATCACCACCCCATACGCAGGCAATATGGACATTACTTTCTCAATTCCTCCATCTTGAGAATTAACCTTCTCAATTCCTCCATCTTGAGAATTAACCTATCAGGACTAGGGTACTGACCCTTCCCACAGGAAGTGGTCACTTAGAAAGTGTAGACACCTTAAAGGTAAGTAGCCTATTGTCACTCCCTTTAATACCCCTACATTTAGTATTTAGGTGGCATCCCTGGACCCTGAACTTAGATTTGACGGATACAAAGAAGACACGGACCAAGAAGAGCTGCTGAGCCGAGAACCAAAGACCTACTGCAGAACTTGGGTGAGAAACACTGACTGTTGCTCCCAGGACTCAACCATTGAGGTGTGCTGTCTCATCTGAAAGAAACAGGTTAGTATTAGATTCCTTACCTTAGAATATCCCCAGGCGTCAGTCTGGATCCGGAAACTTTTGCGTAGCAGTACCCCTGCGCGTCGGTAGGCGTCGTCTGCAGGCGTCCCCTGCGGCTCCGCGTCGTCGGCGTCGTGCGCCGTGATGACGTCGCTGGAGTATATAGACGCCGCCTCCGCGCGCTGACGTCAGTTCTTCTTTTTTCCGCGCCTGTTAGCGCAGATCCGAAGAGCAGTACTCCGGTCTTTTGACCAAGTGTTTGTAAAACTTAATCTTTCTAAGGTGCCGGTAGGATGCCTGGGTTTAAGAGCTGCGACGAGTGCGACCGCATGATGTCGGTCACCGACCACCATCGACTCTGCCTCCGGTGTCTGGGCGCGGACCACGACGTGGAGTCCTGCGTCGACTGTCGGGCCTTGACTGGAAAAGCTAGGCGGGAGCGGTCCCGCAAGCTTCTCGAGCTCCGAGTGTCGGCCCCGCGTCGAGAGCGGTCCCGGTCCGGTCGGAGGTCGAGGGAGCGGTCGAGGGAACGATCGCGGAGCCGCCATGGGCGCTCCGGGAGTCGCCACCATTCCTCCGGTTCGTCAGGTAAGCACAAGAAGTCGGGGCGTCGCCATCGCACCCCCGACTCCCCCCGACGCCCGCGTGATGCGGCCGGGGGCTCGGGTGGCCCCACCCCCGCGGGCCCGCGTGGGTCACCGACGCCGTCTACCCCATACCCGTCGGTCCCTGGGGAAGGCGCGTCGCGTGAGGAGATCGAGGCCTTCCTCATTGCTATGAGGGCGAGGTCTCCTCCGGCGGGGCCTACGGCGCCTGCGGGGCCGTCGGTCCCGTCTGGGGGCCCGAGCGGTTCGGGTGCTTCTGCCCCGACGCCGCCGGTGGCTCCGGTCCCGGCGCCGCTGGGTCCCTCAGGTTCGTCGCCGGCTGGTCTCCCGGCCTCTCCGGCGTCGGTTCCTTTGGGCCAACCCGTGGTACCGCCTCCGCGTGGTGCAGCGACTCCGCCGTCGGCTCCGGCCGGCGTCGGGTCCCCGGCACCGACGCCGCGCGGCGCCACCCCCATTCCCTCCCCGACTCCGGACACGGAGTCGGACCGGCGTCGGCCGACGCCGGATCCGACGCCGATGGGGCCCGTTGACCCCGATGTCTATATCGTCGACCCAGAATATGGGTATGATGAGGATGAGTATGGTGAGGGTTGGGAGGGGTCTGAGGACCCTTTATCCCGTGCCTGCCAGTATGATGTGGACTGGGTAGGTGATCTGGGTGATGCCAGTGGCCTGGACGAGTCGCCCAACCCTGGGTTTGTCTCCCCGTCCCCTGTGGCGTCTGAGGCAGGTGCTGCCTATTCAGTGGTCCTGATGAGGGCTGCCAAGGCCTTACACCTTGAGCTCCCCGTCGCGAAGGTCAAACCGAACATTCTGACCGAAGTGTTTAAACCGCAGTCATGCCCCCAGGAGCCTCTGCTGCCGTTTAATGAGGCCCTGACGGATGTCCTTTTGGGCACCTGGTCCAGGCCCGCTTCCGGTGCACCGGTTGACCGGAATGTGGCAAGGCGTCACCGTCCATGCTCGGACGACCCTGCCTTTTTATCCACCCATCCCTCCCCGGAGAGTCTGGTGATCCAGGCCTCCACTTCGCAGTCCGCATTTCCGTCGGCTCCGCCCGATCGGGAATCAAAGCGGTATGACCAGTTTGGTAAAAAGGTCTTTTCCTCTTTGAGCGCTGGACTGCGGTCTTGTAATACCGCGTGCCTCTTGGGCCGCTACACCCACTCCCTGTGGGATTCGGTCGAAGAGTGTTTGCCGCAATGCCCCCAGGAAGTGCGGGACAAGCTCACCCGGGCCTTGGTTGAAGGCCGGGATGCGGCGCGGTACTCGATCCGTTGTGGTCTGGACACGACCGACTCCCTGGGACGGGCCATGTCCACGACGGTGGCGATTCGTCGCCATGCTTGGCTGAGATCTGCCAACTTTTCGCCAGACGTCCAAAATACACTCATGGACATGCCATTTGATGGCAGTCGCCTGTTTGGTGACAAAGCGGACCACGCGCTGGAGCGCTTCAAGGACTCCAGGGTCACGGCCAAGTCCTTGGGTCTTTCGACCCAGCAAAAAACAGTGAACAATGTTCCCTCGAGACCTATATAGTGAAAATAGTACCACTTCTATACTTATACTTTTGTTATTTTACACAATATACGGCAACATCAACTTTTTTTCATTTGTATTTTTTATTCTGATATTTTTTTATATAAATTTTTCTGAGTACAAAAGTCACATTTATCAATTTATCATTTATAACTTCTACGTTTCCTGAAAATCATTTAATCAAATACACAATAATTCATTTAAGACAATAAAAACATTTTTATCTACCGTGCAGAAAAAAAAACATACTTGAATACACCAATAAACATAACCATACACAAACTCACTCATTCATACTACATTCACTCCTTTTGCTGCGTCTGAGGGATCGCAGATATATACGCGATTTTTTTACGCAAGGTCGACGCGTTTCGGTGGTATAAAACCACCTTCCTCAGGACCTTCTGGCAGAAAAGACAGATACTCTTTGCACAAAAATAATCACTGCACGGTATAATATCCGCAATTTTTTGGAGTGGAGACCTGCTTCAGTCAGCTAGTCTCAACATAAACACACAAAGTTCTTGGGGCGAGCCATGCCTTAAAAACATCTATTCTTTAATCATATGTAGACCTCGGATTTTGTCTTTGGTTCTTCCTTTTTCTCAAGAAAAAGCCGAATTATTCTTTTTGTAGCTCTCGTGTCCACAAGATTCGGGGCTTCCTTTTGTAATTATTTTATTCTGATAGATGTATTGTATTAGCTTTTTGCGCGTTGTTGTACTTCCCGAGTCTGTTGGTATCTCCTCTTCACCTTCTATTATATCTATTATTTGGGATAGTATTTCTTTTAGGTTGCATACGTCTGTCCTGATTTTAAGTCGCAGTACTCAAAATCCCGATACCAAAGGTGTATCTTCATCACAACGCGCGGACCGAAGCGCCAGCAGACGGGTTCGTTTCGCCCCTTTCGTGGCCAAGGGAGGGGCGGTCCCACACGTGCTGCCAGCCACGCGCCGCAGAACGCTCCCCAGCGCGGTGGCGGCCGTGGTTTCCGCCGTGGTGGCGGTAGAGGCCAGCGGCGGGGTCAGTCCACGCCTCCCTCCGCTGCTGCTTCCAAGCCTTCCTAGTCCGAGCTTTCGGGCTCACGTGACGCCAGTGGGTGGCAGGGTTCGCCATCACCACTCCCGCTGGCGCGCGGTAACTTCGGACAGGTGGGTGCTGCAGCTCGTTCGAAGGGGCTATGCCCTCCCCTTCGAGTCCACTCCTCCAGCCATGCCACCGCAGAACCACCGTGTGTCGGGGGACCACTTGACACTTCTGCAAGAGGAAGTTACGGCCCTCTTGGCCAAGGGGGCCATCGAGCGCGTTCCTGGGCCAGAAGTAGGGTGTGGTTGCTACTCCCACTACTTTCTGGTACCCAAGAAGGACAAGGGAGGCCTGCGTCCTATCTTGGACCTGCGGAACGTCAACGGCTTCCTCCGGAAGGAGAAGTTCAAGATGTTGACTTTGGCTCAGGTCTTGGCTGCTCTAGACCCACAAGACTGGATGGTAGCGTTGGACTTGCAGGATGCGTATTTTCACATCCCCGTCCTGCCGGCCCACCGGCGTTACCTGCGGTTCACGGTAGGCCTCGAGCACTTTCAGTTTATCGTGCTCCCATTCGGCCTTACCAGCGCCCCACGGGTGTTCACGAAAGTGATGGCGGTGGTCGCAGCTCATCTGCGCCGGTTAGGGGTTTCAGTCTTCCCCTACCTCGACGACTGGTTGTTGAAGGCGGGCTCGCCCCAGACAGTCGTCCACCACCTTCAGACGACGGCAGACCTCCTGCACGAGCTGGGGTTTTCCATCAATGTGCCGAAATCACACCTGTGTCCCTCTCAAAAGCTCCTTTTCATCGGAGCGGTTCTCGACTCGGCGCAGTTTCGGGTTTATCCCCCGGAACGGCGGGTCCGGGATATTCAGGCTCTGATTCCCATCTTTCAGCCGTTATCCCGGGTTTCGGTCAGGTTGACGCTGCGGCTTCTGGGGCTGTTGGCCTCCTGCATCCTACTGGTGCATCACGCCAGGTGGCGGATGCCGGCTCTGCAGTGGGACCTGAAGTTTCAGTGGGCCCAGCATCAGGGCAACCTATCCGACCATGTCCTGATCTCGGAGGGCACTGCGAGACAGTTGCAGTGGTGGCTTACGGACCGCGATTGGGTCAGAGGCAGATCCCTCTCCCTTCCCCAACCGGAGCACGTGGTTGTGACGGACGCGTCCCTCCAGGGCTGGGGTGGCCACTTGGGAGAGGCGGAGATCAGAGGCATCTGGTCTCCGGCGGAGTCCCGGCTCCATATCAACATGTTGGAGCTACGGGCGATTCGCCTAGCACTGAAGGCATTCCTCCCCTTTGTCAACGGGAGTGTAGTGCAGGTGTTCACGGACAACACCACCGCCATGTGGTACTGCAACAAACAGGGCGGTGTGGGGTCGTGGACCCTTTGCCAGGAGGCTCTGCGTCTCTGGCAATGGCTGGAATGTCAGGGCGTGACTCTGACGGTTCAACACCTGGCAGGTTCTCTGAACGCCAGGGCGGACGAACTCAGCCGTCGGTGCTCGGTGGATCACGAATGGCGTCTGAACTCGGACGTGGCGAGAGGCCTCTTTCAGCAATGGGGAGAGCCTTGGTTAGATCTATTCGCCACAGAAGAGAACGCGCAATGTCATCAGTTCTGCGCGTTGGAGTTTCCAAGACGGCACTCGCTCGGCGACGCCTTTCGGCGCGAGTGGAGTTGCGGTCTGTTGTACGCCTTTCCGCCTATACCACTTCTGCCCAGAGTGCTGAAGAAGATCAGGCGCGACCGGGCCCAAGTTATCCTTGTGGCTCCGGACTGGGCTCGAAGGTACTGGTATCCCGAGCTACTCAGCATGACAGTCGGTCCCTCGATCCGCCTGCCCCTTCAGGAGGACCTTCTGTCGCAGCAGCAGGGGACGGTCCTCCACCCGAACCTGTCCAGTCTCCACCTCCATGCTTGGAGATTGAGCGGCGACAGTTGAGGCCATTTGACTTGCCTCCTGAAGTCTGTGATGTTATTCTGGCAGCCAGGCGTCCCTCCACAAAGTCGGTATACGCCTGCCGGTGGAACAGATTTGTGGCATGGTGCACAGCAAAGGCTGTGGATCCCCTTTTTGCCCCTCTGTCTGAGGTTCTCCTCTTCCTTCTTTCCCTTGCCCAGCAGGGCTCTGCTCTGGGCACTATCAAGGGCTATCTTTCTGCCCTTTCCGCCTTAAGGCTACCTGATCAGCCATCTTTATTCAAGTCCCCTATTGTATTACGATTCTTGAAAGGCATCACGCACATGTATCCACCTGCTCCGTTCGTGATGCCTCAGTGGGACTTGAACCTGGTTCTGACTTTCCTGATGTGTGCTCCCTTTGAGCCTCTTCATTCCTGTCCTCTCCGTCTTCTCACTTTAAAGACGGCCTTCCTGGTTGCCATCACCTCTGCCAGGAGAGTGAGTGAGCTCCAGGCCCTTTCTGTTAAACCTCCTTTCTTGTCTGTTCATCCTGACAAGGTGGTTCTTAGGACTAGACCTTCTTTCCTGCCCAAGGTAGTCTCTGCTTTTCACATTGGGCAGTCCATCACCTTGCCCTCCTTCTTCCCGCCTCCGCATCCTTCAAAGGATGAAGAGCGGCTCCATCGTCTGGACCCAAAACGTGCGCTTTCATTTTACATGGATCGCACACGCCAGTTCCGGGTGGATGACCAACTGTTTGTTGGCTACGTGGGTGAGAAGAGGGGAAGGGCGGTACAGAAACGAACCATCTCTCGGTGGGTCGTCCTGTGCATCAAAGCATGCTACTCTTTGGCTCGGAAGGAGCCTCCTGTTGGGCTGAGGGCCCATTCCACTCGGGCTACGGCGGCTACTACTGCCCTGGGCCGGGGAGTCCCTTTGCAGGACATTTGCCAGGCGGCTACGTGGGCCTCGCTGCACACCTTTGCGAGGCACTACTGCCTGGACAGTCAAGTCCGGAGGGATGGCTTCTTTGGCCGTTCGGTCCTCCAGGACTTTCTGGTGTAGGTTGTATTGGTTCGCAGACCCACCACCGGGGTTGGTATTGCTGGGGTATCTATTCTAAGGTAAGGAATCTAATACTAACCTGTTTCTTTCAGATGAACAAGTTACTTACCTTCGGTAACGATATATCTGTAAGAAACAGTAGTTAGTATTAGATTCCTTACCGCCCCACCCATCCTCCCCGTTCTGCGAACTGATACCTAGGGTTAAGGACATCCCTTTCAGGGCCCTAGTTTCAAATGGCACCAGTGTTAGTTCTCACATGGCTCTGCGTGTTCTGGCGCGGAAAAGCTGTGTGCAAAGAACTGACGTCAGCGCGCGGAGGCGGCGTCTATATACTCCAGCGACGTCATCACGGCGCACGACGCCGACGACGCGGAGCCGCAGGGGACGCCTGCAGACGACGCCTACCGACGCGCAGGGGTACTGCTACGCAAAAGTTTCCGGATCCAGACTGACGCCTGGGGATATTCTAAGGTAAGGAATCTAATACTAACTACTGTTTCTTACAGATATATCGTTACCGAAGGTAAGTAACTTGTTCGTCCTGCTGAGAACTCCCTTGGGCTAGAGGAACTACTTCCCTGCGGTCCGCAGGCACCGAACTCGCAGAGTCTAGTTTGCTGACTTGCTGCTCGCTGGCGGCTCCGACGCAGCATCAAATCAAGAAGAGGTACATCAGCTCCGGAGGGTCACATCTGTCTCCCTACCAAGTGTGAAGACACCAAAACTTACCCGGGGATCCGGAACCCCTGCAACCTACAGCAAGATGAAGAATCCAATACAGACTCCAGCTGCCCAGGAAGCAAGCACCCGTTGAGGGACCTCGAGACCCCTGAGATCCACTTTGTAACTGGCCCCTGCAACCTGTCTGCCCCTGACGGCGAAGACGTCTTGATGTAGGACGCCCGGCTGACCTATCTGCTCGGCACCCAGCCTTGATGCCGACGAGCCACCAGTGCTCCTGTGGTCCTGAGGCCCTTGCAACCCGCTTCCTTGAGTGGGACCCCTCTCTTACCTTTAAGTCCCCTTAAGCAATGCGTTTTTTCGAGGGCCCCTTCTCCTTAGAGCCTGCTAACAACTACCTCAGCACCCTGCTCCTGGACGAATCAGCCACGGTCCTGACAATCCACTGGTGGAACATTGGACCTGGCAGTGCTACTTAACTAAATCCAGAATGTAAACCTCGAGATCCAACTGTATGATTTTATATGCATTTTCCTATTTTCTCCCATAGACTGCTATGGTGCTCAATTGCGCACAAGTGTTATTTTGTGAACTTTGAAAATTCATATCTTAAAAAGTACTAACCTCAGAACAAAGTTCTTGGTCTGAAAGTTTATATAAAAATGGATGTTACTTTTATAAATTGGTCTCGGATTTATTCTTGACTGTGTGTCTCATTTATTGCCTCTGTAAGTACAACAAATGCTTAGCACTACCCTCTGATAACCTGCTCACCCACACTACCACTAGTATAGCGTTAGTATTATCTACATTTCCCTCACTGGACTCTCTGCACAGGGTACTTGGTTTTATTGCACTGTATAGAGAGCCAGCTTCCTACATATCTGCTTGAGAGTATCCTTATTAAAGTCTTCCACTAAATTAACTATTAACCCTCAAGTCCTGATATACAGACTTCATGCTTAAGGTGTATGACTAATGTTGTAACACTGAACTCTAGGCATCTGCCAACCCAATCTAATGCCCTGAAACCTCATGATACAAAGTAATGCTGCACTTTTCGGGCCAACTATAGAGTTACACAAAGTGAGAAGCTCAAATTATATTTCATTCAAATCCACCAGTCTCACTGAGAAGCAGAATAAACCCCAAGATGAGCTTCAGAAGATCCAGAGCACTTACACAGAAATCAATCAATCATGGCATTTGTAAAGCGCGCTACTCACCCGGGAGGGTTTCAAGGCGCTGGGGGAGAGGGGTATGTTACTGCTCGAACAACCAGGTCTTGAGCTGCTTCCTGAAGGTGAGATGGTCTTGGGTTTGCCGAAGGTGGGTGGGGAGGGAGTTCCAAGTCTTGGCTGCCAGGTAGGAGAAGGATCTACCTCCGGCGGTGGCTCTGCGGATGCGTGGCACGGTGGCGAGGGCGAGGCTGGTCGATCGTAGCTGGCGGGTGGGTGTGTAGAAGGTCATGCGGTCTTTGAGGTATTTGGGGCCCAGGTCGTGGAGAGCCTTGTGTGCGTGGGTGAGGAGTCTGAACGTGATTCTCTTGCTCACGGGGAGCCAGCGCAGGTCACTCAGGTGTCCGGTGATGTGGCTTTGTCGGGGGATGTCCAGGATGAGTCGTGCGGAGGCGTTCTGGATGCGTTGGAGTCTGTTTTGAAGTTTGGCTGTGGTTCCGGCGTAGAGGGTGTTCCCGTAGTCCAGTCGGCTGGTGACGAGTGCCTGAGTCATGGTCTTTCTGGTTTCTGAGGGGATCCATCTGAAGATCTTGCGGAGCATGCGCGGGGTGTTGAAGCATGATGAGGAAACGGCGTTGCCTTGTCTAGTCATCGAGAGGGAGGAGTCCAGGATGAAGCCCAGGTTGCGTGCGTGGTCCGTTGGCTTGGGAGCGGTGCCCAGGGCAGGGGGCCACCAGGAGTCGTCCCAGGCGGAGGGTGATGATCCCAGGATGAGGACTTCCGTCTTGTTTGAGTTCAGTTTCAAGCGGCTGTTCTTCATCCAGTCGGCGACGTCTTTCATCCCTTCGTGTAGGCTGGCTCTGGCGGTGGCGGGGTCGTTGGTGAGGGAGAGGATCAGTTGGGTGTCGTCGGCATAGGAGATGATGTTGAGGTTGTGTTGGCGTGCGATGGCTGCGAGGGGGCTCATGTAGACGGCTGAGTGAGGATCCCTGTGGTACGCTGCAGATGACTTCGGTGGCCTCGGATCTGAACGGGGGGAGGCGGACTCTCTGGGTTCTTCCGGCGAGGAACGAGATGATCCACTCCAGTGCTTTCTTTTGTATTCCGATGTTGCTGAGGCGCTGCACTAGGGTGCGGTGGCAGACCGTGTCGAACGCCGCAGAGAGGTTCAGGAGGATGAGGGCCGCTGTTTCCCCGTTGTCAATCAGGGCTCTGATGTCGTCGGTGGCTGCGATCAGGGTGGTCTCGGTGCTGTGTTTGGCCCGAAACCCAGACTGCGAGGGTTCGAGGGATCTGTTCGTCTCGAGGAAGGCGGCAAGCTGTCTGTTGACGGTCTTCTCGATGACTTTGGCAGGAAAAGGAAGTAGCGAGATGGGACGGTAGTTCTTGAGATCGGTGGGGTCCGCCGTTGGTTTCTTCAGGAGGGCGGTGAGCTCGGCGTGCTTCCAGCTCTCCGGTAAGGTGGCGGTGTGGAAGGAGGTGTTGATGATGTCCCGGAGATGGGGTGCGATGATGGCGTCGGCTTTGTTGAAGATGTGGTGTGGGCAGGGGTCGGTTGGTGATCCGGAGTGGATGGAGTTCATCGTGCTGGTGGTGTCTTCGGTGCTGATCGGGGTCCAGTTGCAGAGGGTGGTGGTGGCGGCTGGTGGTAGGGTGCGTGGTCTGTGCGTCGAAGCTGTTGTGTATGTCGGTGATCTTGCGGTGGAAGAACAAGGCGAGTGAGTTGCAGAGGTCTTGCGAGGGAGTGATGTCGTTGTTCCCGGCGCTGGGGTCGGAGAACTCTTTGACGATGTTGAAGAGTTCCTTGCTGTCGTGGGCGTTGTTGTCCAGTCGTTCTTTGAGTGCCGTCTTCTTGGTGGCGCGGATCAGCTGATGGTGTTTGCGGGTGTCGCGCTTGAGGGCGGTCCTGTTGTCTGTGGTCTGGTCGAGCCGCCAGGCTTTCTCGAGGGTGCAGCAGTTCTTCTTGGAGTTCTTGAGTTCGTCGGTGAACCAGGGGGTTTTCTTGCTGCCGGGTTTGCTGGGAGGGTTCTTTAGTGGTGCGAGGTCATCGGCGCAGGCGGTCAGCCACTTGGTGAGGTTGTTGGCTGCTTCGTTGGGGTCTGTGGTGCTGGTGGGAGTGTTCTGGCTGAGGGAGGCGGTGAGCTGCTCGGCGGTGATCTTGCTCCAGCTCCGGCGGGGGACCTGTGGCGGGTGGTGGTGGGTCGTAGTCTTTCTGAAGCTGAAGTGGACGCAGTTGTGGTCAGTCCAGTTGAGTCCGGTGGAGTGGCTGAAGGAGAAATGCTTGCTGGATGAGAAGACGGGGTCAAGCGTGTGGCCGGCTTAGTGGGTGGGGGTGTTTACCAGTTGCTTGAGTCCGAATTTGGCGAGGTTGTCCAGCAGGGTGGTGGTGTTTCCGTCATTGTTGTTCTCCAGGTGGAAGTTGAGGTCCCCTAGGAGGATGTAGTCTGCGGAGGGAAGGGCGTGCGGGCTGATGAAGTCTGCGATGTCTTCGCTGAATTGTGTGCGTGGTCCCGGGGGTCGGTAGATGAGGGTGCCTCGGAGGGTGGTCTTGGGGTCGGTGTGTATCTGGAAGTGGAGGTCTTCGGCGGTGGTGAAGGTTTCGTCGGAGTTGGTCGAGATGCGGATGGTGTTCTTGTGTACGATGGCGATGCCTCCTCCCGTCTGGTTGACGCGGTCCCTCCGGGTGATCTTGTATCCGTCCGGGATGGCTATGGCGATGTCGGGTGCTGAGGAGGCGTTCATCCAGGTTTCAGTGAGGAAGGCGACGTCTGGTGCTGTTGCTTCGAGCAGGTTCCAGAGTTCCACGGCGTGCCTGTGGACGTAGCGGGTGTTGAGCAGGATGCACTTGAGGTGGTTGTTGCTGGTGTCTGGCTTGGCGGGGGCGGTGCAGGTCCGGAGGCAGGTGAATCGGCAGGCTTGGCAGGCGAAGGGTCCGTGGGTGCGTTTCGGGGTGGCTCGTTAGCAGGCGGGGTTCCGTCCGGCGTTGAGTGTGTTGAGGGTGGTGGGGTTGTAAGTCCGTCGTGTGGGCTGGCGTTCTCGGGGGCCAGGGATCCTGGCGCTGGGCGCGGACGGGCGCAGACGGGCTTGCCTTTGGCGCGCCTTCGTCGCACAATCTGCGCACCCGCTGCGCGGTCGCTCCGGGGGCGTCATAAGAGGGGAGGAGGGGTCAGCTGGGAGGCGGGAGGGAAGAATCCAATGGGTGTGGGGGAGCGGGGCCGCACGGGAGGCAGCGGCGGGAAAAAACGGGGCTGAGGAGCCCGGCGGGCGAAGCAACTCACTCGGGGGTACAAAATAGAAAATGGGGCAGGCAGGCACACGGGCACTCAGGCAGTTCAGGCGGGGGTACAGAAAAGAGAATGGGGCAGGCAGGCACACGGGCACTCAGGCAGTCCAGTCGGGGGTACAGAAAACGAATGGGGCAGGCAGCCACACGGGGGCACTCAGTCCAGGCGCAGGCAGTCCAGGCGGCGCTCGAGCAGGGTAGGAGAGCGCCGATCTGGAGGGGGAGCAGGAGGCAAGAAGATTGGCAGGCTGAGCAGCAGCGGTGGGGAAGTGACCTACCCGAGGCAGTAGAATGGTCAGTCATCTTAGGGCCCTGATCCAACACTACCACTATCACAGACCACCACACTCAGCGGAAAATGTCATCCACCCAAACCACGGGTATGCAGGAGGATGGAATGGACAACAGAACTGCCTACAATGATACCACTTTCACGCCTGCCATCTGCACCCAAGAGTCAGAGGTGTCACATAAAGAGTTAACGAGAGAAATGTAGAAAGGGGATGGGGTTAGTAAATGTGTTTGAGGTTTTGGAAACACACGTTATTACATATACTATCCTTAAAAGTAATTCGATTTTAAGAATGATTGTAATTTATTGCAATTATTTTCTAAAGATATACTGCCAACATGTATTTTGCTCCTTTATGGCGTGCAGACTTTGAGCCTTTGCAAGGTTCAAAAGATGTGCATACAGTAATGTAAGCATGAAGTTGAATAACCACTGGTTGTTATGTGTTATCTTTGTTTTTTCATGTTATACTTTCTGTTTCCAAGAACACACGTAGTGAGTTCTACGCTGTGGGGCACAGCACGCATGAAAAGAAATAAAAGAGAAGGGAGTACTTGTGAGTTGCTGTGGGCTGGTGCTAGTGATTAACCAGAGTAAAAGACTGGAAGTTGGATAATGAGCATGTAGACATGTTCCATACCTAAATGTATAGTTCACAGCTCAAAACATTGAGAGGTTATACTTAAAGCTCAGAGTAACCATTGTATAATGAGGTGCCAATGGATGCAGATGGATTTCGTTGAGTTATAAGTAGTCCGTCAGCAGGTTAAGAAATTCTAGATGAGAAGGTAGAGGTAAGAAGGGTGTGGGTGCCTTGGTGGCTGCCTGCAGATGAGTGAGTGAGTTGTTTTGTTGTCTTTTGACAGGAAAAGTGAGAATAAGGAGGAAATGTAGGTCTCGCAGACACTAGGTATTTATCTACCAAGACCAGCGATTGGTGCGGTATTCATGTTTCATGGCTATAGGTTTGGGCAAGCTGACGCTTGAAGGGTAATGAATTTTGTCCGTGGAGGGCATTATTGAGTGACAGTCATATTCTAGTAGGAGGGAGGTACAAGACAGATTTACTCTTTGGGGAATATCAGATTTTTTGCTGTTACACAACGATTTGGTAATAGTGTTACCACAACCAGTAATCATGACATTATCACACATATATAGATAAATGTGCAAGCGCTGTTCCTGTCTGTATTTCCCAAAATATTAGTGTAAAGTTAGCACCAGCTTTTTGCGTATATTCTGTTCTGAATAGGCACAGAATGCAGTATTTTTCTATAAGTGCATAGTTATGTTGAATCCACTGAAAACCACTTTCCACAAATGTCACCGCATTTTGTAAAAGCTTTCAACAAATACTAAATAAGCCACAATGTAGAATATCCATGAATGTCAAAATACACCAAATATTAGTGTATAAGTATTTAAGTTTGTTTTCCGTAATAATAGCCTAACTGTGTAAGGTAAACTTACCCTCTTAGGTCTGGCTTGAGAGTACAGCTGCCTGGGTGGCTTATTATCTATTACTAGTTCTTTAGAATATGCATAGAGTGTGCTTTGGCTTGACTCTACCCAGAGCACTATTGCTATTTTCACCTCATGCTATCAGCCGTCAATGTATTATTCCGCCTACCAGGAATTGCTTCCATTAGAATGCATGAGGGACTATTCTAAATCTGAAAATAAACTCAACTATTCTGTTTGGCACAGTCAGTTATTTTCTCCTATATGCACTCTATGCAGAAAGCTGTATTTGTTACTTTTTTGGCAAGCCAGTAAGGCACACTTTAATGTGATAAACAATATTTCTACTAAGAATGCATGCAAACAGCTTTTGAGAGTGCCTGTGTTTACATTTGGTAGTACATTAGTGTCATGCCTATTGGCTTTGATAATACTTGTTGTTCACCCGAATCCTGATGAAATAAATGCCATTAGGTACTCGCTGTCGAGCTCTTTCATCTTTTAACAGCCACCTCTTCACTTTGCCGATGCTTATCGATTTCATGTGTATGGCCACCTAGAGGCTCGGGCAATGTGGGTTCATTGATGCTTCTAAAGCTGCCATGTGGGTGAGCCACTCCTGGCTCTCTAGTTTATTATATGTAGTGGTTTCACTTTAGTATTTGTCCCACAGGCTCCATCTCTTTATGTAGATTGTTTTGACTGCGGACTCGGTAAATGGGTAACTAAGCAAGCTTTACTACATGTACTGGGAATAAATAAGCCTTATCCTATAGTTTTGGATAGATTTGTCTTCCTCAGTATAGATCTCTTCGGAGTAAAGTCTAAAATGCTGAAGCGAGCACCTTCAAGGATGAAATAACTTGACGAAGATGTTTTAAGCTGTGCGGATTGGTGGACCTGTTTTTCGTGCCTTTGACGCCTATCTAAAATCAGATATAGGGTTAACTGGAGAAGATGGTAGCATCTCTGGCCAGGCTTAGAGGCAGTCCACTTGTGAAATGAAAACCATGCAGCTTCTATTGACTAATTTAAATCTGCAGATTACTAATGTGGGCCTCTATTTTAATCTCATTTAAAAAGAAAAACAATCTTTTAGCAGAAGTTGGAAGTGCAGGGACGGAAAATTTGAACTTTTTTGACCAATAATTAGCTTCCTTTGGATCCTGACTTCTGTCTAGGCGTTCAATTTACAAATGTATTCGCATTATCCGACAGTGGAGCACTGGCCCCAATTGCGACTATTAATTCATGTGGTTTGAATAATGGCAAAAAAAAAAAAAGTTTAGAAGGGTTCCCGTTCCTTCTACTGCAATCTTAGATCGAAGTCAACCAACAGGTAAAAATGATTCCAGAACAGAGTATGGGGGTCTCAGAATTGTTTCAACAATACTTACAAATTACGAATGTCTTGAAGAAAAGGCTCATGTTGACTCCTGTAGTTCATGTGGCCTATTCCAAACTGACTACTGCACTGCAGTCACTGTTATTTGCACATTGACCAATTGAATAGTTTCCTGCATGCGCTCATCCCGCTTGCCTTTCTACTAATCATCACAATTTCTTATACCTACAATAAGTTAAAATAGACTCCATTTGAAGTACAATGACATTTACCATTTCACTGGTTTCTGGTTGTTTTAAAGTGGTAAATTAGTAGTTACCTTGTAACATTTTTTAAGCATTTACTACATTGATGGTGGTTCCAAAAATCACAGTGACCGGGTTAATAACTACTTTGCAGCCGATAGTGATAAGTGAATGACTTCCATGGATATAGCCAACACAACTAAACAAATCTTAGATTATTTTAACACTTTTGAGCAATTCAGAGTTGGAAGATTGCATGAATCGATGAAACCACGAACTTTTGGAATCCTGTTTACTTGTTTTGCAAATCCTTACAGTGCTCTTCAGTACACTGCACTGACCTTAATTGACGATTTAACCGAACATGTTTTTTTACTTACAAAGGATCTATTTTTCATTTTCTTCTTTGATGTCTCCCTACAAACAAGGAGTTTGCTGTTCTACGGGTAGCAAGCCCTTTTCCTAATTTGTACTGAGCAGTTTTCCAGAACCATCCATATGAAACCTTGATGTCTCTGTGCCGTGAAGCGCACATCTTGGGTTTAGGAGGCTTCATTTAGCGTTCCAGGCAAAGGTGTGGGCAGCCCTTTCCCTGAGGACCTTGGCAGTGTGACAGAAAAGCAGATGGCGGCCATGTGAACGCAAAGCTTCCTTGGTTAAGTAAGACCGCTTGTGGATTCCATTACCAGGTTGGACGCGTAGCCCGAGGTGAGAAGAACCGACGCTCCCCCATTTATGTGTTGTCGTGAGAAATAAAAATCTACAATGTTTTGGGGTTGTCATTTCACCTTGGTTGATAGCATCCAGACATGGCTTGGCTTTGCCTCATGTATCCCAAATTAGGCGTCATGCCTAATCCCGCATAGTTTGCATACATTTCAATTTGGTGAAATGCAGTTAACTCGCAACGTATTGTCTGCTGTTCTTCAGATCAGTATTAATTAATGCTAATGCTGTCTCGAGCTGCCTCGTTGTCTACCATTGCCTTTTGATGAGTTCTTGAACATTGACACCTTCGTAAATGAGCCATGGGTCTTAAAGGAACACCGAAGCATCTATCTCCTCAACAAATGATCATTTGAGATCAGATGGGGGCACCTCCACAACCTGCAGCCCCCCAACAGCTGCCAGTAAATCCCACATTGAGAAAGCCGCAGGCCCCAAACTCTGGCATAGCCGCTCCATGCCTCCATTGATCCGCTCCTGGCCCCATGCGCCTAAGCCTGTCATCTCATTAGGGAAGGAAATGCTAACATGCTGGGATGTGTTCTGCGGCAAACACCTAGCTGCTCTGGCTGGTAATAGCCCTTCAAACAAAACATGTAAAGCATAATGTAGGAGGAAAGTTGTCTTTTTTTTCGTGTCACCTCAACCCAGCTGATCAGAAGAATTAGGTCAGGCTGCCGGCTGCACCATTACAACCACACGGATTTTTTTCCCTTCAAGGCACTGGAACAGCTTTCAGGGGGGACAAAAGAGGAATGAAATCACTTTCAATGAAAGAAAGAAGCTCTCATTAGAGCCACCAACAGCCGGTATTGACAGCCATACTTGCTATTAACGAGCAGCATTTAACTAAGAGTTTGCCTGTTGGAGCCCTGGACTTGATCTAATTTGCTGGCATTAATTAGTTTCCTTAGAGCGCAGACACTTGGAGCTCACAGCTTTAGATTGCGGAGGGCTAATGAGGAGGGCGCATTGAACAGGACGGGGTGAGGCATTAACCTGCAGCCGGGACCAGCTGGGGCTCCGGTGAAGGCCTCGCTCCGAATGGCACCTATTCACGGGCGGGGGCCCTAATGAATATCAATGTCTGCGCGGGGGCCACATTTTTCTGTTGCCTGGTTTATAAGCTAATCATTAACACACACACTCATCTTCACCAGTGCCCAAAGTAATGGACGTGCAAGGAGCGCGCACCACGAGGCTGACGCACGGGTGCGTCCTGCGTAGAGTGAGGTTCCACTTCCTTTCAGGGGGGGCCTCCATTTCTGCTCCCCAAAAGCCTGTGTTTCGATGCACCCCTCCCCGTGTCTTCTTCCAGTCCTTGTTTCCTAACCACAGGTGACCGCTTAACTCGTTAAATCCGTGAGTTTAAGTAATTCTGCGCCCTGGGAGTTGTCACCCCTGCGTGAACAGTGGTAATCAATAGACTGATTACGCGAGCGGTCTGTCCCAGTTTTAACAATTAAAGAAGGCGAGGAGCCGAGAGCCTGGTGCTAGAATGTGTTTTCTCTGCTCACCCCACTGCAGACGTACAATAACGGGGGGCCCTTTATTTGAGGCTCTATGGGCCCCTCAGTGGATCACCGTCCCAAAACCTGGTTCATGTCTGCATTAACCCGCTGGTCACGAGATGCCGAATTGTCTCTCTCTCTATGGGATTGTTAGGAAAAATGGTTTGCAAAGAAAGTCCATTTACATGATAACATTTTTTATATTTTGGTATACCTTTGGTACAGACTGAGTTGTTTTAAACGGGGCTGTAAAAGACACACGATTGATGGACGGAATGCAGAACAAATCAAAACAGTCACCCCAGTCAAGAGATGTGGGTTAAATCCATCATTCTTTTACTCACCATTCCACCCCAGTTTAGACATGGCCATATGCAAATCAGTCTTGACCCTGTGCCTCATGGGAACAGTCCAGCCCAAACTGCCAAGCAGGGTCCTCCCTGACCGGAAACAAGCATCCTAGGACCGGTTTCTGGGTTTCACCCCTCTTCAGCCAGGATAGCTTGATTCCAGTGGCACAGTGAGCCCAGGACCCGCGTCTGGGCATACCTGGCGCACTTAGGGCGAGAAAGCAAAAGACACACAAATGAATGGGGCTGTGGCACAAAGACGGTTTGTATAGAAAGTGGCGGTTAACAAGAGACAACCGAAGCCACCAGAAGAATCCTGCCTCAGAAGGCCTACCCATGTATCTCAGTGGCCTGACATCCCTGGGAGCGTCGACAAGTGCACCTGAGTGGCAGAATCCACCCGGCATTTCCGGTGCTGCTTTAATGCTCGAGAAAAAGCACTATTCATGGCCAGGAGAGGGCGCCCTTGCTGCTATTTAAGCCCCTGTGTGAAGCAGGGCCACGCAGAGGATGTGGAAACATGTGGTGGAGGTGCAGGAGCATGGGGGCAGGTTCAGCCCAGCACTGGCCCAAAGCTCTGCATCCATTGAGTCCAATGCTTTTATTTATTCAAGTTTTATATAGCACTGGCTAGACCCGGAGGTATCCGAGCGCTTTACTTAAGGTTCCACAAATTACAAAATTACATCAACTACAAGTTACATCAGTTACAAGAAAACATTTCAAGAGCGTCGGAAGATGTAATAAGTGGAGCTTAGAAGGGTAAGGAGGTGGGGTAAGGTGTAGGAGGGAGAAAGAATGGAGATAGGATGGGTGGAGAGATGAAGGAGAGTCTTCCCAAAGTCCGGCTGGGTAGGTGACGGCTGAGGGGGAAGTCCACAGCCCATCTCCTCTATAGCAGGTAGCTCCACCGGGCATCAGTGAAGCGGCTTGGTCTCAATGAGAAAACAATTAGAGAGCAAAGGGGAGGGATAAATGGAGCATAAAGGAGAAAGTGGGTGGAGTAAAGGGTATGAGGGAGAGTACAACGGAGAGACGAAGTAAGGTCTGCCCAATGTCCGGCTGGGTAGGTGACGGCCGAAGGGGTAGCCCACAGCCCATCTCCTCTATAGCTATCAAGTAGCTCCACCGGGCATCGGCCAAAAAGCTAGGTCACCACGGTCAGAGGCAGGTTCATAGCTTCAGTATACCGAAGGGTAGATCGGATGGGGGATGTGTTCGATGTCTGGTCGAAGTCCGTTTTTTTCTCAGGAGTAGCACGACGTTGTAGGGAAAACTGTGGCAGTCATCTTGGGGTCAGGCAGTCCCAATGATTTTAACCCCTTCGACGCTAATGACGAGCCCAGCTCGTCATGGAGTTTCCATTGGTTTCAATGGAAATTGCATTGAAGATCCAAAATAGCCTTAGCATCCAAGTGGTTAAACCAGTGATCTTGTAATTGAGACGGAATTGTTGAGGCAAGGGCCAGTGATATCTACAGAAGCACACATAAGCTATCTATCCATGAGCAGGAAGACATGCTGCAGGAGTATGGGGGCAGGTTCAGCCCAGCACTGGCCCCAAAGCTCTTCATCCATTGACTCCATTGTTGATGCAAGGGCCCGTGATCTCCACAGAAGCACACATAGGCTGTCTATCCGTGATTGCGAAGACATGCCGGAGGAGCACCTGGACAGGTTCAACACAGCACTATCCCCAAAGCTGTGCTTTCATTCAGTTCATTGTTGAGGCTTGAATCGATGGCCTGCGATAGCTACAGAATCTGACCACCATTCAGGCCATCCATCAGCAGGGAGACCTGCTTCAGGAGCACGTGGGCAGAATCAGCACATTACCAGCTCCAGTCCAATGTTGAGGCAAGGGCCAGTGATCGCCACAGAAGCACACAAAGGCTATCTATCCGTGAATGGGAAGATATGCTGCAGGGGCATGTGTGAGGTTCGTCAGAGGCAGATTGCAGTCAACAGAGAAGACGCTGCCGCGACCTGATGCGGAGCCCCCGACTTTTGAAGTGTTCGAGTTGGAATGGGGCACAGCAGGGGAACTTGAGGGACCAGCGTCCCCGGCCCGGAGGCCCACTGGGGTGTTATTGAACTTTTATCAGATGCGGCTTCAACGTAACCCACTGGTTTAATAAGCGGCTCTGGGATTGAAAAACTACAGGTACCAGCATGCAGACAGGGAACCCAGGTGTGGGTCATTAAAGTCAGCGCATGCGCTATAAGTACCTGAGAGAGCAAAGACTGTTGACTGCAATCTGCCTCTGACGAAGGAGCGCCAAGCTCTGAAACGCGTACCTTCTCGCCTCAGGGCAAAAAAAAATAAAAAAAAAATATATATATATATATATATTCACTGAAAAAACCATGGGTTATAGACCATATATAGTTAGGAATTAGCATTTAGAAAACCTTTTTTTACTCACACAAAACCATTGAAATTCCATATATAGTTAGTTGCACTAACTATATATCGTGCACCCGCAATCCACTGCTGATGATGTCACATATTACATCATTCATGACATGGTCAGTGACATCACTGATGACATCACTGATGACATCTCAAATGACATCACTGATGACATCACTGATAACAACATCCAGTGATTTTTTGTTTCTATAAAGTTTAAATATGTCTTACATATTGAAGAATGAGTGGATGTGTAAGTGTCTGGACGAAGGATTTAGTAGGTGCATGACTGACTGTATGAGTGAGTGATTAAATGTGTCTCACTGACTGCATGGGTTAGTGACTAAACTGTCTTAATTTGTGCATCATTATGTCTGTTGTTCTGTAAACTGCTGCATGTGTTGATCAGTAGCTATATGAGTAACTATATGGGTTATTGATTGATTGCCCAAGTATTTGTATGGGAGACTGAGTGTGTGTGTGGCTAGCTGGGAGGTGTGTGACTCTGTGCAGATCAATCTGTACTTGTATCAATGATTGTATAAGAAGGTAAGTATGTGTTAGTATATGTTTGAAAATGTAAGGTGCTCTATGTTTAACTGTATAGACAAGAAAATGGAAGTGTCATTGATTCTTTACAGGACTGACTAGGTGTGTGAGTAACTCCATGGATGAGTGGCAGACTGTGAGTGTCTGTATAGGTGTATGAGTGCATATGATAGTGTTGTAAAGATGAGTGATTGTATGTATGAATGATTGTATGGGTGAATGAGTGAAGGTGTGTGTAGACGTAGCAATCAGTGAGTGCGTATGTAGTAACTAGTATTGGTGTGTCAATGGTTTCAAAAATTATACTCTCTTTTTAACACTGGGTGAAACAGAGGTTATATTAAAATGTGAGGAGATGCATTGTATTGTCACATGAATGATATCATCAGTGATGTGGTCATTGATGTCAAATGAGATGTCATCAGTGATGTCATCAGTGATGTCATTTGAGATGTCATCAGTGATGTCATCAGTGATGTCACTGACCATGTCATGAATGATGTAATATGTGACATCATCAGCAGTGGATTGCGGGTGCACGATATATAGTTAGTGCAACTAACTATATATGGAATTTCAATGGTTTTGTGTGAGTAAAATAAGGTTTTCTAAATGCTAATTCCTAACTATATATGGTCTATAACCTATGGTTTTTTCAGTGAATTTTCAAGGTTTTGTAAATGCTAATTCCTAACTATATATGGTCTATAACCTATGGTTTTTTCTGTGAATTTCATTGGTTTTTTAACAGCTAATATCTGTAGCTGTAAAATGTATTCTTCTTTAAATCCAAAAATATATTTTATATGTTTATGAATAATTTTTTTTTAAAATATTTTTTTTTCTTCGTTCCCGCTTCGCGAATCGGGAAGCTTCCCGTTAGCTGACCTTGATGCCGCGAAATAGACCGCGAGCCGGTAAACGTTTCTTTACCGCAAGTGCCGCGTTAGAAAACAACATCGTGACGCCTCCCGTCCGCATGACGTTTCACGTTTTAGCGTGATACGTCATATGACGTGCTACGTTAGCGAACTGGTACGCGAAGCGAGTCGCAAAGCGCAGGTTTCTGGAAGCAAACCGGGAGGCCCTGCAAAGCGCTTAACGTAAACACAGCAAGTCATGTGACTTGGTAATAACACTTTTCATTGGTTCATTTCACTTTTGGTTTCCTAATGATGTAAGACTAGGTCATATAATCTAAAATGAACACTTTTGATTGGTTGAGAACTCTTGTTTTTCCCAAATGATGAAAATCCCTCCTTCTTTCCTCACTCTGACTTTCATCATTGTGAGAGAAAGACCCTTTGTGATCACTGAGCAATGGCTTCTTTAGTAGCTTCAGCTGGTGCTTCCCCACCACCTCCACCACATCCAAGGAAGAGTGGACCACCTGCTCAAGTTATAATTCAACAAGAAGAAGAAGAAGAGGAACAGGACGACGAGCACGAAGAGAGGCAGTTTTTGCCTGAGCAGCCCAGGACGTCTCACCGGAAAGAAAACTTCATTTGGCAATTTTTTAAAATTCCCAAAGGTCAGAAAAAAGTAAATGCAAGATACGTAACTTGCCTTATATGTCAAGATAGACTGTCCAGAGGAACCGAGAAAAAATACAGTTTCGGAAACTACACAATGCATCGCCATATGACTAGGTGGCATCCTAACAACTACAGTGCTGCACAGTTTCGGAACGACCTAGATAATCTCCCTATTATGGCCAGAAGATCTGTTGTACCGGAAGTAACGGGACCAGAGGGCAGGGAGATGGTGCCAAATATACAAATGAAATTTGGTGAAGTAAAACACACCTGCGTATTTTGCGATGGATTCATTTCCTACGGAGAAAAAAGCATCACTCTGATCAACAGAGCTATTGACTATCATATGCAAGTTTGTACGAAACGCCCAAAATAATAAATACTTCTTTTTTTGTTTTGTTGCTCCTGTTGAGCCCTTTACAATGAATCGTTTTCATTGCCCCCTCCAAGAAAAACCCAAAAAAATATAAAACTTCAGAAAAATTCAAAAAAAGTAAAAAAATGTTCCGAAAAATAATAAAAAAAATATAAAACAACAAAAACAATAAAAAAAAAAGTTCTTTTCAGAACTACCTCCCCGTTATTAAAAAATTGGTACAATATTTGGAACTGTGCCAACCTCTATTTCTCTTAGTTCGCTTCCCAGTTCGCTCGCCGGTACGCGAACTAGAAGCGAACCAAAAACAGTAAGTATAAGGGAAGGAAACAGACACTTATGTTAAAAGAAAGACAGCTATAGGGGAGTAAACTAGAGATACTATTACCCGTAATCCACTGCTGATGATGTCACATATTACATCATTCATGACATGCTCAGTGACATCATCAGCAGAGGATTGCGGGTTTTTTGGCAACGTGCCTTATCCACGGTTTAATAACGTTGCCTTTTGCTTTATATAAGTTTTCAAATTGTATGAAATATATACCAATAGGTCGTTATGAACCTTTAGGTAGTGCTTTTCTTCATGAGGTCTGGTCGCTTCCATACACATACAGATGTTTCAAAGATGATCAAGAAGTTTATCTGAATGGAGAGGAATGCACTGAGACGCCAGATCATTCACTAATGTGTAGGCACATACAGTTACACGGTTCATGCAACAAACACCGACCAAATATGGCTTGCGTGTTGCAAGGCACGCCAGTTCCTGCTATCATCCCCACGTTCAAGTTGTTGGAAAATGGTAGTTATTTGATGCTCAATAATGAAGATTGTTCTGAGTTAATTGAAAAGGGTCTGCACCTCTGTACGGGTGTTCGCTATGTGAAGCACGAAAGTTTCACGGGCCGAACTCAAGGCCACCTCTCTCTGAGACAAAAGAGCTCTTATTCTTGCCATGCCGTTGAAATCTGTCCCAAGGTTGGTATTTGTGGCCAGATTGAAAACTCCCTATGTTCATGTGTGGGAGGAAATAGAACATTTCTGCAGCAAATAACCCGTTCACTTACTGTTACGATAAAAGGAATACTTTTAATTCAGATTTGCCTTTCAATTTCAGCAAGATGGTTCCGACTATCTTTAACGCATCCTCCACAAAGACCCTGGCGCACTTTTTTAAAGTTGTTACCAGTGGTCTCGTGACTTCATTTGAGAAAATCTTTGGAGTCATCCCTGCTTCCTTTCATTCTATTTTCTCCACTCTGGTTCGTGGATTGGCATTTTTACTTGCATTACCAGCGGACGCTCTTGTGCTTTTTTACATTTTTAAATATGGATGTCCCTCCTATGCAACCTCCCACCCTGCAGCTGCTGACACTGTTCCGCAATCGCATGCTAGAATATTATGGCACAATGCCGTTGGCGATATTAAGCACGGCATATGGATTATCTTTTCGATTCTCCTACTTCACCTGTGTCCAGCCTGTATTTCACTGCCTGACCTGTGATTTCGATTGGGCCATTGATTTGTGTCTCTGCGGACCGGTTTCTCCTGACGTCGACTTTAATCAGCTGATGACTCCTATCATTACTCACGAGTTGGTTTGTCCTGGCGAAAGGATTATGGCTGTGGCATTGATGCATGGACTACTTGGTCCCTGGAATTTACTGGCGGCAGCACAGTCTTTCTTGGAACAGAGCTTTCTTGAAAACCCACCGAGCTGTCCTCTGATGGTGATAGAGGATCCGGTGCTGGGAGAGCACGTATGTTCTTTTCCGCTTTTAAATTGGATGGCTGAACTGTTTTCGGATGAAGACGGTGACTTCCTATTGGAGGCTGTTGCAGCTTATTTTGCATACACAGTTATGTCATAGACCTTTTTCATGTTTGATATGCTGAGTACTAGCATTTCATTGACAATTCATTGACTTATTTGTCAAGTTTTTATTATTTACCTTGCCTATTGGCTTAAGACTCGATAAAGTACTTGGCTGTTTTATTTTTCTTTAGCATAAAATTTTCCTAGTTTTTAATGCTTTACCTTGCGGACCGTCCACATATAAACTTGCAATCTGCTCTCATGAGATGGCACTTCTATTATCTTATTCAGTTCGTTTCCGGATCATGGGGAGGTGTCATCTAGGTCCTGGATATCTTTACACCGTGTTAAGTTAGCATGGGCTCATTACCGGTTTAAACGCCATTTTTCCTTTTTTGCAACTTCTGCACATGACACTTAGTTGTTGCTTTAGCTTTCCACCTAGTAGTTCATCGTGGTTTACATGAGAATAATATGTTATTGCTCTACTATCTGCTTTGCTTGTTAAACTATATCTGTACAGCGAGTGCTAAAGTTTCAAGAACAACACGATACAGAATTGTTATGAGGTCTGATCTCCACGACTTCATACTCATAACATAAGTGCAACTTCTGCCAATTCTGGGCATGAGGCGGGTTTTATATTGCTTTGCCGAACACACATACACAACAGTTGATGCGGTTCACATGAAGAGAGAGCTGGTGTATGCTGATGTGATTCCTTCAAATCTAAGACACTAAAGTATGGGCACGCCCTAAACCAACACAAAGAGACCTTCTTAGCAAATAATATAATATGTGTATTAGAGAGGGTGAGATATAAGCAGCCGCGGGCCGTGGAGGGAGTTACGGTGAGGCAGGGAGGCAGGGAGGCGGGGAGGGGGAGAAGCAGGGTGGAGCCCTCTCTACCTTGCCCCTCCCCCTCCCCGCCTCCCTGCCCCACCGTAACTCCCTCCACGGCCTGCGGCTGCTTATAAGTGTTGCTAACTCTTATTCATTTACAGCATGTTAACATACTGTCACCATTCGCTTTTTATGTACTAGTAACTATGCTGGTAATTTTGCTACTGATAATATGTGTACTTCTATTATCTAAGATACTACACCTGAGAAGACGGCATTAGTAAATAAACATTTCAAATACACATGTGTTCTTCTTAACTCCATGTTCTGGTTTCTAAGAAATATATAACGACCGACTGTTCATGAGTTCCACGTATCCTGAGGTACTATAAGTTCATATTCTGGATTGTCTAAACATTGAGAGTTTGTTATATCCAATGTGACACTGTACCTAGCTTGCTAAGGAGTTTTTGATTACTAACGTGAGTTTTGGGACACCCTAATTCGCCGAGGTTCCAATCCTCTGTCCACAGTTCTGTGTGAGAACAGAAACCCTGCGACAGGGGCACCCCCGACCCTTGCTGGAGCTTCATCACACTTGCGATACAACTCCAGCAATGCGCCACCTTTACGGCACAGATACATCACGCATCTGTGCTGTTTTTGCCCCATGATGCGCCGCATTGTAAATGCAGCACACCATAGGTGACGGAACAGCGGCACAGAATGACTAACACATCCCTGGTGATGCGCCAGTCATCATAAATGTATCCCTATGCTTCTTATCTTGTTAGAGATGAACCGCCATATGTATCATCAAAGTTTTTTGCATTTCCTAAATAGCGAACTTTAAGGAATAAATAGCGATTCTTTACCATTCCTAGTTTGCGATTAGCTATTTGCTAATTACAAATTACCCATTCATTTCCTTCATTTCCATAGGGCGGTTGGACTCACTTTTAGCTCGAACGGCTGAATGGATTTCCACGAAACTTGGCAAAATTGTAGGGACTGGTAGCCCGATGTGCCTTTGCTATGTCTCAAGATATATGCTCCAGTGGTTTTTACGAAAATTAACTTTGAAAAATATATATTGGGCTACATTGGCCTATATATATGTTGGAGCCCAAATGTAGCCCAATGTAGCCCAATGAAGCCCAATGTAGCTCAATGTAGCCCAAAGATGGCCGCCAGACACACAAAAAAACAAATGTAGCCCAAATATCAGCCAGATGTAGCCCAACTATAGCCCAGTGACAGAATGACCAATCAGCTTCGCAAACCTCCGTTACGCGAAGCGGAGCGCTGTTACAGATATATATCTTTTTTTGAACGTTAATTTCTCAAAATCCACTGGAGCACATATATTGAGACCTAGCAAAGGCACATCGGGCTACCAGTCCCTAATATTTTGCCAAGTTTCGTGCAAATCCATTCAGCCGTTCGATTATTATTATTATTATTTTTTTTTGCCCCGCGGGGCCCTTTTAAAACCTCCACATCAAACCTAGGGGGTCAGCGAGGATCTACTATGCCCCCTTATAGTTATTTCCCCCTTTGTTTTGACCTCCTCTTGTCTCTCGATCCTACCGAGAGACAAGATGGCGGCCGCTACGGACTTTTTGGAATGTTGACAGACGCCGGAGAAACCAATCAGCTTCGCTTCACAAAGCTCCGTTGCGCGTAAAGTACGCGTCCTGGGACGCTGCCAGGTCCGCTGTTACAGATATATATCTTTTTTTAAACGTTAATTTCTCAAAATCCACTGGAGCACATATATTGAGACCTACAAAAGGCACATCGGGCTACCAGTCCCTACAATTTTGCCAAGTTTCGTGCAAATCCATTCAGCCGTTCGGGCTAAAAGTGAGGCCAACCGCCCTATGGAAAACTCAATGTTAAAAACACGTTTTGGGACCCCCCTTTTTTCTCGGCCCCCCCTTGACGAACCCCCCCCAAATTTTCAAGGGCTGCTCAGAAACAAAATGTGCCATTTTCCTGAAGATTTCAGCCAATTCCGTCCACAAACGCCAAAGTTATTAGACATAGAATTTTCAAAAATCCCATAGAGAAAAAATCCTAACTATATATACCTACTGGCGACCGCCAGTAGGTAATATATATATATATATATATATATATCTCCAACCGATCTCTTTTGAAAAACCGGACACCGACACACAGGAGCACGATCTATATATATATTATATATGTAATATATATATTTATTCGGTCTTCCCAGGCTCATCTTAAGCTTTCTTTGGGACACAGGAAAGACCTATTTCAATATATAATTAGTCTGTTTGGCATAATGTTTTCATTTAGAAACTTCTAAAGCGCGCGATTGCCCTAAAGCATCTTCGTGCTAGCAGAATTATACGTCTAGCCTCATAGGACCCGGAACCCCCAGCATGTCCCCGCCCCAGCCCACAATACCCGGAACCCACATGTACATCAACAACAGAGATTTGCGTGGGTTAAAACGGCCATGTTTAATACACATACCACATAAACATGACAAAGGAAGTTCAAATGCATAATTAGCAAAACACAACACTTTAATATTGACATTCAAGATTGTAAAAACCCCCAGCACTAAGGGGGGGGGGGTATTCCTGAATCACATCTCCAAAGCTGAGCCTCCTGCGCAAGGTGCAACCCACCTGCACCCTTGAGTGGTGGGCCCCACCTTTGATCCTAGTCCGCCATTCCGGGGCCCACCCTCCGCCCACCAGGCTGCCCAGGAACCCAGGAGGCTCAATACCTGTCGCCCTAGCCTCCCCAGCCGGTGGTCACCTTTTCCCAGCAGAGAGCTTACCGTCTCCCCCCCTCAGTGCTGGCCTAGGGAGTACGCAGGGCGGACTCCCATCCATTCTGTGAGTAAATGTCACTGTTCGCAGGTCTCTTTTCCGCCACAATGGTGACCCAGGCCCTTAGATCTGTCACCCTCCCCACCTGCGTTCTGCACAAAAGACCATAGTCCCCTGATCCAGGTATCCGTGCCCAAGTCCGACAAATGCACTCCATCCTGATGGTACATTGCTTCCCCCGAGATCATCCTGTGTGGAATCAGACACAAGCGGCCCTTCTCTAAGCACAACTTGGCCAATTCCCCGTTGAGCCGCCTAACTGACACGTTCAGGGATCTAGCCCGCACTCCGGGGCTCCAGGTCCTGCGTGGGATCATGCAAGACCAGGCAATTCTGGCCAAAGGAAAGATACGCCCCAACCACGCAAACTCTGTCAACAGTGCTTCCTTGACCGCCAGGCGTCCCCGATCTACCATGTCGTTTCCTCCCAGGTGGATGGTGATAAAATCCGGGGTCCTCTGCCCTTCCTGATCTCTTATCTCCTCCACGAGCCGCTGCAGGTGCCGAATTCGCAAGCCCCCAACGCCCCGCCACAGGAATTCTGTCCCGCTTAAGCCCGCCAGCTTCTCGACTCGCCGCTGCTGCAACCGCACCGTGGCGCGCCGCACGAACGAGTGCCCCAGTACCCACACCACCTTTGCGGGCATACTACTGAATAGGAGAGAAATGGAAAAGTCAACACAAGCCTTGGCAAAAAATCATCATTTAGTCACAACAACTCAGGCCTTATGTACCTCCTGAAACAATTGGACGACCAGCGCCCGACCCTTTTCACCGTGTTGGATGGCAAGCCCGCCCCTGCCGCAAAGGTGGCGGCCCCAATCCTGAATGAGTGCGAGGAGTAACCCGAGGCCCCTAATCCTAACTCAGCTAAAGCCAACCCCAAGACCGCCTTAAATTGGTATTGGGAAAGACAATCGCCCTGTTCATGTATGAACAAGGCTGCCCCCCCCCCTGCTGGGCGCAGCGCCAAATATGCCCGCAACTGGGTGACTGGACAGGCAATAACGCCGGGTGCTGGGTTCAGCTGTATGGTAGCCCCCTTCCCTCCCTGATCAGTTTTGGACCTTCTCAGGGTCACTTCCAGGCCCCCCGGGGATAACTAGGTGTCCCTGAACTGCAGACCCCACCCCTGATCGGACCTAGATGACCCAACGAGTTCGCATAGCCTGAAGGCTCCATAAAAGGCCAATGTGAAGGCGGCCCCAAACAGCGTGCATTCAAAGTGTGAACTACAGACCTTGGGAAGGGATACTATGATGTTAGATAGGGTTGCAATATCCAGGGGCCTCCGGCAATCCCGTCTGGGCCCCTCCAACCTAGCCCAACCTGCCAGGGCCTTTCTCACCACAAAAGAGGCGCTGGGGTCGCGTTCCCCCGCTAATTTAGCAAAGAAACCTATTGCTGAAACATGGGCCCTTGCATACGACACCGCCCTGCCCTGGTCCCTTAGGAGTTGAAGGAAGCCATATATCGCTTCATGAGAAAACAATCCAGGAATACCGGCCCCCTGCACGAACAACCTGTAGGAATTGAAATGCTGTTGGTATGCTCTCCTAGTGCTATCGCTCAGTGAGGCACCTACCAGCCTCGCTAGCGCGGGGCTCCAATCGTCCACAGTGATGAAGGGAACCCTGTCATCTGCTCCTCTGCTTGCGGGTGGAATCTCCGGAAGTCCTGTAACTTGGAACGAGACAGAGCATCAGCAGCGTGATTGTCAACCCCAGGTATGTGTGCAGCCTTAAACGTTAAATTCAGTCTCAGACATTCCAACACCAAGTGTTTCAACAATCTCAAAACATGCCTACACGAGGCCCCTTGCCTGTTGATGGCTTCCACCACTGCCATGTTGTCAGACCAGAACACCACTGACTTATTCCTGAAGCGGTCGGCCCATATGGCTACTGCTACTACAATTGGGAAGAGTTCCAGGAAGGCTATATTCTTAGTCAAGCCAACATCATGCCACTCTGCTGGCCACTGCGCCCCGCACCAGGATGTACCCAGAATGGCCCCAAAGCCACAGCTGCCGGCCGAGTCTGTAAACAGGCCCAGTTCTGCGCCAGACACTTGCGGAGCAGGCCACACTACCCTTCCATTGAAGTCTTTCAGAAAATTGCGCCACACCATGAGATCCTCCTTAACCTCGGCCCTAAGGCGCACGCGGTGGTGCTTCTGAGACAGCCCGCCCATTGCCCTGGCAATTAACCTAGAGAAAGGGCGCCCCATGGGAATGATCCTAAGAGCAAAGTTGAGCTGACCCACCAGTACCTGTAACTGATGCAGAGTCACCTTAGGTTCCATCAGAGCTGCATCAATGGCCTGAGAGAAAGCCTGAACCTTGTCGAGAGGCAGCCTACACTCCCCCACCAATGTGTCAATCTCAATGCCTAGAAAGGACATGCATGTATCTGGGCCCACTGTCTTACCTGGTGCCAAGGGCACCCCAAACTCTTGAAACAAGGCCACTAGGTTCCCCAAGGCCCAGGAGCAAGCCTCTGAGGCGGCCGGACCCATAACCATGAAGTCATCCAGGTAGTGTACCACCTCCTCATAACCAGTCCTGTGTGTAAAAACCCACTGCAGCATGGAGCTGAAAGTCTCAAAGTACTTGCAAGAAACTGCACACCCCATCGGCATACACATGTCATAGTAGAATTGGTGGTTCAGCTGAAAACCCAAGAGATGATAATCCCCTGGGTGTACTGGTAACAGGCGAAAGGCTGATTCGATATCTGTCTTGGCCATGATAGCCCCAGGCCCTAAGTCCCTCAACTTCTGCAACGCAGCATCAAAGGAAGAGTAAGTCACTGAACACAGAGAGGGGTCAATGGCGTCATTAACTGATGCCCCCCTTGGTGCTGAGAGGTTGTGAATCATCCTAAACTGTCCTGGTTCTTTTTTAGGTACTACCCCTAGTGGAGAACATACATACCCTTCCAAAGGGGGGGAAGGGAAGGGGCCTGCCACCGGACCCAAAGCGCACTCCTTCTCCACTTTCTGTGCCACTACTGTGGGGTGCCTGCGCGCCGAAAGCAGATTATTACATTGACTGACTGGAGACACGCCCTGGGTCGGGATGCGAAACCCCTCTGAAAAATCTAAATAGAGTACCTTGGCTGCTGCCCTGTCCGGATACTGATTGAGCCAAAAGATCAGTTTCCCAATGTCCACAGGTGTGGGTAGCTTAAGGCTGCGGGGGCTTGATCTCCGTGCCTCCAGCCCCCCCCTGCTCCTTTGATTTCTTGATGCACTTAAACTCTGGATGGGAGGAGTGGCCACAGAAAGAACAGGCATGTCTAAATCTGAACTGCCCCGTGGGCCAGGTGCACATCTTCTTATTGAATGCCCAACACGTCCCCTTCTTTTCCCCTGGGCCCCCTTGTGACGTCCGAAAGGGCTGCTTGGTGTGCTGCTCCCTACTGTTAACACTCTCTCTAACCACACATTGACTTCCACTTGATCCCACCCTATGTTTGGGTTAGCCACCTTCGCCCACCTGAAGTCCCTATCATAATCCAACCAAGCTGTCCCGCCATGTGTGGCATGTGCCTTCAGGATCTTATTTGTATAAAACACCAAAGAAATTGCCAACTCGGGCTTCTTTTCCAACATCACTGTTGTAAATACGTGAAAGCCAAACAACCAATTAGTAAAGGACTCCTCCACCCTTGGTTTTCTATCCCTGAAGGACCCCTCCTTCCCTTCCTTCTCTTTGTACTCAACATCCCTCCTCTTGGGTCTGATTAGCGCGAATATGTCCACATATTCCCCTTTCCAGATTTTTTCTTTTATCTCACAGGGTACATGCGTAGCTTACAATCCTGGCTGAGACAACACATTACTTTGAACCCCCCTACCACAACAAATCCTTCAGGGGCCTTGGTTGCCCCGTCACCTGTCTTACCTCCCACGAGTGCTGTCGGCCCTGCCGCCGAGGGGGAATTCAGACCTGACGCCAAAGTGGCCCTGCCACGGGTTTCGACCAAGAGGGCTAACTGCTTTTGAATATTGCTTAGCGCGTCCTGCTCTGCAGACTTAGGGGGAACCCAAGGTGCCACTGCTGTACTACAGGGCATGGGACTGACTGTTGGTGCTGCCAACTGACCCACTAGGGTGGCCACTGTTGCCAAGTTGCCTGCTGTGGGATCCTGTGTACCCCTGCCTGATTCCCTGCTTGCTGCTGAGGCGTAGGAGGGGGAGGAACTGCTATTCTTGGCAGCTCTACCGGGGTCTGTGCTGGCGTTAACGCCTTCAGAGCTTCCCTAATCCCTGCCAGGGCTGACCCCACTGGGTCAACCGGAGCGCTCCCATCCCTATTCATCAGTTCAGGTGCAGGTGGAGGGGAGGGTGTTACTTCTTGGGGTGGTGGGGGAGTGGGACCTACTGGTCTCTCGCCCCCTCCTGCTGGCTCACTCGCCGCCTGAGCCCTGTCCTTCCTGCGGTTGCCCCCCCCTTCACCTTATCCTGCACTCTAGGCTTCTTAACCAAAGGGGGGAAAGCAGCTCTGGGCGGTACTCCCTCTCTACGCGTGCGATCCCCCATACCCCCTAGCGCTGGTTCCTCCGGAACTGTTACCTCCTCGTCGCTACTCTCATTGCCATTATTGCCCAGCTTCGCTAGAACCATTTTAAGCAGCTGAGCAATCTCCGGATCAGTATCCTTGCGTTTATGGCTCATTTTTCTAGCTGGCATATTCCGGCAGTCCCCCTAGCTGGTCCTCTCCTCTCTGGCCTGTGTTAACTAAAGCTTGAGGTGCCTCACATACAATTTGCCTCCAGGGCCACGCGGCGAATGCACAATGAGCCAGGGACCTCTGTTCGTGTAATCAACCTTGCTTCTATTTAAATCTCTATCGATTTATGGTGCCTGCTCCCGGCTCCTAACCTCGAGAAAACGAGCACTTAGCCAGGCTCACTAAGGTATCCGGGTTGTTTTGGCACCTTTAATTATTGGCCCCCAGCCCCTTTGAACACCGCTGGTGCCACCCGCAAGTCTAGACTCCTGCCCTACTGTTGCGCCGTGCTCGCGCCCCGCCCGCAATCCTTCCCCAGCCCCTCCACACACCCGGAAGGAGAATCGTGCTCCTGAAGGCCCCTGCCCGCAGCCGCAAGTGATCAGGGCCTCCCAGCACAAGCGCCCGTGCCGCACTACTGCTCCCGCTCCCTACGGCTGCGCACAGGCCTCCCCCCCCAGGCACACGCACCCCCCTTACCTGGTATGCAGGACAGACGCTGGAAGGACGCCGCACTTCTCGTTGTCGCCACGCTCCCCCGACACAGCCGGCTCGACTTCCACAGACTGCCCGACGCCTCCTCACACGATCCGGACCCAGGAAAAAACGAGGGGCAGAGCTAAACTCAAAACTAGTTAAACTTAAAACTAGGGACAGGAGGGGGGACGTGTCGCGGGCGAGCACAGCCGATCCGGTGAGGAAGAGGGGGACAAAGAGACCGAGGTCACTGGCACGAGCCCCTAAATAGGCCCCGGTCTCCGCCCCCCCCCCTCTCCCCACCGGAAGTGCTAAACTCAAAACTAGTTAAACTTAAAACTAGGGACAGGAGGGGGGGGCGTGTCGCGGGCGAGCACAGCCGATCCGGTGAGGAAGAGGGGGACAAAGAGACCGAGGTCACTGGCACGAGCCCCTAAATAGGCCCCGGTCTCCGCCCCCCCTCTCCCCACCGGAAGTGCGTCACGCCTCACCCGGAAGGACTTGGGCGGCCGGAGGCCTCCCACCGATCCGCTCGCCCAATGATGACCAAGGGAAGGGGCGGGGGCCGGTCCTAGGAGCGCGCTCCCTTAATGTCGCGCTTGGCAAAATCATCAATAACCGAACACAATGAGCAACCACTCTATAAAGAAAGGGAAAATAACCACGTTTTTGAATGCTTCCGAAGGGCTTGAATGATCAGGAAATTGGTACTAAAATTAAACGTTTTTCCATACAGGGAACCCCAAAGTATGTCTTGCCTGGGGCCTAAAAATCCTCAAGATGACACTGTGTATATTGGTTTACTGTGGATACCTCAATGAAATGGGAAGGTGAGTGCGTCTGCCAAGTGCGAGCATAAACGAGCACGCCCATAGATCCCGTCCGCCGGCCCCCGCACCACCTCACCGTCCTATAGGCAGCCGGCTCACCCAATGGGCGACCGGCTGCCTTTTCCTTCCGGGTCAGGGAATGACGCACTTCCGGTGCGGGTGAGGGCGGAGACCGGGGTCTATTTAGGTTCCTGCACGAGTGACCCCGGTCTCTTCTTTCCTCGCCTGCACCGGACCGGCTTTGGACTCTCAAGAGGCGTCCCCCTCCCCTTGGATTTTAACTCCCACCCACCCGTCCCTTAACTCAGTAGTTGGAGGGGGCGAGTTGCGGTAAAGAGACCGTTGAACAGTGACATTGACTTACAGAATGGACGGGAGTCCCCCTTGCGTACTCTCTAGGCCAGCACTGAGGGGGGAGAAGACGGTAAGCTCTCCGCTGGAAACATTTGGCCACCGTCTGGGGAGGCTAGGGCGACAGGTTACGAGCCTCCTGGGTTCCTGGTCAGCCTGGTGGTCGGGGGTGGGCCCCCGAGATGGTGGACAAGGATCAGAGGGTTGGGGCCCACCACTCAAGGGCGCAGGTGGGTTCCACCTTGCGTGGGAAGTTCGGCTCGGGAGATGCGAGCCAGAGGGCCCCTTAGTGCTGGGAGGATAAGAATATTGCTGAAGAATAACTTGTAGGTCAATATAAAAATTGTGTTGGTATTTTTATTGTGGAATATGAAAATGCCTTGTCATGTTTATGATAATGTCAAATATTAAACATGGCCGTTTTACACCCACGCAAATCTCTGTGGCTGATTTAACTGTGGGTTGTCTAAGTATCTTGGGGGGGGCGGGGGGCAAGCTGGGGGATCCGGGGCCTATGTGCTAATCACTAATGCGGTGAGCTCCCTGCATCTTTACAGCCGCGCCTCCCTCCAGCGAGCCCACGGCAGACCGACTGATGTAAACATAAGGCGCGAACACTGCAAGCGGCCAACAATTAGAAAGGCGCCGAGTGTGAGCCAACGTGTTGATGAACTTTCCCCCCTAGTTAAGATGTGCCTGGATGTCTCAATGCTGCGCTTCCTCTGTAAACAGTTTGTGAAGTAGGCGAGCAACAAGCAGCTCTCTAAAGCTGAAAAATAACAAGTCACCCCATTAATTTGTTCTTTTGTGGAAAGCTTAGGAGTGTTGGTGGGCCCGGGACACCTTCCCTTCAGGGGTGACACAAGTTAGCCACCGAGGCCTTTCAGCGTCTCCTGTGAAAATGAACTGCTGAATGTTTCCTTTCTCATTCATTCCCTGTCTGCGTGATAAGATGTGAAGGAGACACTCCAGTAGAGCTGGTTCAGTGCGTCTCTGCCTCATGTAGCTGCTGTGGTCAGTACAGCAAAGTCAAGGGCTCACTCAAAAGGGGAAGAGCAAAGTGAACCCAGCAGTTCTAAGACGCCATACATTTGAATGAGTAAGTGGAGGGTATAGTTGGCAGGATAACAAGGGCAGACACAATTGCAGCCACAAATCTTTGGATGTGGCACACATTGGGCAGTCGATCATATGCCGAAAGTCTCACAGTAGGTTTCCTAGAAGGGCAGTAATAACACGCTGACTGTCCAAGCAGCATTAGTCGGTCTGAAACACCAAGGTGTTGTGCCCAAACCCCTGAGACAGATGAAAGAGCATAGTCGGGCACAATTACAGGATTAAGGAGAATGCTTGGCCAGTGGCCGAGAATCAACTGTCTGTCACAGTTGTCTTCACACTTTTTTGTTGCAAAAAGTGCTTGTTATATTTATTTCCAATTTCTGTCATTTTGGGTACAGGAAGAATCTTACGAGGCTCTTAGTGTCATGTAGAAGGAAGGTTAGAGTTAGAGATCCGAGGAGTGTAAAAGAGATTAGTGTCAAGTATAATTTATTTATTTTATTTATTTTAAAGGTTTTATATAGCGCTAACAAGACCCTTGCAGGTATCAGAGCGCTTCACAGGGTAAATATAGGAAACAAACAGGTATATAGTCAATAACGTATTGTTCTGTACAATCAAGAATCGTATAATCGCTTATAAACATAGCTCATGTGAATTCAGTAGTTCTGTGCCATAACCGAGGAGGATCACCATGAGTCTGAAAAGATGGATTATTGGTTTCCTAGTATCATAATCTTTGTTTTACCTGCATTTAGTTTAAAGTAATTGTTGGACATCCATGAAGCAACATCCTAGAAAGATTTCTCAAATGCCTTTTGATGCTAAATTATGTCCGAATAAACATGTATGTTAAGCACAGACTTATTGCCATCAGCATAGGTAAAGAAGGAGAAGGTGTTACTCCCAAACAGCTGAGCAAGAGGGCACATATACAGGTTAAAACAAGCATTTATAATGCAATAGGTCTCACATTCATTACGTTTGAGCTATTGGCATTGCTTAATATTGCAACACCAATTGCAACAAAAGTCTATAAATTGAAGGCCAAAAAAGTTTGTATTTATTTGTGTAGCAATGGTGGCATGCTGCGCTTTAAATGAATATGTTTAAAAGTAAAGTGCGCCATACTGCTATTGTTACAATAGTTAATTGTGGATGCATTAACAATTGATGTGTGCACTGATGGCTGGTGGTGTGTGTGTCTGTAGAAATTGTGCTCTGATAGCTGGTAGTGTGTGTGCCTGGTGGAAGCGTGCACTGACGGCTGATGATGTGTGTGCCTGGTAAAAGCGTGCACTGACGGCTGATGGTGTGTGTCTGGTGAATGCGTGCACTAACGGCTGGTGGTGTGTGTGTGTGCTTGGTGAAAGCGCGCACTGATGGCTGGTGGTGTGTGTGTACCTGGTGAAAGTGTGCACGAACGGCTGGTGGTGTGTGTGTGTGCCTGGTGAAAGTGTGTGCCTGGTGAAAGCGTGCACTGACGGCTGGTGGTGTGTGTGTGCCTGGTGAAAGCATGCACTGACGGCTGGTGGTGTGTGTGTGTGTGCCTGGTGAAAGCGTGCACTGACGGCTGGTGCTGTGTGTGTACCTGGTGAAAACGCGCACTGACGTCTGGTGGTGTGTGCATGGTGGGAGCGTGCACTAACGGCTGGTTGTGTTTGTGTCCGGTGAAAGCGTGCACTGACGGCTGGTGGTGTTTGTGCCCGGTAAAAGCGTGCACTGATGACTGATGGTGTCTTGCTTGGTGAAAGTGTGCACTGACGGTTGGTTCTGTATGTGGTTGTATGTGTGTGGTTGTATGTGTGTGGTTGTATGTGTGGTTGTATGTGTGGTTGTGTGTGGTTGTGTGTGTTGTGTTTGTGGTTTTTGTGTGTGTTGTGTTTGTGGTTGTTGTGTGTGTTGTGTTTGTGGTTATGTGTGTGGTGGTGTGTGTTGTGTGAGTGTGTGTGGCTGTGTGTGTGTAGTTGCATGTGTGGTTGCGTGTGTGTGGCTATTTGTGTGTGGGGTGGGTGAGGGGGCAGATAAGTGTAATGTTGTCAGCTCTGAGGAGCACACAGTTTATGCTCATATTCTGAAGCATATGTTTCCAGACTCCCTGCTCCCCCTTGACGGTTGGTCCGAGTTATACCTTGCACTGCTGTTAAGCCTCAATAAATCCCAGGCACACTTCCGCTTTTCATCTATCGCCACTGGGAAGAAGCAGTGTACCAGTACATTGATTAATCGGCCGGCTGATTGAGACACTCCTGTGAAATCTAAAGCATTTAATAAAATAACCCTCATGTTAGCTCTTAAAGTGACCCTCACATTATATCCTCAAATGACCTTCACGTGAGATAATAAAGTGACCCTCCAGTGAGACCCGAGAGTTAGCCTCTTGAGATCCAAGGGTGATTATACCTGAGACGCCAAAAGAAGCTGCTGTGACATGTCCAGGAGCCACCTAAATTACCCAACTGTATTTACAAAAACTACCGAAATGTGAGAAAATAGATGCAAAATAGGTCATGTGCGAGAACCCCCGACATGCCACCCTACACTAGACGATTACAAAAGTATGCACATGTCTATTTCTGAGCTTTTAAACTCTCCTGACATAGAAATAGTGGTCTAACTAGAACATTATATCTAGGACCACTGGGATTATATGGCAGTGATGGACCAAAGTATGCCACTAAATTATATGGCAAGAAAAGGCAAATTATGCGGCATAATGCAACACATTTTGTTATATTACTTAACTATTTTGTCTTTTTTACTCACAGCAACACCATCTGGGCAAAGATTTCACCTTACTAGCAGTACCTGTTTATCATCCACCTGCACCAATAAACAAATGAAAGATAACTAGTCAACTATTGTAAAAGGTCTTCCACTGCGCTTGAACTCATCGTCCAGCTTTAGTGAGGCTTTAGTGAGCTAGAAGCATGCAGCGCTAGGAGAAAGCAGCTGTGTACAGAGCGAGGCGCTACTGGAGACAGATGTACAGAAAAGGAGAAGAGACGCCTTGTGCGCAGAGCCATCAGGAAGGAAGCGAGGACTCGTGGCATCACCTTACAGTACACTCTTCGTTTAATGCCGTCCACATCAGCAGAGCAGATGCCTGTAGAGAGGTCCTGGCTGGCTCGGCTCAGCTCCCTGAATACTGGAGGGGGTGGAGGGAGGGGGGGGAAGATGCCTGGCTGTGGCTCAGCCCGAGGTTCTGTTGGCAACTTGAGCCCATGACGAGCTGAGCCTCCATGTGGCCTTGCCTGCCCCTCTCCCCTTACCCCAGGATGTGGTGTAATGGCCAGATCTGCTGACTTTAGAACTGGGAATCAGGTTTGAGTCACGGAGTCGCTCGACATCCTATAGTTCTGGACGAATAAGCTAATATTCCCGGGACAATAAAAATGAATGTGACCTTGTGTAAGGTAACTGGAATGAATGACGCCCCTTAACAGGAGACACGCCCATCCAATACCTGGCCTCTCTGAAGATAGCACACAGCGATGGTCAGCTATGTGCGAGTGTGTGAAGGGGTGCACAGCGCTGAAGGAGGTTACAATGAGTTGAGAGGAGGTGAAGGGTGAAATAACTTGCAATACCACCTACCATCGTCCTGCCCTAACAGCCCCACATAACGCCTTAATTTGCTAAAATGTGAGGGACAGTAGCAGCATACTGACAACGATGGCTTGGGCTATAGTATGCAGCAGGGTTGGGTATAAAAAAAAAGAGGCCAAATTATGCGGTATGATGCAGCACATTTGGGTGCATGAGGGGACTAAACAGGCGCAAGCTGCGGAAAGATAGTGGGACCACAAGTCACTTGGAGGACATTACCTGGCCTGTAGTCGTATCACACGGCTGATGTACGCCCATCCAATACCTGGCCTCTCTGAAGAGAGCACGCAGCGATGGTCAGCTATGTGAGAGTGTGTGAAGGGGTGCACAGCGCTGAAGGAGGTTACAATGGGTGGAGAAGGGTGAAGGGTGAAATAACTTGCAATACCACCTACCATCTTTCTGCCCTAACAGCCCCACATAACGCCTTAATTTGCTAAAATGTGAGGGACAGTACAGCAGCAAAAAGTGGATTGAAATGATAACGCCAACAGCGTGGGTAATGTAATAAAGGGAGTGGCTTAAATAACGTGCAAAAAAAAAATTGTGCTTAGCTTAGTGTGCAGCCCCACTTGTATTTTGGCTGTTTCTGTCATTGCATCCAGATATATGATACAACGAGTAGCAGCATACTGACAATAAGTCGGGTGTATTGGCTTTGTCAAAGGTTGTTAGTTGCATAAGATAAATAAGCAGCAACAATGGCTTGGGCTATAGTATGTTGAGTGGGCTAGGACACATGTAAGAGAAAAGGGGGGAACATTACCTACAGGATGAGTGAGGTGCAAACAACATGCTGCAGGCGGAGGAACAGGAGGCATTCTTCAGTAAAGAGCCACACGCCCACCAAAATGAGTGCAGTCCACAAGAACGGGAAAAGGATGCTGGTGACACAAACAACAAGCGATGCACGCTCTGTGCTGGGGGAGGGGGAGGGCCATTAGAGGAAGGGGGCAGAGAGGAGCCTGTGAGAACTCCCGTCGAAAGTTAAAAGAAAAGCGGAGATCAAAGGAAGGGTGGGAGGGACATTGGCGAGGGAGCATATGTCGAGTGGAAATGTAGGTGCTTTAACAATGAGTAAAAAAAAAGCTACAAAGTCAATTCTGTTGTAAAGCGCTGTGAGGTACATGGGTGCGGCTGTGTGTGTGTGTCTGGGACGCAGAGCATAAGGGGGATGGGGGTGAGGGGGTGTGCTGAAGCATGGTAATCTGAATGCGTGTCCATATGGCAGCAGAGGCGGAGCGCGCGCCTGAAGTGGCTGGGAACATCAAAGCGGCCGCAAAAGTCCTCCCAAAGGCTGCAGGCGGACAAATGGTGCACGCACCCGGCGCACATGCACTGTGCCCGATCCGCCTGCAGACTTTGGGAGCATTTTTGAGAGTCCCTTACTATACTCTCGCAAATCATTGCTAACGCAATGGCTATAGCGAGACCTAAAAAAAAAGAGTGGGGATCATGTTCTTCCTCCAGGAAGCAGTCTGTCACAGTAGGGGTGTCTCAAAATCTAATAGCCCCTCAACACAGGCCATGGGATGGGAGTGATTAGACGTTCACATCTAGATGTCAGCCACAGTTGTATGTGCATACCAATGTATGTCACCCCAGGGCCCAAGCCCTGCTCTTTATGATTCTCTTATCAGCCTAATCTCTTTCCTAAGATGTTGCCAGGCCCCTTTGAAATGTGCTGGAAGGCAGGCTCCCCTTCCTCAGTGTGTGTCCCACGAAGCTCACAGGAATACAGCAGTCCACTCAAGACATAATAGAAATCAAAATGCTACCTAAATAAATGAATTCCGAGTAAGAGGCCCTTCTTATAAGTATTTAATTGAAATTAACACCCCGATTGATTTACAGGTCACCTGGCCACCCCTGGTCCACTCTTACATTCCTATCTGAAGAGCGGTCAGCCTTAACTATTGAATGAATACTTAACTATGGAAAAAATACAGAGCTCTCAGAGGATAAGCCACTGACTTGAGTCCACTTTAACTAATTCAACTAATTTCATAAATAACCTTCCTCACTCCTTGCTTTCCTAGTGGAAAGGTTGTCAATACAGGAAATCTGCTTACACAGAAAAAAGGTTTTAATGCAAGCTAAAATAAAACTTTAAACTAGAATGCCGTGAACCAAAAAGAAATGAAAAATACTGTTTCACCTAAGAAAAGAAGGTGTACCACTCTGCAATGTTTTCATAAAAGGCTAAGAAAATAACCTCCGAAAGGATTTCTAGTTCCACCAACTTTTCTGAAGAACTCTTTAACCTTGTCTCTGAACTTCAATACCAAGCAACCATAACATTAGAAATACCACCATTACAAGTCTTTTGTGACAATATTAAAAAATGTGCTCACAGAAGACAATTTCAACTATCCGGTACTCTAAAATTAATTGTATAGTTTACATCTATTTTCTAGATTAGAAGCTGTCTAGACTCCTTTACATAAACTATACTAGAGGAACTCTTGCAGACCATCATTAACCGCCGCAGTTCAGGTTCCCCAAAGGATCCTGTCCATCAAGCCATCTAAATCTTGAAGTGGCAGCCTCCAGACTGTCTTTAACTACTCCCTAAAAGATGCATTTTTCTAGAACGTTGGAAGATAGACTTGGTGAGACCCACAGCTACAGGAACCCACCATAGGTGTCAGCTTCATGAATAACTTTAGACCTATCTCATTGTTCCTCCACACGGGCTAACAACCGAATGGACACACAGGCTACCATCTCCGTCATAGCACTGAGCTGATGGTCATATATGCCATCAATGATTTTTTGCAAGCGTGTTGATAAAGCACAAACTAGCATGCTAGTCCTCGAAGTGGCCAACTTTTATACCAGTGACCACAAAATCCTATTTAAGATACTGGAAGCATTGGGTATCACCAAGAACGATTCTGAAGTGGATAACCTCTTTAAATTTCGGATGACCCCAAGAGGTCATTCTTCCCCTATTCTCTTCGGAGGCAATCAACATTGACTGCAGAATCCCGCAACAGTCACTCTTTTCACCCATTCTATTTAACATGTATATGCAGCCTCTTTCTAAGTTGCCCCAGCAAGTAGAGATCACTTTTAGGGGTATGCTTGTGATACTCGATTTATCAATAACATTTATATTGCGCAAGAGTCTCATAGTCTCCCAGTCAAAAGATGAGGCCTTTAACTGAGACCCTCATCATTGTCGGAGGACAGGTGGCCAACAACTTCCTTTAAGTAAAGTCGACCAAAACGAGATCCTAATAACCTTCACTTATTTGGTCATGGAATGGAACCTAACCTTATGACCAGTTATAGTGGGCAGCCCTTAAATTATTCAGCAGTAATGCAAAATTTAGACTTTCTCTTGGGCAGCACCCTGACCCTGGAAGGTCAATCCTTGAATATTACCCTCACCTGTTTCACTCACCTTCGCTTTCTAAAAATAGGCTCTCCCCTTCATTGATCCTGCTTTGCATAAGCCAGTAGTGAATCCTGTCATTCAGTACTGTCCTGATTTCTCTAATTAAATCTACCCTGAATCTCCAGACAAAATCTTATGCCGGCTGTATCTTGCAGAATGCTGCGATAGGAGTGCGTACAAAGACTTCCAAAAGATCACGTCGCTAATTGCAATCTCTACATAGGATACCCATTTCTCTGGTACCCTTTGAGGCTCTAAAAATTGTCCATAAAACCTTACCCCTAAATTTACTGTACTTTCTAGCCAATACATTTTTCTTCTATCAATCAAGCTTCCTCAGATCAGCAAAACAATTCTTTCTTGACACCGTTAGAATAAGAATAGACACATATAAGACTGCTTTTTCTACATCAGCCGTCCAATCGTGAAACTCTCTCCCTTTGAGTTTGTGAGCAGAAACAAATCTACTCTTTTTTTTAGACACTGCCTGAAAAGCTAAATCCTGTTTTTTCCCTGGTCACGGTTAGGTTTTAAGGTTGTATCTTCCTAAAGTGCCAACAAGCATCTGCGTACAAGCAGTCTACAAAATGAGTATAAGCTAGCATAACAAGTACCTCCTCATTTCGCTACTCTCCTCGCCTAGATCTTTGTTCCAAGGCCCCTATGAGTCCGCTCTGCTAGTCAATGCTGCAGGAAGGTCATTAACCAATGGCCTTGTCTTCGACTCATAGCCCACACACCCCTTGAACACCTCCTTCTCAAATGAATGACAGCCTAAAAATATGCTAAACTTTGTGCTGTCATGTTAAATGTATTCATAAGCACCACTCCTTTTCTCAGTCCTCTTTGACTTTATGCTGAGTAACTTTGCACCTCCCTGGAAATGTTGCCGCACCCACCGTGGTGGGCACGTCCAATAGTTTAAATTCTTCCTGTCTGTGGAGGAGTTTACTCGTTCTAAAAATCATGTGGTGGTTAGAATTGCATGTCTGTATGTAAACTCTACAACCCACACAGCAAGAACGTACCTAGACCTGGTATCATTGTGGTTAGATGTTCAATGAACATCTGGAAGTTGACCGCTTACCGGCTGGACTTTTGTAGCTCCTTGATGTGTGCACAGAATAGAGGAATATGCAGAATAGTATCACCCACGCTATTTAAATTCCCACTTGTGCTAGCCCGGCATCCTATGAATGAAACCATGTCTATATCTTGTTAGCCCTTACGTTTACAGCAGCACTTATCTCTTTAGATGTACTGATGCGATGAGGAGCAGTTGTATAAAACCATTGTACACTCTTTCCGGATCTTCCAGCAAGTCAGGGTAAATCAGTGTTGAATAGAGACAATGTGTCCTTAATAAATGCCTGCTACACAGTAGAGCATGCAGTGGGCTCATATGCAGTTTTGCAAGCAGGCATACTGGCCAATTAGCTGTAATAGACTTGTGGTTTCAGTGGCTGTTGGACCTGCGATGGGCAAGCCCAGCACAAAGGGGGGTAGCTTGGCTCAAGTGACAAGGCAAGTGAAGGCTTTAGTGTTAAGCCGGCTCTGACCCAATAATAACTCCCTGCGCAGTCACACCAAAAAGAAGGACACCACACCACTGCTGTAGAAAAATACGATTCCTTTATGTAAAAGTTCTCTGTGGTAAATAGGGTTCAGTTGGGAAAGCACATTCGCATTTCTTTAGTCACAAACCTCTGGGATTCAGTTGCTGACATAAATACTGTAAATAGATCTTCAGGAATAAATAGCAAGATAAATAGAATAAATATCAGGAATAAATATCACAAATAAATATCACTTTTATATAGCAGAATAAATACTGGTTCATTTAACTAAATAACCACATGTTCATTCTGGTATCGCTGCCACCAATTAAATGCTTTAGGAAGATTACACTTGCAATACGTTTCAGCTTGGAAAGATAACTCTTACAGTTCACGCTGGTTTCAAGGATAACGAGTACGGGCTTCCCTAGGCACAAAATAAGCTTTAGACTCTTTAGGGTTCACTCAGGGAGTAATGCGCGTGTATCTAGAAGGCAAGGAAACACAGTGAATACAGCATTTGCACTCCGCTGCCACCGGGATGAGATCTCTGCTTGCCGGTGGAGTCTATGCGCGCCTACAGGCTTTGACACCGCTAGCACACAGGCGGCACCAGTTCAAAGTCTTTAGACTGACGAACGGGCTGCCGGAGGGGTCACACAACCTTCGCGCTCAGTCAAATGAATGCCGGTTCACAGTTCCTTCACAACGCTGCACCCCACCTAAAGAAACGGGCCCACCTCGCATTGGCTGCAATCGGAAAGCGATTCAGTCAGGGCACAGCACTTCTCACGCCAGCGACAGGGTTTTCCGGGGCTCCACGGTCCTCCCTCCAACTTCCTCATACGGGGTGGATCCCGCCCACAGCTACAGCTTCCGGCTCACTGGGGAAGGGGCAGAGACGCTAGTCTCGCCCAATGAAGGCTGGCCTTTCCCCGCCCCGGCGCACCACCTCACCTTCAGTCCGCACAGGAAGCGCTCTACGGCGGTGGGGCTCGGAGACGTCCGAGCTCCCCCCTGGAGGCGCCTGTCGTGAAGGGGGCACTTATGAAGATCGCGGTCGCGGCGAACTTGCTCTCGCCTCGCGACACGCAGTATCAGTCACGATATCACCACCGAGGGGGGGCGGGGAGGCACTACAAGTATGGCCACAGTCTTTGGGGCAATGAGGCACTTGCTGGGCAGGCGCTGTAGGCGCAAGGTCACCACTCACGCAGCTGACTGGAACGCCAGTCGGAAACAACGCCAGCAACCTTTGCTACTCTACTGCCTACGCTACCAGCCACCTCAGGGGGTCAACAGGGCAGGTGTCAATCTGGTGTCAAGACTGGAATCTCCTTCTTCTTTCTAAAATGGCCGCCAGGGACTGGGCCTTTTATAGCCAGTGCCCTGGGGTGCTGGCACAAGCCAGAAGGTTCTAGAACCTTCTCTGGCTGTGACAATGCCTTGGCACTTTTGAGGTATATCTAGGTCACTAGCAGCCACCGTACTGTGGCTCTAGAGCAGCCATTTTGTGTATCTGAGGAAAACAAAGGGATTCCTATCAGGAATGTGCGTCAAACAAAGGGCGCCAAAACCTCAAAAGGCCAGAGTTCAGGGAGGCTCCAATGGGAGTCACTCACATGAGGGAAAAGGGTGTCCACCATTTTAGGGCCACTCATACAGGTTGACAACCCCAGTTTGTAATGCCACAGGTTCCGCCAGGCACCTTGTAAATAGGTGCCAAAAACCTTGTGAGCAACTGGGCGTCAAGGGACATCTAGCCCCATGAAACAGCACATAAAAAGTCCTGGCAGACAAAGAAAAACGACAAATTTTCGGAGGTACGGGGGTACAAAAGAAATCATAGTGGTGCGGAACTCTCAGAAGCAGACGGGTCTAAGACGCGTCCCCCCCAGCTGAAAGTGGGGAGAGCTACCCAACCCCTTGGGAGTTCTCAACACTAAGGCGGAAATACCTGGAGAGACCGTCTGCATTGGCGTGGTCAACTCCGGGCCGGTGTTCCACTCGAAAGTCCATTCCCTGTAGGGAAATAGACCACCTCAATAGTTTGGGGTTTTCCCCCTTCATTTGCATGAGCCAACGAAGGGGTCGGTGGTATGTCTGAACAAGGAAGTGTGAACCAAACAAGTATGGTCGCAGCTTCTTCAGTGCCCAGACCACCGCAAAGGCTTCCCACTCGATGGTACTCCACCTCTGTTCCCGGGGAAGCAGTCTCCGTGACAGAAAGACCACGGGTTGATCCAGACCCTCTTCATTGAGTTGCGATACCACCGCCCCAATGCCAATGTCGGATGCATCTGTCTGGACAATGAATTCCTTCGTGAAATCTGGAGTCTTCAGGACTGGAGCTTTACACGATGCTTGTTTCAGAGTGTCGAAGGCTCGCTGACAAGCCTCCGTCCAGATGACTCTCCTGGGTTGCTTCTTGGCCGTGAGTTCTGTAAGGGGTGCCACAATAGTGCCATACCCCTTCACGAACCGTCTGTAGTAACCTGTGAGGCCCAGGAAGGCTCTGACCTCAGTCTGGGTCTTGGGGGGGTTCCAGGCCATGATTGCCTCAATCTTCGCCTGAAGGGGCTGCACCGTTCCCCTGCCCACCAAGTGGCCTAAGTACACTACCGACCCCTGTCCAATCTGACATTTGCTGGCTTTGATCGTCAAGCCAGCCCGTTCCAGGGCCTGGAGAACGGCTTGCAAGTGCTGCAAGTGATCCTCCCAACTGCTACTGAAGACAGCTATGTCATCCAAGTAAGCAGCAGAGAATGACTCCATCCCGGTGAGGATCGTGTTCACCAGCCGCTGAAAAGTGGCAGGAGCGTTCTTGAGCCCGAAGGGCATGACGCAGAACTGGTAGTGTCCATCAGGCGTGGAGAAGGCTGACCTTTCCTTGGCTCTATCACTCATGGGAATCTGCCAGTGCTGCAGTGAGGTCGATGGTACTGAGATATTGGGCAGCTCCCAACCGGTCAATCAGTTCATCCGCCCGAGGGATCGGATGAGCATCCGTCTTGGTTACCGAATGTAGTCCTCGGTAGTCCACACAGAATCGCAATTCTGGTGTGGCGCCAGGTGGGGCTGCTTTGGGAACCAAAACCACCGGGCTAGACCAAGGGCTACTTGAAGGTTCGATGACTGCTAGCTCCAGCATCTTAGCTACTTCGCTTCGGATGCTGGCCTTCACCTTGTCAGACAGCCGGTAAGATTTTGACTTCACAGGTAAGCTGTCCCCTGTGTCCACGTCATGGGTACACAGGTGGGTCTCACCCGGGACAAGGGAGAACAGAGGAGCGAATGACCCCAAGACCTGGCGACATTCCTCCTGCTGCTCAGGAGTCAGGGATGGAGAGAGTTTCACTCCCTCCACTGACCCATCCTTTTCTTGAGACGCGAAGAGGTCGGGGAGAGGCTCAGTGTCCTCTTCCTCCGATCCGTCAGTCACCATAACCAGCATGACTTCGGGCCTCTCGTAGTGGGGCTTGAGGCGATTGGCATGTAACACCCGATGCGGATGCCGAGGGGTCTTTACGTCCACCAGATAGGTAGTCTTGCCCATCTTCTCCAACACCTCATAGGGGCCTGTCCAACGGTCCTGGAGGGCACTCAGCTCTCCAGGCTCCATCACCCACACCTTCTGGCCAGGCTCCAACTCCACTGGGTGAGCATTGTGGTCATACCACGCTTTCATGACTGCCTGACTGGCTTCCAAGTTGTCAGAAGCTTGCTTCCACAACTTAGCCATTTGGCTCCGGAAAGCCAGCATGTAGCTCACCACATCCGGGGGAACTTTCCGGGGAGACTTTTCCCAGGAGTCCCTCACCAGGCTGAGAGGTCCGCGTACAGGGTGCCCGTACAAAAGCTCGAAGGGGCTGAAGCCCACTCCCTTCTGTGGCACTTCCCTGTAGGAAAAGAGCAAACGGGGTAGGAGGACGTCCCATTTCCTCCGCAGGCTTTCGGGTAGACTTCTGATCATACCCTTCAAGGTTTGGTTGAACCTTTCCACGAGACCATTGGTCTGTGGGTGATAAGGAGTGGTGAACCGGTAGGTCACTCCACACTCCTTCCACATTGCCCGCATATATGCGGACATGAAGTTGGTCCCCCTGTCAGACACAACTTCTTTGGGGAATCCCACTCGGGTAAAGATCCCCATCAGGGCCTTTGCCACTACTGGTGCAGTAATGGTTCTCAGAGGAACTGCCTCTGGATACCTTGTTATACGGAAAACAACAATGGTCCCTGGCAGCAGGACAAATAATTACAAATGAATATAGACTCAGTCAGTTCTATATTATGGAAGACATGCCCAGCCGGGCAGAGGTCCTCAAAATTTATATTTAGATCAAGGTTTTACAAAACACAATGACACCTTCAACAATTCACATGCGTGGGGCACAACCTGTACCCAGCCACAACAATACACGAACAACATACATAAAAGGGCTAGTAAGGCAAAATCAACAAACTCTGAAAAGTTCAATTTTAGACAGAGAATTTCTTATAGGTACCATTACACATTTTTTGTAACAAGTAATATCACAGGTATATGGTACACACTAGGTCGACGACGTTTCGGACCCCTTGCTAAATGATGGGGTCCATCATCAGGACAAAACAGTGATTGCCTTTTAAGTTTAAAAGCCTCTTTTGCCAGAGGGGTAAAGGTACTGGAGCTCAATTTAGACGCGGGATCACTTCAAGTATAATTGGTAATCCGCTAGAACTAGTATATCAATGATGCAGATTATATATTGCTATTATTTAAGAATCCAGGGCAATTGAATTAAGAGCTCGCAGGACGAGCGCGAAGACAAGGCCCAGCCGGAGAGGTATTCTCTACTTGGTCGGATAATCAGTGGAATAAAGGGTCCGGAGGTTGAGGACTATATTCTTGCATCCACAATACCTTGTCAGCCGGCGCTCCCGGTATTACCCGGCTGACAAGGTATTGTGGATGCAAGAATATAGTCCTCAACCTCCGGACCCTTTATTCCACTGATTATCCGACCAAGTAGAGAATACCTCTCCGGCTGGGCCTTGTCTTCGCGCTCGTCCTGCGAGCTCTTAATTCAATTGCCCTGGATTCTTAAATAATAGCAATATATAATCTGCATCATTGATATACTAGTTCTAGCGGATTACCAATTATACTTGAAGTGATCCCGCGTCTAAATTGAGCTCCAGTACCTTTACCCCTCTGGCAAAAGAGGCTTTTAAACTTAAAAGGCAATCACTGTTTTGTCCTGATGATGGACCCCATCATTTAGCAAGGGGTCCGAAACGTCGTCGACCTAGTGTGTACCATATACCTGTGATATTACTTGTTACAAAAAATGTGTAATGGTACCTATAAGAAATTCTCTGTCTAAAATTGAACTTTTCAGAGTTTGTTGATTTTGCCTTACTAGCCCTTTTATGTATGTTGTTCGTGTATTGTTGTGGCTGGGTACAGGTTGTGCCCCACGCATGTGAATTGTTGAAGGTGTCATTGTGTTTTGTAAAACCTTGATCTAAATATAAATTTTGAGGACCTCTGCCCGGCTGGGCATGTCTTCCATAATATAGAACTGACTGAGTCTATATTCATTTGTAATTATTTGTCCTGCTGCCAGGGACCATTGTTGTTTTCCGTATAACTTAGCTCCCCGAGGTCCCTCGCTGATACTAATTGGGGTCCCCTTGTTGTTTGAAATAGATCTGGATACCTTGTGGCGTGATCCACCAGTACCAGGATAAACCTGTGACCGGATGATGTCGGTGGATCTAGGGGCCCAGCAATGTCGATGCCCACCCTTTCAAAGGGGGTGCCAACGACTGGAAGTGGTTCCAGAGGAGCCTTCAGCTTCATCCCTGTTTTCCCACTGGCTTGGCATGACACGCACGACCGACAGTATGTGTCGGACGCCACCCTCATTCGAGGCCAATAAAAGTGGGGGACAAGCTGGGCAAAGGTCTTGTCCTGACCCAAGTGTCCTGCCAAGGGAATCTCGGGAGCCAACTCTAATAGGAAGGCTCGGTAACACTGTGGGACTACCAGGGCCCGTGACAACCCGTGCACTGGCGCCCTGGGCTCACTGTAGAGGAGACCATCCTCCCAGTAAACACAATAGTTCCCAGACTCGTTACCTGCTGCCTGGGCTTCAGCCTGTTGCCTCAGACCCTCGAGGGTGGGACATTCCCTCTGTCCCTTGCTCAGTTCCTCCCTGGATGGTCCTCCCTCCACTCGCCACTCAGCAGGGACAGGCAAATCCTCCAACGGAACCATGTCCTCCTCCGCGGACTCCGGGTCCACCTCCGCAGGTGGCCTATCCGTCTCACGGGGCACGGACATCGAGGCAGGCTCTTCCTGTCCTCGAGATGCTCCCTCATCAGCAGCTGGGTGGGCCATTGTTCCAGGCTCCAACCCACGCGACTTCTCCCGAGCAGCCGCAGACCTGGTACTCACACAGGCCCAATCAGGTGTACCCAGCATCTCAGAATGAGTCCGGTATTCCACCTCCTTCCAAGCATTGTGCTCCATATCATTACCCAGCAGACAATCGACTGGCACGGCGGGGCTTACGGCAACTCGAAGTGAACCTGCAACCCCTCCCCACTCAAAGGGAACCTCGGCCACAGGATAGTGGCCCATTCTGCAGTCAGCCATTGCGGCTGGATGAAGTACGCCTGGAATCACCTGCTCTGAGGACACCAGATGACTCCTTACCATAGTCCTACTGGCTCCTGTATCTCTCAGAGCGTCCCCTCTATGGCCATTGATGGTGACCCATTGCCCATACTTGGTAGTATTTGAGGGCACCTGGATCTTTGGAACCATCTCCCGATCACCCAGGGACACTAAGGTGACACCCACCCACTCCCTCCCTTTAACTAAGGGCATCTCCTCCCCGAGCGCTACACTAGCGACTCCCGGGGCCTTTCCTCCAGTGGGAGGGGGTGGTCTCTTTGGGCATTTCACGTCTCCCTTATAATGTCCAACACCACCGCACTCAAAGCAATGGATAACCCTTGGCTGCTGACTCTGGCCAGGATTAGGGTTCTTCTGCGGGTTAGCCTTAGAATTAGAAAATAAACTTTTCCCCTTAAAGTTATTTTGGGGGCCTTTGGAGAACTCCTGTTTCTTGTTATCTCCCCCCTCTTTCTTCTGGGGAGCGCCCTGTCCGGACTTCTGAGAATCTCCTCCCGTCCCCTTCGTGGACACTCGGGTACTTGCCCAAATGTCCGCCTCCTCAGCAAGCTTACGGGGGCAAGTAAGTTTGCTGTCTACCAGGTGTTGCCTCAGCTCGGGAAGACATTTTTCGAGTAGATGTTCCTTGAGTATTAGGTCGTACAACCCTCGATAGTCCTCCACCTCGCTACCTTGGACCCACCCATCCAGGGCTTTCTTGGCATAATCCAGGAAGTCAACCAAATTCTGTGAGCTCAGTTTGTGGCTGCCCCTAAACCTTTGCCGGTATTTCTCTGGGGTCAACCCAAACTTCCTGATGAGCGCCACCTTCATGGCGGGGTAATCTACCTGCTCCTCCCGGTCTAGGGCCAATAGGGCATCCCTACCTGTCGGAGGCATGTACCGGTACATTCCACCACCCCAATGCTTCTCATGGATCCCATGGGCTCTTAAGGAGACCTCATAGGCTGCCAGCCACTTGACTATGTCGTCTCCAGCGGTATAACTGGCGACCTCGTCCTTTGGTAAATGGGGCCTGGGCTCCCTGGCAAATTCCTTTGACTCGACACCCTCCGGAGTGATGTTATGGGCCTTGAGGTCGAGTTCTCGTAGCTTGAACTCGTGTTCCATCCTCCTCCCTTCCATCTCCAGCTTGGCCAACTCCCACCTTAACTGTCTTTCCTCTCTCCTGTCGGCTAACTCGGTCTCTGACAACCCTCTCGATGACACGCTGCTGCCCTCCCGTGAGGCTACCTTGGGGCTGATTGACATTTCACCCACCCCCGGGGGACATTCCGCAGTCCCCTCAATGACAGTACCTCTATCTGACTCCTCCTCCTCCACCGTTCCCTCCGTGTGCGCTTCCACCCAGGCTCGCAGACTAGTACGGAGCTCCTCTCTTTTGGCCCCTCGCCTAACGAACACTCCCCTTTCCTGACAGAAATCCTTGAGCTGTGCCACAGTATAGGTCTCCAGCTCTGACATTTCGAATTCCATCTTGTCAGTGAAAAGTGTGGACAACCACCCGAAGTAGGTTACAAGGATAGGAAACTCTGAGGGTCACCTCCACCCACCTCCAGAAAAGAATTTAGAAAAAGCAAAATGTTGGATTAGAGGGCCGCTGGGAGAAAACTTCGGGTGTGTACCTGTGGTGCACACTGAATTATTATGGGGTACAAAACAAGCACGGCTCGTAATCCCACCCGCTGAGCACCAATTTTATGTTGGACCTGCGATGGGCATGCCCAGCACAAAGGGGGGTAGCTTGGCTCAAGTGACAAGGCAAGTGAAGGCTTTAGTGTTAAGCCGGCTCTGACCCAATAATAACTCCCTGCGCAGTCAAACCAAAAAGAAGGACACCACACCACTGCTGTAGAAAAATACGATTCCTTTATGTAAAAGTTCTCTGTGGTAAATAGGGTTCAGTTGGGAAAGCACATTCGCATTTCTTTAGTCACAAACCTCTGGGATTCAGTTGCTGACATAAATACTGTAAATAGATCTTCAGGAATATAAATAGCAAGATAAATAGAATAAATATCAGGAATAAATATCACTTTTATATAGCAGAATAAATACTGGTTCATTTAACTAAATAACCACATGTTCATTCTGGTATCGCTGCCACCAATTAAATGCTTTAGGAAGATTACACTTGCAATACGTTTCAGCTTGGAAAGATAACTCTTACAGTTCACGTTGGTTTCAAGGATAACGAGTACGGGCTTCCCTAGGCACAAAATAAGCTTTAGACTCTTTAGGGTTCACTCAGGGAGTAATGCGCGTGTATCTAGAATGCAAGGAAACACAGTGAATACAGCATTTGCACTCCGCTGCCACCGGGATGAGATCTCTGCTTGCCGGTGGAGTCTATGCGCGCCTACAGGCTTTGACACCGCTAGCACACAGGCGGCACCAGTTCAAAGTCTTTAGACTGACGAACGGGCTGCCGGAGGGGTCACACAACCTTCGCGCTCAGTCAAATGAATGCCGGTTCACAGTTCCTTCACAACGCTGCACCCCACCTGAAGAAACTGGACCACCTCGCATCGGCTGCAATCGGAAAGCGATTCAGTCAGGGCACAGCACTTCTCACGCCAGTGACAGGGTTTTCAGGGGCTCCACGGTCCTCCCTCCGACTTCCTCATACGGGGTGGATCCCGCCCACAGCTACAGCTTCCGGCTCACTGGGGAAGGGGCAGAGACGCTAGTCTCGCCCAATGAAGGCCGGCCTTTCCCCGCCCCGGCGCACCACCTCACCTTCAGTCCGCACAGGAAGCGCTCTACGGCGGTGGGGCTCGGAGACGTCCGAGCTCCCCCCTGGAGGCGCCTGTCGCGAAGGGGGCACTTCTGAAGATCGCGGTCGCGGCGAACTTGCTCTCACCTCGCGACACGCAGTATCAGTCATGATATCACCAGCGAGGGGGGGCGGGGAGGCACTACAAGTATGGCCACAGTCTTTGGGGCAATGAGGCACTTGCTGGGCAGGCGCTGTAGGCGCAAGGTCACCACTCATGCAGCTGACTGGAACGCCAGTCAAAAACAACGCCAGCAACCTTTGCTACTCTACTGCCTACGCTACCAGCCACCTCAGGGGGTCAACAGGGCAGGTGTCAATCTGGTGTCAAGACTGGAATCTCCTTCTTCTTTTCTTCTTTCTAAAATGGCTGCCAGGGACTGGGCCTTTTATAGCCAGTGCCCTGGGGTGCTGGCACGAGCCAGAAGGTTCTAGAACCTTCTCTGGCTGTGACAATGCCTTGGCACTTTTGAGGTATATCTAGGTCACTAGCAGCCACCGTACTGTGGCTCTAGAGCAACCATTTTGTGTATCTGAGGAAAACAAAGGGATTCCTATCAGGAATGTGCGTCAAACAAAGGGCGCCAAAACCTCAAAAGGCCAGAGTTCAGGGAGGCTCCAATGGGAGTCACTCACATGAGGGAAAAGGGTGTCCACCATTTTAGGGCCACTCATACAGGTTGAAGACCCCAGTTTGTAATGCCACAGGTTCCGCCAGGCACCTTGTAAATACGTGCCAAAAACCTTGTGAGCAACTGGGCGTCAAGGAACATCTAGCCCCATGAAACAGCACATAAAAAGTCCTGGCAGACAAAGAAAAACGACAAATTTTGGGAGGTACGGGGGAACAAAAGAAATCATAGTGGTGAGGGGACTCTCAGAAGCAGACGGGTCTAACAGTGCCACTCAAGGGTTGATATGAATACTGCTTTGCCTGAAAATTATGCTGTGGATTATGTGAGCTCTGTTTCTCATGGATACTTCCAACTGCAATCTCATAACCTTTTAGAATAACCCCAAGTGCCGATATGGAGAATTTCAACAGCAGTGCTCTCTTGTGCCAGCAGGTGGGTTTGTGTGCCTTAGTCTGGCGTCGTACTGTCCAGTTATGTTATGTTATGTTATGTTAAACTTTTATTTATATAGCGCACGGCTACTCAACAAGAGTGTCCCGGCGCTTTATGAGGGCGTCATGGAACCAACATCAGGGCCGCCGAAACCGTTAACTGTTCATGTACCCGTGTGTACCATTGTGGATCAGGATATTAAGCAGAATGTACACCCGGGAGGAGATGGTACTCGGAGCCGAGGGGCTGGGCGGCCATCTTAGACGCCGGCTTGGCTCCTCCCCCTGGGACGCTTTTCTTGACCACGACCGCCACTCCGCCACCCCTTCCCTTGGCTCTATCCTGGCGGAAGATGTTATAATCTGATGGAATGGCCGCTAGGATGTCCGGGTTGGACGACTCCCCCAGCCAAGTTTCCGTCAGAAGTAGGCATAAAGGTTTTTCCCTGACCAAGAGATCATAAATGTCAAGGGCATGCCTACCTACTGACCGTGTATTCAGCAATAGGCACAGGTGCTTCACACGACCCTCGGCTAACCGATGGAAGGGGGAGGGAGCAAAAGTAGGTGACCAGCCACAGACAGGGCAGCGATGCTTACCCCTATACCGCCCAAGGAAGACAGATCGACACGCGCAGGGAGTAGGTTGAAGGGAGCGTAGAGTCATGGGAGAATAGCAAATCATTCTCCTCTCCAAGCCAGAGTTCTGCACCGCTCCACCGCCTCCGGGACGCTGACGGGTGCAGACGGGCAGGACTCTGGCAAGACTCCGGCAAAGCGGAGGCCGACCCGCTGCGCGATCCCGCTGCGCTCGGAGGACAGATTTAAATAGTCCCTCCAGGTGGGGAGCAGACCTACCCTCCGGTACACCCAAGATGGCGCTGGAAGAGCGTCAAAGCCCTTCTCAAGATGGCGCCCGCTAGGTAGCTAAAGAAAACCCTCAGCAACCCCAGAACCGGGCCCGCACAAGCGGCGGTGTAATAAACAATTAAAGTGCAGGTAAGGGGTGAGCCCCAGGAGTACTGCCTATTAAAATCAGGGGGTAAAAAAATAAACGAACAAAAATACTAAAACGGGCTTTTTTTAAACCAGAACGCGCTCACCACGCTGCGCAGAGCTGTTAATTAGCTGCCAATGCCTGGCCAGTCGTTTCAATCAGGATATTCAGAGCCCGAGGACCGCCTTAAATAGTCCCTCCAGGTGGGGAGCAGACCTACCCTCCGGTACACCCAAGATGGCGCTGGAAGAGCGTCAAAGCCTTCTCAAGATGGCGCCCGCTAGGTAGCTAAAGAAACCCTCAGCAACCCCAGAACCGGGCCCGCACAAGCGGCGGTGTAATAAACAATTAAAGTGCAGGTAAGGGGTGAGCCCCAGGAGTACTGCCTGTTAAAATCAGGGGGTAAAAAAATAAACGAACAAAAATACAAAAACGGGCTTTTTAAAACCAGAACGCGCTCACCACACTGCGCAGAGCTGTTAATTAGCTGCCAATGCCTGGCCAGTCGTTTCAATCAGGATATTCAGAGCCCGAGGACCGCCTTAAACAGTCCCTCCAGGTGGGGAGCAGACCTACCCTCCGGTACACCCAAGATGGCGCTGGAAGAGCGTCAAAGCCCTTCTCAAGATGGCGCCCGCTAGGTAGCTAAAGAAAACCCTCAGCAACCCCAGAACCGGGCCCGCACAAGCGGCGATATAATAAACAATTAAAGTGCAGGTAAGGAGTGAGCCCCAGGAGTACTGCCTGTTAAAATCAGGGGGTAAAAAAATAAACGAACAAAAATACAAAAACGGGCTTTTTAAAACCAGAACGCGCTCACCACGCTGCGCAGAGCTGTTAATTAGCTGCCAATGCCTGGCCAGTCGTTTCAATCAGTCCAATCCAGGTTGTATTGCATAAAACCAACACCCCTGCACGCTGACATCATTTGCTTTCTATCCATGTCTTCCTAAACAGATTTGGAGCACCTGTACTAAGTTTTGTTATTTTTATAGGCACTCCAAAATTTGCTGACATTGTCAGGGGAATTCTGTCCCCTCCATAAACTATAGCCTTCAAAACTATGTGAAGACTTCAGGAAACAGATGTCAGTCATGGATCGTCACGAGGCCTGCTCTCTCCAGTCTTGACTCTGAGTCATGTGACATGTGCCCTTATGCATGTGAAGGTAATCCAGTACCGCAAGGCAAATCTATACATCGCCGAGCACAAGGTGAGGTTGGAGTGGAAGCTTAGGCCTCGCTACTGCTTCACGTCGCATGCACAGTCTCTGTTGTGGCCATAAGGCAGTTCCTGTGAACTGTCCACTTTCTGCTTGAAGTCTTTGGTAAGTCAAAGTCCAATGAAAACATCAAAAGACAAAGTGGGACTTGACCCCAACCTGCCACTATAGCTCGAAAAATTTGGCACAAAGGTGTCAAGATAACCATTGGACTGACATGCAATGACTTCCCCAAAGCAGTCGTCAACAGTGCAGCAGATAGCTGCCTTCAAGGACCCTTTGCTGCACATCTTTTGGTGCATTTCTAGCTCCCTTTTGCATGACTTTGGGCCCGCAGGCCCTTTCCAGATGATGTCTGTCCCCTTGTGAACTATTACTAAGCCCAAACTGACTTTCAAAATAGACTTCCACGCCAAACCCGGTGGTTAATTTGTTAAAAAAAAATGGGCTGGTGCAAGCTTCCTCCTGATGAGAACCCAGACACTTGTTTTGGGGGGAGGGTGTAGCCTAATGGCCACAGCTACCAATTTCAGAACTGGAGAACCAGGCGTGAGTCTCGGCATGGCTTAGCGACCTGTGATTCTGCTCAAATCACTTAATCTCCCCATGCCTACCAAACGAGTCCTTAACTTGTGCTGTAAGCGTAGGTGTGGATGATTAAGTGCCGGTGCTAAGCATCAGAAACAACCAGCTCAAATTAAGCACTGGCCAGCCCCAAGATCCACGCTGGTTACCACAGCACTGGCATCAATAGATGGCCTGGTGCTGATGTTCATGTCAGACTACAAACTGTCGTCAGCCCAAGACTGACTATTGTCTGGCTACAAGATCACAAAAGTGCAACTGGTGATAATGCAGCTTAACTTTATCCCGGGTGCCTATGCTGTGATGCAACTATTGGCAGATGCTCCATTCTTCTTATGGTTCTGAGGAAGATTGCGAGGTAGAGTAGGAGCTCTCACTATACTGATGATGCATTATACTAGGCTCTACAAAATTCCAGTGGGCTAGATACCTCCCCTGAAATGGAGCTTTGAAATAAAGTGCCTTATTTGTAGCGGTAATCCAGAGACCAGATGAAGTGCTAGTTCTGCAATTGCCCTTCATTGAGGCAAAAACAAAAGTTCTGACAGAAATCCTCCAACCAAGGCCAACATAGGAGCCTTTGCTACCATTTAATGAGGCCCTCACTTACACCTTGATGGCTGCATGGTCCAAGCCTTATTCTTGTCTTGATGTCAGCCAGCCAATAACCTGACAACACAGGCTTGTGCCCGGTGATCTAGACTTCCTAACTGAGCACCGTACACAGAAAATAATCAAATTAGTTAGGCCTCAGCTAGTAAGGTCATTCCTAATTTCTTCCTGACAACTCATCCAGATAGGTAACCCAAAAAGAGTTATGCTATTGGTAAGAGGATGTTGTCGTCTGCAGGCCTGGCCCTTGGGACCATAAATGTGGTTCGTTTACTAAGCAGGTACACACATGCTCAATGGGACATTGCCTGCAACATCATGCTGGCTGTCCCAGAGGATCTCTGAGCTTCTCTGGCTCAAACAGTACATGATGGACAGGATCAAGCGATGTAAGGAATCCATGTTGACCTTAACTCTACCCGGCTGCATTGGCAGGGTGGTTCCCACCAGTGTTGTGCTTAATAGGTACGCATGGATGAGGTAGTCCCGATTGTCTGGTTATGTGCAGGCATCCCTAATTAATTCACCCTTTCATGGGTCAAGACTATTTGTAGAAAAAGTAAACTTAGCGCTAGATATATTTAAAGACTTCCAAGTCACACAACTCTCTTTGGCTTATTGATACCAGTGGAACTATTTCCCTATCAATTTAGGAAATCCAGAGGTTATTCCATAGGAATGGCATATATGGAGCTTTGGGCTTCCCAGCAAGTGGTGCAGCAGTCAGCCCAGTCCTTTCAAGGCTGCAGGTGCGGCACAGACACATACCACTTGGGGCAGCAGTGCCTGCAGTGCTCTAGTTCCTTCTCCCCTGCTGCATTCGCATCAAGCTGCTTCAGTTGATCCTCCATGATTCATATTGTGCCGGTGGGTTGCCAGAAACAATATTACCTCCCCAGCTGGAGATCAATCACGTTGGACAGATGGTTTCTAAAAATCACTCAATGCCATACTCTCCCCACCCTATTTTCTTCCCATACCGGAACAAATTTCAGAGACGTAATTAACAATCCTGACAAAGGAGGTAAACCTTTTACTCTCCAAGGGTGCCATTGGATAGGTACTATACTCTGAGAAAGGCGAAGGATACTATTGACGTTACTTCCTTGACGTGTAGAACGGCACAAGTCTCGGACCTATCCTGGCCCTATGTCAGTTTAATTCCTTTCTGAGCAAAGAAAAAGTCAAAATGCTTACCCTGGCTTAAATTCTTTCCATTGTAGAGCCAGGAAATTGGATGGTGTGCCTGTGGATTTCCATATACCCATTCTGCATTCCCACCAGCGTTACCTGTGGTTCAATTTGGGCCATGAATTCCTATAATTCAACATGCTCCCCTTCAGCCTTGCTGCTGCCCCTCAGGTGACCCTGAAAGTAATGACAGTAGTGGTGGCCCATCTTCGGAGGTCCTGAAACGTTCTGTAATTCGGCAACTGGCTGCTGAAGGAGGGATAGCCACAGGCAGTCCATGGACCACTTCTGGAGAAAGGGCCAAGCTCATGAGAAAGCTGGGCTTTTCCCTGCAACAAGCCAAAGTTCCACCTGAGCCCTTCATTCACTAGGGCACTTCTGGCACAGTGACAGTCAAAGCTTTTCTTCCACACAGCTAATCTAGGACATTCAAAAGTATTGTCCCATTGGCTCTGAGGCCTCTTGTACTCATGGCCTGGTGTGTCCTTGTCATCCACAATGCAGGTGATATGTGCAAATACATCAATAAAACCTCAAAACCCAGTAGGCTCAGAATCGCCATTGTGTCTTTGACTACATTCAGGTCTCGAGGAAGACTTTTCAGGATCTGCCATGTTGCCTTTCAGGTGCCAGTATGACCTGTTGCAAGCAGCTGTCCATATCTGAAAAACAGATTAGTATTAGATTCCTTACCTTAGAATATCCCCACGCGTCAGACTGGATCTGGAAACTTTTGCGTAGCAGTACCCTTGCGCGTCGGTAGGCGTCATCTGCAGCTCCGCGTCTGTCGTTGGCGCCGGGATGACGTCGCCGGAGTACTTAGACGCCGCCCTCACGCGCTGACGTCAGTTCTTCTTTTTTCCGCGCCAGCAAACGCCAATCCGGAAAAAGTTGTACCCTAGTCAATTTTTGACTAACTTTTCCTTCGATCCTTTCTGATAGTCTTTCGAAGTCTCTCGACTCCGACGGTGCCAGTAGGGATGCCCGGGTTCAAACCCTGCGCCGATTGTTGCCGACTGATGTCGGTAACCGACCCCCATCGCCGGTGCCTTCACTGTCTGGGCCCCGACCACGACGACAAGTCCTGCTCCGACTGCTGGGCCCTGACGTCCAAAGCTAGACGGAGCTGTCCCGCAAGCGACTTGAGCTCCGGAAGGAGGTCGAGGGGCCGGAGTCACCACAGTTCCGAAAGTCGTCATCAGTCTTCAGGCTCGAAGTCCTCAGGTAAGAGGCACAAGAAGTCGAAGAGGCGACATTGCTTTTCTGACTCCCCCCGACGCTCATGCGACGCGGCCGGGGGTTCGGGCGACACCGCCCCCGCAGCTCCGCCGGAGCCGCAGGCGTCGCGGCCTGCTCCATACCCGCCGGTCCCTGGGCAGAACGCGACGCCGGAGGAGATCGAGGCCTTCCTCATGGCCATGAGGTCGCTCACTCCTCCGTCGGGTACCGCGGCGCCTTCAGGCCAAGCGGCCCGACTGGGTCACCACGCGGGCCCGGTGCTTCGGCCTCGGCGCCGTCGGGTGCTTCGGCCCCGGCGCCGTCCCAGGACGCCGCCGTCCCCGGTCCTACCCTCGATTCGGGTCCGGCGTCGGGAGTGGCGCCGTAGTCGACGCCGCTTGGAGATTTCTACTTCTACGACCCGGCCCCATCCTTTGAACCTGAGTACCCGGTGATGGGTGGCGAGGCGGATTGGGAGGGGTCCGAGGACCCTCTGGCACGTGAGTGGCAGTCTTCTCCGGACTGAACTGGTGAGCTTGGGGAGGGCAGTGGTCTGGACACTTCGCCCGACACTCGTTTTGTCTCCCCTCCTACCGTGGCTACGGACGAGGGGGCTGCCTATAGTGTGGTGCTGACGCGGGCTGCCAAGGCCTTGGGCCTTGAGCTCCCCGTCGTGGCCGTGAGGACTAACCTCCTCACTGAGGTCCTTAAACTGCAGGCAGGCTCGGCTGAGCCTCTGCTGCCTTTTAATGAGCCTTGTCAGACGTTCTTCTGGGCACTTGGTCCAAGCCCGCTACTGGTGCACCTGTAGATAGGAACGTGGCCAGGCGCTACCGCCCGGCTCTGGGCGACCCTTGCTTCCTGTCCACCCATCCCACCCCTGAGAGCCTGGTCAACCAGGCCTCTAACTCCCAGACCGCATTCCAGACGGCTCCCCCCGATCGGGAATCCAAGAGGTATGAGAAATACGGGAAAAAGTTATTCTCCTTCCTGAGTTTGGGGTTGAGGTCAGTCAACACTGCATGCCTCTTGGGCCGTTACACCCACTCTCTGTGGGACACGGTCGCGGACGTGCTGCCACAATGTCCGGAGGAGGCCCGGACTAAACTCGCCCAAGCCCTTGCAGAGGGTCGAGATGCGGCATGGCTTTCCATCCGGTGTGGGCTGGATACCACGGACTCACTGGGCAGAGCGATGGCAACGACGGTGGCGATTCGTCGCCACGCCTGGTTGAGGTCCGCCAACTTTTTGGCTGATGTTCAAAATACCCTTATGGATATGCCGTTTGATGGCCCTCGCCTCTTTGGCGACAAGGCGGACCATGCGCTTGAGCGCTTTAAGGACTCAAGGGGTACGGCCAAGTCCTTGGGCCTCTCGGCCCCGCGCCAGCAAACGGCTGCCTTTCGCTCCTTTCGTGGCCAAGGAAGGGGCGCCCCCACACATCCTGCCAACCACGGGCCCCAGACTACCATCCAGCCTGGTGGCGGACGTGGAAACCGCCGTGCGGCGGTCGGGGACAACGGCGAGGCCAGTCCACACCTAACCCTGCAGCATCCGCCTCAAAACCCTCCTAGTCCGAGTTTTCAGGCCCATGTGACGCCAGTGGGGGGCAGGGTTCGCCATCACCACCACCTCCACTGGCGCACTGTCACATCGGACAGGTGGGTGCTGCAAATCGTCCGAAGGGGCTACTCCCTCCCCTTCGAGGCGTCCCCTCCAGCCATGCCACCGCAGTACCACCGTGTGTTCGGGGATCACTTGAAGCTTCTGCAAGAGGAAGTTACGGCCCTCTTGGCCATCGAGCACGTTCCTGGGCCAGAAGTAGGGTGTGGTTGTTACTCCCACTACTTTCTGGTACCCAAGAAGGGCAAAGGGGGCCTACGCCCTATCTCGGACCTGCGGAACGTCAACGGCTTCCTCCGGAAGGAGAAGTTCAAGTTCAAGAAGCTGACACTAGCTCAGGTCCTAGCTGCCCTGGACCGGGAGACTGGATGGTAGCGTTGTACTTGCAGGACTCTTATTTTCATATCCCCGTCCTGCCGGCCCACCGGCGTTACCTGCGGTTCACGGTAGGCCACAAGCACTTTCAGTTTACCGTGCTCCCCTTCGGCCTAACCAGCGCCCCACGGGTGTTCACGAAAGTGATGGCTGTGGTCGCAGCTCATCTGCGCAGGTTAGGGGTTTCAGTCTTCCCCTACCTCGACGACTGGTTGTTGAAGGCGGGCTTGCCCCAGACAGTCGTCAGCCACCTCCAGACTACGGCCGACCTCCTACACCTGCTGGGGTTCTCCATCAATGTGCCGAAGTCACATCGGTGTCCCTCTCAGAAGCTCCTTTTCATCGGAGCGGTTCTAGACTCGGCGCAGTTTCGGGTTTATCCCCCCCGAACAGCGGGTTCAGGATATTCAGGTTCTGATTCCGATTTTTCAGCCGTTATCCCGAGTCTCAGTCAGGTTGACGCTGCGACTTCTGGGGCTGATGGCCTCCTGCATTCTTCTGGTGCATCACGCCAGGTGGCGGATGCGGGCTCTGCAGTGGGACCTGAAGTTTCAGTGGGCCCAGCATCAGGGCAACTTGCTTGTCCGACCATGTCTTTATCTCGGAGGACACTGCAAGATAGTTGCAGTGGTGGCTCACGGACCCTGATGGGTCAGCGGCAGATCCCTCTCCCTACCCCAACCGGAGTACGTAGTTGTGACCGACGTGTCCCTCCAGGGCTGGGGGGGGCCACATGGGAGAGGCGGAGATCAGAGGCCTCTGCTCTACGGCGGAGTCCCGGCTCCACATCAACCTTCTGGAGCTGCGGGCGATCCGGCTTGCACTGAAGGCATTCCTCCCCTCTGTCCGGGGGAGTGTAGTGCAGCTGTTCACGGACAACACCACCGCCATGTGGTACTGCAACAAACAGGGCGGGGTGTGGCCGTGGACCCTATGCCAGGAGGCTCTGAGGCTCTGTGCCTCTGGCAGTGGCTGGAACATCAGGGCGTGACCCTGGTGGTTCAACACCTGGCAGGTTCCCTGAACGCCAGGGCGGACAAACTCAGCTGTCGGTGCATGATGGATCACGAATGGCGTCTGAACTCGGACGTGGCGCAAGGCCTCTTTCAGCAGTGGGGGGAGCCTTGGTTAGATCTATTCGCCACAGAAAAGAACGCGCAATGTCATCAGTTCTGCGTGTTGGAATTTCCAAGGCGGCACTCGCTTTTCGTCGCGAGTGGAGCTGCGGACTCTGCCTTTCCGCCTATACCACTTCTGCCCAGAGTGCTGAAGATCAGACGCGACTGGGCCCAAGTTATCCTTGTGGCTCCGGACTGGGCACTAAGATATTGGTATCCCGAGCTACTCAGCATGTCTGTCGATCCCCCGATTAGTCTGCCTCTTCAGGAGGACCTTCTGTCGCAGCAGCAGGGGACGGTCCTCCACCCGAACCTGTCCTATCTCCACCTCTATGCTTGGAGATTGAGAGGCGACAGTTGAGGCCATTTGACTTGCCTCCTGAAGTTTGTAATGTGATTCTGGCAGCCAGGCGTCCCTCCACAAAGTCGGTATACCCCTGCAGGTGGAACAGATTTGTGGCATGGTGCACAGCAAAGGCTGTGGATTCACTCTCTGCCCCCCTTTCTGAGGTTCTCCTCTTCCTTCTTTCTCTTGCCAGGCAGGGCTCTGCTCTGGGCACTATCAAGGGCTACCTTTTTGCCCTTTCCGCCTTCTTGAGGCTATCTGATCAGCCTTCTATGTTCAAGTCCCCGATTGTTAATTGATTCTTGAAGGGCATAACTCATATGTTCCCCCCTGTTCCTATCGTGATGCCCCAGTGGGACTTGAACCTGGTTCTGACTTACCTGATGTGCGCTCCCTTTGAGCCGCTTCATAACTGTCCTCTCCGTCTTCTTACACTTAAGACTGCTTTCCTGGTTGCCATCACCTCTGCCAGAAGAGTGAGTGAGCTCCAGGCTCTTTCCTCCAAGCCTCCTTTCCTTTCTGTCCGTCCGGACTAGGTTGTGTTGCGGACAAGACCCTCTTTCCTGCCCAAGGTAGTCACAGCCTTCCACACCAGGCAGTCCATCACCTTGCCCACCTTCTTTCCGCCTCCCTCTAAAGAGGAAGAGCGGCTCCACCGTCTGGACCCAAAACCTGCGCTCTCATACTATCTGGATCACACACGCCAGTTCCGGTTGGATGACCAACTCTTTTTAGTTACGTGGGCGCTAAGAAGGACGGGCGGTGCACAAACGGACCATCTCTCGGTGGGTTGTGTTGTGCATCAAGGCATGCTACTCTTTGGCTAAGAAGGAGCCTCCTGTTGGGCTAAGGGCCCATTCCACTCTGGCCACGGCGGCTACTACTGCCCTGGGCCGGGAAGTCCCCTTGCAAGACATCTGTCAGGCAGCTAAGTGGGCCTCGCTGCTCACGTTCGCAAGACACTACTGCCTGGACAGCCAAGTCCAGAGGGATGGCTTCTTTGGCCGTTCCGTCCTCCAGGACTTTCTGGTGTGATTATTAGTTCGCAGACCCACCACCGGGGTTGGTATTGCTGGGGTATCTATTCTAAGGTAAGGAATCTAATACTAACCCGTTTCTTTCAGATGCACAAGTACTTACCTTCGGTAACAATATATCTGTAGGAAACCGTAGTTAGTATTAGATTCCTTACCGCCCCACCCATCCTCCCCGTTCTGCGAACCGATATCTAGGGTTAAGGTCATCCCTTTCAGGGCCCTAGTTTCATGGCACCAGTGTTGGTTTTTATCATGGCTCTGCGTTTCTGGCGCGGAAAAGCTGTGTATAAGAACTGACGTCAGCGCGCGAGGGCGGCGTCTAAGTACTCTGGCGACGTCATCCCGGTGCCGACGACGGACGCGGAACAGCAGACGACGCCTACCGACGCACAAGGGTACTGCTACGCAAAAGTTTACGGATCCAGTCTGACGCCTGGGGATATTCTAAGGTAAGGAATCTAATACTAACTACTGTTTCTTACAGATATATCGTTACCGAAGGTAAGTAACTTGTGCTTCCCACATAGAGTTCACTGCTGTGACAGAAGCGTCACTGCTGGGGTGAGAGGGAGCCCCTGTAAGAGGTGGAAATCAGGGGTCAGTTGTGTCTGGCAGAAAGCCTGCTCCACATTAACCTGCTGGAGCTTTGGACGATCTGTTTGACTCTCAAATCCCACCTCCATCAAAAGGAGGGTGGTGCAGGTTTTCATGGACAACACTACTGCCAAGTGGTACTGAATATGCAGATCCAAGTGGGGTCCTGGACCCTTTGCTAGTAGGCTCTGGCTGGAATAACAGAACATCTTCATGATCTCCAAACCACCTAGCATGACACAGACGAACTTAGCAGGTGTCATGTGACAGATCATTACTGCCATCTCCATCCTGAGATGGTGCAGGTCATCTTCGAACTCTGGAGGGAGCCTGCCTAGATTAGTTAGCCATCATAGAAAAAGCACAGTGTCAGCAATTTTGCACTCCGATGTTTTCTCCAAGGCAGTCGTGCATGACACTCCCCAGGCATGGAGATGAAGTGTCATAGTTGAATGTGTTTGAGTCGCAACTAAGGTGGTGTACATTATCCTTTCTGCCAGGTGCCCTTCCACGAAGTCCGTCTACACAGGGCTTTGGGAATATTCGGTGGTGTCTGAGATGCCAACCCCTCTCAAGCCAAACTTTCCGATACCTTTTGTTTGTTCTCTCTTTAGCCCAACATGGCCTTGTAGTGGTTACAGTAAAAGGTTAATTATCTGGCCTTTCGGCCTTCTTGTATTAGCAGACCAACTGTCCTTGTTGAAGTCACCAGTTGTGACACATTTAATTAAAGGTTTGAGATATATATATATATATATATATATTCCATCGGTTTCCGCAAAGCAGAGATTCTCCCGCACTCCCGGTATCAAAGTACGACTCCCACACAGTTAGGTCATTTAAATTTTCATTTATATAAACAGCTCGCAATCAGCATACACCTCGACGCGTTTCGCGGCCCCACGCCGCTTTTTCACGAGGAAAGATTACATTTCTGCCTTGTTACCAACGTTTAAATAAAGTATTGAATTCACTTCAAAAAAATGGGAAGGGAGTGGTTGGAAGTGACAAAATACAAAGAACTTCCTGTGCAAAGTGCAGCTAGGCATTGTGGTACATGTAGTTTTTAGTCATTTTGTTATCTAATGTACAGTATAACGTGTATTTTGGCACATTCTTTTTCTGACTCTTAAAGTGAAATTTGTGACATTACAGTGACTTCATTCTCGCCCTCTGGTGGGCATAAATTCTTATGACACATTTAATTTACATTACTCCTTCCTCTGGTGGATTGCTGTAATAGGTCAATATTTCTGGGAATCTATGCCAATTTATTCACTTCAGATTGTACATGATTGTAATGACTTTACTCTGCACAGTTAGTATTTAATTAGTTTAAGTTCCTGAAAGTGAAAGAATTATCAGTTAATTCATGATTAAAATGTTCGGTGATATTAAAGAGGAAGATAGAAACGATTGTCTTTTAAGCAATTAATTGCATTTTTGGCATTTGATGTTACAGATGGTAATGAAGTTCCTCATCCTGGTTCAATCCATGAGGGGTCAATGTTCGAAAATTAAGGATGTGTTTTGATTCCTTCTGTCTTAGGGTTTTTACTCGATCGCCACCGCGAGGATTGTTGATGACGCTTTCGATGGCATAAAATTTCAGTTTTTTCCAGTCACTGTTGTGTTCTTTTTCCATGTGTCTTGAGATGGCGTTACTCCTGTCGCAATTTGTTGTTGCCCTTGCGTGCTCAAGGATTCGCTTTTTCAATTCGCACTTCGTGCTTCCCACGTATTTCAAAGCACATGGACATTCCACTATGTAAATGACGTATTCACTTTTACAGTTGATGAGCTGTTGTATTTTCCAAATTCTATTATTCGCCATTGTTATTTCCTTTTTCTTTTCCGCAATGGCACATACTTTGCATCCAGAGCATTTGACGGAGATTTACATTGAAAACAGTGAGGTTCACACGACGCTCCATCGTAAAACAACAGCCACTAATTCAGTGCTACACGCACAGAGCTTTCACCAGACCAGCCTAATCCAAAATATTCCGTACGGGGAATTCCTCCGCATAAAACGAATTTGTTCAAAACAAGATGAATGGTTAAAGCACCGCCAAAAGGCGGAATCAAGATTTAAAAAGAGGATGTACAACAAAAGCACAATTGAATCTGCCTTAGAGAGAACTGAAAAACGATCACGAACGGACTTACTCATTGAAAAGAAAACACCTAAAAATGAAGAGAATAAGATCAGACTCATTACAACTTACTCTACCAGCAACAACCAAGTCCTAGCAGTCTTGAGAAAAAATTGGCACATTTTGCACATGGATCAGACCACGGCAAAGATAGTAGGGGATCACCCACAAGTGACGTATAAAAGGGCACAAAATCTCCGAGACAAACTAGTACACAGCCACTTCCAAATGCCAAAAAAACCAGAGGCTTGGCCAAAAGTAAAAGGTTTCTTCAAATGCTCTGGATGCAAAGTATGTGCCATTGCGGAAAAGAAAAAGGAAATAACAATGGCGAATAATAGAATTTGGAAAATACAACAGCTCATCAACTGTAAAAGTGAATACGTCATTTACATAGTGGAATGTCCATGTGCTTTGAAATACGTGGGAAGCACGAAGTGCGAATTGAAAAAGCGAATCCTTGAGCACGCAAGGGCAACAACAAATTGCGACAGGAGTAACGCCATCTCAAGACACATGGAAAAAGAACACAACAGTGACTGGAAAAAACTGAAATTTTATGCCATCGAAAGCGTCATCAACAATCCTCGCGGTGGCGATCGAGTAAAAACCCTAAGACAGAAGGAATCAAAACACATCCTTAATTTTCGAACATTGACCCCTCATGGATTGAACCAGGATGAGGAACTTCATTACCATCTGTAACATCAAATGCCAAAAATGCAATTAATTGCTTAAAAGACAATCGTTTCTATCTTCCTCTTTAATATCACCGAACATTTTAATCATGAATTAACTGATAATTCTTTCACTTTCAGGAACTTAAACTAATTAAATACTAACTGTGCAGAGTAAAGTCATTACAATCATGTACAATCTGAAGTGAATAAATTGGCATAGATTCCCAGAAATATTGACCTATTACAGCAATCCACCAGAGGAAGGAGTAATGTAAATTAAATGTGTCATAAGAATTTATGCCCACCAGAGGGCGAGAATGAAGTCACTGTAATGTCACAAATTTCACTTTAAGAGTCAGAAAAAGAATGTGCCAAAATACACGTTATACTGTACATTAGATAACAAAATGACTAAAAACTACATGTACCACAATGCCTAGCTGCACTTTGCACAGGAAGTTCTTTGTATTTTGTCACTTCCAACCACTCCCTTCCCATTTTTTTGAAGTGAATTCAATACTTTATTTAAACGTTGGTAACAAGGCAGAAATGTAATCTTTCCTCGTGAAAAAGCGGCGTGGGGCCGCGAAACGCGTCGAGGTGTATGCTGATTGCGAGCTGTTTATATAAATGAAAATTTAAATGACCTAACTGTGTGGGAGTCGTACTTTGATACCGGGAGTGCGGGAGAATCTCTGCTTTGCGGAAACCGATGGAATTTTGAGCAGCGGGGCCCTGCTGCAATCTCCAACGCACCGCCGAGAGAAGCGCTCGGAAGCCTCCGCTCGGGCCAATCGAGTGGAGATATATATATATATATATATATATATATATATATATATTAGATATATATATATATATAATAGATCTATCGGCACCTCTCGGATCTAGGAGGCACATAAGGGTTGCACTCAGCGTACTACTTTCACAAAGATTTATTTCAGGCAACGCGTTTCAACCTAACCCAATCTTCATCACAGCCACGTTTGAGAATAGTGCCCCATCCACCATAGAAATAATTCCACATGTATAAGACATAAATAAAATACTATGAACATGTTACAGAGAAGTACAAACATTTAAGAAAAGAGAGACTACAATGGATATGAATTGTATCAGGTCACACAGAATTAGTACAAATTCTCAAAGGCCACAATTATGGTAGGTGGGGAAAACACAGTGGAATAAAATAGTTGTATTACATGTGACCAAAATAATTTAAGTAAAACATGTTTGGTAAAACAAAAGAAAACGCCCAGCTCTGATGGCCAGTGGCCTATTTTCAGCAGGAGCATGACACCACTTGGAAAGAGCAAAATGCAAAAGCAAAAACAGTCATGTGACCAAACGGTGGCCCAACTATAGAGAAAATGATCCATATTTTGACCTGCCCACCGTGGGCAAGTAAAAATATGGTCTTTCCTAGTGGTTGATGTTGAGATCCACGCGGCTTTCCTCCCTACGGTTGTGATGTCATTTCATGTTGGTCAGTCTGATCTTGCGAGTATCCTTCGCTCCGCCTCATCCCTCAAAAGGGAACAAGAAGTTCCATCACCTTGTTCCATGGCAGCATAGAGCTTCTTCGATGACCAGAGGAATGTAGTGGTCTATCAGTTATTTGTCAGCTTTTCAGGTGCAAAGAAGGGCAGTGCAAAAGAGGGCCCTTTGAAGGTGGACAGTCCTCTTCATTAAGCTTGCACTAGTCAAAAGGCCGCCCCCACCCCCTTCCAGGGCTAAGGCCAGTACAGCGGTGTTAGTATTGTGGTGCCCGTTTTTTATATCAGCCAAGCTGTGATGTGGGTGTCTACATATACATTCACCAACTACTGCCTTGACAACAGTGTCTGACGAGAAGGTCATTTAGCTCGCAGACTCCTGCAGGACGTTTTGGTCTGAGTCCACTTCCCAGAACCCCCACCTTTGGGAGATACAGCTTTGATATTTATTCTAAAGGTGTGAAATCTACAGTTAAAAGTATCCATCAGAAGAACAAATTACTTACCTTCAGTAATGCTCTTTCTGGTATGTACTCTGTTTAACCACTGATTTGTCCCTGCCCTCCCACATCCCCATTCTGTGGAGTGGTCTCATTAATATCTGATAAGGCCCCCAGTTGGAGAGAGCACGGAAAGTGAGAGTGGAGAAACTGACATCTGCGTTCAAAGATGGCGCTTATATGCTGCTCTGTTCTTTCGCATCCAGGGTAATATGAAGCCTATGTGGAGCTGCACAATGTCACTCCACCTAACAATGCACAAAGAGCACTGCTATTGAAATTCCCTGGATCGGGTCAGGCGCCTGGGTATAATCAAAGGTGGGGGGGTGAGGAATATGTAGTTATATAGAGTACCCACCAGCAAGAATGTTGTCAAAAGTAAGTGCCATGTTCATCTGGCCAAGAGGGATGGGCGGCTCAGGTGTTTAATTAGAGCTGGACTTGATACAGGATCAATATTCTGACCTGCCGCCACTTTGAGGCTTTGTCCTGCACAATTAACATTAAAGTATACTATTGGGACTATTGCAGTCCTGTACATTCAACCTGAGAAAGGGAGAAAAATTACTAAAATGATCTGACTGACATGCTCCAAAAGCTCTTCAATTGTAACGCTATTTTGATTATCATGGGAAGGCTTTTCATCTAAGCACAACAGGAAGACGCAGTGGTGCAGTCTTTGTAAGTACCATTTACTTGCAGTGGCCTCAGAGTTTCTAATTTGCAGCTCATGAAAAGCATGGGAAAGGACGCCTGTTACACTGGGCCATAACCTCAGAGTCTTCTTATAAACAATCCCAACTGCTTTACCTCTGTTGTGTATTGCCTATAAGCTGATATATTGCTGGTTGGAAAGTCCTACCTCTGGGAGACAGCCTACTCATAGCAAATGACCAACATGTAATCATATTTTCAAGAACCTCACATTATATATGGTGAAGCCATTTATCAGCAATCTTAAAGCATCAGTACCACAGTGGTTTTGACAACAAGAAACAATTGTTCATTGGGTAACATTCTTATCTCCCTTTCCCATAAAACTATATCTAGGCAAGAGTAGGAAAAAAGCATCATAAAAATCGTATGCAAAAGATCACTGATCATAAATCAAGTAAATGTTGCTAAGTAGGTAGTAACAGAACTATTATTGGATTATAAAAGAGCTATTGCACAGAGAGGGTGGAATGTGCTGTGAATGAAACAAAAGAAGCACCCAGTCTTAAATTAAGAGGAGAGGAGGAGGAGTGCTGTGCACATTCCTCTACATTACCCGACAAATGACAGGACTAGTTTACCAGTAAAGTGAATGAAGGGTGAAGGCCATGTAGCCTTATTGGTGCTTGCAGGCCTTTCAGAGGCTGCCGATACCATTGACCATAATATCTGGATAAGTGTTTATTGGAGCAGCATTGGTCTCTACAGCGTCAATGCTTTGGTTTAGCTACATTTTGAGAAAAAGGAGTAACAGTTGAAGTCTGGAGAACTGCTGGAACATCTCATTTTAACTTAAGATGAAATGTCCCCGGATTTCACCCTCTCTACACTCCTTTTTAATATCTATTGTTATCCTTTACATAAAATGTTGAAGTTGCTGGAAGAAGAGTGATTTCATATTTGTGCAGGTGATATCGAGCTGTCTTTGCTGTAATTGGAAAATTATAGCAGGCACTTAGCAGGTCTGAAGTGATCCCCAGGCTTTTTTAAAACGTGTCTTCAGGCCTTGCAAAAACTATTACAGATGCTGGAAGAAGGAATTTCATATTTACACAGATGACACCCAGTTGTTCTTCGTGTATTTGAGAAATTGCAGCAGGGCCTCGGCAAAACTCTGCAAGAGAGAGTGTGATTCAGGTCTGAAAGAAAGAAAACGTGATGTTTTTTAACTCCAAGTCAGAGCTGATGTTGATAGCTTGGCATACTCACTCAACAAACCAGGTCTGCAATACTCCTGCTTGCTGGTCCCTGAAACAGAAATTTAGATGGTTAAAAAGGTTATATTTCTTTTTGTCTCTTCCTAACGTTTGAAGAAGAAGGCAGTACTGTTAATAAGCCGTGTGGTCTGTACATCTGCTGATTTGGTCAACGACAACTCTATCTTAAAGGACCAGCTCAGCGGTGGTCTCCAGCCTGTCCTTGGAGCACACATTGATAACTGCTGTGGTTTGCAGTGGGGGGGATCAATCTGAGTCTTAACCGCATGCGTGCGGCGGTTATTTTTGCGCTGTGCGGCTTTTTTCTAAAAGCCGCGTTACATGACGAGCTGAGCTCGTCATGAGAATGCGAGCGGCGCAACTCATGACGAGCTCAGCTCGTCATGAGCACGGAAGTGGTTAAACAGATTGCAAAAATGTCAAGCCTAAGCAGTCCACGAGACTGCAGCCTGGGGTGCTGGTGGTAGGCCTGGGCGGTAAATTACGCTCCGTTGGCGGAATTTGGGTAATTTCGCGTTCCGCGGAGAATGCGAAATTGTCAAATTCTGCGTTCCGCGACTTCGCGAAGTTTTTTGCTTGTTCGGGTTCTCAAATGCGTGTTTGCAAGATATTTTCACCTGAGCACGCAAACAGCGATTGCGAACAGAAAAAAAGCATCGAGTTAAAGCAATTCCGCGTGTTCGTGGAATTTCTGCGTGTTTGCGAAGATTTTTACCGTTTCGCGGAGATTTGCATAACGCGATTACGCAAATTCCGCCCACCCCTAGCTGTAGGTGTGAATACATTTGATCACACGTCTCCAGTTGGCATTGGCACCCTTTGGCATCCTCTGAAGGCCATGGCCACTTTCTGAGGACTTACATTATTGCAGAAATCTGGGCCAGTCCACTGAGTAGACGCATGGCAGTAGTGTGCCCCCAGCAGAAAACATCGATCCGCTTGCACCCATCTTGCACGTAAATGTTAATGTTGTTTACAAACTGGAGGCCCTTGGCTGAAAAATGTGATATGGGCTCCATCATTCATGGAGGATTGCGGATGTCTTAACAAATTAAGAAGAGTGTTAAACTGTGCTTCCCAAACTTTTTAGAAGCTTGACACATTTTTTAGAACGACAATTGGATTCCAGTGAATATTTCTTATTTGTGCATCACCAGGTAGTGTCTTGATTTGTTTTGATCCTATTAAAATCTTTGTTTCCATCACACTCTAGAATTAGAAAACAAATGTGCCTCAGTTTTGCTTTCCTAACTGCTGAATGTATCTAGTTCATTTACAGGTATTTACATTGTGTTACCTTTTACAAATAAAATGCCATCTTCCAGCCTTTCCTTGCACACTCCATGCACTCCAGCAAGATTGTCATGTATTACACTTTACTTTCTCTGACTACAAAGTGAGAGGAGTTAATAAACACCAGCCCCCATGTTAAAAAAAAAAAAAAAAGTAAGCAGCAATTTGACTTTTGACATAGCATGACATGTCACATCCGTATCAGATGAAGTGGGGGTCACCGCACAACTAAAGGGGAGGGGAGGTGGGAAAAGAGGGGAGGGGAACCTGGGGAAAAATAATTTAGAAACATTTAAAAATGTACTTGTCCTGATGCTATCGGCCACGTTGGTGCTTCTTTCCTCCCAGCAGTCACTGGGGCACACAGCACAGGCTCCCCACCCAATCCAGACGCTACTCTCATGCTATACCAAGCATAAGAGCAGCATGGGGGTTGGCCTGAGCATGCTGGTCTGGCGCTCGCACGGGCACAGGGAGCCTGCAGCTTTTCTCCAACCCGGCAGTCAACACAGCAGGGTTGGAGAAACCGAAGTGCGCATGCCTGTTTGGCTGGTCTAAGATGGCCAGCCAAACCCACATGGGCCCTTTACACTGCCCATCTCTCCTTTCTGTCATGGTCCGACCCTGTCCAAGACTCCCTGGCTCAGTTAGTCAGTGGAAAATAAAATGATAATATTGTTTTATTATCCTTTTATTTTTCGCTGACTGACTCTGACCAGTGGGGCGACTCTTCTCTGCCATTACAGAAGATCCGCCCCTGACAAAATGTATACAGAACTTGACGACAGCTTTATTTATTGCCTGGAGTTTGGCAACCCACAGTTTAGGAAACACTGTTCTAAAAAAACTTCCTATTTCCATGTTGATACATTTGACTTTGAGGCCTGCAAGATAGCAAGGGCCATTATATGGTTTGGTCTGGGATATATATATATAGCGGCTGCCGCCATTAAGTCGGATTTTTTTGGAAGTTCGTGGTGAAACATTGGCAGCAGCCCTCTCTTGCCGCCGCGAGTCACAGGATATTCAGGGGAAATTGGTCGGCTAGTGGAATCGGACTGATTCAAAGCAGACATATTACCCGGTGAGTGACAACGGCATTTTGGCAGAGGTGGGGAGATCACAGGCGATATAATTTCGTATAGCCGTTACAAACGCAGGCTATACCACAACCTAAGTCAATATCCTTCAGCATGACAGACGAGGCTGTACGCCAGCGTGAAGCAGCAGCTGATGAATTGTTCTGTAAAAGATCGACAAAAGCATTAAATACTGCAAATACTACAAAGATAAATCCAGTATCTGAAGATAATGAGAGAATTTTACTTAAAAATCTAGAAAAGAACATGCGTCTAGAAATAACAAAATGGTGGGAACACAGGTCTTTAACTAAGTATGCTGAGGTCGGCCGGGTCCCAAGGGGCCTCCGTATCCTTTTGGCGCCCAGCTTCGACAATCCCAACCCGTCAATGCTAAAAGAATGGGCACAAAATAATTTGGATGCTTCCATGAACTCTGTCCATATCCTCATTAAATATGCGGCCATCGACCGCTTAGAAATCTTGAAGGAAATCGAAAATATCGAGGAAGAATTAAAGAAGTCTCCACAGGTCGATTTTATTAAAACTTCAAGAATTGCTATCGATGAAAGATTACGGAAACATGAGGAAAAAATTAAACATCGGAAAGCCCATAAATTTGCCCGAGATGAGTCGGATTATAACAATGGACAAATATTCACATTTGCTCGCAAATATAACAACGAAAATCGCAAAAAGTTTGAAGAAAAAGATAAAGGGGAGTCTTCAAATGTACAAAAAACAACTGCTACAGAAGGGGCAAATGCAGAGAGCTCCAGTTGCGATTCTATATCAGTCACAAGCAAGTCCAGCATTGATAGTGGAGAGAGACAAATACCAGCTACTGTGCTCAACATGGGTGAGGAATTGAATTTTTTAGTGGCAGAGAGACTACGTACCTTGAGACCGAGAAAGGACAACAAACAACAAAAAATGCAAGAAAAAACAAACGAAGAAAAGAAAGACGAAAAAAGTGAAAGCAAAGGATTAAAAAACAAAAAGAGGAACAATTGTACACGGAAGTAGAAGATTTGGATAAGTCTATTATTAATCTTTCCAATGTACCTCTCACCACTGCTGAAAAACAATTGTCACTTGGTCTCAATTTTTGTCCTGGTCAGTCGTTTGATTACACTTCTACAAGAATCGATATCTTTCGGTTTCTTCAGAAAACTAAAGTTAAGAAAATATTTTGCTTTGAGAACAAACAAAGACAAAAACACTGAGGTTCAAGAGAATATTGATACAAACGTAGACAATTTGGGAATTATGGCAGCAGACATACCCACATATTTAAATCTACATGACCTGAACACCGGTGAAGTTGAAACTGACGATATAATCTGTGACCAAACTACTCAAACCAGACTCAGAAATATCAATCTACTACAAAAAGGAGCTGGGATCAGCCCCTTTAAGAAAAAATCTAATTTCATTCCAATGATGCCCAGAGACGCTTTGGATACTTTCCATGACTGTGTGGTTGAAGATATTAAAAAGCTATACACACAAATACAGTCCAGAAAAATAAAAAGGAAAAAACATATACAGCAAAAGAAACGAGACTACGCCAATTTAATGAAAAAACTTGGGGATAATAATGAAATTATCATTAAAAAATCGGACAAAGGTGGCAATCTAGTTATTTGGCCTCGGGAAGATTACATCAAAGAGGCCAAACGTCAATTTAACAATTCTGACTGTTATGAACTGTCTAGTTTTAAAAATTATAACAAAGCCACTGAGTCTCTAAAGAAACAGCTGATGCAATTACGCAGAGAAGGACTTGTGTCCACTGATGAATTCAAATTTATGAACAATGATAATCCTATTGTGCCTGTTCTCTATTTAATACCGAAAGTGCACAAAGCTGTTTCCCCCATCCCTGGCAGGCCGATCATTTCTGCTATAGGCAGCGTAGCCGAACAAGTTGGTCAATATGTTGATTTTTTTCTGCAAGATCTTGTTAAGTCACTGCCTAGTTATATCAAAGATACTGGTGATTTTCTAAGTAAAGTGGAAAATCTACAATGGTCAGAGGGCATGTATCTTATATCATTAGACATTGAGTCTTTGTATACTAACATCGACCACCAGGCAGGACTTAACGCAGTGAAATTCTTTTTGGACCAAAGGTCGTGTGAATATTACCAACACAATAAGGCTTTAATCAGTTTGATGGGCTGGTGCTTAAATAACAATTTCTTTCTCTTTGGAAAAGAGTTATTTAGGCAATTAAGAGGCGTGGCAATGGGAGCCTGCTTCTCCCCCAGCTATGCGTGCTTGCACGTTGGCTGGTGGGAGGAGCAGGTTCTTAGGAGGGACTACAAAGCAATTTTTGATATCAACATCAAATATTTCCTAAGATATATTGACGACATTTTTATAGTATCGGAAGGAAGCAGACAAAAAGCAGTGGAGTTTATAGAGAACATCAATATAAACAATTTAAATTTACACTTTACCTCCCATATAGATGACTCCAGTATAGAGTTTTTGGATGTAAAACTGTTTGTCAAAAACAATAAGGTAGAAATTACTTTATTTAGGAAGCCTACGGCTGGGAATGTAACACTTCATGCCTCTAGTTCTCACCCTAGGCATCTTATTGCCAGTATCCCCTATGGAGAACTTCTACGCCTCAAAAGAATATGCAGTGTAGATACTGAGTTTGACACCTGTGCAACAGAATCGATGCAGAGTATGAAAGCTCGAGGCTATTCGGACAAAGTACTTAAATCAGCACTAGCCAAAACTGCACAGAGATCGAGAGAAAGCCTGTTGCCGCAATCTAGGGAGGATCTAGTCGATTCAAATAACTCTCTTGAACCTATTGCCTCTTCAGATATGGGGCGTAATGACCAATGTCCCAGATTGACAACAACTTTCAGTGATAATGAGCGGAAAATCAGGTCTATTGTCAATAAGAACTGGGCAATAGTACTAACTGACCCTGTCTTGAGAATGAGTTTGCCCCAAAGTCCTACTATAACATTCAACAGAGCGAGGAACATGGGTTCTGTGTTGGATCCAACCAGTCCTGAAATCAGAACCAATTCTAACTGGTTAAAACCCAAATAAGGTTTTTATAAATGTTCTTCGTTTCGTGCTTGTAGATTTGGAGTTAATAAAACTGAGTATCAAACCCCCTTTTGCCCTACACCTAACAGAATAGTGGGTAACTACAATTGCAAGACTGAATTCGCAGTCTATGTTCTCACGTGCACCTGTGGTTTAAATTATATTGGGAGCACCAAGCTACAGGTGCACGTGAGAATATTACAGCACTTACGCGCAATTTTACACAGTGATCCCAGTTATCCAGTGGCGCGCCATTTCAAACTGGTGCATGATAACAATCTAAACTGTTTGCAGTATTTTGTGGTGTCCTCTGTTCCGAAACAACGTAGAGGAGGCAATAGAGAGGTATTGCTCAGACGACTAGAAACAAAGTTCATTCTCGAGTCTGATAGCAAGTGTCCTAATGGACTTAATAACACGGAAGATATGTACACTTGCCTATAAGACTCGTTATCTCTGTCCTTTGTTCTAAATACTGTATGTATCAAAATCTTAAATGTCGATCTGATTATGACAATTCTGTTTACTATATGTATTTTAAATTTGCCTTTTCTGGATCTCTGGTTTCTTTTTGTTCTATATACAGGGATAGTTGGTAACATTACACCTTGCTTATTGCACAAATACCAGGGATGTGTACAATGGTTTATATATAGGAGATGTGGATAATTTTGGTAATGAGGATATATTTCTTGGTTCGATATAATATCTGTAATCTCGTGTTATAATCTATTTGTCTGCCTTGGTATTTCAACTTCATCTCTTTTTTGAGATCTTATCCAGCACGATTTTTTGCACATAATGATAATTGCTGCTATGCTCAATTTTGTACATTCTTTAAATCATTTTTCACGAATGGAGTAAGCTTTTTGCATTTAAGCAGACAGTGTTTTTATACAATATTGTATATGGATTTATCCAGTGATTTTTTTAGTCTATTAAGATTTTAAGGTAAATCATGGTTGGAAATATGCTAACAGTTTAATAGGACTCAACATTTATATAATAACATAATATGGTATCTGTATATAATAATCCCTTTTTTTGTACATATATATGTATAGATAAAAGGAACGGTGTCATTCTCATCGTGTGGCAAAAAGAATGTTATACATTTTTATATAATTTGCAATTTGAAATTAAGCCCGTTTTGAATGTGAAATGCATATATTTGAAATTATTGTAGATAGCGATTTTAATATTGTACAATAGCATGTGAAATTACCTATTTGCAATAGTTGCTATTTCCAGAGTCTTTTTTCCAGTTCCATGTAAACTTACTGGCCATGTGACTAGATTAGGATGGGGCATATTATTTAAAAATGGCTACAACCGAACCAGTCTTTATGTGATCAAGGGCTCTCAAGCCCGAAACGCGTCATCTGTCGATTGCTGACTTGGATATATATGGTTGAATAAAGAACATCTTGCCTGAAAAAAGAGGTTCGCTTCTCCTTCTTCGCCGCCGCCGAGGCTTTGGTGGAAGTGGTCGGAGTGTTTGTTCGATATATATATATATATATATATATATATATATATATATATATATATATATATATCGATTCGGATTGGGAAACTGAAGTAAGTGTTAGGAATAGCTAAGGATCTCAACTGTGATTAACCAATTTTGGGCACTCATCTTTTAAAAGTGAGTGTGAGTATACACTCTAGCTTGTTTTAGGAACTGGTTGTTTATCCCTACTAGCAGTCACTACTTGGGGCCCAATTCCGATCTGGCTCGGAAAGCTCTCCGACAGAGCTGGATCCGGAGTGTTTTCCGACCGAGCCGGACTCCTGCAGTCTGACCGAGCGAGTACGATGCGGCCGAATGCTGCCAGACTCGGTTTGGTCGTATTCACATAGAAGTCAATGGGAGCCGTTCGTACAACGCGCACATGGGCTCCCATTGACTGAATAGGTGAGTCTCGCACAAAGGCGCCCCCTACAGTGGGTATGCGTTTGTGCTATCAGCACCATACATGCCTGTGTTGGGGAGACCCTTGGGTCTCCCCCTGTGTCCGAGTCGCAAGGTTCCATGAGGACCCCCCGGACATTTTGCGAGCCGGAAACTCCGGCTTGAACCGGCTGTCCGACGCGTGCATCGTACTGGCTCAGTCGTGAATCGCATTCATTGCATGGCACGGTTTGCTTACGGACGAGACGTACGGAGTAGTTCAGACCCGGAAACGATTCGCTCCGTGAATTTCCCGTTGCTCGCATTGTACTTGCTCGCTCGTACAGCTGTACGAGTCGGGTGGAAAACACGTGTACGGCTCGTACTTTTTCCGGCCGGATCGCGTTCGGTGCCCTTCCGAGCGAGATCGGAATCGGGCCCTTAGTAGTAATCTGTGCAGTGGGGGAAAGTGTTATTCCTTTCTGAAGGTCTTGAGTGGGTAATGTAGTAATCTTGGCCAGCACCAAGGGTTGGTTTCTATGACTTTCCAGATTGCGCTAGAAGAGATCTGGGTGCTATAGAAACCCCCCAAATAGAAAACCAATGCTTGTAGTCAGGTAGCGAGCAAGAGGAAGATGACCAAGAACTGACTTGCAAGCCATGGTTCAAGGGGTGGTGATAGCGGCTCTAAATGAGACTGGCAATCACTCGGGCTGCATTCCAGTCCATCGCTTTTCACCCACGATTGCACTCTAGACAGAAACAGTGGAGTGCGATGCAGCCCTATGTAATTACCAGTGTCTGAGATGAATTCAAGCATTCCATCAATCACTTTTTTGTATTCCTTAGTGTGACATCCTAGTTGGTCAAGGGTAGGCCCATACGTGGGTCCCTGGGTCACTGTCACATGAACCAAGCTGCATCGGAGTGAAGAGTTTCAATCAGGGTGAAACTGGTCTTGGGTTGCTTGTGTTCCGGTCCGGAGATGTCCTGACTTGGCATTTCAGGTTGGACTTGTTCCTATTGGGGCAGGATCAAGGCAGATTTGTATATGACTAGGGCTAATCTGAGGTGATACAGTGGGCAAAAACAATGAACTGGGATGCGGCCTGAGTGATAATCAGTGACTATGATTAATTAAAGCTTTCTATCCATCGCGTTTTGTTATTCCTTCTTTTTGTAAGGCACAGGTCGATCTTGAAAAAGTCTACTACTGATTTAAAAAACCTCGGATTTGTTTTGAGTTTTTGAAAATCATATCTGCTCCCTCTTGAGGAAACACTGTTCATCAGCACCCTGTTCAGCACACAGAAGTGTCTAGCTTTCTTGTAAGAGCTGAGACTTTGTAGGACAATATATGACCTTTTTAGTCTCTTCCAAAAGCTCCAGCAAGGCCCTGGCACAGACTTATCTTGTGATCCCTTTAAGGTTCCGGATTTTTTGTCAATGGGTTTTTCTCCTTCAACCTTATCATCTCAATGGGCAGCAATTAAATGTTTCATAGAACACAGTGGGGATGTTTTGAAGGTTTGACCATTAGTTAAAATGCTGCTCACACTTCACACTTCAGGCTGATAAATAAGGCCATTCCTTCGGTAATTCCACCATTGGATTTACTCACGGTCTGAAAGGTTTTAAATCCTCTTTTTCAACTTCTAGAGTCTATAACCGTCCAAAGGTTAATAGCTAAAGTAAATCAGTTATACATATTCTCATTTTGGTTAAATCTCCTTGTATGGCGAAGGATATGTTTCTCAAAATCAATCTGAGGGAGGGAAGGAATTTGTGATCCGTTCAGTTCCCTAAACTCAATAATGTCTAATCAAAGGAAAAGGATAACTTGTCCTGCATAACATTGGGTATGCGGGAACGGTTCTTTCAAGTCCCAATAAAAAACCCTCATTCACGTGTTGGATGTTGGTAACGTTGAGCGGTATATCTTTGTTCTCCGCTTTCCCTCACACGTGTTTGCATAATCATGGGGTTTAGTGGTTATGCAACCTCCACCAGGAGGAAATACCCTTTGTTTAAACAGTAGTGACCAGTGATGGTGCTCGTGATACAGTGAAGGTGTATTAAAAGTCTCTAGATTCCAGACCTTGTTAATTTATTCATTCTGGTTTCATGAGGCAATAAAATTGTTGTAGGTGATTTGGAGTTATTATGACTCATTCACACTAGTCTAATCGTGTAGGTCAACATGTTTCAGCCCTCAGTCGCCGGAAGGTCGGGTGGGCTTTCTTCAGGACCAGGGGTGATGTGTATTTAAACGTGAGGTATACTCCTAAGAATTACTTAGTGTATCTAAATATAGGAACATTGTTTGATATGGTTCCTAAAGGTCCTAAGGTACCTGTGAAAATAAAAATTCTTTTGACAAACTAGACAAAGGGAGGGGTTCTACAGGTTTAAACAGGACTTACGGTTTGGTACACTTATACCATGAACATATAAAACATATTGTGTGGCAATGAGATGATACTTCTAACTCATATCCACCTTTTCTTGGACAGGGTCAACTCCCTCATAGTTAGCAAACAAGGCACGCCCACGTTTATTGCCATCTCTAGTGGTGGCGTGGTTATTCCTATCAAGCAATTTATATAGGTAAAGGTTACATGATGTCTGTGCAGGTAGGCTTATATGGATAATTCAAGTTTTCGTTTTTTACCAGAAAACACTCAAATAACTGAAGGCACATTTCATATACCCTCAGATGGAATTGTCACGCAAATGTAATTTCAAAACCTGTGGGACTTAAACATCAGAAGGCGTATTTCATGTACCTTCTAATGCGGTAAAACACACTCAATCAGGCTCGACAATGTACATTCAAACAAAGAAGCTCAAAATCAGGAAGCCGTATTTCATGGACCTTCACGGGGGGTTGTATTTTTAAAAAAAAAGGGCAGTATAAGGTTTAATATTCATACTGTGCCGATATTTCTACACTCATTCAGGCTCGATAATGTACATTCTGACCGAGACGTTTGAAATTCAGAAGGCGTATTTCATGGACCTTCAAGGGTGGTTCTCATTCACACACACTTCGGTACATTCATACCATGCGGGACTCTATTACTTGTCCGCTCATGCCACATACCTTCGAGCGGTTTTATTCAAACCTCATCGGGATCCGAGTGGGTCAGCGGGGCCTGCTGTGAGAACAGTTCAAGTTTCAGTTAATGTGTAACAGTTTAATATACGTTACGGTTTTGTCGGCGTTGATTCTTCCGGATACCTGTGGTTCCTCCGTAAATCAACTGGTTCTGACTCTGCCACTCGCGGACCCGGAAACAGTGTTCCTTCCGGGTTCGTGAATTTATGTACGAGTGGTAGTGTGAAAAGACAGCAGTCTTACTCATAGTCTTTCTTCTAGTATTGTAATTATCTTACCCAATATGTACGTATTTTCTTATTTTTTTTATTTTCGCAATCTGCATTAACCCTATGGGATATTTTCTCAACATGGTCTCAGATTGGATTATTGTCCTTCCTGGTTCGTACATCAATGTAGGGATGGCCTTATAAAAAGACACACGGTGTTGCTCCTAGTCTCTCATTTAATGTGGTAGTCATTTTTCACAATTTATTTGATCTGTTTGTTCTGATGTTTTTTTCTTTTTCGCAATTCACAATGAACCATTGAAATTGTTCTTTCACCACAATTTTAGAGTGGAGTTTTTGAAGAATCTTGTGGTACGGACATTCTGGGCATCCCAATGGTTTCGTAGGTTGGCTTATTGCCTATAAGTTATTTATAGATGCTCCCCCATGGGATATTATCATTGAGTCCTTCTTGGTCCGTCCCAGTCTGTGCACCCATCTCTGTTCCTTTTCAAAAAGGATCCTTTCAGCGTTGTGGTCTTTGTTGGTCAGTGTTTCATAAGAAACGTATCCCCTCACCAGGTAGACCTATCGTCTCCGGTATCGGTTCAGTTCTAGAACCACTGTCACAATTCGCAGACCACTACTTAAAACCAATAGTCCAAAAAACACAGACTTATCTAAAAGATACAAGGGACCTCCTCAATCTCCTAAAAGGTTTCAACTACTCTGAAGACAATATGATTCTGATTGGACTGGATGTCGAAAGCCTTTATACGAGTCTGCCACAACAACAAACACTGGAAACTCTAGAGACCATCCTTTTCGACATAGACTGGGACCATAAGACACCCAGGCATTTTGTATTAGAATGCTGCAAGATGGCTCTCACTGAGAACTTCTTCAAGTACAATGACATCATGTACCAACAATGCCATGGCACGTCTATGGGGAGCACGTTTGCTCCAAGTGTAGCAGGTCTATATGTAAGTAGTTTCGAGGTACAGCACATCAACAACCCCAATAATCCCTATCACGATCAAATACTATTTTGGCGCCGATACATTGACGACGTCATCTTAATCTGGGAAGGGGACCTGGACAGTTTAAAAACTTTCACAATTGGATCAATACACGTGACGAATGGCTTAAGTTCACATACACAGCCAACAAAAAACAGTTGGACTTCCTGGATATCACCATATATGTAGAGGGCATGACTCTACAGACCAAGACTTTTTACAAACCAACATCCAAGAATAGCCTACTTTCATACCAAAGCTACCATCCTCGACTATTAAGGGAGAATCTCCCTTACAGTCAGTTCCTGAGACTGCGCAGGAATTGTAGCAACATTAATGAATACAAATCACAGGCGAATGACCTTGGACATAAGCTCGGAGACAGGAATTATCCAAAGAGAATTATTGAGGGGTGCAAGAAAAGAGCGCGGAATCAGAACAGAGATGGACTCCTTGAACCGACAATGCGAGAACAAGAACCCGATATCTTAACATGTGTAACCACCTATGGACCTGCAAGCAATAAATTAAAGAAAAGTGTCAACAAAAACTGGACTATTCTAACCTCAGCAAATATACAATGGCCCAAACCCAGGTTTGCAAACAAAAGGACCAGAAACCTAAAGGCTATATTAGTACATACGAGACCCCCTCCGCAAAAACCACTAGCAGTGAGAAGTTCGCCATGGGATACCCGCCCTGTGTTTGGACACTATCCTTGTGGCTCCTGCTCTGTATGCCCCTTAACTAAAGTTACAAAAGAATTACAACTATTGCCGAATTTTAACTGGAGATTATTGAATCACACAAATTGCAATACTAGTCATGTGATTTATATGATCACATGCCCATGCAAAAAACTGTACATTGGCAAGACATGTAGAAAAGTTAAGCAGCGCATATGTGAGCATCGAAGCAATATTAAATGTAAAAAGATCACTACTAAAATGTCTAATCACTATTTGGAAGCAGGACACACAGTAAATGACCTGGAGTGGGTTGTTCTGGAAACACTGACCAACAAAGACCACAACGCTGAAAGGATCCTTTTTGAAAAGGAACAGAGATGGGTGCACAGACTGGGAACGGACCAAGAAGGACTCAATGATAATATCCCATGGGGGAGCATCTATAAATAACTTATAGGCAATAAGCCAACCTACGAAACCATTGGGATGCCCAGAATGTCCGTACCACAAGATTCTTCAAAAACTCCACTCTAAAATTGTGGTGAAAGAACAATTTCAATGGTTCATTGTGAATCGCGAAAAAGAAAAAAACATCAGAACAAACAGATCAAATAAATTGTGAAAAATGACTACCACATTAAATGAGAGACTAGGAGCAACACCGTGTGTCTTTTTATAAGGCCATCCCTACATTGATGTACGAACCAGGAAGAACAATAATCCAATCTGAGACCATGTTGAGAAAATATCCCATAGGGTTAATGCAGATTGCGAAAATAAAAAAATAAGAAAATACGTACATATTGGGTAAGATAATTACAATACTAGAAGAAAGACTATGACTAAGACTGCTGTCTTTTCACACTACCACCTGTACATAAATTCACGAACCCGGAAGGAACACTGTTTCCGGGTCCGCGAGTAGCAGAGTCAGAACCAGTTGATTTACGGAGGAACCGCAGGTATCCGGAAGAATCAACGCCGACAAAACCGTAACATATATTAAACTGTTACACATTAACTGAAACTTGAACTGTTCTCACAGCAGGCCCCGCTGACCCACTCGGATCCCGATGAGGTTTGAATAAAATCGCTCGAAGGTATGTGGCATGAGCGGACTAGTAATAGAGTCCCGCATGGTATGAATGTACCGAAGTGTGTCTGAATGAGAACCACCCTTGAAGGTCCATGAAATACGCCTTCTGAATTTCAAACGTCTCGGTCAGAATGTACATTATCGAGCCTGAATGAGTGTAGAAATATCAGCACAGTATGGATATTAAACCTTATACTGCCCTTTTTTTTAAAAATACAACCCCCCGTGAAGGTCCATGAAATACGGCTTCCTGATTTTGAGCTTCTTTGTTTGAATGTACATTGTCGAGCCTGATTGTGTTTTACCGCATTAGAAGGTACATGAAATACGCCTTCTGATGTTTAAGTCCCACAGGTTTTGAAATTACATTTGTGTGACAAGTCCATCTGAGGGTATATGAAATGTGCCTTCAGTTATTTGAGTGTTTTCTGGTAAAAAACGAAAATGTGAATTATCCATATAAGCCTACCTACACAGACATCATGTAACCTTTACCTATATAAATTGCTTGATAGGAATAACCACGCCGCCACTAGAGATGGCAATAAACGTGGGCATGCCTTGTTTGCTAACTATGAGTGAGTTGACCCTGTCCAAGAAAAGGTGGAGATGAGTTAGAAGTATCATCTCATTGCCACACAATATGTTTTATATGTTTTATATGTTCATGGTATAAGTGTACCAAACCGTAAGTCCTGTTTAAACCTGTAGAACCCCTCCCTTTGTCTAGTTTGTCAAAATAATTTTTATTTTCACAGGTACCTTAGGACCTTTAGGAACCATATCAAACAATGTTCCTCTATTTAGATACACTAAGTAATTCTTAGGAGTATACCTCACGTTTAAATACACATCACCCCTGGTCCTGAAGAAAGCCCACCCAACCTTCCGGCGACTGAGGGCTGAAACATGTTGACCTACACGATTAGACTAGTGTGAATGAGTCATAATAACTCCAAATCACCTACAACAATTTTATTGCCTCATGAAACCAGAATGAATAAATTAACAAGGTCTGGAATCTAGAGACTTTTAATACACCTTCACTGTATCACGAGCACCATCACTGGTCACTACTGTTTTAACAAAGGATATTTCCTCCTGGTGGAGGTTGCATAACCACTAAACGCATGATTATGCAAACACGTGTGAGGGAAAGCGGAGAACAAAGATATACCGCTCAACGTTACCAACATCCAACACGTGAATGAGGGTTTTTATTGGGACTTGAAAGAACCGTTCCCGCATACCCAATGTTATGCAGGACGAAGGATATGTTTCTACATCATTGTTGAGTGATTTCAAAAAACGGAATGCTTTCTTATATCCTCACATAGTAAGGACTGTAGTGGGGTGAAGGGGTAATTGCCCCCTTTCTTATGGATATCTGCATTAACCTGATCCATAGTTCTCCCCATCACAGTCCTAGTTAACTCTCTCTTTCCAAATGTTCTTTATCACTCAGTATGTCTTTGTAATTTAGCAGGAGGAGGTTGAGGGAGGTGGGGGTTGTTTGTAACCAATGCGGAGGAGTTTTTGATTAGAATGGAAAAGTTATTCACAATGCTTTCAATTAAGCTGTCTCGTGGTGGCGGAAGGCCTTAAATAGTTGAGGGGTGGGGTATGAACCAGGGTACTTCACCAGTAAGTATTGTTTCACTCTCAGTCTCACTCTGTCTTATGAACGCGTTTATAGGTAATGTTCAAATTGCACGCAAGAGTGCTTTGCCCTGCGTGCGGCCATCATGTTTCTTGTGATGCTGGTTGGCACAGAACCTCCCTGTTCTCGAGCGAGGACGGTTCTGAGGGGATCTCTGAGCTCGTGACACAGTTTGTCTTGAGCAGTGGACTCTTACTACATGTTTTCATGTTGTACTGGGATGTGGGGTGTAATTGTACCATTGGCATGGCCGCTACTGCTGAGCACGTTTTCACACGGGAGGTGCAGTAGGTTTGTATTCGACTGTGCCTGGTATGTCAATGCATAGTGTATTGATGCCACCTGTCATATGGTTGGGCTTGGTGCTTAATTTGTGCCGGTGGGTACAGGTGGGTGCACACCAGCACTCATTTTTGGAACAAGGTCTTATTTTTCATTCTCAGACTTCGACCCAGAGAAAGCTACGTAGGGAAAGGAAAGAAATGGGAGTAATTGGGAGAGAACGACGATAAAACGGTGACAAAAGAAGAAAACATGGATGAAAAAGAATGTGTGAGATAAAGAGGCAGGAAGTGGAATCAAGACCAGGCTGCCTCGCTGTTTGGCAGCCCACTGGACAGCACTTTGGACCTCTGCATTTATTGTTTTCATTTACTTATTTATTTTACAAATGAAGCACCGGGAGGAGGGGTACTGCTTCACGGGTTACAAAACCAATGTAACATGAAGATGTATTGTGACACAACTTCACTGTGTCTGTTGTGTCTGCACGGCCATTAATCACTGTACGTGAAGAAGTGCTCGCATCTCTCCCTGCAAGAATGCCCATCCGCACCAGCTTTCGGTGTGCAGAAAGAGCACAACACACGGTGTCATGCTCACGTGAGCCCTGATCGGGTAGTGTCAGAGGCGCACACGACGAGCCTGGGCTGCAAACACAAGCGCGCAATGTCTCTTGATGGGATATATGTAAATAAAGTCCTTTTTGGAGAAACAATTGCTTTTGTCTCGAGCGCCGCAGTGTTGCTCCCGACGAGGCCTGTTTTGTTATCCGAGGCCGCCGTTCCTTTCGCATCGCCTAAACATGCTTGTATGAGTTTATTACAGCGCCTGTCACTCTCCCTTCTGCCCAATGTGGGATGGATTTAATTACTTTATCCAGGCTCCGCATATTTACATTAATCGGATGCTCCCTTGCACTTGTGCCCAAATTACAATAAATCTTTAATCAGCTGTGTTAGGCATGCCAGAGTGGCACGCTCCGCGCGCCCCGCTCTCCTTACTCGCTGCGGTAATTTGAAAGTGAAATCCGAAATATTGATTTCTACTTGACTGGAGAGATGATTTACTTTGAATATCCGTCTGATCATAATCAGGTGAGGATTAATTGAGTTGGAGGTATTAGATATTCACTGATGTTAAGCGAAGCGTGATCAATTTACAGCGGCTTTCCTTTGTACTGCATTAGCCATATCAAGTAGCTGGCGCGCGGCGCCGCGAGACAATCCTCGCGGGCTCGTGCCGCCGCCACCCCGGCTCATTTAATGCTCCGGTGAGGCCACTCCAAGGGCAAGGCGCGCCCGTCCAATGGCGCCGCGCACAATAACATTGAAAGAAGGCCCTAACTTTTCTCCCCCTTTGGTCACACATATTTGTACAGACTTTACGAGACGTAAACAGTCTTTATTGCATCCCCACTTGTGGAAATTAAACCAAGGAAGAAATGTGTCCCATATGAGGTGACTTGGTATTCAAACATTTCACCTTACACATCATAGGCAATAGCCTCTTGACCGCAGATGAAGGTGACCGTGCCTCCTGATATTACTGGATCTCTCAGCTGCCTTCGACATAGTTCATCATCCCATCTTCTTACGCATCTTGGAGGCTTGATTGAGATACCCCTACAGTGTGCTTTGCTGGTTCTCCTCCTGTATTTCCAAAAGACAGAAGTTTGTTCACATGGTCCATTCCAGGTCCCAAAGAGCACCTGCCGAGTCCCTCAGGGTTCCGTACTGCCTCCTCATCAACAACAGCTACATGGAGCTCCTTGCTTCTCTACTCAATGTACACAACCCTGCTTGAACGTCTCCTCTGCTTCAGACATCCAGCGCCTCTGACACTGCCAACACATCATCCAGATGTGGATGTCCGACAGCCCAACTATGACAGAATTCCTGTTATTTGCAGAGAACAACAAACTGTACAAACATTGCTCAGTAAAATGAACATCGGCAGCTTTGTATCCTAACTTTCACCGAATGCCAACTCATTTGGATTCACCCTGGAAACAAACCTCACCAACAACGAACACACTGCCAGAAAACACAGAGACGGCCTGCTACCAGCTCTCTCGTCTAAAGAAAGTGAAACCATTTTGTTCTGGAAAGCTCTTCACAACAGCTACTCAGGCACTTGTAGTCTTGCATGTGGCTTGCGATGATTCCCTGCTCCCTGGCCTTCCAGACTACACACTAGCACCCTCTTAAGGGCATGCTACACGCTGCAGCACGTCTCATCCATGTCCTGAAGAAATGTTATCACGTCACCGCCATCCTGCTGGAACTCCATCGACTGCCATTAATGGCATGCAACATCTTTAACACCAGCTTCATCATTTACAAAGCCATCATGACCAGCCCCCCTGGTTATCTTCCAGGCTCACTGTCTCTGGTAGCTCTTGCCACATCCACAGCCAGGAGGCCATGAAACTGCAGGCTGAGAACCTTAAAAACAAAAGAACAAAACAGCAGGCCTTTTCCATTTATGCACCCAGGATCCGGAACAGCATCCTATCTTCCACCAAGACTGCCCCAATGCTGCTCTACTTTAGGACGGATTTGAAGATTTGCCTCCCTTAAGAACACTATATCACAATGCATGAACCATCCCATCGCAGCTACCTCTACTGTCACTCATTAGTTTAATGCTTTTCTTCGACCCTGTACACTCTACGCTGCCTTTTAGCTTGGTTCATTCTATACAAATACCATATTCATACCTACATATACATAGAATGTTCTCTGGCAATTTATTTGGTAACAAATGAGCGGTAAATTGTCAGTCTTATTGTGGTACCAAAGACTCTCTTGTTTACTTCCCAGTGTGCATTTATTACAGCTAGAGCCATGTTGTGCAAATACTGAAGACTATGACACCTGGCTTCCCGGCACCCCCTTGACTGGCGGTTGTGCAGATTGGGCACGTCCTGCCTCCTGATAAATGTCACAACTGCGATGGGTGACCTTTGTCTTGAATCCCTCAATTTTTACATAGTTGTCTTACAAGCGACTAAAAGCAGTGCAGTTGGCTCCAAAATCAAACTTTGATTGAGATCCAGCTTCAAATTTTCTCTCAAGTCAAGTTACAAGTGTTGTAAAGTCAAATACAATGTTGGTATCTGGTATCTTGAGGCAGATGCAGGAGAACTGTTGATTGTGTCATTGTAGCACATGATGCTTTTCTTTTTTTGTTCAGCCTGCAGTTGATGAACTGGTCTATCTGAGAGTATGTTGAAAATCTCCAGCATGAAAGTGAAGTAATATTTAGCCCATGTACATCCGGGATATCCGGGAAATGTTTTGGCATCCTCAAGATGCTGAGGAAGTTTCTTCCTCTGCTGTCCCTACAATACCGGAAGACAGTAGTCCAGGCGTTAGTGGGATCTAGGTTAGATTACGCTAATGCGCTCTTTGCAGGTCTGCCCAAGTATCTTTTGGCCAGACTGCAAATTGTCCAAAACTCGGCGGCCAGAGCTATCTTCGGCTTGCCAAGGAGAGCCAGCGCACAACTGCTTCTGAATAGGCTGCATTGGCTGCCTATTTCTAAGAGAATCAGATTTAAAATTCTTACGCTGGCCTTCAAAGCCCTTCACTCTATCGGTCCCAACTATATTAGGAAGCGGATTGCTTTCTATGTGCCGCGGAGGGTGTTACGATCTGCCGATTTGGCTAAATTGGAGGTGCCCCCGGCTAAGCGTGTTTGGATGGGAGAACGATCCTTTCAATTTGTGGCAGCCCGATGTTGGAACGAGCTCCCTCTCCCTCTACGCAAAGCTACGAACCTCCTGGCCTTCAGGAAAGAGCTGAAGACTCTGCTCTTTTCTGTGTAATTTTTGTGACAACAGTGCTGCTTCCCTTTGTGTTTGTAGATCTCAGGCCTCTTTGCCAAAGCGCCGGGACGCCCCTTTGGGCAGCCGTGCGCTCTAAAAGTACGGCCTTAACATAACATAACATAATTGGAGTATTTTTTTAAGCCAATGACCTATTGCCATGTAATTGATTTCAGAACCATACCACAGAGGTTGGCAGATCTAGGTACAAGGATGCTGCACTTGTGATCCTCTTCCTTACTTTCAAATATTTTAGAAAGCTATTTTTCTCTAAATGTTAACCGCATGCGTGCGGGCGGAATTCCGCTCGCACGCTGAGATTTTCAAAACCGCACTTTACATGACGAGCTGGGCTCGTCATGAGCGTGCGAGTAGGCTACCTCATGACGAGCCCAGCTCGTCATGAGCGTGGAAGGGGTTAAGACGCTGACAAACCATTTCACACTTTGAACATATCTTAGCAGTAAAGAGAAATTTTCCATTGGCGAACTGAATCACATAATGTAACCAACCCGGTTATATGAGCCACCCAAACTGTAACCTCTAGATCCCTTTGTTATCAAGTACACTCATACAACAGTAATGTAGCTTATTGTTTATTTTTATCAAAAAAGGTTTTTTCTTTGCAAATAAATTTTGTTAAAAACAAGTCGTTACGCGCCTACATTAAAATCACATCAACAATATCATAAAATACAACTTGGGTACACATGAAAATTTAAAACAAAATCAATTGGTGTTTGACATTTCATTGGCTAAAATAGGAAGTAAAAATAGTCTCAAAACGTGCATAATCTAATGACAAATAATGAATGTCTTTGTATGTCTCTCTTTCAGTTTATCTTTTTCATGTTATCTTTCCTATTTTAGCCAATGAAATGTCAAACACCAATTGATTTTGTTTTAAATTTTCATGTGTACCCAAGTTGTATTTTATGATATTGTTGATGTGATTTTAATGTAGGCGCACAATGACTTGTTTTTAACATAAATTGTATTTGCAAACCAAAAACCTTTTTTGATAAAAATAAACAATAAACTACATTACTGTTGTATGAGTGTACTAGATAACAAAGGGATCTAGAGGTTACAGTTTGGGTGGCTCAGATAACCGGGTTGGTTACATTATGTGATTCAGTTCCCCAAGGGAAAATTTCTCTTTACTGTCAAAAGTACCCTATTCCCCTAACTGTCAAGGGGTCTCTCTCAATTTTTGAAACATATCTTAGCAGTGTCAGCCTATAGCAGCTTGATCAACTCTGCTGGTCTTAACATCATAAAATGCTTGGATAAATTGTGCTACGTTTAGTTACCTTGGCATTTGATTATTGCCATTTGAGCAGAACCATCTACTCATTCACCTTGGTCCTGAAATCGCTCCCTAATAAAGAGTTTGGATCATCAACTTAATCAGAAGAGACTCTTTAGATGAGGACGGCTGTCTGAGCACATGGTCTTCCTTGTAATTCTGGGTAAGGCACTCCGCTCTAACGCTAAATCCCTTTCAGAGGCAGTGACCGGAGCTCCAGCAGTGTCTGTCACTGACCAAAATTGAATCCCAATATCCCAAGGTGTTTCATAGGACCCTGCAGAACAAACAAACTTTCCACTTACCGAATCATGGGTGGTTGTGGGTAGATGAGAGCAAAATTAAAAATCAGGTCACTCCCATTAGTTTTACTACTGTTACTTTTGATTAGCGCTGACTGAGGGCTTAAAAATGCCTCCGAAACTTTGCATCACATTTGAGGTGTTCTTTGGCCGTCTTCATTTAATGATTGGATTGGTAAGAATCCCGCGTGCTGTCTTGAAGCCGTTTTGAGGACACAAACTTCCCTATGATACTGGCCAAATGAGTAGCTTACTGACTGACAGTTGTACTATCAACACATATCATAAAACCAGACCAACGAAATATTACATTTTATTGGTCAGATGGTCTGTTTAAGAAAAAAAAACGAGGTGCGCAAACTTCCAACTTAATAGTTACTTTAGCTCAGCTCTGTTGGCTGCGGTGCGATCTTGCTGTTTGAATAAATGTTTCCTTGCTGAGCTCCGAGTCCCAGTTGTCACCTCTCCCATATTGTACCAACATGGCTGGCAATATGTCAAAAAGCCAGTGAAACATAAACATTGTTTGAATAAACGGAAGCTGCTGTTTGTTTCCCTTTGAAATATGAACCTAAAACAGCAAGTGCAGTGGGAGGTCACTTGAAATATATTTTGGAGCTGCCTAAAATGTGTATAAAAACTATTAAAGCAAGCTGTGGAAAATCTCATAGCATCAATACATATTCAGTATATTCCTCTGAGAAATTTCCCCTAACATAAGGAAGGAAATGTTATTAAAGATATGTGCATCTGCCCTACTGGAGAGGCGACAACAAGCTGGCAAAAGGCATCCTGAGTGAATGGTTGACATTTTGTTACAACCAGTAGTTTCACTATAGCTGGAATATATGGGTTTGGTGAGAGGACAGGAAAGTTGCTTGGTAAGTGCATATATCTTTACTAAGGATTGTTAAATAAAAAAGAAAGAAATCTTCTAGTAAATAGTAGGATTCAACGGAATACGTTGGGTTGTGAAATACAATCATTCTGAATTTGCCTATATAGTCTGCAGGACATTTCAATTTCTGCAAATAATACTAAGGTGCCAAGCTCCAAATCTTCTTCAGATCTGCATGAACCCCTTCTTAGTCCAGTTTGGAAGCTCTGGGACTACTTCACCCTTTGAACGCATAACCCATTCCAGCTTTGTCATTTGAAGGAAAGTACTCAAAACCCTCCTCTTCCTTCTGCCCCATTCCAGTGAGCGCTTGTGATCAAGCAGAAAGTAAATCTACACAGATTTGTCACAAATGTGGGCATGTGTATGTGTGCATTTTTCTTCTGCCTTGCGAATTGAGGGATATAGAATCCTGAAATGTATCTTTTTATGTCTCTTACAACTTCAGAGAACTCTAATAGAATGTGGGGAAACATGTTTTAGTTGCCAGTCCAGACATGATCTGCGCTCCTGGCATCAGACTGTTCTTGGCAGTACTGTAAATGAGAGGTTTGTAGCCTTGTGCTAAATAGAACTGATATCTTGTGGCGCAAAACTAGCAGGAAAACTCATTAAGTAACTGTCAGCTTGCAAGAAGAAACACCTGCATCGAGACACGTTAACAGGCTTAGGCGCCGGTGCCAACTGCACCTACAGTTTTCAGTGTCACCTTTTCTTGACCCAGTTTCCTCCAGTGGCAACTTGTAGAAGCAAATTTGTCAGGCTCAGTAGAATTTTACCACGGCCATCATGGTTCACTTAAGATGTATCTTCCCTTGACCTATTGCCGCTTTCTAATTTAAAGCCCCATATATTCTTAAAAAGGTCCTTGCCTCAAAGATGGATCCTACTTCTAGACATAGAATTATGGGTAAGAGCGAGGTTTAATTCCTACTGGAGCCCAGGCGACCGTATACTTCAGCCACCTCTCTGAGCCCAGTCCCTGGTTTTGTTTTATACCATTTGTTTTCCTGCTGTGCAGTATTGAACACTCTGTCGTACTGCATTGCAGCTGAGGGATGATAGCAAAGAACCTGCTAATAATCTACACTTATAATCCCATCTATTAAGGCTCCAAATGTGTTTGCCTAATGAAAGTGTTATTACCAGTTTCAGAGATAAATGGATTATCTGAGGCATCACCTAAAAATCTCGAGCACTTTTTTTTTAAAGACGCACCTTATGGTTGAAAACAAATGCATGAAGGTGTTCTATGTAACCACAAAACATTCAAACTTTGCCCCACTTTCTAATACCCACCTTCATGCTCGTGTCGGCAAAGGTCATTAAAGCACTTGAAAGTCTTGAGTACAGAGCACAAGTTTCTTCCTACAGTTGTCTTGGTTTGGTAGCAGACCCCAATGACAGAGGTAGCAGACCCCAATGACCGAGGCATCAGTTCCTTTGATGACAGATTATACAAGCATGTGGGCTGGAGATAATTTGGTGTCACACAGTACCTCCCCAAAGAGGCAAATCGCCAGACCATTTCGATGGCTTTAGTTGACTGCTCAGATCTGAGTTGAAGGTGTTAGAGTTGTCAGGTGTACTGTCATGGCTCTACCTCCCCTCCCTTCTTTGGTGGACTATGCCTTTGGATCAGTTGTGTGTTCTCCAATATGAGGTTACCATTAGGGGTTGCAACAGAGAACAAGCTTCTGCAGGTGCACTTAGCTGCCTTCTCACAGGTTTTATTGACCATGCAGAGAATGGTTTTATTTTATCATTTTTTTGCATAGGGAACCAGTGGGATATTTCAATGCCGGAGTAATGTGGTCTTATATTATGGATTCACTGCTCAATTTTGTCCATCTTGACACTCGGGACAGTTGTATGGTCATTGAAGTCCTCGGTAATAAAAAGCGGAGGGGCCGGTGTCTTAAGTGGGAGCTTGACAAAGGGCTTTCATCAAAGTTCTCCTCGAGGGGACTATTCTCTATCGAGTGGCTCAAATCCTTAAAAAATAAAAAAAGGCCCTAGCATCACACAGGAAAACTCTCATTGAATCAGAATTCAGCACTTGGTCAAGTTGTTTCATTTGTGTATCCATACACTTTCTAACGGTTCCCCATCTTCTGGCAGTGATCAAAAGCTGAAGCTGTTTAAGCTACATTGTTATCCCAACTTGTATACGTAGCATCATGTCACCAGCCTGCCTACTTCCAAAAGTGCAGATTCAGGCAACACAATGTCTGTAGTTTACATACAAGGTGTGTCTGATGTTATCAGCATTATGAGGTCAATAAAGCAGATGAAATAATTGAAATTCTATGTTTCTGCTTAACGGGGTAATTCAGAGAATGATGACACCCAAACTAGCGCTATCACCAACAATATGCTTTCGAGAATGCTGCTTTGCTGATTGTAGCAACATAGGGCTAGGCAAAGAGAACTGCTTTTTTGCTCTATCCTTGATTTTCCGATTTCATTTGGATACCTTCTAGGTGAATAGTGCCTATTTGTACTTCCCACTTAGGCCATCATATCATGTGCTGGTCTAGATCTTGAGTTTTTATTCTGGGCAGAATCTAACATGGAGTTGGTTCCACCCACATATATGTGGATACAGTTTCACAAAATGTTCAGGAGAGATGGTATAGAGTTATCAAAGTGCTATTTGATTTACAACCCTGGGGAGACAGTTCTGAACCTAACCTTAATTCATCAGAAATGCTTAGACTACTTGCTTTAAAAGATGGCAACCAGTCATAGCATATTGGTCAGGTGTAACATTAACCACTACCAACCGCTGGTTTAAAGTACTATCTGAATCAGCTATGTTTTAGATATACTGTTTATGTTCTCAAGATCTTGCGATTTTGGGTTTCAACTCTACCACAGGAAACATATCTCATGGGGGGAATGCAGGTTGTATGTAGGATGAGGGTGGTGGCTACAGGAGGTCTCTTGAAGATGTGAAATAGCTGCAAGTATCCAAAGATTGTGGGGTATCAGTAAGATATGTATATTCATTTACTGAATTCTTTGAATCCTACAGTAAATAATCGTTTTATATTATGTTCTAATGTAATGAGAAGGTGTGTGCTTTATTCTTTCACACACCACCCCGTTTTGTGGTTCAGCATTGTGTGCCTTATCTAAATCTTGATTTAACTGTACAGTCCAATCAGATTTTCAGGATATCCACAATGAGAATGCATGAGGCATATTTAGATACAATGGGTTCCAGTGGTAAGGTGAAAAATCTAACTGGATTTGTTTTTTACTATTTAGTGGAGCAACAAATCTAGTCCTGTTGGTTCCTTATATTCATACTTATTACATCATTTTTATTTGTTCCATAGTCGTCATTTACGTTTTCATCGCCTTTTATCTCATGTGGTTTTATATGAACTTTTTTGCTGGGCATTTGTTACTGTTTTGTTGTGTTTCTTTACTGTAGAATTAAAAGGAAAGTTCAGGAGGAGAACACACATTCAGCATCCCCTTAATGAGAAACAGAACTCTTTTATGAATATAATGAATTTACCAGAAGCACAGGGTATATTAATATTCTTATAGTTTTCTGTTTTTTCTTTAAAGTTATTAACATGTGGGCCTTTTAATTCTTCTTCAACCGGCCACTGTAATAAATGGCTTTGAAGCTCCATTAGAACATTATCAATGAAATAGTTATTTTCAATTCGTTTTAATGACAGTTTCTCTTCATACCAATTGAACTGAGTGAACAAGAAGTTTGAAATAAAACACATTTTAAAAGCGTATTGGAGCCCAAATTACATGGCTAAGGGTGGGCAAGTTTTGGCTGTAGGAGTTTGGGGATCAGTGTGAGTCGATTTTAACCTCTTCCTTGCTGGTGACGGAACCGCTCCGTCACCAGCCTCAGTCGCGCTGTGCTGGTGACGGAGCGGTTCCGTCACGGCCCGCTCGGCGCGCCTGCACGGCGCTGATTTCGCTCCTGCGAGGTGCATTCTATTGAGCGGGCGGGGCCGTGACGGAACCGCTAAGTCACAAGCACAGCGCACCCGAGGCTCGTGACGGAGCGGTTCCGTCACGAACATGGGAGCGCTGCGCGGCCCTCATCCCCCCCAGCGCTGCGGCGGAATTGCCGCCGCAGCGAAGGTGTTAACAAGATCAGGAGTTCAAACAAAATGTCAGTCTGAACTATTAATTGTAAAAGTTGAATTTCAAACGAATTGCAGGTAAAAAATGTGGTACAGAAAAAGAGTATACACGTACTATTACTATTCAATGCAGCCAGTAATATGCCTGAACAGTGGGGCGGGCCACCCATCCACATGCACACTCTGTGACAAGCTGTCAATAATGGACACGTGGCCCAGGCAACTTTAGGGCTTAACACTGAAGCACCCAGGCTCGAGCCAGTTGGTGATACGCCCCATGTAATGAGGGGGAGGACTTCACAGTGCTTTGCTGGGTTGAGACAGTCACGCCCTCAGGCCCCTGCACATTTAATGCATGCACAGTGCATGGCCTCCTAATCTGAACATGAAGAGTGTCTATCAGTCTGATCTGTGCTCAGCCTGTCAAACAAGCTTCATGCTTTGAAAAAGGTGGGCTGGGGTGAGGCTCGTCTTCCCTTAACAACAAGCCTTGCCTATTTTGCTATTAGAATTAAATGAAACAATTACTGTTTGTGTATTTTAGTCTAATTATCCTTCCTGGTTTCCGTCTGTATTTATGTGTAAAAATCAGTAAAAACAGGAATCAGGGAGCCTTAATTATAATGCTGTTTCATGTTTTTCACCGGTGCCCTCATTTAGAGTACCTTGGTAAATTTGCGGTAACACCACAGATCAAAAATTCCATTCAAGTGGTTATCTGCTTACAGAACATTTAAACCATTATTTTTTACATTTGCACCCAACTCCATATGATGACCTTTTGGCCTGTTTTTTCAGCTGGAGGTGGCTCGCGATGAGCAAGGTGAGAGCTTGAAGTTTAATGCTTGCTGAGGTGCCCGGCACTCTACTTTGTAGGCGACTCCTATTTTCTTGAGCTGCAATAACCTTCATGTTGTAAGCCTCTACATAGTGTCCACCGTAACTAATGTAAAATAAATGTTGGCACAGTCAAGTAGGGTTCTGCACCTTCCACTACTACTGTAAGAACGGATTCCCTCATGCTATCCCATCTTCATTTAAGAATGACTCTGTGGTGATGGGTCTCGCGGATGCTAAGCTGCCAATGTTTGTTGTCTTTTTGTTTGTAGAACATTTCCACTTGCGAAAAACAAGAGCATAGCATTAGGAGAGTAGCCTGCGTCGGGAAACAAGCTTTTTCCACTCATTTTAAGAGTGTGTTCGCAAAATCATAAATGTTGTGAAAATATAAATGGTGAGATGACGCCTCAGTAGGACTAGCTGTTTAGTAGAAAAATTGTTAAGTCTTTAAGTGAACTGCAGCCATGGGAAAGCCGACAGTATCCTGAGAGTATTTCATTCAAGACGCGTCAGTCACTTTTTCAGTGCAGCGATGTGCTGAGTATTAGCATTAAATATAATCTTGATACCCAGAATATTGCATAATGGACTATGCTGCCATAGGATGCTGTTACAGATACTTCAGGAAATTTGAAAGCATTTGGGCACAACGACACTGTACCCCCCTAAATTTGTTTTGATTACACTCCTGCCGTGTGGTCAGTATGCATGCCCATTTATAGCCTGCCATAAGAGAAGCTGCGGGCCCACAGTATTTCACACTATTTCCTAAACGCAGTATTTTTAAAATTCCCCCTGTTAAAAGCGCACCTTCTGCAATCCGATGCAATTGATGTAACAACTGTTATTTTAAAATTTATTTTAACCTACTAGCAGTACTGTGATTACTCTGTACCCCTAGCCCCGTTCCACCGCGGCTCCGTGCCGTTTGTGTGGAGGGCAGGGTAGAGCTCCATTGTGCCTCAGGGCCGGCTCCCCGACCAGAACGGAGTTAGCGTTCCAGCTGGGGGCGAGGCTTAGACCTTAAAAATGGCTACCCGGAAGAGCAGCGGGAGCGCTGTTACCGCGCCGAAGCCGCGCCAAAGGGGTGCCAGTCTGCGCCAGTCCGCGCTGGGATCGCGCTGTGCGCCACATCCCCTGGCCCCCGCAGAACCCACTACACAACGAAGGTAACAACCTATTCCAGAGCGCAGCTTCTGAGTATAGGAAACACTGTAAATTATAAGAGCTGTACTCACTTTGAAACTGATTCCTTTTGTAACTTACTTTCTAACGCCTGTCTGAACTGCTCATTTAAGATTACGTTACCTTACTCACAGCAAGCATCCCTTCTGGTCCCTAGAAACGAAGATAAACACATAATCTGCACACTTATAAATGCACGTTCTCTTATAAAACATAGGGAAGACGTGGCGGAACTCATAGCCAACCAAAATATAGACGTTCTGTTTATAACTGAGACCTGGGCAGATCTAGCATCTGGCCCAGATTTTAGTATAGCCACTCCGGACGGCTATCATGTGATTAGACTAGACAGATCATCCGGCAAAAGGGGCGGTGGTCTAGCCATTATACACCGAGCCAATTTATCTATAAAAACAGAACCATTAGATTGCGATTTTGCTGAAGTTTTAAGCTTCACTATTACTCTCTCCCCTATACAAACCTTTAAGGGAACTCTGTTGTATCGACCACCTACCTCACGTATACCCTTCCTGAAATCCCTCAATTTCCTATTAGAACCAGTAGCCGCCAATTCGGACTACACAATATTGGGAGACTTTAATTTTCATTTAGAAAATCTTGCAGATAAAGACTCGTCCACTCTTATCTCGGACTTCTCGGCCGCTGGCTTAGAACAGCGGGTCTCCTTAGCCACTCATCAAGCAGGCCACATTCTGGACGGCTTATTTACAAACAATTCTCATATGACTTACCCTACAGTGTTCCCGCTTATATGGACGGATCACTCGGCAGTGAAATTCACGATCTTAGTCAGGAATCATAAAAATGTATCCCCTCCCATCCGCCCCCAGATTAAATGTCGCGACTGGAAAAACCTTGATTCCACCGTTTTACATAATACCTTGGAGTCCACGAGACCAGAAGACATATCTGATCCACATGAAGCATCTAATAACTATGGACATTGGCTGAACAATGCCTTTAACCGCTTAGCACCTAACATAAAGAAGCGGCCAACCCGCACTAAACCCTCCGCGCCGTGGTTTTTGGAACCACTAAGGGTTGAAAGACAACGATGCCGAAATTTGGAGAGTCGTTGGCGTATGAAATACGACAACAATGACAGAGATACATACAAGAAAGCTTTGTCAAGCTACAAAAAACTCATAATTGCAGAAAAATTTAACTTTTATAGTACACAGATAGAACTAGCTCAAAATTCGAGCAAACAGCTATATCAGGTGGTTAAAAAATTAGCCAATCCACCAGCTCTTGCCACCACAGAGCCATCTCAAATTTTCTGCAATAAGGTAGCGGAATTTTTTAAGGCAAAGGTCAAAGACATCTTTAACAATTTTACTAAAAAAACTATCACTTATTCAGCCTGCTTGGAGATCCCTCTTACGTCCCCTAAGCCAACCTTTGAGGCTTTTTCCCCACTATCCCAACAGGCTATGAAAGAACTTATGAACACTATTAAGTCAGGATCACCTCTGGATCCATGTCCCCCATTCATTCTCAAACCATTATTCAATCTGATAGCCCCGGTGCTCACTAACATCTGTAATGCCATGTTTCGGACAGGGGACTACCCCTCAATCTGGAAAAAAGCCACTGTAAAACCTCTCTTAAAAAAATCGACCCTAAATCCATCAGAGCCTAAAAGCTATCACCCTATTTCCTCGCTCCCCTATCCATCAAAATTTTTTGAAAAGGCAATGAACTTACAGCTGTCGAACTATATTGATCAGAACAATCTGCTGGATGACACCCAGTTTGGGTTCAGGAAGGGCCACGGGACCGAGACTGCTCTGATAAAGGCAGCAGAGGAGGTCAGGATAATCATGGACGAGGGGGGTGCAGCGGTCCTAATACTGTTGGATTTGTCTGCAGCCTTCGACACGGTCGATCATACCATCTTGATCGACCGTGTCGCTGCAATAGGCATTCAGGGCAAAGCCAAAGTACTCCTGGCATCCTTCCTGGCTGATAGAGAGCAGTCTGTGAAGATGGGGAGTTATTACTCTCCTGATTTCACTTTGCCTTGTGGAGTTCCCCAGGGCTCCTTGCTAAGTCCGACACTTTTTAACATCTACGTGTCGGACTTGGCGAGGGTGATCAAGTCATTTGGTATTGGACTGACCTCATACGCTGATGACACCCAGCTGGTCCTGGCAATCCACAAAAATGGAGGAGCAGTGGCCGTTAACTTCCAGGAGGGTATGAGAGCCATCAGTACCTGGATGGATCAGAATTGTCTAAAGTTAAACTCTGACAAGACTGAGGTCATGGTATTTGGTGAGCTGACCCCGTCTTGGTCCCCAGTTTGGTGGCCTTCGGAGTTAGGAACCCCTCCATCACCAGTATCCAAAGTTAGGAATCTGGGGGTTCTATTCGACAACAAGCTAGCTTTTGTCAGCCATGCCAACGCAGTGGTCTCAGACTCCTTTTTTACCCTAAGAATGGTAAAGAAATTGCTTCCATTTCTTCCCCCAAATGCAGGCAAGACCCTAATGTCCACTTTGGTATTGTCTAAGGTGGACTATTGTAATGGCCTATTGTTGAATGCGCAGGAGCAAGTTTTGAACAAACTACAGCTTGTTCAAAATGCTGCCGCAAGGATTCTAACCGGCACACCGAAGTATTCATCTATTTCTCCCATCATTCGTCAACTACATTGGTTGCCGGTTAGAAGCCGTACGAAGTTTAAGGCCTTGTGTATCACATATAAGGCATTGAATAACATTAGACCAGAATTTTTTTAAAAGGCTATTTGTGTTTACATGCCTAGTCGAACATTACGTTCATCTGTAGTCCAACAGCTTCAAATCCCACGCACAAAAAAAGCCACATGGGGAGACAAACGCTTTGTGGTTGCCGCTTCTAACTGTGGAACCTGCTCCCTCCCTACATTAAACTTAGCCCATCACTGCTAACATTCCGAAAGCATCTTAAAACCTGGCTTTTTAATCAGTAAACTCCCAATAGGAACCCTTTTGCAATCTGTAAGCTCTAGCGCCGAGACACCGGAAGGTATTTGTGCGCTATAGAAATTTTATAAATAAATAAATAAATTTCCCAGATCATAGAAACAAGAAAATTGGAGGATAGGCACTTTATAGTACTATATGTCATTTAAATACATTTATTGGAGAATTTTTGAGGAGAGATGTACTCCATCATCTCAGATCATGGGCAAAGGGTCACCTTTATCATTTCAAAGCATTGCGTACACTTTTATTTTGTTGCAACTACAAAAGTTTGGGGACACACTGTCCTCTTTCTTCATCACAATTACGAGAGCATGTTTGAGAGCCCCCTATGGTTTTCTGTTTTAATTGCAGCATGCAGGAAATTATCATATTATTGACTTGATCTCTGCCTACATCTTAGAAAGATCAAGTATTGTCTCATGCCATTCCTCTCTCATCTGCTCCATTCTGCACCTGCCTGGAATGTCTCATAACTAAAATTAGGGCTGGGTGGATCTTGTTTCAACGTAATTAAATTAAATTTCGGCCAGATTCCTCAGAATTCCACGATGGGGAAGAGTTTTCATTTGAGGCTATTATCTTAGAGCAAAATATAAGCTTATGTCCAAAAATGGATGCAAGGATGCATTTTGCCTAAAAAAATAGTGCGGCCAAATACCACTTCGCGCCCTTTAATATTCACCTCATCAATCCCTTCAAACTTAACGTCCTAAAAATATGCTAATAACATGCAGATCATCCTGAAACGGAAAAACCCGACCAGCCTAGTTGCCCTTTAATAGGCAGTTGCTTCAGAGCCATCAACCAATGGATGCTGAGGAACCACCTGAAACTCAACTAATCGAAAGCAAACCCTATCTATGAAAACTGTAGGCACTACCAACCTATGACCATCTAACTCAAGCAACTCTGTCGCCTCTGATGACATCTACTAAAGTAAGACGCCTGCGAGTAGTCCTAGATTCAAGTCTATTAGCCATCCTTCAGTGAACAGAGTTACCAGAAGCCTCCTATGCCATACGAACCCTCCAGCACATTTCCAGGTTTTAATCATGCTAGCCCTGTCATGACTAGCCATGCACATGACTCCACCTAAGAGCAACAATATACTACACCACACACTTCTAGGAAACCAAAATGCTGCCTTAAGACAACTACTACGCCTCTCTGAGATCATCATCACAGCCCTCCAAGCACTCCACTAGTTACCCATGGCCACACTCCTCTCCTTTCATGGCGCAGAACATTGCTCAAAGAGTCATCTATGTCCTTCAACCAAATAAAATGTTAAAGATTTTGACAGACTAGAGCCCACCGCTTCAAGACCGGTACTCATACGGATCATGTCACCCTAAAATAAGTCACACATCTGTGAATCCTCTTTCTCTACTGTGTCGCATTCTTCTTTGTTCCACTCCAGTACACTCTACACTTAACAGCAGCTATGCAGTTGCAGTACCGTAAGTAAGTAAGTAAAGGGCTTATAAAGCGTGCGAATGCCAAGGTGTCTTGGTGCTGGAGAAAGCAAGAAGGTGCTGAAGTCAGGAGGTACTTGGTTGCTATTGGGAGGGAAAAGCCAGGTTTTAACTTGGCTTTTAAACTGGGAGCTGGATGCTAAAAGCCTAATGTTGGGTGGGAGTTCATTCCAGAGGTTAGATGCCAAAAATGAGAGACATCTGCCCCCCATGTGGTCTTTTTGACTCTATGGACGTGGACCAGAGCTTTATTGGCAGACATAACATCCGGCGGGGCATGCCATTGGAATAATTTATGGTAGTCATTAGGCCACCCCCCCCCCATATAGGGCTTTATGAACCAAGCATAGTGCTTTAAACTCAGTTCGCTATTTAACTGGAAGCCAGTGCAGATTTCTAATTGCGCCAGAGATGTGACTATATTTTTTAATGTTTAGCAGGGTTATACTGCAGCATTCTGTAGGGATTGAAGTTTAGACAGCTGGCTTTTGTCAGCGCCTAGGTACACGGCGTTGCAATAGTCTAGTGGGAAAGAATAAGAGCCACCCCCACCGTTTCCCTCAACTCCATAGGTAGAAAAGGTAGGATTTTACATAGCATTTTTAGAAATAAATAACAGGCTGATGTCAACTGATTGATCTGCCCTGAGAAGTTGAGCTGAGCTTCACATAAAAGGTTTCTCACTATGTTAGTACTGACAGGACAAGCTCCTGCCACTGTTGACCACCACAAATGGGTCAAAATTCCATGACCTCGGTCTTGTCCGTGTTTAATTTTAAGTAGTAGTTATGCATCAATTTCATAATGAGGCCAAGACAGCTGTGGAACCTGTCCGCCACCGAGTCTGCCATTGATTAGATGAGATAATAATTTGAGTATCATCAGCATACAATACTAGCGAGAAGCCATGGTCTCTGATTAGTTTGGCCAATGGGGTCACATATATGTTAGTAGCAATCAACAAAATTGGACACTTGTTACACTGTTTGACTGTTGGTTCAGTGCAAAGTAAGGAAACCCTCAGAGAAGTCAGTGTATAGTTAGGTTAGCGGTATATTTGCTTCATCCGCCCCACACTGTCATTCATGCAGTTATCATCGGGTTTTTCCTCTTGGTGTGTACTGCTAGCCTCATCCAGAGGCACCTCTAGTCTCGAGTGCAGTGTCCAGAGACAAAAAGGATTTTTCCAAAAGGATAGGATAAAAATGAGTCCTTCCTCCTGCCTTGTGCTGACTCTGCCCCCTCGGCTCTGTGGCGACTAAAGGTACCCCTGTAGGAAGTAGAAGTTGTAACTACAACAGATCGAGAAGAATACCATACTCATATCAATGTATAGAGTTGTGGGAATACCGCACAATTCGTGTGAGTAGCTTTATATGTGTTTGTTCGTACCTACCCTTTGTAAGTCCTGACGAAAGCTCTACAGACCGCCTGGCCCAATAGAGCTGAAACATGTCGACTATATATCTTGAGTAATACCATACAGTCCCGTAACTTGGCCTACTTATGAGTATTCGCTATTTTTAATTAATGAAAGCTTGCCCAAATATTAAATTTTCGTGGGTAATCCTTTTCATTTTTATCCTATCCTTTTGGAAAAATCCTTTTTGTCTCTGGACACTGCACTCGAGACTAGAGGTGCCTCTGGATGAGGCTAGCAGTACACACCAAGAGGAAAAACCCGATGATAACTGCATGAATGACAGTGTGGGGCGGATGAAGCAAATATACCGCTAACCTAACTATACACTGACTTCTCTGAGGGTTTCCTTACTTTGCACTGAACCAACAGTCAAACAGTGTAACAAGTGTCCAATTTTGTTGATTGCTACTGAATATTTCCGGGGAAAGAAACGGACACTGTTAATTCCTCATCCCTCCCAGTTGATTAATTTCACATATATGTTAAACAACGTTGGAGAGAGGGCTGACGCCTGTGGAACTCCCCGAGGTAGATACAATTTGCCTGATTCTAGGGTGTCGCAGCATACCCTCTGGTCTCTAGCTGAGAGGAAGGAGGTGAGAAGGGTGAGCTCAGTGTCTCCAATTCCTACTGCTTCCAGCTGTCACGTAAGTACAGTGTGATTAACTGTATCAAACGCGGCTGATAGGTCAAGTAGGGTCAGGATAGCCCTGCCACCCCTATCAATTTGCCATTGTATTTCCTCAGTGGCCATGATTAATGCAGACTCCGTGGAGTGACCCGAAAGAAAGCCATGTTGTGTTGAGTCTAAAAGGTTGTTGGTATTTAGGTAGTCCGTGAGCTCTGAGTTAATGGCTTTTTCCAAAACCTTGGCTTCTAGCGGTGTAAAAAGGCAGAGCCGAATTCGACCAAGAACCCTTCAGTATTTGCCCGGCGTTAGCCGCCTCTCATACCATTCAATATTACCAAACAAAGAGGCAGGCGCTGGAGACTGGAAGGCAGGAAACAGGAGTTTATTCCGACGGAGCAGAACACGTCAAATCAGACAACAGGGTATCTTCTCGAGGTGCTCTAACCGCATCTCTGAGGCCTAGCCTCTTATACACAAGTTAATGGCTTTATTACATTTATGACATCCGTAGTATTGCTTTGAAGTACGAAAAAGGCATCTTTGGAATCCCCGGTTCAGGCCCGTTCTCACACATATCTACAGTAGGGGTCCCCACCCAAATCTCAGCATGATGGCTATCGCGCAGCTGGACATTCCGCTGGGAACAGGAATGCGGGCGATCGGTCGGATCTAGGGGTGTGAAGGCATTGATTAATCCCCGCTCCTTTGATGTGAGGCGAGGTCCTACTGTAGGGGGCAATAAACTGCATCTGTTGGGCTAGGTGATGGCCTGGGATCAGGCCGGACAATCGGGCAGGGAGGAAGAAGTTATCAAAGGGCTTGTTCTATGAATGAGATGAAAGAGTGAGGGGGTTCAGCACGGGATGTGGCTCGGAGACAGGGTCGCGCTGGAGGTGCGTTTATGGCCCAAGCAGGAGAGACCGGGGGCTGTCGGGGCGCGGGGGGATGCTTGCGAGGCCGGGGAGTGAGGGGGAGAGACGCGCAGGCTATTGGCAGTGGGCAGAGAGGCTATGGCACACAAAATGGCTGCCACTTACGTGCATTAAGGGGCCTAAAAAGGGACAAGATGGCGTGGCCACTGTTTCACGATTTTCACTTTACTTTCAACAGTGGCTGTGGTGAACATAAATGAACGCCGCTTATGTATACCTAATTTAGTCATTTTCCACAGTGGCAGATAGGAGATCGGGCGGTAGTTTGTTACTTTGAGAGGATCAAGGGAGGGTTTCTTTAAAATGGGTCGGATAGAGGCTTTCTTCCAGGAGGTCAGGAAGACACCAGAATTAATAACATTGTTCAGGAGGGGGGCGAGTAGGACACTGAGTTTGTTCAAAACACCATGAATGATGTCTGGCGGGCACGGGTCAGTTGGAGAACTAGACTTGATCGTCAGTAGTAGGTCCTTTACAACCTTTACAATGTCAATTGTCAAGGGGGAGAAACTGGTCAAGTTACAGGTGGTAGATGTCATGTCTTCGGTGAGTGTGGCCTGGTGGGAGAGGGAGGCCTGAGCTCTGGCTCTCTAATTCCTGATATATTCTTTGAAACTTAGACTGGAAGAAAGTGGGCATTTTATCACAGAGCACTTGATCCAGGACAAATACGTTCCCCTGTTGGAGTTTGGATAGTGCATTGACGGTCTTAAAGAGTTCTCTAGCGGAATTTGTGGCCCCCTCTATTTTGCTAGTGTAGAAGTTTTTTTAGAGCTGATGATACCTGCTTTATAATCAGTTAGTGCTTGGTTATAATTATTTTTGGCTGTCGTACTGTAGTCCATCCTCCATACGCGTTCTAAGTGTCTGCATGTGGATTTTAATGTTTTCAGCTTGAGGTTGTACCATGGGGCGGTGGGTTTATACCTACGTTGTTTGACAATCCTTTCTGGAGCTAGTTGATTAATGGCTGACCTAATCCAATTCTCATAGCTTTCGCCCGCAATGTTGGAGTCTGCAGCTAAGGTGGGCATACTGATTTCCAGCAGGTCTGTTAGCACCTCAGACCTGATGTTCCGCCAGGAATGTACTTTGGTCGGAGATGGGAGTGATAATGGCCGGTCTTGATTGTGCCCACCGTGTAGGTTGAAAAACTTTGCCATATGGTTGGTCCAGGTGGCAGAATTCTATTAATATTAATAGAGGGGTTATTTGTGAAAATTCCATCCAGTGTATGAATTGCCTTGTGAGTTGGTTCTGAGACTAGCTGAGTAAGGCCAAAGGCTTCAAGAATTCCTATCAGCACAGAGGTACACCCATCATCCCCACGTTCTAGGTGAAAATTAAAATCCCCTAATATGGTGAACGTAGGGGAGTCTAGGTACGATTCCAACAAGGACTGTAAGGCTTGAGAAACTAGGGATTTGGGTCCCGACTGTCTGTAGAGGAGCGGACAAGGAAAAGCTAACACATTCCTGATTTTGATGATAAACATCATAGCTTCTGCTCCTGGTAACAGAACAGGCTCAAAAGCAATTTTAAACTCCGACCTATAGATAATAGCAATCCCACCACCCATTTGCCCTGATCTGGGCAGGCGGGCAAACGAGTAGCCTACAGGTAGCGCTATCACCCAATCCAGTTCAGACGAGGCAGTAGCCCATGTTTCTGTGAGAAAAGCTACATCAGGATTCGAGGTTTGCAGCAAGCATTCTAACTCAAGTGACCCACCCTTGGATTGTGGAGCATTAGTACCCTATAGAATCCGAGGACGGAAAGGTACTCGGGGTGTTCCTGTTCTTGGCTCCCCAAATTGCGTCCATTTACAGACCCGTCTCTTCGAGGAGTCCGAAGGCGGGAGAGGTCGCAGGGAGGTTGCTAGATAAGAGTGCGTACTTGCAGTGGGAGCAGAGCAGGGCGTTATTGTTCCTTTCACAGAGTAGAAATGCGACATTGCCACATCTACCATTGTTTAAGGTCAGTAGCTGTTCCCTGGTGTAGGTTAAGTTAGAAAAACGGGCAGAGGGCCTTGCGGATTCTGGGCGAAGACGGGCTTGTCTTTGGCGCACTAGCGGCCCGCCCGGCAGTTGCGTCAGCATTCTACCTTTATCCCACTTGAGCAACCCTCTGGTTATCATGTATGAAACGAAAATACATCCCATATAGGTCACACTCAAAATTGACACTGTTTGTACCAGTCAAGGGCTGGACACAATGAAGGTCTGTCTGTCGCTCGTCTGTCTAGAATGCGTGATAAAAAGACAACTGTGCTCATGTGCCATGGTGCTACCCTAAACTTTTGTGGTTGTCTCCTTGTTGAGTTGTTGGGCTGAGGAGCTCTGGGATGCACATGCGCTGTGGGAGTGGTACAGAAACCCGAGAAGACTGTACCAGTGCCTTCTCCACCCCGTTATTTCTCGTGTTACTCTCTACCATAGAACAACAACGAGCCTGAACCCGGTGTCTAGAGATACACAGCAGTGGTTGCACAAAAATGGTTAATACTAAAGTGAAGGTTAACCTGCACTGCATTTACCACAATGCATCTGGGCCAATTGTGTGCTGGTATGTCCTCCCTTCTCCTTTTGTGATTGCCACCATTTACTTCAGTTTTCATGTGAAAGCGAACAATAATAAGGAAAAAGCCCAAAGGCAAAAAAAACTCCTTTGGCAATGATGATTGTACTTGATTGGAGTTGAGAAGGAACCCTGCGTAGTCCAAGTAGAACTATCTTTGAAGAATTTTTGCTACAGAAAAAGGACACAAAACTGGGGGGGGGGGGAGGGGATGGAATCATCAAAGTAGGCGATGAAAGTGACACAAATATCTTTGAATGCATTTCTACGCATCCATCTGAATACAAGGCCCCCGTCTATGTGGTCTAGGCAGGCTATGACATCACAGGAAATTAGGTGGGTGCAGTCTTGGCCTTGAAGCTCGAATACAAAATACTAGAATGGATCAGGAAAGCTGTATGGTTAACCACGCCCACCTCCATAATGGAATGGTGTTTCAGAATGGATGACTGAGGCTAGATAATGTTTCCATCTGCTGCCTCCCAGGCTGAGCTCCCTCCCAACATCTTGATGTGCAGTCCCAGCGGGCCACCAGTGTGCGAACCCCCCATAGTTACCCCACATGCTGCCACCCCATTGGACTCCCGGACCCAGGTTAACAGTGCCATACCCACCAATGCGGTACAAAAGGGGGTGGTGATGGACGGAGCATCTGAACCAATCAAACACTCACAACCAGTCAAAAGATCTGGGTTTGATCCATCACTGTTCTTTAGCCCACTCTGCCACCCCAGTTCAGACATGGCTATATGCAAATCAGTCTGACCCTGTGCCTCAAGGGAACAGTCCAGCCCGAACTGCCAAGCCATGCCTTCCCTGGACCAGAAACAAGCTTCCGAGGACCGGTTTCTGGCATTCCAGCCGTCTTCAGCCCGGCTTTCTTGAATCCAATGGCAAAGTGAGCAAGGGACTCACGTCTGAGCATACCCTGCCACACTTATGGCGGCCAAAAGCGGTACAAAAGGGGGTGGTGATGGACGGAGCATCTGAATCAATCAAACACTCACACCCAGTCAAAAGATCTGGGTTTGATCCATCACCGTTCTTTAGCCCACTCTGCCACCCCAGTTCAGACATGGCTATATGCAAATCAGTGTGACCGTGTGGCATATAGCCAGTGTCTAACACAGGGTGGTGTGGAGTGCAAAAAAACGATGGATTTAGGCCCAGATCCTTGTACTGGGGTGAATGTATGACATTGTTCTACATTCTGTCCATCAACTGTGTTTTTTGCGATACCCACCAATGCAGCATGAGCCTAAGCAGCTTTCCGTGTCAATCTTCTTCACTCCACTCAAGGTCAAGCTTATCTACATGTGATGCAGTAAGAGCACCTTTCTTGTCCCCATGAAGGACACCAAAACGCTTTTCACATAGACAGTATGAATCCAGTAGCCAATGCTGCTTTGCCAGTCGGATGAAATGGGAAATGTATGCAATTACAACACTATACAAAACAATCTTAGGCTGTATTGACAGCTGGATATGCAAACCAGTTCACACAGTGTATTTTCAGTCTGAACTCAGAATCTGATTAGATGAGAGGAGACGACCATCTTAGCTGCAGACTCCAGTTCCCAGTTTTCCAGCTTGCATGCTTCTTAAAAAATGAAGTCTGTTCCCTATTCCTAGATAATGCTGGAGGAATTCACAGATGTGTGCAAAAGAGTCCGCTATCTCTAGACAAATGGCTATATTTGGCTGCAGGTTCTGAAAACTCAATTTTATGTTCACTGACTGATTTACAAATATTTGTATTTGCTCACAGATTTAGCGAGAAATTGCATTAGCAGCCCCCTTCTCTATGCCCCTGAGCCTTACTCTAACTTTAAATCGGCTGTGCTTCATGTATATATTGCTCGCTGGACATGACGAAAAACATTCCGTACCCCACTACCAAGTGATTATTGTGCAGCGTTGCAGCCACAGGACATTTTTTTTGGGGGGGGGGGGGGATTGCTTATACATATCTTCTTGAACTGTCCCAGAAACCTGGGTTGATAAGATAGTGTCGGTAGCAGTGACCGCTTGGGCTGGTTCTCTTGGACAATGGCCTACAGACAGTTGGCGATCCTGCCCAGCGTAGAGAATTTGTTCGTTGCCCCTGTCTATTCATGGTCATGTCCTTGGCCAGATATTTTGTAGTTTTCATTGATGACTCATCGCTTCAAGAATTATCATACCTTAACACAATTAGCCAGTCTGTAATCTGCAAAGTACCATGCAATTCTATGCTCGAAAGTTTAATTAAAGTCCAGTTTTGCTCATTTTTATGTTTTTTTTAAATTCTTTTGGACCCACTCCGTAGACAGCCTCCTCTGTGTATGTGGCCACGATGGAGGCTGTGAAGCAAAACTGACTGCTTTCTGTTCTCTATTAGCTTTCACTCTCTGGAAATGGCCACTCTCTAACTTGAGAAGGCTGCTCCAAGGGTATTCCTTTGTTTGACATTAAATTGTCTTTAGGTTCCTGTCCTTTTTCCTGCGCATCTCCCTTGCTTGTGTCAAAGGTTAATTAAGCATGAGGATGTGTCCTGAAAGGCAGCAACCCACGAATAGGGAAGCCAGCATGTAGCTGGCTGCCGCTTGGCTTGTGGTTGCCACATCGTAATAGGCTCCTCCGCTGTCTTAGGGCCGCACGCTGCTATCGGAGGGTTTTAAACATGTTGGCGAGCACAGAGACCAGTGATTAAAACAGCAGGGACGCATTGTCGATGGTAACCAGCCACACAATCGGCCAGCCATCGGAGAGGCCGAAACCACATGCTGGTCCTTTAAGCCTTGGCCTAAAATTGCATGCTGCGCCTCCTTTGGTCAGGGAAGGCTTGCTGTGGCGTAACAGGTTGTGTTCCTAGAGCTTGGTTCCCACTAAGCAATCATGACTTGTTTGTTAACAAGTGAGATGGACCGCTGCCTTCTTTCGGCTTAGTCCTTATTATTTTTATTTCTTCACACCTTCGAGAGGGATGATTATTAACGATATCCATGGCGACATAGACATTTCTCTGTGGGGACTTGATCCAGCTTTTTTGTTTGTGCTACAGTCTTGTGTACATCTGGATGGAAAGGAATTGTCAGAGGAAGGTCTGACAATGAGCTCGAGTGACTATCCCCTATCTTCTTACCACAGTCCAAGCACACATTCCAACCTCGAAATCGAGGTTAGCCATGGATGACAGTCCTTCTTGCAAGCTTGCATGCCCACAGCAAGGTAATTGTTCTAGTGCCATTATATACCCTGAGTATAGGCATTGTCCCCTCTCAATGAGCAGCTTCTGTGCTTCCCCATTGTCTAGAAGAGTGGAGCCTAAATGCCCTCGTTGGATGTGTCATAGGGAGGAAGCGCCCTCGGTTTGTCAAAAGAAAAATGGCAGGTCAAATAAAAATGCCAAAAGCAAGAATGCCCGATCACCAGGAAAATGATACATCTAAAGAAATGTTAAGTCTGTTAGAACAACTGAGATTGAAGGTTGGACCTGTGAATCAAGAAGGTCGACCACTATAAAGAGGGTAACCTTCATAGTGGTGTATGTCCCAGTATCACGTTTGAAATATTGTGCTACCAATATTGCGACCACGATATAGACTACCAACATTTCCTCAAGGTAAGCTTATATTTAATATTACTAACTCAACCATGGCAATATTTTAGGAGTCAATATTATGGACCCGATGTATCTGTAGGTCGATATTTCGGCTGCGCTATTATGACGGAAGACAGTATTTATTAAGCTAAAACATTCACCGAAATGGCTTCATGGCGCTAATATATAAAAGATGCCACACATATTGGTTTCTGTTTTAGCTATTATGGTACCACGCACTTCAACACTGGAAATAGGAAACTGATCATATGTCAAATTTACAATAGTTATAAAGCCTTGTCTGACCTATAGGGTAAAGCTTCTTGATTTCTTGGTGAGATAGGTAGTGTCGTTTATCGTGTGTGATTAATTTTTTAGAGAAATAAAGCAGGAAAAGAAAAAAAGTATTGCAACACGACAGGGTTGGATGGAATTAATCTTCTTGCTTCTTACGTAGTATTTGTTTTCCTGTAGTGGTTCCAAAACTGCCATTTATTAGCAGATGTTACCTACTTCAAAGTAGAGACAACTGGGTACAAATCTGTATTTGGGAGCATCGAACGCTATGTGTTGAAGGCATGGACTATCGCTGGTTGTTTTCGGCACACCGACAGCCAGGGTACCTTTAGACTATAGACGAAGAAATGTTTCAAAAGAAAAAATAAAGCAGTAGGTCTTTTCCACCTAAGCACCCAGGATCTGGAACAACATCCTCCTATCCCTCAAGCCCACCCCAACACTGCTCCACTTTAGGAAAGAGTATAAAACTCATCTCTTTAAAGAATACGTCATCGCAATGCATTAACTGTGCACAACTCACCATGGGTGGGAAAGCACACCGTGTAGAGTTACGCCAGAGTTGTATTTTACGGAGCACCTCTCCTATTACTCGTTGACTTTGATTGTCTTTGACCCTGTACAGCGCTCCGCTTTTTTTTGACAAGGTTTGCGCTTTAAATAGCACATACATAAGAGTGGAATAGCCAGCCACAGAGCCCTCTGTTTGTGGTTATGCGCTGACCTAGAACACAAAGATATTAAAAGAAATCAGGGGTACAAGGACATTTTAATATCCCTATTTTCTGCTTATTACAATTTTGTAAACTCCCGTTGGGACCTTACTACGAGTTCACCCAAAATGAGGTTGGAAATCCTCCACCTAGTAAATGCTGGTAGTGTGTTGTGTACAGTATTTAATTGGTGCTGGATTCCTTCCAGATTAACTGTTTTTGTCCTAAAATTAGGACTAATCCCTGTATACTGATTTAAATTGATTTTCCATTATTCTGAGCACTTTTTCTACTCGTGGTAAATCTTGACAGGACCACATTGGTGAAATGTGTTTAGTAAAAATATCAGAGGTGCAGATTTTTCTGCCAAACTCGTAATCCCGATTAGGGCACAGATTCGAATTTGAGCCTGAATTAGGGATATTCATCAAACACCAAATGATGGTGGAACTCTTCAGCTTTGCCTTTACTCTCCTAGTAGATTCACTTCTTGAATCAGTTTGGCACACCATTTAACAAATCCGAGGAAAGGCTGGCACACGTTCTGAAAGTACCTTATCTGGCACCCCATGCGGGAATAATGCCGCTGACTTGATGCAGGTAGAGCAGATAATGCACAAACATAAAAACAAGAAAACTGTGATAGTGGATATATTGAAAATCTGCATGGATCCGGATTTTCCGGACTTATTTTGGGCATCGTTTGTATGGCACTGGAGACATAAAAAAATGTTTTATGGACTAGCACTATTGAAATGCAGTGAATAGCCATACATTAGCAATAGAATAAGCCTCTGACTTAATTCTACATTTATTTGAACGTTTTATTCCTACTGAATCCACAGTGAATCCACAGCGTTGACAAAGGTGGATTTTTCTAGTATTAGGAAAAATATTTATTTTGCGTTTAAAGCCGAATTGGGAGCTCATTGGAGCTTCATTTGCAGCTAATGCTGTGCATTGATGGATTAACAGTATTTAAAGGCTCATTTATTCCATATTCATTCAACAAAAGAAAGTGCATGTAAAGCAGCACAACCTTATTCAATCACATTACTAATGAAGGCAGAGGACTTTAAAATTGAATTTGTCGCAGAATGCAGTTTCGGAAATTGTTTTGAGGTATTAACAGCATCAATCTGAATTTATAACAGTGTGCTAACGCGCGACATGGCATGAAAGCACAGATCCCAATTAAAGAGCGTGTTATTAAACAAGTGACAAAGACCTTACAAAGAGCTCCAGGCTCCGGGCCAGCCGCGGTCACACTTGAAGACACAATCTGGGCAGGGAGCGAGAAGTGCTTAAGGCATGGCTAGTCTTGTTCATGCCGCCATGTGACAGCGAAATCTGTGTACATCCACGCAGACTCTGGAGCCCCCTGGTATAGCACTGGCTGGCAGCGGGTGAGGATAGTGGCGTTAATCACACTCCACCAATTGCACGTCATCATGGCCTCTGTAACAGGGCGGTTTGTGTCCCCATGACCATCAAAGGTACCTTTAGGATCGGGGACGTTGGGCAAGATAGACCACAGCTTAACAAATTGTGTCAATTCCCCCACAGTATCTTATACATTGATCTCCTCCCCTGCTGCTCCTCGTTCCAGATGTCTGGAGGAGTGCAGGCTGGACAATGTGCCAGGAAGTTGGAACTTGACAATCCATTTGGCCACACATTATCTAAAGCATGGGTACTCATTTTGGCCTGTGATGAGACTGAGGGCCGCATTGATGCCAGCAGGTTGGCTGTGGGAGCCGGTGGTAAGTTGGGTGTGTGAAAAGCAAACCATGTAAATCTAGGGCCATATTATAAATGGGGCACATTTTTCTGGATTGCGGTGCGCCCAGCACAATCCAGGAAAATGCGCCACATTATGGTGAATGTGCTGCCCCTAGGGCAGCCAGGAACGTTCCCTGCCCTGGGGGGGCAGCACGTTCACATGAAAAACCGAGTAGCTGCTTTGAAGCCACTCCGTGTTTCCAAAGTGCTGGTGGCAACCCGCCTGCACTTTGAAAGGGGATTAGAGATCCCCTTGCAGCTGGGTGCGGTCAGTGACTGCATTCGCCTGCTAGGGGATGTCTGGGGGGTCCATGGGACTCACTTTGCCCCCCTTCAGGAGGCACACATGGCGCACTGTTAGTGAGTTTACCATAGAATGTTCAGGTGTGTCAGTTGCTGCACAGTTGGTGGAGAGAGGAGACCGGCAATAAAGATTTAATCTTACCAGCTTGAAGAACTCGTCATTTTATCATGCGCCTCCTGAAGGCTTCTTTGCCTCTGCGTCTGTAATACGGCACATAGGTAAAGGGATTCCCTCATTTGCATCTGGCACCCCCCCATGCAAATGAGGGAACACACCCTGAAGATGGCACAGATGCTTTTTGTGCACCAGCGCTATCGGTATTACAGAAGGGGCCGCGCAAGTGTCTGCAGCCCCTACTGTACTATCAAAGGGGCCCGGAGGCTCAAATGCCTGTTGCACCCTCAGGGCATTTATGTAATACGGCCCCAAGTGTCTGAATTGCACAATGTGAAACCAAAAACTTGGGATTAATCCTGACTTCTCCACTTAACCAAACTATGTGATCCTAGGCAATATTTTAATTTTAGTTTCCCTCCTGTTTCTTCCTGAGGACCTTAAAATATATGACGTCAGGAGTGTGTTGTACAAAAACTTCTTCTGTGTTTGAGTTAATACACTATATATAATGTTCATGTATAATAGGAACCCCAGCCACCCAAAGATTGCATATAACAACTGACATGGCTCTTAGTTCACTATTGGCATTGTTGCGACGGTTTAAGAAAGAAGGAATGTTTCTGAATTCATGTTTGAAAACTATCACTTCTGAATACACTGAAATAATATAATCTTCTGTACTAAAGTGAATCAGTTCAACAAGTTAATAAAATATACTTTTTGAATTTTGTTCATAGTTATACTTTTACACTTTTGCAGCTAGATTTCTTAAACAAGCATTTACAATTCAATGGTCTCGGCATTGTTAAAGTTAGAGCTGTTGGCATTGCTCATGACATTATTTTTATTTATGTTTTTGTTTTTAAAACATAAATAAATGGCATTGTCATTTACAATGCCAATAGCTTAATCGCTTGCAAATGCGAGACCTATTGCATTTGCACCCACACAGAGCCACCCACACAAAGCCACCCACACACACATACAGAGCCACCTACATATAGTCATTCACACAGAGCCACCCACACACACACACAGCCACCCACACAGAGCCATCCACACACACACAGACAGAGCCACCCACCCACCCACACACAGACAAAGCCACACAGACAGAGCCACACATACACAGAGCCACACACACATAGTCATTCACACAGAGCCACCCACACACACACACAGCCACCCACACAGAGCCACCCACACACACACAGACAGAGCCACCCACCCACCCACACACACACACACACAGACAAAGCCACACAGACAGAGCCACACACACACAGAGCCACACACACACACACAGCCACACACACGCAGCCACACACACAAAGCCACACACACACAAAGCCACACACACACAGAGCCACACACACACACACACACAGACACAGAGCCCCACAGACACAGAGCCCCACAGACACAGAGCCCCACACACACACACACACAGACACAGAGCCCCACACACACACAGACACAGAGCCCCACACACACACAGACACAGAGCCCCCCACACACACAGCGCCCCACACACACACACACAGCACCCCACACACACACAGCGCCCCCCACACACACAGCGCCCCCCCCACACACAGAGCCCCACACACACAGAGCCCCACACACACAGAGCCCCACACACACAGCACCCCACACACAGCACCCCACACACACACAGAGCCCCACACACACACAGAGCCCCACACACACAGCACCCCACACACACACAGAGCCCCACACACACACACAGAGACACACACACAGAGACACACACACACACAGACACACACACACACAGAGACACACACACACAGAGACACACACACACACAGAGACACACACACACAGAGACACACACAGATACACACACAGAGACACGCACACAGAGCCACACACACACACACAGAGCCACACACACACACACAGAGCCACACACACACACACACAGAGCCACACACACAGAGCCACACGCACACACACAGAGCCACACGCACACGCACACACACACAGAGCCACACACACACAGAGCCACACACACACAGAGCCACACACATAAACACACACACACCCACCCACACACACCCACCCACACACACCCACCCACACACACACACACACAGAGCCACACACACACACACACACACACACACACACACACAGACATACAGAGCCACACACACAGAGCCACACACACACATAGAGCCACACACAGAGACACACACACACACAGAGTCACACACACACACACACACACAGAGCCACTCACACACACAGCCACACACACAGCCACACACACACACACAGCCACACACAGAGCCACACACACACACAGAGCCACACACACACACAGAGCCACACACACACACAGAGCCACACACACACACAGAGCCACACACAGGGAACAGAGGCCAGAAAAAATGCTCACAACGAGGGGGCAGGAAAGCAAGCCCAGCGAGGGGGCAGGAGAGCAAGCACAGCAAGGGGGCAGGAGGCAAGCACAGCGAGGTGGCAGGAGAGCAAGCACAACCATGGGGCAGAAGTGCAAGCACAGCCAGGGGGCAGGAGGCAAGCACAGCCAGGGGGCAGGAGAGCAAGCACAGCCAGGGGGCAGGAGAGCAAGCACAGCCATGGGGCAGGAGAGCAAGCACAGCCATGGGGCAGGAGAGCAAGCACAGCCATGGGGCAGGAGAGCAAGCACAGGCAGGGGGCAGGAGAGCAAGCACAGCGAGGGGGCAGGGGAGCAAGCACAGCGAGGGGGCAGGGGAGCAAGCAGAGCGAGGGGGCAGGGGAGCAAGCACAGCGAGGGGGCACAGAGGGGCAGCAATGGATAGCGCGTCAGGTACATTATCAACAGGTGATAGGCGTGTGAGTGGCCTAATGCCTTCCCAGTTATGTCTGTGTTTTGATAAGACCCAAGTAGGTTTGGTGGGGGGCCTTGCTTGTATTACGGCCTGTGACACACAGGCGTCGTCAACATAGAAAATATACATATATTTAATTTCTGTGTCGCCCACATCCCCACTCTCGCCCTACTAAATAGGTCTCCCCGCTTAATAAATCGGGATCTACCATCCCTGCCCCCAGTAAGAGAAGGGGGAGAAGTGATAGCGTTTGGTACAGTCTGTTCTTTGTGGGTATGCTCCGGTGCCCTCCTAGTACTGATAACTAGGTGGGGTACGGGGTGGAGTGGGGGGGGTCCTAAGATCTCTGTTTCCAATGCAACGTTGTGTTTTTGATGCCCCCATTACAATGGTATGGTCCATATGGGTATCGCCCTCCCTCTCCTCCGACAGTGATTAATATTGCTGTCATCACGTGTGGGTTTAATCACAGATATACAGCGCCCACCTGCCTCGGGCGGCGCTAATCTGCATACATTATCCCCGAGGCCTGGCACTCATTAGGATCGAGAAAATAATGAGGGTTATTGGAGGGGGGAGGGGACCAAGACAATGGGGGCGCGCGCTGCTCAAGTAAAAAACAAGACGAGAGTAATAACGTCGGATTACTGCACAATATTGTTGCAAATCTATTAAAGACTGCATTATAATGTAATAGTTAAACATTGTCACCACAGGAACATTGCACTGATGGGCGCTCTCCACAGAACATTGTGCTAGTCGGCCGGACCGTCCTAAGAGGTTAGTAAATAGTACAGTCTAATGTTCCCAGCTCTTGCGACATAAAATCAAGCACTTCCGGGTCGACAAATGACGTCCAACTATTTAACAGGACCATTCGTGTCCTAATGCATTTAAACTCAGTGCCCAGCCTTTACGTCACACAACGAACACCGCATAGTCTTGTGGCTAGTCGAGACCATACCAGACATACGTCGTCATATGACGACTCAGATTGTTCTGCAGGGGAACCTAGAACCGTGTGGAAAACCCCACGTTGTTGTCGGAATATGTGGCAATTCCAAGGAACCGCAATAACAGTGCTGCAGTATTGTGCAAAATCTGCAACACTAAAATGTCACAATTGCTCTCCGGTGCACCAAGTCCGGAGCAGTACACATGCACACGGCAGTACTGTGGATTTGGCACGCTTTGTCTATATTGTGCAAATGTGTCAAATCCGTGATGTTTCCATGACAATGCGGTTGAATTCTATTTTCCTCACCTGTCAGCCTCGTATCGGGAGATGAAGGAGGCTGAGGGGTGGGTAAGCATGGTGCTTCCGGTAGATGCAAAAAATAACTTGTAATTCATGCATCTGGGAGTGGAAATACCAAACGGTACCAACACCTAGCTCCAAGGTAGTAGTTTCAGCAGTGCAGGTCGGGAATGAGAAAAACGCTGAGTCAGGGAAAGGGAGAGCCACGAGGAGGAGAGAGGTGAAAAGAGGGGTGGGGAGAGGAGGCGATGTGTCTGCTCACGCTGCCTGCACGCGCCAGTCGGCCCTCTGATTGGTTAATAAGGAACACCAATCAGAGGGCTGACTTGGGCGTGCAGGCAGCGTGATGAGGAGCTGCTCTCTGCCGATGACGTCAGGGAGAGAAAGAACACCAAAAACATCCCCCCCCCCCGAATCCCGTCTTGAACGAGTGATGCCCCTCTCCTCCAATGGCTGGCCTCCGTTTAGGAAGCCAGCCAGTGGAGAAGAGGGGCGGGTTCAAGCCCCCATACCTAAAAACATAAAATCTCGCCAGCGAGACTGCGCAAGCACAGCCATCGCTAGGCCGAGACCTAAAAATTGTGTTTCTAAAGCAGAGTGCTGTAGGACTCCCAAGTTATTTCCTTTCTCTAACTTCAATTAACCTTTAAATACATGCTTACCTGTTTCTTTAATATCTTTTTAATCTTACTGCAGAGTCGAGTAAACAGCAGCCCAGTGCTGCTGTTGACCAGTGGGCTGCATGTAAAGGTCAGGTGGGCCACATGTAAAAAAGTCAGGAGGGCCAGATGTGGCCCCTGGGCCGTACTTTGAGTATCACTGGTCTAAAGGAACCCCTGTTGGTCTGGTTGCCCCTGTCCTGGCTGCGACTCTTATACGGCATCTGAGGTCCTGCACTCAGGCATGAGAACAGGCAGGAGAAAATATACATGGTCACCTTGATCCTGCTGCCATCTATTAATAATAGTACTGTTGTAGACCTGCTGTAGACCAAATTAACTTGCCATTATCAAGTGAAACATACTGGGTTAGCCACATGAGGGTTGCCGCCGTCTCTCCACTTTGTCGATTAACTTTGCCTCACAAATGAGGGTGACATCTGTAAGAGCCAGTATGAGGGTAACACTCTCCGTGTAGGCATCTAACGCAAGAGGCAGCAGGTGGATGTCTATGAGCACATTAGAACGACAATGATGGAAACTAGCAATATTGAAGCCCTTGGCTAATGGCTTCTGAGAGGTGGGACCGTAATTTGGGAGTTGTACTGTGCGCCAGCACCTCAAAAATTCGGAGAAGATGCTGGTGAAACCTCTCTTTACCCAGATAGACGTGCCCCAAGTTACATTGGTAGCCTAACACACATGTCCAAATTAGAGAGCCGTTCATCACTTTGGCGAGATGTACTAAGGGGTTTTGTAGATTTTACTGACTACATAAATGGGTTTGAAATTGTTATCGATATGTAATATGAAAGGTGCGTGTTTTGGAAATTCCTTCCAAATTGCGAATCAGTATCATATTTATCAATAGTTTATACACTTACTGACTCTCAAGTTGGGGTGGTAACTAATTCACAGAGGAGAAAGGCCCCTTTGGTTCCCTTCCCCTTTTGAAATCAGAATGTCAACTTTAGGGGCAGTAGGCAGTGATTCTGGGGACCACTGCCAAATGTCACTGAAGTTTTTCAAAATTGAAAACTTTTGTTTTCTTCTTAAATGAGCCACATATCCAGTAAGGAAATAGGGCAGCTTTTACAATCAAGTTTACAATTTTGAAATGCAGTCATATGGATGGTGGTTTAATGTATCTATAATTGTAGCCAATAGTAGAGGGTCCCAAATTAATTAATATTCATTAAGTAGGTCGTCCTGCGACCCCTACAATTCATTATTATGCAAACCGATGTGTTCGTACTTAGTTCCTCTTGCAGAATTAGATACTGGTCGCAAACAATCTCATTGCAGTTTTCAACCACTATTTTAATACATGTGGGCCCCTAGGGTCACTACAGTAGACAATACCATATTAGTGGCGATTAAATCAGTACCATTTGGAAGCTTACCAGAAATCACCACTACCGTTGATTTAATTTGCTTTGATTTCTTCTTTAATACCCTCAGCTGTCCGAAGTCAGCTTCAAGACCCTCTAGACAAGAGGCAACAACACTGCAGGACAAGCAGAGATGTAAACTCCAATAAATGCAAACCATTGTTTAATAAGTAACTCCTTAATCAGGGCCCATTGTTAGTTTAGCTTTTCAGGAGCAAATCTCCAAGCTCAACCATTGCCTTTTTTAGCATATTACTTGCTTACCAAGTATGTGTTCTCTCTCACACTCTGAGTAAATGGTAACCATGTAATATTCTGATAAAAGGATAGGCAATGGTTTAGCAGATTTTTTTTAAGATAAGCATGCGACTATACTAACCTTTTCACACTAGACAAATGTTTACCATATTTTAAAACTAAAACACTCAGTTTGTTTGTTATTTTTAATTACATGTTTATCTCATGAAAGACCCAAAGTCCAATTTCAGAAGGCAAACTATCCATGAAAACCTGCTTGTGCAGCTTCCTAGGCTTAGCTGTTAAAAAAACAAACTAAACCACTCCAAAAAAGCAGTAATTTGAATTACTTATAAACCACTTGTGACAATCCTTTTCCTCGTGTGATGTATTTAAAAGTAACTCATGTATTCAGTATTATATGAAAATGCTCATCTGTTGCCAAAATGATTCATCATCTCCTTCATTTTCTCTTCCAGCCTTCACACAATGCTGCTCAGAGACCGGCTTTCTGATGGTGGTGAAATGCAGAGAGGAGAATGCAGCACTGAAAGAATGCCTAACTGCCTAGTAAGTCTTTTTATTTTTTTTAAATTGGTCCTCATTCATAAATAAGCAGATTGTCTTTAAACGGATATGGGCTCTTTCCCGGTTCCCTCAGAGGGAGGCCACGGACTCGTCTAACTTTGCCACCTCCAGGATTCCTAGAATGGCCAACCACAAGGCTATTTAGTAGAAGAGGATAATGAACATGTTCACTTACCCAAATTCAGCCTTCTTCCCATAATCTCGCTTATTTAATAATCATTAGACTTTATTGAGATGATGCATTGTCAAACTTGATAACCCATTCCTCCCAGGCCACCCAAAATCTGGTTCTTTTTCTCGAAAAACAAAGATGATCCAACTTATAAACCCTTTTAACTGAGGCAACCCAATCCAGAAATACTGGGGGCTGAGGCGAAACCCATTTTAAGCAAATTTCTCTCCTTGCCAGAAGAATTAAGATAAATAACAGCAAGGCTTGGAATCTAGAAAGCTTAAAACTAGTACTCTCCTCTAGCAGAATTCCAAAAATGAACAAGACCAGGCTTACCTTAATTTCTCTGACAAGGTCTTACCAACGTAGTACCAGAAGCCCTGAATCCGAGAACACTGCTGATAATATGCAGATCGTCCGCATTTCCCAGACCACACTTCAAACAGGGCTTCATGCTTTCACCTCTCAGCTTTGCCAATCTCTTAGGGGTCTAGTAGACCTTGTGGAGTGTAAACAAATGATTTCTTCTAAGGGAAGCAGCTTTGACAGCACTCCATAAAGTGCGCATCAAAACCTGCCATAAAGATGCTATGTCGGTCGAGGGCAGGTTTCTTCTCCAGGGCTCCTCCATTAGCGTTGGCGGGGGCTCCCCTTTCACTAGCAGTCAGTACCATTTGGAAACTTCTTTACATTGATGGAGCAGACCCAAGAGGGTATTTTCATGTTCCTCATCTCCATCTCCATCCCTATCCTTACCCAGTTTAGCAGCCCAGTTAGATAGTTGGTAGAATTTGAATCTGGATAACCTCCGGTTCGAGATATTATTTAGGGGAGTCCCAAGAGAATAGTTTATTGTTTTGGAAAAGTTGTCCCCCATTACTTAATGCCTTCTTCCAGTAATGGCACCGACAGACTGTCCTTAAGACATGCAGGTGTGCCCAGAATATTCCAGATAGGGGCGCCAGCACTGTAGTACAGAATCTTAAGAATTTTCCTAACCTGGTACCAGAGCTCACAGGCTGATCTCATTACCTTCAGTTTAACTTTTCTTAAACATTTAAGATGGCCAAACTTGTAAAGAAACCCATCTCCTCCCAAGGGAATATTTCTGGACATGGCCTGAAAGAAGGGAGGAAAACAAGAAGATTCAAATAGAAGAGATCTTACATTTTTTTAGTTGAAAGGCCCAGCAGTAGAAACAAAAATCGGAGCTTGCTATACCCCCATCCAACTTAGTGCTTCGCAATTTCCTCCAACAGATCCTCGCCCCCTTATTAGACCAGAGAAAGTTAGATATGTCACTCTGTAGTGCTTTTAAAGTTTTGTGGTTAAAGGATAAAGGATGTGCATTAAAAATAAAAGTAAACTTTGGCAAGATTTACATTTTAACCAAATTGGAACGGCCCAAGATGGAAACTGGACTGCTACTCCAGGATCTTAATATTGTTCCTGTCTCTTTTTTTTTTTTAATTCAAGGTTTACCTGAGCTAAACTGGTGATGTCATGTGTTATCTGTACACCTAGGTATCTAATTTGTTGTTTGACCTGTGGGACATTTTACTGAATTCCAGGACATAATTTCCGTTTTTTGGCGCTTGATTAAGTAGCCTGAAACCCTCCCAAACTCCATCAGCAGTTGCTCCAGTCTCTGCAAGATGCTGGGACTCTCCCTCGTAAAAATCATCAAATCATCCGCATAAAGGGCTAGTTTTTTCACCCACCCATTCCATTCAAATGGAGCGAAGATCTGTCTGGCCCCAATACTACATGCCAAGGGTTCGATTCACCGGTCAAAAAGTTGCGTGGAGAAGGACAACCCGGTCTAGTTCCTTGTTCCAACTTGATTGAGCTGGTTAAATTCCCATTAACCACTATCCTCGCTGTGGGAGTTTTATAGATGTTACGAATGGCCCTGGCAAATGTATGGGAGAGGTGTGGCGCCGCGGCCAGGGCGACTGACATTGGAATCTGGGGATCACGGTTCGATCCCCGGGTCCGGCGGCAGGTTAGCCCAGCACCATGTGACTCTGGGCAATAGCTTGCTTAATCTTCCGGACGGCCCCCTTGCGCCTAGAGACCCTTACGGGTGATTGTGCGCTTTACAAATGTGGATTATTATTATCCTCTAGCCCATAGATATGAAGAAAAGGCCAGTTCACCCTATCAAAGGCTTTCGCCGCATCAAACGCAAAGAGGGTAAGAGGTAGTTTTTCTAATGAGGCAATATCAATTGAGCCGATCGGCTCGTGAGTTAGATCATGAAGTTGGCCACCCCGAATAAACCCCTTCTCAGCCTGAATCAGGGAACCCATTACATGATTTAATCTCCCTACAAAAATGTGCCTGCAGATTTTATAGTCGAAATTCAGCAAGGAGATGGGCATATAAGACTCACATTTTTTAGGGTCTTTACTGGGCTTAACAATTAAGATGATAGCAGCCTCATCCCATGACTTAGGAATTGGTAGACCATCAGAAAAGATACTGTCAAAAGTCTTGCCAAAACCTGGGCGATTTCCTCAGCAAGCGAAATATAAAGCTTGTTAGGGATACCATCTAACCCTGCAGCGCTACATCTTTTTAGGCGTTTCATGGTGGCCTCTTATTCTTCTAAGGCGATATTTTGATTAAGCCGTAAAACTTGATCATCCAACGGCGATGGTATTGTTATCCTATCAGTATAATCTTTTATCTTGGTGTCAGAAACTACCTGATCCTCTGTATATAGGTTTTGAAAGAAGGACTCAAATGCTAATTCTATTTTGGAATTCTCTGTCCAGACCTCCCCTGATTCAGCGTCTGCAATTTCCTTGATTATATTCCTAGTTTGATTAGTGCGAGAGTTCCAGACCAGGAGCTTCCCTCATCCTTCTCCGTATTTATAATTAGCTAATTTAGTAGCCTCCTATCTTTCCATTATAATACTGTCAAGGTAATCAGCTAATGCTTTGTTATTCTACTCCAAATCACCTTGTTTAGCAACTTCACTCAAAGCAGCTGTATCTACTACTTCCTTTTCACCAGCTGGACCCTCTGTTTGAGAAGCAATGGTAGTACAGTTAGCAGATTCCGAGCAATCATTCACATCAAATGCCTCCCCCTGCCTTACTTGCTCATTCTTATCAGGATCTGGGTTTGCAGATTTCAGTTTCCCTTTTCCTCTTCTTCATGGAGCTTGTTTGTCAAGAAGAACAGTGCTTGGTTGCCTGCTATCCAAGAGCTTAGTCCTTCTGAAGCTCATGGGCAGAGAGAGAGCTTATGGCGAAGAAAAAGCTGAATAAACTGATGAGATCTGAGGGGGGCCACAGCAAAAATGCAGTGTCGATGTTTCCCTGAAATCAGGCCCTTTAGAGCATCCTGTGGTGAAGCTTTGAAAACAGGGCAGCCGGCAGGGACTAACTCTGCTTGGTGCATCCTTGAAGGAAATACTGAAAGCGGTGCACCTGTCCAGGCAAACGCCGTCCAATGCAGCAAGCAAACACCCCCCCGGAGGACCGCGAGCCAAGCCACGTCCTCTGGCCAGCACCTCCGAGCCCCGAGGACTGGGGGGCCAAGAGAGCAAAGATATGATGGAGTGCCGAGGCAATCTCGCAAGAGACTAAGGCGAGCCCGCGGGCAACCGCTGCACACCTCCCGCGGCTAGGGAAGTGACTGTTCAGGGAGCCCGCAGGTAAGGAGTCTCGGGCCGTGGGTGCATAAGAGCTGGACAGTAAATGTGAAGACCGGAGCGGAGGCAGGGCAAAATGGGTGTGCGAGGCCCAGGGAAGGCTAAGGAGTACAGCTACATCCGGAGAGTACGCGACGGATCTCGCGACCGAGCTAACCCGGCACCATGTTCCCCGTCCCTGCCTAGTAAGTCTTGCGCTGGTGATATATTTCTTGTTTGTCTAGAACTCATGGGGGAATCATTAGTTATGGAAAGAGAACCCAAGTTCTCTAAAACCTTTAGTGGTTGAACAGTCTATTGATATGAAGTAAACATCTGAAAGAAGTTAGTTATAGATTCCTTACCTTAGAATTACCCCCAGGCGTCAGACTGGATCCGGAAAGTTTTTCGTCAGCAGTACCCCCACGCGTCGTAAGGTGGCGTCGGTCGACTCCGCGTTCATCGTTGTGTTTGCCGGAATGACGGCGCGGTAGCTACATAGACGCCGCCGTCGCGTGCTGACTTCACTTCTTTCTTTTTCCGCGCCAGTGAGCACAGATCCGCAGAAAGTGGTACCTACAGTCACTTTTTGACTTTTTTCGAATTCTTCTTTTGAGTCCATCGACTCCGGGTGCATGATGAATGCCCGAATTCAAGACCTGCGGTTCCTGTCACCGACTGATGTCGGTGACAGACCCGCACCTTGTGTGCCTCTGTCACTGTTTGATGTCGGTGACAGACCTGCACCGCTTGTGCCTCTATTGCCTGAAGCGCGACCACGACCCCAAGTTGTGCTCCGACTGTCGGACCATGGCCCAAAGTCTTTGCAGGAGCGATCCCGAAAGCTACTCGAGGCCCGGCGGTCGGCTTCGCGTCGCTCGAGGTCCCGGAGGAAGTCGAGGGACCGGTCGCAGAGCCAACACCATTCGTCATCTAACTCTTCGCATCCGGGGTCAGGTAAGTCGGAGCACAAGAAGTCGAAGAAGCATCGTCGCTCTTCGCCGCCCCCCATCCTCCCCCCTGTCCATCGGCCGATGCGACGAGGGATGCGGGTGGTGCCCCTTCCGCGGCTCCGTCCCTTCCCTCCCTTTCTGGGACCCGTGCGACCCCTGCCCAGCTTTGGAGTTTCTACGAGCCGATGCCGATGTTCTACCCTGGCTCTTTGAGAACAGATTGGCAGTCAGAGGAGGGTGAGGAGGACTGGGAGGGGTCTAGGGACCCTTTGACCAGTTGACTTATGACCCGGACTGTAGAGAGGAACTAGGGGAAGCCAGTGGTCTGGATACCTCATCAGACCTTGGCATGTTGTCTCCTCTTAACGTGGCTACGAAGGAGGTAGCGTCATACGCAGTGGTGTTGCGTAGGGCTGCCGAGGCTCTCCACCTCGCGCTACCTACGGTGGCAGTCAGCACTAACCTCCTGACAGAGGTCCTTCAACCGGCAGCGAGCTCTTCGGAGCCCCTGCTGCCGTTGAATGAAGCCCTCACAGACATCTTTTCAGGCACCTGGTCCAGGCACAACACAGGGGCTCCTGTGGACAGGATGATTGCCCGACACCACATCCCTGCCCTGGGCGACCCTATTTTCCTCTCCCAACAGCCCACCCCAGAGAGCTTGGTGGTCCAAGCCTCTACTTCCACAGGCGTGTTCCCTAACACGCCACCCGATAGGGAATCCAAACTGCGGGAACACCTTGGTAAGAAAATGTTTTCTTCCGCCAGCTTGGGACTGCTGTCGGTAAAAACTGCATGTCTGTTGGGCCGTTATACCCACTCTTTGTGGGATACAGTGGTTCAGATGCTGCCCCAGTGTCCGGAGGCAGCCCAGGTCATGCTCTCCCATGCAGTTGTCGAGGGCAGAGACGCAGCAAAGTTTACCATCCGCTGTGGCCTGGATACCGCCAACGCACTAGGCAGGACGATTTCCACGTCAGTGCCCTTCGACGCTACGCCTGGTTGCGGTCGACTGGTTTTTCCGGGGATGTCCAATCCGCTCTTAAGGACATTCCTTTTGATGGCCGTTGCCTTAACGGCGACAAGGCAGACAACGCGCTGGAGCGCTTTAAAGACTCTCGGGCTACGGCCAGGTCCTTGGGCCTCTCCACCACCCGCCCTGTGTAGTCTGCCTTTTGCCCCTTTCATGGCTAACGAAGGGGTGTCCCGCCACGTCCCACCCAGATCCACAGGCCGGCGCAAGCTGTTCAGCCTCTGCATGACCGTGGAAGTGGGAACCAGTGCCGTGGATCTGAGGGCCAGCCGGCGGGCCAGTCCACAGCAGCCTCCAAACCCTCCTAGTCCGACCTTGCAGGGCCACCCAACGCCAGTGGGCGACAGGATTAGCCATCACTTCCCCAACTGGCACACCATTACGTCGGACAGGTGGGTTTTACAAATAGTCCGAAGGGGCTACTCCTGCCCCTTCGAGACTACCCATCCATCCATCCATGCCACCTCAGTATCATCGCATGTCGGAAGATCATCTGGCCCTTCTCCAACAGGAAGTTTCAGCACTTATGGCCAAGGAGGTCTCGGGTGTTCATGAAAGTGATTGCGATGGTCGCAGCTCTTCTGCGCAGATCAGGGGTTCCAGTCTTCCCCTACCTCGATGACTGGCTGTTGAAGGCGGGCTCGCCCCAGGCTGTCGTCTCCCACCTCCAGACTACGGCCGACCTCCTGCATTCGCTGGGATTTCCCATCAACGTGCCGTGCCGCCCCACTCCATCCTCCCCGTTCTGCGAACTGACTTTTAGGATTAAGGAAATCCTTTCAAGGCCCTAGTTTTGTGCACCAGTGGTCAGTGTCTTGTATGGCTCTGCGCTTCTGGCGTGGAAAGTCATGTATAGAACTGACGTCAACGCTCGAGGGCGGCGTCTATGTATCTACCGTGACGTCATCCTGGCGTCCACGATGCTGACAATGACTGTGGAGTCAACCTACGCCACCTTCTGATGCGCAGGGGTACTGCTGACGAAAAACTTAACAGATCCAGTCTGACGCCTGGGGGTAATTCTAAGGTAAGGAATATATAACTAACCAATGGTTTTTACAGACATATCGTTTCCAAAGGTAAGTAACTTGTTCATTAACACCTAGACCTTGGCCTCCAACCATCCAAAAATAGCGATTTCTGACACTTCGATGTACTTATGCATACAAGTCTTACCTAATTGTCCCACGTTCTCCTCTGTCGATTAGGATTCCCTCAGTTATGTTTCTTAATCATGTACCTTTACCTCCAACGACCCCCGCACCCTGTTTTCCATTTGATCCCATCTTGGTGGTAAATAATCTTTCACATCCTTAAATCATGGTACAGTTGTGCAGAACCGATTTGATGTTGTAGAGTGGAATCGCCAGGTGCGCTGTGTGCCCGCACGTAGAGCGCTATATCCTCTCAACATCTAACCATTTAAGTGGTATCTGACCATGTCTTGGAAGTGTATCATTTTTACACCTTTAATTCCTAGTCGTCCTGAGTGGAACAGATCTGATATATAAAACAAAATCACCCTTGGCTTCGATATTGAAATCTAGTTCCATCCTCCAGTCTCAATCCCCATTGATTTATGATGTCTTTGAGCTTTAAAACTTAACTAACTAGCTAGGATTCCCACTCTTCCCTACATTTACTTCACCGCTGTAAAGTAAAACACTTCCCAGGGTCTGGTCTGTGCTACAGTCAAATAAAAAATGATTTTAACTTTCAAGATTTTAAACACAATGTAAAATTATCTGACACACAGCAACTATATTCTCAAAAATACCACACTGACAGTGAGCAGTCCTACGGAATTTTGGTCTCATAGTTCCTTATATTTTTGTAGTTGCCAGTTAAAGGAAGCAATCTCCCTTCCTTTTAGGACGGTAGTCTGCAAAAGCCCATCTTCTCTGCATCCTCTTATAAAGGAGCCAGGTTGTGGTCAGGAAACTAAGACGTAGAACTCCTAACCTACCCTATCATTAGCCCGTACTCTTTGTCTGGGTCAGATCATTATGCAAAACTATGCCTTCTGCCTTGAAGCGCCATTGCTACTCTACGGCATGCCTGCCCCAAGTTACTGAATTTCATTAATGGGATCTGGTTGTCTTTCTGGATGACTGTCCCCTACTCATAAAAGGGTTTTAGTCGATCATCGCCCCCTTGTTCGTTGTTTGGAGACCTCACTGTCAAGCATAGGTGAGTAGTGGTTCCTGACTTTGCACTAATTGCTGTGGTTGAACCAGTGATTTATTATCTAGTTGCTAGGACCCCTATGTACATAAAGATGATGATATTTTGTAAACTATGATGAAGTCATACAGGTCAGTGATGTGGAACAATTTTCTGAAAAGCACAGTAAATGGTCAAAAGCCAAGTCTAACTGTGCAGTTATGCCTACATACTGATCTTTGAAGGTGCTCTGAAGGTTGAGGATTCACATGCATTCAGCCACTGTAACATGATGCAATAAAATGACTTTTTTAGTTTGTTTTTTACGCGAAACATCTAAAAATGTTAGATGCTCACCTGACCCTGTGCCTGAGCTCCGGAACAGCGGCGTCTGTGTTTGCTGCAGGTGCGCAAGGATGGGATACCATGCCATGGTGTCACCAGTGTTGAGTGTGTTAGTTGTAACTTGAACATTACAGGGAATTTGCCGAGGGACACCAATTGCTTGGCTCCAATTCCTCTGAAACCCAGAAGAAGTGTATAAACCAGTTCATGTGATACATCATCTTTTTGCAGTGGGACTTGGGTTGGTAGGATAGCAAGTCTTGTCCTCAATGCAAGAAAATGCCTTAGCAATATAGGTTATATATGTCAGATTTGGTTGAAAACCCACCAGACACCAGGTTATGTTGATTTGTTGAATGCTCAGGAAATTGCTATACTTGCTGCGGCAGGAAGGAGTGGAGAGCAATAAACTGAGACCCTAGAACTAGTTACCACCTATTTTGAGTGTTTCTTTTTACTATTGGCTTCAGTGGTGGGTCTGGTGAAATATTTGGACCATCACAGTGAAGGCCTGTTTTAAAAGTCAGTGGCCTAATTATTAAACAATCAGGACGTTCTCTCCCCTTAGGAGATAATATCACTAAGATGAATACTTATTTGAACGAACTACCTATTTTGTCAGCCATATAAATCCACATTTCTTCACCGAGAACTTATGCTTTGGTGCCAATCGTTTGACTGATACACATGCAGGCAGTGTGTGTTTGGGCGGTAGCCAAGAGAAGCAAATACCAGGACCCTTTTGAGGTACCAAAGTTTTAGACTTGAATAATATTACATAACTAATGGGTTAATCAGTGAGGCGACCTGATCCGCTGGTTATCCTGCCGCCATTGGGCTCGGGTTCTAATCTGTGCTTCAGCACTTGTCTTGATATCTCGTGTTTCTGGACAAATCACCTCATTGCCCTGTACATAAAATTGTAAATGTATAACAAGTAATGTTACTATCTAATTCAAATGTGTAAATCCCCACTTGATGTACACATCTTCTAAAACCCTTCAGCCCTCAGTTGCTCCCAAGCTAGGCTTGTGTTACATGTGTTGACGAGGCTTCGACGCCTCCTCAGGGGTAGTAAGCGCTATATAAATGCAATTACAATACAATACAATACAGGGATATATTTGAAAAGTATTTCCTGATGACAAATCAAAATCTTTGAATTCCAATGTCATGGATTATTTTGCCTCAAGTTCACTATTGTAAAGCAATGTGTCAGAAAATGCGGAATCCGTTTCGCAGCTTCACCCTGCTCACTGAAATGCTTCCTCACCATCTTTGCTAGAGGATCCATTGGCAAAGCGAGGATCATGGAGGAGAGTTGACATGAAAGCCTCCTACCGGTTTCAAAGTGCCAACTCTACGATATTATTGTTTATCAAGTCCTCTAATGAGGTTGGTATTATCCCTACATAGTTGCCAGCATGCAGCCTGGTCGTCTACAATATCAGCACCTAATCTCACCACAGTATCGTTTCCTCGACTTCTCTCTACTTCATTCATTCTCGGAAAAAGGGTACATAGGTTATACATGGTAATGATATAAACCACACCTGATCTTTTCTTACTTGCCAGATCCCACCCCATCTGCCACCCTGAGAAAACCTTACTCGTTGTTGGTCATCCATAGGGTGAAGACTGTAAAGTGGGATGGAAGAAGTTTCTTCCATTTGGCCCCTAAACTCTGGAATACTCTGCCTTTGAACCTAAGGTGACAAACAAACCGACAACTGTTCAGAAAGGCGCTCGAAACCTGGTTGTTCGCACCCAACTCCTAATCTCAAGTTACCCCCTCTGTTTAGGATATGACAGTTCTAGCGCTAAGACGTTTTGGCATACACACGCGTTATAAAAACACTATTTCATTTCATTACGTTTGCCTTGACTGTGAAAATTACGGTGGCCTTCTGCATCATAGTGGACAGTAATTCCAGCTTCCCAGTCTCTTACAGTTCGGATCACATGACCACTAAATACAGCATAAAGCTGTTGTGGGAAACCCTCCTGCCTGGTGTCCTGCCTGTACTCTTATGTTTAATAGCCCATTGAACATCTTGCTTTGTTTGAGAGCATCCTGGATACTATTTCTGGCCACTATCAAGGGAGGTAAGGATGCTTCCTGTAGGGATTCCTCACGCCTAAGCCTAATTTGCTGGGCACAGAGCAGCTCAATTGATCTGATCATCTCTCGCCTCATCATATTTCCTGATGCATAGTGTGAGATCCTGCATTTCTAGACACAAGACTTTGCTGTGTTGCTGCCAGAGGTGTGTTCATGCTTGATCAGGTCATACAGTCGTCCACCTTGTTGCATTGTCTTCTCTGTGGGTGTTGCAACACATTGTAGGTTATCGACTGGAAACGCCTCTAACTCTAATTTGTTTTACCAGATAGTTAGGATTACCAGTACGGCTTTTCTCACAGAGCGTGTTTTTGCGAGTCAGACCCCTTTGTTTGTAACTCTGCACGTGTCCCAGGTTTCTGCTTTCATGTCCACTTGTCACTTATCTCTTGTTCCTGCAAGTAAATTCTGAATTCTCATTCCTAAGACCCCCTGACCGAGAATGGTTGCAGCTGAAGCCTCCATGAAGGTAAATCCTTCTGGGAGACTAGTCGGATAGAGGTTTGTTGTAGATAAACTAGCTGTATCACTCAGGGCACCAGCGATTCCAAGAGCGAGACTGATGAATCGATGAAAAGGAGTTCCCCTGTCTTGTCTAAGTGCCAAGACCTAGACAACTTCACAACGGTCTACTAGGCCTCCATGATCTGTCCAGCACACTCCCCTGCCAAACCTGCTTCATGTTCTGTGCTTGGTCCTGCCATTGAATTCTCCCACAAATATCGATATATTTTCCAATGTAATCTGAGTACTGTCTTCTAATGGAACAGGGCCATTTATACAAATTAATATTCCAGTAACAGCTGAATATTAATATATGAAACTCACATCTAGCTGTCCATTTATCTTGCATTCATTTGCTTTTCATCTTTTTATAGGCATCTGCTGTATCATTAAAATAGGAACACTTCTCCACACGTCGGACCAATATCCACTGCTTCTCTACTTTAATGCCGCTAGCATACGAAGTAATCATTGCATTGTAAGGCCCACATTCATAATACAGCTTCAGTTAGCACAGGATCTTGAGATAATTAACAGAAATCTGTTGTCCGTTGCCACAACCTCACATCCCCAACCGTTGCCACTCATCTTCTGCACCACTCACCTCCCGACTCAATACAAAACCCTAAGTTAGCCTTTGAGGTTCCTGCACTAGAGGACTCCAGACACAGGTCTGTCCCCGCATTTTTAAAACCAAGCTAAGTATTTCAGTCTGTGCCCTAATCACTAAGGGAGGAATTAGTGCAGCTCTCAGTCTCTGAGAATGTGTTGACCAATAGACGCCACTTTTCTGTCTCTAGCACTACTTCCACTATGCTTCTCTGCAACAAGTTATTCAGTGTTTTACACACCGCAATCCTGGCAGTCGCATTTCTTATGTCAACACTATGCATCGCTCACTAGCCTTTATACCACATTTGCGCCACCTCAAAGCAAACAGCAGAATATTCAGGGACAGCTGCTTGCCTTGTTCTGTGGTTCTCTGCCAGACTACAGGGATCAAGGCGGAATGAATATTCTTTTGTGTTTTTGCTTCACTTTATGCGTTTAATACCATGCAGCGTTTCAGGCAGTTGTTGGTTTTAGTCATACAAACTAGGGGCAGGAATAAAATATTAGCCCACTAATTAGGTATTTTTATCTTTTTGTTTTTCCACTCCACTTTCACTGCACTACATATTTTCCACAACTTAGTGGTCCTGCGTAGTTCCGCAAGTCGCAGCACGCCTCAATCCGCAGCGGATTGAGAGGACCCCAATGATGAAGCATGCCACCTAGGGGAAACCCTGGTGGGTGAGGGGACTCTAGAAAATAATTTTTTTTTCTGGAAAGAGGATTTTCATACATGTTAAGTGAAAACTCTGTTCTTCCCCATGGTTAGGTTTTTATTCCTGGTATTCCAGATTTTGTGAAACTTCACCCTATAAGGTTCCTCATTAAAGCACAATGAACTCAGAAAATGGTAAAGCCCTGGCGACCTTACCTAACAGGTCATCGGATGTGCCTTCTCATCACTTTAAGTGGTGTAGCTATTCATTTTTTGGCAGCAGACACAGTCAGTAATAGCTGTCTCAATTCAGGCACTGTCACTTGCTCTCCTTGTCATAATGTCAAATTCCAGTGGGTGACCAGTTTAGCAGTTCATAACGGCTGAAATATGGCCACATTTTTTTAAAGGTTTAGCACCAGATCTTGAAACCCCCTTCTCAAGTAATTTGTTTGCATACAACGTCTCTTATCCACAGTTAAAAATGCAATCTCAATTTGTTTATGTTTAAATAGTTGATAATTTTTCCCAAGTATGTATTGTTTTTGCAAGCCTATCTGGAGAGCAAAGGAGTATTGTACATTAATGAAATGAAATGAAATGAAATTAGATTTCTTAAGCGCATGGCTGCCCAAGAGCGTCCCAGCGCTGATACACACAGCTAGCTTCCAAGATCCTCGGAAACGGAACTCATATGTCTCTTGGGAAAAGGAAGGTCTTTAAAGATTTCCGAAACTTCTGGAGACAGGGTTCCAGACGGAGAGCAGCAGGAAGATCATTCCAGATCTTGGCTACGTTCACAGAGAACCTCCTGCCTCCAGAGCGAGTTCTCTTTACTCTGGGGATGATCAATAAATTGCTCCCGTCAGAGCGGAGGGAACGCGAGGACTTGTAGGGGGATATCAGGTCCCTGAGGATAGGGGGGCCAATTCCCTGGAGAGATTTAAAGGCGATGGAAAGGGCCTTAAATTTAACTCTCTCCCGGATGGGGAGCCAATGGAGAGCTTTAAGAGCAGGCTTAGCCGAAGTTCTTTTTGCAGTGCCTGTCAAAACTCTGGCCGCCGCATTTTGTACTCGCTGAAGGGTGTTGAAGGCTGATTCAGGGGCACCAAGCAGCAAGGCATTGCTGTAGTCCAGCCTTGACAGTATTAGTAGGAGGATGATTCATGAAAGGTGTGGATTTGCGTATTTGAATTGTAATAAACATATTTATAATTGCATTAGATTTGACTTTTTACAATTTTAAGTTCAGAGAAATAATATAGGTACAGGAAGATTGTGATTTGTCCAGAATCAGACAATCATTAAAAAATATGTACAAGAAATTTTAAAGGACAAGTTACTTAACTTCAGTAGCGCCTTATCTGGTAGAGTCTAGACACAGATTCCTTATCTTAGAATTTCCCAGGCATCAGGCTGGATCCAGAAAACTTTTGCTCGAGTAATACCCTTGTGCGCCGGTAGGTGGCATCGGTTGGCTCTGTGTGCCTGTCACCTATATAGACACCACCTCAGCGCGCTGTCAGTTACTTTTCACGACTTTCCACACCAGGAGCATGTAGCCATGAAGTGCGCTGACAGTGGTGTGTTTAGAACCATTAAGGCCCTGATAGGGATCAACCCTGACCCTAAAAACCTGTTCGGAGTGTGGGGAGGATATGTGAGTTGGTAAGGAATCTGCAGCTAGATCATGTCTCTACCAGATAAGGTGTTACCAAAGGTAAGCAACTTATCAGTCTGATAGAGACATCTAGCCGCAGAATCCTACCTTAGAATTGATACCCAAACAATACTATACCCTGAGGAGGGACTGCGGACAAGTTTAGGTCAAGGACTGGAACACCACTTTGCAACACTGTAGTTGCAGCCTTAGCTCTAGTGGAATGAGCTCCTAAACCATCAGGAGGCAATTTCTTGGCCAGAGCGTAGCAAATTTTGATGCATAGAATCCATTGCGAGATAGTCCTCTGCTGCACTGCACAACCTCCAACGTACCCCATGAAGAGTTGGTTGTCTACCCGCAACTCTTTAGTGCAGTCAAGGCAGAATGAGAACACTCTTTTTAGCAGCTGCCAGTGGAGTCGCTCCACCTCTTTAGAGGGGTACGGAGGAGCATAGAAAGTGGGCATGGTGACTTATTTCCTCTTGTGGAATAGTGTTACTACTTTCAGTGAGAAAGATACCCTAGTGCAAAGCACCAACTTATCAGGGAAGATGGCATGTAAGGAGGCCTGGATGACAGAGCCTGCAATTTGCTCACCCTCCTGGCGGAAGTTATTACCACCAAAAAGGCTGTTTTGAGGTTCGAACGGAGGAAGGTGAGAACCAAATTAGGATCCCACTGAGGCATGATGGATGGGGCAGGTGGGAACATATGTACAAGCACTTTAAAAAATCTATTTACAATAGGGGATTTAAATAAAGAGGGTTGGTCTGGCAGTCTCAAGAAGGCAGACCGGGCCGAAAGATATCCTTTAAGAGTGCCCAGAGCAAAGCCCTGCTGGGCAAGGGTCAAAATAAAGAGAAGGACTTCAGAGAGGGAAGCAGAAAGATGATCTATAGACCTTTCTTCACACTATTTTACACATTTATGTCACGAGCAGGTGTACACGGTCTTGGTAGAGGGACGCCTGGCTGCCAAAATAACATTGTAGACTTCAGGCGGAAGGTCGAATGGTATCCACTGCTGCTACTCAATCTCCATCTAAGAAGCCATGGAGTTGACTGGTTTGGGTGAAGGACCCTCCGCTGCTGCTGCAATAGAAGATCCTTTCGAAGCGGCAGCCTGATCGGAAGATCAATGCTTAGTTGGAGAAGCTCGGAAAAAAAGAGACTCTTTGTGCCCAGTCCGGAGCCACAAGAATAGTTTGGGCCCAGCTCTCTGGACAGAAGCGGTATTGGTGGAAAAGGTGTATAGGAGGCCTGAGCTCCACTCGAGATGAAAAGCATCTCGGAGCGAGTGCCGCCTTGGAAACTCCTGCAAAAACAACAATTGATGGACGGAATGTTGCACAATGGCCAAACATTCACCCCCAGTCACAGATCTGGGTTTAATCCATCGTTATTTTGCTCACCACACCACCCCAGTTCAGACATGGCCATATGAATATCAGTCTTGACCCTGTGCCTCATGGGAACAGTCCAGACCGAACTGCCATGACATGTCTTCCCTGGACCGGAATCAAGCATCCTAGGACCGGTTTCTGGCTATCAGCCTTCATCAGCCAGGATAGCTTGACTCCAGTGGCATGGAGAGCACGGGACTCACGTTTGGGCATATCCTTCCCACTGACTGGGGGTGAATGTTTTGCCATTGTGCAACATTCGTCCATCAATTGTTGTCTTTGCATTTGTCACCCCGGGTGCGACGGGTATGCTCAGACGTGAGACCCGTGCTCTCCATGCCACTGGAATCAAGCTCCTCCTGAAACCATTTCAGGTGGTCCTCCGTCAGCCGGTCATAAGTTGGATGCATGGAGGGAGGGATAGCCTCAAAGAGGAGGGAGTAGCCCTTTCGGTCTATCTGAAGAACCTACCTGTCTGATGTGATACTTTGCCAGTGATGGATTCTGCCACCAACTGGCCACCCATGATCTTGAAGGGCGGGCTTACTAGGAAGGTTTGAAGGCTGCAGGGGGAAGAGTGGACTGACCTACCTCTGGCTGCCGGTTCCATGTTTAAATATCGATTACAAAAATATAGTTTACAAAAATATAGATGTAAAAATATCGATTACAAAAATATCGACTCCCTATACTTAAACAGGTAAGTACAATAATATCGACTCAAAAATATAGATGTAAAAAATATAGATGTAAAAAATATCGACGTAAAAAAATATTATAACTTAAATTAAATAATAAAATATTATTAATATTAACAAAATAAATAAAATTACATTTATATTTTAACTATTTATAACAAATAAACTTAATTTAATCATTATAAACTTAATAAATGTGTACATATATATATTTTCTTAAATACATTTTATTATTATCTTTATTCAATTAATAAACTCTAATAATTATATAAAAATAAAATAAAAACATATATAAAACATTTTGAATTAAATAACATTTTCTATATTTAATTAACACATAAAAGTATTTAAAAATAATAATACATACATTTAATTACAAAATTAAAACATTAGTTAAAACATTTGATAGCGAAGGGGTAAAAATTACTATTCCCACTCCAAAGGGTGCAACAGTAGGGAAAGCGCTGGATAGCGTAGGGGTAAAAATTACTATTCCCACTCCAGAGGGTGCAACAGTAGGGAAAGCGTTGGATAGCGTAGGGGTAAAAATTACTATTCCCACTCCAGAGGGTGCAACAGTAGGGAAAGCATTGGATAGCGTAGGGGTAAAAATTACTATTTCCACTCCAAAGGGTGCAACAGTAGGGAAAGCGTTGGATAGCGTAGGGGTAAAAATTACTATTCCCACTCCAGGGGGTGCAACAGTAGGTAAAGCGTTGGATAGCGTAGGGGTAAAAATTACTATTTCCACTCCAAAGGGTGCAACAGTAGGGAAAGCGTTGGATAGCGTAGAGGTAAAAATTACTATTCCCACTCCAGAGGGTGCAACAGTAGGGAAAGCGTTGGATAGCGTAGGGGTAAAAATTACTATTCCAACTCCAGTGAGTGCAACAGTAGGGAAAGCGCTGGATAGCGTAGAGGTAAAAATTACTATTCCCACTCCAAAGGGTGCAACAGTAGGGAAAGCGCTGGATAGCGTAGGGGTAAAAATTACTATTCCCACTCCAGAGGGTGCAACAGTAGGGAAAGCGTTGGATAGCGTAGGGGTAAAAATTACTATTCCCACTCCAGAGGGTGCAACAGTAGAAAAAGCGTTGGATAGCATAGGTGTAAAAATTACTATTCCAACTCCAGTGAGTGCAACAGTAGGGAACACGCTGGATAGCGTAGAGGTAAAAAATACTATTCCCACTCCAAAGGGTGCAACAGTAGGGAAAGCGCTGGATAGCGTATGGGTAAAAATTACTATTCCCACTCCAGAGGGTGCAACAGTAGGGAAAGCGTTGGATAGCGTAGGAGTAAAAATTACTATTCCCACTCCAGAGGGTGCAACAGTAGGGAAAGCATTGGATAGCGTAGGGGTAAAAATTACTATTTCCACTCCAAAGGGTGCAACAGTAGGGAAAGCGTTGGATAGCATAGGGGTAAAAATTACTATTCCCACTCCAGAGGGTGCATCTTTAGGGAAAGCGTTGGCTAGCGTAGGTGTAAAAATTACTATTCCAACTCCAGTGAGTGCAACAGTAGGGAAAACGCTGGATAGCGTAGAGGTAAAAATTACTATTCCCACTCCAAAGGGTGCAACAGTAGGGAAAGCGCTGGATAGCGTAGGGGTAAAAATTACTATTCCCACTCCACAGGGTACAACAGTAGGGAAAGCGCTGGAACCCAAAACAATAAAAAAAAAATCACATATTTTATTAAATTTAATTTCCAATATAAACATAATTATTATGTACATTTAAATATTATATTATTAACAAAGATAATAAAAAAATATATATTTACACATTATTTAACACTATAATATCCACCACAAACCTAAAAATAATTACACAATTACATTTAATATTTACTAATTAATTAATGATAATTAATTTGTTTTTAAATAATTAATTAGTTATTTAATTGACAGATTTCACACCATATACACTTATAAACACCACAACACAAACCTAAATTTAATTACACATTTACAATTAATAATTACTAATTAATTAATGGCAATTAATTTATAAAGTATTTAATAATCAATCAATAACAATTTAATTACTTCACACCATTTACACATATAAACTCCACTACACACACCTAAAAATAATTAAACAATTACCATAATTAATTCATATAATTAATTAACATAATTAATTAATAATTGCCTATTTGAAATTAATTAACAAATAATTATTAAATTAACACATTAATTAATCAATTAATTTTATATATTTAAATTACTTCCCACCCTATTCCCCTATAAACCCACAACCCGCTACGGAACTAAACACAAAATTCAACATAATATACATTAATAACTATTAAAATTCAAAAACATATATTAAAATGACAAACAATTCTCATTAAAAACACTAAAATACATGACATTATTAAAAAATCGATATTTTGAAAACTATATTTTTGTAAACGATATTTATTACAACTATATTATTGTTATCGATATTACTTACCTGTCTGTCGATATTCTGGTCAAACTATATTTTTGTTATCGATATTTCTTCATTTCGATATTTCTGCAGGGATATTTGTGTCAGACGATATTTCTCTGACGATATTCCTGCTCTGCACCCTGGCTGCCCGATCCATGGGGTCGAAAGGAGTCACACCCATGGCTGTATAGAGGTTGCTGAAGTTGCGCGGTCTTGCGACTGGGATATGGCTGGTGTGGCTGAAAGCGCTTTTTGTGTCCACGAAAGTAGTGAAAAGCAGACGGGGGGCATGTGGTAACTGAGAGGCCCAAAGACTTGCCGTAACCCTTCAGTCCTTAAAGTGCTCCAGGACCATGTCTGCCTGGTCTCCGAATAGATGGGTGCCATCAAATGGCATGTACATAAGGGAAGTTCTCATCCAGGTGTGCACCATCAATAAAATTACTCTGCCCAGCAAGTTGGTGGTGTGAAGCACATAACAAATGGTGAACTTTGCTGCATCTCTCCTGTCTGATACTGCTTGGGAGAGAATGACCTGGGCCTCCCCTGGGGCCTGTGGCAGCACTTCCGCAACTGTTTCCCACAAACAGTGAGCTAAATTGCCCAATAGGCATGCGTTGTTAACTGCCCGCAATACAATGCTGGTGGAAGAAAACATTTTTTTTGCCCCATCTATCCAGGCTCTTGGATTCTCTGTCTGGAGTTGCGGAAGGGGACGTTTCTTGTGAGGTAGATGCTTGGACTACCAAGATCTCAGAGGTAGGGTGGTTGGTGATGATTTTGGGTCACCCCGTACAGTGCGGTGGCAGCAGGGGATTGTCCTATTCACAGGAGCCCCTGTGCTGGTCTAGGACCTGGTTCCCAGAAGGACATCAGTCATGGCCTCATTGAAAGGCAAAAGGGGTCCAGAGGAACGGACACCCGGATGTAGGACCTCTGTCAAGATGTTCGTCTTGACTACCACCGAAGGGAGCTAAATGTCCAGGACCTCAGCTGCCCTTTTCACCACCATAGCATATGAAGGTCACTGCTCCGTAGCCACGTTAAGGCATAGGAAAGCAAGCCAGAATCTGGAGAGGTATCCAGTCCACTGGCCTCACCCAATTCCTCATACCAGTCCATTTTGTGTTCAGGCTGGTCTTGTAAAGGGTGCAGTGACCCCTTCCAATCTTCCTCCATTCCTGGCCCTTCAAAATAAGGCTGTGGAACGGACCTAGGAACCAACGTGGCTGTCTAAATCGGTGCCGTTAGGTGCTGATCTGGCTCCGAGTCTGGATAAGAATGGGGCTGGCGCCAGCAGCGTCGGAAATCTCTGTGCAGTAGCCAGCACTAGGGAAGATTGCAGTGGCAAGACCGACGCCAGTCCGGACCCATCATCAGATCTATGGGGGGGGGGAGGGGCGGGGCAGCCGAGCCGCTGGCGTGGAACCCGATAGAGCCTATGAGACTCGGGGGCCCGAAGGGACGCGGGGAGGGTCAGGTCGCCCAAATATGAGGCACATGGCATTATAGTTCCCTTTAAGCTGGGCATGGGTCGCTCTGGCTCCTGGAAAGGGAGAAAAACGCAGAGCCAACCTAGGCTCAGGTTCCGCAGTACGAGGCCTAGAGCGTTGAGACTTCAACATCATGTCGGCCAACGGACGGGGAGAAGTCGAATGAGGCTTTGACTTCTTGTGGCTGAGGCTTTGACTTCTTGTGTTTCTTATGGCTCTTACCTGACCGCCTTTCAGTGGCAGGACGAGGACTTGGGACTCCCTGAGCAGTGCGTAGACCTTCTTCTAGACTGGGACCAAGAACAGGACCTCCGGGGCAAACAGCGGGCAGCTGAGGGCCTGGCCAAAAGCAGCTTTAGGGACTGCTCCCTCAAAGCCTTAGGAGGCATGGCCAGGCAGTCGGAGCATTACTTTGAGTTGTGGTCGCGCCCCAGGCACCAGAGACTAATTAACTGTGGATCAGTCACAGACAGGTGCATTGGCAGGCGCCGCACAGTTTGAATCCAGAAGTCTTCTTCAACATTGTGGAAAAACCTACTCACCAAAAATTCCAGACAAAATGTCGAAAAAAGCTTGTCAAAAAGTGACATAAGGTAGCCCTTTTCACGGATATGCACTAGCTGGCACAGAAAGAAAAGAACTGACGTCAGCACGTCAAGGTGGCGCCTATATAGGTAAACAAGGTCACTTCCAGAGCGGACACTGCCGCCGTCACGTGGAGCCGACTAATGCCACCTACTGCCATGCACGTGTATTACTCAAGCAAAAGTCTTATAGATCCAGCCTGATGCCTGGGAAAGTCTAACAAAAAATCTACAGCTAGATATTTCTATCAGATATATCTTTTTGTTCTTACACAAAACCTGCTTCCTTAAAGATTCCAAATGTTGCCTCGTGTGACAGCCTTTGATTTAATATTAGGAACTTATTTCGGGATTGGCGGAGTGGCAGGAAACTTACAAACCTGCCGTCCTCCTTCCTTGTATTGCTATCTTGGCTCAGGTGTGTGTGTGTGCACCTGCTTATGGTAGGTTGGTTAATTGAAGAGTGAGGCCTTTCGCTTCTTGCAGAATTTAACTAGGGAGGACAAGGCTATGATGTGGAGTGGGGGGCATTTCATGCTTTAAGAGCGATGTTGGAGAACGCCTGATCCACGGATCTGGTTCTGTGTATGCATGGGATGTGTGCGAGTAGGAGTCCTGCAGGAGTGGTGGTGGTTGGTGGAAGGTGATGTGACTGGTCAGATAGGTGGGGCCTAAGTTGTGCAGTGCCTTGAATATGTATTTGAGTAGTTTGAAACAAATGTGTTTGTTTATCGGGAGGCAGTGGAGCTCCCTGTGGTGTGCTGTGAATCCCTTGTGGGCAATTGAGTATGAGTCTGGCTGCTGATTTCCAGCTGATTTGTTGTTTATTAGTGAGGTGCTTGGTGATCTCAGCGTAGAGGATGTTGTTGTAGTCAAGCTTGCTGGTGACTAGGGTATAAGTGATAGTTACTCCAGTATTGGAACTTTCATAGATTCACATGCTTGAATCATTCCCCGTCGTCATTAAAATAAATGTCCTAGTAGACTTAGAACATAAGGCCTTTTCCCTTACATTTTTTGTAACATAAGTCTGTCCTTTAGTAAAAAAGGACCAAACTTAGAACTAGCCAATTAGTAGACACCACCCTGTAGAACCTTCCTGAGAGAAGCTCCAGCCCTCAGATTTTCTACCGCACGTCATGCTAAGGAAGTCTCCACTGAGCTCTGCTCAGCTTTTTTCTCTTTCTCTATTTTGGAGTATTTTCATACAATATCAACAGCAGGACATGATGTACCTTCCTTCAAGTTGGCTGACAGACCTACAATTTATGGTGGCAGACTATAAGAGGAGATTTCTGCCAGAGCAGGCTCCTCCTCCTTCTCCGCCTTCCTTTCCCCAGGCACAGGTTCGCTCCCCCCTTCTCCAACAGTCTCCTGTGGTTCAGCCTCCTCCTCAGATTGCTCCTGTGCCACAGTTGTCATCCTCTGACGAGGAAGGAGAGATTCATCAGGATGAATGGGATCTTACATCATTCCCACTCCGGTATCTCCATCTCTCCCACAAGCTGATTCACCTCCGGAATATATTGGTGGTTTCCACAACCTTCTGGAGAGAGCAGCAAAGAGTTTTGATTTACCGATGCCTGTGCATCAGCAGGACTGTTTCCTGTATGATTTTAAAGAACCTTACAGTAAGGAGGTATATCCCTTATATTGAATATATATGGAAAGAGGGACTGAGAATAATGCAGAATCCAGCAACTGTTCCACCTGTGTTGCCGCCGCTGGACAAAAAAATATAAAGCTCCGGATGGACCAGATTCGGTGATCTCGCAAGCAGCGCATGCACGATCTAAGAATCCTTCAGCTCCCCTGACTGCTCCTCCTGATAAAGAAGGCAGAAGGCTTAACAACATCGGTAAGTGTTTTTCAACTAGGTCAGCCTTGACAGTACAAGCTGCGAATTCTCTCGCTTTATTGGGCCGTTATAATAGGTTGATGTGGTCGGATTTGGCACCATTCTTTGACATTCTACTAGCTAAGAGAATTCTTCTTGAGTGCGAGCGGACCGCCTCTGAAGTAATAGACTGCACTTAAGATGTGGCATCCACTGGTTTCCGGCAGCTAGCGGGAGCGGCCATCTTAAGGTGTCAAGGCTGGCTTAAAGCCACTTCATTCAGGCCTGAGGTACAGACGAAGATTCTTGACCTGCCTTATAATGGAGAAGAATTATTTGGCAGCCACGTTGACGAGGCTTTTCAAGCTTTAAAAAAAGACACAGATATGGCTACGTCTTTAGGCACTTTACAGTACAGAAAGATGCCTTTCCGTGGCTCCCGAGGAAGAGGATACCATCCTACAGAGCAGGATACCAACAATCTTGCTATATTCTTCCACCGCTCAACAATACAGGCCCCATTTTAAATCCTATACACAGTTTCAGCTTGCGCACAACCGTAACTTTGCGTTTTGAATAAAGTTTGTTGAGTATTGAAAAGTTCTTACTCTTTTTGGGTGCACCTTGGGGTGACGTTTCCGTCCTGTAACGTCTTTAAAACTAGATTTTAAGACTAGAACTTCTGTGCTCCCATGAAATCTGGTTGCATCCCCCTACTTAGGGCACTCTCAGTTTTTCTTTTGGGTTTAAATAATTTTGCCACAAATGTTTAATCAATAATTCCATTAATGTATTCATTCATTTCAATGTGAATCCTCTCCTTTGAGCTTAATATCCTACTTTGTTCATGAAGCAACATTTGTTTACATCTCCCAATTTTTTAGAAATCTCCAATGCATTTCGAGCATTAGCTGCTCTTCATCAGGGAGTATTTTCTGTAAATCAAAATTGATAATAATAACGCTTATGGATACAAGATTATATAAAAACAAACATCCATAATGTATCTCTGGAATAGAAGTGCAAGTGACTCATCAAAACAAATGTGTTTGCGGCATGCGAGTATGCTAAAACGTGACGAAACGTGTATGAAAAACGACAAGGTGATCAATCTAGCTCTAGTAAAATATTCAAGAAAATTATTCAGAAACATTGGTCAATATTGACAATGGAGCCGGATTTCAATCAGTCATTTTCACAATCCCCAATTTTTGCTTATACCCGCCACAAAAACGTAGGAGAAATACTCAAGCAAAAACAACCACAGAAGTCATTCCATAGCGGAACGAAACCATATCAAAACTGTCAGAACTGCAACAACATTATCCAAGGTACCACTATACACCACCCAATGAAAGGTAACAGTATTAAACTACAAGTAACTGCCACCTGTGAGACATTTAATGTAGTCTACTTATTGAGGTGCCCATGTGGAAAAGTGTACGTGGGAAAAACTGAAAGAAAAATACGCTTGAGGATTAATGAACATAAGTCCAACATTAGAACAAAAAACATGAAATCCACAGTGGCCATTCATTTCATGGAACAAAAACATAACATATCGCAATTAAGATTCATGGTTCTGGAAAAAATTGACAAAAAGGAAGGAAGGGACAATAATAAACATTTATTACGACGAGAGAACTACTGGATGATGAAACTACAATCCCAGAAACCCTTTGGTTTGAAGGAAAGGATTGAATAAGCTTGTTACCTTTAAGGACAGGCTGCGTTTTGCACCGAGGAACAGTTTGAGATGCTGTTAAATCCTGAATTTTTATTCATTTTTTTCGGTTTTTTTCATTTCCTTCAGGTGAACTCACACTGTAATATATTCTTCTTTTTTTCAGGTGTACACATACTGTACTATTTCTAATTTGTGAACCTATACTACATTTTCTTTTAAATACCAATGTTCTTTTGCACAATTCACATACACTTTTGATTTCGACAACTCCGTGTACATTTAAAAATTTCCGCCGCAACCCAAAGCTGGCGTTGTCCATCTTTCACTGTTTACTCTTCGCCAGACCACGTCATCACGCTTCGCGCTACACACAAGAACACTTTCAGGAGGGTGATACTGACACCCTTCAGATCACTTTGAATCCGCCGCCCTAATCATTTGACACCGGACAGATAGTAAGTGCCAAATAATATATTTTGAAGCGTGCAACATTGCACATCTGGTGAAGCCGTTTGCTAATTTCTATACACTTAATGGCTATTTTACCGATACGCATAACGTTATGATAATGGGTCCGACACAGGACGTCCATTTGATACTACGTTTTATTATCTTTTCAGAAGCGACTTCCACATGCTTTAAAAATAGCGGCAGCTGTAAGTATTTTTTCACATGATCACGAGCTAGATTGAGCACCTTGTTGTTTTTCATCCACGTTTTGGCACACTCGCACGCCGCAAACACATTTGTTTTGATGAGTCACTTGCACTTCTATACCAGAGATACATTATGGATGTTTGTTTTTATATAATCTTGTATTCATAAACGTTATTATTATCATTTTTGCTTTACAGAAAATACACCCTGATGAAGAGCAGCTAATGCTTTAAATGCATTGGAGATTTCTAAAAATTTGAAGATGTAAACAAATGTTGCTTCATGAGCAAAGTAGGATATTAAGCTCAAAGGAGATGATTCACATTGAAATGAATGAATACATTCATGGAAGTATTGATTAAAAATTTGTGGCAAAATTATTTAAACCCAAAAGGAAAACTGAGAGTGCCCTAAGTAGGGGGATGCAACCAGATTTCATGGGACCACAGAGGTAAATCCCATTTTAAATCCGCCAGCCACCTGCGGCGACCTACAACAAGACTTATTTTTAGAGGAAAATCAGGATGCCAGGGTAAGGAGACTGATCGTCGCCAATGACCTGTCCCAGCTATCAGCCTCTATCCAACCTTTTCTATCCTCGGTGGGCTGCAAAATATCCCGTTATTATCAGCAGTGGCAGGACATACCATCGGACCAATGGGTCCTAAACCTAATCCAATTTGGCCACTGTTTTGGAATTTACAAAGATCCCTCCACCAAAAGCACCTACATCTCTTAAAGATGGAAGTTACCAACTTTTTGCAGGAAGGAACAACAGAACGAGTTCCACTCAATCAAAGAGGGAGTGGTTTCTACTCCCGTTTCTTCTTGATCCGAAAGAAGCTAAAGAAGTGGAGACTGATCTTACGGAAATTAAACAAATTCCTCAAAAAACAATCATTACTCATGATCTCTATTCAAGATGTGCTACACTTCTTCAACAGAAACGATTACATGGCCTCTCTGGATCTCCAGGACGCATATTTGCATATGCCCAAAGCACAAGAAGTTTCTGAGATTTACTGTGGCCGACAGTCACTACCAATTCTGCGTCCTACCTTTGTGACTAAAATCCGCTCTCTGCGTTGTCACGAAGTGTCTAGCGCCAGTCGCAGCATATCTAAGGCAACCACATCATCATCAAATTTTTCCCTACCTAGACGACATGCTTCTTAAGGCCCCCACTTACGAAGCAGCAAAGACATCCACCAAAGCCTGTCTGCAACTTTTCAAGAAATTAGGCCTCACTTTAAATGTACCTGCAACCATCCTGTCGACTGGTGTTTCTAGGTGCTATCCTGGACACCACGGAAAATATGGCGTATCTCACTCTGAGAAGACAACGATGGCTAATATCCTTGGCAAAACGGGTCCAAAAAAGAAAGTTTCTTTCCGTACGCCTTTTCAAATCTCTCCTAGGAGTGATGTCTTATTCTATCCCTCTCATACCTCATTGACCTCTCCACATGCGTCCTCTGCAGGAGGCTTTAAACGAACAATGGGTGCAGATAGGAGGCTCATTCGACGACCTGATCCGGATCACTCTTCTCAAGATAGTGGCTTTGGACTGGTGGACGCAACCTCACCAATTATCAAAGGTTCTGCCATTCCCGTTGCAGGCTGTTCCTCTCGTGATTACAACGGATGCTTCTTTAGAGGGCTGGGGAACTTTTCTTCAAGACTTGCAGGTCCGCGGAAGATGGCCGCCTTCCCACCGAGATCTTCATATCAATCTATTAGAGCTGAGAGCAGTTTTTCTGGTGCTCCAAGCGTTCCTGCCAAGAATGCAAAACGCATTGGTGCTTGTCAGGACAGACAACACCACCACAATGCACTACCTCAACAACCAAGGAGGAACAAGATCTCTCCTGGTCTCTCAGGAAGCCCAGCTTATCTGACGCTGAGCGATTCATCACAAAATGCATGTATTAGCGGAGTATGTCCCAAGAAAAAAGAACGTCATAGCGGATACGTTGAGCAGACTAAAGACAATTTGCCACGAGTGGGAATTGGACCAACACACTCTCAACAACATTTTCTCCCTATGGGGCAAGCCAAACATAGATCTGTTCGCATCTCCAGAGAACGCGAAATGCCGGTACTTCTTAAGTTGGCGTCACCATCAGTGTTCATGGGAGAATGCCTTTTCAATAGCTTGGTCCGGCACATTTGCTTACGCCATTTCCCCCATTCCTCTTCTTCCGCGAGTACTAAAAAAGATAAAGACTGAACCCTGCAAGATCATTCTAATAGCTCCAGCCTGGCCTCGCCACCACTGGTACACAGAACTTCACCTACTTCCAGTCAAGCCTCCCATCCATCTCAGACCATTTCCGTCCCTTTTTACGATTAACCAAGGAACAAGTATGTTATCCGAACCCCAGTTCTCTGAAATTGTCAGCCTGGCTCCTGAATTCCGAGAATTTCAACACTTAAAGATCCCACAGGAGTGTAGACCGGTTCTGGCTAAAGCAAGAGCAGACAGCACTAACAGGACTTTATCGCTTAAAAGGAAGAGGTTCTGCATGTGATGTGCATCGTCTAAGGTCAATCCTCTCCACTCACCTCCAGAGAAAGTTTTACCTTATCCACTTCTCCTGGTTCGCTCTGGTTTGGCTCACGCATCAATTAAAGTACATTTAGCTGCCATTTCCAGTTTCCGCAGATCAGCTAAGGTTCCATCTCTATGGTCCTGTAGGCTGATCAAACAGTTTCTTAAAGGTCTCTTTAGGATGTTCCCTCCAGTAAGGGCACCTCCTCCTGCTTGGCAGCTAAATACAGTGCTAAGTCAATTAATGAAACATCCTTTCAAACCTATTCACAAGACGGACATGAAGTTCCTATCCTGGAAAGTGGCTCTTCTCCTAGCTCTCACTTCAGCGAGAAGGGTTGGTGAACGCCAGGCTTTTACTACTCAAGAACCTTTCTTACAATTCAAACAAGACAAAGTTATTCTACGAACAAACCCTAAGTACATCCGTAAGGTTCCTTCGGATTTCCACCTTAATGAGCTAATTGTTTTGAAATCATTCTTTCCAAACCCACAGACTGTGGCGGAGCGTGCTCTGCGCACTCTAGATGTTAAAAGGTGCCTACAATTTTACTTGAACAGGGCAAGGCCATTTCGCAAGTCAAATCAGCTTCTTATTGTGTACAGTGCACCTAGAAAAGGTTTCCCTTCCATTTCCAGATGGATATCAAGTGCCATTGTATTCTGCCATCAACAAGTGAGCCACCCTCTGACGTAAGGAGTCCGTGCCCACTCTACAAGAGTGATATCCACATCTACAGCGCTGTTTGCAGGGGTATCCCAGCCTGACATTTGTAGAGCAGCAACTTGGATGACGGCGCACACATTCACCAAGCACTATTGCTTGGACGCTGAGACTAAGCGAGATGCGGCAGTAGGGCAAGCGGTTCTCAGACATCTTTTTCAATAAGGTGAGCATTCTTTTCTTTAGTTCCTTCCCACCATCCTTTACTGTCTCACGTTCAATGATTTATGGTATAGATGTATACTTTGAGTAATTTTGCTTATGTATTTATAAGAGTATATTATTGTATGCGGCAATGCTATCTTGCGTGCCTTTCTACAGTTGCTGTATGACATGAAAATGTGTTACTCACTGCTCGCTACACCTGATTAAAGCATGTGAATCAATGAAAGTTCCAATACTGGAGTGAGAAACAAATTGCTTACCTGTAACTATGGTTCTCCAGTATTGGAATCTTTCACAGATTCACATGTGAGCCGCCCGACTCCCCTGGAGAAGGCTCACTTACTTATCTCAGTTTTTTCTATTTATGGACACTTGTGCTTGGTAAATCTGAGGGACTGGAGCTTCTCTCAGGGAGGTTCTACAGGGTGGTATTTACTGATTGGCTAGTTCTAAGTTTGGTCCTTTTTTTTATATTAAAGGACAGAGATATCTTACAACATTTTTTATAAGGGCCGGGAAACCTCCGGGTAGCTGCGCGCTCAATAAATGCAATTATAATAATAATAAGGTCTTATGTTCTAGGACATTTCTTTTAATAATACCGGGGACTCCCATCTCGCTGATGGGGAATAATTCAAGCATGTGAATCGATGAAAGATTTCAATACCGGAGAACTATAGTTACAGGTAAGTAAAATGTATCTTTTTCTAGTGTTGAGCGGGAGCCATTTGAAGATTTTCAGTTTTTGGAAGCAGGATGCAGTGATGGCTTTGACTCGTGTTGGTCATGTCCAGTTTGCTGTTGAAGGTTATTCTGAGGTTCCTGGCAAGGGTGCTGGGTGTGGGTCCGAGTTTGGCCGGCCTCCAGTTGGAGTTTTATGGTGAGGCGTTCTTGCCGACTATCACTACTTCTGTGTTGTCGGTGTGGAGCTTGAGAAAGTTGGCTTTCATCCAGTTAGCCACTTCGGTCATGTAGGCAGTGAACTTGTTTCTTCTGTTGGGGTCTTGTCTGAGAGGGAGAGTATGAGGTTTGTGTCAGTGTAGGAGAGGATATTGATGTTGTGTGTGTGGATGACATTGGCTAGAGGGGTCATGTATGCGTTAAATTGAGTGGGGCTGAGCGAGAACCAAGAGGCACTCCGCAGATGAGTCTGCGGGTTTCCGGGGAGAAAGTTGCCAGGCGACCGCTTGTATTCTTCCCATTAAGATGGAGCAGATTCAGCAGCGAGGGGTTCCTTGGATGTGAATATTGTTGGGCGTCTGAATAGATGGGGTGTGAGACCAATGTTAAATGTAGCAGAGCGGTTCAGAAGAATGAGCCCTTCGTGTTTCCTCTGTCAAGGATCATGCAGATATCTTGTGGGGTAGCCATGAGTGCTGTTTTTGTACTGTGGTTGGGCCTGAATCCAAACTCCGTGCCGTTGAGGAGCTGGTGGTTGTCGTTTTTCTAATACCTTCGCTGTTTATGGTAGGTTGAGATGGGTTTGTAGTTGAAAAGCGTGTCTGGGTCAGCAGATGGCTTCTTGGGCATGACCAATCCCATTGGTATCCTCGACCCCCCCAACTCTGTTTAGACTGCAGGGTTTCCATCGGAGAAGTGTGTGCTTGTCCCCCCCGCCTCCCTTCACCCCCATACATTACTGCTCGGTCCCCCCCTCACCCCTGTACATTACTCTTGGGTCAAAGTGAATGTTGTGCTGCCCTAGTGATGGACTACTAACATGCATTATCCCTACCTGTGTCTGTTATTGAAGACGTTTTTTGGGAAAATGTTAAATGTCTCCCACAGGCAGGGAAAAAAGCTTCTTGCCTGATGGGTCATTTGCTTTTTGTTTAGAGAAAACAAACTTCTGGTTCTTTTAAACTTCATTTCCGTCAAGGTAGCCATAGTGGCTGCCTTCACAGCAGAGAGATCCCCACCTAAATACAGAGGACCATCCTCCACCAAGGAGAGTGAAGCTCATGAGCTCCGACTCCCTGATAGGACAGCCAACACATCCCAGAGCCTAACTATGGACCTTAATTTGTTCGAATTACAAACCACTAATGTAAGATAACAAAATATACCCTCACCCTCTGTTAGTTATGTTGAGCGTTCTTCTTGTTCCCAGCTGGGTACCATGCACTTGGTACACACATAAGGTAATGGGAGGAATGCGTGTAGTTTACCTAAGCACTAGCAATCACTCTGGGTAGCATTCCAACCCATCGTTCTTTTGCTCATGATGCTATTTTTCAATTTGGACCCAGCCATATGCAAATGAGTATTGACCCTGCTCAAATAGGAACAGTCCACCCCAAACTGCCAGACCAGATTCTTGGTGACTTGCTCACTGTACCACTGGAGCCAAGCTACACCTGAATGACGAGCCCCAATCAGGGTCGAACTGGTCTTGGATACTTGTGTTCCGGTTCAGGAAGAACCTTCCCAGGCAGGTTAGGCTGGGCTGTCCCTACTGGAGCGGGTTCAAGACTGATTTGCGTAGAGTTGGGTCCAAACTAAGGTGGGATGGTGGGAAAAAGAACAATGGTTTGGAATGCTACCCTAAGTGATTGCCCGTGGCAAGACTTATTGCAAGCATTCAGCACTTCACCGTTTAGGTGTTTTAGGTAGCGTCCATTTTGTGCCTACTGCTTCGTACTAGTTTGGGTTAGTATGTAATTAGTTCTGAGGGGAAATGTGTTTTCAGTTCTATTATTGAGTTGGAAAGTCCACTTTCAGTTGCACACATTTGCTTTTCGTAGGTGGAAAAGGCAAACCTGAGACCAAATGCTTTTTACTTTAGAGATCCTAAAGGGCTCCCATTTGAGAATTAACTACTGAGCTAGAAGATTAGTTGGGACACTGAAATTGGGTATTGAAGACTGCAACATTTTTGCTTTCAAGTGAGCACATATTTGGTCAACGTATGGAGCATTTAGGAATGGAAAAGAATGGGATGTTAAAACGATTAACACAGAAAAATAATTCTGGCACACTAATTATATTTAATGTGAAAAAGAATCACTTGCCAGGGAGTTATTGCTTTCTTGAGAACGCATGAACAGTTCATATATACATTTATTTTGTGGCCCACTTTTTAAGATTCAAAATAAACCAAAACGCTCAACTTCAAGACTGAAGTGACACGAACTGCGTTTTAAGCCCTTAGATCCATTTCAGGAATTTGCTTGCAAGCATAATTGATTGTAGAAATCTTTGAAATAATCCATGCAGGAAATGACAAGGAGAAGTGCAGTTTGAGTTGTGAAGTTAAGAAGGATAATGTTTTCCAATAAGATGGAGATGGTAGTAATTCACAGAGGATCCGCTAATAGCCAGTTGTCCAACATTACCCTCTCATTAGCGTGATATGCCCAGTGTCTGAAGGAAATGTAGAAAGATCAGCTAGAATGCCCTAATTGCACTTTTACAGACCGGAATTGATCTTTTTCCACCTTTTGTAACGTTTTTCACTGGCTTTAAATCACGCTTTCAATTGTTTTTCCTCTAGCAAATATTTCAATTGTAATCTTTTATCATTTTTAACTGACACTTTTTAATTCCATTGTTTTGTGCTATTGTGTGCATCATATATGTTGATGTAAGTATTAAATAAAATGGGGAGGGAGTTTTGCTTCTACTTTTGCCTCAAAAACACATGATTAAAGAAGCATTTGTAATGGTGATTTTTATTTTATTTTTACCACAGTTACAGAGATCCAGCATTTTTTGAGGAGTGCAAAGCAGAGTATTTGAAGGAAAAGGAAGAATTTCAAAGAACGGGAATTCCATCTAAACGGAGACATCAAAAGGTTCCAACCAGCATGTAAAATAATAGTTTTGAAATTTTCAACATCAATAAATTCTTACATGATTTGTCAATGACAGAGAATTTTATTGTGATGTAATAATGAACACTGATCTCAATAAATGCTGTATGTCCAGAGAGCTAGATTTATGATGGCAGAAAGTGGAATATGGATTTATGCCAATGAAAATTGTGGATTTCTCTTCTTTAGAGTGTTAAAACTAAGTTGATAATTTTATGATAATAAATATGTAAATAACATTAATGTAGCACTCATATTTTTGTCTTCGTTGTAAGTATCACTATTGACTCGGCTCCAATGCTCATTAAAGCCTAGAAAAGAGCGAGAAAACATTTTGGGGGAACAGCAGCAAAGTACGAGAGTTGAAGAATTAGAGAAAGCAAAAGGCTGTCTGAATATATCACAAATCAAACAGATGGTGTTTCTTTAAAAATCTTTTTAATCTTGGAACATATTTGAGAAGGCATGGCCTGCAACATCGAGAGCATGTTCTAGGCAGACCATGTCTCAACAAGTTTCCGGATAATTGCGAATGTCGTTCTTAGAAGCCTGCGACGAGAAAGGTCTGCAATTAACGTGAGCCAGGCTGTTGTAATCTTATATTGTGACAACAATGAGAAATATTACAACATGTAAGTTTCCATCCACTGGTGTGGCATGTCTTAAGGAAAAGAAAATTTGATTTTTTTCTTCCATTTCTATGCATACAAAATTCCATGCTGTCTTGCAATACATGTGGTAGTTTGCTGAAAACTACAAAAAATTGAACTGCATTTTGAGGGAATCAGAAATTTGAAAAGTAGGACTGACATGACACAAACCTGGAACCCTTTGAGGAAATGGGTAAACCTAGAAATATTGCAACGCCATTGTTTCATGGAATTCAAGTTGGTTGTGAAGTTAATGATTTGAGTCACGTCCACAGAACATGACAGTTTCTGTGCTTCTATCATAGGATCCACTGTGATAATTTTATGATGATAAATATGTAAATAACATTAATGTAGCACTCATATTTTTGTCTTCGTTGTAAGTATCACTATTGACTCGGCTCCAATGCTCATTAAAGCCTAGAAAAGAGCGAGAAAACACTGTGATCTTGTATAGGGAAAATGAACAAGTTACTTACCTATGGTAACGCTATATCTGTAAGAAACATTACCATTCAAGTTCGTGTGGGTCATCAGTTCTCGTGGCAGCAATGATAAGAGTGTTCAGAACCCAAAAAAATAAAATAAAATTAAGTTCAAGAAGGTCTTAATTAAGCGGACTAGAGCATAGAGGTAGATTGGGGCTTGCCGATCTTGTGACGTGGTTGTATTGGTTTAAGGTAGGAAGTTGCTCATCAGGAATGATTTTGTTTCCTTTTTTTTTTTTTTTAAACCCTTTATTGCACTTTATCATCTTCCACAGCCATAGGCCTACAACCCAAGGGGCCGGCCGCAACATCATCATTAATGCAAGTATTGATCAATAGGATAATCCCGCCTACCCGCCGCTATGTTCGGTGTTCGGCTAATTCACAGCATATTAAAGGTGCAGAATTCGCAGCAGCATGCGGGTTTATGTAGGTTTGGTTTTTTCCGTTTTATAACATTAAACAACATAACAATGAATAAACCACATTTAGGTCGTCAGTAGAATCAGTAATTAGCACCAACTGTGCCTAGTGGAGCTCCTGGTAAGGAAGCTGTGCGAACCCTCCTAATGGCAGCCGAGGCCGTGCTGCCTGTGAAGGAGAGCGGTCATGTGTGTCCAGTCCTACTGAGGCTTTACACTTTGGGGCCTACTCGCTTCTACCCTCCGATTCTCAATCCCTCCCTCCCTACCCGTGGCATCTCCCTCCCCGGCTCACTTCCAGGTGTCTTTAGTCGTCTTCCCCTTCATCATCCGATGTTAGTGTCTTCCTCCGGTAAGGATTCACAAATCTCCCCCCTGTATACATTCCACGGGGTCCATATCTTGTTCCATTTCCTTGGGCAAGCCCGGCCAGCATACACAGCCCTTTCTATTATCATCACCCTGTCCACATTCATACACCATTGCGTTTTCATTGGCACCTCTACCGCCCCCCATTTTTGTGCTATGTCCCTCTTTGCGATCATTATGCCTAATGTAACCCACTGCTGTCTGTGCCTGGACAAATCGTTGGGTCCCCATACATTCAGTAAGCACTGTCGCGGCTCCGGGACCAAGGAGGTCTCTACCGTCTGCGATATCGTGCGCATTATCTGCCTCAAGTACTCCCGAATGCGCGGGCATTCCCATATCGTGTGGAAGAACGTGCCCTCCTCCCCACATCCACAAAGACAGTATGGGTGATGTGCACGGTGTATGAGGTGTAGCGTCGTTCTTGTATAGTACACCCTGTGTAGAATTTTTAATTGTACAAGACGGAATTTAGCCGAGATGCCAACTTCTTTGGGTGACGCCAACGCCGCATTCCATTCATTTTCATCCATAGCTTCTACTTCTCCCTCCCATTTGTCCTTCAGTTTAAGCATGGGGTCTGGCAAGTTATTAATTAACTTATGGTATACGAGGGAGGTTGCCCGTTCCGGCATGAAGTCCGTAAGAAGGCGATCTTCAAGCGGAGAGGCCTCTGGGACTTCTGTCTCGGGGGGAATGGCCGTGAGCAATGCGTGCCGAATCTGAACATATCGGAACAATTCCCGAGTTCCCAGCTCGTATTGCTCCCTCAACTAATCAAAGGAGATCACCGTGCCTCTTTCCCATAAAGCTCCCACCGTGGATATCCCTATGGTATCCCAATGAGAGAAGCCCTTGCTAGGTCTCAGGTTTCCTAGAGCGCGAGAGTCCCACAACGATGTGAGTTTGGTTATTCTTCCTTTCCATCCCAGGGCTGTCAGCGCCGTGTGCCACAGTGCTGCGGTCAGCCTCGTGGGTCCCACCAATTTGTATACCTTTCGCCGGTCGTATAAAGGGGCTAATAAGGTGCTGGTTCCCAACTGCGCGCTGTCGGCCTGGAATGCCGGGTCGTTCTGGGGAGCATGAAGCCATTGATTAATGGGTTTCAACTGCGCTGCCCAGTAATACAGTTGCAAACTAGGCAGCGCGATCCCCCCGTCGTACCAACCTCTATGCATTTTAGCCTGTGCAATGCGAGCCGGACGATTACTCCATAGAAGACCTGCCACTAACGCTGGTACTTTCCTGAAGTATCCTGGTTCCACCGGGTATGGCGTATTTTCTAGAATGTATAAGAAACGGGGCAGTGACATCATCTTATAAAGTGCTGCTTTACCCAGCATCGTTAGGGGCAGCCCTGCCCAATACGCAACGTCCTGTTTAAGCCTCTCCACGGGTGGCATCAAATTCTTCCGGACAAATTCTAATGGGTCCATGGTGACAGGGACTCCCAAATATTTAAAGGAGGAGCCGGCTACCTTTAAGCGGCAGTCTGCGTTCAACTCCGGAGTCGGGCCCTTCAAAACATATAGTTCCGATTTAGTCCAGTTCTACGTGTAGCCCGAGACTCTCCCGAGGCCATCACAGAGGGCCAAGAGTGCCGGAACTCCACGCCCCGGATCCGTTAGGTATACCAGCATATCATCCGCATATAGTGAGAGGCGGTCTTCCCACCCCTCAGCCCAGGATATACCTTTCAGCAGTGGAGTAGTCCGAATCAAGTTCGCTTAGGGTTCTAAGGCGATTGCGAAGAGCAACGGCGACAGAGGGCAACCTTAGCGGGTGCCTCTCTTTAACGGGAATGTTCGAGAAATGTGGCCATTTGCTACCACATGCGCCACTGGTTTAGCATATAGCAGTCTGACCCACGCTACGAATTTGGGTCCGAAACCCAAATGTGTCAGGACCTCGAACAGATAATTCCACTCCACCAAATCGAAAGCCATCTTCGCATCGAGTGCCAATATGACCGCCGGCTCGGAGATCGAGCCCGCCCTTGCCAATACTCCGTGTACCCTGCGTAGATTCATTGCCTTGTTTCTATGTGGCATGAACCCGGATTGATCGGGATGTATGAGGTCAGGCAGGTGTGCCATCAACCGGGTAGCCAGGAGTTTGGCCAGTATCTTAACTTCCGCGTTAAGCAGAGAAATAGGGCGGTAGGAAGTGCACTCTTCCGGCGGTTTCCCAGGTTTAGGGATTGCGACAATGGTCGCCATTCTTTGATCATGTGGAAGTTCGCCCTTTCCCAAGCAGTCTTTATACATAGCAAGTAGGTGGGCGCTCAGTCTCTCCGGCGTGGCCTGGTACCACTCTATCGGGATGCCGTTTGGTCCAAGCGCCTTACCGGCTCGTATGGCCATTAGTATTTCTTCTGTAGTTATGTCAGCGTCCAACTCTGCCAACCTCTCCGGCTGAAGAGTTGGTGTTGGGATAAATTCTAGTGCCGCCCTGGCCATGTCGGCCGAGACCTCCTCGCCCGGCGTATACACCTCCTCAAAGTGCACTGCCAGTGTCTCCACTATTAGTTCGGGGCTCGTGTGAACCACTCCTTGCCTGTCCTTCACTCGTTGGATACCCCTGGAGCTCCTTCCCTTTTTATCTAGCCAGGCCAGCATTTTACCCGCCTTGTCCCCTATATTTTGTTTTTTTTTTATATATCGTAGATCATGTGCTGTGTGTCAGTAATTTGCCCCCTCACCTGATGACGTAAATGTTCCGTGTATAGCTGTTGTTGGATGTGTAGGGCGTGGGACGTGTCGGGCGCTGGGCGCGCCTCATGTGCTGCTGTCTCATCTTGCAGTGCCAACTCTAGTTCAGCAAGGTCAGTCGCTTTTTCCCTTTTGTAACCCGTGATCAAAGCTATAGCCTGGCCCCTGAGCACCGTCTTATACGCCTCCCACAAAATTGCTGCGGAAGGCACTGACGTTGCATTCTCAGCAAAGTAGTGCGTCGTCGCCGTCTTGAGTGCCTTCCTGACCTTGGGGAGCTTAAGGTATGTGGCCTGTATGGGATAAATGCGTCTGCGTGATTTTGTTTGGGTGGAGATCGTCAGGGTGACCGGTGAGTGGTCCGATATGCCTCTAGGGTGAATGTCTACGGTGTCTACGCGCTGTATGCCATCTCCCAGTGCCAGGAAATAGTCAATCCTCGACAAACTGTTGTGGACAGAGGAGTGGAAGGTATACTGCTTCTCTCGAGGGTGGGTATGCCGCCATATATCTACCAGACCCATAGCGGTGAGGAAGCGCTGAAAGCGGGAGGGACCTCCCGTCGGGGTCACTTCTGGGAATTTGTCTAGTAGGGTGTCTACTGTGGCGTTGAAATCCCCCCCGAGTACAACGTCCCCTTCTGGTAGGGTTAAGAGGAAATCACCTATTGCCGGTAGCATGACCGAGTGAAGCGCCGGGGGGATGTATACCGAGACCACATTAATGAGTCGTCCCTCCCATTGTCCCTGCAGTGCCGCAAAGCATCCCTGTCCGTCCACCCTGGTGCCCATTGGTATGAAGTGTGAGGATTTCCTGATTAAAATGCCGGTTCCTCTGGAGCCAGAGGTGAATTCGGAATGTACCACCATTCAATAACCTCTTCTGTCTAGAGCCTTGGTTGCCCCTCCCATCAAGTGTGTCTCTTGGAGAAGTGCTAGGGCGGGCCCTTGTCTTTTCAGTGCAGTAAGTACCAGTCCGCGCGCTTTACCTTATCCCCCAGCCCTGTCACATTCCATGTCAGCATGCGGAGTGGTGTACCCTGTCTCCTCGGCCCCTCTCCCTCTGTGCTACGTACTGTGTAATCGGCCATAGATCATCCTGTGGTGTAATGCATGTTTATCGCTCCTTGTGGCACACACGTTCCACCCTCCCTCGACAGTCGAGCGGTGCAAGTATCTATTCGTACATCGTGACCCTATTTGTGGTTTTTTAACAACTATGAAATAACCCCCCCGCCGCCCCCCCCCCCCCTCCCTGCTTAACGGACCTTCAACTGCCCGCCTCCCCAACTGAGCAGAGCGCTTTACCCATCGCTCAACCAAAGTACTTGCGTGTAGGGGGAGAGTGTCTTCCCCGGGCAGGCGGCCTCCCTGCACTCTTCCGGGCATCCCAGGCCAGCGTCCAATCGCAACCAGTATGTAAAAGAAGTCAAGTAAAGGAATCGGCGTCTGACACCGCACCGGGTGCTCCGGTTCATTCTCTTCCCTCGGCCTCAGTGTGGTCCTGTGTCGGTGACCGCTCCACGCCTCCTCTGCCTGATGCGTGAGACCCGGCCTGGCTATTGTCACGGTGTCCGTCGTTCGATCTATGCGATCTTCGGGGATGTCCCGCAGTACGCCAACCCTCGAGCCAATCCCTGGCCGCATCTGGAGTGCGAAGAACCAGACCTTTTTATCGACAACTACCCGCAGTCTGGCCGGAAACAGCATCGAATAAGGCAGTTCTCTTTCTCGCAGCGTCCTTTTAACCTCAAGGAAGGTCCTTCTCTTCCGCGCTACTTCCGCAGTGTAATCCGGGAAAAACGTTACTCTGGAGTTCTGGATTTGTACGGCTGGCGCCACCCTAGCTGCCTGTAATAGGGCATCCCGATCCCGAAAATTGAAAAGTCTTGCTAGTATTGGCCTCGGAGGCGCCCCTGGCTTCGGCTGACCACCGGGTACTCTGTGGGCCCTTTCCACAGAAAAGAAGTGCGATAGACCCTTCGGATTGAGCTGTTTTTTAATCAAGTCCTCCACAAAAAGGTCCATGGCCCCTGTGGTTTCCGACTCCGGAACCCCAAGTATTCGGACGTTGTTTCGACGAGAGCGCCCTTCCTGATCATCCAGCTTCTCCCTGAGAACTTTGTTCTCGGCTTGCATTTTCTCCATCTCCACTTGTAGGTCCGAAACATCCTCCACCAGGGATTTGGTCACCACTTCCACTTGTTTCACCCGTTCATTCATCTTCTGGAAGTCCGCACGTATCAAGGTCACCTCTGTCGCTGTTGCTCTAACCGTTGCCTGCACTTGCGCCAGGGCACTCATCACGTCCTCCAACGTGGCCTTCTTCACCCCTTCACTATCCACCGATTTACCTGTCGACTTGCGTTGGTCCCCTGATAGGGGTGTCTGCTTGTCATATGCGAATTTGTCCAGTTTGGCTTGTGTGGAATTGTGTTTGGGGTCTCTTCCAGCCATGTTCGTGACCCCAAAGTCTGTCCACCCTCGAGTGGCGTTGCACTATTCTTGGGGAGGGGGGGGATTGTTCCCTCTCTCTCCCCACTCGCTTTGCGTTGTGGCTACTGTCCGGCGTCGCGCTTCTGTCCTGACGTGCTGACCGATGTGTACTAGCCGGAACTATCAGATTCGGGTAGACATGGCTATTTCGTGATCGTGCCGCGGTGTGGGCCCTCCAAATGGCTCCCTACACCAGATCGCGCTTCGTGCCGTGTGGTATAAGTGATGCGACGTGTCCACTCGCCCCGCCTCCACCAATGTCAGTATGATAAGCCAGAGTAGTGCTGTGAACAGTACTGCTCCGCTGCGGCCCTCTACTCGGTCTCTCAGGCCGGCGTGTGGGCCAATCAACGGGTTGCCAAGAATTCAAGCAACGCTCCCTCAGGGTGCAGTCCGTTGCTACTCACGCCAGTTCAACCGCTGCCACGCTGTTTTCACACAGCGCCGATGCCTAGTGGCCCGAGTCTGCCTTGTTCTTTCACACCCGCGTCTGCCCTTGCGTTGCACTCCAGCCTCCGCCTCCTCCACAATGCCCCAGATAGCTTGCAAAGGCGCCTTACGCCGGTGTCCAGTGGGCCCTGCGCGTCGCACTCCCAGCCACTAACGCTTCCTTCTGTACGGTGTGCACGCACCCGGGGAGGCGTACTTCGGGCTTTCAGTGCCTGTCTTCACGCCATTATGGTCACTGCTGTTACCTGAGGCGGCGGCACCATTACTCGCGTTCCGGCTGCCGCTTCTTTTCGTGTCGCCGCCTCCCTCCGTGTGTTTCCACCTTCGCGGACCCCGCTCTCAGGTCGCTGGCGATATGCGCGGCTCCTCTCAGGCGTTGAACTGGCAATCGCCGCTGCTGTGCTTTTCGTGTTTTGCGGTTCGGCCCACTTCCGGTATTCAGTCCCCGCCGAGGTTGCGCTTCCGCCCGGTCACCGCTGCAACTTCAGCCCGCTGCTCACTGGCCGGTGCTAGGCCCCTGCAGTCGCGTCGTCCGTCTGCCGGTTCCCGGCGCTTCGCCGCCGTGAAAGTGCTTCTGGAGTGGTCGCTCGGTCACTCGACCCGGGACGCCCCGTCTGAGCGATGTTGTGCCCGGATATGTATGCGGATTGTAGTGGGAAGCCGCCTTACACCGGGAGCCTCTCTATTCTGCTGCCGCCATTGTCGGCTGCTAGCCACGCCCCCATTTTGTTTCCTTTTTAGGTCTCCGCCTAGCGAAGGCTGCGCTTGCGCAGTCTCGCTGGGGAGAACTGATGTTTTACAGAGTGGGGCTTGAACCCGCCCCTCTTCTCCATTGGCTGGCTTCCTAAACGGAGGCCAGCCATTGGAGGAGAGGGGCGTCACTCCGTTTAAGCTCCGTCTTTTTGGGATTCGGGGGGGTGTTTTTTACTTTCTTTCTCTTTTCTTTCTCTCCTCTTCCCAGTTTCAGTTTCATACGTCTTTATTTTGATTTTTACATCATAAAAGACAGTTTACAAAAGAGGAATAAAAACCAGATCATATTTACATAAAATTATAACATCATATTTCATATTTCATCCAAAATACATCATTTTAAGACAAGAATTAAACAGCACATTTTAAAGACTTAGTATGAAAAGGAATCCATATTTAACAGTTATGGTCTATGTACATGACGGTGTCTAGCTCTGATGACCCAGGCCCACCTTAGAAATTTTGCTACTCCTACAACCACAATCTCTGAGGTGTTCGTTCTTAGAGCCCACAATGCCTCTACACTCCCTCCAGTATTCAACTGACGGCAAATGGGTCTGATCCATTTTTTCCTTGGGGCTGAATAAGCCGGACAAGCAAAGAAAAAATGTCCCACACTCTCCTTATGGTTATTACACCAGGGACAATACTCAGGGGTATGACCATCCCATTTCTTGGTAAAGGACCTCACTGGTAAAGACCCCACTCTAAACTGATGGTATAATTTTTTGTCCAGGCTCCTGGTAATAACATCCCAATAATTCTCGAGTAGGGGGTCCAATTTGTGCACCAGGAATCGACCCGTTAGGGTGGTAGCATCCGACAGTGCAACAAATTGGATTCTAACAGAAGCCCAAAAGAGCATTTTAAATTCTTTTTTTGAGGGAAACACAGTGGACCCTGGGTTAGCCCACAATTGGCTAAGTCCCATACTTTCCAGGATTAATTTTACCTCCCGGAGCCATGGGATATTGCCAGAACCCATAGTTGATCTCACTTCCGCTAGTTCGTTAGCAAAGAGACTTAGATCCGGCGACGTCCAGATCCGTCTCCACAATGCTACGAGCCGGTACCGTGCCATCTCATTTATCGGCTTACAACCCATATCCAGCAAAAGGGGTTTAATTGGTGTGGATTGCGGTAAGCAGTTTACGCAAAAATTTATTTTGAGCTCTTACTAGGGGGTTTAGGTCTATATAACCCCAAAGCTCAGCCCCATACAAAATTGCAGAGTTAATTTTAGCTTCATATATCTTTAATGCTGGCAGGACCCTTTTGGTCAGAGACATTCTTTGCTCCTGGATTAGGCAACCCGATAGGCGTACAGATCTTAAATGGAGAGCATCAACCTGCGGTTTCCAACGTAGGCGATAGTCTAAAATCACTCCAAGATAGGTCATAACATCTACTTGTTCGAGGGCGACTCCATTCATGCCAGCATAGCTTTTGATAGGACGATTTTTAGTTAAAACCATAAATTTGGTATTTGCAGATCATTTAATTTATAAAAATCCTTAAATCTATTCATCGCTTTTTGAAGACCACTACGTGTCTTTGAGAGGATTAATGTGTCATCTGCAAAGATGAGCAATGGGAACTTAGTCCCACCCAATATGGGTGCATCAGTTGGAGTATCTGCGAAGAATTTCACCACCTGGTTAATAAATAATAAAAAAAAGGGTAGGTGCCAAAACGCACCCTTGGCGGACACCCCTCGTGACGGGGAAACTGTCCGTTACCTGCCCCTGTCTCCCCCATCTAACCTTAGCAAAATTGCCCTCATGCAGTCTTACCAGGATTTCAAAGAGTTCGGACGGCAGTCCTAGCTTACCTAGGACAGCCCACAACTTTGCCCTGGGCACAAGATCGAAGGCGGACTTAAGGTCCACAAAGGCGGCATAGATGGTCCCTCCGCCCAACAGCACAACCTTCCAGTATATCATAACAAAACGGAAGACCTGGTCGATTGTGCTAGTGCCTGATCTAAATCCGGCCTGTAATGGTGAGAGAATACTCTCCATCTCCATCCACCCTTAAACCCTTGCAAGAACCATTCTGGTGACAATTTTCTGCAGGGAATCTATGAGACTTATGGGGCGATAGTTACTTGGGACCGATCGATCCCCCTTTTTAAAAATGGGAAGAATTTCCGCTCCTTTCCAGGACTCTGGGATCCTGGCTCCCTTGGCGATAGCATTGGCAACCTGAGTGATATAAGGAACCCAGAGTTTAAAGTCAGATTTAAATAGATCAGCAGGGATACAATCCATCCCGGGTGCTTTCCCTGCTTGAACCGACCGGAGTGCAGACTCTGTTTCATCTTTCGAAAACACCAAAGGATGACATAGAGGTGTATGCGATGGGACCCAGGTCACCGGGGCGTCACAAATTTCGAATTCCGGGTCTTTGAACTGGGTCGAGAAAAAGTCCACCCATGCTTCCACCGAGACATGGTTAACTGGGGACTGTGAGTCTGGATTTCTACCCCATTTAACAACATCCCAGAACTTAGTCTGGTTAGAGGAAAGACTAGCCTCATGTAGATCGGACCAATAACTCTCGTCCCATTCTCTCTTCGCCTCCCACTGTACCCTTTTGTACATTTGTTGCGCTAATTTGATTTCAAGGGGTACCCTTGATTTGATAGCTTTTTTGAGCCCACTATATGCCACCCTACATTTTTTGTTATACCATTTCTTACTAAAGCTACGTATTTTCTCTTTCCCGAGCTTTGGTGGAAGGGTAAGGAGGTCCTTCAATTTGTTAAAACACTGCTCATGTAGATCACTAATCTGGTGAACTGCTTCCTTATTGGAAGGTAGATAATGTATGGCACTCAAAGTGGATGTGACTTCCAAAGATATGCCATCTGACATGGCGGGATCCGCCAAAACCCTGCACCATCTGACCCTCCTTCTATCATTTGTCAAGACAGCCTCTGCAGTGACACACGTAGCTGCAGGAGATCTACCTAAGACACCTGAGACCTTCAGACTTAGAGACAATGGGTTATGGTCACTCTCAGGACGATCCACAACTACCATGTCTTCCAGAAAGGACCAATATTCCATTTTTACCAGAATGTAATCAATTCTACTTTTACTAGCACCGTTCTCAAAAGTAGAATGACCAGCTTTATCAGAAATCGTACGACTGTTGGCCGCTCTCAGACCCCATTCTAAGCACAACCCTAGCCAGTGCAAAGCAGCCTCAGAACCCTTGATGAAATTCAGTGACAAGTTCGGAATGTTCCATATAGCATCTTCCTCCGAACACAAATCCTCACCCTCACTCTTCAGGGGTTCGAAGGTGCAGTTTAGGTCCCCTGCTATGAGTATTAAATTATCTCTCCCAATTAATTCGAGGTATGAGTCCAACTCATCAATAATAGCCGGGCTTCTCCCACCCAGGAGGCCTCGAGCATATATATTAATAAGTATAATGTCCTGGTGATTTCCCCTACATAACTTGATCCCCAAAATGTCGGGGTTTTTCACCAGGATTTCCACCGGTCTATAGCAGATGGACTGCCTAACCCAAATTACTAAACCCCCTGATGCTCTACCCTTAGTACCCTTTATCGCCGGTTTATAAAAGTTAAGAAAACCAGCTCGAAAGATTGGTTCAGGGGCCCAACTCTCTTGAAATAATAAAACATCAAAGGAATCAACAAAATCTGCCCAATCATCTGAGGCTATTCGCCCTTTAAGCCCTGCAATGTTCCATGATGCTATTTTAAGTACCGGATCCTGAGAGGAAGGGGCATCATGTTTCAAAACCATCGACTCTCGGCCTACATCCCCATCATCAATGGACTGAATACCGTCCCCGAAGTTGCCCTCTAAAACTTTCCCAATGACCACATTCATCTTCGAGTACCCCCCGCCGGACTAGTTAAGCAAGTTATACTAAGTGGGTCAGCTTCCCCTTGTTCATGGTTGCCGAGATGACTCTCTCCACTGGTTACAGGACGGAGTCAATTGATGCCCTCCAAACCAGAAAGTGCTTCGAAGCGATTAAACAATTGTGGAATTAATGGAGTATATGTGTTCCTGTCTGTTGGAAATCTCCCGTGAGTTCTTCTAAGCATTAGGGGGTTGACAAAAGGAACATTATTCCTTCTAGGGTAAAAGTAACTGAGGCCCAGTGACTGCACATCCCCCATCCTCCCAAATCTAGCTTCCCTGCGTATAAAATCCACCACCCAAGGGTCCCTGAAGTTGATAATGATACAATCACCTTCCAGGTCCTTCGGGCAGTGTCCCACCCAATCTACTCGTCGGACACTCAATATCTCCGGGGCAGAGAGTGGTGGGAGGGGTCTATTTTTGTGTAACCAAAATACGACTTTGTTTCTGAGGTCCCCATAGAATTCCGATGTTTCTTCCCAAAGGGTTGAGACACCAGTTAAGACAATCGTGTAAGGTGTCGCCTCAGGAGGTAAGTCAATACAAGGGAAGCCCTGTTTATGAGCTTTCTGGACCGAGGCAAGATAATTTTTGCCTTGGCTCCCCAAAGCTCTTATACTTGATTTAATCGAAGAGGTCGATTTAGAACTACCCCTGGCATGGTTCGGAACTTGGGCAACAGTAGAAGACTTGGTGTTATGCGTTGTATCATCTTTCAAACTCCCACCCCTAGATGTTACACTAACAGAATTGTTTATAGCAGACCGGGTATTAGGTTGCTTGGTGGGAGCCAGAAATGGTCGCTTAGCTGTAGCAACGGCACCCACAGACTTTGGTATGCTAGTTGGGATGGGGGGAGTAGTGTGGGCATTTACTAGTTTTTTTATTATACCAGTGTTCTCTTTTACAAGATTTTCCAAAAGATCCAGCTTCGAGTTCATAAGTCTGGTACGTTCTAATAATGGTAACATAAGTGATTTAACTAATAGTTCCATTTTACTTAAGAGACAATCGTCTTTACTAGAACACCCAGGACTAATGGCTACATTTCTCAGTGATACTTGAGGGGGAGACAAAGGACTAGTTGTGGCCAGTGGGGGCTGGGGACTGGTATTTATTTCGGAAACATAGATGGGCTGTGGAATACTATTTATTTTAGGTATTTTAGAAGTACCCCCCTTCTGAGGGCCCTTACTTCTCTTCCTCTTACAGGGCATATTTCGTTGAGACTCTCCAATAATTGGGCCGGGTTTGGCAGGACTAATATCTAACATACTTTCCCCATCACTACTTCCTATATAGACACTGGATTGTGAGCCACCCTCAGTTGAGTTAAAAAACGATCTCTCCACCTCTGGATGGACATCCACCAACACAGTGTCCAAGGACTGGATAGGAATCGTCGGGAGTGCCTGCGGACTATCCACTGTTGCACGGCGACCTATAGAAGAGCGCTTCCCCGTAATGAGATCTAGCGAAAGGCGTTTCTTGGCAAAGGCTATCTCCTTTTCCAAGATACCGGTCGCCCTGGTTATAAAAGCATCAATGGGACCAGATATCACCCCACTACACTACCCCCCACCCCGTGGAGCCCTATGGAAGAGCCTGTGCTGCAGGATCCACGCCATGGCCGAGGCCCGAAGCCCCCGCTAGGCACCACCCGGCAGGGCCTGCCCCCCTCTGGGTGCGCCCCAGCCTCCGGCCCCCACTGTCAGTGCGTGGTATAGTGAGACATGCGGGCACGGCTGGTAAAGGGACTCCAGTCCGGGGGTGTTAGAACAGACCTGTGAGCAGCATTAGAGGGTTCGGCGTCGCAATGGGGATGCCCCAGTCTAGAACTGTCAACGACGACCCATCGCAGCCTGCACCGCACCTGGGACGCGTGACGTACGGGGATCCCGGGGAGGAGCACACAAGCTCAACTACAGTCCGGCCAGGTTGTCCGCGCGTTCTCGCTGTCTCCTTCCGAGGCTCGCGAACACAGAGCCGGTGTCAGTATGCTCCGGGACTGCCATACTTTCTTCCTGAATAGCAGCCACTTGTGCTCTTAATGTAGCCACTGAAAGACCTTTATGAAACCCATCAAGGAGTGTTTCCTGGGCCCGCCCCCTGCACCCGGCGTCCCTTTAACTGCCCCTTCGTGTGCACCCCGGCCTGCCCGGGACCCCGCCGGAGCCTGCCCGGGACCCCGCCGGAGCCTGCCCGCATCTACCCCGAGTGTCATCTCACTCCACTCTCTGCCCCATCTGCTCCCCAACGTTCCCTCTAACTGCCCCTTTTCTTGCATCTGTATCTGCCCCCAACCACCGCTCTGCCTGGACCCCGCCAGTGCCTGCCCTCATCTACCCCAGTGTCAGTCTCCCCACTCTCTGCCCCATCTGCTCCCCAAAGTTCCCTCTAACTGCCCCTTCTCTTGCATCCGTACTTGCCCCAACCCTACTGTCTGCCCTTGACTCAGCCAGTGCCTGCCTACATCTACCCCAGTGAGTGTCCGTTCTCTCCACTGTATGCCCCATCTGCTCCCCAAAGTTCTCTCTAACTGCCCCTTCTGTTCCATCCCTACCTGCCCCAAACACCGCTCTGCCCTGGACCCCCCAAGTGTCTGCCCTCATCTACCCCAGTTTCAGTCTCTCCACTCTCTGCCCCATTTGTTCCACTAACTGCCCCTTCTCATGCATCTGTACCTGCCCCAGCCCGCCCTTGACCACGAACCTCATCCACTACATTAAGCGTAATTTCTTTACACTCCATACCCACTGTCCCATATCTGTTCCTCTAATTGCTCTTCTCCTGCCTCTCCATCTGCCCTTACACACACGATCAATCTGACATATTTACGCCCCTGTCCTGCTGCCCTCTGACTCGTATACCTCCTTTATCTGCCCCTTTGCTGATCCTTTCTCGTCCCTCCAATGGTCTCTTTTAGTCTCTGACATAATTGCTCCTGCCTGGTTTACCCTCCAGCTGCCCCAGCTCCCTTCCTTAATCCCACCCTGCTGCCTCTCAGCTCCTCTATCACCCTGATCACAACTTTAAAAAAAAAACATGACCCAACCCTCTTCAATCTATCTTTCAAGTGTTTATTTTTCCACTTTTTCTCTCGATTTCTTATTATTTTGTCCGCACCGGTGGTTCCTGTCGTTGTTTCTCACCGTCCTTACTTATCTCGCTCCATTTTGTACTTTCTTGCTTTTATCCTTCACTGTTCATCCCCTTTTCATTATATCTTCTTCTGTGTAACCCTTCTCGTTTGATATGATGTATTGAATTGTAGCATTTGCATAGCGCCTCATATCCCAGCATGACCTCAAAGCACTTTTGGTAGAACGAGTAGGAGGCCACTTTATTAGTTGGGAGTGATTGGTAGGCAGTGGCCTATGAGGGAAGACTTTTGGTGTTATGGGAGGTTTAGAGGGGTGTTCCAAACATGGTAAAAGTAGCTGCACATATGTATGAGGGAAGTGAAGAGGAGTATGAGGGCTACAGTCACATCCTGCGTCTTCTTCCGAATTTGCTGCAAAGTAAACAACACCCGGGGGAAGAATACCAAGAGTGGGGTGATAATTGCCAATGCAGATAGGACCCACCAAAAGCCGCCTGGTTTGTGGCTGTGTGTGTGTGTGTGTGTGTGGCTCGCTCTGTGTGTGGCTCTCTGTGTGGCTCTCTGTGTGTGTGTGTGTGGCTCTGTGTGTGTGTGGCTCTGTGTGTGTGTGCGTGCGTGCAAATGCAATAGGTCTCGCATTTGCGAAAGATTAAGCTATTGCCATTGTAAATGACAATGCCATTTATTTCTGTTTTCAAAACCAACACATAAATAAAATGTTTGTCATTTACAATGCCAGTAGCTCTAACTTTTGCATAGGCGAGACCGTTGCATTGTAAATGCTTGTTGAAGAGAGGGATAGAGGAGATTTTTCTGATGTGTGGTGGAAGGGAGTTCAAAATTCTTGGGGCTGCCCCAGAGAATGCTCTGTTGGAGGTTTTAGGCTTTTTGAAACGTGAGGGTTTCAGAAGTAGATTACCACCACTCCTAGAATGTCTGTTTCCTCCAGATAGGCTGAGTTTTTGGGCTAGGTAGTGAGAAGTGTTGTGGTGCAGCACCTTTTGTGTGATGCAAGCCATATTTAGGTGGATTCGAGCTTCGTAGGGTAGCCAGTTGAGTGCTTTCAGGTGTGGCGATATGTGGAAAATTTCCTGGACCCTGTTATGAGTCTTGCTACAGCATTGAGACAGGCTTTTAGAGGGGCGGTTGAGAGTTTGGGTAGCCCCGCGAGGGTGGTACATCCGTACTAAAGTCTAGAAATAACTAAAGACTGGACTGCAGCTTTGAGGTCTGCGTTCTCAAGAAATGGTTTCATTTTCTGAGATAGCTGAGATGGAAGCGGGCATTTTTAGCCAATAGGTTGACGTGGTTTTGCATGTTCAGGTTCTTATCTAGAGTGACTCCTAGTGATATGGAGGAGTCCACTACTGTTGGCGTGCAGTTCAACGCCGTGATGGTTTTGATCCATTCCTTTGTCTCAGTGGCGTTCTTAGGGGGGAGATTGGGAGAAACTCTGTTTTTTGCGAGTTTAGCTTGAGGAAGTTGGGGTCTTTTCCCTCATCCTCCCCCTTCACACTTCCCCCACCTCTCTATTTGTCTCCCCTTTCTTTCCTCTCCCAATTTGTTGCTTAATTTTTGACGCAATGTGTATTTGTTTTCATTCTCTGTAACATTGTGTAGCCTAATGTAAAGTGCTCTGATACCTACGGGTCTAGCCAGCACTATATATAACTCATAAATACCGTTCCTCTGAACTTCTGATGGACCTTTGATGATGCCTCCTGGGCAGATACCAAAACTCACCCTCACCTCCATGCACGAGCAACCTTGGCCGATGCCCGGTGGCGCTGCCATATGCAGCTAAAGAGGAGTCTGGCCCTGGTTTCACCCCTTCGGCCATCATCTACACCTGCGAACATCTCACATATATTTTCCTCGTTTTTCCCATTGTGTATTCCCTCCCCCTCTTTCTCCCCCTGTGACTCTTTGATTTGAGTGATGTAACTATGTAATCTGTAACTTTCTGTACCTCATGTAAAGAGCTCTGATACCTCTGGGTCTAGCCAGCGCTATATAAAACTTTTCAAATAAATAAATAAATTAGTTAGTTAGATTCCTTACCTTAGAATATCCCCAGGCGTCAGACTGGATCCGGAAAGTTTTGCGTAGCAGTACCCCTGTGCGTCGATAGGCGTCATCTGTGGCTCCGCGTCCGTCGTCGTGATCGACGTCGTCGGAGTACTTAGACGCCGCCCTCGCGCGCTGACGTCAGTTCTTGTACATAGCTTTCCGCGCCAGGAAGGCAGAGCCATGCCAGAGACCGACACTGGTGCCATGAAACTAGGGCCCTCAAAGGGAAATACCTTAACCCTAGATATCGGTTCGCAGAACGGGGAGGATGGGTGGGGCGGTAAGGAATCTAACTAACGTTTCTTACAGATATATCGTTATCGTAGGTAAGTAACTTGTTCATTTAAAAGAAACACGTTAGTTAGATTCCTTACCTTAGAATAGATACCCAAGCAATACCAACCCCGGTGGAGGGTCTGCGAACCAAGATCACACCAGAAAGTCCTGGAAAACTGAATGACCGAAAAAGCCATCTCCTCGGACTTGGCTGTCCAGTCAGTAGTGTCTAGCAAACGTGTGCAGTGAGGCCCACGTAGCTCCCTGACAGATGACCTGCAAGGGGACACCCTGACACAGGGCAGTAGTAGCCGCCGTGGCCTTAGTGGAATGGACGCGCAGCCCAACAGGATGCTCCTTTTTCGCCAAGGAGTAGCAAACCTTGATGCACAAGATGACCCACCGAGAGATGATCCGCTTGTGCACCACCCGTCCCTTCTTAGCGCCCACGTAACCGACAAAGAGCTGGTCGTCCACCCGGAACTGGTGTGTACGATCTAGATAGAAGAGCGCACGTTTTGGGTCCAGACGGTGGAGCCTCTCTTCCTCCTTCGAATGATGCGGAGGCGGAAAGAAGGTGGGCAAGGTGATTGACTGCCCGATGTGAAAGGCTGTGACTACCTTGGGCAGGAAAGAAGGACAAGTCCTCAGAACAACTTTGTCCGGATGGACAGAGAGGAAAGGAGGTTTAGAAGATAGAGCCTGGAGTTCACTCACTCTCCTGGCAGAGGTGATGGCAACCAGGAATGCAGTTTTAAGAGCCAGAAGACAAAGAAGACAGTTATGAAGTGGCTCGAAGGGAGCGCACATCAGACATGTCAGAACAAGATTCAAGTCCCACTGAGGCATCACGAAGGGAACAGGAGGAAACGTGTGTGATGCCTTTCAGGAATCTATTTACAACAGGGGACTTGAAAAGAGAAGGCTGATCAGGAAGCCATAAGAAGGCTGAAATGGCTGAGAGGTAGCCCTTAAGAATGCCCAGAGCGGAGCCCTGCTGGGCAAGAGACAGAAGAAAGAGGAGAACCTCAGAAAGGGGGGCGGAGAGCGGATCCACAGCCTTTGCTGTGCACCATGCCACAAATGTATTCCACCTGCAGGCGTATACCGTCTTTGTGGAGGGACGCCTGGCTGCCAGAATCACATCACAGACTTCAGGAGGCAAGTCAAATGGCCTCAACTGCCGCTGCTCAATCTCCACGCATGTAGGTGGAGACTGGACAGGTTTGGGTGGTGGCCCGTCCCCTGCTGCTGCGACAGAAGGTCCTCCTGAAGAGGCAGACAAATCGGGGCATCGACTGACATGCTGAGTAGCTCGGTATACCAGTATCTTCGTGCCCAGTCCGGAGCCACAAGGATGACTTGGGGCAGGTCCCGCCTGATCTTCTTCAGCACTCTGGGCAGAAGTGGTATAGGCGGAAAGGCGTACAACAGACGCAGCTCCACTCACGACGAAAACCGTCGCCGAGCGAGTGCCGCCTTGAAAATTCCAACGCGCAGAAGTGATGACATTGCGCGTTCTCATCAGTGGCGAATAGATCTAACCAAGGCTATCCCCATTGCTGAAAGAGGCCTTACGCGAGTTCAGACGCCATTCGTTATCCATCATGCACTGGCGGCTGAGTTCGTCCGCCCTGGTGTTCTGAGAACCTGCCAGGTGTTGAACCACCTGGTGGTTCCAGCCATATCCAGAGACGCAGAGCCTCCTGACAAAGGGTCCACCACCCCACCCCGCCCTGTTTGTTGCAGTACCACATGGCGGTGGTGTTGTCCGTGAACACCTGCACTACACCTCCCAGGACAGAGGGAAGAAATGCCTTTAGTGCAAGACGGATCGCCCGCAGCTCCAGAAGGTTGATATGGAGCCGGGACTCCGCCGGAGACCAGAGGCCTCTGATCTCCCTCTCTCCCATGTGGCCCCCCCATCCCAGGAGGGACACATCTGTCACCACTACGTGCTCCGGTTGGGGAAAGGAGAGAGATCTGCCGCCGACCCAATCGCGGTTCGTGAGCCACCACCGCAACTGTCTCGCAGTGCCCTCCGAGATCAGGACGTGGTCGGACAGGTTGCCCTGATGCTGGGCCCACCGAAAGTTGAGATCCCACTGCAGAGCCCGCATCCGCCACCTGGCGTGATGCACCAGTAGGATGCAGGAGGCCATCAGCCACAGGAGCCGCAGCTTCAACCTGACTGAGACCCGGGATAAAGGCTGAAAGATCGGAATCAGAGCCTGAATATCCCGAACCCGCTGCTCTGGAGGATAAACCCAAAACTGCGCCGAGTCCAGAACCGCTCCGATGAAGAGGAGCTTCTGAAGGCACAGGTGCGACTTTGGCATGTTGAGAACCCCAGCTGGTGGAGGAGGTCGGCCGTAGTCTGGAGGTGGGAGACGACTGTTCGGGGCGAGCCCGCCTTCAACAACCAATTGTCGAGATAGGGGAAGACTGAAACCTCTAATCTGTGCAGATGAGCTGCAACCACCGCCATCACTTTCTTGAACACCCTTGGGGCGCTGGTAAGGCTAAAGGGGAGCACGGTAAACTGAAAGTGCTCGTGGCCTACCATGAACCACAGGTAATGCTGGCAGGACGGGGATGTGAAAATATGCATTCAGCAAGTCCAACGCTACCATCCAGTCTTCTGGGTCCAAGGAAGCTAGCACCTGAGCCAAAGTCAGCATCTTGAACTTCTCCTTCCGAAGGAAGCTGTTGACGCTCCATAGGTCCAAGATAGGGTGTAGGCCCCCTTTGCCCTTCTTGGGTACCAGAAAGTAGTGGGAATAGCAACCACGTCCTACTTCTGGCCCAGGAACGCGCTCGATGGGCCCCTTGGCCAAGAGGGCCGTAACTTCCTCCTGCAGAAGTTGCAAGTGATCCCCCGGGAATGCGGTGGTACTGCGGTGGCATGGCTGGAGGGGTCGCCTCGAAGGGGAGAGAGTAGCTCCTTCGGACAGTTTGCAGCACCCACCTGTCCGACGTGATGGTACGCCAGTGGGGGAGGTGATGGTGGACCCTTCCCCCCACTGGCGAGGAATGAGCCTGAAATGCCGGACTTGTAAGACTTAGAGGCAGATGCTTCAGGGGCGGGTGTGGACGGACCCTGCCGGTGTCCCCCGGTACCGCAACGGCGGTAGCCACGTCCGCGACCGCGTTGAGCCTGAGTTTGCGGCCTGTGGCTGGCTGAATGTGTGGGGGCGCCCCTTCCTTTGCCACAAAAGGAACGAGAGGCAGAAGTTTGCTGGCGTTGGCCTAGGCCCAAAGACTTGGCCGCTGTCCTGGATTCCTTGAAACGCTCCAGCGCACTGTCCGCTTTGTCAGAAAAAGGTGACTGCCATCAAAGGGCACGTCCATGAGTGTTGCCTGGACATCCCCTGAAAAGTTGGCGGTCCTCAGCCAGGTGTGGAGGCGAACTGCCACTGTCGTTGCAATCGCCCTACCCAGCGAGTCCGTGGTATCGAGTCCACACCGTATGGAGTAGCATGCTGCATCCCGCCCTTCCGCTAGGGCTTGAGTAAGCTTTGCCCGGGCCTCCTCTGGGAACTGTGGCAGCACTTCCGCAACCGTATCCCACAGAGAGTGGGTGTACCGGCCCAAAAGGCAGGCGGTGTTGACAGACCGCAGCCCCAAAATCAGGGAGAACAGTTTCTTGCCAAACTGATCGTAACTTTTGGATTCCCGATCCAGGGGAGCAGTCGGGAATGCGGTCTGGGAGGTAGAGGCCTGGATCACCAGCCGCTCGGGGGTGGGGTGAACGGACAGGAAGCTGGGGTCGCCCAGAGCCAGGTGGTGGCGTCGGGCCACGTTCTGATCTACAGGGAGGTCTGTAGAGGGCTTGGACCGGGTGCCCATCAGAACGTCAGTGAGGGCTTCTTTAAACGGCAGGAGAGGCTCCGAGGAGCATGCCTGTGGTTTGAGCACCTCAGTGAGGAGGTTAGTCCTCACGGGCGCGACAGGGAGCTCAAGAGCCGAGGCCTTGGCTGCCCTAGTCAACACCACGCTGTAAGCAGCCCCCTCCTCCGTAGCCACGGTAGGAGGGGAGACGAATCCAGTGTCGGGCGAAGTGTCCAGACCACTGGCCTCCCCCAGCTCGTCTGCCCAGTCCTGGCTCAACTGGCACTGCAGTGCCAGCGGGTCACCGGACCCCTCCCAGTTCTCCTCGTCATCCATCCCCTGATAGTCCGGGAAAAATTATGATGCCGGATCGTCAGTGAAGACCTCACCGATAGGCGTCGAAGACAGCGCCGGGCGGCGCCGGTCCGATGCCGGATCTGGACTGGAACGGGGGATGACGTCGTGAGAGGACGGCGTCGGAGCGACACCCTTGGTGACGGCGCCAGCGGATGGGTCGTAAGGTCGACTGGCAACGTCACAGATCCAGGCCTGGATCGTGAGGAGCCATGCGGCGTCGGGACCGGAGTCGCCACCGGCACCGAGGCCGAAGCACCTGCTGGGGCCAGAGCCGCCGGCCCGTTCGGGCTCCCAGACGGACTTGCGGGGCCCGAAGGCGCCTCGGCGGGTTCCGACGGAGGGAAGTGCAACCTCATGGCCGTGAGGAAAGCACTAATCTCCTCCGGCGTCGTGTGCAGCCCAGGGACCGGCGGGTATGGAGCTGGATGCGGCGCTTGCGGCGTCACCCAAGTCCCCGGGCGTGTCCCGCGAGCGTCGGGGGGGGGGGGGGGGAGAGAAGAGTCGGAAGAGCGATGATGTCTCTTCGACTTTTTCTTTGAGTGCCTCGACTTACCTGAGGACTTTGAGCCCGACGAGTGGTGGTGACTCGTCGAGCGGCAATGACCGGTCCTTCGACCTCCTCCTAGACCGGGACCTCGAGCGGCGTGGGCCGACTGCCGGAGCTCGAGCCGCTTACGGGACCGCTCCCGCCTAGCCTTCGAGGTCAAGGCCCGGCAGTCGGGGCACGACTTGTCATCATGGACGGCCCCGAGACAAAGGCACCGGCGGTGGGGGTCGGTCACCGACATCAATCGGTGATAATCCTCACAGGGATTAAACCTGGGCATCCCTACCGGCACTGCGAGTCGAAGGTCGACTCGAGAATCGATTAAAAAAAAAGTTAGTCAAAAATTGACCAAGAGTACTGCTCTTCCGGATCTGCGCTTGCTGGCGTGAAAAAAAAAAAAAAAGAACTAACGTCAGCGCGCGAGGGCGGCGTCTAAGTACTCCGACAACGTCATCCCGGCTATCATGACTCCGACGACAGACGCGGAGCCGCAGACGACCCCTACCGACGCGCAGGGGTACTGCTACGGAAAACTTTTCGGATCCAGTCTGACGCCTGGGGATATTCTAAGGTAAGGAATTTAACTAACGTGTTTCTTTCAGATGTATTCATCAGTCAGAATTGAAGATCTGTGCAGAGCAAACTTATTTTGTTTTTATTCACCAATATGAAAGTGGCTGCTCTCACCACTTTGTCTAGGCATTCTTCTCCCAGTTGTCAATGCTAAAGCACTTTAGAACAAGCATTTACAATGCAATAGGTCTCGCATTTACGAGAGTTTGAGCTATTGGCACTGTGAATGACAATGCCTTTTATTTATGTTTTGGTTTTTAAAATATAATAAAAAGGCACTGTCATTTACAATGCCAATAGCTTAAGCATGCGTAAATGCGAGACCTATTGAATTCCAAATGCTTGTCTCTGGAAGCCATGAGATGGGAAGAGCTGTATTCACGTCAGATGATTACCTTGGCCTCAACTGGTTGCAAGAAGGGGGTGACACTCTCCAGATGGATGGTGTCCATCGAAACGGGGATCAGCAAAAATAAAACCTAGCACTCCAGCGGGCGGTGGTCTCAGCCCCTGCTGTCTCTTGGCTTTTAAGCGCTGTGAGGAGGAGGAGGAGGAGGAAGAGCTTGGCCATAGTGTATAGTTTTATTTCTGCCCCCAAGTCAGCCTCAAGCAGAAGACATGAAAACCACCAACTGTTGCTGCCAGTGAGACTGCACCACGGCAGGTGACGGGCAAACTTAAACCAGCACTTCCCAGGAAGAGGTTGCAACCGTGCAAGTCCACATACATGCTCCCACATTGCCCGGGATATCTTCCTGGCTTCTGTCCTGCATTACACTGCTTTCTCATACTTAGTTTAACTTTTAACATTACCAGGACGTTAAAAAACGGGGTGGTGTAGGACGGCGCATGAGCAAAGTAAAAATAATGTTTTCATGAAACTGCAGCTTTAACACAAGTATGGCAGATAGCATCAGTGATGTCTTTTATGGCGCTGCTAACTTTTGTCCCGTTTGTGCAACAAAGGGGTGTGCTTTTTAGGTCTCGCACTGCGAACCGGATCGCGAAAGCGATCCGTCGCTGCGAGACTTATTGTGATCATTTCATCTTTCAAGGGCTCAAGGGGAACAGACAGCGGACAAGCAATGTGAACGCGCAGCTCCTTGACTGGGATTAGGTCGCGCGCGTCAACTAAACAGCATGTCAGTTTCAGTTTTTACACGCGACCCTCTACAGTTTGTGCCTCATGCACTTCTCGCATACACACACACACAGCCACAGCTTTTCGCACTAGCACGCACACACACACACGAGCACACACACAGAGAGACACACGAGCGCACATGCACGCAGACACACACACACGAGCACACATACCGCCCGCCTGCCGCCGCCCCCACCCGCCCAGGGGTGAGATTTCCCCCCCTCTTTCCTCACACTCACCGGAGAGGTCGGCGCGGGCCCCGCCGAGCAGCAGGAGGCAGGCGGTGAGCAGCAGCGGCGGCTCCATGGCGCTCGGTCCGTCCGTCTTTCTGACTGACTGCTTCTAATTCAACGTTTATTTTCCCCCTGTAATGTCCGTCCTTATTCTAGGCCTCCGAGGCGTCGTAAAGGCCGGAGCGGGAGCACGCGCTCGCAGCCCCGGGGCGCGGAGTTTGGTTAATGGAACAGACGTCGCCGTCGGCAGCGGGTGACCTTTGAACCCCCCCCCCTCCTCCCGGAGCCTGGCAGACGCCGCCGTCCTCGCGCTAACTAAAATGGAGGAAATGAGGCCTGTGTGCTGCGTTTTTTTTTGCAGTTTTATACAGCGCGAACTTGACCCGAATCGGGTATCAGGGCGCTTTACATAGCACCAGTTACGTTACATGAGAAACATGTTGACTCCGTTTTTCAGAATGAAGGATTTCATTTGTGGGAGTGAGGGGGGATAACGTACATTTGCATTCATCAGAACGTAGTTTTTTTTCAAAATAACATTGTACACATTTACAAAAGGAGGCGGGGCGGCACTACCTGGAACCATGATAGTGTTGCCCACGTTATCTCTAAATGTAAATAGGGCAAGAATCAGTATACTGATAACAAAGTAAGACAGACCGTCCCCCCAAATATACAACCAATGTTCTCCGAATGCGGAACACAAACACTGTTGGCAAGAGACATGATAAACATCGTGCTGATCAGACGTCATTAATTTTCTCCTGATGAGGCCCTGTTTACTTACAATATAATTACTACATCAGCCCTAAATGCGCTGATTTTATCTTTTAAATTGTGATGTATTTTGGTTGTGAATTTTTACTAATGTGAAATATTGCTTTGCGATTTTTAATCAACAAAAAGGGCAGTAGCGATGCATGAGTAGCAAAAAATGTACTCCGTGCCAATGGTTGCAAATGAAATGTCATACACCTAAAAGTGGAAAGACTATGCTGGTTTTATTGCATGAAAGTGAACGCCCCGGCGACCTGGATACTGCTGCCCAATCTAACCCCTTAAATGAAACGCAATGCGACCTGTTAAAGAATTATCAAGGCCCATTGGGGTACTTACAAGCTAGAAACGCTAGTCTCTAGCTTTCATTGTGCCTTATGGGAGAAGGAAAGCATAAAAGGTCACAGGTATTTTTTTTTAAAGAATTAAACAGTCCTATCTGTTTTTTGAGCGACAAACAGCACAAGTGCGGCGCTGGGACTCGAACCCGGGTCCTTGCAATTAAAAGAGCAGGTCTTGTCGCTCAGCTAATTAGCCCCGTCACTACACAACTAGAAATAGCCTAAATGTATTATTTTCCAAATTCCATTCTCTGCTTCCCACTCACTTTTAAGCAGGTATACCTGAATAAATCGTAGGTGGACTCTCAGAAACTCAACGCACATCCGGTAGCGCCGGAAGTGACGTCATTGTACTGCGGCTCCATCGGAATGCCGTGAGGGTGCAATGGTGCATGATGGCGCGTACTCGGTCTCTGTTTTCCAGGGGTTTGCGCACATTTGCTGGCAACGGGAAACTGCATTAATTCCCGCATCTCAGGTAAGCTTGGGCATGCGGTGCCGTTTTTGGGAAAATTGGGTCTGGGGTTCATGTGTGCTTCTACTCGACTGGTTGTGCGGGCATCATTTCAAAAAGGCGAGCCTGACCTCCTAAACGAGGGAATGGCTCAGATTCACTTTGTGGTGAGAAGGGTTGCTTTCTTACCCCAACTGCTGATTTAGTTATGCATGTATTCTCGCTACACCGAGGTCCCAGAGTAGCACCAAGCAGCTGACTTGCACCATCGCCGGGTCCTGGAACTAATAAAGCTGCAGACTGCTGGCACCCTTTGCTCCCCAGCTGCCATCCCTCAAATTGAGGATGAGCGCTCTGCATCTCCCAAAGGGCCCAGTGCTATAGACATTTCGTTCTAGATCAAGAAGAATGTGCAGTGGTGGGCGAGATCCTGTTCCCTGCTCGTCCTTCCCTGGGGGAAGACAGAGCACCCACGCTCACTGCCTGACTGAGCCACCCCCTGCACTAACCGTCCCTGGTACTGCACTTTCTTTGTGAGGGCACATGCAGTAGCGGCCTAATGGAACATGTCCTCACCCAAGCCTGTATAGGGGAGTCCCTCATTAATGCTCCACGAAAGGATTGTCGTCAGCACCCTCCTTTCGCACCCACAACTACGGCGTGGGTACAGGGATAGCCAAAGCCGCTCTACATAGGAGAGTGAGATAGCCGTGGGAAGTGATGCAAAAGCCGCACTAACTAGCCTGAAAGACGTGTCACAGATTCGATACCACACCTATTGGCTGCGTCGTGGCAAATTATAGCTATCTAACCCCCAGTGCGGTATGAATAGGAAGGTGCCTCACCCGGATTTCCATCCATAGCGCAAGGTGTTATCGACGCCTGGTGTGCAATTCTAGTACCTGCATTGATGCAGTTTTGCCTGCTGATAGTGCTATCTCTTGGGAGGAGTGATCACTGCGGGAGGGTTAGGCCTCTTTGTCTGGCAGGGAACCAGGTTTCTGTTCCATAGCCATGACTTCTGGGCGGCAAAATACTTTAATGCAAGCCCTCTTGAATACTGAATTCTGTTTTTCATCCTGCTGGGCCTAACCAGCCGTCCATTCTTCAGAGGTGGATGCAAAATAACAATTTAATCGAAACCAAGGCCTAAATGTTAAAAGTTCAGCAACGCAGATTACAATCTATTGTTTATTATATCCCTAAGGCTTGTAAGATATATTTTAGAAACTTTTTTTTCTTTTTTACGAATAAAACATACAGTTGACTTGAGTATACAATGACTGAATGAACATGTATGCCACGGGGAAAAAACAACAACCCAGGAATAGTCAAGATAAAAAAATACAAAAGAATCAAGTTTTTAGAACAAAGTGTTATTAAATCTACTTATAAAATAAAGTGCTCAGTGGTACATCAGTGACCTTCAGCTCATGAGCCTGAATCCTTGTGAGGCTCACTTATCCTTATGTCTTTCAGATGTCTGTAAATTAAGAATCATGAACCTGGATAATGCTACCACTCTAAATTTACAGCGCTTGGAAAAACTCAGTGAGGCACGACGCTCTGTATTGTCACGCTGTCTGATAATGCAATCCTAGTCAAATTGGAACCTTTAATTAAGATACTTTTGTCAGGCTGGATGAAAATACAGGAATATGCTAATCCTGAAACGTGAGTCACTAGAGAGCAGTGAGCGAAGGGTGTTTCAGTAAGGCCTCACATCCATGGTACATGGACCAGAGCGCACAGGTAATTAAGTCAGCAGAGCCTGTATTGTATTGTAATTGCATTTATATAGCGCTTACTACCCACAAGGTGTCAAATCGCTTTTTTTAGCAAGTGGCACGCTACTCCAGAACCCGTAAATGATTAATGTTGAGTTAGTATAGTGAAATATGAAAGTAATTTGAGTGGTGGATAGGTTAGTCAGTTATTTGGATTCAGAAGGATAGAATAGAAGAGGGAAAAGGTTTGCATTTATATAGCGCTTGTTACCCCTGATGGGGCTTTGAAGCGCTTCCTTTTTTGGGCAAGTAGCACACTACTCCGGAGGCTTTAATTACAGTCTCCAAACAGTATTTTCGACATGCTCTCAACTTTTTTTATAGCATGGGCTCTGGCATTGGAATGCAATAGGTCTCGCATTTGCGGCAGTTTAAGCTATTGGCATTGTTAATGACAATGCCTTTTATTGATCTGTTTTAAAAACAAGACATAAATAAAAGGCATTTTCATTTACAATGCCAATAGCTCAAACTCCGGAAGATATGAGACCTATTGCATTGCAAATGCTTGTTTAATTTAGTACAAATTGTAGTGTAAACAGTACTTCAGCAGACACTGCATTTTATTGTCTGCCCATTTGACATTAAGTGGTATTTGTGTGGTTTATGGAGCACTTTTAATGTTTACAACGTGGGGTATCTTTGTTCTTGATTGGGCATTACAATAAGTTGGGCGCCTGTTGTTGTCTGGTGTGCAACATCTTGAGTTACCCACGACGGCCTGCATGTAAGTCTGCCTCCACGTAAACGTATGTTTACCCGACACTTGCACTTGATACTACGTTTTGTTGTGTTAACTTTGCTCTAGCCTTCGTTGTATTTGTCTACTGACCCCTAAGCAACGTATGTATATTGTGCACCAGTGGTGTCTAGTTTTTATTCAGCCTCCTTTCACTTTGTCGTTAACGAGAATGCCTCTGAGTTGGGCAGTAGGTGCGTTGTAGTGTGGTTGTGCTTTTAGTGGGCAGTTACCAAAACTAAACATCCTTTCTGGTACGTTTTACAATCTCCAATTTAAGGAAATGAGCATTGGCCCACGACTGCTTTGCTTTCGTCTCATGCACGTGGTAGCTAAATCTTATCTATAGCAGCGCTTCTTAAACTAAGTTCTAGGGATCCCCCATTAAATGTTTACTGGGCACTGAGCCCCACTTAAGCAATTTTCTGCTATTTTAACCTTAATACTGTAGACACGTGTACATTGCCTTTTATTAAGTTAAAGCCATTTGCTTTGCTATACAATACCATTAGCAAAGCAAATGGCTTTAACTTAACCAAAGGCGAGACCTGTTGCATTTTCAATGCTTGTTTTACACAGCACCGAGCATCTGAGATATGGAAGATGCCCCCGACACAGCACACGTTTAACACAGATTTGACACAGCGCCATGCACATTACTGGAACAACGCAGATTACCTCACTTGTTATGATAAAATAATCCAGCTTGGATCAGAAAGCCTTCTATGAAACAGAAGGCTGGCTTGTGAGCACCTTCTGTAGGCTTTCATCAAAAAAAAGAATAAACTAAAACAAACTCACACAAAAGGGACGGTCTTTGCATACTGGAGTCCTTGGTGCCGATGTCCAGCTGTGGGCCCGAGAGATGAGATAGGAAAGGCAGGCTCGGCAGGGGGCTGGTAAACACGTACACGTAGACATGCGCATAGGTCTAAGGGAATCCCTCTGCACCACAAAGCCACACGGATGTGGATGCCTGCTTTCGCCCCGGGGGCACTAAAGAATGCACAATGAACATAGGAGCCTGCAAGGAAGTACCTGCTTGTGCCCCAGCGGTAAGGTGTAGTGCGGGCTCGATCGGAGCGTGAAACTGACTCAGGCACACCAGGTCTGAGCAGATGCTGAGGCCTTAGGTGATAGGGCAGCTCTGCGGACATAAAACTAGTAGTTATGAGTGAGTAAGACAGAACATGCTGTCGTGTGAACTTCGTGGCTGAAAGGCTAGCATAAAATAGAAAATGCATGTTTTTCAAAATGTGCACCTAAGCACTCCGCAGCACACTGAACAATTCCTGGAAAAACTAAAATACAAGTTAGACGGCATCGAGCCGTAAACTCTTCGGCAATCTAGTACTCTCTGAACGGAAGCAGATGATAACAAGAAGTGACTAGTGGTGGCAGATGAAGTGATTCACCCAGAATCACGGAACGTCATGTTAAAGCCAACACTTACAAACTCGGCAGCTGGTGGTGAACGGTGGTGGAAAATAAACAGGAAAGTAGTCCCTAAATGAGTAGATAACATCGAGCAGCGGAATTAAACTGTAGTTGGTCGGTGCTGCTTCCTGCAAAACGGAAGTGACGTTTCGGATCACCGGCCAATCAATGAGCTACATAAAAAGAGCAATGCCACATTTAACCAATGGCAAGCGAAAAAACAAATATAAACGCAATGGGTGGAGTTTCACCACTAATAGAGAGTACTTGATGCCTCGTAGAGCAGCATGCGCTGCCTATGCGAGACCTAAGAAGGAGTATAAATGTGTTAAGACAAGTCTTGACAGTTTTGTAGATTAGAGAAGAATTATACAGTCCACAGGATGTATTTTGAAAAGAGAAAATAAAAGTTGTTGGAAATCAAGATGAGTTTGTGGTTTGGGTTCAAAGAATATTCCTAATTTGATTAATCCCTTTGCCTTATGTTAGATAGTGGTAGGGACAATACATCACTAACGTTTTTCGAGACATGCTCTTATCTTCTCATAATCAATGTGTTGGTTATGAAGCTAATGGTCTCAAGTATGTATTGTTAGTGCCTGCTTCCTTGTAGAAACACTCATTTGGCTGAAAGTATTGGAAAAAAAATGTGAAAGAATGAATGAGGGAAATTCTCTTACACCTTTACAAAACAACAACCTTGAAACATTGCATGAATTCCGACTCAATCATTTCCCACCTTTCACAAAAGAGACCAGATTAACTGCTCTTAACCATAGGACTATTCTTATAGGTCTTTTTTATCTCTGTTCAGTAATAATAATTTGTATTTATAAAGCGCAAAGATATCACCGCTCAAGGGTTTCAAGGCGCTGGGGACGTTGTGAAGATTAAGTGAGCTATTGCCCAGTTATATGATGCTGAGATGGTGCCGGGGATCGAACCGCAGGCCCCGCGCTCTGGAGTCAGCCGCTCTGGTCGCTGCGTCACACCTCTCCCACCTTATGATGAACAATCTCAGCAAGGATTGTGTACCCCTTGTACTAAAACAGTAATTTTCACAATCCACAAAATACACTCATAATTGCATGTGTATCAGATTTCTTCTCTTCATAGTGTACCACAGACCCTCCCTGGACAACACTGCAGTTCTTGAAGAACAATCCATATTACCACTGAGTTGCTAATCATAGGTGATTAGCCCTGTTTTTGCAACCTAACACAGTGATAGGAGACACTTTTGAACGAAGACTGCCACAGAGGTCAAAGGAAAACACCCTCACTGACTCAGCACACAGAATGGCTGTGGGCCTCCCCCAAATCTGTCATCTGCTTGCTGCAACACATCTAACAAAAGGAGCAAAAAGTAGTGATCATAATACACCACCCATTTGAAAGATCTTCACTGGCTTCTTACTGAAGGCATAATCTACTTCAAACCTGCTTGGAGAATATGCAGAGCTCTTCTCCCTCAATCTCACAGTATATCTGAAAGACAAGTCCCACATCAGGGGAGCAAGATACACTGGAAACACGTCACACTGAAAACCTAAAAGAAAATACAAACGCTGAACAAGGCCTTCTCGTGGCAATCACAGTTTGAAACTGCTTACCTTAAGATCTCTCACTCAGCTCCAACGTGCTCTCATTCTACAAAGATTTAAAAATCTATTCTAGACCTACCTTAAAAACTATCTCTCACGTACTCAATGCAGTCTGCTTGTCTTAAACGTATACGTTTTGTTTGCCTGGTTTGTAAGGCGTTTTGCTTTATCTTCACTTCCCTTTCTAAATTTTACTCTCAACACCATATTGTAATTGCTGGTTTCATGGAAGCACTAAGTTGACCATGTGACTAGGATGCATTTCGCGCACACTTTTGAAGAAGTACAATAGGTACAAGATGCTCCTGAAAAAAGTTATAAAGGTAGAGAGTTTTGTCCACTCATAAGTAACACCGCTGTAAAGGCAACAATTATCTTTTAACAAAAATGCATGTTTTACAACTAATTGACTCTTGTGATGATGAGTCCATAAACAATGAGTTAGCACCTCACATTTTGAGTATGCATAGAACCGTATATAAATAAAAATGCATACGGTTTCTCTTTAAGGTTTCCAAAATTGTTCAGAGCATCAGACTGCAGCATTGAGCCAGTTCACTCCTCCGTTCTTTTAGACAGTCTGCTAAAGGATTTTATAACTAACAACTTTGCTTCTATTCTGTTGACGATACTGGGGATACTGGAGGGTTCTTTGTCAATTTAATTCGACTAACCATCTTGGAAATATGTTATTACTAGTAAGTACATTGGTCTACTTATCAAGGGAACTTCACTGATCATTCTAAACACAAAATAGGATATCACTTGATTTTTCAACAGAGTTGGTAATAGAAACTTGAACCTCACTAATATTTCAAAATAGAATGTCACATGATGTTCATCTTCTACAGAGTTGGCAATAGAAAATCGTACTGTTAAGTAGAGACTTCGATAATATTAGAATTTTAATGGTTTTCGAATACTGTTTGTATCACTGGATTCTGCACAACATTTTATATGGGCCGGTCAACAGGGGCCACATGTATTTGTACTAACCTAAACTTAACACCTACTGTTTCATTTATTTAGGAACTTTTTCTCCTTCGTTCAGCAAAATCTAAATAATACCACACTTGTCAAGAAGATAGTACTTTTAAAAATGTGTCTCTTTTGTAGTTTGGCGTAAATTTGTTTAACATATTTAGACATAGACATGTGTCAGGCGAGCTTTGAAAGGGAAATCTTTTGTATATGTTTCAAATTATTGGAGGATCCAGTTCCACATATATTTGAGGGGAACATCAGCTATGATTAGCTGAGGGAGCATTTATACCATCAGCTATTTCAGGAGATCCCAATCCGAGCAATCAACTGGCTGGCTGCAAAGAGAGATTTTCGTGATCCGTCCAATTATAGGCCGATTAGCTTACTGGATGTAAGCCAAAAAGTTGTCGGTAAAGTCATTCTACTCAGGATACTCAACTGGGTGGATGAAAACAAAATACTTACCGATTTTCAGGCCGGCTTTAGAGTAGGCACTGGAACGATAGAGCAGGCCTTTAGGCTTATGATGATCCACTGGAAGGTGGTAGTGATAGGCAAGGGCAGTCTTTATCTCGCATTCATCGATTTAAAGACTGCCTTTGACCTCGTCCCCAGGGACACGCTATGGAGGGTTCTGGCCAACATGGGGCTCCCACAGTACTTATTGTCCCTATTAGTTAGGCTCCATCAAGACAGCTTTGCCCAAATCAGGTGGGGTTCCGGAGGGGAGAAAACAGGCTGTATTCCGGTCGAGAGAGGGGTCCGCCAGGGATGTGTTCTGGCTCCCACCCTTTTCTCCCTGTACATTAATGGGGTGGTGGAGCACTTACTTAAATCTCCATCTGACGAACCATCCCTGGGGGGGGTACGTATACCGACCCTCCTCTTCGCGGACGACACGCTCCTAATCTCCAAAACCCCTATGGGACTACAGAAACTCTTGGATAACTTCCAATCCTTTTGTACCGACCGAGGCTTGGTCATAAACACCAATAAAACAAAATACCTCGTCCTTAATCCCCCTAAACAGAAAGTGCGCCCCCCTACTTTAAACACCGAATCCCTGGAAAGGGTGAAAGAATTTGATTATTTAGGGATACGCATTTCTGACAAAATGGATTGGACTCCCCATCTAGATAAGATGCTGCTGAATCATAAAAGGATCACAGGTGCCCTATTAAGGGAGCAACGTTCCAGTTCGTTCAAACCAATAGGAACAGTCCTAGAGATCTATGCCGCCAAAGGTGTCAGCTCTGCGCTTTATGGAGCTGAACTTTGGGGCTTCGCATCTTCTCAAGCACTGCAAAAATCTGAGAATAAATTCTGTAGGCAAATAATGTCCCTCCCTCAAAGTACCCCCCTTTTGCCCTTATTTATGGACCTCGGCTGTACCCAGATCGGCGAAATTGCGAAATTTCGCCCTCTCCTATTATGGGCCCGCATTTGGCGGGTAGAGGAACTTAGTGCCTACGCGAGAAGTTTGGAAGAAATAATGGAGTCACCACACTGGGCCAGAGTCAAATGGTTAACTGATATGAAAAATCTATTGTCAAATTTGGGCCTATCAGACTCTTGGTCCAGCAGAACCTCTCCTCCAAAACAAGTTCTTAAAAACCTCTTTCGGGATTGGGCTTGCTCCCAAAGGCATTCTAGTCCATCCATTGGCAGACTCACAGAGGATTTTTTGATGTTTAAAGACTGTCCCAGGCGAGAACCCTATCTAGACACAATCGGGAAACCTTTTGCCCGGTCTTTGTATTTTAAATTCAGAACGGGTACTCTTCCACTGAATACTTTTACCAAAACATGGAAATCCTGTACAGACAAAACTGACCTGTGTCCATCATGTTCAGCCCACCCAGAGACATTAGCTCATTTTTTATTTGTCTGCAAGGAATATGCCAATCCAAGAAGGGTGTGGCTGAAGAACTTGTGTCGGCAACTTGGAACTAGGAGCCATGCTGAGGCAACCAGGATACTTGTTTCGGATAGTTATGTACCCTATGCTTGTGCCCCAGCAAAATTTCTATTTTGGGCTTGGGCTATTCGAGCCAGAAAGCTTAAATACTCTGTTTAATTTTTTCTTAAACAATATTTATTCTAGTAAATGCTGTACTTCTTGTTATCAACTGGACATGTATCATTAATTTTATTATTACTTTTAAACTGCTTTTATGATAATGACATTTTATCGAAATAAAGCTTTTTGACTTTGACTTTGATTTTCGTGGCAGTTATCAGTACGACCTGCAATGGAACTGCAGGTCCCGAATCACAGAAGAAACCCTGGAAGGGCTTAAGGGAGCTGAAAGACCATTCCACTTTCAGAGGGAGCATAAAGGTGGAGAATCCTAGAAGGGCAGACACTGCCCCCAAATTAAATAAAATGTGCATTTAGCACAATGTCTCTGGTATTAGTCTCGCAGAGATACAGATACAAGATGGCACCCCTCTGAGATTTGCAGATTCAAGAAAAAATAAGCAAGCACAGTAGGCAGAATTTGATGCGAGTGCAAGTACGGCCAAAGTCGGTCTACAATGGGTTCTGAAGGCACAGAAACTGGGCAGCGGAGGCTACGTCCTGCACCCCACAAGATCCTGCTGCTCATATCTAAATGCCTGGTGCAGTAGTTTCTTACTTTGGCCGGGGCAATAGTGTATTACTACAAACAACAAAATCAACAACTCACATGTAAAATCTTTGCGAAAGAGGGTATGATTCTTTAAGTCGAAGAGAAAATAACTAAGATTAAGAAAACAAAATCCGTAGCTGTGAAGAGAGTGTTTGTTCAGTTGCTAGCAAACTTGTCCGGGAAATTGAAGAGATTTTCGCAGTTGAGGGGTTCCAAAAAATATACATTTAAGAATGTATGTTCTTAGCATCTGGAAGCAAAGTGGTGTATCAAAGGAGGAAATGCCAAAACAAGGTGGTTTTAAAGGGATGCCAGACAAATGTACTTCTTTGTCAAAGTCAACATACACTTGGCATGGGGTGGACTGTTTCAGATATTTTATTGGAAGAGAAAAAACACCTGTCCGATTGTCCCACGTAAAATCCTTCATCGTTTTATGGCCTTTTAATTCTGTACTTTTCAGAAGAAACAGTTTTGAGTGTAGAGGAAAAAGTCTATCTTAACCGGTTCCGTGCTGATGACGGAACCGCTCCGTCATCAGCCGCGGTGGCGCTGTGCTGATGACGGAGCGGTTCCGTCATGGCGCGCCTGCGCGGCGCTTATTTCGCGCCTGCGTGGCCCGTTCTATTAAGCGGGCGGGGCCGTGACGGAACCGCTCAGTCATGAGCACAGCTCAACCGCGGCTGGTGACGGAGCGGTTCCGTCACCAGCATGCGCCCGCCACGCTGCCCCCCGCCCCCTTAGCGCTGTGGCGGAGTAGCCGCCGCAGCGATATGGTTAAAGTTTTACTTAGTTTCTCACCCGGATTGAAAAGTACCTCGTTCAATGACCTAGAGAAGGGAGGGAGAAAAACGAAAGAGGAAGGTGCGGGGTAATGGATACAGGTGATGAAGCGGGACAGAAAACGGAGATAGGTCGATACTTTCTGGATATCAACCAAAACTAAGGACCTGCGAAAGTGTCATTTTTAGGATAATTCATTTTAAATTATTGTTATTACTACCAGTCACGCATTTTCCCCTTCCCTTGTTCCTGTGCACAGTTTTGTTTAAAAGAATGAGGCTTTCAGATTCATAAGGATGACCGTCTGAGTTAGATCTGACATTCTTCGCCTACTACCATGAGTACCTAAGGCGCAACTGAAAGCCTGCATGATGCCTCTAGGAACCCAGCACAGCTCACCCAACCTACCCTCGTTATGATTTCAGTTGGGGTGGGCGGGGGTGCTGCATCCACCAAAACAAAAAAGTGGGAAAACATCTTACACAATGACCTGTTGGCGTCCTCTACAACGCAGGATCACAATACATTCATGGGCGTTCATGGCAGGGTGGAAACCGGCAAGAACAGTGATGGCGGTTTTACGACAGATCCATGCATGCCTTTACAATGCGGGCATTAAAAAGAAAATGCCTTTACCATGCATGCCATTACAATGAAAATGTTTTCATTTTTCAAGTAAGTATAACGTTTTTTTTAAATTATATGTACACACACACAATGTGTGTGTATGTATCAACTCCCTAACCCAGACAACCCGAAAAATACCCTAGACATCCAAATACCCTTACCCACCCTAAAAATAGCCTTGCCATCCAAATATTCTTACCCGCCCTAAAGCCTAAAAATACACTTGCCACCCTAACACCCTTATCCACCCTAAAATCTTCCTTGCCAACCAAATACCCTTACCCACCTTAAACCCTGGAAATACCCTTGCCACACAAATTCCCTTACCCACCTTAAACCCTGGAAATACCCTTGCCACACAAATTCCCTTACCCACCCTAAAAGTACTTTAGCCACCTAGTACCCTCACTCGCCCCTAAAAAATGCCCTAGGTAACTATCCAGAGTTCTCTGCTTCTTTTCTACATAATTTATGCAACACTCTGAAGCCTGCAACGGTATTCTTTTGAGGTATATATATATATATATTGTGTGTATGTACACTCACCTGCGTAATACTTCAATTTTTTCATTGTAATGGCATGCATGATAAAGGTATATTCAAGGTAAAAAAAGGAATGTGTAGTAAAGGCATGTTCATGGTAATGCATGGTTAGGACAGCGTAGTAAGGGCCAGGTTGAGATGGGGGAGGGTGATGCCGCATTCTCATTGACAGATTGCCGGTGGTCTCGGTTGCCCCTGTGGTGAAGCCAGCAGGGAAGCAGTGGTATATCTGCCTCAAATGAGGTGGGGAAACACTGATTTGGGGGCACATCACTTTACAGCCTACCTTGTGCTCAAATCCGCAGCTTTTCATCTCCTTGAGGTCAGTAAAACGAGCACCACATTTAAATTCTGATAAGTTATATTTGAAACATCTAGAAACAATTATGTTTGAGGTTTGTACTATAAACATGGTCAAAACTATTTTATACGCGGTTATACATTACACCAATAAGACATGCGGAACATTCAGAGTTGAAGGCTACAGACATTACATGGAATGCAAAATCATAAAAATAGATTTGAACTAGGAGTGGCTCTGTCAAAACAGAGAGATGTGCAGTCCTAGATTTACTTTAGATAAACGGTTTTGCCACCTGAAGCATATACATGGGCTAGTCTTGAGTGTCAATTGGATAAAACATTGTTAAATCTCTTAAAGGCAATAAGGTGCATTGAACAGAGTGCAGGATGCTGGAAATAACAGCCTGATCACGATTTCAAGTGGTCCTTTTAATAGTGCAATACACCTCCATCAGTACTTAAGTAGCTCAGTTAAGAATTGCCATCTTAAATGCTATTACACTGTCCAAATTTTCAGCAAAACATTTTATTCTGCACGTCGTCACCAGCAGTTTGAAGAGTGCTTCATGTACAATACGTCTGATCGTAGGTTCGATTATTTATCAAACCACAAAATCGACAAGAGTTGTGGTCTTGGGGTGGATAACAACAAAGAAAAATGGGTCTTAAAACGGTCAGAATGTAAGAGGAAATACAGTGGATTCAGAAAAAAAAATCTTAACTTCATCATAATACTATTTACAATAATGCGCAAAACAAATATTGCTTTACTGTTTCATAGAACTGAACAAAATCATTGAACTTAATTTGTATGTTAATGTAAAGCTGGAAGAAAAGTGTGGAGTCCACTATAAAGTGTATCCACATGATTCTGAATAAGCAGGAGTAACTGTTGATGCTCCCTGCTTATTACACTGGCATTTATGTGGTTTGATCAGCTAGAGCTCTGCAAGTTAAATTTATTCTCATGCATATGGGGATTTGTTACATTACTGTTCCAGGGACTATTCTCCCTGGAGCATATGAGGTTCATCAGCCTCAAGAAATGGAATGAAAGCGCTGGGTGAATAGCTAATGCATTGTTTATGCATGCCGTTCACAAGCGCATGGAGGGGTATGCACATTACGTCTTCCAAATACATCCGCTCCAGTGAGTAGTTGGATATCCAGCTTAAAGGACTTCCACAAAAACAAAATTCTCACGTGTGATATGGTCTACCTTTTAGGGCCGGAAGGACAGTGTAGTCAGTAGAACGACACATGACCTCCCATTATTGAAATATCTGACCCGTATGGTAAGGGACATTGTGGTGGGCACCATCATGAAGGTGTGAGGCATCAAGTGGTAGATCCAGCTGTGAGGAGGATGCAGATTCAGTGCAAATAAGAACAGCCACGTCAAGCCGAAGCATACAGAGTGATGCCTTGTCACATGAAACCAGAAGGCTTGCCTCAACTAAATGACAGACAAAAAACATGTATGTAGTCTGCATATCTTGGCAAGGCAATAACTGCTGCAGAGCGGATCAACAGCTTACGGAACGGCAACAAATAAAACACTTCAAAAGCCCCCACAAAACAGTTGAGTAAATGACATGAAACAATGGTCTTAAAATGAGAAACTAAGGGGCATATTTATGAGGGTTTGGTGCAGCAAATCACCTTGCTATGCTGCCCTGCATCAAAGAGAAAGGGCAGGACTGTGAAGAATAATTGTCACATGGTGAATTCCAGTCCCTCCCCCATGCTAGCATTGTTTCGAAAGACTAGCACCAACACAGGCACCCTTGCAACATGGTCCCTATTGTTTTTGTGCATGAAGGGGCACCTTCCTTCTCCAGACAATCCTGGGAGATTTTTTCCTCTTTCTGTGGTGCTGTAGAAAGCAGCACACATAGAAAGAGGGGGAAAAAACTAGAATAAAGTTATTTCTTCCTGTTGCACCTCCCCTGGAGAGGCGTAAGGTTTTAGCGCAACCCCATGTCTACAGGGTCTTGTAAATGTGGGGATGCATCAAAATCCATGGGTGTTGCGTGGGAACACCCATCGCAATGCCCACGGAATGACTCCCTAGCGCAGAGTAAGACAAAGCATCGATTTGCACTGCCTTGCCTTACTCCATATCTATGAGGCCATACAGACCCACGCAAAGTGGCTTTGCGTCGCCTCATAAATATGATTTGGTTTGCGCCGTTATTGCATCACAAAAAGTGCTGCGGCGCAAAGAGCTCGTAAATATGCCCCCAAGAACATTCATGGTGCATCAGTTCTGTGCATGTGGCTTTGGCTGTCATTGCAGTCTGAAGGTCCCGGAAAATAAACTGTTGTGGGCAACAAAAGGAGAGATTCCAGAGTACCGGAGTGATTTACGGGGCAGGTGCCCGCCTCATGGGTTGACGGTTGTGCTGTGCATGGGAGCAGATGTCGGCCTCATGGGTTGATGGTCGGGCTGTGCATGGTGGCAGAAGAGAGAAGGCGTTGCTAATGGCTTTCTCTTACCAGAGCCATGTGGGTCAGACATAGTTAGGAGGTAGGATAGCACTGGAGACCAGAGTAGCTCACTCAGCAGTTGTATTAATATCTAAACAACACACACCCTGTTAAGATGTAAAAGGATTGGAGGAAAATGTCAGCAGCCGAGGAGGTCTGAAAAACTGGTCACAGGGAGAGAAAGCAAATGGTGAGCTATTACCAGAATACCACAGGGAACAAAGCCTTTCATTTTAAAATAAAGCGAAGTCCAAGGAATGTATTTGTTTCAGTGGTGATTGGTTACCACTTAGACGTAGTAGATTTAGTACTAAATCGTTATCATCAATTTGCTAATGTTCTGAGGGACAGGCTGTAATGGAGAACTGGCAATGGCCCACAGAGTGCATGGTTTATAAACCTACAGTACTAAAAACAAAATCAGTGCAACAAGATGGTGTAAGAAACCAAGGTTACGATTCATTCAGGCGCTGACCAGAGTGTTTTTCATAGGGTTTCAATAAAGAACTCACCAGTGCCATGAGAACCAATAGTACTTTTTTGCCCAGATGGAGACTGAGCAATGGCTTTACTGCACCTTTCATCGCATGACCCTCCTTTTATCAGCTAAGCATCACAGCAGCCCTGACTGGAAGGACAGAACCCATTTTTTTTAGTATTAGACTGCTGTACCAGAGGAGGAATTCATTTTGCCAGCCTCATTCTTCGCATGGATGCCAACCTAAAACCTGTGGGAGGCCAGGTAAACTTAACAGTCAATTCTTGCATTGCAAATCAACGGGGCCAGAGTGCATGGGGCCAAATGCATTTGAAAACATAGTGAGAAGACATGGCGGTGCCTTCAGCGGTTTGTAGTGCTTGGAGGCACCTGCACACTGCTTCATTAACAACCAAGAAAAGGTTCATCGAGAGATGCACTAATTGAGCTGCAATAAAAGGTCTGCCAATACTTATAAAAGCGTAGCCATCTTCACAACACTAATCTCCATTTATAACACTTGTGCTGGCCTTGGTTAGACTTCCTCTACAACAACACCACATTAATAACCACCTTCATGCTCATCCAATGAGGACAACTTGTTGCAGTGAACGTACCAACGCAAGCTACTGTTTGAAGAAGGGGTGCAGTGTTAATATACTGTTAAGTACGCCTTGTGCCCAGATCTATGCCAGATGTGTAGAGTAACCACCGACTGCGTAAATCAGTTCCGTTTAGATCCACTCTGCATAGACTGGCATATCCTTTGTTAATATCATCCTGCGGGTCAAACTTCATACTTGCCAAACTTGTATCTGGATAGTTTATATGCTTCTCTTGTTTTATATACATTACACCCTGAACCCGGTGAACTCAAGCCTCAACAATCCTTGAATATATTTATCACATCTTTGGGATAGGCCAATTGCAGCCTTAGAAGTTCTTCATACATGAAAGGTACTGTGCATTTTACTCTATACATATGCATTTTTGTTTGAGGATCTTTTAGTCCCATTTCCACACATCCACTGCCTTATGTAGTCAGTCGTTCCTACTACAATCCAGCATGCTCTGGAGAGAAAACAACCAACATGAGCCCCGAACTCATGAGCAAATGTTCTTTAACATTTGTGCAAACAGTTAGGATTCATTTTCTCAAAAAGTAAGGAGAGGGTGGAGAAACATTGCTTTTTGCTTCCCAAAATGTTGAGTCACTTGGCTTTGGGGAGCCTGAGAAGACCCAGGAGTTTTCATCGAATGAGCCCTTCACAGAGAAGTCATTTTCCTGGTAGGCTGGCCCACCAACAGGGATGGGTCTCTCCTCTGTCCGTGCACCAGGAACCCTTGGGTAAGGGGTTATAGGATCGCCAGAAGCCCAGCAGGCAGGTCCATCTTCTGCATGGAGGAAGTAGTCATGTTTTTTATACTCTGCACCAGACGAGGTCAGTCGCAACCTTGTATGGCCCGTCTCTAGATCTTCCATGCACTGCACTGGTGCGCTCGTTGTGGCTGGGGGAAAAACAGAGAACACCATGAAACGTTTCTTCGTATGACTCTTGCAGAACAAACAATTGAAGTAACATGGCTTATGATTCAGTTTTGTGATATATCATGGGGCAATCATCTTTAAACGGGTTTGTGAAATTAGAGGTGACCAACAGTGGTTCATTAGTGCAGCAACTAGGATGGGGAAAGACGGGAGAATGCCGTGCAACAACAGCTGCCTTATTCATTTGATTTGAGGTTTGTGTAAGGTAAGGCATGTGATGATACCCAAAGATCAGCACAGTGAGCAATGCTTTTACTTCAATTGAGGTAGTTGACCTCTTGAAGACACTGTGACAAGACAACTTAAAATACGAACCTAGGGGGCCCATTATGATGTCGGGCGGTGGCAATCCGTCCGACATCCACACTCGTTCCCCCCCGCCCGCCATTTTAGTGGCGGGGGGGGAGCTCGGCGGACGGAAAGACTGTCCGCCACTTTTCCGCCCCAGTCGCCTTGCGGCCGGGGCGGAAAAGGAATAATATGGTGGCGGTGTCTATCGGACACCGCCTGCCATATTAGGATGGTTGTCTTTAGGTGCGTTTCCGCGGCGGCGATGCCGCCACGGTAAGGCATGCAGTCTTCACTCTGCGGGCCCCCAGAGTGAAGTATAGGTGGGGGGTGCACACGGGGGGTACCTGTGGTACCCCCCCTTCATTTGCATTACGAAAGCGGCAGGCACCGCGCGGTGCCTGCTGCTTTGTTAATGAAAATGCTGAAATGCATTTTTAGCATTGTGGTGGGCGGTGCAGAGAGCACCGCCCGCCACAATGCTAAAAATGCAGGATGTGCCCGCCACTGTGGCGGTCACATCCTAATACCCCCCACGAGACCCCCGCCCTTATGGCGGGCGGTCCCAAATTCCGACAGGATGGCGGGCGGACAAAGTCCATCCGTCATCCTAATGACCCCCCTAGAGAGGAAATGGACACTTCCAAGGTAGAGCATCAAAACTGCAGGTATAGGCCATGCTTCAAATGTTTATCAAACTATCTGGATTTAATGAAGTACGAAGTGTACCAGTGTTTCATGTAAACTACAAGGGAAGAGTTGCTTGCTCATAAAAGGGGTTTTATATCAAGAGTATCTATCGACTTCCAAAATGTCATATTTTAATATACCACTTCCTTTCTAACTTATTTTTTCTTTCTACACATTTTTTTAAACTGAACAATTGAATAACCGATCTTAGAACTGAAGTAGTGATGTAAAATTGATATGTACAGAACAGTTGTCAATGAATGCCCAACCATCAACATGAGAGCAGGAAGCTCCCAAAGGTTTTTCCAAAAGGTTTTGTCAAGTTCAATATTTCTGTATCTTAAGATGAACAGATGTCTAGAGCAAGTGTGCATGTGCTGTTAAGGTCCCATGGAAGCATTATGAAGGGCCTCGGGAGGGAAATGTGTGTCAAACAATTTAAGAACCTCATAACAACAGGTGACTTGAATAAAGAAGGTTGGTCAGGCAAACCAAAAAAGGCCAAGAGGGCAGACATAACCTTTAACTATGACCATCAAAAAATCTTGTCGGCCAAAGATAAATCAAACACGGTGCGCAGTCAAAATATCGAATTTTTAATATCAACCTACACTAATATCGAGTTTTTAATATTGTAGGAACAGAATATCGAAGTCAAGAATATCATTGACCAGAATAGCGACTTTAAGGTAAGTAATTTCGATTTTTTTAATATCGAAGTAAATAATATCGAAAGCAAAAATATTGTTGTAAATAATATCGATTTTTTTTGTTATGTATTTTAGGATGTATTTTATATGTATGTTTAACATTTTTATGAATGTTTCTCAATATTTTTAAATATATGTATTAAATGTTTAGAAAATAGTAGATTTTTTTAAAGTAAATTTTGTGTTTTATTATCAGAGCGGGTTGTGGGTTCAATCAATCAATCAGGTCATTTGTAAAGCGCACTACTCACCCGTGGGGTCTCAAGGCGCTGGGAGGGGGGGGTGCCGCTACTGCTCGAACAGCCAAGTCTTGAGCTTCTTCCTGAAGGAGAGGTGGTCTTGGGTCAGGCGCAGATTGGTGGGAAGTGAGTTCCAGGTCTTGGCGGCCAGGTAGGAGAAGGACCTTCCTCCTGTTGTCTCTCTTCGGATGCGGGGGACGGCGGCGAGGGCGTGGTTGGTTGATCTGAGGAGGCGCTTGGGAGTGTAGAAGTTGATCCGGTTGTTGAGGTAGCTCGGGCCTTGGTCGTGTAGGGCTTTGTGCGCGTGGGTGAGGAGACGGAAGGTGATTCTCTTGTTGACCGGGAGCCAGTGCAGATCTCTCAGGTGTCCGGAGATGTGGCTGCGTCGGGGGATGTCGAGGATGAGTCTCGCCGAGGCGTTCTGGATCCGCTGGAGTCTCTTCTGGAGTTTGGCCGTGGTTCCGGCGTAGAGGGCGTTGCCGTAGTCCAGACGGCTGGTGACGAGGGCTTGGGTGACCGTCTTCCTCGTCTCGGTGGGGATCCACCGGAAGATCTTACGTAGCATGCGCAGGATGTTGAAGCATGACGAGGAGACGGCGTTGACTTGTCTGGTCATGGAGAGGGAGGAGTCCAGGATGAAGCCCAGGTTGCGTGCGTGGTCCGTCGGTTTGGGCGCGGCGCCCAGGGCGGGGGGCCACCAGGAGTCGTCCCAGGCGGAGGGCGTGGAGCCCAGGATGAGGACCTCCGTCTTGTCTGAGTTCAGTTTCAGGCGGCTGGTCGTCATCCATTCGGCTACGTCTCTCATCCCTTCGTGCAGGTTGGCTCTGGCGGTGGCGGGGTCGTTGGTCAGGGAGAGGATCAGCTGGGTGTCGTCGGCGTAGGAGATTATGTTGAGGTTGTGTTGGCGTGCGATGGCCGCGAGGGGGCTCATGTAGATGTTGAAGAGGGTGGGGCTCAGTGAGGATCCTTGTGGGACGCCGCAGATGACTTTGGAGGCCTCTGACTTGTACGGTGGTAGGCGGACTCTTTGTGTTCTTCCGTCGAGGAAGGAGGTGATCCATTCCAGTGCCTTCTCCTGGATTCCGATGTTGCTGAGGCGCTGTACTAGGGTTCATAGGGGAATAGTGTGGGAAGTAATTTAATTATAATTAATTAATGTTTTTATTTATTGTTCTTGATTGTTAATTTATTGTTAAATATTAATTGGTAATTATTTTTTATCAATTGGTTCATTTATAATTATATTAATTATAATTAATTTATTATTACGTTTTATTTATTGTAAATTAATTGGTAATGAATTTTTATTGAATAATTGATAATTAAATTGCTATTTTTAATGTGTAGCGGGTTGTGGGTTTATAGGGGAATAGGGTGGGAAGTAATTTAAATATAATTAATTCATTTTTATTTATTGTTGATTATGAATTTGTTAATCAAATAAATAAAATGTGTTTATAAAACTATTAATTATAATTCATTTATATTTATTATTGTTAATGTATTGTTTAATTAATAATTGGTAATTAATTTTTATTAATTGATAAATTAATTGTTATTTTATATGTGTAGCACGTTGGGTGGGAAGTAATTTAATGTTATTTAAGTAAATATTAATTTAATAGGTATTTGTTAATACTTTTTTTGTAAAATAATTATTAATATGGGATTTATATAACAAAAATATTTAATTGATAAATATGTTAATTTAACCCCTACGCTATCCTACATTTTCCACACTGTCACACTCACTGGAGTTGGGATAGTCATTTTTCCCCCTACGCTATCCAACACTTTCCCTACTGTTGCACTCAATTTTCAATTTCAAAAATCTTTATTCGGTTATTCATACAAACAACCATAAAAGCACAGTTCAATAAAAACACAGTTAAAATTAGATCAATCTAAAAACCACATCCACAATTGATCATGTACAGTGCAATGTTAAAAACAACAATTCTAGACAATTAACCCTCCATGCTATTTCTAATTCTTAGGGCTAGTTTTAAAAAGCCAGTTACAAATAAACTGCAATCGTGAGTTAGCAACTGTAAATAACAAAGTGCAGGTCTAACCTGGGTAAAGTTCAATTTTTTAAGAAGAGGCTTTAGATAAAACCTCCGAGGTATATCATAAAAAGGACAAACAAATAAAAAGTGCACCAAGTCCTGCGGAGACACATTGTCGCAGCCGCAGGACGGTAGCACTTGACCTCGGTGGTTACCCTTTGGAACAGCAAGCAATAGGTGGAAGAGGTCCAGACGGAACCTGGTTAACAGAAAGCGATCAAAGCCAGACATCGGCCAGGACAAATAAGGTTCCATGTTTGGTGTAGATTTCAGAGCAACTTATTTCCGGACACTACTTTTATTCAGTTCCACCTCCTCACGATGCAGATACCGTGAGAGGGAAAAGGTTTTCCTCACATACTCAACATCAGCTCTGCTGATAGAGTCTGGACTTACAAAGAGCTCCGGGCGCCCCAGTTCTGAGAAGCAATCTTTCAGATATTTTAACCACAGGATTTTAAGCATATTGTCCCAGGATAGTGCTTCTCTCAGAAGTTGCTGATTAAGTGGCAGATCTTTATTTAACCAGCATTTTAACCAGCAAGTTAATGGCCGTAGTGCTATGGTATCACTTAAAAAGGGAATGCCTAGTTCTTCATGCACTATAAAGCTGGCCATTCCCCTTGGGACCCCCAGCAGCTGTTTCAGAAAATTATTTTCTGCCACCACAAGATCGTTGACTGCCGTACGCCCCCATAACTCGCTTCCATAGCAACCTATCGCCACACTCTTAGTCTGATACATTTTTAACAATGCAGCAATTGGGCGTTTGCCCATTTTCCTAGCAAAGTTAAAAATGGCCGCATTTGCCCGGGTTATCTCCCCCCTTTTCCTCTGGACTGCAGGGCCCCATTTCAACTGGTTGTCAAACAAGACAAAGAAAAACCAAAGGTGATGATGGACGGAGCGTTGACAATACAAACACTCACCCCCAGTCAACTGATCTGGGTTTAATCCATCACCGTTCTTTAGCTCACTCCGCCACCCCAGTTCAGACATGGCTATATGCAAATCAGTCTGACCCTGTGCCTTCTGGGAACAGTCCAGCCCGAACTGCCAAGCCATGTCTTCCCTGGACCGGAATCAAGCTTCCCAGGACCGGTTTCTGGCATTACAGCCGTCTTCAGCCGGGCTTGCTTGACTCCAGTGGCAAAGTGAGCAAGGGACTCACGTCTGAGCATACCCTGCCAACTTAGGGCGAACAAAGAAAAACCAAAGGTGATGATGGACGGAGCGTTGACAATACAAACACTCACCCCCAGTCAACTGATCTGGGTTTAATCCATCACCGTTCTTTAGCTCACTCCGCCACCCCAGTTCAGACATGGCTATATGCAAATCAGTCTGACCCTGTGCCTTCTGGGAACAGTCCAGCCCGAACTGCCAAGCCATGTCTTCCCTGGACCGGAATCAAGCTTCCCAGGACCGGTTTCTGGCATTACAGCCGTCTTCAGCCGGGCTTGCTTGACTCCAGTGGCAAAGTGAGCAAGGGACTCACGTCTGAGCATACCCTGCCAACTTAGGGCGAACAAAGAAAAACCAAAGGTGATGATGGACGGAGCGTTGACAATACAAACACTCACCCCCAGTCAACTGATCTGGGTTTAATCCATCACCGTTCTTTAGCTCACTCCGCCACCCCAGTTCAGACATGGCTATATGCAAATCAGTCTGACCCTGTGCCTTCTGGGAACAGTCCAGCCCAAACTGCCAAGCCATGTCTTCCCTGGACCGGAATCAAGCTTCCCAGGACCGGTTTCTGGCATTACAGCCGTCTTCAGCCGGGCTTGCTTGACTCCAGTGGCAAAGTGAGCAAGGGACTCACGTCTGAGCATACCCTGCCAACTTAGGGCGAACAAAGAAAAACCAAAGATGATGATGGACGGAGCGTTGACAATACAAACACTCACCCCCAGTCAACTGATCTGGGTTTAATCCATCACCGTTCTTTAGCTCACTCCGCCACCCCAGTTCAGACATGGCTATATGCAAATCAGTCTGACCCTGTGCCTTCTGGGAACAGTCCAGCCCGAACTGCCAAGCCATGTCTTCCCTGGACCGGAATCAAGCTTCCCAGGACCGGTTTCTGGCATTACAGCCGTCTTCAGCCGGGCTTGCTTGACTCCAGTGGCAAAGTGAGCAAGGGACTCACGTCTGAGCATACCCTGCCAACTTAGGGCGAACAAAGAAAAACCAAAGGTGATGATGGACAGAGCGTTGACAATACAAACACTCACCCCCAGTCAACTGATCTGGGTTTAATCCATCACCGTTCTTTAGCTCACTCCGCCACCCCAGTTCAGACATGGCTATATGCAAATCAGTCTGACCCTGTGCCTTCTGGGAACAGTCCAGCCCGAACTGCCAAGCCATGTCTTCCCTGGACCGGAATCAAGCTTCCCAGGACCGGTTTCTGGCATTACAGCCGTGTTCAGCCGGGCTTGCTTGACTCCAGTGGCAAAGTGAGCAAGGGACTCACGTCTGAGCATACCCTGCCAACTTTGGGCGAACAAAGAAAAACCAAAGGTGATGATGGACGGAACTGGGGTGGCGGAGTGAGCTAAAGAACGGTGATGGATTAAACCCAGATCAGTTGACTGGGGGTGAGTGTTTGCATTGTCAACGCTCCGTCCATCATCACCTTTGGTTTTTCTTTGTTCGCCCTAAGTTGGCAGGGTATGCTCAGACGTGAGTCCCTTGCTCATTTTGCCACTGGAGTCAAGCAAGCCCGGCTGAAGACGGCTGTAATGCCAGAAACCGGTCCTGGGAAGCTTGATTCCGGTCCAGGGAAGACATGGCTTGGCAGTTCGGGCTGGACTGTTCCCATGAGGCACAGGGTCAGACTGATTTGCATATGGCCATGTCTGAACTGGGGTGGCGGAGTGAGCTAAAGAACGGTGATGGATTAAACCCAGATCAGTTGACTGGGGGTGAGTGTTTGCATTGTCAACGCTCCGTCCATCATCACCTTTGGTTTTTCTTTGTTCGCCCTAAGTTGGCAGGGTATGCTCAGACGTGAGTCCCTTGCTCATTTTGCCACTGGAGTCAAGCAAGCCCGGCTGAAGACGGCTGTAATGCCAGAAACCGGTCCTGGGAAGCTTGATTCCGGTCCAGGGAAGACATGGCTTGGCAGTTCGGGCTGGACTGTTCCCATGAGGCACAGGGTCAGACTGATTTGCATATGGCCATGTCTGAACTGGGGTGGCGGAGTGAGCTAAAGAACGGTGATGGATTAAACCCAGATCAGTTGACTGGGGGTGAGTGTTTGCATTGTCAACGCTCCGTCCATCATCACCTTTGGTTTTTCTTTGTTCGCCCTAAGTTGGCAGGGTATGCTCAGACGTGAGTCCCTTGCTCATTTTGCCACTGGAGTCAAGCAAGCCCGGCTGAAGACGGCTGTAATGCCAGAAACCGGTCCTGGGAAGCTTGATTCCGGTCCAGGGAAGACATGGCTTGGCAGTTCGGGCTGGACTGTTCCCATGAGGCACAGGGTCAGACTGATTTGCATATGGCCATGTCTGAACTGGGGTGGCGGAGTGAGCTAAAGAACGGTGATGGATTAAACCCAGATCAGTTGACTGGGGGTGAGTGTTTGCATTGTCAACGCTCCGTCCATCATCACCTTTGGTTTTTCTTTGTTCGCCCTAAGTTGGCAGGGTATGCTCAGACGTGAGTCCCTTGCTCATTTTGCCACTGGAGTCAAGCAAGCCCGGCTGAAGACGGCTGTAATGCCAGAAACCGGTCCTGGGAAGCTTGATTCCGGTCCAGGGAAGACATGGCTTGGCAGTTCGGGCTGGACTGTTCCCATGAGGCACAGGGTCAGACTGATTTGCATATGGCCATGTCTGAACTGGGGTGGCGGAGTGAGCTAAAGAACGGTGATGGATTAAACCCAGATCAGTTGACTGGGGGTGAGTGTTTGCATTGTCAACGCTCCGTCCATCATCACCTTTGGTTTTTCTTTGTCAAACAAGACACCCAGATATGAAAAGGTGTTTGTGGTAAGAATCTTCTCCCCATTAACATGAAATAAGAACATCTTCTTATAACCTTTCCCTACGTTCATTACAAAGGATTTTGTGTTGTTAATGGCGAGATCTCGCTGCACTCACTGGAGTGAGAATAGTAATGTTTCCCCCTACGCTATCCAACACTTTCCCTACTGTTGCACTCACCGGAGTGGGAATAGTAATTTTAACCCCTACGCTATCCATCACTTTCCCTACTGTTGCACTCACTGGAGTGGGAATAGTAATTTTAACCCCTACGCTATCCTACACTTTCCCTACGGTTGCACTCACTGGAGTGGGAATAGTAATTTTTACCCCTGCGGTATCCAAAACATTCCCTATTGTTGCACTCACAGGAATGGGAATGGTCATTTTTACCCCTACGGTATATCCAACACTTTCCCTACTGTTGGACTCACTGGAGTTGGAATAGTAATTTTATTTCCTCTGCTATTTAATATTTTTGGTATTATTTTAGCTAATACACTGAAAAATTAATTTAAAAAAAGATTTAAAATAATGTTAATTTGTTACATATATGTATTTAATTTTTATTTATATTGGTTTATGTGTATAGATGTATTTATAAAAAAACAATGTATAAGTTACTAAAATAAATGTTAAAACAAATTAATAAGTATATAATATATGTATATGTTTAATGTATTTTTAAATTATATGTATTACTTATAATTTGTAAGCATTTTAAAATATTTTTAACTATGTATAATTCAATTATATGTATTTACTTTATTTTACATTATTTTTTTAACTTAAAAAAAACGATATTTTTAACGATATTTTTAACAATATTTTTGACATCGATATTTTTTTGCTCGATATTTTTGTACTTACCATAATGTAGATAGGCTGTCGATATTCTTGACTTCGATATTTTTGCTGCGATATTTTTGTAGGTAGATATTGTGACCTACGATGTGATTCATCAAACACCACAAGGTATGATCATTTGTCTTGCAGGGATCAAGCCAACAGCCAGGGCTTTAAGTGGGCCGGCTCCTGCCCGTGCTGAGCACCAGCAGTTCTTAAAAGCAGGTGCTGTGGTGGGTTCCTATTGGGCTCTCCATTTTTCCCCTCACCCTCAGGGTGTGGAAGAAAAATCTTAGCTCTCTAGCAGTGCCACTGCTCAAAGTCGTTATTGTAACTTCAAAGAGACTCGTTTTAGTTATTTCACAGTCTCATCATTTCATAAACTGAAGCATTTTTTATATTATATACAATAAAGCCATAGTGGTTGCTTATTTATCATAAGCAACTAACAACCATTGACAAAGCAAATAGTACTGGCTTGTTGTATTTATAATGGTACTGTATCATATATCTGGATGCAATGACAGAAACAGCAAAATACCAGTCGGGTTGCACATTATGCTAAGAACAGATTTTTAGCTGGCCTGTTTTTCAGCCATGCCCTTAATTACATCGGCCATGGCCTTTTGGGAAGACCCCCCCCAATCTCCTCTGTTTTTTTCATCCCACTTAAAGCCCTGCCAACTGTCCTTACACCACGCCACACATTTCTCCCAACTCCCCATATAGGTGGACAGGAGAAGCACATATATACAGTGCTTGAGAAGCAAACAGACATGCACAGAGGTAGCGGGCGGAGGGGCTGGGGTAAACAGACAACAGAGGGTGGGCGGGAGGGCTGGGGCAGCACATTCTGAAGAATGGTGAAGAGCATGGAGGGAGGAAAAGTACAAGAGGGACACAGCTTAAAAACGCACACTTTCTCGTAGAATGCTTAAACAAAAAGAAATAGAGCCTGAAAAATTGAGCAGTGGAAGGACAAAATAATGCGTCCATGCTCCAGGGGAGTGACAAACACAAGAAGAGGAAGGAAAGCAGATGACTAAGACATAAGCAAATGAGTGCCAACAAAGGCAACCAATGGTAGGCAACAACAGCCTCTAAGCCTACGGTAAGGTAACAATAGGTCTTCCAAAAGAAAAAGGATATGCGGTCTCTTCCTTAGGTGAGACCTATAAAGGGCATTAGTGGCTGGCCAGAGTGAATTATGGGTTTATTCATTCTTCTCGGGGGTGTGGGGTGGTTGCCAATACTTTTTAGGTCTCGTTTAGGCAGCGCTTGCACTGTCTCTTCGAGACATGTTGTATTCAGGATATGGGCATAACGCTCTGCCCATCTTTTTAATGGCCCCTGTCCCGGCCTATTGTAAATGGTGGCTTTTCATTGGTCAATAGGCTGTGTAGTCCCTCCTTAGTACCGCCTTGTCTCTTCTTGTAACCGCCCATGAGAACACCCCTTTTACATGTGTTGCTACTCCCTAGGTTTTAATTACGGTCTCAGGCACTATTCTTGTTATTGGCTTTAGGCAGGACACACACACTTGGGCCTAAATTAGGCTGGCTGTGGTTACTTCACTCACTAGAACATATCACATTTATATGAGACCGTCTATAAATTTCCCTTCATCAGCTCCACAGAGTACAACCTAATTCGAAAATAATGTAATAATTCTTTTGTCACATTTCAAAGCTACTAATTGTATATGTGGACATAGCTATTTGAATGTACTTGTAGTACTGTCTTGCATGCAATGCATAATGGGTAGGGTGGATTTACCATATCTTCTGCAGGGTGCAGTACCATATGTGACCAAAAGAGGTCCCCTTTTGGCCACATATGGTACTGCACCCTGCAACATGGCTAGGTAAAAAACATTGTCATTTATAATGCCATTATCTCCAACTTTGTAGATATGCAGTGCTGGTGCCTTGCTCATTAGGGACCTCTAGGTGCAGCTTGTGGTAATGCACCTGGACATTCAGTGCTGGTGCCTTGCTCACTGGGGAGCTCTAGGAGCAGCTTGCAGTACTGCACCGAGACATGCAGTGCTGGTGCCTTGCTCCCTAGGGACCTCTAGGAGCAGCTTGCCGTACTGCACCTAGACATGCAGTGCTGGTGCCTTGCTCACGAGGGACCTCTAGGAGCAGCTTGCCGTACTGCACCTAGACATGCAGTGCTGGTGCCTTGCTCACGAGGGACCTCTAGGAGCAGTTTGTGGTACTGTACCTAGACATGCAGTGCTGGTGACTTGCTCACTAGTGACCTCTAGGAGCAGCTTGCGGTATTGTACCGAGACCTAAAATTCTGGTCCCTGGCTCACTATGCAAGCATTTACAATGCACTAGGGCTCGCATTACTGAAAGTATGAGCTATTGGCGTTGCATTATTATTTGCAACACCAATACTGCAAACTAACAGTAATGGTTGATTGATTGCATTGCAATTGCTTGTTTTTTGATTGTGTGGAAGTAGTATGCCTACACTGCTCAGTTTTGGTTACTGAATAGCAGGCTCACCCCATTGGTTTCTTCTGAGTGGGGGAAACTTCCCTTACTCTCTAATGGTTGCTAGAGAGTTTGATGGCATTCACTACTCTGTCTTCTCGGTTAGGGTTATTATAAAGGGACAGGAGGGGTTGGCGTCACTTCCTTCCACTGGTCTTTCAGGGGTGGGACAAGACAGAATGACCATCTCAACTCACTCCTGGATCGGAAGAGCGTGATGCATCCAGCACTGTTGGACTGACCTTTCTGTGACTCTGGCACTGCCAGATGGGCTAGCTTGAAGGGGACAGAGTGGAGGATGCTTCCAATATGGCTCCCATTATGGCTCTGCAAAATCTTGGCACCTCGTCAGGTCCCAACCCAGGGTGCACTGCCACTATTTGAATTCTCAAGTAAATAACAACAGTTCTTTTAAAGATTAATCCATTTTTTATTTCATTCTATTTTACTTCCATAGTTCATATTTCATCCAATTTTAGATAGTTCTACCACTGTCTATCCAGGCTTTCTTTCTACAGACATGGAGATTCACCATTCTTCAAAGCACGTCGTATTTGGTCAAACCTAATTCATTATGAGCACTAAATGCCCTTCTTCAGGGGTAACTACAATAAAACAGATAGAATATAAATAAGTAATACCCATCCCAGTGTTGTGTATATCAATTGTTTCACCCTACGCCACTTCATGAGTGAGAAGTGCCCTCAAAGTAAATGAAAAATACAGCCCACGCAACATAAACACAAAACAGATTATTAAACCATTGATTCACCTGTGTGCATTCTTCCTTCTTGATGTGTGCATATTAACTCCCCTTTAGCTCACCATACCGAAAAAGGCCAACACTGGGCCTTTCAAGCCTGCGTATCTGTCAGTGCCCGACCGACCGTCCAACATTCGCTCCCACTGGTCTCTCCTGGTTGTTAGTGAGGGACTCTTCCACTGCACTCAGTCTCTGAAAGGTCCTTTCACAGCTTCTTCCTATACACTAATGCATGGTAGAGCACGTCTGCAGATGGTTTGCTGGATTGATTTGTCCGAGAGTCTACACCTACAGGTTTAAATCTACTCTTGGCTGTAAATTTATGAACTTTATATCTTTATACATTTTAATTGTCTACTCTACAGTGAGAATATTTTTTCTTGGGAGTCCCCTACATTCACACCAACTTTGGGGGCCTTTCTGCCTCACTCTCACCCTAGAAATGGATTTACTCCTGTGCTTCACAGGAGGAACTCTCCAACTATCTCTAGGGAGGGATTGAGACAAGTATATTCCAAGGAATCTCCACTCTGCACTTGTGGGAGCAGATTTACTCCCATGTAATATTATACCATAATGTGATAGTATTACATGGAAGTAAATACATTTTGAATGAAATTGCTCATTTTGCGAATACAACCTTTTACCGTGCCCATTTGCAATTAAGTTTAAGTGGTTCCTGTGTGAGGTACCTTGCACTTTCTGCGACAATATCAGCTTTCATCTCCAACACTATCACCTACAGTTCAAGCGCTTACAATGGTTTCGTATATATATATATATATATATATATATTTTTTTTATATTTAAATCAAGGCACATATATGGATATATGGAGTGGTGAGTAAAAGAGTAAGTTTAATAAGAGTTGGAACCCAAAGTTTTCCTTAGAAGCCTGTAGCAAGTGCTGCAGAATGTCAAGGCCGCCTAGTTTTGATTCCACTTCATGCTTTTTTTCGCCCCCTCCCCTCCACTTCTTGTCTCTTGATATCACTCTTGCAGGTTTTCCATTCCTCCTTTTTTTACTTTGGTTTAACTGCCGGCATGACTTCTTCTTACCATGCTTTAAAATATATATAGAGATCTTCAGCCTTGCGCAGAGGAGGCTTTATTGTTTCTAACTTAACACTTTTTGGTGTATCGTTCAGCCTCCTCAAGAATGCTTGCATTGCAATCCAGGGGGATTATTTTACAACTTGATTCTCTTTTGATTTCTTTTTTTTTTAACTGTAGCAGAATTAGTTATAATGTTTTCATGAGGACTCAAAATACAAGCTAACTGATTTGCCACGGCTTGTTTTAAATACTGCAAGTCCTACCACCTTGGACCTAAATGGAATAATTATTCAGATTAAGGTAAGGTAATGTTTAAAACTCGCCCGTGGATAGCTGTGATTTTGAGAAGTCAGGATTAAACAAAATAACAAGTGTAAAGAATTTAAACACCACCAAAAAAACTGAATCAGAAAGAAACACTACACTAAATAAATCGGACACCAATGTATTAACAATAGCCTATATTTTTATGAATCTATTAACACTTAGGAGAAAGTGATTCGTTTTGCATGGTTAGCCCCACTTTACCTGGTTTTGATGTGGTTTCGATTGTAGTGCACAGGGTCCCTGCCAACCAGGACTCCTGTGCCTGTGTTTCTTCCCGGCAAAAACATATTTACAATTGGTACTTCTGCCTATTGTAAGTTCCGAATAGATGTACCCTGATTACCAAGAGCCTGGGAGCTGAAGAGGGGCCCCTGGCACCCCTTCGCTGGGACCATGCCACTACCCTTGCAGGTCCCTGTGAGGGAGAAAAATGATGTCGACATGGCCCCCTGCCTGGATGCGCAAGCCAGCACTGCCTGGAAGTATAGTTAAGTAACCTCTCTAGCAGGGTGCACTATACCACAGGTGAGGGCATATCTACAGGAGCAGTTATGCGCCTACAATATTAGGGTCAATTCCTTAATATTGTAAGTGCCAGTGAAGCCATAGAGAGAACATGGGCTGTAACTCGAAAACTCTAATTCCACAGCACCATGATGGCTTCACTGAACAAAGGAGGGTTTGGTACCAAACTGCTTCTCTCAAATCCACACTGATGCCAGTGTGAGATGTATTGTACCATGTACTCAGAGGTGCCCCCTGAAAACCTACCAACCCTGGTGTGGACTCTGACCGGCTGTAGGCAGCCAGCCACCACCAGACAAGTTTCTGGGCCCCTGGGTAGAGAGCCCCTGATCTCTGCCCAGAATGTGCATTATTTCTGGTGCCAGAGGTTTCACACTTCCTCCCCCAGGATGGGCCAGTGTTCGAAACGGCCGTTTAGTAACGTAACCCCCAGCCTATGGTTTACACCCCTACTTTGGGTGGGAAAACATAGGGGAATAGGAGGTGTGTCTACCGCTGCCAACTCCACCCCTAAGGTGGGGAAGGTGAAGCACATCTTTCAGCAGGATGTGCTGTTTGTGGTTGATTGGTGGAATTTCTAGTTGAAGTGCTGGACAGTGTAGCCTGTGGATATAGGCTGCATTATCTGTCTTTCAATTCTCTCTTAAGTGTTTGTGCAGTTCTGCATGTTTTGACAATTTAAGAGATTATTTTTGATTGCTCCGGGGTCCACGCACATGGGCGGGACTATTCACTAGATTATGACTATACACAGAGATCCCCTACTACAGAACTCAGACATCAAAAGGTACCCCAGCACCTTGGTGAGCTGAACAGATGGTGCCCCCACAACCCTCTAGATCTCTACATACCTCTGCTGTTGTTTGTCTCCTTCATGCAACCTCTGTTGCAATGCCTGCAGCCTGTTGCCAAAAGAAAAAACTCCATTGAAAAGCATTGGGCACCCACGCTGATTTTGCACCCTGCAACTGACCTCCCTTGTGCAGCTGGTGGTGTATGTTTGGTGCTGCTTTGTGACCCCCGTGCTTATGCTATTCCCCCAAAGCTTGGCCCCTGCAACCGATCTAATTACCTGTAAGCAGTGTGGCTCCAGGCTCCCCCAGTTTCCATTGAAACCATTGGGTCGAACTCTGATTTTGACCCCATTTATACCTGGCCACCCCTGTGACATTGGTGGTGCAGTTTTGGTACTCACCTGACCCTTGTCGCTTGCTGACTTTTAGTGCCAAAGACTGGAATTGTAAGTGCAATACTTACCTGTTTAACCACAATATTTTTTCCCTATAGGATAACATTGAACTGTTCTGAAAAGTTTCTACGTGTTGAGTTTTCAAAGTAAAATTTCTTTTTATTTAAAAACATACTTATCTTAGTGCGAAGATCTTGGCCTTAAAATAAAATAAAGGAAAACCAAAGGGGATGATGGACGGAGCGCTGAACAATGCAAGCACTCACCGCCAGTCAACTGATCTGGGTTTAATCCATCATCATTCTTTAGCTCACTCCGCCACACCAGTTTAGACAAGGCCATATGCAAATCAGTCAGACACTGTCCAGCCCGAACTGCCAAGCCACGTCTTCCCTGGACCGGAAACAAGCATCCTGGGACCGGTTTCTGGTTAATCAGCAGTCATCAGTCAGGGAAGACATGGCTTGGCAGTTCGGGCTAGACTGTTCCCATGAGGCAAAGGGCCAGACTGATTTGCATATGGCCATGTCTGAACAGGGGTGGCGGAGTGAGCTAAAGAATGATGATATAAATACTTAAAGGAACAATAAGGCACAACTTTTCACTCCACTGTGAACAAGCATTGGCAAGTTCAACTAATTTGACACTTAGAAACTCTTCCAAGAAAACTGGCATCAAAGTTGAATGCGGTCACTTCCAGGTACTCTAAATGACCAACTCTGGCATGGGGCAGGCCAGGAGGACCAACTAAGTCGAAGAAGACAGTTACCTCAAAATAATTGCAGTCACTATTCCAGATCCAGGGTCAATGGTAACTTGCCATGGAATCAAAAGGAGTAGTCCTGATGCAAGGAATGCAGAAGGCTGAAGGTGCTCAAGGATGCTGCAGTCGGTAGTCCTGTTGGAAGGTGTATTCCTGGGGTCACCACTTGGTCCACAAACACAGTGGGGCAAACTTTGGGCACCGAGGTCGACTTCCCTCAAAATCCAGATGAAGTCCAGCCCTGAACTACTTGCCACTGGTCTCCAGCTATGATGGTTATGGCGCTTCCCTGTTTTAGGCAATAGAAATATGTGTTTTTAAATTTTTTGGATTGTAATTATGTGGTATGAAATGTTGTAGGGTTAAATTATTTATAGTTGAATTGTGTGGCATGGAATTATGAAATGTTCAAATGTGCTGTGTGTGGTAGAATTCGGTAGCGTAGATTTGGACAAGCTGTGCATGCTAAGGCTTTTATGTCATGGAGTATAAAGTTGACGGTTGTCTATTTTTCTTGATAAAAATAATATGGGCTTGTTCTTTACTTTTCTGTACATTTCTGAACAATTTGTGAAGCTAAATTGTATTGTTGCATTGTGTGCGCATGAAGGGAAGAATGAGTGTCTGGCAGACATGCAAAAAATCATCCTACGTCTCAGTATTAACATCCACACTTCTAAACAGTAATTCCAAACCTAAAATGAGTTACCCGTTTGGTTTGACAACGATAGTTAGTTAAACAAGTAAGTGCTTTGCCAGCCTGTATAAGTAGCAAAAGTTTTAAAGGGACTTGTTTTCATGCAAGGTATTGCTTTTCCCAGTTCATGGAAGGGATAAAAAACATCCCCAGATAATAATAGGGTTGATAGGATGGTGCAATAGCAGAATATTGATACGTGTGGATCGGATGAGGACTGCCGGCAGCAAGTGCTTGATATGCTATTTGCATACGAAAATACTATATATTTTTTTCGTTATCCTCTATTAGTTATTAGTAAGGAAGGGGGACGAGAAGCGTTCACCGACAGCATTCGTTAGTCTTAGGGAGACGAAGAATTTTGACGTAGATGCTGCCCAGAAGGCATAGGTATATGTATCAGGGGCTGCCAATGAAAGGAAGTGGAAATGCGCTTTAGACGTTGCCAGTATTGATGGCTATTGTACTGTAGCAGACTTCGCTGGGCTGACAGTGGGTGGAGAAATGCTACATTGTCACTGTGGGTTTAATTACATGAATTACGCATTCTCTCTGGGGTTTGTCCTTGGGGTACTTGCTGACTGGTGCTACATAGGGGATCAGGGTTGCCTTTGACAGGAAGTATGGTTTACTGTGGTGCATAGTGTAAATTAATGTTGGCGTGAGGAAACAACAATCGGCTTTGATGCTGTTGAGGCTAGCACGAAGAACTGTTTTGGAGTGGTCAGTTGAAGAGATTGCTTAACATGTTTTAATCTACTACAGTGGCACTGGGGAGGGCAGCAGTTGAAAGGCTCTGTCTTTACTGGTAGGCAGTGGTTAGACGGGGACCGACCATCAGTCTTTCTGTCGGTGGTGGACAGGGGAGCAGTGGCTACGGTCACGGGTTCGCAGTGACATCCGAGGGGTGGTTTTAAAGGCGGGCGGAAAAGCATAACTGCGGGTTCTGTAGGGGTGAGAGTAGAGTGTAATGGATGCATTAGTAGCAGACACGAAGGCAGTGGTCTGTGTTTGGAGGTGGTTAACTGAGCGGGTATCGCTTGAAGGTGGGTCATCAAGTAGGAGGATGTGTTTGGTGGGCCGGCTGGAGGCAGTGTTATGTACCTTTGATGGAGGGTGTAGCAGCAGTATTTACTGAAGTAAGTAACTCACCCGATGAGAGGGCGGATGTGACCAATGGAGGCACCAGAATTCTTTTTTTTGTGGCTGGGGTGAGCCCCTGCAGTATGGCGGGTCGCTGGCCTTAGAGCTGTTGACTGGCGCGGAGAATGGGGGGCCTACATGTACTTTGCAGGGGGCCCCCCTCAAGTTTTGTTTCGCCACCACTGCTCCCCGGAGACCATCTTGAGGATAGACCTTTGTGTGCAACTGTAAACAGGCACTGGAAAACCTTGGGCCACAAACTGGTAACTTACTAAAACTTTACTTTGTGCTCTTGTGACATTAAATTATTCTTAACTATTAAATCGGATGTAAGGCTCTGCTTATTGTGATATGTTGAAGTACCAAACTTACTAGTACCACTCAGAAGTTAGCAGCACTGAGATGTCAGCCTGTAACTCAGCACTCACCATGGTGCAGCTAGCCTTCAACAGTAAAAACTACAATGTTGGTTTTTACTGTTTGAACCCTAAAAACATGAGCCTGCAGGCCCAACCTTTCACGAAATGCTGCTTACCTCACAAATATCAAAAAGGAAGGCCTGGGCTTTGCCACTGCTTAAAGAGACTAAGTCGAGTTAGCAGTTTAAAAACTGCTCAGACAGCCAGCAGCGGCAGGCTGGGAGGGATACTTTTGCCTTTTCACAGTTGTGGCGGCCCAACTAGTGCTGCCGTCCACGAGAGACTTTAACTTACAGGCCCTAAGTAGCCCGAAGACCATTCACTAGGGAAATACAAGTAAATTAGGGTATGCCAATTGGAGATAAGCCAATTAAACATGTACCTGTTTTAAGGGTCAGCGCATGCATATCTATATATATCTATATCTACCTATATCCCTCTCTCGCTCTCTCTCTCTCTCGGGCTCATGGTATTTCAGTCATTACATCGTGCCTAGTAGTCAAAGTAGCAAAATGCCAGTTTCCTCAGATGCCCATGAAAAGTGTGAGCGTGCCTTCTTGATGCCCGTTTCCTCAGATGCCCATGAAAAGTGCGAGCGTGCCTTCTTGATGCCCGTTTCCTCAGATGCCCATGAAAAGTGTGAGCGTGCCTTCTTGATGCCCGTTTCCTCAGATGCCCATGAAAAGTGTGAGCGTGCCTTCTTGATGCCCGTTTCCTCAGATGCCCATGAAAAGTGTGAGCGTGCCTTCTTGATGCCCGTTTCCTCAGATGCCCATGAAAAGTGTGAGCGTGCCTTCTTGCAACCTACTAAAGCTATGGCAGATGCCAGCTTGGCTCAGCGTGTTCTTCATAAACTGAACTCTACAGTAGACACATGACTGTACATCTACTAATGGAGTACACAAACAGCAAACCACGTTATTTATCAAGAGAGTCACAAATCTAAACTCTACAGTGAAATGAACATTGCTTTGTTATTCCACTGTCTGCGGACTCTTAAGTGAAATCTTTTTATTTTTTTAAAGCTCAGATATTTTAGAGCTTTTTTTAAAAAAAATTACAATTTACAGGCTTCTTTGCCGTGTATACAGAAGGGGTGTTAACTTTAGGGGGTGTAGAGAATGTGGCCTCCACATATTATAATTAAATAGAACATTCATTGGTGCAAGGGAGAAAGCAAAATATCCGCCTTAGCCTGAAAGCAAGTGCAGTTTATGGTAAAAGGTCAGATAGAAATAAACTGTTCACACCTCTGCCTTGTACACAGAAGCAAAACTCGGCTGAAGGGAAGCCACAAGGGAACAGAAGACAGTACTGCACAAAAACACATCAGCAACACCTTCAAGTGTGAAACTGACCAGTACGAGACAGAAGCCAGAGCGGGAAATGGCGTCTGTGGCCCTAATGGACTCGGATGCCCCCGCCTCTGAATTGGGGATGTTTTGATGAGGGTCGCTAGCAAGCTGCTCTGTCGCTGTAACCTGGGAGCAGTGGCTGCACGGGGCACTTGCCTTTCTTGGCGGCTGCGTCTCTTGCCTTCACTTTTCTTAGCACCTCGGCTTGCACTTCTGTCACCAGATGCAAATTCGACATTTCCTTCTTCAGCTCCCAGAGAGCTTGCCTCATGTCGCTGAAAGACGAAAGGGATACAAAAATAAATGCAGAGTTAGAGTTACTTTTCCTTCGATCTACATCTTCCTTTAACGAACCACTGCATTAGAAGCCTGGCTGGAATTAATATGTTTAAAAAACACCAACAAAGAGGTATTACTGTGCACCTTATTTCTATAGGGAAAGGATGCCTTTTACACAGGTATAGTGTGTATATTTTTGTGTTGAAATGAGCCCGCGGAAAGTTTAACTGGACCTCCTTTTGTGGACACTTGCTATTTATTGTCCCGAAAAGTCACATTTTTAACACACCTGGAAATAACTGGAAATTATCAGATACAATGAAGCAAGGTGGATTGGAAAGAATCAAAGAGCACATTTCCCCCCACACTGCAAACATTCCAGAAGAAAGATTTGCAAAATAATGACAAGATACTTATCTAAGAACCAATGTAATCTAAAATAGCAAATGTTGAATTGGTAGTTTATGCCATTGTGCGTGGGATCATTGTTATGTTATGTTAATGAGATTTATTGAGCGTGCAAATAGGCGCTAGGAACACAGTAAGCCCAGCAAAGCGTCTAGTTCTGAAATAGCCATGTTTTTAGCGGAAGTACGTTGTTACAACGCATGCTTTTACTACGCATGCCCTTACAACGCAGGTTTTCAACGCAAGTCGTTACAACGACTTGCGTTGGGGGGGCTGGATAGTGAATAGTTTAATTTACTATTCCAACTCCAGTCCCCGTGGATAGTAGGGAAGGTGTTGGATAGTAAATTAAACTATTACCTATCCTAGAGCGCCCCCCAGCGCAATTCGTTGTAATGACTTGCGTTGAAAAACCTGCGTTGTAAAGGCACTGCGTGGTAAAAGTTGCGTCGTAAAGGATGTTTCCCGTTTTTAGCACTTTCCATTCAAACGTTAGGTGCAGTAAGCCACGCCTCCAGGCCGCATAGGCCTAGTGATGCCATTGGGCAGCTTCAAATAGCAGCACTGACCAATGAAATAAAGATGGACAGACACTTAGACTGCAGTGGTATCAACATGACCAACTCACTGGGATTCTGGAGTCTACATGAGATCAGGGCGACCAACCGGAACCGCTCATCTACGAAGCTGCTTTTAATGCTATAGAATAGCAGCCCTGCGCCTACTAGTACTCTACACAATCCATCCCTAGGGTCTGTAATTCTACTGGGCCACAAACAAGCAAGTTAATTCATTCTTTTATACTGAAACTGAAAGGCAGCAAGATCCACTAGAAGACAGAAGAAAACAAGTTACTTACCTGTAACTACAGTTATCCAGTATTGGTATCTTTCATAGATTCACATGCCTGAATCATTCCCCGTCGTCGAGGCGGGAGTCCCACGGTAAATTATATATATATAGCAGTGCCTAAAAACCATTAGTAGTAGGCTAGAAAAGGATATAGGCCCAACTAGGCCCAAAACTTAGCAGCCTATCTACATCATTATGTAAAAAGAACTGAAAAAAGTAGCCTCAGCCAATCAGCTGTCCTCACCCTCTAGAACCTTCCCAGCTCAGGCAGTTCTCCTCAGATTTTCCCAGCACAAGTGAGAAGTAGTATCCATAATAAGAACTGCCCAGTCGGGGAGGCGGGTGGGTGCATGTGAATCTATGAAAGATACCAATACTGGATAACTGTAGTTACAGGTAAGTAACTTGTTTTCTTATCCAGTATTGGGGTATCTTTCATAGATTCACATGCCTGAATCAGAATAGCAAGCAGTAATAACCATAACTGTCGGTAGAGGAAGGTGGGAGACAATCCAAACCATATATCCCCACACAACCTGGAAGGTACTAGAGCAAGAACATATTTCAGTACATATGCATAATCATGACAATACCTTCATATACCATATATATAGAACATTAAAACAGTATGTTAGCACAAATGTGACAATAGAAAACAAGAAAAAACCATAAAAGGCTGACCTCAGTGAAGAAGATGCTGCAACACTGCTTCTCCCACTGACGTATCTTCATGTAACACCGGCTGCAGGCAATAGTGCTTGGTAAAAGTATGGACACTTTTCCATGTAGCAGCACGGCAGATGTTTTCCAGGGTCACCCCTGCAAATAAGGCTGTAGACGCTGACATCATCCTGGTTGAATGCGCCTTAACCGTTCTTGTCAGTGGCTTGTTCGCTTTCTCATGACAGAAGACAATGACAGAGGAAAGCCATCTGGCAATAGTTGCTTTCGTCACAGTCTGACCACGTGTAGCTTGGCCATAAGCTACAAACAGTTGGGTAGATTTGCGCAAATCTTTTGTCTTTTGTAAATAGAATTTGAGACATCTTTGGACATCCAAGGAATGCAGCATCCTTTCAGCTGGAGTCTTGGGGTCTGGAAAGAAAGATTTTAGTTTCACCGGTTGATTGATGTGAAACTGGGTCGGAACCTTGGGAATAAACTTAGGATGAGTTCTAAGTGTCACACAATCTTTTGAGAAATGTAGGAAAGGTTCCGATATAGTGAACGCTTGTATCTCACTTACTCTCCGGGCTGAAGTGAGGGCCAACAAAATAGCCACTTTCCAAGTCAAGAATTTAAGTTCTGATTTATGAATTGGTTCAAAAGGCCTTTTCAGCAATTGAGATAACACAATATTGAGATCCCACTCAGGAGGAGGAGGCCGCACTGGAGGGAAAACTCGAAATAATCCTTTAAGGAACTGTTTAATTAAAGAGGAAGAGCACAAAGATGGCTTGTTGTAACTCTTTCTGAATCTGGATATGGCAGCAAGGTGAACTTTGATAGAAGAAAAAGCGAGACCTGATCTGGCTAGAGACAGCAGATAAGGCAGAATCTGCTCTGGAGGAGCTTGTAGTGGATGGACATCACGCTCTCCGCACCATAAACAGAATCTCTTCCATTTGAAGCGATAGGTTCTGATTGTAGACTGTGCACGAGCCTGAGATAGAACAGCTCTACAGTCTGGAGAAATCTCCAGGTCCTTAAACTCTAGGAAGTCAGGAGCCAGGCGTGCAAGTGCAGCGACTGAGGATCTGGATGAAGTATTTGTCCTTCCTCCCTTGTCAGCATTGAAAGTGTCGGCTTGAGGCGCAGTGGAGGTTGATGGGAGAGTATCAGAAGCTCCTGGAACCAATACTGTCTTGGCCAGCGAGGAGCAATTAGGATTAGAGAGCAACGTTCCCTCTTCATTTTCTGTAGAACCTTTGGGATGAGAGGAATTGGAGGGAAGGCATACGCAAAGATTCCTGTCCACCTCATCAACAGGGCATTTCCTCTCGATCCTTGCTGTTGGAACCTGCTGGCAAAGTATATGCATTTGCTGTTCTGTTGCGTGGCAAACAGGTCCAGCGTTGGTGTGCCCCAGAGCTGGAAAATTGTTTCCACTTGGCTTTGTTCGAGTTCCCACTCGTGACATCCTGTGAACGATCTGCTGAGATCGTCGGCCAGAGAATTCTGAATTCCCTGAACATGTTCCGCTCTGAGGGAAATTTTGTGATGGAGTAACCATTCCCACATTTCTTGCGCTTGAAGAGACAGGGCTAGAGATTTCGTGCCCCCTTGCTTGTTTATGTAAAACATGCTGGTGGTGTTGTCCGTGCGCACCAGCACTGCAGAGCCCGCAATTCTTGGCAGGAAGGCTCGCAAGGAAAGAAAAATGGCCCTCAACTCGAGGCAGTTGATGTGTTTGTGCTTGTACTGATGGGACCACCGTCCCTGCACTTGAAGGTCTTGAAGATGGCCTCCCCAACCCTCCATGGAGGCATCTGTCATCAGAATAAATTCCGGTAGGGTCTGAAGAAAAGTGAGCCCCGGAGACAAATTTTTCTTTGCCGCCCACCATAGAAGAGCTTGTTTCATCTTGGGCGTGACCTTGATACGGTCCTCGAAAGATCCGTCTATCTGCCGCCACTGTCGATGCAATTCCTCTTGTAGAGGCCTCATTCTGAGTCGAGCCAGTGGGACTAGATGGAGTGCAGAGGAACACATCCCTAGCAGGGAAACAAACTGTCGGACCGAAAGAGACTTTTTTGACCGTATTTGACTTGCCAGCTTTGTGATTTTGTCCTGACGAATTTGGGTCAAGAAGGCCTTGCACTGAGAAGTGTCTAGTACTGCTCCTAGGAACGTCAGAATTCGTTTGGGTTGCAGTTGTGATTTTTTGACGTTGAGGGTCAGGCCCAGGTTCGAGAACATTGACAGAGCACTTGTGACCGATTGCTTTGTTGAAGTTTTTGTCGGACTCTTTATTAACCAATCGTCGAGGTACGGGAATACTTGGATTCCCTGTGACCTCAACGCAGCTGCAACCGGAACTAGAGTCTTGGTAAAGATTCTCGGTGCAGATTTCAGGCCGAAAGGGAGGACCTTGAATTGAAAATGGACACCAGCCACTGTGAATCTCAGATACTTGCGGTGGTTTGGATGAATGGGAATGTGGAAGTAAGCGTCTTCCATATCCAAGGAAGCCATGAAATCGCCTTCCATGAGGCAATTGAGGACATCTGCGAGCGTCACCATGCGGAAACTCTGCTTTTTCAGATATTTGTTTAAGTTTCGTAGATCCAAAATTGGACGCCACTCTCCTGAAACCTTTTCCACAAGGAAAAAACGAGAGTAAAACCCCTGATTTTTCTGGGATGTTGGAACTTTTTCTATCGCATTTTTGTGTAGCATCTTCATGGCTTCCATGTATAACAAATGAAGACGAGGAGGGGAGGGACCCCTGGGCGGAGACGTTGGAGGTTTCTGCAAGAACTCCAGAGTGTGTCCGTGTTTGACTATGTCCAGAACCCACTGATCTGAAGTTATCTTCCGCCACTGTTGATAAAAGGCGGAGATCTTGGCGCCCACGGGGAGGGAAGGAAGAGAGGATGGTGTCCGGCAAAACTCACTGGCGTTTATTTGAATCGCGTCCCTGGTAGTTAGAACGTCGTTTCCCTCCTTGACGAGAGAAACCCGCTGACGATGACTGTCGATAGGACTGTTGGTAGTACGGCTTATTTTGAGGCTGATACTGGCGGTTTTGCTGATTTTGATAATGTCCTCTGGAAGGAAAACCACGGCCTCTTGCTCCTCTGAAAAAACCTCGCTTATACTGTAGTGCACCAAGCGATTTGGCCGTATCAGTATCCGTCTTGATCGCAAGCAATGCGTCATCTATGTGTTTGCCAAACAATAACTCGCCATCATAGGCCATGTCAAGTATTTTGGTCTGGACTTCAGGTCTGAAAGAAGTCGCCTTGAGCCATCCGTGCCGTCTAAGAACTGCCGCTCCGGCCAATTGTCTAAAGGCTGTATTAGAGACATCGAGGGCGCAGTCGATAATCTCAGAAGCTGCCCGCTCGCCTTCCATGACAACCTTCCTGACCTCTTCAACACGGTCTTCGGGAACCAGGTTGATGAATTCCGACAGATCTGACCACATTTGTCTGTCATAACGTGCTAAAATTGCCAAAGAATTAGCAATCTTAACAGTAGCAGCGGCATTAATTGAGAACTTCTTCCCAATCGCATCCAACCTCCTGCCCTCTTTGTCTGGAGGTGTTGAAATTGGTGCTGCCGGATTCTTGGATCGTTGTTGAGCCGCTTGTAAAATCACTGAGTCAGGTCGTGGATGACCGATCAAACATGAAGGAGTATCCGGTGGTGCTCGGTACTTCTTGTCGACTCTTGGAAGAACCGCCGGGATGGACGCTGGCGTCTTCATTATATTAATCCCTTCTTTCCAAATGTATTCAATGATAGGGATAGATCTAGATACCCTTCTATACCCTTCTTTGAAATCATGAAGAAAACAGTCAGTCTGCTCAACCGAAACTGTAATTGCAAATCGAGCAGCTGCCCGATGCATGATGTTATGAAAACCTCCTATGTCTTCTGGCGGAGAATCTGAAGGTCGTGGCAAATTAGGAGAAGGCATAGGAATGATGTAATCATTCCATGGTTCCGTAGGCGTAGAATCCGGAAGCTCACCATCCTCACTTTCATCCTCATCTGGAGAGGAGACGTCAACATCATGACCACCAGCCCCGGGGTCAACATCCTGCCTTGGCGAGTGCGAAGGATGTGGCGGGTAATTTGTCGGCAAGACTACTGGCACAGGATTTGGAGCAGGCAGAGTTGGTGGAAACCTCTGACGATAATCAGCCAGCATGGCCTGCAAATCATGAATGAGAGAAGACGGAAGATGAGTCGTGTCTTCTGCGTGTTGTTGCTCCTGATGATAAGGAGTAGCTAAATTTTCCTGATAGTAATGAACGTCATCATCATCTTCATCCTCTTGATATTTGATGTGTAACTGAGAAGGATGATGGGCAACTCCAAAAGGCTCGTCATCATCCCCTTCATCATCAGAATCTGCCTCCACGTAGTTTTCCAGAATATGCGAAGGCAAGAGGGGAGACAAATGAGAGTAACTCTGTCTCTGAAATGATTTCATCTGGAAATGGGTATACTGTACCCTTACCGGAGATGTGGGCAACAAATGCGTAGACGGCGCATTCAAAGATGCTAGCGCTGCTGTCGACGGTAGAAGTGAAACAGAAGTGTGAGTTGCTGGCATTGTCGTCGACGGTATCGTCATCGGAGTTGGAATCGTCGACGAGGACTGTGTTGAAGGCGTCCTAGTAGACGGATCCGTCGACGGACTCTTCGTCGTCGATGGAGCTGAAACCTTCGTCGACGGGCTCGTCGTCGACGGACTCGTCGTCGACGGGGTCTTCGTCGACGGACTTGTCGTCGACGGGGTCTTCGTCGACGGACCTGTCGTCGACGGGGCCTTCGTCGACGAGGCCTTCGTCGACGAGGCCTTCGTAGACGGGATCTTCGTCGACGGGATCTTCGTCGACGGGGTCTTCGTCGACGGGATGGTGGAAACCTTCGTCGACGGGGTAGCCGTCGACGGAAGCGTCGACGGAAGCGATGACGAATGCTTCGTAGATGGTGATTTGGTCGTCGACGGAAGGCTCGTCGACGACGAGCTTTTCTTCAATGATTTTTTCTCTGAAGAAGAAACCATGACGGACATCACAGGAGAAGTAATTGCTGAGGTGGTAACAGTACTTGAAGACGTAGAGGACGTAGAATAGGTGGTGACAGTGAGAGAGGACACCAAAGAGACAGCTTTAGTGCGGACTGTACTCACAGTAGAAGCTGTTGACGCAGCACTCTTCGTGGACTCAGAGGGTTTATGAGAGAGTTTAGGTTTTTTCAGTCTCTCAGGAGAACACCTCTCTTTGGAACTGGCTCTCTTACTTGAGGTAGAGGCTCTGTCCTCATCATCTGTGGCAGACGACTTCAGCCACAAAAGAACTCTTGCCTCTCTATCCCTGATGGTCTTAGGAGGGAAGGTTCGACATATCCTGCAATCCTTCACAACATGTGAAGGATGCAAACAATAAATACAATCAGAGTGCTGGTCGTCCACATGTACCCTCTTCTTGAAGCAGGAACCACAAGCCTTGAATAGAGCCTTCTTTTCAGACATCTTGAGAGAATTTTGAAGAAATTTTGAAGAAAACTGAGTAGGCACTCAGGGAGACTCCCTTACACACGAAGTGCGGTGAAAATCTGAGGAGAACTGCCTGAGCTGGGAAGGTTCTAGAGGGTGAGGACAGCTGATTGGCTGAGGCTACTTTTTTCAGTTCTTTTTACATAATGATGTAGATAGGCTGCTAAGTTTTGGGCCTAGTTGGGCCTATATCCTTTTCTAGCCTACTACTAATGGTTTTTAGGCACTGCTATATATATATAATTTACCGTGGGACTCCCGCCTCGACGACGGGGAATGATTCAGGCATGTGAATCTATGAAAGATACCCCAATACTGGATAAACAATAATTCCGAGGGCACATCCAGTTCCTTCTAGTCTAGCTGCAAGAAGGCAGGGCCACGAGCTGCTTCACATATAGATAGATACATACATACAACCCGGCCGCCATGCGAGTCACAAACACACATACCTACCTAACCAGCTAGCTAAAAACGGACACACACAGCATTCAGGCAAACCAGGCCTGGAACTTGGGTTTCAGGGTTATGGGTACACCAGCAACTCCTTTATAAAATCCATCCTCCCAGAATGGCCCTGTGGGGGGATGTATGTCGTTACAACGCATGCTTTTTCCATGCATGCCTTTACAACGCAGGTTTTACAACGCAAGTTGTTACAACGACTTGCGTTGGGGGGCGCTGGATAGTGAATAGTTCAATTTATTCCAACTGCAGTCCCCGTGGGTAGTAGGGAAGGTGTTGGATAGTAAATTAAACTATTACCTATCCTAGAGCGCCCCCAGCGCAATTCGTTGTAACGAATTGCGTTGTAAAAGTTGCGTGGTAAAGGTAGTGTGTGGTAAAAGTTGCGTTGTAAACGCTGTTTACCCCCTGTGGGCAGCCCTGGTATTCATTCACCCGCTGGTTATTGCCAGGGTCACATTACACACACTTGTAAATTGAACACTTGAAGAATGCATTCTTTTGCGACGCCCTCTTCACATTCAGGGAAGGGGTCCATGGATGGAATGACGCGCTACAGCTGGAGAGGATGGACTCGAGTGACAGGAGCACGTGATTGGTGCTTCCAGCTGCTTCAGATCATCAGGGGAGGGACACAGGGAGAGAGAAAAGGACAGGTCGCATCTTCCTAAACCACAGATTAGACACGTGGGCGGGAGGGGCGAGGACAGAGGGCGCTCTGATACAGCGCCACGAATAGAATCTAAACCGGTTCAAAGTTAGTCCCCTTCCGCACTGAAGCCCAAAACCAGGGAAAATACTTGGCGACAAAGTGGTCACCTCGGTTATAAAGTGATGGGCGAAGAGAAGCCCGCACTCCCAACTCCCCCCCCCCCCCCCCCCCTTGGAGTGATGGACGTGGCCAGCATCAGCCGTGACTGTCAATACAGCAGGCTGGTCCGCTGCACTGCAAAAGGCATTCTTTGGACAAACATTACTAGCTCCCAGGACAGAAAACAAAACAGGTAAAAAAGCGTAACGCTATAGGCTGAGGTCAGGCGAGCCCCACATCACTACAAGCAAGTAGGACTGAATAAGCCCACTGTATCGTCTCAGGGACAGCTATTTAACCACGAAACCTGCATTATTCACCATTAAGATGCATACATTTTAGGGCAATTTGATTTTTATGAGAATCGTACATCATTTCTCATTTTCCATCCTCGAAAAAATAAAATCCGACTATTTGACAGGTTTCACAACTCACCGCTTTAAGAAGCATTCGAGTATGAATCCGACTGTTTTTAAGCCCATAATAACGGTATTTGCAACTAGACTGGGAGTGCACGCAATATTAGCTGCAGAAACATTTCTAAGTGTACGCTGCCACCTTGTGGAAATCATGAACATTACAGCCAGAAACCTCATTAAGGCAGGCAAAGTGTGATATTGGTGCAGTCTTTCAAAGGCAAACTAAACGTATTTACCATAAATCCCAGGTGACACCCCATATTCCACTATGGCCCCTACAGCGCTAAAATATCTGAGGTTATTGGAACTTCTAAATGTCTAACGAACTCGGCCCAGTGGTTGGAACTGGGCCTTGCCAAACTTTAGCAGCCACTGGGACAAAGCACAAACCACTTTCAGAACTGAAAGTAAGTAAAAGGTAGCTATGGCATATGCCGCCTCCGTAAAAGTAAAATTAAATCCGGTTTCAACGCGCCTTAAACACAAACACTGCAAACAAATCCTAAGTGAAAAACAAAACACACGCCAGCTGGAAAGGTGGAATAAAGGTCTTTCTTTAGATTAAACCACGTGTGAAACCACAGCAAAACATTGCCTAAATATACAACAGTGTGAAATCGCGGGTCCCAAGAGTGAGAATGAATGCATCCATTGCAGATATCCGTGTGCACTCCAAGTCGCAGGCTACAATCCGCACAGAGGCATTCATTTTATCGACTTCCTAAGGCTGAATGTCTGAGTAGCTCGAGCAGATTATACCAACCCTCGCACTTTAGATTCTACTTATTTGAAAGAGGATCGCACCCCCTTTTTGCTTCCTTCAGGTTTTCAGTCAAAACTGTAATTTCTCTTAAATGGAATAGTTTGGCAACTGGAGAATGTAATACTTAATTCCTGGAAACCTAATAGGCAGATGTTTTCCACTTGACTCCCATTTGCTCCTGGCCTCTGAGCTGGCAACCTAAAGCCTGCTGGAACTTGCTTTCTTGGTTTATTGGTTTATTTGTTTGCACTAAGCAAACGAACAAATATACCAAATAAAAAAAACGAATTGAGGACTGAAAACGTGGTATCCTGACAAAATGCCCCTTCACAACGATGTACGTGCAGTCAGCATGCTGGTCAAACACTGCCACAATGGTAACAAAAACAAAATAACATTTGCACTTGTATCAAAGATACATCCGCCTAAAGGTAAGAAAAAAGGGTTTAAAGTAAAAGAAGTACCACCTAAATAAACCAATAACATCGAAAACCCAAGACAAACCGTGTAGTAGTCGTGAAAAGGGCGCGAGTCTAGACATCTTACAAAGCGCTAAGATGGCGTGGTGTGGAAGGAGGAATTGTCCAGTATACAAAGAATGGTTCTGATTTACACAAGTGCTTAAGGGTAGGAGGAGGGGGTGGATATTCCACCTTACTATGTGAAACTAAGGAATACACAATGTAGGGACACCTACCATCTTGCTGTGTGTTGGGCTGGGCAGCAGTTCTTGGACCCTCCTGTGGATTCCTGCTAACAGCGCTGCAGCTTGCCGCACCCGCTTCGCGGGTGCCGCTTCGCGCTCAGGGCTGTGGGCTCAGGCGGCAGGACTGTGCTGCGGATTGTGTGGGAGACTCGGAGTGTGGCTGTTGGCTCAGTGGTGGTGCGCGGCAGAGACTCCGTCTCCCAGGAGTCCCTGCACACCCAGGAAGATCGTGGACGCGCCCCCTGATAGCCACGCCCCCAGCCTGCAACGCCCCTTATTTCAACAGCCCGCCTACCGTCTCGCGGGACGCCGAGCGAAGCCCGGGCAAAGGGCGGGCCGTCTGTGGCCGTCAGGGGCTGTCAGAGGCTGGGCTGGGCCCGTCTCTTTCATTCGGCTGAGGGCCCAGGTCGGTTGTGTTACATTGTCCAAAGGCATTCCTTTCTATTATGTCAACCCGTTCTGGGAAACTGCTTAGGTCTGAGGGTGAAAGGGGTGGCGTGGTTGGGAGCCCAGTGATCGGAACTATAGACCGCTTCATTACGAGAGTGGCGGCGGTCATTGACAATGAGATCGCCATTTCTGAACGCCGACTCTCTGAGGTCTTTCTCCCCTCTAGACGCTCTTCTTTGGGGGCTGTAGCTCAAGTCTTATCACCTGCTAGCGTGAACACTCATACTGTTTCCCCTGAGGTCTTGGAGGCCTCTGCAGGTTTTCCCCAAATGGAAGAAACTGGTAGCAATAGAGACAGGTTAGAACACCTACCTGCGCTCTTAGTTAGTGGTGTTGTGGAAGTCTGTGGCGCAGAGACAGTACCCCCACCTGCGCCCCCGACCACAAGTCCTACCCAAACAACATTGTCAACTTCACCGGCTCAAAATATAGTAAACCTAGTGGAGGTGCCAGCAGTGCTAGACTTGAGTGGGCAAAATAAAAGGGCCAAAAACAAAAGGGCGGCATGCGCTAGGAAGGGTAGGCCGATGACACAGGCTAGGTTATATAAGCAACCGAGAAAAGTTATTGAGCAGGGCATGAGGGACGTCAGGGGGACGGTTTTAGCAGATAAGGTAATGGTGCAGGGGGGTTCCGTGGATGCTCCCATGGGTAAAAACAACTGCCCGCCCCCTACTAGTAGTGCAGTTAATGCTTCTTCAGCTTTTGAACAAAATGTGATTGATAGGATTATGGAGAGGGTAAATACCCTCTTTGTGCCGTTGCTGACTCAGGTTAAGGGTTTGGGGACTCGAATAGACAAATTGGAGCAATCAACCCTTGACGGCTTCTTCTCACTCAAATCTATATTTAAACAGCATAAAAGAGCGAGTGAGAACCAGGCCATGGATCCATGTGAAAGTGTGCCCCCGGTAATCCCCGCGCAATCCCAGGCGGACTCTAATCATTCAATCAGGGCAAAAAAGGTAAATACTGGCAACACACAAGCCCCGGTGCCTAAAATCCCTCCCCTAATAAAAGTAGGAATCCATCATAAGGGAACGGTAATATCTACTGAGATCACCAAAGGCACACCTAAACCAACACTCCATCCACTGCCCTTGGTAACCAGTGGGACGACAAAGGTTAGCCGAGCCCCGGGCATACAAGACAAAGGCAAGGGAGTATCTACTGAGAAGGCCGCTAAAACTGCCCCTCACTCTGTAGCCCCGACTACAACTACAACGGTCCCCCACAAATTTACGCGGCGGACTCCCCCAATTAATTTACCTCCTGATTGTCAACCCTTTGTTGGTGTCCTAATAAACGTTCCCCCACTGAAGGAAGACCAAGTAGAGAATCACCAGTCTCTCAAGAACAAGTGTGTTCATTGGCTAAAACTAAATAAGCCAATCCCGAATGGCCTAGATGGGCTAATTCTTAGCGTCCGCAGAGTAGGGTGGATAGGCCAAGGAAAAAAAACACAGGAGGGGGATTGTGTAATTATAAACTTCCAAGATCCCAGATTGGTGAGTTCCATCTGTGGCCCTTTAAACAATATGGATGAGGTAGGGGTTAAACTAGTGGACCTAACCTTTTTCTATCCTAGGACAATTGTAATGCAACCCCGGTTAGGCTCTAGTACAATTGACCCGGGCCAAAACTGGGACCCACGTGCGATTGGGGGTCTGGGATATAACGGGTCGATTCCCCCGCGGGTGCCTAGGAGTTGTTGACTGGAGGAGGGCGATATGAGCGAGACTATATTGCCCGGTAGGGTCACTGCCATTAGGAAGGGACTAATGACAGTAACATCACCCCGAATACTCTCCCTGCCAAGTATAGGCGTCATGGGAATGGCAGACTCTCTGCCCATTCCTTTGGAAAGTAGTTTGCCTGTTTCCCTTGTTTCCCCTATGAGGCCCATGGACAGGAGTGTCCTTGCGGTCTGCGACGCACCAGCTGTGACGGACCGGAATTTCAAGGTTTTCAGTTGGAACGTCGCAGGGATCGCAAGAAAACTGGTCCTTCCAGACTGGAATGCTTTGGTTGACGACCACGCCATATGCATTTTCCAGGAGACCTGGAGTTTGGTTCCGGCACATAGGGTGGGTTTCTCATCCTACTTTGTGCTGGCCAAAATCTCAGATTCGGGGAGAGGACGCCCTTCGGGAGGTTTGCTTATTTGGGTGGCAGCTTCCCTAGACTGTAGAATAGAAGACCTTCAGTCAGGATGCCCAGATATCCAAAATATTATCTTGAGAGACTCTAGGGGTCGCACAATCTTGAATATCTACAATGTATATGCCAGAGGGACAAAGGGCGGGAGGAAGTCGTCTGTATTAGCTCTCCTAGAAAGCCTCCTTAGTTCAACTCCACATAAGTTGTGTACCCTGGTAGCGGGCGACATGAATTGTACGTTCGAGCCCTTGGGCTCGGACGTTGCCTTAGAGCAAGATGAGGAGGATGCGAGGTTAGGGATCCCAACCTTGGAGATTCCTCCTATTAGGAGATGGTCACAGGTGGCGTTGCAGTTATACACCCTGAGCACTGAATTTAATTTAAGGGCAGTGAATGGGAGGACGATTTCAGATAGGGGGGACACACACACTTATAATAGACCAGGACATACTTCTAGAATTGATTATATTCTATTAGATATATGTCTGTGGAGTAAGGTGAGGGATATGATTGTCGTACCCACGGTCGAAAGCGATCACAATCAGCTTTCTTTAACCATGACTCAGTGGTGGTGTCATTCCATGAAGGGGACTATCAACCCTATAGCAACTCCCCCAGATGAGTCGGTAGTCTCACTATGTGGAAGGCGCCTAAAATGGGCTAAATTGGTCATGTCGGAAGAAAAAGTGGGAGAAATATCAGCCCTTTTAGATCATGCTTTGACAAACCTGGGGAATATCCCGGAAGGGGTGGGTAGGGCATGCGAGGTCTTCGCCGCACTAACAGAGGCATTGACTACTGTGTTTTCTATCCCTCCGAGTAAGCTAGGGAGTAAAAGAGGTGAAAAGAAAGCTGGCGGGTGGTATACACAACTGTGTAGGTTAAACAAATCTAGACTTGTTGAGGCAGTGAAATCCAAATCCCACCCCGATATATTGGAAGCAAGGAAGGTGTATAGCAGATCCCTTAAAATTGCTAAAAAGGAGTGGGAAGAGAACTTTTGGGAGGACTTACTTGTTGCTAGTAAAAGCAAAGACCCGAGGGGCTTTTGGAATCTTGTAGGCTCCCGTAATAGGCCTGACGAAGCTTTGAGACCCTGTAATATTCCCCCACAAAGCTGGGTCAAACACTTTGGGGCCCTATATCTCCCGGCGGACGGGGCACTAAACGTTAGGATGCTCCCCCCACTAGTATCCGAACCTCATGGCTACAACCTCTTTACACCTTTAGAGATCGAAAAGGTGATTGGGTGTGTAGCCCCCCGGAAAGCAGCAGGCCCAGATGGATTACCGGGGGATCTCATGCGGGCATATCCAGTGGCCTGGGGAGGGGTTATTGCGGCACTCCTTAATGATATTATGAAGGGGGGGCCAGTGCCCGAGTCCTGGAAAGGGGCGGTGGTGGTCCCAATTTATAAAAAAGGTCCTAGAGAAATCCCGGGGAACTACCGCCCCATAAGCCTCATAGACTCCACCCAAAAGATAGCAGGCAAAGCTATCCTTGGTAGGATTCTTCACTGGGTGGAGGAAAACAAAATATTAACAGACTTTCAGGCAGGGTTTCGGGCGGGCACAGGGACTATTGAGCAGGTGTTTAGGTTGGCACTCCTTGGGTGGAAGGTGGTGGAACTAGGCAAGGGCAGTCTATATTTGGCATTTATAGATCTAAGGGCTGCTTTTGACCTAGTTCCCCGGGAGGAGTTATGGAGGGTACTTTATGGGTTGGGATTGCCCCCCTACATTTTGTCCCTTCTTATTAGCCTACATGAACACACCTTTGCTCAGGTTCGTTGGGGGAGAAATGGAGAGATAACTGAAAAGATTCCAGTGTCTCGAGGTGTGAGACAGGGATGTGTCCTAGCGCCCACCCTTTTTTCTTTATACGTCAATGGGGTGGTGGATTATCTCCAGCAAGATCCAGCCGATGCTCCCTGTCTAGGGGGAGTGCGGATCCCAACTTTACTTTTTGCGGACGATACGCTTCAGATTTCTAAGACTCCGCAAGGCCTCCAAAAGCTGCTTGCCTGTTTTCAGAATTTTTGTGCTTTAAGGGGCTTGGAAATTAACGTAGACAAAACAAAGTATCTTGTTCTAAACCCTCCAAGGAAATTGGGCCGCCCGCCAACTCTTAATGCCGTTCCTTTGGAAAAAGTATCCGAATTCGACTATCTCGGAATTCGGATTACGAACACCATGAATTGGTCATCCCATATTGCTAAGATGGTCTTGAGTCATAAGAGAGTGGGAGGGGCCCTCCTGAGGGAATTTCGAGCTTCACCAAGGAGGTCGCTTGCCCCCGCAATTGACATCTACAAGGCCAAGGGAGTAACATCAGCCCTATATGGGGCAGAGCTTTGGGGTCATTGCTGCCTGGATTCCTTGGTAACATCAGAGAGTAAGCTCTTGAAATCTCTAATCGCCCTCCCTCCAAGCACCCCTACAGTGCCTGTGCTGCTGGACACTGGGTGTAAGAACATCAAAGATCAAGCCCGGCTCCGACCACTCCTGCTATGGGCACGTATTTGGAGGGTCGAAGAGTTAAAATCTTATGCTGAAGGGCTAGCAGAAATAATGAACTTGAGTGGCTGGGCGAAGATCAAGTGGTTGGTATCTACGAAAAAACTTTTGGAGGATATTGGGCTAGGGGACTGCTGGATATCAAGATCGGCTCCACCAAAAGATGTTTTGAAACGTCTCTACTGGAAATGGGTTGCGGATCAGCTAGTGTCAAATTCTAGACATTGTAAATCTACAGCTGCCTTCCTATTAATTAAAGATGTTGTAGCCTACGAACCATATTTGGACTTAATTACCCTGGCAACGGATCGAGCATTGTATTTTAAATTCAGAGTGGGTTCCCTTCCAGTTGGTGCCCTGGTGTCTAAGTGGAAATCGGGTGCCCACACGTCCCCCTTTTGTGCCTGTTGCACCACGAGGACAGAGTCTATCCCGCACATATTGTTTGAATGCCCGGACTATGCAAAACCAAGGGGCTTGTGGCTGAATCCCCTTTGTCGTAATATGGGCACGCGTAGTCATCTGGTAGCTCTTCGTATCCTCATGACGGACACTTCTCCTCCCATTGTCTGTGGCGTAGCCAAATTTTTAAAGCAGTTTTGGTTGATTCGTTGCACGAGATTGTCAATAGCGGTTTAATTTGTATTTTAGGTAATTTATTCTGACATCATATGTCTTTTTATAGTTTTTAATTGTACACAATACTGTTCTTAATGTTTTTTTTCTCTAGTTTTTAAATGTTGTATTTGTGTACGCTTTCAAGATATCTTGCATATCGAATAAAAGCTTCAACAAAAAAAAAACAATGTAGGGAAACAGATTAATAAAGAAAAAACCCCGAAGAAAACACTGATTTTAGGATGCATTCTTGGTATAACTTTCAGAAAGCAATAATATTTTTTTTTTATAATTGGATTATTTAGCAAGGGTCAGAAAAAGATGCTGCTGTACATTAGCATAAGGCGAAGGGGCTCTACCTGAAATAGAATTAGATTGTGAGACAACATCACTGGGTGATGTGAGGAGACTGGTCAAGCTGGAATAAGGATGTGGGATGAACAAGTCTAGCGGAAATAATGTCTGAAGAGCGGGGTTATAAAGTTTTGTATTTAAATTTGCGTGTCCCAAAAAGTATTAAAAAAAGGTCACATTTGGAATACCGACCCATTAAGTTAAAATGTTTGGCTCGATTTCTAAATTTGAAGTGGGGTAGTCAATCCCGATGAGCTAACTTTCAGTAGATGGATGAGGCAAGAAAAAGTCATTAAAGCGATGGGTGACACAGAAGCTACAATTCTATTATATCTTTGCTAATATTCAAATTAAATGTATACAACCGAGGAAAGGAACGTTTTTTTCCAAATATATACTACTTCGGAGCTTTTGTCCCTTATGAAATTCTTTGTAATCTATAAGATTTATTCCTGATTGGTCAAGCTCTTCACAGGAGTCAGGGTTATGGGATTAATCGGACCATTCCAGAAATGTCACAGTTTTGTTTAAAAACAATTATGCTAAACTGCTGTTCTTTAAACTTTACATTTTTCCATCCAAATTACTCCCAGTCATTCATCATCAATGGTAGATCCATACTGTTCAGCGCTGTAAAGATGAGATTGCAGCGTGGGAATTTATGTTGTTAGAACGATCTTCGTTAAGATCCTTCAGAAGCCAGGTTCAGGCGAATCTTAGCGAGCTCGTGGATCAATAGCTGATAATCATGCACCAGCGCTTAATTTGTGGGGTTTGGATCTTAGAACATTACTTAGGACAGTAATTTGAGTTAAGAATGGATCAGATAATTTTACGCTTTATCCGCCTACATCCTGTCTGATCAATATGGATTTGTTGCAAAGAGATGGCTGCAATCTCTTTTACAAACTATTTAGTGCCACAAAGATCAATTTCTTTTTTTTATGATGTATTGGGTTTAAAATTATTGCTTTTAACACCGATCGTATATGTCTACATTTTAAGTATGAAATAGTATCTTCCTTTTTTGACAAAAAAAAATGTAGATGGCAAATGTATTTTAACAAAATCTTTGGGGCTAGAAATGTCAATGTTCTCGTGCATGCATTAAGTTCTACATTAATAGTGAGCACTGCCTCACTCCTCTTACCCCCCGCCCCAAAGGTCACTACACAAGTCACTCCAATAACTCTACCTCCTCCCTCAAAACGCATTATGCCTTTAAGGAAGCACTCAAGAACTACACTCCTAACTCTAACACCTCCCTCACAACCCACATTTCCCCAACCCCAGCCGACACTGAACTCGGTTCACCTGGAAGCCACCTGACTCACACCACTACATCAATATCCATACCCACCTTCCCAACAACTCCTATAATCCCCACCCCAAACACAAGCTGCATTCCCTGTCCCTCCCCCCTCCAGGCCTCTCGAACATCTCGAGGCGGAAACCAAAGTGCGCATGCTTCCAACTCCCACCACCCACCTGCTGCGTGCCCCAAGGTCCTGACTAAATAATTTCAGAGAGGCTTACGCAACACTCCCACAAGCCCCGAATTAACAACAAAGGAATTAGTAGAACAAGTTACTTACCTTCGGTAACAATGTATCTGTAAGAGACATATGTCAGTTATATATTCCTTACCTAAGGATTACCCCCAGGCGTCAGACTGGATCCGGGGAATGTTTCTCTTAGCAGTACCCTGTGCGTCGGTAGGTGGTGTCAATCGACTCTGCATCCTTCGTTGGCATCGGGGTCATAGGGATGACGTCGCAATGTCTCCTTAGATGCCGCCCATGCGCGCTGATGTCAGTTCAGACACAACTTTCCACGCCAGAAGCGTAGAGCCATGCAAGACACGGACCACTGATGCACATACCTAGGGCCCTGGAAGGAAGTCCCTATCCCTCGAAGTCAGTTCGCATAACGGGAGGATGGGTGGGGTGGTAAGCAATCTATAACTAACAAAGGTCTCTTACAGATGCATCATTACCGAAGGTAAGTAACTTGTTCATCTGAAAGAGACTGTTAGTTATAGATTCTTTACCTTAGAATAGGTACCCCAGCAATGCCAACCCCAGAGGTGGGTCTGCGAACTAAGTTCACACTAGAAAATCCTGGAAAACAGAACGTCCAAAATAGCCGCCTCTCCGGACTTGGCTGTCTAGCTAATAGTGTTTAGTAAACGTGTGCAGTGACGTCCATGTGGCCACCTGACAGATGTCAACGAGAGGGATTCTATGTCCCAAGGCAGTAGCAGCTGCCGCAGCCCTGGTGGAGTGGGCACGCAGTCCCACTGGAGCTTCTTTTTTCGCTAGGGAATAGCAGATTTTAATGCATAGGCGAACCCACCGAGGAATGGTACGTTTTTGCACAGCCCGACCTTTCTTAACGCCCACATAGCCAACAAAGAGTTGATCGTCCACCCAGAAATCCTTTGTCCGGTTGAGACAGAAAGACAGCGCACGTTTTGGGTCCAGACGGTGGAGCCTCTCCTCCTCCTTAGAAGGGTGCGGAGGGAAGAAGGTGGGTAAAGTGATGTTCTCTCCTATATGGAAAGAGGTAACCACTTTGGAAAGAAAAGAGGGACCACTTTGTCTGGATGAGCAGCCAGAAAAGGAGGTTTGGATGATAGAACTTGAAGCTCACTCACTCTGCGAGCAGAGGTGATGGCAACAAAGAAAGCTGTCTTCAGAGTGAGGAGCCTGAGAGGACAGTTGTGAAGAGGTTTGAAGGGAGCGCACATAAGGTAGGTTAAGACCAGGTTCAAGTCTGACTGGGGCATTATGAACGGAGAAGGAGGAAAAAGGGGAGTAATGCTCTTTAGAAATCTATTTACAATAGGTGACTTGAAAAGAGAAGGTTGATCAGGAAGACAAAGAAAGGGAGATATGGCCGAAAGGTAACCTTAAAGAGTGCCCAGAGCAGAGCCCTGCTGGGCTAAAGACATAATGAACAAGAGTACCTCAGAAAGAGGGGCAGAAAAGGGGTCCACAGCCTTTGCTGTGCACCATGCCACAAACTTGTTCCATCTACAGAGGTATACCGTTTTATTGGCTGCCAAGATGACATTACAGACTTTGGGAGGAAGGTCAAAAGCTGTCAACTGTCGAAACTCAATCTCTACGCAAGGAGCTGGAGGCTGGACAGGTCGGGTGGAGGACCATCCCCTCCTGCTGTGACAGACGATCCTCCCGAAGAGGCAGTCTGATCGTAGTATCGATGGCCATGCTCAGAGCTCTGGGTACCAAACTCAGAGATCTGAGACCTCTGATCTCCCCCTCTCCCAGGTGGCGCCCCATCCCAGGAGTGACTCGTCCGTCACCACTGTCAGCTCAATCTGCCCCATATCCAATCTTGAGTCGTGAGCCACCACTGCAATTAACGTGCAGTCCCCTCTGAGATCTGGACGACGTCAGAAAGATTCCCCTGATGCTGGCCCACTGGAACTTCAGGTCCTACTGCAGAGCCCAAATATGCCACCTGGCATGATTCACAAGCAGGATGCAGGAGGCCATGAGGCATAGCAGTCTCAGGGTCAATCTCAGCGAAATCCAGGCTAGAATTTGAAACATCGGTATCGTGGCCTGAATATCCAGGACTCACTGCTCAGGAGGATAAGCCTGAAACTGCGCAGTTACCAAAACTTCTCCGATGAAAAGGAGCTTCTGAGAGGGAATCGGGTGTGAGTTCGGCACGTTGATAGTGAACCCCAGCAAGTGCAGGAGGTACGGCGTAGTCTGGATGGGGTAGACGACCGATTGGGACGAACTCGTCTTCAACAGCCAGTCGTCAAGATAGTGGAAGACTGGAACCCCTGATCTGCGCAGATAAGCTGCGACCACCACCCTCACTTTCGTGAACACCCGAAGGGTGCTGGTAAGGCCAAAGGGGAACAGAATAAACTGAAAATGCTTTTGGACTACTGTGAACCGCAGGTAACGCCTTTGGGCTGGCAGGACGGGGGCATGGAAATATGCGTCCTGCAAATCCTACGCTACCATCCAGTCTCCGGGGTCGAGGGCAGACAGGACTTGTGCTAATGTGAGCATCTTGAACTTCTCCTTCCGGAGGAAGAGGTTGAGGGCCCTGAGTTCTAAGATAGGACACAGGCCTTTGTCCTTCTTCGGTACCAGAAAGTAGTGGGAGTAGCAATCACAACCTACATCTGGCACAGAGACACTTTCGATAACTCCCTTGGCCAAGAGAGCTGCAACTTCCTGATGAAGAATGGCCAAGTGATTCTCCAACATGCGATGGAAGGATGGTGGCATAGAGAGAGGGGAAGTCTCGAAGGGGAGGGAGTTGCCCCTTTGGACTGTCTGCAAAACCCACCTGTCCGACATGATGTTTTGCCAGTGACGGCGAAACCTGCCGCCCACTGGCCTCAGTGGCCCTGAAAGATCAGACTAGAAGGGTTTGGAGGCTGCTGCAGGGAGGTTATGGGTGGACTGGCTGGCCCGCCCGCAGGCCCCCAGACCCTCATCGCTGTTTCCCTCGTTTGTGGCCACGCACAGGCTGGGAAGCTTGAATGAACAGGTGGCTAGACTGGGTCAAACGTGGTGGAGCAACCCTTCGGTAGCCACGAAAGGGATCAAAAGCAGAGTGCGTGGGGTGAGATGTCGCAGCGAGGCCCAAGCATCTGGCCTTCGCCCTAGAATCCTTGAAACGCTCGAGCGCGGAGTCTGCCTTGTCACTGAAAAGGCGACGGCCATCAAAGGGCATGTCCAGTAAGGTGGATTCGACATCCCCGGAAAAACCAGATATCCTCAATCAGGCACAGCGCCTCAGGTCTTCTGATATGGAAACCTTTCTGCCCAGTGAGTCGGCGGTATCCAGCCCACATTTGATAGTGGATTTGGCTGCGTCTCTAACCTCTGCCACTGCACGGGTGAGAACGGCCTGGGCCTCCTCCAGCTCTGTGGCGGGACTTGTGCAACCGTATCTCACACTGTATGGGTATAACGGCCCAAGAGGCATGGAGTATTCATCCGACCGCAGCGCTAAGCTGGCGGAAGAAAACATCTTATTCCCAAGATTGTCCAGCTTCTAGGATTCTCGGTCATGGGGAGCAGTAGGGAATGCACCCTTAGAGGACAAGGCTTGGAACACCAAGCTCTCAGGGGGTGGGTATTGGGAGAGGAAAAGTGGGTGGCCCGGAGCTGGGCGGTGGAGTCAGGCAATCATCTTGTCCACAGGAGCCCCTGTGCTGGGCTTGGACCAAGTGCCCGGAAGGACGTCGTCTGTGAGGGCTTTATTGAAAGGCAGAAGGGGCTCAGAAGAGGCCGCCGCCAGTTGAAGCACCACTGTCAGGAGGTTAGTCCTGACTGCTACAGTAGGAAGCTCCAGGCCCAAGGCCTCAGCCGCCCTACGCAACACCACTGCATTTGACACTCCCTCCTCAGTAGCCATGGAAGGGGGAGAAAGCATGCCAAGGTCAGAGGAGGTATCCAGACCACTGGCGTCACACAGGTCCTCTCGCCAGTCCGGCTCCTCAAGTTGGTCAGCTAAAGGGTCCACCGACCCCTTCCAGTCCTCCTCAACCCCCTCTGGTTGCCAATTAGGCCTGAAAGGAACACCAGGGATGAACAGAGGCACAAACGTGGCTTACGGCGCCAGTTCCGACATCGGTCCGGCGCCATGTCCAATGTGGGGGTGAGGCTGGAGTCGCCGCCGGTCGGGGGCATGAACAGACCCGGGGGAGTAGTCGCCGGGATCGGCGCCGGGGAAGGAACCGTGAGGTCGAACGGCATCGACCTGGATCCTCTCGGGCCCTCCACACCGGGACCGCTGGCATAGAAGTCCCAGGGTCCCCAGCCGAGTCCGCGGGGCCCATAGGCGCACCGGCAGAGTGAGGCTGTCCAAAGATGCCATTAAGCACTTCGTAGAAAGCTCAAAGCTGGGCAGGGGACGCTCCGGCACCGGGAAAAGGAGGGAAGCTCGGAGCCGTCCTGGAGCTGGAGAGCAACGACGTTCCGGGTCCCGTGTCCTGTCGCCCGACTGACGGGGAGAAGGTGAAGAGTGACACTGCTTCTTCACCTTCTTCTTTTGTTTCGACTTACCCAAAGCTCTCGAAGACTTGGATGATGAATGATGGTGGCGGCTCTGTGACCGGTCCTGAGACCTTCCTCTTGACCGGGACCTTGAGCGGCACAGAGCAGACAGCTGAGCCTTCAACAACTTTCGGGACCGCTCCCGCAAAGACTTCGGATTCATGGCCAGGCAGTCGGAGCACGATTTAGGGTTGTGGTCGCGCTTCAGGCACCAAAAGGGACACGAGGTGGGGGCCCGTAACCGACATCAGGTTGGTATAGGCCTCACACGGTTTGAACCCGGTCTAACAATGGGACATCCCTCATACACCAGGAGTCAATATACTTGAAAAAGAACGCAACATAAGTCAGGAATAAAACGTGGTAAAAAAATGACTAAAGGGGTAACTCTCCTGATCTGAGCAAGGCTGGGGCGGAAAAAGAAATAACTTACGTCGGCGCTGGCGTCTAAGTAGACATCACAACATTTAGACGGCCACGACGCCGACGACGGACGTGGAGCAGACTGACACCACATACAGACACGCAGGGGTACTTTTTAGAGAAAGATTCTCTGGATGCAGTCGGACGCCTGGGGGTAATTCTAAGGTAAGAAATCTTTAACTAACAGTCTCTTTCAGATACCTTCCATATTCCACCTCGCCACGACATCGCGAAATCCATTCCCACCGGCATTCAATCTAGGACTATGATCAGCCCTACCCCACACAAAGGAAGCGCAACTCCTGCATATCCATTTCACTAAGTCAAATGCCAATGGCCTGGCTAATTGAGTGTCAAACGCACATGGAAAACCACCTAGAAGAGGACTACAGAATCGTACCAATATCTCAATGAAACTAAACTCATGTCCTGATTCCGCTGCCTGTCACCACCACCACCCCACTAAATGCAGCAAACGTCAACTTCCAAGGCTAGCGAAGGCACAACCACACAGCTGGTGCACTACGCCTCTCAACAACAAAGCTCAAAGGCCTAAAAGATTAAGCACCACAATGTCTGCGTGATGCGGAGAAACTAGTCAAACATTATAACCTGGCAGCGAATAGGAACAACCTCCCCTCCCAGATCCATCCTTTAATGACCTCTTGCTCAGCAAAAACCTCTACCAGCACTGCAAAGGTCAAAAGTACAACAAAGGCTCAACCTTAGACGCTATCATAAAGCACAAAAAATTGACAACATCCTCCCTGTCAAATGGTCGGACTACCACATTATTTTCTTCCCCTTCAACAAAGTGCTTTCCTACCCAACCTGCACGCAAAAAAAACTTCCAATGGACAAGAAATATATGGCAGGTTCCTCTAGCGGTCCTTAAAGAAGGTTAGCTCAAATAGCCACTCACCCTGATCAAAAAACCTCTCCACAACTAAACTTACTAATAACTACAACTCAACAATGTCCTCCATCTTAGAATAAGTAGCCCCTCAAAAACTAAAAATGATGAGAAACACACCATTGAGATTTTGGTTCAACAAAGACCTCAACATGGAAAGAAGACTGCTCAGAACAGTGGAAAGACTCTGGCGAAAGGATCCTTCCACAAACCACCTGGACCGGCTCAGGAGAGAACGCAGGAAATATAAAAAAAACATCATGAATGAAAATGAATCCTTCTTTCGCAACGCCCTGGACAAAGAAAAAAACACCCTAGAGAACTCTTCAACATCATCAAACATCAAACCGCCAAACCAGCAACAAAAACCCCTCAGATATTCAAAGAAAGGTGTGACAAATTCACCAAGCTCTTCAATGAGAAAAATGACAAATATATCGCTCTCCTTTTTCCGATCACAACCAGTCCTCGAAAGAGATCCTCCCCTCCCGGTAAGGAAGTTAACAACCCTCACCACTTGACTACCCCTTCATCCACTTCACCTAAAAAAGACCACGGATACAATAGACCCCAAGGGACCCTACACAGCCCCTAGGAACTGGTGGGTATTCTACCTACTTTCGGAGGCGGACACATCAGCGCTGCAGGCTACATCCAAACATTCCTCCCACTTAGCTGACCCCCTCCCAGCCTCCCTGGCAAAAAAAAATCAACCATGCACAAACCCCCCTTTGGACAAAAATTATAAACCGCTCGCTGACGACTGGAGTGATGCCGGACGGTCTAAAACTCGAGCAAGTGGCGCCTCTACTTAAAACAAATGGAAGCAGACCCAAAAGATCTAAATAACGTCCTTCCTGTTTACTATCTCCCTTTCCTAGCCAAAACTCTAAAGCGAACTCCAAGAACAAATCAAAAGCAACAATCTTCTAAACCCTCACCAATCTGGGTTCAGAAAATGATGCGGCACGGAATCAGCTATTTTGAGCATAATAGATGACCTTCACAAATCCATGGATACAGACCGTTGCTGCCTGCTGATACTCCTTGACTTATCAGCTGCCTTTCACACGGTCAATCACAAGCTCCCTCCAAAAAAGGATTGGTGCGGAGGGGGTGGTGGTACGCTGGTCACCTGCTTCCTACAAAACCGCTCTCAACTAATAAAAATAAGCAACCAGACCTCTGCTTCAACGCCAATCACCCAGGGTGTCCTGCAAGGCTCAGTCCTCTCGCTCACTCGATTTGATATCTACATGGAACCCCTCACTGTCATCCTCAATGAAGCAAACATCCCCTTCCAGCTATACACAGATAACTCCCAGTTATACATGGAAATCTTCTCACTAGAAAACATACAAGGCTAAATTCCAGCCTCAAAGAAGTCCAACACTGGCTATTTCGTAACCACCCAAAACTCAACCAAGACAAGACCAAAATTCTCCTCATATCAAAATCAGAAGTGTAACCCCAAGTGAAAGATTGGATAAACTCCATAGACACTCTTAACTGCAAACTAACCCCATCTAACTCCGTCAAATCTCTAGGAATCAGACTGGACCCCAAACTGTCCATGAAAAATCAAATAAAGAACAGTGCTAAGAGTACCTTTTACAACATGAAACTGCAAAACAAAATCAAACCCTACCTACCATCCAATTATCTCAAGTCCACCACGCAAGCTCTAGTGCAGTCTCGATTAGACTATGGGAACACCACCTTAACAGGAGCTGCTGACTCCCACCTTGCTCTCCTCGGAACCACTCAATGCAGCAGCCACAATGGTCACAGGATTAAATAAAATATAACCACGTCTCCCCTGCCCTGAAAATATTGAAATTGATCCGGATGGAAGCCTGATGCATCTCATCTTCAGAACTGCTCGTCTCACTCATAAAGCCCTCCACACGGGGCAACCTGCTTACCTTGCCTCAAAACAGCAGGTCAGACGAGAAACCTAAGAAGCTCAAACACCCTACTCTTCATTCCACCCAAAGTCTATAAACAAAAAACTCGGACATGCTTGTTCTCAAATAATTTCCCCAAAAACTGGAACGCCATACTAACACACATCAGAACAAAACCTTCCTTCTTGAGCTTTAAGAGACAGCTAAAGGATCTCCTCCTCAAAAGACACCTCAATGAGGAGGGCATCAATCGCCCAACATGACAGACCCTTCAACCCATGCTCTCTCTATACCTCGCCAAAACGATTTCTCTCCCTTCGTGCTCACCCAATGACTTGGACTATTTAAAACTCATAAATACATTCTTGAATATATAAATAAGCAAAAGAGACTGAGGTTCAGTATGTGGTTTAATTAAGGAAAAGTAACGTTAAACATTCACATGGGTCCCATTTTTCTGACCTTCTCCTACCCCCTCCCCCCCCTCGCACTAGACACCATGCCATGCACCGCATACCAGAGCCATTGCTATCTTAAGTAACACATGTCTGTACCTTTGCGTGGTCCCATCCATTGACTGGTCGTGGCCATGCTGACAGTCGTCTGGAATTTGGTCCTACAAAGAAAAAAATTAATCCAGTAATTAATATATTGAAATAGCACAATGCCAATCACCCGCTTTGTAGAATGACTTTACAAGGACCCATTAACATAGACAAGCAATGGAGGGGTTGAGAGGAAATGTGCTCTGCCTACGACAGTTCTCCTGACTGAGACCTCGCATACCCAGATACCCTCAGGGGTGACAGTGCCACCCTCTACAATTGCTGATTGATTGAAAGCTGTTCTCATATTTCCTATCACAGTAAACTCTTACCCAACAGCACAGTTAATATGAGAGGAGGTGGCCTATCTCCCTACACTACAGCAGTTTGAATTTTTAATCAATTTCACATGTTCAAGTGGTTACAGCACCAGCTGGTTGAGCTCTGACCTTACGTTTGTTTCTCAAGTTAATTAAACAGCACCAAAGGAACCAACATTAGCCTCATACTGTCCCGGCAATTACACTGGAAGATTTCTATATTTTTGGATCATTGGGTTTACAAAGCCGGCAGAGAAGATGTGTCCTTCTGAAACTGAATGCAGCAAAAAGGTAAGAAAATAAATGGTTTAAAGTAAAAGAAAGTCCAACTAAACATAATACTAAAGCATCAACAATGCAAGACAAACATGCATACGTGAAAGGGGGAAGAGCCTAGCTATCCTGCTCGAACCGAGGGAAACCGAAAACTAAAATGGTGTTGTGTTACCTTCGGCCACAGCATATCTGGTTGAGACTCTATCTAGAATATTTCCCAGGAGTCAGACTGGATCGGATATTTTGTGCAATCCTTTGCGTGCCTGTTGGTGGCATTCGTCGGTTCCGCGGGACGTCCTCCGCACAGGAAGTGGCATGTGCGGTGCTTAGATAGGCACCATTCAAGTGCGCTGAGCTTAGTTCTAGACTGTTGTTCTGCACCAGAAGCACAGAGCCAAGCTGAGGAGAAAAGATGAGTGTGCTAAAGGCAAGTGTCGAGGGTTGGAGGTTTGGTTGATGTAGGCAGGTCCTAGGCCATGGAGGGCTTTGTAGGTGTATGTGAGAATCTTGAACTGACATCTTTTATGAATGGTGAGCCAGGGGAGGAGTCTCAGATGGAGGGTGATGTGAGTTAATTTGGGGAGGTCGTTTCGGGAGGTCCATGAGTCTCTACCAGGTAAGGCACACCCGAAGGTAAGTAACTTGTTAATCTGAAAGAGACTTCTAGTTGCAGATTCCTTACCTTAGAATAGATATCAAAGCAATATCTCCCCAGAGGCGGATCTGCAAACAGTTCTAAACTAAGAAGTCCTGGAGGACTGAATGGGTAATATGTCCATCTTGCATGACCTGACTGTCAAGGCAAGAGTGTTTGCAAACTTGTGCAGTGATGCCCACTGATTGACAGATGTCCAGGACTGGGACGTCTCTAGCCAACACAGTGGTTGTATCTTTAGCTTTGGTGAAATGACCTCCTAAGCCCTCAGATGCCTGTGTCTTGGCAGATCTTAATGCAAATCTGATCCATTGAGAGATGATTCTTTTTCTGAAATGCCTTCCTTTCTTTGCCCCTGCAAATCCAACAAAGAGTTAATCGTACACCTGGAATTCTTTTGTATGATCAATGCAGAACAATAACGCTCATTTTGGATCCAGACGGTGAGTCTTTCCTCTTCTTTAGAAGGATGAGGAGGGTGAAAAAAAAGGCAGGCATGGTAATGTTCTGCCTGACGTGAAAAGGCGTGCCCACCTTTGGCAAGAAGGATGCTCAAGTTTTAAGAACCAGCTTGTCTGGGAAGGTTTAACTGAAAGCACCTGCAATTTGCTACCCCTCCTGGCAGATGTTATTACCACAAGGAAGACAGTTTTGAGAGTTAGAAGCCATAGAGGGCAGTTGTGCATCGGTTCAAAAGGGGAACACATGAAGAAGGTGAGAACTACTTTTAAGTCCTAATGGGGCATGTATGAAGGGTGTAGGAGGAAACACATGCTGCAAACCTTCAACAAATCTAGTCACAAAAGGTGACAAACAGGGAAGGTTGGTCCGGCAACTGCAAAAAGACTGAAATGGAAAACAGATGTCCTTTCACTTTGCCCAAAGCATAGGCCTGCAGGGCCAGGCATAGAACGAAAAGAATAACTTCAGACAAGTGTGCAGACAGACGATCTAACGATTTAGATGCATATCAAGCCACAAACTTGTCCCATCGGCAGGCGAAAATAGTTGTACTGGAGGAACTCCTGGCTGCCAGAATGAAATCACACGTTTGAGGAGGGAGCTCAAACACCCTCAACTGTCGCTACTCAAGCTCCATGCATGAAGGTGGAGAATGGACAGGTTTGGGTTTAGTACCCTGCCCTGTTGCTGGGACAGAAGATCCATATGAATGGGCAGTCTCACTGGAGGACGAATGCTCATGCTCTGGGGTTTAGTACCCTGCCCTGTTGCTGCGACAGAAGTTCTACCTGAATGGGCAGTCTCACTGGAGGACGGATGCTCATGCTCTTGAGTTTGGGATACCATACTCTCTGTTCCCAGTCCGGAGCCCCTAAGATGACCTGGGATCTTCTTGAGAACTCTGGACAGTAGTGGTATAGTTGGAAAGGCACATAGGTGTCCTGAGCTCCACTAGAAACAAAACGCGTCTCTGAGCGAGAATCGCCTTTGAAATTCCTGACATTGTGCATTCTCAGTGTTGGCGAATAGATATAACCAAGGCTCTCCACAATCTTAGAAGAGACCTTGCACTAGCGCCAGAGGAAGACTTCATATGTGTATCCGCTAGGCATCGACAGCAGAGTTAGTCTGCTCTGGTGTGCATAGAGCCTGAAAGATGTTGACCCACCCAAAAAAAATTCCAGACGTTCCAGTCATGTCCAGAGGTGCACAGCCTCTTGGCATAGGGTACATGACCCCACCACCCTTGCTTGTTGCAATACCACATGGCGGTGTTTTTGTCTATGAACACCTGAAAAAGCCGTCCCTTGATAGAAGGAAAAATGTTTTCAATGCCAGACGGATTGCTCTCAGTTTGAACAGATTGACGTGGAGCTGAGACTCGGAGGTGTAGACCAGAGGACTCTGATACCCACCTCTCCTAGGTGGCTGCTCCAACTCAGAAGTGACACATTGGTCACCACTCTGAGCTCTGGCTGGGATAAGAGAGAGAGAGAGGTCTACCATTGACCCAGTTACCGTCCATGAGCCACCACAGCAGAACGTTTGCAGTCCCCTCAAATATGTGAACCAGGTTGGAGACATGATGCTGTGCCCACTGAGTCTAAGTCCCACAGCAGATCCCGCATATGCCAATGGGCATGTTTTACCAATAGGATGCAGGAGGCAATGAGAACCAGCAGCCTCATAGTCAGTCAGTCTCACTGAAACCCAGGATAGAGGCCAAAATATCAGAATCGTAGACAAATATCCTCAACTTGCTGTTCTGGAGGATAAGCCCGAAACTGCTAAGAAAGTTGGATTCTTAATAGAAGACTCCCTCTCCATGCAGGATCAGGTGAATGCGAATTGTGGCAAAAGCTTTGGCCTGCTCAGACTATAATGAAAGCTCTTCCGCTGGATGCCAGTGGAATGACGAATAACAGTTGTTCAGGCTTGGATTATGAGCAGGTTTGAGTATGGCAATTGTTAGAAATGGGGGTCTCTAGTTGGCAGAGGCTTGTCCAAATAGGGGCCATTGCTTCTAGTTAGGGTAAGGGGAATACTTTCCTAAAATAACCCCTGCTCACCCCCTTGGTAGCTTGGCACGAGCAGACAGGCTTATCGCTGAGGCAGTGTGTAAAGCATTTGTGAACACATACAGTAATACAGTGAAAACACTACAAATGGACACCACACGAGTTTAGAAAAATAAACAATCTTTATCTAAACCCAAACAAAAATCCACAGTACAGGTATCAAGAGATCGTCAAAAATAGGCTATTCACTTAAATAAAGCTTGTAGCAAAGAATAACTCCACCTGGAGTTATAATGACGTCGTAACAGATGAAAATCCCAAAGTACGGCGCAGACCGCGAGGTGTGCGGTGTCGGGCCCGGCGTCAAGCAGGCCCACAAAAAACATTACCTCGGAATCGATGAAAACAAAGACAGTTCACAGCGTCGCTTTGTAGGCGCTGTGCCGTGTCAGTTCCATACGACCCATGGGGAGGTGCAGTCTCTGTTTTTATTGCAGGGGAGGTGAGACGACGGTTCCTTACTGCGTCGGAGAGGTGATGGCGCCGAAACCACTGTTACTTACGATAGCGCGATGTCGATGGATTCGGGGTTCACCCACGTCGAGGATCAGCTACGAGTTGAAGTCGGCTTCGGAGTCAATGCGGCACAGCAGCAGGCGTCAGGCCCCCATCGCAAGTCAGAGCAGCGCTCACGGTTTCAGGCAGGTTACGGCGTTGCTCGCTGGTGTCGATGTGGCACAGCGGCGAGCGTGTGGTCTGTTTCGCAAGTCAGAGCAGAGCTCTCGGCTTCAATGCAGATTACAGCATCGATCGCCGGTGTTGCAATTTCCTTCTGTAGCAGCTAAAACAGCAGTCCTAGATGCAGACAGACAGAAGGGTTGAAGTCTTTGTGTCCCTGAGACTTCAGAACAGGAGGCAAGCTCAGTTTCAAGCCCTTGGAGATTTTTTTTTTTCCAGCAGATGACAAAGCAAAACAGCAAAGTCCTTTTTCTCCTTTCCTTGCCAGCAAGCAGCCACTGCAGGCCAACCCAGACAGCAAACAGCACAGGTGCAGTATTCCTCCTCAGCTTCTCCGGCTCTTCTCCTTGGCAAAGGTTTCCTCTTGATTTCCCAGAAGTGATCTAAAAGTCTGGGGTCTGGGCCCCTCATTTTATCCACAGAAATCCCTTGTTTTCTGAAGGCAGAGAGTGTCTGTACCCAGCCAAAACCAGTGCAACTTTCTGGCAGGAGGTGGAGACAGCATTGTTGAAGCCAGACCTGGCCCATTCAGGTGAAAAGGAAATCTACTACCCATACTTTAAACTCAACCCAGGTCCATTCTGGCCCTGACTCATCAGACTTCTGGAGCCAAAGCCATCTCCAGCCCCCTATCACCCAAAAGCCAGCCATGCAATACACAAACCTAGCAGAGGCACACTAGATGGTTAGGCAGGAAAATACCCACTTTCTAAAAGTGGTATTTTCAAACACAGAATGTAAACATCACCCTCTCTAAAAGATGCACTTTAACATTCTGAGTTCAGGCATACTAAACTTTATTTTCCTATCTTGTTCCTAGGGTCAGTTATGTTTATAAGGTGTTATAAACAAACTGCCCATTCTGGCCTATGGGAACATATAGCCTTGCAATAGTGAAAAATGACATTGGCTCATAGGGCATCATATGATTATGGGATTGCTATTTTACGAGGAGAGTGACTTTTTACAAGCCTACAAGAGCACTGCGCTCGGCAAACTTAGCGATGGATAGCTCTAAGCGTATCAGAAAAGCCAGAATGTGTGGCCGCTCTCATCTAGCCGCCACTCATTGGGATCTGCTGCCTTTGGATCTCCATCTTACCTCAAACTTTTTCAGGTTCTGGAAGAAATTGAAGACCTGGCTATTCCATCTTTAACAGGTTGTGCTACTGGATGCTATGTTGCTACGGATCTAGCGCCATGATATCACTTTGGAGAGGAGTGCGCGCTCTATAAGTATAATTCTACTTACCAGTATGCATCTGTTCTTGGCATGTAGAGCTGCAGATTCTCACACTTCGCATTAGATCGCCATCTGGTGTTGGGCTCGGATGCTTGCACATGGTTGTTGTCTTGGAAGAAGTGTTTGTAGTCACGAGATAGGAGACTCCTCCCTTAGACGAAAGTGCGCATGGGCATCGACTCCATCCTTAGACTGTTTTTCGCCATGATGGGAAGTGATGGAGTTAGTGAAACAGAAAAGATGTGCATGTGTGTATATCTAAATAAGATAGAACTGGAACAGATACCGGTCCCGGGGAGGTGGGTGGGCGTGTGAGAATCTGCAGCTCTACATGCCAAGAACAGATGCATACTGGTAAGTAGCATTTTCCGTTCGAGGCATATGAGCTGCAGAACTCACACTTAGCATAGACTGTACAGCAGTATCTCCCCTAGCGGTGGTCACCTGTATTCGTTGCAGTAGTTTGAAAAAGAGTTTTAAGAACAGCTTGGCCCACAGAAGCTTGCTGCTTGGCTTGCACGCCCACACAGTAGTGTTTAGTAAAGGTGTGAGTTGCAGACCATGTGGCGGATTTACAGATGTCTTCTAGGGGAATGTTCCCTAAGAATTCCATAGAGGCCCCTAGTTTGCGTGTAGAGTGCGCTCTAGGGGGAATTGTCAAGATGCGTTTAGCTTTTTGGTAGCATATCTGGATACATTTTACTATCTACCTTGCAATTCCAGCTTTGGAGCTGGGATTACCCTTATGCGGTGGGGAGAAGGTTACGAACAATTATTTTGTTTTGCAAAAAGGTTTTGTTCTGTCAATGTAATAAAGCAGTGCTCTTCTGACATCTAGGGTGTGTAGAGCTCTTTCTGCTACGGAGTCTGGGTTTTGAAAAAACACTGGTAACTTCACTGATTGGTTAAGATGAAATGGAGAGATGAATTTAGGAAGGAATTTTGGGTTTGTTCTGAAAACCACCTTGTTACGATGTAATTGTAAGAATGGCTCCTGTATGGTTAAAGCCTGGATCTCACTTACTCTTTTAAGAGAGGTAATGGCAACAAGGAAAGCTACTTTCCATGTGAGGAACTGCAGTTCGCATTTGTGTAAAGGTTCAAATGGGGGTCCCATGAGCCTGGTGAGAATAATATTTAGGTTCCATACTGGAGAGGGTAGTAACCTAGGAGGAATGATTCTTTTTAGGCCCTTCATAAAGGCTTTAATTGCAGGGACTCTAAATAGTGACAAATGTTGTCTGTTTTGCAAGTAAGCAGCAAGTGCTGCTAGATGTAAACGTATGGATGAATATGCTAGATTACATCTTTGCAAGTGCAGTAGGTAGCAGATGATATTCTGGATGGAGGCATCCAGTGGATCAATATGGTGATATGGTGCAGTAAATGGCAAATCTTTTCCAATTTGCAGCATAGCAAGCTCTAATAGTAGGTCGTCTGGCTTCTTTAATGATGTTCATACAGTCTGGTGGTAGGTTAAGATACCGAACTCTAGGACTTCAGGAGCCAGATCGCCAGATTCATCTGACCTGGATCTGGATGTCTGATCTCTCCATGGTTCTGCGTTAGCAGGGATGGGGACAGGAGCAGTTTTTGGTGTGGAACTACTGAGAGTTCCAGCAGTGTTGTGAACCATGGTTGGCGTGCCCATGTGGGAGCTATTAAGATTAGTTTGAGAGACTGTTGTCGGAGCTTGCGTACCACTAGTGGAATTAGTGGGAGTGGCGGAAAAGCGTACGCAAATCTGCCTGACCAGTTCATCCATATCGCATTGCCCTTGGACAACAGGTGTGGAAACCTGGCGGCGATGGTTGGGCATTTTGCGTTGTTGTGTGTGGCGAACAGATCTATGTCTGGTTGGCCCCACATTTGGAAAAATGGTAGAAGGACTTGGGGATGTAGTTCCCATTCGTGAATCTGTTGTGTCTGTTGACTAAACAGATCCGCAATCTGATTGTGAACTCCTGAAAGATGTTCGGCAAGTAGATATATATTTTGTGGGATGGCCCATCTCCAAATGTTCTGTGCAAGCTGGGACAGCTGCAGAGAATGCGTGCCTCCTTGTTTTTGTATGTAGTACATGGCTGTTGTCTGTCCGGATCAAGACAGCTTTGTTTTGCACATGTACCTGGAAATATTTTAGTGCTAGGAATCTTGCTAGTAGCTCCGGGTGATTGATGTGGATCACTTTTTGTTGATTGGTCCATTTGCCCTGAGTTGTATGTCTGAGGAGATGGTCTCTGTTATATTCATATGCTTTTATGTTTTCTTATGATTTGTGCAAAGCATGTGGAATCTTGGGGGTTACTAGGTTACTGGAGCTGGAGGGTTGGAATGACGGTTTCAAAGCCTGTGTGGGAAGGTGAAGCTGTGTCCCAGAGGTCCCTGCATTTGTACAAATAAACCAACTCCTACGAACTCAACTGTGTTGGTGTCTCTCTTCAAAATTGGCGACAGAGGATGGGATTGTTCATTTGTTATGAAGAACTCCTTCACTGAAGAATATTGAAATTATTTTTTTCACAACTCCACTTTCGAAAGGCTCCCCATCCTGCGAGTGATGCGTCTGTTGTAAGTACTATCTGTGGAACAGATTCGAGGAACTTCCACCCTTTGGACAAGTTTTTGGCGTTCCACCACTGCAGAGAGCGATGTGTGCGGCTGTCCACCAACACCAGATCTGTAAGTTGTCCTTGAGCCCGATTCCACTGATGTACTAGACATTCCTGTAATGCACTTTAATATGTATTCCAGAGTTTCCTTGATGACCCTGACCGATAATTAAAGTAAACATGAATAAAATAATCACGTGTGGCTCTCTGAATGAAGGAAGCACTTAACAGGTGCTGTCTCTGTACCCTCTTCTGCTATGACTGGTAGGGCAAAAGGTCATGCTTGGGTGGGCCTGGCCCACCTGCTAGAACCGTGCCTGGCGTGGCTCCCCCCTAAACCCGCATTGCTACCCTGAGAGCCCAAAGGCCCTGCACTGGATGCACCGTAAGCAGCTGGACAGTATCCCTTCCCGTTTCGAAATGAAGGTAAATGGAAAGGTATGGATTGGGAGAGGAACATTTGCCTCCCTTTAAACGCAAGGAGGCATGTATGATTGACAAAATGGGATAGAAAGAGAACCCCCATTTAGTGACATCTCCTGGATTACGTGAAGTGGGACTTACTGCAAAAATTAGGACATAACGACAAAAGAAACCATTGGACAGCGGCACAAGAGACACAATGTAAATATATTCAATTTCTAGTGATTTCAAGCTTGATACCAGCAGTGCTCTGCTGAACTGATGAATAAATAAACAGGAGAGTGGTCTGCAATAATCGATTCTCAAAATAATGCTGCTGCTAAACCGATCTGGAACGTCCAACGTGATAGTACCAGGGAATTCTTTGTCTCAAAAGTTAAACTGTGGCCATCTAGTGGTGAAAGCTCTCCACATTTTTGCGGTTTTTGACATTTAAAGCACACGCAATAATAATATCCAAGAGTTTACCGCAACAGTAACCTACTCCAAAGGCCGTGATAATTAATGTTACTGCTGGAGTTACTCTAGAGGGATCTCCGACTGATAGGAGAGCATGGCTACCACGAGGAAGGCAAAAAGAACAATCGATGGGCAGAATGCAGAACAATGTCATACATTCACCCCAGTACAGAGATCTGGGCCTAAAACCATCGTTTCTTTGCTCACCATGCCATTCCAGTTTGGACCCAGCCATACAACACAAGGAAGTGTCAGCACTGGGAGCTTGACCCCTGGGGACATGGCTCAGGGACGCTTTGGTCTTGTGACTGCAGAAAGTACGTGTAATTTAAGCCACGCCTGTCCTCCTCTTGCCTCATCCAAGTGGACTCACTGCTTATATATAAAGGAAGAATTCCTTGTACTGGGGTCAGATAGTGATTCCTGCCCCATCCCCACACCCCTGTGTGGGTGGGTGTGTTTGCTGGCCGCCGATATCTGTCCGAGAAATTGCGAGGACCTATAAGAACAGAGTACCCATTGTCTTGATGAAGCCTACATCATCTGGCTGAAACGCGACCGCGACTGCGTCGACACCTTTTGCTTCAATTGGAGTCCCCTGTTACCATGAAATAATTTGTTTGATTTTCGTCTGATTGGCACCTATACAAAATATAGATTGGGTTGATTCTGTAACCCCCAGGTGCTTTACTCTTGGGACTACCATTGTGTTGTGCTCTCATTATAAATTAAGTGGAGGCACTGATTCGAATTAGGATATATATATATATATATATATTTTGTATATATATTTTTTGTTTGGGGTACATAGAAACGTGATACTGTAAAAGTGATGTATATTTGTATATATGTATATGTGATATTTTGTAGATAGACTGTCGGTGGTTGTGCTTCCCTTGATGTCCGCTCATATGTGCGTTGATGAATTTATATATGTAATTCTTTCATGTTTAATTTCTGTTTCACAAGAGAATTAATTGTTTCTTGTTTGAAAATTAAATTTGGATCAATCCCTTCGGTACCCTTTGTTTCTACTTTTACATCTTAGGATGTCTCCTGCTCAGGTATGGGAGGGTTAAGTGGGCAGAACCCCTGACCATTTTTTTTGCTAGTCAGGGACGAACCTAGACAAGGGAAGAGGAAGACTCTCGGTCCGCTTTCACTCCAGGAGCAGGAAGGAAGTAGGAACCAGGAAGCACACAGGCTCCCAGCTCTCCCAGTCAAATCACAACGCTGCCTTACATCAGCGTTGTGATTGGTTTGAGCGCCATGGTTCGGCGCTCAGAAGGGCTGGGGGCCTGGGCATGTTCTCCCCCCAGGCTGTAATGCCGCCTGTGTGGAGAACATGCAAAGTGCGCATGGCTGTTTGTGTCGGCGCAAGACGGCCAGCCAAACATTCATGCACACTTGAGAGTACCACCACTGTTCCGTTGACATGCAGCCATGCCCGCACCAGGTGAGATCCAGATGGAAAACTAAAATGATAACGTTCGTTATTATCATTTTATTTTTCCTTTTGCCCACTTCTCACAGAGCAGTGAGGTGAGGCTCCTCCGTCCAGGCGGAGTAACTGCCCTGCTGTCGCCAGGCACACAAGGGAGCACTTTGTCTTTCGAGGTCGCACACATGGTCTCGTTAGGACATCTGTCACTGGGAATTAGACCATCTCTTCATCTGTAGCTTCCCATCTTCCTCAACCCTCAGGTGTGCAGTGGGATCTAGTAGGAACCAAAGCCGCTGACCTGGGGACCACGGTTTCACAGTTGTACTTCTCTGAACCTTCTCTTTGGGATACCGGTCAAACCAGTACCTGCTCTGCATGGATGAGACCCCTTGGAAGAGTGCAGGCAGGGGAATGGAACCCGGAAGTAATGCATGCTGGGACCTTTGGAGCTGGGGAACCAGGTTCAAGTCTCGTTATCGGCTCAACATCCTGTGATTCTGGGCAAATCACTTAATCTCCCCGTGCCTAGCAAAAAATGAATGTGTCCTTGTGTAATATAACGGGTACTCATGTAAAGTGCTCTAATACCTTTGGGTCGAGTTCGTGCCATATAAAAACTGCCCAAAAAAATGGGCAAGTTAGAAATCGTTCTTTCTTCGGTGCCATGGACCTGAGAAAGACGTCCTATGCTAGATAGGGATACAATCTTCACAAGAAGGCCCCGATTACCAGAGACACTTTTGTGGCTGGTATTTCCTGACCATCCAATCACAGTTACTGATACTGGGGGCATCAGCCACTCAGGGAAAACTGTGAGATTTTGAGGTGTGCCCTGAGGTGCCCTTGAAGTGGGGAACTACCAGGGAAAGGCCCCTGGACACCTAGCCTGTCACTTGCCTGTGGCCTCCAGTTCGTGCTTGTTCCAGCCTGATCCAGTGATACTACTCCGGCTTGGGTTTTCCTGCACAGCATTCTTCCCACCAACAGAAGCCCCACCCACACCAAGACCTACTTAATGCAGGCAACAGAGCGACCACATCAGTAGGGACCTGGAAACTTAGCCTGCCACTTGCCTGTGGCCTCCAGTTCCTGCTTGTTCCAGCATGATCCAGTGGCACCACTGCTGCCTGGGTTTTCCACTGGGTATTCCCACTTGTTCTTCACAATAGAAGCCCCACCCATCCCAGGACCTACATAATGCAGGATGCAGTGGGCATGCCGAAGTCAAGCTCATCTGTGGCTCATCTATGACCTCTAGCCCTCTTACTCCCCGAAGATACACTATTACCGATCTCTACACCCTCGACACCGCAACAAACACTGCCACCGTGCTGACCCATGCTCCACGGTAGGACCTTTCACCTGGACCAGCTACCACTTCACCTACCACATCATACACACCAGCCCACGGACCAGCCACGCTCCCAACAAGCCAGACACCACCTGAACAAAAAACCCAACTCGCATATGCCCTTCTCAACACAAGCTCTCTATGCAAACACACCACCGAGATTTGAGACGTCATCTCCACCCTCACACCAGACGTTGTCTTCCTCATCAAGACCTGGCTAACCCCACTTCCGCGCCGGACATCGCCACTGCAATACCCGAAGGATAGATGATCACCCACTGTGACCGCATTAACAAGCCTAGTGGAGCAATCGCCTTCATACACAAGGAATCCATCCAATCCACCACCATAATCACCCTAGCCATGGAACTCCTCAACTTCTGACTCCAAGCATACAGCAAAACCACCATCATGGGGATTCTCGCCTACTGTCTTCCCCACGTCCAGCCTTCTGCAACTTAATCACACCCTCACCATAGACTCCAACAACTACATTTTCCTCAATGACCTACACTTCCATCTCAATTACCACAATGACATCAACACTACCAACCTCCTTGAATGCATGAACAACATCAGACTCACCCAACTTGTCTGCAACTCCACAGTCACCACAGGCAACATTGATCCCCATATTCACCTCCAGCGACTGCATTAGGTACAGCCACACCACGAAACTCACCTGGACCGACCACTCCATTGTCTACTTCAACTTCACCAGCTGACGGACCACCACACCCAGTCTGCCCAACGGCCCCCTCTAACTCAGCTGGAGCAAAGTCTCAAAGGACACAATGACAAAAGGCCTCAACTCCACCCACCCTATTTCCTCCAGCAATCTAGATCAGAACGCCAGAAACTTCTAAAATTGGATCACCAACTGTGCCAACAGCGTCACTCCTATTGGCAACACCACCCACGGAAGATCCACCAGGCAGGCTAGCTTGTAAACGGAAGACCTCAGAACCGCTAAACGACACTATAAACAACTGGAAAGGAAATGACACACCAGCAAGGACACGACGTACAAGACTGCCTTCAAGGCAGCCCTCAAACTCTACCACAAACCATTGAGAGAATCAAAGAAAAAGGTCTAAGCCTCAAATATTGAACTAAGCTCCAATTACAGCAAAGATCTCTTCAACATTGTCAAAGAATTCTCCAAACCTTTAGCTGCAACAAGCATTACCCCCAACCAGGAACTCTGCTACAACCTTCCAAACTTCTTCAACAGCAACTTCTGCTGAAACTGCAAACCCTAGCTCAAGGGCACCAACTTCTTCAAGCAACACAATGACCCTGCTACCAACACAGACGTCAGCCTAGCCAAATGGAGCCAGCTCACCGCACAGGACACCTTCTCCATCATGAACTTGGTCCACTCAGGGGCCCCAACCAACTCATGTCCTCACCACATCTTCAACCTAGGCGAAGCCAGAATCAGCCATGTTCTCACCACGTTGTTCAGCACCTCAAATGCCACAGCCACCTTCCCTGACTACGATTCATCTGAGAGCGGCTCCTTGGATGCCTATGTTGTGCAGCCTACGATGAGTGTGTGGTGAGAGACCATATCGAAAGCCACAGAGAGGTCCTGGAGGTTCAGAGCCGCAGACTCATTTATCAAGTAGGACTCTGATGTCGTCGGTAGCTTTGAGGAGGGCTCTCTCGGTGGTGGGGTTGCTGGGGAATCTGGATTGGGAGGAGTCGAGGGTTCGTCTGCTGTAGTCTGGAGGTGGGAGACAACAGCCTGGGCGAACCCGCCTTCAAAAGCCAGTCGTCGAGATAGGAGAAGACTGGTACCCCTGATATGCGCAGATGAGCTGTGACCACCGCCATCATCTTTGTGAATACCCGAGGGGCACAGGTAAGGCGAAAGGGGAGCATGGTGAACTGAAGGTGCTTGTGGCCCACCGTGAACTGAAGGTAATGTCTGAGGTCAGGCAGGACGGGGATATAAAAATATGCACTGCACGTTCAACGCCACCAGCCAGCTTCCTGGGTAGAGTGCAGCGCCAGGGTGAGCATTTTGAACTTCTCCTTCCAGAGCAAGAAGTTAAGGGCCCGGAGGTCTAAGATAGGATGCAGGCATTTGTCCTTCATGGGTACCAGAAAGTAGCTGGAATAACAACCACAACCTAGTTCTGGCACAGGGACCCTCTCTATAGCTCCCTTGGCCAAGAGAGACGATACTTCTTGTCGGAGAAGTGCCAAATGATCCTCCGTCATGCAATCGTAAGAAGGTGGCATGAAGTGAGGGGTAGCTACGAAGGGTAGGGAGTAGCCCCGTAAGATTATTTGCAGAACCCACCTGTCCGATGTGATGGATTGCCAGTGGAGGAGGTGATGGCGGATCCTGCCTTCAACTGGCCGATGATGGGCCTGAAACGTCAGACTAGATAGGTTTGGAGGCTGCGGCAGGGGAGGGGTGTAAAGGGTGGACTGGCCCATCTGCTGGCTCCCTAACCTGCGAGGTCGCTGGGTCCCACGTACGCGTCCACGCAGAGGCTGGACAGTTTGCGTGACTGTTGCTGGGATGGACAGGACGTGGCTGGGCGCCCCTTCCGTAGCCACGAAAGAGACGAAAGGCAAACTGAGATGGACATGAGGTAGCCGTGAGGCACAAGGATCTGGCTGTAGCTCAAGCACCCTTGAAGCGCTCAAGCGCAGAGTTTGCCTTGTCGCCGAAAAGGCAAGTGCCATCAAAGGGCATGTCCATCAAAGAAGACTGGATATTCCCCAAGAAGCCAGAATTCCTCAATCAGGCGTAGCGTCTGACAGCTAAAGACGTGGCAATCGTTCTGCCCAGTGAGTAGGTATTATCCAGTCCACATTGTATGGTGAATTTGGCTGAGTCTCTCCCGTCTGCCACTGCTTGAGAGAAAACGCCGTGGGCCTCCTCTGGGCACTGAGGCACCACCTGCGCGACTGTATCCCAGATAGTATGGGAGTAGGGCCCAAGAGGCAAGCTGCATTCACCAACAGCAATGCCAAGCTGGAGGAAGAGAACATTTTCTTCCCAGGTTGGTCCAGCTTCTAGAATTCCCTATCTGGGTGAGCAGAAGGGAATGCGCCTTTTGATGAAGAGGCTTGGACTACCAAGCTCTAGTGGGAGGTGAGTTTGGTCAGGAACGCGGGGTAGCCTGGAGCGGGGCAGTGGCCGAAAGCACTCATCCTATCCACATGAGCCCCTGAGCTGGGCTTGGACCAAGTGCCCAGGAGGATGTCCGCGAGGGCTTCATTGAAAGGCAAAAGGGGTTCAGAAGAGAAAGCCGCAGACTGAAGCACCTCCGTCAGGAGGTTAGTCCTAACGGCCAACGTAGGTAGCTCGAGGCGAAGACCTTTGCTGCCCCCCTCACCACCAGAGCATAGCAAGCTCCCTCCATCGGCACGGTAAGGGGAGAAAGCAGGCCTGTGTCAGGGGACGTCTCCAGACCACTGGCATCACCCAGGTCCATTCTCCAGTCAATCTGGTCAGTTAAATGGTCAAGCCTTCCCTCCCAGTCCTCTTCCTTACTGTCTGCCCAAAAAAAAAAACACCAGGCATGAACAGAGGAACGAAAGTCCCTTTCGGTGTCGGAATCGACGTCGGTCCAGCTCCGTGTCCACTTTGGGGATGAGGATGGGGTCGGTGCCTACTGGGGGCACAGTCGACGCCGGGAGAATAGTTGGGATCAATGTCGGGGAAGAAAGAGTGAGATTGAAAGGCGTGGATCAGGATCAAGGCCTGGATCCATGGGGACCATCCTGAGCCAGGGCCGGCATCAAAATACCAGGGCCCCGGACCAACGCCACAGAGCATGAAGGTGCGCCAGGCTGTCCAAATATGAGGTAAAAGGCCTCATAGAACTTTTGGATTTGGGCAGGAGATGCCCTGGCTCAGCAACAGGGGGAGGGGCGTAGGGTCATCTCAGAAGTAGGCTCCAGAGACGGAGCCTTCAAACGACGACGCTCGGAACCCTGCATTACGTTGGCCTACCGACAGGGAGACGTTGAAGAACTCCTGTGCTTCTTCAACGACTTCTTGTGTTTCCCTGACTTACACGAAGATCTCCCCGATGACTTCAAGTGCAACAAGTGAGGGCTTCTCGACCGTTTGAGTTCTTCCCCTCGAACGAGAGCAATGTAGAGCCGAGCAACGGGCCTCCAGCAGCTTTTGAGGCCCCTAAAGCCTTCGGATTAATGGCCCAGCACTCAGAACATGACTTCAGTTCGTGGTCACGCTCCAAACAGTAAAGGCAAACGTGTATTGAAAGATACTTCAATCAAGCAATGGCTGAAAGTGGGCTGCTCCAATCAAACTAGTGGCAGAAGCACTGAGCCTAGTCCCCTCCGTGCATTGTTCTATATTCTTAACAAAACGGATTTCCTAACGCAGGCCTAAAAATGTAGGCAACTGTGCCTGGACATCAGAAGATTCCAACTCAGGAAATACATGATACACGAAGTCCATCTATAGGAAAAATATTTCTAATGTCCATATGTCGCTAATATGACTTCTACGCTTATTAACACCAAGAAAGTTTAATTATGTCCACATTCTGAGGTAAGGAACCTTAATAAAGTGTTGTAAGGAGAATAGGGAGAATACTTGATGCCAACTGTGGGAAGGTAGGCATCCTTTCTGCAACGCACTACAGAGTAGGTATTTTAGCTTTTTGTACTCAGAATGTTGTTTTAGTACAGTAGTGGGAACAAACTGAGCTTTATTAATCAAAAAGCATATCCGCTACATCACACTGACTAGCCCAAAACAGAATGAAAGATATCTGCAATTGTGATTATATGTATTATTAGAGACATGCAAATGTCACCCGAAGGCCACTGCACGCTCCCAAATGCAGAAAGTGCATAAATCAAGCCACAGCACCTATCTCACGGTCAGAAAGCAGTCACTTTCATCACAGTTTAACAGATTCAGCAGCTCTGTGAACACTGTACAAGAGCACGAAACAGGTTGTCAGTAAACCTTCTATCACAGTGCAAGAAATGAAAGTGACGAGGAATAAACTCATAACACTAGGTCTGTAATGATGAAGCCCACCACACAGAAATCCTGACTGGAGCTTTAACAGTCATAATGATGAAACACTAGTAAAAAAGAACTTATTGCAAAGATTCACATACTAGGCAACCTGCAATCTCCCAGCATTAATACTTCTATTCATCCAACTTATATTTTTAGCACCTAGCGCTGAAGTAGTATCACAAACTAACAGGCAAAAATGAGCTAGCTGACTGAATGGGGAGAGGTTTAATAGCACCTTGAGCTCCTCTGCCCCTTTGTACAAACAATGGACACAAGTTAGCTGAATAACCCTTTGCTCAGTGGGCTCCAAAAGCCTCATCTTGCATTACCTTAAAAGTACAAAGAGGTCTGGGTTAAATACAGCAGTGATTATAAAACACAAGTGTATCTAACACTCTACTTACACGTGTGTTCAAATACTGCAAGTATTCAATATGGGGCAGCAGCCAAAGGACACGTCGGAGGGTAACTAAGAGGGGCTAGATGTTTGTCACACAATTACACAGGTGACCAGAGTTTGTGTCAGCGCAAATTAACTCTGAAAGAGTACCTCAGTCAGAGTTTGGAAGTTCTAAAGGTGCTTCAATAAGTGAGAGGAGCAGCATACCAATGCACCACAAACTCAGGATTAACCCAAATTGTTACAACAAAGTCCTTGCAAGAACACAAAAGAACATCAGAACATTCTTGTCAAGTATATTCCAACCAGGGGTCTTTTTTCCCTTTCTTTCCTCTAACTTTTTAGCCAACATGTTTAGTCAGGCTTCATTGTTTAGACTTCCACAGGAATAAACAAAGCGGCTGTATATTGAGATCTAGTCAATTAAAAGGTTCTAGGCTGAGTATTTCCAGTTTCAGAGTTTATGATTAGTTTTTTAAAACAGTAAGATTCCCATGTAGGAGACATCTATCATAGATCAGTGCAAGATTGGCTTTAGAGTGAGCCAGAATTCCTAAGATCTATCAAGTAATCAAACTGCCATTTACCACATGTAGACCCTAAGATTTGATTGGAAATAGATGAGAAGGATTAATTGACTATATCATGCTATGCGGCAGCTTTGAGTTAATCCCTGAGGAAATCTATGCAATGAAGCCTGACCAAACGCGTACTGGGTAGAAGCTTTGAGGAAAGAGGGAAAATTAAGAACCCTCTTTAGAATATACTCGACAAGAATGAATTGATGTTCTTTTGTTTGCTTGCAAGGACTAATTGTAAGAGACTAGGGGCCCGATGTAGGTAAATCTTTTTTACCACTTCTTAAATACCGATTCATACCGAATCGGTATTTAAGAAGTGGTAAAAAAGAGGAGGGGAGGTGTAGGTATTTCAGATTCGGTAAATACCGAATCGTTAAGATTCGGTATTTACCGATTCTGTAAATACCGAATCGGTAATGCCCATTGATTCCTATGGGCATTGAAGCCCATAGGAATCAATGGGCATTACCGAATCGGTATTTACAGAATCGGTAAATACCGATTTCAGCAAGGGTGCAGGGGGTGTCACTTTGACACCCTCTAGCACCCCCAATATAGGCATGTGTGCCATGTGGCACACAGACATGCCCTAAGGGCATGTGGCACACAGACATGCCTTAAGGGCATGTCTGTGTGTCACATGGCACAGGTGTGCATGCACAGATGTGCATGCACACCTGAATTCGGTATTTTACCACCCAATAGGATTGGGTGGTAAAATACCGAATTCTGAAGGCCTGTGGCACTCTGACATGTGCCAGCTACATCTGTATTTACAGAATCGGTATTTTACCGAGTCTGTATTTACCGATTCGGTAATTTTACCGAATCGGTAAATACAGGATCGGTAAAATACCGATTCTGTAAATGCATGCCCTACATCTGAAAACCCTAATACCGGTCGGAAACGGCCAAAATCGGCCGTTTCCGACCGGTATTAGGGCTCCTACATCTGGCCCTAGATGTTTATACCAAGTTTCTTTAGTGACAGGCAGGTCCCAGAGAGCTAAAATTAAGGCTACATCATGGTGCCGTACGGTGCAGGTCATTGAAGAATACATGGAAACGAGGCAGCTAAGAGGCGAGAAAGGCCACTTCTAGGAAAGTAGGGGGCTGCCGCAGATTCTCTCCCCAAATGTTAGACCTCATAACTGCAGCACTGTGCCTAAGAGGGACCTCTGGCTTCTCTTCATTATGAAGCATGCTCTTCACTTATCTTTTGCTCCAGGTATTCAAAAAGGTAAGTTAACTCTGTGCAAAGCAGAACGTTTGGTGGAAAAGGAGCATTGGAATTCACTAGAATAAGCCTATTTTTAACAGAGCCCTTACTACAGCAGATTTGCCATTTCTAAAAGATGTATACAGCCAATGTGGCTCGATACGTATGAACAGTATAGTGGTTACTCATTATATGCATGCTCTGCCACCCCTGATGGATGGATGTCATCACAACGCATGCTTTTACTACGCATGCCTTTACAACGCAGGTTTTACAACGTAAGTCGTTACAACGACTTGCGTTGGGGGGTGCTGGATAGTGGAATAGTTTAATTTACTATTCCAACTCCAGTCCCCGTGGATAGTAGGGAAGGTTTTGGATAGTAAATTAAACTATTCCCTATCATACAGCGCCCTCCAGCGCAAGTCGTTGTAATGACTTGGGTTGTAAATCCTGCGTTGTAATGGTAGTGCGTCGTAAAAGTTGCGTTGTGAGGGATGTTTCCCCCCTGATGATATGCCTGACTCTGTAATCGGTCACAGTAAAATAGATTGAAGACCAACAATATACCCCAATGAAGTTCTACCTTTTCAAGAGAAACAAACAAACAGGCAGCAAGTACCTGTAAACACCAGGCCCCTTGAAAGTTGACCGGAGTTGGAAAGCTTTCAGTCTGAGGGGCATGGCCACTCACACCTGCACTTCCTGACATCAGTTACCTGCTGCTTGGCGCTCCGCCCTTGGGATCTGAGGCGCAGACACTCGTCCCGTAGCAGCTCCATCTCTTGCTCCAGGCCACGGACCTTCAGCTTACTGTTCAGCTCGGTGACTTCCCAGTCAGTCGGGGTGGAGTTCAGATTCGACATAACTACATAAACAAAACAGAGACATATGTAGCATTCATTCCTAGGTGCTCCTCAGTACAACAGGTTCATTCTGCAGCATTCATCTTACACGACATGACAACCAGAGCTCACTGCTTGCACTCATTTACACATATCATAAAAACAGAGACAAAGCTCCCATAACTGCATTTATTTTAACTGTAAAGAACATGAGTCTTCTTTCCAGAGTCTCTCTCTGCTGTTAATTGTAACCTCAAGAACAACAGTGTGTGTGCCAACTGCATGGAGAGACAACAACAACAGTCATGTTTCTTAAGAAAGCTTAAAACATTTAGATGTGCACATTAATTGTGCTTTCACCAGAGTGTGTTGTTTTACTGCATATGGTGACTTTAGTGTCAATGTACATTAATCATTTAAATAGATGCAGAGAGGTACTAACTGGCAACTTCATTTTTTTCACTGACTCCCCCAAGACCCACCCAGCACTCCAAATTGGGTAAACAGTAATAACATGAGAAAAGTATAACTAGATAAATAGACAGAGAAGCAAATGGACAGTTTTGTAAACTGTCAGCCACTGCAAACTAGTGTACTGAAATAATAAAAAAAGGGAGGGAAGACCAGGTGACTTCAGGGAATAAGGGTCACACATTATGTGTGATGGGCTAGTACTAATTGGATTGGAGGCTCTCGCAATGGTGAACAAAGCATTCTCACTTGGCTGCATAGCATGACAGTGTTGTGAGCTGATGTGCTTGAGACTCATCGCACACTCAGAAGTTAAGTTTAGACAGATTCTAAGACGTCAGGAGCCAAATCATTAGACTGGGCAACTGTTGGATGCGATGATAAACCTGATATATCTGAGCTGTCAACAAATTTGGGCAAGTTCTGAGGCAAGGCGTTGCAAGGAAGCCATGTGCTATAATGCAAGCAAGCAAAAGGGCCCTGTTCTTCAGTTGAGTGGTTAAAGAAAATCAAAATTGGGGCTCACTAGGTACATAATATCATAGGTCACTGTGACACTGCACTTGTTGAACGATTGACAGGTCTGCTCCTGGGTAGGACTGAACCAGAGTATTAGCTTTAGTACAAATCAGTAGGACCTCATCTACACATTGCTCACCTACACCCCAACCCAACCCAACCATGTACGAGGCTCTGCCTGCTACTGCTGTTCATTCGTAGGTTCTAAATTTCACTTAAACTTTTGTATGCTGCAACATTAGTGCCTCCAAGTGCTTTGATGTGGCTAAAAACAGGTTGGCACTATGCCAAAATACATAGTTTCTGCTGTTTTCGTATTGTCCTCTGCATCTTCCTGCATTTACTTGCCCTATTTGCCCTTCACCTTTTCTCCCTGCCTCTACTTCCACTACGGGCATCAAAAAACCAAGTGATGGATGGAATGCTTTTATTATTCTCAGCCACTTACAACTGCTCGGGCCGCAACACAATCATTTTTAGGTCTTGGCTCTAGACGGCGCACATGCGCTGTCTCGAGAAGAGACATGCTGTATCTACTACTTCTGGGCTTAGAGCCCACCCATTGGCTTCTATTTGCTGGCACCATTGTCACTCTTCAATTCTTTATCTCTATTTATCCATGGCATGCATACATCATGCCTCTTCGTGTGTTTAGCCCTCCCAAGAGCAGGGACCAATTACTACTAATCATCCACAGGTCACATTAAAGCAATAGTTCCAGGGAATACTTTTTAAAATCGATTTTTAGGACTTTTATGAGCACTCGTTCCTAGCACCATTTCTTTTTGCCTTTAAAAAACGAGTATGTTCCTGAGAGAGAAGACGTGTGTTACAGCACAGCAATTGAAGATAGTCTTTATTCTTGATGTACCATACGCTGTCAGAAGTCTCAGCAATCTGAAGCTTCACGCGCACCTTTTGCAATATTCAAATACTACAACGCCATCAGTGGGATTTCTTGAAGTACAGCTTTCTGGACATTCCACTGGTGATTTGAGCCCGGGCTGTAGTTCAGACGACTCGGTGATTTATGGTGTGTTACTTTTTCATGGATTGTTCTTTCTGTAAATTTTAGTTTATTTCGTACCAGATGCAATGCTGGTTTCCGCTTCGCTGTTTGTTTTCTGTGATCGCTGTATTCTGTGCACAATTAATGGAGTACATGTTGAAGGAGGGAACTTCCTATTTATTTCCTCCAATGGGTACTGTGTCCTTCTCTACAAAATGTCTTGGGTTGATGCCTATTTTTTGTTAAAGTGAATCATCCACGTTGAAATTGCAGCTCGCGCTCATATGAGCTTAGTGTGTGTTTGAACTCTCACACTGTATTTTCTGTGCTCTTCCTGGGTGCAGGAGCTACTTTTAGGACAGAAACGTTGAATCACACGCAGGGTGACGAACAAGGTGTTACATTTGCATGTTGTGAAATTATTTTTACTACTCGCCGGAACCGTGTACCTCACCACCTCGCTGTGCCCACCTTCAAGGGTGCAGTCTCGAAGCTGCCCCATTTAAACAGCTGATTGTGCCCTCACAAAAGGACCAGACAATGCCATCCGAATGCAAGTCATGATGTTGTTGCAGTTTGTACACACCCCTGTGTGCACTTTAGACCTGAAGGCCCTTGGCGAACGCTGTTCTTTGCAGTGAAAGTGAAACATACCAGCCAGAATTGTTGCACCTGTGATGGTTTATTTTGAGTTTGAAACAATGAGTTGCACCCATACCGGTTGTTGGGATAACTCGTTAACGACCTGGCCGTAGACATTGAGTGAAACTTGTAGGTTTGTTTCAAATGCAGGTGCAGCGCAAGCCTGTCTAACACTGCATTTGCAGATTCAAAGCACGTTAAATAAAAGGCATTACTCTTTACCAGTTTTAATGGCCCTAAGGTTAGTAACTTAGGAAGGACGGAAATCTGAGTAGGCTCAGCTAGAGTTTGAAATCGTGACCCAAAGATACTTCATTCTTCAGCTGCGAGCACAATTAACTCACTGAGGCATCCCGCATCCTATCAGGACTTCCTTGGGTTGACCCTTTTCCCCCTTTTGCCCCTTACCGGCTTCTTAATAGTTGCTGAAGCTGCATGGAGAGGATAAGATGGGAATCTACAAACAACTTTTAAATCCTAGATTATTTAATATCCCCCCCCGCCCCCAAGCGATAAAAGGAGTTGCGAGCGGTACTGAAGGGCAAACAAGGTGCAACAGGCTGCTCCCCTTATGGCTGTATATGATGGATAAATGAACACCCCAGGTTTTGTACTAAAGGTCTCTCGGCGAATACAACCTGGAGCATTTTGAGCTTTTCGGAAGCAGTTTGCAAATGCTCCACAGTAGGCCTTTATGTGGTTTGAAAACGAGGCACATGCACTTGAGTTTATTTAGTTAGTGCCTCCACAGGGAGCCAGCTGGAGTCTGTCCCAGTTTTGGTACCTTGCTTCCTTTCCCCAATGCCTCCTGCCAGAAGCAACATAGCATTTTATCCCAATTGCAGTGTTCAAGATGTGTTTTAGCCATGCCTAAAGACTGTTCATTCGTGCCATCTATTCTGGGATTCACAGTGGAGCCCCCATTTTACTTTTAAGCACTTGTGTTTCTTGAATGAGGTGGATATGGCCTCGTATACATTAAACATGCAAGGGGCAAATGTTTTTTGAGGTGCTACACGTTTTTAGAGTTTGGGTGTGATGTCCAAAGGCCTTTTTGGCATGACCTACTTGTTGAAATGGAGTTTGTTACTGGGAAGCATCCTTCCGCTGTGCATTAAATTAATATGGGAAGACATAACCACCTCCGACTGTGCAATTTAAGTATTTTATGTACATTTATTACAATGGTGTTAGCCAAGACCTTTTGATTTTTGCTACAATTATAATTAGAATTATACATAATGATAGGGAATTTCATCCAGCCCTGTTCATCTGTGTGTCTGCTATTGTCTAACACACAAGATGATGGACGGAATGTTGCACAATGGCAAAACATTAACCCCCAGTCATAGATTTATATTTATTTATTTATACTGCGTTTATAGAGCGCCTGGTTACACTAGCCAGTGTGTCCCCGCGCTATTCAGTGGCCTAAATGATCCCCAGTACAGCTCACGAAAAATACAATTTAATATTTAGGGAACAAGTGTGTTTTGAGTTCTTTACGGAAAACTTTTTCAGACGGCTCCATCCGGTGTCTGAACGGGAGAGTGTTCCAACTCCGGGCCGCCAGGAGGCGGAAGGATCTGCCGCCCATTCTGGCCCTGCTGGTCTTCGGGATACACATTAACCCAGTGCCCTCCGACCGGAGGAGCCTAGTGGGTTTATACAATGTGAGCAGATTCCGCAGGAAGCTAGGGTCCTTACCGTGAGCGATCCGATGGCCTATACACAAGATCTTAAACTGGACACGCTCTTTAATTGGTAACCGATGAAGCGTCCCCAAGGCCTTTTTGGAGGAAGATCTTTTTGGCAGCGTCAGTACTAGGCGTGCAGCAGCATTTTGGATACATTGCAATCGTTGGAGGCATCTAACGTTAGCTCCCAAATATAAGGCATTCCCATAGTCCAGCCTGGACGTAACCAGGGCATGGACTAGGGCCCTCCTTGCTGACACTGGGAGCAGATCGAGCGTCTTTCTCAAACAACGGAGAATGCCAAAGCAAGTACCGGCTACACGTCTAGTATGATACTCGAAAGATAGTTTCGAGTCCATCCAGATACCCAAGTTCTTAACCTGATCTTTAGGTTGGGGTAAGGGGCCCAAGGTCTGGGGCCACCATGCGGATGTCCAAACAGACGGAGACTTGCCTACGATAAGCACCTCCGTCTTGTCTCCGTTTAATCTGAGACAGTTGTTTGACATCCAATTGGCCAGGTCCTGGAGGCAGGATGTTATTATTATTATTATTAAACGTTCTTATATAGCGCTCGATTACCCGTAGGCATCTCGGCGCTTGCCTTGGGAACCCGTCCTGGCTTTTCCCTGTGAGATACCCGTACTGGGCATCCCCAAGGTGAAAGCCAGGCATCCCGCCGCGGGGGGCCATAGTGGAGATTAAGAAAGCTAATGCCCAGAGCTGCAGAGTGTGAACCCGTGACTCGAGTAGGCACCGAAACGAGAATTATCGAGTCCGTGGATATTTGGGCTCAAGACCCTGCCGCGTCGGGAATTGAACCCTGGTCCCGGGTCTGACCTCTGCTTCAGGGTCTGCCTCCTCTAACCAGTGAGCCACACTTCTCCACTAGGATGTAAACTGACTGGCTGCCTGCTCAGCTGGCTGTGAAAGAGCTACAACCAGCTGAGTATCGTCCGCGTAGGTCACCACAGCAACCCGATGTTTCTCCGCAATAGATGCCACTGGGGCAACATAGAGGTTGAATAAAGTGGGACTGAGGCTAGAGCCTTGGGGAACTCCCTGGTTCAGGGCAATGGCTCTGGACCTGTGGGGCCCCTGCTCCACACAGAAACTGCGACCAAGGAGGAAGGACTTCAACCATTGCCACGCTTTGCCAATGACTCCTCCCTCTCTCAGGCGCTGAAGCAGAGTGTGATGAGCCATGGTGTCAAACGCAGCACTGAGATCTAAAGGAATCAGTGCCGCAGTTTGACCCTCATCCACATGTTTCCGTAGCATCTCCGTGGAGTAGAGTAGAGCAGACTCCGTGGAATGGAGAGCACGGAAGCCAGCCTGAGTGGGATGATAAAGTTGTTGGGTTTCAATGTAAGCCGTGAGTTGTTGGTTAGCCAATTTTTCCGCTATTTTGGCAATATAGGGAAGAAGTGAAATAGGCCGTAGGTTACTCATTTGAGTGATGCTAATCTGTGGTTTCTTTTTAAGTGGAAGTACCACTGCCTGTTTCCGCGCCGTTGGAACCCCACCAGAGTCAAACAACAGTGTCAGGAGATGCCTGACCTACGGCGCTAAGGTCTCCATATTGCCTCTCAAAATTTTGGCTGGGGCCGGATCCCTAGGAGAGCCTGATTTTACACTTCCAGCCACCTTTTTTAGCTCGTCAATATCAGGGGCTACAAAAGCACGCAGCTTATCTGTGGCTAAAAGTCCCTCATCCAGCAGAGTTTGGTCACTGGAGCAGGCTCTGGCCGTGTTGGGAAAGGCAGCATAAATATCCTGTACCTTATTATGAAAGTAGTCAGCTATCTGATTGCAAGATTGCACTGAGGTCGCTACTCTTTCTTCCAAACAGGCCAAAGAGGATAATTCCTTATATACTGTAAAGAGTTCTTTGGCGGAACAATTAGCCTTAGTAATCCTTTCAGTGTAGTAATCTGCCCGAGTTTTCCTTATCAGAGCATAATACTTTCTAAGATTCAACTTATATTCCCTCTCATGGCCTGGTGAATATTCCTGTCTCCAGGTTCTTTCATGCCGTTTACCGACAGTCTTAGCCCTTTTTAGATCCTCATTAAACCACGCCGCGGATTTGGTTCGCCGCATGGGTCCCCTATTAGACCATGGGGCTGTTGCGTCCAAAGCAGCGTGGATGCGTCGATCAAGTGTTTCACACGCCCCATCAATTGTTAGGCCCAAACCTTCCGGTGGTCCCCCCTGCTCCAAACGGACCTTAAAATCTGCAGGGGAAAACCTAGCCCATCGCCTCTGTAACTTAAGAGTACCATCCCCTTTCCCTTGGATAATTCCTGGGGAGTGGTTGATCTGAAATGGTACCAAGAAGTGATCCGTCCAGACCATTGGTTCTGGGGGATCAACTGTAAGGGAGTCCCTGTTACAGAAAATAGGGTCTAACGTATGTCCAAGTCGGTGAGTGGGCAGTTCCGATTTAAGAACTAGTTGCAGAGTTAATAAATCATTACGGACCTCGTGGGCCGAGATGCTCAATGCATCGTTAAAATGAAGATTAAAATCACCTAACAACAGAAATTTCTCATAGCGCAGAGCTGGGGATAGTATGTTCTGTATCAGACTGGCAGCAAACTGACTATTATTTCCAGGGGGTCTGTATACTAGGAGGCCTTTAATTATATAATTTTTAGAGACAGATATAGTAAAGGTCCCAGCCTCACTATCAGATATCGAAATGGTCTCCAAAGTGCATTCAATCCCGTGCTTATAAATAACCGCAATCCCTCCGCCCCTCCCACATGGTCTATCCAACCTGCAAATACCATAACCTGGGGGAGCGCTTCCAGCACCTCGGGGGACGATTCCTCGTCCAACCAAGTTTCGGTGGCGAACAGGATATCTAATTTACTATCCTCAAGTAGATCCCGCACTTCCATTCTGTGTTTCCTGAGGGACCTGTGGTTAATTAATGCGCAGCCGAGCTTTCTGGTGAATCCATTACAGACCTTCCAGTGGCTGAATGAGTAACCACATCGACTGCAAGTATTCCCGGGGCCATCAGTAGCACAATTCCTAACAGGCAAACAACTGCACTCGGTACATATTCGCAGATCTAGTAGCTCCTGGCGGGAGTAACAGAGGTATACCTGAGATCGTGCAGGGGTTCTGGCCCCCGGCCCCAGCCGGCCGCGGACGGGCGCAGACGGGCTTGCCTTAGGCGCGCCCGCTGCGCTCGTCCACTGCGCGGCCGGGGAATGCACATTGATATACCGAAAGAAAAGGTAGGGGGCGTGGCCTGATGCAGTGGGCGTCGCCTGTGTCAGCAGGGAAATGGCGTCAAGAATGTATCCCGCGGCAGCGATAATATCGGCTGCGCGGGGAAGCCCAGAGCGAGGAGAGATAAGTAAGTGCCCTGGGAGGGGGGAGTTAAAATACAAACACAATATCACACAAGATTTAAAATATTAAACAAACTTTCTCCCGGCTGTGCCTCAGGAGATAAAGTGTCCACTAACTCGCGCTAGTGATCAGCGCGCTTTTATGGACTGTCGGCGGGGGGCGTGGCCTGATGCAGTGGGCGTCGCCTGTGTCAGCAGGGAAATGGCGTCAAGAATGTATCCCGCGGCAGCGATAATATCGGCTGCGCGGGGAAGCCCAGAGCGAGGAGAGATAAGTAAGTGCCCAGGGAGGGGGGAGTTAAAATACAAACACAATATCACACAAGATTTAAAATATTAAACAAACTTTCTCCCGGCCTCAGATCTGGGTTTAATCCATCATTATTTTGCTCACCAAGCCACCCCAGTTCAGACATGGCCATATGCAAATCAGTCTTGACCCTGTGCTTCATGGGAACAGTCCAACCCGAACTGCCAAGTCATGTCTTCCCTGCCACTGGAGTCAAGCTATTCTGGCTGAAGACGGCTAATAGCCAGAAACCGGTCCTAGGATGCTTGATTCCAGTCCAGGGAAGACATGGGTTGGCAGTTCGGGCTGGACTGTTCCCATGAGGCACAGGGTCAAGACTGATTTGCATATGGCCATGTCTGAACTGGGGTGGCTTGGTGAGCAAAATAACGATGGATTAAACCCAGATCTGTGAATCTAAAGCCAGATTTGCATATAATTTCAATTTAAAAGCAGCTTGCAAAGCAGGGACCACTTTTAAAATGACAGCAAGCAAAACAGCAGAGCACACTTGAGTGCATTAAATCTGCTGGGCCTCTAAACCTACATGCTCTACTTTAAAGATGCTATGTACACAGTAAGGCGTGTACATACTCATTACCGAGGAGCATCAAAGTACATGGACTGGCAGGGAACATGCCCAAAACAATTCCTGCCCTCCTTAATAGTGTTACCACAATCCCCACACTTGAATTCCCAGTTGGAATCAGGATCCCAACACATCTTCCCCTCGTAAAATAATAATAAAGAGACCAACGCATCAAATTGAGAAAAACTAACTGCAACTAATACACACTAAACCTGTATGAACATATAAGATGCAGGAGTAAAACCAAATAACTGTAATAAAAGAAAACCTAAAAACAACAATACAACAACATAACAAGCATTACAGAAATATAATAATATATGACTACATCACATAATCGTTGAATTTGAAAGGTACACTTTTGGTTCTGTGCGATTTGTCTCAGACTATCTGCTTGCCCACATAATTATTTTCCACATACTTGTTCGGACACTCGTTCACCACCAAGCACAATGGACACCCTATCTTTATTCCAGTATTTACCATCCTACACAACAACCACAAAAAATTCCGACATTCTCCACTTTCACAGGACCGGAAAATCTACGCTGTCCTTTAACCACCAATAGGTCAATTGATCCTCACCATGGCACCCTCTTTCACAGTCAGTTCCAGCGATCTTACTGTGATATATTTGTTTGCGCCATGTTTCTTCTCTCTCCAACTACCCTTAAAGTATCCTCCAATGGAATAGTGTTACCCATCCAAACTGAGTTCAATTTTGATCCTGGCACTCTGCATTTCAATAGAAGAAAAGCTGAAACCTTGGTATCAGCATCAGGTGTGGTACGGACAGCCGGTAGATTCGGACAGCAGGTAAAAGATTCTTAACCTCCTGCATCCAAAAAAGTCCATTGAAAACTGCAAAGTGTTTAATCCCAAATTCTGTCATAAAAACCTCCCATTGAGATATGAACTGCAGACCATTGTCAAAAACTACCTCATCAGGGATCCCTTCTCTCAAGAAAATTTCTTCCATCACAATTCTGGCAGATGCTGAAGTAATATTGTTTACAAACGCCACTTCCAGCTATTGTGATTAATGATCTATCAGAAGAATTCCATACTTTTCCATACCATTAATCACCCTCACAGATCCCCTATGTCCAGAGATAAATTGGACCAAGCTTTATCAGGAACAGTTACAGTATTGATTGAACTTCGCACATTCACCAGAATTTTTTTGTTTTAGCAACACACTGAATGCACAACCGTACATACCGGTCCACCTCCCTGTCCATGCCCGGCCACCAATAAGTATCTCTTACACATCTTCCCATGGTACGCATACCTATATGGCCCTCATGTGCCAACTCAATTACTTTCGTTTTCAAAGTCTCAGTACCAATACTTCTGCTCTACAGAGAACACTCTTCAAGACAGAAAGCTCATTGCCCACAGGTCTATAAGCATCCAACAAGGCATCTGACAATTTGTTTTTAGACCAACTCTTCCTCACAAGTGACCACATTTTTTTTTTTTTAAAACGGCGTAAATCTCAAGAGCTTCACAACACTCCTGTTCAGAAATTGCATTCAAGTTTACGTTCGATAATTCATTAATAACCACCTCTATATACTCAATTTCATCATTTTCACTCTTATCAGTCTCTTTTAGTGGCAACCTAGATAAACTACCTGTCAATGTTTTTCACACCTGGTATATACACCATCTTGTAGTGGTAAACTTGGAGTCTGTACTGCCATTTTGTAATCCTAGGAATAGACCGTGCCGCCCCTTTAGTGGTAAACATGTTAATATTGGCTTGTGGTCACACAGCACAAACTCTGAGTCCCACAAATACTGATGGAAATGATCAACCGCCAACCAACATTCCAATGCTTCACATTCCACCACAGAATACAAAGCTTCTTCACCTCTCAGCCTGTGGCTGGCAAACACCACTAATTCTTCTCTTCCATTCCATGGTTTGGAATCGTTTTGCCCGTGGGGGCGGCTCAACACAGCTCTCAGCGCGTCTCTTTTAATAATACCGGTTTTGTATTTTGGTTGTTCGTTTTTTTCATCCTTATCCCCTGATTTTACTAGGGAGTGCCCCCTTACCTGCATGTAATTGTTTTTACACCGCTGTTTTAGCGGGTCCGGGTCTGGGGTTATAGGGGCTCTACAGCGCTATTACCTTGAGCGTCATCTTGGGTAGGGCAGTGACGCTTTGTTGCCGCCATATTGAGCGTCCTCGTGTGCGGTCTCTACCTCATCTGGAGGCCCTACTTAAACCTGTCCTCATAGCGCAGCGGGATCGCGCAGCGGGGTTGCCCTCGCTGTGCCTGAGTCTTGCCAGAGTCCTGCCCGTCTGCGCCCATCAGCGTCCCGGAGGCGGCAGAGCGGCGGGAGGGTCTGGCGTTATAGGGCTCTCTCTCGGGGAGAGGATGGTCTGTTATCCATCGAGGGAACTTCGCTCTCTGCAAAAATTTTCATGCGCATGCCGATCCGTTTTTCCGGGCCGCTTTAGGGGAAAAAGGCAATGCCCTGGGTGTGGATGGTCGCCTGGTTATGCCCCGCCGCCTCTCTGCGGAGAGGGGAGGAGTGTGTGAAACATCTTTGCCTATTGCTTAATACGAGATCAGTAGCCAGACATGCCCTGGAGATCTTTGATCTCCTTGTTAGGGAAAAACCATTATGTCTGATGCTGACTGAAACGTGGCTAGGGAAGTTGTCCAATCCGGATATTAGGGCGGCAATTCCCCCGGACTATAACATCTTCCGTCAAGATAGAGTCAAGGGGAGGTGGGGTGGCTCTGGTGGTGAACAAGCTGGCATCGTGTTCTATCCTTCCTCTGGAAACAATCGCAGGTTCGGAATCCCTTGCTTTTACCGTTATGCTGACCCCTCAACAAGCTTTGAAGGGGCTGCTGGTATAGAGACCTCCTGGTCCAGTGGGTTCTTTTTTTGAGGACCTTCAGGTAGCTATTTCGGGATTAGCTTTGAGCGCTCACCACTGTCTGCTGGCGGGCGATTTTAATTTTCACATGGATATGGGTGAGGATCCGGATGTGAACAGATTGCTTGATATTACGGCTCCTCTTGGCCTTGTTCCCTTTCTGGCCGGCCCTACACACGACAAGGGACATACCTTGGATCAGGTTTTTTCCTCAGTCCCTTTAGTGGATATTGAGCTTCTCCCGGTGCTCTGGACCAACCATAGGTTGGCCAGATTTTCAGTACTTGGCAAGGAGAAATTCCCCAGAAGTGCTCCGAGACAGCATGGATTTGTTTCAAGGGCACTTCATCGGGTGACTCCTGAGCTGTTAGCTCAGGCCTTTTCGGACCATCCGTGCCCCCTTTCAGGGGACTTAGAGCAGAATGTTGAGTCCCTGCAGGCGTGGCTGATAGATAGGCTGAATGACCTAGCCCCTGCGATGGCTCCTCGGGCCACGGCTAAGCGGGTTTTGGCCCCGTGGTTCACTGAGGCATTGTGTGCCACTCGCCGCCAGTGCAAGGTGGCTGAGAGGGCGTGGCGCCTCAAGTATGACCTAGAGGCCAGACTTGCCTATAGGACGATGGTCAATGCCTATCATCGCGACATCCTTCGCGAGAAAAAGGACTATCTCGCCAAGAGGATAGAGGCAGCCTCTAATTCTTGCAAGGAGATTTTCACTGTGGTGAGGGAATTCACCGCCCCCAGATCCAATCTGCCTCATATTGTTCCATCTGAGTCGTGGGTCTGTGATCTGGCTAAGTTCTTCACGGACAAGATCAAATCGATCCAGGACTCCTTCACAGAGCGGTCTGCGGACGTGCCTCCCAGCACGGTGCTTGGTTTTGCTCCTGTGACCACTCGGGATTCTGTTTTGGCGGAGTTCCCTTCCATCTCCATGGATGCATCTCTGGCATTTTTGGCCAATCTCAAATCGGGGTCGCCATTAGACCCCTGTCCGGCCAAATTTTTGGCCAAGATGGCGGCTGTGGTCAACCCGTTGGTCAACCCTCTTTTGAACCTCTCTTTGGAGGAGGGGAGGGTCCCGCAGTCCTGGAAACGGGCAATGGTGATCCCCCTCCTCAAAAAGCCTGGTATGGACCCGGAGGCTCTGGCCAATTATAGGCCCATTTCCCTCCTCCCGGCGCTGGCCAAAATCACGGAGAAGCATGTGCATGGCGTACTCTCGAGCTTCCTAGAGTCCAATGACCTGTTGCACCCCACGCAGTCCGGTTTCCGTCCGAATTTAAGTACGGAGACTGCACTTCTGGAGGTGTCGGAGGTCATTAGGGAGACATTGGACTCAGGTGGCAAGGCCATGCTTGTCATGCTTGATTTATCGGCGGCCTTTGACACCGTCCCCCACGAGGGTCTCCTCGCTAGACTCTATGACATCGGTCTAAGGGGGACGGTGTTCAATTGGTTTACATCTTTTCTTGAGGGCCGCCGTCAAACGGTCTGGGCTTCCCCGAGCTCCGCTGAGATGCCGCCATTGGGAGTCGGAGTTCCGCAGGGCTCTGTGTTGAGCCCGGCTCTTTTTAACATCTTTATGACCCCTTTGGCGGCACTGGTGGAGTCCTTTGGGGCCCAGATCGTTTCCTACGCGGATGATACACAGCTGCTCTTTACGTGTAGGAAAGGTCAGGCTTTTGATGGAGAGAGCATTCGGGGCTGTCTAGGGTTGGTCTTCAACTGGCTTCAGCAGAACAGCCTCAAAGGTAATCCTAACAAATCGGAGGTGCTGTTCTTTGGCTGCTCCTTAGATCCTGATTGGCTGGCTTGGTGGCCAGTGGGTATGTGCCCCCCTGCACAGGCATCCCAGGTGGCAAAAAATCTGGGAGTCAAGATTGACAATAATTTGTCGATGAGATCCCATATCCTTGGCTTGTCGGGCACCTGTTTTGGCATTCTTAAGATGCTCCGGAAGTTTCTGCCTCTGCTCACAGAAGAGCATAGAAAGATCACTGTGCAAGCCTTAATTGGCTCTAGATTGGACTATGCCAACGTCCTCTATCTAGGTCTTCCGGACTATCTTGTTCAGCGGCTGCAGGTTGTGCAGAATTCTGCGGTTCGCGCCATTTTTGGCCTTCATAGGCGAGCTAGAGTGACGGGCTTGATGCAGTCCCTTCATTGGCTGCCCATCCGGAAGCGGATTATGTTCAAAGCGCTGACTTTGGCTCACAAAGCGCTTTTTGGCTGCGGACCAAAGTATTTGCAGCATAGGTTGGTCTTTCACCGCCCGGCTCGATCTCTGCGGTCGGAATCTCTGTTTCTGGCCGTGGTTCCCCGAGTGAGGAAGGCCCGTATTGGGGGGCGCTCCTTCAGTTTGAGGGCTCCTCAGCTCTGGAACACTCTGCCTCTGGCCTTGCGCCGTACTTCTAATCTTCTCCTGTTCAGGAAGGGCCTTAAGACCTGGCTTTTTAACCTTTAGTGTGTTTTTGTTTTCTGTTTATGTGTGTTTTTTATGGTGTTATGTTTTTATTACTGAGCCGCCAAAATAAAGCGCCGGGACACTATCTGAGTAGCCGTGCGCTATAGAAATAAAATTTAACATAACATAACATTCCTTTTCTGTAGTAACAGCACCTAACCCATATAGGCCAGCATCAGTGATAAAAATGCTGGTATCCTTGGTGACAAACAGCTTAAGAGGAATGGCACTGGAGAGACAACTTTATTTCTTCAAACTCCTTGCCGTGTGCATCACTCCACACAAACTTTTCTCCGTTTTTTAGCTACAACTTTAAATTGTGCGTTCTTTTGGCACATTTAGGAATACATTTAGAATAATATTCCAACAATCCCATAAAGGAAAGTAACTGATCCTTCTCTTCTGGCACAGAAGCCTCTGCAATGGCCTTTACCAAATCTTTTTTTAGTTCTATGCCACACGCCGATAACTTGTGCCCTAGATAATGTAGACTCTCCACAGCAGATTTGCATTTATCAGCCCTCAAGGTCATTCCTTTATCCTTTAACACAGACAACACTCCTGTCAGCCTTTTGTCATGGCTAGACTTACCGCTAGCATACAAGAATAAATCTTGGAAACAGATGACTCCTACTTCCTTGAACAGGGATTCCATAAGGCGGTGGAAAACAGCCAAAGCTAGAACAAATGGCATCCTCTTGAAACAGAATCAATCAAGAAATTTGTAAAGCGCACTACTCACCCATGAGGGTCTCAAGGCACTAGGGGGGTGAGGGGGTGGGAGGGAGGGATGCTGCTACTGCTCGAAAAGCCAGGTCTTGAGCAGACTTCTGAAAGTCAATAGGTCCTGGGTCTGCCGTAGGAGGATGGGGAGGGTGTTCCAGTTCTTGGTGGCGAGGTGGGAGAACGATCTGACACCGGTGGTCGCTCTTCGGATGCGGGGGACGGTGGCAAGGTCGGTGGAGCAGAGCTGGCGGTTCAGGGTGTAGAAGGGGAGTCGTCTGTTGAGGTATGCTGGTCCGGTGTTGTTGAGTGCCTTGTGTGCATGGGTAAGGAGCTTGAAGGTGATCCTCTTGACGGTAAGCCAGTGCAGGTCTCTCAGGTGGGGTGTGATGTGGCTGTGGCGGGGGATGTCGAGGATCAGGCATGCAGAGGCGTTCTGTATGCATTGTAGACGTTTCCGGAGTTTGGCCGAGGCTCCTGCGTAGAGGGCGTTTCCGTAGTCCAGCCTGCTGCTGATGAGGGCCTGGGTGACTGTTCTTCTTGATTCGGGGGGATCCACCTGTAGATCTTGCGGAGGGTGTTGAAGCAGGAAGACGAGACGGCGTTGACTTGCTTGGTCATGGAGAGGGTTGAGTCGAGGATAAACCCCAGGTTGCATGCGGGGTTGGTGGGTGTTTGTGCTGCTCCCAGTGCGGTCGGCCACCAGGAGTCGTCCCAGGCTGAGGGGGTGGGGCCGAGGATGAGGACCTCCGCTTTGTCCGATTTCAGCTTCAGACGGTGGTTCTTCATCCACTCGGCAACGGCTTGGTGAGGGAGAGGATCAGCTGGGTATTGTTGGCGTAGGAGATACTGTTGAGGTCGTGCAGTCGGGCGACGTGGTTGAGCGGAGTCATGTAGACGTTGAACAATGTTGGGCTGAGGGATGATCCTTTTAGTACGCCGCACATAATCTCAGAGGCTTTGGAACGGAAAGGGGGAGGCAGACGCTCTGGGTTCTGCCGGAGAGGAAGGAGGTGGTCCATTCCAGAGCCCTGTCTCGGAACCCACGTTGTGGAGTCGTGTGTGTAGGGTGCGGTGGCAGACAGTGTTGAAGGCGGCTGATAGGTCCAGGAGGATGAGGGCCGCAGTTTCGCCGCTGTCCAGAATGCTACCTCCAGAGTGACAAACGATATTAAATGACGTGACTTGTGATCCAACACTATATGATGATAAGCGGATGCCATATCTAAAGTAGGAAAGTACTTTGCCCCATTTATCAATGAGAGCGTCTGTGTAATATTGGGTAAGGGGTACCTGTCCACCCAAATCCTGTTATTTAAATCTCTCAAATCAACACACAAGGGTAACGACCCATAAGGCTTAAGCACCAGAACCACCGGCGACAATCATTCTGACCCTTCTATGAGCTTGATTATATCTTGCTCCTGCAGCTTGAGCAATTCCCTCTGTAACTCATCTCTTCTGAACCTTCCTTGCCTTATACACCACAGGTGCCACACCTTCTTTAAGTTGTATTTGTGCTTGCATCCTCTCAACATGCAAACCTGGTCAGTGAAAACTTTGGAAAATGTCATCTTCCACTCAGATACTTGCATCGCCCTAACACTCATACATTCTTTTAAAAAAAAAAGACGATTATTTTATTAGGATCCAGAATTATTTCCAAATGTCTTTGTTCCTTCCAACCAAACAACGAAGAGCCATACTTGGCTACATAAACCGTAGAAGCAGATGGGTTTCCTTTAAAAAAAAAAAAGTCTCAAATTCTCAGGGTACCTCTATAGGTTTACCCCCATACATTATGGGATATGTTGGACCCGGTCCTTTGGGCAGGTTCACCCCGTGACTTTTTGCTTTTTCCTAGCCTGTTTTTGGAACCTGGATTGGTGATTTTAGGCCTCTGCGCACTTTTTCACTGTGGTACAGTGTAAAGTGCGTGTGCTCTCTGTGTATGGATGGTGAGTGACATGCCCTCCCATAGGAATGAATGGGGAATATGTATGCCCATGGTAGATTCCTGATGCATGGGGAGTGCAGGGTCGCGTTTGATATGTGTGAACTCGTGAGAAGGAATGCTGCAGAATGGTGTATGCGGCATGGCTGTGTCTAGTCTAGAAGCGCCACTTTTAGAAGTTGGCATAATTGTGTAGTGAGTCTGCTAGCACGTGATTGGCTGATGGGCCTGGCCCTGGATGCCTGGGCCTGCTGGTAGATGGACTGTCTGGAGGAGGGGGGTCTGAGTCAGCCGTAGATGAAAGGCCCCCATCTGCTGTCACGGATGGGAGGGAAGAGCTCTGGGGGTGCGAGGCTGTGCCTGTCAGCCCACCCTGCTGCCTCTCCCTCCGGATGGCCCCCTGTCACCTCTGACCTGAGGCTGACAGGAGAGGGAAACCAGATACACCCAGGGCTTAGGGCTCGCTTACACAAAGACTTCAAAAGACTTCAAAGCCTTTTCTGTGTATAAGAAGGGGCTGTGTTCCCTTCCAATTTGTTCTTGTTTTTCTGACTTGAATCTGCCAGGGGCGTGCTGCTGCTTGGGTTCAGGGGGATCCCTGAGTCCTGCCCAACCCCTGGACTCCTGATGGACTTGCCTGGATTCCTGGGGGACCCCTCTGCCCTGCCTGGGCGGATGGGGGACTTGGCTTTGCCCCCTGGGAAACTCTGGGACCTTGGCAGCATGGAGAAGCTGCATTTCCCTGGGGAAGAGCGCTGGAGCTGTATTCCTAGCGCCTGGAGGCGCTGTGCTTCCCCCAGAGCGCCTGGGAGCGCTCTGCCTGTTGTCTAGCGCTTTGGAGCGCTTCATTTTCCCCAAGCGCTTGAGAGCGCTTTATCTGGACTTTTCCTAGCGCTTAGGAGCGCTTTATGTCCGCTTATAGCGCTGGACGCGCTAAGGCATCTGGCCCGTAGAAGGAATCAGCCCCCGCCTGCCTGCCTAAGGATCGGGCCGCTGCGCTGCCCGCGGTGACCCGGAAGTGACTGACCGGCCGGCCAATCCTGTCGCGGCCGGCCGGAAGTCCCGCCCCCGCAGTCGGCGGGAAGAGGAAAGGAAGGCGGGGGAGATGGCGACGGTGCGCGGGGCTCCTCTCGGTGGAGGGAGCCCCGAGGAGAAGATGGCGGCCGTTGCGGGGCTCCCGTGGTCGAGAGGGAGCCCCGAGTGAGCAGAGCGGAGGGGGCGCGAGGCACATGGTCGGTGCCGGCCCCCACCGCAGGCGGCGAGAGTGAGCCGCCGCCCAGCAAAAAAGCCGCCGCCCGGAGGAGCCCGCCCAAGAAAGCCCGGTGAGTCGGAAGGGCTGGGGAGGGCTCCGTGCAGCTGGCGCTGGTGCCGGAGAGCGGCACCTGGGCGGGAGTGGAGGTAGGGCGGCCCCAGCTGACAGTGGGCCGCCCCCAGGTTTCAACGGAGCCTGAGGCTCCAAAGCCCATGTTCATTTTGAGAGCGCCGGGAGGCGCAGGGGGGCATGTCGTGGTCCTGGGTCCCCCGAGTGGGACTCCAACGGAGTGGGGGACGCCCCTACGAGCCCTGAGAGGCTCCAACGCAGGCCATATTTGTTTAGGGAGTCTGGATGGCTCCTGGGACACCTCGGGGCATATTGTCGATGCCCGTCCCCTCCGGGGCTTGTGTAGTTCTGGTGCCCGGGAAAGCACCGTGGTTGTTTAAGAGCCCCAGAAGGCTCCCACGTTCGGCGCAGCGTGGTGGCAGAGCCTGGGTGGCTCCAACGGGGACGTAGATGTTTGTAGAGCCTGTGTGGCTCCATCGTGGCGCAGTTTGCGCCTGAGGGCCAGTGAGGGCCCTGGCGCAGTTTTTATGATTCTCCAGCGGCCCAGCAGTTAGTGGGCAGCTGCACCGTTTAGGCGCAATTTCAGGAGAGAGTCCCTGTGTGGGACAGCGAGGGCACCGTGGTGCCAGGCCTTCCCAGCTGCGCAGCACTTAGTGCCAGCTGCAACGTTTAGGCCCTTGTGAGTGTTCCCAGGGGCCCAGCAAGTAGTGGGCCCCTGCATCGTTTAGGCCCCGGACATTGAGACTCAGGGCGTTCTAGCCCCAACAAGGCCAGTTGGCCTAGGGACTGCCACAGGTGGTGGCTTATGTAGGTTTTGCGCAATTGTATGGTTATCGTACCTCTGAATGTGATTTCTTGCATCATGTCTTATTCCTGCACCTCTGAATGTTTTTAGACATCATGTGACTATTGCGCTACTGTATTATTCTGGTACCTCTGAATGTCATTTTATTGCATCATGTGCTTTATTCTTAACACCGCTCAATGTGTAGGTTTATGCAGTATGTGTTTTTCTTTATTACTCCTCTGAATGCATATTTATGCATCATGGGTAATGTGTCCTTTCTTAGACCCCTAAACCGCTGTGTGCTACTTAGGTGGTTTTCCTTTACTACTCCTCTGAATGTGTTTCATACATCATGGGTAATGTGTTCTTTCTTAGACCCCTAAATGCTGTGGATGTGATCTATAACTGTTACTTTGTGTTACAGTGAAGTTTATATACTTTTATTCTAATTACTGACAAGTATTTCTATATCTGCAAAGTATTGATTCAGACAGTGGCCTATGTGGCCCTGTCTTGTAAATAATCCCTTGTGAATATTGCCGTGCCAGTTGGCACAATGTACATGTGTAAGTTCTATCTGATATGTTTTGACAATACAAAAGTTATTTTAATATACCTTGTGTGGAGTCTCTTTTGTGGTGTACCTAGTATGTTGTGTCTGTTGTGCGCTGGCGCAAATGCTTTACACATCGCCTCCGAGTTTAGCCTAGACTGCTCGCGCCATGCTACCTAGAGGGTGAGCAGGGGTTATCTTGGCGTGTGACTTCCTTGCCCTGACTGGAATGGTGGTTTCGGCCTGGCTTTGGCGTCAGCCTTAGCCTACCCGAAATAGCCGGTTTCCAACATTGGTGGCAGAGGTGGGATTTGGACGTGTGTTTGCACAATGCCATAGCAACAACTGGCTACATTACAAAAACTCAGCGTTTTTCAGATAGTCACATGTTTGGGATTATTGTTTTTGATTTTGTTTTTCCTCGAGAGTGTCATTTTCAGATGGTGTTCCTGCGCTTTATGTTTAGTGGCAGATGAGAGAAAATGACAGGGCGGGACGCCAGTAGAGAGGGGAGGTTCCCATAGATTAGGAATCCCTTGCTGGGTCCAGTGTCCAACTCCTATTCCTGTCCGCTGCCCGCAGTGACTTGGAAGTGACTGACCGGCCGGCCAGAAGTCCCGCCCCCGCAGTCGGCGGGAAGAGGAAAGGAAGGCGGGGGAGATGGCGACGGTGCGCGGGGCTCCTCTCGGTGGAGGGAGCCCCGAGGAGAAGATGGCGGCCGTTGCGGGGCTCCCGTGGTCGAGAGGGAGCCCCGAGTGAGCAGAGCGGAGGGGGCGCGAGGCACATGGTCGGTGCCGGCCCCCACCGCAGGCGGCGAGAGTGAGCCGCCGCCCAGCAGAGAAGCCGCCGCCCGGAGGAGCCCGCCCAAGAAAGCCCGGTGAGTCGGAAGGGCTGGGGAGGGCTCCGTGCAGCTGGCGCTGGTGCCGGAGAGCGGCACCTGGGCGGGAGTGGAGGTAGGGCGGCCCCAGCTGACAGTGGGCCGCCCCCAGGTTTCAACGGAGCCTGAGGCTCCAAAGCCCATGTTCATTTTCAGAGCGCCGGGAGGCGCAGGGGGGCATGTCGTGGTCCTGGGTCCCCCGAGTGGGACTCCAACGGAGTGGGGGACGCCCCTACGAGCCCTGAGAGGCTCCGACGCAGGCCATATTTGTTTAGGGAGTCTGGATGGCTCCTGGGACACCTCGGGGCATATTGTCGATGCCCGTCCCCTCCGGGGCATGTGTAGTTCTGGTGCCCGGGAAAGCACCGTGGTTGTTTAAGAGCCCCAGAAGGCTCCCACGTTCGGCGCAGCGTGGTGGCAGAGCCTGGGTGGCTCCAACGTTGCGCAGTGTCCTGCCAGAGCCTGTGTGGCTCCAACGGGGACGTAGATGTTTGTAGAGCCTGAGTGGCTCCAGCGTGGCGCAGTTTGCGCCTGAGGGCCAGTGAGGGCCCTGGCGCAGTTTTTATGATTCTCCAGCGGCCCAGCAGTTAGTGGGCAGCTGCACCGTTTAGGCGCAATTTCAGGAGAGAGTCCCTGTGTGGGACAGCGAGGGCACCGTGGTGCCAGGCCTTCCCAGCTGCGCAGCACTTAGTGCCAGCTGCAACGTTTAGGCCCTTGTGAGTGTTCCCAGGGGCCCAGCAAGTAGTGGGCCCCTGCATCGTTTAGGCCCCTGACATTGAGACTCAGGGCGTTCTAGCCCCAACAAGGCCAGTTGGCCTAGGGACTGCCACAGGTGGTGGCTTATGTAGGTTTTGCGCAATTGTATGGTTATCGTACCTCTGAATGTGATTTCTTGCATCATGTCTTATTCCTGCACCTCTGAATGTTTTTAGACATCATGTGACTATTGCGCTACTGTATTATTCTGGTACCTCTGAATGCCATTTTATTGCATCATGTGCTTTATTCTTAACACCGCTGAATGTGTAGGTTTATGCAGTATGTGTTTTTCTTTATTACTCCTCTGAATGTATATTTATGCATCATGGGTAATGTGTCCTTTCTTAGACCCCTAAACCGCTGTGTGCTAGTTAGGTGGTTTTCCTTTACTACTCCTCTGAATGTGTTTCATACATCATGGGTAATGTGTTCTTTCTTAGACCCCTAAATGATGTGTGATACTTAGGTGGTTGTTCTTTTAGTACAGGTGGTCCTAGTGAGGTCCTGGTCCCCTGCGCGACAGTCTCCTAAGGGGTTTAGGGTTGCGTAGGTGGTACTTACCTGTTCCCAGTAGTTACTGGATGTGATCTATAACTGTTACTTTGTGTTACAGTGAAGTTTATATACTTTTATTCTAATTACTGACAAGTATTTCTATATCTGCAAAGTATTGATTCAGACAGTGGCCCATGTGGCCCTGTCTTGTAAATAATCCCTTGTGAATATTGCCGTGCCAGTTGGCACAATGTACATGTGTAAGTTCTATCTGATATGTTTTGACAATACAAAAGTTATTTTAATATACCTTGTGTGGAGTCTCTTTTGTGGTGTACCTAGTATGTTGTTGCTGTTGTGCGCTGGCGCAAATGCTTTACACATCGCCTCCGAGTTTAGCCTAGACTGCTCGCGCCATGCTACCTAGAGGGTGAGCAGGGGTTATCTTGGCGTGTGACTTCCTTGCCCTGACTGGAATGGTGGTTTCGGCCTGGCTTTGGCGTCAGCCTTAGCCTACCCGAAATAGCCGGTTTCCAACAGGATATATGTCAGATTTCCTCAAAACAAAATCTTTTTTGACAATAAGGTCTTTTAATACCCGCCATGAAAACATTACCGGTACAAAAGGGGGTGGTGATGGACGGAGCATCTGAATCAATCAAACACTCACACCCAGTCAAAAGATCTGGGTTTAATCCATCACCGTTCTTTAGCCCACTCTGCCACCCCAGTTCAGACATGGCCATATGCAAATCAGTCTGACCCTGTGCCTCATAAGAACAGTCCAAACATTACCGGCAGAATAATCTGCATTGGTTCCTGTGCCTTCCTTCCTCAATACTTAGCACAACTCTCCTCACTTGAATGCGAAGAATTATAATTGTCATAATTTTCATTCACCACAACTACAGTTTTAGTTTTTCCTTTGTCCTTTGCCCTGCTTACTTTAGCAAAACACCCTTTTTTCTTGCAATTAACAAAATTTTATTCACTGTAGGGCAATTACATGAATTGCCTAAACAAGAAGGACTGCCACACCTATAACATGGTAATGGAGGTCTCTTTTTGAATGTTTTTTGATCCTTGGAAAATGTATTTTCTCCTTTGCCAAATATTTTCGCAACAACAGACTTGCCGTCATGAGCTAGACACATTTGTGCCATATACAATACAGTATTTTCTATACCAGCAGTCAACTCAACAGCTCTACTCAATGTTAAATTCGGAGTCGTAAGCAAAACCTCTTGCAGTTTTGGTGTGCTCAACCACCTGATCATGAATGAGTTCATCCTCAAACTCTCGGTATTCACATGTGGCAGCTAGCATTCTTAATGCACCGACAGAGCTTTCCACCAGTTCCCCTGATAACTGATGCCTTTTATAAAACGTGTGCCTTCTAAGAAAACGTTCTTGTGAGGTTTGATTCCGTCATCAACAATTTTCATCTCGGTGAATGTTTTAAAATCTTTCTTCCTTCCGCACCCAGACAATGTCTTAACAAAGCATACTTTTGCTTGTGCGTGATATCATCACCATCAATGGCCTTCATGCAGGCCTCAAAACCCTCCTTCCATTGTTCTCAATCTATACCAGTCAGGGCTGGGTACAAACGTTAACGGTGGCACAATGTTTTGCTGCATTATGATTTTGTATGCTATATGGCTAGTAAAAAAATATATATCACACCCTATACATAAGTATATACTACAGACCAATAGTAACACGGAATACCCATATGATGAGCTATCACATGTGCAATTGTGGGGAGTCTAAAATAAATAGAATTTCCAATGGTGTGCATGTCACAGAACAGAATGCACTCCAATGCCACAAAGTAAATACAGTAAATATAATCAACGTGTTACTGCAGTTACTATTATCAAAATAGAAATCACGAAAGGAAAAACCCTGTATTACAAGATAGGGACAGAGTAATTTAACCTAGAAAGTAAAACAAGACCCTAACCAAAAATTTTAAAATGTAGGATCATGTGTTGCTTTGTGATAATAGTGGTGTTACACCAATTGAGTAAGTTCACAACACTACAGTAATTATCGAATATTCTTCTACCATATAATGTTTAAGAAAACACATGTACATGTACTGGAGACAAATGCAAAACACAAAGTTTTAAAAAAAATAAACAAAATAAATTGTTATTCATTATTACGGTCAAAATCAATATACATTTAAAAACACAAAATACAATCCATTATTTCAGTACATTTGTTTTGATCAAGAAAGAGAGTACGCAAAAAACTTTGTGTTTTGCATTTATGTCTCCAGTACATGTATTTTCTTAAACATTATATGGTAGAAGAATATTCGATAATTACTGTATTGTTGTGAAACTACTCAATTGGTGTAACCCCACTAGAATCACAAAGGCACACATGATCCAAACTTTTTGGTTAATAACTTGTTTTACTTTCTAGGTTACTCTTATCAAAACACTGCAATATTTGAAATGCATGTGTGTCAGCACTGCAAACGTGTAGACAGCACTTGCGTAAATGCAATGGAGAAGTTAATAGAGGGAATACGGTGTGCAGATCATCGATCTGGCAAGACAATGCCTGAATTACGGTGCACGTATCACCGAAACGGTAACAAGCGGCAACGAAAATACTCCTACGGACAGCTGCCGCCCTCACGAAACCTGAATCGCAATAATAATGCAGGCGTTGTTATAGTTACATAGTTCAGGCAAGAACATAGCCAGCAGCTCTCTATATGTGAACCTGCGGAGACGTGGAGCAGGCAAGAACCAATCAGGAAGCAGAGACAGGAGCAGGAACCAATAAGACCGTGATGTTCTGTATTTGAGCATGCTCAGACGTGAAGCAGGAAAGAGCCAATCAGGAACCAGAGACAGGACAGAAACCAATCAGAATGTGGCACAGGAACGCCAGGCACGTAGGGAGGACAAGTTAGGCAGTTAGAGATGACGTGGAAGTTACTCTTTACAGAAACGCAGTCACTGGACCCTGGTAGCACACCTCAAAGTCTGTAAACCACAAACAGCAACCTCTGTCCTGCGTTCGCCTTCGTCATGCGAGTCGCCTCTGTCCTGCGCACCCTTAAATGCTTCCAAGTTCCTTATCCCCTTGGCTGCGGCGGCAATTCCGCCACAGTGCTAGGGGGAGGAGGGGGCCGCGCGGCGATCCCATGCTCGCGACGGAACCGCTCCGTCACGAGCCTCGGGCGCGCTGTGCTTGTGACGGAGCGGTTCCGTCATGGCCCCGCCCACTCAATGGAACACACCGCGCAGGCCCGAAATCAGCGCTGCGCATTTGCGTGCCGAGCGGGCCGTGACGGAACCGCTCCGTCACCAGCACAGCGTGACCGAGGCTGGTGACGGAGCAGTTCCGTCACCAGCATGGGAAGGGTTAACAAGGCTACTCACTCCGAGGAACACCAATGAGATGCCAAATAAAAAACAGGTGGACCCTGCCAGTCGGCTTGTCGTCAAATTAAAGATGCCAAATACATGGTAAGATTTGTATGTACTCTTTATTGAGGAACATCAATGTACATGGACTGGCAGGGAACAAGCTCACACCAATTCCTTCCCACCTTTAACGATGCACATTACATCACTCCCTCGCAATCCCCACATTCTGATTCCTGGTTGGACTCAAGATCTCAACACCTACCATACACTAGGGACTTACAGGTAGGTTGTCAGTACCAATTTTATTTACACCTAATTACCGTGTACCTTTTAATCAGAGCACTGGGCCAGGTTAGCAGAGCCTATGGCACAATCAGAGTCATTTACCACCAGTATCAGTCAAAAAATGTGGATATCAGGGCAAAAAGGATAACTTTCCCACATTATAACATCCTCAAAAGCTCCCTTGACTCATCACAGTAGAAGCCCACACCGGTGCCTTGTCAAATCAGTGTGAAGAGGGGCCTGTTGATGAAGCATGCAGCCACTGGGTTGGTGAGGACTTTCATCCTTAAAGGAACATAAAACATACAGAAGTGGCCTGCTCCTCCCAGCATCAGAATGCTGCTCACTGGAGGATGGAAAACAGCCTTCAGCACCCTCTAGGATACTGCCAAAAGAGGTATTGTGCAGAAGGGGGAAGGGAACTAAGGTTCTCTGCTCAAAGTAATTCTGTAGAACAGATGGGGACCGTCCCCAGAGTTTTCTTCTTGTTGTCACACCCAGCAGGCAGGATATAAAGTAAGCATATCTCCTGCCTGCTACACACATTCCTGTACTTTGATCGAACTACAAAACTGGAAACATTGAAAGGATGGGCGAAAGTGCACGTTGAAAATGTTGTGTTTGCTTTTGTAATAAACGTTGCAGAGCCAACAGATGTTGCCTATGAAACCTACTGGCTTTGACAATGTATAGCCATACTGTACAATGGCAACTGAGGTAGCAAGGGGAGCAACACACAGACAAGAAAGAGGCACACGAAGTATAGGAGGGAGACAGCTGGAAAATGCATGCACGCTTGTAGAGTGCTTAACCAAAAAGAAGAAAGCAGTAACTGAAAAGGTAGCAGTGGAAGGACACTAGTAGTGAATTCATACACTAGAGGAGGGACAAACACAATAAGAGGAAGGAAAGCCCATAGATGAATAAGAATTAAGCAAATGAGAGAGACAACAAGGAAAACCCAACCAATGGTAAGTGATCAGTGGGTTCTAAGCCCACTGGAAGTTAACAATGTGTGTTGCAGCAGGCATCAGAGGCATCATCATAGGCAAGACTTTAAAAGCACAGCATTTTGGTTGCTTTTTTAACAAAAAAGTCATTTTTGCGATTGTTTTAGTATTTTGCAAAACACTGTAATATCCTTGGATCTAATTATACAAGGACTGCCATGGGTTTCCTTTGCACATCAATGTTAGTATTTTGCGCATATAATTTCATACTTTCATATAATCTATTTACATAAAATGTCTCGATACCGGCGTGGCACTTGGCTTTATCTGCATTAAATCTACTATCTAACACGATAACATGACACGATGTAAATTAAAGAGCACACCTTGCTGCGTTTCCAGTTCTGTTTTTAACTGCAGGAGCTCCACTTCTTTACTTTGCAACTGTTCGTTGAGGGCTCTCAGTGAATCCAGATTTTCCTTCACCTGTGGCAGAAAATATAAGGGCCAATATGATCAGACTGTACAGCAAAAATAAATAAACACTTATGGGAGGGCCTAATTTAATAGTTACACGCTATCCCTTAACGAAAACATTTTTTTTATTTTTAAGAGTGGTTATATCTATGCACTGCTTGCTCCGTCCCCACATTCAGACTTGGTAGATGGGGCTGCGGTCCTGGAAACTTATCAGTCATTTCGGTCACCTGACCTCAAAGAAATGGCTAACAGGGCAAATGTGATACAAGGCAACATCAGATCAAAGTTGGGTCAGGAATTTTTGGTCCACTTTTCAAAGAGTGCTCTGAAGGGTCAACATCACCCTTTCATTGCACCCTCGAATTTAGCATTGCAAGGCCGCCGATTAATCAAGAGCACCTGTGAAAGGCTGACAGTATTCGGCTTATGTTCCAAGGCCAGTGCTGTGTTTGGCTTCTACTAAAGGGGCTGATCAGATCTTCAGTCATCACTGTAGACTGTTCAGATTCCCTCTATGCCACGGACAACCAGCCAATGTTTTAGAGTTTTCAGTTTCTTGCTGGATTTATGGTTCTGACCCTGGAAGGTTTCCTGATTCCTGAAGGACGCACGCCATGCTTTGGTATGTGCGTTTCACGGGGGGAGGGGAGGGCGGGAGAAAAAGAGAGAGAAAAAAAACAGACCCTAGAACAAGATCTGCAATGTTTAAGGGATGCTATACAGAAAACCTGGGAGAAGAGTCTTCCTCTTGTGGAGTTTACATAAACTAATGGCTTACAGAACAAGTGCAATTGTATGAAAGGGGGTCAACCTTGCATTCCGTCAGAACAAATGCTTTCACATGTGCCTGCAGTCACAGCAACAAGTGAAGAAAAACACAGAGTGCCATGGCACTAAGAACAGACACATGCTCAGTGCGATCAGTCACTCTGTTTCATGAGCTTTCTACATTGGCCGTAAAGCTCGGTCTTCCTTTCCTTGGACCTTTCTGTGCTCTATAATGCACGATTAATCTTGTTTCAATACAGCTTCCAATGCACCTGGCCATAGAAAATGCATCTGGTTGTATAAGTCAAACCCGATCTGTAGGATACCTTTGGCAATTTGCCATAACTGGCCAGTCCTGTCTAGTAGTTGGACATTTCAAATAAAGATACTAGCATTTATTATTACAGTCAGTTTGGGGTAAGCAGTAGGTTTTGGTGTAATGGCTAGTGATAGCTGTAGGGGAACTAAACAAACAAAAAACATCTGATTCGATGTAGGTCCTGGAATGTGAGGTTTGCTAATGAATAGAAGGTTAACTAGGAAAATCAATGCAGTGCATTATATACATTAATATAGCACCAACACAAGGATTCCAGGCAAGATGTTTCAGCAGAAGCTTTTTTACTGCTACTTTTCAACAGAAACACATTTTCATTCTCAGAACTAATGTCATCATTAAAGAAGTATTGTAGGCATTTGAAGTATTTCAGCTTTAGGTATTCATGCTGGTAAAGATACTTTCTTCAGAGCTCTTATTTCATGAAAATGCGCTGTTCCAGATAAAAAGCCCTATTCAGATTGCCCAGAAACAGCAGACTGTCAATTCCACTGGACTCAATAGATCACCAGTATGGATGAAAGCAGGGAGGTTCCCAAGTACTCAAGTTATGCTTACTCCAGTGGGCGGTTCACTACATACCACTTTATCAAGTTGATTTTTCAGGTTATCTCGCTCGATGCAGATCTCCCGATAGGCATGGTAGGCTTTGTTAACTTGTTCTCTCCCAATGGTATTAGTTTCCTCCCCCAAGGACTTTCCGATGAGCTGTAAAAAAACAAAAAACAATCAAAATGCATAATTCTCATTAAAACAGATCATACATTATTTTATTGTTTTTAGGTCTCGGCTAGCGTAAGACTGCGCACATGCGCAGCCTCGCTGGCGAGACTTAATGAGATAGAGGTATTTTCACGAGTAAGGTTAAGCCCCGCCCCTCTTTTCCATTGGCTGGCGTCACCGTTCATGCTAAACGGTGGCCAGCCATTGGAGAAGAAGTCCTAGTGACGTTTTTCTCTCTCTTTAAGCCCCGTCCTTTTCAGACTGGCTTACTTGAATGACGTTTGTGGTAAAAGCTTTCTTATCTTCTTTATGGGGCCATCTGTTTCGCCCCACAAAGAAGATAAGAAAGCTTTTACCACAAACGTAAGGCCTCGTTGCCCTTTGTCACGGACCCGGACGTTTCCGATCATCGCTGGACCAGGACTACAAGGTGAGTTTGGAGCACCGCGCTGCCTGATACAGCCCCCCCCCCATCCTACTGTTTGATGGCCGCGCGGCTTAGCCAAATATGAGGTGTTTAATTGGATCATGTGCGACCTGGCCCCCAGGTTAGGCCAGTTTTCATCAGGTTACCGATTTGTGTGGAGTGGGGTGGGGCTGGGGGTGGGCCTTGGGCACGGAGAGCGCAGTGGGGCCCCTACCCCTTTTATCCCCAGACCCCATGCTCCCGCCGCAAGCAAGTGTCCCCGATAGTGGCGAGGCCTACCTCCAGGGCAGGCCTGTTTTCGAACAAGCTCCCGAGTTCGGGCTCAGTGAGTGGCCAGCCTCCAAGCCCCCCCACCCCAACCGCGAGTGCTCTGAGCATTGTACTTTGATGTCGTGTGGTCTGGCATCCCGATTGTATTATGCCCCTGAATTTTTTATATGGATTGGGGTGGGAGGGAGCCTCTGGCTCGGCGAGCGAGGCCCCTGCTGCATCCCCCCCAGAACCCCTGTCGCGGTTTTCAAAACCAACACATAAATATAAAATGTGCCAATTACAATGCCAATAGCTCTAACTTTTGCAAAGGTGAGACCGTTGCATTGTAAATGCTTGTTTTAAAAAGTAGGTCTTCAACTCGGAGGGTAGGCACTACAAACTAGGCCTCAGTTGGCGTGGCAACAGGTTGAAGGCCTTAACAATACAACCCCGTGTATAGCTGAAGAAATACAAAAAAACACACATAAGCTATTTTTTTTAAGGATACTGTGAGCACAATATTGACTATGGGGCTAGAAAACTTAAAAGGTGCGTCAATAAAACTAGACATCTCTTGGAAGGCGCGTGACATGCGTTCACTTTTAACATACGCATAATTTCTACATTAAATGTAAACTAATGCTAACTTGACACTATAGACACTTTTGAAGGGTTCATGGTAAAGACCCGCATAGAATAGCTAAATCTTGACAAAATATCCATCCCATTAGCAGAGAATAGACAGCATGGTTCTATGCTCAAGCAGGTAAGTCATGGACTATAACATAATCTGGCTAGGTTCCCTGCTTACTAGCAATTGTGAGATAGAAATTAGGAACATTAATAATCTGAATGGTGACTGCACAAGACGTCACTCACCAAGACGGCTAGATGTACACTGTATTGTGCATACACCACGTGCCCAGAGATCATGATAGTTTGTTTGACTGTTATGCAGCTAATCTAGAATCAAAAACTACTACAAAACAGTGGCCAACAATTGTGCACAAATCTTTATAGAACACAGATAAAGAAGCTCAATTTCTGCATAGATGGGTGATTGACACAGTCCCATAAAAAGAGGTGGCCGACTCACGGGGCATGGGAAGGGGTCGTAATTTAAAAAAAAACACCTCACCTTGAGGCTGGGACCCGCCTCTTCTCTGCTCCTGCTCTCTTGCCTCCGACACTGACAGAAACAGGAAGCAGGCAGCCAGGCTCCCTCCTCTAAGTCAACCACAACTCAGCAATGCAGCGTTGCGATTGGTCTGAGTGCTCTGACAAGGCACTCAGCCAGGGGCTGGAGGGGTGGGCATGTTCTCCATGTAGGCTGTAATGCAGCCTGCATGGAGAGCGGGGAAAGTGCGCATGACTGCTTTGGGCAGCCCGAAAGGGCCTACAAAACAGCCGTGGAGTGCAGAGCAGTCCCTCCCACCAGCCCGCCACAAAAACAGGAAACAAAGCATAAACTCTATGTTAATATAATTTTATTTTTCTCACTGCTTAAAAACATTGGGGCATTCCCCTCCACCATAGCAGAGAAGCCACCCGTGTCCACACAGAGTTGTGGAAGAAGTTATTTCTCTGTGTGAAACAATATGAAAAGAACGTAGCACACCTAAACATCACTAGTTGACGGAATTGAAAATAGTAAAGTTAGTCACAAAATTTCGTGGGTGTACCGGCCACTAGTGGTTAAGACACCAGACTCTGGACAGTTGTTTCAACACTCTATGAAATCAATAAGATATTAAAAAAAGAAAATAGTAAAGTTAGGCTGTGATGGAGATACCATTTTCGTATTCGATTGATTGGTGCATTTATGCTATGACAATATCGGAGCATAGTTAATGAAGTATCACAAGTAATGGCAGGAGGGAATGGGTGGGAAAGTACCACTGTTTTACGCATGGTCTCTTTTTGTACTTGGCTATTGTTACATTTTTATTGTTTTTGTGGTGTTGGTCAATATACTCTGAGAAAGGTGCTGGAAATACTGCTATTTGCCCAACATTTTCAAAAATTAGTTTTTTGGCAGAGAAGTCTACAAACCTTTTGAGGTAGTCAGATTTTCTCGTTGTACTCACTAGCTCTGTGCTGTAAGCAGATGGTATAACTACATTTGCAGGGGCAGCTTTTGAGTCGAAATCCGGCACCAATTGCCCCATCTACCCCCTGGCAAGGTTTTTGGTAAATCTCATCTCCAATGCACATCAGAGTTAAGCCTGCACTCAACCATTCACTCTAACAGACTGCCTAACATGATTGGCTATGCTCCAATGTTACGGCACTGTCAGTCACTGAGTATGTATGAAGTCCCCCCCATAAAATTTGCAGTTCATGTTATGTGTCTCAAAGACATAAGTCTTCTAAAACAAGCATTGACAAATCCAATATGTCACAGTATAGCCCAGTTATAGGCGTTGCCAATACAACCATCTGCATGTGTGATGTATGCACATGCATGGAAGGAATTGTTGATCAAAACCCATTCCAGGATGTTCACAGATGCACCCCCAGGTGTTGTGATGTACACGGTAATTTTTAGTTTACCATTTCAAAATGAAGACAGCCTGCAGCACAGTGCTGCTGCTAAGCCATTGTAAAAATAAATAAAATACCTTGAAATGAAATGGAGTCGGAGGGGGCATGCCCATCAAGGGCAACATGACGGACGCATTTTAAATACGCTCTGCCGCTAATCCCCATAATCCGACATATTAATCTGTTAATTGAAGCCATCCTTACAGAACACTGTGGCAGGTTGAGAGGAGAGCTCCCATGATGCATCTAGAGGTCTCAACATCGCCGCAGCGGTTTCTGCAAAGTAGTAGCGGACGAAAACGGGGCCCGGACTAGAAAAGTTCACCTGAGGAGGATCCATGCCATTGCCGGCAAGCAGAAGAGACTGTTGGGACAGGACGGAGCAGCCACAGATGAGGACACACACCGCTTCACCTCTCCGGAGGAGCGGACGATCGTATACTGCGCCACCTAGTTTGAAGTAAAGCGGACAGCGCTGAGAATCGAGGAGCTGACCGCGGCTCCAAGAGCGGTCTGCACTGAGCTGATCCCGGTGGCTGAAGGCGCGGAGCGGTTGGTTTGAGCAGCGTTGAGGGACAGGTGGTGAAGAGCGCAGCATATGAGAAATTCGTGGTGTGGGGGGACGAACGACGCTCTGATCCCTTGGAGGTGGGTCGCAGCATAAGAAGAGGCCCGCGGAAGAGTTACCTTGATTTGCCTGAAGAGATACCGCAGCGTTGTAAGGTGAGCATTGGAAAAGTGCACGTCAGCGGCCGAGAGGATCTGGGACCTATGTGAATTAACTGGAGACACTATCAACAGAAGAGAAGCGCCCAACACTGAAAGGTACTGGGAACAATCTGGGTCTAACCTGTCAGTATTTGGCTGCGTGACAGAGGCTACCGGCAAGACGTGATGATCCCAGGCGCTGATCGGCATACCCAAACTAAGGAAGTGGCATGTGCTTGTGTCCTCTAGCAGAAGGGGAGGGGGGTCATGGGCAACACTGGGGCTCAAGATTGTAAAAGTGACTAGAGGGGGTATGCAGGAAGCTCTCTGATGAAGGAGGTGACAGCAAGCTGCGACAGCGATCAAATGGGAGAACCTTTGTGGGTTCTTACCGCAATGGGCACAGCGAGGAGAAGAATCTAGACCTGGACAGTCCACAATATTGATTGTAGGAGTCTTATGTGAACGCAGGCAGGTATAAATGGGAATACATGAGAGGGTCTACACTTGTGGCCATCCCTGAACAGGAGGTACATGGTGAAACACAGATGATACATGGAAAGAGTTGACCCATTGCTCCACGTTGTGCTGGGAAAAGGGGTCCCCTTGACTCACCAATGCGAAAGAAGGAGTACTGGGCTCAGGACAGAGGAAGCTGGATTGATGTTCACACAGGCATACGCGACAGACCCAGAGAATAATACTTGGCCACTGCAGTGAAAGATCTGTGACAGACTCCCACTATTGCCCCTGCTGGGTTACATGACAAGGTACATCATAAGACTCGGACACGGTGATTGCTCTATCCTATTAGGAGCTTTGGGGCAGCTGAGGTGCCTGGAGACTCATTGTTGCCCATGTTGGGAGACAGCACACGGTAAAACACAGAACTTACACACCGTTAGTGCTTCATCCTATCAGGAGTTTTGGAACAGCTGGGGTTCCGGGACAACCCTGCCTGGAGAGATAGGTCGTACAAGAGGAGCCGGATCGAGAACCTCTTTGTTAGTAGCCAGAACCATGGACATGGACCAATCACAACGGCTTACACAAGATGAACTCCCGACGGATCGGTTAGACGTCATATACACGCAATAGGGCGATCCAGGGAATCAATGGAATCCAAAATAGACAAAGTAGCACTTGGCCTCACACTGCTACACTCGGATCACCGAAAATTGAAGGACAGAGTTGATACGGTGGAACAAAATGTTACAGAACTGAAGCCTGCCACTGAGTTTTGGGAGAAACAGCAAAACACACACAAGGCAAGAATATGGCAGAGTTAGAGCAGCAGAACTCACAGATTGGCATGACGCCAATATACATACCCTGGGAGATCCATATACGGTAGGTGTGCTGCGGCCCTTCCTCTCTTTGACAAATGAAGAGGGTATTCACCATGGACTATTCCTCAATCATGCCTCTTGGACAGCCAAGTTGGGACGTCACTGGGGCAATATTTCGCAAGAACTCCCAACACATATTGATGCAGTATATACATGTGATGGGTACGGGGCGGCACCTAATCAAATGGTACACAGACTCGATTCGTCAACACACCATGATGGATTTAACACCACTTCGTCGAAAATGGGAGACAGTTTTAACATGATCCTGTACACCCAAAGAATGGGCCACATTACTGGCGAGCCCTAGACACATTCCTAGAAATGCACGATTCCGGTTGATTCAATTCAATATAGAGCATAGTTATCCCCAAATAAAATTAACAGGTATTTTAATAGAATGGATGCTTGTTGCCCAAAGCAATAAACGCCGATTTGCTACATATGTGTAGTTCTGCCCCAAGTTGCAAGAATACTGGCATGGAGTGATACAGCTATTGATACAGCTATTGATGACATGTACAGACAGGGCTTTACCATCTACTTTGGGAGGCTTGAATTGCAGGGATATTCCCTAGTAAGAAAAAACACAAGGCCTCCTCTAGATTTATGGATTTGGGTCTAGCAGTAGCCAAAAGTCTTGTCACGAGACAATGGAAAGCCGAAGATCCCTCACCACTTAAAGCCTGGGCTCATTCTATGCCGAACTGGGCTAAGGCTAAAGCTATTTCCTTGCTAAGAGAAGAAACAATGTTTTTTATGCAAATATCCCATTTCGCCTGGAACACAACCCTAACGGAGCTTCAGGTGGCAGTAAACCCAGATGATCCCAGAGACACCTCAAGGCAAGAAAACACATTATATTATTGGAGTACTTAAAATAGAAAACAGCGCCGCAGTGGTTCCGCCAGGTTAACTCGGCACTAGGACGCTTCCTTTGGGCAGGAGGTGCTGTACGTGTGGCTCTCCGCACCTGTTTACTCTCTACGTACTGCGGTGGCCTCACGTCGTCGGATATCCTATCCTATTATCAAGCTTCCCATTTGTTGGTGCTAAATGAGTGGTGGTATGGAGATCGGAGCGACCCAGCTTATGTCCTAGAGAGATTCTTGATGGAACCAGATACTTTACATACGTTACTGTACTCGGCGGGGAAGAGGAAGAGGCTCCCGGTGGTTACGCAGGTAGTCTTCCAGGTCTGGCGTCGAGCGCTTAGCTGTATGGGATGGTGGAACAGGCTGACTGAAGAGACCCCGCTGTGGCGAAATGGCCGTCTACCGGCTCTGGCGACCTTGCAAGGGTTTCGCGGCTGGGACATGATAGGGATCTCGACACTGGGACATGTCATGAAGGGCACAACCCTTAAATCATTTCAGGAGCTGAGGGACGAATACGATATGCCCAATACCCAATTTTTTAGATACTTGCAGTTTCGACATGCCATCTCCCCTGCCCTGGAGGGACTAGACTCCCTACCGGAGTTCAGTCCACTAGAAGCTAAATTATTTATGGGGGAACTGGTGGAAAAGAAAATATCCTGCATTTATCAAACACTGGTTATTCATTGCTCCCCCTCTCTGAACGGCTTGCGGTCCACTTGGGAGAGAGACGTTAGAGAACTGGATGAGGAGGGGTGGAGGGAGGCCCTCGCGGCTCCGGGGGAGGCGGCCATCGCTGTGCGATTGCGCTTTATCCAATTTAAGTACCTGCATAGGGCTTACTACACGAGAGAGAAACTGTGGCGGGCCGGGTTGATTGCCACCCCTGACTGTCTGAGATGTGGCACCTTCTTTCACACGGTGTGGTCCTGCGGGGCTCTGGAGAGATACTGGAGGCGTGTATGGGATTGCTTGGATGAGGTACTGGGCTGGCAGCTCCCACGCACATCGCAGTTGGGCCTTTTACATGTCTTGGAGCAAGTGGGTGGTAACATCTACAAACGACACCTACTACTTCTGGGCCTTACGGTGGCCAAGAGGGACGTGGCCAGCGCCTGGAAAGACCCTAGGGCACCCCCGATAGAGGTATGAAAACGGGGTTTGGATTATTATATGGGACTGGAACGTCCAGTGTTTGAGGCCCGCGGCTGCCCCAGAAAGCATTACAAAATATGGAAGAGGTGGGCGGAATACAGGGGGTTGTGGCTGGAGCCGCCAATACAGCAAGATGTAACTGGTGACCAATTGTTCTGAGGACTTGGGCAAGGGTAAGAGTGTATTACCAATTTTGTACAGACTGATTCGCTTGGACTTAGGTGAACATCGTGAACAGGGGCTGGGTGGGACCCGGGTGGGGGTAGTTTTACGGGGTTGGGGGGGGGGTAAAGGCTGTTTGATATCAATGTATTATCTGGATTACAGTATTGATTGCTATTATTTGCGTTCTTAATCATATGCTCACAGCTCCTCCGGTGTTCAGAGTATTGTGGATGTCTTGCAATCTTATTTGAAACAACAATAACATTTTGTTCTGAAAATAAAAAATAGAAAACAGTTTCCTAATGTTAGCAGTGAAAGCATACAACTTATCCAAAAAGCAAGCAGAACACTCTTAAGACTGAAATGCTCCTGTGCATGACAAACACAACAAGCATTGGCGATGCAATAGGTCTTGCATTTTTAGAGTTAGAGCTATTGGCAATGTAAATAGCAATGTTTTAGGAGTTACGGGGTGTGTAGTGGAATTTTGTAGGTTGTATTGGATTAGTTGTGGAATTGTGTGGCATGGAATTGTGTGGTGTGGAGTGGATTTGTGTAGTGGAAATTTCTAGTATGGTGTGCTGTGTGATTAAGTGGATAGTATTTATGTGGTATTGAGTGTACTGGAATTATGTGGAGTGGGTTTGTGTGTTATGGAGTGTAAATATGTTGAATGGTATTTTGTGCTTTGGAGTGGTATGTAGTGGAGGTCAATTATGTGGTGTGCTGATAAATTTGCTCAGGAAGGAACATTTATAAATAAAAGAGTAAAACCATGCATAACAGGGGCAGTCTGTGGGGAGGAGCGATAAAAACAACCTGCATTTACACAAACAAAATTGCAAATGCATTATGTACCAGAATACAATTACTTGACAATTGTTGCACTGCCCCGCTGGTAAGCGTCCCTTTAGTGCACTGTTGGGTTCCAATTGGTAGACTTTAATCATTTTGATTCAAAATCAACTTGCAACTTCAGTTTACTATTCAACAATATAATTGGTTCTCAACTACATGGTTGTCCACATAGTTCATGTGAAAACATATCAATTCCTTTAATAATGAACATGCAACAAAGTATTAGTTATGCCCAATGATTTTGGGCATATCACTGCCCTTCATCAGGGGGTGTGTTTCTGGTTTGTGTAGTACGTCTTACTTAGAGCCGCACGTCTGTCTCCTTTCGGAAACACCATCTGATGGTGATGGAATAATAAACTGAAGTTGCAAGTTGACTTTGAATCAAACTGATTAAAGTCTTCCAATTGGAACCCAGCAATGCACTAAAGGGACGCTTCGAAGTGGGGCAGCGCAACAATTGTCACATTTACGCACGTCTAGGTTAAGAAGACAATACCTTACGGAACGCCTACAAATAAGAAACCTGCCATTGAATATCATTATAAGCCAGGATAACCTAAAAAAGCGGAGTGCAGGATCCATACCCACTGAACCAAAATCCAATTACACATAGTTATCGTTGGGTACCAAGCTAACCAGGAGCTCTTGAACCTTAACACTGTTGATGTCTGGAAATTGACTTTTAATCGGTTACGACTATGAAACTTTCCACCTTGCTATTTCAAAAGAGGTGAATAGGTTTGCACTAGCCCCAAGCCTGAGACAATAGAGTGAAACACAGAAAAGCAAAGAATCAACTCACACTAGAACAATACTCTCGATCAGGGCTGTGATGTTAAATCTGACAAACAGCACTGATATCATTTGTGTACAAAGCTGCAAAATGCCTGGAATGAGTAGAGATGCGTCATTTGTCTTTGGCAGACAGAAACTCAACTTGCACATGTAATATCCAGATTCATCCATCTGGAAACTTCTAGATATGATATTTAACTGTGTTAAAATGATCCTTATCAAAGTCCACCACAAAAAACAGGGACTGCAAGCAAAAGGGCTGATTTTCAAATTGCCAACAATCAAGGTCTATTAGTTTGTAGAGGTAGCACTGTTGATAACTTAAAGGATCCATCCAGTGTAAAGAAAAAGCAGTTCCCTTTAGCCAGTCTCGCACCACTGACCATCACCAACAATACGCATTGCTTTGCTTCATAATGTCAGCTTGATTTTAAGATCTATTGTGTCATTGCTGACTGGGTAGCTAGCTCTCTTAAGGTACTGTAAGAATTTGAACAGGGCTAAAATAACACTTTTGGCAGTTCTCTGAGCCAGAGTCTCTTGTGACTTCCAATGGTCTTTAGAGAACATAATGCAGGCCGGAGACTGATATATGAACCTTATTCAGAACTGGTGGAGTTCGGAGTGAGGGAGAGGTTAAGTTGTGATGAAATGGAGCCTTGTGGCTGGGTTGCTGAATGTGAACAAGAGAGACAGTTTGTGAAACTGCCATGTTGTTCTGTCAAGTGCACTCACTTGCCAGACCTTACCGTTCTCTTTCTGTGCACCTGAGATACCACTATGGTAGGTCTAGTGTCCGCCCTGGACAGGGTGTAGTGCATGTGAAAGGTAGGACATGTACTAAGGTGTGTATCATGTCCGGACAGTGAAATAAACATAATTTTGTTTTTCACTGTTGAAAGGCTATCTTGCCCATTAGAATAGAATGGGAAGGCTGTGTAATATGTTTTCCAGCCTATCTTCCCAAAGGTTTAAGATGGAAAGGTGAAGTTTAGTATGCCTGAACTCACCCTACAATAAGACATCTTTTTATGAAGATGGTTTTAGCATTATGCGTTTGTAAGCTACTCTTTCAGGAGCGGCTGGGTTTCTGTGTTCTTAAACATTTCGATGCGTCTCTGCCTGGTTGTGGATTGACTGGCTGGATTTGAAAGTGATAGGATCTGGGGAATGTCTTGACCCGGGGGAGGAGGTGAGACAGCACGGGCTGACCTGCATTTGGAGTGTAGGGGGAGGAGAAGCCCCTAGAAGTGAAGAAGCCTGGGCTGGTGCTATAAAACAATTGCCCCATCTCCTGCTGAGTGATTGAGAATCCAGACCCCCACTAATCAAAGGTAGAAGGTGTCACTGGTAGGGAGGCACCCAGAACTGGTTTGAGCAGGGGTCAGTGTCCCCTGTAACACAAAGACTTCAAAGCCATTGAGGGGTATAACTATGCCAGCTGAAGCCCCTGAACTTTGGAGAATCGCTTGATCAAGTGTGAACAAGACTAGAGCTACTTTGTAGTCAGGAGGACATTTGCCAAGGAAGAAACAACTGAAGAGACTGATGGCTAGGACTGCTCTTGCTGTGTGATCTGGGGCTGGCCTGCAGTTTGCTGTTTCAACCAAGGAAAGGCTAAAGAGTTTTTGCCGTGTGCTCGGTCCCCCTGCTTGAAGGACTTTGCGGTGTGATGTGTCCTGAAGTAACTGTCTCCAAGGGCCTGAGATGAGCTGGCTCCCTGTTCAGAAACACAGGAACACATAAGTTTCCAGAGAAGACTCTGAGACGCTCTGTGCGTGTGCTCAGTCTAGCCTGAGAGCTTCGCAAGTTGTGCCCTGTGATCTTGGGCACGTGGAGGTCCAATCGAGACTCAGCGGCGCTGTGTGTGTGTGATTGGTGCAGCCTGAGTCCTTCGAGAGGATCGTCCTGTGAACGTGTGCACCGGGACGCCAAGTAAGTCTCAGCAACGCAGTGTGCGTGTGCTTGGTGCAGCCTGAGACTTTTGTGTGGATTGGCCCCGGGTGGTGGACACAAGAAGGGCAAGTGAGTCTCAGCAATGCTGTGTGTGTGTGTGCGGTTTGCAGCCTGAGACCCTCGCCAGAGGTGCCCTGTGGTCGGGGGCACCTGAAGATCAAGCGTATCTCGAGCAACGCTGTATATTTGTGCTTCTAAAGTCAGAGACCTGCGCAAGTTGTGCCCTGTGATCGGGGGCACCAGAAGATAAAGTGTGTCTTCGCCAAGCGGAGTGAGTGTGCTTTCTACCGCTGGAGACCTGCGCAAGTTGTGCCCTGTGATCATGGGCACAGGAAGATCAAGTGTGTCTCAGCGACGCTGCATGCGTGTGTCGTGTGCAGCCTGAGACTCTCGTGAGAAGTTGTCTGGTTATCATGCACCCGGAGTCCAGTGAGTCTCATTGACTCAGAGTGTGGCCAGTGTGCCAAGGGAGTGGCAGCACCGGAGGCCGGAGTGCAAAGCTGCATTCACTGTACAGCGCCAGGACACACCGGCTGCCGGGGTAACAGTGCGCTTTACAAATACGTCTACACTGTGTTATATCTTACCCGTGTGGGGGGCAACTGAGGCTGGAGACTATCCACCAGCATCACGGATGGCAGAGAGACCGCCGGAGGTACCGTGAACAGTGCTGGAGTAAATTACGTATTGCATTTTATTCCTACATAACGGAGTATCTGATTGTATGACGCATTGCCTTATTTCTGCACAACAAACTGTTTGTTGATCGTATTGCCCACTGCATTAGTTTTGCATAACGAACTGCCTGATAGATGCGTTATGCCTTGCATTAGTCCTGCATCACGAACTGCCGGATTGTCGTATTACACATGGCATTAGTGTTGCATACTGAACTGCCTAATATATGTGTTCCGCATGGCATTAGTTTCACATAACAAACTGCTTGATAACTGTACTACACGTTGCATTGCTTTTTCCTAACAGAGCATCTGAAGGGGACCGTACCCATTGCATTACGGAGACATACCAGTTTACCGCGTTGTTGCATTACGCACTGCTTTGTAGTAACAATACGAATTGCCAGATAGCCGTATTACGATCTGCATTATTCTATGTTGTCAAGTACAGGATTGTTGCATAACAAACTGCATATTACGACATTAGGATTACATAGGATTGTTTAGTTTAGCTCAATAGTACTAGGCCAGGGGAGCTTTACCACGACACATATTTTGGTTTAGTATTGTTTGGTCCAATCGTATATATCTTTTTATAAACATATACTTGTTTTCTATGAAACTCATGTGGAGCCTATTTGTGGTGTCATCATTTAGTTGCTGTGAGCGTAATTGCAAATATTTACACATTGGCCTTGAAGATAAGCCTGGCTGCTCGTGCCAAGCTACCAATGGGGTGGAGCGGGGGATATCTCTAGAGGTGACCCATCTTTCCATAACGTTGGGTGCTAGTGGGTCCCTATTTGGCCCAAGGTTCCTACCTCAGCAACCAGGGAACCAGGGATTCTAACAGCTACCATGGCATAATGGAGTTTCAACCTGGCATACGATGGGCTGTCCATAATGTGAAGGTGTCCACACATTCAATAACGCTGCCCCGGGCATAATGGTGATGATTAGTGGGATTTGTTCTGTTAAATAGACTGTCTCCATACATTCAAAAGAGGGCACTTGGATCCAACAATAGTCGTCTTATGCGGATCCCAAAATTCTAGAAGTCTCGTCGTGGTGGCAGTTCCTTTAATGTGCAGATGGCAAAACTATGGAATAATCTCCTTTCAAACTACATCAGGTTGAATCTCTGTCTGCCTTTAAACTTGAACCCTTTGGATGCACATGACAGAATGGTTGGGTCATGAGCACCAGTTCTCCTGTGCTCATGACAGAATCATTCCCTCATGAGTACAGCCAAGGAAAATCCCTCTGCTGCAGACAGCATAGGGATTTCCCTTTTTTTTTTGCCTTGGGTGGTGGGAAAGGGCTTCCCCAACCTCCCGAGGCCTGTTTGGGGGTTTTCTTTGCAATGACGATCGTGCATATGGCGCACTGTCATCATTACAATGAAAACGAAACTTAAACTTAATTTCAGTTTCAAGGTTTCGGTGCTTGTGGGGCTATCTCAGCCCCCCCCGACTACCGAAACACATGGGAGAGGTATCGTTGGAAAGGGGAGAATCTCTCCTTTCCAATGGTACCCTTCCCTAGTGGATCCCAGAGATCCACCCACTAGCACAAGGGAGGGGGGGGGAGCAGCCCCTTGGGCAAGGGCCTTTGCTCCCCCTATAAATTTTTGCCAGTGACATTCTTTCTGCCCCCTTGGAGAGCAGATGGTGGCAGGAGCCCCCAATCTGCCCCCCCCCCCCGGGGGGGAGAGGGGTCAGAAAGCATCCTTGATGCCAGGGATGATTTTTTTATAGGCCAGAGGAGGGGGCTGCCCAGAATGGGCATCCCAATGCCCCCACCCCACCCCCGCAAAGAAGGCAAACTACTTTATGCACCCCCTTCAGGAAGCAGATGGGGGAAATTGCCCCCGATCTGCCCCCGGGGGGGGTGGGGTGGAGGGAGGCAGAAAGCCCACAAGGCACCAGGGATTTTTTTTTATATATATGTAGGGGCAGGGGATGCCTAGAATGGGCATGCCAATGCCCCCACCCCCGGGATACAGATAGGGGCAAAAGCACCTTATCTGCCTCCCAGGGTGGGGGGGGGGGCAGAAAGCTAAATAGGCATCAGGGAATATTTATTTTTTACATTCAGTAGTGTGGACTGCCCAGAATGGGCATGCCAAACCCCCCCCCACCCCCCCATGATCCAAGAAATGCCAGTCTTTCTGCCCCCTCAGGGGGCATCAGAGACTCCACTAGGTGCCAGTGTTTATGGCTTTTTTTATGGGTTGGGGCTGCCCAGAATGGGCATACCAATGCCCTCACCCCCCTACAAATAACCACAGTCTTTCTGCCCCCCAGGCAAAACCAGGTTGTTTCCCGTTAGGTCATTTTGAAGTTTCCTCAATAAGTTTTGGGCCCTTGCCTGCCACGGGTACTTGACCCACAAACGCAAGTGAGGTACCATTTTTATCGGGAGGCCTGGGGGAACGCTGGGTGGTAGGAAATTTGTGGATCCATGGAGACTCCAGAACTTTCCCACACAGAAATTTGAGAAATGTTTTATTTTTACAGCTAAATTTGAGGTTTGCAGGGGATTCTGGGTAGGAAAACGTTGGGGGGTCCGCGCAAGCCATACCTCGCTGGACCACCCCCGGTGTCTAATTTTCAGAAATGTGGGTTTGGTTCTTTCCCAAGGTGGCCGCCGAGCCCGGGGCCAAAAACCCAGGTGACCCCCCCCTTGCAAAACCAGGTTGTTTTGTGATCGGTCATTTTGATGTCTCCTCAATACATTTTGGGCCCTTGCCCGTCGTGGGTACTTGACCCACCCACATGAGTGAAATACAATTTTTATCAGGAGACCTGGGGGAATACTGGGTGGTAGGACATTTGTAGATCCATGGAGATTCCAGAACTTTCCACCACAGAAATGTGAGGAAAATGAGATTTTTGTGACAAAGTTTGAGGTTTGCAAGGGATTTTGTGTAACAGAACCTGGTGAGAGCCAGACAAGTCACCCCATCCTGTATTCCCCTGGGTGTCTAGTTTTTAAAAAAATGTATAGGTTTACTATGTTTCCCTAGGTGCCGGCAGAGCTAGGGTTAAAAATCTACAGCTAGGCACTTTGCAATAAAAGGGTGAGTTTTCACTGTGAAAATGTGGTGTGTTCACGTTGTGTTTTGGGCCGTTTCCTGTCGCGGCCACTAAGTCTACCCACACAAGTGAGGTACCATTTTTCTCGGAAGACTTTAGGGGATGCAGGGTGGGTGGAATTTTGTGGATCGCTGCAGATTGCAGAACTATCCAAAACAGAAATGCGAGGAAAATGTGTTTTTTTTTTTACTAAGTTTGAGGTATGCAAGAGATGCCAAAACATTTTTGGTTTTCTGTCAAAAGTCTGTCAGTCCCTGAAAGCTGGAAAATTTGTGATTTCAGCCCCACAAACTCTTTGTTGATACCATTTGCAGGGGAAAAAATAGATGCTTTCATTTGCAGCACTTTTCCCCCATTTTTCCCCCCAAAAACAAATGTAGCTGTATTTTGGCTAATTTCTGGGTCCCCGCCAGGGGAATCCACAAACCCTGAGTCCCTTTAGAATCCCCGTGATGTGGGAAGAAAAGGACGCAAATTTGGTGAGGATACCTTATGTGATCAAAGGGGCCTAAGCGCAAACCACCCCAAATAGCCAAAAAAAGGCTTAGCACAGGGGGAAAAGGCCTAGCAGCGAAGAGGTTAAAGGGAAACTCAAAACCTGGCGATTTGACTTAGTTTGGTCCTCCGTTACTTCCGCATGTCTTATACAGTCTGCTAGGAAGCTTCTGTTGAAGCAGCTGTGCACTTTATTCAGGGTCAATTGATTGACGATTGAATTAGTAGGACATTTTGGGCATCCATCACACTTTGCTGTCCCTGCCTGAATTTAATGCAGGCCATGACACAAAGGTGCTAGTTCGTGGAATAAAGGGGGGTACTCAGGTCACGTGCCAGAATGGAGCCCAAACACGTCACAATGGTGTGTCATCAAGGACCCAGCACAAATATTAATATTTTAGCTGGAGAGCTGGCTGATTTTCAGCTCAGCGTAACTAGACCAACTGCGAAAAGACCCAAAACTACATATGCCAAGAGGTGATGACACACCTTTTATTAACTACATATAGTGCCCACTTCAGAAAGATTAGGCCTCAGCCAATAACATTATATGGAAGCACGGGTAAACACAGTACGTTCAATGTTAAAATGTAAAAATAAAGAAGGATAAACATAAGCTCCTATCACATTTTCTTGATTGCAACTAATGACCTGGGACACCTTTAACTTGGATCGTGAATATTACATACGATTTGTTTTCCCAGGTTGGCCCCACGTTGATGCTTCAGACCCTTGAATGTTACTAAAATAAATGTAGCCCTTGAACACCGGCGATTCAGATTTATGCGACCTGCGACATTGAAATGTTCGGCATTTCTGGTACATTCAATTCTGCCCAAAAACATGACGGCTCACAGAAAATAACTGGCGATTAGCATGTCTCTTTACAAGCATTTACAAAGTTATCCCTGTGAAAAACTGGTCCCAATCCAGTGAACGATTCAGAAAAGGGGGTGGTGATGAACAGAGTGTCTGAATTAAGCAGACCACTCTTACCCAGTCCAAAGATCAGGGCTTGATCCATCACCGTTATTTATCTCACTGCCCCATCCCAGCTCAGAACCTGGCTATATGCAAATTAGTCTGTCCCTGGCCCAGTGCATCATGGGAACAGGGCAGACCAAACTACCAAGCCAATTCTTCACCAGAAAGGAGACAAGCTACCGGGGACCGGTTTCTGGCATTTCAGCCTCTTCGGCCCGGCTTGCTTGAATCCTGATGGAGCAGTGAGAAAGGGACTCATGTCTGAGTATACCCTGCCACACCTATAGTGGCCAAAAACGATTCAGAAAAGGGGGTGGTGATGAACAGAGTGTCTGAATTAAGCAGACCACTCTTACCCAGTCCAAAGATCAGGGCTTGAGCCATCACCGTTATTTATCTCACTGCCCCATCCCAGCTCAGAACCTGGCTATATGCAAATTAGTCTGTCCCTGGCCCAGTGCATCATGGGAACAGGGCAGACCAAACTACCAAGCCAATTCTTCACCAGAAAGGAGACAAGCTACCGGGGACCATCACCACCCCCTTTTCTGAATCATTTTGTCCACCATAAGCGTGGAAGGGTATACTCAGATGTGAGTCCCTTGCTCATTGCACCACCAGGATTCAAGCAAGCCGGGCCGACGACGCCTGAAATGGCAGAAACCGGTCCCCGGAAGCTTGTTTCCTTCCCAGTACAAGAATTGGCTTGTTAGTTTGGTTTGCCCTGTTCCCATCATGCACTGGGACAGGAACAGACTAATTTGCATATAGCCAAGTTCTGAGCTGGGATGGTGCAGTGAGCTAAAAAACGGTGATGGATCAAGCCCTGATCTTTGGACTGGGTAAGAGTGGTCTGCTTAATTCAGGCACTCTGTTCATCACCACCCCCTTTTCTGAATCATTTTGTCCACCATAAGCGTGGAAGGGTATACTCAGATGTGAGTCCCTTGCTCATTGCACCATCAGGATTCAAGCAAGCCGGGCCGACGACGCCTGAAATGGCAGAAACCGGTCCCCGGAAGCTTGTTTCCTTCCCAGTACAAGAATTGGCTTGGTAGTTTGGTTTGCCCTGTTCCCATCATCCACTGGGACAGGAACAGACTAATTTGCATATAGCCAAGTTCTGAGCTAGGATGGTGCAGTGAGCTAAAAAACGGTGATGGATCAAGCCCTGATCTTTGGACTGGGTAAGAGTGGTCTGCTTAATTCAGGCACTCTGTTCATCACCACCCCCTTTTCTGAATCATTTTGTCCACCATAAGCGTGGAAGGGTATACTCAGATGTGAGTCCCTTGCTCATTGCACCATCAGGATTCAAGCAAGCCGGGCCGACGACGCCTGAAATGGCAGAAACCGGTCCGCGGAAGCTGGTTTCCTTCCCAGTACAAGAATTGGCTTGGTAGTTTGGTTTGCCCTGTTCCCATCATGCACTGGGACAGGAACAGACTAATTTGCATATAGCCAAGTTCTGAGCTGGGATGGTGCAGTGAGCTAAAAAACGGTGATGGATCTTTGGACTGGGTAAGAGTGGTCTGCTTAATTCAGGCACTCTGTTCATCACCACCCCCTTTTCTGAATCATTTTGTCCACCATAAGCGTGGAAGGGTATACTCAGATGTGAGTCCCTTGCTCATTGCACCATCAGGATTCAAGCAAGCCGGGCCGACGACGCCTGAAATGGCAGAAACCGGTCCCCGGAAGCTTGTTTCCTTCCCAGTACAAGAATTGGCTTGGTAGTTTGGTTTGCCCTGTTCCCATCATGCACTGGGACAGGAACAGACTAATTTGCATATAGCCAAGTTCTGAGCTGGGATGGTGCAGTGAGCTAAAAAACGGTGATGGATCAAGCCCTGATCTTTGGACTGGGTAAGAGTGGTCTGCTTAATTCAGGCACTCTGTTCATCACCACCCCCTTTTCTGAATCATTTTGTCCACCATAAGCGTGGAAGGGTATACTCAGATGCGAGTCCCTTGCTCATTGCACCATCAGGATTCAAGCAAGCCGGGCCGACGACGCCTGAAATGGCAGAAACCGGTCCCCGGAAGCTTGTTTCCTTCCCAGTACAAGAATTGGCTTGGTAGTTTGGTTTGCCCTGTTCCCATCATGCACTGGGACAGGAACAGACTAATTTGCATATAGCCAAGTTCTGAGCTGGGATGGTGCAGTGAGCTAAAAAACGGTGATGGATCAAGCCCTGATCTTTGGACTGGGTAAGAGTGGTCTGCTTAATTCAGGCACTCTGTTCATCACCACCCCCTTTTCTGAATCATTTTGTCCACCATAAGCGTGGAAGGGTATACTCAGATGTTAGTCCCTTGCTCATTGCACCATCAGGATTCAAGCAAGCCGGGCCGACGACGCCTGAAATGGCAGACACCGGTCCCCGGAAGCTTGTTTCCTTCCCAGTACAAGAATTGGCTTGGTAGTTTGGTTAGCCCTGTTCCCATCATGCACTGGGACAGGAACAGACTAATTTGCATATAGCCAAGTTCTGAGCTGGGATGGTGCAGTGAGCTAAAAAACGGTGATGGATCAAGCCCTGATCTTTGGACTGGGTAAGAGTGGTCTGCTTAATTCAGGCACTCTGTTCATCACCACCCCCTTTTCTGAATCATTTTGTCCACCATAAGCGTGGAAGGGTATACTCAGATGTGAGTCCCTTGCTCATTGCACCATCAGGATTCAAGCAAGCCGGGCCGACGACGCCTGAAATGGCAGACACCGGTCCCCGGAAGCTTGTTTCCTTCCCAGTACAAGAATTGGCTTGGTAGTTTGGTTTGCCCTGTTCCCATCATGCACTGGGACAGGAACAGACTAATTTGCATATAGCCAAGTTCTGAGCTGGGATGGTGCAGTGAGCTAAAAAACGGTGATGGATCAAGCTCTGATCTTTGGACTGGGTAAGAGTGGTCTGCTTAATTCAGGCACTCTGTTCATCACCACCCCCTTTTCTGAATCATTTTGTCCACCATAAGCGTGGAAGGGTATACTCAGATATGAGTCCCTTGCTCATTGCACCATCAGGATTCAAGCAAGCCGGGCCGACGACGCCTGAAATGGCAGAAACCGGTCCCCGGAAGCTTGTTTCCTTCCCAGTACAAGAATTGGCTTGGTAGTTTGGTTTGCCCTGTTCCCATCATGCACTGGGACAGGAACAGACTAATTTGCATATAGCCAAGTTCTGAGCTGGGATGGTGCAGTGAGCTAAAAAACAGTGATGGATCAAGCCCTGATCTTTGGACTGGGTAAGAGTGGTCTGCTTAATTCAGGCACTCTGTTCATCACCACCACCCCCTTTTCTGAATCACCCAGTCCAGTGAAAGCCCCCATTAAATAACAGAAACAAGGCGCACTTACACAGAGAAGGATACGACATACAAAAATGCTAACTGAAAAATGGAGCATTCAGAAGCTGCCATTTGATAGGAGAACAGAACCCACCCTCCTGTAATATACAAGTAGATTAAAACAGTTTTTTAGCATGCATTTAACTGGATCTGTATGCACTTTAAACCCACACATCTCTACTGCTTGTGCCAAATGTCCGCTAGTCTAATACTCAAAGCCTCCTGCTTTCAACAACAGTCCTGTTCACTCACAATACAACCACTATATTTCTCTAGAATGTTTTGGCACCTAGGTTTCTATGTTGGCCAAGAAGTTATGCACACTAATACTACTTGGTACACATGTGCCATCTGTAATCATAAAATAAAACCATATTAAATGACAGCATGATCCAGACCAACAAAATTCCCTAAGAGGCAGCAATCCGAAATAAAACCAACAACAATTAAAGGTGGTAGACAGGCAATATCATACTTTTAGCAAAATAATAATAATAATAATAATCCACATTTGTAAAGCGCACAATCACCCGTAAGGGTCTCTAGGCGCTGGGGGCCGTCGGGAAGATTAAGCGAGCTATTGCCCAGAGTCACATGGTGCTGGGCTAACCTGCCGCCGGAGCCGGGGATCGAACCGTGAGCCCCAGATTCCAGCGTCAGTCGCCCTGGCCGCGGCGCCACACCTTTTCAATATATGCAATATATGCATTGGCAACTGCATATGGCTTTAAGTAGAAAATATATCCAGCTATTCTAGAAAGAAAATTCCATAATGAAGAAACATCATGTGCCACAACAATACGGAAGCTTGGAGATAGGTCATTTTACAGAACTCTCCGAGCCAGCAGGGTTAAACAGCACTTCCACTTAAGAGTCAGGACAAACGTTTTTGTTATAAAAAGTAAAGTTAAAAGTAGGGGAGTGCCAATTTGCGTAATTTACTTTTGCGGAATTACCCAAATATTAGGAGAAGTTATGCAAAATGCAAAGCTGGCATTCAGCGCTCCATTTTGGCATAAAATACTTTGGACACAAGTATGCATTTCAAGCAGGGGAAAACAAGCATTTGCAATGCAATAGATCTCACATTTATGTGCCTTTGAGCTATTGGCATTGTAAGTGACAATGCCTTTTATGTATGTTTTAAAAACATAACTAAAAGGCATTTCCATTTACAATGCCAATAGCTCAAAGTCGCGTAAATGCGAGACCTGTTGCATTGCAAATGCTTGTTCTTTAATCTTTCTCCTTACACCTGCCACCGTCACAACTCCCGGTCTGGTTTGACACCGGGTGGCAGTACTTGCAGTTAATAATGCCATCGAAGCCTCACACTCATGACAACTCCCATTCTCACCCTCTCTGAAGATTGCCTGTGTGTCTGCAATGTCCAAAGACCACATGGGGTCTACCGCCCTCTCAGGGGGGTGATGGAGTCTTGGGATTGTCAGCAGTGCATCAAGGCCTACACCAGAGGATGTGCAGAGGATGCCTGGGGGAGGAAGTGGGGCTGCTGACTCCACCTGAGTGGGGCTCCTGTGCTGCTCATTCCACAGGGCAGTCTGTGTCGTGTACGTACTAACATAACATCACTGGTCACCAAAGGATGAACGTGGATTACACACAGGGCTGGAAGCGAAGGGTTCCTGCAACATTCGCTATCCAGCAAAGTGCTCACAACATCACTCATGCCGTCTGTCCATCTGATGTACAGACTCGCTGCGCCCTCTCCCAAAAAGAATCCAGATGTAAAGACTGAATGCTTCCTCGATTATACGAGTTTAATGCAATCACTGGCGACATTAAAATGTGGCCTTCAATGTTGAGTCCAACAGTGAAGACCCAGACGTCCATTTCACGGGAGAGACTTAACTGGACTCTACTGTCAATCACGTGACACATTGACTGTGCACTCAGGCCCATGTGTTCCAGGGATCCAGGCGCCTTCTTCATGGGAAAGGAGCTAAAAAGGGAGCGTCGTGTCTGCCCAGGAGACTCAGTCAAGACACCTGCTCATACATAGCAATGGCATGCTCTGGGCACCCAGCAGTGTCTCAAAGAACCCACCCTTGGCGTGACACCAACACATCTTAAAGACAGGATGACGCTCTAATTAATCCAAAAAGGATAACAGTCAGTAATCATGGAGATGTTCAGAAGCCACCACGTGTCTGACGCGAACTAGAACTTACCCGGTGAGTAACTCACCCACTGAAGCTGCGTGACCCAAAGACGTGTATGTCCAGATCGGTGAAGCTTGACACATGACCCATGACATCCAGAATGTGCATCAGTACAAAGCACCTGAACCACATGCACAAGGCCTTGCAGCGCTACTTCTCGCCAGCTAACAGCGTGTCAAGCTGAGCGGAAGATATTCCAATTTCTTTTTTTTTTTTAATCGTGCACACGCGCCACCGAAGGGAGAAGGCATGGACAAGAGGTGTGGGGGGGGGGGTAAACAAGTCATGACAACTGGAGGGGGGGGGTAAATATAGTGCCTGCAGTAAGAGAAACTGCATAAAGAAAATCAGTGCCCAAATGCAGTTTGCTCTGATGCGTGGAAGTTAGTTTTTCTTTCTGATTACACGAGGAAGATTGTTGTAATCTCAAGGAGTGAGGGGCATTCCTGGATAGCAGGGACACTGAATTCCAGTGGAAGGGACCACAGAGGTAAATAGAACTGGGAGCTTCAGAGGGTGGTTTGGGTGGCACTTGGATGTTTTAGTTGGCAGATCAAAGATCCCAGGTGGTGGTGTAGCAAATTAAGGTTTTGAAAGAATTCAGCACTTAAACATGCACTCTGGTCCCACTAACCGATGTATGTAGCACAGGGCTGCCAGACCCAAGCTCTTCCATCAATGTTTCTATACATGGAGAGGCTCTAGCTGGCTAAACATTTTGGTTGTGACTACCAGACCTCGCAACAAGGAGGGAAGAGGCAGAAACATACTGGAATGGGACTTTTCTTGCTGCAGTAACAATATGAACACACCCACTCACTCAACTGCTGATTGTTGTCTTCCAGGGAAGAGGCCCGATTTCCAACTTGGGAGACTGGTTGCTCTATCACAATGGCGATGGATATCCTGTCTGCCAAAATATAATCCCATTATATTTTATGGGATTTATATTTCAGCGGAAGGGATATCTGTCACCGCTGTGATGGAGTAACCCTTCCTCCAAGATCTCAATCAGGCCCAACCTGTACATCCCTAGAATAGTGTATGCAGCACCCACCTTCACGGCGCTAATTGACCAGGAGTTTCCAACCAAGCCATGGGTAGGGGTGTGCAAAATTTGCATAATTTCCTTTTGCAAAATTATGGACAAGTTACATGCAATGCAAATCTAGAATTTAGCACTACATTTTAGGGTGAAATGTATCCTTCTGTCCAAAACTGAAAAAAGCGCAAGAACACAAGTGCCACAAACATCTGCTTGTATTTTCATACTCCTGTGAAAGATTTTACCTGAACAGACTTAAAATTGTGCAACGTGGTGTAATTTTGTGAATGATCCGTAACAAGCCTAACATGAAATGCCAGAAATCACATGTACGATTACCCCAGTGTAATGAAAAGGTTGCCAAGAACTGAAAACGCTGACTGTGGAGCACCAGTCTTGAGATCAGCTGCCGTGCTCCTCATGTAGTTTTACCCAGTGGGTAATTTGTAAAGAAACAAGCACTGGCGCTGCCAATAGGTTTCGCATTTGGAAAGTTGGAGCTATTGGTTTTGTAAATGACATTTTATATTTATATATTGTTATTGACATTGCCAATAACGATATATAAATATAAAATGTCATTTACAAAACCAATAGATCCAACTTTCCAAATGCAAAACCTATTGGCAACGCCAGTGCTTGTTAGTCTTGTTGATGGGTGGAAGCGAGTGCACATACCCTGTTCGATTGTATAAGTCGGCGCATCCGTGTGCCCCTACACTTTTAAGTGCACTATAAGGGCGAGTTTGTGCATCCTGGTGTGTGTGTGTGTGTGTGTTTCTTTTTTTTCTTTGCACAATGTGTGCTTGCGTGTTTATTTGTGCGGTCTGTGCTCGTTTTTCCCTCCTTAGAAATACGCATCCACTCATTAACAAGTCAGAACACTCAAGTTAACTCATGTTGTGAGTGTGTGTATTTTGTGGGTGAGCATGTACGTATTTGTTTGCCTGTGAACTGTTTGCGTCTCTAAATATTTCAAGTGCTGTTTACAAGCACTCCTATTCTAACCAGGGTGTGTGTGCTTACAGTGAGAGAAGTCAAAATATGAGTGGGTGTGTGCGAGTGTGTTCATCAAAATACGCTAGTGTGTGTAATCGCCATTTGGTGAGTGTAAATGGGTGTTTTGTAGATCTGTGTCTGTGTTGGAGAGTCAATGTTGTGCGCCTGCGCGCGCTGGTCTGCTGTCTTGGACAAGTCAATCTTAAGACACAACAAAACAATAACACAAACTTGCGCGTCTGAATTTGGGGCAGACGCACTTTTTCATTCGGCGTTCCTTCTGCCTAGGAAGTTCTGAGAATTGCTCGAAAAGAGTGCATCTCTGAACGGATTCTCTCGCAGGAGGGCTCCTCGAGTCGGGTTCGGTGCTTCTCGGAGGAGTAAGGTAGCAGTGAATGCGGTCGCTGTCCCAGGCACATCCATACTAATAGGAAGACCTGTTAGAATATGAGCCCTTCCTACGGCGCTTGTCAGTGGTGGATTACTCTGTTGCTCAAGATTCCATGTTGTTGACAAACGAAGAGGATATGCAAGTATAGTCGGGAGAATATGCTAATTACGAGATGTGGGGCATGCCAACAGAATCTGTGTGGGGATCGGGGCAGTCTGAGATGTAAAGCATTTAAACTTTCAATTCGTTTATCTGTTACAAAGTTGGTACCTCGCAAGGGTGTCAGATTTCACTTATTCATAAGTGAAGTGCAAAGTTGTTTGTAAATAATGCGTCGGTCGGCCGGAGTTCCTTAGACTCTCGAACAGCGAGTCGCAACTGAAGCTTTGGCCGGAGGGAAGCCGGATAGGGGCGGGAGAGCCTGGTGGGGGGGGCGGGAATGCGAGCGAGGGGAGAAGTGTGGCAGGCAGATGCGCGGAGGGAAGCCGGATGGGGGCGGGAGAGCCTGGTGGGGGCAGGCGGATTAGGGAGATGCGCGTGCTTGTGTGGTCACGTGACCCGCGTGACTCACATGCACTGTGAAGAAACCGCAGTGGTTTGACCAGTCGATCGAGCCCTTGAATTTTCGCCTATTACATTCGCAAGCGAATGATAATAGGCGAAACCTAAACATTTGCAATGCAGTATGCGAGACCTATTGCAAATTCCTTTTGTTTTCGCCGACCCTTATAAAAGTATCATTTCTTTCTGCCGTCACTGGCTCCCTTTCCCTGCTCTGCTGCCGGCGCATATAAACATGGCCTCCCTTGGTCTGTCTGTGGGTCCTGCTGCCCCTCAGAGGAGGAATGTGCTGCCAGCTGCCCAAGTTTGCTGCACTCACTGAAGAGTGCGCGTGGCTGCTTGTCGATCTCGGTAAGTCAGTGGCGCCTTTGTTTAGCACTGCAGTACAGACCGCGTTTAATTCCACGTTACCTCTGTTTCCGGCCCACAGGTCGAGCCTGAGGCACCCACGAGGGGATCTGGGTGTCATGTTTTTTCCTCTGAATTAGGAACTGCGCACCCTTTCACCTTTTGTTGGGCTTAGAATTCAGAGGAATTAATGACGCCTTTGTGCTTTGAGTAAAAAAAAAAAAAAAAAAAAGCTGCCAAACAAAAAACATTATGCTTTTATAGCTAATGATTGAAGGCATTTTATCATTCGTTCTGTGACGATTTATCTGTAGCCCTTTACTTAGCAGTTTATTTGTATGAAAATAGAAACGGTTGATGTTTGGTATTGGTCAAGTTAGTAAGAAAGGCTGCCTTAACATTTCGGGGATTTGAACCCCTGAACTGTAGGTCACATGTTGGTGAACAGCCTTGAACTCTCCTAGTTTGATTGAACTATGCATGCTATCCTCCGTGGCTAGCTCTCATGTACACGTGTGAACCAGCACACGATTCATGCTCCTAGAAGCCTGATCCTAAAGGTTCCTAGGTGTATACACAGCACACCGGACAGTCATGGACTAGATAGAAGCCATGCCTCATCTATATGCTAATTAGCCCCCTTATGTTTTTTAGGTGCAGGTGGGCATTTTTTAGGACTGTTTAAATAAGTGACACGTGGCTGGAGGAGGATGTGTTTGGAGAGACCACAGCCTTTTGTCTGTCATGGTACATGTCCACCTGTGGCATGTGATAGTTGAAGGGTGGGGGGTGGGGGCTTTGTAAACTCAAGAAATGTAACTAAGAATCTTGTCCTCAAAGCGTATTTATGTAATTAAGGGCCTGGCTTAAAGCACGTAAACTAAAGTAGTGTGCTTCCCACATCGTGTCACCTGAATCATCACCACAGAATCATCATTGGGTATCATTGGGTAGTAATCCGGATGTGACCTGACAGGAAGTGAGGTCGCCAGAACTAGAAGCGGCACGGCCGGGGACTCGTCGAGAGTGAGAGACTGTCCGAGTTTCAAGTGCGCTGCTGCCTCAGCCTGCACATAAAATATACCCAGCGGTGTCCGGTCTCTCTTTTACACCACGGGCCTTCAAGGTGGTGTCCTCAGAGAACGTGCAAGTGCCGCTTTATTTATTTATTTATTGAATTTGTGTGGCGCACAGCTACCCGGAGGTTTCCTGGCGCCTACGGAGAATGCAAGACAAGAGGCAAGGGCAGCAGGAGGATTCACAGAATTTACTGATTAAAAAGCCAAGTTTTTGCAAAATTTGAGGTACTGCTTTTCATGACGTAAGTGGATAGGAAGGGAGTTCCATAGGGAGGGAGCCAGAAAGGCAAAAGAGCACCCTCCCATTCTGGCTCGTTTGATTCTGGGCACCTGAAATTTTAATTGAGTCGAGGATCGAAGTAAGCGTTAAGGGCGATAGTGTTGCACCAAGGCACTCAAATAGTGGGGAGCTGAGCCCATGTTTATTCTGTGCATATAGCAGAGGGCTTTAAATTTGTCGTGATTGTCAATTCTCAGCCAGTGAAGTTCACGAAGTACAGCAGAAGTGTGCGCCGTTCTAGGAAGTTCACAGAGCAGTCTTGCAGCGGAGTTTTGGACTACCTGCAGCTTGCGGAGTACTTCTTTGCTAGCACCCAGATAAGAGGATGTTACCGTAGTCCAATCTGGATACTACTAAGGCCTGTATGACAGTTTTTTGAGTGGCAGAGGGAAGCATCCACAGGATTTTCCTAAGCCACTCAGAATAGCAAAACAAGTTGAAGCAACTTTAATCACTTGCTGCTTCATCGACAGTTGGTCGTCAATAATGACACCAAGGTTGCGCGCCGATTGTGAAGGGAGAGGAAGATCACCCATCTGCGGAGGCCAATGTTGGGGGCCCCAGAGAGTTTTTTGTTACCGAAGATGAGGAGTTCTGTTTTCCCCCCATTTAGCTTAAGTTTATTTGCGTGCATCCAGTCAGCTATCTTTAATAACCCTAGTTGGAGAGAGGGTGACTTTGAAGTTTCCTTGGAGGAAAGCGAGAAGATAAGCTGGGTGTCATCAGCGTAGGAGTAAATAGTTAGGCCTGCTTGCTCTTCTATTGTAGCCAGTGGGCTGACATAGATGTTAAAGAGCAATGGACTGAGAATGGAGCCCTGGGTTGACTCCATACGGGGACACCCGAGTCAGGGAATGAGCAGTAGAGGAAAAGATATGAAAGGCCCTGTTTGATAGAAAGTTGGACAGCCACATGAGTGCCTTACCTCCGATGCCCTTAGTATGGAGAATCTTTAGGAGCGAGGAGTGAGAAACAGTGTCAAACGCAGCACTTAAATTCAATAGGATAAGTTCCACCGTCTCTCCTTGGTCGACGAGTTGATGAATATTCTCGGTAACTCCCAGTAGTGTGGATTCTGTGGAGAAACCGTCTCTAAAGCCCGATTGAGACAGATGTAAGATGTTTAATGCCTCAAAAAACGTAGTCAACTGGAGGTTAATGTGCTTTCCCAAGATCTTAGAGAGAAAGGGAAGCATGGAAATAGGGCGGAAGTAAGAGAGGACCTCAGGGTCGGAGTTGGCTCTTTTAAGCAGGGGGAGGACCATTCAATCAATCAGGAAATTTATATAGCGCGCTACTCACCCGGAGGGTCTCAAGGCGCTTGGGGGAGGGGGGGTCTGCTACTGCTCGAACAGCCAGGTCTTGAGTTGCTTCCTGAGGGAGAGGTGGTCTTGGGTCTGACGGAGGTGGATGGGGAGGGAGTTCCATGTCTTGGCTGCCAGGTAGGAGAAGGATCTTCCTCCCATGGTGGCTCTTCTGATGCGTGGAACGGCGGCGAGGGCGTGGCTGGTCAAACGAAGCTAGCGGGTGGGAGTGTAGAAGGTCAGGCGGTTGTTGAGGTACCTGGGGCCCAGGTCGTGAAGGGCCTTGTGTGCGTGGGTGAGGAGTCGGAACGTGATTCTCTTGTTGACGGGGAGCCAGTGCAGGTCTCTCAGGTGTTCGGAGATGTGGCTGTGACGGGGGATGTCCAGCATGAGTCGTGCGGAGGTGTTCTGGATGCGTTGGAGTCTCTTCTGTAGTTTGGCTGTGGTTCCGGTGTAGAGGGTGTTTCCGTAGTCCAGTCGGCTGGTGACGAGTGCCTGGGTGACCGTCTTCCTTGTTTCGGTGGGGATCCATCGGAAGATCTTCCGGAGCATGTGTAGGATGTTGAAGCACGAGGACGAGACGGCGTTGACTTGTCTAGTCATCGAGAGGGAGGAGTCCAGGATGAAGCCCAGGTTGCGTGCGTGGTCCGTTGGTTTGGGTGCGCTGCCCAGGGCAAGGGGCCACCAGGAGTCATCCCAGGTGGAGGAAGATGGTCCCAGGATGAGGACTTCCGTCTTGTCTGAGTTGAGTTTCAGGCGGCTGTTCTTCATCCACTCGGCTACTTCTTTCATCGCTTCGTGTAGGTTGGTTCTGGCGGTGGCTGGGTCGTTGGTGAGGGAGAGGATCAGCTGAGTGTCGTCGGCATAGGAGATGATGTTGAGGTTGTGTTGTCGTGCGATGGCCGTGAGGGGGCTCATGTAGATGTTGAAGAGGGTGGGGCTGAGTGATGATTCTTGTGGTACGCCGCAGAGGACTTCGGTGGCCTCGGATCTGAACGGGGGAGGCGGACTCTCTGGGTTCTTCCTGCGAGGAACGAGATGCTCCACTCCAGAGCCTTCTCTTGGATTCCGATGTTGCTGAGGCGTTGTTCTAGGGTGCGGAGGCAGACAGTGTCGAACGCTGCGGAGAGGTCCAGGAGGATGAGGGCAGCTGTTTCCCCGTTGTCGAGCAGGGTTCGGATGTCGTCAGTGGCTGCGATGAGGGCGGTCTCGGTGCTGTGGTTAGCTCGGAAGCCGGACTGCGAGGGGTCGAGGGATCCGTTCGTCTCGAGGAAGGTGGCAAGCTGTCGGTTGACGGTCTTCGATGACTTTAGCAGGAAACAGGAGGAGCGAAATGGGGCGGTAGTTCTTGAGGTCGGTGGGGTCTGCTGATGGTTTCTTCAGGAGGGCGCTGAGTTCGGCCTGCTTCCAGCTCTCCGGGAAGGTGGCGGTGTTGAAGGAGCAGTTGATGACGTCTCGGAGTTGGGGTGCGATGATGGAGGCGGCCTTGTTGAAGACGTGGTGGGGGCATGGGTCGGTTGGAGATCCGGAGTGGATGGTGTTCATTGTGTGGATGGTGTCTTCGGTGCTGACCGGGGTCCAGGCGCGGAGGGTGGTGGTGGTGGGCTTCGGTTCAGTGGTTGGGTGCGTGGGCTGTGTGCCGTAGCTGTTGTGTATGTCGGCGATCTTGCTGTGGAAGAACGAGGCAAGTGAGTCGCAGAGTTCTTGCGAGGGGGTGATGTCGTTGGTTCCGGCGCTGGGGTTCGAGAGCTCTGACGATGTTGAAGAGTTCTTTGCTGTTGTGTGCGTTGTTGACTAGTCGTTCCTTGAATGCTGTCTTCTTGGTGTTGTGGATCAGCTGGTGGTGTTTGCGGGTGGCGTGCTTGAGGGCAGTCATGTTGTCTGTAGTCGGGTCTTTGCGCCAGGCTCTCTCGAAGGTGCGGCAGTTCTTCTTGGATTTCATGAGATCGTTGTTGAACCAGGAAGCCTTCTTGCTGCCCGGTCTGCTGGGATGGTTTTTCAGGGGTGCGAGGTCGTCAGCGCAGTTGGTGATCCACTGTGTGAGGTCGTTGGCTGCCTGGTTGGGGTCCGTTGAGCTGGTGGGGGGGTTCCGGTTCAGGGATGTGGAGAGTTGGTCGGAAGTGATCTTGTTCCAGCTCCTGCGGGGAACCAGTTGCGGGTGGTGGTGGGTCGTGGTCCTTCTGAAGCTGAAGTGGACGCAGCTGTGGTCTGTCCAGTGGAGTCCGGTGGAGTGGCTGAAGGAGACGTCCTTGCTGGAGAAGAAGACTGGGTCAAGCGTGTGTCCGGCGTAGTGGGTGGGGGTGGTCACCAGTTGCTTGAGTCCGAGGTTGGCGAGGTTGTCCAGCAGGGTGGTGGTGTTGCTGTCCTTGTTGTTCTCCAGGTGGAAGTTGAGGTCCCCTAGGAGGATGTAGTCAGCGGAGGAGAGGGCGTGCGGGCTGATTAAGTCTGCGATGTCTTCGCTGAATTGTGTGCGGGGTCCTGGGGGTCTGTAGATGAGGGTGCCTCTGAGTGTGGTCTTGGGGTCGGTGTGTATCTGGAAGTGGAGATGTTCGGCGGCTGTGAGGGTGTCGTCGGAGTTGGTCATGATGCGGATGCCTCCTCCTGTCTGGTTGACGCGGTCCCTTCGGGTGATCTTGTATCCGTCCGGGATGGCGATGGCGATGGCGATGTGGGGCGCTGAGGAGGCGTTCATCCATGTTTCCGTGAGGAAGGCGACGTCTGGAGATGTGGTGTCGAGCAGGTTCCAGAGTTCCACGGCGTGTCTGTGGACGGAGCGGGTGTTGAGCAGGATGCACTTCAGGTGGTTTATTTTATTTTATTTATTTGAATTTTATATAGCGCATAGCTACCCTCGGGCATCCCAGCGCTTGTCCAGAATGAAAGCAAATGGCAAACAGGCAGATACAGCGGCATCAGATAGGGAAGAGATGGGTTTTCAAAAGTTTACGAAACCTAACAATACACGGCTCTGAACGCAAATTCAGAGGAAGCGCATTCCAGAGAGTGGCAGTATTAACAGAGAACCTTCTCCCACCCGTGCGTGCCCTTCTAACTCTAGGAATTTGCAACAAATACTGTTGATCAGAGCGCAGAGCTCTGTTAGACTTATAGGGCACAACTACATTCCTCAGAATGGGAGGCCCCTTATCCTGACGCGTTTTGTGCGCTATACAAAGCGACTTAAATTTAATCCTTTCCCGCACCGGGAGCCAATGCAGCGCCTTCAATGCGGGTTTGGCTGACTGCATCCTAGACGAGCTCGTAAGAAGCCTTGCAGCCGCATTTTGGATTTGCTGAAGTTTATTCAGCGTTGCTTCAGGGGAGCCCAGGAAGATGGCGTTACAGTAATCTAACCTAGATACAATAAGCCCCTGCAAGTTGCTGCTGGTGCTCGACTTGGCGGGTGCGGTGCAGGTCCGGATGCAGGAGAAGTTGCAGGATTGGCAGCAGAAGGGTCCGTGGGTGCGTCGCGGGGTGGCTCGGTAGCATCCGGGGATCCAGCCGGTGTTGAGTGCGTTGAGTGTGGCGGCGTCGTAAGTCCGGCAGGTGGGCTGGCATCTGCGGGGGCCAGGGGTTCTGGCTCTGGACGCGGTCCAGGCGCGGACGGGCGCAGACGGGCTGGCCTTTGGCGCACAATCGGAGCGCCCGCTGCGCGTGAACGCTGCGCGTGCGAGGGGGCGTCATAAGAAGGGAGCCGGGAGGGAGGGTCCGCTGGGTGGCGGGAGGTCAAATCGGCTGGCGGGGGGGGGGCCGCAGGGAGGCAGCGGCGGGCAAGATGGGTGCGGGCGGGCGGCTCAGCGGCGGCTGGGTCGCCTGCAGCGAAGCTAAGTCAACTCACAGGAACAGGTAGCAGGAGGAGCGTGGGGGCGACCAGGCCTAGGCAAGGCTCAGTGGTTGCTCCCGAAGCGGATGCAGTGGTCCCCTTAAGAAGGGAGCCGGGAGGGAGGGTCCGCTGGGTGGCGGGAGCGGGGGTCCAATCGGCTGGCAGGGGGCGGGGCCGCAGGGAGGCAGCGGCGGGAAAGACGGGTGCGGGCGGGCGGCTCAGCGGCAGCTGGGTCACATGCAGCGAAGCTAAGTCAACTTGCAGGAACAGGTAGCAGGAGGAGCGTGGGGGCGACCAATGCTAGGCAAGGCTCAGTTGTTGCTCCATTGCATGTTTCCAGGCTGCAGGAACCCTAGCTTCCTGGAGTGATGTGTTAAGGAGCTCCATTATAGTGGTGAGTATGGGGAGGTCTAGTTTTTGAAGGGGGGACCGGATCCTGTGGGGAGCCTGACTTAATGCTCGTAAGAATATTACGGAAGGAGAAAATGTCATGGGGAGTCCATTCGTCTAGTAGACTGTTGCTACAGACTTGAGCTACTTCCTGTGAGGTGCAAGGTGATGTAGAATAATTATGTTGCGGTTTTATATTGGTAGTGGTATGTTTGTAAAATTCGGAGTAGATTTTATCAATTTCATCCACAAAAAAATTTCGCCAAATCATTGCACTGTTTGCAGTCAAGTCCAGGAGGCTCAGGATGACAGGTGGCCCCAAAGAGTTCCATCACTACTTTAGACAACACTTTGGGGCAGTTTAGTGAATGTAAAAAAAATGAAAAATGTGATTGGCGTGCTCAGCCCGAGCAGCGTTACACATTGAGTGATAGTTGTTCAAAGCTAGTTTATACGAGGGTTTTTTTTGCCAGCTCATAGTTTTCCCGCCAGCGTCTTTCTAAATTTTACATTTCATTTTTTCTATTTTAAGTTTTTCTGAGAACCACGGAGCTGGAGGGCGATGGTGGCCCAATTTTTTATTGGACAATGGAAGGCATGCATCAATGGCGGAAGTTAGCCAGTTATAGATGACCTCATCATCATCTAAATTAGCTATCGGTGTTACAGGCATGGTGTTGTTCAGTAGAAAGGTTCAGGCTGTTAATATCCAGATTTTTCCAATTTCTACAGTTTCTAGGATAAGTGAGAGAAGCTGAATGCTTCAGGCACCGTTTATGTGTAATTTTAAAATCAACAAGAAAGTGGTCGGACCAGAGAGTGGGGATAGATTGTTTGCAAGAGATGGTGGTAAGGATGGAAAAGATTGGATCCAATAAATGTCCTGCCTTATGAGTGGGGCCTGAGTTATAAAGGAAGACATTCATAGCAGCCAAGTCGGCTGTGAGAGTAGAACGGGTAACGCAGGAATTTTCATTAAAGTGTAGATTCAAGTCACCTAAAATCATAAAATTGGTGGACACGAATAGTAAGGGGGCAATGAGGTCAGCTGCCCAGGGTTCAGCAGGTCCAGGGGGCGATAAATTAGAGTCCCAGGAAGAGTGAAGTTAGGGGACAGCAAAAGTTTAAACAGACCGGCTTCACAGTCCTTAAAATCCAGGTCCTCCCATTTGATCGTATAGGAGGTTTTAAAAATTATCGCTATGCCACCACCATTTCTAACTGTGCGACTCTTCCCAAGATATGAGTAGTTAGGGGGAAGTGTATATGCAATATCCGGTCCTGAGCTCTTATTGAGCCAGGTCTCAGTTAGAAAGATGGCATCAGGTTGAGAGTGGATAAGGAGATCAAGAAAATTTCCCTTATGTTTTGGGAGTGATCGACAATTGAGGCAAAAAAATGTAAATTGAGTATGAGGCTCATTTTTCTTCTTGGTCGTAATCGACGTTGAGTTGTATTTATGACAGGTAGATTTCAGATGGGGGTACGGTGGGAAGGTGAGTCCACAGCAGGGGCAGTTAGAAGGAACTGTGTCGGGGGAGAAAGGTGGGCAGTGCGGGTTGGGAATAGGCAGGAGGGATAAAAGGGTTTTAGTAGGCATAGGTTATGTGGCCCCTATGGATTCGGGGCAGGGGTTCTGGCCCAGGCCCTCTCCGGCTGCGGACGGGCGCAGACAGGCTTGCCTGCAGCACGCCAGCGGCGCACCCACTGCGCGACGCGAGATGCATCTTCTTTTATGGAGAGCAGCTGATTGGTAGCCTAGACCGGAAGTCGTGAATCACTTCCTATAGCACGATTCTCATCCCTCCACACAAAACAAAAAGTTGGCGGTGGACCGGGGACACAGTGCAGGTAAAGGCGGAGTGATTAGATATGTTTTAAAAACAAGTAAAAACACTGCAAAATACAAGTTTAAAAACAGTGCTAGAGAGTTGTAACAATAGCGAGACAGGAGCCCTTTACCAGGCGCTCCTCTCACCAGGAATGTCGGTGTCTGCCTCTCATCAAGCTCGCCCTCTTTCCTTACCCACTCTTGGAAAACAATCGATTCTATTGGTAATATTTGGAAAGCAAGTAGTGGTTTGGCGGCATGTTGTGAGTTGGGTGGAAGTTACCTTCTGAACTTTGACCGTGCTGCATTTTGTGAACAGGTTTGTGAGCACTGTCACAATTTTCCACTAATATTAAATGGTTTCTCACATCTACTTAAGCTTTGCTGGTAACATTTCTGTTTTGTCTGTTGCAGTCCAGGGCTTTCATGCTTCCTTACTCGTCCAGCCATTTTACCTCTGGGCTAGGGCCAGGAATTGATGGTTCTCCGATTAGTGGGCTGGCTATAAATTCTTTGTAATCATTTTATCCAAAACCATCATGGCCACTGTTTACACTATGTCACTTCCTGGTCCTCAACTTCACATTTAAGGAGCTTGCTATGGCATGAATTGCAAACACATCAGTAACTTTATTCTGCGTGTTCCTCACATATGATGCAATTGTTTTTGGTCCCTGGTTTTCTGCTCGTTTTGCTCCTTCTAGATCTATTCTGGAATAACTGTACACATTTGAGCTATAAAAGGACTTAGATTACAGGTATCCAGTGACAAAATACTATAGGGCTTAAGAAGCAGCCAGAACCAGTGAACAGATTTACAACAAACTTGGAATGAAAGCAGAACTTAATTCAGAAAGTGTTTATGTGTTGGTTTGGTGTAATTCAGGTCAGTAGTTTGACATATTAGTATAAAAAAGCACTCTTAGAACAGTTAACACTTTTGTATACCGCTGTCATTTTAATTTGATACTTATCACTCATGATTACTGTCAGATTTTGAATTTTTTTAAGAAACGTGATTGGCTAGCTAAGAGCTCTGAAAATTTCTTTGCTGACATCTCGAAACTCTCCAGTCGGTCATGACTTGAGTTTCTTGCTGTGGAAATAATGTCGCACAGCCATGAGAGGATAGGGGAAGGCTGTAATTTCTGATATTTAGAAGTTTCCCTTGTCTTCATTGCAACATTTTTGCTCGCGAGAAAGTGTCACTTATAGTAGTTGAGATGTCACTCATAATGTCACTGAAATTATAAAAATGTCACACATGGTAATCTGAATGCATTTATGGATGCTGCGTCCCCTTCTATAGATAAACCGCATATAAAGAAAGGGGCACGGCCACTTGCGGCGCTTTGATTAAAAGAAGCATCTGTATGTCAAGTTGACAAACAGATGGGTTTTTTTGGGGGTGGGTGGGGAAGCACCCATGCCACGCTTTCACTTTAATAGCGGCTGCACACCCTTCTTTAGATACGGTTTGTCTAAAGAAAGGGCGTGGCCTCCATAAATGTGAAAGCGCCGGCTGGGCGCTAGTGAACAAAAAAAAAAACGTAAATGCGGCCACTATGCCTAAAGCGAACAGACATTAGTACGTTAAATAAATAAATAAACAAACGCGTCCGCTATAGTTAAAGCAGACCGCGATTAATAACGAAAATAAAAGTGGGCAGTATGGTGCGACCAGTTGGCCTGAATAGGGGCATATCATTAAACAAAATAGTGCTCAAATCCAATATAATGCAGACCGTGTAACGAGCCAAGTAAAAGATCCAGTCCTCGTGAGAGGTAACAAATAGCGACAGAGCGGTAACAAGGAGGGACTAACAAGCCTCATTATCAATCGGAAGTCAACATTTACCAAGGACAATGACACCAGACAATCAGTTCAGTTCCAATGCTTTATTCGATTATTAAAAACAATCACAAAAGCGTACAGTAAAAAACACAATACCAACATTACAATGAAAACAATAACTCAGCAATAAAGCATTTCAAAGTGTTAAAACACCAGACTTTTCCTATGCAAAATGGCTTTGAGTAAAAAGGTAGCGGTAAAAAAACAGATATCTGCAGAGTCAAGTGCAAATAACAATTTCATGGCTTGGGCAGTAGTGCACACTGAATATTTTAAAAACACGGGTCTGAGGTAGAAACGGCGAAGATGCATATAGAGTGGGCAAATAAGCATAAAATGCAAAGTACTTTGCCTAGTCTGGCCATCACAAGGACAGGGAGAATGGCTATGGAGTTTCATCTCTGGAAAGGCAACTAGGTTATGTACAATACCAAGTCTAAATCGTATCAGAACAAACTGGTGAGATTGCTTGGTTATGAATTTTAAATACATGGGCATGCCCTTTTCTTCCAACTTAATAGTATTATAAAATACATAGGTAGACATAGTAATACATTTCGCCCTAAGCAAATCAGACTTAGTTTGGATAAAAACATCTTTGAGATCCTTTTTCGATAGAGTAACGGCACAATAAGGGTCCTTGACGATGTCAAAGTTAAACACATCGCCATACGAGGAAGAGACATAACTTAGCCAGGGGATCTTGAGGGCTTTGTCCAGCTTCAAACAATCTGTGATAATCCGCCTGGTAAAGGTAGTCTCGTCTTTCGCCCATATTGACCTCCATACCATGAGCGGTCTTAATCCCGTCAGATCTGTCAAATAGGTCAGGCAAACCTCACTATGGCACAGTATAGTGGGTGCCGAGGGAGGTAAACAAAGAAGTCTTCTAAGAAACCCATTCTCAGTAATTTGCAGTCCCCTATGCTGGCAGTGACCCCAAATACCAGAACCATACAGTGCAATAGATGCACACCTATGCCTGTAGATATCTACCATATCTGGTATGCGGCGACTCCCTAGTTTTGCTGCAAAACGAAAAATTCCAGAAGAGCTTTTAGCCATTCTTCCGTTGACATTTAAAATCTCCTGTGACCAAGTCCCTTTATCGTTAAAAGTAACTCCAAGATAACAGAATCTGTCCACAACCTCAATATTATGGTTATTAAAATGGAACGGTGTAACAGGCTTTATCCGTTTACCACAAACCATGATAAAAGTCTTGGTGTTATTGATTTTCAGTTTCCTCGCATTAATAAAATTGTAAAAAGTATTCATAAGTTTCTGGAGCCCGTTAGGAGTGCGCGAGAGCAGCACCGTGTCATCGGCATAAAGCAGAACTGGTACGGGGTGGCCACCAACCTGTGGGGAGTCAGCCTGAACTTTCTTCAGTTCCGATTCGATAGAGTTGATGAAAAGAGAAAATAGCAGGGGGGCCAGTACACAGCCCTGCCTTATGCCTGACTTAACCATAATTTTCTCAGTACATTCGCCTGACCGGCCAAAACGTATCTGGGCCGATAACTTGTTATAAAGACGAGCCAGAAAGTGAATGATTGCTGGTGGGGCGCCCATACCCAGTAATGTGGACCATAGAAGATTGTGATCCACAAGGTCAAAGGCGCTCGAGAGGTCGGCGAAGCACAGAAATAGGGAACCCTGCTTCGCTCTCGTGTATTTCCCAATAAGGAGGTCAAGGTTGATGCACTGCTCAGTTGTCCCCAGTCCTTTGCGAAAACCATATTGGGATTCTGCCAGTATATTGTTATCCTCTACCCATTCCTCTAGCCTCATCAGGAGAACCCTACTCATAATCTTCAGGGAGGAATCAAGAAGGGAGATAGGGCGGTAGTTCTTGGCCTCACCTCTATCTCCCTTCTTATAGATGGGTATAATAATGGATTCACTCCAGGTAGGTGGGGTATTCTCCATTACTGATGCATTAAACACCTGCGTCAGGAGTGGGCTCTAGAGAGTAGGATTGGATTTATACAGGTCAACCGGGACCCCATCGGGTCCCGGTGCCTTTCCCCCTTTGCTCTGGCTTAAGGCAATGACCACCTCTGATAGGGTAATATCCAAAGGTAGCCTTGTTTCAGACGTCGGAATAAAAGAACCGACAAAATCTCCCCTACGTGGATTAAAATTTCCAGAGAAATGGGAAACCCAATTAGCTTCACTGACCTGCGCTGACAGTATTGGAAACTCTTCATTTACTAGGAAGGGGCTGCTGACCGTGGACCAAAAAAGCCTACTGTCCCGTAGCACCGATGCTTGTTTCAAAGCGTCCCAGGCCAGTTCCCTGAGCTCCTGCTTCCTACGTACAAGATTGTTTTTGTAGGTATGCCTGAGTAGTTTGAAAGCCTCCCCGTCTCTCGGGAATTTAGTTAGAGCCTGCTTTAGATCCCGCAGGGATTTGGTACACAAGCTATCAAACCAGCCCACATTTTGATTCCTAATTCGGGCTTTAGTAATGGTAAGACACCTTTTTATAGCAATACCTAGTGCCACAAAATTGGTTATAATGCACCCATGGAGGGCCTCTGGGTCTAAACAACTGTGGATTTCAGCAAACCCCTCTTTTAAAATTTTGGCTTGCAGCTTTTCGGAGTTATCCAAGCTCCACTTTATACGGATACCATTTTGTCTACAGGGGGTAACATCTTCTATTACCAAATAATCATTATTAACTGGGGACCCCCATGCAGAAATAAACATGGTGATAGCATGGTGATCGCTACCTCCAAGATCAGTGACAACGGGAACCGTACAATGAAAAGTAAGATGCGTAGAGACCAATAGGTGGTCAATAACAGAGGCCGAATTGGGTCCTATAAAAGTTGGAGCGGGTTTGCCATCAGCATCCATGGCCGGGGGGTGGATCATAAGGTCCAAGATTAATACCAGGGAATTAAGGGAGTCACCATAAGGTGAATGAACAAAATGTGCCCTGTGTTCCCCGTTGTCCCCGTCATATCCACAGATTCTAGTAAATGAATAGGGACAAGTACGAAGGTTAAAATCCCCACCCCATATGATATCAGATGGTTTATTGATATCATTTCGTAAGGTCCTCAAAGCAAGACCCAACTCCTCCACCACTGAAGTATCTGAGGCATCAAACAGGTTATTATAGTGGTTAATCACCACTATTACATGGCCCTTTACATGTTCTAGTATTAGGATTTGGGAGTGGTGTCCCACAGGGTGGTAGGAGATCAAGCATACTGGGAGTTTAACTGATGTTAAGATCACTAACCCACCTTTAGCCCTACCCATACCTGCCCTTACTGCCGGGTTATTATAAGACACAAACCCATCATATTTGATATCGGTAGTTGCCCAGGTCTCTTGCAGGCATAAAATTTCAAAGTCGGTGAGGATCTCGTTCCACCCTAGGGATGCCGATTGCCTACTCCACCCTGCAACATTCCAACTAGCAAACCTAAAACCTGGGGAACAAGGAAGGGATTGAATGGGTGCTGGTACCGTGGTAATAAGGAGGTTATTGGGAGGTAGAGGGGCCAATGGAACTGGATAAGCCGCGGGGAGCACCGGGGCAGTCAGGGATATTACAGTGTCTGGAGTAGGGATAGGACCACTGCCGGACGTTACAGTAGACCCTTTGTCGAAGGGAGAAATAACAGGGTCTAGGGCTGTGGGCAGTCAGTCAACACCATTGAGGCCACTCAGGCAACTAAAACGATTATAATCGTAAAAGGGTGTCAATAGGGGTTGAAAAACAGGTCGTGCTGGGTAACCACAAGATCCGCCCCCCCGATCAACCCTTGTCCAGTTACCCTGGGCTTGGTGACGGTGCATATGTATGGGCGGGAAATAGAATGATACTGGCAGGGTCCGGATGGTGGATTCATGAGATCTATTCGACCCAGCACAGATGTAATGAACAGTCCTTGGGTCTCTAAAGCTCACTATAATACAATCCCCTGTAATTGTCTTCCTGATCTTGCCCAGCCAGGGTACCCTTCTCACCATCACAATTTTGTTACTAAAATATGCAGGGAGTGGTCTATTCCAATTCAACCATTTGATTACTTGGTTTTTGAGTGAATGGAAATTCTCACCTTCCCCCACCTCAAGGGGGGGAACCCCGGCCATAACCACCATAAAGTCGTTAGCCTCAGGAGGGAGGTCAGGTCTCCGGGGTCTGGGGGTGGGTTTCTCTGGTAATGGGGGTGGAATACAGTCACCAGTTTTAGCCCCACTGGGGTTTATCATTAGGGGAATTATACCTGGGGATTGTGAGGGAGGAATGTCAGTATTGCTATGATGGGAGTGAGTTGGTTTAGCCATAAGTGGTTGCAAAGGAGGGGTGGCAGAAGTCGCCATGGAGGGTCCCGGAATAGCTAAGAGGGGTTGTGGGATATGGGACGTGGTAGGAGGGGGCTTGGTCTCAAAGGGTCTACCAGGGGGGTTAGTCTGTGATTTCAAACTACTTAGTGTTGCCTCGAGAATAGTGAGTCTGATCTCCACTTTCTTGATACTCTCGCTGATGGGCAAGAGCAGAGATCTAAGTAGGAATGACAGATTCCCCAGGGAGGCAGCCGGAGGCAGTGTATTAGGCGGGTTATTTGCAGGGGCAGTGGCAGAATCCATTGCATTGATGCACTTATCGGGAACTGGGGCGGGCTTAGAGGGTTTTCCGAATCAGAATGGGAGAGTTTGGGTTTACCTTGTCCTCCCCTCGTCTTCCTTCTACGCTTCTTGGGCGGTGGGCCGTGCAACTTTACCACAGTAACTAGTTAGCTTTCCTAGTTTTCGGGGTTTGGGTAGGTTGGGATGTAAGGTCAACAGCCGTACAACTGTGGCTGGTGGATAGGGTAACCTTAGGGGCCTGTGCGGCAGGTTGGCAGGGGCTAATGGTACAATCCCTCAGCAGAAGAGGGACACCTTCCTGTGATAATAGCTCCTCACTGGGGTTCGAAGAATAGCCACCCTCTGGGAGGATAGGGGTATCTACCAGGGGTCTAGGTTTCAGGATTTCGATGGAGCGACGGCGCTCGGCCCTGCGTTCTGCCAGGGAGGAGTCCATATCCCCATCCCCATCCTCCAAGGGGCGTGAGAAATAATTATCCAGGGTTCTATTCTTCACCCCCCCAGGCTTCACAGTGGATTTATCCAAGGCTGGTGAAGGCATGGCAGGTAAATAGTACCGCGGTGGAAAACAGGGGCTAAATCAAAACCAATACCCTATAACATAAACAAGAGGGTAGACCAAGCCCGGCCTACTCCGGCCTATGAGGGCCTAAGAGGGCCCGCCCTTTGCCCGGGCTTCGCCCCGGGCTGCGGCCCGCGCGTGTCCCGCGTGCGCGTGGACAGGCGGGGTTAAATAGATAGGGGTGGGGAGGGCGGGAAGAGTCGCAGGTGCGCTGATGACCAGAGCGCTACTCCTGCTGGGACTCGCAGTCCCGCCCTGACAACCCAGCAAGCTTCTCAGCTTCAGTTCAGGGAATCCAGGCAGCAGATGGCAAAGTTCTTATATCTCCCGCGATATAAAGCACCACAGCGTCTCTCAGTACACTCCCAGGCTGCGAGCGGCACCCCAGACAATCAAAAATATGGGCGGAGTGAAGGCGAGGCTTCCACAACATACTCGACTACTGCATGCCTCGCAGAGCGACTAGTGCATACGCGCTGCCGCTAGGCTCGACCTAAAAAATGCTGGAAACAGCATCTTGCATTCTTTTGGTTTGAATTGCTGCTGCAAGCCTGCTATAGGATTATTACTAGAACACATCTCAAATTATTATTATCTACTTTAAAGGCATAGTTAGGAAAAGAGTGAATAATGGATACTTTGGCGAAGGACCAGCATTTTTGTAGCATCATAAAAAAAGCAAATATGCACACATGGTTTTACATTACAGGAAAAACAAGCATTTACAATGCAACGGTTTCGCCTTTGGAAAAGTTTGAGCTATTGGCATTGTAAATGACAAAATTTGTATTTATGTGTTGGTTTTGAAAACAGATAAATAAATGGCATGGTCATTTACATTGCCAATAGCTCTAACTTTTCCAAAGGCGAAACCGTTGCATTGTAAATGCTTGTTTTTACATGCGTACACCTGTTTACTTAATTGATGTTTATATTACCCCCTTGTTCTTTCTTTCTGCCTATTGTAAAGCGCTCTGATATCCTTCGGGATCTTGTTCGCGCTACATAAAACTTTATAAATAGATAGATAGATAGACGTGACCTTATGTAAGGTAACTGGTGCTCATGAAAAGAGCTCCAATACCTTCGGGTCGAGTCTGCACTGTATAGAACTGTAAAAAAAATATATATAATAATAATACAGGGTTATTCATCTTACTCTACTTTACTGCACCAGGCAATCATGAAAACCAACCCCCATCAGCACTGCTTACAACAAGCACTTCCTGCAGGCCTGTGGCCCCGAGCACGGCCCAACGACGCTCTCTGGCTCAGCCTGGCACTCACTGGGGAGGCACTTCTGGTTGACAAAGTTTAATTCAGCAGAGCACTGAACCCACCTTGTGTGCAGCGCCGTCAGGGTCAAAGATGTGTCTAAAAAGGACATTTCAGTAACTATTTTGTTGGGGTTTCACCTTCAAAGACCTACATGAAGTCTTTCACACAAGTTACAGTAAAATAAGTACATGTTACAGTAATTCGTGAAAAATGCACTCTTTTAGGTTGTGAAACCTAAATTACACACCTAAGCAATCTGAAAACATGGAAGCAATTGGACCGCTGCTGTCGTCTTTATATTACATATACTAATCCCCATTGCATTTTGATACAACGTCCCTCTTCCTAAAGAAAAATCCCTTATATTATGTGAATACATATATGCAACCAACATAATAAAAAACGTGTCTCAAGCTGGACAGTTTGTCATCTTATCAGTGTAACCAAAGCACAATATTAAAATCTAACCAGGTGGCCACTGCTGGGCGAGCAAGGACGAGGGGCTCTTTAGTCCTGGTCAGGCTGTTGTAAACCTGTATGCCTGTGGGATATCCTGCTGGTGGAACCCAGGTCGCCCTGCTGCTGCTGCTCCTAGTATCCTTGTAGAGCGATAACAAACGCTGCCTGCGGGCACATGGACTCGCCAGTCCTCGCCGAACCACGCATAGCAACATATCTGCAACCTTGTCCAAGTGACCCGCAGAAAAGAAACGGGTTCTCTAGTTGCTACCTACTAACCAGCACCTCTCCCGCTGAAGCGTGGAATCGGAACATGCTGTAAGCCATGTATATTGGTGGCGGTGGCTGGCCACTGCCGGGGCGCACCCGCTGCACGATACGCTTGCAGCCATTTTAAAGTGCCCAATTCCTGTATTTGATATACAGAACGTTCATGAAGTAAAATACTTTTGAGGTATTTTGGTCGAACAACACATGGTAATGTACTTTTTTCGTGGTTTGTGGAGTATTCGGTGCGCCTCTATTTAAAATATTTCGACATTTAAAACTAGTTACGAGCAGCGCATTATGACGTGGCGTCTTCAATCACAATGTAAAAGACTTGGCACGTTACAAAAGGATCATGTGCTGCCTTTTATTTTGTATTTTCTGGTTAACTAAATTAACGGTACAGCAATTCAATAGCAAAACTTCTTCATGGCCACTGTTTGGGGAGGTGTATTTAAACGCACATTGACGAGCCGCAAGTGCACGCAAGGGGTGGAGTTCTCAAGGGTGACTTTTTCTGAGAACCTGAAGGGGCGGCTTTATAAATTCCGACGACTTGGTGTATTGTACTTAACAGTGTGATGCGAAGGTCGTTGAGATCTGGGGTGCTGTCTTACAGCACAGACTGAACATAAGTCGTAAGTACATACGGTGAACACCGGGGATGTTTTTTTTTTTTTTTTTGAGACCCTGGTGGGCGGGCTTTTAAAGTCCAGCGACCAATGGAGATAGCCGAGGGTGGAGCGAACACCCAGCACAGACTGTAAGTACAGTCAGGAACGAGTGTAATCTCCACCCCCAGCTTCCCTTACAGGCTAAACGGCACCACGTGATTATTTCACAACCAAGGGATAGCTTTTAGCGTAGCTTAATAGAGATGACAGGCTATATATAGCCCCCCGACTGATTACTCCAGTCGTCATCGAGCGAAACTGATTTTACAAGGCACAAAACATGGCCACCGCAACCAGCTGCCTGTTTGAGCAGACTAAGCAAAACGTCCGAAATGCAAGTTCATGCTCTCCTGCGAACGTTGCATACTTTAGTGAATTAGCCGCCGTCACAGGTTTGTAATAGAGTCCTTCCAAAAAGTCTACAATATTTAAATTTGTATCAAATAGACCGTGACGCAGAGGGGAAAGAGGGTTTGTCATGGACAGAACACCGGCTTAGGTATGTAACTAGGTTAACGGATAGAGAAGGGTGAAGGCAAAATAATCAATACCCAATAAAAACAAGAAACAGGGGGGCAGAGGCTCCGGTAGACGCTGCTCGGAAAGCACAGCGTCCTGTAGGGATTCGGGGGCGTGCTCTCCCCTTCCCATTGGCTGGAAGGTAAAATTCCAGCCAATGGGAAGAGGAGAGGGCGTGACTTAAAAAAAGACACGGAAACGCCCCCGAATCGCACCAAGGCGGGCCCTGAACTCAGTGACGCTCCTCTCCTCCAATGGCTGGCCAGCATTTACGAGGCCAGCCAATGGAGAAGAGGGGCGTGTTCAGGCCCCATACTACTAACAAAAGATTTCGGCTCCGCCCACCCACTGCTTACGCAGTGGGACGGTAGCCGAAACCTAAAAATCTGTAATCCCAATATGTTACAGTGACAGCAAGTTAAATGTGCAAGCACAATTAGTTTATTGGCAATACGCAGCACTATTCACTAAGGCAGTTAAAACAGCAGGCACTTCCTAAACAAAAAAGCCATAAAATCCATAAATCAGCAATTACAATGTATTATAGTCAGTAAGTAAGCACATCTAATAACATAAAGTCCATGCCTCCCTACCACCAAAATCTAACCTGGACAGAGAGCACATCCAAGCAACTGCAAAACTGATTAGCGAGACAGAGACAACAACGCACACACTTTCTACCAAATTCACATTAATACAGAAGAAGAGAACCAAAGCATTACTCAACTTGCTCCTTGAAGCAAAAAACATAACACATGCAAAGGCACCTGTGCAACTGAGGTGGAGCATCCTCCATCAAAGTCCCATGACACACACATTCTTAACATTGTCTTATTCTGAATACGGTAAAGCTTTGTTTTAAGCCAGTTTATTTAGTAAGCCAGACATGGGCATACGCATGCTACCAGCAGGCAGGACATCACCCAATAAAACACTGAATACGAACTCCACAACAGATCAAACCTGCCCCATTTGTTGCAAACGTATCTTTGCAGGACATTTGCAAGGTGAACAATTCAGGTTTGCACAACATTCTCCTTTATTGCTATTGTCTCTGAATTAATAAGCAATAGAATGTCTATGCATGAGCTGGATCCCGGAAAACATTTTTAAACTGCTACGGTTCGTTTTCAAAGGTATATTTAAAAAAATCTTTGCACACGTGCATTTTCTTTATTTGTTACTGCATACGCAACAGCACTCAAACTTTACAGCAATAAAACCGGGGTCATCATGTTCTATTACAAAAGAGCCACCAAGGAAGCCTCACTGTGCTGCTTCATAATCTACAACTTCTCTCCTTAGCAAGGTAAAAAAGCCGGATATGATTCTAGGCGCCAGGGTGTCATTAGCCCCCGCCTGTAGATGGGTGCTCTACCCTGCAGCTGCCACAACTAAGAAACGTCAAATACTATCCTTCCTGCCTCCTCTCTCTTCTTCCCACTGAGCTCCAGGTTTGGGTGCTGCCATAAACTACTGCAATCCAGAACTGGGTCAGGTTTGAAATTCCATGCTTTGCGTCCAAATGCACTAAAAAACAAGGGTTCACGGTGGTACTTTTCACAAACAATATGTTATTAATAGACAATTCATTTTTCGTGGCAATTGCAACAAAAACAAGGAATGTGTTATTTCATGAAGACATACAGTTTCCACCAATCCAATCAATACTCTTTTTAAGTAAAAAAAAAGTTCAAAGTGCTCAAGTGTTCATGTTGTGGGTGAAGGTAGGAACAAGCATATATAGTACATGTAGAACATGTCGTGATGGTGGTACAGAGTGAATCGGAAGTATCCAACTGCCCTACTCTAGAAAAATAGTTCAACTGATCTTGTTGTTCTACCTAATTAACGGGTCATCACATGAACAATACGCATTTGCAATTCAATAGGTCTCGCATTCACAATAGTTTGAGCTGTTGGCACGGTAAATGACAATGCATTTTATTTATGTTTTGAGTTTTAAAACATAAATAAAAGGCATTGTCATTTACAATACTAATAGCTTAAACACTCGCTAATGCAAGACCTAATGAATTGCAATAAAGGGACTTTTCAGCCGCTTGTTTGTTTGTAAATATCAGAGGAAGAGACCGTCCTGCAACGTCTTCAAAGCAGGGATACATGGTGCAGTGAAGATGTGTTAGTGTTGTAAATTACACAGACACAAAGTGTGAAGTGAGAATTACATATGATCCGAGCTATAAACACTAACAAAGCGCTCCAACACCTTTCGCTCTGTGATTACACGGTTGCGGCTCAGGAGGAAGAGTGGGGGGGGGGGGCTATTTCCCACCCTCTCCGTGATTTGAGTGTGCAGTGTGGCATTGTGTAATGTCATTGCTATCAGTGGCCTCATAAGAAACAATCCAGCTGTGGTAGGGCCCAGGCTTAACCTCCTGGTGCAGGGCGGGCTATGCTTTATGGCAGCCATGGAGGGAGGGATGGTATCGGCTGCACCTCCGGTCTCGTACAGTGTCCCAGCTATTACTAGTGAACGAGAGGCGCGGAGGTGGTGGTATTGGTGGTGGTTGTGGTATTGTCCAAGATAAACCTGTGGTGAGTCTCACTGTGAATTTACGACCCTCTACATTACATTCCTCAAAAATAAAAGGCCCTTGAACAAAGAAGATTTGGCCAAGAAAACACACGTTATACTTTCTTCTTCAATAGTTAAACTTAACATTGTAAGGCCTTGAAGACCTGCACCCGACACAGACAAGATGACAACTAGAATCAGTACACCATGAGGCATCCTACACGACTCAAAATGATCCATGGCCAGGATCTCAGGTGTGTAAAATCATGGAAGTCAGTAGTACGAATGAGTTCAATGGGTGGGAGAGAAATATAAAATAAGGTTCCTCGTTCCTCTTCTCAGTCTTTGGAGTCTTCCCTGACTCGTCAGAAGAGCGAGAGCAGATATGGATAGCAGTGTGAATTGTCAAAGATTTAAACTGGTTCCTCAGGACACCTCAGAATTAAGGCTGGACTTTTTGCATTTGTCCACAGATGCAAATCGCAGAACACACCTGACATTTTTCATCCAGCTTGCCGAGCAGATGCAGAAATAAAATTAAAAGGCACTGTGCCTCTTACGTTAAGAAAACCATTAAAAAGCAAGTTTATGGGTCACAAGCATGGAACCTACTAAAATATCGAGCATTTTACCACGCAAAATGGCAAACTGACTTATTTCCATATGACAGAATTAAAAGAACGAGTAGCTACTAGATTCTAAATATTTTTTTAGTCAATTTACATTTTGCAATGAGGTTACTTGATAGCACTCACCCAGAATGCAAATCAAACTCTCTGGCATCAGGTTCTACACCCAAACTACACTCTGTAATGCTCTGCGCGCATACAAATTCTCGGACAGTAGAATTAACAAGTGAAGATTGTATGTGCCTCCTATAACGTAGGTTACCTGGTCTTCTAGCAGCCTTACTCTTTTCTTAAGAAAAGAGTTCTCCTTTTCAGACTCCTTTAGCCGTTTCTTGATATCTTCATATGCCGTGACAAGTGCAAAGTGTGATGCAACTGACTCATCTCCTGAAAAGGAAGAAAGCGGGACGTCCTTATTCCGCTTCCTAGTGTTCTCCGCTTTCTCACGGTCCAAAATAAAGAAGTCATCATCTAAATCCATGGCAGCTGTTTTAGAAAGAAAGAGACATATGTAAAGAGAATATTCTTACTTGACAAATTTTCATGCAAGAAAAACAAAAAGCAGCTTTTAAGTAAAAAAAACTGGGAAAGCGTTTAAATACACCCACCCACCTTGTATCTTACTTTCAGAATAGCTTTCCAGATAATCACCCTCTGTGATAATGACAACATAAGAGTTCAAATGGAATAGTTTCCCACCAGCTGACATTATATGGTAAATTTCACCTAGGATTCCCATAGTAATAGTACGGTAGATGGATCCTTAAGTCGTGGAATAAGGAACCTTTGAATGTATTTAACATGCTGTTTTATGATACATATTTATATGGAACTAACATGTCACAAGAATAGACAAAAAGTAAATTATTTTACATACCATTCTTTCATGCTTTTCAATGCCCTCTCAATTCTCAAGCCCTTAGTCCAGGTAGTCAGGGTGACAGTGAACGTTACGTCCGCCACCTTACCTTTAATCTGCAAGCCAAAATTGGAGTTTACCGCCGACCCTGCTGTGAACCCTATGGGTTTGTATGAACCATTGTCATGGCAGTTTACACAAAGCCATTTAAAAGTTTGGTGTGTGTCCCTCATTAATGAGGGGCGCTTATAACAAACTTTAAATAAAAAAAAATCCCAAAACATACTCCCAAGGAAGGAGTTTATTTTTGGAAAAGTAAAAACTACTGTCCTTAACACCATAGGAGTTCTCTCTTGTGGTGGGAGGGTAATTTTTATGCGCAGCGCATGCTCTGTCACTTGCAAGACATTTTGTTTATATACAAGAGGCTTAGACACACCCATTGCTTACTATTGGTTGCCTTCTGGTCACTCTGATTTGCTGGTTTCCCCGCTTGTCCGTGGGTGCAGCTGCCACTTCCTCGCTTTGGCTCTCCCCTGAAGCATGGCCCAAGTACCTGTGTCCTTCTACTGCCCGCGCTTTTGGGAGCCACTTTTTTCTTTTTAGATCTCGCCTGGCGTTAGCAGAGCGCATGCGCTGCTCTCGCCATGGCGAGGGACTTTTGGAATCAATACTGATTCCAGGCGTGCAAGCGGTGGGACAGAAGATGTGCATGCGGGGACTGGAGGCTTTACTGGCGGCGTGATACTTTGGGGACTTTTTTTACGCCGCCGGTAAAGCCAGTCCCCGCGTGCTCATCTTCTGTCTGCCCTGTAAAGAGCCGTTCATGTCCCATGACGGGCTGATTGGAGAATGAATTTTCTCCACTATGAAACCTCCATGAATGCATTCCAAAGGCTACATAAAGCGCCAAGAATCCAAGTAACTGGAGAATGTTGTCCTGTACATATAGTTAGTAATACCTAGGCTATCAGTACAAATTAATGAACACCAGGAAGCAGGTAGGCGTGGGTAACTGATGTAGCATTTCCTTTTGCAAAACAAGGCAAATTTCAAAATGGGCCCTGATTTAGTTTGCTAGTGCTTTGGATGTCACCCCCCAGTCTTGCGCATCAGAGATGTTCCCGCTTTTTATTCTAACCGATGTAACCTATTCGCGAATCAGGTCCGGTTTTGCATACCCCTATACATTTCCTACATAATTCCAGTCAATTGCCAATTAAACCGCATAGGTAATCATTGCGCTACAGAAAGCTGCTCTCTCTCAAGTCTGTATCTAGAGAGCTTCGCGTTCTCGCGCATTTTCTGTCCCTTCACCGGTATTGGCAGTATCCAGGGCACATCTGTATTCCGGGCACTCCGTGTCTGTCGCCGTTGTGTGCTCTCCAGGTTTGAGATCCTTGGGGAGAGGTGGGGGCGCAGCAGTCAGACTGACTTCCATCAGGCGTTCCTGTGCCGCGAGACACATTAGCGCTCTCGTGCTCTGCCCAGACAGCGAGATCAAACCTGCAATCTCCATGTGATAAATGGTGCAGTCCCAGCTAACGGGCTGCGTGCCGGAGCCAAGGTCGGGGGATCTCATTCCTGTCCTAGTTAGAGGTAGTTAGCAGGCCAGAAACATAAACAAAGTGCGAGACGGGGACACACATGGAATAGTGAGTAGACAGGAGACTTGTAAGGGCTGGCGTGTCGCAGCGCAAGTGGCACTTAACTCACTGTCTGCCTATAGGCAGGGACACTGGAAATGAACGGCTGGGGAGGATCAAATTATCCGTCAAGAAAAGGCATATTATATGGCGCAATGCCGTACATTTTGTGATAGTATAGCTTGAGTGTTGTCATTTTTACACTCAGTAACACTGTCTTACAAAACATCTCACCAATATACAGCTATAATTAAATAAAATTTAACTAGTAGCCTGGGTGGGAGGGAGAGGGGGGGCGAGGTGCGCTACCAGGGCTAAAGAGCACTACAGCCCCCAGAATCTCACGGGCGCGAGGGAAGCCCATTCTGCCCGCACCGGATGTCAATTGCACAAGGGTGAAGCTCAAGTCAAGGGCAGGCCTGTCCGTGTCTTGAGGAGGTTGGGCCGGGCCACCCCTCTTGGGTTCCCTAAAAAGGTACTGTGATCCACTCTCATCTTTAGCCGTCTCGTTCGTTTTAGAAGCCGGGTTTGCTGTTTTACACTTGGTATCCTCTAGACTAGACAGACATGACATGAACAACTCCAGGCTTCATGGTAGCTCCCCAAGATTACTTCTGCTGAAACTCAGGAGGCTTGCAATAATCTTTGAACAAGCGGAGTCTCAAAATCCCCCAAAACTTTGTTGTGCCCCCAACGCTTTAGTGATCCTTGCCTATAATTTTTTATTTTGGGGTTTCGCTTAGTTTAGTTTTTTAATCTTGAGGCTTATTATTAACCATTGCATTTTCGGTAAGTTTGAGGCAAGAGTGGGAAATCCACACTAGTTGCAATAGGCTATTTTTGATTTGGGCCTCCTCTGTGTTTTTTTCTAGGCTAAGGTTTTAGTAGTGGATTGAGCCTGATTCGACTCATCCTAGTTTTAGTTGTCGTTCACATTGTAATTATTTATTAGTTAAAGTTTGTTTTACCATGCTATTCTTTCTATTGCTCTTTGCTGTACCATCTACATATTTTGTAATAGCAGAACTTAATGGGGAAACGTAAGGCATCAGAACCCGCCAAGGGAATACCCACAAATGGCAAGGTAATGAACTCTAATATTTGTACCCTGAACGAAATTGACCTGGAGAAGGTGAAATCAATTGTTGGTAAGACCAGCCCCAAGCCAAGTCTAACAAGCATTGGCATAGCCAATAGGTCTCGCCTTTAGGACCTTATAAGTGTTTAGTTATCCAGCACAAGATCCTTGGTTTAACAACATCACCTGTTGCATGGTTAAACACTTATAAGGTCAAAGAGGCCAGACCTATTGGCTACTCCAATGCTTGTTGTTTAAGCACTCTACAGTCTTCTGCAAGTGGCTCCCTCCAGTATTTCTTTTCCATGTGTATGCTCCCTTCCACCCGCCCTCCCGTTGTCTATGTTTGCTTGTTCCATAACACCTACCCCGCCCTTTTTGGTGCTGACACCCCACCCGTTTAAAAAAAAACCCAAAAGGAAGTGCTGCGATGTGGACACCGCAGGCTGCATCGTATCTGTTGTAACGCACTTGGTATAGCCCTCTCCCTCACCCCTGCCTTTGTCCTGCCATTGGAACGTTCTTACTGTCTGTGAACCAACATTCTACAACTGTCTTGGAACCTGTTGGTGGTGGAAGACAGACTAAAGATTCTTCTTCAGCACTTACCTGGTGTTATGTCTTTTTAACATTAAATCTTTTTATCCTTCTCCCCACACTCCTCTCCCTCCTTTCATCATCAGTGTTCCCCCCTCTTTTTGTTGAAGCGCTCTACAGAGTATGTCTTTTGCACCCGACTTCCTCATATATTTCTTCCCTGTCAGTCTGCTTCCTAACTTGCCCACCCTCCAGTTGTCCGTGTCTGCTTGCTCTCTCCCATTGCCATTCTTTGCATGTTTCCTCCCACCGTCCCTCTCTCTGTCCATATTCCCACACACCCGCCATAAAGGGGAAAAAAACACTATGACAAGGCCAGTGCTGGCTGCTCCATAGTGTTTTTTTCTAACTTTCAGCAATGCTGCTTAACAGCCAAGCTGCTGAACAACCTGGCTAAAAGACATTCTCAAAGCCAATATATCTCACTTAGGTGAGATTTATTGGCTCTGTCAATGCCAGTTGTATTTTTACTGTCACTTGCCTCCAGGATATTTCTTAGGGTGCAAGTGAAAAAAATAAAAAAATCTGGCAGCCCACTGTACATTGGGTAGACGGGACACATTGCTTACCTCTGACAGCCCATATTTCCTCAGAAGAATATGTACGCATTGTACATTTCGACTCCACTGGTGTAAACCAGGCAGTCCACCCAACTCCTAATTCAGCAGGCTGACCAAGAGTTTCTCGGACAGGGTACTTCCTCGCAGTTGCAATGGAGTACCCTGTCCGCAAACTCTAAATCAGGCCCTCTGATTCAATAATCCACATACATTTGTCTTTATTTGAGCACAGTAGCATTTCCACAAGAAACGTTTTGCAAGACAGCAACAAAATGGTACACAGGATAATGTCTGACTAGGTGGATACACATATGGAAAGTAAAGGTAGTTTAATTTTTTTAAGAGAGAAGCATAACAAACAATGTATTCATTAAAGGGGGTTTCTCACTGCCTCACGGGGGAAATTACGGAACATTTTGACAGCAACTACCTCAAAACCACCACACAATCAGCAAATACTGTAGACTCAACTAATATGCCTTCTCAAGTTCAACACATGATTGTCCCCTTTCTCTCCCTTACTACAAAAGTACAAAACAAAAATTAGGAAGCCAAGAGAAAGTTCTGTCAGTTCAAGTAAAACGTGTGGAGCTGACCTGCACAAAGTTCCCAGAGATAATCCGCCGAGACTTCAAATTTGCAGTGACTCACTGCACAGCCTTTAACTGCTCCTTCATAGTGATGGAAATATTAGCAACAGGCCTTGCACCTGCAAACCAAAGCCAGAAAAAAAACAAATATTGTAGATGGTAACGTGTGTAGACAATTCTGTCAATGTCAGCAATAAATCTACTTGAACTTTGATGACCCTTGGCTTCAGAAAAGTCCCGCCTACCCATAGCCAGCAACTAAAGAAACAATTAGGAAAACTAGAATTTAAAAAAAAAGACATTTTTGGAGTAAAATGAATAAAATCTCATTACACACAGGAAAGATGCACGTTTCATTATTAGCGATATAAGTATCATCTGACAAAGAATATTGTGGACATTGCGGGCTAGGGATCTTGTTTTGGGATTATGCTTTTGTATATTTTTAGGGTTACAATTTTAAGGGATTTTACTCAATCTGAAACTAATTCGAATAGTTTCTTCTGAATTGCCAATATAATGTAAAGTCCTTACTGGTTAGACCAAAATATTAGCTGTAAGGCACTTTGTTTCTGTATCATCCATTGTAAATGTGATTCTCTGGGTCAACTTCCTTATTTTTGATTTATACACCAGTAACAATACCTTGTTATAAAAACATGCATTTGTCAACTTCATCAGGAGCAAATTATCTAGGTGATCAAAGTGCTCCAGGTGTCATTAAAATGATGGTTCAACATGGAAATGTTTACTTAAATGGAAGCAAGTTTGGGAGGTGTGGTGAATGGGCACGGTAATTATTTCTGTTAAATTAGAGAGGTTTACCTTCTTTAGTGACACATGATACAGTTACAGTTGTTTGATCTGTCCTTCTGTTTTCAAAGTTCAAGGAAGAAGAGGGGCAGGGGCTGTTTAAGGGCATGCCTGTCACTCTCCAAAGCAGACAGCCTTCCTGCTTCCCAGGAGTAAGTGACAGCAAGGGGAAATTCAAAGACAGGCTGAAAAGAGGCGAGTGTGGAAACAGCTGTAGTACCTGGACCAGATTGCCCGGATTAATATTAGTTCCCCCTTAAATGAAAAAAACGATACTTGCTAGGCACACTCTCCAATTGGAAATAGATTTTTTTTTTAAAATAAGCTCAAACTGGTTTTCATTAAGTGGGAAAAGTCCTTCTGCGCCTCCAGTGGCGGGTCTTGTATTACATACAATATGCTTCATCATATTTCATAGGGAATGCTCATTTCGGTTACAGAAGGGAACAATTTGTTGGCAAGTCATATGTTCTAATGGAAAATAGCTATTGGGCAATATCACAACAGAGAAACGACCCTGGAGAGAGCCAATCAACTGCCCTACCCAAAGATTATGGGTTGCTTTAGGTCTGGCTTGATAGTGCAGATGTCTGCCGGCGTTGCGTTCACTATTCTTTAAACAAATTATGCACATACACACAGCGAGCATCAGAGGAGTAAACATATGCCACCTAATACTATTGACAGTTTGGTATATCATAACGTGTCCTAGGAAATGTTTCCATTACAATGTATGAGTGACTATTTTACAGCTAAAAAGTACAAACTATCACACAGTGTCGCATCCAATTCTTTATCTCACACATGCATTCAACATAAAAAGTAATCTTTTTTTTCCACTGAACAAGACATTTTTGTAAGCTTTTACAGGACTTGAGTTTGGCACATGGTGGCTGCTTTATTGGCTTTTAAATATGGAGATCAGAAAGGCGTCCCCCAAAGTCTTTGGGGAGCAATAAAAATGCTGAAATCAAGAGACTTAGCGCTGCCTCTTTGGGTCAGGCCACATGTTGGCAATTGGGCAAGTTGAAAGTCCGAGTGTGAGGACTAGAATTGGATTTGGATACTGCAATAAAAGAACAGTTGATACCACGACCTCGACACGTGATCTATTATTGAGTGCTCAGAGAATCGTTTGAATTCAATTTGGAAAAAACATTTTTCCCTGAAAGTGAATGATCGGGTGGCAGATGTTAGCATACGTAAGGAGACTGAAAAAGAGAAGCTAGTCAGTGATGAAGCATCAAGGGCAAGAGTGGAGGATGTAGCATCTAGCAAAGGGAATCACAGAAATGCTGTAAAGTGAAAGCTGAACATTGGGTTTGCATTAGAGATCCTTTGTTGTTAAAGAAAGGGTTGTCTAAGTTTAGGGATCCTATTCACGTGAGCAGAGTTTGTGTCAATTCAGTGCAGGTATCCAACGGACAGTGGTGGAATTTGTCACGAGTTGCAAGGGTGTGTAAATATGACGATTATAGTCTCACAAAGAAAGTTGTGGATGGGGTTAAAGAGGTGGCAAGTTTTCTTTTTGAAGGTAGTGAGTCTCTAAGAAAGAGTTCTCGTATCAGACAATTTCCTAAACGATTGTTGGATTAGTTTAAGTTGTGAAGGTGTTCATGGTCAGGTGATTGCCAGAAAATTTGCTGGACTAATTTAAGTTGTGTACATTATGTGCTTTTTTGGGGGTGGGGGTGATATAGGTGTAGTGTTCACTTATGTTTTGTTAGAAATTAAAATGGGGAGATATGTGGAGTAATGTTTATGTAAATGATGTTCTATGTCAATGATGTTCTATGGTGACATTAGTGTTCCAGGGTCTTAGGAAGCGTGAAATGCCCGGACAGATGTGGAGACGGCAGCAGCGGAATGAGTCTCCTGGGCTCTTATACTTTAGAGATTCTCTTTAATAAAACTTTTGTTTGGCTTATTATGAATGTGTCCGTGACTTTATCAACGCAACTCAGCAGTATTTTGTATATTGTAAATATATATAGGAAGTACCAAGAAGAATACTGTAAACCCATGTATTTACATATTTACAAAGCTCTATAGGCAAAATGTGGACAACAGCAGAAGTTCTTAACATAAACAAAATAGCTTAGTCTTTCAGTTCAATGTGTGAAATACCGCTCCTTATTGAATTTAGTATGACAACAGATTTGAGTGTAGACTTTATTTAAAAACTGAAAGGGGAAGCGCTCCGAAGCATTTGCGAAACTAGTGTTAAAAAAACGTTATACTTCAAATGGGAAATTCTTATTAAAAGGTGTAGGTATTTGGAACGACATTTAGGACTCTGGAGAGGACTAAAGGCCTAAATATAAAGCAGTTGACTTTCCACCACTGCCTAATAAGAGTGCTATTACATACAGAGAACGTGCTGGCAAGAACAAAAACATCTACTCCTTTCAGTTTCAAGATGATGGCTTATAAAATACTTCTTGGTGTCCAGCCAGCAATATGGTGACTACTACATGGCTGCTGTCTTCTCTATGCTGAAAGCCCTGGCAGCCAGTCCTGGTCTGGTCCACCTCAGTCGCACTGATGGAGTATGGGGAAAGACAGCCTGCCAGGCTAGAGGTGGACAGCAGCGCCCTCCACTAAGGTTGTAGCTTGGCTCTCCTCAAGCCCCTGTAGTTGTGGAGTAAATGCTATACCCACATCGCTGGGCTAAAGTGACCACTGGGTGCCACAGAATATCAGAATTTCTCTCTAAGGCTGGACCAGGGTGCCCAGCAGGTATGGGGTGATAGATTGGCACAAGAAACTCAGAGCAAAGGGGAGGTCTTACTCCACTGCAGCAGGGTGTGAGATGGGCCAATCAATAAATCAATCAGGGATTTATAAAGCACGCTACTCACCCGTGAGGGTCTCAGGTCGCTGGGGGGAAGGGGGGTGGAAGCAGCTACGGATCAGTCGAATAGACAGGTCTGGAGGTCCTTCCTGTACATGTGCAGGGTCGGGCAGCGTCTGATGTTCACAGGGAGCTTGTTCCAGGTCTTGGCTGCGATTTAAGAGAAGGCTCTCCCACCTGTTCTGTTTCTGTGGATGCAGGGGTCCTCTGCCAGGGCGAGGTTGGCGGAGTCGAGGTTCCTATTGGGTACGTGGAAGGATATTTTCTCGTTGAGGTATTTGGGTCCGATGTTGTTGAGGGATTTGTAGGCGTGGGTGAGTTGTTTGAAGGTGACCCTCTTCTCGACGGGGAGCCAGTGGAGGTCTCGTTGGTGATGGGTCATGTGTATTGAGGAGGAATGTGGCTGCTGCATTCTGGATGGTTAGAAGTTTGTGTAGAAGGGTTCTGTTGATTCTGGTGTATAGTGCTTTGCCGTAGTCCAGTCTGCTGGTCATGAGCGCGCGAGTGTCGGTTCGAGAAAGCAAGCCCGAGTCCCAGTCAGGGGCTTTACTCCTTGGCTCCTTCACACCTTGGAGGACAAACACACTGTGAAATTGCCCAGGTACAATAACATACTGAAAGGAAAGGTCACAGTACATCGCAGGTCATTTAATGGAGGGGTCAGTAGGTGCACTTTTGTCGCAGCAGGTGGTGGTCTCTCGGAAACACCTTGCTTCCAAGACAATATGCCACACAACATGAATGATAGTTACAATTAACTAATAGCTGATAACTATGACCTAACCTATGTGCAAATGAATGACCTTTTGCCAATTTCGATGTATGGACTGTATTAACTCGGTTAATACAGCCAATACAGTCTATAGCCAGACCGAAACACTGCTGCTTTAAAAAAAATTTAAAATAATAAAAAAAGAGAAAGAATAGGATGTTTATCTTCACCATGATGTAGGCCACAAACATGCATATAAGTGCAGGGAAAGCATGCACCTCACCCAGTGCCTCCCACATGTCACACCACACACCCATGCAATACAATATATAAATTCACCTTTCATAACTCCAGATGGGAAGTGTCACAATGACACACTAGTTGCTATTATACAATAGACAAATGCCAGATAACGTTACAAGAATAATTAAGCGAGCAGCATTCTTTTTCAAAGTCTCAAGGACTAAACACATTTTTCGAAGAAAGTGCTAATTCTAACAGAAGCACATCTGCTTTCAAACCCTTGCTGTGTTTACCTGCTGTTTTTGCTTTAGAAAAGGTGTTTTTCCTCAAATCCATTCTTGGTGTATATTTTGCTGATAGTGCTTGGCAAAAGGAAGGAGTCGTGTTTTCTTTTTATCGCTTTGAAACTCTTTTACAAAAAAAAAAACTTTACATGTGCTAAGTTTTCAACTTGCTTCTTCAAAGATGAACACTGCTGTTAGCTTAACCCCTTCGACGCTCATGACGAGCTGGGCTCGTCATGAGGTAGCCTCCTCGCACGCTCATGACGAGCCCAGCTCGTCATAAAACATGGGAATGAGTAAATCCCAGCGTACGGGCGGAATTCCGCCCGCACGCATGCGGTTAATGTGTTTGTGAAGACAAATTTCTGGCCTGGGTCATGTGGTTTTTCGAAATGGCTACTCGGCTGGTTTGCCAATGGCTGACATCTCCAACCCAAATATGTCATGTGGACATGTTGTAGCCTTTTCCTTCACACTAATCCGGGCGTCCTATTGCTCAGATGTCTTGTGGTTAAGTATGACTCTCCGCTTAGAGCCTCTGAGGGTGGAGGTACCCTTAAATTAAACACAAAGGGTGGGGTGGTGGCGGTGGGTATCAGCGAGAAAAGGTCTAGAGGCTAAAGCAAATTAAACATTGGACGAAGTTGATCAAATTCATCCGCTGACCATAGGGACCATAATTAATTATCTTGAGATAAACCCCACAATATTACTGTCAAAGTAATTAATGCCCCCAAGATTTACACCTGGAACCCCTGCATTACATCCGTTTGCATACCAAAAGTTCCGCTGTCGCTTCTGGGTGGACTCAAAGGGCATTTATGGCTGTCTTTAACAATTCACACCATGTGCTGCTCCTCAAACACTCCTAGGTTGACCCTAACAAAAAATTTCTGAAATCTACTAGGTACTGCCAACACTTGATGACAAAAAAGATTACACTATTTACAAGCTGGGCAAATGGCCATAGCCTCAACTGCCCTTTTGTCCCAACTGTCTTTTTACCTTTTACTCCCTTTCTGTCCCTCAACTTAACCCGACATTCCTCCCGCAGACTGCGCCAATTATTACTTAACCTACATCTATACCCAATTTAATACTTCTTGGCTTAAACCACAGACCACTGCCATGGCGTCTCTACTTCACATACGTAGACCTCATGGAGCCTCCTGGTGGATATTACTGTCCATAACTTTAAACGATCACAAAGTACTAGGAATCTGTCAATCTAGTATCAACTACATGCCATAGGGTAAATGACTGAGGTTTGACAAAACACTAAAGATGAACAGAATGCTAATAAATGTAATGTTACTTTAATCGGATGTGTTAAGTAGCGCAGTGACTGCGTGAAGAGGATGACCTCACGCTAGGCTTTATGTTTTTTCTATGAAGCCATCCTTTCCTTTTTAGGTCGAGCCTAAGACAGCGCATGCGCTGTCTGCAAGACCTGTTGTATCCTATTCTATGACTTGTGGCTCACCCACTGATTCTTATTGGCTGTCAATCAGAAATTCAGCTTTGTTATTGCTGCATTTCAGTAACAGTTCCTCCTTTGTGTGCCTAGCTTTGCTTCTGGCAATTTAACTTAAAAAGCATTTTGTTTGGTCATCACACTGTATAGTATGTATGTGATGGCCCCTCCACCCTTTTTAGACGAATGGGCAACACAAGGAATTTTAATGTAGTGCGAGCACTGCATACAGCTTCTTCTCCTGGGACACGCAAAACATCGGCAGTGTTTAATACTGTGGGCCGTTTGTATGTTTATAATAAAACATCCTTTCTTGTTTTCTGTTCATTTTTCTTGTGCATTTAGTATTATTATTATATTATCACCGAAATACAAAGATGGTTCCTTTTTCTAAGACACATAAAACAGTAAGCGTGTTTACTACTGTATACCCTTTGCATGTTTATTTGTTTTCGGCACGTGCTTTTGTGCATTTATTATTATATTATCGTGGAAATACAAAGACGTTTCATTTTGGAAACTGCTCACACTACCACAGACTTCTTTGCACCTGCACTTTTATTATTGTTTAATGTAAATGTAGACAAAATTGGAATTAGCACCCATCATTTCAAAGACATCATCATTATTTTTTAGAGCACCGCAAGTCCATACAAAGTTAAAGAAAAGAAAAAGTAGGTCCAAGGATCACTTGTAGTCGGAAAATGTTCTTTATCGGTAAGTTCAGACATTTAAAAACCAAGTAGTCAACAACTGATTCTTTTTAGCCAACGTGCTTCAAGGCTCAGAGTACAGTATTGATGGTCTAGATATATCCCATTCAAAAGGAGATAAAATTCAATGACATAAATAAGTCAAATGCCAATAATATTCGGAGATCGTTGTTCGGAACAAAAATAACATAGTAAGGCGTGGTGGCCAGCAGCGATTCAGGACATCTATGCTCGTGGATTAATGTAAATGTGTACAATTACATAAAGTGGGCACGCAGTGATTTGAATACATTCACAGGATGTTGAGCAACGTTGAGGCTTGAACACTGATCCCCAGGTCCGCAGTCGGCAGCTCCGATGCTGCCGCTTATAGGAGGAGGGGGCGGGGTGGAGCCGGGCTGCTCTGTGAGCTTTGTTCAAATTCCAAGCACGTAATTCCCCTCACTTTTTTGAGGCAGCGTAAAACCTGCTGTGACCAGCAGACATCTGGACACCCAGGAGGATAAAGTCTGTGGCTTTGTAAGCCTTGGTTTGTGAGGCCTGGGTCTGTTCATTTATAAGAAACTCTTAGACAGTTTGGGCTGATAATATGGAGGCAGAGCTGATACTAAATAGAGATTTGGCAACGTTCTGGCGTGCAGGTGCGGGCTATCTTTAAAGTGTACACCTACGAGATAAGAAATAATTAATGCTCGTTTTTTATCGGCTGGCCTTGGGGGGGGGGGTTGTCCACTTTTTATGGTTTAAATCTTTTATTAGTATTTCAGAAAATAATGACAAACTAATACAGCAGAGGAATCAAGTCAAAGGAGGTAGCAAGCTCCTGGCAATTGGTCACTTAGTACTTAGCTGTAGTTGGTACAGAACAAAAAAGAAAAGAAAAGCCCTCCTCCTGCAAACTGCCCCCAACCAATCCCACTCACACACTTGTATTTCACATCATAGTAAAAAAAATTAAAAAAAAAAAAAAAGATGCGATCAAGTCTCCGTGTGGCCCTCCGGCTATGGAACCTCTGAGAGGCGTAAGAGTCTGAGGTACCTTGGACATGTCAGCTCGTAGAATCGCTGTGATAGTAATGACACGTAGGGACTCCATACCTCTTGAAAGTCCTCCCCCTTCCCTACTAAAGACATGGAGATCTTTTCCATTCCTAAAATGTGCCATATTCTGTGTAACCAGTTAGTGTGTCTGGGTGCGTTCGCCGTTCCCCAGTTGGCCAGGATGGCCTGGGCCGCCGCCTCTAGCGCCATACCAATCTGTCGACCCCGGATGGATTTTAATTGATATGTTAATGGGTTTGGGAGACCTAGCAACACAGATGTTGAGAAACTTGGGAGCTGTGGGTCGAGGTGCCTGACTGTCATCTATGACCTGAGAGCAGTAATGCAGGAGGCTTGGACACTTCCACAAAATGTTTATCAGGGTCCCTTAGTCCCCACAACCCCACCAGCACCTATCACTATGTAAGGATTTAAATGTATTTATCTGGACCGGTGCTTAATACCAGTCCAAGGTGATCTTAGTTAGAAACTCCGTGAGAGCTCTACTGCGCGCAGTGTGGCGTGCCTGGTAGGCTATACTCTCCCACTCTTTCGTGTTCAGGGACCGCCCCGTTTCTTCCTCAGCGTGCCCGCCCGGCGTGATATGTATGGACTTTAGTATGAAGTAGAATTCCATATAGCTCTGAGATCATGCATTTGACGGATGATTTAGCCGGAAGCCCCCTTTCATACTGGGTCAGGTGGCGTTGCACATTATTGCAATTGGAAGGGTGCATAATCCAGTGCCTCAGCTGTGGGTAGTGGAATCACTCCGACTCCGGAAGTCCAAAGTCCTCGCACAAAAAGTGGCCCATGGAGCGGCATGCGGACTCCCTCCAGATAGCAAAATCTGGGGCGTTCGCGCCCGGCGTGAGGTTGGGGTTCTCAAGAAGAGGAGACAGAGGGGATGGAAAGGTGGTCAGACACATTTTAATGCTAGTACAGTCCCAGGCAGATAAGGTCACCCATGTTATTAGGGACACATACAGGATGTTGGGTCTGTGTGCTTTGGGAAGGAACGGCGCTTTCTATAAAGCTGTGCCCGCAACAGCCCTGTCATGGAAAAGCCAATACTTCTCCGATTCCGGGCGGCTCCAAATATATCTCAGTTGTGCTGCTTTAAAGTAGAGTTGCAAATCAGGAATTCCTAGTCCTCCGGTCTCTGGGGGAAGATAACTCAAGGACCGCTTCATGCACGGTTTTCGACTTTGCCAGATGAAGTGCGCTAGCTCCGCCTGAAGTTTGGCAATCGTGCCCCAAGGAGGGGAAAGAGGCAAAGTCTGGAAGAGGTATAATATTTTGGGAAGAGCCGTCATCTTACAGGCCGCTATTGTTCTCAGCCAGGAAATTCACAGGTGTTTCCACCTCCCCAAGTCACTCCGTATTTGCCGGAGCAGTGCTCCGTAGTTATTATCTAGTGTCGCTTGAATCGTGCTAGCTAGCTTTATCCCTAAGTATGGGATGGTCTTCGAAGTCCACATCAATGAGTATTGGGACGCCAGGAGATCTACTGTCCCCTGAGGCACATAGAAATGTAGTGCTTGGGATTTAGTTACATTAATTTGAAACCCCAACACTACCTAAAGGCCCCTAGTTCTTCCATAATGGCCGGAAGAGAGAGCGTAGGACATGCCAGGGATGCCAGGCAATCCTCGGCATAGAGGCTAATTCTATGTCTATCTCCGCCAAATGGGACACCAGAAATACCCGGGTGGTCTCGGATCCTCTGGGCCATAGGCACCATATACAGGGCAAATAATAAGGGCGAGAGCGGGCAGCCCTGGTGTGTACCTCTGTGTATGGAGAAAGGGGAAGAGGTGAAGCAGTTATCCTGGACTGTCGCAGTAGAGGCCAGGTAACAATTAAGGATTTGGGTCCTACACCTATCAGATCCTGAAATGCTTCAGCACCTGGTTGAGGTATGGCCAGTGGACCCGGTCAAAAGCCTTCTCGGCATCTACTGCTAGGAGCATATATTCCCCCTGGAACCTGTTTGCCTTGTCAATGATATGTAGCGCTCTTTTGGTATTATCGCTAGTTTGCATTGGAGGAATAAAGCCTGCTTGGTCCGGGACCACTAAAAAGGGGAGATATGTGTTAAGTCTATGGGCAATGATATTTGTGAAAAGTCTAAGATCAACATTTAAAAGAGAAATGGGCCGTTAGAAGCTGCATCGTTGTTTGTCTTTCCCAGGGTTATGTAGAACTATTATAGAGGCTATGAGCATTTCAGATGGGGTCGACCCAGGGTCCGAGAAGGAGTTAAATAGTTTTGTGAGGATAGGGGCCAGGGCAGAAAGACTTATAAAAGGCCGCCAACATCCCATCTGGGCCTGGCGACTTCCCAAGCTTAAGGCGTGCTATCGCCAAAATGACCTTCTCAATGCGGATATCCTCATCTAGAGCTTCAGCTGGTCTGGGGTAAGGGCTGAGGTCTTAACCCCCCAACAAGTAGCGGGATCCAGCCTCTGCATCTAGCTGTTGGCAGTCGTATAAATGCGCGTAAAAGGCCTTGAAGGCGTTCACTGTGTCTGGGCCTTCGTTAACGAGGTCCCCTGTGGGGGAGAAAAGCTCAGCAATGCCCTGCTTGTGCCGTTCGGCCCAGAGGGTAGTAGCCAGGCGCCTGCCACATTTGTCCCCCCCAATATAATAGGAGTGCTGTAGACGGAGAGCGGAGTATTCGGCCCTATCTGTGTCGAGTGCAGCTACTGGATAATTGATGTCAAACCCTTGGAGCTCCCGTGCACTGATGTATGCAGTCCAGTTCTTTGATTTGCCTTCCGAGGTCCTCTCTCTTTGCCCTACGCAATTGATTATCTGCAGAGGAGATAGCAATTCACTTCCCTCGCTTGACGGCTTTTAGAACGCAGCATAATGCAGCCGGCGATGTTGCAGTGGTGTCATTATGTGTTAGATAATCTTCAGTTGGATTTGGTTTTTAACGTCTTTGCGGTGCAACAGGGAGTCCCTTAGTCGCCAGGATCAGGGAGGGAGAACGAGTGGGGATAGGGAGAGAGAGAGAGAGTGTTATCTTGGTCTGATAGTGTAGCTGTGTGTATCTCTACCTCCTTAGGGAACAGGAGAAGTTCTTTAGTGCCAAGAAAGTGGTCCAACCTAGCATATGTTTTGTGGGTACTGGAGTAATATGAAAATGCTTTAGACTGTGGGTGTTTGATTCTACATAGGTCCACCACCTCTAGTTGCTCCAACCGCGACAGCCCGTCCATGGACACTGCACCGGACTGGCCATGTCTCTGTGCCGATCTGTCCAGCGAGTTGTCAAAGACATGGTTTAGATCCCCTCCCAGCAGTACCAATTGATCTCCTGATCCCAGTGTCCGCTCTATAGCCCCATGCAGGAACTCTTCTTGTTTCTCGTTGGGTGAGTATAGTAAACCTATCACGAGTGACCTATCTGCAATGGTAATCTGATATATTAGCATGCGTCCCCTGATTTAGTCTATCTTCTGTGCAATTGCCCCGCAAAAAGATTTGCCCACCAGGATAGCCAATCCCCTCGATTTAGTAGGGCTCGAGGAAAAGAATTGCTGGGGAAAGTCCCTAGATTTCAGTCTGTGGCAGTCCTCGGCAAGAAGGTGAGTTTCTTGCAGTAGGCATATGTCTGCCCGAGAGGATTCCAGGAAGTTGAGGATTGCCTGCCTTTTGACTGGGTTGTTAAGCCCACGTACATTGAGCATTAGGATCTGGAGAGTGCTACCTGGCATACGAGAGGTGAGCTAACTTCCACTTTGTTCTTCCCGGGAAGCCCATGCAGCTAGTGAAAGCAATACCGTATGTGCCTCCAAAGCAACTCCTGTGTGGGTGAGGGTGGACCCCAACAAAAACCCCTACAAAAGAACAAACAACAGCCATAAGAAAAATGTGAAAGATAGTCCTGTGTCCAGTCCTGTGGAGCCGTGGAACCACATGGCTCCCTCGAGGCGAAGAGGGGGACCGACTGCGGCCCGGCATCCACACGAGACGGTGAGGAAAATTGCGGAACGTCCTGAACCAGAGCCCAACCTGTGAAGAGACGAGTCCGAGGTTCTTCGAGCCCCACCTTAGAAGCTGCGCGCATTTCAAGATCTTCAAGAGGCCTTCCAGTTATTTTGTTATTTTTTCGGTGAGTACTGCTGAAAAGTATAAAGACGAACCCACAGCTTTTGTGGGTGCGGTAAAGATACATGTTTTTGTTGGTTTCTCACCGATCTTTGGTGAGGACTGCTAAACTAGTATAAAAGACGGACTCACCACTTTGTGGGTGCGGTAAAGATACATGTTTTTGTTGGTTTCTCACTTATTTTGTGAGGACTGCTAAACTAGTATAAAAGACGGACTCACCACTTTCGTGGGTACGGTAAAGATATATGTTCTGTTTGTTTTTCTTTTTCTCTCAATTCTAAATCTTTGAAAAGTCTTGCCATCATGCCTATTTTCTCGAAAATATGTAAGATAGCAACCAAAAGGAGTATTCTTGAGAAGGAAATTCCCCTTCCTCCTTGGGATACTCCAGGACACTTCATGTATGCAAAACATGGTGTCGGTGCAATTATTTATTGTGATTTATGGGTGGATTATACTAAAGACCTAGAACACAGATATAGATGGCCTGAAAATGGTACTTTTGACATGGAATGTATTATAAAATTAGAGGAACAGTTGTGGAAGAAAAAGGGAGTCCGCCAGTCACAAAGTGACTCGGTGGAATTATGGAGAAAAGAAGCCCATAGGAGGCAACAGAAGGAATTTCATAAAGTTGAAAAGGGTAAGAGAATGTCAGAGCAGGCCAAGAAAGAAATAGTAAGTGAAAGGAATAAAAGGGAACAATCAGCCATTTCTACTGGTTTTTATCCTGTATTGCCATCTGCACCTGAAAACCTTAACATTGCAGCACCTAAGACACAACCTAACGCCCCATCACCAGAGGATACTTTCACTAATTTCCTCTTAGATACTCCACCTCCATATGAGGTTCCAGTAATTCAACACCATCTGCCTCCGCCACCCCTTTTACAACATAACGCACCACCCCTCACTCCAGAAGGGGGTGCTGTAGGTCCAGACCCAGGTAAAACAATTTCTGACTGCCCCTATGACCCGACTCCGAGAAACACAGGGGAGGCGGGCCGATTAAGTAAAATACTTCATGACTCCTGGGAAGAAATAAGACATCTACCAGCAATTGACACGTTTCTTCAAGCGGCCTCTGAGTTTCTTCGTACTGGAAAACTCACGAGCCATTCACGCTATGACTACAAGAAGATCACACCCTGTAAAAATGCACATGTATAGGTTCCTCATTTGCTGTTTCATAAAACACATACAAGCAGAGGAAAGAAATGTACCAGTTTCACTTTTTGACTTATTAGATTCCGCATCTGACCACGCTAGTCTAGAACTTGTAAATGATGCACTAGACAGGTTCACCCGTAAGGTGACCCGTATTCTGCAAAACTTGCAAACAAATGAAGAGAATAAGAAACTTGAGGAGGAAATTACTGAACCTACTGAAAAAGTCTTACCTGTTCGTTCTTCCGCCCCTAATTCGCAACACTTCCGCCTACATTCCTCCAAGGTCACTCTGAACGGTCATCTCCACATGAGTTATTTGAAAATACATCCAATGCATTAGACTACTGGTTAGACCAGGAACCTCCGCTTACACCGGAGGAGGAGGAAATAGCCAGAACTGCGACCCTATGGGTCTCTCAATATAAGATATATGACAATGATCTCATAGCCCAACTTTTTCTAGCATTACCACGGTCACATCAAAGATTAGCAAGTCTCTACATGGTACAACATCTCATCACACTCAATGACACTCATTTTAAACATGATCTAAGACTCGAAGATTTTCTGTCTGACTGCGCTGATAACATGTTCCTCCACAATAGTTCAGTTTTTTCTCAACACATTTATAGATTTTAGACAGAAATACCAGAAAACGACTGAATATAAATCTTTCAATAATACTTGTGGGCCAATTAATAGACTTCCTCAAACACGCCAGTTCCCCATGTGAGAGGTCCACCCCAGAGCTGACAAGAATGGCGCGCTACAACGTGTTTTTATTTATGTACCCTCGACAAAAGTTACTAAGGATAAAAGAGATGGTTCCCTCCCACTCAAAGGATCCTGCTGGATTCTTTAAAGAATTAGGAGATGTATTAATGATGGGAACATATACTCTTTCTGATATCACAGCAATTCTGAAATTATTGTTGCCATCGGGTATATATGACAAACTAACAGAAAAAGATTGGGAAGTAGCAGGTGAACACATTAGATGGACCGAACTTCAGAATGACGAAAATACTAGAATAGCAGGTCAAGGTATAGGAGACAAACTAAAAGCACTTCCTGGCACTATTTTAAAGGTGCTACCACAGTTACTGACAGTGAAAAAGGAGGACTGGGATACCATTTCCTCCTGCAAACAGAAACATGGTGAAGACATAGGAGATTATTACACCAGACTTGAAAAATGTTTTGCGGTAAATAGCGGCCTTACGCCGACAAGCGAAGCTTACCCGCATCTGTTTGTTTCCAAGTTAGTAGACAACGCCTTGCCAGCTATTAAGGAAAGAGTACTAAAAGTAGAAAGTACCTGGCAAGCACATACACCACCACAGGTGTTACAAATGCTACAATATCACCAAAATCGCATTAGGGATGAAGAAGAAAATGATAAGAAACGCATGAAAGACACCAAGATGAAAGCATTAGTAGCCAAAACTGCACCCCAGCGCCAACAGACACCAGGTAGCCAGACAAACGTGTAGAGCACTTGTAATTATTGCAAAAAGACGGGACACTTCGTTAAAGACTGCCCTGTCTTAAAGCACAATTTGGCTACTGGTAAGACACAGCCTTGTCCATATCAGCCAAACAGAATGTTTCCCAAGGCAGTTCAACACCTTCAGTTCCACCGACAACACAAATGGCCCAAATGAACATTATAGACAGCGACTACACTGAATACTACCCAGATTTTTCATGATGTTGCCCAGGGAGAGAAGATGACAAACTGCCCCTACTCCCCATCCCAGTAGATCAGAAAGGCCCATTTATAGAGGTCCGACTTCTTGGGGAGGATAGAAAGTTTCTACTAGACACTGGGGCCAGTAAAACAACAATAAGCCATCAAGAGGTCCCAGAGGCACCTCTCTCGGGTTCAAAAAGTATTTCTCTGGGTTTCTCCGGACAACCTGTGACAAACGGCACATCAAAACCACTGCCCTTGCAGGTTGGTCCCCTCACGACAACTACAGATCTTATATTGACAAAATCATGTCCAGAAAATTTGCTTGGTATAAAAACATTGAAAGAATTAGGAGCTGTTATTGTTTGCTCACCTAAAGATGTCAGATTATTTCTACGAGATTTTAAGGGCCACTACACAAGTAGAGAATTAGACAAGCGTTTGAAAGATTTGCCACACACCCTTTGGGCCACTGATTCCACCACAGTGGGATGTATGAAAATAACACCTCACAAGGTTACACTGAAAGAGGGAGCCCAACTACCACGTATAAGACAATACAAAATTCCACCTCAAGCTGAACAAGCATTAATGTTAATTATTCAGGACCTAATACAGTCAGGTGTGATTAAAGAAACAACTTCGAACATTTGCAATTCCCCTGTTTTACCAGTTCATAAAAAAGTGGAACCAGGAACACCACCTGTCTACAGACTAGTGGTGGATTTGAGAGAGCTCAATAAATGTGTCATTCCACAACACCCTGTGGTCCCAAACATCTCCACTTTACTCACAGCCATAGATGCAGAAGCAGCGCATTTTTCTGTCATTGAAGCATCATTGCTGGTACTAAAATTCTTAGCTGAGAATGGCCATAAAGTTTCCCCTGGTAAGCTCCAATTTTGTTTACAGCAAGTGGCATACTTAGGGCACTTGCTGTCAAAGGAGGGTAGGCAGTTTACACAGGAACGCATCCAGCTCATACAACAAATACCACAACCAACAACACAGAACAAGTTCGAGCTTTTGTTGGTCTCACCTCATATTGTAGACAGTGGATCCCGCAATTTGCACTCATTTCTAAACCATTAGTGCAGCTGACAACACTCGAAGCTGGCGCTACTCCACAATTACCCTGGACAGATGAACACACGCAAGCTTTTCAGTCTCTTAAAAAGGCTATGTGTCAAGCCCCAGTGTTAGCAACACCTGATTACACCAAAGATTTTACCTTGTTTGTAACAGAAAACTCAGGTACAGCACGATCAGTCCGGACCCAACTTCAAACAGACGGACATAGACCATGTGGTTATTTTTCAAGTACATTAGATCCAGTAGCACAAGCATTACCTGCATGTCTAAAAACAGTAGCAGCTACTGCACAAGCTATTAGACAAAGCGATGCTATTGTATTGGGACATCATCTGATAGTCCAGGTCCCACACGCTGTAGAACTTCTGCTAAACAGAACGCAAACACAGCATCTGACAATAGCCAGACTCACCGGATATGAGATGATGCTTTTTCAGCCCCATATTGAGATTAGACGATGCAACATTTTAAACCGAGCAACACTGTTGCCACTGACCTCTCCTACCGAACAACTTCACGATTGTATTGACATAATTGATTTAGTGACCAAACCCAGACCAGATTTACAAGATACTCCCCTTTCTAAGGCAGAAATGACACTTTTTGTTGATGGTTCTTGCATGAGACTCCCCACTGGAGAACTAGCAGCAGCCTATGGCGTCACAAATGGTACAAACACTTTGGAAGCACACAAGATAGAGGTACTGTCGGGACAAGCAGCCGAACTCATAGCACTAACACGAGCATGTCACTTAGTAAAAGGAAAATCAGTTAACATTTACACTGATTCACAGTTCGCTTTTGGGGTTGTACACAACTTCGGCACATTATGGAAAGAGAGAGGATTCCTCACATCACACAGGTCTAAAATACAGCATGCTACACTCATCACTGCCCTCTTAGTGGTCAGTCAGTTACCAGCGAAAGTTGCAGTATTAAAGTGTAAAGCGCACACAAAAGGAACCGATGAAATATCAAAAGGAAATGATTCCGCAGACAGTGCAGCCAAATTAGCAGCAAACACAGAATTGAATATACTACACCGCCAATATGCAATACGAGACCCCTTTTCTGACATCCAGGATGTCCAAAGTCACACCACACCACAGGAACTGCTAGAATGGAAGGAAAAAGGAGGGGTCCTTACAGATCAGGGTTGGATGACACCGGAAAGAGCAGTAGGGTTTCTGCCGGATGCTATGGTACAGGTTACAATAAACACCATACATGGACCAGCGCATCTGGGAGAAAAAGCAATGTTAGACAGCATACAGAACATATGGCACAAACATTTGAGAGCTGCAGCCAAACAAAAAGTTAAAACGTGCATGATTTGTAATCAGTTCAACTCAGGTAAAGGCACAAAGGTGGAGCAGGGTGGATTCCAACCCCCTGACCATCCATTTGAAGTTCTCCAAATGGACTATATCCAGATGGAGAGATGTAGAGGTCACAAGTATGTGCTAGTTGTAGTATGTGCTCTGACCAGATGGACAGAAGCCTATCCCGTCCCAGAGTACACTGCAACGATAACTGCTAAGCAACTAGTAAGAGAATATTTCCCGAGATATGAGTTGCCCCGCGTCATCTACTCAGACAACGGCCAGCCCTTCTCCTCTGAACTCATGAAGCAAGTGTCTCTTCTGTTAGGGTACACTTGGAAATTTCACTGTGTAAGACATCCTCAAGCAGCAGGTCTAGTAGAGAGACACAACCAGACTTTGAAGACAAAATTGGCCAAGATATGTACAGACAAAGGCGTGGACTGGATGGTAGCCTTACCGGTTGCCCTCTTCTACATGCGTATGGTAGCACATTCCAGAACCGGTCTATCTCCGTATGAGGTGGTTTTTGGCAGACCACCAAATATGTGGGGTACGCCAATGCCTAAAAGAATTACTGATGTAGACAGCAGAATATTGACTGATTACCTGGCTTCCTTGATGTCTGCACTCCAATCTTGTCGTTCACAGGTCGCTGCAGCCTTCCCTGACAAAACCGCCCCTGGAGAACACACCATTCGACCCGGCGACTGGGTGATGATAAGAAACTTCGACAGGACCAGTCCTCTTCAGCCCAGGTGGAAGACTCCGAAGCTCGCGCTCCTAACCACGCGGACGGCGGTGAAGGTCGAAGGCAGGAAGGGCTGGCTACACGCGAGCCACTGCCGGAAATATTTTGAACAAAGAGACACTGTTGCCGGCGACACTGCCAACCCTAGTGACATTGTAACAGAACAATCTTTTGTGCCCTTGGAACTGACCCCACAACAAGAATATAAATCAAAGTTGAGGTCTGCCATCCGGACTCTGGCTAATTAAGCCCACTGGGCGCAGGTCCAGTGGTGAAGCGGTTGGAGCATGGGGATGGATTTAAACACCTTGACTATGTGGGAAAAAGATAGAATGAAACGCAGAAACAAGAACTTTAAGAAATTGCGTAGTGGTTCTATCATATGTTTAATGATATTGTTTTTCTTCATAACCATTATGGCGTGTCTTGGTTGGATCCTCCACACTGTTTTTCCTCCAACACCACACACCTCTCATGCACCCAACAGCACTCAGGAACACACATATCATGACCTACCCCCTCATGAACAAGCCCATAGACTAGCCTTGCAAAACAATACCTTTATAGAGATGTTACACTACACTCATCAGGCCAGCAATAGCACAAATTGCTGGATATGTGGCCGCCTCCCACCTCATCAGAAAAAGGGAGGGATGCCACTTTTCCCTTTTCCATTTTCCTATAATGGGACTTTTGAAGCCTGGTTCGCCCTAATAACATCTGACGATACTACCCCCACCTCCTGCCCTGACGGAAATAATTCATGCACGAATGGGTGGCCTTGGGGGGGGGGGGACTTAAACAAGGTACTTAATGCTGCCTGTTACCCAAATGGGGATGGAACTCCTCAGGCGACAGGTACAGTCCTAGAAAGTGAAGAATACAAGCAAGGGCACATGACCATGTCCTACAAGATGTTAAATACCAAACCTAAAAAGAATGCTGGTCCCCCTTCCATCTCGGTCTCACCAGTAAAAGGACACCTGTGCATCCAGAAAAATGGCTCTGTTCCATTAGGACACAGTGACTGTCATACCACTATAAGTTTTGAAGACAGAGGAAAGTCCTCATTTCTAGCATCTCGCCATACTTATTTAGTCTGTGGCCAAACGGCCTATGTACAGCTGCCCTTGAACTGGGGAGGAACTTGCTATATAGCATTCCTGTTACCCCCTGTCTTTGTGGCCCCATCCACTTACCACCGAGACCTCCTAGTGCCCCATGTCAGACATAAAAGAACGATCGATACCTCCTTGGTTGACCAAACAGAAACCTCATGGGAACAGTATACAGATTTTAACAAAGGGTTCTTCTTCTTTGTTGGCCCTGTACAGAACAGCAAGCGTATACGCAGGTTGACAAGGACCTTAGAGGCTGTTGTAAACCAGACGGCGTCTGCCCTGGGGAGCTTAACCCAGGAGCAGTCCGCCATACGATTGGTTACTCTCCAAAATCGCCTTGTCCTTGACATCATCCTGGCTGACAGAGGCGGAGCCTGTAAAATTATAGGCTCTAGCTGCTGTATATTTATTCCTGATAATTCCCCATCTGTATACACGGCCATAACAAAATTACACAAGATAGCCGTAAGTTTACATCAAGAACCTGGCACTTGGACGTGGTCTGATTGGTTCTGGAAGATAATATCGTCCTGGGGATGGCAACTGCTGTCAGCAGCAGGTATAATATTCCTGATAATAACTGGATGCTGCCTTTGCATCCAATGTGGTCCTGCCCTGTGCGGTCTATGCGCTGCAAACTGCATTCCTAAACCACTTGTCCAGCAGAGAGAAAGGGGAAGAATTATGCTACAAGAATGTATAGATGATCTCATGCAAATTGAGATATAATGTAGGTACACTCTGGGGCAAGGAGGGAATGTGGAAGTAATAAAATTGACAATTGTGCCCCATCATTTCCCTGTTCCTGCCTGACAGCCATTTTTATCATTCAGACAAGCACCCATTTTGTGTGTGACATCTATTTTGTCTTCAGACCCACAAGCAAGACACCCTGCTCTGGCACCCCCGTTCATGGACCACACATTTCTGTGGTTCTGCCAATTCTGGGAACCAGCAGCAGATAGTTCCTGTTTTAAGAAGTAGTTCCTGTTCTTAACTGTAAGACACCCTGCACCTGACATCTTAGTTCATTGACCACCCCTTCCTGTGCTTCAGCCAATTCCCAGAACCAGCAGATAGTTCCTGTTTTAAGACATAGTTCCTGTTCTTGACTGCAAGCCAGAGAGCAGATGGTCTCTGTTTTACACAAGATAGTTCCTCTTTTTGACTCTTGTGGTTCAGCCAATTCCCAGAACCAGCAAGATAGTTCCTCTTTTTGACTCTTGTGGTTCAGCCAATTCCCAGAACCAGCAAGATAGTTCCTGTTTTACACAAGATGGTTCCTGTTCTTGACTCTAAGCCAGAGATAAACCCCCGAATGAGGAAGGGCCTTCAACTGAAAGAGAACACATTTCCACACATTGCATGCCCTCTCACGAGACACAAGACACTTCCCTACCTTGACTCATCTGTTGGAAATTACTGATTGTCACTTCCCTTTTTCTTGTCACTTCTCTTTTCTTCTTTTGCCTATTGACTGAAAACTGTATAAATATTCTGATGTGTGAATAAAGCTGCAGACCACTCCTGTACCCGCTTGGTGCTGGAGCTCTCCCCTTAACTCGAGTTACTGGATCCTTTTTTATACTCGAGCACCACAGACTCCTCCCTTTGCTTTGACTGAAATTATGATTATTAAGTATAGAAATTCTGAAATGAGGTAATATTGAATTAATTTACCACAGGGGAAGGGGGTGTAATGTTGTCTGTGGCTCGATGCCTACCCCCCGCCGCCCCTCTTCTAGTCGTACAGTGAGCAGAGACCTGGACCCGGCTCAGGGGGCAACAATTTTAGCCATCGTGGAAGGGATCGCCTCTAGGGCCGCCTGCCGACCCCCAGCAATCTCTTCTGGGTCTGGCTTGGCTGGGGTTCGGCCACTCTCTGACAGCCGTTCTTCTTCGCTCTTTGCGATGATGGTGGTGTGCCTTCAGTGCGGTGCTCCTCTGGGGGTTCTATTCCTAGTACTCTACATGTCTCCTCTAGTGACCGTAGCTGGGGGAGTTTGCCCTCCCTTCAGAAGATTAGTCGGAAGGGATGTTCCTACGAGTAGGAGATACCAAGACTTCGGAAATGAGCAGTCGCTAGTCGGAATGACCGGCATTTCTGCAAGCTAATTGCTGCAAGGTCCTGAAAAAGGGTGGGGGAGAGGCCCCAAAAGACCACAGGGTGTGAGCTGCGTACTTTCTTTAGTATCTCCTCCTTTATTTGAAATTCATGTATGCAAACCAGGATGTACGGAGGGGATGAGGCATTCTGACTGGGGAGGCCCACTCGGTGTGCTCTGCACAACCAAATATGAAATTACCTGAAAAACTGCCTACCGAGGCTCTAAAGCTCAAATGGCATGACAAATTAGGACAGCTTTATATAACAGACTGCATGGCAAACTACGTACAAACTGTGAGATAAACAGTATGACAAACTGTAACTCCGTTTGCATTAAAATATCTAGGTTGAAGCAACCCATAGAATAGGGTGCTACCCATCTGTAAAGTACTTCAGCACTTCACGAAGGTTAAAAACCCACGAGCAAATGTCAATACAAAACAGTGTTCAAGTGCCTAATGGTGTAAAGCATCCCACAAAATTCAAACCCAACAGCTTTAATATCCATTTATAAAGAATTGCACAACAGCACAACACATTTGCATGAGATGCATATTGAAATATGACACGAGGAATAAAAACAGCATAAGAAACGTTAATTCTTCTGTATGACTAAATCCTAGCACTTGGCTCCAATAAAGTACGGTGCTACCTGTCCGCAAACCTCCTCAGCGCCTTGTTTGGGGTAATAAGTGTTACTTATTGAATACAAACAAATTCGTATTTTAATTTTCGGAATGCTCTTGGGGGGGGCATACATGTTATGCAAAGACGAAATTAAACAAAAACTAAACAATTAGAAGAAAAATACAAGCAAGTTCCTGTCATCCAGCTAAGTAAGAAAATAAACTCAACCAGGTCTGCTGAATGTACAATAAGGATGTAAATAGGTGTGCTCATATACGTAGGGTGGGAATGAGCCCTCTATGCAGAATTTTGTGTCATCAAAGCAGGCACCAATGGTATTTAGCTCGGCCTACCCGTCTAGCACTGATGATAAAAGTATAGAAAGGTATAAATAATTAATACTCTAAGGGAGTAAATGATGTCAGAAGGAAGGAAGGTGTTCATGACAAACAATGAAGCTCCACGGCGTTGGTGGCATTGCAGCAGGGCCACATACTGCCTGTAGTGGGGAGGGAGTCTGCTAGAAGGGAGAGATAATGGGAGAGATGTTGTGAAGGTGTTAGAGTAAGAGGTGGGGTTGGGGAGGATCGCAGCAGGCGCTCAACCCATTGAAGTTTCTACATTTCTAGTCCCGCCCCCTCGCGCTCAGGGACCTACTTCCAAACCTAGATCACTTCCTGGGACGGGTGAGCCCGGAGAAGGGGTCCACCAGGCAGGGGTCCGTGGAGGGAGATCCAGGCCCTCAGAAGCACTCAGGGCAGCAGCGGGAGACGGGGCAGAAGACACTCCGAGGCCGGACGAGGAAACGCGGAAGTCACCAACACCGAAAAGTAGGTAGCTGGAGATGACAGCTACAGAGAGTACAGCCCGGGTGGATGTCGGCGGAGAATCGCGCTACAAACTCTGCTGTGACAAGAGTCCAGGCAGACTGAGCGCACTTGGGTGACGTTTCTACTTACTGTCATTGAGCACATACACGCCGGACACTTCCGGCTCCTTCAGGTGGGCACCGATTCGGCTTTGGCAACAGACATCCCTCATAAACAAGGCGCTCAGTAAAGAGTCGAACTACTTCCGCGTGCGTTATTAGTCAGGCTCAAAACACACTATCATGGGTGGGCACGTGCAGTGCATCGGACCAATGATCATCGCCAATTGTTTTTATAAACCAATCCTAGTCAAGGTCGCAATGTGTAGAGACTACTAGCAAATGAATAGCTGTCGTGTAGTCGTTAAGCCAACCATATGAAAATGATAATGAAAATATTTCTACTGACCAATCGTATGCTTTTCTCACCATTAATACAAAGTTTCCGCCTTCGGGGCAGGTTGTTGGTTGGCTGGGTTTGGTGGGTGTTGCTGTAGTTACGGTAATTTATATGTTAAAATAAGTCTGTTAAAGCATAGCTGCCAAGGTTTCAGATTGCTATGTGTGACATTTTCATAATTTTAGTGTAATTATGAGTGACATTTCAACGATTATGAGTGACATTTTCTCTCCCAGAACGGAGAAACTGGATCTCACTAGCCAGTTAAATCATTTTCTGTAGTTTCAGTAAATTGTTTTAGTTAGGGGTGGGTGCTCTGGTGTCTGGATGGTATGGGAATAGAAGCCAGGTTTTCTGTTTTCCCATGTGTGGCATTTATAGGCTTTCAGGGTATTTATGAGTAACATTTCACTGGCTTATGTTTGACACTTTGTAATAAATTAAAGACAGCTCTCAATTTCATAGCTTCTTCTTGGAACCAGTCCTTCTTATAACCTATTGACTGCAGTGCAAATTAAGAACGCTTTTGACAATAGATAAATTTACCAATATTTCGTCTCCCTTACAGATCCAAAATGTGTTAACATTCTTGATGGCTGCAGAAGTAGTTACCAATTTAACACAGTGACACTCCTTAAAGACCAAATTAATACATTTATTAGAGATAAATAGTCAAAGACAACAAAATATACTCTAACAAATGCACAGCGCTTCTCTTTGGAACATGATTATTTTTTTAATGACTCCCGAATTATTACAGTCCCAGGATGTCAGCTGTTCCCGGAGCTGCAGTGGGGCTCTGTTTTCGCTGATCACGACGTGGTACAGAGGCCCCTCGGCTCCTTGGGTGTGATTTGAAGGGCGACTGGAGACATCAGTCATTATGTTGTTTGGGGGGCGGGGAGGTCAGGATCACGAGAGTTAAAGATATGCCCTCGTCTGACTTCTCTGTGGTGCCCCCATAATGAAAACAAAACTATACCTGCTTCGTTCACAGGAGCTGCAAAGTACTCTAGCTCCAACTGCCCGGCCATGTCAGCAGCGCCTGCCCAGCAGTGGCGGAAACTTGAGTAACTACAACTGACAGTAAAAAGTTACTGGGACAACGCGGGTCTTCTCAGTCAAGCCTGACTACACGGTCGTCTAGCGGCTGCGGCGGTGAGCTGCATGGGGTCACCGTGGTGACGGGGTCACGGCCCCACTGGCACACATGATGAGCTGCGCCATTGCTGGCAGACTCCCTGCGCTGATCATGCCAGTCATCATGCAGCTCAGAGGCCCGGCGGGCCATCGTGCTGTCACTGACTTACAGTAGTGTGCGACAAAAGCCTTGGGCTGCCCGGAACGCCGCTGCTGCGTCCGACTGAGTGGTGTATAATTATTCATTTATGCGCTGCCAGCCACCAGCATCTGAGGCAGCACACTGCTGCAGCGCCGCACAGTACAAGTCCCCCGCCAATTTTCCAATCTCTGGTGACTGTGGTGGGCGAGGTCAGGGCCTCGCGCACAGAGCTAAATTACAAGAACGGGACGCACACACTTAGTTGGAGGGTATGCCGGAAAGACCCCGAGCGGTCTTCCGCGCTTTTAATAAATACCTCGGGGCGTGCCCGTCCCGAGGGTGAAGGCGTGCGTGAGTGCAAGTTGTTACAAAGTAGGTAAGAGGCCGGGTGGCTCTCTACATCCCTCCTTCAATTTAGATTATGTCCTAGACTGCTCATGCCCCTGGCTAAGGGGATGTGTACACAAAGTCTCGGAGTCTTTGGCTGGGCCCTGGGTTGGGCCGCAGGTGATATCGGTGATTGTGTCGGACGGGAGATCCAACAGCTCCAGCCGGGGCTGTCTCATCGTCTCGGATGGAAGGGGTATCCCCGGGCATCTCACTTTGGGGCCTGACAAGATGTCGTCTGTCTTCTCGTGGCTGGTCAGGGTTCGGAAGGTTAACAGAGTCTTGGTCCCCCGATCTGGCTTCATCCTGACCGCCAGGTCCGGCCTCGATGGTTTCATCGACGTCCCTGGGAGCCCCATCCGGTCTCCCTATCTTTTTGAAGCATGACACGTTGCCTGTGACGGTCTGTTGGCCGAGACGGTTAGTCACCATTGTCCCTTGGATCTTTTCCACGATCCATCTGTCCGGTTCAAATGGGGTTCTGAATTTCCACCCAGTGTGTCGATCGAGTATCACGACGGTGTCTCCTTCCTTCAACCCGGGGTGTCTTGCGTGTCTCTTGTCACTGGCTTTCTGGTTCGTGACAGTTCTCCGTGCCTGGATGGCGGCACCATCTCTCTCTTCCGGGACCCACGCAGATGACGCGGGGATGTTGCCTCTTGGTGCTCTTTTGAAATAGGACATGTGCCGGTGCGCAATGGGTGGTGCTATGCGGGGTCTGTCGGTAGGCACTCAGGAATTGGTCTAGCGCCGCTTCCAGATCGTTTCCATCATTGACGGCAATGCGGAGTGCCCTGTTGAGAGTCCGCATGAGTCTCTCCACTTCGCCGTTCGCTTGAGGCCACAGCGGCGTGATCTTGCGGTGTCTAATCCTCAGTCCTTCTAGGTATGCTTGAAACTCACGCCCTTGATAAGGGGGTCCATTATCCGACTTCACCTCCTCTGGGAGTCCCATCGTGGCGAAGATGTGGTCCAGTGCTTTTCTGACGGGCCCGAACGCTGTGGAAGCTAGCAATTCCACAACGGGGAACTTCGAGAAAGAGTCCACAACTACCAACATGTGCCGTCCGTCTGGGAAGATCCCGAAGTCTATACTCCGTTGAGTCCAGGGTGTTGTCACTGCCTCTTCGGTGATGACTGGGGCCGGAGCTGGATCTGACCCTGTGATGGTGCAGGCATGGCAGGAGCGCACCATGTCATCCACCATGCGATCCATAGCTGGGAACCATACTTTGTGGCGCAGCCGGGCCTTTGTCTTAGCTGTTCCCTGGTGGCCAGTGTGGGCAATCGCAAGTGTTTGTTGTTGGAGGCTTGCAGGTACCACAATGAGATGCCCTCGCAGTATGATGCCTTCATCGCCGACGCTCAGTTCATGGCGGATCTGCCATAGCTGTTGTCGGGCATGGCTCACTTCCGGTCGAAGACTTTGGGCTCCATCCAGGAACCGAGCCCAGCTACCTGTCTCCAGGGCTCTCTTGACGCGGGCCAGAGTCTCATCTTCAGCGGTGGCTTCTCCGATCTCCGGCAGGGTGAGGGTCTCCGGGCAAGCGGCCATGGACACCATGTGGACGAATTCCTCCACCACCTGGCCATCCGCCAGTGGGGTTGCCTTTTTGGTGACATCGGGGTGTCTGGACAGATAGTCCGCCGGGTTGTGGGCGCCCGGTCGGAAGACCAAGTTGAAGTTATAGCCTTGTAGCTGGACGGCCCATCGTTCAATCCGCGGGGGAGCAAGCCGGGATGACCCAGCGAACAGGGGTAGGAGTGGCTTGTGGTCGGTCACGATGGTGAAAGGTTGTCCACAAAGATATAAGTGGAAGTGGTGACAGGCCCACTTGATGGCTAGCGCCTCCCGCTCGATTTGAGCATATCGAGTCTCGGTGTCCGTTAGAGCCTTGCTTGCATATGCGACGGGCTTCCATTCGTTCTGTCCATACTCTTGGAGCAGAACTGCGCCAAGACCAACTGGGCTCGCATCTACGACTAGTTCGGTCTTTCTGCGCGGTTGGAAGTAGGCCATCGTGGCCTTGTCCAGAAGGCTTGCCTTGATCTCCTGGAAGGCTTGGTTTGCTGCGCACGTCCATTCCCATTCCTGGTCCTGTCTCGTGAGTGCGCGAAGGGGTTCGGCTAGGTTGGGTATGAATCGGCCACAGTACGTGGCCATTCCGAGGAAGCTTCTCACTTCGGTGGGATTCCTGGGCGTGCTGGCGTTCTGGATGGCCTCCGCCTTCTTCGGGTCGACCTGGAGCCCTTCGCGCGTGAATCGGTAGCCAAAGAAGTCTACAGCCTCTTGATAGAATGAGCACTTCTCTCTGTGGAGGGTTAGCCCGTGCTCCTGTAGTCTTTTCAGGGTGGCCCGCAGGTGTGCATGGTGTTCCTCCAATGTGTTCGAGTATATAAGGATATCATCACTCAAGTTGATGACCCCGCTCAGCCCTGACAGAACTTCCTTTATCGCGTTCTGAAACACTTCGGCCGCTGACGACACTCCGAAGCTGAGTCTCTTGTATCTCCTGAGTCCGACATGGGTGGAGAATGTCGTGATGTATCGGCTGCTTTGTTCAAGTTCCAATTGGTGGTAACCCGCGTTGAGGTCGAGTTTAGAGAACCACTTCGCCCCGTTGAGGTCCGCGACAATATCGTCCATGGTGGGCGTGATGTGGCGCTCTCTTTTCACCGCGGTGTTTGGCAGTCTCATGTCGACGCACAGTCTGATGGCGCCAGGCTGCTTGGGTTTTGGGGCTACCACCAGTGGGGACACCCATGGAGTCGGTCCCGACACTTTCTCGATAACGTCGAGGTCTTCGAGCTTCTTCAGCTCTTCTTCCACCTGAGGGCGGAGGTTGAATGGCACTCTTCGATGCCGCAGGGCGACAGGGCGGACGGAAGTGTCTATGTGCAGTTTGACTTTCTTGCCCTTGAGCTTTCCGAGGCCGCTGAAGAGCGCAGGGAACTCCTCGAGCATGGTGTCGGCGTGTGATTGGTGGACTTGGTTGGCAAAGAAGACCAGTTCCAGATCTTCCGCCGTGTTGCAGCTGAGCAGTGTGCCCTTTTTTCCTTTGGTTATGTGGAACCGGGCTTCTGTCGTGTATTCGCCATTCCGAATGGTGGTGCTGATGACGCCGCGTAGCGGCATGGGTTCTGTGCCTCCGTATGTGTATATCCGGGCGTTTGACGGGTTGAGGGTTGGTTTAGGTGACATGCGGTCATACTGGTCAGAGTCCATGACGTTCACAGAGGCTCCCGTGTCGATAAGTGCTCTGATTTCGGAGCCTTCGACGGATATCGTGCACATTGGTGGCGGTCTCTTCCTGGTGGCGATCCTGCTGACATAGGATACCACGTATACCTCATCGTCCTCTTCATCTTCGTAATACGGCTTCCGGCCCTGGGCTTGCGTGTCTGGGGGTGGGTGCTCTTGTTCTAGAGATAATTGTCTTACTCTGGATGTTGCTGACCGAGACCCGTATCCGCCTCGCGACCTCGCTGCATTGGGCCTGTATCTTCCTCCTTGACACACAGCGGCAAAGTGGTTGAGTCTGCCGCACTTCGAGCATGTCTTTCCTTTTGCGTTGCATACGGCAGTCGCTGCATGGTCTCCCCCACAGTAGGCACATTGAGCGTCCCGGGGTTGCCACTGTCGCTCTTTTCCGCCCCTCGGTCTTCTTTGTATTGCGTCGACGGTTTCCTCCTTGATGGGCGCCATTTTGGGCACGGCCTGCGGAGCTATGGGAGACCGTAGCGCCAACTCCATCTCATCGGCTCTAGAGTCTGACAGTTCGTGGGAACGAGCAAGGACAAGAATGGCGTCCAACGTGATCCCTGGTTGCCTGAGGATGAGCTTTCGAAGCAACTTCGATTTGCAACCCACGATTATCTGGTCTCTAATTTCTTCGCGCGGGTCGGCGAATGGGCAGCTGCTGGCCAGCCGGCGCAGCCTCGCGTAATACATGTCCACGGATTCAGCCTCTGTCTGCCACGCCTGCTTGAATTTGAACTTTTCATAGTCGGTATTCACCTGGGGATCAAAGTGGGTGTTCAGCGCAGTTACTGCTGCATCGTAGTCATCATCCTCACCAGTATTCGGGAGGGATTCAAAGAGGTCGTATATTTCCGGGCCTCCATAGAGGAGTAAAAGCGATCTCTTCACGGTGTCATCAGTTTCACGGGTCCCTCTAAAGTATAGGTTTAGATGCCCCAACCATGCCTTCCATCGCGGTGCGGCGGTGGCAGGGTCCGCAGTTTCGCTGAATGGCGGGATGGGGGCCGCCCCGGTGTGGGCATGACTGATCACGTGGGAGACCGCGTCTCCGCGTGGAGGAAGACCAGCCGGTCCCGGTGCCGCGGCCGTCGCGGCAGGCACCACGGGGGCAGCGGCGGCTGGCGCCGTGGATGCGCCACCTGAATCGGGGTTGGACATGTTGGTGACCCCTCCGTCGGGTCACTTAACCCCCGAGCAGATTGCGCCGTGTGAAGGAAGGTGGGCGGACGGTGGCGCAGGTGACTCGCACCCTGGACGTGGCGTGGGTGGTGGTAGAACAGCCAACCTGCAGCGAAAGTCTCAAAATGACGGATCAGTTGCACTTGCCAATGTTTGATGAAGATGATGATCCCTGTTTGTGTCCTGTAACTGTCCACTGTTTTATTAAATGAGGGATCAGTTGCACTTGCCAATGTTTGATGAAGATGACGATCCCTGTGTAGTGTCATTCAACTGTGCTACAGTCTTTGATATTTCACACCTGCTCCTGGTGAGAGCACAGACGCGCAGGACACGGCAAGATGAGGCGGAGGGCCAGACAAGCGTTGGAGGCACCACGTGGTTGTGCCTCGGGGCTGACGTGAAGCGTCTCCCCTGTTCACCCCTCCCCCTCCGGGGCAGCACGCTATGGAAGCGCACTCGGTGGGGCCGGGCAAAGGCCGCAGGGGCGAGGCACTCACCAGGCGGCTCCCGCCAGCTGAACGCGCTCCAACCAGGGAGACGCGTGGGCGGGGAGCCGACTTCGAGCAGGCACAGCAGGCCGGCGGACGAGCTCCGCGGCCAGGGAAAACAGCAGAGCAGGGGCGGCCGGCAGCAGACGACAGGTGAGGAGCGGACAGCTCCGGCAGGGCGGCCAGGCACGCGTGGGAGCGGAACCGGCCTCGTCGCCAGTGTGGTGGGCGAGGTCAGGGCCTCGCGCACAGAGCTAAATTACAAGAACGGGACGCACACACTTAGTTGGAGGGTATGCCGGAAAGACCCCGAGCGGTCTTCCGCGCTTTTAATAAATACCTCGGGGCGTGCCCATCCCGAGGGTGAAGGCGTGCGTGAGTGCAAGTTGTTACAAAGTAGGTAAGAGGCCGGGTGGCTCTCTACAGTGACCTCACTTCCTGCAGTGCAGGAAGTATTTTAATCGGTGTGATTGGCAGAGGGTGGGCTTTAAAACAGCCTGGCGCGCGGCACCATGGGCGGCCCGGGAATTAATAAACGCAGCCAGGCTGGCAGGCGGCTGAGGTCGCAAACGCAACATTGTAGCACTGCCACGCCACCACTCTCAGTGGCTCACTCAGCCAGAGCTGAGGAGCACAAGAACATAACTGTTTATGAGCCGGCGAGCCACACTGCCAGAGCTGCTGGACGCAAGTCTGGAGCAGCAGAGCTGGATCGCTAGCACCAGCGCCGTAGCCAGTTTCAGTGGCATTAAAAATGCGTGACAAAGCATTTCAGTGCAGTGATGCGCAACACCACACTGAAATGCGTTAGTGTCACACATGATGCGTGATACTTGGCAGGACTGTTAGAGGAGTAATACCGGGAAGCGCATTGTTTGGGTTCAAGTAACAATCTGTCGAGGGAATGCCTGGGCAGGTAGTTATTCCAACTGGGAGGAACTTGGTCAAGGATGCAAGGAGAGCATTTACAACTGCGTATAAAATCGTGAGGAAATTCTCTTGGAGGAATTACCTTTACTGATTCCTCTCCACTGAACGATCATTTGGGGAGTTTAACAGACAGAGTCTAGAAGCGGAATTATCATAGACTTTTGTGTAGTATTTTGCATTTCATGGAGAAGTGGGGTAAAATGAAGTTATCTGTGTTGCATTGTAATATATAGAGCTTCCTACCCCTGTGTGAGGCGCTGAAGCACTTGCCTACATGCTTAACAGGCTACATGTAGGGCTTTATCTATACTTCCTATCTTCTTCTACTTACCTATTCTAGAAGCAAGCTACAATAAAGGATTATCTACTTACACAGTTGGACTGTGCATCTTCCTTTACTACACTACACCGTGTAGGGTGTGTTGGTAGAAGGATGTTGTCTTTGTTCTGATCATATGTGGTAAGTGTTTCCATGTTAAGCTTAATGATCACTGAGGTGCAGTTATCGTGTTAATGAACATAGCATTTAGCAGTGTGATGGATGAAGAAATCTAAGAGATAGTTGCACAGGTTATGGGTTTCAGTAAGCTGGCAGCTTTGAGCGGCTCTGCAAGGCCCTTTGTGGTGTTTGGTATTTTCATAGTTCACTTCACTGGGTAGTGCACTGCGTTGTCCGTTCTGGGATATTTTGTTTGAAGTTAATGGCTTTGAGCAAACATGGTGGAGAGATCCACTGGGATGGACTTTATTAATATGATCCCATAACTGATTGTCATCGTGAGATGTCAAGAAACAGTCATATTATGTGGCTAGTTGGGACTTGCAGTAAATTAAAATACTCCGTTGGCCAGTGACATGTGGCAGATCTCTTCAGTTATTCAATGCCTGTTCAGATGGTGATGTGTGGTTTCTTTACTGTGGACAGGTACAGTGCTGGGTGATCAGTCAATCAATCATGGGTTTGTTAAGCGTGACTACTCACCCGTAAGGGTCTCAAGGCGCTGGGGGTGCAAGTTCCAGTACATCAAGGAGGGAGTCTGTCGAAGAGCCAGGTTTTGAGGTTTCTTGCGAAGATGGGGACGATGTGGTCTGAGGTGGAGCGGAAGGGCGTTCCAGGCTCTGGCCACGTGGAAGGAGAAAGAGCGGCCTCCCAATCTGGTCTTTTTGGTGCAGGGGACCACGGCGTAGGAGAGTTGGGCTGATTGTAGGGTCCTTTGGGGTGCGTGGAATTTGGAAGTTGGCTGTTCAGGTATGCTAGTCCGGTGTCGTGGAGGGCCTTGTGTGCGTGGGTATGTATATTGAAGGTGACTCTAGCCTCTATGGGGAGCCAGTGGAGTGTGCGCAGGTGCTGGGAGATGTGGCAGTGTCTTGGCGGGTTAAGGACCAGTCTTGTGGCTGCGTTCTGGACTTTCTGTAGTTTGCGGGTGAGGTTTTTGTTTATTCCGACGTAGAGTGCGTTGCTGTAGTCGAGTCTGCTGGTGACCAGGGCGTGAGTGACATTCTTTCTGTGTTCGAGGGGGATCCATTTGAAGGTGTTATAGCACTTTATGCTGGGCAGCACACTGCTCCAGATCCCAGGTGACGGTTTACATTTACTACTGATAGTATTCATCTATGTAAGGTGGTATTTTTATCAGTCAAATTCTCAAAGTTTCTGATTGACCACCACATATGTTCTCATTCATAACATCACACAACCTTGTTATAGAGCACAAAATAATAATAACACCTTCAAGTACCACTCTATAGATTACAACCACATATAGCACACTACTTTCTAAATCCGGGTAAGCATGGAACAAGTCCTAAGAAAAGAAGTGGGAGAACTAACCACGTTAGGCAGTATGCAAGTGACATCATGGTGCATTACATCACAGCGCGTGACATGGCACGTGGCATCACAAACCATGACCTCACCCGAAGTGACATCACAAGAAGTGACATCAGATTTTAAGACTTAACACACATGTTTAGAAGATCTATCATAAGTACATTTCAGCACATTACAATATTTAACAGATGAGATTTCGCAACAGAGTTTTGCCAAAAAAGTGACACAAAATCTGCGCCTCAACTTATACGCGTTTTTAAAAAAAAACTCTGCCCCAAAAAAATTGGCAACAAGGAGAAACGTGGGACTAAATCTGTCTTGTTTGGTTGGTTGCAAATTCTGCATTTAAACATATCTTCTGCATATATCTGTGTGTGCCCAGTACATCTTGGGGATTAATAATAATGGTAAGATAGCTCGAGAGGTTAATTCACTTGCTGAAGAGATCTGTGCTTTGTCTAGTCCGAGTTTTGAATCAAAGTAGCATAGAAGGTTAATATGTTGCTTGCAAAGCACATTATGTGACATGCAGATGGTAGATTTTTATTTTTAAGTGGGTTACTACTTTTAAATCAGAGATCATTTTGTTACTTTCAGTTCATAAATGGCAATTATAATGTAACACGGTGAGCTATGAAGGACGTGTGACTCCTACGCCAAGTAACCCTCAATGTCTTATGTAACTCCTCCTGAACATTGATTTACACCCATATGATTAATTCTCAATGTATAATGTGTATGTGTGATGTAAAGTGCTCTGATAACTTGGAATGGGAATAGTAACAATAATTTTTTTTTTTTTAAATGGTGTTATTTAAATTATTTGTGCAAATACTGGGACAGATCTGACATTATTACAGTGCATACATAGTCCTATATACAGGAACTGAACATAGTCAAAAGCATGCCTATTTCAAGTACCTGTGAACTAATAGCATGCTGTCCCCTCCATTGTATTTGCATCTACGTGTGAGGTTTCAGATAGCTCCCAGCCAGTATACACAATCAAAAGGAGGCCTGCTGGCCCCATAACTTCAGACTTTGTTTTGGGCTCTGTTAGAATTTAAAATAACAAAGCCCCCCTCCCTTACACTTTGCTGCTTGGAATGAAAGCAAACAACTTGCAGGTGTTTCTGAATGTATCCCAGTATCTAAAAATGACATTGGGACGAGTTAAGAATATTTCTGTGAGGCCTAACTTCTTGTTAGCAACTAGAGGCCTTTTCTCAGCACAAACATTGCTTTGGCTCAGTACAGAAGGAGTTAACTACAGTTGATGACACACGCAGAATATAAGGGCAAGCAGCAGTGAAGACAGAAGAATTACATAGCTAACAAAATGGATGCCACAGACAAGATGGCTTCACCTTATGCTCCGTAGCAAGCTTAGGTCATGCTGGGGTTTGGCACAGATCTCTGATTTTGGCAATACTTTGCACCTCAGAGTTCAACATTGCGGCATGCGGGGCAGCAAGGTCTCGAACAAAGGCACTTTGGCAGCACACCAGTCAGTCTACCTCTTTCTCATTTAATGTAACAGCAGCAGGTCTTTTCCTCAGTACCACAGTTCCTTCCTTCGTAATTCAGCAGAGGTATCCAAGTGATCTTGATTCTGGTCCAATACTTTCTCTGTACCAGTACACAGGGCTTTTTCATGCAAAAAGTTGAGAAAATATCTGTCTGACAGGCCATTACATATTCAGAAAAATTGGCAGTGGGCCTAAACCATCTGGCTATCCCAATTCAAAGATGTGGCCACACCTCTGGATAGGGGACTGAATTACTGACCTTTTCTCTGATTGGCGGTAGGCTTTACAAATATGGGGCGCGATCAACGCTTTTTTCAAAACTCTCGGAATCCCTCAGAGGGCGATTACCTTACTGCTGGTAAGTTAACTTTTTACGATCGGTCACAATGCCCCAAACGCTTGTTTCACCACAATGTCGTTCATCCAAAACATTAATTTTCAATCAGATGGTACACGTAACATTAATGCTTTATCAGCCTGCACGTGTTCTGTTGAATTTAAATCTCTTCAGTCCCTCGTACATTGGGTCTCGGACTTGATAGGTGACTTTTTTCCCTCTTTGATCTTGGTTTATGCTATGCCCCAATCAGCACGGTCAGCTTAGGAGCAGAGTATTTCCCTTCTATAACCTTTTGGCTATTGCCTTTTGTTTAAAACGCATATCTATGAAGCATTACCCATGTATGCATGTCGGTCTGTTTACATTTGTCATGTTTAAAGTTTTGTTATTCCGCTTTACTCAGGAGGAAGACTGTGACAGAGGCATGTTCACTTGACTGATCACACACACTACGCTTTTAGTTTTTCCATTCTACTTTCCTCCGGGATAGGTAGGGTATAATGAAAGTCTGAGCAGGGTTACTTCCGGCTATGAAAAAAATAGCTGTTGTCGCACAGGCTTTTCTTGTGAAGAACTCATTTTGGTTCAACGTACCCGCTTACAATGGCAGCTAATTAATATACGCTCTCTGAGCTTGACATAATTATGTTTTTCACTATGTTACTTCAACATGGTCATAGTATGCACTATGGGGCAGCATCTCTTAACAGTGATGGCGCTCAGCAATTGTTATCCTTTTTGATACAAACTAATGGAGCTAATATCTTCCAAGTTTTTAAACAATTGGTGTAGTAGTTATTGTTTTTTTTTGTGTTTGTGAAACTATGGATGAATCCATCCGAATATTTTGGGACAATTTGCTATTTCGCACTTATTTTTCAAATCATATGGGGGAGCCCCCATGCTTAAGGCTTATGAGCACTTGATGATCCTCTCTGCTATCGCCTATCATTATAACCCCCTCCCATATACTTTCTCAGTTTCTCGATAATATGTGTTATATTGATTTTTATATATATTACAATGACGTGAATTATATGGGAGCATATTCCCCAAGGACTACATTCGTATGTGGAAACTCATTGAAGTACACTTCTACTACCATTATCAAGTTATTATTAAAGGTATGTTGGAATTTGTTTATAGGCGGTGGTCCAGTATAAGTTAGCTAGTTCTGCCTTATTATGTAAATCAGTCACATACACAGTCCTTTCCATAAGGTTAATTTTTAATACACTAGAGTAGGTTACTTAAACATCCCGGAAAAGCAATATGTTGTAATACTGTGATTGCAATTCTATGTAGGATGAGACATGGAGTGTTTGTGTACTGACCATGGGTGTTTCTGTTTGTTCTTTGATTATTCGTTGTGTTTTATCCTGATATGGTGTCAAATGTCTCAACTATACTTATGCACATGTCCTTTGCCTTTTGATTTTTTAACATTGTTTTGCATTCACTTTATTTGATGGTATAGAGGTCTGTGCTAGTCTTTGCCTGTTTTTAAATGTCACGTGATTTATTCGGTGTTTTCGTTTTTTCGTGTCTCCTTTCAATATTTTATGTGTATCAGTTTGATATTTATCGGAGTATCGGCTATCTATGTTTACATCTGTCCTTTGTATGTTGTCGACAGCACTGCGGAAGTTTCTTGAACGAAACAGAACGAAACACGTTGGCTGGACGTTCTTGATGTAAAAATATATGTTTCAAGAAAGAAAATAAAGGATCGAACTGGATTCTATAAAAATACATCACCTTGAATCTTATTGGAAAGAAGTATATAAACACTTCCCTGGTGCGCCATTACATCCAAAATAACACCTCTGGATAAAATCCATCACAGAGATCTCTCTTGTAGGTGTTCAACTGTTCTGTGTCAACCAACTAAGAAAAGGTGCACTGTCATTCAGGTTTTCTTCGGAGGTGCCAGGCAAGTGGTGTGTATCTCAGCAATCTTGTAGCTCTTAATTGAAGATGAATATTACACTGAAGTGATTAGCACAGCTTCAAATTCTCCATAACATCAGGGATGAGAAAGTAGACTTCAGTTGGAGTCCCAACAGCTAGAAGAAAAACTCAGGATACAAAAGTGTGAAGAAAAATAAGGGAATATATCTATTGTGACATATTCATTTCTTGAAAATTCCCCCTTATACACAATTCAAATAGGGACTGATATCATAGAAAATTACTCTACTTTATATTCGATTGAGAACCTTAGAGAGCAGCCTATGGAACATCCATCTTCTTGGAAAGGGCTGTTTATTAGGCTTATCCCTGTCTCTTGACAGAGGTCCGTGGCCTCTGTTTGTCAAATGAAGACTAAGTTCATGTTTGATATTCTTTGCCCAGTGCGAAATTCCTCGACCCAGCCACCGCCCTTTATGCACAAAACTCCAGTCAGCTTATGGAACACCCCTCCAGCTGACCATTTTGTGCTGTGATTCCAGAGTGATGTAGGTGGGTCTGCCCAACAATGCAAGAAACACTCCCTTCTCTCGAGGGAAATTAGGCTTGCTTGGGTGACGCAGGACTCCTTGGTTAGTTGGGGCTTCTGCTGTCATCATTACACTTGCCCGGTCACTATTTATGTTGCATTTTCAGAACAGCTCTATAATTATGCCCAAATATGGTTTTTAATAGTGCTCCTTCTGACTTAATATGGGCCAGCAAGCCTGTAAGAGTTAAACTTGGGATATTATCACACCCATATTCCTAGGGAGTATTGCATTACCCTTATCCCAGATATACTACTAGATAACATGCAGTCAGTTACTTTTTGCCGTCTTCAGTGCAGACAATGTATTTGTTGGTTAAGAGCCATTATTGGTGAACCTCGAATATCCCTCCTCTACACATGCTATTTTAGAAGATTGTGATATTATTGCTGTCCATACTATATATGTCTAAACAAAATATTACCAATTTATGCTTGCACAGCAAATGGGAGAGATTTTGGCTAACCCATGACAGTGGAAGAAGGAAAGGAATGTTATGGTTCAATTAGGTTGACATATATGTGTACCACACATCAATTAAAATTCTTCAACAGCATCTACATAGTATCACAAAAACTGCATGCATTGACCCTAATACATTTGACATTGTGGAGGACGGCATCCCATATCCCAAAATGTTAGTACACTCCAAAATTCAAATCACCCAGAATTTTCCTCAGGCAATTCCACTCCGGGTTGATCTTGTCCCAAAAGGCAACCTCCTCAATATTAGGCCCTACATTAGTTTAGGAGCGTAGCAACTAACTAACTGGGGGGACATCACTAGCGCACACCGGCTCCAGGAGGGGTCATAGCGCTACACTGCATGCTGCACGCTGCACCAACCTGCCAGACTCAGCCACGCAGCGCCGCTGGGTTCCTGACGCTGTGACTGGACTACAGCTCCCAGCTTGCTCTGCATCATCACCGCTTCCTCTTCCTGTGGAAAGCGCCAGGAGGCACACAAAAGGGAACAGCTCCCACAGAGGAGCGGGGGACATCACTAGCGCACACCGGCTCCAGGAGGGGTCATAGCGCTACACTGCATGCTGCACGCTGCACCAACCTGCCAGACTCAACCACGCAGCGCCGCTGGGTTCCTGACGCTGTGACTGGACTACAGCTCCCAGCTTGCTCTGCATCATCACCGCTTCCTCTTCCTGTGGAAAGCGCCAGGAGGCGCACAAAAGGGAACAGCTTCCTCCGCGTCGCGGACGGCGCCGGGCGGAGCCCGGGCAGAGGGCGGGCCGTCTGTGGCCGTCTGAGGGACGGGACGGGCCACCCCCCTTACGCCCAGGACCGTGGACCTAGATTCAAAATGGGTAAGAGAAAACTACCCTCCCCTACTGTAGGTGGTACACCTAAGGATAAAGCCCCCAGGAAATCTAACAGCATTCTCTCCTTTTTGACCTCGGAGGTGGGGAAGTTGACTACTGAAATCGCAAGAACTGAACGCAAACTGGGGCTAGAATCATCGCTGAATAGCAAAGAGAGTACAAGCCATCCACAATCTGGTATTACATCTGTTCCCCTTGAACCAAAAATCGTTATTGCCCCGCCTAAGGAGGCTGCGTTACCTCCCCACTCCACTACTGCTGATTCTAATGGGGCTACTCCCAAACTCTCTAGCTTAGCTCGAGTATGCAGACCATTAAATATAAAGCAGACAAAAAGACAGTATAAAAAAAGGAACACGCAGAATCACAAGGGAGGAAAGGGCACGGTGGGCTCACTGGAAAAGGCTATCAGAGACATGGTGGAAAAAGTCATCACTGACAAGATAGAGCCCACACTCACAAAAATAGCCTCAGATATCATAGACGTCTTACACCAGTGCGTCGACGGCATCTTAAGGAAATGCGAACGCCTGAATGCATGCCATACAACTGCCGAACCAGCTACTTTTGTTTTTAAAGGTAATATACCGGCGGATCTAGGCACTAAATGTCCTCAACCAAATTTTGGTAGTAAAAGACCAAGGGAAGATTCCCCAGCTGCCAGGAGTGCTGTATACAACTTGCCCTCTGGACCAGCAACTACCACGATAGTCATTCCCAGTTTAACAGGAGTAACAAATAAGCCTGCTACTCCTGTTACTATAGGTCAACAGAACCTACCTAGCCCACCCAAGCCTGTTCGTCAACCTTTTATTAACTTACCTCCCGAGGCTGCTCCTTTTGTAGCTATTTTGGTAAATGTTCCCCCACTTAAGTCAGGTGAACAAGAACATCCGCCCCAATTGTTAGCAAGGACTAAGTCTTGGGCAAATTCGACCTGCTCAGGAGACAATGAAGTTTCCAATGCCATTGTCTCTGTTCGGCGGGTGGGCTGGATTGGGCGAACTAACAAAACTACTGATGGAGATTGCTTGATAATCAACTTCAATAATCCGGGAGAGGCCCGCAGATTACTTTGGGATGCTTCACCCCTAGAGGGTTTAATTGCTGGGCCCCGTGCCGTACCCTTGGGCTTTTTCTATCCTAAACCTAAACCTCACCCTTACTTGAACTTAGGTTATGACCAAGGCAGGGGATTTGATAGGACACCTAGTTTGCCCTCCCATCCTGTTAACACTCGACCAGAACCAGACTATAGCTGGTCCACGATCAATAGGTTGAATAATCATAAGGCAGTCACATACACTCCAATGTCCCTTAATAGCCCTTTAACCCTGCATAATAGATTCACGCCCTTGGCTCAGGCGGTTGAACATAATTGACGCCCAGCCATTAACACCCCTATGCTCAGACAATCTATAGGGAACTGTCCCCCTCAAGGAGTTCCCAGCAGAAAGCCTAAACTCATAAGCTGGAATATAGCCGGCCTTTGCTCAAAAAGGGAGGACAGTGTTTGGCTGAACCTTCTGAACCAACATGACATCATAGCCCTGCAAGAAACTTGGGACCGCAACAACAATTTCTGGGTTCCGGGGTTCACATCCTACTTTGTCCCAGCGACCAGATCTTCCAGTGGAAGGGACAAAGGGGGCCTTATGATCCTGACTACTGTCCAACTGGCGGGAACTGTTAAACAAATAACCACTAACTCCCCCAACTTCTTGTGTCTAGAGATCAGCTTAGCCAATGGTAATAAATACATCCTTATTAATTTTTATAATTCTGTAGTAGATGGACACTCCACTGAGCATCTCTGTTCCCTACAGTCTTTTTTGATTAATTTTAAAGAACGTCAAACCTCTTTGTTGCACATTATAATTATGGGGGATTTTAACACGCATCTCTGTAGGCTTTCCTGCCACATTGAAGACACTGACTGCCCTACCTCAGGCGATTACCAACACTTTGAACACAACCCCAAAGGATTGGCATTAGAAAACCTCCTTGCAAACGTTGACCTCTATGAACCGGGGTTCAATGCCTACAGTGAAAGGGTTATGACATATAGTGCTAGAAACTCCGAATCCATCATTGACTACATTTTTGTCTCCCCTGGATTATTAAGTTGGGTCGTCTTTTATAACGCAGTTGTGGCTGCGTTTAGTGACCACAACCCAGTCATCCTTGAGCTTGCCTGCTCTGCGGGCCTACTCAAGGAGGGAACAACAAAAATGCCCGCGCAGGCTGTGCGGCCCACGGACCAAGGAAGAAGGCTGAAGTGGTCCAAAGTAGTTCCAACTGAGTTTTTTAACACTCTAAGCAGCAAAGCCCGCAATGAATTAGATATCTGCCAAGACAACTCTAAACAGGGGGAGGATGTAATCACCGCCTTTGATACCTTGTGTGCTTTAGTTTCTGATGAACTCACAATTAAACCCAGGAAAAAGACTCGATCGACCAAGGGCTGGTTCAACAAAGCCTGCTCGAAAGCACACACTTGCCTCCTGAATGAACTAAAAAAATCACCTAGGGACAGAAGGGAAGTTGCCAGACTAAGAAAAGAATACTATAATATTATTCATGAACGTAAAGAAGCTCTTAAAAAGGATGCATGGGCCTCACTAATGGAAAAGGCCACCTTAAGAGACAGCACTAGCTTCTGGGCTATTATAAACAATCCCCTGTTTTCTGGAGAAGTGAATGATATCCTAGAGGCCAACATCAGTGAGGAGGATTGGTTAGCTCATTTTAAAATCATCTATGGGAGTGACCAAATATGTGAAACACCTACTATCCTCAAATCTAATCCCCTCAAGCCAGCACTCTCCTTTAATATGGTAGAAGTTGAAAAAGCCATAACCAACACAGTAGGGAAGAAAGCGCCAGGCCCAGATGGCGTCCCAGCCGACATGTTCAAGGCCAACGTCTCCTTTTGGGCAAACATCCTGACCAATGTCTTCAACGCCGCCATGAAACATAGCCTGCCTGTCTCCTGGTCACACGCCACCATCATTCCAATCTTCAAGAAAGGCCAGAGGGGAGACCCGAGGTGCTACCGCCCCATCTCACTTATCGACTCGTCTTTCAAAATCTTGGGGAAAGTGATACTGGCAAGGATCGACGAATGGGCTGCCAGTAATAACATCTTATCAAATGCCCAATACGGGTTTCGTAAGGGAAGAGGGACGGAGGATCAGTGCCTCAACCTACATCTGATCCTAGGCAAATATACAGTGGCATCCAGAGGATCAATCTACCTAGGGTTCATGGACCTGTCCACAGCCTTCGACCTAGTGAATAGGTCCAGGCTGTGGGACATCCTCTTGGAATTGGAGATGGACCCTACCTTGGTTCATTTTCTGGCTGAGGCTCATCGGGACTTAGAAGCGTCCATCAGGATGACACAGGAAGGAGCCTGTACAGCTGGATTCAAGTCTACCAGAGGGGTGCGACAGGGGTGTATCCTCGCCCCAATGTTATTTACACTCTATATTAACCACCTTGAATCCACATTGGAGCTGGCAACACTCGACGTCCCGCGTTTTGGTGGACTGATCACTCCGGTCCTCCTTTACGCGGACGACGCGGTGCTCGTGGCACGTACTCCTCTTGGGCTACAAAGACTATTGACATCCTTCGATGCCTTTATGACCTCCCTTGATTTAAAAATCAATACAGACAAGTCCCATGTTATGGCTGTAGGTGGCAGAAAAAATAAGGACATGAAGACCTTCTACTGTGCTAATACCCCTATTTCCAATGTGAGAACTTTTACCTACCTGGGGGTAGTATACGACGATAAGGGCACGTGGGCACCTCAAATATCTGTCAAAACCAATGCCATGAAAAGAACAGCAGCCGCCATTGTCGGCTTTTCAAAACGTCTGGGAGGTAAGCCCACGGAAGCAATGCTGGCACTCTACAGAGCGAAATCAATCTCAGTAGTAAGATACGGGGCTTCCATCTGGGGTTATTCCAAAAATATAGAATCAATACAGATGGAAGAAAACAGATTCTTACGTATGCTACTAGGATTACCTCAATCTACAGCCACTTTTTCTGTCCATATGGAACTAGGCCAGGGGTATATCAGTGACATCATCAAACAATCCCCTATCTTGCTGTGGTTAAAAACATGGCTGAACTCCAACTTAACTCTGAACCACACAATTATGAGAGACTGCCTACTTCTGGACAATATGAAAAATATCCCGTGGCTAGCATATATTAAAAAAACACTAACTTCCCTGGGCCGCCCAGATCTTTTCCATAAACCAGACTGCATCGTTAAGAATGACCTGGAATGGTTCAAAGTGACTTTTTCTAAAGTGAGAGAAATGGAGCGGGAGAGCTGTGAGCTTGCGAAACCCACTGTGAGGGAGCACTATATTTCCAAAACTACACCGGCCATTGAAACTTATTTAACAGTAGTGTCTATTCCATTACATCGCTGGTTATTAACCAAACTAAGATTTAACCAGATTCACTTGCTGTTAAATGACTCGAAGGCATGGGCCAAGCCAGAGGACTTAGCGGCCTGCAAATGTGATGGTTTTTCTCTGCAGGACACTGCTCATTTTATGTTCTTCTGTGGTATATATGATTTGCCCAGGAAAAAGTATATTGTTCCATTGCTTAAGAACAAGGGGTTCGTCCAAATCAAGCCTGCCCTATTTTACTTAAAAAAGTTAGATTCACCACTATTTATGTTTAGTGTCGCTAACTTCTTGGTAGCTGCTTTCCGTCTTAAAAAACGTTCTGGAAATAGATAACTTATCAGTTTTTGACAATACCCGATGGAATTATTGAACATTTTCTGCATTTTTTAAAATTTTGTAAATATTTTAATTGTTCTATTTTAACAGTGACTGCAATCCGTTGTAACTGTACCCCTTAATTATGTATTTCATGTCTACGTGCTTTTTATGATTCGTTATGAATCGAAATAAAGTCGTTTTGAAGTTGAAGTTGAAGTTGAAACTAACTAACTGGGACCAATCAATCACTGAGTTCTGTATCAGGGAAAAGTGTGAAGGTTTTATTACAAAATTACAGAAATCAAGTGATACAGAATAAATGCAAAAATGCCATGAAGGCTCAACTGCAAAGTTCATGGTCAGGAACCAGAATTATTCCAAGTCCCAAATGAACAGCAAAATCATAAGAAAAAAGGACAGAATTCCTGATAGAGAACAAACGTCATCACAAATCTGTCTCAGTCCCAGAATCAGGGGGTTCTTATTCACAATTCCTGCATAGAAAATAAATAATAGAAAAATGATGTCTCAGCATGGCCTTGGGCAAATCAGAGTATCCAGCATCATCTTAAGGCCTATAACACTATCCCATTTCTAAGAACGCTACAAGCATCTTCGGTGTACGTTATCATAGAAAGTACACCTAATATGCAACATTTTTAAACATTGGGCTATACACCAGTGGAAGAGTGCTAAACCAGCAGCAAAACTACAGTGGAAGGACCTTGGGCATTTGCAACATTAGTAGAAAGTTCCTTCACAATACCTGCACATTTAGGAAAACTACTGTACTATGATAATTTGTTCTTCAATCTGCTGAGCCTGTGGGAAGAGAAGACGCAAAGGGGGACGAAATGGGAGGGGGAAGAGCAGGGGATAAATGACGATGCAGCATTAGCATAGCAGCCATATTACATTAAAATGGAGTTTTCACCAAAATGTGGCCTAACTAAACTACGCTAATAAACACAGTTCTGTACATTATTTTCCATTTGTTTCAGCTGCATTCATGTTAACTTTGTATTAATGTATTTCGATCTATCATTAGAATCCTTATTCATTTGTTTTCCATGAAAATGCTAATTTTCAATACACTTTGACAACTTGATTTGAGAATTCCCAAAAATTTAAGAACTGTGCTCTAAGGGGTTTAATATCTAATCTCTTATTGCTAAGGTTACACTGAATCTCCCCTTCTCCTCCTGAATTCTGCCCATCTTTACACCGCAGTCGAATGTATGCCCCAAACTAGTTTATTCTATACAACCTTGCTAATAATAATGACTAATCATGGTAGCATTACTTATTGATTAAAGTTAATTAGAAACTGAATAATCAGCATTAGGGGAAAAATTATATAGACTTTATTTCATTTTGAGTATTTCATGTGATGTAAACATGGCACAAAGGTATAAAATAAAAAAAAAGGAAATAATACATCTATATAACTAAATAAAAACTATCAATAACAAGCACTAGCAAAGCTAAACTGTCTTGCTTTGCCAACGTTTGCCGCCTGCCACTACTGACTTTGCTAAAGCTTGTTAAATGAGATGTCATTAGCAATGCCAATAGGGGTGGCCAATCATCTTACTTCTAAAATGGCAACCATGTGGTGTGAGACAAAGCGGCGACCATTTTATAAGTAATTTTTTTATAATTCCAAGATGTCAGCCACTATGCGTGATGCCACTTTGTGTCACGCAATATGGCAGCCATCTTGGAAATATAACAAATACACTTTTAAGATGGCAGCTGCTTTCTGTCACAACCTGTTGCCTCCGGTATGTGATTACCATTTTGGAAGTATTAAAAATAAATTTCCAACATGGCAGGCCACCGCTATTGGATTTGCCAATGCGGGTGCTATATTAAAAGCGTATTGCATTGACAAAACTAATAGAAATGCGTCTCAAGAGAGTAATCTTGAAGAATCAGAGCCTTACCGGGACGAGAGGAGCACGTAGCGCCATCGGGCAGAGCCGTGAGGTGAACGGCTGTGTTGTGGGTGGTCCAGGAGCGCCGCTAGCCACCATTGGACTCCAGCCCCCAGCAGCACCAGGGGCGACGCGCCCGTGACGCGTAGGGAGCGCCAGAAGGCGCTGAAAAGGAGACGCCCCCTCTCGCCCCGCGAGTCGCGCGCGGGAGGCGCCCGGGGCTAAGCCCGGGACAAGGGCGGGACAGTCTTAGACAGTCCGAGACTGGCCGTGACTGGACTGGGCCACTCTCTTTGTCTCACAAGTAAGGACAATATAATTATCTATCAATACCTTTCTTCCTGTGTGAATGCAAAGCGGAGTATTTCATTCTCGGTGTATGACCTGTATGTTCTAGTTTCAGTGTCTTGGTCTACTCATTTCTGCTTAAGCCAACACGTAATCTGATACTGTCTGCGATCCTATTGGGCCATTTATATGCCGGTGAAGTAAGAGCCTCTGTTTTCTAATTCTTCTTGCCAATCGGGATAAGCAACAACGCAGTGTTTAACATGCCAAAAAATATGTCAAAAAAACTGCCCCCAGATAACACAAAAACCATAGACAACTATATGGTCCAGGTGGTTGCTAAAATTAATAACGAAAGGAGACAGTCATTGGGTCTAAGTCAGTCTCCCAATTTACAGCTATTAAGCCCAACCCAAAGTCCACAACAGACAGTTTCCACAGCGCTTGATGTCCCTACGGATCTGATAGATATTACGGTTCATTCAAGCCAAAATCATGCTGACCAAAACAGTCCCATGTTGGACGATGTAGTAAATATAGTGCCATCAGATTTAGAAAACAATAATGACTCTGATCATGAGATTACGGCCCACAATTCTGATGATCTTTCATCTCCCGAACAGGAAATTCGACCTGCGAGAACAGGTAGAAAAACCCAGCAAAAACGGACAGGTCTACGCTCGGGAAATAGGAAAAAAAGAGCAACACCCACAGGGAAAAATAAGGTCAAACCCACCGAATATGGAGATGATTACGACCACGATAAAAGCTACAGGGACGATGATCTGCTCCAGAAGATAGCTGACATTATAGACTTTAAAATTAAAACCATAATTAAACCTCTATTTGCTAAGATCGACAATCTAAATGCCGAGGTAAAAAGAGTGAGTGGTCTTCAGTCTAAGGCTGTGGATGGGGTTGACAAGCTAACAACTCTGGTGACAAAACCGGGACATCCAACTGAGAATAATGTGAGAAGTTCCACAGAAAAGGGTAGTGGGTTGACGCTCCCTGTTTGTGCAGCCCAAAATCCAACTAACCCTACCAACCAGTCCCTGGTTACTGACGGTGCACCAGCAATAACAAGAATTCCGCCAATAATATGTCAGGAAACGGACCCCCTCCAATTTTTTGAACAAGCCTCTCCAGTGGTATTAGTGCTGGCTAACGTTCCTCCATCAATGGATGGCCAAACGGAATCGCCAGCATCTTTGTCCAGTAAGGCACTACACTGGCCAACGGGACACATGCAGATGGCCCCAGGAGGCAAGCAACAGCTTGCATGCGAAATTAAGTCAGTGAAAAGGGTCGCTTGGATTGGGAATTGACCGAAAAAGTTTAAAGGAGACTGTGTTATAGTGACTTTCTCTCATCCGGCTGTTCTACCCAATGTCTTAAATCATATTTTCCCCCCACAAAGAAGATCTGTGACTGTTGTCCCCCTCACCCTTAAATTGTTCTATGGGGAACAACAAAATGTAACATTTCCCAAGACTCCGGGACCTGTGTGGGACATTGTGAGAAACAACAGAGGAATAAAGGTTCCACTTAGCGAATGGGGTATGGCCCTAGGAAACAGATATGAAGCTCTATCAGGGCTAAATGATTGTGATTGACTGGGTAGATGTAATTCTGCTTTCCTCACTCCCTCTGGTGATCGAGCAGGGGGAGACTCGATAGACTCGATAGACTCGATAGCCCAGACAAATGTTGAGACAGCCGATACACTGATAAATGTTAGTAACATACAGGCCGATCTGGGCGCTACAAAAGATGATCATCACCCCATTGGCCAATCTGACCACATTGTTGAAAGTGATCAAAATGTAAATTTATCCCCAAATTTGATTGTAAGTGGGAATAATATAAATGAATATGATCTTCCCCAACAACATAGGGAGAGCCAATCTAGCAGTATGAAACCCAATAATGACAATGTGCATGCTCAATTTATTTTAATGTCATGGAATGTTGCAGGTTTAAAAAGTAAAATTCCATCACAGGACTGGTTAACTTTCCTGGACTCGAAGGATATAATCCTTTTCCAGGAAACCTGGCAGCTAGATCCAGAACCTATTCAAGGCTATTTACATTTTTATGTCTCAGCTATACCGAGTTTAAGGGGAAGGTCTAAGGGTGGCCTGGTGACATGGGTCAAACAGAACAGTGAACATTCAGTTATTCAATTGGTTACTAACAGTCCTGATATATTGTTGGTTAAATTACAGCGACCCCATTGTAAGGATCTTTATATCTTTAATATTTACTCGAGGGGTTTACCAGGTGGCAAACCTACTGAGGCGGTTGATCAGCTAGATTCTCTTTTAAAACAATATTGTTTGAACGCTAATGTTATTGTTGGCGGTGATTTTAATTGTTGTTTTGAACCACTTGATAACCAAGATGTAGATCTTACGACAGAAGAGGACTATATCTGGGATATCCCTCAGCTTTCCTTAATACCTATTAAAAAGTGGTCTGAGGCTGCACTACAATTAAAAGTCCTATGTGTAGAGTATGGGTTGCGGGCCACTAACGGAAGAACGGCCTCGGATAAACAGGGTGCCCCTACTTTTACCAATGGCACTTCACATAGTCGCATCGACTATATTTTGATTAATAAAGAGAACTGGGCTAGCGTTGATGATATGTGGATTGAGCCAAGGGTTGAAAGTGACCATGACCCATTAATTTTGACATTTAAATTGTTTGACCTATCGAGAAGGAAATGAACTGAGAGAAAATGTTCAAGTAACTCTCTCAAATGATAATAGATGTATCAGATGGTCAAATTGTGCAACTAATGAGGAAAGCATAATAGCTATGAGGGACTTAACAACTCAGGCCATTAGAGAATTAAGGAAAAAATCCACTATGGACACTCCAACATCCGCCAAGAAACCGCTGGTGTATGCGCGCTTTATAAATAATTTCAAACTCAAACTCGACATCTGAAATAACTATGATCCATGATGAGTTTTTTAATAAATTGAAATCCTTTTTTGTAAAAAAAGTTACTAAAAAGCAGTGTAGGCCAATAAGGAAGGAAGATCAGTGGTACGACAAATCCTGTAGGGTTGCCTATAGGGCCCTATCCGATGCAGTAAAAACAAAAGATAAAAACAAGATAAGGGACGCCCGAGTCACGTATAAAAAAATGCAAACAAGAGCAAAGGGGGACTGGGAGGAAGGCTACTGGAGGGATCTCCTAAAAGCTAGCAAAGAAAGGTCTATGACCTCCTTCTGGAACATTGTTAAATGGGGAAGGGGGGCCAAAAGAGGTGAACCCATGAACTACGTGTCACCAGAAGCGTGGGTTTCCCATTATTTGACCCAGTTTGCTGCTGAGGATAGAGACGAAGAAGAGTGTGTGGCTCCTGTAAACACCACTATGAGCCACCTACGCTTTACTAAAGCCGACGTCCTAAAAACATTAAATAACATACCCAAAGCTAGAGCTCCAGGATTGGATTCTGTCCCTGCAGACTTGTTTATACATGATAAAGACCTATGGGCTACCTATATCCAGCTGCTAGCCAATGGTATCGCGAAGGGCTCGCCCATTCCTGAGACTTGGAAGGGAGCCGAGATAATCCCCATCTTTAAAAAGGGGGCATGCTCGGATCCAGGTAATTATAGGCCTATTACCCTGATCGCATGTATACAAAAAGTATTGGCGAGGCTTTTACTGCAGCGCATCCATGGTTGGATTGACGAACAGGACATATTGTCACCCTTGCAAGCAGGTTTTCGTAGCCACACTAGCACTATTGATCAAGTTTTTAGATTTGTTTTAATATATTGGCGCGTTGTTCTTCTTGGGGGGGGATGCTTTTTGCAGCTTTTGTTGATTTAAAATCTGCATTTGATTTGTTCCTCGCCCCAAGTTGTGGAATACTCTACAAGAACAGGGTATTCCAAATGAAATTTTGTCCTTATTAATTAGAATGCATGAGAATAATTTTGCGCAAGTCCGCTGGAACCAGCAGGGCAGCGTTCCCGATAAATTTCCTATTGAAAAGGGAGTACGCCAAGGATGCGTTTTAGCTCCAACGCTGTTCCCGCTATACATCGACAGGGTGATCAGGTACTTCGAACAACAATCTACAGATGCCCCAAAGTTGGCAGGAAGACTGATCCCCCTGTTGATGTTTGCGGACGATACCCTGCTGATATCTAAGACTCAACAGGGACTTCAGAGGGCCATTGGAGTTTTTGAATCGATTTGTGCAGACCATGGTCTTGTTATTAATACAAGTAAAACAAAATTTATGGTCTTGCACAAACGAAGACACATCAGAGGGAAGGCTATTATGGACGGGGTCCAACTTGAACAGACCCAGGTCTTTAAGTACCTCGGTATTACCCTGTCTTACAACCTAGACTGGAAACAACACACTAACGAGCTAGCTACAAGGCATGCTCAATTGACAGGAGCCCCTATCAAGGAATTATTTTCCTCACATTCTAAACCTATTAGTCCGGTTTTAAAAATTTATAACGCAAAGGTTGGAGCGGCGGATCTATATGGGGCAGAACTTTGGGGGCCTAGTAATCTCACAAAGTTGACGGTAGCACAAAATAAATTTCTCCGCAACATCACTGGCTTACCAATGTCAACCCCTTTGCTACCTCTAAATTATGATCTGGGATTCCACAGCTTCGAGGATATGGCCAGGTATAGATCAGTTGCCTACTGGAGGAGGTTATGGGTAACTCCAGAACTCTCTCAGTACGCCCAAGGCTTCCTTGAGGTTAGAACCCAGGACACAAGACACAAAATAGTATGGATGAGAGAGGTAAAAACTATCTATAGGGCTATGGGATTATCTCAATTGTGGGATGACCCTGTAAATAATGTTTTCCCACCCAAAAAAATACTTCGAGATTTGTATTGGAGCATGATTGAGACTAAGTGCTTTGGAAGTCGTATTGATCGATCTTTTACTAATGACTTCCTAGAACTCAAGCATGCACCGGCCCTAGAATCTTACTGGGATTGGATTACCATCCCAGGTGACCGGAAGAGGTATCACCAATTGAGGGTGGGTACACTACCATTAAATGCCCTAACTGAAAAATTGTATAAGAACCAAACTTCAAGGTGCCCCTTTTGCCCTGATCATAAGGAAAATATTGGACATGTGTTGTTTGCTTGCCCCGAATATAGCGCCCCCAGACGATCATGGCTAAAACCGATCTGTGCCCAGTTGGGCTTAAAATCAGCAAACGAGGCTGCTAGGATCTTCAGAACTGACACCTCCCAGCCTGTTGTTATAGCCATGTCGAAATTCCTCCACTGGATGTGGATAATTCGGGCACGTAAAATGAGCTTGGAGTAACCTTAGGGATAGCCATCATATGCTGCTATTCAAATTTGCACATTGTATTTAGTAAGTGACATACTATGAATACTGCATAAGTAACTGATATATTTTGTATTGATGAATTTTGCTCTTATAACTGTTTTTATAATTGTTTTAATATTATATATTTAAAAATATGTAAATATGTAAATAGGATGAGTTAGGTTGATATATTCTTTTTTAGATTAGACTGAAATGATTAATTGTGGATATTGTATTCTTGTGGGGTGTGGGTGGCAACAAAAACAACTTTTAATTGTAAAATGTCTTTTTATGATTGAAAAAATATCGAATAAAGACTAATTTGAATTTGAATTTTGTGTCTCAAGAGAGTTGTTGGCGGCAGGGGAGGAGTGGCGAGGTAGCGAGAGAGGCAGAAGATGGGTGAGAGGCAGGTATGGGAAAGAGTGGGGCACCAACTCACAGCAGTGTTCAGTGTTGGAGGGAGGCAAATAGCACCACTGTGGCGTGGAGAGAAAAAAGAGAGAGCAAGAGAGGATGGTCAGGAAGTGAGGAAAAGAACACAAATGTGTGCTTAAGCATGGTGGGAGACTGAGAGCGAAAGGAGCAGAATATACTCACAAATGATAATGAAAAAAAAGGAAAAATAGTATGCTGACAGTGAAGGAATACAAACAAAGAATCAAAAACAAGTTTGAAACCTAAATGCGCCAGAGGTAGCACAAACAAAAGTATAGGAAGCAAAGTCATCACATTCGGAAAGGCAAAGTGAAAAACTTAAAGAAGCCATCTGTTAAGCAGAAAAAATGAAGCTTACTATAAGAAGTATACAAGTATTGATTACAATGCTGTCTAGACAGCCAGCAGTAAGACCTCAAAAATCTTAAATTAAAATATCAACGTTACTATGTGCTGAATAGTAAGGCAGGCATTGAATGGAAAAAGAACGAGAAGTACTACACTTGAAAATAATTATTGTTGGACTTGGCCTTTTTTGCAGGGTCATCCCTGAACTTTTTGCCTTCCTCCTGTATTTTGTCTGACCTGTTTTTGTTGGTTTTATGACTCTGGGCACTTTACCACTGCTGATCAGTGCTAAAGTGCATATGCTCTCCCTATTGTAAATTCATGTATGGATTAGTGATTCCATGATTGGCTTGTTTGGTTTACTTGTCAGACCCTAGTACAGTGAACTGAGTGTGCCCAGGGCTTGTAACTCCAAATGCTGCTAGTGGGCTTGCAGCACTGGTTGTGCCACCCACAGAAGCAGCCTGTAAAAGTGTGTCTAAGGCCTGCCATTGCAGAGCCTATGTGCAGTCTAGTACTGCCATGCTGACTGGGCTATTGCACGCAGCACCTAAACCTTTATTTTCTTCATATCAGACCGTCCTATGGTAGGCCCAAGGGCAGGGTGCATTGTAAGTATAATGTAGGACATGCCCTGGTGTGTGTCGCATGTCCTAATAGTGAATTGCAGCCATTTTCGTTTTTCACTATTGAAAGGCTACCTGTTCTTCATAGGCCAGAATGGGCAGTTAGATTATTACATTTTATAACCCTAACTGACTCAGGGAACATGGTAGAAATTCACCCAAAGTTAACCACTCCCAAGTCTACAACTTAGTTGTATAGCCTGGGAGGACAGTGACATCTATTGGTTGGTTCTACGACTGCAGGTTTTGAGGCCTACATTTACTCAAGAAAGACATAGATGCATGTTTCATGGTTATATAATGCTTTATTGAAGCATGTTGTTATAGCTACTAGTAATGGTCATTCCTCAAAGGTTGCAATGCTTTATTAATTATATATAGGGCTCCCTGTTTTATGGTATTTATTTTTTTAACATTTCCGTCTGTATTTATCCATATTTATTTTTAGGCCATTTTATCTGTATTTATCCACATTTATTTAGTGTTTTGTGTAAAAATAAAGTTCTAAACTGTACATTTCCACATTTATTTAACTGACTAACGTGCACTCATACTTTGATGTCTGTTGTGTTTTAGCCATTTAAGCTGCCAAATATTACATACAAATAAATCCACTGGTAAATATTAGTATTATACCACAAATGTATGTGACATGCCAATATTTAAAGAAATGTCATCCTGTTTTTTCATTTCCCATGCTGTCCAGCTGTTAGGCTATAATTGACGAAAGACAGCACAGAAGCTCACTGAAAGAAACATCATTTTCTGTATTTATCCACTTAAAAAAATTAATGCAGACAGAAAATGCAATGCTTTTTTAATTATGACGTGAGCAAAAGAAATATGGTTAATGAAGTCCGTGACAGAATGATGTATTATGACGTGATGCTGGTTTTCAGGTGTGATAACATTGATAATGCCATGATATATTGAAAAGGAGGGGGTACTGTGATTTTTGAGGAAGGACCCTTTAAAGGCCAAGTGCAATGTTATCTATAGAATTCTTATAGCCTGATGTACATTAGTAAATTGCTACGTAGTATTAAGTAGTGTGAGTGTAATTAATGTATTTTTCCTTTTCTAAAGAAAAGCACAGACTTGACAATCATTTATTGTTATTATTGCATGCCAATGAGCGGTGATTACTAGCTCACACCACCTCCACTGAGTAGTGTTTTACTTCTCTGCTTTGCTATCCTGAGAGAATCAAGCGCAGAATTGTGATGTTTGGTTTCCAGTGAAGGTAGGGACGATAGATTCAATACTTATGCAGGTCACACAAACAATGCCCCATTTTCTTACACACTTTAGAGTGTGAAAGCCATTAACCCTTAGATGAGGTTTAGGGTCATTGGCATAAGAGTGGGTTGCATGAGGAAGACACACACGAGGTCCACCCAGATTTTTATGTAGATGTGAAGAAGACAGAGAATAGGGAGAGCCCTGAGGGACTCCGCAGGACACCAAAGCAGTTAAAGATGTAAAATATCCTACTCTCACAACTTGGTGGCAATCCTTTAGGAAGTATTTGAATTGAAGAAAAGATTGGTAGGAGACATGGGCAATAAACTGTGGACATTACAGAAGTAAGCAGTGGCCATAGTTTCAAATGACCAGGTAGGCTCTCTTTGACTTTCTGGATCTGGCTATCATACAATACAGATGAGTGTCAGACCTTTGTACTTAGTAATGTGAAGTTAGAGGATCCTTAAGTGTCTTTCAGGCACATCTCTTCAGGAAACCAGTTCACTGTGTGCAGTGTTGGGCTTGTCACTAAATTATGGCAAACAACTGCTAGTGGGTACTGGAGTCGGTCAAAGTTGGGAGGAGCAGGCCCACAAAGGTAAACAAGCAAACGTGGTCACAAGGAGGATGTGAGAAATGGATTCCACCCTGTTTAATCCTCTAGGATTTTTTGCTTTTGACTACCTGGTTTATGAACTTCTGCCTCAACTCTCACTACCGGAATCGCACTCACCGTAACCTCTGTTATAATTGATTGGGAGCCAATGTTCTTCTAATTTGAGGTTTGATGTATGGGTTGCTATTGAAGAGGCTCTGGGCTCACTGCTCATGAATATGTGAGCACGTGTGTGCACATATGTGCAGGCTTAAAGCGTGAGACCACTGTCTAACTCAAACCGGTATCTGTGCACAAGTAGCCTGTCATCGAGGGCACCCTTCAGGGATTGGTGCTGACCTGAGCTGGCCTTATAATGTGAACCTCAGTCTATTGTTTGAGGTTGTTGTTCTGTAGTGATTATTGTAAAAAAAAACTGGGTTATTAGTTGAATGGGGTGAGAGCCCCACTTAAGTATTAAGCACAATCCTTGTAAGGGTGCATCACAAACGTCACTCAATAAACCTGTGCTTACCTTGACACAAAAGCAGTCAGGCTTATCTATGAAGTAACGTGTATGCATTTATGTTGTACTCAAGCAGTAATAACGTGAAAACATAACAAGAAAAAATCCAAAACAATTCAGAAAAATGAAGTACATTTTAATAACATGACACCAAAATTATAAAAGTCCAATCAGTAAAACTGGAGTAATGAGTTTTTAAAGTTTAAGGTAAAAAGAATAGCGCCTAAAAGATCAAAGTCCAACTGCGGACATCTAGTTGCGCACAACCGGGCAAAGTTTAAAAATAAGGCCAACCAAGATGGGTGTGAGTCAGATACAAAAAGAAGATTTGGCCCAGTCAGTGCTTACCTTCAGACTTAAAACGAAATCTCCATTTGGGAAAGGCTGCAGGTCATGTCTGAGATGGAGGAGGTGTTGTTGACAAAGTTGCAGAGAAGGTTTCTAAAATCTGGCTTAGTCTGTTTTTTAGAAGTCAAAAACCTCCAGTGGGATGAGGCAGGAGTCTGTAGCCAGCGAGAGTTTCACAAGGACAGATATCCCTTGGGTGAATGACTAATGAACAAGATTTTGCTGCTGTGAAGAAGAACATTGCAAAAAACACAGTTGATGGACAGAATGTAGAACAATGTCATACATTCACCTTAGTACAAGGATCTGGGCCTAAATCCATCGTTTGTTTGCACTCCACACCACCCTGGGTTAGACACTGGCTATATGCAAATCAGCTCGGACCCTAGCAGGAGCTACCACAAAGTCAGGCCAACTGGTGATGCCCCTTGGGCAGACAGACAAGCCGGTTTGTCCTGGTCTTTCCTTCGTTCTCAGAGCAGTTTTTAGTCAAAATGTTTCTAAGTCCCAAGTTTTGGATTTCGGTAATTCTGGCACCTTTAGTGCCATCACCAAGGCTCCTGGTTTGGAGGACCACCACATGGGGGGTGGGGTAAGGTCTCACTCAGGCTGGGTCCAGGTGTGGGTTCAAGATGTTTGGAGCCTTTTCTGTCTCTGAGGCTCTGATCAGGATGCCAGCCACTTAGCACTTGGAGTCACTCTTGTAATTCTTGGTTCTAGTGATGAAACCGGACTCAAGCAGCAGGGCAGGCCTCTGAGGGTTCAAGGAAGACTCTAGGCAGCATTATAAAATATTATGAATGCTGCTCCCAGCCAGTACATCAGGTATAGTGAGTCGGGACTTCTCGCAACATCGTAGAAGCGGGCCGCATCAGGAAGCACTTGACGTCTTTATTTGTTTGCACCGGATCTTGACGCATTTCCATCTTTGCAACACTTTCGTTGCCCTGCGTGTCGCATCTTAAGGTACATTGACTCAAATTGTCGCATTTTACGAACGAAAGAGAACTAAGCTAGAACTACCATTTTAAGTACAGTATTGTGAAAGGAGAGAAGGAGTCATGTCAACAGAGTGCTCCAGGGCTGTGCCTTCCCTCCACAATGCTGGCTCCACCTCCTGTGGGGCGTCTGATGTTTCTGCCTTGCACTGTGAAAGGAAGGAAGGAGTCATGTCAGCAGAGTGCTCCAGAACTGGTTTGGACTGGGCAAAGGCCCCTCTGCCCTCAGAGGACAAAGGATTTTGGGGTATAAGTATTGGGACCCTGATCCCAAGAAATCAGATCATTTTTCGACAACAAGAAGAACCCTTTGCTCAGGAGAGGAACAAGAAGAAACTGAGGAGAGACTATCCCTATGCTGAAGTGCTGCTGGGGGGGATTGGCCTGCAGTGGTTGCCTGACTGCCAAAGAAGGAGAAAGGACTTTGTGTGCACTTTATTCAACTTGTGAAGGATCTCCAAGGGCATGAGAGAAGATATTGCCTCCTGCTGAAGTCTCAGGGACAAAAGACTTCCACCCCCAGCTCCCCAAGAGTTCTTTGGAAGTGCCTGCTGCTGTTTTGGGCCTTCTGAGGGACTACGTGTCACAAGGAGCTGGAAGCGAGACTCAAGAGGAAGAAGTGTGTCGCAGCCGCTGCCATCAGATCTCTGAACACGGGTGTTGCCGCTGTAGCTGACGCATTGCACAGCATCGAGTGAAGCGTCTCGCAATGAAGAAGCATGTCGCAGCCGCTGCCGTCGCATCTCTGAACAAGGGTGTCGCCGCTGTAGCTGACGCATTTTACCGCATCGAGAGAAGTGTCTTGCAACGAAGAAGAAGTGTGTCGCCGCCGCAGCCACTGCCGTCGCATATCTGAACAAGGGTGTCGCCGCAGTAGCTGACGCAAGCCCCTCGCATCCACGGAGAAGCGTTCCGCCGTCGGAGCCGCTGTCGTCGCATCACTGAACAAGGGTGTCGCCGCTGCAGCTGTCGCATCGAGCGGAAGCGTCTCACATTGAGGGAGAAGAGTGTCGCTGCCAAAGCCGCTGTCGTCCCATCCCTGAACAAGGGTGTCGCCGCTGCAGCTGACGCATTGAGTCGAGACTTCTCGCAACATAGTAGAATGGGGGAAGATCAATCCAGAGGAAATCACCAAAGCCTTGATAAAATCAGCATACCCCCAAATTAAGAAGTGCTTAGATACACCGATAGAAGATGAGCAACTTCTTAATAACTTTGCCCAAATTATGGAAAAAGCAAAGTCCCTACTTACAGCTAAACATAAAACTGCATCATGCCGACCAAAAGGATGGTTTAACCAAGAATGTACTCAGGCTCACTCAAAACTGAAAGTGGCACTAAACAAAGACGAAAGGGACCCTCATACTATATCCGCCCTAAGAAAGGAATATCTTTCAGCCAGGAAAAAAAGAAAAGCGGAATTAAAGCAAGCCTTATGGGATGAACTCCACGCTAGTGCACAGGAAAAGAATAGTCAGTCTTTTTGGAGAGTAATAAGAACCCCTTTTTTGGCTGATGACACAAACCCAAAAATTGAAGTCGCGATAGACGAGTCAGAATGGGTATCACATTTTTCTAAAATCTTTCAAAAACCATCCTCTGAGGAAGAAAGTGATGAGGAGAATCTAAAAGTTCCGCTCTATCCTATTCAAATAGAATTTGAAATTTCCGAGATCCTCCTGGCCTTGAATTCAAGCAAAAATGGGAAAGCCCCAGGCCCGGATGGAGTCCCAGCGGACCTCTTTAAGTACAACACAGACCTTTGGGCCCCGATCATCACCAGAGTGTGCACGGTAGCAGCAAAGAAAGGAATTTTGGAATCATGGACAAGGTCTGTCATGGTACCGATATTCAAGAAAGGCAACCGCCAGGACCCCGCTTGCTACCGCCCAATATCTTTGTTGGACTCATTGGGAAAGATGGCAGGTAGAGTGATCCTTGAGCGACTTCAGGACTGGGTGGGAGAGAGAGGCATACTGTCTGATCTACAATTTGGCTTTAGAGAGGGCTTTGGAACTGTGGAGCAAGCCCTAAACCTCTCTGTGATCATAGGAAAATACATACACGCCAAAGAAGATAAACTTTACATGGTATACGTGGATTTATCCGGGGCATTTGACTGTGTTTCCCACACCAAATTGTGGTCCCTCCTAGCCCAAATCCTGAATTTTTTAAGGGAAATGTACTCCAAGCCCTCTGCCAGAGTCCGTTTTGGCACAAAGGGAGAGCTGACAACGTCCTTTAGAGTGGAGCGTGGAGTCAGACAAGGATGTGTCCTGGCGCCCTTTCTTTTCTCCCTCTATACTAACAACCTGGAGGTTGAGCTTTTGAAGGGCGCCCTGGACCTCCCACAGGCAAAACAACGCCCGATTCCCGCTCTGCTCTACGCGGACGACGCTGTCCTCCTGGCACGGACCCCTTGTGAACTCCAAAAGATTCTTGACAGGTATTCTCAGTATATGGGTACCCTAGACCTTCACATAAACGTGAAAAAGACTTTTGTGATGACGTCAGGTGCTGGGAGAAAACATCTGAAAAATATTACCCTTAACAACCAAAAAATAGACTCTGCAACCGAATACTGCTATCTGGGAATCCCAATAGACAACAAACTGTCCTGGAAAAAGGCAGTGGAAGCGAGGAAACACTGCTTTAAAAGAGCGATATCGGCATTGGTGACGTTTTCACAAAAACTGGGAAAGCGACCGCCCGTGGAACTCCTAACGATATACAGGGCCAAATGCATACCAACAGCCCTGTTTGGAGCAAGTTTATGGGGTCACACGGACGTCACTTCTTTGCAAGTAGCAGAAAACTACTTTTTAAGGTTTCTTCTGATGGCCCCAAAGCGATCCTCAACCTTTGCCTGCCACGCTGAATTAGGTGTTCCACACATTGAGGATCTTGCAAAAATCCAGCCGCTACTTTTATGGCGCCGGATCTGGTCTTCGGAAAAAAACGACCTCACTAAAACGATTGTGGCAGATGCGATGACATTAGACCATGCCTTGAAAATCAAATGGTTAACCTACATCAGGAACTTCTGCATTGACCTTGGGGCAGAGCAATACTATACAAATCCTGAAAAAATCAGAGAACTTACAAAGAAACAACTAAAAGCATTAGCCCTGGCCCATCTGGAAAACCTAAGAGTACAATCCGAAGTGGGCAAACCGTCTGTTCAACACGCGATAATGGTCCAATCAACTTTTTTAATCCAGCCTTATCTAAAACTTAACATTGGTATCTTTGATCGCTTCTTATTGACAAGATTCAGATTAAACATGTTTCACAGACTGGTAGCCTTTCCAATAGCAAATGTTTGGGACCCGAATCCACCCTTATGTCCCTGTGACGAAAAATCAACACAAACTACTCTCCACACTGTTTTGCTTTGTAAATTCTATCAGGAACATTGCAAGATTTGGCTATTGACTTTATTAAAATTCTGGGGTCTCAGACAATGCCGTCCTGTCATGCTGTGCTTACAGCTTTTGGACACTGAAGCTACTTGCTACCACGTTCTTAATTTCTTGAAGTGTATATATAGACACAGAAAAAATCTCTAAAAGCAATCGCCTCAAATAATGTATCGTCATCTTTAGATGTGAAACCTATTGTTACATGTAATCACTTTGCACTTTTTTTATATGAATTGTCTTACTATGTATTAACATGCTTTTATGGATTTCTAATTTTGAAAATACGAATAAAGATTATTATTATTATCATAGTAGAAGCATGCCGCATCAAGAAGAACTTGACGTCTTCTTTGCACCGGATCTTGCCGCATTTCCAACTTTGCAACACTTTCGTTGCCCTGCGTGTCGCATCTTAAGGTACATTGACTCAAAGTGTCGCATTTTAAGAACTAAAGAGAACTAAGCTAGTACTACCATTTTAAGTACAGTATTGTGGATTATTGTTGTTTGTGGTCCTGTGTTAAGTCTATATAAAGAATGCTTATTTTTTATATAAAACCTGTGTGGTGTCCATCTGTAGTGTTGTCACTTGATTACTGTATGCATTCACAAACGCTTTACACACTGCCTCTGAGATAAGCCTGTCTGCTCGTGCCAAGCTACCAAGGGGGTGAGCAGGGGTTATTTTAGGAGTGTTCCCCCTTACCCTGACTTGAGGCAAGGGTCCCTATTTGTCACAAGTACCTACCTGTGCCAACTAGAAACCCCCAAATCTAACAATTATACATTGAGAGTTATCCAGCAGTGGCTACCTAGTGCCTCATGAAGGGAATCCACATACCAGAATGCATTTATTAAGTATTTTCACTGGCATCAATGAATAAGAGAAGAGTCGTTTCAAAATGCAATTACAAAATTTGATTGATGAAAAATACATTAAAAATAAATGGAGCAGAAATATATTTGTCACGTTTTTGAACAAATATTAGTAATCTGATATATTATTCTTGAACTATATTGTACACTGTCATCCAGGGTGAAGTAATGCAATGTGCAAACAACCTTGCTGTCTCTTTCACATTATATTCATCGGTTGTTGCATTCTGGGATTCCTAACCTGTGTTTTCCTTTTATAGGTATCAATCCTAAGTGCTAACTTGCATAGTGCTACTGGATAAAAACCTGTGAGCAGAGAAAGAAGGCACATGAGACCAATGGCAACCTGGCAGCTCCACATGTTTGGTACAAGTGCCTTTGTAGTTAAGTGAATGTGAATTTCCGATGTCAGCAGCTAATCAAGCCAAACGAGTCCTAGTTGCCACTCTAAAAATCACTCAAAAGCATTATGAAGATTGAATGAAAACATATGTCTTTACCTTTTAAAATGTTCATAAGTGGTCCCATGTCCGACTTGAGTAGATTATGCGGTCCTAGCCTTTCTATCCTTTCTATTACTCGTAGATTTGATCTTATTATGGAAAAATATCTACAAGTGTAAGAAGGCATACAAAAAATTTACCTGGATGAATTGCTTATTGTGTGATGTGCATCTATAGATGTCACTGACACCACCCTGTGCCCACCTACTCCACCTGATCCAGTGTCCCCACTGCACACTAACCAGGGTTTTCTTAAGCATGTCCCTAAATGTTCTCCAAGGCACACAACACAGTACCACATGACGAGTTAGTAAGACAAACATCTCCTACTGACAGTGCATCAGTACCCTCTCTTACACATGAAGTTCCCATAACATTTATGTTTATATTAAACTTGATGGACTCCTAGTCCCAAGGAATCCTTCAAATTCCATATCTTGTGCTCTGTACAAACACTATGTACCCTATGACCTGGAATACTATAAACTGGATTCCCTAACTCATGCTCAAATTGATATCCACCTCAACCACTATACCTGATGTACTGGCTGGTGGCAGCATTCATAATATTTTATAATGCTGCCTAGAGCCTTCCTTGAACCCTCAGAGGCCTGCCCTGCTGCTTGAGTCCTGTTTCATCAGTAGAACCAAGAATTGCAAGAGTGACTCCAAGGGCTAGGTCGCTGGCATCCTGATCAGAGCCTCAGGGACAGAAAAGGATTCAAACATCCTGAACAGCAAAACACACAAGATGATGGACGGAATGTTGCACAATGGCAAAACATTCACCCCCAGTCACAGATCTGGGTTTAATCCGTCGTTATTTTGCTCACCAAGCCACCCCAGTTCAGACATGGCCATATGCAAATCAGCCTTGACCCTGTGCATGATGGGAACAGTCCAGTCCGAACTGCCAAGCCATGTCTTTCCTGGACCGGAATCAAGCATCCTAGGACCGGTTTCTGGCTATCAGCCGTCTTCAGCCAGGATAGCTTGGCTCCAGTGGCCTAGTGAGCACGGGACCCACGTCTGGGCATACCCTTCCCACATAGGGTGAACAGCAAAACACACAAGATGATTGACGGAATGTTGCACAATGGCAAAACATTCACCCCCAGTCATAGATCTGGATTTAATCCATCGTTATTTTGCTCACCAAGCCACCCCAGTTCAGACATGGCCATATGCAAATCAGCCTTGACCCTGTGCCTCATGGGAACAGTCCAGTCCGAACTGCCAAGCCATGTCTTTCCTGGACCGGTTTCTGGCAATCACCCGTCTTCTTGTGTGTTTTGCTGTCCAAACATCTTGAAACCACACCTGGACCCAGCTTGAGTGAGACCTTACCCCACCCCCCATGTGGTGGTCCTCCAAACCTGGAGCCCTGGTGATGGTGCTAAAGGTGCCAAAATTGCCGAAATCCAAAACTTGGGACTTAGAAACATTTTGACTAGAAACTGCTCTGAGAACGAAGGAAAGACCAGTACAAACGTGCTTGTCTGCCTGCCCAAGGGGCATCACCAGTTGGCCTGACTTTGTGGTAGCTCCTGCTATGTTCTGCACAGCAGCAAAATCTTGTTCATCAGTCATTCACCCAGGGATATCTGTGCTTGTGAAACTCTCGCTGGCTACAGACTCCTGCCTCATCCCACTGGAGGTTTTTGACTTCTAAAAAACAGACTAAGCCCGAATTTAGAAACCTTCTCTGCGACTTTGTCAACAACACCTCCTCCATCTCGGACATCGCCTGCGGCCTTTCCCAATGTAGATTTCCTTTTAAGTCTGAAGGTAAGCACTGACTGGGCCAAATCTTCTTTTTGTATCTGACTCACACCCATCACGGTAGGCCTTATTTTTAGACTTTGCCCGGTTGTGCGTAACTAGATGTCCACAGTTGGACTTTGATCTTTAAGGCGCTATTCTTTTTACCTTAAACTTTAAAAACTCATTACTCCAGTTTTACTGATTGGAATTTTATAATTTTGGTGTCATTGTATTAAAATGTACTTAATTTTTCTGCATTGTTTTGGAATTTTTCTTGTGTTATGTTTTCACGTTATTACTGCTTGAGTACAACATAAATGCATACACTTTACCTCACAGATAGGCATGACTGCTTTTGTGTCAATGTATCCAAGGGTTAAGCACAGGTTTATTGAGTGACTTTTGTGGTGCACCCTTACGAGGATTGTGCTTAAAACTTAAGTGGGGCTCTCACCCCATTCAACTTATAACCCAGTTATTTTTTACAGTAATCACTACAGAACAACATACTCACACAATAGACAGAGGTTCACAATATAAGGCCAGCCCTGGTCAGCACCAATCCCTGAAGGGTGCCCTCGATGACTGGCTACTTGTGCACAGATACCGGTTTGAGTTAGACAGTGGTCTAACGCTTTAAGCCTGCACATATGTGCACACACATGTGCTCACATATTCATGAGCAGTGAGCCCAGAGCTTCTTCAATAGCAACCCATACATCAAACCTCAAATTAGAACATTGGCTCCCAATCAATTATAACAGAGGTTACGGTGAGTGCGATTCAGGTAGTGAGAGTTGAGGCAGAAGTTCATAAACCAGGTAGTCAAAAGCAAAAAATCCTAGAGGATTAAACAGGGTGGAATCCATTTCTCACATCCTCCTTGTGACCACGTTTGCTTGTTTACCTTTGTGGGCCTGCTCCTCCCAACTTTGACCGGCTCCAGTACCCACTAGCAGTTGTTTGCCATAATTGAGTGACAAGCCCAACACTGCACACAGTGAACTGTTTTCCTGAAGAGATGTGCCTGAAAGACACTTAAGGATCCTCTAACTTTACATTCCTAAGTACAAAGGTCTGACACTCATCTGTATTGTGTGATAGCCAGATCCAGAAAGTCAAAGACATCCTACCTGGTCATTTGAAACTATGGCCACTGCTTACTTCTGTAATGTCCACAGTTTATTGCCCATGTTTCCTACCAATCTTTTCTTCAATTCAAATACTTCCTAAAGGATTGCCACCAAGTTGTGAGAGTAGGAGATTTTACATCTTTAACTGCTTTGGTGTCCTGCAGAGTCCCTCAGGGCTCTCCCTATTCACTGTCTTCTTCACATCTACGTAAAACTCTGGGTAGACCTCATGTGTGTCTTCCGCATACAATCCACTCTTCTGCCAATGACCCTAAACTTCATCTAAGAGTTAATGGCTTTCACACTCAAAGTGTGTAAGAAAATGGGGCATTGTTTGTGTGACCTACACAAGTATTGAATCTATCGTACCTACCTTCACTGGAAACCAAACATCACAATGCTGCGCTTGATTCTCTCAGGATAGCAGAGCAGTCAAAACACTACTCAGTGGAGGTGGTGTGGGCTAGTAATCACCGCTCATTGGCATGCAATAATAACAATAAATGACTGTCTAGTCTGTGCTTTTCTTTAGAAAAGGAAAAATACATTAATTACACTCACACTACTTAATACTACTTAGCAATTTACTAATGTACATCAGGCTATAGGAATTCTATTGATAACATTGCACTTGGCCCTTAAAGGGTCGTTCCTCAAAAATCACAGTACCCCCTCCTGTTCAATATATCATGGCATTATCAATGTTATCACACTTGAAAACCAGCATCACGTCATAATACATCATTCTGTCACAGACTTCATTAACCATAATTCTTTTGCTCAGGTCATAATTAAAAAAGCATTGTATTTTCTGTCTGCATTAATTTTTTTAAGTGGATAAATACTGAAAATTATGTTTCTTTCAGTGAGCTTGTGTGCTGTCTTTCGTCAATTATACCCTAACAGCTGGACAGCATGGGAAATGAAAAAACAGGATGACATTTCTTTAAATATTGGCATGTCAACATACATTTGTGGTATATTACTAATATTTACCAGTGGATGTATTTGTATGTAATATTTGGCAGCTTAAATGGCTAAAACACAACAGACATCAAAGTATAAGTGCACGTTGATCAGTTTAATAAGTGTGGAAATGTACAGTTTAGAACTTTATTTTTACACAAAACACTAAATAAATATGGTTAAATACATATAAAATGGCCATAAAATAAATATGGATAAATACAGACGGAAATGTTAAAAAATAAATACCATAAAACCAGGAGCCCTATATATAATTAATAAAGCATTGCATCCTTTGAGGAATGACCATTACTAGTAGCTGTAACAACATGCTTATATAACCATGAAACATGCATCTATGTCTTTCTTGAGTAAACGTAGGCCTCAAAACCTGCAGTCGTAGAACCAACCAATCGAAGTCACTGTCATCCCAGGCTATACAACTAAAGTTGTAGACTTGGGAGTGGTTAACTTTGGGTGAGAAAGCCACAGAAATCATCTGTTCTCTGCCCCTGTAAACCTAGGGTCAATAGCTTTGTGAAATGTATTTTGGGTGGTGGTGGGGGGTGGAAGTGCTGCTGCACTCCTGCGGCTCCTCAAATTTTCATTTTTTTTGCTAAACGCATTTTTATTGGTTTTTAACAAAGTACCAGCAAAACAGCAAGATGCCATGATTACAGAAGGATGCATGTACTCAAATTTTTATTTTACAGCTGGTGGAGAACCTGCACTCTTGGGGCCAACACAACAAGGAGAAACTTGGGCCTGACAAAGTCACACATGGTATTGTGGGGTGAATCATCGTGGGACCGTGAATATATAGGGAGCTGCTCTGGCTGTGTCCTTTTGTTGTTGCCACCGCTTGTTTTTTTCCGTGTTTTCTTTATTTTGTTGGGAGTGGCTGCTTCCATCCGGGCACCCTGCATACTTCTTTTCGTTGAGAGCAGCTTGGGAAGCACAACCCAGGCTGCTGATGCTTGCTCTACCTCCAGCCAGCATCCTCATCTGCCGGTGCTGTAGCTGGCAGCATGGTATCTGTTTTGTGGTGGCTGCCTTGTCCCCCCCCCCCCCCCAGACACAGGGACAGGCCGACACCAGCTGAGGGGAGTGCAGTGGCACTCTCCTGGATTCTCTATCCTTGGCTCCCCAGAGATGGGGTCCAAGGCCTTTGTCCCACTCTCCGGTAAGCACAATGGCTCCCCTACCTCTACTGGTTTTGGGGGCCCAGAGATGGGGCCCTGGTCCCCTTTGCTGTTTGCTAGCATGTAATTAACTTGGTCCAGCAGAGTGTCAAAAGGCCTGGGATCTGATCCTGAGATAAGCCAGAGAAATATGACAATTATGGATGGCCCAGAAGGTGTACATATATCTGCATGGGAAGTGCATATTTGATCTTGATGCATAGTTCTCACCCCAGGTTGATATCTCGCTGGACTTAGTAGGCCAAAGGGAAGTGAAACTGCATTCCCCATATGTATATAATAAAGTGCTGCAGAAAAAAACAGTAAACCATACTGACTTTGTTACCTATGAGTGTCCACTAAAATAATATGCCCTACCCTAGGTCAATATGTAACTCTGCAGAGTCCCATCCGTACCAGGCTACCTGTGTGTAGTAACAGGGCTGTGCAAGATGGCAGGCTCACACGCAGCCTTCACATATGTGCACACGTCAGGGGCGTAACACAGTCCCCGGCATCCCCTGTGGTGTGGGGGCCCCTGAGCTTCAGCAGGCCCCCTAAACTCAGTAGTCGGGCCTGAGAGTTCCTGCTTAAATCCGGAGCGGCCCCTCCATGCACCTTGCAGGGGGGTCACCTCAACTTTCGTTACGCCACTGGAACATGTGTAACCAGACAAATGCCCTCCACCTGCTAAAAGCACTTGGCCACCAAGCTGTACATTTGTAACAGTGATTTCATTAGGCTGCATGTATGTATTTCAGTCCCAATGTGTATTGGGATTTCAGTGCACACGAGATTTATTGAGTCAAACAGATAAAAGCACATTTAAAGTATGAAATAAAAGGTGTAAGTTAATCAGTGATTTAATTTTGTTCTTATGTAGTTGTTTCTGACACCCACATGTCTTGCAGCGCTCCATACTGAATATGGCAACTGCTGTTACTAACCCATATTATAGCACTGATTTAAAATATCTCAGAAGGACGAAAGCCCGAGCCGGCGCAGCACATAGTCAAAGCTATAGATGGAGACTTTGCACAATTTTGAACAACAGATACTTAACCCAAAGCTGTGTCATACGTGCTCAGTATATGTACTGCTGTCGGTTTGTATGCTATCCCCATTCCAAAAATTTAGACACACTTTTCAGTATCTCGATTTGTGTGCTTGCTTCGATATCTGGAAGGTTTATGTAACATAGCTCGGGATGCACAAGAACTGGGAATTGATGATCCTATGTAATTGGGGAGGATATAGACTTTGGAACTAGGGAACCAGTCTTGGTGTCGAGGCAACATCCCGTGATTCTGAGCCGAACACTTAATATTCCAGTGCCTGAAAAAATGATAATAATGTGTCCTTGTGTAATGTAACTGGTGCTCATGTAAAGCGCGCAGATACTTTAGGGTCAAGTTCATGCAATATAAAACTGCAAAATAATAAAATATTAGACCACCCCAGCATGCTGTGTCCAATATAATTAACAAAACTTTAAACATGTCCCACATACACATACACTGCTATCATATTTCAAGATTTAAAGTATATGCAATTCTGATGGTAGCAATCTCGTATATCTTTAGTGGTACCTAAAATCTTCTTATTTAGCTTGAACATGTGCAGTGTATGAGAGATGAATATGTACTGCACCAGTAACCATAGCCAAAGGTCTCACACTACAGCTCTTATCATGAGAGGCCCAGTAAATGTTGCAATATTTATCACACCTGATAAATTAGCTTCCAATTACAGCTTCTTGGGGAAGAACATGCAGATTTTGGTGGATGCTGCTTTAAAAGGTACATGTTGCCTTAAATATGGAGCATTTCCCCCAAATAAATATCATCAGGTCTGATCTGCATATATTTAGTACAAAACTTTTAATTGCAATGTGTGTGATAATCCACAATTAGCCAGACCACTCATAGTGAGGGAATTAGTAAGAAATTGTTTGTCAACATTCAATAAATATTGTATTCAGGTGAAATCAGATCATAATTTGAGACACAAACAGTAATTGAAACCAAAGTGCTGATTGTAAATAGTTCAGTATTGCTTTAACAAAGTCATGTAGTGGCAATTCAATAAACTAAGCAGTTGAATACACTCATTTTGATACAACCAAACATTTCAAACCTGTGCTTTCAGTTGGTGGTTTGAGGTGGCGCCCATCGACACTTATTTTTGGTGACAACTTATTTTCCCTCATCAATCTCTGACCTAGTGTAACAGAGAGAAAAACAAACAAGCATTGGGAAAGCCAATTGGTTTCGCCTATGTGAATTCTTCAGATTTTGTAAATGTTTTTTTAGGTGTCTGCTCTAGACGGTTCGCATGTGCTGTCTCGAACAGAGACATGCTGTATCTAACTTGAGGGCTTACAGCCTGTCCATAGACTTTGCATTTGCTGACCCCCATCATCACTCCATTTTTTAGGTCTCGCCTGGTGTTGCAGCGCAAAGCACTTCTCGCTCGGCGAGAGATTTTGTGAGAGAGCATATTTCAGAAGGGGGCTTGAAGCCCCGGCCCTCATTTCCATTGGCTTGCGTCACCGTTTATGCTAAGCAGTGGCATGCCATTGGAAATGGGGTGTTGGGACGGCCCATTTGGACTGGATCGTTTGCTTCACGGCTGTCATGAAGCACTTTCTTATCGAAGTAGGCGTCTTATCTAAACAAGCCGTGATCCAGTCCGGATGGGCCATCCCAAAAGAAGGCAAGCATAACGCGCCCCACCCGTCACTTTACGAAAAGGGGAAAGGGCTGTCTGACCATACTTCGGAGCTCGTCACGCTCTGACGCTGCTCTCTTGGCTGTTTTTTTTATTTTTTTTTATTAACCACTCCCTTTCACTCTTCTAAAATGTTGCTGCTATGCATGATGTCCGTGACAGAGTAAAAAAATATCCTTTTCGCTGATGTTATTTAACTTAAGACTTGTCGAAAATTAAGACAAAGGCAACTTTATCACTTGGAAACACAGGGCAGGTTCGTAGCAGCAGAGAGAGAAGCAGACAAAGCTGGCAGACATCGATCCGAGCTGCACAGTTAGGGCAGGGGGCGCGGGGAGTAAAATAAAAGACTGAGGGAACACTTGTTGCAGTGTTTTAAAATACAACAACAAAACTCTGGCTCCGAAGGCAGAGCATACCGCTTCCCGATTCTTTTACCACTACATGTCCCACCCTCCCATACCCTCTTCCTGTAACCCCACTCCGCAATGTGACTTTGAAAGGAAAATTACTATATCTTTCCTAGCACTTGAGAAATGGCAGGCACTGCCCCTCGACTCTTAAAGACCCCAACTGCATCCACCCTCTTGCGTATCCCTGCAACGCCTCTACGCTTTTTAACACTCCTTTGACACTATTCTACAAGCCCCAGAACTTGGTTATTCACAGCTGTTGATCACCCCCCTCGTGTCCTCTGAATGCCCCTCGACACGCCAGCCTCCTGCTGACGTAGGACATCCCCTGGACCCCTCAGCCCATGAAAGCGGTGGACCTACAACAATATCCACACATCCCCTCAACTCTACTCTACTCCGTCATCCCTGGTAGCCCATCACCCGCCCACATCACACACCGGCACCGTATGAGCCCTATAAGAACTCAGCACTCACTCCTGAGAACCCCCCAGTCCTCCCGCGGACTCCTTGCCCCTAGAGCTCTCAGGTTCCATACTCACCCCCACACACGTCCTCTCTTACCTGCCGCAACGAGAGCTTCAGTCAGGAGAGACAAGTCCACTAGAAATGTTGGCATAGTCCGGATTCATCAACAGCAGCCTTTCGTTGGAGGGTGGGCGAACGGGGGGCACTGCTGTGGAACGGAAGGAGGGCCACAGACAAGGGGGTAAGAAAGGGGGGCAGTGCTGGCTGAGTGGGAGGAAGAGGGAATCCTGATGGCAGAGTGACACAGAGACGTCACACTGAGAGGGGATGCTGTGAGAGTGGCGCAAAGAGTGACAGTCCCAGCAGAGCAGCTCTCTTCAGGTGACCGTGCTGCTGTGCCAGCCCCGCCTGGTATGGGATGTGTGCAGCTCAGCAGAGGATCAGTGCCGAGAGAGAGGGAATGAGGGAGAGGGGAGGGGAAGTGTGCTAAAACTTCTGGGACGCAGGAAACATGTAGAACAACAACTGCAGGTGGAGGGGTCACAACTTCAGCTACGGAGAGAGAAGCGAATGATTCCAGAAAGTGCGTGAGAAGCAATTGGTTCCAGAAAGTGTGTGACAACACCAAGCACAAGTGTGGGAAACAAAAACTCCAGGGGCCGAGAAAGGGGCAATGCATTCTAAGAGGAGTAAAGTCTACATACAATACGTCAGCGGGGTTTACAGAGTTTAACAGACGTACAAACAAGCATTTGCAATGCAATAGGTCTCGCATTTGTGAGAGTTTAAGCTATTGGCATTGTAAATGATAATGCCTTTTATTTATGTTTTTAAAACCAACACATAAATAATGGGCATTGTCATTTACAATGCCAAGAGCTCAAACTGTTTCAAATGCGAGACCTATAGCATTGCAAAAGCTTGTTGTTCTGCCTATCAAGGGCATGCATATGTCATGCTTCTTCTGGTGTATAGCCTTCCCTGAGAGCACTGGCCAACTGCTGTTAAAACATACGCAGCTCCGATTTTCAGCCATTGTTTCAGGACTACTTTGTAGGTCTCGTCTACACAGCGTGCATGCGCTGCATAGGCAAAAAGACCTTCAGCAATGGCTTCGGCTTTTCAGCCAAAAACGTGTACGCATTCCATTGCCTGCCGTGCACAGGTACCGATGAAGTGACGAGATTGATGATCTTTGGGGAGCAGTTGTATATGAGCTTCTACCGATTCCTTTACAGTGCTCTCTGGCCTGCAGCCAAACATGAGGGACGGAGTTTTTTGAACAGAACTTAAGGTAGGTATGGACCCTCAGCCCTTTCACATTTACAGACCTTGTCCAATCGTAAACCTTTAGGTTCCTAGCTGTGACTGGCCCAGATGTCTTTCGAGCATTCCTAATCTTCCTAGAAACCTTTTTTTTGTGGAATACGAATAACTGTAATTTCTTTATTAGGAATATTGCATGCTAAACCAGATCCTTTGGCACTAATCTGTTTATTCAATTAACATGAAAATTAAAGAAGTCACAGTGAGTAAACAAGTATCAGCAGACATGAAGACGGCTGCCCCAATGCCCTTTTAGCGGCTGCGTTACTGTTACCACTCTAAGCCATAGACCCGCGTGGCATCCATCACCCCTCTTCATATGCAAAACTCCCTCCAACGTGCCTTTTCTACTTGACATTAAAGTATTGCTTCTGCCACACTTTTTCATTAAATTCATCGATCTGTATGGATAATTCGGAGGGTTGTCAGACCCCAAACTAAGGGGCAGGCAGGGGCTCCAGGGCCGTAGCCGCAAATGAGGTGGTTTACCTCCACGTCTGTAGTATTGTGGCTCTGCGACTTGAGCCAAGTATAGCCGGTTGAGCGCTTGCTTCCGAGGGCTGGTGATGGCGAGCAGTCCCAGGATTCTCATGGAGGTTAGTGGTGGGGGTACATAAGGTGAGCACTCAACACCACAGCTAGCAGCAGAGTAAAATGCCCGTCCAGCCCAGTGCGGCACTATGTACAGTCTGTAGGGGGCTGGCTCAGCCCTGCGTGTCGCAGGCCAAAAGCTTCTCTGTCGTGACAGCTGCACGAGCCCCGAGGCCAGTGGTGGGCGCTTCTTCGTGGGTGTCTTCAGGGCTGGGGGCCTCGCAACACAGCCCCCACACCCTCGCCCATCCCGCAATGTCGGTTGTGCACACCTGCACTGCACCCCGCACCATGAACACGGCTCATTGTGCTTTTTTGTCACCGCTGGTTTGTACCTGCTGCTGTCTCCTGCCAAATGAGCGCGCATGTGTCTGGGCAGTTCCTAGAGGCAGTCACACCTCACAGGGTGAGGTGGAAAGATGACACCCGAGGGAGGCGGAGGAGGCCTCCACGGGGAGCTCCGAGACTCCTACCTTCACACTCACCCCCAGCACACTGCCTGGCCTGGGCGCGCCGCCGCCGGATAGCGCCAATGACCAGTCAGGTCAACGCGGGGAGCTATAGATAATTATTAGAGTGTTTTACACCTCCAGGAGCCGGGAATAGGAATAGTTTCTAGATGACAGAAACCAAGTCCGCTTCACTGGCTGTGTTCTTGTGTCCTGCTCTCACCCGATTCACCAAAGCATTCAGGGATCTCTGGGAAACATTGCGGTCCGTTAACACCTCACATCTCTCAAATGGATGCGATTTTTAGCAGGCGGTTCATCATAGGTGTCACTTTTTTATTATAACTTTTCTGCCTGATGCACAGCAGTCGCACTTCTCCACAGCATAAGTCAATATCTCTGGCTAAACACTTATAAGGTTCCAAAGGCGAGATCTATTGGTTATGCCAATGCTTGTTTATTTTTGGAACTGGGTGACCTGTCCTGTCCTGTCACGTTAGGAATGTAATGATGTATAAATGACATCATAATCTTAGATGAAATGGAATGTCAAAGCTAGGGGAATGTTCAGGAGGCATTCAAGAGATGCACTGGGATGAATGTGGATACTGACTTACAAGCTCCATTAAAGAGATACCTTTGGATCATATTTACTGTCTCTGGATAATATTTTACAATGGCGACGAGGATGGGATATGAGGCTCATGGATTATGATTTTAAAATTGTTCATAAACCAGGTAAGGAACACAACCCAGCAGATTAGTCATCCATCTACAATAACAGATGTGCAACAGCTAGAGGCAGACGAATACATACACTTTATAGTAAAATCAGCAATGCCAAGAGTTGTGAAAGAAAGTGAACTAATTGAAGAAACGGAGAAAGATAGTACTCTTCAAGATGTGAAGAAGATCATACATGAAAATAAGTGGAGATTGATAACTAAGGGAAGTCAAGTTGAAAGAAATAATAAGAAAAATGATATATTAGCGTTTAAAAACATAAGCTCAGAATTATCTATGACCTCCTCAGGAATATTACTCAGAGGAACGAAAATAATAATTCCGGAGAGTCTTCAACGTCGTGTGATTGATTTGGCTCATGAAAGTCATCGTGGTGTCTCAGCAACAAAGAATTTTCTAAGAGAGAAGTCATGGTTTCCAAGACTGGATAAACAAGTGGAATACATTGTTCAGTCTTGTTATGTCTGCCAATGTACCGTAAAGGAAAAAGGAATTGAAGAGTTACATATGTCAGATCTTCCAAATGCTGTTTGGTCAAATGCGGCAGCGGATTTTTATGGGCCATTATATTCTGGGCATTATTTGTTAGCGGTGGTAGATGAATATTCTCGCTTCCCAATTGTAAAATCAATATCATCTACATCTACTTCAACAGTACTTCCAGTTTTAGATGAAATATTCTCAACATGGGGAATACCTAATATGTTAAAAACAGACAATGGACCACCATTTAGTGGAGAAGATTTTGAAAAATGTATGAACTACTTGGGAATAGTACATAGGAAAATAACTCAAATGTGGCCCAGAGCAGATTTCAGTAAATCAAGCCTTGTGTCAAATTCTAAGAGACTATAGAAATACTCCTCATCCATCAACTGGGAAATGCCCTTCAGAATTAATGTTTGGGCAAACAAGGAGAACTTGATTACTACAATTACCTGTAAATCCTCCAAAAGAGCATGATGAAGTGCTAAAAAAGGATAAAGAGGAAAAGGAAAACATTAAATACTATGCAGAAAAAGGAAAAACATATCAAAATAAAGATTATCAAATTGGTGATCTAGTTTTAGTTAAACCGCAACAAGTAACAAAATCAAAAACTAGATTCCATCCAATGCCTTTAGAAATTACAAAAATGCATGGCACAGCAATGACTGCAGAAAATGATTGAAGAACAATAACAAGAAACAAGTCTTTCTTTAGAAAAGTTGCAGCAAACAGTGAACAAAGAAACATACAGCCAAATGATCAACAAGATGAATGGATACAAAGGAGATCAGAAAGAATTTCAAAATGACCTGAAAGACTAATTGAACAATGTAGATGTATTTTTCTTTAATGTTATTTATTTGAAAAATTATATTATTGAATTATTTTACTTATTTTGGGGGGGGAGATGTTGTGTATGGCTTGTATTGTATTTGGTGGAAGATATTATTATTGTACTGTGTTCCTTTAAGCTCACGTGTTATAGTTGGAATGTAGAATGGATGGTGATGTGTAATGTTCCAGGGCTGGTCAGTTATCACTGGGTCCTGAGGTTGTAACTGTTACTTGGCAATCACCTGCTTCCTATACTTATTATAATACCATTAAAGGTATTTATATTCTATATCGAACTCTGTCTCATCACTACAACGTGGCGATGAGGGAAACTACTAAAGGAACAGCTTCTCTTGGATGGAAGTTCTTATTTATTTTTATTTTTTTTCAATTTCGGCACATGTTGATGTTGTGCCTGGATTTTTAACACCATCGGAGCTTTGTCGGTAATTGGAAGGAGGAACCTTGGTCTGGCTCGTCCTACTTGGTAATGTATTCAACATTACATAAAAGTGGGGGACGTTACCTGTGCTTGGAAGTTGACGGTTGGTGAAGGCTCCGCTGCGGCATTTTTCAAGCCGCATTGGGTTCCTGGAGCGTGCACGGCGCATGGTGGCTGACGCGTTGAATGGAGGAAAGCGTTATAAGGCCAGCGCGCGTGTAGGTGACATCGGAAGTGGAATCATACGCCAGCGTGACCCTGCGTGGAAGCCATTTTTTGAGGAAGTTTTTTTTGTCTCGATCTGGATTACGATCATCGGCGCTGTTAAGTAGAAGTGTTCTGGTGATCTGGAGACAGCTTGCGGAGGATCTGAGGATGGTTTAAATGCTTATTTGGTGAGCGGGAGAGACAGAGTTGTTTTCTTTATTTCCGCTCGAATTGTCTTAAACGTGAGGAAGCAGGTGAGATTGTCAGGTGGTACAGTATTTAAATGTGAACCAAAGAGGAGTATATAAATAAACAGAGGTTAAGAAAAGGAGGAAGGACTTTAAAATAAAAAGAGGAGAAATAGTGTGGAAGCAGTTATACCTGTTGAAGTGACGGAAGGTGTCATATATATTTAAATGGAGCAAGGCGATCGTGGTACTGAGGCACAAGGAGGAAACATGTCTCAGCAACATTTTTCAATAAGTAATCCACAACCTTTCTGGGCCACGGGCTCGCAACCAAGTATCAAATGGGGGGACTGGAAAGAATATTTTGTGAACTATATTGCTGCAATAGATGAGCAGGGCAAGATGAAAGCAGAACAAAAGAAGAGAATTCTCTTGCATTTGTTGGGTCCTATTGGGTTAAAGACGCACTCTAGAATGACTCAAATTGTGGACGCCAGTTTGGATGTTTTTGAAAACACTCTCAAAGACATGGACAGATACTTTGCTCCGAAAGTATGCATTGGGGTTGTGAGACACAAGTTCTTTCAGAGGAAGCAGAACAAGGATGAACTAGTAGATGAATGGCTGGATGACTTAAAAAAGTTAGCCATAGATTGCAAATTTGGAGTCTTACATGACGACTTGATTAGAGACCAGTTGGTGATGCATAATAATAATCCACCCATTCAAGATCGCCTTTGGGTGAATGGAGATGCCCCTTTGGAGGATGTTTTAGCCATAATTAGAAAATCAGAGATGTCTGGTAGATGTGCGTCTGTTATTAAAGAAACTGAGAAGGATAGAGACAAGTCTAGTGGAGCAGTTTTCAAGATACAGGGTGGTGTTAAGAACATGGCACAGCAGAATCGCTTTCAACCTAATCAAGGGAGATGGAACGTTCAAACTTCAAGGAATCTGGGAAGAGATAAAAGACCTGAAGAGAGGAGATGCTATCGTTGCGATAGTAGAGATCATTTGGCATTCAGTAAAGGGTGTCCTGCTTTGAAGAAGAAATGTGGAATATGCGGTCTCGTCGGACATTTTAGTAAAATGTGTCGTAGGAGAACCAATGTGAAATGCATTTGGTATGAGGAGGAGTGGGATGAAGAGGATTTTGATGGGGATGAGAGTTGTGTTAAAAATGTTAGAGGGAATTTTGTGATAAACATTGACGGGAATTCTATGGAGGGGAAACCCATTTGTGAAGTGTCTTTAGGGGGGAGTATGTGTGAGTGTGTATGCAGATTCCGGGTCCCCTTACACGATTGTGAATGAAGAGGTATGGAGAAAGAAGTTTTTTGTGAATAGGATTGGAGATCAATTGAATGTTTCGGACATTAATCCTGTAAGTTATACTGGGGAGAAGATAGAGATGTTGGGATTCAGCTCGCTGACCTTTCTTTTTAAGGGTATATCTATGAGGGGTAAGTTGTATGTAGCTACGGTGGGACCTTCAGTTTTGGGGTGGTTTGACCAGAAAAATTTGAATATAATCTTAGATCCAAACAGTAAAGAGAAGGTGCTTCTTATGGATGAGGGGAGTAAGTTGAGTGAGGTTTTGTGTAAGGAGTTTCCTGCGGTTTTTGGAACGAATCTGGGTGTTTTGAAGGGGTTTGAGCACAGGATTGTTCTTAAGGGCAATGCTGAACCTAAAGTACACAGAGTGAGACCGATTACTTTGTTAATAAGGGATGAGGTTAAGAGTGAGTTGCAAGGATTGCTAAGTAAAGGGGTGATTGAGGAGATAGAGACATCGGAATGGATTTCTCCGGTGGTCGTAGCTCGGAAACCTAATGGTAAGATTCGTCTGTGTATTGATTTACGCCACCTAAATAATAATATTGTGATTGAGAAATTCCCTTTACCTAAAATCAATGAGATGGTATCTACTTTGAGAGGAGCAACTTGGTTTTCGACGATTGACCTTTCTGCGACCTATCATCAGGTGGATTTAGAACCAGAATCAAGAAGCCTTACGGCTTTCATTACACCTTTCGGGTGTTATCATTTTAAGCGTATGCCATTTGGATTGGCATCAGCTGCGGCTGTATTTCAGAGGTTAATGCATAGACTTTTTGGAGAGATGGAGGGAGTTTGTTTTTTCCAGGATGACATTCTGATTGCAGCTGCTACTAAAGATGAGCATGATGTGAAGTTGAGGAAGGTGTGTGATATTTTACAGTCTGCTGGGTTGACGGTGGAGATGTCAAAATGTAAGTTCGGACAGAGAAGTGTGGCGTATTTGGGGCACGTCATAAGTGAAGAGGGAGTTATGCCGAAGCCTGCTTTGGTGGAGTGCATTGTGAAATCACCTGCCCCCACATCGAAAGAAGAAATAAGATCTTTCTTATGAATGGCTGAGTATTGTGCCAAGTTTATCAACAATTTTGCTTCAAAGGTGCACAACATTCGATCTTTGTTGAAAAAGAATGTGAGGTTTGAGTGGTTCAAGGAGTGTGAGAGAGAATTTATACAGATCAAGTATGATTTACAGGCTGTGAATGCACTATCCAGTTTTGACCCTAATTTAGATTGTTTGTTGACAAATGATGCTAGCGATTTGGGTTTGGGCGCTGTGCTTTCACAATATGGGAATGATGGCAAAGAAAAAATATTTTTTGCTTCTAGAGCACTGTCACCAGCTGAGAAAAAGTACCCTATTATAGAACGAGAAGCGTTGGCTTGTGCGTGGGGGTAAGAGCATTTTGGGGCTTTTGTGTGGGGGAAACCAGTGACCATTCGCATGGATCATCATCCGCTAGTGCGTATCCTTTCCAGTGAGGGTACTGCTATGGCGTCTGCCAGGGCGGCAAGGATCTCTATGAGGATGAAGGAGTATGTTTATAAAATGATGTATGTCCCTGGAAGAGATAATGTCGTGGCGGATTGCCTTTCCAGGTTACCGTTGCCTTTGGAAGAGGGCGTTGATGACCCGTGGGGCAGTTTCAGTGTTGCATTAGTACAGGATTCTGGTGCACCTGCTATTGGCAGGAAGGAGTGGGTGGAAGACCAAGGTAAGGATGAGAGTGAAACGAAGGTGTTGAGTTACATTTGTAGGGGTTGGCCTAAGAAGGAGTTTATCACGGACGTATTGTGAGCTTTTTGGGAGGTTCGTATGGAGTTGTCTTTTGACAAAGAGGTGTTGTTGAGGGGTGATAGGATTGTTCCCCCGAGTTCCTAGAGGAGAAGGATTGTGGAATTGTGCCTTGAGGGTCACTTTGGTGTTGTTAGGACTAAGTGTGTGGTGAAAGAATTGTTTTGGTGGCCAGGTGTTGATAAGGATGTCGAAGTGTTTGTTAAAGAGTGTTCAGTTTGTTGTTCGGCAGATAAGACTATGAAAACCTTACAACCTAGGATGAGTGAGGGATTGATCCCTGGTCTTCCATGGGCCACGGTTGCAGTAGACATTTTGGGACCTATTGGGGATTTGAAGGAATATGGTTTGGTTGCTATTGACCTTTTAGTAAATGGCCTATTGTTAAGTTTGTGGAGAGAGTGGACACGCAAACTGTATTAAAATTTCTGGATAAGATTTTTGTGACGGAAGGGATGCCGATGTGTATATTGACTGATAATGGGGTGCAATTTTGATCAAACTTGGCAAAGGAATTTTTTGAGAGATGTGGGGTGAGACATAAGACCACTGCACTTTATAACCCAAGTGGTAACGGAACTGTAGAACAGTTTAACTGGGTGATTAAGGGTGTCATTCAGGCTGCTGTTAACAAACACTTAGACTGGAAAATTCAAGTACATAAGGCTGTGTGGTCTTATAGGATTACTTCACAAAATAAAAATGGATTGTCTCCTTTTATAGTGATGAGAGGAAGGATGCCTAGGAGTAAGTTTAATCCTGGTTGGCTTATGGACGGAGAGGTAAGACAGTGGTCACCAGTTGAGGTGAAGAGGGATTTGGTTTCCTTACATGAAAAAAGTAAAGAGTATTACGACAAGCAGCATGGTGCTAAAGATGTTACTGTTGGTGTTGGAGATTGGGTTCATGTTAAGAAGCTGGTTAGGGTGCCTAAGGGTGAAAGCAGATTTCAGGAACCTGAGCAGGTTACAGAGGTATTTCGCAATGCTGTGAAACTTGATGGTGGAAAGGTTTGGAATCTTAAGAGGATTGCCATGGATCCTTGTCAAGGTAAAGGAGGGAATATTTCTGGTTGTGGTGAGGTCAAGGATTTTGGTTGGGTTGAGGATCATTTTGAAAAGAGCGATGTACAGTCACAGTTGGCTGCTGGGGTTGATGGTAATCAATGTGCTGGGGAAAATGTGGTTTTGGACTCATCTTTAGGTGGTGGTAGCCCTTCTTTTGTTAGGGGGGAGAAGGGTCTGTAGATGATGGTCATGGCCTTTCTCAGGAGGTGGTGGAATCTTGTGGGGTTCCTGGTGTTGGTGGTGGTTCCAAAAGGAAAAGGTGTTTGCCTAAGTTGCTTAATGAGTATGTTATGCAGTTTGTGTAGTCTTTTTTTTTTTTTTGGTCTTTTGTCTGTGTTTGGCTTTGTTGTTGTTTTTTTTAATTGTTCTTATTCCTTTCCTTTACTTTCAAGGGGGCTGGGGGGGGGGGGTGTTGTGTATGGCTTGTATTGTATTTGGTGGAAGATATTATTATTGTACTGTGTTCCTTTAAGCTCACGTGTTATAGTTGGAATGTAGAATGGATGGTGATGTATAATGTGCCAGGGCTGGTCAGTTATCACTGGGTCCTGAGGTTGTAACTGTTACTTGGCACTCACCTGCTTCCTATACTTAGTATAATACCATTAAAGGTATTTATATTCTATATCGGACTCTGTCTCATCACTACAGGAGAATGTAATGATGTATAAATGACATCATAATGTTAGATGAAATGGAATGTCAAAGCTAGGGGAATGTTCAGGAGGCATTCAAGAGATGCACTGGGATGAATGTGGATGCTGACGTACAAGCTCCATTAAAGACATACCTTTGGATCATATTTACTGTCTCTGGATAATATTTTACAAGGAGCACAAGTGACGAGAGGCATTTTAATGTTTTTTAAATAATGCCGCTGCCTGGTTTAACCAGTAGCAGTCACACCGGAAAACAGCAAGTATGTAGCAGTGTTTCTATTCCACTGAAGTAAACATTTTTAAGCCTCACTGTGGGTATCTAGACTTTTTCCTTAACTAAAAAGGAGGGTAAAATTAGTTCGCAACTTCAAAATAGGATCATTTAACAGTTAAGGTGTCTGAAAAAGAATGTTTGGCGAGCGAGAATGCAGAAGTGGTTAAGGTGGAGAACTCTTTCTTGTTGAGTGAAGATCGTTTTAGTAGCTTATCCTATATCATCATCTAGTGGCCAAAATGTGGCACTGAGCACTTAGCATTTTCTGTTTTCTCTTGTTGAAAATCTGTTTGCATGTATCCCAACTGATTCCTAATTTGTAACCAGAACCGATATCTCTGCACACAACTGCATTCTAAATGCATTTTCTAGACTTGCAGTAAATGTCATATCTAATAAGTAAATGCATGCAATTGTGAGGATTTTTTATATGCTAAAAGGCGAATACACTCTATGAGTGGAACATATATATTTTAAGAATACAGGTGTCCAGGGGGCTAGAGTGCATCAGAATCCGATCTTTCAAACACTGTCCTGTTTATCTCTTGATGGTGTTGTGTTGCAGGGGTAATAGTTTCCATGGCGGCTATTTCACCACTGCAAAGTTAATTTACTTCAATTTTAACGTGATTATGTCTTAAACTATAAATATACAGATGTCATATTGTGGATTCTATCATCATTTCAAAATTATGCATATACACTATTTACGCTACTGTTATACGAATGCCCAGCTCCCCCTTAAGCGCGAAATGTAAAACAAAGATTTTGAGTTCTCATGCTGGCTATGCTCTTGATACAATAAAAGCCCCACTGACCTCTGTGTCATATAATCCTGTGGTTAAAAGTAAATCCATCCATCCGTGGAGTAGTGTGGCTCACTGGTTAGAGGCGGCAGGTCTGAGAGCAGAAGTCAGCCTGGGACCAGGGTTCAATTCCCGACGCGGCAGGGTCGTGGACCTTGGTCAGCGGACTCGATAATTCTCGCTTCGGTGCTTACTCTAATCAGGGGTTCCACTCGGCAACTCTGGGCATTAGCTTGCCTAATCTCCACAACGGCCCCACCAATTCCGGGGATGCCTGGCTCCACCTTGGGGACTCCCAGCAAGGGACCATCCCACAGGGAAAGCCAGGACGGGTTCCCCAGAGTTATACAGCGCCGGGACGCCCCGTTGCTGGGGCAGCTGTGCGCTTTACAAGTATACTACATTTACATTTACATTTACATTCCTCCTTGTCATGTTGCTTAAGTTCTCCTTTTGTTGTGGAATGTTTTCTTTTAATCCACATTCTTTTCTAGCTTGGAATCTTATACTGAACCAGCAGGTCAGTTGCTGGGAATTTAGTCCTGTGTAGGTTATTATTATTATTATATTATTATATTTGGGTTTGTAGAGCGCACAGATACCCAGGGGTTTCCCGGCGCTAACAGAGCAAAAAGAAGCAGGGAGACAAAGAAGAGACGAATTAGGCAGAGAAAAGCCAGGTTTTCAGGCCTTTCCTGAATTTCAAATAACAGGTTTCAAATCGCAAAGGGATGGGGAGTGAATTCGAGAGTGATGGCGCCAAATAAGAGAAGGAGCGACCACCAACTCTGGTGCGTTTGAAACGGGGCACGGAGAAAGTGCCAAGAGAGGAGGATCTGAGAGTACGCACTGGACAGTACGGATGAACCAAACTGGAGAGGTAGGGGGGGGAGTTGCCTGTTTTAATCCGGTGCATATAACAGAGGGCTTTGAATTTTGCTCTTGATTCGATGCGCAGCCAGTGAAGGCTGCGCAGGGAAACAGTGGCAGAGGCAGTTCTGGGCAGGTTGCAAAGCAGGCGAGCTGCCATGTTTTGCACCACCTGTAATTTCCGTGTTACCTCCTTGCTAGCCCCAAGGAGGAGCACGTTGCCATAATCTAACCTGGAGGTTACTAAAGCCTGGACCACAGTTCTTTGAGTGTCTGGCGGGAGCATCCATGCTATTTTCCTCAGCCACCGCATGATGTTAGTACAGGTGGCTGAGACTTTCACAACATGCTGCTTCATGGATAATTGGTTGTCAAAAGTGACTCCCAGGTTGCGAGCCTTAGTGGAAGGAACCGGCAGAGGACCCATTTGCTGCGGCCAGTGCTTAGGGCCCCAGAGAGAGGTGTCAGGACCAAATAGAAGGAGTTCGGTTTTGTCACCGTTTAATTTTAATTTATTGGTCTGCATCCAATTGGCAATATTAGTAAGCCCAGATCGAAGAGATGAAGTGAGGGCGTGTTTATTAGAGGAGAGAGAGAAAATAATTTGGGTGTCGTCCGCATATGAAAATATAGAGAGACCAGATTGTTCTGCCAAGGAGGCAAGAGGACTGACATAAATATTAAAGAAAAGGGGGCTTAAGATAGAACCTTGGGGTACACCGTGTGGGGACGGGAGGGCAGTGGAGGCAGAGGTGGGGGAAAAAACCTGAAAAGTGCGTGCGGACAAAAAGCTAGCGATCCAGGCTAGAGCCGTGCCATGGATGCCAGCGGCCTTTAGGGTGGAGAGGAGGATGTCATGGGAGACGGTGTCAAACGCAGCGCTTAAATCCAACAGGATAAGCGCCACCGTCTCCCCTCTGTCCACCTGCTGTCTGATAGCCTCTGTGACACCTAAAAGGGTGGATTCAGTGGAGAATCCCGCCCTAAAGCCAGACTGGGATGGGTGTAGGAATTTCGTGTCCTCAATGTGAGAGGAGAGGCAGAGGTTAATATGTTTTTCTAATACCTTGGACAGGCAAGGGAGTAAAGATATGGGTCGGAAATTAGAAGGGTTATTGGGGTCAGCGTTAGTTTTTTTGAGAAGGGGAACCACCATGGCATGTTTCCAAACTGCAGGAACGGTGGCTTCCGAAAAAGATGCGTTCAGGAGAGCTAAAATGGGTAAAAGAACGGAAGTGTCAAGGGTGCTTAAAATTTGAGGGGGCAGGGCATCAAGTGGGGAGCCAGATTTGATTTTAGCCATAAGTTTAAAAAAAAGTTCTAACGAGATAGGGTCCCATTTGCCAATGGAAGTGTGATGGGCAAGGGTAGAAGTATCCTGGGGGGAGGTGGTGTCAGGGTCTGTACTAGGGGGGTTGTCCAATGCTCGTGGGGAGGCGTCAAAACCGGCATAGATGTGGTCGATTTTCTCCCTGAAAAATTCAGCAAGTGTATTGCATTGATCTGTGTCCAGACAGGGGGCTTTAGGTGAATTAGTTTGTCCAGAAAGTTCTTGGACTGCTCTAAACAAAGCTTTTGGGCGATTTTGAGCTGATAAAATAGAGGTGTTTACATAACTTGCTCTGGCAGTTTTGCACAGGGAGTGATAGTATCGAAGTTCCGTTTTATAAATTTCTTTATCATTGGGGGAATACTCAGATCTCCATCTACGTTCAAGTTTCTTGCATTTAGATTTGGCGCATTTAAGTTGGTCATTAAACCAGGGGGCGGGGGGGTGGGTAAAGTTTAGTTTTCCATTTCGGGCCGGAAGACAGATATCAATGGCTGAAGATAGCCATGTATTAATTAAACTTTCATCTTTGGTAGTGATGTTATTGGGTAGAGAGGGTAGGGTTGTGGCAAGCTGGCGATTCAGTTGTAACAAATTGAGTTTTTTCCAGTTTCTATTCGGTCTAAGGGTCTGGATGTAAACTGGCGGACCGACAATAACACTCGTCAAGATGTTAAATTCGACAATGTAGTGGTCGGACCAGGTAATGGATTTAGAAGGGAGGCAGGTAAGGACATCAAGGTTCGAAAAGATGGGGTCGAGTAGATTACCTGCTTTATGTGTAGGGCCAGTGTTGTGAAGATGAAGATTAAGAGCGGCCAAATCTTGGAGAAGATGAGTACAAATAGGACAAAGTGTATTATTAAAATGAATGTTAAAATCGCCAAGGAGAAGAAAATTCGAAGTTTGCATCAATAGAGGAGCTATATTTTCCGATAAAGAAGATGCCCATGCGCCAGCAGCGCCAGGAGGACGATAGAGTAGAACGCCCGAGAGGGTGTAGTTGGGATTCAATAATAGTTTGAAGCAACCAGCTTCGCAATTAGGTATCACTAAATCCTCCCACTTGCATGAGTAAATCCGTTTGTAAATGATGGCAATGCCACCACCCTCTTTGCCCTGTCTATTGCGGCTCACATAGGTGTAGTTATTAGGGAGAGCTGTGGCAATGTCAGGTCCCGTACAGTCGTTCAGCCAGGTCTCTGTCAAGAACAGGGCTGCCGGACTGTCGGAGACCAAGAGATCAAAAATGTCCCTCTTATGCTTAGGCAGGGACCTGCAATTCAAGCTCATAAAAGTAAAATCGGTAGAGTGATGCGTTGGGGAGGAAATGACTTGACATGGAGAAGGTTTCCCAAATGTGGAACTGGGGATATGGGTTAGTGAGGTTACTGAGGTAAGAGTGAAGGAGCAGACCTGGCAGGATGTGGGGGCGTCCATAGCCCGAAGGCAGGGACAAGTGTTGTTAGTAGGGAGACGGAGAGATCGCAAGGCATGGCTAGAGTAGTAAAGCCTGGGGTTTGTGGGGGGCGGAGCAGGGGGGATGGCCCCTGGTCCCGTCTGGTCGCGGACGGGCGCAGACGGGCTTAACTTAGGCGCAACTTCGGCGCGAAGTCGGCGCCCCCGCTGCGCCCGTCCGCTGCGCCTCCGCCACTCCCCCATATTAAATAGTCAGCTGTAGAGGGTGGCTAGTCCAATCACCTTCCATGTAGCGCTGAGGGCGGAAGTGCCGCTTTCAGGGACTCGCCGCTCTAGGGCACAACCGAGGCGGATCGAGTCCAGGCGGGATGAGGAAACAGACAAGTAATCTCGCAGTCAGATTACATAAAAACACAGTATGCAATTTTTAAAAGTTCAATTTTTAAAAGTATCAGCTTCCTTTACAAACGAAGTAGCGTGGCAGCCTGCGCTGCTTCTCAATCTCTAGATGTGCTCGGTCCCGAATCACGTGACTTAAGTAACCTATGGGGAGCCACGGGGTGAGGGTGGCTAGTCCAATCACCTTCCGTGTAGCGCTGAGGGCGGAAGTGCCGCTTTCAGGGACTCGCCGCTCTAGGGCACAACCGAGGCGGATCGAGTCCAGGCGGGATGAGGAAACAGACAAGTAATCTCGCAGTCAGATTACATAAAAACACAGTATGCAATTTTAAAAGTTCAATTTTTAAAAGTATCAGCTTCCTTTACAAACGAAGTAGCGTGGCAGCCTGCGCTGCTTCTCAATCTCTAGATTGGTTGCGTCCTACCTTGCTCCTGTGCTCTTATTTAATAAACCTCTACTTCTTCTATTTTATAAAGTGTCTTACTTTACACTCCTGCATTCATTCTGTTGTCATATGGGACACAGATGGCTTTGCTTCAAACTATCTTTTCGACGACCAATTTTGTAAATCAGACGTCATTCCTTCTGTTCAATATGCTGGGGAAAATTAAGGGGTGCTTTATCATCTAAATTGCCCTGCGCTTCTTCTCACCCCTCGGATGCATAATTTTGTGAAGCTGAGCCAAATCACTGGTTTTGTCACTTTTTCACTTCACTGTGACTTATGTAAATTACCGGCTGAATTTGTATAATATTTCAATGTATTTTCTGACACATTTTAGATGCGTCTTTTAAATCAGTAAAATTCACTTTTTTTTTTTGTTGTCAAATCTTTTTTATTTCACCCCCAGAACAGGGAGGAGCATTGAGGAGACTAGGACACAGCGTTAAGCCTACAACCCAAGAGGGCCGGCCGCGTTATGGCATGATATTATGAAATACCAGTAAAGATGCTCATTTGAAAAGATTTGTACACAGCGTTTCACCTACAACCCCTCAGGGCCGGTGGCGTCATACTAAGTCAACATGCTCTGTGTAGTCTCCGCCGAAAATGACCCGGTCCCATGAACAACTGGAACCATTAAACCCAAAGGGTTAGAACTATGAGACCAAGAGGGTCCGAACTTTAGTAGAGTGACAGGAAAGAGGACAGCGGAGTAGAGAAGACAGTAGGAGTGAGCATGTAGAGAGGACCAGGAAAGAGAGAAGTCGCAGAACGCCAAGAAGAGGAGCCGTGGGGGGGGGGGAAGTGGTAGGGCTTCGCATCAGTTGGTTGAGCAGCTTGTGTCAGGGACAGTATTCAAGGCCTCACACACCAAAACCTCACGCCAGCAATCTGCCCGGATCAGGGGAAGCCACTGCATCCTCTACTAATCGCAGCGCCCGGAGTTTAGGGGGCATATGACACGCGTGCTCTACTGCGCATAGGTCTTTCACCAGGGGCTGCCACACCGCTTTGAAGCGCACATCGCGGGCCTGCAGCCGGGCTGTGAGAAGTTCCATTGTCATGACATGCCAGAGGCGCACAAACCACGCAGTGATGGGCGGAGCTTCCACTTTTTTCCAGCATAAGGCAATGAGCTGCCTGGCAGCTCCCAGCATTTGAAGCGCCAGCGCCCATTCGCCCTGGGTGAGGGCCTTCAACCCTGCAGGCTTGATACCCAGTAGCAGTGTACAAGTGGCTTCAGGCAGAGGAAACCCCAGTACCCCCCTGATGTGACTTAAGACCTCCTTCCAGAAGATGGTCAACGAGGGGCAAGTCCACCATATATGCAGGAAGTCCCCAGTCTCAGCCCGACACCTCCAACACACGGGGGAGGCGTTCGGAAACATTCTATGCAACCGCTGCGGGGTGTAGTACCACTGAGTCATCATTTTGTATGCATGCTCCTGTTGCGAGACACTACGGTAGATTCGAGGTATGTCACGCCATAGTCTGGACCACTGTGCCGGAGCGATGTCTACACCCGAAATAGAGCGCCAGTGTTGCTGATACTTCTGGGAGGGTGGAGCGGACGGGTGTTGTAAAATCTGATAAATTTTCGAAATCAGACCCTTCGTTTCCGTGAAGGAGCGAGTTAGCCGCTCAAACGGGGTAAAGGCACGCGTGGCCGCCTGATACGTGCCCTCTGTTAGCACCAAGTGTTTCAGTTGGGTGTATTGCAGTCCTGCCGCGGGTGGCACTCGGAACTCCTCCCTGCAGTCCGCAAAAGTCTTGAGGGAGCCTCCACAGAACAGGTCAGTGAGCACCCTACAGTTGCCCTGAGGCCATTTACGGAAAGCCCCAGTCCGATGCGCCGGGGAAAACACGGGTTCCCTTCGATAGGGGTGTGTGGCGACGGAAAGGTCGTGAGGCCCTTACGCACCGCTATCTTGTCCCAGATCTCCAGCACCGTTTTCGTGGGTACCGCCAAGTATGCACTCGAAGATCGCCCCGTCCTAGGCTTCCACGCTAGATCCCAAATGGTGCGCCCGGTCACGGCCCTGTCCATGTGGAGCCATCCCTTTTCGCTCTCCGTCACACCCCACTCCACCACGTACCGAAGGTGGGCAGCCCAATAATACTCCACTAGGTTGAGACAGGCCAGTCCCCCCCGATCCCGAGGCGCCATCAGGAGAGCTTGAGAGAAGCGAGGCCTCTTCCCCCCCAAATGAAGTTGGTTAAATCCCGCTGGAGGCCTCTTATATCATGCAGCGGTATAGGGGTAGGAAGACATTGAAATAAATACTGAATTTTGGGCAGGATGGACATCTTGACGGCGTTGATTCTGCCCAGCCAGGACGGTACAAGCGGTCTCTACCGCCGTAGGTCCTCTAGGACCGATCGCCGACATTCTCTCCAGTTTGCTTGCGTCCAGTCGCCCAGCGAAGGGGTCAACTGCAGGCCCAGGTACCGGATGTGCTGGGTCGACCATCTATAAGGGGACAGCTGCTCTAAGTGGGGGATGTCCGATTGCGGAACAGTGAGGCTAAGTGCCCAGGATTTGCTGTGATTAATTTTCAGGCCAGAAGCACGCTCAAAAAGGAACAGCGCTGCATGCACTGCCGGCAGGGACTCTCGGGGCTGTGTGAGAGCAAGGATAAGGTCGTCTGCAAAGAGCGCTACTTTGTTGTCTTGGCCGCCTTGAGGGACATCATGAATGTTGGGGTCCCGCCGTATCATATCCGCCAATGGCTCTACTGCCAGAGCGAACAGTAGGGGCGACAACGGGCAGCCCTGCCTGGTACCCCTCCCGATATTGATTGGTTCCGTGAGTTGCCAGTTCACCCGTATCCTGGCCCGCGGCGCAAGGTATGGAGCCATGATCCTACTAATCATCTTCGGGCCGAACCCCACCCTGCAGAGTACCGCCCGTAGGAAAGACCAGTCCACCTGATCAAATGCCTTCTCTGCGTCCAGTGAGAGAAGGCAAGCTGGGATCTTCCAGTGATGAGCCTTCCCCACCGGGTGGGCAATCCTGCGGACGTTGTCTGCCCCCTGACGACCCTGGATGAAGCCCACTTGATCAGGGTCGATCAAGCCCGGCATGTGAGGACCCACTCGCTTCGCTATTAATTTGGTGTAGATCTTAAAGTCCATGTTTAGCAGGGCTATCGGGCGTTACGACGCGCACAGTGAGGGATCTTTCCCAGGTTTCAGGATCAGGGCAATTTCCGCTAGTCCCATGTCAGGGGACGGACCCACCTCCTCGGTAAAGGAGTGGAACAAGCGTAAAAGGTAGGGGCCTAACTGCGCGTGATACATGCGATAGAAGGATAGGGGAAGCCCGTCAGGCCCTGGCATTTTCCCCATGGGGAGTTCACGGACCGCTGAAACAATCTCTTCTAGCATAATCGGTTCTTCCAGTGCCTTCGCATGCTGTGGGTGCAGTGTTGCGCCCCCGTAGCCCGGCACTTATCCTTTGCCGCCATAACTCTGGAGCCATCGGGCAGTCGAACATTCGCGATATGTGCTTTCGCAGCTCGGGCCCTCAGCCTCCTCGCCAACAGCTTCCCCACCTTGTCTCCCCCTTCAAAGTACCTTTGTTTCAGTGCCAGGAGGGACTTCCCTGCCTTGTTTGCACGCAGCAACCGGAGCTGCCCTCGAAGATTAGCGAGCTGCTGTCTCGTGTGCCGAGTAGAGTAGCCCTGGTCTTGTAGTTCCGCCGCCTTCAGGTCTCCCGCAAGTTTATCTTCCAGTGCTCGTGCCTCGCGTGCCCTTGCAATTGAGAGGGATGTGATATGCCCCCGTATGGTAGCCTAGAAGGTGTCCCAGACCACCGGAAAGGGTGTTTCAGGAAGGTCATTGTTCTCGAAGTAAGAGACAATGGCCTCCCTAATGCTCTCCACGTCCTCCGCATCCCGAAAGACACTCGGCGGGAGGCACCATCTCCGTTCCCGGGCCGGACAAGCGGCCGGATCCTGCAGCAGCAACTCAACGTGGGCGTGATCGGGGAGGGAGATATCAGACATGTCGACCTCTAAAGTGTTGCGGAGGAGATCACTGGAGGCAAATAGATAATCTATGCAAGAGTAAGATCTATGGACATGCGAGTAGTACGAGTACTCTCTCTTGTCAGGGGAGAAGTAACGGCAGGTGTCAAACAACCCGAAGTCCGCCAGCTGTTGGCGTAGAGCCGCCGACATTGCCCCCGCACCGCTGAAGGAGTTGTCCCTCCGGTCCATCATAGGGTTCCATACCAAGTTAAAATCCCCCCCCCCAGAATGAGCGACGAGTCGTCCTGCGGCACCTGTCCCCCCAGGAGGGCCCGAAGGTAACTGTCCTGTGCCTGAATAGGGGCATAGACATTGCATAGCGTGATGCGACGTCGCCCAATTTCCACCTCCACTCGAAGAAAGCGCCCATCACCACCCCGGTGGGGTCTGCCGCCCCCCCGCCTGATGCCAGTCCTGCACAAGATCGCCACTCCCGCTGTCTTAGTGTCAGCTGCAGCCCAAAACTGAAGCGGGTATTTAGGATGTGCCATGCGCGCAGTATCAGCCTGCAAGAGGTGCGTCTCTTGGAGGAAGATGATGTCAGGGTGCTGCCGCAGAAGATAGTACCACACCTGCTTACGCTTATTAGGCGAGTTAAGGCCCTTTACATTAAGCGTCAAGACCTTCAAGGGGCTAGGAGTATTTACTGCCACATCAGGATCTTACCGCCAACCAGTCGCAATTTCGCAACAGCCATCCCGCACAGCCCATGCGCACCACAGCCATTCACTCGCACCATCCCGCTCCAACCCCACATCCAATGCACCCGCCCCGCACCCCCTAGGGAAGAAAAAGAGGAAAGAGAGTAGAATAGAGGGAAACAAGGAAAGTTAAAGACAGAAAGAGAGAGAAAGAGCAGCCAGAGGTGCCGCTCGTCAAGAACCAACAACTGCGGCCAACAGGGCCTCACAACACTATCCCCGGTACAGAGCATCCTACACTCACAGGTTTGGATGCACTCTGGGATGTAACTCCCTGAGGGACAGTCAATGACGGGTTGTGGCGGTCTCGGAGAGTCTGTATCCAGAGAGCTCCCGCAAGCACCCTGCTCAGCACATCAGGAGCCAGGGCGATATGATAGGAGTCACCAAACTTAGGTATAGGACCCCCCATTACTAGGAAGAAGAGAAATGCAAGCGTTCCGTAGATCAGGGCGTCGGGGAATGCCCGCCACGTTCTTCTTTATCCCCCTCGTGGGTCCGGATATGAGCGATGATGTCCTGCTTGGCCTGTGAGGGCGAGCGCTCAGCGTCAGACGGCGTGCGATGCTGCCTGCGCACTGTAGTCCATGAGGGCTCGGCCGCCTTCCTCTCCCGCCTACGAGACGGAGTCGGGCTCGTCGGCGGGGTCATCTGCAATCGGATGAGTTGTGCCGCTTCCGTGTAAGTTCGTATGACTCTACGCTTGGATTCCCACTGGAATATAAGTGCAAACGGGTGACCCCACTGGTATGCTATGCCCACATTACGCAGCTTTTCGGTCACCGGCCGGAAGGCCCTTCTCCTCTTCAGGGTGTTTGGCGCCAAGTCCTGAAAAATCTGGATTTTGTGGCCCCTGTAACAGAGGTCCGGCTTGTCCCGCGCAGCTCTCCATATCGCCTCTTTTTCAGTGAAGAAGTGGACCCTCGTCAGAATGTCCGGTAGGAGTCCCGGCCTGCCCGTCGGGGAGGGCACTCGGTGCGCCCGGTCAAGAGCCAGTGGGGAAGCCTTCTCGTCCCCCCAGATCTCATGGAGGAGCTGCGTCACGTAGCCCATGATGTCTTCCCCTTCTTCCCCAAGTGGAATTCCCCGTATACGGAGGTTGTTGCGGCAACTCCTGTTCTCCAAGTCTTCCTGCTTCACTTGGAGCTCGATGTTCTGTTCCTCAAGGATCGCCAAGCGCTGCCAGAGGTGCTCCTGGTCTTCCGTGCGTACATCCATTGTCCGCTCCAGCCCGTCAACGCGGTCCCCGAGCTCCGTGACCTCCTTTCGCAACTCCTTAACGCAGGTGTGCACTTCAGTTCACAACGATCCAATCTCCATTTTCAGTTCCGACATGAAGGTGGACATGAACGCCTGAGTGACCGGCGGGGATTCCTTAGCAGTCCGTGACGACCCTTCCCTGGCAGCCGTCGCCCCTGTCTTCCCCCACATCGCTACGACAGTATTGTCATTGGGGGCCGCTGACGACTCAGCCTTGTTCCCTTTGTTGGAGCGTGTCATCGCTAGCGGCAGCTGCTGTCAGCTGGGAGGCTCCCTCGCTCCCCCCGGTGTCACAGAGACCAGACGGGCGCACCGAGGCCTATATATTAGAGGCTGAAGCAAGGGTCCGCTCCCGCACCCGCAAATCCAGCAAGCCCTCTCCTCCACCCCAAGCGCACAAATCCACAGCTCAAAAGCGCTAGCGCTGCTCGCAGAACCCAGGAGGCGCCAGAGCAAAGGGGGAGACCCGGCCAAACGCTACCCCAGCAGGAAAGGTCACCCGCAATGTCCCCGATCAGGGGGGTGCAGGCCCCGATCAGCTCCCACCTATGACCGTAACAGTGGTCTCGCCGCGATGACCCAGCCACTCCTGCAGACACCCCTGCAAGCACTCAACTGACCAACCACCCACTTATAGGACCAGGATGTGACGAAAAGGGGGTGAAGTGTAGTCAATGTCCACATGGCCACTCATCTCTAAAGTCCTCACTCTCAGTCCCCAGGTTTCCACCGGGCAGTCCCACAGTAACAAGGGAAAATGGCGGTCTGCACTGTCCACCGCCTCGTCGCTCCCCGCAGCCCACCTGGAAGCCCGACGCCACCTCAGGCAACGACCCGAGGCAGCATCTCTTCAGAGGCACAGTCCTCCCCGCAACAGGCGTCTGCCGCTCCAGGCCCCTCCACCATCGATCAGGGCCCCCAGAGAGCCGCCCACGCTGAAGGTCGCACAGAAGCCCGCAAGGCAAAGGGCAGCCGCCCCAGGGGATGAGCCCGGCCCGGACCACCACCAGTTATGGCCCAGGTCACCGGCCACCAGCGGATCCCCCGACAGCTCCGCCTCAGTCCGTACGTTATTCCTCACAGCAAGTCCGCCCCTGGCCGGAGTCACAGCCCAGAGAGGAGCGCCTCTCCCACGAGGGCCACCAAGATGTCCAGATATAACCTCCGGGTCGGGCCCCCAGAGAGCCTTATCACCACGGGTTCCGCAGCTCCCTGACGACAGGGACCCCAACTGCACAGACACTGCAGGGCCTCGCAATCGGCCAGGCCAGCGTCCCCAAAGCTCACCTCCGGGTCCCGGGCTCACAAGATGGCGGACTCCAGCTCCCTCGTCGCCCCCAGTAGGCGGCCTCTCTGGTCCAGTGCGGGGGAAGCGCCCCCCGGTGCGTCGCCACAACGGCCTCACCAGCACTGCTCAAGCGCCGTCCCGCTCCACAGAGAGGGGGGGAAAGCCGATCCAGCAGCCACTCCTTCCCAAGCCGGCAAGAGAAAGTCTTTGATCAGGGCGCCCGCAGTCTCGGCCGCCAGCAGCCGCCGTGAACCGCCCCACCGGGACAGTGATCCGCAGGTCCCCGCCGGTGCTCCAACAGGTGCCCGCCTCAACAGTCGGGCCCAGGCACAGCCCCCGCAGGGGGCCGCAGACCCCTCAAGGCCCAGCAGCAGCCAGGGGAGGGCACAGCCCACAGGCGGCAGAAAGTGTTGGGTCCGTCCGCGATCCCAAAAGAGCCCCAGCCGGTGAGCCACCAGAAGGCAGGGAGGGCTAGTTCTTCGCAGGGTCCGCGGCAAGGTCCTCAGCCCGAGCTGTCACCGCCTGGAGCGCGCACCAGCTCCCGGGGGTCCGCCTCTCGCCTCCCATGTATCGGCAGAGCCTCAGAGCACAGGGCTCAAGATGGCGGCCGCACCAGCAGGGCCGCTGCGCCGTTTCTGTTCGGCGACCGCCGTCGCCTCGCGGGGTCACGAACACCTCGTCTCCCGCAGCACTGGACTCCGCAGGACAGCAACACCACCCGGATGGCAGGTAAGGGCCCCGGCTCCGCAGTAATTGCCTATGAAAGCGATGAGCGGCGGGAGCTCCGCCGGAGCACGTCTCACCTCATCGCTGTCTAGGCCACGCCCCCCGTAAAATTCACTTTTAAGGGTTACTGTAATAGTTATTTATATTTTGTATTTTTGCTTCCACTTATTTTTGTACTTTATGAATTTCTGATTAATCTGAAAAACGAAACATTTGAGATGTATATGTTATGATCAACTTAAAAATATCGCTTCAGCTTGGAGCCTCTTATCTGTAACAAAATTCAGTTTCTTAACAGCTGAATGTGTTGGTTGGGTGAATTACATTTATCTATGTTTCAATGGAAGTGGGGGTATTAACTAACACACTACGTCCATATTACTATTCGATATTTGGAAAGTGATGTTATAAATACAGACCAGAGATCCATGATTACAAAAACAAGTGTAACATACACTACACATACATTACATCTACGCACAAGTATAAGCATTAGTCATAAAACTTTTCTATTGAAACGGTTAGAAGTTATGCCTCTAAAAGAAGCAGGTGTGAGTGCATAGGACATTTGTAGATGTTATGCACAGAGTAAAATTCCATACCTTTCTCTTATTTCATACGCTTATATCTACATCTCTCTGAATTATGCCTGTCTTCCACATGCGTATGTAACACAATTATCTAGGCAAAAGGCTGACTTGCATTTAGAAAATCCTTTGTAAATTGAGTCTAAAATCTCTCTAGTTTCACACTTCACATTCTTAATAATTATGTTGCTAAGTGTGACTAGAGTCGAGCATCAACTTTTGTCTTGTACTCAATGTTCTGCAGTGCAACGTCAACCTCTAGTATAGGTGAATATCAGAAAGACATTCACATTGACAAAGCCGATAGCTCAGGCATTGCTGAGACCTACTGGCTTTTCCAATGCTTGTTTTACATATTGCAGCGCAGTTGACCTGCTGTGCAATATATCTCAAAGTTAAAAAATAAAAGCGCCATGTCATGGACAATAGTCAAAACCTAATGCTTTTTTTTACTCACTGTGGCATGGAGGTGTTTTTCTATTTGCTTCCTTCCCCTCGAGCTACTCTCAACATATAACAATCACCTCCCAAAGGCAAAAAATTAGTAGGGTGAAATGTGTCAGTGATTAATAAACATCTTTGAAAGAAGTATCATTTTGTTGACAAAGTTACATTTAAAGTGGCACTGACTATAAAATTATTAACATTTTGTTAGAAGATACTTGTATTAATGACAAGCATTGGCAAAGCCAAGAGGTCTCGGCAGTACCCAAGCTATTTGCCTTGTCAATGTGAATGTCTTTAAATTATGTTGTCTAGCAGAAATCTATTGGCTTTGCCAAGGCTTGTTCATAGTTGACATGGTCTAGAAGAACAAATGTGGACGTGATAGTGAGAAACAGTTGAGGAGCTTTGAAGTGAAGCGAGGATGTGGCGTAATTGCCAGAGCTGCTGAAAGGTGAACTGCGAAACCAGGTTCAAATCTTGGGGTTGGCTGAATAGTTAGTGATTCTGGGCAAATCATTTACACTTCCCCCTGTGTACAACAATTAATGTGTCACTGTTTATTGTAACTGTTGAACTCTTAAAGCGCTCCAATACCATTGACTGGTGTTAGCACCACAGTAAGATTGAGGACAGAACAAGCACTCTAATACCATTGGATTGTGCAAAATAAATAAAATCAGCAGTGACGAGGGAGGAAGTAGTGGGACGGGTCAAGCAGAGAAGCAGAAGGAGAGATGGGAAACCAAGGACGGGAGAGGGCAGGAGGAAGCAATAATGAAGGGAGAAAAAAAGACCTTAATTGAAGCAGGATCAATGACAAAATTGAATGTGTCATTATGGAATGTAATTGGTGAGCAGTTAAAGCGCTCCAATACCAACGGCTCATGTTTGCGCTATGGCAAGATGGAAAACCGAGCGAACGCTCCAATCAGCGGCAGCATCACCCCACTGCACTCCTGGACATTCAAAAAGGAAAAATAAAATGATAATAACGCAGCATCATTATTATTTTATTTTTCCTACTACAGTGCCTCAGTTTGTTATGTGTGGGCGGGACTGGCCTCTGTGATGCTAGAGCACTGCAGGGGGAGTGTGGTATTCAGATAGGTTTCCAAGAAGGCTTTATTCAGGATGAAGAACAGCTTTACATCCACGGCAGGGAACAGCATAAATAGCGAACCACTCCCTTCAGAAACTGCTACCTTCTCACCACATTCTAACATGACCTCACAGGTTCTAAATGACATAGGCATGACATAAGCATGGAATACCACAGGGAGGAATGGTGAGCACTATGTAAATGCGCATATAGGTTTGGCCAGCCGGCTCAGGCCAGCCAAACCGTCATGTGCACTTGGCATGCTCTCCACCCAAGCTGCATTACACACTGGGTGGAGAACATGCCCAGGATCCCCCGGCCTGTGTGAGCGGCGAACCCGGCGCTCAGACCAATCACAATTCTGCAGCGTTGTGATTGGGTTTGGGGAGCCTGGGTGCTTCTTGCTGCCCTGTTGGGACTTCAGACAGGAAGACGATATGATGATTAAGAGGTGGGATGTCGGAGGGGAGGCCGCAGTAGCCAGGTAAGTGTTTTTTCAAATGTTTCCATTCCCCCCCCAACCACTCCCCGCGCATAACTCCCATCCTGTAGCAGCCACTACTGGCTCCAATACCATCGGATTGTGCAAAACAAAATACAGAAGTGTTGTTCCTTTTTAAAAACTTTTTAAGAAATGTGTTTGTTTATGTGCACGTTCATGCATTTTTGTGGTAAGTGTGTATGTGTACAAAGGAGACTATGGCAAAACGGAAGACGCTGAAGCTCTCCAATACCATTGGATTGTACAAAAAAAATAATAAAAGCAATAGCAAAGATGGAGGTAGTGGGGGGATGTGTCTAGCAGGGAAGCAGGAGGGGATGAGTAGATGGGCCAGCAACAATGGGAAAGGGTGGAAAGAGACAACAATGAAGGAGTATAAAAAATACTTTAATTAAAGCAGGATCAGCGATAAAAATTAATGTGTCATTGTGGTGTGTAACTGGTGAGGAGTTAAAGCGCTCCATTGCTATTGGCTTGTGTTCATGTTATGGCAAAATGGAGGATGAAGCGAGCGCTCCAATACCATCGGATCATGCATAAAATAAATAAACAAGTGCTATTTGTGTTTTAACAACTTTTTAAGAAATTCATTTGTTTACACTCATGCATTTTAGTGGTACATGTGTATGTGCACAAGAAAGACGGCCTGAAAATACAAATACTCTTATAGAGCACTTAAAAACATAGACCAAATCGCTGCACAAACCGAGAGCAGTGCAAGGAAACATGTACTTGGTCCATGCGCTATGGAAGGGCCAAACACAATACAAGGGCATGATTCCCGCATCATAGAAAATGAGAGTGACGCTGATGTTTACGAATGGTAGGAGATGAGGTGCCTGTAAGCTCATAGGTAGAACACAACACGTCTCTTTGAAACAGAGCATGTAGCCAAGCAGCCAATGCGCTGTGTAGCTGAGACCTAAAAACAAAGGATTGCACAAAGGCAAAACCTGCTGTCTTTGCCAATGCTTGTTGTGTTTGAAAAAGGGGAGATTAAGTGATTTATATGTATTCAGAAACTGTGGAGCGGACGCTTGGGAGATGACATGGTGTCCTTTCGGGAGAGGATGTGGCGTAAGGGTCAGAGCTTCGACTATGGAGCTGGTAAACGGTTCGAGCTTGGCATTGGTTTAACAATCTTGATTTTGGGCAATAACTTAATCTCGCTGTGCCTATTGACTCCTTGTGTAAAGTAACTGGTGCTAATGAAAGTGCACCAATACCTTTGGGTGGTGTTAGCGCTATATTAAACTGCACCAAATAAGTAACTGTTGCTAAAGTAAAGCGCTTCAGTACCTTCTGGTGGTGTTGGCGCCATATAAAACTGAACAAAAAATGGTAACTAATGCTAATGTAAAACGCTCAAATACCTTCAGGTGGTGTTGGTGTTATGTAAAATGGCACAAGAAAAGTAACTGGTGCTTATGTAAAGCTCTCTCATACCTCCAGGTGGTGTTGGAGCAGCATAAAACTGCACAAGAAACATGGAAAAAAAACAGTCGGTTGAGAATAGTGGGCAAGCAGCGACGGGCGGGAGGTGGACGGGCAACCAACACTAGATTTGTGCAGCCACCGGGAGATTAAGTGATTTGCCCATAATCACAAAATGTGGAACTAAGTCTGAGGCTATGGAGAATATGTGGCGTTCTCTTGTGAAAGGATGCAACGTAAGGACCACAGCTGCCGGGAAACCGGGTTTGAGTTTCGGTGTTGGCTTAACATCCTTGACTCTGGACAAATCTCTTAATCTCCCTGTGCATACAAAAATTAATATGTCCTTGTGTAAAGTAACTGGTGCTAATGTAAAGCATACCAAAAACTTTCGGGTGGTGTATAGCGCTGTGAAAAACTGGAAACAAAAAAGTAAGTGGTCCTTATGTAAAGTGCTCTAATACCTTTGTGTAATGTTGGCACTACATAAGACTGCACACAAAAAAACAAATGTGAAAAGCAGAGTCAGGGAGGAGGGCATCTGTGGGAAGAGGGGGTTTGTGAAACAGGTGTTCAGCACGGGCAAGCAGCGACAGGCAGGAGGTTGATGGGCAATCAACAGCAAATGCAGGCTGCCAGTGGGAGGTTAAGTGATTTGCCTAAGGTTACAGTGTCCTCGTGAAAAGTAACTGTTGATAACGTTAAGGGCTCCAATACCTTCGGGTGGTGTTGGCACTATATAAAATTGCAAAAAAAGATAACTAGTGCTATTGTAAATCGCTCCAATACCTTTGTGTGGTGTTGGCACTATATAAAACTGCACAAAACAAATGTGGAAAACAGATTTGGGGGAGGAGGGGATCTGTGCAACAAAGTTTACCTATGCAAGCAGCAACCAACAGGAAGTGGACGGGCATCTAACAGCAAATGTGGGCTGCCACGGGTAGATTAAGTGATTTGGCTCTAATCACAAAATGTGGAACTGAGGCCGACATTAGGGAGACAATGTGGCATCCTCTTGAGAGAGGATGTGTTGTAAGGGGCAGAGCTGACGACTGTGGAGCTGGGAAACCTGGGTTGAGTTTCGGCGTTGGCTTAACATCCTTGATTTTGGGCAAATCACTTTAATTTTCCAGTGCCTGAAATTTTTTATGTATTGTGTAAAGGAACTGGTGCTAATGTAAACAGCGCTAACAGCTTCGGGTGCTGCAGTCGCCAAACATGCTTAATCACAAAGAAAAAGGTAGTGCCATAAAAGGAGGAGGAAAATGTACTTAGTCCAAGATCCACTGATACGAATAGACACAAAAAGAAAAATGAACGCAACAGGATATAGCAGGCTGCAACCAAGGCTTTAAGTGGGATGAAAAAACTAGGGGGTCTCTCAAAGGGGCGCGGCCGATGTAATTAAGGACGTGGCTTAAAAACTCAAGCTAAAAATCTGTGCTTAGCATGGTGTGCTGCCCGACTTGTATTTTGCTGTTTGTGTCATTGCATCCAGATATATGATACAAGAAGTAACATTACACCTATGACAAGCCAGGACTATTGGCTTTGTCAGTGGTTGTTAGTTGCATAAGATAAATGAGCAGCAATTATGGCTTGTTGAATATATTATAGAAAAAGCTCCCACTTAAAGCCCTGGTGACATCACAACGATGTTGCTGCTCCTGCATTTCAAAAAGAGAAGGGAAATCCAGAGAGAAAATTACTCTCTTTAAAGGATTTCCCTTCCCCTACAACGCTCACCTGGCATGAGGTCATACCATAACTTCTCCACTAGTGAGAAGTGAGCAGTGAGAGCATGCACATATCGATGTGCCTGCTGTCACTGCAGTCTATAAACAAGCATTTCCAATGCAATAGGTCTCACATTAATTAAGTATGAGCTATTGGCATTGCTAAATATTGCAACACCAATTGCAACAAAAGTCTATAAATTGTAGGCCAAAAAAAATTGTATTTATTTTCTTAGCAATGGTGGCATGCTGCGCTTTAGATGAATATGTTTAGTAAAGTGCGCCATACTGCGATTGCTACAATAGTTAATTGTGGATGCGTTAACAATTGATGTGTGCACTGAAGGCTGGTGGTGTGTGTGCCTGTAGAAATTGTGCACTGATGGCTAGTGGTGTGTGTGCCTGTTGGAAGTGATTGTGTGTGTGTGGTTGTGTGTGTGTGGTTGTATGTGTGGTTGTGTGTGTGGTAGTGTTTGTGTGGTTGTGGTAGTGTGTGTGTGTGGTTGTAGTTGTGTGTCTGGTTGTGTGTCTGGTTGTGTGTTTGTGGTTGTGTATGTGGTTGTGTGTGTTGTGTTGTGTTCGTGGTTGTGTGTGTGGTTGTGTGTGTGCTTGTGGTTTTGTGGGAATAGGGAGAGATGAGCGAAATATTAGAAGAGGGAGTGACGGAGAGCACGTCTACAGTTAGTTTCAAATAGACCAGCTGTAAACTGACTGCTCAGCTGCCCATATTTTGCTCGAAAGTACATTGGAATAGACAAATGTTCTGGTGGTTCAAGATATAAAACACAAAAAGTTATGTTTTTATAAGAACCAAGTCCACTCTTCCAGGGCAGAGGCATGTCATTTGTGGATTCACCGTGAGTGGTGGGGGGCCTGGACGGACATTTGTTGGAGAGCTGTCCTGCGTGGTACCAGCATTTTGTCTCCTACGTACAATCCTGGCAAGCCTTTTCAAGCTGTGCATGCATGCATGCAATGGCAGGGTATAATGTAAACAAGCGGTGCCATGCTCAAACATAGCATGGACCCCTTGCATAAAAAAGTTATGCGCATGGCGGCTGCAAGGGATTTAAAAACAAACAAAGCACGGACCCCGCAATATCAACCCTCTGAAGCACGATATGGCAGGCTGGAAGTACTTGGCAGCCTATAATAATGTACATGATTGGAAAAAAAAGAAAGTTTACCGACTAGAATTCTCTGAATTTCCAGTGAGTCACAAAGGCAGGCGATCGTCATCACAGCACAGTCCTGCAAAGCTGGCAACTGATTTCTTGTTGTCTTCCGCGGAAAATACGGGCAAGCCTTTTCCAGGTGTGCATGCATGCATGCAATGGTAGGGTGTAATGTAAACAATGCTCAAACACAGCACGGACCCCATGCATAAAAAAGTTATGCGCATGGCGGCCGCAAAGGATTTAAATACGAAAAACAGGAACGCGGTTGCCGTGATAAAAAATAAAGCGCGCGCCCGTTTTTTAAATATGAATGCGTGTGGCAATATCAACCCTCTGAAGCGTATGGCAGGCTGGAAGTGCTTGGCAGCCTATAATAATGTACATGACTGCAAAAATAAAAAGTTTACCGACTAGAATGCACTGAACTTCCAGCGGCTCACAAAGGCAGGTGATCGTCATCACAGTACGGTCCTGCAAAGCTGCCAACTGATCCCTTGCGCATGCGTGGATAAACAAGCTTTTACTACAAAAAAAAGCTCTCGACATTGCTGTGGCGGGGAGCGGCTTCCTATGAAGTCTAATGCCGAGGGTCAGACAAATGGTGTGGGATGTGGCTGGCAATGGTGTGGGTGTGTGATGTGCGATGTGCTCGCGCCTGGCTCACATGAACTGTACCCGATCCGCAGCAGTTTGGGTAGACTTTAGAAAGCATTACTAGAATCTCGACAAGCAAGCATTGCTTTAATGCTGTAGGTCGAGACCTAAAAAAAACGGACTGCAAGGCACAAACCAGAGCCCGATAGCGACCCGTTTTGAGTCCCCTGTAAAAAAAAACACTTAAAGCCCTTGCTGCAACCAACAGAAAGGAAGGAAAACAGAGTAACAAACAAATGGAAAATAAGTGCAGGCTCTAAGACTCTTTTAAGATTTATTTTTTTAATTCAAAAGACTTCTCAAGCGCTGTGCAGGCAAAACCTAAAAAAGGGGAAACAAGGAAGAAGAGAAAGATAGAAAAGAACAAGAGGCAAAGAGATGAAAAACACCCTTAGTGTGAGATAAAGGAAAAGGAGTGTCTGGTGGTGTATGAAAGAGGTGCAGTCCAGACTGGGCACACGTTTGCATACTGTCTGGACTCTCAACATGCAATATCACTGGCAGCAGCTTTTGAGCAAATCTTTGTGCCACAAAACGTATTGATTTAGAAATCAAGCACAGTTTTATGCCCAAAAGGAATAATTCTAGAATTCAGGCAAATATCATAAAACAGCGAGTGTAGTGCACGTCTTGGATTACAGCTTGATTCCTCCATTTGTTTCAACATTGAAATTAGAAAATGCCCTACAGATGTGTGTGGGTAGGCATAACCAACCGGAAATACTAAGATTCAAATACACGTACAATAACTGCTGGCAGCAAGTCGTTGTATTTTTAAGCTTGCCTTCCTGGCAAGTTGAATTACTTGCCATTGAAATACCCGCAGTTTTTACCACCAGCAAGGAAATCAAGAACCAACGCCCTCTTTAGCACGAACAACCACCCCGTGTGCTCAATCAAAATGGATACGTCGAAACTCCTGCTGCAGTTGCGGAAAAGGCACGCGCCGTAACGTGAGCATAACGAACTTCGCTGTGCGGGAAATGACGCGGCGCACGCGCGCAGAGGAGAGCGCGGCCATTGGGAGGCTTCTTGTGCGGCCGGCCTGCACGTGGCGGCTGTGACGTCTCTGAGGGTTGTCAAAGCTCTACCGGAGACTTCAAGTCTGAGGTAGGGACCGACACGTTTGTGAGAGCTTGCTGTGGGAAAGTTGAGCGGACTCTAGTTACAACCGTGAGTGGGTTTCCTTATTGTCTTCATTATAAACGATTTTTAGGCGGGACATTGGGGAATGGAGCGAAAGACACAGTCAGCTTGTGTCTGTGGGACCGGTGTTCTCTAAATAGTACTGGTCATGCTCTTTGAATAGACTATGACTTTCAAGACATCAAGAGTATTTAATTTATTTTTTAAAAGACCAAGTATTGCATAATTAATTCTAACAGGCACCGACAAAGCCAGTAGGTCTGGTTTGCAAAATGTGGATGTTTTAATGGCTATATGCTGCAATAGAAGTCAATGGGGAAAAAACATTCTCCTTATTTGTTTCTCAATATCTCCCACTTTCCTGTTCCAGAATGGTGACATGTATGCTACATTTTTTCCCTATAGTTTCAGGGGTGGCTTCTTTGTTATGGGGGAAGAGCATCGCCCCACTAAGTGGCAGCATAGTTAAACATAGGAATTATAAAATGATAATAAACCAATTTTATTGTCATTTTATTTTTCTTCTTACCTGCAGGCGAGCTGCGTCATAGTGCGGGGCCATGCACTCTGTGTGCAACAGTGGGAAGGAGGAGTGATAGGCACAACTAAGTGTGCATGACTGTTTGGCTGGCCGTCTTAAGACAGCCAAACCATCATGCGCACTTAGCATTTCTGTACCCGGCTGTGTTGTACAGCTGGGTGGAGAAAAGCCACAGGCTCCCAGTCTGAGCTCTGAACCAGGGTGCTCAGACCAATACCAGCGCTGTTCTCAGGCTCGGAATAATTTCCCAGCATGAGAGGAGCGTCAGGAATTGCCATCTGGGAACCTGCGAAGTGTGACCAGCACAGGACCGGACCAGGATTGGCAGAGGAGCAATCCGGCTTCCACAGTGGCAGGTAGTTAAAGTTTTAGATTTTCTTGTGTGTGTTTATTATTTCCCCTCTCCTGCCCCACTACTTCGGATCCTGAGCAACCGACACTGCAGTTGTTCACTCAAATCCATCCCTGAATAGTGCCACAGGTCTTGTGTTAGACGCAACACAAATAGCAGCCTATTGTTAAGCAGTCATGTTCAATCTTTGTGTGCAGTGCTGAGCATTGCTCCTTTATTTCTCTAGCTTTTTTGGTTGCCTCCTGGCCAGTTTTTACCTGCATGACCAGTTTTTTATTGTCCCACCAGTACAACAGTTTGGAAAAATTACCTAGAGCTGGTGTTTTTTACCCGTACCAGTACATACTTAAAATGGTAATTATAAGTAGAAAACACTTTAAAGTGCGTTTGAGAACGTCCTTAACCGCATGCGCGCTAGCGGGTTTTCCCGCTGCGCGCTGCGATTTTGAAAATCGCGCGTTACGTGACAAAGCCAGCTCGTCATGCGCGTAGCGTAGGTAACGCCCATGACGAGCTGGCTTTGTCATGCGCGTGGAAGGGGTTATTGACCGCTGACTGTAAATCACGTGTGATGCTAAGGACAAATAACACACATCTGAACAACATCATCACTTCACCTTTTATTCTTACCCCGATATACGTCACCTATATTAAACGTCAATTTTTAGATAAAAGAGGTAATTTTTGCACCACCACATGGATCCCACCAGTACTTTCCCTCAGAAGGAGGCAGTACTCACCTAGGTAAGCGAGTACCTACATGCAAAACCCAATGAAGATGCCGCCCAATAAGACACCAAAGTGGTATTTACTTACACCACCAGTGGGAATGATTGGTTGAGGGTTTCGGTTCAACACTTGAGACACAGCAGGGATGTGGAATTCCTATAGCCTGACTCCTGGGAGATATTGTTTGGGGTCAAGGGCATTCAAGTGTATTTTGTCCTTGGGACAAGTAGGCCCAACCCCCTACAGCACAAACCCTTTGGCTGCCAGTTTACAGCATAACTTTATAGATCAGGAAAGGGCAATGTCTGCAGTTAAGGTAATATGTGTGTCCATGTGTTAAATGCTGTTCAAGCTTGTATTTATGGTTCATTAATGCAAAGTCTTTATTATTAGGGTGAGCACTAAAAGTAAACGCTGTAAGCTCGGCCTGCACTACTGACGGTGGTTTCAGTATAAATGTGTATACACTTTTTCAAAGTTTAGTAATATGAGGCTATGTATAATGCTCCCAAATGCTCTCTAATTATATGCAAATATTTGCGAAGCTTCAAAGCAAGAGTGATGATTCTTTGCTTTCAAAATAAAATGTTTTAAAAAAATGCAAGTAGGAAAAAAAACATTTTGCTACTGTAAGATTTTAGGTACCATATCTTTGCAGCATCATTTAGCAACATGTTGATGTATGCTTGTATTTCCCAAAAAATATTCATAATGGAAAATCAGTGTAACCAGTTTAAATACGATTACCGGAAACAAAAATAAACAAGCATTGGCAAAGCCAGTAGGTCTGAAATTGGTGGTTAGCCTTTTGGTTTTGTCAATGCGTGACTTGTTCAGGCATGGTTTTTGTAAAACCGTATCCGTGTGGGAGCTGCTGGGCCCTCACCATTCTAACAAGCATTGGCAAAAGCAAAAATTGTTTTTGGACTCAAAAAGCACACATTGCCACAGCAGTTCCGGGCACTGAAAAAAACTACTTTGTGTGCCAATATGCTCCTTGTCAAAGAGCAGAATACTGTCACTGACAGTGAAGCCATCTGATAGACGGAGAGAAAAAGAGAGCGAGAGAGACAGAATTTTATTAAACACAATAGGTCATGGTTAACGCCAGGCCTAATTAGAAGCCCAATTATTAACGAAAGTCTCAAAAGTGCATCCATGGTACATATCCTTGCATTAAGTGCATATATACAGTGTCCATGAATTCACAAGAATTTACAGAAGTAGGCCAAGAAATAGTACTCCTAGAAATTATTTGTGAACTGCATTTTAGCATGAGCACATGTGCATGTACATGTGTAGATTGGCTCATGTGAAAATCTTAATGTTTCAAGTTCACTTTTCCTCTAACCACTTTTTTCCCAACCCTGGAAGAAATGTTACGTCTGCGACTGTTGGGAGTAAATTTCCAACCTTTTTCAGTACGGGAAAAGATTAGAAAAGAGTTGGTGCAAACCCAACACGCACGTTAGTAGGTTTGCACAGACTCAAAACGGCATTCCAACCCTTGAACTATTTCTTACCAATACCTTCAGCCCAGTATGTAGACCTGCAGAAACATGGCAGCATAAGGGAATTGCTAGTATGCAACCCTACTATGGTACGAGCCCTGGCATAATTAGAGAGGTTATATCAGAACTCTTATATAATGAGATTGCTGCCGTAATTTGTCGCCGCATTACATGGCACAAAAGGGACAAGTGGATTTTGTTACAGGGCAAGTAGATTTATGAAGCAACCTGCCCCATGGACAAGTAGATATTTTATTAAAATTCTACACCCCTGCACAGACTCCTGAAAACCACTCTCCTTTGAATACGGACGTTGCAATTGTGGAAGCTGAGGGAACCCTTCACACACTTCTACCTCCTCTCTTTGATTTTGTTGTTGTAATTTTAAGTCAACAAAGAAAGGCAAAGTTAAACATGAGACATTACATTTCTCTTTAAGTATCACGTCTGGGCCTTTGCAGAATCTTAAAACATGAACAAATGTGAGCTCGTAATTTTCAGTGGGAAAGTTGGCAACTCTAGTGAGACTACCAGTGAGAGATGCTGTTGCTTGGCACCTCCCATTGTCGAGATGACATATCTCATGGTAAGGGGATGGGCATTGTATTGCCTGGTATTGTGTTTTTAAGCCTTTAAGAAATATCGTAGCTTGTCTTCTGAAAGTGAAACTGTGTCATGTGGTGGGGTGTCCTGTGATTATGATGACGTTTTGGAATGTAGGTGTGGAAAGTTATGGTTGAATAAGGAGGTTGTGTGTGAGAGAGGAGGTGTTAGCAAGTCTGGAATAAAGGGTTTGGGGCTTTGCAAGGAGTCTGTTCCTACTTAATACTGACAACAAGGATTACACCCCTCATTCCACCAACAAGGTAAAACCTTCTCAGGCTTTGAGCGGCCTCAAGTATTGGTCTGACTTAATCCAAGGGTGGCTGCAAGTAGGCTACAAGGATAGTACTTGCAAAGGCTGCATATCTATTAATTTTCAGTCCAATAAGAGTAAGGTTCAAGCTGGAATCAAGTTGCAATACGATGAGAAGCAGAGTGCGAAGGATTTGGAAGTGTGTGTGTGCGCTGTTGTTGGTGTAACATTGCCATATTGTTCAATTTATTAAGGTGATCCCAAATTTAGTGCACCAGAAAATATATTATTATACTAGTTAAAGACTATTGGGAGGAAAGTGAAATAGTATAAAAGAGAGAACCAGCTATTATGACATACGAGCCACACTCGCAGGGATTTCATTTGGAATTCTGTTTGTGTTTGACCCTAATGTAAGAGGCCTCCAACCTTTTTGTTAGTGAGAACTACTTCTGATGAGTGAAAATCATTGTGAGCTAATACTCAGATTAGGGGCTCTGTGACAGGGCTGTTGTGTGTCAAGGAGAGCATGGTCTGTGGAGATGGATGAGCATGTATTTGTATGAATGGGATTTATGTGTATGGTGGACTGACAGAGTGTGTTGCAGGTATTTGTGGTACAAGATATACCTTTCACCATATGTGACACCTTTACATATATAACACAAACATGCCATTTTTAAAAATGCGAAACATTTAAAGTGTAGAAACATTTTCCTTAATATGGAACATTCTGCACCTTAAATTTCTCCCACTTAAAAAATAACAATTTTTCAGTTATAAATATGTGGTGTTTGCCAGCCACAGTGAGCAAGATGCCTGTTATATTAACCCTTAATTTAAAAATTCTCCCATTTGAAAGCAGTAAGAAACATTTTGTTCTTGCTCCAATATTGAGTTAACATCAACACTTATTTAAGAGTTAAATACATCAGTCCTTCATTTCTTCACCTCTGTGCTGCACCGTCGGTCATAAAGCAAAGTCAAGCACTAATCATTATCTGACCCTCTTCCTTAACTTTAAAAGAAAAATGCAACATGAAGATAAAATAATCTTTAATGACCCAGCCTTTTCTTTAAATGTACTCAAGACTGCAAGCTACACTGAAGGTGTCAGGGAGGTCCAAGTAGCTCACGATCGACTGGTGGAAACACCTGCAGTAATGCATTTGGGGGAGTTACTTAGTGTTGTTTTCATGAGGCATGTCTTTTGTTTTGTAAGGTGGTATGTGTTGTGTCTATAATGATAAGTCAATAAGGCGTGTGGTATCATGCCTTATGAGAAGAAGACAAAAAGGTCAAAGCGGTCTTCAAGACATGCGAACAACGAACAGAACCAAATCCAAAGGGAGGAATCGACGCCGCTCCCAAATGAAGAGACACCTCACTCAGCGCGGACTTCTCCTGCGAGTGAGCCAATCAATGATAACCAGGAAACAAATAGAATAGAAGGTATCAACCATTCCTTACCTCTCTCTGGTACAACTCAAGAGACACCTAGAACATCACCCACAAATGCATTCTTAACATCACAAAATATAGACAACACATCCCTCATCGCAATCAGAATCGGCACTGACATCCATACCGAGGATCAAAAGAAAAGGATTTCGGCTAAAAGAACTGTTCAGAAACAAAGAATAGCAAAATGCAAATTGCGAACAGAAAGCCTACTCATCCCTAAGAGATCACTCCAAAATCAGAAAGAGATCAAAGAGCTTCAGAAACTAATTGGCAACATGGCACAAGACACACTTAGTACTCGACAAGCGATGGAAAAAATACTGGAAATGACGGTAAGCACCCACTCCAAGGTCACACATATCCAAAATCTGGTACACTCCTCACAAAGAAAGAGCAACAAGACAGCCATGCCACTATCAAATAGACACAACCGACCAATTAGGACGAATTCCTGGTCGAAGGAGGAGACCCTTGCCCTACTCCGATCATATGAACCATCGAACCACAAGAAAGGGGAGATAATCAAAACAGTACCGATCGATCACAATAGAACATCCAGACAGAATGAAAGAAAACCCAACCTCAATAACTTACAACAAGTTCAGCTAACAGCCGAATCGAAAAATCTGAACCCCAGTAACTCAGGGAAACCTATGATATGCCTTCTACTCAACTGTCGCTCTGCAACCAAACACGCATCAGACATAGCAGACCTCATCATCAACAAGGAAATTGATTTGGCAATCCTTACAGAAACGTGGCTATCGGAGTAATCATCTCCAACCATGGATCTCCTAGTACCTCCTCAGTACAACATTGTAAGACTAGATAGAATAAAGAAGATAGGAGGAGGTTTAGCCTGCATTCACCGATCGGATATTGAGATCAACCAAATACAATCCGACCCACTAGAATCTTGTGAATACCTAAGTCTTAATATAAGATCAGCAGGCAATCAGAGATGCAACCTGCATGCGCTTTACCACCCATCAGGAGAGAACACCAAGTTCACTGATCAGTTAATGGAGATCATAATGGCCAACTCTAACACCGACGCCAATAACATTTTCCTAGGCGATTTCAACTTACACTGGGATGACTGCAATGACAAATTAGTCAACACGCTCAAAGATTTCCTCTCGGAGCTAAACCTCACTCAAGCATGCACGCAACCTACACACTCTAAAGGAGCAACGTTAGACTGGATAATTTCAAGAAACAAAGACACATCAATCCTCTCAATTGACCCGTGTGACTGGTCCGATCATCATGCCATAACATTTTTGATACCCACATTGAAAAAGAGCAAGACCTCGCAACCCGTCAAGCTCAAAAAATGGATTAGAGACACAAAAGAGGAGAATATTGAGCTACTAATAGATTGCTGTGAGAGAGACCAAAAGCTTCCTAGCAACCTGCAGAATGTAAATGATCTAACAGATCACTACACAACATCAGTTTCGAAAATTGTCAACAACACCATGCCATTAAAAATGAAAAGAGTCTCAGAGAAGATAACAAATCCATGGTTTAATGGGTCACTGAACGAGGAAAGGCGAAAACTGAGAAAAGCTGAAAGAAAATGGAGACAACACCCATCATCCCCCGAGCTGAAATCCCTCAGAAAAATTAGAAACCAATATAACAAAAAGATCATCAATTCCAAAAAGGAATTTATAAGATCTGAACTTGATAATGCCAAAAACAGACCAAGGAAATTATTCGAAATCTTAAAGCAACAATCAAATAAACTAGCAAAATCTGCCCAAGAGAACACGAAAACTCTACTAAGCTGCGAAGAATTCTCGTCATTTATCACGGAGAAGGCCAACTCGCTTGAGAAAGAGCTTAAAAGCGCTGCGGATAATCTACCCACCCAACCAGTATCTACGATCGACACCAGCTTGAAAACAGATTGTAACAAGATCAAAAACAAGGCACACTGGGATAGCTTCAAATTATATGACCATAATACCGTCGCTAAAACGCTCTCGGATATCAAACCTAATAACCACTATCACGACCCTCTACCCGCGAAATGCGTAAAAGAAATCAGCCATATTGTGGTTCCAATCTGGACTAAAATTATAAATGCATCGCTTTCACAAGGGATCCTCCCAGACTGCCTAAAAACAGGACAAGTCGTCCCCATAATCAAAAAAACGACAGCGGATGCAACAGATCCGAATATTGTTCGCCCAGTGACCAACATACCTTTATTTGCCAAACTAATTGAGAAATGCGTGCAAGGACAACTGAGCCAACACATCACCAACTTCTACCTACTAGACGATTACCAATCAGGATTCAGAGCAGGACATAGCACGGAAACAGCGATCCTCCATATTATTGACGACGCACTACAGGCCCTAGATCAAAATCGAGCATGCCTACTGATTCTCCTGGACCTATCTTCCGCATTTGACACTGTAAACCACAAAGCATTACTGTCCAGGCTACAGGACAGGATGGGAATATCTGGTAATGTGCTGAAATGGTTCGAATCATTCCTGCGAAACAGAACACAGAGATTCCTGGTCAACCAATCACTCTCACCATCATGCCCTAACTCAATCGGAGTCCCTCAAGGATCGACATTATCCCCAGACCTGTTTAACTTGTATGTCGAACCTCTTACAGAAATTCTCCGTAACTCACAGATATCTTATCACATGTACGCGGATGACACGCAAATATACATAAAGATCTCGTCCCTGGAAGACATTGAACTAATGAATGAGACGTTAAAAATGACATTGCAATGGTTAACAACCAATCATCTGAAGCTGAATGCTCACAAAACTGAGTTCCTATTAATTGCACCTCCAAGGAGCCATACGGAAATGAAGGAATGGACCAAGCTGGTGACAGCGTTAAACTGCACCCCTCCCTAGTCAACTCAGCGAATTCGCTGGGAATCACATTAGATGAGAACCTCGACATGCAAGCCCACATTAAATCAATGGCTAAAAGTGCCAGTTTCCACTTGAACTACATAAGAAAACTGAAACCATTCATCTAAGAGGCGGATCTTAAACTGGCAGTCCAATCCTTAGTTATCTCAAGGATTGAGTATGGATGCACCACTTTAGCCGGTCTACCAAAAACGTCTATAGCACCACTAAAAGCATGTCTCAACGCAGCGGCAAGACTTATCACTGGATCGAGGAAATTCGACCATATCTCTCCTCACCTGAAAGCATTAAACTGGCTACCCTATGAAGCCAGAATTCCACTAAAAATAGCGTGTATCACCCATAAAGCGCTCCACTACAACACACCAAGATACCTAGCCGGGAAAATTGAACTATCAGGAGGAAACAGACCAGCCAGGAGTGCCAAGGAGCCGCTGTTGCGGCCAAACATTTTCCGGAAGAAAAAAAACGTACGACCGAGCGTTCTCGGGAGCAGCCCCCAGAATCTGGAATGCACTCCCTCCTAACATTAGAAAGATTCAAAATACAGCTACATTTAAGAGGGAAGTGAAAAGCATCTTGATGAGTAAATACCTTACATAGTGAAGACTGCTGAGCACAGATAGGATCTTGTTGCCCTGATACAGAGCATCTACGTCGCTAGAAGGGAAAGACGCCGACTTGAACCAAGACTAATATTGTATGATGACTCGGGACAGGAGTCACTCCTTGGGACCTAGTTGTATCCTTACTGCTACCTCATGCTAATATGAATATTTACATTTATATACTCACCGCCCGAATGCCTTATAATTACCTAACTCTTATTTGTTTGCTTTTAAATCGTCTTCTATATTTGCTATCCTTTAACCTATCTCATAATGTAAACGCTCATGTTATGTATATATATATAGATACTCTCCTCCTAAAGCCATATAATTATCTACCTCATATCTGTTTGCTCTTAAATGTTACTATATATGTTAATCTTTAACCTACCAGTTATTGTAAAGCGCTCTGATACCCACGGGTCATGTTCGCGCTATACAAAACACTATAATAAATAAATAAATAAATAAATTGGAACTGTACCTTGTGGTGGAATGTTTAGTTATTGTAATATGTGTTGGCATGTATCCATGGAAAGTTATGGTTTCAATAGGGATTTAAGCATGTGGGACAGTAGCAGTTGCGAGTACGGAACAAATTTTTTTAGGACTTCACAAAGTGTCTATTTCTTCATAATACTGTGTCAGACTTGCTGAGTCACTAAACATCCGTGGAGCGGACTAACCCAGTATGTTTATATCAGTGCTTAATTAGTAAAATATTAAGTCCAGGTGCTCAAATGTTTTTAGGGGGGCACACCCACTTTCCCAAAATCCACCCACTTCCTCCATTGGCTCCACACACATCCTCAACTGGCACTGCTAAAAGCCAGATGTAATATCACAGTACAGATAGGTGCATGTAGTGCTCTGATGCAGTAAGTAACACTTCACAATACTTGAAACACTTTTACCAAGTGGGACCCTAAAGCACATGGGGGACCGTTTATCCACATGAACAGTTATCACGTGGAACTTAATCCTTCCACTGGGAACTTTACCACACTGGCATTTGTCAGCTTTCCACACACGTGTTTCTGAAACGACCTTTACTGAAGGGATTAATCACATGGCTGTTGGCCCTGCGGGACTTTGATCATACACACCATGTAGCATCCATACATTTTTCGGAGTAAAACCAGACTTCACATATTCAAAACAGGAAAGGGTCAGCAAAATTATTTACAATAATATTTGCCAGCTTCTGTATTACAATATTGAAAACATACCTCACTATCCCTGAATATTAGATGAAAACACATTTATAATTTGGACGAGTGTGCTTGGGCCCCTGTCTGTAACTTGGCTGAGGAGGGCATGAAAGAGCTGAAACTGGATCATAAAATCCAAACCTGTTCGAAACAGGGTCTCCCAAAATTAATTTGGCCCAGTTACCGCAAAATCATTATAATGTTCATGATCTGTCCTTCCTAAAACTCAAGCCTTCTCCCGTCATCTGTATAAGTATTAAGTGTGAGTTTCAAGTTGAATGCAGCTGGGAGGCTCTGTGTTTTGTCCAACACGTTCAAACATTCACTTTTTTCATTTAGGTAACCTGGACGTTATAAAACTGAAGCTCCTTGCAACCATGGACCTGTGCTAAAATACTTGTCTATTAAACTGATTAAATAGATTAAATGCTGAGGAATGTAACGTCACAAATGAATACAATTTTGACATTAAAATCCACAAGTCATTAAAAAGAAATATGTACTCCCTTTTACAAATCAGTGGTAGGTCGTGGCCACATACTGATTAAATGCAAGAAAGAGTTATGGCAATCAGAGCATTCTTAAAAAGTATGCAAACGGTAAAAATGTTTCCAATGGCTGTATGTTGTGGGAAGAAGTGTCATTCTCGTTTTAGCTTAATTGGTGTGATAATATCTTAATTTTTAGGTACGCCTGGGTTGATAGCAATATCAACTAGGGAGAGGATTGGGCCTAACAGCCAGCGCTGCCGACCTTTGTGCTGGGGAACCAGGTGCAAGTCTTTGTGTCACCTCAATATCCTGTGTTTCAGGGCAAATCACTTAATCTCCCCACGCCTAACAAAAAATGAATGCGTCCTTATGTAAACGTAACTTTCAGGTCGAGTTTGCACTATATAAACATGCAAAACAAAACAATATCCTCCTCCCCATTCTCCTGTACTGATCACGGCTGCAGCAGAACATGAAAGAAACTGTTGATGAAAAGCATGACCAGTTTTCGCACGGATTGCAGCGTTGGTACAGAAGGACGCTGTGCTGCAAGACTAAAAAGATTTCTAGCTGACGCAACAAGAATTTTCAATTCTATTAAGGACACGGAGGCAAGGATTATGCTTCTCTTTGCTTTACTGCAAAACACAGTAGCTAATAAACAACTTTAAAACTCAGCATACCCCGGAAGTACAACCCCCTCCATAGTATGCACCAATCACTATCAGTCCAATAGAATATATATCTCATAATGCACATATCACTTCCTCTTTCTTTGCTTCAAACTTTTAACACAGTCCACAAACTTGACCGTTGAACACTGGACCACAGATTTCTTCATCGCCGTGAATCCAAACTTGAGTTCCATCTCCAGAAACAGAGACGATGGCACAATGCCATATGCTTGCTTGATCTGCCCCCTTCTGAACAACTTTATCCAGCTCGTTCAGGTTTGCTTGCCTTGATCTCCTATAAAGAGAATAGTAGTCGTAACATACCATTCATGACCTGTATGCGTTTCATAACCATCATGACATTCACTAGTTAACATCTTCATATGTTCAATATCAAACGGGTGGGAGAAAAAACAAATGATCACCATGAATTATACATGAAACATTTAATAAATTCTGCAATGAACAATCTATTACATAGAATACCATCATTATGTTACCTGGGTGGGATAATCCTCGCCTCCGTGTCCTTAATAGAATAGAAAATTCTTGTCGCGTCAGTTAGAATTTTTTTTATTCTTTGTCAGTCCACGGAGGCTCAGATTATGCTAGTTTAGAGTTGCTCCATAACCGTTGAAGCCACACCCACAATCGGTTTATGATAAAATGTCTTAAATGTTGAGTCAGAGGACCAGTCTGCTGCAGTCATAATATCTTGTAAACGAGAGCCTGAATAAAAGGCCTTGGAAGCCATTGCTCCTCTAAGCAAGTGAACGCCAAACATGGCAGTATCAACACCTGCAAGTCTCAATAACCAAGTAACCCACCTGGCCAAAGTCGCTGCAGTGACTGGGTGGAAAGGTCTCTGAAGTGAAATTAACAATTGCCCTGCAATGTCATTCCTGAACTCTTTAGTACAATCCTCATAACAGTTTTGTTTTCACAACAGATTTTATTGATTGATTAGGCAAGGGATAATCACAGTGTTCCACAATCAGGAAGGCACTGTCAAGTGGCAAAGCACAGTTCAATATACGTACAATCCAATCAAGTGAAAGAGAAAAGGAAAAAGAAATGGGAAAAGAACCCCCCCCCCCCCACCACCCCCAGCCACCCCAACTACCCAGTGTCCCATCTACCCACCCTTTATCCCACCCTAACCCAATGCACGTGATCACAACAGCTCCAACAATTGATCACATTACAGCAATCATCGAGTGTCACTCAAGGCCTGGAGGTCCTCTACTGTAGGCAAATCATCGTCCGGGGCAGCCGGAGGCTCCAGAGTCAAATCCCTGTAGTCTGCCCACCGTTTCCAGATTTTAAAGTGTTTCCGTGGGCACCCCCTGGCCTCGAACACGGGTCGTTCCAATCCCATATAGTAGTCAAGACCTGCCTTCCAGGCCCCGAGTGGCGGAGCCCGGTCACTCTTCCATGCCCTCGCCAGGTCCCACTTAGCCACCACTAGACCCAACAGTAGAAGGTGACGTTTGTAAATGTTTCCGCCCACGTTCTCCAATACATGGAGAAGACCCAACCGGGGAGACCGGGGGAGATCCCACCCCAGCACTTCCGACAGACAGCTCCAAACCCCGTGCCAGAACCGGGTCAGACCAACACATGACCACACCGTGTGCAACAGCGTACCTCTCTCAGTCCCACAACGCAGGCACTCTGGGGATGCAATCAGGCCCGCCCTATACAGTCTCTCCCGGGTATAGTACGCCCTATGTAGGTATTTAAACTGGATCAGTCGGAGACGTACTGCAATTGCCGCCCCACGTGGTGACTCCAAGGCCTCCCTCCAGTCGTCCTCATCTAAGGGACCAACATCTTTTTCCCAGGAGTCCTTGAGCGGGAGCAAAGAGGCGGCGCAATGAGTGACCAGGGTTTGATAAATTCGGGACACCTTCTTGTCACCCAGGTCTCCCATAAAGATTTTAGCTTCCACTGGACTGAATTCCGGCAGTCGTTCGAGTCCAACCAGGCTCGGAGCAAGCGCGTGGCGGAATTGTAGGTATTTAAAGAATTGGGATTTAGGCATGTGAAATTCCAAGCTAAGGTCCTGAAAGGATTTAAGCGTAGTCCCAGTTAGTACATGTCCAAGGGAAGAGATTCCAATGGAGTCCCAGCCCCCAAATCCCGGCAACGAGGACAAGGCGGGAAGTAGTCCGTTCTTCCACAATGGGGTCTCCGCCGTCAATTTACCCCACCATCCCATACGGCGCAGCGCCTGGCGCCATATCACGAAGACCACCTGCGTGGCCCGAGGCAATTCTTTCCGCAGCCTGGCCGAGTATAGTAGTGTGTGAAGCGTGTTGTCGCCCATCAGTGAGCGCTCGATGGCATATGCAGGGTCCCCCCTATCGCCGTACCACCACTCGTTAAGAACTAATAGGTGGGAGGCTTGATAGTAAGATAAGAGGTCCGATGTGGCCAGCCCTCCACAGTAAGTGGACAGGAAGCATGTCCGCAGCGCCACCCCGACCCACTAGAATCTTGTGAATACCTAAGTCTTAATATAAGATCAGCAGGCAATCAGAGATGCAACCTGCATGCGCTTTACCACCCATCAGGAGAGAACACCAAGTTCACTGATCAGTTAATGGAGATCATAATGGCCAACTCTAACACCGACGCCAATAACATTTTCCTAGGCGATTTCAACTTACACTGGGATGACTGCAATGACAAATTAGTCAACACGCTCAAAGATTTCCTCTCGGAGCTAAACCTCACTCAAGCATGCACGCAACCTACACACTCTAAAGGAGCAACGTTAGACTGGATAATTTCAAGAAACAAAGACACATCAATCCTCTCAATTGACCCGTGTGACTGGTCCGATCATCATGCCATAACATTTTTGATACCCACATTGAAAAAGAGCAAGACCTCGCAACCCGTCAAGCTCAAAAAATGGATTAGAGACACAAAAGAGGAGAATATTGAGCTACTAATAGATTGCTGTGAGAGAGACCAAAAGCTTCCTAGCAACCTGCAGAATGTAAATGATCTAACAGATCACTACACAACATCAGTTTCGAAAATTGTCAACAACACCATGCCATTAAAAATGAAAAGAGTCTCAGAGAAGATAACAAATCCATGGTTTAATGGGTCACTGAACGAGGAAAGGCGAAAACTGAGAAAAGCTGAAAGAAAATGGAGACAACACCCATCATCCCCCGAGCTGAAATCCCTCAGAAAAATTAGAAACCAATATAACAAAAAGATCATCAATTCCAAAAAGGAATTTATAAGATCTGAACTTGATAATGCCAAAAACAGACCAAGGAAATTATTCGAAATCTTAAAGCAACAATCAAATAAACTAGCAAAATCTGCCCAAGAGAACACGAAAACTCTACTAAGCTGCGAAGAATTCTCGTCATTTATCACGGAGAAGGCCAACTCGCTTGAGAAAGAGCTTAAAAGCGCTGCGGATAATCTACCCACCCAACCAGTATCTACGATCGACACCAGCTTGAAAACAGATTGTAACAAGATCAAAAACAAGGCACACTGGGATAGCTTCAAATTATATGACCATAATACCGTCGCTAAAACGCTCTCGGATATCAAACCTAATAACCACTATCACGACCCTCTACCCGCGAAATGCGTAAAAGAAATCAGCCATATTGTGGTTCCAATCTGGACTAAAATTATAAATGCATCGCTTTCACAAGGGATCCTCCCAGACTGCCTAAAAACAGGACAAGTCGTCCCCATAATCAAAAAAACGACAGCGGATGCAACAGATCCGAATATTGTTCGCCCAGTGACCAACATACCTTTATTTGCCAAACTAATTGAGAAATGCGTGCAAGGACAACTGAGCCAACACATCACCAACTTCTACCTACTAGACGATTACCAATCAGGATTCAGAGCAGGACATAGCACGGAAACAGCGATCCTCCATATTATTGACGACGCACTACAGGCCCTAGATCAAAATCGAGCATGCCTACTGATTCTCCTGGACCTATCTTCCGCATTTGACACTGTAAACCACAAAGCATTACTGTCCAGGCTACAGGACAGGATGGGAATATCTGGTAATGTGCTGAAATGGTTCGAATCATTCCTGCGAAACAGAACACAGAGATTCCTGGTCAACCAATCACTCTCACCATCATGCCCTAACTCAATCGGAGTCCCTCAAGGATCGACATTATCCCCAGACCTGTTTAACTTGTATGTCGAACCTCTTACAGAAATTCTCCGTAACTCACAGATATCTTATCACATGTACGCGGATGACACGCAAATATACATAAAGATCTCGTCCCTGGAAGACATTGAACTAATGAATGAGACGTTAAAAATGACATTGCAATGGTTAACAACCAATCATCTGAAGCTGAATGCTCACAAAACTGAGTTCCTATTAATTGCACCTCCAAGGAGCCATACGGAAATGAAGGAATGGACCAAGCTGGTGACAGCGTTAAACTGCACCCCTCCCTAGTCAACTCAGCGAATTCGCTGGGAATCACATTAGATGAGAACCTCGACATGCAAGCCCACATTAAATCAATGGCTAAAAGTGCCAGTTTCCACTTGAACTACATAAGAAAACTGAAACCATTCATCTAAGAGGCGGACCTTAAACTGGCAGTCCAATCCTTAGTTATCTCAAGGATTGAGTATGGATGCACCACTTTAGCCGGTCTACCAAAAACGTCTATAGCACCACTAAAAGCATGTCTCAACGCAGCGGCAAGACTTATCACTGGATCGAGGAAATTCGACCATATCTCTCCTCACCTGAAAGCATTAAACTGGCTACCCTATGAAGCCAGAATTCCACTAAAAATAGCGTGTATCACCCATAAAGCGCTCCACTACAACACACCAAGATACCTAGCCGGGAAAATTGAACTATCAGGAGGAAACAGACCAGCCAGGAGTGCCAAGGAGCCGCTGTTGCGGCCAAACATTTTCCGGAAGAAAAAAAACGTACGACCGAGCGTTCTCGGGAGCAGCCCCCAGAATCTGGAATGCACTCCCTCCTAACATTAGAAAGATTCAAAATACAGCTACATTTAAGAGGGAAGTGAAAAGCATCTTGATGAGTAAATACCTTACATAGTGAAGACTGCTGAGCACAGATAGGATCTTGTTGCCCTGATACAGAGCATCTACGTCGCTAGAAGGGAAAGACGCCGACTTGAACCAAGACTAATATTGTATGATGACTCGGGACAGGAGTCACTCCTTGGGACCTAGTTGTATCCTTACTGCTACCTCATGCTAATATGAATATTTACATTTATATACTCACCGCCCGAATGCCTTATAATTACCTAACTCTTATTTGTTTGCTTTTAAATCGTCTTCTATATTTGCTATCCTTTAACCTATCTCATAATGTAAACGCTCATGTTATGTATATATATATAGATACTCTCCTCCTAAAGCCATATAATTATCTACCTCATATCTGTTTGCTCTTAAATGCTACTATATATGTTAATCTTTAACCTACCAGTTATTGTAAAGCGCTCTGATACCCACGGGTCATGTTCGCGCTATACAAAACACTATAATAAATAAATAAATAAATAAATTGGAACTGTACCTTGTGGTGGAATGTTTAGTTATTGTAATATGTGTTGGCATGTATCCATGGAAAGTTATGGTTTCAATAGGGATTTAAGCATGTGGGACAGTAGCAGTTGCGAGTACGGAACAAATTTTTTTAGGACTTCACAAAGTGTCTATTTCTTCATAATACTGTGTCAGACTTGCTGAGTCACTAAACATCCGTGGAGCGGACTAACCCAGTATGTTTATATCAGTGCTTAATTAGTAAAATATTAAGTCCAGGTGCTCAAATGTTTTTAGGGGGGCACACCCACTTTCCCAAAATCCACCCACTTCCTCCATTGGCTCCACACACATCCTCAACTGGCACTGCTAAAAGCCAGATGTAATATCACAGTACAGATAGGTGCATGTAGTGCTCTGATGCAGTAAGTAACACTTCACAATACTTGAAACACTTTTACCAAGTGGGACCCTAAAGCACATGGGGGACCGTTTATCCACATGAACAGTTATCACGTGGAACTTAATCCTTCCACTGGGAACTTTACCACACTGGCATTTGTCAGCTTTCCACACACGTGTTTCTGAAACGACCTTTACTGAAGGGATTAATCACATGGCTGTTGGCCCTGCGGGACTTTGATCATACACACCATGTAGCATCCATACATTTTTCGGAGTGAAACCAGACTTCACATATTCAAAACAGGAAAGGGTCAGCAAAATTATTTACAATAATATTTGCCAGCTTCTGTATTACAATATTGAAAACATACCTCACTATCCCTGAATATTAGATGAAAACACATTTATAATTTGGACGAGTGTGCTTGGGCCCCTGTCTGTAACTTGGCTGAGGAGGGCATGAAAGAGCTGAAACTGGATCATAAAATCCAAACCTGTTCGAAACAGGGTCTCCCAAAATTAATTTGGCCCAGTTACCGCAAAATCATTATAATGTTCATGATCTGTCCTTCCTAAAACTCAAGCCTTCTCCCGTCATCTGTATAAGTATTAAGTGTGAGTTTCAAGTTGAATGCAGCTGGGAGGCTCTGTGTTTTGTCCAACACGTTCAAACATTCACTTTTTTCATTTAGGTAACCTGGACGTTATAAAACTGAAGCTCCTTGCAACCATGGACCTGTGCTAAAATACTTGTCTATTAAACTGATTAAATAGATTAAATGCTGAGGAATGTAACGTCACAAATGAATACAATTTTGACATTAAAATCCACAAGTCATTAAAAAGAAATATGCACTCCCTTTTACAAATCAGTGGTAGGTCGTGGCCACATACTGATTAAATGCAAGAAAGAGTTATGGCAATCAGAGCATTCTTAAAAAGTATGCAAACGGTAAAAATGTTTCCAATGGCTGTATGTTGTGGGAAGAAGTGTCATTCTCGTTTTAGCTTAATTGGTGTGATAATATCTTAATTTTTAGGTACGCCTGGGTTGATAGCAATATCAACTAGGGAGAGGATTGGGCCTAACAGCCAGCGCTGCCGACCTTTGTGCTGGGGAACCAGGTGCAAGTCTTTGTGTCACCTCAATATCCTGTGTTTCAGGGCAAATCACTTAATCTCCCCACGCCTAACAAAAAATGAATGCGTCCTTATGTAAACGTAACTTTCAGGTCGAGTTTGCACTATATAAACATGCAAAACAAAACAATATCCTCCTCCCCATTCTCCTGTACTGATCACGGCTGCAGCAGAACATGAAAGAAACTGTTGATGAAAAGCATGACCAGTTTTCGCACGGATTGCAGCGTTGGTACAGAAGGACGCTGTGCTGCAAGACTAAAAAGATTTCTAGCTGACGCAACAAGAATTTTCAATTCTATTAAGGACACGGAGGCAAGGATTATGCTTCTCTTTGCTTTACTGCAAAACACAGTAGCTAATAAACAACTTTAAAACTCAGCATACCCCGGAAGTACAACCCCCTCCATAGTATGCACCAATCACTATCAGTCCAATAGAATATATATCTCATAATGCACATATCACTTCCTCTTTCTTTGCTTCAAACTTTTAACACAGTCCACAAACTTGACCGTTGAACACTGGACCACAGATTTCTTCATCGCCGTGAATCCAAACTTGAGTTCCATCTCCAGAAACAGAGACGATGGCACAATGCCATATGCTTGCTTGATCTGCCCCCTTCTGAACAACTTTATCCAGCTCGTTCAGGTTTGCTTGCCTTGATCTCCTATAAAGAGAATAGTAGTCGTAACATACCATTCATGACCTGTATGCGTTTCATAACCATCATGACATTCACTAGTTAACATCTTCATATGTTCAATATCAAACGGGTGGGAGAAAAAACAAATGATCACCATGAATTATACATGAAACATTTAATAAATTCTGCAATGAACAATCTATTACATAGAATACCATCATTATGTTACCTGGGTGGGATAATCCTCGCCTCCGTGTCCTTAATAGAATAGAAAATTCTTGTCGCGTCAGTTAGAATTTTTTTTATTCTTTGTCAGTCCACGGAGGCTCAGATTATGCTAGTTTAGAGTTGCTCCATAACCGTTGAAGCCACACCCACAATCGGTTTATGATAAAATGTCTTAAATGTTGAGTCAGAGGACCAGTCTGCTGCAGTCATAATATCTTGTAAACGAGAGCCTGAATAAAAGGCCTTGGAAGCCATTGCTCCTCTAAGCAAGTGAACGCCAAACATGGCAGTATCAACACCTGCAAGTCTCAATAACCAAGTAACCCACCTGGCCAAAGTCGCTGCAGTGACTGGGTGGAAAGGTCTCTGAAGTGAAATTAACAATTGCCCTGCAATGTCATTCCTGAACTCTTTAGTACAATCCTCATAACAGTTTTGTTTTCACAACAGATTTTATTGATTGATTAGGCAAGGGATAATCACAGTGTTCCACAATCAGGAAGGCACTGTCAAGTGGCAAAGCACAGTTCAATATACGTACAATCCAATCAAGTGAAAGAGAAAAGGAAAAAGAAATGGGAAAAGAACCCCCCCCCCCCCACCACCCCCAGCCACCCCAACTACCCAGTGTCCCATCTACCCACCCTTTATCCCACCCTAACCCAATGCACGTGATCACAACAGCTCCAACAATTGATCACATTACAGCAATCATCGAGTGTCACTCAAGGCCTGGAGGTCCTCTACTGTAGGCAAATCATCGTCCGGGGCAGCCGGAGGCTCCAGAGTCAAATCCCTGTAGTCTGCCCACCGTTTCCAGATTTTAAAGTGTTTCCGTGGGCACCCCCTGGCCTCGAACACGGGTCGTTCCAATCCCATATAGTAGTCAAGACCTGCCTTCCAGGCCCCGAGTGGCGGAGCCCGGTCACTCTTCCATGCCCTCGCCAGGTCCCACTTAGCCACCACTAGACCCAACAGTAGAAGGTGACGTTTGTAAATGTTTCCGCCCACGTTCTCCAATACATGGAGAAGACCCAACCGGGGAGACCGGGGGAGATCCCACCCCAGCACTTCCGACAGACAGCTCCAAACCCCGTGCCAGAACCGGGTCAGACCAACACATGACCACACCGTGTGCAACAGCGTACCTCTCTCAGTCCCACAACGCAGGCACTCTGGGGATGCAATCAGGCCCGCCCTATACAGTCTCTCCCGGGTATAGTACGCCCTATGTAGGTATTTAAACTGGATCAGTCGGAGACGTACTGCAATTGCCGCCCCACGTGGTGACTCCAAGGCCTCCCTCCAATCGTCCTCATCTAAGGGACCAACATCTTTTTCCCAGGAGTCCTTGAGCGGGAGCAAAGAGGCGGCGCAATGAGTGACCAGGGTTTGATAAATTCGGGACACCTTCTTGTCACCCAGGTCTCCCATAAAGATTTTAGCTTCCACTGGACTGAATTCCGGCAGTCGTTCGAGTCCAACCAGGCTCGGAGCAAGCGCGTGGCGGAATTGTAGGTATTTAAAGAATTGGGATTTAGGCATGTGAAATTCCAAGCTAAGGTCCTGAAAGGATTTAAGCGTAGTCCCAGTTAGTACATGTCCAAGGGAAGAGATTCCAATGGAGTCCCAGCCCCCAAATCCCGGCAACGAGGACAAGGCGGGAAGTAGTCCGTTCTTCCACAATGGGGTCTCCGCCGTCAATTTACCCCACCATCCCATACGGCGCAGCGCCTGGCGCCATATCACGAAGACCACCTGCGTGGCCCGAGGCAATTCTTTCCGCAGCCTGGCCGAGTATAGTAGTGTGTGAAGCGTGTTGTCGCCCATCAGTGAGCGCTCGATGGCATATGCAGGGTCCCCCCTATCGCCGTACCACCACTCGTTAAGAACTAATAGGTGGGAGGCTTGATAGTAAGATAAGAGGTCCGATGTGGCCAGCCCTCCACAGTAAGTGGACAGGAAGCATGTCCGCAGCGCCACCCTGGCGGCGCCCCCGGCCCACAGAAAGCGGCCCAGCACTGAGTTGACCCGACGGAACCACCGTGGATCTATCTGATATGGGTGGTTCTGTAGCTGGTACAGCATGCGCGGGAGTGCAACCATTTTGAAGATTGCAGATCTTCCAAAGATCGTGAGAGGCATCCGGGACCACGTCTTGATGTCTGCCTGAACCTTCTCCCATACCGGCAGTACGTTGCGCTCCCATGCTATGTCAGGGGATTCGGACAGGAAGACTCCCAGGTATAGCAGTCCTCCAGCTGCCACCTGTAAGGCCGACGCCCAGGGGCAGACACCGGAACCCCCGCCCAGCACCCAAAGGGTGGACTTACGTGGATTGAGGAAGAGCCCCGACACCTCGCCGAATATGCGCATAATCTCCAGTATACGGGGGCCGGACCGGTTGAGATCTGTAAGAAAGAAGAGGACATCATCCGCATAGAGCGCAATTCTATCGGAGAGTCCCCCATCCCACACAAAGCCGTGAAGCTGTGCATCAATGCGCACCCAAGAAGCCAGGGGCTCCATGGCCAACGCAAAGAGATAGTGGGCACCCTTGCCGGGTCCCCCGACCTATCGAGAATCTCTCCGAGATGGCCCCGGACACCCGCACGGAAGCAGTTAAATCAGTGTACAGTAGTTTGACATAGGAGGTAAACACCGGGCCCAGGTTAAGGCGCGGTAGGAGGGCGAACAGGTAGGTCCAGCTGACCGAGTCAAACGCTCTATCTATGTCCGCTAGCAATAAGGCAGCCCGCTCCCCAGAGGCCCCCATGGCGTCAATGGCTGTCTGCGCTCGCCTGATGTTGTGCCGTGTCGCCCTGTGCGGCATGAAGCCCGCTTGGTCCGGGTGTACCAGGTCGGCCACGTATGGGACGAGGCGGTTAGCCAGGGCCTTTGCCAGTAGTTTAGCCTCAAAGTTGAGTAGGGATATGGGGCGATACGAGTCGTGTCGGTCCGCGGGCCTACCGGGCTTCTGAAAGACCACAACCTCGGCGTGGCGCCAGTCTGCTGGCATGCAACCCCGTTCCCTCGCCAACTCCAGCGCCACCCTATAATGGGATCCTAATTGAAGATGAAACTTTTTATAAAATTCACACGGAAAGCCACTTGGACCGGGCGCCTTCCCAGGGTTAAGCTGCCCCAAGGTTTCTCCTAGCTCCTCCGCTGTGAGGGGAAGGTCCAGGGATGTCCTTGTGTCATCAGAAACAGCCCGGGGGGGCAGATCCGCTTTAAACCTGTCAATCGCATCAGCCGGGAGGCAATCCCGTTGTGCATATAGGTCTGCGTAGTAACGGGCAAAACTCGCCGCCAGCACGGCTGGGTCTGTAATAGAAACTCCCTCTGCGTCCGTGAGTCCCGGTAGTGTAATTGGTTGCATGACGTGCTGACACAGCCTATGTTTTTACGAAAAAGGGGGAGTGTGGCCCATTCGGACATGAGTGGGGTACGGGCCCATATACTTTATAAGAAAACAGAGGAACCCACACTCAAAATCTTTCACACCATTCTGATTCGGGATGAAGAAGATAAACAAAACTTAATATGCTTATCTCGGCAATTAGTTGTGCCGTTTTATTCAACAATTCTTATCAAAAATAGAAAGCAATTTGTGTCAAGAGAAGTCTCACTGTCTTGAACTTACTAACCAAAAACATACAATTGAACAACTAAATCAAAAAAATACGTGAATGAACAAACATATGAAGAAACATACAAGACTTAAATCAAGAACTGCATAAATGCACAAAAATTCGACAAAAACAAGCATTTAAATTGTGCAGAACATGTGACTAATACGTATTACAAAAATAAGTGCAAAGGGAATATTCATGACATTATCATACGATATTCAACAGTATTTGACCAAAATGAAGCCTTTTTAATGTGCTTCCATGAAACAACACAACCTCTCGGTAGAATTGTTACAAGGCGTAATGTTCCCAACAGTCTTAACTATTTATAAACTAGCTAGGATTTAATCCTGCACGCCTACGCGTTTCGAGTTTGGGAGGGTTCTTCTCAAACTCTCTTCAGGGCCAAATGTATTCCATTCCCCATGTGTTGACCTATTAATAAAAACACAAGAATTGAAGGTACTTGTTACTGAATGCTCCCCTCAACCTGCTCAGCCTTTCTCATGTGTACAATGTAAAAAGACGTACCTCTGGGGGTGTGAGGTAATTCAATTCGTCCAGAAAACTCTTGTGGTTCAATACGGTCTTGTGCAATGATCTAAAAAGATTGTGGAATTTTATGAAGCTTGTGGAGCTATGTATACATTTTCATTTAAAATTAACTATGAGACCTGCGTGCCGTTCATACCTGGTTAGAAGGTGAAAGGAGGACCAAGTACGGCTGTAATTCTCATAAAATGGAGATGTCCGTTTTGAGCCTGGTGCGCTGTAAGCAAAGTTAGCGCATTACTTATTTTTAATGAGGTTGACAATTAAACTATCCAGTGAAATTGTGCGTATAAAGGTCATGACTTACTGTCTGCGCACCCAATTTTCAAGATTCAGGTGTATCTCCGACCGCAGTGGAGTCGATTGTTTATTTAGGTCCCTTCTGAGTTGTTTCACAACTTCCGCGCTTCTGTTTAAACAAAACGCGGGTATTAATTAGAAAACACGAGCGTGTTGCAGCGGGAAAAGCGCGCGCTGGCTGTTTGAAGAAACACCGCGGCGGTGCTGCTTTAGTTAAATTAAACCGGCTAACATTTTCAAAATGATCATATAGCCAGATTTAACAAGCGAGAAAGCAAGCGCTGTGAGGACCAATTTGGCTGCTTGCCTCGCTGATGGCGATTTGACATACCTGTCAATTCAGCAACATTTCCTACTTCCTCATTCCATCACACAAAGTGGATGCGGGTCAGTTCTCTCAGGAACATGAAGGGGCCCACCTCTGCTGGTTTAGCCAATCAGAGGAGAATAGGTTTTGCGGTGCCTTAGTGGTGCATTGTGGGACATGTAGTGAACCTCGCTAGAGGGCCAATTTATGTCGCTCACAATTATCATAGCATTCTCGGACTCGGAATCAGATCTGCTGTGGTGCTCGATTTAAAGCCTTGATAGCTCACTCATTGAGTTGAGACCGTTGTTTATGGTATCAAACCGCATTATTAGATATGCCTCTTTACGCAACAATGCCTGCTCAATGTTAGGCGATTTATGTTGTGGATCCATTCCAGCCAGAACGGTCCACTTAAAGTCAGTCTCTTTGTGGTTTGCGTTAGCAAAGTGCTCGACCATTGGTGCATTTTGTACCCTTTTCTTGAGCCGTGAGCGATGTTGGGTTATCCGGACATTCACCTGTTGGCATGTTTTGCCTATATACAATTTATTGCAAGTGCACAAGATACCGTAGATCACATTTTTACTTTTACAGTTTGTGTGTAAACTGTGTCTCCATTTTATGCCATTGTGGTAAAATTCATCTCCTTCTACAACACTAGCGCAGGCCACACAAGTACCACATTTGTGGTGGCCTGGGTTGGGTTTGAGGTTCCATTTGGAAATTAGGTCACTTTTGGGTTTCTGTATGAAACTGTCAGCTCTTATGATTTGTTGGCCAACACTCAAATTTTTCTTCAAGGCGAAAATAGGCTTTTGTAGAGGGAAACCTAGTCCTTCCAACAAATGCCAATTGCGCAGGATAATCTGGCGAAACTTGTTTGTGTGTGTTCCATACGTGGTGACACATACGAGTTTGTCCAATTCTTTCTTAGTTTTTATTTTAAGAAGTTCTTCTCTAGGTGTAAAGCGTGCTCGTTTTTTAGAATGTTTCAAAAGTTTTTTGGGGTAACCTCTTTTGCTTAGTTCATCACAAAAGGTGTCTGCATGTGTATTGAACCCTTCAAGGTCAGAGCAATTGCGCCTGATCCTGAGTAGCTGCCCATACGGGAGGTTATCCTTCAAACATTGAGGGTGGGCACTCTTGTAGTGTAGAATGGTATTTTTATCCGTGGTCTTCTTAAACAAAGTGGTGGTAAACTTACCCCCTGCTGTGCCAACAGCAACATCGAGGAATGTCATTCTTTGATTGCTACAATCAATGGAAAATTTGATGTCAGGGTGTCTCAAATTTAGCCATTCATGAAAAGCCATGAGTTCGGTCTGGCTCCCCTGCCACAGGAGCCAGACATCATCAATGTAGCGCAACCATTGCTTGATGTTTGGACCATAGGGATTATCATTGTGAATGAATTTTTCTTCGTACTGTGACATGTACAGCACCGCCATCTCTGGAGCATAGGGACAACCCATGGCTGTCCCCTTGATTTGGACAAAGAACTCGTTTTCAAATTTGAAATAATTGTTTTTGAGTGTGATTTGAGCCAAGGCCAAAATAAAAGCAGTTGGAACTCTGTGTGGCCGTTCACGTTGTTCAAGATAAATTTCCATAACCTCAAGAGCCTCATCTTGGGGAATTTGAGTGTACAGTGAGGTAACATCTAATGTTACCATCAACTGCGTCTCAGAGTCAAACGTCATTTCTTGGAGTTTATTAATGAAGTCGATGGTATCCCGTAGGTACGATTTGACTCCTTCCAAGAACGGTTTTAAGAAAAAATCGATGTATTTTGAAGCCGGCTCAAGGGCTGAATCACAGCCAGAGACTATAGGCCTACCAGGGGGTGTTGTACTATTTTTGTGTATCTTCGGAAGGAAGTAGAGAACAGGTGTTCTCGGTGACTTTTTATTTAGAAATTCATATTCTTTTGGACCCAAAAAGCCATTCTCCAATGCCTCTTTGGTGATACAGGAAATTTTGTTTTGAATTTCTCTCACCGGGTCATCTTTGACCGATCGGTACCATTCCGAATTGTCGACATGTGTCCTGCCTTCCGCAAGATACATTGTGCGCGGCCAAACCACCACTGCACCACCCTTGTCGGCCTGCTTGATAATTATCGAAGGGTCAGATTTCAGATCTTTTATGGCTTTAAGCTGACCCTTACTGATATTGTGGCTGATGAACGGTTTTTCCTTTTCTAATTTTGTGAGTGCTGACAAGACTGCTTGCTCGTACGCATACACTTGTTTGGGAATATTAGTAGTGGGCAAAAACTTGGATTTTACTCGAAGGCCAGTAGTTTCACTGCTTGTTGCAGCTTCTACACCGGCAAAGTATGTTTTTAGTCTGATTTTCATACAAAAATCCAATGCCTCAAGCTTGAGTTTGGTAAAATCAGTACGTCGTTTAGGGACGAATTTGAGACCTAAGTTGAGGATAGTATTCTCGTCCTGAGTGAGGGTTTTATTTGAAAGATTCACTATTGTAGATACATCTAGTTGTTGTAGTATCTGTTTCTTGTCCGCATTTCCCATGGTGTTTGTTTGAAGCGGACGTTTTGTTGTCCGCCCTTTCCTAAAAAAGGTTGGTTAGTGCCCTTCTTATTTTGCTGACCCTGGTTGGAATCAGGAGACGATCCAGAAGATGAAGCAGATGAGAAAGTGGTAAATCTCGTTCTTGATCTACCCTGGTACGAGTTTAGAGCTCTCTTTGAGTCAATAGTGGTATAGTAGTCTTCCTTCAAAAAGGGATACACTTGCTCTATTTTAAATGACTTAGAGTCTTTCTCGAACTGGGCAGTTTTAGTGTTAATAGTTATATCTTTAAAGGTCTGGATTTCCTTTTCGATCTTATCAAGTACATTTTTAGCCTCTACTTCAGTTTTGTTATCTGCAATTGCTTTTAGTAATTCAGCAATTTCCTTTTCTTCCTCACTACAGAGGCGTTGAGCGGTCTCAATTGTGTGGACCATAAGGTCGCGACTGCACTTCGTATTGATGTAACTGAAGCCCTTCTTATATTCCGGATCTTCCACAAAGATCACGGGTATATTTTTCACTTGCAAACCCCAAGGTATTGTGCCAGCCCGCAAATGTTGTAGAAGGAAATGGCCATGCAATTCTGTCCTTATGTGCTTTTTTTGGAGACGAGTTAACCTGTCTGCCTCATTTTGATGTTTAGCAGTGGTACTTAGAGAAATACCTGAGAAGGGATTAGAAGCAATCAAATTCTGTATATGGTTTTCAGTGAAAGACAATGTTTCCTTTTCTGACATGCTTTAACAAGGAAGGTTGTTCCTTGTGGTGGATATGCTCAATTTAGTGATGTTCGGGAGACAATAATTGTCTCAGTCCTGACTCGCTCGGGTAAAAACCCGCTCTAAACTTTTACAAAAAAGGGGGAGTGTGGCCCATTCGGACATGAGTGGGGTACGGGCCCATATACTTTATAAGAAAACAGAGGAACCCACACTCAAAATCTTTCACACCATTCTGATTCGGGATGAAGAAGATAAACAAAACTTAACCACTGCTAAACATCAAAATGAGGCAGACAGGTTAACTCGTCTCCAAAAAAAGCACATAAGGACAGAATTGCATGGCCATTTCCTTCTACAACATTTGCGGGCTGGCACAATACCTTGGGGTTTGCAAGTGAAAAATATACCCGTGATCTTTGTGGAAGATCCGGAATATAAGAAGGGCTTCAGTTACATCAATACGAAGTGCAGTCGCGACCTTATGGTCCACACAATTGAGACCGCTCAACGCCTCTGTAGTGAGGAAGAAAAGGAAATTGCTGAATTACTAAAAGCAATTGCAGATAACAAAACTGAAGTAGAGGCTAAAAATGTACTTGATAAGATCGAAAAGGAAATCCAGACCTTTAAAGATATAACTATTAACACTAAAACTGCCCAGTTCGAGAAAGACTCTAAGTCATTTAAAATAGAGCAAGTGTATCCCTTTTTGAAGGAAGACTACTATACCACTATTGACTCAAAGAGAGCTCTAAACTCGTACCAGGGTAGATCAAGAACGAGATTTACCACTTTCTCATCTGCTTCATCTTCTGGATCGTCTCCTGATTCCAACCAGGGTCAGCAAAATAAGAAGGGCACTAACCAACCTTTTTTAGGAAAGGGCGGACAACAAAACGTCCGCTTCAAACAAACACCATGGGAAATGCGGACAAGAAACAGATACTACAACAACTAGATGTATCTACAATAGTGAATCTTTCAAATAAAACCCTCACTCAGGACGAGAATACTATCCTCAACTTAGGTCTCAAATTCGTCCCTAAACGACGTACTGATTTTACCAAACTCAAGCTTGAGGCATTGGATTTTTGTATGAAAATCAGACTAAAAACATACTTTGCCGGTGTAGAAGCTGCAACAAGCAGTGAAACTACTGGCCTTCGAGTAAAATCCAAGTTTTTGCCCACTACTAATATTCCCAAACAAGTGTATGCGTACGAGCAAGCAGTCTTGTCAGCACTCACAAAATTAGAAAAGGAAAAACCGTTCATCAGCCACAATATCAGTAAGGGTCAGCTTAAAGCCATAAAAGATCTGAAATCTGACCCTTCGATAATTATCAAGCAGGCCGACAAGGGTGGTGCAGTGGTGGTTTGGCCGCGCACAATGTATCTTGCGGAAGGCAGGACACATGTCGACAATTCGGAATGGTACCGATCGGTCAAAGATGACCCGGTGAGAGAAATTCAAAACAAAATTTCCTGTATCACCAAAGAGGCATTGGAGAATGGCTTTTTGGGTCCAAAAGAATATGAATTTCTAAATAAAAAGTCACCGAGAACACCTGTTCTCTACTTCCTTCCGAAGATACACAAAAATAGTACAACACCCCCTGGTAGGCCTATAGTCTCTGGCTGTGATTCAGCCCTTGAGCCGGCTTCAAAATACATCGATTTTTTCTTAAAACCGTTCTTGGAAGGAGTCAAATCGTACCTACGGGATACCATCGACTTCATTAATAAACTCCAAGAAATGACGTTTGACTCTGAGACGCAGTTGATGGTAACATTAGATGTTACCTCACTGTACACTCAAATTCCCCAAGATGAGGCTCTTGAGGTTATGGAAATTTATCTTGAACAACGTGAACGGCCACACAGAGTTCCAACTGCTTTTATTTTGGCCTTGGCTCAAATCACACTCAAAAACAATTATTTCAAATTTGAAAACGAGTTCTTTGTCCAAATCAAGGGGACAGCCATGGGTTGTCCCTATGCTCCAGAGATGGCGGTGCTGTACATGTCACAGTACGAAGAAAAATTCATTCACAATGATAATCCCTATGGTCCAAACATCAAGCAATGGTTGCGCTACATTGATGATGTCTGGCTCCTGTGGCAGGGGAGCCAGACCGAACTCATGGCTTTTCATGAATGGCTAAATTTGAGACACCCTGACATCAAATTTTCCATTGATTGTAGCAATCAAAGAATGACATTCCTCGATGTTGCTGTTGGCACAGCAGGGGGTAAGTTTACCACCACTTTGTTTAAGAAGACCACGGATAAAAATACCATTCTACACTACAAGAGTGCCCACCCTCAATGTTTGAAGGATAACCTCCCGTATGGGCAGCTACTCAGGATCAGGCGCAATTGCTCTGACCTTGAAGGGTTCAATACACATGCAGACACCTTTTGTGATGAACTAAGCAAAAGAGGTTACCCCAAAAAACTTTTGAAACATTCTAAAAAACGAGCACGCTTTACACCTAGAGAAGAACTTCTTAAAATAAAAACTAAGAAAGAATTGGACAAACTCGTATGTGTCACCACGTATGGAACACACACAAACAAGTTTCGCCAGATTATCCTGCGCAATTGGCATTTGTTGGAAGGACTAGGTTTCCCTCTACAAAAGCCTATTTTCGCCTTGAAGAAAAATTTGAGTGTTGGCCAACAAATCATAAGAGCTGACAGTTTCATACAGAAACCCAAAAGTGACCTAATTTCCAAATGGAACCTCAAACCCATCACAGGCCACCACAAATGTGGTACTTGTGTGGCCTGCGCTAGTGTTGTAGAAGGAGATGAATTTTACCACAATGGCATAAAATGGAGACACAGTTTACACACAAACTGTAAAAGTAAAAATGTGATCTACGGTATCTTGTGCACTTGCAATAAATTGTATATAGGCAAAACATGCCAACAGGTGAATGTCCGGATAACCCAACATCGCTCACGGCTCAAGAAAAGGGTACAAAATGCACCAATGGTCGAGCACTTTGCTAACGCAAACCACAAAGAGACTGACTTTAAGTGGACCGTTCTGGCTGGAATGGATCCACAACATAAATCGCCTAACATTGAGCAGGCATTGTTGCGTAAAGAGGCATATCTAATAATGCGGTTTGATACCATAAACAACGGTCTCAACTCAATGAGTGAGCTATCAAGGCTTTAAATCGAGCACCACAGCAGATCTGATTCCGAGTCCGAGAATGCTATGATAATTGTGAGCGACATAAATTGGCCCTCTAGCGAGGTTCACTACATGTCCCACAATGCACCACTAAGGCACCGCAAAACCTATTCTCCTCTGATTGGCTAAACCAGCAGAGGTGGGCCCCTTCATGTTCCTGAGAGAACTGACCCGCATCCACTTTGTGTGATGGAATGAGGAAGTAGGAAATGTTGCTGAATTGACAGGTATGTCAAATCGCCATCAGCGAGGCAAGCAGCCAAATTGGTCCTCACAGCGCTTGCTTTCTCGCTTGTTAAATCTGGCTATATGATCATTTTGAAAATGTTAGCCGGTTTAATTTAACTAAAGCAGCACCGCCGCGGTGTTTCTTCAAACAGCCAGCGCGCGCTTTTCCCGCTGCAACACGCTCGTGTTTTCTAATTAATACCCGCGTTTTGTTTAAACAGAAGCGCGGAAGTTGTGAAACAACTCAGAAGGGACCTAAATAAACAATCGACTCCACTGCGGTCGGAGATACACCTGAATCTTGAAAATTGGGTGCGCAGACAGTAAGTCATGACCTTTATACGCACAATTTCACTGGATAGTTTAATTGTCAACCTCATTAAAAATAAGTAATGCGCTAACTTTGCTTACAGCGCACCAGGCTCAAAACGGACATCTCCATTTTATGAGAATTACAGCCGTACTTGGTCCTCCTTTCACCTTCTAACCAGGTATGAACGGCACGCAGGTCTCATAGTTAATTTTAAATGAAAATGTATACATAGCTCCACAAGCTTCATAAAATTCCACAATCTTTTTAGATCATTGCACAAGACCGTATTGAACCACAAGAGTTTTCTGGACGAATTGAATTACCTCACACCCCCAGAGGTACGTCTTTTTACATTGTACACATGAGAAAGGCTGAGCAGGTTGAGGGGAGCATTCAGTAACAAGTACCTTCAATTCTTGTGTTTTTATTAATAGGTCAACACATGGGGAATGGAATACATTTGGCCCTGAAGAGAGTTTGAGAAGAACCCTCCCAAACTCGAAACGCGTAGGCGTGCAGGATTAAATCCTAGCTAGTTTATAAATAGTTAAGACTGTTGGGAACATTACGCCTTGTAACAATTCTACCGAGAGGTTGTGTTGTTTCATGGAAGCACATTAAAAAGGCTTCATTTTGGTCAAATACTGTTGAATATCGTATGATAATGTCATGAATATTCCCTTTGCACTTATTTTTGTAATACGTATTAGTCACATGTTCCGCACAATTTAAATGCTTGTTTTTGTCGAATTTTTGTGCATTTATGCAGTTCTTGATTTAAGTCTTGTATGTTTCTTCATATGTTTGTTCATTCACGTATTTTTTTGATTTAGTTGTTCAATTGTATGTTTTTGGTTAGTAAGTTCAAGACAGTGAGACTTCTCTTGACACAAATTGCTTTCTATTTTTGATAAGAATTGTTGAATAAAACGGCACAACTAATTGCCGAGATAAGCATATTAAGTTTTGTTTATCTTCTTCATCCCGAATCAGAATGGTGTGAAAGATTTTGAGTGTGGGTTCCTCTGTTTTCTTATAAAGACACAGCCTATGTAGCACGGTACAGGACTTATCACCCCACTAATACACCCTGCTCCGCGTGTCCAACCATGCCTGCCGCGCCTCGTCCATCAAAATAGATGCGTAGGACTGTTGTGCCTGCAGGAGCAACCGAACCGCCATCCCGTCCCCCTCCCTCCGACATCGCTGTTCCAGGTGTTCGACCTGCGCTGCCGCCGCAACGATAGCCTCCCGACGACGACGACGGGCGGCTGCGCACCATGCCATATCCACACCCCGCAGTGTAGGCTTCATGGCCTCCCAGACCGACGCTGCATCGACGTCCTCGACCAAGTTCTCCTGCCAGTAATGGGCGATCGCGCCGCGCATGTGTTGAACATAATCTGCCTGTTGAAGAGGCCACGAGGACATTCTCCACCGGAACGGCTGACGCTTCCTACGTAACTCCACCTGTACCGCGACAGGAGAATGGTCAGACAGTCCCCGAGGCAGAATTTTGGCTTCTCTCACTCTGTCAAGGAAAGCTCCCGGCATAAAGACATAATCTAGTCGAGAAAAGGAACCATGTACGGCAGACACATACGTATATTCTCTCACCGCGGCATGCATATGTCTCCAGACATCCACCCAGCCCAGGCCTTCAACCGCCGCACTCAGTCTGGTAGGGACAGCCGCCACCACTGCGCCCTGCAGCCGCTTACGATCCAAGCAGACATCCATAACATCATTCCAGTCGCCGCCCAGCACAGCCAGGGAGTCCGGGATGCCCGCCCACACCTCAAACAGCCGTTCAGCCAGGGACCACTGCAGCGGGGGGGGGAGCATACACACTCCCAAACACTACCAGTTCAGCACCAATCATACCCTTAATAAAGACGTAGCGGCCCTGCGGGTCCAGCCATTGTTGCTCATGAGTGTAGGCCAGTCTGCGGTGAACTAGAATGGCAACCCCCCTCGAACCCCTGGAGAACCCGGCATGAAACACCTGTTGGTAACCAAATCTCTGCAGGCTTAGCACCTTCGTACCCTTCATGTGCGTCTCTTGCAACAACAAGACATCGGCAGCCTCCCGCTTACCCCATCGCAAGACCGCTCTCCTCTTAATTTTGTCCAGCATCCCCCTGACATTCCAGCTTAATATTCTCATTGACTCCCTAGGGAGTCCCGAAGACGGTAAATCAACCATAGTCAAGGTGGAAATGGTCCCAAGGACCCCAGCGCCCAGTCCAGACACTCCACTCAAGTAACGGTACAGCATTAGTAATCACATGCAAACCCCCCTGGCCACCCCAACACCCCCCCCAACACCCCCTCCCCAACATACCAACCCCCGGAACCCACCCCCCACCCCTACGCTCCACGGAACTCTGAAGCATCTGTCGCGGCATGGGGAGCCTCAGGCCCAAAACAGAGCGCCCAAGGCCAACCATACCAACGGATCCCAACTATTCCCTCTAACGATGAACCACCCCCTCAGGGCCACCCCCCACCCGTGGGGATTAGGCAGCCTGGTAAGACCAGCACCCCGAACCCACCACACCACCCCCCATCAACATCAGCCTATGACACCATGGCAGTTCGGCGGCATTGTCACAGGCCAGGGCAGGCCCGGCCAAAATCCGTGGCGTGCCACAGCACTATGCGCTCAATGAACAGATGACCAGGTATTCACAACCCATCCTCGAGTCGTCCCCTCGTAGTCCTCAAAAGCCGGAGAAGCACTCACGCACAAGAGTTCAATTTTCTTTTCCAGACTGGTCAGTGTCAAGTTGTGTCTCATCCGGCTGGCCATTGCGAGTGAAGGACCTTTTCCGAGACCTGGACTTCCTAAGTCGCTTACTCTTGGTAGCGACTGTGAGGATCCGCGCGACGGGCCGGATCCCAAGCCCGGCTGGGCGTGTGGCCGGAACCTGACTGTCTCATCCGTCCACCTGAACACCTCCTCCGGGGAATCGAAGAAGTGAGTTTTCGACTGGAAGATGACCCGGAGACGGGCCGGATAGAGCAAGGAGTACTGTATCTTCAAGCCGCGCAGCTTAGCCTTCGCATCCATGAAGGAGTGGCGCTGCTGCTGTACGAGTCTAGTATAGTCAGGGAAGATCATAATTTTGTGGCTTTCAAACAGAAGCGTCTCCTTGGCTCTAGCTTCCCGTAAGATGACGTCCCTGTCGTGGAAGTTCAGCAAACGGGCTATGACTGGACGAGGATGCTCTCCAGCCGGCGGTTTTTGCGTCAGGGCTCTGTGGGCGCGTTCAATCACGAAGCATCGCGACAGGGCGTCCGGGGGGAGCCAGCTCTCCAGCCATTGTGTCAAGAAGCTATCCATGTGGCCCTTCTCGCAATCCTCCGGAAAGCCCACAAAGCGCAGGTTGTTTCTGCGCGCCCGCCCTTCCGCGTCCTCCACTCGGAGCGCCAAGCCCTTTTGGATTTTTTCCATGGCCGCCACCTTTTGTTTCAGTGTCCCCACATCGCCCTCCACTCCAGTGATTCTAGTTTCGGCCTCTGTAATGCGGGCCACAGCATTGCGAAGATCCTGCCACAATAGAGTGACATCAGCCCCCACCGCTCCTATTTTAGCGTCCAGCATGTCCCGAGACTGTGTAATCGCCGCCATCAATGCCGCGTTGTCGGGCCCCGCACCTTGGCCGCTCCCGGAGGCACCAGACCCTCCACTAGGCCCGGTAAACTTGTCTATGGGTCCCTGCTTAGCGGGCCCGTTTCCACCACCGCCCCTGGTCATGGCTGGGTTATTCAAAGAGGGCAGTCCAGCTTCAGCAACCAGCAGGTCTCCCTTCGGGCAGCAACAGGACAAGTTGGATAGTGCCTCAGCCCCAGAGAATGATAATCCACCGGGGGATTCCTCCACCAATAATCGGTTCACACCGGGCCCCAGTTCAGGTCCAATGGCGCAACCAGGGGGCCGCCGCAGTCTCACCCGGTGCCACTATGCAGCCGACAGTGTTCTGGTGCTAGGTAGGTCCCTCCCAAGTGTCCACTTCAGGTGCCAGGGGTCCACCACCACATCGATCAGCACCCCAGAACGGCCGGGCAGCCCAGGCCTTGACACACACTATTAGGAGGCAATGTAGTTCGGGACCCAGGCACCAGGCTCCTTCAGCTCCGGGGCAAGTCCCGACCGGAGGCGGCAAACCACATCCAGGGCTCCTCAACAGGGGGGGGGGGTTCTCAGCACACCCCAACTCCTACCCCACTCCGTCCGCCAGGTCTAGCAACCAACCCCGCTGGGCCGCGTGTACTCACTGCTCGCTCCATGTCGCAGCTGCCATTGTCTCACAGTACCTCCAGGGGGGTCCGAACAGCACTCCGGCAGGGTCCACAGTCGGCAACTGGGCAGGAGGCACAGCTAGAATGTCGGCGTCACCCCGGGCTGACCAGCGGGCCGCCCAGGTCGCTGTTCAGGCCTGCTCCGAGTCCCGCCCCTCGCGGTCGGGGGGGTACGAAAATCCAGGCCCGGTCTCGAGGCCCACGCTCAGGTCCCCGCTGTCTCTCCGCACTCCACCGTGCACCAGGCCACTCAGGAGGCGGGGGAAATGCAACGGGGTCTCCGACCTCCACTCCGGCACCAATTCGGCCAAGCCAGGCGACACCAAGGATCGCCGACAGCGGTCTTCTCCAGGGACGCCCGTCCCGGTCTCCGCCAAAATCGAGGCCCCGGCTTCGTACGTCTGGACTAGGCCCAGGGGGCTGCGGCTGTGCGTGCTGCTACAGGCGGCGCAGGAGCCTCGTCCGGCACACCGATGGGTTCCCCACACCTTCCGCCACCTGTCTGGGTCGGTGTGTCACCTCATGGGTCCGGGAGCCAGGATAAATGCTGCGGATTAATGCTGGGTCGGTGGGAGCTCTAACAAGCTACGTCCACCATCTTCGCCCGCTAGGCCACGCCCCCATCCTCATAACATTTTAAACATTGAACCAAACATAACTTTGTATGATGAGGAAAAGCAGGGTATGAAATACATCTAGAATTTGTCTTTGTCGTTTTGGAAATCGTGAAAGAGACTCCTGAAGGAGTAAATACTCTACCTGCTATATCCAAGGCTCGCACATCCGAGACTCGTCTGCGAGACACCAGACATATTAGCATTGTAAGTTTTGCCGATAATTGTTTACGTGATATTCCTTCATTGGCTGGCCAAGTTTTAAGAAAACATAAAACAACGTTAACATACCATAAAACAGAGTACTTGGGTTTCGGGGGGGGGGGGGGGGAGGTTAACCAATCGGATACCGCTCACCACTTTACACACCAGGGGATGTTCCCCCACTGGTTTACCATCCACATGTGGATGACCCGCCGAAATCGCAGAACGAAAGTTGTTCACTGTGCGATATGCCATTCCTGAACTGGCGAGTTCCGAAAGGAAATTAACTATGAGATGGACACCGGATCCCAAGGGATCTGTTTGCCGTTCAGCACACCAACTAACCCATCTACTCCAAGCTGACTCATATCGTTTGTGCGTAGCAGGTGCCCATGATTGTGATAAGAAAAACAGGGTCTCCTGTGAAACTACAGGCACTTGCCATCGTCGCCTGAAAGTCTCCCCGCCATGTGAGATAAGTGGCCCTGCATTACCAGTGGGCGAGGCAACCTCAGAGGGTCCTCCAGAGTCTCCGGAAACGACTGTAGTTGAACAGGAAGTGCGCACGACAAAGCTAGTGCCACCAGAAACGCATATAGAATGTTCGTCGTCCATGACTGAAGAAATGCGTCCGACCTGATCGCCAGAGAATCTGTACGCCAACTGTAGAACCGAGGAAGTTGTGCGTTGAGGCTGGACACAAAAAGATCCACTGAACATGGACCCTATTTGTTGTTCAACTGTTGGAATACCCTGGGATGCAGCCTCCAATCGCTGGCATCCCTCAGAAAACGGAAGTTCCAATCCGCTATCATGTTGGAAGATCCCGGAATGTATTCCGCCATTAATGAGATATGATGGTTCAGGCAATAATGCCAAAAGTCCTTGGCTATCTCTACCAGAAGACGAGATCTCTTACCCCCCCCCAGATGATTGATGTGTCGTACTGCTGACACATTGTCCATCCGCAGTAGAATACAACAACTCGCTTGTTGCGGGGAGAGTGTCCGAATCGCAAAAGAACCCGCAAGAAGTTCCAGGCAATTGATATGGAGTTCCAGTACCTCCGGGGACCCCCGACGCCCAGTCTCCACTAATCCGCAGCGGGCTCCCCAGCCCCATTTGCTGGCTTCTTATTCTATGACTATCTCCGGACTGGCTGCGAAAATGGCTTTGCCATTCCAAGCATCCAGGTGTTTCAGCCACCAAGTCATCTCGGTCCGTGCCTCGCTGGAGATCGAGATCTGCTCTGCATAACTCAGACCCTTGCATAAGTGTAGAATCTTCAAACACTGAAGCGCCCTGTAATGCAAGGGTCCCGGGAATATTGTCTGTATTGATGCGGCCAGAAGCCCCACAAATCTGGCCAATGTCCTCAAGGATATAGTTGGAGAGGCAAATGCTCTACTCAACTCCTTCTTGATAGCTACTCTCTTCCTCAATGGTAATAGTAACTGTGCTGCACCCGAGTCCACCTGAAACCCCAAGAATTCCATTGACTGCGTTGGAGTCAGAATGGACTTCTGCGCGTTGATGACAAACCCCAATTCTTGTAAGAGTTGGACCATCCAGCTCAGATGAAGAAGAACCGTGTCCATATTCTGAGCCATAATCAGAATATTATCCAAATAAACTATGAATCTTACTCCTCGTTCCCTGAGGTACTGAACCACGGGCTTTAGTAACTTGGTGAAACACCGAGGGGCGGACAAAAGGCCAAAGGGCATGGCCGAAAATTCGAGCCACTTGTCTCTTCATTGGAATTGAAGGAACCTCCTGTGAGGAGGAAAAATAGGCACCGCCAGGTACGCGTCATTCAAATCCAGACGCACCGTCCAATCCTTTTCCAACAGGATGTCCCTCAATAAATGTATACCTTCCATTTTGAAATGGCGATACACTACCCAGGAATTGAATTCCCTCAGATTGAGCACCAGTCTGAAACCTTTGTCCTTTTTGGGCACTAGAAAGATGGTACTTACAAACCCTAGCGGATGAGGAATCGTGTGCACGATTGCCCCCTTTTCCAACAATGATTGAACCTCGTCGTCCATGAAAGACATCTCTGCATGGGAAAAATGTAGGGGAGGAGGAATACGAACCTGATGGGGTGAGGCATAGAACTCTATCTGAAAACCTGTTACCGTCTGAAGGATCCAAGGATCCTGTTTGAGAGTCTCCCACATATGGTGGAACAAAGCAATCCGACCTCCCACCTTGGTGTCTCCAGTGTGCAATAAGCGTACCTGAATAAGAGGTGTCTCCGGAGGAACTATACTGTCCACTGTAACCTCTATGTTGTCGCCCTCTGTCACCGCGATTGCGGGAGGGGTAGAACTTTGAACGCTGGCCACCACCTCTACTACGTTGCTCGAAACCTCGAGAGGTCTGGTTAGATCCACGGCCGGTTGCTCGACCCCTGAAGCGCCCGGCCCTGTTAAAAAGGCCAGTATGAAAAACTTTTTGGATGTTCGCTTGAGCCTTATCTAGGGTCGAGAATGTGTTCACATATTTCCCCATCTCCTTCACAAACTTTTCCCCGAACAGCATGCCATTAGCAAGTGTGCCCGGTTCCGTATTTGCCATTTCCGGAAGTTGTGGATCAATGCGCACAAGGAAAGACTGTCTCTGTTCTGCCGACAGGGCGCAGTTCGCGTTCCCTAGGAAACACATAGCTCGTTGCGCCCACTCCAAAACCTTCGTGGGGTCCAATGGAGTATTGGACTCTTTAGCAGTGACCGCGGCATCCAAGATCTTAGTCAGGGGTCTGGTCACGTCAAGGAGTTTATCCTGACAACCCCTCCATGCTCGATCGAGCCCCTTCTTGGGATCCTTCGCAAAATGTTTCATAAAAGTGTCCATGTTCGGATCTATTTCTGGGGTGTCCGCCACTTTTCCCATTAGAGATGATCTGGGACATTCTGAACGCAGGGTGGCGCTGACTTCCTTCTTGAAACCTCTCCGGAGATTGTCCTGCACATAGTGTGCCACCTCGAAACAGGGAACCCACTCAGTGGATCTTGGATGTATAATGTTTCTGGGGTCAAACAAGAGGTTCTTATTGACCGGTTTGTCTTCGACATTGTGGGATTTGTGTTTCCGCTCCTTTACCTTCTGTGAGGCCTGCGACTCCTGGTCTGAGTCAGAAGTGTCAGGCGCGGCAGCAGAGGACTCATCAGTCTCCTCTGTCTGCGTCCCGGGCGCCTTACGCGCCTTGGAAGAACTCACACTACCATGGTCGTGCAACACATTGCGGGCCTTTCTAACAAGGACCTCAGCTGAGGTCTCCCCTTGCGCAGCACCAAACTTACGTTTGCCATAATTCTTTAATGGCTTGGTAAAATGCTGTAACGCCTTAATTAACGCCCTGTTTACCGAGCCTTGGACGTGGGTATCCAGGGCTTGAACCAACTGCTCCTCCATATGGTGCTCTTCAGGCTCATCATATTCTGCGTACTCATTCAACTCCACCCACCGATCTTCCTCCTTGGCGTAGTACGCCATCGAGCTACAGGAGATCTGAAGGAGCTTTATGGGGGGAGAAAGCCAGGGGTGTTCTTGTCTGCACAGGCACTGATGAAACTGTCCCTATATTATCACAAGATGCCAGAATTTGAAAATTAGCAATAATAATAATCCATTCGCGTGGAGGGAGCCACCCCTAATCTCCTCTAAGGCAATGCCCTGCTCCGGTAACTGCTCTGGTCAGCGTTCTTATGGGACCGGGGATAGAACAGTCAGAATTGCTCGCTGATGCGTGAAGAGCAGATCGCTAACGCTGGAATCGGCTCTTCGCGCATGCGCAAGGCGTGGGGCTGAAAAGAGGACCGTTCCCCGTAATAGCGCGCAAAGCGCGTCCCGCTCCACAAACACTTGCCCACAGAGAGACCGAGCGCGCAAAACACCTAAGTTACCGCCAAAACACCAAGCTGCCAAATAACCACATCACCTAGTGACAGAAACCACAAATTGCACAAGTGGTGGGAATCGGCATCGCGACAACGCGGGTCTACAGAAAAATCTGTATCTGCGCCACACTCCGTTAATTAACCCTTGACAATTACATAGCATAAAACAAGTACATCCAACTTCGGAAATTCGATTGAAAGGAAAAGTACTTATCTCGCTGCTGCAGCAGCAAAGAAAGAAGAAGTGATATGTGCATTACGAGATATATATATATTCTATTGGACTGATAGTGATTGGTGCATACTATGGAGGGGGTTGTACTTCTGGTGTATGCTGAGTTTTAAAGTTGTTTATTGGCTGCTGTGTTTTGCAGTAAAGCAAAGAGAAGCATAATCTGAGCCTCCGTGGACTGACATGGAATTCAGAAAGCCCTGAACTCCGGGATTCACAGAGTGAAAGTGAAACTTCTCGACGTTCTACACAAACATCTTTCTATGGACAGAGACGTCACGTCATCGAGTGATCCTCGCCCTCTCTCTGCTGCAGGCATGAACGATATTGCCCACTATATGTCCCGGGCCGTTATAAAGCATAGCCGGGCAGTGACAAAAAACAATCTCCGGTGGGGTGGCCGATCTCATCACGTGGGACAATGATGGCCAATTGGTAGTATCCTACTGCACATCGCAGATGCAGACTGCGCATGACACAATCTAGTTTCACACCCTAGATTGTGCCTGGACCTGGTTGGTACACTCTCTGGAACTACCAGGCAGATATGAAATCGAACCAGGACAGGTAGGTACATTTATTTTTATTAATTACTGGGCCCATCGTACAAGGGGGCAAAATTCAATAGCCCCTTCCCTGTTAAATAAGTGCTGGTGCTTAGCACCGGCACAAATGAAGCACTGGTTTATATTCACTGGGATTGGCTGTCCCCCTGGAGATTTGTTAATGGCATTCAGAGCCTTAAGTTGCCTTAGAGCTGAGACAAACCCCTGTATTCATTGCGGAGCCCAGTGCGGCCCAGATTTTTTTAATTTTCTTGTGAGGGATAGAGCAGAGCCAGTGCTGAGTTCCTATTGTCTCAGGAGGCTGAAATAAATATGGACTCATAGATGCCCATTCATGGGTAATACAGTTCTATATTATTAGTGAGTCGCCCTCAGCAGAGCTGCCCTGTCAGCACTTGCACAATGTGGTGCTAGCTGGAACGCCAGTGTTACTGGGCTGTTGTCTAAGCTTTATTAGACCGGGGACACTGATTGACACTGTCAATCAGCACTCCAGACACACGACATTCCATACAGTCCTGACTGGAGCTGGGTGGCTGGTATCCAGTATGAACCAGTTGTCTTGGTGCCAGGTAGTGGGCACTCATGGTTTCCGGTGAACTGCAAACACATGCAATATTGTCTAGGGGAGCTTATTTTCTGGAAGCCTACACTTGTGTACTCACAAATTCAGGGTTGTGGCATTCATGTAGCTTGACATCTGAGGCATGTTGATTTTTTTCACATGTAAGAACATGTCTGTTTTGTCAGAAGAATATGATAGGCAATTCATTGCACTTAGTGAGGGCAGACCTGTGGTAATCTGGTGCTCACAGCCAATTAGGCAGACAGAAGAAAAATATCCCATCGCAATTGAAATAGTGTTGAGCCTTGAGCACTAGATCCTTTATTTCCATCTTAATTTCAATGTCACAGCCACGCGTCCTGCATGATGCGCTGTGTTATGTCCTGCGAGACACATTCTAGTGTCTCGACAGGCATAGAGTTGATAGCCACTCCCCTATGGGAGTGGGCACACTTGCACCCCACACGCATCCCTCACAGGCGTCACAAGTGACGTGAGCCTGTTAATAAAAGGGCCCAAGTGCATGTGCTCGTGGCCAGTTGAATAACCATAGCCACCTTGTCTGTGTCAGTCCTTGGTGGCATGTGGACCTAGGGCCCACAACACCACACGCTGCACAGTCAAGAACACGGAAGTGTCGGAAAAGGTCGAGGAAGGAGACGTGGTCTAGTGTTCCTCACGCTGCATTCGTCAGTGCTCCTCGGCTGTAGCAGAATAAAAGCTGAACCTGAGACTAAAACGCTTCCTGCAACCTAGCACACATTTATATTTGTGCCGCGCAAGTGTTTCCGACTTGATTTTCTGGCAGCCTCCTCCTGACTGAGTCTTCCAATGGATTCTGCAAGACTCATACGTCTTTTTTTTTATATCTGCTCCACGTGTTTTTGGCTTCTTATCTTTAACCCTTTCCATGCTGAGGACAAAGCTAGTTAGTCCTCCCCATGGTAGCTGTGTGCTGAGGAGTGAACAGTTCTGTCCTCTGCACACAACCAGGAAATCCCTATGCTGCCGAGCCAGCGTGGCAATGGTTAATAAATAGCCTGCGGCTCCGGGCGTAGTCCAGTTATGGTCTGGCCACTAAAGTAACACTGCCTCCAGACCCTTATGGAATAAGTGTATAGGCACAGCCCTGGACATTCAGCCCTGCCAAGTATCACTCATCAGTCATCTGACTACCACATTTCAGTGTGGTGATCCGCATCACCGCACTGAAATGCAGAGTCACGCATTTTTAGCACCTCCTCAGCTGCGAAGTGGAGTGCTCTATTTAGCACTACTGTGTGACTGACTTGGCAAACTAGTGGCAGTGCATTAATCCACACAGGCTTGGGGGGGGGGGCAGCTAAGGTGACTCTGGCTATAATGTTACTTATGCACCTTGGCATTCAGCACTGACATCACGAGAGTCAGTCTGAATTTCCCCAATGGTTACTACTGCGTCAAGTCCACGGATTGAGACTTGAGTCACAAAGACACGCCTATAGATGAGTCAGATGACCTGCAGTGCAAGAGCATTGCAAACGGAACCGCACAGCCAGTTTCTCCTGCGCCTGCCTGGTCTCACTGCTTTGAGCCACGTGGCTTCAGGTGTGAATTATCTGGGTTTGTTAAGTATCATTTTAGGACCCTAGTGTAATTTTCCCGATTCATGCCCATATATAGGTATAAATCACCCTATCCTTATATAGGCATAGAAATCATAACCATATTTAGACTTGGCCCATGCAGTCCAAATACGGCATGGCTACTTCCACTAGTTCCGAAAATCCACAACGATTTCTTGGAAAAACTAGCCTTCAGCAGTCAGGGACTTCCCCTTGCTTGAATATTGATTTATCCAAGAACTCATGGAGTTTTCTAAGAACTGCGAGTCTTTAGTGACGTTATTATGTCCAACCTTACGTCAAACTCGGCACCTTCAACGTATAAATATGCCCACACTTGCCATAGCAAACACACAGTGGTTTGGAGCAGTTCGACTATCTACTTGCCCGACGCAGCTCGCTACAGCAAGTGCCGAAGGAAGCCAACCCACCAGCAGCCGCACTGAGAGAGACGCTGTCTTTTCTCCTGCTGAGAAATCCAGCTCCAGTGTTTCCAAGCTACCCTTGTGGGTTGCTGGGAAATCAAGTCCTGAGAGAGAGATACCAGACCTCTTCATTCTAAAACCAAGGTACGGAGCAGATTAGACCCTAAGAGAAATCTTGGATAGATTCTTGGCAAAAATACTAAAATCCTTGCTACACCACACCTACTTCTTTCCTCGTACTAGACCTAGGTAAGGTACATTGGGGTAGGCCTATTTTAGAAGCACCAGTGGAGTACGTTTTAGTCTTTTATTTATTTATGTATGTATCCAGAACACCTCAGCACGACTCATCCTGGACATCCCCCGCCGCAGCCACATCTCCGGACACCTGAGAGATCTGCACTGGCTCCCGGTCAACAAGAGAATCACCTTCCGGCTCCTCACCCACGCACACAAAGCCCTACACAACCAAGGCCCAGGATACCTCAACAGCCGCCTCAACTTCTACGCTCCCAAACGCCAGCTTCGATCGACCAGCCACGCCCTCGCCGCCGTCCCCCGCATCCGAAGAGCCACCACAGGAGGAAGGTCCTTCTCCTACCTGGCCGCCAAGACTTGGAACTCCCTCCCGGCCCACCTCCGCCTGACCCAAGACCACCTCGCCTTCAGGAAGCAGCTCAAGACCTGGCTGTTCGAGCGGTAGCGGACCCCCTCCCCCCAGCGCCTTGAGACCCTCCGGGTGAGTAGTGCGCTATATAAATGCTTTGATTGATTGATTGATTGATCTTATGGCTTAGAAACCATACCATGCTATTACAGTATTATTTTGTAATACTCTTTTGACTGTACGCACTTTACTTCATGACAAGTATTGCGATTGTGTCAGTTCATTTCTTTTGCATGAGAAAGATGACTGTTCAATAAATACCCTTTTATTGAAAACGCCCGTCTCTCTATTTCTCTGCACCTCTGGTGAAACAAAGCATGCACGATTTACTGAGTGAAATAGTTTTCTATTGTTTCCGCGACTCTAGAGATATATTTTAGATTCTTGAGAAACAAAGTTGTCATGTTTATGCGGTTGTCAGAAACCAATCGCTTCTTGTGAATTCGAGAAAGTTTCTAGTGACCTCTGAGTTAGCTGGAACACACACAATTAAGTCTAGTATATTCGATAGAGACCTAGTCGACTTAAGTCCTACGTCAATTCTATAGTATATGCTTTTCCAATGCGCAGAGCCTATTGAGAATATAGGAACAACACTACAGGTTCCTGTTTAGGTTGTGTGATTACAAGAATCACAAAGGAGGCAGGTGCAGCCAAATGCTGTCCCAGTTACAGCTCCTCCCTGAACCCCGGCATTGCGCCATTAGCCTCCTCTTCTTACCCTGTCCGCCCGAACAGCATGAGGTGCACCTAATGCCGCTACCCGCAGTCAAAACGCCAGGGGCGGAGGCCTGCATATGCATCCCGAGGTAGCAGGCGCCTTTGGATCATGACAGTCATTGCCCTCCTCGTCCATTTGTGGAAAACCAGAGCCCAGCCACTAGCCGGAGCTAGTTGTGGCAGGCAGTCTGACTCTAGAAACCCCGAAGCTGCTGAGACACAGTCAGTCCCGGGAGGCCCTGGAGGGTGCAGGTGGCAGTACCATGATACGTAGCACCGACCTGGCCTGCATGGACAGAGTCGGACCCTGGAGAAAGGTCTAGAGAGGACAGCGGGATTGTAATCGAGGGACTGCCTACCAGGTACATACACTGGCCTAAACCATGTGCGAACGGCGCACAGAGTGTCATTAGCTGTTTGAACTTCGCTTTCCAGTCAGCTAAGCCAGAAATCTGACTGCAATAAGATTTACGATTAATCTTTGCAAAGTTTTTGGGTAGCAAAAGAGTTGTCAGCAGGCCAGACAGGTCTGAACTTCACCCTTACCAGTGAAGCCATCCAGTCATGTACGTTTTTTCAAAGTCTGGAGAAGAGGCCCTGATTGCAACCCTTACATGTCCCATGGGAGAGTGTTATCAACCAAGAGTCTCGGGGTCGGTGAAGGACAAACCAGAACACAAAAAGACTATTACACCTTCGATTACTTTCAAGTACAGGTTTATTATGTTTGCTGTAAAGAAAGATAGAGGAAAGAAAACAATAAAGATCCGCTACTTCGCAGTAGTTCCACAGTCTTAAGTACGAGAAAGCGTAAAGGAAAAGGTTATGGTAACGATACCCATTAGCAGCCAGCTCCGCGCTCAATGTCACGGTCCAACCATCCTCCGCATGAATACCGGTCCCGGTATTCCCCAACGGAGGGCACTGTGCTGAGTAACGGCCGAAAATGCTGTTCGAGTGCTGCTGCTAATGCGTCCTGGCAGCGTGATTCAGGCACTGCGTATCTTGATACCCTTTGCAGCGTGTGTGCACAGGAATGCCTAGCCGGACCGTGATGAAGGGCAGGTAAAAAGGGAGCAGCCGCTCGACCTTTGTAAACCCCTAGCTGCCGCGAACAGGCTCAATCGGTGTCAGGCGGAGACGTGGCACACACCTCCGTGGTGTGCGTCTCCACAGTGAGTACTGCACAATGTGTAAGGCAGAGACGCGGCAAACACCTCCGTGGTGTGCGTCTCTACCACAAGAACAAAAGCCACGGAGTGAAAGGCAGAGACGCGGCAAACACCTCCGTGGTGTGCGTCTCTGCCGTGAGTGTAATTACAAACACTCAGTATCGGTAACTAGCAATACGGGAAAGGAGGGTGGTGAAGAGAGCAGTCTCTTACCTCCGTCAGGATGAAAGACTCTGGAAACACAACAACGTCAGCCTACAGGGGGCTCGGGTCCAAAGGAACAGGAAACAAGAAGGCCGGCGGGGATCAGAATATCCGACGCCTTCCCTCGACCGTCAACTCGTTTTATGGGCGTTTCTTCTACGCGCTACACGCTAGGCATGCTGGTACCTGTAGTCTTTGTGTGTCAGCCGCTCCAGGCGCTCTCGTGGCATCCTCGCGCTGCTCTTGACGAGCGACAGAGGAGTGGGGAAGGAGCGGGGGTTTTCCTGATGGTACAGCCTCCTCCCCTCAACTCCCACCCCTGGGGCCAGCACAAGATGGATGCCTCCTGTGAAACAACAATACTAGCCGAGGCGCATGTACCCCAGCTGCCGGTTCCCATGACTGTTCCTCCGGCCCGTACCCTTTCCAAGCCACCAGGTACCATAGTTTGCCTCCCCTCCACTTGGAATCCCTTATGCCGGCCACTTCGTACTCCACATCGGAATTCACTGCCACAGGAGCTGGCTGCGCACGTACACGCGTAGTCGAGGGTTTCAGCAGGGAAACGTGGAACACTGGATGGATACGCATCAGTTTAGGCAAATTCAGTTTCACGTTCACAGGACTGATGCACTTGGATATACGATATGGGCCCATGTATTTCGGGTGAAACACGCTTTGCTTACGAAACCGCATATTCCTGGTTTATACCCAAACGTAATCGCCCACCCTATACAAGGGCCCAGGCCTTCTTCTCCTGTCAGTCGAGACTTTGTACGTCGCCTTGGCAGCTTCCAAGCACTTCAGAGAATTCAGGAGTGTTTCCTTGATGTGGGAGACTCTCCTGGTGGTTTCAGGCACTCTACGGTCCTTAATGGGATGTAGAAACGGTAGGAACCTGGGGTGATGACCATAGTTGCAGTAGAAAGGGGATGCCTTGGTGGAGCTATGCGTGGCATTGTTATATGCTATCTCCGCAATCCATAAGAGATCCACCCATTCCTCCTTTCCTTGATCAACAAAACAACGTAAGTACTGTTTGAGGGACTGGTTCAGGCGTTCCGTCTGGCCGTCCGTCTGGGGATGGTAGCTCATTGACATGGCCGACGTGACATGCAATGCTGAACACCAAGTCCTCCAGAACTGGGCCGTGAACTGCGAACCCCTGTCCGACACAATCAGGCTGGGCAATCCGTGGAGCCTCACCACATTCCTCAGCAACAACACTGCCAGTTGGCCAGCGGAGGGCACCTGCTTGCATGCTATGAAGTGTCCCATCTTTGTGAGGTAGTCGACCACCACCAGGATCGCTGTACATCCCTGATCCACTGGCAACCCAACGACGAAATCCAAGGATATGTTCTCCCATGGCCGACAGGGGGTAGGAAGGGGCCGAAGCAGACCCTGTGGACGCCCACGATCTGTCCTCATAGTGGCACAGGTCGTACATGCCGCCACCCAATTCTGAACATCCGTTCTCATGGATGGCCACCAGAACTACCGACCCAAACTGGCCACTGTCTTTTCGATCCCTAGATGGCAGGCACAGGGCGAACTGTGACACCACGTAAAGGCCTGCTTCCAAAGATGAGACGTTGGCAGTAGTAAACGACGACCGAGGACTGGAATCCCGTCCTTAACCTGCCACTTCTGGTAACACTGGAGCCAGTTCCTCCAGGAGAAGGAGCGTATCCCGTTCTGGATACCCTTGAGGAAAGCATCCGGCTGTATCACCCCCAACACTGCGTCCGGATGGATAATGGAATGTACCGGTGCGGGCGTCTGCGCTGAAACAGAGGACTGACTGGATAAAGCGTCTGCCTTCCTATTTTCCGTGCCAGGCCGATAAGTGATGTGGAAGTGGAAGCCAGAGAAAAAGAGCATCCACCTCAGTTGCCGAGGCGAGAGGTGTCTAGCCGCCGTCATGAATTGCAAGTTACGGTGGTCCGTGAATACCGAAACCACATGTCTGGCTCCCATTAAAAGGTGTCTCCACTCCGTGAATGCATCCTTGATAGCTAGAAGCTCTTTCTCCGTGATATGGTAGGGCCCGATTCACAGAACTAACTTAAGACAAAATCCTAAATTTACTACTTTTGGTATTCACAGAAGTTAGGATTTTGTCTTAAGTTTGTCTTAAGACAGACTTAAGACAGAATCCTAACTTAAGTCTGTCTTAAGTCTGTCTTAAGACAAACTTAAGACAAAATCCTAACTTCTGTGAATACCAAAAGTAGTAAGTTTAGGATTTTATCTTAAGTTAGTTCTGTGAATCGGGCCCGTAGTTCCGTTCTGCGTCGTTCAACTTCTTGGACATGAAGGCCACGGGATGCAAGACGCCTGTCAGGCGGTGTCGCTGCGATAGAATGGCCCCTATAGCAACCTCCGAGGCATCCGCCTCCACCACGTAAGGCAGTTCCGAGTTGGGATGAGCCAGTACAGGGGCCGTAACGAACGCTTTCTTCAATGCCACAAAGGCTGCCTGTGCTTCAGGATTCCACACTAACGTCTGGGATTTCCGCAACAGCTGGGTGATGGGGGCCACGAGTCCAGAGAAGCCATCTATGAAACGCCGATAAAAATTGGCAAACCCGATGAAACACTGTATGTCCTTCACACCTTGTGGGGTGGGCCAATCTTCTACCGCCCTGACCTTGCGCTCGACCATTTCCTGACCATCCGGACTGAGCATCACCCCGAGAAACTCAACGGACGTGACATGAAAGTCACACTTGCTGAGCTTGCAGAAGAGCATGTTTTCTCGGAGTTTCCTGAGCACCGTCGTGTTGCACGTGTTCCTTCTCTGTGTCGGAGTAGATGAGGATATCGTCTATGTAAACAACCTCGTATACGTCCAGGACATCCTGAAACACCTTGTTTAGGAAATACTGGAAGGCCGCAGGGGCGTTGCAGAGCCCGAACGGCATGACGAGGTATTCGAACAGACCGAACCTGGTCTTGAAGGCCGTCTTCCACTCGTCGCCGCTCCTCATGCGCACAAGATGGTATGCCCCCTTTAGGTCAAGCTTCGTATAGATACAGGCTTTCTTTACCTGCTCCAGCAGGACGCTTATGAGTGGCAAGGGGTACCGGTTTTTGACGGTGATCGCGTTTAGAGCCCTGAAGTCCACACAAGCCCCCAACTCCCCATTGGCCCTAGGGATGAAGAAGAGGGGCGACGCTGCCGGGGACTTGGATGGTCTGATGAAGCCCAGACCCAGAAGTTTATCGAGGTATGAACGTAGATGAATGTTCTCAGGCTCTGTTAAAGCGTATAGCCTACCACTGGGTATGCATGCACCGGGAACCAGGTCGATTTGACAATCATACATCCTGTGCTGAGGGAGCACCTCGGCCCGTACATCGTCGAACACGTCCTGGAATCCATGGTATACTCCAGGAAGGGTAACCGCTTTCTCAGCCGCCGTGGCTACTGTGTGAAACACATCTTGGGTGTTGGTGACCGGTTTCACCCCGCAATGTTGGAGACAGTGCGAAGATGACATCCGTATCTCATGAGTCACCCAGTTGACAGAGGGGTTGTGCTTATGGAGCCAAGGTAGACCCAAAATGATCCCATACTGGGGTGCTCGTATGACGCTGAAGTCAATCACCCCTTCGTGACGTTCCCCGTACTTCACGGGGACTTCCCCTGTGTGGTGTCCTAAAGGGCCTGAATCAGCCTTCTCCCATCCACCGCGTACACATCCTCCGGGAACTCCTTAGGAATGAGTGCAATGCCCAATCTCTGCACCTTGTTTTGATTCATGAAGAAACCGGTAGCCCCTGAGTCGACCATGGCCACCACAGGAATCCATTGCGTACGGATCCCTACGTATACTGTGATAAACAAATGTTGTTGCCGTACCTGGTCTAGGTGTGACAAGGAAGGGATGCATGTGCGACTCCGAGAGGCCCCTTCACTGTTCTTGGAGTCCGTTAGTTTTCCGCCTGCACGTCCACAGCTGCCGTCACAGTTCTGTTGGCTCGAAAGCGACTGGTCTTCGGCTTGGCTGGACACTCACGGACGTAATGCCACTTCTTCCCGCAATACAAACAAAGGCCTTGTTTGCGGCGGGATTCTTTTTCCGAAGAGGTCAGGCTGGCTCGGATGGCTCCAATATCTATTGGTTCCGCTTTTGCAGAGGTGCTGGTTTCTGGGGTTCCCGTCGACACGTATGATGGCAAGAGCTTTCCCTTTCTCTTATGTTCACCTTTGCATCAACTCTCCACCAGTGCAGCATCACCCCTGGACTAGCGCAGCACCAATTCAGCATCTCTGATCAGCACTTCACACCACCTGAGCACCAGCACAGCACCACCAGAGCACCACAAAACATTACTCATCACTAACGGCTTCACTCAGCACCAAGTCAGTATCACTCAGCATCACCTCCATACTAGCACACCACCATATCAGCACCACTCTGCACCACCTCAGTATCATTCAACGTCACCTCCGCACCAGCACACCACCACTTCAGCATCACTCAGCACCACCTCAGCCTGTTCTCGGAATCTGGCATCTGTTGATTCTCCCCAGTGTTGTCCGCTGCTCGTGTTGTAATTCAGGTACTGTTTCTTAACATCCACCCTCCCATTGTTTATATTTCTCTCCACATAACAATTATTTTTTACAACAAGCATTAGAGCAGACAGGAAGGTGTTGCCATCATTGGAAGGAAAATAAAACTAGATGACATTTTTTATGTTAATTCTGTTTTTTAATAGGGTCATTCATTTGTACATAATGTCTTCTTTACTTCTTTGTTATGTATATATATATACATATATACAGTAACAAAAAAAGTATAAACACTTTTTATTATAACTTTTTAACATTATGCACAGCAGCCGTGCTGCTTTACAACATAGCTTAAAAACATTGGCAAAGTCAATAGCTCAGGCTAAACACTTATAAGGTCCCAAAGGCGAGCCCTATGGCCTATGCCAATGCTGGTTAACATTTATGTTACCCCAGTTGTGTATTTAATTCGAGTATTTGGGCATCATTTCATGATGAATGCAGATGATACATTGCTGATTATACAAATAAGTGGGGATTGGAATTAGAACAGCTTCACATTTAAAGAGTGTCTCTCTGCCAAATAGGTACAAACGAGTGCACTGAAATTAAACTCAGACTAGAAAGAGTTTCTAGCTTTGGGCCCAAAGAAATAAACTTGGTCAGACAGCTGGAGGCACAAGGAACTTGACTCTCCCACTAGTGGAATTCTTTTCCACTTCGTGTGTGAGGGATGTCTTCAAGGAAGACAAGTTTTAAGCCGTGCGGTTCTTTCCACCTCATGATGTCGCTAACTGATCCCCATCTGGTTTGTCTTTGGTGTCTCAAGCGCGAGCACAACTCGAAGTCGTGCTCAGACTGCCCGGCCATGGCACCTAAGAACTTGAGGGAGCGGGCGATGAATCACTTTGTGGCCCGGCAGTTGACACCGTCCATCAAGACTGCAGAGGTCCCGGTCCCTCTCGAAGAAGAGGAGGTCGCGGGAACGCTCTCAGAGCCTTAAGTCCTCTTCATCCCACTCGAGGTCCTCTGGACAATTGGGGAAGAGGCATAAGAAAAAGAAGAAGTCCAAGCAGGCTTCATCTTTGCTGTGACGGGCGTCCGTCATCGAGAGACGTAAGGAGCACCGACGCTCTAGGCATGGTTCCGCAGAGTCACAGCCTGTCGAATTTGCGTTACCCACCCTTTCCATGAGCCAAAGTGACTCCAGCTCGAATTAAAGAGTTTTTTTACAAGGCCATGCGCTGTGTATTTGAGTGCAACAACAACGCTGGTGAGCCCCCGGGCCCTGCGAGGTCGGAAAGGGCCTCATCTGGTTCTACACCTTTGGCTTCAGCCACGGTGCTGGTGGAGCCTCAGGGATCCAATCCCAGTTCCAGGTTGACGCCGGTCGTGCCATCGCGACCTTCCCTGACGTCAGACCCGAAGTTGGTGCTGCCGGTGCCCTTCGGCAGCATTAGCCCCCTGCTCATCCCTGATGACACAGAGCCGGAACGACGTCACTCTACGCCGATTTCGACACCAAATTAACCCAGAGGGCCTATGTTGTCTCCTCAGCACTTTGAGGATGTGCTAGGCTCAGGAGAGGAATGGGAGGGGTCTTTGGCCCCACTGGAAAACCAGGAAGAGAACATGGACTAGTATGGGGAACTTGAGGAGGCCAGTGGACTGGACACCTCCCCAGATTCTGGCATGCTCTCTCCGCCAACTGTGGCTATGGAGGAGGGGGCTTCCTATGCCATGGTGTTAAGGATGGCAGCTGAGGTCCTTGGACTAAAGCTACCTTCAGTGCAGGTCAGTACTAATCTACTGACCGAGGTGCTTCAACTGGGGGCTTATACATCCAAACCCCATTTGTCCTTCAGCAAAGTACTTACAGACATCCTCATAGGCACGTGGTCTAATCCTGGCTCAGGAGCTCCTGTGAATAGGACAATTGCATTCCTCCATTGCCCAGCTCCAGGCGGCCGTAAGCTCCTCAGCCAACACTCCACCCCAGAAAGTTTGGTGGTGCAGGCTTCAACGTCCCAAGGCGCGTTCCCTTCTGCCCCTCCGGATTGGGAATCCAAGAGGTTGGAATCATTTGGGAAGGAGTTATTTTCTTCCTCCAGCCTGGCATTGTGGTCGGTTTCACCCATTCTCTTTAGGAGATGGTTGTACAAGTGCTGCCACAGGTTCCAGATGAGGCCTGTGCTGTGCTATCCCAAGGGGTGAAGGATGGGAGACAAAATTTACCATACAATGTGGTTTAGACACAACGAATGCGCTGCGTAGGTCAATTTCAATGACAGTGGCATTGAAACACCACACCTGGCTCCGCCCATCTGGTTTCTCAGGGGATGTCCAGGTTCATCTGATGGACATGCCCTTTGATGGATCCCACCTTTTTGGGGAAAAAGCAGACTCGTCCCTGGTCAGGTTCAAGGTCTCTCGAGCTACAGCCAGATCCTTTGGCTCCTCGTGGCCAGTCTTCCTTTCTCCCCTTTTGTGGTAACGAAAGGGGTTTCTAGCCACGTCAGCCTTATGCCAGCCACCGTCCTACACAGACTGCCCAAGCCATGTCAGGACGTGGACGCGGTGCATTCAGAACCAGGAATGGAGGCCAGAAGTGTCGGCCAAACAGCCCCCGGCAGCCGCAGCCTCCAAGCACTCCTAGGCTGATTCTAAAGGACCACACTACTCCAGTTGGTTGGAGAATTCATCATTATCTCCCCCACTGGAGATCCATAACATCGGACAAGTGGGTTTTGCAGAATGTCCAGGAGGGCTATTCTCTGCCTTTCATTCTTTTCCTCCTCTCATTCTGCCAAAGCAGAAGCGGATGATGGAGGATCATTTAAAATTGTTCAAAGAGGAAGTTGCAGCTTTCTTGGCCAAGGGAGCTACAGTAAGGGTTCTGGTTTCAGAAGTAGGCAATGGCTGTTATTTCCACTACTTTCTGATTCCATAGAATAACAAGGGGTTACAGCCTATTCTAGATCTTCGGCCCGTCATCCTTTTCCTCAAGAAGGAGAAATTCAAGATGCTCACTCTGGCTCAGGTCTTATCTGCCCTAGACCAAAGAGACTGGATGGTGTCGTTGGACCTGAAGGATGCGTACTTTCATTTACCCATCCAGCTGGGCCACAGGCATTACCAGCGGTTCAAGGTAGGCCGCAAGCACTTTCAGTTTTCTGTGCTTCCCTTCAGCCTTACCCGTGCCCCTCAAGTGTTCATCAAGGCGATGGCGGTGGTCGCAGCTCATCTGCACAGGTTAGGGTTGTCAGTCTTCCCCTACCTCGATGACTGGCTGTTGAAGTTGTCCTTGCCCCAGGCAGTCCTCTCCCACCTTCAGCCTATGACGAACATCCTGCATTCGCTGGGGTTCTCTATAAACACCTGACTCCTTCTCAGATGCTCCCTTTTATCGGGGCAGTTCTGGACACAGTGCCGCTTCGGGCCTATCCTCCCGAGCAGCGAGTCCAGGATATTCAGGCTATGATTCCAATGTTTCAGCCTCTATCCTGAATTTCGGTGAGACTGACTCTGAGGCTGTTGGGCCCCATGGCCTCCTGCATCCTTTTGGCGAAGCAGGCGAGGTGGCATATGTGGGCTCTGCAGTGGGACCTGAAGTTGCAGTGGGCACAGCATTGGAGAAATCCCACCGACATGGTCCAAATCTTGGAAGGAACTGTGAGAGATCTGCAGTGGTGGTTGATGATCCGCGATAGGGTCAATGGCCGACCCATTTCTCTTCCCCAACCAGATCTCACAGTCATGACAGATGTATTACTCCTGGGAAGGGGTGGCCATTTGGGAGAGGTGGAGATAAGGGGACACTGGTCTCCGGCAGACATGGGGCTCCACATACATTTATTGGAGCTCCTGGCAATTCAATTGGCATTGAAGGCATTTCTTCCCTTCGTCAAGGGGAAGCTGGTGCAGGTGTTCACAGACCACACCACCGCCTTGTTGTACTGCAACAAGCAGGACGGGGTTGTGGACCCTTTGTCGAGAGGCTCTGCGTCTCTGGACATGGCTGGAACAGCAAAGGCATAACCCTATTGGTTCAACACCTGGCAGATTCTCTCCTAAGAGAATGCGCAGTGTCAGCAGTACTGTGTGCCGGAGTTTCGAAGGTGGCTACTGGTCGGTGGCGCCTTACGCCGTGAGTGGAGCTCAGGTCTTCTATACACCTTTCCCCCATACTGCTCCTGCCCAGGGTTCTGAAGAAGATCAGGACCAACCATGCCCAAGTCATCCTTGTGGCTTCGAATTGGGCAAGAAGAGTCTGGTAGCCAGAGCTTCTGAGAATGAGCATTGATCCTCTGATCAGTCTCCCCCTTCGGAAGGAACTTCTGTCGCAGCAACAGGGGAGGGTTCTCCACTCGAACCTGTCTACTCTGTGCCTCCATGCATGGATGTTGAGCGGCGACAGTTGATAGCATTTGACCTTCCTCCCAAAGTCTGTAATGTTATTCTGGCAGCCAGGTGTTCCAACTCTAAAATGTTGCACGCATGCCGTTGGCAAAAATAACATATTATACTGTACACAGAGAAATGGTCCTCTTTCTGCTTCTCTTTCTGCTGTCCTTTTGTTCATGCTGACCTTTGTCCAGCAGGGCTCTGCTTTGGGTACTCTCAAGGGTTACCTTTCTGCTCTGTCTGTGGCTGCCAGACCAACCTTCTCTCCTCAAATCTCCCATTGTGCATAGATTTCTAAAATGGCTGGCTAATTGTTTCCACCTACGCCCTTTGTCTTGCCACAGTGGGACCTTAATTTGGTCCCCACCTATCTGATGTACGCCCCTTTTGAACCTTTACACAAATGTCCCCTTCGGCTGTTGACCATCAAAACAGCCTTCTTGGTGTCGAGTACATCGGCCCGGAGGGTGAGTGAGCTGCAGGCGTTATCTTGCCTGCCGTCTTGTCTCATGTCCTCTCTGGACAAAGTTGTGCTTCACACATGGGCATCCTTTTTACCGAAAGTTGTGACCTCTTTCCACCTGTATCAGTCCATCAAGTTGACCATCTTCTTTGATCCTGGGCATCCCTCCAAGGAAGAGGAGCCTCCCCAGTGTCTGGTCCCAAAAAGAGTGTTGTTGTTCTACTTTGACCACACTAAAGAGTTCTGGGTGGACGACCAACTCTTCGTGGGGATTGTGGGAGGAAAGAAGGGAAAGGCAGTGCAGAAAAGGACCATTTCTCCCTGGGTCGTTCTCTGCACCAAGATCTGCTACGGCCTGGTGAAGAAGCAGCCCCCTGAGGGATTAAGGGCCCATTCCACAAGGGAAAAGGCTGTGACTACGGCCTTGGCTCAGGGTGTCCACGTGAAAGACATCTGTCAGGCAGCAACGTGGGCATCTTTGCACACATTTGCAAAACACTATTGCTTAGAAGGTCAGGTCCGCAGGAACGGGCATTTTGCTCGCTCGGTCCAGCAGGACGTCCTAGTATAGGATATTGGTCCACAACCCACAGCCAAGATGGTACGGCTTGAGTATCTAATTCAAAGATAGGGAATCTGCAGCTAGAAGTCTCTATCAGATGAACAAGTTACTTAAGTTCAGTAACGCATCATCTGAAAGAGACTATTAGTTATGGATTCCTTACCTTGGAATTACCCCCAGGCGTCATACTGGATCCAGAGAAATTTTCTTCAGCAGTACCCCTGCGCATCGGTAGGTGGTGTCGGTCGACTCCGCATTCGTCGTTGGCGTCTTGATCGCCGGATTGACGTTGCAGTATCTACTTAGACGCCTCCCCTGTGCACTGATGTCAGTTCTTTCTTTTTCTGCGCCTGCCAGCGCAGATTCGGAGAGTGTGTACCCGTAGTCTTTTTTGACTAGAGTTTTTAAAACTTTTTGTTGACTTCTTTTTTCGAGTCGTTCGACTCCTGGTGCAAGGGATGTCACATTGACGGACTGGCTTCATACCTTGTGACTCCTGTCACGGACCCACATCTTGTGTATCTCCCAGTGTTTGGAGCATGACCACAACCCAGAGTCGTGCTCCGACTGCCGGGCCATGAACCCGAAGCCTCTGCAGGAGCGGTCCTGAAAGCTTCTCAAGGTCCGGCACTCAGCTCCGTGCCGCTCAAGGTCCCGGTCGAGAGTGAGGTCGCAGGACCGGTTGCGAAGTCACCACCCTCACTCCACTTCGAAGTCTTCGTGTAAGTCGAAGCACAAGAAGAAGAAGGCGAAGAAGCACGATCGCTCTTCGCCTTCTCCCCGTCTGTCGGCCGACGTGACTTGGGATGCGGAAGGTAGTCGTCCGGCTGTGCCCGTGGAGCCTGTTGGGTCAGCTCTGAGTCTCCCTACCTTCCCCAGGAGCCAGGGCGACCCCTACTCAACTTCGTAGCTTTTACGAAGCCCTCCACTCCATCTTTGAGCAGCCTGACTCCACAGGCGTGCCTTCGGGCCCCGTGGACTCAGCTGGGGGTTCCAGGCCTTTGATGCCAGTGGCTCCAGCACCGCAGGGCTCCCAATGATCCAGGCCTGGATCCGGATCGGCGCTAGTCAACCTTATGACACCTCCTCCGGCGCCAAATCCATTTGCAACACCTCTGCCCCTTCCGACGCTGGTTGTGTTTCCAGCCGGCGTCCACCTTGGCCTCTCCCTCGACATAGACACGGAGCCAGACCGCCATCAACCTACGCCCGTACCGATGCCGACTGGTACTTTTGTACCTCTGTTCTATCGTGGCGTTCCTTATCACCCTGAGTGGCAGCCAGAGGAGGTTGAGGAGGACTAGGAGGGGGTCTATTGACCCTCTAGCAGACTGGAGAGAGGAACTGGGTAAGGCCAGTGGTATGGATACATCCCCAGACCTTGTTATGTTTTCTCCCCCTACCATGGCTAAGGGAGGAGGGAGCCTCCTACACTGTGGTGTTGCATAGGGCAGCTGAGGCCTTGGTCCTTGAGATACCTACCTTGGCAGTCAGGACTAACCCCCTGACAGAGGTGCTTCAACCAGCAGCAGCCTCTTCAGAGTCCCTGCGCCGTTCAATGAGGCCCTCACAGACATCCTTCTGGGCACCTGGTCCAAGCCTAGCACAGTGGCTCCTGTGGATAGGATGATTGCCCGACACCACTGCCTGGGCCTGGGCAACCCCACTTTCCTCTCCCAACACCCTACCCCTGAGAGCTTGGTGGTCCAAGCCTCAACGTCCACAGGTGCATTCCCTACTGCTCCCCCAGATAGGGAATCCCAGAAGCTGGATCATTTTTGGAAGAAGATGTTTTCTTCCACCAGTTTAGGACTGCGGTCGGTAAGCACCGCATGTCTCATGGGCTGTTACACCCACTCTGTGTGGGACACGGTTGCGCAGGTGGTGCCACAGTGCCCGGAGGAGGCCCGGGCCGTACTCTTCTGTGCGGTCACTGAAGGGAGGGACACAGCAAAGTTCGCCATTCGCTGTGGACTGGACAACGCCGACTCGCTAGGCAGGACAATTTCAACGTCGTAGCCCTGAGACGCTACGCCTGGCTGAGGTCCACTGGCTTCTTGAGCGATTTCCAATCGACTCTTTTTGACATGTCCTTTGATGGTAGTCACTTGTTTGGTGACAAGTTAGACAATGCGCTTGAGCGCTTCAAGGATTCTAGGGCCTGCGCAGTCTGCTTTCGCCCCTTTTGCGGCTATTGAAGGGATGCCCCACCGCGTTCTGCCCAGAGCCACAGGCCCGCACAAGCTGTTCAGCCTCTGCGGGGCCGGGGATGTGGGACCCACCGCCGTGGGTTTGGGGGCTAGCAGGTGGGCCAGTCCACCAGTGCCCCCTCTGAAGCTACCTCCAAACTTTCCTAGTCCGACCTTTCAGGGCCACCAGTTGTCAGTGGGCGGCAGGATCCGCCATCACTTACCCCACTAGCACAACATCACTTCGGACAGCTGGGTTTTGCAGATAGTCCAGAGGGGCTACTCCCTCACCTTCGAGACTACCCCTCCCTCCATGCCACCAGCACTCATCGCATGTTGGAGGATCACTTGGCCCTTCTCCGTCAGGAAGTTGCGGCTTTCTTGGACAAGGAAGCCATTGAGCGAGTCCCGGTGCCGGAAGTAGGTAGTGGCTGCTACACCCACTACTTTCTGGTGCCCAAGAAGGATAAAATCCTGGGTCCTATCTTAGACTTCAGGGATGTCAACCGCTTCTTCCCGATGGAAAAGTTCAAAATGTTGACATTGGCTCAGGTCCTGTCTGCTCTCTACCATGGAGACTGGATGGTAGCGTTGGACTTGCAGGACGCTTATTTCCATATCCCCGTCCTGCCTTCCCACAGGTGTTACTTATGGTTCAAGGTAGACCACAAGCATTTTCAGTTTACCGTGCTCCCCTATGGCCTTACCAGCTCCCCTCAGGTGTTCATAAAAGTGATGGCGGTGGTCGCAGCTCATCTGTGCAGATCAGGGGTTTCAGTCTTCCCTTAATTCAACGACTGGTGGTTGAAGGCAAACTCGCCCCAGGCTGTCGTTGCCCACCTCCAGACTACGGCAGACCTCCTGCATTCGCTGGGATTCACAGTCAATGTGCCAAAGTCGCACCTGAACCCCTCAGAAGCTCCTTTTCATAGGAGCGGTTATGAACACAGCGCAGTTTCAGGCCTATCCTCCCGAACAGCGAGTCCGGGATATTCGGGCTATGATACTGATGTTCCAGACTCTATCCCAGATTTCAGTGAGAATTACCCTAAGGCTGCTGGGCCTCATAGCCTCCTGCATCCTGCTGGTGGATCATGCCAGGTGGCATATGCGGGCACTGCAGTGGGACCAGAAGTTCCAGTGGGAGCAGCATCAGGGGAATCTGTCTGATGATGTCCAGATCTCGGCGGGGACTGCACACCAGTTGAAGTGGTGGCTCACGAAACAGGATTGGGTCAACGGCAGATCCCTCTCCTTTCCCCAACCAGATTTCACAGTAGTGACAGATGCGCCACACATTGGATGGGGCGGCCACATGGGAGAGGCGGAGATCAGAGGCCTCTGGTCTCCGGCAGAGTCTGGGCTCCACATCAACCTTCTGGAGCTTCGGGCGATTCGTCTAGCACTGAAGGCCTTCCTTCACTCAAAGGAAGAGTAGTGCAGGTGTTCACAGACAACACTTCCGCCATGTGGTATTGTAACAAAAAGGGCGTAGTGGGGTCTTTGACACTCTTTTAGGAGGCCCTTCATCTCTGGAAGTGGCTGGAACATCACAACATGTCCTTGGTGGTTCAACACCTGGCAGGTTCTCTGAACGCCAGGGTGGACAAACTCTGCCGCCGGTGCTTGATGGATTACCAATGGCGCCTTCACTCGGAGGTGGTGCAAGGTCTCTTTCAGCTGTGAGGAGAACCTTGGTTAGATCTATTTGCCACCGAAGAGAATGCGCAATGTCAGCAGTTCTGAGCGTTGGAATTTTCCAGGCGTCACTCGCTAGGCGACGCTTTTCTTTGTGAGCGGAGTTGCGGTCTTCTATACTCCGTTTCGCCTATACCACTTCTGCCCAGAGTGCTGAAGAAGATCAAGCACAACTGGGCCCAAGTCATTCTTGTTGATCCGGACTGGGCATGAAGAATCTGGTATCCTAAGCTCTTGAACATGGCCATCGATCCTCCGATTAGACAGCCCCATTGGGAGGATCTTCTGTCACAGCAGCAGGGGATGGTCCTTTACCCGAACCTATCCAGCCTCCAACTCCTTGCATGGAGATTGAGCGGCAACAGTTGACAGCCTTCGACCTTCCTCTTGAAGTCTGTAATGCTATTTTGGCAGCCAGGCGTCCCTTCACTAAAACAGTATGCGCCTATAGATGCAACAAATTTGTGGCATAGTGCGCAGAAAAGGCTGTGGATCACCTCTCTGCCCCCCTTTCTGAGGTTCTCCTGTTCCTGCTTTCTATGTCCCAGCAGGGCTCTGCTCTGGGCACTCTCAAGGGCTATCTTTTGGCCATTTCGGCCTTTCTTCGCCTTCCTGATCAGCCTTCTCTTTTCAAGTCCCCTGTTGTAAGTCGTTTCCTTAAGGGCATTACTCATCTGTTTCTTCCTATTCCTTTCGTAATGCCCCAGTGGGACTTGAATCTTGTTCTGACTTACCTTATGTGCACTCATTTTGATCCCCTACATAATTGTCCTCTCAGACTCCTGACCCTAAAAACTGGCTTTTTGGTTGCCATCACCTCTGCTCGCAGGGTGAGTGAGCTTCAGGCTCTTTCTTCTAAACCTCTTTTCCTGGCTGTTCATCCGGGCAAGGTTGTCCTTCGAAATAGAGCTTCTTCTCTTCCTAAAGTGGCAACTTATTTCCACATAGGACAGACCATCACTTTGCCTACCTTCTTCCGGCCCCCGCATCCTTTTAAAGAGGAGGAGAGGTTCCAACGTCTGGATCCAATACGTGCTAATTAATTTTATCTGGACCGCACAAAACAATTCCGGGTGTATGATCAGCTCTTTGTTGGCTATGGGGGCGCCAAGAAAGGTCGGGCCGTGCAAAAATGAACCATCGCTCGATGGGTTGTTCTTTGCATTAAAATGTGTTATTCCTTGGCAAAAAAGGAAGCTCCAGTAGGGTTGCTTGCTCATTCCTATAAATAAAAATAAAGTGGGGGCCAAGTAATCAATAACCTGGGCACAAGCATGCACAGCATAAACGATATACTTCAATTGCATCAAAAATGAACCAGATTTAACTTGACTTTTCTGATAGTATTTAATCCCATACTATTTTCTTCCTCCAAAAATCGTCAACCAAATAATATACAATTCATTATGCATGTCACTTTTTGAATCATGACATGTATTTAACAATTCGATTTCCAAATTATGAATGCTTGAGAATCTTTGCCCAATGCATTTCGGGATGAAAAAGTCCCTTCATCAGGGGAAATACCTGTCGAAAAAAATATATATACATAATATCAACTTCAAGCGCTTATATGTTGTCAAGTTACACAGCTGTACTAATGTTCAGTCAGAGAGTTATCAAGTCACCTTCATAGTGAGTCCAGTTCCATAGCTACACTTCTATACTCGTTAATCAAACTACACAGTCCCTTCGTCAGGGGCAATACCTGTCGAAACAAAATATCTATACATAATATCAACTTCAAGCGCTTATATGTTGTCAAGTTACACAGCTGTACTAATGTTCAGTCAGAGAGTTATCAAGTCACCCTCATAGTGAGTCCAGTTCCATAGCTACACTTCTATACTCGTTAATCAAACTACACAGTCTATATTCCAAAAATCTTCCATCACTGTACCCCAGGTGCCAACCACCTATTTAAACTCAAAGTGCACTCACGTATGTGTGTTCATCAAGCAGCCTGAATGTTAAAAGACCACCGAGTCGGTCGTGCTCTGCCTGTATATGCAAAATGAGACATCTTGGTCACATACCTAAATTATGCGATCACATGGTATTTATGCCTCTCGTCACCATGTTAAGGAAATCATACCTGTGAGCTTTCAGGATCGTGAAAAAATCTCCTCACGTATCTAAGACATTATCGTGACGTCAGTCACCAACATGAAAACGACGGTTACCCGCGCCAAAAAGTCGTGGAACGTAGTGACCTCCAAGCTATGATGTATAGCACCTCTCGTATCTGTAACAATACAGACACCTCAGTTACCAAGACAAACGACAAAAGATAACGGAGCTTCCCCAATGTTATCTCTCGCTGCACCTTGCCTAACAAACTCAATGCGGGTCTGCCACTTCTCCGTCACAGTGATTCCGCCTAACACCTTCTTGCGTTAAACAAAATATACAGCAGACTGCGTGTTATCGCGAGACAATTCTTCAACAGAAAAGCCGCCGCCATCTTAGAATGTCCAATATCCAATGCACAAAGTATGTAAATACCTCTACATACCCGACGTACCTTGTATACAACACCACCTAAAAAACACAGTCCATAATCCCTCTGTAAAATAGTCACGTCACATTGTGTTTTCATAATGTGATATCAGACCCCAACTTGAGTTACAACATTCTTTTTACTCCTGCTTCATGTGCACTATCAGTATTTATGGTGTATGTGTTTCTTTTTACATGAAGCATGACATCTCAAAATTGTCATTGAGACCTATTGGTGCCAGTGAATTACATTTTTTTATCCAATAGGCTTCCCTTTGTAAAAGTCTCTTGGCATTGTCAATGCCCTCCTGCTTCAGTGTTTGCTCTATAATCTGAAATTTTTGTTGTGCTATGCTGTGTTGATGTTCTTCTCAATGTCTTGCGACACTTGAGTTCTGATTTGTAATTCTTATGGTGCTTTTATGTCCGGATAGTCGGGTTTTTATCTTCCTTTCTGGTTTCCCTAAATATAGTAGTCTGCAGGGCCATTTAATACTGTACACTACATTAGAGGAATTGCGGTCTGTAGAGTGAGTCAATTTAATCCGTTCTCCTGTCAAAGGATGGGTGAGTATGTCTCCTGGTATAACATTATTGCAATGGATGCAATTATAGCATTTAGTGGTACCACTAAACTTGGTTGGTTTTTTGGGTTTGTCTTTTGATAAAATTTCTTTCAAGTTCTTCCCTCGTGTAACGCAAATAATGGTTTGTTGCGGAATAATCCTTGGAACTCTTCTTCTTCTTCTAGCAGTTCCCATCGTTTGAATATAATCCTTTTACTCTGACTTGATACAGTGGAATATTTAGATATGAACACAATCTTATTTCCTTCTTGCTTAGTTTGTTTAGTCAGTAGATTCTCCCATGTCCTTGACAAAGTTTTTTTTTTATTTTCCGATAACAATTCAGTCGGGTATCCTCTGTCCATGTAGTTTTTTCTTGTGTGTAGATGGTTTCTTTGAAAATCGGTGTTTCTGAAGTTATTCACCTTGTTCTAAGAAATTGTGAATATGGAAGATTTCTCACTAGTGATGACGGGTGAAAACTTTGAAACAGCAGTGCGCTGTTGCGATCTGTGGGTTTTTTAAATAGCCGTGTGCATATTTGATTCTCATTCATCTCGATCCAAACATCCAGAAACGCCAGTCCACTTTTTTTGACTGTGTGGGTAAATTGGAATCTTGTGTCTTGCTCATTTAATAATCTTATGTTCTCCAGTAAAGTCAGCAACTGTACCCCTCTCTCTGTGGCAAGGTGCAAACAATGAGGACAACTGTAGCAGCCAGGTTCAGCCAACACTCATGTCCTACACATATAGAATTGACAATAGAACTTCATAAAATGGCTCCACAAGAAAGGTTTACGTGTAGGCATGCAGCCAACTTTGAGACCTACGAGAACTTTTAGGGTGCCTTCCTGAAGATGTGTTTGGGTGAGACCAGACCGGACTCAATAATGCTTTCCTCCATACCACCTTCCATGACTACCCCCCCTCCCCACCCCTTCATCTCACAGTCATCACCCTATGCAAGCTCCAAAGAAGATGCCCTCTTGGCATAGAGACCTCTATGCCCAATTTCATTCCCAAAACCCCCCTCGCTTCCTCTGCATGCCTAAGTATCTCTGAGTGTAGCCTACTCTAAGCCATATACCTGTCTACCATACTCTATCATTGTATCTCTGCAAATTGCCAACACCTCACTTTAGCGATCTCAACCTCTCCCTCTTTGAAGCCATACCTCTGCAATCAAATAACTAATACCCCTAGACTCTTTAGTCATCTCACTAACCATTTGCATGACTTCACACTAATAATCACACATACCTCCTTAATTCAATTCAATTTCTTGAGAACACAAGAATAATACCAATAAACAATAATCAACAATAGTCAAGAGCCACTGGTTTAACCACTAACCTTGGGTTCTGCATTAGTGCTACAAGCCATAAGTGTTTCATCACCTTGTGAATGGTACTAAATGCTATAGCAGTGCAATTCCAATAAATACATTCTGCATTGCTTTAACTAGAAGCAAATATTTGGAAGCAATGTGGCTGGTGTGACTCTTAATTTCAAGTTTAGCGAATGTTTATTTTTAGATTGATAATGGAGAAGAAGCTTCCCTCAGAGTAAAGGTTTGCAAGAATTGTAACAAAGCAAAACAAGCCTTGACAAAGCCACAAGACTGGCATACCGCCATACAAACCTAGAGATCGCTGACCAAGTTTTAAGGAAAAAACTATTTTCTCATCGAAGACATATTGACTGGAATAGAGATAAAAATGTTAATGATAATAACATTTTAATTATATTGCATCTTCATATGATTCCAAGAAGTCAATGCCATTCTTTCATTTTAATAAAACACCTCTTCAATAGAATACACTTCTTCAATAGTTGTTCGTAATTTGCCGGAAAAGGTCAGTAACGTCAGAGGTAACGTTAAAACCTAAATACACAGTAGTCAATATTTCTCTTGTGTCTGCCTTGACAATTGCCCTGTTAAAGACTACTTGAGTATTATTACCAAGTAAGAGAAGCCCTGCTGTGCCTACTATTGCACCTTGTGCCTACTATTACACTTTATCCTAATTTTTTACGTGCGGAGACCCCACACTTGGAAAGATACTATTCGTAAATCCCTTTGTGAATAGCAAACAATCGTAAACTTACACAAAATTGTAAACTTACTTTAGTGAATCAGCCCTTTCTCATGTTTTAACAATAAATACTCTTCCAATTGCTTCACGTATTCTTATGAGATCCCTTGATTTATGTTTTGACTTAGCCCCTTTCTCTCTATATTTATCAGGTATGCTATTTTGCATTAAAATATGTTTTTGGTGGATATCATTCTTTAATTAATTGTTTTTCTATAGAACCCAAGTTCTTTTGATTTCTTGTAATACGTTCTCAGCTATCTGTTTAGTATTCTCTCCCTGCTGGGCATTCTTCTTCTCTGAATATTGAAGGGTGACTCCTCTTGCTTCTATCGTAAAAGTATCCTAAACAACAGGCAGAGCTGCAAATCCAGGAGTTAGTTGCGAAAACCCCGAAGCCACTGACTGTTTATTCAGAATCTAGCAAAAGTCAGTTGTCCACCTACTCTCACTGTTGTTACTTTTCCATAAACCTCAGCTGTAATTTAGGAGGCTATAATCTAAGATTATATTGGAAACATAACAATGTCTATAAGCCCCATAATGTCCTTGAAGCATAAGAATATATTAACTTGCAAGTGTTTTCTGTGCAGATAGAAGTAGGTGTAGCCATCATTGTCCACATTTAAAAAGGCTAACTATCAAAATGTTGATAGATCTACATAAGCAATATCATTGATGCCATAAGGTTCCTCATAGGACCAACCACTCCCTTTTTACTGACATCTATTTACCGGACAATTAAAATATTCCCCAGATAATAATGAGCCCTTTCAAGTTGCCAGTTTAAAGCTACTTTTGTTACGATCCTGAGACACACATCGATGGATAGCCGCGGCGGTGGTGAAGATTTGCATCCTCCGTCACTGGCACCAACCCTCATGTCCTACACAAACGGAATTGACTATGAACTTTGTAAAGTGGCTCTACATGAAAGGTTTACATATAGGCATGCAGCCAAATCAGAGACCTATGATAGGGTTTAGGGAGCCTTCCTGAAGATGTAAAAGGGTGGGACCAGACCGGACTGAATAATACTTTCCTCCTTTCATGACTGGGGACCACCTTGCCTAGCTGGGTGGTCTGTGGACCACAGACACTTTAATCCATGCTCTGTACTTGGTATTTTGAATGCCTTACTACATGTGTATAGGTCTGTGTGTATTTTAGCCTGACAGGCCTCTTATCATTCTCCCTGTTACGTTTGAATGCTGTGTACAGCCAGACTGCCTTCCTCGTCTCACTTCCATGGAAATGTACAGAAATGGAATTGGCGAACAGAAGCCTCCTCAGCTCAGTTGCCATGCCAATGCTCTTGTTGCTGCATATAAATTAGAGACTCTTCCAGCCCTTAACTCAGCACATTTGTGGTCTTGCTTTGACATTGTGGGTTGACGTCTGTTGATTATTGTATTGTTCTAGCCAAATAACAATACATTGAAGTTGGAAAAAAGGGGATGCAAAGAAAAAAAAGATAAAGCAGGAGTGTTATAAATTGCCACTACTGTCCAGTTAAAAGTATAGCAGCACTTCTAAGAAGTAGTTGCACTCTCCCATTAGACAGATATAGTTGTCCTACTAGGAAAGATTGGCACCATTAAAAAGATTGCTTTCATATGGACACATTATGATACTGTGGACTCATCAAGAGTTGGGTAGATATGGATATGGTGTTTATCACAGCCAGCAAATCCTGATACCACATGACAACTCACTATCTGGTTTTTACCTCTCAATTTATGTGCTCTGAACGAGCATCTTCATATGAAAACTGTAATTTTACTTTGACCACTTTGGCACCGATGACGTGCTATATTCATGTTGTTTTAGAATGTGAAATTGCTGAGTCTAAAGTAAGTATAGGTTCTGTAGTAGGGGATCTCTGTGTATAGTCATAATCTAGTGAATAGTCCCGCCCATGTGCGTGGACCCCGGCAATCAAAAATAATCTCTTAAGTTGTCAAAAAAAATTGCAGAACTGCAAAGACACTTAAGAGAAAATTTAAAGACAAATAATGCAGCCTATATCCACAGGCTACACTGTCCAGTACTTCAACTAGAAATTCCACCAAAAATCCACAAACAGCAAAGCCTGTCCAGATTTCCCTTGCCTTTACTGCAAAACCCCTCAGAAATGATAGAGAGGAAGGCCTGGACAAACAAGCCCCATAGGCTGCCATTATGTGGCTTAAACAGGATACTGTGCCTTTAAGGAAACCTTCTAGAACCTTCTCCCAGTATCCCAGAATGCATAGCAGGTCCCACTGACTTCAGTTCTTTTTTCCGGCTCCTGCTTACAGGACCCTGGCATTGAGCTCTCCCTTGTTTCAAGGGTTTATTGCATGTTTTGGCACTTTTGTATTCTAAAAGTGTTGCAGTTTACTCTCTTGGTTTTCTCTTCTCTTCTGTGTGCTGCTTCAGGTGTTTTAGGGCTCTAAAATGCCTGGACTCTTTGTGAAGTGTCCAGCATGTGAGAGGAAGAAGGCCAGAGGTGATCCACATGATGTCTGCATCGTCTGCCTCCCTGAAGATCATGTCCCTGAGGAGTGTGTCATCTGCCAGCAGTTTACAACTCGCACTCTGAAGGAAAGGGCGAAGATCAGGCTGTCTGGCCTTGAGGAGAGGCGCCTGCAGGCTGCAGGTGGGTCTGGGCAGTCAGGGAAGGTTCCCTCTGCCTCTGCTGAGGCCTCTGGGGGGCTCCCCAGAGGCAGGAAGCCCAGCAAGCGATCCCGGTCTCCGTCGACGTCGATAGCGTCGACGACGACGTCGAGAGGGATGACGGCGGTGTGCTCCCCTTCTCCCCGGGGCTCCGGGTCGAGACATCGGGACGACTCGACGTCGAAGCCACCGCTGACGAAGCCACCGTCGACGCCGTCTTCGTCGTCGACGTCGAGGGCTTCATACCGACGTCATGGACGGAGCAGGCATCGGCGCTCGCCGTCGAGGCGACACCGCCGGTCGACGTCGAGGGGATCCTCGACGTCGAGAGCATCCAGACGACGGCGGCGACGCTCGTCGTCGAGGGAGGACCGTTCGACGTCGCGGAGGAAGAGGTCGACGTCGCGGAGGAAGAGGTCGACGTCGAGGAGGAAGAGGTCGACGTCGAGGGGTCGGCGTTCGACGTCGAGGGATCGGCGTTCGACGCCGAGGAAGAAGAGGTCGACGTCGCTGAGGCGGCGTTCGACGCCGGAGTCAAGGAAACGTCCTTTGACGCCGGAAAAGCGACGCTCGACGTCGAGCAGGCGGAGGTCGACGTCTGGAAGTCGGTCAGGATCTCCAAAGCGTCGCAAGAGGGATTCTAGTCCCAGGAGTCACACTGCTTCCAGTGGGGGACGCAAGAGGAAGCGGTCTCCGGCTGAAGGGGCGGGCTCTCAGCCCTCTTCGCCTAAAGGATCACAGGGCACGGTGTACTCTGCGGTGTACACCCCTTCTCGGCCTCGGTCGACGCATACACCTGTTCCTAAGGCGGTCACTCCTCCTCCTCTGCCAAAAGAGGATCCTCCGCCACTGCCTCCACTTCCAGCGGACGACCCGCCGCCACCGGTCCCTCCGCGTGGGCCGGCACCGCAGCCGAAGGTTCCTCCGCCGAGGTCCACTTCGCTGCCGTTTTTGCCTGTACCTCCTAAGGGGACCCCTAAACCTGCACCCAAGGAGGCTCCGAAGAGGACCCCTCCACGGAAACCGGTGGGGCGGCCACGGACTGGCAGGTCTCGCTCTCGCTCTGGGAGGCGGGACAGGTCGCGACGCAGATCATCCACGCGGTCGAGACGCCGCCATAGGAGGCGCGAGTCTCGCTCCCGCACGGGCTCCTCTGGCTCCAGGGAGCGTTCTCCTACCCTGTCGGGATCACCGGATACGAGGGTGTCCCCAATTGATGACCTGGTGGCGTTCCAGGATGTCCTCTTGAGGGGCGCTGCGAAGCTGGGCATACCCCTGACGGTGCCCACGCCGAAGACGTCGGTGATCTTTGAGACGTTGCACCACAAACACTCGTCTCGCCCTCTCCTGCCTCTGGTACCGGGCCTGGAGGAACCAGCTATGGACCTTTTCCTCACCCCAGCGGTGACAAAGGCGGCGCCCTCTAGGTTGCTGAGGAAGTACCGGGCCCCGGATTCGGATCCGGCTTTTCTGAGAGCGGAACCCCCTCCGGACTCCGTCATTGTGACGGCGGCACGCAAACAACATGCCTCCGCTCCGTCATCCACGGTACCCCCGGATAAGGAGTCCAGGTGGATGGATTCGGCAGGGAGAAAGGTCTGTGGAACTGCCGCCACCTCCATGAAGGCTGCAAGTGCCACGGCGCTGTTGGGTCGGTACGCCCGCTCCCTCTGGGACTCCCTTGAGCGTTTTGCGGAGCACTTGCCTCGTGAACAGCGTGAGGATTTTCAGGAAGTGCTGAGTGAAGGGATGCTGGTGGCCAACCAGATCATCAGTGCGGCAGCGGACTCTTCCCTGTTGGCTGCTCATGGGTTTTGCCATGGGGTCAACCAGAGGCGTCACGCCTGGCTCCGTCTTACGTCCCTGAAACCGGACGCACAGCAGAGGGTGGCTAACCTACCGTTCTCCGGCAAGTCTCTTTTTGGGCAGCATGCGGACGACGAGATGGCCCGCATGAAAGCGGAGGCCGAGACGCTCACGGCGGTGGGCCTCGAGAAGCCTAAGGAGACGAAGAAGCCGTACCGCTCTTTCCAACGGCGGTCCGGTGGACAAGGCCGTGGACGTGGCCAGGCTTCGGGACCTTCGCAACAGCAACAACAGTTCCGTAAGCCGTTCCAGACGCGCCAGAGGGGCAGGGGAGGCCAGCAGTCGGCTCCAGCGCCCAAGGGCCAGGCTGGGTCTAGGCCCTAGGAACTTACTTCCCCCGGATCCGTTACCCACTCCGGTAGGGGGAAGCATCCAATTTTTTCTGGCAGAGTGGAGAAAAATTACTCAGGACAAGTGGGTGCTGAATATTGTTTGCAATGGATACAGTCTTCGGTTCACCAGCCCGCCTCCATCGATTCCTCCGGTCAGCTCGCGGTTTCAGCTGCTAGAGCTCCAGGTGGAGGCCGATACCCTGTTAAGGAAAAGGGCGATAGAAGACGTGCCTCTGTCCCAGAGAGGAAGAGGCCTGTACTCCCGGTTCTTCCTGGTTCGCAAGAAGGACAAGAACGAGTTCAGGCCCATTCTGGACTTGCGACAGGCAAACAAGTGGATTCGCAGGGAAAAGTTCCGCATGCTGTCGTTGCATCAGATTTATCCTCAGTTGCAACGAGGGGACTGGCTCTGTGCCATAGACCTACAGGATGCATACTTCCATGTGCCCATTGCGCGCAAACACAGGAAGTTCCTGCGGTTCCAAGTCGGCACCAATCATTATCAATACACAGTACTCCCATTCTGACTGAAGTCTGCGCCGAGAACATTCTCGAAGTGCATGGCGGTGGTGGCGGCGCACCTGCGGAAAAACAAGGTGTTTGTCTACCCGTACCTGGACGATTGGTTGATCAAGGCATCCTCCTTCTCGGAAGCGCGAGCACACTTCCAGAAGACGTGCGTTCTCTTGGACAAGCTGGGGTTGCACATCAACATGGCCAAGTCGGTCCCGACTCCGGTCCAATGCATACAGTACTTGGGAGCCTCCATCGATACGCTGTCAGCAAGCATGTCTCCTTCGGAAGAGCGACGATTATCTCTCCTTCGGAAGGCTCAGGCTCTTATGTCGACTCCATCTACAACAGTGAGGACGGTGTCTTCTCTACTGGGTTCGATGGCCTCTTGTATCTTCCTGACGCCGCACGCACGACTGCACATGAGACCGCTGCAGGAGTGCTTGGAGGACCAGTGGGATCAGAGGAAAGGATCCTGGGACGACAGGATACGACTGTCTCTGCATGCTCTTCAGTCTTTGAAGTGGTGGTGTTCGGCGGAGAATCTCCTCAGAGGGGTTCCTTTTCACAAGGACATTCCCACGCAGACTGTCGTGACGGATGCTTCTCTCCTGGGATGGGGAGCGCACTCCTGGACTCTGCAGATTCAGGGAACGTGGTCTCCGGTGGAGGCCACTTATCACATCAACTTCCTGGAACTCAGAGCTGTTCACTTGGCACTGAAGGCTTTTCTTCCGTCCTTCCAGACCAGCTCCCTGCTTGTGCAAACGGACAACACTACCACGATGTACTACCTCAACAAGCAGGGGGGCTCGAGATCTCGCACTCTGTCACAGGAGGCGCAGACGATCTGGCACTGGCTCCTGGCCAGAGGACTGACGGTGACGGCTACCCATCTGCCAGGTGTGCAGAATGTTCAGGCGGACGAACTCAGCAGACTCGTTCAGGAAAACCACGAATGGGTCATAAACGACGAAGTGCTGGGAGAAGTCTTCGCAAGGTGGGGAACTCCGGACGTAGATCTGTTCGCCACCGCCGAAAACAGCAAATGCCGAGACTTCGCCTCCAGGTACTACCAGCCGGGGTCGCTGGGGAATGCGCTATGGATCAGCTGGTCGAACAGCTTTCTGTACGCTTTTCCACCCATTCCCCTGATTCCGGCGGTACTCATCAAGCTGGCCCGGTCCAGGGCTCGGATGATTCTCATTGCCCCGGAGTGGCCCAGGCAGTGGTGGTTCACGGACCTGCTTCACCGATCTCTCCTTCCTCATATTCGGTTGCCGTGCAGGCCGGACCTTCTCACGAAGTTCGGGGGGCGGATGTTACACCCCAGCCTCTCGTCTTTGAGTTTGGCGGCATGGCTCCTGAGATAGTGCAGTATGGACATCTGAATCTGCCAGAGGATTGCATGGACATACTGAAGGAGTCTAAGAGGCCTTCCACTAGGACTTCATATGCTTACAAGTGGAAGAGGTTTTGTATCTGGTGCCAGTCTAGGAACCATGACCCTACAACCTGCAAGGAAGATGTCATCCTTCCTTACCTTTTACATTTGGCGCAGTCTGGCCTTAATGTTCATTCCATTAGGGTTCATCTTGCTGCATTGACTGCCTACAGGAAATGCCCTTCACAGACTTCTTTTTTCCAGATCCCTGTGATCAAAGACTTTCTGGAAGGATTGAAGAAGGTGTTCCCTCCTGTCAGGCTTCCCTCGCCTTCATGGGAATTGAATGTGGTGCTGTCCAGATTGATGAAGGAGCCTTTTGAACCCATTCACAAGGCTTCGTTGCAGCACCTGTCCTGGAAGGCGGCGTTCCTCGTGGCCATTACATCGGCCCGCAGGGTGAGTGAAATTCAGGCGTTGTGTTGTACTGAACCTTATACTGTCTTTCATGCTGCTAAGGTTGTGATGCGTACTCACCCTAAATTTCTTCCCAAGGTTATTTCTGATTTTCATGTCAACCAGACCATAACTTTGCCTACGTTTTTTCAGAATCCTTCCTCTCCGGCGGAACGATCTTTACATTCCCTGGATGTTAGGAGGGTGTTGAAATTTTATCTGGATAAGACCAAAGATATTCGTAGGTCAGACCAATTGTTTGTCAATTATGGATCAGTCAGGACGGGTCTTGCTACCTCTAAGCAGTCCATTTCTAGGTGGATTGTGTCCTGCATTCAATTGTGTTACCAAAAAGCTAATAAGACCTTAGGAGGTAAGCCTAAGGCTCATTCCACCAGGGGCAAAGCTGCCACGACAGCCTTGCTCCGTAATGTGCCGATTGCAGAAATCTGCAAGGCCGCCACTTGGAAGTCGGTTCATACCTTTGCTAAGCATTACTGCCTGGACTCTGATGCCAGGGCAGACGCTCAGGTTGGGCAGGCTTCGCTGCGGAATTGGTTCGCACAGTAGTGGCGTCATGTTCTTTCTCCACCGCCGCTTTGGTGTGGGGATGGGCTTGCCATTCTATTCACTAGATTATGACTATACACAGAGATCCCCTACTACAGAAGGAGTAGTTTCTGTTCTGTAACTCCAGTTCTGTAGTAGGGGTATCTCTGTTATAGTCATAAGCGCCCGCCCTCCTCCCCGGTGGAGAATTGTTCATGTAATTAATGCTACAGGTCTGGCGTTTGACGCCTTCAAAAAGAACTGAAGTCAGTGGGACCTGCTATGCATTCTGGGATACTGGGAGAAGGTTCTAGAAGGTTTCCTTAAAGGCACAGTATCCTGTTTAAGCCACATAATGGCAGCCTATGGGGCTTGTTTGTCCAGGCCTTCCTCTCTATCATTTCTGAGGGGTTTTGCAGTAAAGGCAAGGGAAATCTGGACAGGCTTTGCTGTTTGTGGATTTTTGGTGGAATTTCTAGTTGAAGTACTGGACAGTGTAGCCTGTGGATATAGGCTGCATTATTTGTCTTTAAATTTTCTCTTAAGTGTCTTTGCAGTTCTGCAATTTTTTTTGACAACTTAAGAGATTATTTTTGATTGCCGGGGTCCACGCACATGGGCGGGACTATTCACTAGATTATGACTATAACAGAGATACCCCTACTACAGAACTGGAGTTACAGAACAGAAACTACTCCTTCTTTCTCAAAGGATCTCCATTGATACTCAAAAGCATTAAATAGTTCCACCCACGTTTAGGAATCCCAGAGCACATTTTCATGATATGTTTTCTTAAGTGTGGATGTTTACATTTCTTCTGCAAGGCCTGTAGAAACACTTATGACAATAATATTGTGCAGCCTATAAGTAAGAATGTAATGGGCAATTTCTTCAGAAGCCCTGAAATTCAAACAAGAACTGGAATCATTAGGCCTAACAATTCTGATGGATACATCTGCCAGTGGATTCCTCCCATTGTGAATATACCCTGCGCAAGCAGCCATTCAGAAAATTTTTGTAGCTCTCCATGCCGACGAGGACGGCGTCGTAGAACCTTGGCTCCGCTCGCGACTCCGCTGACGTCACTGGAGCCATAAAGGAGCCTCCTTGGCGTGATGATGTCAGTTCCCTTTTTTTCGCGCCGTCGACTCTCTAGGACTCTCCGTAGTTACGCTTGAATACTTTGTGTTTCTGGCTGTATTTCTGTGTTTCTTCTTGTTTCCCTTGAAGATGTCATTGAGGAAATCCGGGTTCAAGCCCTGCAGGGAGTGTGGTGGACATATGTCCATTACTGATCCGCACGAGGACTGTGCTTGGTGCTTATCATCAGACCACGATGTCGATGGATATCCATGCTGCAGGAAAATGAATCCGAAGGCGCTCAAGAAGAGAGAAGCGAAGCTTTTCATGGCTAAAATTAGAAAAGAAAAGAAGAGAGGTAGGACTTTTTGGGAAGACGGAGGATGCTGCCTTAGAGATATTTAAAGACAGCAAGGAAACAGCTAAATCTCTTGGCTTACAAGCTCAACCTAGAGGCTCAGTTTTTAGAAAAAACAGAGGATTTGGGAGGTCGTCCTTTCGGACATATAGCCAACCTCGGCAGCAGCAACAGCAAAATACTCTATACAAATCCAATAGAGGTAAAAACAGGCGTCGTCCACGAGGCCGTCAACCCTCCTCCTCCTCTTCCTCTACCTCCCCTCCTATTACCGCAGCAAAGCAGCCCTAGATTCTCCATTCCGGATCATGTTGGTCCTGTGGGGGGTCAGCCTACTCATTTTCTGCAGGATTGGGAATCAGTCACAACGGACCTTTGGGTTCTCAATCTTGTAGAGAATGGGTATGCCCTTCCGTTTTTGGGAATTCCCTCCGAATTACCCCCCTTGCCAAGGTTCTTGTTCAGAAGAACACCTTCTTCTCCTACCGGAGGAAGTCCTAACATTGTTAAAAAAAGGTGCGATAGAGGTGGTTCCAGAGCAGGAAAGGGTCAGGGATGCTACTCCCGGTATTTCCTGATACCCAAGTAGGATGGCAGGTTACGTTCAATCCTGGATCTCAGGATCTTGAACCTTTTTCTGAAGCAAGAGAAGTTCAAGATGCTCACCCTTGTGCAAGTTCTTCAGGCGCTGCAACAGGAGGACTGGATGGTGTTGATCGACTTGCTGGACGCGTATTTTCATATACCGATTCTGAAGTCGCACAGGAAGTATCTCCGTTTCACAACACTATCAGTTTGCGGTTCTCCCGTTTGGACTTACTACTGCACCTCGAGTCTTCACCAAGGGGATGGCAGTCCATCTCAGAAGATCGGAGATTGCAGTTTTACCCTATCTGGACGACTGGCTTCTCAAAGCAGAGTCTCCAGAGAAGGTGCTTCATCATCTGCAGGTAACAACCCACCCGTTGTACAAATTTGGTTTTTCAATAAATGTGCCCAAGTCTCACCTGGTGCCCTCTTAGCGCAACCTGTTTATAGGGGCGGTACTGGACATTACTGTCTGTCGAGCATTCCCTCCACCTCAAATGATTCCCGACATCAGGAAATGATCCTTTTTTTTTTACAATTGAGCAGTCGTTCCAGTCCTGAAGGTCCTTCGTCTGCTCGGTCTCTTTGCTTCCTGCATTCTGTTGGTCAACCATGCACGCTGGCACATGAGGGCGCTCCATTGGTGCCTCCGCAGGCAGTGGTATCAGCACAACGGAGATCTCAGGGAGTCTGTGAGGATCTCCAGAGAAGCTGCAGCGGATCTGTCTTGGTGGGGCGTGGAGGGCAATCTGTCTCAGCGAAAGCCCTTCCATCTTCCTCCATCGGTGGCCACAGTGATAACGGATGCATCCACCTTAGGGTGGGGTGCTCATCTGGGGGACCTGGAGATCAAGGGTCTTTGGTCTCCAGCGGAAAGTTTGCTTCATATCAACCTTCTAGAGTTGCGGGCGATACGTTTGGCACTCAAGGCCTTTCTCCCTTCCCTTCGCGGTCAGTCGGTTCAAGTCCTGACGAACAACACGACCGCAATGTGGTATGTCAACAAGCAGGGAGGAGTGGGGTCGCATTGTCTTTGCAGAGAGGCTCTGCGCCTGTGGTCCTGGGTTCAGGACCATCAGATTTGTCGGATGGCAAATCATCTTGCCGGAGTTCTGAACATGCGTGCTGACAGTCTCAGTCGGCAGTGCTCAGCCAACCATGAGTGGAGGCTTCATCCGGAGGTGGTTCGTCACGTCTTTCGGACGTGGGGAACTCCTCGGGTGGACCTCTTTGCCACTCACAAGAATGCTCACTGCCCGTCATTCTGCAGTCTCCAGTTTCCGATGCAGGGGGCTTTGGGGGACTCGTTTCAGTTGAGTTGGGACAGACAACTCCTTTACGCGTTTCCTCCCATACCCTTGATTCCTCGGGTTCTGAGGAAGATTCGCCAAGTCATATTGATCGCCCCGGATTGGCCAAGAAGGGTGTGGTACACAGATCTTCTCCACCTCTCCTCGTGCCCTCCACTCCGTCTCCCTCTCATGGCAGACCTCCTCCCGCAGTCGTAGGGGCAGGTTCTACACCCCCACCTCCAGAGCTTACACCTTCATGCCTGCAGATTTAACGGGGCAATCTGAATTCTTTCTCTCTCCAGCCTGACGTGGTGGATGTTATTCTTTCGGCCAGGCGGCTTTCCACCAAGTTTATTTATTCATATAGGTGGTCCAAATTTGTCTCATGGTGTGGAGAGAAGTCTATTGACCACTTAAGGGCTTGTTTATCCATTATTTTTCAGTTTTCTCTTTCTTTAGCCCAGCAGGCTTTGCCGTAACTACTGGTAAAGGCTATTTATCAGCCTTATCGGCGTTCCTTTGTTTACCGGATCAGCCGTCCTTATTTAAAGCGCCCATTGTGTTACGATTCATTAAGGGCCTGACCAACAAATTTCCGCCCACTCCATTTATTGTGCCTCAATGGGACTTAAATCTTGTCTTAACCTACTTGATGGGTTCTCCATTTGAGCCCTTGCACAAGTGTCCCCTGAGACTGTTATCTTTTAAGACAGTATTTCTAGGTTGATATTACCTCGACAAGGAGGGTAAGTGAGCTTCAAGTTCTGAGTTCCAAGCCCCCATTCTTGGCCATTCATGCTGAAAGAATGGTACTCAGGACCGGGCTGCTTTTCTGCCTAAGGTGGTAATTCCCTTCCATCTGGGGCAGTCCATTACCCTTCCTACCTTCTATTCTCCCCCTCACCCTTCCAAGGAGGAGGAGCAGCTTCACCGCCTGGACCCTAAGAGGTCGGTGAGTTTTTACCTCGATAGGACTAAAGACTACTGTGTGGATGACCAGCTCTTCGTGGGCTTCGCTGGCTGCAGGAAAGGCAGAGCGGTGCACAAGTGCACCCTTTCAACATGGATAATCCTGTGCATCAAGATTTGTTACTCTTTGGCCGGTAAGGAACCTCCAGAGGCTACTAGAGCTCACTCTACTAGAGCAAAGTCTTCAACATCTGCTTTGTCTAGAGGTGTTCCTGTAGAGGACATTTGTAGAGCGGCAACTTGGGCCTCCCTCCACACTTTCGCGAAGCATTACTGCTTAGATTCCAAAGGGAGGAGGGATGGTCACTTTGCGCGTTCTGTCCTCCAAGATTTTCTGGTATAGAGGGGTGGACACCCTCCTCCGGGAGTGGGGACTGATGTGGGACTCTATTCACAAGGTGAGGAATCCACTGGCAGATGTATCCATCAGAAGAACAAGTTACTTATCTTCTGTAACGCTTTTTCTGGTGGATACAGTATCTGCCTGTGGATTCCTCACTGGCCCATCCGCCTCCCCGTTGTCCACCCTTATATACCTACAATGTTGATTATGTCTTCTTTACTTTCAATGAGAGTGTTTCACTATAATGTTTTCACACTGTGTGTGTAGTTTGAATACTGTGTACCATGTATACTGTATGTATTTATGTCGGTCCGTCCGTGTGCCTCATGGGCACGGAAAAAAGGGCGGAACTGACATCATCACGCCGACGAGGCTACTTTATGGCTCCAGTGATGTCAGCGGAGTCGCGAGCGGAGCCAAGGTTCTACGACGTCGTCCTCGTCGGCGTGGAGAGCTACAAAAAAATCCCGAATGGCTGCTGGCGCAGGGGATATTCACAAGGTGAGGAATCCACAGGCAGATACTGTATCCACCAGAAAAAGCGTTACCGAAGGTAAGTAACTTGTTCTTCTGAATGGAAACAAAGGGCAATAGACCAGCTGTCATTATGTTTTTGGGCTGTAAAAGGCAATCATCAATAGACTATATCTTCGTCAGCAAGGAATACCTCCACACGGTCAACGCCTTACAGTTCCGCTCCTGCCCGGAGAGTGACCATCTTTCGCAGGAGTTGAATATAAACATCCACCTGCACCAGTCAAGTAAGTGGTGCAGAACCAACACAAAACAAATCATGGATGCTGTATACAAATGTGAAAATAACACAGGGACCTTGAGCGAGCGACATATTGTAAACAAATGGGTAAATTTAGGAAACATTCTATTAAAAAGGTTCCCAGCAAAACCAGTAAGCCAGAGGAATTCATGAACAAGGATGAACCGTGGTATAACACACAGCTGTGTGACGAGAAAATAAAAATCGCAAGAGAGGTGAGGACTCTTACTGCGTCAGCAAGATGAGGTACAACAAAGGACAAGAGTAAAATTACAGCAATGAGGAAAAATATATAAAAGTATGTAGGGAGGCAAGAAAGGCACATAAGGAAAATCTTTGGGGCAAACTACTCTGGGCAAGCAAACTACTAAATAGCATGGAATTTTGAGGGATATAAACAACCTAACAAAAGGACAGAGACAGCAGCAAAACACAGGAATAAGCGAGGAAACATGGAAACAACATGTCCACAAATTATTTATCAATCCCCAAAACAACAAGAATGCGAAGGAGATTAAGGTACAGGAAGTTGTTCAAAAGGGAAGGAATAGAGAAACAATTTTCATATCCCAATTACAGGAAAGCATGAAATTGGTAGGAGATTCATTAGATTGAAGTACCTATGGACCCAAGGTGCCAGACGATGCAAAACAAATAAAAAGAATTATAAGAAAACTAAAAGTGGAAGGAGCAGCAGGGCCAACTGGCCTCCCAAACGCACTATTCAAGCAAGCACCAGACTATTGGGCCGACTATTTCACGCCTCTTTTCAATCACATTTACAGTTAGAATAAGATACCAACTCTTGGAAAAGGAACATATTCCAACCAATATACCAAAATGTAAGCCACACCCAAGCAGAAAATTATAGGCTGATAGCCTTGATCGAAGTATAGGCAAAACTATATGCATCCTGCATCCTACTATACCTCCTAGCATGGTTGGAGGAGAAATGCGTAATTCCGAAATTTCAAACAGAATTCAGGCATGGCATTGGAACAATAACAAACCTGCCAGCTCTGGCTATTTTATCAGAAAAAGCCACAAGAAGAAAATCTCAACTGTTTGCATGTTTTATTGATCTAAAATCAGCGTTCGATAGAGTTCCATGAGACCGACTCTGGGAAAATTTGAAAGCATGGGAGCTACCACAAAAATTACTCGACGCCATTATAACTCTACAAAACGACACATGGGCTCGGGTAAAACTCAGAGATGGCAGCAAAGTCTCAGCCAAGATAAATACCAATCATGTCTGTGTACTGGCACCAAGCTTATTGATCTGTAACTTGTAGACCAAAACAGTTACCTGTCAAAAGCCAAGAGCCTCCCACCCAACCTGGCAAATGAGTCAATCTCATACCTCCAATACGCAGGCGATATACTGGTTTTGAGCCAAAGCCTGATCGGTCTGCAAAGAGTCATAAATTACTTGCCAAATTACCTTGATCTGCAAGGGTTGGAACTGAACAGGAAGAAAACAGATATGGTGTGCCTAGTGGGCACTCAGTTCAGTAAATTTAAATGGAAAGTAAAAGGCAAACAAGTAGCAGCGACAGGCTCATACAAATACTTGGGTGTAATGATGGGGCGACGTATGTCATTGACGGATCATACAAAGGAAATGAGAGCTTGAGCCAAATCATACATTTTTGCATTCAAATTGCTGATAAAGAAATTGACCTTCCCCTCCTACAGCCACCTGTTGAAAGTGATGGCAGCACATATATTACCTACTATGACATATGGCTAGGAAATATGGCGTGGCAAGGAGATTGAAATACTGAACAAGCTCCAGACCAAGGTGTACAAGGCAGTTTTTGGTCTCTCTAAGCTGCATCCCCAGCACAGATCTGTCTAGAATTCGAACTTCATAACCAAAGACATCAAAAAATGAACACTTTTGTAAAATGATGTTGGAAAATCCGATCCTCAGAACTCAGATCACTGAATAACTTATGATGGGCAGAAATCAAGGCAGAGGTGGACCAAAAACAATCCAACTCATGGGTCGAACATCTAGGAATACCCTTAGAGTAATTAGGTGTCAAAGAGGCATGGGATGGCAAGGTGGATAGGGCAACATTTACTAGGGCTTGTAACGCTACCTGAAAGAAATTGTCCCTTCTGGAAGGTAAAAGAAATCCTGGCCAAACGACAACATGCATGGACAGTAATAATCTCCTAGACACACTTGAAGCCGCAAGGCTACTTACCAGCTCACTTTCACCTAGAGATAAAAATGAATTTTACTCAGTACCGATTAGGAGCACATGACTCGAAAGATTTGCTACCAACATGGAAAGGCAAAAACCAAACCGCAAACACTGCCTTCTATGTGGATACTGTAAACAATCCATAAGACATTTGATGTGTGTATGCCCCACAGTCAAGGACTTAGGATGGGCACTCTTTAAACTAATCGTTTATGAACTTAACATCCGCACCTGTTACCAAGCCGTAAGCCGCTGGATGGAGGGCACTTCCGACATATTGATTTGCAGAGGGGTAAACATTTTCTTACGAATAAGTAACCTTCTTCGAAATGCAGATCCATAACAGTGATAGGGCCACACAAAGGGGCAGGTTTTTTTTTACAAACTTTAACGGAAAGAATTGATCAGAAATGAGTGCTTAATATTCATGTTAAATAATACAGATGCCAATATAAATTATTTTATGAAAAACACAATTACCTTTTAACTTTTGTAAATAGAACATTTTATAAAGTGACACTGCAGGAAGTTTTCCAGACATACTCTGAGGGGAAGGGAGACAATTTGCCTCCATTGTACAGGGGAGCAAAGCAGGCAGGAGGCGCAATCAGAAGGTGGGACATCAATAGACTGAGGAGAGGGTCATTCCTCTACCAGGTCTCATCCACCTTCCTCTGGGGACTCCAGAAATGGGAGATCCAAAAAGAGAAGCACACCTCAAAAACAACATCATTCCAGGTCTACGTCGAGAGCATCGACGTCAAGACAAGATTCCATACCTACATGTTCACTGTTGAGGGCTGAGTCGAAGAGGAGGAGAAAGTCCGGCGTTGAGACGTAGAAGGTCGACTTTGAGGCACAGAAAAAGTTCAACGTCGAGGCATAGAGGAAAGTTGACGCTGAGATGTAGGAGAATGTCAACGTCTAGGATCGTGTAGAAGTCAAGACATGTGGAAAAGTCCAAAAAGTCAATGCAAGGATGTATACTATCATCCATGTACTCTTGGTATTCCACGGTGTATTCTCCATCATTGCCTATAGTGCTGCTAGATTTTCCTACTCCTCTGCCTCCATCTCCACCTTCACCACCACCACCACCACCTCCTCCACCTCCTCCTCTGGCACCTCTTCCACTTGCGGTGCCAATACCTCTTCCACAACCACAGCATGTGGAAGCCCTTCCCAGAAGCCTCTACCTTCTTTGCAATAATGGCATTCCAGATCGCCCGCATTGTCCTCACCACTCTGGGCATAGCCACAGGCCCCGGTGTTCCTCATCACGCCCATCCTTATACGCTCACATCATCACCATGTGTCCAGGTCGTGAACAAGGTCAAAACATTGTTTGACCTATTATTCTTCCTCTTCTCCTCCCAGCTCAAGCAGATACCAACACTGTCTGATTCTCCTCAGCCGAGGATCTCCCAAGTGGATGATATCAACACCTTCCTGGAGGTCCTGGTGAGAGGTTCTTCAAAATTAAATATACCAATGCCTGCTCTTGCACCATCTACATTGGTCATTTTCATGATGCTTAACTACAGATGAGCGTCTAGGTCTCTCCTGCTGTTGGTTCTGGGCCTGTTAGTACCAGCAATGTACCTATTCCTTACACCGGCCTCAGCCAAATCCACTCCATTGAGACTGCAAAACAAGTACAGTCCTCCAGAGCCAGGCCCACTGTTTCTCTGCTAAGATCCTACCCCTGATTCTGTGGTCATCCTGGTGGCAAAGAAACAGCATTTCACCTTTCCTTATTCTTCTGTGCCACCAGACAAGGAGAGTGAAAAGTTGGACTTAGTGGGGCACAGGGTTTGCGGTATAGCTGCCACCATGAAGGAGCAAGTGCGTCAGCTCTCCTGAGTAGATGTGACAGAGCCTTGTGGTAGTCTTTACAAAAATTTGCAGACAACTTCCATAGAGATAAAAGAGATGAATTCCATGAAGTGATCAAGAGTGCATTATAGTCTCCAACCAAATCATTAGTGCTGCTGCTGATTCATCATTGCTATCAGCCCTCGAATATTGCCACGGGAGGCCTTGAGAAGGCATTCATGGCTCTGCCTTACAGACCCAAGCACAAATCCCAGAAACAAATTCTTAATCTTCCATTCTCAGGATCAACACTATTCGGCAGTCATACGGATGACAAAATGACCCAGATAAAGTCTGAAATGGAGACCCTGAAGGCAGTAGATCTTGAAAAGCAGAAAGAACACTGAAGGCACACCTACAAATGTTATCAACTACGATTTTACCGACAGAGGTTCAAGCCCCTCTCTGGTACCAAGGTCATCAACAAAACCAATCGCTTAGACCTTATTAGTGCTTCCGTTTGGCTTCAAATCAGCCCCAGAACTTTCTCAAGGTGTATGGCAGTAGTAGGTGCACACCTCAGAAAGCTCTGAGTTTTCGTCTATTCATATCTAGATGGCTGGCTCATCAAGGCGTGAGCACCTCAAGTAGCCCAACTACATTACCAGTTGACTAGCAATCTTATTCAATCATTATGTCTACATATCAATCACACCAAGTCAAACTCGACTCCTGTCCAAACATGGCACTACTTGAGAGCCTCCATCAACACCATTCAAGCAAGAGTGTGTCCTTTTGAGGAGGGACTGTTATCAATTGATCTGAAGTGTCACTCTTTTATGAAAGTCTCTCACCCCACAGTGAGAACAGTGTCATCTCTTTTCTGCTTGATGGCTTTATGTATCCTTCTGACTCTAAATACCCTCCTCCACATGTGACTTCTCCAAGATAGTATCAAAGAAGAGTGGGACCAACTTACAGGCATTTGGAAGGTGATATCACCCTCCCCTCAATGCGGTCTTTGAAATGGTGGTGCTCTCTGACAAATTTGCTTCAAGGGATGCCACTTCATCAGTATGTCCGTTCCCAGACCATAGTAAAAGATGCCTAGCTGTTAGGATGGGGAGCGCACATAGATCACTTTCAAATCTAGGGAACATGGTCTCCTAGAGAGATGGCTTATCACATCAATCTCCTTGAGCTACGGCTTTTCTCCCATCCTTCAAGATGCAATACCTGCTTGTTCAGACTGACAACATGACAAAACGGTACTACCTCATGTACTACCTTTGTCTCACAAAGCCCAGACATTTTGGCTGATAACCAGAGACCTGCAGATCACTGTCACTCACCTACCATGTGTTCAAAATGTTCAAGCAGACTCCCTAAGCAGAGTCTTTCTAGAAAACCACAAATGGGTCCCTTACGATGACGTTGTGCAAAACATTTTCAGAATGTAGGGCATTCTGCAGATCGACTTATTAACCACAGCCAAAAACACAAATATCCAGGCTTTGCCTCAAGTTACTTCTAACCAGGGACACTGGGTAATACCCTATTTATCAATAGGTCCAGGACATTTCTCTACGCTTTTCCTTTGGTTCCCTGGATCCAGTCAGTCCCTTGGATGCTAATGACAAGGGTACCTCGTCATGGAGTTTCCATTGATTTCAATGGAAATTACATTGAAATCCTCGATGAGGACTAGCATCCAAGTGGTTAAACTATCTTACTTGAGGGCCAGAGTGATCTTGATTGATCCGGCATGGCCATGTCAATGGTGGTTTACAGACCTTCTCCACTGATCAGAGCGTCCACAACTCAAGCTGCTGTGGAGGCTACAACGGATGACCCTAAACCTATGGCATGGACTGATCACTCATTAATAACCCTCTCCATTCCGAATAACTCCCCTCCTAAGAAAAAATCACCCACCTCCTGTTTAAAAAGACCCTGGCATAAACTCCGACAAGGTGACCTTGCGGCCAGCTTGGGGCAACCTACCCTGGAGAACACAGACGACATAGAAAAATCTTACGCGTCGTTCCAGGATTGGATCACCAAGGGGCTGGACACTATCATACCAGCCAAGTGGACAAAAGGACGTAGTACTCCTTCCAACCATTGGTTTGACGATAGTCTGAAAAAAATGAGGAAAGCCTGCAAGAAAATGGAACGGCAATGGAGGAAGGAATATAAGCAGAATGATAAAATCTTATACTTGGCTTCGCTGAAATCATACCACAAGGCAATTCGGTCAGCCCGTGCTGCCTTCTACGCCTTTGAAATAAAATCCAGTTCAAACCCCACGAAAACTATCTTCCAAATTGTGCAAAAAATACACAACGGAGCCAAACCGGCCACTCATATCACCTCCACGCAACAATGTGAAGAACTAGCTACCTTCTTCACGGACAAGGTGAAGAAAATTTACAACACCTTCACCCAGGACATCCCAGGAGACGTCGATTCTCCTAACGCCACCTTCGGAGACGCCAGGCTCACTCGCCTACCCGCCATCTCCAGTGAAGAACTTACTAAACTTTGTAGGAAGGTGAAGTCGGGTGCTCCAACAGACCCAATGAGACCTAGTCACTTTCTAGGAGCCTTGGAATTCTTCCTCCCACCCCTAACCGTGATTCTGAATCTATCATTTGCTACGGCCACGGTGCCCATCTGCTGGAAACAGGCCTGGGTAACTCCGATTATAAAAAAACCCTCCCTAGACCCCGCTAAACCAGAGAATTACCGGCCTGTCTCACTGTTACCTTGGGTCGCTAAATTAGCGGAAACCCACGCGAATAAAATACTCAGTGAGTATATGGCGAAAAATAATATCCTGGACCCCTCCCAACATGGCTTCAGGCCGGGCCATAGTACGGAATCCGCGCTCCTTACCTCCACTGAGAGCCTGCGGGAAATCATGGACACCGGTAAAAGTGCCGCGCTGATACTGCTCGATCTTAGCGCGGCCTTTGACACGGTGTCACATGCCATTCTGCTAAAACGCCTGGAAAATATAGGAATCGTGGACTCGGCGCTCCAATGGTTTCGGTCATTCTTAACCAGTAGATCATTCAGGGTATCTGCCCCCCCGTTTATCTCCAAACCCCAAGACATAGGACAAGGTGTCCCACAGGGCTCGGCTCTCAGTCCCTCCCTGTTTAATCTATATATGCAACCTTTGGCGGAGGTTGCTAAAACATGGGGCCTCACAATGGTGTCGTATGCTGACGACACTCAGTTGGTCATCAGCCTTAGTGAGGCCCCCTCCCCGGAGGCCACCAACTTCAGGGATGGACTGTCTGCTGTAGCCAAGTGGATGACAGCAAATTGCCTCCAACTGAACGGTGGCAAAACCGAGGTACTGATATTGGGAAAAAACAGCAACAACTGGAACGATCTATGGTGGCCTCAGTCCCTGGGCCCAGCACCCCCTCCAAAAAACTTAGTAAAAAATCTAGGGGTATGGCTGGACTCAACCCTGAGCTTCCAAGCGCACACAAAAAAAGTCGCCGCAACCTGCATTGGACTACTGAGAAGCCTATACCCCATCCTAGGCTACTTCGACTCCAAGACACGACAACTCATAGTACAGTCTACTATCTTGTCAAGACTGGACTATGCGAGCGTCCTGTTGCTGGGAGCTAATAAAGCTGAGATAAAAAGATTCCGAAGAATCCAGAACTCGGCGGCTAGAGCGATAGTAGGCCTTCCAAGAAGGTGCTCAGTAAGAGCGACTATGTACAGACTTCACTGGCTGCCCATAGAAGCCCGTATCCAGTTCAAGGCCCTCTTATTTGCCTTTAAAATCTTGAAGAATGAAGGCCCAGAGCTTCTCCGTCCTCTGCTGACCCCCTATAAACCCAAACGGAACCTCCGGTCTATGGGGCAACATCTAGCTCTGATACCCCAGACGAAATTCTGTCGCATCGGAGGTCGCTCTTTCAAACTTCTGGGGGCCAAGCTGTGGAACTCCCTCCCTCTCCACATCCGCTGCATGGATGATCTGCTAGCCTTCCGAAGAGCGATTAAAACCCATCTATTTCCCGCCCCGTAGGTCCCTCTCTCGCATCCAGTAGATTGTGTTACGGTTCTAGCGCCGGGACGCCCCGTCGCTGGGGCAGCTGTTGCGCTCTACAAAACAGGTAACATAACATAACATAACTAGATCTTCTCACGAAATTCTGAAGCCAGGTGGCTCACCCCAATCCGTTTTCTTTGAGTTTGGCAGCATGGCTCCTGAGAATGCATGAACAATCTCAAGGAGGCTAAATGACCTTCAGCAAATTCAGCTTATTCATTCAAATAGTAGAGATTGTGCATCTGGTGTTCTAACAAGAACATGAATCCAACGACCTGCTGAGAAGATGTGATTCTTCCGTACTTACTTCATTTGGCCAGATCTGGCTTACAATTTTCTTCCCTAAAGTTCATTTGGTGGCAGAAACTGCATACCGAAAATGTCCCTCACAAACCTCTTTTTTCAAAATTCCCATCATCAAAGATTTTTTAGAAGGGTTGAGAAAGGTTTTTCCTCCCATAAGGCGCCAATCACCTTCCTGAGAGCATAATATAGTCCTCTCACGCCTAATACAGGGCACATTTTGAGCCCATTCACAAATCTTCCTTGCAGCATCTCTCTTGGAAACCTTCTTTACTCAGAGCGATCACATCTGCATGTCGAGTTAGCAAAATGTAGGCGTTCTCATGAACCATACATCGTATCTCATTCCGGTAAGGTAGTTATGAGGACTCATTCAAAATTCCTATGTAAGTTATTTCGGACCTTCACGTAAATCAGACCATTTCCTTGCCTACTTTCTTCCAGCACCCTTCCACACCTGCTGAAAGGACTCTCCATTCTCTAGACTTTAGGCGAGTCAAAGTTTTATCTGGACAAGACAAAAGATATCTGAAAGCCAGACCAGTTGTTTGGTCCAGGTCTAAAAATGGAAAAACAGTTCATATCCTGATGGATAGTATCTTGCATTCTGTAATGCTATCAAAAGACAGATAAGGTGTTGCCTGGTAGACCTAAAGCACACTCCACTAGCAGAAAATCAGCTACAGCTGCTTTAATAAGAAATATCCCTATTGTTGAAATCTTTAAAACAGCTAAGTCGATGTTTACCAAACATTATTGTTTGGATTCAGATGCTAGAACAGATGCTCAAGTAGGACAGTATTACCTGAGAAGGTTTATTGCTTGATTTGGTGGATTGATCGTTCCTCTGTCTTTTCCACTGCTCTTGATTGGGATGGGCTTGCTACTCTATTCAGTGCTTATGGCTATCAATGGAGATCCCATGAGCGAGAAGGAGTGGTTTCTTACCTGTAATCCCAGTTCTCCTTCAGGGGAATCTCCATTGAATTCATAAGGAACCCTTCCACCTCCCCCATGGAGATGACAGAGGCAATTATTAGACCTGATACTTCCGCATTTCATCAAAAAGAACTGAAACAACTGCCAACTCTGAGGCATCCTTGGATACTGGTGGTCTCTGGGCCCTTAAAGGCACATACAGTATTTTTGCTTTCACCTAATGGCAGCCTATAGGACTATACTGTCCTCTTTTCATTCACCTTACTCCCTTTAAAACAGGTTTGTGAAGGGGATATATATAAGGAAAAGAGTATCAAAGGCCAAATCTGCCAGACAAACTGGCAACATTTCTTTCCTGATGCGTTTCGGCTGTCCTGCGCAGCCTTGTTCACAGGTGAACCACATCAAAATGCACATAATTGGAAGGCCTTAAATCCTTATTGACACGTGACCTTGTATGCTGATATGTAAGTATACATATAGGGATTCATTATCCTATTTTAAATGTAATATTAATGACATTGGCCATTATAGCCTTATGAGCTGCACAATGTTCTTGTCTTAAGTGCCTCTACAGGCCTTCCTGAAGAAAGGCGAACATCCACACTTAAGAAGACATATTATGAAAATGCGCTCCGGGATCTCTGCACGTTGGCGGGACTGTTCACTGCTTATAACTTCAATGGAGATTCCCCTGAGAGGGAATTGGAATTACAGGTAAGAAACCATTCCTTTGGTATAAGGAGAATTCATTAAGACTTTTAATAGAGAACTAGTCCCAAATAGACATACTGACATACAGGAGCAGCATTGCAGAGAAAAAAAGCATCTGTAATTAATATAGAATCTGTTGAGAACTGGGCGGAATATTTATCCTATATTGGTCCGGTGGTCATATTTAGCATCAACTTCTATGTTTCTTTTCAGTAATGTCTGTTTGTACTTTGGTTTTCATTTAGAATAACAACACATTGGAATTTTGGACGGTGTTTAAACAAGAAGATTTTGCCATGAAACGTTTAGAAGATAGTAACTTTTATCTGGACAAAGTGTGGTTTCAGTGTGAGGATGAAGCATGCCTAAAATGGAGGTTGATGTCAAAAGAGGTTGCTGCATGTGTTGACCATAGTAAACCATGGTACTGCTACATGAATACTGACCCATGGTTTAATAAGTGTTCTGCCCCAGAACAGTATTGTCCAGATGATTGCCAATTTACGAAAAGTGGATTGAAGATTATCTATTCAAAACTTCCTGTGGGAAGTCTGGTGTTGGTGAAGATCGTTACTTGGCCAAGGTAAGAAATTCTCTTTCAAGTCTGTTTTAGAAAAAGTTAAGTATTGAGAACCAAACAAGAAAAAACGGATCTTGATTTTCTCTGTACAGCTTCTTAAATCTACCCTGTGGAAAAAGCTGTGATTCAATTCATAGTGAGCAATTCAAAATTATTTAATCCAAACAGAATTCAATATTTACGTGCTGTTCAAAAAGAAACATCTATGTCATGCATGCAGCAATCCAAATATATCTAGGTAACATTTGCTTACCCAAATTACCCATGAAAGATGTATCTTGTGAATGTGCGGAAGTTCAAGGATATGCAATGCACATAATATTTGTGTCTTCTGAGCAGTAGACTTTAGGGGCATGTTCAAAAGTTTGGAAATGCCCTTGTATACTTTTCTGAATGCCATGTCCTATGACCCCAAAATGGTCTATTACAGCAGTAGGACTCCTAAGGCCCAATAGGAAACTGTAAGCTTTTCAGAGAAAATGAGAACTGACAGGTGTCTGTCACTCTTATCTTACAGAATTATGTTCTGGTAAGTAGAAGTGTTAGGAGTCAGACGACAAGCCTGGGAATCACTTATCTGCAGGTGGTATGTATTGAGCCTCTCTACTACATCCTGACATCAGCATGCACACATAATAGTTGGTACTTTACACAATATGATCATTTCTTAAACACTATTCATCCACAAAATCATGTTCATTCAAATGATTGCTCATATTATAAATAACCTGGTAGTTATAATACAAAGTGGTGCAAAGGTTAAATGAACCCAAATCATATTTCATCACTGTTGCAAAGTCATCCTGTGCCCTGGGCACCGCCCAACATTTTGCTGACTGATACTGGTGGTAACTGACTCTGACTGACCCTGGGCTCTGCCTGACCAGGCCCAGGGCCAGTGCTATGCTGAAAGAGACACATTAGAATACAGTTAAAACACCTACATACACTAGGGTACACTATGGTATGGTGCGGTACCTCTGTGATTGGCATGCCCTACCCTATAGGTCCCTAGTATATAATAGGGCAGGGGGATTGAAACTACCTAGAAGTCCCTACTACCCTAGGGAATGGCAGTTTAGAGGCCAGTAGCTCTTTTCGCACTTGCATGTGTGCACTGCGTAAGCTTGAGGTCAGTTTAAAAGCAGCCCTGGTTGCCAGGACTGCTTAAAAAAAAGAAAATTGTGCCCAAACTCAACTTTGGGGTTTGAAACCCTTAAAATTGATAACCTACAATGTTTTGGCATATTAGGAACCCCCAGGGTCTCCCCTGGGTGTCCCAGGGGTAGGCGATCAGATATGTATAAGGTACACCCTTTTAAAATGAGTTTTATATGCCCTGGGTTAGGTGAATTTTTACATTTCATTCCCCACATTGTGGTAAAGTGCTGCTCAAATTCGACTTTGATGCTAAGAGCACTGTGGAGGGAGAATCTGCAATATTTCTACAGATTCAGAACCCCTAAAGTCTCCCCTAGTTGCACATGAGGTGGGGTTCCTGTAGATATAAGACACATACTTATAACATATGTTTTTGTAAGTCCTGGTGCTGGAAAAAAGGCCCAAGTCATTGTTCCCATTGCAAATCCGCTGTTACATAGGTTAACATGGTAGGAAGTTATTGATTAATAACTCTTGATAGGAGAGGGCTAGAAATGCCATTCAAAGACTTCCCAGAATGGTAATAATAAATCCAACAATATCATATTGTTGAATTTCTCCTAAAGTGTACATACAAGAAGTAATAAGACTTTCTTGTTTGTAAGTACAAATTCAGCCTTCCAATGGTATGCCCTGATTGATCAGAGTTAAGTGGATTAGCCAGGCTCCCTTGAAGAGGTGATAAAGAGCCCCTGGGGTTAACCTGCTCTGCTGGCAGGGCAGTGTGCTGTTCCATAGGAATGCCAGGCCAGGGGGAGGAGTCGTAAACTATGTTCTTCAAAGAGGAGAGCAGAGAACAGTGTAATTTACAACTCTGAGTTTTCCACCTTAGGCAGATGGTAGGATAAAGGAAGGTATGAACAGATGCAGGGGGAGAGTCTAAGTAAATTAGCCATCCTAAGGATGTGTTTAGCCAGCTCTTACCTCCTTGCTGGAAAATCAGCCATTATGAATTTGGAAGATTTGATGCACTCTGGGACAAAATAATGCCACACTCTACAGGATGTGGTCATATATTGGAGGAGTTACCCTGCTCCCATTGGTCAAAATTGACTTCCTGCTTGACCCAGAGAACTTGGAATAAGTATCTGAGAGGGGCAGAGCCCTCCAGATCTGCTGCTTGAAACGTACTGAAGCAAGAAGTGCCCTGTTGAAAAGTTTTGCTGTGCAAAGATTTCTAAGGCTTGACCTCTGAAGACAGCACCATCTGAAACTAAAGCCCTGTGGATTATCTTGCTAAAAAAGAACCAAAGAGTGAGCTCCCTGAAAGCTACTGGTTAAAAGAGCTCATCTGGAACATCACCAACTAAATCTACACCTTGGAGAACTACCATTGGATTGTACCAGTGGATTGTGGGAACTGAAGTCCTCAATTTTCAAGGACCATCTTGGAGCTTCCAGACCCTTGGAGTGTGTTTGAGACACTTTGGGACCCCTTGAGGAACTTCAGGAAGAAGTTCAAGAAGTTTGGAGAACTTTGGGGCAACTTTGGAAAAAAACTCCATAGAGGGACCGGCTCAACCTGGTCAGCCAGGCCGCCTGCCTTCAACTGCGAGCCGGCCAAGCCAACCAGGTTCATCCCGCTAAAAGTTCCATCAATCCAACTTCCAGAGTTTGACCGGGACTAGAAGAAAACTGAAGCCGGCGAACCCTCACCGGATCCGGACTGGCTGGGAGCTCTGAGGGCCCTCGCGAAGAAAAGCTCCAGAAAAGTTTCTAAGTGCGAAGGTAGAAACTGAGACTGGGACCTGCCGCGAGCTGTAGCCGCTCAGGGCGCCATAGCGCCCGGCCTGAAACTTTGACTTTGGCCCAGTCTATCGCGAGTAGGTATCACAATATGGTGCTATAATCTTCTAAGTGCTATATTTTGCTAAATCTTTAAAAATTAATATCTCCGGTTCCCTACATTGGATTTTGTCGACTTGGTGTCATTTTAACCTCATGCGCGCGGCGGTTTTTCCCGCTGCGCGCTGAAGTTTTAAAAACCCCGCGGTTGATGACGAGCTCAGCTCGTCATGAGCACACGGCAGGTAAAACTCATGACGAGCTGAGCTCGTCATCAGCCTCGAAGGGATTAAAGATCCAAATATTTCCTGTTATTATAAATTGGTATTGGATTTTTATTATGCGTTGTGTCTTAATTATTTACTGAATTGGTGTTTTTAAATCCTTTACATACCTGCCTTTGAAGTTAAGCCTGCCTGTTTGCAGCCAAGCTACCAAGGGTTGAGCATGGGAATAATTTTCTAAGACTTGTGCTGAGTCCTACCATGTGTTAGTGGCCTTATTGCCAGTGGCAGACTTACCTTTGCCCCTGCCAATAACCCACTTTCCAACAATCACACATCTCTATCCTATTATTCTGAAACCTACCAAAATATAACCAGCCGCCTAAATTATTTTCAAGAGTGCTGCAGGGCTCATTGCTCAGCGGTGCGTTGTTTTATATATATATAATATATATCGATATGTCAATATATATATATATGTATATATGGTCCCCTCTTATCTCATTGATCTCCTCTTTTGGAATTGAAACAACTTTGTATGCTGACGATACACAGCTTATCCTGAATAAAACGTCCATTAGCTCTGAGATGGATTTTAAACAGTGTCTAACTGAGGTCATACGGTGGATGCAAACTAACCACCTAAAATGCAACACCGATAAGACAGAAAGCATGCTTTTAGGCAAGGACAACACATTTGACCGTAAGTTATGTTGGCCCAATTTTGCCCCCCTCCGCCTAATAATGTGGCGGTAGTAAAAATCCTGGGCGTGAAAGTTGATTCATCCTTATCATTCTGCCCACAAGCTTTGGCAGTTGCGGGAATGTGTTAATGAAATAAAATCACTAAAAGAAATATTTGACTACCCTCCTCTTTCAGCAAGAAAAACAATGGCATTCACATTGGTTACGTCCAGATTGGACTATTGTAATATTCTATATGCAGGTACCACCAACTAACCCTTCACAAACTACAAGTAGTACAACACGCAGCCACTTGGCTATTGCTAAATCTGCCACGTCGTTCATCAGCCTCAGCAGCCCTTAAAACCCTCCATTGCCTTCAAATACACAAGAGAGTCCTGTTTAAAATCATTTTCCTCAACTTCAGAGCCTATAGAGCCGTAGGACCAAAGTAACTAACTGCTAGACACTCATTACACTACCTTTCAGATTCTGAGATCGTCATTTGCTAACCTTCCTAAACCTCCAACATTTAGGCTTAAGACTAAAGGAGGCCGATCCTTTGCTTTCTTAGGGACTAAGGCCTGGAATCATCTTCCCATTCAGTTGAGACACGTTGAATCTGAATCCCTTTTCAGGAAAACTACTGAAGAGTTGGCTCTTCATGGACTGTGACTCTTTGTGTCATTCACTAATTCAGGAACTCTACTGAAGGCCTTGTCCTGTTGTTATTATTTCTCGCTTCTTTTCACTAACTTTCATGACCTCTAATTTTCCTCTTTCCCCTAGCACCAGGATGCTCTCCTGGGAGTGATAGGTGCACTGTATACATGATGGATTCATTCATTCATTATAGTATGCCAAGTCACTTAAAGCCTCCTTGTTTAGCTTACTGCACAATCAGGGCTGAAGGTGGAATGCCATATTTCAGTATTCCCTCCAGTAAATGGTGAGTGTGTCCTACCCCCACAATAATACTGGTATCTTGTATACCTTCTATGTATAGTGTTATATGGAGCTACGACAGGCCGGCTCACAATGATTTCCTACATCATTACACAGGATATTTGAACAATGCTCCAGTTTCACAATATATGCGAATGCTCACTGTTATTATCTCCCTACTTTCAACAAGACAGAGCACCCAGTGTCATCTTATCCTTGTAGTCATATCTAAGTTACATCATTCATAAGCAGCACGTGCACCCAACAGTGAAACCTTTTCTTCTCTGAGTGTGTGAAGCGTAAGAAGAAATATTGAAATCCAAGCACACATTTTATTAGTGGCACAAAACAAATTAGCCTACCTTCAAGTCCCTGTATTTGCACCATGCACTTCATTTATTTCACACAAACAGTGAGAATATTACAATACAACCAAGCCTGCATTGTACATAACATTAAACATTGAAAATACATATAGAAACCTTACTTCACACATTGAAGTTGCTGCCTTGCATATCACAGAAATTAGAATATTTCTGAGTAATGAAGGAGTAGCTGCTTTACCTCAGGTCGAATGGATCTTTGTTTTTAGGTAACGCTTTGATGGCTTTCTGGTAATGGAGGATTATGCCAGAGACTATCCATATATTTAAGGATTGTTTTGAAGTGGCAATTCATATCTGTAAAAGACATAGTTATCAAATAATTGTTTGGACTTTCTCAAGTCCTAAGTCTTGTCCAGATAAATATTTAACACCCTCCTCACATCGAATGAGGATTATGAAGGTAATGGGGCCAGTACACAAAATGTACAACATCTCAACGTACATAGGACGGAGGGGTGTAGATGTGGCACTACTTCAGGAGACACCCCTGACAGCAGGGAAAGCTGCACACTTAAATCATGATGGCGGCAACAGATCCTTCCCACCAGTTTCACCTCTTTTGCCAAGGGCGCACTGGTTTGGGTTAAGCCTGGAGTTCCATTTGGACCCATTTGTGTTCATATCCATGCAGGTGGGCATTACGCCCTAATACAGAGTAGGCTGAAAGGGGTGCCAATTATTACAGGCAGTAGATATGCTCAGAAGTGGGCTAAATACAGGGAGAGACTTCTCTTCTCTCCCTGGACCCAGTGACACCTCTGGTACTGGATGTGGATTATAACTGTGTCACTGATGTTTACCTAGACCGAGCTGCGCCTTCATTAGGAGATTCCCCGATGGTTAAACTTGCAATGGACTTCAAGAAGTGGATAAGTCACTGGGGGATGTCTGGAGGATGAGATACAGAGCCACAGGAAATACTTGTTTTACTTGCCTGTGCATTAATTTCACATCTACTTGGATACGATATTGGGCTCTGTGGGTGGTAAATAACATCATAGCACAATAGCAGTATTTGGTACATACTCTCTTGGAGCATAACCCACTAACTTATGAAGCTCACATGGGGGGGGTTCGACAGACCTTCATCCCGATGTGGAGGCTTTCGATCTCACATCCTAATGAGCCAGAGTTTAGGAACACCCTGGGAAACAGGATACAGGAATATTTTCAATTTACCCACCACAGAACACGATAACACTGAATGGGACGCCTTTAAAGTGGTGGTGAGGAGTTTCTGAAATAGGTCAAGGTAATGAGGTACAAAAGACTTTGGAGAACGATCTGCTCAGAACAAAAATGACTGTTCACCTTCTGCGAGCTGGAACGGGATCCCTCTGAGACACCAGCAATGAGCCCCAGATTACAGAAGGAGAGAGAAAAATATGCAGCAATATCAAACCGAGTCAGAACCATGAACATTCACACATGACCCATGCGTAGGGGGGTAGAGCAGGCAGGTTGGTGCCTTGGCTGATACAGTCCTCAGACAGGTCCCATCCTACCTCCCAAATTATACACGACATGGGTAATGTAATATTTTCCCAGCACAAAATCCACAATGTGTTGATTTGGGACACTGGACATCATCAGGGTTCCCTGCACACACTATGTTATTCGACTAAATGGGAAGGGATTGGAGGCCCCAGATATGAGTTGTACTACTTGTGTTCACAATTGCAATGAGTGGCCATAGGCTGACTGTGTTTGGTCTAGCTGAGATTGGGGTGGTGGGTGCTCCAGAGACTCAGCTAAAGTTCATGCAACGACCTAAAGTCATTCATATAGCAATTCTCTGCCAGAAGTCAGTGACCAAATAACACAACATCATCAACTGTATGCCCCATCATTCCTATTAGTAGGGCTACCCATCCCAAGAGGGGCTTCCTGATGGAAGGACATTGACCCGGCTGGCATAGAGACTATCTGAAAAAGACTGTAGTTATAAATTCCTTACCTTTAGCATTACCCCCAGGCATCAAACTGGATCCGGAGAATTTTTTCGTAGCAGTACCCCTGCACGTCAATATCGTCAGTATACTCTGCGTCCATCATCGGCATTGTGGTCACCGGGATGATGTTGCGGTGTCTACTTAGATGCTGCCCCTGCATGCTGACATCAGTTCTTTCTTTTTCCTCGCCAGACAGTGCAGATCCGGAGAGAGCCTCCCCTTTAGTCATTTTTTTACTAAAATTTTTCTACTTTTGTCAACATCTTTTTTGAGTCTTCGACTCCTGCTGCACGAGGGATGTCCCATCGTCTGACTGACTTTAAGCCCTGTGACTCCTGTCACAAGCTGATGTCAGTCACCGATCCGCACCTCGTGTACCTCTGGTGCCTGGAGTACTACCTCGACCCAAAGTCATACTCTGACTGCCGGGCCATGAATCCGAAGCATTTGCGGGAGCGGTCCCGAAAGCTCTTGCAGTCCATTTATGTTGTTTGAGGTCCCGGTTGAAAGGAAGGTCGTGAGACCGTTCACGGAGTCACCACCACTCGTCCTCGAAGTCTTCGCACTCCTCAGGTAAGTCAAATTACAAAAAGAGAGAAGAAGCATCGTCACTCTTCGCCTTCTCCCCATCCGTCAGCCGCAGCGACGCGGGATCCGGAGTGTCACCATTCTCCAGCTCCATCTTCAGGGCCTGCTCCTGGACGGTGCAGAACCTGTGGGATGTGGTGTATTGTTCTCCTGGTGGCCTCTTGGAATATCTCTGCTACTGATGACACTCCGAAACTTAGCCTCTTGTATCTGAATAGGCCAAGATGTGTCGAGAATGTTGTGATGTATCTAGACCTTTCATGCAACTCTAGTTGATGGTATCCTTTGTTGAGGTCCAGTTTTGAAAATTGTGCAGTTCACATTTAGCTTCGTTAAGTGTGAGGTTCGCGTCTACCAGTGCTTGACAGACCTGAATCAGCGCTTTGTTGTGTTCAGCTGTCGTTGCTCCGTATACGAGGATGTCGTCACTGTAGTTCAGAACCTGTGGGATGTGGTGTATTGTTCTCCTGATGGCCTCTTGGAATATCTCTGCTGCTGATGACACTCCGAAACTTAGCCTCTTGTATCTGAATAGGCCAAGATGTGTCGAGAATGTTGTGATGTATCTAGACCTTTCATGCAACTCTAGTTGATGGTATCCTTTGTTGAGGTCCAGTTTTGAAAATATCTTTGCTCCGTTGAGGGACGTGATCATGTCACTGATGTGTGGTCCAGGATGTCTCTCTCTTTCGATGGCCGTATTGGGCGCTCTCATGTCTACACACAGACGAACTTGGCTCGTTTCTCCTTTCTTTGGGACTACCACGACCGGGGAGACCCACGGGGTCGGCCCTTCCGTTCTCTCGATGATGTCTGCTTCTAGCAGGTCGCTGAGTTCCTTCTCCACGGCTTCTTGTAGATGAAATGGGATTTTTCGGTGGTGTTGCGCCACCGGCGTGACTTGGTCATCTATATGTGGCTTTATTTGACAGTTCTTCAGTTTTCCTAGGCCTTGGAACAGCTTTGGGAATTTTCGGATGAGTGATGGTTTGTCAGTGACTCTGAATAGGATATCTACCAGTTTCAGACGTTCGGCAGTTGCCAGGCTCAGGAGGCAGTCAGCTTCGGGCCCTTCAATGACATGGATGTATGCTGGTATTGTCTGACCTTCATATGAAAGGTCAGTTTCGAACTTTCCCAGGCATGTCAGTGGCTCTTCAGCCATCCACGTGTACACCTGCACATGGGCCTCCATTAGTTCGGGCTGAGGACTCATCCAGTGATATTCAGCGGCTGGCAGATAGTTTAGCGTTGCCCCACTATCGAGCACAAACTGCGTGGGGTGAGAGCCAATGTTGATATCCAGGCGCGGGTATTCCTTTAGTTGGTCAAGGTCTGCCACTCGATTGAGGTATTCTTTTCGAGGAACGGGTGATGGGGATTGAGATCCTCTTGAGGATGATCGCCGAGACTGACATATCCTGCAGGAGCGGTCGCTTGATCGTGATGACCCAGAAGATGAGTCACGTTTGGCTTCGACAGCCCTGACATGATGGCGACTGTCCGGGTATCGTCGGTGGTTTCCCTTGTGATCACTCTTCGGCACTGCCCCGCACATACTTTCAAAATGGTTGTCTCTCCCACATTTCCGGCATTGCTCACCCAGCGCTGGGCATGTATCGGAGTGTGGATAGTCGTAGCCGCATCGGGAACATTTGGTGTGCTTGTCCGAGCGTCCTTTCGTGTATCTCGTGTCTTTGTGCCCTTTGTGGGACTGGTGGTGGTGTTTCTTAAACCTGGACGAGCGATCACGTGGCGGAGACCGCCTATGTTCGTGCCGAGATTGCATCCTGAAGGCTTGTTCCGGTCTCTCGCTTTTCCCGCTTTCCATGCTTTTTGCGTAGTCGTCAGCTTGCTCCTCTACTCTCGTCATGTCCACGATTTGTGCTAGTGTGTAGCTTTTCTCCAGCAGCTTACGTCTCAATGGTTCGGAGAGGCAGCCCTCTATGACTCTTAGTCGCAGAGCGTCTTCCTTCGAAAACTTGTCAAACTCGCAGTGTTTCGCTAGGCGGTTCAGACGAGTCACGAACTCCTCCATTCGTTCACCTCTCTCTTGCACAGCTCTGTTGAGGGTGTATCGCTCGTAGTCGACGTTCTTTTTGTGTAGGAATTTACCGTCCAGGGCTTCCCGTGCTTTTGTTTAAGAATCCAGCGATTCTTCTGGCAGTTCTTTCAGGACCCGGCCTCCGTCCCTGCCAATCAGGTTCCTGAGGAAAAGTAGTTGTCCTTCCTCGTCAGTTATCTTGGATGCTTTTATGAAGTCGTCAAAGTCTTCAATCCATTCTTGCCACCGCAGGCTCATGCTCCTGCCAGATTCGATAATGAGTGGTTCAGGGCGCCGCAGGAGAGATGCTCTCGACATGCTCTCGGGGGCAGTGTCGGCCATTGTTTGCTCGTAGTGCCTGACGTCTGTTTCAGTCCGTGTACACTCTCTTGTCCGGTCTCGTTGCACTCACCCGTGCTTGTTTGGTATCTTTGTTGCACTCGCCAGTGCTTGTTTATTGTCTGCGTTGCACTCGCCAGTGCTTGTGTGTTTTCTTCGGTGCACTCGCCAGTGCTTGTTTTTTTCTCTCGTTGCACTCGCCAGTGCTTGTTTGTTTTCTTTGTTGCACTTGCCAGTGCTTGTTTATTGTTTGCGTTGCACTCACCAGTGCTTGTTGATTTTCTTCGTTGCACTCGCCAGTGCTTGTTTTTTTCTTCTTCGTTGCACTCGCCAGTGCTTGTTTGTTTTCTTCGGTGCACTCACCAGTGCTTGTTCGTTACTGTAGGGCCTTTGCCTGACCTCAAAATGGCCGCCGGGAATCCCTCGCAGGGGATTGGTCGAGACTGCCTGACTTCAAGATGGCCGCCGGGAATCTCGTTTTTGGCGGGATTTCGGCCGATCTCATTCAATTTGCTGCCGGGAGTCTCGTTTTTGCTCGCTGGGTCGGCGTCTTCACTCACCGGGACCGGGGATCCGCCGGGGACGCCACAGGTAACAGTCTTCTGTCCTTTTCACCGCCGAGGTGGGCACTCGGTGGGGGGTGATCTTGCCACGCTTCCGCCGCCGAGGTGGGCACTCGGTAGGCGCTCCGCCGCCGAGGTGGGCACTCGGTAGGCGCACTCTGGAGTCTCCTGTGCCGCCGAGGTGGGCACTCGGTAGGCGCTTCTCTGGTCCGCTTTCGCCGCCGAGGTGGGCACTCGGTAGGCGCTCCGCCGCCGAGGTGGGCACTCGGTAGGCGCTCCTCTGGTCCGCTTTCGCCGCCGAGGTGGGCACTCGGTAGGCGCTCCGCCGCCGAGGTGGGCACTCGGTAGGCGCTCCTAGTCTGCCGTCGCCGCCGAGGTGGGCACTCGGTAGGCGCTCCTAGTCCGCCGTCGCCGCCGAGGTGGGCACTCGGTGGGCCTTTCACTGCAGTGCACTGTCGCTGCAGTGGCCATGCACACGCGCAGGCTGCGTTTACCCTCGTCGCCAGTTGTAGAGTCTTTGGTGACTCAAGAACCACGCGGACAATTGATTCAATAAGGAGCTTCTTTATTCATGACCTACAGGCTTCGTGGTCAGCAGTGAACTGCCCTTTCTTCCCCCAGCTCCTCCCTTTCCTCCCGCCCTCGGCCTTCCCTCGGGCTGGTCCTAGTGCCTGACCAGTGTGGTCACTGGGCACTGTCCATTAACGACATTACAGACGGCTCAGTGCTTCCCTCCCTTTTCCAGAGCTGGAGTGTCCCCTGCCCAGCTTCAAGCATTTATGGGCAGCTGACTCCACAGGTGCACCTCCGGGCCCCACAGAATCGGCTGGGGTCCTTGGGCCTTCAATGCCGGCAGCTTCGGAGCCAGAGGGCCCTGAGGATCCAGGCCTGAACCCAGATTGGCATCGGTCAACCTCAGGGTACCTTCCCCAGTACCGATTCCAGTGAAGATGCCCCCGATGCTGGTTGTTCCCCCAACCAACTTTGATCCCAGCATTACCCACGACTTGGACCCGTTGCTGGACCAATGTCGCCCGACGTTGGCACTGGCACCGGAGGGTACTTTTGTACCGCTGTTCATCCCTGGTGTTCCCTATCGCCCTGAGTGGCAGCCAGAGGAGGGTGAGGAAGACTGGGAGGGGTCTATTGACCCTTTAGTTGACTAACTTGAAGAGCCGGACTGGCGAGTGGAGTAGGGGGATGCCAGTGGTTTAGATACCTCCCCAGACCATGGCATGCTCTCACCCCCTACCAAGGCTACGGAAGAGGGAGCTTTATACGCAGTGTTGTTGTGTAGGGCGGCTGAAGCTTTGGGGATCGAACTTCCTACAGTGTCAGTCAGGACTAACCTCCTGACAGAGGTGCTTGAGATGGCAGCGGCCTCTTTGGAGCCCCTGCTGCCTTTTAATGATGCCCTTACCTGACATCCTTCTGGGCACTTTGTTCAAGCCCAGCACAGGGGCTCCTGTGGACAGGATGATTGCCCAACTGCTCCCCCATATAGGGAATCCAAGAAGCTGGACCACCTTGAGAAGAAGATGTCTTCTTCTGCCAGGTTCAGGCTGCGGTCGATGAACACTGCATGCCTCTTTCGGCGTTATACCCATATAGTGTGGTATACGGTTGCGCAAGTGCTGCCACAGTGCCCGGAGGAGGCGCGGGCTGTTCTCACCCACGCAGTTGCTAAGGATTGAGACACAGCGAAGTTCACCATCGGTGTGGGCTGGATATCGCCAACTCTCTGGGCAGAACGGTTTCCACGTCTGTAGCCTTGAGGCGCTACACCTAGTTGAGGATGTCTGTTTTTTGGGGGGATGTCCAATCGACCCTTTTGGACATGCCCTTTGATGTCTGTCGCCTGTTCGGCCTGTTCAGTGGCAAGGCAGACTCAGTGTCCGAGTGCTTCAAGGATTATGGCCAGATCCTTGGGCCTCGCGGCAACCTGTTGCCCCACACAGTAGTATGCCTTTTGCACCTTTCGTGGCTACAGAAGGGGTGCCCCACCACTTTCCACCCAATCAAGCAACAGGGCCACGCAGGCTACCCAGTCTATGCGTGTCCACAGACGTGGTACTCAGCGACGCGGGTCTGGGGGCAAGCGGGCGGGCCACTCCACCCATACCGCCCCTGTAGCAGCCTCCAAACCTTCCTAGTCCGACCTTTCAGGGCCACCAGAGGCCAGTGGGTGGCAGGATTTGCCATCACCCCCCTCACTAGCAAAACATCACATCGGACAGGTGGGTTTGCAGATAGTCCGAAGGGGCTACTCCCTCCCCTTTGAGACTATCCCTCCCTCTATGCCACCACCATTCCGTAATATGTCAGAGGATCACTTGGCCCTTCTCCGCCAGGAAGTTACGGCTCTCTTGGCCAAGGAAGCTATCAAACAGGTCCCTGTGCCAGAAGTAGGTCATGGTTGCTTTTCCCACTACTATCTGGTACCCAAGAAGGACAGAGGCCTGCATCCTACCTTAGACCTCAGGGCCCTCAACCACTTCCTCCGGAAGGAGAAGATCAAGTTGCTCATGTTGGCTCAGGCTCTATCTGCCCTCGATCCCGGAGACTGGATGGTAGCGTAGGAATTGCTGGATGCCTATTTCCACATTGCCGTCCTGCCAGCCTACAGGCATTACCTACGGTTTGCGGTAGGCCATGAGCATTTTCAGTGTACCATGCTCCGCTTTGGCTTTACCAGCGCCCCTCGGGTGGTCACAAGAGTGATGGCGGTGGTTGCAGCTCATCTGCGCAGATCAGGGATTCCAGTCTTCGACGACTGGCTGTTGAAAGCGGGCTCGCTCCAGGCTGCGTCTCCCATCTCCAGATTACGGCGGACCTCCTGCACTCACTGTGGTTCACTATCAACGTGCTGAAGTCACACCAGATTCCCTCTCAGAAGCTCCTTTTCAATGGAGCAGTGCTGGATACAGCGCAGTTTCGGGCTTTTCCTCCCAAACAACGAGTCCGGGATATTCGGGCTATGATACCTATGGTTCAGCCTCTATCCCGGATTTAGGTGAGAATGACCCTGAGGTTTATGGGCCTCATGGCCTCCTGCATCCTTCTGGGGGATCATGCCAGATGGCATGTGCAGGCTCTGCAGTGGGACCTGAACTTCCAGTGCGCGCAACATCAGGGGAATCTTTCCGATGTAGTCCAGATTTCGGAGGGGACTGCACATCAGATGCAATGGTGGCTCATGAACCAGGATTGCGTCAACGCCAGATTCCCCAACCAGAGTTTACAGTGGTGACAGATGGGCCACTCCTGGGATGGGGCAGCCACATGGGCAAGGTGTAGATCAGGTGTCTCTAGTCTCCGGCAGAGTCCGGGCTCCACATCAACCTCCTGGAGCTTCGAGGGATCCGTTTTGCACTGAAGGCATTCCTTCCTTCTCTCAAGGGAAGAGTGATGCAGGTGTTCACAGACAACACTTCCGCCATGTGGTGCTGCAACAAACAGCCCAAACCTTCACCTGGGCAGGTGAAGGTCTGCAAGGCCGCACGAGGGGGCTGTGAGCTTGAGCCCCTAGTGAAGGGGCAGATGATGTTGTCCAGATGAGGAGAGCGAGTAATCACGTCCGTGATAGGGAGAAATAAAGGGCCACACGCAGCACGATGTCTGCATAGGAGGCCAGAAGCAGGGGGGTCATCAGGGCATGTCCCTGGTGGTCCAACACCTGACAGGACTAATGAACTCAGCCGCCGGTGCAGAATGGATCACGAATGGTATCTTCACTCGGAGGTGGTGCAAGGTCTCTTTTAGCATTGGGGAGAGCGTTGGTTAGATCTGTTCTCCACGGAAGAGAATGTGTAATGTCAGCAGTTCTGCGCGTTGGAGTTTCTAAGTTGGCACTCGCTCGGCAACGCTTTTCATCGCGAGTGGAGTTGCGGCCTACTGTACTCCTTTCCACCTGTACCACTTCTACCCAAAGTGCTGAAGTATATCATGCAAGACCGGACCCAAGATATTCTTGTGGCTCTGGACTGGGCACGTAGAGTCTAGTACCCCCAGCTCTTGAGCATGGCCATCGATCCTTCAATCAGACTGCCTCTTTTGGATGATCTTCTGTCGCAGCAGCAGGTGATGGTCCTCCACTGGAACCTGTCTAGCCTCCACCTCCTTGCGTGGAGATTGAGTGGCGACAGCTTTCTTTTTTCCACCCGAAGTCTGTAATGTCATCTTGGCAGCCAGGCTTCCCTCCAGTAAAATGGTATACGCCTGTAGATGGAACAAATTTGTGGCATGGTACACAGCAAAGGCCGTGCACCATGCCTCTTCATTCTCTCTTTGGCCCAGCGCGGCTCTGCTCTGAGCACCCTTAAAGGCTATCTTTCGGCCATTTTGGCTTTCCTTTGCTATCCTGATCAGCCTTCTCTTTTCAAGTCCCCTATTTTAAATAGATTTCTGGAGGACATTACACATCTCTTTCCTCCTTCTCCTTTCGTAATGCCCCAATGGGACTTGAATCTTGTCTTATGTGTGCTCCCTTCAAGCCACTACATAATTGTCCTCTTTGTCTTCTTACTTTAAAGACTGCTTTTCTGCTTGCCAACACCGCTTCCTGCAGGGTGAGTGAGCTTCAGGCTCTATCCTCCAAGCCTCCCTTTCTTGCTGTTCATCCGGACAAAGTGGTCCTACGCACTAGGCCCTCTTTTCTGCCTAAGGTGGTTACCTCTTTCCACAAAAGTCAGACCATCACATTGCCCACCTTCTTCCCGCATCCGCACCCTTCTAAAGAGGAGGGGAGACTTCACCGATTGGACACAAAATGTGTGCTGTCCTTCTACCTTGACTGCACTAAAGATTTCCAGGTGGACGATCAACTGTTCGTGGGTTATGTGGGCGCCAAGAAAGGACAGGCCGAACTCAAAAGTACCATCTTGTGACGTGGGGGACCCGGATGAGGGGCCCCCTGGTATGCCTATTAATGTGTCTGCCCTTTTTATCCAGCATACAGAGGCATGGAGTACAGCTGATGAATTACGACGACGGTCCGATGCGGAGGAGCGACTGGCGTACACCTTTAAGGGGGCGGATCTAGAATGGCGGCACGCCCTTCCCGAAGAGGTAAAACCCATCCCAGAATCAAGCCAGGTGTGCGAGACACCCGGAGGCGGAGTAGGAGACTGGTGGCGTGAGTGGAGAGACAGCGGAGCGGAGTGGACGGAGGAGGAAGACGAACGGAGGGCGGAGGAAAGACTAAGAACGGAGGAAGAGGAGGACGGAGAGAGCAGCACGGAGGCGGAGGTAGCAGAGGAACATCGGAGGACCTACGAGGGCATACCAGCGCAACCTCGGAGGAAGACGGGGAGAGAAGCAGAGGCGGACCGGAGCTACGACGAGACTCCAGGGGAAAAGGCGACGACCGGACCGGTGGACAACGCTGAGGGCGGCTACCGCAAGAAGCAAGAAGGCTCTGTGGGACGCGCATCGCCCAGCCACACTAACACGGAAGTGTGGCTCGACCAGGTACGGTCCAAGTTTACAGGGTGGGCAGGCATCAGGCGAGGGAAGCCCCCTTAATGCACGATCCTCCTCTACACACCCTTGTTGTGTTTACTGAGCACAAGGGATCACGTCACAGAGCAGGAGAAGTAGCGAGCACGTGTGTTTTCCTCACCCCCTACCCTCACACGAAGTATATCACAGAACCCAAGTACTGAGACTTCTTCTCTTTTCTTTTTCACATACCGGCACGTCGAGGACTACGAGACGGCGGGACTACGACCTACAACTCCCAGGAGGCATTGGGATCGACGCTCCGGAGGGGGAAGAACCACGACGGAGGAGGCTGAACAACCCCTACCCTTTTACCGGGTGCCTGTACAAAAACGCAGGCTGTATCAAATAAAAAAACCTGCTCTACCTCGACAACCCGTGTGTGTGAATCTATTCGAGACCCCCCCTGAAGCCCCACAAGTGGTGGAGAATGCGGGCACTCAGCCAGAAGTAGACATCGAGGACACAACGATGGACGCGATCCTGCAAGCCCTCGTGAAGGGCCAAGAACAATTGGCATGGGCGGTTGAGCAGCAACTCGCCGCCGCCCAAATGGACAGAGACACGTTCCGGAGCACTGTAGTACAGAAACTGGAAGGAATGAGAGGTACCAGTGACCCAGCCAGTCTCCCCTTCCGTGAGACCCGGCCCACCCCTACACCCGCAGGTATATCCCTACAGAAATACGTAAGCGGGGAGGACCCAGACGCCTTCCTAACGAATTTTGAAAGGGTGGCTCTGGCCTGTGGTTGGCCTTTAGACAAGTGGCCCTTTTTCCTCGCCCCGTTATTGACCGGAGAGGCACAGGCAGCCTACCAGGTAGCCAACAGTGGAGGCACCACACCATATGCCCAGATCAAGACGATAATCCTAGATCACCTAGGCTTAGATTCGGAAGCATATAGGGTGCGGTTCCGTAAGGAGAGGGGACAAGCAGGCGACAACCCCAAAACATTATTCTTCAGACTAAAAACCGCAGCCGATAAATGGCTGACCCCATCCCTGTGCTCCAAAGAACAAATTATGGATAAAATATACCTGGAGCAATACCTGGAAGCCCTTCCCTATGGTACACAGCGGTGGCTTCGCCAACATTCCAACTTGTCTACAGCCCAGGCCATGGAGATGGCAACCACATATGCCAGAGCACAACCTCGTCTTCACAACGCCGAACCAGACAGACCCGCTAAAGGACCAGCCAAACCCGAACGCCGAGTAAGGGCTCCACCTGGACCCCTCCCTCCCCCTCCTCGAACATCGACTGCCGAACCTACTCCATATCGAGGTCCGCAGTGCTTCGACTGTGGACAGTGGGGCCACATTGCTCGTCTATGCCCCCATAAACGGAACCAGGACAAACCGATGGACGTCAACTATCTACCCAAGACGGTGCTGTATTCAGCGGAATTGGGCGGCTCTTTTCACGTGAGTGTTACGGTCAATGGGGTGGTGGTCAGGGCCCTCCTGGATTCCGGGTGTAAGCAGTCCGTCATACAGGCGGATTATGTGACTCCCCATCAACTTCTCCCCGAGACCAGTGTGTTCATAAAATGCGTACACGGGGATGTAAAGGAATATCCGATAGCACGCCTCCCCATCGGGTTGGAGGGTATGGAAACGATGTTCGTAAAGGTGGGTGTGATGGACGCCTTGCCGGAAACACTGATCCTGGGTACCGACAATCCCAATTTCCTGAACCTGTTCAGAGCCCGTTTAAGCCAGGACAGCAGCAAGGAGGGAGGGGTGACGAACCTTTTGTCTACGGGTCCCTGGGAAGGTGATAGGTCGTTTCACTTCGCCCAAGCAAACGACGACACCCTCCTCAACGCTTGGGAACAAGCCCATGTCGGACTAACCAACCCTTCCCTCTCGTACCCCCGTTTCCTGATCAAGGATGATCTACTATACCGACAGGCCTCTCGAGACGAGCCAACACAACTGTTGGTGCCCGTCTGTTTTCGTGAACAGATAATGTACTATGCGCATACACACCTGTTGGCTGGACATATAGGGAGCGAGAAAACGACCCAAAATGTACTCAGGAATTTCTACTGGCCTGGCATCTATAGCGACATAAAAAAACACTGCCAGACCTGTGATCTGTGCCAAAAGGCGAATACCCAGAGACCACAGGCTGTACCGTTGCAACCCCTTCCGGTCATCGGAACCCCGTTTGAGAGGGTGGGTATGGACCTGATAGGACCATTAACAACCACAAAAAAAGGTTACAGGTACGCTCTCGTAATTGTGGACTACGCCACCAGATTCCCCGAGGCGTTTCCCCTGAAAACCCCCACCTCCAGGAACATAGCCGACAAATTCCTTGAGCTGTTTTCTCGAGTGGGGTTCCCTAAAGAGATCCTCACGGACCAAGGGACCCCGTTTATGTCCAAAGTCATGCAGGAAGTGTGCCAGCTGTTAGGTTTACACCAGATAAAGACTTCCGTGTACCACCCGCAAACAGACGGGTTGGTAGAACGGTATAACCGGACCCTAAAGACGGTCATAAAGAAAATGGTGGAGGTGAATCACACCGACTGGGATTCCTTGTTACCACTTGCCCTTTATGTGATCAGGGGCCAAAGACAAAGTAGTCTGGGGTGCTCGTCTTTCGAGATGCTCTATGGGAGACAACCCAGGAGCCTGTTGGACATGACGAAGGAGATGTGGGAGACAGAACGTGGAGGAGAGACTAGAGCTCTGCTCGAATACAGCACGGACCTAAGAAATAAACTGGGGAAAATCCGGGAACTCGCTTTCACTCATTTGGCAGAAAGCCAGAAACAACAACAGAAACACTATAACAGAGGAAAAAAATGGAGAACACTGAACGTTGGAGAATGGGCCCTGGTACTACTGCCGTCGACGACCAAAAAGTTCCACACCGAATGGCAGGGTCCCTATGAAGTTATCGATAAGATAGGCAAGACGACCTACCGACTGCGCCTCACAGCAAGGAAGTCCCAGATTTTCCACATTAATCTGCTGAAAAAATGGCTAGGGACAACACCAGTGGTAGCACACCTAGTGAAAACCCCCAAATCGGTCTCTTCAACCACTATTGATGATTTGGTTGTCAACGAGGAGCTGTTGAAAGACGAGCAGAAGGGTCTCCGAAAAGTGCTGCAGAAAAACGCACATGTCTTCTCCGACCTTCCCGGAAAAACAAGCCTGGCCGAACACAGGATCGACACGCCTCCGGGGACCATCGTAAAGCAGCGTCCATACCGGATCCCGGCGGCCAAAAGGGAAGCCATATCCAAAGAGGTGGCAGAAATGCTCCGGTTAGGCGTGATACGACCCTCCAGGAGCGAGTGGTCATCACCCATCGTTATGGTGCCCAAACCGGACGGCAGTAGCCGTTTTTGTATGGACTTCCGAGCTTTGAACGAAGTGTCAGCTTTCGATTCATACCCGATCCCCAGGATCGATGAACTCATTGAGAAACTAGGCAAAGCGAAATATATAAGCACGCTGGACCTGACCAAGGGCTATTGGCAGGTGCCCCTTCGGGAAGAGGACAGGAAAAAAACGGCCTTCGCCACATCGGAGGGACTGTTCGAATTTACAGTACTGCCCTTTGGACTGCACGGAGCCCCCGCCACCTTTCAGAGGCTCATGAACACGGTCCTACGGGGCCACCATCAATACTGCTCAGCTTATCTAGACGACATTATAATATTCAGTCCCTCTTGGGACGCACACCTACAGCATCTCGAGGTGGTTCTACAACTGCTTGCCTCCGCAGGCCTACACGTAAACTCCAAGAAATCCAGAGTGGGGTACCATAAGGTCAAGTACTTAGGTTACCTTCTGGGCCATGGGGTCATAGAGCCGCAGATCGAGAAGGTGAGGGCCATCGCCGACACCCCTTTCCCCAGAACCCTGAAGGATATGCGCGCCTTTTTGGGCCTAGTGGGCTATTACAGGCGGTTCATACCTACGTTCTCAGAGGTGGCGGCCCCCCTGACCGATACTCTCAGAAAAACGAGGACCGGCCCGGACTTCCACAACCCTACGCCAGCCATGTGGAAGGCGTTCCAAACACTGAAGAAGGCTATCACCACCGGGCCCATCCTGACATCTCCGGACTTCAACAAGACCTTCGTCCTGCATACGGACGCGTCTGACTTCGGCATTGGGGCTGTGTTGTCCCAGGACGCAGATGAGGGGGGCCTTCGGCCCGTCCTCTACATCAGCCGGAAATTATTTCCCCGGGAGGTTAAATATCCTACTATAGAGAAGGAGTGCCTCGCCATCAGGTGGGCGGTGGACAAGCTACGCTACTACTTGGAGGGGCGCTCATTCCTACTCTACACGGACCATGCCCCTCTGTTGTGGATGGCGAGGAACATTTCGAACAACCCCCGTGTCATGCGGTGGTTTTTGGCATTGCAGCCCTTCCGGTTCCAGGTCCGGCACCAGAAGGGGTCCGAGAACATCAACGCGGACTTTCTGTCTCGATACCCTCTCCCCGATCGGGAGAATCCTGGGGGGGAGGTGTGTGACGTGGGGGACCCGGATGAGGGGCCCCCTGGTATGCCTATTAATGTGTCTGCCCTTTTTATCCAGCATACAGAGGCATGGAGTACAGCTGATGAATTACGACGACGGTCCGATGCGGAGGAGCGACTGGCGTACACCTTTAAGGGGGCGGATCTAGAATGGCGGCACGCCCTTCCCGAAGAGGTAAAACCCATCCCAGAATCAAGCCAGGTGTGCGAGACACCCGGAGGCGGAGTAGGAGACTGGTGGCGTGAGTGGAGAGACAGCGGAGCGGAGTGGACGGAGGAGGAAGACGAACGGAGGGCGGAGGAAAGACTAAGAACGGAGGAAGAGGAGGACGGAGAGAGCAGCACGGAGGCGGAGGTAGCAGAGGAACATCGGAGGACCTACGAGGGCATACCAGCGCAACCTCGGAGGAAGACGGGGAGAGAAGCAGAGGCGGACCGGAGCTACGACGAGACTCCAGGGGAAAAGGCGACGACCGGACCGGTGGACAACGCTGAGGGCGGCTACCGCAAGAAGCAAGAAGGCTCTGTGGGACGCGCATCGCCCAGCCACACTAACACGGAAGTGTGGCTCGACCAGGTACGGTCCAAGTTTACAGGGTGGGCAGGCATCAGGCGAGGGAAGCCCCCTTAATGCACAATCCTCCTCTACACACCCTTGTTGTGTTTACTGAGCACAAGGGATCACGTCACAGAGCAGGAGAAGTAGCGAGCACGTGTGTTTTCCTCACCCCCTACCCTCACACGAAGTATATCACAGAACCCAAGTACTGAGACTTCTTCTCTTTTCTTTTTCACATACCGGCACGTCGAGGACTACGAGACGGCGGGACTACGACCTACAACTCCCAGGAGGCATTGGGATCGACGCTCCGGAGGGGGAAGAACCACGACGGAGGAGGCTGAACAACCCCTACCCTTTTACCGGGTGCCTGTACAAAAACGCAGGCTGTATCAAATAAAAAAACCTGCTCTACCTCGACAACCCGTGTGTGTGAATCTATTCGAGACCCCCCCTGAAGCCCCACACATCTCTAGATGGATTATCCTATGCATCAAAACGTTACATTCTTTGGCGAAAAAGGAATCTCCAATAGGACTGCTCGCCCACTCCATCAGGGCAACTGCAGCCACTACTGCTTTGGGACGTGGAGTTCCGTGCATTGACATCTGCCAGGCAGCCACATGGGCATCACTGCACACGTTCACAAAACATTACTGCCTGGACAGCCAAGTCTGGAGAGACAGCTTTTTTGGCTGTTCTGTTCTCTAGGACTCCGTGATGTGAACTTAGTTCGCAGACCCTACTCTGGGGTTGGCATTGCTTGGGTATCTATTCTAAAGATAAGGAATCTATAACTACTGTCTCTTTCAGATGAACAAGTTACTTACCTTCGGTAACGATGTATCTTTAAGAGACATATGTAGTTATAGATTCCTTACCGCCCCAATCATCTTACTCGTTCTGCGAACTGACTTCTAGGGATAGGGACTCCCCTACAGGGCCCTAGTTATGTACACCAGTGGTCAATGTCTTGCATGGCTCTGCGCTTATGGCGTGGAAAGTTATGTTAAAACTGACGCCAGCGTGCAGGGGCAGCATGTAAGTAGACACCGCAACGTCATTACCGAAGGTAAGTAACTTGTTCTTTAGCGACTGTTACTCTGATTGTAGCCTCTGAGGCCTCGCTGCCATGACCAAAAAAAGCTCTCACAAGTTTCTGCAAGTACTGCTGATATTCAGCAATGGACATAACTTGGTCTCTTCGCTGTACAAATCGGAGGAGAAGGTGACGAATGGATTAAGAACTTTGCAGACTAAGTGGGAGGATGCGATTGGCAGGGAGTTTTAAGGGAAGGAATGGGAATAGGCATTAGAACATGTTCACACAGTTTCAAGGAATACCTGTTACCAATATATGCAGTTGAATTACTTGCTCAACATGTACCTTAACACCCACAGCTTAAATATACTGTTACTCGCTGACACCATGAGATGCCCTCGCTGCAACCAACTGAATGCAGGAATCATACACATGGTGTGGAACTGCCTGGTGCTGGCTTCATTTTGGGAACAGGAATGCATGTTTAAGTAGTAGGGCACTGTTTTCAGTGGAAATATGTGTGTTGGGTGTGTACATCAGAAAAAAACTAAAGGAAAGCTGGTAACAGATTCCTGAAGGTCTTGGCCTTTATCCTTGCCGCAGCAACATTGCCATGCATTATTGATTCCCTCAAAGGACCACCTCATATTATGTGGAAAAAGGAGGTTGAAAAGTGGCCAACAGCGAAGTAAGCCACTTTGCATGCTGAATATCAGCAAGGTATGCGCCAAACACTGCTAGCAGATCTCTGGATGGAAGTGGGGTCAGCCTTTCTTAAACCCGGAGACCGAAGCCAGAGGAGCAAAAATGAGATGCATTATGATGTGGGGTTCCCTCTATCCCTTCATAATTGATATACCATCATTTTCCATGTGATGTTGTTGACTACACTTGGTGCAAAGATTTGTACAATTAAGGGAGGTTTATTTGCAGCTGAGACAAGAGATTTGGAAGTGACATTGCTGTGGCATTTGATGAGCTGGGATGATGCACCAAAGTTACTGTTTCTCTTTCAGGGGATCCTCATCAATAGTCATAAGCATTAGAATATTCCCGCCCATGCGCGGGACCCCGGAAACACTATATTATATGTGCCCCACATATATATACTCCTATATATATATATATATATATATATATATATATATATATATATGACGCTCCAAATCCTCCCAAACTCGTGAAAGAATGTCACAGCACTCGAGGGTGGAGGGTTTCAACACGCTAGATTTTATTTAGCAAGGGGGTGCACACAGACGCGTTTCGGCGTTCTGCCTTCGTCAGTGTGTGATGCACTGTGTTTACTCCCGACATGTTTTTAAACTTACAAAGTCACTTCCACATTCACATAGGCATGGACATAGAAAGGGGATTTACACCATACATACAATGGCGGCGGACATCATGCAGTGTTTGTTTTAAATAACGTTAATCCACAAGAGACATGTTAAAGCCCACAAATGGGCAGCAGCCATATTACGTGCATGGTATTTAACTTATAAACATCCAAAAATGGACTCAAAAAACATCCGGCCGTGGATCGGCTAATGTCCCCTTATAAAATAAATAGTCACATGCATTAAATCAATTTCTGAGACTTCTAATTCTACAACATTACAGTAGAAGTTACTCAGTGTGGGGTTCCTATAATAAGATGCCTCGCGCATCGCATATATATATAAAAACATGCAATAGCAGCCAAATCACATCAGAGCTGAAATATGCTGTGAAGAATTTCCACCATACATAAATAATATGCATTAGAAACATGAGAAACAACACCAAAGATTGTTTAGAAGCTGTTTTAATGCTTAGGCAGCAGTAGAAATTCTTATAACTCACTGAGAGCATAGAAAGCTCCCAGGCTGCATTGCAAACACACAGTCTAAAAAGACTGAAAAGCTAACCTGTAGCTGTATACAAAAAACTGACACCGTGCCTTTAAGGCACCCATGACCCCGGTATCCCATCATGCCTCAGTGGTGACAGTTAGGTCAGTTGTTCTTTCCGGCTCCTTCAGGAAGGATCCTGGTAACACAGCTCCACTAATTTCTGTTTTCTGACAGAAAATTACTTCATTTTGAACAACTTTTTCTACTTACTTTGATATTTTACAACTAGTCAAGTAAGAAACTGTCTTTTTAAGTCAGTTTAGTGAGCATTTTCAGCTGAGAATGCCTTCACTTTTTGACAAATGTCCTTCTTGTGGCAACAAGAAAGCAAAATCAGACAACCACGACGTTTGTATCCTGTGTCTGCCTGAAGAACATGATCCAGGCACCTGTCCTCACTGCGAGCACCTGTCAGGAAGAACTCTCAAAGACAGGGAGAGAATTCGCATCTATGGCCTGGCTCACAGGTCATCCAGAGGAAGGTCTCTGGTGAAGAAGGGTTCCAAGAAGGATAGAACATCTTCAAAAGAGAAGTCTTCACACCCTTCAGCTTCAGGCTGAGGAAAGAGCCACCGGTGGGTCATTTGTCTTCAAAACTACCGTCGACGGCGGGCTCGCCGTCGAAAAGAAGAACAGGTACGTCGACGACATCGAAGGATCCAGCTCCGTCGTCGAAATCCCCTCCGCCGTCGTCAACCGGGCGACGATCGGCGTCGAGAAATGTGACTCCGCCGCCGTCAAGTCGGCGTCGAGATCCAAGGCCCCTCCGCCGTCGTCAACCCGGCGACGATCGGCGTCGAGGGAGGTCACTCCTCTGCCGTCGTTATCCAGGCGACGACCTGCGACGAGAAGTGTGACTCCTCCGCCGTCGTCTAAGAAACGACGTTCGGCGTCGAGGACCAAGACCCTTCCGCCGTCGACAGAAAAACGTCGATCGGCGTCGAGGATGCAGTCTCCGTCGACGTTTCGTCGGCGCTCGGCGTCGAGGGTGACCAATACCCCTCCGCCGTCGTCGCACAGACATTCGACGTCGAGAGAGAGGGCTCCGTCGACGGCAGGTCATCGCCGTTCAACGTCGAGAGAGAGGGCTCCGTCGACGGCAGGTCATCGCCGTTCGACGTCGAGAGAGAGGGCTCCGTCGACGGCTGGTCATCGCCGTTCGACGTCGAGAGACCATAGATCCTCGCATCGATCGCCGTCGAGGCATTCGAGGTCGAGATTATTGGACCCGCCAACTCCCCAGAGGCATTCGGCGTTGAGAGAAAAACGTACGACGCCAGAACGCTCGACGCCGAGACATTCAGAAAGGGCTCGATCGTCTTCAAGAAGCTCTGTGATCATGGTTACGGAGTCAGCTTCTTGTCATTCTACTTCACAGTCTTCTGGCTCCTCAACAACATCCTCAAGGTCCAGAAGTCCTGTCCTCAGATCTCCTGTGCGTCAGCCAGATCCTTCGGCTGCGGAGGTCAGACTGTCACCCAGATGGTACAAGTCATTGGACCATTGGCGAGATTCAGGGGTTACCAAACGTATGCACGAGTATGTCAGTCCGCAACACAGATCTCCGCTCCAGAGACAGGTGGATGAAGTGGACAGGCGTAGTCCTCCCAGGCGCCAAGCAGACAAATCACCTGTGAGAAGACCAACCAGATCTCGCTCTCCCAGAAGGGAAAATCCGGTTAGATCCCGATCTCCCAGAAGAGAAGATCCTGTCAGATCTCGCTCACCCAGGGGAGAAGATCCGGTCAGATCTCGCTCTCCTAGAAGGGAAGAGCATACAAGAAGATCACGTGAGAGGAGGCACGGTGCTCACCGTAGACGTCGAAGAACTCCGTCTACTTAATCTACCTCTTCTACCAGGTCTTCCAAGAGGAATTACTCTCCCACACTGACGGAGAGCCCTACTTCTAGATCCTCTCCAGTGGATGACATCGGCACTTATCTAGATGTCCTGCAAAGAGGAGCTCAGAAGCTGAGCATTGAAATGTATGTCCACCAGGTTACTACGACAGTAATTTTTGAAACTTTGCACAAAAAATCTATCTCTCGCCCACTGCTACCTTTAGTCCCGGGGATTATGGATCCTGTCAAGGACGTTTTTCTAACTCCAGCAGCCATCAGAGCGGTGCCAGCCCGCATACAGAAGAAATAAAATCTGACCCTCCAGCAGACTCTGTTACAGTGGCAGCGGCGAGGAAGACGCATGCAGTTGCTGCTTCCTCTTCAGTCCCACCAGATAAGGACAGCAAATCGCAGGACTCGTGGGGTCGCAAAGTTTGCAATTCAGCTGCCTCCACGCTGAAGGTCTCCAGTGCAGCCGTGCTGTTGGGCAGATACGATAGGGCCTTATGGGACTCCATGGAAAGGTTCAAGTCCAAGCTGCCAAAGGAGGACCAGAAGGATTTCGAAGAAACAATGACAAGGATGTCTGGTGGCGAACCAGTTGATAAGCACAGCAGCGGACGGTGCAGTGCTTGCGGCACATTCCTACTCTCATGGGGTTTGTGCCAGGAGGTCAGCTTGGTTGCGTCTCACAGGGCTGAAGCCGAATGCTCAGCATCGCATCCTTAATCTTCCTTTTTCGGGTTCCTTTCTCTTCGGAGAACATGCTGACGAAGAGATGACTCATATGAAGACAGAGCTGTATACGGCAAAAGCAGTGGGTTTGGAGAAGAAAAAAGAATTCAAATGCCGTTTTAAGACCAGCAGGGGGAGAGGGGCTCAACAGAGGGTTCAAACCCCTCAGTGGTCCCAAAATAAGAACCAGGGAAAACCCCAGTTTCAAGGCAAATCCAACAGGGGTAGAGGAGGTCACCAGCAGTCCTCTACCATCACGAGAGGAGGAAAGGCCTGAGCAGTGGCTTCCTCTGGCGCCGTTGCCCACTCCAGTGGGAGGAAGTGCTTCACAACACCTGGCAGAGTGGGTCAGCATCACAAAGGATCAGTGGGTGCTGAATATACTGCGCAATGGATACATGCTGCGTTTCCGTGCGTTTCCAAAGAATATTCCTCCAAAGAACTCCTGTCCTCACCAGCTAAGCTTGCTCAGAAGGGAGGTGAAAGTTCTGCTACAAAAAAGAGCCATAGAGGAAGTTCCTCACTCTCAAAGAGGAAAGGGAGTCTACTCCAGATATTTTCTTGATCCCAAATAAGATCAGGAGGACAAGTTCAGACCCATACTCGATCTGCGTCTCCTAAACAAAGTCATTGTCAGAGAAAAGTTCCGCATGTTAGCTCTTCACCAAATATGCCCACATCTTCAAGACGGAGATTGGATGTGTTCGGTGGATCTGCAAGATGCATACTTTCACACTCCGATTGCACTGCGGCATCGCAAGTACTTGAGGTTTGTCGTAGGAAGCAAACACTACCAGTACAAGGTGCTACCCTTCGGACTCAAGTCCGCACCACGAGTCTTCACCAAATGCATGGCAGTGGTGGCGGCTTTTCTTCACAAAAAGGGGCTCTTCATCTACCCATACCTGGACGACTGGCTCTTAAAGGGCCCTTCTCCGGTACAGGTAACACACGATCTGCAACTTTGCCTACACCAGTTGCACAAGCTCGGTCTCCATGTAAATCTGGAGAAGTCAGTCCAACGGCCGACACAGTCAATCCACTACCTAGGCTCCGTTCTGGACACAAAATTAGGAAAAGCGTTTCCTTCGGAGGAGAGACTTTTTTCCATGAGGCAGAAGTGTGGGATTCTGTTAGAGTCTCGGCTTCCAACAGTCCAGCAGGTAGCCTCCCTGCTGGGTTCCATGGCGTCCTGCATTTTTCTCATTCCGAACGCCAGACTGAGAATGCGGCCTCTACAACAGGCTCTCGAAGACCAGTGGGATCAGGCGACAGGGCGTTGGGAAGATCGTATCACTCTTTCCCAAGCAGCGAAGGATGCCATCAAATGGTGGACTCGGACGAGGAATGTGCTGGTGGGAGTGCCTTTTCACCAACCACTACCAACCCAGTCTATAGTGACAGATGCCTCTCTACAAGGCTGGGGAGCGCACATGGGTCCCCTACAGATTCAGGGTCAGTGGTCTGCGCAGGAGCGGACATACCACATAAACATGCTGGAACTCAGAGCGGTGTTTCTAGCTCTCAAAGCTTTTCTTCCAGCGATCGAGTCCAACTCAATCTTAGTTCAGACAGACAACACAACCACCATGTTCTATCTGAACAAACAAGGAGGCACGCGGTCACGCACTCTCTCCCGGGAGGCTCAAACCATCTGGCACTGGCTTCTCTCTCGAAACCTTTCAGTGGTGGCGGTGCACCTTCCAGGCGAGTTAAACATCAAAGCAGACGCACTCAGCAGGCACTTAGAAGATCAGCCAGACTGGGTGCTAAACGACGAAGTGGTAGAAGGGCTTTTTCGTTGTTGGGGTCGTCCAGCCATAGACGTGTTTGTGGACGAAGAAAATGCAAAATGCCACGCCTTCGCGTCCAGATTCCACCGGCCAGGGACGCAGGGGAATGCTCTCCTGATGGATTGGTCGGGAACGTTTGCTTATGCATTTCCTCCCCTAGCTCTGATTCCGAAAGTAGTTTCCAAGCTCCTCAGGTCGGACATGGGGAAGTGGTAGAAGAGCTTTTTCGATGTTGGGGTCGTCCAGCCATAGACGTGTTTGTGGACGAAGAAAATGCAAAATGCCACGCCTTTGCGTCCAGATTCCACCGGCCAGGGACGCAGGGGAATGCTCTCCTGATGGATTGGTCGGGAACGTTTGCTTACGCATTTCCTCCCCTAGCTCTGATTCCGAAAGTAGTTTCCAAGCTCCTCAGGTCGGACATGGGGATGATCTTAATAGCTCCGGATTGGCCACCGCAGTGGTGGTACCCGGACCTTCTGCATCTGTCTGTGTGTCTACACAGACGACTTCCTCGCAGACCGGACCTGTTGAGCAAGATGAACGGGAGGATACTGCATCCCAACCTCTCATCACTGAACCTGACAGCATGGCACCTGAGGTCCTGCAATATGGACATCTGAATCTGCCTCCTGAATGTATGCGCATTTTAAAGGAGGCTAAGAGACCTTCCACGAGAGCATCTTATGCGTTCAAGTGGAAAAGGTTCTACATATGGTGTAGGGATCATCACCTAGATCCGACTAAAGGGCAGGAGGAGGTAATCCTGCCATACCTCCTTTCCTTGGCAGCTTCTGGTTTGAAATATGCTTCCATTAGAGTGCATTTGTCAGCCATAGTAGCGTACAGGAAATCACCTAATCAGATTTCTTTCTTTCACTTTCCGGTGGTTAAGGACTTCCTTCAGGGGTTGAAAAAAGTGTATCCCCCTGTGCGAAATCCTTCTCCTCCTTGGGAATTGAACTTGGTTCTATCCAGGTTAATGTCACCTCCTTTTGAGCCCATCCACATGGCCTCTTTGCAACATCTCTCTTGGAAAGCGGCTTTTTTGGTGGCAATTACCTCAGCGCGCAGAGTAAGCGAGATACAAGCGCTCTGTGCGAAGGAACCATATACTGTTTTCCACCACAATAGAGTAGTCCTGAGGGCTCATCCATCTTTCTTGCCTAAGGTGGTTCCTGATTTTCATATAAATCAGTCCATTTCCCTCCCTTCGTTTTTTCCAAATCCTACGACCCCAGCTGAGTGGTCACTGCACTCCTTGGATCTTAAGAGAGTGCTCAAGTTCTATTTGGAAAAGACTAAAGGGATCAAGAAAATGGATCAGCTATTTGTGAACTATGGTTCAATGAGAATGCGCTTTCCAGCGGCCAAGAGGTCTATCTCCAGATGTATTGTCTCTTGCATTAAATTGGCCTATCAGCTTGCAGGCAAGCCTTTATTGGTGTCACCCAAAGCGCATTCTACTGGAGTGAAAGCGGCCACAGTCGCTTTCTTGCATGACATTACAATGTCAGAAATATGCAAGGCTGCAACCTGGAAATCAGTTCATACCTTTATGAGGCATTACTGTCTCGAATCTGATTCCAGGGCCGATACTCAAGTAGGGCAAGCCTCCTTGAGAAATCTGTTTGGGTAGCCTATAGCCTGCTCAGGCTTGTTGATGAGATTACTGTCTTGTCATTCCTTTTCCCAGCATCGAAGAGGAGAGGCTCGCTATTCTATTCTAATGCTTATGACTATTGATGAGGATCCCCTGGAAGAGAAGGATTAGTTACTTACCTGTAATCCTAGTTCTCTTCCAGGGGTATCCTCATCAAAGTCATAAGCAACCCTCCCGCCTCCCCGGGCAAAGGATATTCTTTAATAAGGAGATATTGTTAACCTATTTTGTTACTTGGTTTTTTCAGTCTCCGAAAAGAACAACTGACCTAACTGTCACCCCTGAGTCATGATGGGATACCGGGGGTCATGGGTGCCTTAAAGGCACGGTGTCAGTTTTTTGTATACAGCTACAGGTTAGCTTTTCAGTCTTTTTAGACTGTGTGTTTGCAATGCAGCCTGGGAGCTTTCTATGCTCTCAGTGAGTTATAAGAATTTCTACAGCTGCCTAAGCATTAAAACAGTTTCTAAACAATCTTTGGTGTTGTTTCCCATGTTTCTAATGCATATTATTCATGTATGGTGGAAATTCTTCACAGCATATTTCAGCTCTGATGTGATTTGGCTGCTATTGCATGTTTTTCTATATGTATATATATATATATATATATATATATATATATATATATATATATATATATTACCTACTGGCGGTCGCCAGTAGGTATATATAGTTAGGATTTTTTCTCTATGGGATTTTTGAAAATTCTATGTCTAATAACTTTGGCGTTTGTGGACGGAATTGGCTGAAATTTTCAGGAAAATGGCACATTTTGTTTCTGAGCAGCCCTTGAAAATTTGGGGGGGGGGTTCGTCAAGGGGGGGCCGAGAAAAAAGGGGGGTCCCAAAACGTGTTTTTAACATTGAGTTTTCCATAGGGCGGTTGGCCTCACTTTTAGCCCGAACGGCTGAATGAATTTGCACGAAACTTGGCAAAATTGTAGGGACTGGTAGCCCGATGTGCCTTTGCTAGGTCTCAATATATGTGCTCCAGTGGATGTTGAGAAATTAACGTTCAAAAAAAGATATATATCTGTAACAGCGGACCGGGCAGCGCTCCGGTTCGCAGACTTTTCGCGGTACGGAGCTTTGTGAAGCGAAGCTGATTGGTTCTCCGGCGTCTGTGAACATTCCAAAAAGTCCGTAGCGGCCGCCATCTTGTCTCTCGGTAGGATCGAGAGACACGAGGAGGCCAAAGCGAAGGGGCAAATGACCATAAGGGGGCATAGTAGATCCTCGCTGACCCCCTAGGTTTGATGTGGAGGTTTTAAAAGGGCCCCGCGGGGCAAAAAAAATAAATAATAATAATAATCGAACGGCTGAATGGATTTGCACGAAACTTGGTAAAATATTAGGGACTGGTAGCCCGATGTGCCTTTGCTAGGTCTCAATATATGTGCTCCAGTGGATTTTGAGAAATTAACGTTCAAAAAAAGATATATATCTGTAACAGCGGACCGGGCAGCGCTCCGGTTCGCGGACTTTTCGCGGTACGGAGCTTTGTGAAGCGAAGCTGATTGGTTCTCCGGCGTCTGTGAACATTCCAAACAGTCCGTAGCGGCCGCCATCTTGTCTCTCGGTAGGATCGAGAGACAAGAGGAGGCCAAAGCGAAGGGGCAAATGACCATAAGGGGGCATAGTAGATCCTCGCTGACCCCCTAGGTTTGATGTGGAGGTTTTAAAAGGGCCCCGCGGGGCAAAAAAAATAAATAATAATAATAATCGAACGGCTGAATGGATTTGCACGAAACTTGGTAAAATATTAGGGACTGGTAGCCCGATGTGCCTTTGCTAGGTCTCAATATATGTGCTCCAGTGGATTTTGAGAAATTAACGTTCAAAAAAAGATATATATCTGTAACAGCGCTCCGCTTCGCGTAACGGAGGTTTGCGAAGCTGATTGGTTCTCCGGCGTCTGTAAACATTGCAAACAGTCCGTAGCGGCCGCCATCTTGTCTCTCGGTAGGATCGAGAGACAAGAGGAGGCCAAAGCGAAGGGGCAAATGACCATAAGGGGGCATAGTAGATCCTCCTTGACCTCTTAGGTTTGATGTGGAGGTTTTAAAAGGGCCCCGCGGGGCAAAAAAAATAAATAATAATAATAATCGAACGGCTGAATGGATTTGCACGAAACTTGGCAAAATTGTAGGGACTGGTAGCTCGATGTGCCTTTGCTAGGTCTCAATATATGTGCTTCAGTGGATTTTGAGAAATGAACGTTCAAAAACAAGATATATATCTGTAACAGCGCTCCGCGGAGATAAAATTATATCTGTATTACCTAGCTGTTGCTAACACCAGTTAGCGACGGCTAGTAGGAGATAGCGACCATCTTGGGCCCCACTTTGCATGTGAGTGATATTTATAACTAATGACATGCAAAGTGGGCATGCCAAGATGTTAGCGACTGGAAACAGTCGCTAACATCGCTATCTCCTATTATCAACTTTTGGAAATATTCGCGATAAGTGCGAATATCTCCAAAAGCTAGCACCTGCCCTGAGCAGTTCTTAGCCATGTTATCCAATGGGAGGTGGATAACATGGCTAAGAGCATTAGCTCGGTAATGCATGAATATCGCTGAGTTTTCAGCGATATTAATGCATTGCGGTCGTTTTTTATCGTATTTGCGATAAACCTTGATAATAGCAAGGTTTATCTGCGATAATTTCTGACGATGCTTAGCGGTAAAAAAATCTTTGCTAAGCATCGTTAGGGATAAATATCGCTTAACTTTGGTAATATGCCCCAACGTCTGTTAACGTTCGATTCGAAGGAAATCAGGAAGTGTTGAAAAACATTGTCTGCGCCATCTTGTCTTTTTTCAAATGCCACACTTTTGTCGCGCACGGCAGTCATTTTAGATGCCTTGACCAGACCCACTCTGTGCACGCTGTCGATCCTTAGCATGGCTCCCCACCCTCGCAAGCATCTCCCCCAGGCAGTGGTCACCCCCGCTCTCTGTCTTATGCATGGGTAATAAATCTCCCCCCATCTGCGCTGCTCTTCCCTGAGAATCACACCCTGTGCCCGCCCGACACCTCCCTTTCGCCCTATTCACTACCGCACCCTCTGACACTCCTTTTCCTCTGTGTCCGATTGTCCAGGCCGGTCCTAGGGTATCAGCTAGCCCTGCAGATGTAGTTTATGGCCCCAGCTGTAAAGAATCACCCCTCTTCAAAGGAGTTATAGTAGATCAAGGCCCACACTCGATGAGATCCGTCACAGCAGACGCGTTCCTATTATCTGAAAACCATCCTGTATTGTGATTGGGGAGGGGACCGAGCCTGAAGCGGAAGATTCCAGGGATGACTCTTTGTACATCAAAGTTTTTACAATTATGTGTCACATTAAAAATATATAGCACTCCGACAAAGTAGTAAGATTATAAAACTTTAATAACTTATAAATATATACAAGAAAACAAAAACAGTAATAACATATAAACATTTTTAGGGAAAAACAACGAAGTAGCGGTCGGCTGTGCGAATAGTCCCAACGCAGCACAACGTCCAGATTTCTGGCGTGGGGCGTCGCGGGGGGTGGGTCATCAGTAGCAAACTGTTGTGCGAATAGTTCCAAGGCAGCAGAACGATGGCACCAAGGTGATGTCCAGTAAGTTGCCGCACTGGTTTTGGTATCCTACAATGCTGCTCCGAATAACGGCGTGGGGCGCCCCGGGGGAGGCGGCGTGAACGGGCCTCTCCAGGTGGAGTCTCATCTGTTGTAGTGGGGCGCCCCTTTACCGTTTCAGTTGCCATTCCGTCCGTTTTTGGTCCACTGTGTCAAAAGCCGCAATTCAGCTGAGTTGCGCCCACTCTTGCGGTGCAGAGATAGGCGGCTGTCACAGGACTCTCAAAATGGCGGCAGGCTGTTTCCTTTTTGGGCCTGGTCCACTGAAATGGCCCTGGGACACCTTGGAAATCGGACGCTTGTCTGCTAGGTCTTGGACCCCATTCTCGAAAGCGTCCCCTCCGCCTTGAGGATTCATCAAAAGTTTTGGGGGCCCCCGACTCCTGTAGGCTTCTGGTGGGGAGCGGCTGCCATGATTGCTCGCGGAATGACCACGACGGAGCTACGAGATGGTGGTGCTCTCATGCTGACGCCAGCTTCAGTCTGAAACATCCAGAAACAAGGTGGGGCTTTCATCGTTTGGGAAAAAAAAAAAGTTTTCATCCAATGAAAAGTGTTGTTTTTAGGTCATATGATCAAGCCTTCCATCATTAGGAAACCAAAAGTAAAATGAACCAATGAAAAGTTTTATAAACAAGTCACATGACCTGTTATGCGGCATAGGGTATAAAATGCGGAGAAAATACGTTGGCACATGAGGCGGCGTCAGTAGCGGACCGATGTGCGAATAGGCCGAAGGCAACACAACGCGCCAAGATCCGGATGGCACCGAGGTGGTGTCCAGCAAGTTGCAGCACTGGTGTGGCCATCCTACAATGCTGAAAGTCGGCGTGGGGCGCCCCGTTGGCCTGTGAGTTTGCGTCAGTAGCGGACCGATGTGCGAATAGGCCGAAGGCAGCACAACGCGCCAAGATCCGGATGGCACCGAGGTGGTGTCTAGTAAGTTGACGCACTGGTGTGGCCATCCTACAATGTTGAAAGTCGGCGTGGGGCGCCCCGTTGGCCTGTGAGATGGCGTCAGTAGCGGACCGATGTGCGAATGGGGCCAAAGGCAGCGCAACAATATTTTCGGAATAGAAGACACCACAAGGCGCTGAGATGCCAAGATCCGGATGGCACCGAGGTGGTGTCTAGCAAGTTGTGGCACTGGTGTGGCCATCCTACAATGGTAAAAGTCGGCGTGGGGCGCCCTGTTGGCCTGTGAGATGGTGTCAGTAGCGGACTGATGTGCGAATGGGGCCAAAGGCAGCGCAACAATATTTTCTGACTGACACCACAAGGCGCTGAGATGCCAAGATCCGGATGGCACCGAGGTGATGTCTAGCAAGTTGCTGTACTGGTGTGGCCATCCTACAATGGTAAAAGTCGGCGTGGGGCGCCCTGTTGGCCTGTGAGATGGTGTCAGTTGCGGACCGATGTGCGAATGGGGCCAAAGGCAGCGCAACAATATTTTCTGTATGGAAGATACCACTAGGTGTTGAGATGCCAAGATCCGGATGGCACCGAGGTGATGTCTAGCAAGTTGCTGTACTGGTGTGGTCATCCTACAATGCTGAAACTCGGCGTGGGGCGCCCCATTAGCCTGTGAGATGGCGTCAGTAGCGGACCGATGTGTGAATAGGCCGGAACCAGCACAAGGCGCCAAGATCCGGATGTCACCGTGGTGGTTTCATAGTTGAGAGGCACTTCATCTGCAGTGGGGCGCCGAGATCCGGATGGCACCGAGGTGATGTCTAGCAAGTTGCTGTACTGGTGTGGTCATCCTACAATGCTGAAACTCGGCGTGGGGCGCCCCATTAGCCTGTGAGATGGCGTCAGTAGCGGACCGATGTGCGAATAGGCCGAAGGCAGCACAACGCGCCAAGATCCGGATGTCACCGTGGTGGTTTCATAGTTGAGAGGCACTTCATCTGCAGTGGGGCGCCGAGATCCGGATGGCACCGAGGTGATGTCTAGCAAGTTGCTGTACTGGTGTGGTCATCCTACAATGCTGAAACTCGGCGTGGGGCGCCCCATTAGCCTGTGAGATGGCGTCAGTAGCGGACCGATGTGCGAATAGGCCGAAGGCAGCACAACGCGCCAAGATCCGGATGTCACCGTGGTGGTTTCATAGTTGAGAGGCACTTCATCTGCAGTGGGGCGCCGAGATCCGGATGGCACCGAGGTGATGTCTAGCAAGTTGCTGTACTGGTGTGGTCATCCTACAATGCTGAAACTCGGCGTGGGGCGCCCCATTAGCCTGTGAGATGGCGTCAGTAGCGGACCGATGTGCGAATAGGCCGAAGGCAGCACAACGCGCCAAGATCCGGATGGCACCGAGGTGGTGTCTAGTAAGGTGCACTGGTGTGGCCATCCTACAATGTTGAAAGTCGGCGTGGGGCGCCCCGTTGGCCTGTGAGATGGCGTCAGTAGCGGACCGATGTGCGAATGGGGCCAAAGGCAGCGCAACAATGTTTTCTGAATAAAAGACACCACAAGGCGCTGAGATGCCAAGATCCGGATGGCACCGAGGTGGTGTCTAGCAAGTTGTGGCACTGGTGTGGCCATCCTACAATGGTAAAAGTCGGCGTGGGGCGCCCTGTTGGCCTGTGAGATGGTGTCAGTAGCGGACCGATGTGCGAATGGGGCCAAAGGCAGCGCAACAATATTTTCCGAATAGAAGACACCACTAGGCGTTGAGATGCCAAAATCCGGATGGCACCGAGGTGGTGTCTAGCAAGTTGCTGTACTGGTGTGGTCATCCTACAATGCTGAAACTCGGCGTGGGGCGCCCCATTAGCCTGTGAGATGGCGTCAGTAGCGGACCGATGTGCGAATGCGGCCAAAGGCAGCGCAACAATATTTTCTGAAGAGAAGACACCAAAAGGCGCTGAGATTCGGTTACCACCGAGGTGATGTCTAGCAAGTTGCCGCACTGGTGTGGCCATCCTACAATACTGCTCCGAATAACGGCGTGGGGTGCCCGAAGGGGGGGGCGGCGTGAACGGGCCTTCCTAGGTGGAGGCTCGTCTGCTGTAGTGGGGCGCCCCTTTACCGTTTCAGTTGCCATTCAGCTGAGTTTCGGCTGCTCTTGATGCTACAGCGACAGGCGGCTGCAACAGGACTCTCAAAATGGCGGCCTGTTCTTTGGATTTGGGCCTGGTCCACTAAAATGGCCCTGGGACACCTTAGAACTCGGACGCTCGTTTTTTTTTTCCTTTCCTGTACATGCAAAAAAAGGTAAATGCCCGGTACGTTACACGCTTCATCTGCCACGATGAACTCTCCAGAGGAACCGAAAAAAAATATAGTTATGGTAACTATACCATGCATCGTCATATGGAGAGGTGGCACCAATTAATTATAGTGCTGCATAAAAGAGAGATTTGGAGGAGAACCCCTGACCTGCTAGTACATTCATCAAAGAAGTGGCACTGACAGCATCAGAGGCAAGGGAAACGGTCCCAAATATTTAGAAGAACTTTGGAAAGATTAAAATGACATGTTTAGATTGTGGCAAATTAATTTCATGTGGACAGATGAGTGTTACTCTAATAAATACAGCATATGAACATCATCATAGTCGATGGTTGGTAGAGACATTTTGACTATATCCTGGACCTGCCCGTCCTCGCCCAAAATGGCGCCGGAATAAATGGGACTCGTAACTCCTTGTTGTGTACTGGTTGCAGAACCTTGAAATCACGAGATACGTATGCAGTTTTGAAGCACATGGCAGGCGGGGACGAGAATTGATTGAATATTTCGACATCCCTATTGATATTAAGTTCTGATGTGTTATTGATTACTGTACTATTGAAAGTTCGAATTAACGTCACCCATGGTACTTGCCCGCAAATGTATATCTAGATAATTTTATTGTAACTGGCCCTGTCGTATTTTAATTATAAAATGTACGTCCACCGATTCCGTAACTGTTAGACACCTTAGTTCTTGCAACCTAATGGCCCGCCCGTTACGTTCCTCTACAGTGTAAATGTCTACTCATCATATACGATTACAGTTTGCTCCGTGGCCGGCCCACGTGGTTATAGGCTCGTATTTGTATAATGAAATTTTCACAATAAAGGTTTTTAAAAGAAAACATGGTAGTAGTATATACATTGGTAAAGTTTTTAATAATAGTCACTGTTTTAGAATCATTAAAAGGCAAGTGAAATAAAGCAGACCAATTACATGAAGGGTAAAAGGTATAATACGAAGGAACGCAGTAAAGATAAATGGTCAAGGGCTGTTGTGTTTTCTATTCCTGCAACATAAAGTGATCGATAAGAATCTCATATTCAGGCGTATCGGCGACTAAGACAGCAGGTCGACCCTCTTTTGCTCAACGGCTCCGTCATGGGACGAAGAAACGCTCTTTTTCTCGAAAAAAGAATATATTTTACTTGCAGGACAGTTGTAAATTTTCCGGGAAAGTACATTAGGCTGGAACATTATAACATATATTTAAGAAAAAATAATGTTCGGAAGTAATAAAAAGCGTAATTTTTAGGTCATATGACCAAGCCTTTCATCATTAGAATAAGAAAAGTAAAATGAACCAATGAAAAGTTTTATTAACAAGTCACATGACTTGTTATGCTGCGCGCCCCGGATGACTTCCGGATGCGCTAACGCGGCGCGTCATATGACGCATTACGCGACAACGCAGGTCCAGAATATAGTCAAAATGTCTCCACCAACCAGCGGTCGGAACACAACCCCTTTCAGCAGGCTAAATAGTTCTGTTAAATGACAACAGAAGGGACAGGCAACAAGAACCATTAGTCAAAGAGGGGAGGGCTAGTTCTTCTCTACCGGGTTACATTGGGGCGCTACCGGAACTGATCGAATTGGTAGTCTACAGTGTTTCTGGATGTTTCAGACTGAAGCTGGGGTTAGCATGAGAGCAGCACCATTTCGTAGCTCCGTCGTGGCCATTCCGCAACCAATCATGGCAGCCGCTCTTTATCGTTATTTTGGGCGGGGTGGGTGGCGGAGCCGAGCTGTTTTGCAGCCATCATTGTGTGGAGTTCAGTTCATTTCACTAGTTTTGTATTTGTCATGAGGGGTTGTTCCTAATGTTTCTATTTTAGCGAGGTCAAAAAGAGATCCCATTAGTGGCCTACTGATTTTGCTCGATTCCTTTTCTTTTTTTTTTACACGATTTTTCGTTATCTGCAAAGACTAAACAGAGTATTGCGACTCTGTGTTTGTTTGTAAATAGAGAATGAACCAAAGAGAACCAATTCTAAAACAGTAAATACTTGGATAACAATCAATCAAATGGAGAGAGAAGCAGGCACGACGTATTACAACGGGGGCAAAGGCCTGCGTTAACTACCCTTCACTATGTGCAAAGAGAGAGTACTCCTAATAGAAATGAGGGGGGGGGCACCATTCAAAGCAGATCAGTGTGCATAAACACGAAAATGTTTTCACTTACCACGTACTTGACATTCGACAGCTTATGATATTTGCTATTAAAAAACCATTGAAATTCACTGAAAAAACCATAGGTTATAGACCATATATAGTTAGGAATTAGCATTTACAAAACCTTGAAAATTCACTGAAAAAACCATAGGTTATAGACCATATATAGTTAGGAATTAGCATTTAAAAAACCTTATTTTACTCACACAAACCATTGAAATTCCATATATAGTTAGTTGCACTAACTATATATCGCGCACCCGCAATCCACTGCTGATGATGTCACATATTACATCATTCATGACATGGTCAGTGACATCACTGATGACATCACTGATGACATCTCAAATGACATCACTGATGACATCACTGATGACATCTCATTTGACATCAATGACCACATCACTGATGATATCATTCATGTGACAATACAATGCATCTCCTCACATTTTAATATAACCTCTGTTTCACCCAGTGTTAAATACAGAGTATAATTTTTGAAACCATTGACACACCAATACTAGTTACTACATACGTACTCACTGATTCCTACGTCTACACACACATTCACTCATTCACCCATACAATCATTCATACATACAATCACTCATCTTTACAACACTATCATATGCACTCATACACCTATACAGACACTCACACTCTGCCACTCATCCATGGAGTTACTCACACACCTAGTCAGTCCTGTAAAGAATCAATCACACTTCCATTTTCTTGTCTATACAGTTAAACATAGAGCACCTTACATTTTCAAACATATACTAACACATACTTACTTTCTTATACAATCATTGATACAAGTACACATTGATCTGCACAGAGTCACACACCTCCCAGCCAGCCACACACACACTCAGTCTCCCATACAAATACTTGGACAATCAATCAATAACCCATATAGTTAATCATATAGCTACTGATCAACACATGCAGCAGTTTACAGAACAACAGACATAATGATGCACAAATTAAGACAGTTTAGTCACTAACCCATGCACTCAGTGAGACACATTTAATCACTCACTCATACATTCAGTCATGCACCTACTAAATCCTTCGTCCAGACAGTTATACATCTACTTATTCTTCAATATGTAAAACATATTTAAACTTTACAGAAACACACAGTCACTGGATGATGTCATCAGTGATGTCATCAGTGATGTCATTTGAGATGTCATCAGTGATGTCATCAGTGATGTCACTGACCATGTCATGAATGATGTAATATGTGACATCATCAGCAGTGGATTGCGGGTGCGCGATATATAGTTAGTGCAACTAACTATATATGGAATTTCAATGGTTTTGTGTGAGTAAAATAAGGTTTTTTAAATGCTAATTCCTAACTATATATGGTCTATAACCTATGGTTTTTTCAGTGAATATATATATATATATATGAGTATATATATGTGGGGCACATATAATATAGTGTTTCCGGGGTCCCGCGCATGGGCGGGAATATTCTAATGCTTATGACTTTGATGAGGATACCCCTGGAAGAGAACTAGGATTACAGGTAAGTAACTAATCCTTATTGTTTACTGTTAGCAACGACTGACAGCTGGATTGGGCAAAACGTTAAAGATGTGTATGGGAGGAAAGAAACTAGAATATTTGAGCATATTCATGTTTTTTCTCCATGTAATATATGCTATCAATAAAAAGTTTAATAAAACATTTTTTGTAAATCATGCATTTTTTTTCTTGTTAATTTAAAAATGACTGTATTTTTTTCAGTCAGATATGTTTTTTTCTTAAAAAGAGTTTTGGGGTTATTTTATATTTTAATCTTAATTTTGTTTACAACTCTTGATCTTATAAGATTGTCAAACATATTTTGTAAAATTGCTTACAAATCAAACCAGACATATATTAATTTAATTTTAATAATTGGTATGTGCCAAAATTCACTCTATACATACAAATGAAACTTATATTGTTGAATGTCATGAAAATGTTTTTTTTAATAATAGCATATACATAAAGACATTGTTTTCGCAGTCATGAATATTTATATTTTTTATTTTAAACAATCTACAAATATTTTACGAAAAAATTACAAAGTGTTTGCATCCTAAAACTTTTTTAAAACAATTAAAAAAAAAGTTACACTTTCATAAAAGATGCAGATTATGTATACGTTTATACAATGTGTTCATCAATTGTGGTAAGTCCAAAAAACAGAGTGCACATTTTTCAAAAGGTGTTACATTCTGACATTATGTTCTGGGGTCATATAATGATCCTCTGAACTCAATTATAGATTACATGTAAAATATTTGTCAACAATATATTAGGATTAATGTGCAAAAATTAATGTCTAATACATGATTACTTTTTAAACTATGCACCATAACTTAATTTGTAGTAGGATTTCAAGGAAGGCGTAATCTTTGCTCTACAGGCCTTTTTTTCCGCTACCTCTGCAACTGGGGCTCTTGACTCCTTCACAGAGATCTGCTTTTTCCTCCATCTCCTCCCCCCTCCTCTTTTTTTGACCCACAGGTGGCCTAGGCCTGTTAACGCAGCTCCTACTATTTTGGGGTGATGGCTGTGGTTGGATGCTTCAGGGATAGAAGGGAACTGTGTGGCCCTTGTACGAAGTGTGTACCTGCACATCTTCCCTGTCGATGGATGACGTCTTGTCTGTTGTCTTTTGCTTCTCTCTATAAAATGCCAGCCTCTCTCCCCTCCTGTCTCCTCCCCCCTTGTAGGGCGCACCCTAAAGCCTCCACATCAACCCCGGGAGGTGACTGTTGCCAAATATAAACAGGAGAGGTTGAGGATAAATACACATGCAGGCCATCAGCTTTATACCCCCTCTGAACCGTCTTACCGCCTTTTATTGATCCACTTCTGACCTCGGCCCTTGCCTTAGCCCTTGCCGCCCTACCTCCTACCTCAGGGGCTTCACTCCCTGGCTTGCGGTCCCAGGTTTGCTCCACGTGGTCCGTTCTGCTGTCTCTTGTGCTGGCTCTGCCTCTGGGGGCCCGGATCCTGCAGTTCACTGCACGGCAGCGACGCCACTCCCGAGCCACACCTTCCCACCGCGGGACTCGGAGCGGATCCTGGAGTGCGCTGAGCTCTAATGGGTCCGGAGCCATCGCATAGCCGTATTGGGGGGGGGGAGGACAGGTATTATGGGGGAGAGGGGGAGCAAGAGACGGGGTGTGGGGAGTGAAGGAGGCCCTCAGGAAGCCTCCGGTATCACATTACACGGGAACTTGACCCGCTGCCGCTTAGCTGACGGCCGCCATGTTCCCCAGCCTAACCATCGATCCTAGCCATGCCAGCCTCAACATCAGCTTCAATCTTAGCTTTTACTAGGGCAGGCGCGCCTAGCTTAGTAAAAGACACTATGGAGATAAGTCAGCTTCAAGAAACATTGGAAGTAACCCCCCCCACCCCCCCCCCCCACCCCTCTCTTCCTCCCAAGCTCCTCCACATTACCTGAGGGGACTGCAGAGGAATCCAGTAGCTCGTAGGTTGAACCCGGGGATGACTGAGGCAAAGTTACGGGCCCGGAGGCAGCTGGATGAGGCTCGTCAGGAATATAGGATGAGGCTAGACCAGAAATGCAAAGCACCATTTTTGCAAAATCAATGCAAAACTTTGAGTATGGGGAAAAATCAGGTGCACTCCTAGCTTGGAAGGCTAGAGTGGATCGGTCTAGAAATCATATAAATGAATTAATAATAAATGAGAATGAAGATACATCTAATAAACCTGAGAATATGCAAGCCTGTTTACTCACCTTATTCTCTGAGCTATATAAGGAAGATGTTTTCCCCAACCATGAGGCCATTAAAATTTGGCTAAGGGAAAAATTATTACCTACTTTAACACCATACAGCTGCGAACTGTCTGACGCCCCAACAACTAGAGATGAAATTCGCTTAACCCTTGGAAAAAGTAAGAGGAATAAGGCAGCAGGCACGGATGCGCTTCCGAATGAAGTGTATAATCTCCTTATAGGGGAGTTAGTCCCGATAATGGAAACTCTGTTCAACTCGATCTACCAATTAGGGGGCCAAGTCCCTAGATTCTGGAAAGTCCCTAGATCCTGGAAAGAGGCAACTATTGTGCTTATCCTGAAACCCGCTAAAGATCCCTCTAGAGCACACTCTTACAGACCGATTTCCTTGCTGAATGCAGATTATAAGATCTTCATGAGCATTTTGGCAGGGAGATTATCTAAGATTATACCACAATTGGTCCATCCAGATCAGAAGGGATTTATCCCCAAAATATATATACAATAACAGACCCAACAACTCATAGGCACATTAGATCTAGCATCTAAACGAGTCGAGTCCTTGGCCATGGTAGCTCTGGACGTGGCCAAGGCATTTGACAGAGTGTGTTGGTCATATCTGTGGGAAGTACTGAGAACAATGGGTTTTGGGTCTATATTCTTGCACACATTAAAAAAATGCTACGAGGGTGCCTCAGTCAGGATATTGTTAAACGGGTTCTTGACATCTAGTTTTAATATACTGAGAGGAACAAGACAGGGATGTCCCCTTTTCTCCCTTACTGTTTGATCTATATATAGAGCCATTGGCTCAGGTGATAGGATTAGACACCTCAATAATTCCTTTTAAATCTCAGCATTATAGCAGCAAGGTCGCTCTATACACGGACAACCTGCTGTTATACACTGCAAACCCGTAGCGGCAATACCAAGGGCTGAACAGCTACTAGAGGAGTCTGGATCTTTATCAGGATATTCAGTTAATACATCTAAAACTGAGGTGATGTGCTGGAAAATACAGGATTGGGAGAGGATGTCAGCCAGGATTTTAAGTATCTGGGTATCATTATTGTTAAAGAAATAGATAAGATCCCACAGATTAATGTAAAAAGGGTTTCAAAAGACATAAATCGACTGTTAGCAAGGTGGAAAAACCTCCCCTGAACCATCTATGGAAGGGTTAACCTAAATAAAGTGGTTATACTCCCCAAGCTAACCTATTTGTTTAAGGCCATCCCCCTCGGTTTTCCTAAGTTAGACATCAGCAAAATCTAGGGGAAGATGGTAAGTTTTATATGGGCCTATAAGGGTGTGAGGCTGGCATGGAAAAAGCTAAGACAAAGGTTTATTAAAGGAGGTCTGGTTCTTCCCGATATCAACTGGTACTGTGCTGTTTTTCTGTTTAAAAACATTTCCATGTTGCTTGGTAAGGCTGATGACTCAACCTGGGGGAGACTCCTGGGCGAAATGGTGAGGCAGGGGGGTGGGGATGGATTTTTGTATACATTTGTGGCCCCTAGGTTTTTCAAAAAGGTGCATTTAAAAATACTGAAGTCTGCCCTCTATCTATGGTACAAGGTTAGGAGTAGGTGGGGCCTAGGGTATTTTTTTTTTAAACATATTTTATTGATTTTTAAGTACCATATACATTCATATATATCGGTCATATTAGGTTAAAAATCCAATAGGCCCACAAACATTATTGTTTCGACCCCCGCCAGAGCTCTTGGGTAACAATGACTGACTGGTATTCTCAAAAAACCTCCCTCATAATCCCCCCCCCACTCCCCCCTCCCAAAACTGTGGTCACATCCCATATGCAGCAGTGTCATCAATACATGTACACCCCAATATCATCTTATCCAATTCGGTAAGGTATAACACAACTATATCATTTTCTATATGTAATAAGGTACGGACCATTGGTATGAGCGTCCCTACAGGCATGGATACAGTCTAAGCTGACATATCTATCTCTGCGGATTTGAGCTCTTCCAACATGGTTCCCCATTCCAGTGCTATTGGTATCCTTCGGAGCCCGCGCGCCTCTTCTCTACACAGCGCTGCGCCCTCTGCATTGCCCCATTTTAACATTTCCGTATGCCAGGTGTGTACCTCCGGAGGTTTACTAGACTTCCAACGCATCGTGATATTCCTAACAGCCAGAAGTAACGCCAGATCCAAGAATCATTATTGTACCTTGTGTTTTGACCTGTGCTTGTGTAGTCCTAGCTGACATTCCTCTACAGTATCTCGTACCGTAAGCTGAGCCGCCACTCCTGCAATTTCTCTTATCCTGACCCAGTAGTTTATTAGTTTAGTACATGTCCACAACATATGCATGAGTCCCACCCCCTCCATGTGACATCTAGAACAAGAGTGTTGTGTCCGTGGGAACATTTTGTCCAGCTTCTCTGGGGTCAGGTATGCACGGTGTTGAACCATGGTTTGAATGAATTTGAACCGCGAGTTCCGGGACACCTTCCTGGGGTGTTCCAGGATCACTGCCCATTCTTTATCCGACAGTTCCCGGCCTATCTCCTCCACCCAGGTCTCACGCAGGGTGTCTAAGGGTAGCCTAGAATGTGTGCTGATCCCATGGTAAATCCAGCGGATCAAATGTCTTCCTCCTCCCATGTAGTACACCATCTTTACCAACTCATTTTGGTCTGGTTCCTGGCCCTGTGGTGCCCAATGTTTCTTAACATATTGTAGCAATGCTGCATGTAACATAAATAAGTCATGTGGTGCACCCGTTTCATGGACAAACGCGTCATGGTTCAGCAGGACCCCATGACCGAAAAGATCCGCCACTGTAGCAACGCCAGCCTTTGTCCAGGGTGTTATCCTGCGTTTAGTGAGTGTACCAACGTTGAGCGGGATGCCCATCAATGGAATGTTGCTCGCATATGTTGAGGTCGCCTTAGTATACTTTAGGGCCGCCTTCCAGCACTTAAGCGCGGTATCTAAAAATGGAGGCAGATCTCTAGGTAACTTTTGTCTGGGTAGTAAAAGAGCGTGCAGTGTACCGTTACTGACGTCTGTATCAGTGTATCCTATCTCATGTAGATTACGCCCCGCCACCCAGTACGACAACCATTGCAACTGGCAAGCGTAATAATATGCCCGGAGATCCGGTATCCCTAGCCCTCCCTTACTAGTTCCTACCTGCAGTTTCCTCAGGCTAATACGTCGACGCCCCGTGCCCCATATTAGTTCCACAAGCATCGTGTTTAGTGTTCTGAAAGTGGATAGTGGCACCATGATAGGCAAATTCGCAAAGTAATAGAGCAAGCGTGGCAATACGACCATCTTTGTTATTGCAACTCGGCCCATAATGGATAAGGGCAGCGAGGTCCAAAAAGCGACACTGGATCGTAGGGAACGTACCGTTCTGTCAAGATTACCCTCCAGCATATCGACTTGGGTTCTATATATTTGAATGCCTAAGTATTTAAATGTAGTTGGAGCGACTTGCAGGGCTGTGTCCCCAAACTCCACTTCCACAGCTTCATCGTTGTTCACAAAGAAGAAAGCATGCGACTTGGTAATAATAACTGCCAGACCGGACATGGTCTCAAAGCGCCTTAGCAGGTCGTAAATTGGTACTAAGGGTTGGCGTAGGTCACGAAGATAAACAATTATGCCGTCTGCATATGCCGAGAAGAGGTGTATGGTGTGTCTGAGTGGTATTCCCATATGTGGGAATGTCTGTCTCATTGCTATCGCCAGGGGTTATAGAGCCAGTATAAAAATCAGGGGCGACAGCGGGCAGCCCTGTCTCGCCCCCCTGCGTACCAAATATTCACTCGAGACGTGTCTGCTCATTCTTGCCCTCGCCGTCGGAGCAGTGTACAGCACCCGGAGCCATTTCATGAATCACTCAGGTATCCCAAACCGTGGTAATGCCCTGAGCATATATTCCCAGTGCAGCAAATCGAATGCTTGCTTCAGGTCTAGGGAGAGACAACCTGCGTGTGGAAAGTGCTCCGACATCAAATGATGCAGCTTCCTAATATTTAGGGAAGTGCTGGCAGGAACCCCGTCTGGTCCACGTGTATCAAGCGTGAGAGGAATGGTTGCAACCTGTTAGCGAGCACCTTACTTAGTATTTTATACTCTGTGGGAAGCAGTGATAGTGGGCGGTAATTAGCCATGTCCATGGGGTCTCTGCCTGGCTTCGGTAGTGATACTACCAGTGCCTGAGCAGTGGTGAGGGGAAGTTCACCCGCATCCCACACTGCCTTATACAATTCAACTAGCTTGGGCACCAACGAAGTCGCTTCATAGCAGTCCTGATTTCATGTGGGGTGATGGGCCCTGTCAGGTCTTTCTGCGCTGGGGGCGGCAGCGTTGGACACAGCAATGTGGATAAAAAAGCATCTACTTGTTCCGTGGGCACTCCCTCAGGCGCACTGTATAATGAAGCATAGTATGTCTTGAAGACCTCATTAATCTCGCCTTGCGTACAGACTCTTGTGCCATCTTCCTGTCTGATTTCAGTAACCATATTTGTGGGAGGGGCATCTCGTAGTAATCTGGCTAGTAAGGTACCTGCCTTATCTGCTTCTACATGTGTTATTCGAGTGTATTCCTGATAGTCTATATTTCTAAGGGATTCCAACAGGTCTGCATGTTTAATCCTCATTTCTTGGAGCGCCTCTGTGTGTGTGTCGTCATGCGCCATCAACTGTTCTAACCTCCCCATTTGCGCTTCAGTGTCCACCAGAGAGGTGAGGAGCTCTTGTCATGCCCCGACCGTCATACTAATCGCCCTGCCTCTTAATACTGCCTTAAACGCATCCCATTCTATTAACCTGTTTGTCGCCGTGTTGCTATTTTCAGTAAAATATCGGTCGATTGTGTGCAGGACATCTGCACGAAACACCGAATCTTCCAATAATTGCGGCCAAAGTCGCCATGTAGGAACCGGTGTGGGTATCCTACCCCATGTAATAGTTATCTCCAGTGGATTATGGTCGGAGAATGTCTTGGGTAAGTACGTAGTGTGAAGTACCTGTACTGCGATATCATGTGAGCAAAGGATCCTATCTATTCTGGTATGTAGTGTATGAACCGCCGAGTAAAATGAGTATTCCCGGTGGTTTCGGTGACGCATCCTCCACACATCACAGAGCCTCCACCCCATCACCCAGCGCTCCAGAGCCTCAGCCTGCTTGAAGACCCCCGCACCACGTAGTGGCGGGTGCGATCTATCTAAGGATACATCTAAAATCGCATTATAATCCACTCCCAGTATCCAAGCACATGTATCCCATCCTGTCAATGCTCCGCTTAATAAATCCCAGTACTTTCCCTGATCAAAATTAGGGGCATACACAGAGCCCAGTACCACCATTTGTCCATCCAGTGATCCCCTTACAAAAACTTATCTGCCTTCCTTATCTATTTTTTGATCATGTGCAACAAAGGGCACCCCATGTCTGACCCATATCGTGGATCCCCGAGCGTAACCTGAGTAAGAGGTGGAGAAAACCTGCCCCCTCCATTTCTTCCTAAGTTTCACTATTTCGCTGTTTACCATGTGTATTTCCTGTATACATGCTATCTGTACTTTGCGGCGCAGCAAATATGCGTGTATCCTATGTCTCTTGTGGGAGGTGCCCATACCCCGTATATTCCAGGTAATTATGGTATAGTTACCTAACTTATTCATCGTGATAAACTTAACCTCTCGCGGGGTGTAAACAGGGTACATGGAGGAGGGAATTCAACGCCAGCTGCATCATAAATGTGACCATCCCTCCCCCCAACAACCCCAATAAAAAATTGCAAAACTAGTGCCTTCGCCATGTGGGGGGCGGCGCTTGCACCTCGCATGCGTCCGTGTAGTGCCTTCACCTAACACTCTAGAGCTACAACGGCACCCGGGTCCAACAGTAGTTATCTGCAAAGACTATCTGCACAGTAATGTCTCATTATCAGCAGTGTACACTGGTTGCATATCGCAAACAAAGGCACAAGGTATACCTGCGTGGGTGCATCAACCAAATAAGTCCGATATTAGTTGCGGTGTAGTTGAGGGGAACAGGGCCACACTGCCTTCAGAATCCGATCCATGTGATGTCTCCTCCTCTGTAGAAGATTTCGTTTCAGTACCAACGCGTGGGGCATTCGTGAAGGTCGCTGTTGCTATAATTGCTTGTTGTTTAGATTGTTGTTGCAGCTTGCATGTTATTTCTCCTATGTCGATCTTTCCTACGGCTCAAGGGAACAGATTGTTGAGGTCGTCTCTCAGAGTCCCCACGAGTGGTGGCGTCCGCAGCGCTAGTCAGTTCCATCACCTCAACCCAGTCTTCCACTTCTCCAGGACTCTCAAAGAAATAGGACTTCTGTTCATGTAGTATCTTTAAACGGGCTGGGAATAACAGGGCATATTGAACATTCAGATCCCGCAATCGACGTTTCACTGGCATAAAGGAGGAGCGCTGCCGTTGCACCGTCACTGTATAGTCCGGGTATAGTGAGATCCTCGTGTTCTCAAAGGTAACTGGCCCTGCCTCTCTAGCCTTCTGTAATAATGTATCCCGGTCTCTGAAATTTAAAAGTTTCACTATAAGGTGCCTCGGGGGGGGGGGGGGGGCACCAGGTTTCGGCCGTCCAGTTGGTATACGATGTGCCCGTTCTATACAATACTGCGAAGAGAGTCCTTCTAGCGTCACATGGTCTCTGAACCACTGTTCCATGTATCCAGTTGCATCGGACCCCTCACTTTTCTCCGGCAAGCCGATCACTCGAATGTTATTGCGCCTTGCTCTCCCTTCCGCATCCTCCAACCGGTCCATTAAGGCAGCTACTTGCGTCTGCAGGAGTTTCACTTCGGTAGCAGTCTGCTTCTGTTGTGGGAGCACCTCTGCCAAAGTCGACGTGTGTTCTTTCACCGTGTCTGCTACTTTTGTATGGTCCGCCCTCAGTAATTTCAGTCCCGTGGTCAAAGATCCTATCTGAGATTCGATGGCCTTCCTGGAGTCTCTTACTTCCTGCAGGATGAGGTCCAACTTGTCCAGTTGTGCAGGCACCATCGTGGGAGGGACTCAATTGGACCCCGGCGCATTAACCACACTGCCCTGTGTGTCTCGTGATGGATCTGAGCCAATCTGACCCTGCTGTTTCGTCGTAGTGCGCCCCATGGTTCTTGGTATAGTGCAGTACTCGGGCGTAGTCGGTCAGCTTCTCTGGGTCTATGAGTAGCGGCACGTGCTCGGGCCACCGCGGGGTGCATAGGCGAGCTACAGTCTCTGAGTAAGGAGCAGCGCCGTCACCAGCCACAGGTAGAAACACAGTTAGGGGCCGGGCAAGCAGCTTCTCCGTGAGGCAATGGGAGGAACCACACGGTTCATACGGGTCTCACCCGTCCTGCGGGTCTACTCAGCTTATTCCCACTCCGCCCGTCGTGTAAGCGAGGGGGGGGGGCCCGAGTGGGAGGGGAGACCTTCAAGTGTCCATACAGCGGGGGGAGAAGGGGGAGTCCTCCCAGGTTGTCCTCTAGATGTGCGTCCTTACCCGTCCGGGCAGCATCCGATAGGGCTGTGGTAGGCCGGATTGAGCACCCCACCAGGCAGATTCACACCTCTGGGCCCAGGTCTTCCCTCTGCACGCTATAGGAGTCTCTGTACCTTCTCAGTGTGGCAAGCCTTCAGCAGTTTGAGCTCCTGTTTGCCGTTTCCCCCGCCAAACATTACGTAACTCCGCCCCCTCCGCTGTAGCCGCACAGCCCCGTGCGGGCCTCACGTAGATGTACCGCCCATGTGCAGCTGCCTCAGTGTTCTCCGCACAATGATGAGCCCCGCACCGCTGTGGCCGTCGCTCTCGCCAGTGTACTCCGTGCCTCACCGTTGGTGATAGCGGAAGCACCCCGGCGTCTTTCCTTGTTGATCAGGGCAGCCTCACTCCGTCCAAGGGCCTACGCGGTCGAGCAGCCCTGCCGGACGGCCGAGAGCGCTCCCGGCCGGGAGCCCAGCAATCCACTGCTTGGTGCACATTCCGATTATTGCAGTGCGGTCATAGGTACCTCCGCCGCTAAAGCCTGCTATTTGGGACCCCCTGCAGCACGGCAACCAGGTAGTTCAGGATGTTTAAGGGGCCCGGGTCCGGAACTCACTTAAAGTGCGTCCGCCATGCTCAGTGGCGGACGCACTGTTTGGGATTCTCCAGGGACCCCGTTATGCCTGAATGACAGCCTCAGTATACCAATTAGAAAGGCAGGCATTGTGAAATGGTCAGACCTGATTTAATCGGAAGGTGTTCACCCATGGGAGGTCCTAAGAGCAAAGATAGGGAATGATTTCTCCAGTTTTAAATATATCCAATGAACCTCTTGGTTCAGGTCCGAAAAAGAAAGAAACTGGTGGTGACTGGGAGCTGGAGCTTTCTCTGCAAGATGTTAACCTTAAAAATAAGGAGAAATCCAAGTGGTATGAGAAGCTCCTGGAGGCAGATGAGAAAGAGTGCCCACCGCAACACTCAGTTTGGAATGGGGCCCCCCTTGACTGTGATATAGAGGCAGTGTGGGAATATTCCCTGAGGTTCCTATATAAATTTGTGAAACCACTATAACTTAATTTGTTTTACTCTTATTAATACATCACCCCAGATAATAAGAAAATTATCTTGCAGGCCATGGCCAGCAAAGTGTGCCAGCTGCGGGTCCATCTTCTCCACAACATACACTGCCACAAGAGGTGGGAGGACGTTCGGCGTCAGACTCTTCTCACTGCACTACGAAAACCTGTAAGATTGTCCCATTAGAGAAGCATGTACGGTGCTCCCTCACCCCAATGTTGCTCCATGTTCCAGAAGTGGCCTGGCTAGGAACCTGAAGCAAAAAAGATGTCAATTGTATGTTTCACTTTAAAAAAAAAAAGTTGGGTTAACCTAATATTTTTATTTGACATGTAGCCAATAACTTAGCAGCAGCTAAGTAAGTATAACATTGTCTTACATTTATACTTAGATTTTTATTCTTCTGAGATTGAAGATTTAGATACTGTATGTAAAAATTAAAAAAAATCTGATTGTGTTGCCAATGCTACTCATGATTTAACAAATGAATTATTTTGTACATAATCCAAAATTATTGCTTTTAATTTACGTTCAAATAAATTTTTTCATATTCAAACATAATTTGGTTTATTTTTTAACAAAGAATTTCACAATGTATACTGTAGTGAATTTGAGACCTGTGACTTAATTTTTTTTCCAAATAGCCTGAAAGTAAAGAATTACAAACAATTCTAACATTGTTGAAATGTAAAAAACAAGATTATGGGTTTTGCCTAATTCAATCCGCACATCGATTGTTGTCATTTTCAAAGCTAGACCAATCAATATTATCAGCAACTCAGGCCTGGGTGCTCTACAAGGTGTGTGACACCTACCCACCAAAGTGTCAATCTGTCCGCGGATTCAGATGAATCCTAGTCACAAAATTGAATACATAACACCTGAGCACACATTCTCATTATTTCTATGATCCAATATGTTTGTGTTACTCTCCAATCAATACCGCAGTGTCTCTACGACCTAAAGTCCAGAGTTCGTATTATCCCAAAGAAAGATGCAATGGTCCAGTCACAATCTTCTGTTAGATGAAAGCTTTTAATTTCAAGTTAACAATGAATAGCACCACAGCAGCCGACGCGCGTTTCGCCCACAGGGCTTTTTCAAGGCTTTATTGACTTTCTTAGGAACCCAAATTTGATAACTCGGGAAAAGGGAGCCCGTCCTTCTTTCAGATTAGTGATGGCCCGGATGTTCGCAATTGTAATCTCGAGCAAGTTGGAAGTAGTGACGCCATGTGATATTCCTTAGAAATGTCTTGTAGACGGAAAAATATCAAATTCTTTGGCGTCATGTGATCGTTTGTATCCAGGCAGTAAAAGTGGTTCAATGTATTAAACCATGGCGCATAGTTAAAGGATCATGATACATCCCTACGCCTTGAGGCAATCACTCAGAGATGGTTACGGCAACTATCCCTTTGATGGAATCTCTTGTGTGTTCCATGCAGACTGTACTTCCAACTTGCTCGAGATTACAATTGCGAACATCCGGGCCATCACTAATCTGAAAGAAGGACGGGCTCCCCTTTCCCGAGTTATCAAATTTGGGTTCCTAAGAAAGTACTCTGGACTATAGGTCGTAGAGACACTGCGGTATTGATTGGAGAGTAACACAAACATATTGGATCATAGAAATAATGAGAATGTGTGCTCAGGTATTATGTATTCAATTGTTGAAATGTAAGCCACATAATTTGTTGTCTTAGTTATTGCATGGTAGATATGTTTGACATTACGCAACATCAACATTTTTTGGCTACAGATATATTTGTGTAATTTTAAAACAATACTCATTGAATGCCTAAATATTGTTATGTATGAAAGAGATTTTCCTCCTATTTTATTTTAGGTGTTAAGCAAATAATTGACTCATATCTACATGCTGTGTATCTTAATCAACAGACTAAAAAATCAGCAAAATCCAAACACAATGCTTTATTGTGGTAATTAATCTATTTTATACAATTTCGAGAATTGATATGCATATTTCTATTTTTAGATAAGTCAAAGTAGGGAGAAAATGTGTCCTCAAAGGGAGCAAATGTATGTACTCTATTGTCTTTTGTATAACTAAAAGATTATTTATAATACAAAATAATTCATACAAAGGAATGCCAAATATGGCATTTATGTATCTTAAATTGGATTTACTTCCTGTTTCATACATATTTGGATTGTGTTTCATCCATTATTCTAATTAGTTTTCTAGTTTTTTGTATGTTAAATATTAAAAAAAAAATCATTTAAATAACTGGAACGTTGTGATAACATTATTTTGATTCAATATTTTACAAGTGTTTTCCATATTTAATGTAATTTGAAGTTTTTTTAGATAGTCATATTTTTACATAATAAATGAGAAATACATTTTGATGTGTATGTTCTCTTGTATAGTTATCATCATGTATAAAAAAGCTGCAGTAATTGTTATTACATTAATCAAATTGCATGATTTAATTTTATATTGTTTGTTTTTTAATAAAACATTGCCATTTTGGTGAATATAGTACATCAATTGTTTTCTTATTTGTACTTACTACATCACATATGTGACAGATACCCTGTTCACCTTATTCCAAGTCCATTGCGTGGCACTTGTCATTAGGTTAAATGAATATCCATCATGTTTTTGGCAGATAACCCCTCAACCAAAATTTTCGGCAGTCCTTTGTATTGTTCATTCAATTTTTACATATTCACAACCTTTAATGTTGATGTGATGTCTGTAACGTAATCATATTATTTGTAACACCGAAAGATAAAATGCATTGTGTATTTATGAATAAGTTATACCTTAGTTTAATATGTTTCTATGTAAATATTATTTGTGTAATAATAACTGTGATTTGACCATTGTTGACATACTGTTGGCTACATGTACAATTTCAAGTACCAAAAATTTAGGTAAAACATATTTACAGTGTGGCAACATCAATATGTTTCCTGAAAGCATACTGATCTAAGAACAACAAATCAATGCCATTTACAATTTACAACATCATTTTGAATCGATCATTATAGACATTTGTATGACGTGTTCGGAAATACAAATTCTATATTTAGTATGTAAAATCAATAATAATTTAATGTTGTTGGTGTTTGTTTTCATCATGTATTTAACCTTAATATAACGTTTTAGAAGAATTCACATGATGAGGGATGCATAATTTAAAACATCTAACACAAATCTAGAAAAAATGTCTCCAGAAATCTATTTTTTTATGTTAACTTAATCCCTCTTTCCAGGATGTATTTTCTTTATTTAACGAACGTTTTGTATAACAGAGTTACTATAATTGCTTTATAAATATGCCATTCATGTACACATAGGTGTATTTTCAGAAGCTTCTGGAGCAAGGGAACGAGACAGTGCCAGTGCATTTGAGTATGAAGAGGAGAGTCACTGGGATTTTGAGACAGCTGCCACTGTTATGGAATGCCTGAAGCGGCTACTTCAGATTTAGAAGCCTCCAACACAGACCAGTCCCTTGTGGTGACAGATCAACCCACTCAGCATGTACTGTTGATTCGTGCATCTGCCACCACCAGTACTTCCATTTCCACCCTCAGCCTTTGTCAACAGTAATAAGGCCAGTCTCAGTCCATAGCCAATCAGGAGTCTCATTTGGCCCACACACCCTTCTTTCACCTGCCCCAATGCCAATTGCTTCAGGTTTTGAAACTACTCTTTTTTCCGCAGACTCCAATGTTAAATGTCACCACAGATGTTGGACACATACTTACCCAAGTGATCAGAATCCTGAATGGCATTTACTCTGCAATGTATGTGTTTCAGATTGCTTTTGTTTCCTAGGAGCCTCTTCCGACCCCAATGCTTCCACTACATCTCCACCCATTCCTCCTTCTACCCGTCTTTCCTCCCATGAACCCAGTCTAGTACCTTTCCTTAGCCAAACACCTGACTCCATTCAAACTCTCACCCCATTCTCACACTCCTATGACAATACTAAGACTATACACACCACAACAATCTCACATTCCACACCTTAAATGAAGAAGCACTTGGGTGCACACAAACACACATGCTCATAATATATAGAGTTGTAGGCATTCAGCCAAATAGATGTACACACACATATATTCCCAATTCCACCCATGTACCTAAATCTACTGATTCCTCTAATTCCACCCCTGCTGCTCTCCACATACCCCAAAACTCTCTCCTGTACTAAAATCTATTTGTACCCCTAAACCCTTCCCTGATTCTATCTCTTGCCGTACCCAAACATATCGAGAATACCTAAATCTATCCAATCCCCTCAGCCCTCACCTGATATTACTTCTTCCCATACACTAAAACCTCCCAATGTTCCCAAATCTGCCACACACCTAAACTCTCACTCTTACCATCCACTTGAACACACACAGACTCAGACATCCACACATGTACTTAAGGAACAAAGCAACATACATCCACTCATACATCCAAGCCTGCATAGCCACATACATGCTCACAAACAGATACACACACAAACACGGAAACACCAAGGGACACAAAACTACTCCTATCATCCAGAAAACTTAACAGCCTCTACCACAAACATCCACAGATACAATAAAAACAGCATACCCACACACATCCACCCATGCAAGCAATCAATCACACAAACAGCCACATTGTCACGAGGACGGGATCCCTGTCCTGGACGGACGGGGCTTACCTTCTAACTTCTGTCCGTTTCCGCCCCGTCCGCAGGATCCCCTTGATGTGGCGTGGAGCAGGTTCGAGCTGCCTTCGCTGCCTCCGCTGTGGACCCTCCCTTCTCTGACGTCAGGGGGGAGTCCCCTGACGCTTCCACCGGTCAGCCTATCCGGTGCGTCCTCGTCATCGCCGACGGCCCTATCAGCAGAGCCGGAGGAGAATAAGGAAGTGCTGGAGATGTCCACAGACGCGGTACCTGACGGGAAGACGCCGACCCGCGAGGAGAACGCCGACGCCGAGGGAAACGGACGGAGAGAAGAACCAACGCCGGTTTCACAGAAGGAGAGACGCGACAAGCCAGGAGGCCCACGGACCCACGAGCCGCCCTGCCACACTTCCAGGGGAGAAGTGTGGCTAGCCAAGGTACGAGGGCGTCTACAGGGCTTGTTCACTGCACGGGGTGGAACAGGGTAGGACGAGGGTGGCCACGGAGCCCCGCACGCACATGCTCCTAGCGACGCTGAACACAAGGTGGTGGAACCTGGTGATCCCTCACTTCCCCCTTCCCCCCTCTCATACTTGTCCCCTGGCCACGTCACTAACGAGGCTCTCCTGTGTCTCTTTTCTCCCTGGTTGTATCCGGAGCCGTGAAACCCCGAGGAAAGGGAAGACGGGACCCTGCTGTGCATCTTCCCACGTCAAGACGCCTCAAGAGACAGGAGGAACCCTTTGAGTAGACCGAGTCTTTGCCCCCGGGCAAGCCCCTTCTATTACCAATAAAGACCTTGTTTGAACTGCACATTCTGGTTGAGTCCTTCCTTCCCCGGCCCCTCCATCACACACATATACACCACAAGACTTGCATGTAGCACCACACACTCAACCAGCACATACCTCCCTGATACCGCTACCCCATACCACTCCACCTACCGATTCCATTCCAACTACCTTCCTAGCTGACACTTGACCTACCTCCAGAAAAAATTCTGCTGAGTTCCTAAGCGCATAACATCTAAGTGCCCGAATCACATCTACTTCAGTGGAAAAACCATGACCTTGAAAAGAATAATGTTGGAGAACATAAGGATGCATGACTAATGGCTGGAGCAATTCGCTATCAACCCTCAAAACTGTGATAAGACACTATGCTTTGGATTAAACATTAGGGGCCATATGTAGGTAGCCAAATACCGGTCGGTAATGGAGAAATTCTGTAAATTTACCGATTCAAAAATACCGAATCGGATAATACCGATTCGGAAATTAAATTCGGCAAATAAGAAACGTTAAAATCGATAAAAGAGATGTAGGAAAATTCTTGAATTAAGAAATCCATGAAATTTGGTATTTAAGAGTCGGTAATTACCATGGACTGAAAGCAGGTGGTAATCAGGTGCATGCCATAAAACAGGCCCCAAAATGCAACAGTGTGATCAGAATGGCAGCTTTCTATGTGATAGCAAGGCGGCTACGGCTACAGGCAGCAGGAGTGAGGATCTGGAGACGGGAGGAGCAAGTCTACAGACAGCGGATCACACTCTTCCAACTTACTGAGGCAGAGATCCATGAAAGGTACAGGCTACACCCCAACACCATCCTGGACTTGATAGTTTCTGTCTGATGTTTGTTGTCTGATTCATAAATGTCTAAATGGACAAGGGCCCGCCTACCTTGAAAATAAATTTGTCCCCTATATCCCAACTCGATCGCTCAGGTCCAGCAGCAATCTTCTTTTAGTGGTCCCCCGTGCCAAAAAAGCCAGACATGGGAGTAAAGCACTGTCGATCACAGGACCCACTTTATGGAACAAACTCCCTCTGTCTCTGAGACAATGTAAAGAGCATCTTTCATTCAGGAAACACCTGAAAACCGTACTGTTCAGAAATGAGATCTAGCTTCCATTCATTCACACCTCTGGTTCGACCGGCTCCAAAAGCGCAGAGATACTCCACTAGGAGTCGATTCAAGCGCTATACAAACCAGCAAATAAATAAATAAATAAAATAGGGGACCTGCACCTACTCCTGGAGCACCCAACACCAAGGGTGCACGCCATACCACCACATGTGCAGGTGCTCTGTAGCCTACACCTACTTGCATCTGGCAGTTACCAGGGGGTGATAGCTGCGGTAGGTAGGGTGTCCCAGAGCTGCCTGTCCCGTTTCTTCAGGAGGTTCCTGGAGGCCATGATGCAGAGAATGCATCATTACATCATCTTCCCTGACACACATGCGGAACTGCTGAAGACCAAGACTGACTTTTACCAAACGGCACAGTTCCCACATGTCATCGGCTGTATTGATGGCACACACATTCCAATCTGCCCACCTACAGCCACTGAGTACATCTACAGGAACAGAAAGTCCACCCACTCCATAAATGTGCAGGTAATCTGTGATGCTGCCAACATAATCACAGACATCGTGGCCAAATTCCCTGGAAGCACCGACGACTCCTACATCTTCCAGAACAGTGGGATCTACACACCCCTGGCAGCGGGGGAATTCGGAGAAGGATACCTGCTAGGTAAAACACTGTGACACACCCTGATAGATACTGCAGATGTAGGTGTTGTTGTGCATGTGATTAATGGCTCTCTCTTTTCCACATAGGCGATAGCGCATATGCCGTCCGCTCATTCATCCTCACTCCCTACCTGAACCCATCAACCCCAAGTGAGAGACGATACAACGTGGCACACAAATCTACACGCAATGTTGTGGAGCGCACCTTTGGGCTGGTAAAAAGCAGGTTCCTCTGTCTCCACAAAAGCGGAGTACTCACCCCATATCTGCTGTGAAATCATTGCAACTTGTGCAATGCTGCACAACCTTGCCACTAGGAAAGGAACAGCAGTAGAATTAACAGATATTGAGGATGATGATGATGAATGTGCACTGCCTGAGCCCAACACAGCAGGAGTGGCGCCAGCAACAGATGGGAGACAAAGACGGGCAGAGATCACACGCAACTATTTCTAAGCAAGTACGGAGATACAGCCAGTTGTTGTATGTACACGACGTAGTTTTAACATCTTGGCACTACGCCAGTACACAAAGGCCCAAATGTGCCAGTCCAATTGTTGCCATCCATTAGGGAAGTCCTGGGTTACTTCACCCATTCCAGTTCAGGGAGTGTGGGCAGCATCAGTGTCTGCGGGCATGCCCACCGGTGCCGGATGCCATTGGCTGGCTGTCCTCACTGGCTGTGTGGGCAGTGCCAGCACCATGCCGTCTGCTGCTCCTCTGGGTGTCAGTAACAGGGGGGTCATGCTGCTCCTACTGGTCGTCTTCTCGCTCTCCCCCACATCCAGAGCACCAGTATTTGCCGACTGAGCAGTCAGCAGCACCTGAACCGCACTTGTCACCCTCACAAGGCCCCTGGAGACATCACTGCTGCAGTGTGCTAGTCCCTCCTGCATGTTGACGCAGCGCCTGCAGAGCAGGGAAGTGGCAGTGGCTAGGCGTTCACTGCCCTTGTGTGTTGTTCAGACCTCTCCCTCTCCCTGCGCCTTGTTGCCTTGTCCTTGTCCAGCTTGCTGCACAGCAGATGCACTGACTGGGACATGTCCCGCATGCCCGCAGCCATCTCTCTCATTCCCTCCGCCATTGAGCTGATGCCCTTATCAATGTTTTGTACATTTTCATTTAGGTGCTTCATCTGTCGTTGGACCGATTGGGTGGCTTTCCACTGCATGCGCTGCACCTTTACCATACTTGCCTCCAGGCCGGAGAAGACACCAGGACCCTCGCCATGTTGGCGTGGACTGCTGTCCTTGGCCCTGCGGCGTCTGGCACCTGTGTGGGCCCCCTCGGCGGTGGACTGCTGACGAGCATTGCTGTCCTCAACTGCCATGGTTGATGTGTCACCCCCCACCATGTCTTCTGCGCAAGACTCCATTTCCCGGAGTGTGCCCACAACATGCCTCCTGGTTCTTTGCACTGCAGGTGTTGTTGCAGCCGGTGACGCTATCGGTTGTGGTGAGGACCGGTGTGGTGGTGAGGCCAGCAGCTATGGTGAGGCCAGCAGTTGTGGTGAGGCCAGCAGCTGTGGTGTGGCCAGCAGTTGTGGGGAGGCCAGCAGCTGTGGTGACGCTGGCAGGTGTTGCGTGGCTGGCAGTGTTGGTGATGCCGCTGTTGCTTGTGTGGTGTGCCCTGCACTGGTACTTGCCTCCTGTGTGTCTTCCCTCCGGTGTGCACTACCTTCCTTGTCCTTGGGACGCCTGCGAAATGTCTCGCCTGTGGACAGAAAATCATACATTAGCTCTGTGGTCCTGCAGCCCTGCTTATACAATTAAATTCTCATCTCTGAAACACTGTCGTAATTGCCTCAGCTTGCTCATCACTGATGTGTGTCGCATGCCTTGTTATTTGGTGTGTTGTCTGACATGGTAGGTGTTTCACTGACTACATCTCCCATAATGCATTGCTGGTGTATACTAAACCCTGTACTGGAGTGGGGTTCACACTACCACATTGGGGAAGGGGGAGGGGAAGGGGTGGGGGTGATTGCTGTGCATGCTTCTTACTTTTTTTGGTGGCAGCTCGGGCTGAGCTGTCTGCATCCCCAAACCCACAGACGCTGTCTGGCACTATGGTGGACTCCACCAGCTCCTCAAGCTCAGTCAGGGCAGGTGCCCTGTTGCTCCCTCCTCCTGTCTGGCTCACTTGTTTCTGGAGCTCAGCCATTTTTCTCTTTGTCATGCTCCATAGGTCATACCCCCTCTTCTTGAGGTCGTCGATGTCCCGTGGGGTCACTCCAATGGCATTCACCTTGGTTTGTATAGCCAGCCAAATCTTCCTTTTGGCAGATTCTGCCACCTGCAGGGACTGCTTGCCAAACAACTTGTGGTGTTCCTTCACTACCTCCTCCACAAGGACCTGCAGCTCCATGGTGCTGAATTTCACCTTCCTCTTTCTCTCCGCTCCTTTCCTTTCAGTGTCCTTGCTTGACATCATGCAGTTTTCCTGTAGTAAGTATGCCAGTGTCTCAAGGGCTCTGCTCTGCTCTCCCAGCCTCTCCAGCAGCTTCAGATTGAGTGCACCTGCATGGGTGTGGCCACTTCCTGGTTGGGACGTTCGGTGGTTGCACCGATTGGCTGATTCCTTAATTGTTTCTTTTTTTGAATTGCTGATTCGGTATTTACCGAATCGGATTTTACAGATTAGGATTTTACCGATTCGGTTTTTACCGATCGGTGTTGGGGATTCGGTATTTATTTACCGAATTATACCGATTCGGTAAATGTTACCGAATTTTTACCTACATCCCAAATACCGAATTCTTATTACCGATTCGGTAGAATTCGGTAATAATCAGTATTTAAGATTCGGTATTTGGGATTTACCTACATATGGCCCCAAGTACTTTACTAAATAATTTTTATTTGTAACCCAGAGAATGATTTTTGACTCACTTTTTATTATCTTGAACTAAAAATGATTTTGTGTTTACATTTTTTCTTCCTTTTATAATTTAATATTCTCTATTATTGGATCTTTCAAAGATTCACATGCTTGAATCTTCCCCATCGTCATAGTGAGCGATCCATGGTATTTAAAATAAGCAGCACTGTTTAAGTACATTAAAAAACATAGAGAAAGCAAGTGACATTGTTAAACTATTTACATTGTTTTAATAGACCCAAACTTGCATCCAATCAGAGGCAAGACCCTGGACCACTTCTTCCCTGCAGAGCCAGCATACCTCAGATTTCTAACCACACATTGTGTGTGAGGGAGTCTGCCGGAGCTGTGGTCAGTTGTTACAGTTGAAGAACTTTTTGCCCTTTTTTCCCCTAAAGGAGGATAACTTTGGACTGCTACAGCTCTAAGGTATTGGGTTTTAGATTCAGTATGTCAGTGGAATCTAAGAAACGGCTGTTCAGTCCATGCAGGTCTTGTGGAAAGGCAAGATTTTCTGAGGATCCACACAAGGAGTGCATGTTCTGTTTGCGTCCTAACCATATTCCAAAGGATTGTAAACACTGCCTAACCTTTTCTGCCAAAACTCTTAAGGACAGGAAAGCCAGGCCACTACTTTGGCTCCAGAAGAAAAACACCAGATCAGAATCCTTTTTGGATGAGGAGGTGGGTCAAGTCTCTATCCACCTGAACAAACATTAGGACTCTTCCTTTTCTGTAAAAGACCCTAAAAACTGAAGGTTGTTGAAAAATCATCAAGATCTGAAATACTGGCCTCTAAAGACTCCTCTTTGGGCGCTCATCAGAAGAAATCGTCCACTTCATTTTCTTCTGTGCCTGTCACTCCTCAGAAAAATGCTCTGTCATCGAAAATGAGACAGTTGACAGACCCGTCGTCCAAAACAGTGGCTCAGACGAGAACTTTGTCAATGGCTATCCCCATTACAAAAGTGATGACTGTCACTCCGACCACGACAACAACAGCAGTGTCAATGAAAGACATGATGACGATGATCATTCCGTCAATGACGGTTTTAAAATCACCATAGCCTAAACCAGTGACAGTGACTGTCACTATTAGGAAGAAGATCTCTTCATCAATGGTTTTGTCGACAAACCCATGAAAGAGACACAAAAAAGCACAATTTTTGCTGAGAATGTCTCTGCTCCGCTTAGACCAGAACTGACATTGCCCAACAAGGAGAAATCAGGTGACGAAAGGCTTTTCGATTCACCTTACAGCCCTTCACAATTAAGGGTAAACTTTCAGGACATGGATGATGAGGACGATCCTAACAAGGACAGTTCTAGTTACACTGAAGGGGACTATTTATTCACAGCTTGCCAACAACCATATCCCATCGGCATGACTATTTCCAGGAGCCCTATCCTTACAAAGAGTCCTCTGAAGAACCTCAAGGCTCAAGGGAAGATACCATTGCATTGCCCATCTCTTTGGTCACTGATCTAAGGGGCATGCTAAATGATTATTATACGTGTTTTCCTGAAAAACATGCGCCAGTCCTTCTCACTCCAAGTTGCATGGAGGCACCTTTGCCTATAAGTCCTGCGCCTGTTCATATGTAAGAGGTCAGATCTGTACTTCCTATCATCACCATCAGAGATGATTATATTGACAGCGATTCAGATGATCAGCCTGATGAATGAGAATTACTTCAAGACCCAAATACCTTAGGTTGGGAGTGGGCTGAATATGTCGCTCCATCATCACCTTCACTTTTCCCAGCAAGTTCTCTTCCTGAGGATAGTAGAGGATTTTAGGAATTACTGGAACGTGCTTCCAAGAGATACGATCTGCCTCTCCCAATCAAGCAAACAGAATGACTTCTGTACGATTTTAAGGACTCTGCAAGGAAATTTGTAAAATCTATACCCATTGTCAGTTAATAATAGGAAGAAGGCTTAAAGTTATTGAACAATCTTTCTTCAGTCACTGCTGTGGTCCTTTAGATGGCCAAAACATATAAGGCCTCTGTATCTTCACCAGCCTGCTTGATAGGGCATTCATGTACAGAATAATTGGTTATGTGAGTGGCACAGTGATGCTCCAGACATCCTTCTGCGCCTTCTTCAGTTCCACCAGATAAGGAATGCATAAGGCTCAACAACACATGCACATGCTTTGCTGCAATGGCAGCCACCTCCATCAGAGCGTCAAATGCATTGGCCATTCTGGGTCGCTACGACCGCCAAATGTGGTCTGATCTTGCATTTTTCCTCGATTACCTTCCAGACGACACGAAGAAAGAGGCAAAAGAAATTCTGCAAGAGGGTACCAGGGTCTTGTCTGAGATTATTGATATGGCTATGGACATATCATCCACTGCTTTTAAACAGATGGTGAGCATGGCAGTTTTGCGTAGACGAGGCTGGTTAAAGGCCACCTCTTTCCGCCGTAATGTCCAAGCCAAGATTTTGGATATGTCCTTTGATGGGGAGAACTTATTCAGCAAACACGTGGATGACTCAAATATAGGAAGAAAGTTAGTGTTTACCACTCCAATTCCGTTCTGCCCAGATGTCTTGTAATAACCCCAGAGAAATATTTAAAATTACTACTAAAAATCTACAACCCACCTCCATCCAAACAACCAACTGAAAGATGTGATTCCTTGGCATCCTTCTTTAATTAAAACATTCTGGATATCTGCCAATGCTTTGAAAAGGACAATGGAAGTTTTAATGCTATCCCGCCAACAATTATAGTGATAGGTGTCCCTCCATCCTTTTCCAACTCTCTCCCCTTTCCTTGGAGAAGCTGACTGTTCTATTCAGTAAAATTAAATCAAGATTCCCCCTTGACTCGGCTACCCCCATGATCATTGCTCTAAAGCATGAAACTATCCTCCTTATTCTGCTCAAAATGGTTAATCTGTCTGTGGAAACGGGGTTTGTACCCCAGTCCTGGAAGCAAGTGATGGTTAAAGCCATCTTGAACAAGCTCAACCCTGACCCTGCCTGTTTGGGAAACTTCTGCCGTATTTTACTCTTACCATTTTGTAGTAAGGTGGTTTAAAAACATGTCAATAGATGTCTTTCTGGCTTCTTGGAGGCCAACTCTTTCTTGCACCAAACACAAACTGGCTTCTGTCCCAGACATAACACCACGACTGCCGTTTTTCGCAGTGGTGGAAGAGGCCAAAAAGAGATTGGATTTAGGGTGAATGGTGGCCATTGTACTCCTAGACCTCAGTGCGGCCTTCGACACTGTTGACCATCCCACACTTCTGCACAGGGTTGGTAAGGCTGGTAGTACAGGGAAAGCCTTGGACTGGGTTTGGTCTTTTCTAAACTGGTGAACATTTCAGGTTTTTGACAAGCGCTGTACTACAAGTATCCGGGCTGTCACCTGTAGGGTCCTGCACGGGTACTCACTCAGCCTCACATTATTTAACATTTACCTACAGCCATTGGAGGACATTGTAGCACTTCTCGGGATGTCCATTGGACCTTACTTCGATGACACCCAGGTGGTGTTTTCACGTACGCCTGGTTCTGATCCACTCTCAGTCAAGCTTGGATCCTGCTGGGAACAAATAGCCAGCTGGATGAATTAATCCCATCTCAAGCTTAATGGAGCCAAAACTGAATCAATGATAGTTGGAAATTTGTCCCCAGCCAATAGGATTGGACTGGGCAACTCACCTAGGTTCCCCCTACAAATAAGTCAACTATAAAAATTCTGGGAATGTGGATTGATGACACTTGTGTGCTGCTGGCACTGCACAAGATCATGCTCCTGTTCTTGTAGCCTGTGAGGCAGGTGGTAGTCCTGGCACTAACTCTCTCTCGCATGGACTGCAGTAATTTCCTGTACCTGGGCTCTCCCAAGGCTGCCATCCAGCAACTGCAAGTGGTACAAAATGCAGCTTCACATATGTTAGTGGGTATTCCCAGGAACAATTCAGCCCGGTATGGGGTTGAGGTAACTACATTGGCTCCTAATTGCTCAAAGAATTTAATTCATATCCCTGTACATTGCCCTGGGAAAGGCCTGGCCATCCTTCAACAGCTTGTCACCCACAATGCCCCCAATATGACCTACTGCTTGTCCAACCTGCATCTAGTCACCTTTCCTGGAGTTAAAAGAGCCAGAAAAGGAGGGTGCTTCTTTCGGTTCAAAGCTGCTAAGATCTGGAATTCTGATGGATAATTTTGCCTATGGATTCCTCGCCTTTTGAATTATCCTAATGCGCAGCATTCCATGGAAACTTTTCTCCTCAGCTCAACCACTTCGTCGAGGACATCACAATTGAACACCTCCACAAGCAACTCTGCGTGATGTCATTGGAGCCACAAGCAGACCTCATCGGCATGCTGCCGTCAGTTCCCTTTTTTCTGCGCCATTGACGCGTAACATTTTTCTACCAGGCTCTCCATTCTTTTTTTTTTTTTGGGAAAACCTTTATTTATGCAAAAAGTGTACACAGCTATTCAGCCGAACATCCCGGAGGCACGGCAGCACAATAGAAGCACAAACTTTTCGGCACACACGGATCATAGTACTGGATACATGAGGTTTAATTTATGTTTTAAAATCAGGATAGGTTCGAATATGACGAATGAAATTCACATATGAAGTAAAGAAACAGGAAAGAAAGGGGGAGGGATCAGGCGCCAAATTTTAGAACATAATCATCGAATGAGCGGGTCAAATAAGCGAGACCAACACTGTAAACAAAATCAATTAAACGAGCGAATCAATATAAGCATGCATACCGTCACTATGTTCACCAGGCAAGCGCCCGCCCATTGATGTCGATGACACAGTAAATGTAGAGGCACGGGTTACGACATATCCATGAGATTCCAAAAAATTAACCAGATTCACTGATCCCAATCCCAGAAAATAGAGAAAGTAAAAGGAAAGCCAGAAAAACGAGAAGAAAAAAGGCCATAGAAACAAAGAACGGAAAAATAATAAAACCCCTCCCCCCAAACCCCCACCCTGCACCCCTGCAGATGGCTACGGCCTACCCCCCCTAGCAGCGTGCCTGTCGCCCAGTGTCCAAAACCCGAAATATAGTAAGAATATAGAGTTATTAAGAAAGGAAAAGAAAAGAAAAGTAGAGGAGGAGAAGAATATCACACATGCCCCCGTTCTCACTACCCCCCGTCTGAAACACACAACCCTAGTCTTGAATCCAACCAACACTCAATAAAGTTATAAACAATATCACACAGGGAAGACGTCTGACACCGTCCCACCTCCCGCTATCAATAAAATGGCGGATCCCTCGTCCTTCACACACCCCTTAAATCAAAACCAGGCCAACAGTCTCACCCTTGACCCCTGCGATTTTTCGTACGGAGTCTATCAAACGGTACCATCACAACTCCAGGAGAAACCAAAGTCCTAGGCAGTTCATGAACCGGTATTATGAGTCCGAACAAACTCCCCAGTCCTCCGCAGTCATCCGCCGCCAGGACACTCGCCTTCGTCAGCCAAATGTTCGAGTATCCCGATCTCCATCGCCATGAAAGAACCACTCGGGCGAAAAACGAGATCAGCATCCGTCGATTCTTGTTATCAGTAGTCCCAGGGAGGGGCAGTTCCGTGAACACCACATTAGACGGTTGCGTCGATATTGGCGGGCATTTCTCCAGATCAACAAGTCCGCTAGCACTCTGTGGTCCGGGCAATGGTGTCGAGGCTTTGTCATAAGTGGGGTCTCGATCATCCGGTTCCGCGGGTAGCGTGGGAAAAACTGCTAGCCCAAAGTCTCCAGACAGTTCAGGGTCCGTACACGATCGTTCAGTTACGATGTTGCCAGCGATCGTATTGTAGAAAATGGCATCCGTGTATGATTGAAGCTCCCCAATGGCGGCCATTACGGTTCTCAAGGACGGCTCGCTGTTACCCCGCACCGCCTCCACTTGCTCGATTCCAGCCATCTGTGTGTCCCTCGGAGTACACAGTTCCTCCGGGGACAGAAACGTGAGCAGGGCAGGCGGGGACTGAAGGTGCATTTTCAAGCAGTGATAGGGCATCTCGGGCGGGGGCTCCAACCCAGCGTGGGCGCCAGCCGCCGGGACAGGGACCCCCGACCTCACAGCCACTTACAGGATATATACACCTCCGCAGTGTGTACCGAACCGAAGACACTCCACCAAACTAGGGACAGGATACACTTCAAGTCAAGCGACCGGACCCTGTCTTGGTCCCACGGCCGTTGTTGTTGAACTGTAACCCGGCAGGGCCAGTACTCGAGGTCCCGGCTCACAGGAGAAGTTAGGCCGAGATCCTCCACACGACAAAACTCCGTCAGTCAGGGTGGTAAAGTTCTCGGGACCACAGCGCCAGTTTCAGTAATAGTTGATCCGTACGGGGGTCGGGCGTGAAATCAGGAGTTCTGGCAGGATCATCAAACAACAGACGGAGGTCGGCGGAGCCGGGAGCTTATGCGGCCATCTTTGTTCGCTGCTTGGCTCCTCCGGCTCTCCATTCTTTGGAGTTTCTTTGTTGCTGTTGTCCTGACTTTGTAGCCGTCAAAGATGACTACTCTGAGGAAGTCTGGCGTGAGGCCATGCAGAGAATCTTGGGCCAAATGTCTATCACTGACCCCCAATACGACCGTTTGTGGTGCCTCTCTTCGGATCATGATGTTTGGACATGCACTTCGTGCAAACGCATGAATTCGAAGGCCCTGTAGGAGAGAGAGGATAAATTATTCATGGCCAAGGCCAAAAAGCAGAAGAGGAGTCTCAGGAGGTCATCTACCCGATCAAAGTCACCAACTGCTCATACTTCCAGGTCTTCTAAGAAGCACAAGAAGTGGTTGTCAGCGTTGACATGTTTCAGCCGGCAAAATTAATACCCCGGCATGTTCTACATGGCGCAGGGATAGACAAACTATGTCGGGCAACAGCTGACCTTAAAAATAAGTGTGATAACAGGGAGCTATTCTCACTCCCCCGCCAGTTCGAGTTTAAATATTTTATAAGCTTGGTTCCTCTCCCTGATATCAGTTTTACATCACTTTCTCGGCACATTTTTCTCACCTGTGATCTTACACTGTATGTTGTATTATCTTCCCCCTCCCTATTGCTCTACCTCCAGCGTTTGGTTTGTGCGGAGGTGTGATGCAGCTCTATGATGAAGCATGACACAGCTTGCTGTGTGTGAGGGCAGTTTTACTAATTTCGTGTATTTCCCCTACACTCATCCACCTTCACGTAGCGTTATTATCCCTCTTCTATTTGTGAGATAAAATCCTTTGTACAGGTCTTACAGGGGAAAGGGCAGAGGTCATAGGCTGGGTGCTGTCGACAGTAAGTCTCCTCCTCCTCCTCCGCCTCTCCAGCCATTGTCGCAGGTAAGCAGCTCTAGCTCTGCCATCCTAGAGCATGTTTGTCCTGTGGGAGGACGGGTGTCCCATTTTGTACAACATTGGAGGTCTGTTACTACAGACATCTGGGTTTTGAACATCGTAGAGAATGGGTATGCCCTATCCTTCTGGGAGTTCCCCCCTCCTTTTCCTCCCTGTCAGGGCTTTTGTTCGGAAGAGCATCTTCTGCTTTTCCAGCAGGAGGTTCTCTCATTGCTGCAAAAGGGTTCAATTGAGGTGGTTCCAGATTAGGAAAGTGGTCAGCGGTGCTCGTTTATTCTTTTCTGATTGTGATAGACCGTGGGGTTGTAGGCAACAATGCACTGTATTTTCATGCTATGTGTTCTGCTAACAAAAACTGATTTAATTCTAAAAAATGAGAGAAAGGCAACACAGATATTCTGACTGATAATCAATCAATCAATCATATCATTTGTAAAGCGCACTACTCACCCGTGAGGGTCTCAAGGCGCTGGGGTGGGGAATGCTGCTACTGCTCGAAAAGCCAGGTCTTGAGGAGTTTTCTGAAGGTCAGCAGGTCTTGGGTCTGCCGTAGGAGGATGGGGAGAGTGTTCCAGGTCTTGGCGGCGAGGTAGGAGAACGTTCTGCCGGCGGAGGTTGCTCTTCAGAAGCGAGGGCGAGGTCGGCGGAGCGGAGCTGGCGGGTGGGGGTGTAGAAGCTGAGTCGTTTGTTAAGGTACGTTGATCCGGTGTTGTGGAGTGCCTTGTGTGCGTGGGTGATGAGCTTGAAGGTTATCCTCTTGTTGACCAGGAGCCAGTGCAGGTCTCTCAGGTGGGGTGTGATGTGGCTGCGGCGAGGGATGTAGAGGATCAGGCGTGCAGAGGCGTTCTGGATGCGTTGGAGCCGTCTCAGGAGTTTGGCTACATTGAGGGCGTTTCCGTAGTCCAACCTGCTGCTGACGAGGGCCTGGGTGACTGTTCTTCTCGTTTCAGTGGGGATCCACTTGTAGATCCTGCGGAGCATGCGGAGGGTGTTAAAGCAGGAGGAGGAGACGGCGTTGACCTGTTTAGTCATGGAGAGGGTGGAGTCGAGGATGACCCCTAGGTTGCTTGCGTGGTCGGTGGGTGTTGGAGTGGTTCCCAGTGCGGTCAGCCACCAGGAGTCGTCCCAGGCCAAAGGGTTGGATCCGAGGATGAGGACCTCTGTCTTGTCCGAGTTCAGATTTAGTCGGCTGTTCCTCATCCATTCAGCAACGGCCTTCATTCCTTCGTGAAGGTTGGTTTTGGCGGTGTGGGGGTCCTTGTTGAGGGAGAGGATCAGCTGGGTGTCATCGGCATAGGAGACGGTGTTGAGGTCGTGCCGACGGGCGACCTGGGCGAGCGGTGCCATGTAGATGTTAAACAGAGTTGGGCTGAGGGATGAGCCCTGGGGTACACCGCAGATGATCTCAGAGGCTTCGGAGCGGAAGGGGTGAAGGCGGACGCTCTGTGTTCTGCCGGACAGGAAGGAGGTGAACCAGTCCAGGGCCTTCTCTTGGATCCCGGCATTGTAGAGGCGTGTTCGTAGTGTGTGGTGGCAGACCGAGTCGGCGGCTGACAGGTCCAGGAGGATGAGGGCCGCCGTTTCTCCGTTGTCCGCAGGGTCCTGATGTCATCGGTGGCGGCGATGAGGGTAGTCTCGGTGCTGTGGTAGCTGCGGAACCTGGACTGGGAAGGGTCCAGGATGTTGTTCTTCTCGAGGTAGCGGGTCAGTTGTTCGTTGACGGTCTTCTCGATGACCTTTGCCGGAAACAGGAGTAGGGAGATGGGCCGGAAGTTCTTGAGGTCCTTTGGGTCCGCCTTGGGTTTCTTGAGTAAGGCGTTGATCTTGGCGTGCTTTCAGCTCTCCGGGAAGGTTGCTATCTCGAAGGAGGTATTGATGACTTTTTGGAGAAGGGGTGCGATGGATATGCTGGCTTTGTTGAAGATGTGGTGTGGGCATGGGACTGACGGAGATCCGGAGTGGATGGTGTTCATGATCTTGATGGTGTTGTCGTCGTTGATGTTGGTCCAGGAGAGCAGGCGGTTGGTGCGGATGGTGGTCGTGGGGGTGGAGGTCTCAGTGGTTGACGGGGCGGTTGTGACGTTGATGCTGTTGTGGATGTCTGCGATCTTGCGGTGGAAGAAGGTGGCCAGCGAGTCGCACAGGTCTTGCGAGGGTGGGACGTCATTGGTGTTGAAGCTGCAGTTGGAGAGTTCCTTCACGATGTTGAAGAGCTCTTTGCTGTTGTACGCGTTGTTGTCTAGGCGGTCTTTGAAGGAGGCCCTTTTGGCAGATCTAATGAGGTGTCTGCGGGTGGCGTTCTTGTGGGCTGTGCGGCTGTCCGGTGTTTGTTCAGGGAGCCAGATCTTCTCCAGCTTTCGGCAGGTTTTCTTGGAGGCCCGGAGGTCTCCAGTGAACCAGTATTTGCCGACTGAGCAGTCAGCAGCACCTGAACCGCACTTGTCACCCTCACAAGGCCCCTGGAGACATCACTGCTGCAGTGTGCTAGTCCCTCCTGCATGTTGACGCAGCGCCTGCAGAGCAGGGAAGTGGCAGTGGCTAGGCGGTTCACTGCCCTTGTGTGTTGTTCAGACCTCTCCCTCTCCCTGCGCCTTGTTGCCTTGTCCTCGTCCAGCTTGCTGCACAGCAGATGCACTGACTGGGACATGTCCCGCATGCCCGCAGCCATCTCTCTCATTCCCTCCGCCATTGAGCTGATGCCCTTATCAATGTTTTGTACATTTTCATTTAGGTGCTTCATCTGTCGTTGGACCGATTGGGTGGCCTTCCACTGCATGCGCTGCACCTTTACCATACTTGCCTCCAGGCCGGAGAAGACACCAGGACCCCCGCCATTTTGGCGTGGACTGCTGTCCTTGGCCCAGCGGCGTCTGGCACCTGTGTGGGCCCCCTCGGCGGTGGACTGTTGACGAGCATTGCTGTCCTCAACTGCCATGGTTGATGTGTCACCCCCACCATGTCTTCTGCGGAAGACTCCATTTCCCGGAGTGTGCCCACAACATGCCTCCTGGTTCTTTGCACTGCAGGTGTTGTTGCAGCCGGTGACGCTATCGGTTGTGGTGAGGACAGGTGTGGTGGTGAGGCCAGCAGCTGTGGTGAGGCCAGCAGTTGTGGTGAGGCCAGCAGCTGTGGTGAGGCCAGCAGTTGTGGGGAGGCCAGCAGCTGTGGTGACGCTGGCAGGTGTTGCGTGGCTGGCAGTGTTGGTGATGCCGCTGTTGCTTGTGTGGTGTGCCCTGCACTGGTACTTGCCTCCTGTGTGTCTTCCCTCCGGTGTGCACTACCTTCCTTGTCCTTGGGACGCATGCGAAATGTCTCGCCTGTGGACAGAAAATCATACATTAGCTCTGTGGTCCTGCAGCCCTGCTTACACAATTAAATTCTCATCTCTGAAACACTGTCGTAATTGCCTCAGCTTGCTCATCACTGATGTGTGTCGCATGCCTTGTTATTTGGTGTGTTGTCTGACATGGTAGGTGTTTCACTGACTACATCTCCCATAATGCATTGCTGGTGTGTACTAAACCCTGTACTGGAGTGGGGTTCACACTACCACATTGGGGAAGGGGGAGGGGAAGGGGTTGGGGTGATTGCTGTGCATGCTTCTTACTTTTTTTGGTGGCAGCTCGGGCTGAGCTGTCTGCATCCCCAAACCCACAGACGCTGTCTGGCACTATGGTGGACTCCACCAGCTCCTCAAGCTCAGTCAGGGCAGGTGCCCTGTTGCTCCCTCCTCCTGTCTGGCTCACTTGTTTCTGGAGCTCAGCCATTTTTCTCTTTGTCATGCTCCATAGGTCATACCCCCTCTTCTTGAGGTCGTCGATGTCCCGTGGGGTCACTCCAATGGCATTCACCTTGGTTTGTATAGCCAGCCAAATCTTCCTTTTGGCAGATTCTGCCACCTGCAGGGACTGCTTGCCAAACAACTTGTGGTGTTCCTTCACTACCTCCTCCACAAGGACCTGCAGCTCCATGGTGCTGAATTTCACCTTCCTCTTTCTCTCCGCTCCTTTCCTTTCAGTGTCCTTGCTTGACATCATGCAGTTTTCCTGTAGTAAGTATGCCAGTGTCTCAAGGGCTCTGCTCTGCTCTCCCAGCCTCTCCAGCAGCTTCAGATTGAGTGCACCTGCATGGGTGTGGCCACTTCCTGGTTGGGACGTTCGGTGGTTGCACCGATTGGCTGATTCCTTAATTGTTTCTTTTTTTGAATTGCTGATTCGGTATTTACCGAATCGGATTTTACAGATTAGGATTTTACCGATTCGTTTTTTACCGATCGGTGTTGGGGATTCGGTATTTATTTACCGAATTATACCGATTCGGTAAATGTTACCGAATTTTTACCTACATCCCAAATACCGAATTCTTATTACCGATTCGGTAGAATTCGGTAATAATCAGTATTTAAGATTCGGTATTTGGGATTTACCTACATATGGCCCCAAGTACTTTACTAAATAATTTTTATTTGTAACCCAGAGAATGATTTTTGACTCACTTTTTATTATCTTGAACTAAAAATGATTTTGTGTTTAAATTTTTTCTTCCTTTTATAATTTAATATTCTCTATTATTGGATCTTTCAAAGATTCACATGCTTGAATCTTCCCCATCGTCATAGTGAGCGATCCTTGGTATTTAAAATAAGCAGCACTGTTTAAGTACATTAAAAAACATAGAGAAAGCAAGTGACATTGTTAAACTATTTACATTGTTTTAATAGACCCAAACTTGCATCCAATCAGAGGCAAGACCCTGGACCACTTCTTCCCTGCAGAGCCAGCGTACCTCAGATTTCTAACCACACATTGTGTGTGAGGGAGTCTGCCGGAGCTGTGGTCAGTTGTTACAGTTGAAGAACTTTTTGCCCTTTTTTCCCCTAAAGGAGGATAACTTTGGACTGCTACAGCTCTAAGGTATTGGGTTTTAGATTCAGTATGTCAGTGGAATCTAAGAAACGGCTGTTCAGTCCATGCAGGTCTTGTGGAAAGGCAAGATTTTCTGAGGATCCACACAAGGAGTGCATGTTCTGTTTGCGTCCTAACCATATTCCTGTAGTGTAGCTCCTATTTTCCCAATAGGCTCTGCGCATTGGAATAGTACCTACAGCAGTAAAGGCCTAGACCAGACGTTAACTAGGTCTACTACTGTCGATACTAGACTTAATTTTTGGGTTTGCCAGCTAAGCTCAGAGTTCGCTAGAAACTTTCTCGAATGTTCAAGGAAGGATTAACTCCCCTGATTAGACAAGAAGGGATTTAGTTTCTGACAACCATAGAACATGACAACTTTGCTCTCCCCTAATCAAGAGTCAATCTCAAGAGTCGTGTGAGCACAAGGCAATTATTTTACTCAGTCAGTACGTGCATTCTTAGTCTCATCAGAATGTAGAGAAAAGGAAGAGACGGGCGTGTTCAATAAAAAGGTGTTATTTATTGATCAGTCTCTTTTCTCGTACAAGAGAAATGGATCGATATTATTGCAATACTTATAGTTAAGTAAAGTGCATACATTAAAAGCAATAGTATAAAATAATACTGTAAAAACATTGATATGGTTTCTGAGCCATATGATGTTTTAAAATGATTAAAATATATTTACATACACATATACATTTGACTAAACGTACTCAACTGGTGTTTCTAAATACGCCTACCCCGTGTACCTGACCTAAGTCTAATGCGTGGGCGGGAATAGAAAGTTACAGTTTAAGTTAAGTTTGTTTTTGCCAAGTGAATAACTAAAGAATTCTCTGTGAGGGGTTATTCAGTTCTGTACCTGGAATTTAGGATGGATGAGGAATGGTATCTCTTTCTCTGCTCTCGATATTCCAGGCTGCCTGCGAGGGCTACCCGGAAGCGCCGGTGCTGGGTCTCTCGGCTTGAGATAGCAGCGCGTCTCTCAGCGCGTCAGGAAGGCGGGGCTGCTGCCAGCGGGGTCTGCTTCTGCTCTCGGCTTCGGCAAGTATGGCTGCTCCGTCTTGTCACCACGCGTGTGTTTGCATAGGGCAAGGTCGGCAATATTTATACCTTAAAGGTGCCGGGATTGACGTAAGGATGGACATAGGTACGTCAATAAAGATGTCATACGACTTGCTCGTTAGCACATTCTTTACTAAAGTTCTCTGTGAAATCAAAACAATGGCCGCACGGATTATCCAGGTTGTCATAGGTTTGATTTGTTATGAGAACGTCGTATGCCTTATCAGGGGCTGGAGGAATGTCGCTTGTCTAATTAGATCTCAAGCGTTATGACCTAATCAGATAACACGTTCCTGTGCCGTAGTGTGACTGCGTCAGATAACGGTATCTGCATCATGGGGGATTTCTTGCCTCATGGGCTGACTGTTAGTTAACTTGATAGTTAGTTTAACCAGAATAGGGTCAGGAATAGGGGGATCGATTCAGAACCTATAGAAATACACGACACCCACTCCACGCTAACTATGGTCATATCTACTAATCTATGCATAGTATAACATAGTACAACATACTATAGAGTATAGTGTATACCTTACCACCCCAAAATACATAAATGCATTTCGAAATTTTCAAATATACTGAAAAATTGCAGTCATATATATTGTTTGCACTTAAGCTATGAATTAAATGCAAAAGTAAACACGCATTTTTATGCATTATTGCTTTTTGGTATATGAGTAGTACACATGAAATGGCTCTTAATATAGCTATACAGAAAGGAAAGTCGAGACCATTTCATCACATAATAAAATATTTGTGAACATACCAGCGGGCAGCTAAAGTCTATATAAAGTATCTAAAAATAGAAATCTTAGTTCTCTAGGAATAGTTTCTTACTTTAAGCAGAAGATCAGTGTCCCGGGAAAAAAAAATATATAGAAAAATATTTTAAGGGGCTTGCTGAAAAAGTTGCTGTCCGTGAACTGGATTGTAATTGTTCATGTGACTTTATTTTTAAAAGTTGAAGGCCGAATTCAGGGAACGCCGTGTGCGAGTTTACTCAAAAGTCTCTATTTCTGTTCCGGAGAGAACATCATATCATTCAGGCTTTCGAAAAAACTGTCAACAGCTTCATGGGAAAGTTCCACTAAGTTGGAAATAGGTGTAACCATGCATTCATGCGCTTGATTGTCTGCATTGACATTCTGATTTGCATTGCTGACAGAAGGTCGTACCTGTTCGATGCTGCTTTCATCTTGAACTTCACTACCCTTCAATCGCAGTGGTGAAGATTCCAGGAATGCCGTCATCAGGATTGGCAGCCTTTGAGGGCAGCACAAAGCGTGAACCTTGGTAGGAACCAACAGTGTATCTGCATCCACCGGCGCATCCGATTGTAGCGTCAGACAGGTGTCTAACACGCATTCTTCTCCGCATAGCAGACACCTTAGTACAGGTAAAACACACCCTTGCCACATTGGTCGAAATGATAGAAACCAAGTCATGTTTAGGTCTCTAAGCCGGGAGAGTCCCAGGATTTTTGATATCCGGTCCCGGTATCCAATGGCTAGGATCGTATCTTCCATTGTCGCGAGAGTTTGATCTGTGACATGGGTTGCCATAACGAAAAATAAGGACTAGGAATAGGATTCCTGCAATTAGTCCCAGGATCAGGGGAAGTCCGCCAAAAATCGAATGGACGAAATCTGGAAAAATACCCAGTATGGCTTTGAATGGTGTTAATGCCATCGAAAATACTGTCTTAAATACCTTTGAGACCCCAGTGGTATCAGAAATATTTAAGATTTCGCTCAGGATTTCCGCGAAATGTACGGGGGAATTGGTTGATAATAATGTATGTATCTCTGCAGTCGTCCTTGCGACTTGTAGATCATACGTTTCTTTTGATGACGTGAGCCTTGTAGGCGTCTGAAGAAGCACTGTTTTCATTCTGCTTAAAGTGTCTATTCGAATAGAAGTAATTTTCAAACTGGGCCATGCCCTCGCCTCCCTGTCTGGAAAGGAGCTGGGGAACAAAGCACGTCCACAGCACTTGACCTTCGCCGTCGTAGTGACGAGATAAGGAGTCCCGGGCATAAGACTACAACATCTGCGGTCTACAATAAGAATGTAACTCCCATTATAGAGTCTTTGAAAGAATGGTTCTATTTCAGTTGCAGGTGCGCCTTGCTGGTGACATGAAAGGTTGTATGAATTCCCTTCACAGGCTCCGTGCAAACTAATACCGTTACACAGAAGCGTGCCGCTTAGTGACATAGCACAATTGTTGCCACTAAGAAACACTTTCTGTCCTTTATTACTGACACATGCATGTGAATAGGGCAGGTTCCAAGTTGTTTTAAGGCACCCCTTTCCCAATTTCTCGTACATGCCAGCCTGTATATATTTTTGGCAGTATTGAAACCTGAAGGTTGAGATTGGAATATTTATGATTCCGTGGATTATCCATTCACTGACAGGTCGTTCTGACATTGTCAATGGTAATCTTTCTAGTTTTTCAATGCTCAAGATTGTATAATCAGCACCCTTCTGCGCCATACCGATTTGTCTATCAGTAAGGTTAAAGATTTGGAATAGTGACGTTGTGTTGATTAAACGCCAAGGCACATAGCCTGAACGCAGATTTTGTAACGTCCAGCCAAGCTGTACAATAGAACGCAATTGTGACTGACCATGTTGTAATAACAGTAAGTCTTGCGATAATATATCGATTGCTGAAGACACAATGCTGTTCAATGAAAATATTCTGGAGGACAGAGTCATTAACCCATTGTCCACTACAGAAAGTGATTTTTCCAAATTAATACGGTCAATTTCCCGTATTCTTTCTGCTGTTTCAATTTGAGTAACCTTCCAGGCCTCATTGTATGCTGCATATACAGAGGCTGCTATGAAACGCTTTTGACGCTGTTTGCGTGGTCCCAGTATGAAATCACGCAAGTCAGCACCATCAGTAAGTAAAGTTAGGTGTTGCTTAATTTCAGGCAGTGTGGAAGTTTGTAGCCATTGAAGGCATAATTTGCCCACACTGTAGGTTGTTATTATCCCTGGGTGATGTCTTTGGGGATATCTAGGGTCTGGCCTGGTCATTTTGAAAAGCCTGTGTTTTATTCAGGAATCTATCTTGACAGTTATTTGTATCTGTGGGCCAGATCAACCATTGTTTCCAATCAGGATGTGTTCTGTTTTGGTTAAGTATATGGTTTATGTCTATTTCTTCATCTGTTTCAGAGCTATTGCTAAACATTGTTGGCTTTGGAATAGACGGGTTATTTAAATCTTTGATTTTGGCTAAGCCAAGACAGGTGGTTTGTTGAACAGTGTCATTTAAAAATATCATTTGTTCTGGGATCATGCAGGCTCTAAACAAAGCTTCTAAACCCTGTACTTGCCATTCTTTTGTACCCCAAACACTTTTCAAATCAACATTTTTGTCCCAATAATCAAATCCAAAAGTATTCATTTGTTCAAAGAATGAGTCTGAATAAATTAATTTTGTGTTGGTTATCATGGTTTTCATCCCTGTCTTGTTTGACAATTTATAATAAAATGTTTCAGCATTACTAGTGTTAAAACCTTGAAAGTATGAATATTTGTCATAAACGGTTCTAGTGCTCCCTTTTGGAGGTGTAGCACAATGTTCCCATTGATTATAATTTAAAACATTTCTTGGTTGTGCAGATTTATGCAAAAAACTGTTACCATAATGGTTATAGCAATACATACTATCATAATTTGTAGAACCTTGCAAATAATCATGTTTTGTAAATTTAGCAGACATTACTAAGTCAGACATCATATTGTTTATACTTTCAAAGTCCCAATCATCAGCAAATGAGTTTGGTTTTGCAAAGTCACTCAAGGAGATCTTGATTTGGTGTGGATATTTCAGGATCTCGACCGGACCATAAATTTCATAGTCAGTGTTGTCCCAGGCTACCCCACCAGGTATTGGAATTGCTGTGAAGTTGGCTGAAGAAAGTTCTGAAGAAAGTTCTCTTTTCTCGACGTGTGAAGATGTGTGTGGTTTGAGGACCAAGTTGATGTTCTGACTTGCTGTGTCCATTTTAGCATATTTTCCCTCAATGAAGCGTCCCAAAGTAAATACCATGATGAGCCAAAGTATGAGGATAAATGCACCAAAACCCACCCAAAATTCAATCCATGGAGAAACCAGATATGTTTCTTTCAGTTGTTTCAAAAGTTCCTTAGCTTTGTCTTTAAAGGATTTTGATGATGGCTGTGTCTTTTGTTCGCTGAAACCTTCAGAGGAATCATCGAAGTTGATGAAGTAACCAGATGCAGTTCTGTCAATTGTTCCAATTGGTTCAGGATTTTTGTTTCTTGCATTTTCACTTGGAACTTCATTGTAGATTGGTGTGTCTCTGCTAAATGTTTTTATTTGGGTTTTCAGAGGTCTTAGTTCTATTGCATTGTTGCATAGTCCTTGTTGTTCTTCTGTAGGCGTTTCGAATGTGATGAGCCTCTTTGATAGGACCTCTGTACTGGTAGCAAACCTTGGTGTTCTGCTACTTATTGGGAGTCCACTTGGCCTACCGTTTGTTATCGGCCACATGTTGTGGTTTTACCAGGTCGATGGATACAACTCGGTTCTCCTTTTTTCCAGCAAGTGGCGGTAGTACAACTGATCTTGTCCCGTTGACAGACAAGACAGGAACTGCTTTTCTGTAAGAAGGCCCAAATTCCTTCTTTACCGCGATCTTCTCCCTGACTAGATCCCCGACTTTTGGAATCCAGACAGGTCTTGCTGGGACAGGTGGTGATTCTTCAGTGGTTGTTGGCTGTTGTTTCAACTGTATGTTGCTCAGGTCTTTTCTTGTTTTGTTTAAGTCCTGCAAAATAGCCAAACGGTCTTTGACATCAAAGGTTTTTTCTATTACCACTGAAGTCTGACTATCAAGGTCAGAGATCAACATCCTAGTTCCGAATAATAATTCGTACGGACTGAATCCCTTCAGAGAATTTCTTGGCAAGTTATTTAGACTACGTTAAACACTTATTAGATGTTTGACCCACCCAGCTCCCGAACCTAATATCCTTTCTATTATAGATTGCTTTCTGCCTTGGTTTTTTCTTTACACCATCCCATACCCTCAGGAAGGAAGTGAGAAGATTCCCGCTGGGCTGTGCTCATTTGGCCATGTTTCCCCCCCAGGCTGGTTTGCCTGAGTGAAAGAAATGGTCGAACGTAGCATGCTCTTAGCGTATATGCCATTTAGACTCGCAAATCTTGTATAACAGTCCGGACGTCAGCCGAGTGCTGGTGATCTACATTATAAGTGGAAACTAGCCTGTATATGTTAATCGCAAGCCATTCTTTTTGCTGGTAATATTATCTGCCTTGATTCGACGAGGTATTAAACTGCTTCTCTCCCCTCTGCGATCTCTGTTGCAGTTTGGGCAGTTTTTTACAAACATGGTGTAGTGCAGGCTCATGCCTGGCCACCAGTACCGTGATTGTAATTCTTCCAGAGAATCTTTTAATTTAAGGTGTCTGAGACCCTCGCCTATGTGTGCGTCTGCGATTAACAAGCTTCTCCTGTCCATGTTTGGAATCACTCTATCCCCCACTCCAGGGATTCGAGCAAAAGGGACGGAGTTTGCATCGATTATGTATGTATAATTGAGTGGATAGTTGATCGGTAACGCTGAGCAGTCGCCTTTTGATGACGTTTTCACCGCCAGCATTGTTTCACCGTCAATGTATTTTAATGTACGCTTTTTTCGATCTACGGGAGCCAATTTAGTGGCTGCCGCTGCGGCTGTTTCAGCCAATGAATTCCCTACAACGTGAACGCCATCACGTTGATGACTCAGTGAGTGAGTCACGTGAGTCTTTGGTAGTTCTTTTTTCAAAAGAGCTACTTGTTCCCAGAGCAGTCTCTGCTTTATTGGTGCATCTGTGTCATCTTTGTAACCGTTCTGAATCCATGTCTGCAAATCCTTGTTATATGCTTTGACGCAGTAATATGAATCTGACACTATAAGTGTCGGGAATTCGCGATCCGCATTATCTAGCACCATTTTCAAAGCTATTATTTCAGTTTGTAGTTCTGAATTAGTTTCTACTGAGTGTGATTTTGTTAATAGAGGTTTTAATATACCTCCGCGCCACACTTCTTTTGTAATCTCACATGTGGGGTTGTATGCATGTTCTCCCCAAACGGAGGGTTGAGCATGTCCGTCTGTATAGATTACACAGGCGTAATGTCGTAGAGGCAGAATGTCGATTGGCAGAGGATACGTCTTTTCATATTTTAGATTTTTTAATTCTTCTAGTTCTGGATCAAAGTAGTAGTATACTTTGTCCGTTGTGATTGAATTCACCCATTGTATCCATTCCGGATTCAATGTTGTTGTTGGTAAATTACACGGTGTTGTTAGTGCCTCAAAGGCTGATTCTGCTGTTCTGACTGTGATATGTCTACCGTCAGCTATGTCTTTTTCTCTAGCTATTGCGGTTTGAACTGCACGAATGATTTTTCCTGTATTACTGAATTTCTGTTCAGCTTCTGTGTACAAGTGTGATTTGAATGCAATTGGTACCTTTTCTCCCTCATTAGAGGTCAGGTATGTGAATCCGCATCTCCCTGGGATGACTCGGATCACAAGGTTGCGTGTATTATCACGGGTTTCTAATTTTGTTTTAATTAGCATGTCTGTTTGTAAGGATCTCAAAATTTCTGTGTGTGTTTGAGTCCAACTGGATCTTTTAAAGTCTGGTTTAATTAGATCGTAAAGGGGTTTCACCCTTTCTGCTTAATTTGCAATGTATGTTCTTCCGAAATTTAGGAAGCCTAAAATTGACTGTAGGTTTTTTAGTGTTTTAGGAGCTTGGATTACGGCACATTTCTCTAGGAAATTGTCTGCCAGGCTTTTACCTTCACTTGATAGCTCATATCCTAAGAATAGGACCGTCAGATGGGCAATTCTGGATTTTTTGAAGTTGAATTTGTAACCCTCTGCAGCGAACCCAAGTATTATGGTGTTCACTCTTTTCAAGTGAGTCTCCAAGTCATCATCTGTTAAGTAAATGTCATCGACATAAGATAATGCTTCATCATCATATAGTTGTAGTAATTCTGTTACTCTCGCTGAGAATACCCCCGGGCTGTTCTTGTACCCCTGGGCTAACCGACAGAATTGTTTTTGAGTGCCATTTACTGAGAATGCAGTTAAAGATCTGCTCTCTGGTGCTATGTTTTGACAAAAGAATCCATTGGAGATGTCCAAGGTTGTTTTGTATTTTTTGCGCACTATGTTATTCATTAGTGCAGCACTGTGTGAGTTTTGCACTGCAAAGGTTTTGCAACATGTGTTAAGGTGTCGGTAATCCAAAACTAGACGGTACGAATTGTCTGGTTTGGAGACCGGAAACAAAGGATTGTTCATTTGTGAGGTGCAAGTTTCAATCACCCCCTGGTATTCTAGCTGGTCTAGTATTTCATTTACCTGTTTTTTAGCTTCTTGCTTAATTGGGTACTGCCTTTGTGCAGTTGGTTGTGATTTTAACTGGATTTTGTGAGGAGGAGAATCCTCATCCCATCCTACATGATTTTTATATAAAGCAGGTGCTAAGGCCACTGCCCACTTTCTAGCAAGTGTGTATTTTTTATGAATCGGTATTTGATTCGAGAAGGCAGGCATAATTACTTCTTCGCCATGAGGGCACTCCCTGACAAACTCTGGTGGCCAGTCTTTTTCAGCTAGAAGGATGTCATAGCCCTTGGATAGGTTATCCCAAAATAGTCCCCTTATTTTCCTAGTCTTATCTCCCTCTAGACGTAATGTTATCTCGTATATCTTGTGGGGCTTGCTAACTCTGGTATCTGCAGTTTCCACTTGAAGGTATTCATTCGTGTCCACTGTCTCCAGATGATTCATAAGGACTTTGCGAGCTATGCTCACCTCTGCTGCGCTGTCTAGCATTGTCTGAGCCCACTCTCCGTTTTTCAGTTGTGTCCTCAGTATTCTCGGCATTGTTAACTACCTTGATACTGGCTACCTTCTTTTTTGGAAATTGTAATTTCTTTTTTAGCTGAGCAGGTTCCTTGTCTTTGGACTTGGCGTGCTCTTCTCTTTGTTCTGATCGTCCTCTTCTTTCCGATTTCTGCGAGGAATTCTGAAAAGATTGAGAGGGACGTGTATCAATGTCTTGATATCTATCAGGTTTTTTAATATTATCCCTATTTCTAAGGTTATATCTATTCCCAGAGGGGTCACTCTGGGGTGACCTTTGTCTCGGGTTTGGAGATTTCTCTCTTCGCCTAGGCGACCTTCCTCTGGACTGGAATTTCTTTTCTTTAGGATTGGATTGTTTGTTTCCATCCCAGTTCTTTTTTGGTGAATTATTATTATTGTTAAAAAACATTTTTTCTGGACTTGTAGTCAGTTGCGGTTTTACTGGTATTCCACCTAGACTATCTCTGCCTAGTTCTTCATAGGATTTTTCTATGATTCTGGCAATTTCAGCTGGTTGGTCTGCTATATCTGTCTCTTTTAACCTCTGGCGGATCGCCACGTTCGCTGCTTCACCTTTTATGTTGGCTAGTAATATAGCCGAGACCTGCTTGAAGTCTTTCAGTAATTTCATACCAAGAGTTAAAGCAGGTTCTGGACCGTATTCATCTTGAATTTGTTTAAGCACATCTGGTATTACCGAAATGGATGGAACACCGTGCGTTTTTGTGTAGATGGAAGCAAAGACTGTACCCCAAGTGTCACAGTCCTCAATGTGTGGTGCGATTCCCATTGGGAGACATATAGTCAGAATCCTGTGTTTTTCCAGCGGGGTGGTGTCAGGAAACACCGCCTCTATTTGGGTAATTTTCTGTGCCAACCAGAATGGTATTTGTTCCCGTTTAGCTGGAACCTTACCTAGGCAGGATTGGATGTTCTGTGGTGTAATTTTATTTGTGTTCCCCTGGTGTGGGGTCAGTTGTGGTAGTTTAATCGCTGGCTGAATTGTTGAAGTCCGCATTACATACTGAACTAATTGTCTATGAATTTTTAGTAATTGTTTCAGCTGTGTTAATAATTCAGCTGCAGGCATCCTATCGATGTCTGGATGTGGTGTGTATCCGGCTAGGACCGGCCACGTTGCTCCTGGTCTTCCTAAAGGACCGAGCCTTGTAATGTGATTGTTATGTATTAGGGCGCCATCAAATAAGAGCAAATGCTCTTGGAATTTGAGTGGTACTTCCACCTCCTCGAAAGGAGTGTAAATGTCAGGAGGTTCCTCTACTTTGTAATAGTGGAAGTACTTTGTTACAGCATTTGCTGCTGGAAAATGTATCCATGTATAGTATACCTCTGTCTGCCGATATTCGTGTGCCTCAATTACGAATATGACTGTGCCACCTCTAGGTGTCAGTCCATTTTCTATAAGTTTTAAGGTTATAGATCTCCTTTTGGCGACCTGGATGAGTATTATATCCGGGTCTGCTGTTTGCATGGTAGCATCAGCATCTGCTATTTCAGTAGCTAATCTAATTGCCTCTCTTTCATCATCACTCTCTGCCATTTTACAGACAGGATGGTATTATGTTTGTTTGCAGATCAGGTTTCTTATGGAAACAGAGATTAGATGCACAATATTCTGGAACTGTTTTATCCTTCAACGTTGACTTGACCAAAAACCATACATAGGAGTTCCCTCCTGCGAGGTTTTGGAGGATATAACCTTTCACCCACTCCAGACGTCTTTGGAGTATTTGGGAAAAGGGGTCTGAGTGAGAAAGCACGACTGAGTTACTCTAAATGTCTTACGTTAGTTTTATCGCCCTTTCCAAACGCGTTGGGCGCCATGTAGTGTAGCTCCTATTTTCCCAATAGGCTCTGCGCATTGGAATAGTACCTACAGCAGTAAAGGCCTAGACCAGACGTTAACTAGGTCTACTACTGTCGATACTAGACTTAATTTTTGGGTTTGCCAGCTAAGCTCAGAGTTCGCTAGAAACTTTCTCGAATGTTCAAGGAAGGATTAACTCCCCTGATTAGACAAGAAGGGATTTAGTTTCTGACAACCATAGAACATGACAACTTTGCTCTCCCCTAATCAAGAGTCAATCTCAAGAGTCGTGTGAGCACAAGGCAATTATTTTACTCAGTCAGTACGTGCATTCTTAGTCTCATCAGAATGTAGAGAAAAGGAAGAGACGGGCGTGTTCAATAAAAAGGTGTTATTTATTGATCAGTCTCTTTTCTCGTACAAGAGAAATGGATCGATATTATTGCAATACTTATAGTTAAGTAAAGTGCATACATTAAAAGCAATAGTATAAAATAATACTGTAAAAACATTGATATGGTTTCTGAGCCATATGATGTTTTAAAATGATTAAAATATATTTACATACACATATACATTTGACTAAACGTACTCAACTGGTGTTTCTAAATACGCCTACCCCGTGTACCTGACCTAAGTCTAATGCGTGGGCGGGAATAGAAAGTTACAGTTTAAGTTAAGTTTGTTTTTGCCAAGTGAATAACTAAAGAATTCTCTGTGAGGGGTTATTCAGTTCTGTACCTGGAATTTAGGATGGATGAGGAATGGTATCTCTTTCTCTGCTCTCGATATTCCAGGCTGCCTGCGAGGGCTACCCGGAAGCGCCGGTGCTGGGTCTCTCGGCTTGAGATAGTAGCGCGTCTCTCAGCGCGTCAGGAAGGCGGGGCTGCTGCCAGCGGGGTCTGCTTTTGCTCTCGGCTTCGGCAAGTATGGCTGCTCCGTCTTGTCACCACGCGTGTGTTTGCATAGGGCAAGGTCGGCAATATTTATACCTTAAAGGTGCCGGGATTGACGTAAGGATGGACATAGGTACGTCAATAAAGATGTCATACGACTTGCTCGTTAGCACATTCTTTACTAAAGTTCTCTGTGAAATCAAAACAATGGCCGCACGGATTATCCAGGTTGTCATAGGTTTGATTTGTTATGAGAACGTCGTATGCCTTATCAGGGGCTGGAGGAATGTCGCTTGTCTAATTAGATCTCAAGCGTTATGACCTAATCAGATAACACGTTCCTGTGCCGTAGTGTGACTGCGTCAGATAACGGTATCTGCATCATGGGGGATTTCTTGCCTCATGGGCTGACTGTTAGTTAACTTGATAGTTAGTTTAACCAGAATAGGGTCAGGAATAGGGGGATCGATTCAGAACCTATAGAAATACACGACATTCCAAAGGATTGTAAACACTGCCTAACCTTTTCTGCCAAAACTCTTAAGGACAGGAAAGCCAGGCCACTACTTTGGCTCCAGAAGAAAAACACCAGATCAGAATCCTTTTTGGATGAGGAGGTGGGTCAAGTCTCTATCCACCTGAACAAACATTAGGACTCTTCCTTTTCTGTAAAAGACCCTAAAAACTGAAGGTTGTTGAAAAATCATCAAGATCTGAAATACTGGCCTCTAAAGACTCCTCTTTGGGCGCTCATCAGAAGAAATCGTCCACTTCATTTTCTTCTGTGCCTGTCACTCCTCAGAAAAATGCTCTGTCATCGAAAATGAGACAGTTGACAGACCCGTCGTCCAAAACAGTGGCTCAGACGAGAACTTTGTCAATGGCTATCCCCATTACAAAAGTGATGACTGTCACTCCGACCACGACAACAACAGCAGTGTCAATGTAAGACATGATGACGATGATCATTCCGTCAATGACGGTTTTAAAATCACCATAGCCTAAACCAGTGACAGTGACTGTCACTATTAGGAAGAAGATCTCTTCATCAATGGTTTTGTCGACAAACCCATGAAAGAGACACAAAAAAGCACAATTTTTGCTGAGAATGTCTCTGCTCCGCTTAGACCAGAACTGACATTGCCCAACAAGGAGAAATCAGGTGACGAAAGGCTTTTCGATTCACCTTACAGCCCTTCACAATTAAGGGTGAACTTTCAGGACATGGATGATGAGGACGATCCTAACAAGGACAGTTCTAGTTACACTGAAGGGGACTATTTATTCACAGCTTGCCAACAACCATATCCCATCGGCATGACTATTTCCAGGAGCCCTATCCTTACAAAGAGTCCTCTGAAGAACCTCAAGGCTCAAGGGAAGATACCATTGCATTGCCCATCTCTTTGGTCACTGATCTAAGGGGCATGCTAAATGATTATTATACGTGTTTTCCTGAAAAACATGCGCCAGTCCTTCTCACTCCAAGTTGCATGGAGGCACCTTTGCCTATAAGTCCTGCGCCTGTTCATATGTAAGAGGTCAGATCTGTACTTCCTATCATCACCATCAGAGATGATTATATTGACAGCGATTCAGATGATCAGCCTGATGAATGAGAATTACTTCAAGACCCAAATACCTTGGGTTGGGAGTGGGCTGAATATGTCGCTCCATCATCACCTTCACTTTTCCCAGCAAGTTCTCTTCCTGAGGATAGTAGAGGATTTTAGGAATTACTGGAACGTGCTTCCAAGAGATACGATCTGCCTCTCCCAATCAAGCAAACAGAATGACTTCTGTACGATTTTAAGGACTCTGCAAGGAAATTTGTAAAATCTATACCCATTGTCAGTTATTAATAGGAAGAAGGCTTAAAGTTATTGAACAATCTTTCTTCAGTCACTGCTGTGGTCCTTTAGATGGCCAAAACATATAAGGCCTCTGTATCTTCACCAGCCTGCTTGATAGGGCATTCATGTACAGATTAATTGGTTATGTGAGTGGCACAGTGATGCTCCAGACATCCTTCTGCGCCTTCTTCAGTTCCACCAGATAAGGAATGCATAAGGCTCAACAACACATGCACATGCTTTGCTGCAATGGCAGCCACCTCCATCAGAGCGTCAAATGCATTGGCCATTCTGGGTCGCTACGACCGCCAAATGTGGTCTGATCTTGCATTTTTCCTCGATTACCTTCCAGACGACACGAAGAAAGAGGCAAAAGAAATTCTGCAAGAGGGTACCAGGGTCTTGTCTGAGATTATTGATATGGCTATGGACATATCATCCACTGCTTTTAAACAGATGGTGAGCATGGCAGTTTTACGTAGACGAGGCTGGTTAAAGGCCACCTCTTTCCGCCGTAATGTCCAAGCCAAGATTTTGGATATGTCCTTTGATGGGGAGAACTTATTCAGCAAACACGTGGATGACTCAAATATAGGAAGAAAGTTAGTGTTTACCACTCCAATTCCGTTCTGCCCAGATGTCTTGTAATAACCCCAGAGAAATATTTAAAATTACTACTAAAAATCTACAACCCAGCTCCATCCAAACAACCAACTGAAAGATGTGATTCCTTGGCATCCTTCTTTAATTAAAACATTCTGGATATCTGCCAATGCTTTGAAAAGGACGATGGAAGTGTTAATGCTATCCCGCCAACAATTATAGTGATAGGTGTCCCTCCATCCTTTTCCAACTCTCTCCCCTTTCCTTGGAGAAGCTGACTGTTCTATTCAGTAAAATTAAATCAAGATTCCCCCTTGACTCGGCTACCCCCATGATCATTGCTCTAAAGCATGAAACTATCCTCCTTATTCTGCTCAAAATGGTTAATCTGTCTGTGGAAACGGGGTTTGTACCCCAGTCCTGGAAGCAAGTGATGGTTAAAGCCATCTTGAACAAGCTCAACCCTGACCCTGCCTGTTTGGGAAACTTCTGCCGTATTTTACTCTTACCATCTTGTAGTAAGGTGGTTTAAAAACATGTCAATAGATGTCTTTCTGGCTTCTTGGAGGCCAACTCTTTCTTGCACCAAACACAAACTGGCTTCTGTCCCAGACATAACACCACGACTGCCGTTTTTCGCAGTGGTGGAAGAGGCCAAAAAGAGATTGGATTTAGGGTGAATGGTGGCCATTGTACTCCTAGACCTCAGTGCGGCCTTCGACACTGTTGACCATCCCACACTTCTGCACAGGGTTGGTAAGGCTGGTAGTACAGGGAAAGCCTTGGACTGGGTTTGTTCTTTTCTAAACTGGTGAACATTTCAGGTTTTTGACAAGCGCTGTACTACTAGTATCCGGGCTGTCACCTGCAGGGTCCTGCACGGGTACTCACTCAGCCTCACATTATTTAACATTTACCTACAGCCATTGGAGGACATTGTAGCACTTCTCGGGATGTCCATTGGCACCTACTTCGATGACACCCAGGTGGTGTTTTCACGTACGCCTGGTTCTGATCCACTCTCAGTCAAGCTTGGATCCTGCTGGGAACAAATAGCCAGCTGGATGAATTAATCCCATCTCAAGCTTAATGGAGCCAAAACTGAATCAATGATAGTTGGAAATATGTCCCCAGCCAATAGGATTGGACTGGGCAACTCACCTAGGTTCCCCCTACAAATAAGTCAACTATAAAAATTCTGGGAATGTGGATTGATGACACTTGTGTGCTGCTGGTACTGCACAAGATCATGCTCCTGTAGCCTGTGAGGCAGGTGGTAGTCCTGGCACTAACTCTCTCTCGCATGGACTACAGTAATTTCCTGTACCTGGGCTCCCCCAAGGCTGCCATCCAGCAACTGCAAGTGGTACAAAATGCAGCTTCACATATGTTAGTGGGTATTCCCAGGAACAATTCAGCCCGGTATGGGGTTGAGGTAACTACATTGGCTCCTAATTGCTCAAAGAATTTAATTCATATCCCTGTGCATTGCCCTGGGAAAGGCCTGGCCATCCTTCAACAGCTTGTCACCCACAATGCCCCCAATATGACCTACTGCTTGTCCAACCCGCATCTGGTCACCTTTCCTGGAGTTAAAAGAGCCAGAAAAGGAGGGTGCTTCTTTCGGTTCAAAGCTGCTAAGATCTGGAATTCTGATGGATAATTTTGCCTATGGATTCCTCGCCTTTTGAATTATCCTAATGCGCAGCATTCCATGGAAACTTTTCTCCTCAGCTCAACCACTTCGTCGAGGACATCACAATTGAACACCTCCACAAGCAACTCTGCGTGATGTCATTGGAGCCACAAGCAGACCACATCGGCATGCTGCCGTCAGTTCCCTTTTTTCTGCGCCATTGACGCGTAACATTTTTCTACCAGGCTCTCCATTCTTTGGAGTTTCTTTGTTGCTGTTGTCCTGACTTTGTAGCCGTCAAAGATGACTACTCTGAGGAAGTCTGGCGTGAGGCCATGCAGAGAATCTTGGGCCAAATGCCTATCACTGACCCCCAATACGACTGTTTGTGGTGCCTCTCTTCGGATCATGATGTTTGGACATGCACTTCGTGCAAACGCATGAATTCGAAGGCCCTGTAGGAGAGAGAGGATAAATTATTCATGGCCAAGGCCAAAAAGCAGAAGAGGAGTCTCAGGAGGTCATCTGCCCGATCAAAGTCACCAACTGCTCATACTTCCAGGTCTTCTAAGAAGCACAAGAAGTGGTTGTCAGCGTTGACATGTTTCAGCCGGCAAAATTAATACCCCGGCATGTTCTACATGGCGCAGGGATAGACAAACTATGTCGGGCAACAGCTGACCTTAAAAATAAGTGTGATAACAGGAAGCTATTCTCACTCCCCCGCCAGTTCGAGTTTAAATATTTTATAAGCTTGGTTCCTCTCCAAGAGCGAGGGGCTCCACTACTTTTTCAACCGAGCACTGACTCGGAAAGGTGACATCCCCTTCACTTCTCGATTTAAAGGAGGTAGGGTGAGCACCTAGGGATTACAGTGTTGAGAATCCTGAGGAAAGCCGGGGTATTAATTTTGCCTGGCTGAAACATGTCGACGCTTTTGCAGAGTGGGGGGTTGGCGTCTCATAAGCTCCCCAACACAGCATCCACATTTTTCGTTCTAAATCAGGGTACCTAACATTAAAATTATGACAAAGACTCCCTGATATCAGTTTTACATCACTTTCTCGGCACATTTTTCTCACCTGTGATCTTACACTGTATGTTGTATTGTCTTCCCCCTCCCTATTGCTCTACCTCCAGCGTTTGGTTTGTGCGGAGGTGTGATAGCAGCTCTATGATGAAGCATGACACAGCTTGCTGTGTGTGAGGGCAGTTTTACTAATTTTGTGTATTTCCCCTACACTCATCCACCTTCACGTAGCGTTATTATCCCTCTTCTATTTGTGAGATAAAGTCCTTTGTACAGGTCTTACAGGGGAAAGGGCAGAGGTCATAGGCTGGGTGCTGTCGACAGTAAGTCTCCTCCTCCTCCTCCGCCTCTCCAGCCATTGTCGCAGGTAAGCAGCTCTACCTCTGCCATCCTAGAGCATGCTTGTCCTGTGGGAGGACGGGTGTCCCATTTTGTACAACATTGGAGGTCTGTTACTACAGACATCTGGGTTTTGAACATCGTAGAGAATGGGTATGCCCTATCCTTCTGGGAGTTCCCCCTCCTTTTCCTCCCTGTCAGGGCTTTTGTTCGGAAGAGCATCTTCTGCTTTTCTAGCAGGAGGTTCTCTCATTGCTGCAAAAGGGTTCAATTGAGGTGGTTCCAGATTAGGAAAGTGGTCAGCGGTGCTCGTTTATTCTTTTCTGATTGTGATAGACCGTGGGGTTGTAGGCAACAATGCGCTGTATTTTCATGCTATGTGTTCTGCTAACAAAAACTGATTTAATTCTAAAAAATGAGAGAAAGGCAACACAGATATTCTGACTGATAATCAATCAATCATATCATTTGTAAAGCGCACTACTCACCCGTGAGGGTCTCAAGGCGCTGGGGTGGGGAATGCTGCTACTGCTCGAAAAGCCAGGTCTTGAGGAGTTTTCTGAAGGTCAGCAGGTCTTGGGTCTGCCGTAGGAGGATGGGGAGAGTGTTCCAGGTCTTGGCGGCGAGGTAGGAGAACGTTCTGCCGGCGGAGGTTTCTCTTCAGAAGCGAGGGCGAGGTCGGCGGAGCGGAGCTGGCGGGTGGGGGTGTAGAAGCTGAGTCGTTTGGTAAGGTACGTTGATCCGGTGTTGTGGAGTGCCTTGTGTGCGTGGGTGATGAGCTTGAAGGTTATCCTCTTGTTGACCAGGAGCCAGTGCAGGTCTCTCAGGTGGGGTGTGATGTGGCTGCGGCGAGGGATGTAGAGGATCAGGCGTGCAGAGGCGTTCTGGATGCGTTGGAGCCGTCTCAGGAGTTTGGCTGAGGCTCCTACATTGAGGGCGTTTCCGTAGTCCAACCTGCTGCTGACGAGGGCCTGGGTGACTGTTCTTCTCGTTTCAGTGGGGATCCACTTATAGATCCTGCGGAGCATGCGGAGGGTGTTAAAGCAGGAGGAGGAGACGGCGTTGACCTGTTTAGTCATGGAGAGGGTGGAGTCGAGGATGACCCCTAGGTTGCTTGCGTGGTCGGTGGGTGTTGGAGTGGTTCCCAGTGGGGTCAGCCACCAGGAGTCGTCCCAGGCCAAAGGGTTGGATCCGAGGATGAGGACCTCTGTCTTGTCCGAGTTCAGATTTAGTCGGCTGTTCCTCATCCATTCAGCAACGGCCTTCATTCCTTCGTGAAGGTTGGTTTTGGCGGTGTGGGGGTCCTTGTTGAGGGAGAGGATCAGCTGGGTGTCATCGGCATAGGAGACGGTGTTGAGGTCGTGCCGACGGGCGACCTGGGCGAGCGGGGCCATGTAGATGTTAAACAGAGTTGGGCTGAGGGATGAGCCCTGGGGTACACCGCAGATGATCTCAGAGGCTTCGGAGCGGAAAGGGTGAAGGCGGACGCTCTGTGTTCTGCCGGACAGGAAGGAGGTGGTCCAGTCCAGGGCCTTCTCTTGGATCCCGGCATTGTAGAGGCGTGTTCGTAGTGTGTGGTGGCAGACCGAGTCGGCGGCTGACAGGTCCAGGAGGATCAGGGCCGCCGTTTCTCCGTTGTCCGCAGGGTCCTGATGTCATCGGTGGCGGCGATGAGGGTAGTCTCGGTGCTGTGGTAGCTGCGGAACCTGGACTGGGAAGGGTCCAGGATGTTGTTCTTCTCGAGGTAGCGGGTCAGTTGTTCGTTGACGGTCTTCTCGATGACCTTTGCCGGAAACGGGAGTAGTGAGATGGGCCGGAAGTTCTTGAGGTCCTTTGGGTCCGCCTTGGGTTTCTTGAGTAAGGCGTTGATCTTGGCGTGCTTTCAGCTCTCCGGGAAGGTTGCTATCTCGAAGGAGGTATTGATGACATTCTGGAGAAGGGGTGCGATGGATATGCTGGCTTTGTTGAAGATGTGGTGTGGGCATGGGTCTGACGGAGATCCGGAGTGGATGGTGTTCATGATCTTGATGGTGTTGTCGTCGTTGATGTTGGTCCAGGAGAGCAGGCGGTTGGTGCGGATGGTGGTCGTGGGGGTGGAGGTCTCAGTGGTTGACGGGGCGGTTGTGATGTTGATGCTGTTGTGGATGTCTGCGATCTTGCGGTGGAAGAAGGTGGCCAGCGAGTCGCACAGGTCTTGCGAGGGTGGGACGTCATTGGTGTTGAAGCTGCGGTTGGAGAGTTCCTTCACGATGTTGAAGAGCTCTTTGCTGTTGTGCGCGTTGTTGTCTAGGCGGTCTTTGAAGGAGGCCCTTTTGGCAGATCTAATGAGGTGTCTGCGGGTGGCGTTCTTGTGGGCTGTGCGGCTGTCCGGTGTTTGTTCAGGGAGCCAGATCTTCTCCAGCTTTCGGCAGGTTTTCTTGGAGGCCCCGGAGGTCTTCAGTGAACCAGCTGGCTTTCTTGTTGGTGTGACTGTTGGAGGGTTTCTTGATTGGGGCGAGGGTGTTGGCACAGTTGTTGATCCACTGTCTGAGGTTGCGGGTGGTGGTGTGGGGGTCGGTGGGGTCGGCGGGTGGGCTCTGGGCGAGGATGTTGGTTAGCTGGTCTTCGGTGACTTTGCTCCAGCAGCGGCAGGGCATCTGTTGGGTGCGGTGGTGCGTGGTGGGTTTCTTGAAGGTGAAGTGGATGCAGCGATGGTCAGTCCAGTGGAGTTCGGTGGTGTGGTTGAAGGAGACGTGGGGGCTTGTGAAGAAGATGGGGTCAAGCGTGTGACCGGCGGAGTGGGTGGGTGTTGTGACGAGCTGTCTGAGTGCGAGGTTGGCTAGGTTGGCGATCAGGGTGGTGGAGTTGGTATTGTTGTTGTTCTCGAGGTGGAAGTTCAGGTCCCCGAGGAGGATGTAGTCCATGGAGGCGAGGGCGTGTGTGTTGACGAAGTCGGCGATGGAGTCGCTGACTGTGATCGGGGTCCGGGAGGTCTGTAGATGAGGGTTCCTCTGAGGTGGTGTTGGGGTCGGTGTGGATCTGGAAGTGCAGGTGTTCGGCGGTGCTGAGGGTGTCGTCGGTGTTGGTCGAGACTCTGCAAGTGTTCCTGTGGACGATGGCGATTCCTCCTCCTGCTCCATTGGTGCGGTCCCTGCGGGTGATCATGTAGCCTTCCGGGACGGCTATGGCTATGTCGGGTGCCGAGACGGGGTTCAGCCAAGTCTCCGTCAGGGAGGCGACGTCTGGGGAGGTTGAGTCGAGTAGGTCCCAGAGTTCAGTGGCGTGTTTGCGGGCGGAGCGGGTGTTGAGAAGGATGCATCTGAGGTGGTTGGGTTCTTTCCTGGTCGGCAGCATGGTGGGGCGGATGCTTGTGAATCTGCAGTTCCAGCAGGTGAAAGCTCCGTGGGTGTGCTTCGGGGCGGCCAGGAAGCAGGTGTGTGATCGTCCGGTGTTGAGTGCGTGGAGGGTTCTGGCATCGTAGCGGTGTCGGGCGTCGTGGCATTCGCAGTGTCCAGGGGTCCTGGCACTGGGCGCGTTCCAGGTGCGGACGGGCACAGATCGGCTTGCCTTAGGGGCGCCAGCGCCGCGGCCGCTGCGCTGCCTCCATATGAGGGGATGTGGGAGGGAGGAGCAGCTGGGAGGCGGGGCGGCGAATGGGATTGCAGGGGGGTGGGGGCAGGGCTGCAGGGACGCAGCGGCAGGAAAAACGGGCAGGGCCGCGGGAGAACTGGGCACAGGAAGGACAGGGCTCAAAAAATTCCCTCGACCGCTCGCATTGGCGAGCTAAATTTAATGAGAGCCAGCTGTTTTTTGGTCCTACTCGCCCTTTCTGGCGAGTAGGAAGACAAACTAACTTTTGTCCCATGTCTCTGAAAACGGTGCAAATGTAACAAATTAACAAGATTTGAAGGCATTTTTATTGCTCACAAAGTGAATGAGCAATAAAGATGCTTTTAAATCTTGTTATCTTGTCACATTTGCTCCGCTTTCAGAGACAGAGGTCAAGTAGGTTGCAGTTAGGTCGAGGAGATTTTTCAAGGCACTAGACCTGCAGAACTAGTACCATTTTTTGGATTTTTCGAGCCCTGAAGGAAAAACAAGTTTAGGCAAGAAAACAAGTTAGGCACAGGGGAATAAAAATAAGTCTTGGCAAGAAAGCAAGTTTAGGCACAGGGGAATTAAAACAAGTCTGGGCAAGAAAGCAAGTACAGGCACAGGGGAATAAAGACAACTCTGAGCAAGAAAGCAAGTTAGGTACAGGGGATAAATACAAGATTAGGCATAAACAATGCAGGCAGAGCCGTGCAGCAGCGTGGGGAGCGACCTGCCTGCGAGCGGGGTCAGAGGTCACTCATACTGATACTTCTTCCTGCAGATTCCTCACCTGTAGAACAAAGACCAGGCATCAGACTGGATCAGGAAACTTGAAAGCCATGAGGTTGCTGGTAGAGGGTGTTGGACTCAGTCGATGCCGGAAGTGACGTCAGGCGACTCCACCAAGGACATAAAGCACCCCCCTCCGGCGCATCAACATCACTTCCCTTTATCCCACACCTTTGACGCCGATCCACAGCTTCACTCTGAGGACATTTTTCTCACCAAATGCCCCCCCCTAAAAAGTCTGGGTTTAAACACTGTAGGGACTGTGAGAGGCAGATGTTCATTACAGACACTCATGAGGTCTGTCTGTGGTGCTTAGAATCTGACCATGACTCGAAGGGCTGCTCATTGTGCCTCAGTATGCAACACAAGGCCATCAAAAAGTGGTTGGCCAAGCTTTTCATATCCTGTGCGATGGATGAACACTGATGCCAAAAACATACCCAGAACCGTTTCCAATCGACCAGGAAGTAAAAGAAGCTTTCTAAATTTAAGTTGTTTCATCACTCTCTGTCTCCCACAGGTCTTTCATCCTCAGAACCTTGATGCCCTTGGATCATCTGTGCAGCTCTGCTCCTCCATAGATCCAGATTAGTACAGACCCCACACCCAGGCACATGCGTTGATTCTACTCCTGATGCAGACTCCGGCCTTTACTAAGTTGCTGGCGCCAGAACTGGACCCGGCAGTATTCCTCCTTCTATGTATGCCATCTTCACAAAATCCTCGATGCCGTCGAGTGCACCTTTGGGCCAGATGGCCCTCTTCATCTGCCGTCGGTATTAGTGCTTGCAACCCATTGCTTTGACCCAACTCTCTGCTTCTTGGTTCCACAACCGGTGCCATGGACAGTGTCTCCACCACCGTCACCTCCACCACCACTTTCACCTCCTCCAACTCCAGACATGATGTTGTAGGAAACACAGCCCTACCTCAAACCTAGGATTCACTCTTAAAGGGAGGTCCTGAGGCTGCTTGAAGAGACACCTCCATTAACTTTTTGTGACAGATTCTAACTGTGTTGAGCATTTCACCGGTGCTGAACCTGTTCAGGATCCCCTTGCTTTTAGGGCCTGTCTTCAGCCAATGGGCTAGACATATCACTGGAGCTGCCTATGGACTTCCCCTCTGGACCACCATTGCCAGAGGTTGTGTCTTCGCACAAGGTCATGCTCAGCGCCACAGAGGTGTTGAACTTGCACTTGCCAACAACAGAGGCCAACGTCTTCACTGAGGTTCTCTTGCACTAATCGACCTCTTCAGAACTAATGAAGGTTTTACTAGAACAGACTATGGTGGCTTGGAAGAAGCCTTTCTCTGCTCCCGCAATAACTCGGCTTGTAGCCCTCAGTTATCTGTCTGCACCCGGGGACCTGGGATTTTCTTTCCACGCACCCTTGTCCAGAGAGTTTGGTTATCCAGGCAACCTGTTCGGGAACCCAATTGGGCAGTGCCTTTCCTACAGCCGCTGCTGACAGGGAGTCAAAACAATTGGAAGCTTTTCTGCGGGGAGTATGGCCTTGAATTTAACTGCCAACTGCTTCCTCGACAGCTACAAGCAAGCATTGTGGGACATGGCTCAGATGATTCTTCCGCATGTTGCCACCAACATGAAAGGGCATTTTCATTAGTTCATACCCATGACCGGGCAGAATACCTCCTATTATAATAGTAAGCCTGGATTGGACAACACAAACTCCTATACAGGGGCTAAGAGTATCTCAGTGACAATGCATCGCTAAACTTGGCTCAGGATGATCAATTTCTCATCCAGTGCCCAGGCTAACCTGTTGAAATGCCCCTTAAACAGCGTGCGCTTGTTCAGAGATGAGGCCAACTCAGCCCAGGAGCAGTTTAAGGCCTATAACTAGGTCTTTAGGCCTTCAGATGACATTGAACAAGGACTTCTTGTCTTTTTGCTGCTTTCGTGGTTTTGGACAAGGCTCCTCCTTTCGTTCCTGGCAGTACACACCAGCGCTCCAGCAGCAGAATCCACTCAAACATCAGTACAGAGGCAGTGGTAGAGGTAAAGACCATGAATCCGCCTTGCAACCCTCGTCCCTCGTCCTCTTCCTAGTCTTCCTCCCCTTATGACCCAGGAAAGCAGGCGTAGTTTTCTTCCCAAAGTGCACACAGACCATTCTTCTGGCCTGGATGGCCATTACTTTGGACCAGTGTGCCCTTCAAATTGTAGAAAAGGGCCACCCCGTTCCCTTCCTTTAGGCTCGCCCGCCATCCCACCTCTTCCCTCCTCTCCATCTTCAGACCATTTGGCCATCCTACAGCAAGAGGTGGTAGCTCTCATCCTCAAGGGAGCTGTGAAGTTAGTGCCAGAGAGGGAAAAGGTTTCCTGAATTCCTCTAGTCAAACACACATGTTGGCATATGAGGGCTCTGCATTGGTGCCTCCGCAGGCAGAAGTACCAGACTGGGAGAAACCTGACGGACTCCATTGTGATCTCCCTCAGCGCTTCAGAGTAAGTGGCTATGAAAACCTGTGGAAAGGTGACCTGTGGAAAAGTAACTATCTCATTCGCTGAAGTTAGAGTGGACATAATGTCAATGTCAATGTCAAATGTTTTTATATAGCGCACTTATCACCAAAAGGTCTCAAGGCGCTTTGCAGAAGAAAGGCATTAACCTACCAGGGTGAAGCACATACACAGAAACTTATTGGGGAAAGAGCCACGTTTTTAAGCCCCTTCGAAACTCCAAATGGTTGGAGAGGGACAGAAGATGTGTAGGTAGCTTATTCCATAGTTGGGGAGCCACATATGAGAAGGATCGGCGTCCATTCCTGGACGTCCGTACTCTAGGCTGAAACAGCAGAAACTTAGAGCTAGAGCAAAGTGCTCTGGTCGGGTTATACCAGGCTAGTTTTTTTGTTAGATAGGAGGGGCCGATGCCGTGAAGAAGTTTATGGGTTAAACTCAAAATTTTAAAATGGCATCTTTGGCTCACAGGGAGCCAGTGTAGTTTTTTAAGGATAGGTTTGGAGGGAGACCTGGGAGGCAAACCCAACACTAGCCTTGCCGCCGCGTTCTGAATAGTTTGTAGTTTGGTTAGTAGGTTCTCATTAATGGAGGCAAACATGGCATTTCCATAATCGAGCCTACTAAAAATCAGTCCCTGGACCAGGGTGTTTCTGGCTTCAATTGGGAGGCAATTAAAAATTTTGCGCAGTTGTCGAAGAATACCAAAACAGGTCCCGGCAACCTGGTTGACATGAACCTTCATTGAAAGATCCCGGTCAAGCATGATCCCTAGATCTCTTGCAGCTTCTTTAGGCTCCGGGCAAGGCCCTAGATCAGCGGGCCACCAGTCCTGCGACCAAAAAGTCGTGGCTTTCCCAAATAGTAGGATTTCAGTCTTACTGCAATTGAGGTGAAGCTTATTATCACTCATCCAGTTTTTAATATGGGTCAGACATTGTTTAAAACGGACACAGGTTTCATGGGAGTTAGATCTGCAGGTAATAAGTACCTGCGTATCGTCTGCATAAGACACGGTGGAGAAGCCATAAGATTTTATTATATGGGCTAAAGGACAGAGATAAACATTAAATAAAAGGGGACTGAGAATGGACCCCTGTGGGACCCCTACAGAAAGAGGAATAGTGGCAGATGTGTGGAAGTTCATCCTGATGTGAGAGTGGCGATCCTTGAGGTAATCCACGAACCAGGCCAAAGCATTGCCTCTGACACCAACCTCCCACAGCCGATGTTTCAAAATGCTGTGGGAGATGGGTGTCAAAGGCAGCAGAAAGATCCAATAGTACCAACATTGCCGATTCGCCCCTGTCCAATGAAAGTCGGATGTTATCCACTATTTCCATTACTGCGGTTTCCGTCCCATGAGCGGCACGGAAGCCAGATTGTGACGGGTCAAGGAGTGCATGCATTTCAATGTACGAAGATACCCGTTTGTTTACCAGAAATTCAAGAACCTTACCAAAGTAAGGTAATAGAGAAATTGGTCTGTAGTTGGACACGATGGATGGGTCGCTATTCGGCTTTTTAAGTATTGGCCTGATTTGCGCCAATTTCCAGCTGCTAGGGAAGGAGGCACTCTCAAAGGAGGCATTAAAAATACTGGTCAAAACATCGGCCAGCAAAGGAAAGAGATCACCGCACTTACGGGGGAGCAAAGGGTCATTAGGAGATCCTGACTTCATTTTCTTGAGTGCCACTAGCACTTCAGCAGGGGAAGTGGGCTCCAATTCTGTCATGGACGGAGAGTCCATGATTCCAGGGGCGGGCTCAGAATTACAAAAAGCCTCCACGCCTGCAGCCACACTTAACGGTGAGGAGGGGAATGAGGAGTATATTGCCTGAATCTTATTGTGAAAATAGAAAGCCAGTGAACTCACCCAATCTGGCGAGGGGGCGAATTCAGATTGCTCGACCTGCGGTGCGGTAAATTCCTTAACTATTTTGTACAGTTCTTTACTAGATTGGGAGGCCTTATTTATTCTTTGAGAAATATAAAGAGATTTCGCTGCTTTTATGTGTTTCATATAATCAGAATGAATAATGAGTTGGATACAGTGCACAATATCTGTCTCCTCATAAACACTTTTTAGCTACTGTTAGTTTCAGTGTGTACTGTGTTTCTTGACATGATGAGAGGGAATAAAGGATACCAACACTGGGAACAGTTATAATTAAGTAATTTTTTAATTCACCAGAGAATTGCCCATGATAAAACATTAGCAATATTGTGAAACTATAAAGTGTACACTACAAAATGAAGGTTGTTTTTTAAACTCAGACGATGCTATCAGGTACAAACACATAATGTAGAAATAACTGTTGTGCTGGGATCCAAGTGTATTTCTGATACCTAATGAAACCTGTGTGCTAAGGGAAAAATAATGTGCGCAAATGATAATTGTGACGGTTTTGTATCTTTTTGTCCCAGTGACTGCTGATGGTAGCACAGGAGTGAGGGCAATTTCTGCTCAATACGAAAATAGGTGTAAATTGAGTTTGGACCACATCACCAATCCTGTTTGAATTTCAGTGACCCCTTAAGTCCCACAGTTACTGACTTCATGCAATTGATTTTTATTGCACTCACAACGATTCAAGGTGCAGTTCCTCTATGTGAGAGTAAAACCAGTAAATTAGTAATTGCAGAATAAGTGCTCAGCAACTACCCTTACTCACCAACACTGGTTGATTGTTCAGTTTTGTCTGTTTGCATTTGGGGTTTGCTAAGTAGTTTTGAACATAGGATATACCTCTGTATCCATGATAAAATCATTATTTTCCTAAAACAAAACTGGTGAAAATAAAAATTGTGCTTCTGAAATCACAAACTGAAGATGTGTTAATATGTGGGTTACTAAAACAAGTAGAAAAGTTAATTTAATAACTTTGATTTGTGGTTAAAAGCATTTGCTTCAAATTAAATTTCTTTCTTATCTTGAAAGATGGCCCGGTATACTTTGCCCTGATCCAAGTACTGGAAAATATGTGCGTTATGACTCTGATGGAGACGTTGAAAGATACCATGTAGAATTCCTGGGTAAACCCCATACAAGATTCTGGGCATCAGTAAAACATGTTAAGTTATATCAGGCAACGTTTCAGGTAGGTTTTTTGTTTTTTAAAAATAGTTGAATACAAGTTTATGCATTCCTTCTTCAGAAACTACATTTTATCTTTCTTTAGGACTCTTATCATGACAGCAATTCGCAATTTGTTTAATGGTGTGGACCACCAGGCCCATCCAACCTAGCAATTTCATGCCGACTTTTCAAACATATTTTTTATTAGGTTTTGTTACACAAAGTACATCATATGACAAAAGCTAAAAAGTCACCCCTCGCAGGGGGCCTCTAGATTCAATGAGACTGTAAGTGGCTAATTTCATGCCGATTTTTAACATGCATGATCCTATACTGTATCCAGTATGCCCTTTCATACCTTAAATTGAAATTTCCCTTGTCATTCTGACCCTTTTGAATTTTTTACTGTGTTCATCTGTAAGAAGCTGGATTATTATTTGGGGTAGACAACTACCTACTTCAAAGAATAATCAAAACCCTTATTAGGGTGAAGCCTGCAAGTCACTAAATTAACGTGACCTCAACCCCCTGGGAGATATGGCACAGAGCTGAGATGCTTATTTAAGGGCAATGTATAAAATGTGCAGTATCAAAACAGTAATGAAGTCAAAATGCAAAACAATAAAAAATACCAAACCGATTGGGAAATAAATGAGTGGAATTTGTTTAATAAACAAAATGCCACAAAATGACGAACATCCAATATGGGAAACTGAAGCGGGATTTTTTTTTTGAAAATAAAAATACAACCATGCCCCCTCGCCATGGGAGTTATCTCCCATAGCTAAGTGTGGGCATTTTGCAGTTTTCACTGCTCCTACTGCCAGGGTTTTACTGGTGGTGGCGGGCAGTGGAAACTGACCTGTATGTCCGCCTATTTACTTCGATGGACGGACATACAGACCACCCTCTGAAGGTCCTTACTCCGTCGGGTAATTGGAGGCTTGTAACCACGGAGGAGATGGAATAGTCTCCACCGTTGTTATACCAAAGTCCTCCCGCATTTAGAGCTGGTGGACGGACCATTATGTTGGTGTAAAGGATACTCTGTCGCTTTTGCGATGGAGTACCCTTTCCACTAACTTATAAATTAGGCCCATAGGCTTTTAAGTCTCGATCCACTACAGGAGTACACTCCTACAGTTCAGAAGGGCATCAGGGAAGGCACTTAGAGGCTCACAGGTTGTTAAGCAGAGGCCAACAGCAGAGCTCAGTCCAGGTTCAGTTGCTAGCAGTCAGCTGTTTCCTTTCAGGAAAATGCCTCTTGCAGCTTGTGTTCCTGTCATCACCCAGGAAGTCAGCCAAGTGACCTTTACAGGCCATTTCTTTTTTCTGGGTAAAAGAGGGAGCAGGGCCAGGCCTTCATGGGTTATCTCATGTCATAGACAGCAGGTTCAGTCCTCTTTTCTACAGGCCAAGAAAGTGTTCTTGAGGGTGCCTGGAGTTCCCACATTTATGCTTGGCACGCGCTGGTGATGAGAGTGCCTCCTGGTCCCACCATAACTAATGGGGTAAACATTCCTGGGACAAACCCCACAAACTTTGTCATTAACACATGTTTGCCTTACTGCAAGCAGGACCAAAAGTCTATTTTCCAGGGCATTTTCAAAATAGCGAAAGTCTTTTCCACACTAAATATGGACTCTGAGCGATGAGGATGTGTGTGGGGAGTGTGCTATGGTAATCCTAGTGTGCTCCCACATGTAAGGCGAAAATACAGTTTGACGCACTGTACTCCCACCAAACCCTAAGATAGAACTCTGGTAGGAAAAAAGTAAGGTCCTCAACCAATCAAACAGACAATCCACAACAGTTGTCTTTACATTCTGTTCTTTCCCTTTCAAGTGCATCCCAAGTGTTGAATGTGTTTTAATGGAACTGTCGGGCAGGATTTGACACTACTGTCAAAAGAATACCAGCTGCTCCCACACTGAATTTTCTGTGGAGTTTAGAGGAGTCATCTCTGTCCATTCAGGTAAGCCTGTTGTTTGATTCTGGGAGAAATTTCATCCCTAAGTCAGTCCTATTCAAGGCTAATCGTTTGCTGGACTGCTGCTGGAGAGCTAATGCAAACTAGCCTCCATGAACTTCAGACAGGAAAACTGTAATTTTGCAAAAATTACTTATCATTTAAGAGATCTCCATTGATAGTCATAATCAGTCAACAGTCCTGCCCACGTGCCTAGATCCACGAGAACGTTTTCACAATAAGTGTAGATGTCTGCCTTTATTCAGGAAGGGCTGAAAAGTCATTTAAGAGACTTATATTATGCAGCCTATAGGAACAGGCTACAATAGCCTAATTGTTCATCTTGTACTTTAAAAAAGAGCCTGGGGAATTATATATGGATATAATTTCATTATGGTTTTGTAAAACAGCATAAATATCGTTCACAAACACTTTTTTGATAGAGTATAGAGATGAAGGGAAACAGGACAGTGTAGCCCCATAGGCTTTCATTGAGTTAAAAATAGAGACCATGCCTTTAGCAACCAAGAGATCACCAGTATCTTTTTTTAGACTATGCGTTTATAAGGATATGTAGGTATCATGAATCCCTTTGTTCACTCCACTGGGGAGGAGAGAGGGTTGCTTATGACTTCAATGTGGATTCCCCTACGAGAGAGCTGTAGTTACAGGTAAGAAACTATAACTTCTCTCGTAGGAAATCTCCATTGATAATCATATTCACTGAATAGAGTTACAAGCCCATCCTTACATAGAGCGGTGGAGAAAATAGAGGAATGAGTAAGGTAGTCATTTAAGCAAATAGATTTCTGAAAGAGCTTGTCCTACCTGAGCATCTACTCTGGCATCCGAGTCTAGGCAGTAGTGTTTCGTAACTGTGCGAACAGATCTTCACGTGGCTGCTTTGCATATATCCACTATAAGGATATTCCTAATTAATGCAATGGTACCCCCTTTACCTCTTGTGGAATGTGCTTGTGGTCTAGCCTTATTAGGTTTTTGATCGCACAAAACGATACAGGAAACGATCCAATGGGAAATGGATTATTTGGAACTGACTAACCATGTACGGACCGGACCATAGTTGATAAATAATTGGCTTGTCAATCTCTGGGAGTGAAGGGGGAAGAAAGGACAGTAGGGCAGCCCCCCGCTCAATATACTGTCAACAAAAGAGCCCTACCTAGTCCTGAAACATCAATATACTGACACTGTGGCTAAGGGTCCAATATAATTGTTGGTACCCTCGGTGTATTGCTCACCGCTGTTACACAGGTCAAGATGTTACATTCACACAAAGCAACATGTATGCACAGGTCACCCCACACAGTGTACAGAAAAAGTGTGAGAGAACAGAGAGAGTGCCTCACGGACGTAACACCCGAGGGGGTTCCCGGCTGGCAATTGCCGGTATACCCTCTTCTCATCATTGGTCACTCTCTCTGTGTGAAAAAACATACACAACCAAATGTAGCTGTGCAAAAGTGAGAATAGAAAGAAATAGACAGACAGTGTACACATATAAATACTACTGTAACCCGAGGTGTGTAGAAATAAACCTGGGACCCCCAACAAAAGAAAAACAGAGGTAAAACCGGTGAAGTTTTGCTCGCTGTCTGTATTTTATTCCGGTGCTGCAAAACTTCCCATAAAAAATGGTTAACTATGTACCATCATTATCTGCTTAGAATGGACCGACATGTTTCATTGCTCCTGTGTCAGCAATTCCATCAGGGTGAAAAATGGGGTCTCTATTCTCAGTCTTCACTTCAACAATCAAGGACCTGTGCAAACATAAAAACTAAAGCGCAGCAGTGATACAAATGTGCCTTTGGCATGGAACATGAACGACACACTCACACCATACATTGACTGAGTTCACGAGCGTTCATTACCTTGTGCTTGCCCAGTCTTCATGTACCGGCAAGCATCCAGGACTCCGTGTCACGTGATCACGTGTCTGTCACTGACTCTACCAATTTCGAGCCACCTGTATGGGAATCAGCCACATATTACTGTTTGTTTCCCCGCTTATATTAATAAAAACCTTATGGATGTGTATTTCGCTGGCGTAATACAGGAATTGTATCCCGCATTCCGCCCTGCGTGTTATGTCAAGATTCAGTCGAGTGGCTCAGGTAATGTCGTTTCCTAACCAGCACCTCCGGTTACAGTAGTATTTATATGTGTACACTGTCTGTCTATTTCTTTCTATTCTCACTTGTGCACAGCTACATTTGGTTGTGTATGTTTTTCACACAGAGAGAGTAACCAATGATGAGAAGAGGGTATACCGGCAATTGCTAGGCGGGAACCCCCTCGGGTGTTACGTCCGTGAGGCACTCTCTCTGTTCTCTCACACTTTTTCTGTACACTGTGTGGGGTGACCTGTGCATACATGTTGCTTTGTGTGAATGTAACATCTTGAGATTCTATCAATGTGAGTGGTGACTAATTTTATATGATATTGTATATTCTCTAAATTTGTGAAAACACTAGAATGTGAAGATTAGGCCTCTCTGAGGGTGGCAGAGTGAGGGCACTGTGTGTTTTTAAAAGACCCCTCACACACTATGAATCCCATAGTGTCATTCTCCCATCATTGGGGTCTTCCCGTCCCTCTATGGGGCGGGGCGTGCTTCAACCTACGAGTGACGCGGGAGCACTTAAATTAGTTGACAATAGGCTATGTGATGTGATGAGGATAGTGGTATGTGTTAGGGAGTGTAGGGACCTATTTACGTGAATGGTGGTGTAAAAAAAGGGTAAAACTTCCCTGGCTAGTCGAAAAAATTAATTTTAATGGCTTCGCAGGCTGGGAACATTAAAAAGGGGGTTAGTAAGTAGAACTACAAGTGTGGTCTACTTTGTCGACATGACATGTTTCATAGGCAGACCCCTCCTGCCTACTCATCAGGACCTCTGTTGATCCCTACAAAAAAACTCAACTCCGTGGATGTGAGCTGCTGAAGGGTATGGAATAAAGCCAGATTAGGCATGCGGTCACTAACCAGTCAACTAATCACCCTAAGACGCAGGCTCATGAGGTCATATCAACAAGCTTCAAATAGACCATATTAGGTCATTTTTCATGGAAATTTTTTCATGATAATGCCTCACTAAGGGCCAACTCAAGCCCAGAGGCTAAACCTAGCAGCTGATTTTTGCTGTTAAGTTTTAGGACCATAGGCATTTAACATTTAGTTTAGAATTGAGTTTTTTTGTAGGAATCAACAGAGGTCCTGATGAGTAGGCAGGAGGGGTCTGCCTATGAAACATGTCATGTCGACAAAGTAGACCACACTTGTAATTCTACTTACTAACCTCCTTTTTAATGTTCCCAGCCTGCGAAGCCATTAAAATTAATTTTTTCGACTAGCCAGGGAATTTGTACCCTTTTTTTACACCACCATTCACGTAAATAGGTCCCTACACTCCCTAACACATACCACTATCCTCATCACATCACATAGCCTATTGTCAACTAATTTAAGTGCTCCCGCGTCACTCGTAGGTTGAAGCACGCCCCGCCCCGTAGAGGGACGGGAAGACCCCAATGATGGGAGAATGACACTATGGGATTCATAGTGTGTGAGGGGTCTTTTAAAAACACACAGTGCCCTCACTCTGCCACCCGCAGAGAGGCCTAATCTTCACATTGTAGTGTTTTCACAAGTTTAGAGAATATACAATATCATATAAAATTAGTCACCACTCACATTGATAGAATCCCATTGTTTACAAGTCTAGTTCAGGAGGGTGATTCTATCATCTCCTCTACACTTCCCCAATTGATTTTTTTGAATGTAACATCTTGACCTGTGGAACAGCGGTGAGCGATACACCGAGGGTACCAACAATTATATTGGACCCTTAGCCACAGTGTCAGTATATTGATGTTTTAGGATTAGGTAGGGCTATTTTGTTGACAAAATAATTGGCTCGACCTGCTGATGTCAAGCGTCTTATCTAGATATAACTTCAAGTGCCTCAGGATCCCCGCACATGGGTGGGACTATTCAGTGATAATGACTTCAATGGAGATTACCCTACTGTGGAAAAGTAAATTTTGCCATGTTCTGTGTCCCTACGCCTCATCCATCATATGTTATGTGTGCATGACCAATATGCATATGTTATTCCCCATGTCCGATTAATGACGCAATTATAGTTGTGTCCACCTCTAGTATGCCAGTTTCCAGTCCTCGTGAATACTACGAATATCAGGCCTATGTAAAGTTATGTTGCCCCGTTTCCCAGTGTGCACGTTATTCCATTATAAAGTCCCCGTTTCTAGGCCTCAACAGGGCCCGGACCCTAGATTCAGCTCCTGTCTCCTGAGCCTCGCTAAGGAGCGATACAGCCCCCACCTGTATCCTCGACCTTTCACTTACTTCCTGCCTCGCAGTGCCCGGTGCAGCCTGGCTCTGCCTCTGAGTCTGCCAAAAGTATGTTATAGTTCCAGCTATCAGTTCAGTCCTCCTTCTCTGCATTCCTAAGCTACTGAACTACATCAATAGTTTCCGTCATTGTCTAGCCTTCTCGTCTCCATGTTAAGAGAAATACTGTATTTAATGGTCATTTCATATTCTTCATCACGCACTACATGTAGAATAAATGCATGGTCCAGTCTTAGAATCAAGTTAGCTTTTCCCCTCATGACTTCTAGTTTATATCAACATGTTCCCTAAACATCAGATACTAGATAGGGTTTAGGTACATGTCGCTCCGACCCTCCAGACTTTAGTCTCTGCTCCTAGCACAGAGTTCATAGCCCCCAGCTTCTCCTAGTAACACGTCATTGCCAGTTTACGCGCACCACCAGGTTAGAGGTCCCGGCTCCTTAGGTAGCCCCCTCCTATGTTTCCGCCCATTCATGACATATTCTGTTACGTTTGCATCACATGTCTATGTATACTCCCAGTTACACCTACTTTTACTCTTATCTTTCGCGACTGCTACGCGTCACGCCTTCTGCTCCACCCACTGCTACGCCTACTGCAATGTAATGCTATGTGTTTGCGCTATGTATAAATGCTCTTGTATTGTTATTAGAAGTTAGCGCGCTCATCCCAGACCCAGCCCCGGCAGCTGCCGGGCCACTCTAGCCCTGCCATTTTGTTCCTATGCAGGTTGTCCTGTCCCTGTCCTTATGCTGTAATAAACCTGCAAAACTCCTACTACCTCGAATCTTGACTCTTATTTATTGAGCTATCTGTTATGATATATGCCTAGTCAAAAATAGGGTATTATTTATTTATTTACCACATAATGGCGCCCGAATAGGGACTTGCCCTTTCCCCACGCGTCGGTGAAGCCACGCCGACCCCCTGACCCTCTGCAGCCGTGACGGAACCATACCGTGCACCGGCAGATATTTCTGCTTCAAGTATCCCTCAGGCCCCCGGAGGAGACGGAGGAGACGGTCCAGCATCCGAACGAGACGGTGGAGGAACGCGGCGAGTCCCGACCAGAGCCCAAGCCGAGAGTCCAAGGTCCGAGGTATCCGGAGGCCCACCCGTAACTGAAGTCCGAAGTTCGTCGTCATCAGTCCAGTCCGATCCGAGGCCTTCCGTTCCGTGCTGCCCGGTGAGTACCATTGCTGGGGTAGTATCTAGACAGGACCAATCTAAATTGACTCCTGGTCCGTGGGTTGGTGGTACCCAGACTCACAAACGAAGTGTTCACCTAGGTGGATACGGGTCTTGACGCGTTCCTTTATGGGACCGGTATGTTCCGTACTGTTACAGCAGTGTATCCAGTAATTCTAGTCTGTTCCGTTCTCGAGAAAATTCTTGTATTTCTGCTCTCAGTATTCCAGGTAATATTCTGTTCGAACTGTTATTTATAATGTTCTTCATGTATTTTAATGTTGTGGTATGAGTGTGACGTGATTTCGTGTTTATTGTGTATTTTATTGTGTCCAGATTACAGTTCAGTCATGCCTATATTTTCCAAGTTACGTCAGTTAAAAACTAGAAAGGGTTTATTAGAAGAAGCAGTTCCTGTTCCGCCTAGGGACAGTCCAGGTCATTTTATGTATCAGAAACATGGCATAAGCGCCATATTGTATCTAGATTTATGGGTAGAGTACACCAAACAGTTAGAAGAAAAGTATAGATGGCCCGTATCGGGTACATGGGATGCCGAATGTATCATGCGAGTAGAAGAAGCATTATGGAAAAAGAAAGCCAGACAGTCACAGAAAGATGCCATCGAGTTATGGCGTAAAGAAGCGCATAGGAGAACCGAAAAGGAAGTCAGAAAGTCAGAGTTAAGTAGAGAATCCCAAGAAAGAGCCCAAGAAAGAGAATTAATCGAGATAGGTGAACAAGTCAAAGCCGAACAGTCAGACAGACAGAGGCATGCCCTTATTAAGGGTATGTATCCTCTTCTTGCCGAGGGCTTGCCAGAAGCGACCCCAGAGGCATCCAGTAATTTCCCGCCACCATTAGTTCCGACCAAGCTACGTCACAAACAGACCGCAGCTGATATTTTTATTTCGTCCTATTTGGACGACACAGTCCCAGAATATGCAAATCCTGTTCGCACTCCGCCAGTCCCTGTAAATCAGGCACTTCCCGCTCTTCCAGACACCGGAGTACCTGCTACGGTACCCCCGGTCCAGCCAGCATTTCAACTTCCCGCTCCGCCACGAAGAATGTCCGTAGACGACTCCAGTCTAGGGGCCGCAGGAGGAGGTCCTCCTCAAACCCCGCCGCCACACAAGCGTTTAACGTTAGCCGAATTACATGCACAAGCGTCACAGCGTACGCCTAGATATCAATCTGTTGCAGAAATAAGAAAATCCCTTGCCGAATGTTGTTATGATCCAGTCCCAGGCGAGGATAATATGGTTTTATATTCATTCCGCGTAAGAAAGGTGACCGAGTATCTAGTCACCTTACCGAATATGAAAGAAGATCTAGACAGAATATATCGTTTCATCCGTACAGGGGGTGATCCAGAAAGTATTCACGAGGCCATGTCTCAAAGGAAAGCCGAGATCCAGCTCATGATATTAAAGTTTCTGATTAATTGTCTAATAAGAGAACAAGATTACCCGTCTAAAGATCCCGCCGAAATGAAAATCCTGACAAGGTGGAGTGATAATATAGCCGAGGGTAAGCACAAGACCATTAGTGCTATGGAGAGTATGTACAAGAAAATCCGCAAAGAAATAATAAAGATACACGAACAACGTAAAGCAGCACAAGTAAGCGAGAAAGAAAGTGTCTCTGATCCTGAAGAGGAAGAGAACGAGAATCCCGCCAGAATAGCGTATGTAGGAAAATCTAGATTTCCAGATCGCCATTTACGCCTAGAACACAAGTCTATTTTCCGTCATCCAGCACCAGAACAAGGTTCCTTAGAACAAGTATTTCAAGCTACCGATCACATTCTGAAATCACGAGTCGGTTATAGTGAGTTAAGTACCATGCATGAACAAGAACTAGCCCGATCAGCAGTCCGATGGATTACTGATTCTACCACTTTTCCAGACGAAATAGTGGCACAAATGTTTCTGAAATTGCCTCCAGCCGAGCAACGACTGGTGGGTATGTATATGATTCAGCACCTCATTACTCTGTATGAGGGTCAACATTCTGATCCAGGCCCGTTACATGATATCTTGAACGAGTTACTCCAGTATAGATGGAGAGGTCTAGGTACCGATTTAATTAGTGTCATTCTAGAACAGCGTCACAAATATAGAACATTCTTGAACCCGCATTTTGTTCATGTCTCACCTCCAGAAAGTAAACCGTTTTACATAGACAGACAGAATCCGTTACGAGAAGTCCACCCAGTTAGAGGAACGGGTGGCGAAATGCAACGAGTGTTTGTATACACTCCAATCACAAAGATGGAACTCCTTGAAATGAAGAAATTAATTCCCTGTCATGACAAAGATCCAGCAGGGTTCCATAGAGAATTAAAAGACATGCTCCGTATGGGAGAATACACTTACCCAGATATCATTAAAATGTTAAAGGTTCTGCTACCCGCAGGGGTGTATGAAAAGCTAAAGGAAAAAGAATGGGAGGTGGGAGAGAAAAAGATAGATTGGGCAGCTCTAGAAGCTGAAGACAAGATACGTGTACCAGGTACCGGTCTTGGAGAGAAATGTAAAGAATTACCAGAATTATTGATTCAAGTTTTACCCAGATTATTGACAACGAGAAAAGAAGACTGGGATGCAATCTCAGCCTGTAAACAGAAACAAGAAGAAGATATTAGTGATTTTTATTCTAGGTTTGAAAAATGTTTCAGTATCAACAGTGGTCTCAAGACAAGTAGTGAGTCATACCCTCACCTTTTCGTTACCAAATTAGTCGAGAATTCAAGCCCACCAATTAAAAATCGAGTTTTGAAAGTCGAAAGCACCTGGCAAGCAAATACTCCGTCCCAGATGCTCCAGATGCTCCAGTACCACCAGAATAGAATCAGGGAAGAGCAAGAACACGAGAGAAAACGTATGAAAGACACGAAAATGAAAGTACTAGTTGCACAATCTGTTCCTCAAGACAGTCAGAAGAGGGGTCCGAATCAAGCCAGTCATCCTGCAGCTCCCGTTAAAGGGAACTGCAATTATTGTAAACAGCCAGGTCATTTTATAAACGAGTGTGCAGTTCTGAAACACAACATAGCTACTGGTAAGACTAAAGAAAGACCACGTCCGCCTAGACAAGAACAAGTTTCACAGATTCCCCAGTCACAGAATGCACCACAGACAGTTACAGTACCGCAGCCTATTGCTGCAACACAGCATGTTACATCGCAGATGTACCAGTATGCACAGTCCGAGTATCCAGAGTATCAGCCATATTCATGAAACAGCCTAGAGAGGGAGGTAGGCTTGCCTCTCATCGAGATACCTGTAGATCAAGAAGGTCCCTATGTTCACAGTCAAGTATTAGGGAAAGACAGAAAGTTTTTGATTGATACAGGGGCAAGTAGGACCACAATTAGTCATGCCGAAGTTCCAGGGGCTCCGCTCTCAGGCTCAAGAAATGTTTCCCTTGGATTTTCAGGAAAACCGATCGTTAATGAGATTTCAAAACCAGTCACTCTAGAAGTAGGTCCATTGTCCCGCACTACTGATCTGTTACTTACTAAGTCCTGTCCAGAAAATCTATTAGGCATTAAAACTCTGAAAGAATTAGGTGCAGTTATTTGCTGCTCCCCAGAGGGAATACGTCTGTTCCTACGTGACTTTAAGGGTCACTATGTATTACGAGATTTTGATTCCAGACTGTCTAATGTTCCGCAGCATTTATGGGCGCAAGGTCCAACTGATGTAGGTTACATGCAAATCACACCCCATCGTGTGACTCTCAAGCCAGGTGTAGTGTTACCACGAATCAGGCAGTACAGACTGCCACCTGAGGCTGTAGCAGCCTTATCCAAAATTATAGACGAGCTCATGGCTCAAGGAGTAGTTGTAGAAACTGACTCCAATATATGTAATTCTCCGATCATTCCAGTCATGAAACGTACTGATCCAAATGCACCCCCAGTATATCGATTAGTGATTGACTTACGAGAACTTAATAAATGTATTATTCCTCAGTACCCAGTTGTCCCAGATATTTCTTCCCTGTTAACTGCTATTGATTCCGAAGCCATGTTCTTCACTGTCATAGACCTCAAGAACGCATTTTTTAGTGTTCCCATTCATCCAGACAGCCAGTTTCTTTTCGGATTTTGTTTAAATGGAAGGAGCTATATGTTTACACGCGCTCCTCAAGGTTTCACAGAAAGCCCTAGTATTTACAATCAAGCACTCAAGAGACAACTAGACAATATTCACATGCCAACTGACACTGCCCTGCTCCAGTATGTCGATGATCTACTGATCACAGCCCGCTCTGAACGTGACTGCGAGCGAGCGTCACTTACAGTTCTGTATTTCCTAGCCGAGATGGGGCACAAGGTGTCCCCTTCGAAGCTTCAATTCTGTGTCCAGCAAGTGGTCTACTTAGGACACTTACTGTCCAAGAGGGGTAGGCAGTTGACACCCGACCGTATCCAGTTGATAGCGAGTCTTCCCCAGCCCAGAACCCAGAAGGAGGTACGTGCTTTTATCGGCCTTACTTCTTATTGTAGACAATGGATTCCCCAGTATGCATTTCTAGCCAAGCCACTGATACAGTTAACGACACAGGAGGCAGCCGTATCGACTGTCCTCCCTTGGACATCTGACCATACACTTAGTTTCAACGAGTTAAAGAAAGCTTTATGCCAAGCACCAGTTCTAGCTACACCGAACTACAGTAAGCCTTTTACACTTTTCGTTACTGAACGCGAAGGTACAGCATTATCTGTTCTCACACAAGATCAAGCAGGACAATACAAGCCTTGTGCTTATTTTTCTAGCACACTAGATCCAGTCGCCCAGGCGTTGCCTGCATGCCTCAAGTCAGTTGCAGCCACAGCACTAGCTATCAGACAAAGTGATTCCATAGTTTTAGGACACTCCCTGACAGTACAAGTCCCACACTCCGTGGAAGTTCTTTTAAACCGAACACAAACACAGCACTTGACAATTGCACGTTTAACAGGTTATGAATTGACACTGTTTCAGCCACACATAGAAATCAGACGCTGCAACGTTCTGAATCCTGCTACACTGTTACCATCAGTTAGTTCAAATTCCGACACACATGATTGCGTGGAAGTAGTTAACATTACGACAAAGCCAAGACAAGACCTGACAGACATTCCGTTACCAGACCCCGACCTGACACTTTATGTGGATGGTTCATGTATGAGAACTAGTACAGGAGAACTAGTCGCCGCGTATGCAGTGACTACTGACACTGAAGTTATTAAGACACACCGTATTGACACTCTGTCCGCTCAAGCAGCAGAGCTAGTCGCTCTGACACAAGCCTGTACACACGCCAAGAACCTGAAAGTTAATGTTTACACAGATTCACGTTACGCATTCGGAGTTGTACACGACTTTGGAGTCCTCTGGCAAGAGAGAGGTTTCATGACTTCTCATGGAACCAAGATTCAGCATGGTTTCCTTATTCAAGCCCTGTTAGATGCCATACATTTACCGACATCTATCGCTATCATGAAATGCAAAGCACATACGAAAGTTACTGACATTATTTCCCAAGGTAATGATCTAGCAGATCGCACAGCCAAGCTTACAGCACAGACTCCAGACATTTCAGTTAACAAGACACACACTCCAGATCCGACTACATGTATGACAGTTAAGGACCCTACACAAGATGTCATAGATATCCAGTTACATGCTACTCCCGATGAAATCAAGAAATGGTCTGAACAAGGAGGGGTCCAGACAGATCAAGGATGGTTAACGAAGGGTAGAGCCACATGGTTTCTCCCCGACTCTATGGTTCAAGTCATTATTAATACCGCACATAGTCCAGCACATTTAGGAGAAAAAGCAATGTTAGACAGTATCCAGAACATTTGGTTCAACAAGCATTTACGAGCTGCAGCCAAGCAGAAAGTCCGTACCTGTATGATATGTTGTCAGTTTAATCCAGGTAAAAGTGTCCCGGTGGAACAAGGTGGTTTCCAGCCTCCTGACCACCCTTTTGAGGTCCTCCAGATGGATTATATTCAGATGGAGCGATGTCGAGGTTTCAAGTATGTCCTTGTAGTTGTATGCGCTTTGTCCAGGTGGACAGAAGCATATCCAGTCCCAGATTACACAGCCGCGACCACTGCCAAGCAGTTGGTTCGTGAATTCTTCCCTCGATACGGACTCCCTAGAGTCGTATATTCTGATAACGGTCAGCCATTCTCATCCGAACTCATGAAGCACGTTTCCCTGTTGTTAGGGTACCAGTGGAGGTTCCATTGTGTACGCCATCCTGAAGCAGCCGGTCTAGTCGAGAGACATAATCAGACTCTGAAAATCCGCATTGCCAAAGTTTGTAAAGAAAAAGGTGTGGACTGGCTAGTAGCTCTGCCAGTCGCTTTATTTTATATGCGCATGGTCGCACATTCCAGATCAGGTCTGTCCCCGTATGAGGTCGTTTTCGGCCGCCCCCCTAACATGTGGGGTACTCCTAGACCCCGAAGTATTACTGATGTTTCATGTAATATGCTGACAGATTACCTAGCTTCCTTGATGTCTGCCCTCAACTCATGTCGTTCACAGGTTGCCGCCGCATTTCCAGACAATACCGAGGTGGCACCGCATGAAATCGTTCCAGGTTCGCTGGTGATGATCCGAAATTTTGACAGATCAAGTCCGCTGGAACCACGTTGGAAGGAGCCACGTCAGGTCCTCTTGACCACCCGTACTGCCGTCAAGCTGGAAGGCAGGAAGGGGTGGATACATCTTTCTCATGTAAAACTTTTCAATGGATTGAAACCCGTTTCTAAAAACATTTCCAAGGATTCCCAGGATTTTAAGGACTGCCGAAACATTGTTCTAAAGGACTGTCCCGCAAAAGACATTGACACAACCCCTTCCCTGTTAGAGAAAACTCCGCAACAGGAGTATAAGCACAAGCTCCGGTCTAGTAAAATAAGTCAGTCAGTTTGATTGTATAAGTCCTCCCCTAGGTGAAACGGTTAGGCTGTTTCTGACATGTATAAAATAGACCCCCATAGTGAGAGAGTCAGTCACAATTCAATTCAATGTATCGTTTTTCTAAGTTTCATATTATTTCTCAGCATAATGATTTCTTGCACCAGCTATGCATTCTTCCTGTATTTTCCAGTTCCTCATGTAAATATGTCTGCTAGTGTTACAGTAGAGCACACGTTTAGTGATCTGCCTCCTCACGAATATTCATACCGCCTCGCTATGCGTAACAACACATTTATCCGTATGTTACATTACTCACACCAGACCAGCAATGCTACTAATTGTTGGGTGTGTGGTCGACTCCCCCCTTTCCAGACACCGAAGGGAGTTCTGCCACTTTTTCCTTATCCTTTTTCACATAATGGTTCATGTGGAGCATGGTCCACGTTAACGTCATCCTCAACAGATATGTCTTTTCTTAACAGTACATGTTTCCCAGACAAGCAAGGTCTTCCCCACAGAACAGGGTTAGATCTAGAAAATGAAGTGTATAATTTAGGTAATTATTCTTCGAATTTCATGGTCCTGAATGTTCAGTCTGATACTACTCCAGACTCACCTGCTATTTCAGTATTACCAGTCAAAGGCGAATTATGTGTCCGACATAAGGGTTCTGTACACGTAGGACATAGTGAATGTACTACTATTATCCAGTATAGTGACAGTGGGAAATCTATTTTTAAAGCTTCACGTCATTCTTATTTTGTTTGTGGTCAAACCGCATATGTTCGTCTGCCCCTCGATTGGGAGGGAACCTGTTACATTGCCTTCCTACTGCCACCTGTTTTTCTAGCCCCACCTGACTACCATAGGAATTCCTTCCTAGTACATACTAGACACAAGAGAAACCTCCCGATTGTCGATTATACTGAAACTGCCGCAGAGCAATTCATTGATATAGATAAAGGTGTGTTCCCTTATTTAGGCACAGTTGTAAATAGTAAGCTAATCCGTAGGTTAACAAGAACCCTTGAAGCAGTAGTAGATGAGACTGCCTCCGCTCTAGGTAATTTAACTGAAGAGCAATCCTTTATGAGAATTGTCGTTTTACAGAATCGTCTCGTCCTTGACGTCATACTGGCCGATAGGGGCGGGGCCTGTAGAGTCCTCGGATCTAGTTGTTGCATTTTCATTCCAAATAACGCGCCGTCTGTTTATTCAGCTATAACCAGACTTCATAAAATTGCCCATCTGTTACACCAAGATCCAGGCACCTGGACATGGTCCGGTTGGTTCTGGAATATGATTTCCGCATGGGGATGGAAAGTCCTGTCCTTTCTAGGTATAGCAGTAGCGATCATATTCAGCTGCTGTCTCTGTATACAATGTGGCCCTGCGATTTGCGGCATTTGTGCTACCTCTTGTACTCCTAGTCCCAAGCCCCGTTCTAAATCTCGTTCCAAGACAATTCGAGATGAACAAATGGTACTGTATGAAATGATAGACGGTATCATGAAAATTGATGTTTCCTGATGGAAACGTAGTGACAAGGAGGGAATGTGGAAAAGTAAATTTTGCCATGTTCTGTGTCCCTACGCCTCATCCATCATATGTTATGTGTGCATGACCAATATGCATATGTTATTCCCCATGTCCGATTAATGACGCAATTATAGTTGTGTCCACCTCTAGTATGCCAGTTTCCAGTCCTCGTGAATACTACGAATATCAGGCCTATGTAAAGTTATGTTGCCACGTTTCCCAGTGTGCACGTTATTCCATTATAAAGTCCCCGTTTCTAGGCCTCAACAGGGCCCGGACCCTAGATTCAGCTCCTGTCTCCTGAGCCTCGCTAAGGAGCGATACAGCCCCCACCTGTATCCTCGACCTTTCACTTACTTCCTGCCTCGCAGTGCCCGGTGCAGCCTGGCTCTGCCTCTGAGTCTGCCAAAAGTATGTTATAGTTCCAGCTATCAGTTCAGTCCTCCTTCTCTGCATTCCTAAGCTACTGAACTACATCAATAGTTTCCGTCATTGTCTAGCCTTCTCGTCTCCATGTTAAGAGAAATACTGTATTTAATGGTCATTTCATATTCTTCATCACGCACTACATGTAGAATAAATGCATGGTCCAGTCTTAGAATCAAGTTAGCTTTTCCCCTCATGACTTCTAGTTTATATCAACATGTTCCCTAAACATCAGATACTAGATAGGGTTTAGGTACATGTCGCTCCGACCCTCCAGACTTTAGTCTCTGCTCCTAGCACAGAGTTCATAGCCCCCAGCTTCTCCTAGTAACACGTCATTGCCAGTTTACGCGCACCACCAGGTTAGAGGTCCCGGCTCCTTAGGTAGCCCCCTCCTATGTTTCCGCCCATTCATGACATATTCTGTTACGTTTGCATCACATGTCTATGTATACTCCCAGTTACACCTACTTTTACTCTTATCTTTCGCGACTGCTACGCGTCACGCCTTCTGCTCCACCCACTGCTACGCCTACTGCAATGTAATGCTATGTGTTTGCGCTATGTATAAATGCTCTTGTATTGTTATTAGAAGTTAGCGCGCTCATCCCAGACCCAGCCCCGGCAGCTGCCGGGCCACTCTAGCCCTGCCATTTTGTTCCTATGCAGGTTGTCCTGTCCCTGTCCTTATGCTGTAATAAACCTGCAAAACTCCTACTACCTCGAATCTTGACTCTTATTTATTGAGCTATCTGTTATGATATATGCCTAGTCAAAAATAGGGTATTATTTATTTATTTACCACACTACGAGAGAACTGTAGTTACAGGGAAGAACCGGAACCTAAGAATACAACCTCAGTGGGTTTCTTTGTAGACCCTCACATGCTCTATTAGTGTCATGTTCATCATTGGGTCTCATCCTGGTGCCTATATGGAAGGATGGGTTCAAATGATTTTTAGGGAGCACTTGTGATATTTATTCAACTGGGTCTGATGATAAGAATGAAGATATCTAAAGGACACCCCGGCATCCCTTCAATATTGGGTGCTTTGGTATGGTTAGAACAGTACATGTGTATTCAAGTGTCCTAAATCCAGATGTCCATCAACATGTTAAAGCCCTCATGGTATTGCCTTCTCAGCTTCAGTGACTATTTCTCAGAATGATTGCGTAAACTGTTTCAAAATGTCCCATTCATTTAGTTCCTAGCTTTTTGCTCATTTCATACTTGTTTTAATAAGTCTAGTTATACCACCCATGAGGGTGTACCATGTATAGTAGTATAGATGTACATAAATATGTTTTGCCTGCTGTTGCAGTTGTGTAGAAGTGGCACTGTCCTAAGAGGAAGACACATTGTCAGAATTCTTTGCTTGTCTTGGGGTGTTGTGTGAAGACAGACCGCTTCCAACTAGTTTGTCTTGTGAGCAATCCAAAATGGACACTTTGCTCACAATAGTGTTTATTGTCTGTGGATTGATTGCCTTTATGGCCACCTATGCCTGTGGTGCATGTCCTGATAGTAATTGGAGGTCGTCTATTATATGAAATACGTATTGTTTGAGGCTCCTGTATAAGTACACTGTCTGATTTAATACACCAACTACTTACCTAACCTATATGGCTCCTGGCTTAGGAAAAAGTGTATACCCAACCAATAGGGGCCAGGTGCGCACATCATTACTATGGGGACCCAGTTTGACATTTGATGTCTGTGTGTGGTAAATGACCATCAAACTAATTTTTGTGTTTTTGGTAGGTTAAAAGAACCTCCAACTCATGATCTGCTTGGTATGGCAGGAAAGATGCAGCTTCAAATGTGTGTAAATGCACAGAATCGCCATTTATAGTGTTGAACTCCACTCATGAGAAAAACTTTTCAAAGGCATATGCAGTATGTAGAGGTACAACAAAGATTATTGCACCCCATGCATCATAGACTCTTCTCTCTTTGAAATGTTAAGAAACTGCTGCCCTATAATGTACTCCTCTCACAAAAGGAGCTGCCATTTTCAGTGAAAATATCCAATAAACATGAGATCCAAAAAGCAGATACCACGGAATGTGAAATAACCTTTTAAGAGTCAATTCTGACAAACCTACAGAAAACTGAGGTTTCCTATTTACCTTGAGGGTAGATACCAGTATTACAAAGGACGTATCCGTATGTATGTACTAAATGTTTTCTGTGTGTGCAATCAAAACTACTAGATCATTTAAATAATCTGAGCATGGGTTAATTGGGCAGCAATACCGGTGGGAGACCCTAGAGGCAAGGGGGTCAGTTTTCTAAACCTGTAGTGTAACAATATGAATTAGAAATCCAGTTGGACTTTGAACCATACATAACCAACCTAGCAGTACTCAACAGAAAGTGTATTCTGGTCACAACCAATCCCAATGGATGAGTTCAGGGACCAAGTGAATCTCCAAATCAAATTTTGTAAATGAATAACACACTCAAAATAGCATAGCACTAGGGAACAGGGAATGAACTTTAAAATGTTCATTCCTAAAACCTAAGTGTAGTACGTAAAATATAAACAATAACATCACAGAATGAGAAAATAAATGGAGCACTGCATGACATAGCCAAAGAAAACAATATGAACATTTTTTAGATGGTTAGCAAGTCCTAAGCATCCTAACCTTTATCACTATGTGTAAGGGCAATGCTAAATGTTAGCAGCAAGAACATTGCAAACCTTTAAGTCGTATGATGGATCATACAGCGTACCTTCTCTCGACAAAAGTAGCTGTTTAGCTATTCTCTGTCATAGCTCTATCCTGGAAATGATAAACAGTGCAAGGCTCAAGGTCACTTCTCTGTTCTGCTCCCAGACCAACCCCTGACTGAGGCTGGATGTTGCTGCAAACTGGTTTACCTCTGGCTTGATAGTTCTAGTGTAAAACCTGTCTAATTAGCAGTAATATGCCAGGCTTTTTATAGTATTCGATCGAAGATTTTATCTTATATTTATAAAATAAAATAATACTTGGAGACATTACAGTATCAACAAGACTAAACAAATATAGTGATGAATGTATCATCTCAATTTACATAAAATGCTCCTATAATTAAAACAATAACATATGTAATCTTCTACTTTGAGTGTCAGTGATGTTTGGGCACTACCACCAAAAATACAAACATGTCAGCCTAGACAGGAGGCAGACCTGATACACTTCTGCACATATCTAAAAATTCCCGATTTCTGATAAAAACAGATAAAAGAATATGCAAGCCGGCGCATATAAAATGTCCTACTTTCAAATACCATAAATCTTGTGTGGGAAGCTGACTCTGTATGTAGTATACCAACATGAGGTACAGTGTGCACAGAGTCCAGTGAAACCCCAATGGTAGGCAGAGGTTAAAGTAGATAGTACCTTACTCTCTATGTGTGGTAGTGTGGGCGAGCAGTGAGGCTTTATCAGAGGGTAGTGTTAAGCATTTGTTGTACACAAGAAATGATGTCACATGCTCAAAGACTGAACTCAGACCAATTTGTTTGTATACAAAATATTAATTAGTTATTTTATACTTGAACCAAGCCAAGCATGGTGCATGTTAGTGAAATAATACTTTGCAAAATCCTATGCAGTGATTTACCGTTGAATGCAGGGTTCAAATGCAGTTGGTTGAATTACAGGTAAGTCAACAGTTCGAAATTACTTTTCAGTTGCTTTACAGATTACTATGCATGTTACTTTTTAAGTTACTTTTTAGATTACCTTTGCTACTCAGTCTAATATGCCTAGATATCTGAGACATTTCTTAGACAAAAGGTAAGAAATTCACTTTTAGTACATTTGTAGTTTTTCAATGTTTCATACAAACCAACTCCACACTTAGAAGAATTTTCACTGAAAAACAGTCAATGCAATCCTATGGAAGGAGATTAAGTAAGCGGTTTGAACATTAGTACTTATTTGTGGTAGTTGGTATTCTGGGGTTAGGGCCATGGTTCACCCAGGGTCCAGGATGCACTCTCAGAAAACCCTCAGTTGCACTAGGGTGGCTGGGTGCAGAGTGCTGAGGCTCAATGTTTTCCAAAGTGATAGGGGGCCTCCGGTTTGTGGCTGCTTACGAGCGGGCCACAAGGTTGTGGGAGCAACGCTCCTGTTGTTAGGCTCAGGGCAAAGTGGTATCCGAGTTAGCACCCAATGTGTACCTGCAGCGGCACAGGGACGACTGGGTGCAGGGTGCTGTTTTTGCTGTTGGTGCCCTGTTGTTTTCAATGGAAGTTGCCGGTTTTGGATTTTGGCTGCTGGCTCGGTCCAGGAAGACGTCCTGGAGGAACCAACAGCTGAGCAGGTAGGTTGGAGGGCTGGGGGATGTAGGTGCACCTCGGGTTTCTCTTCTCAAGGGGGCAGGGCGGATGGATGCAGGGGTGTCTTTTGAGACCTTACTGAGCCACTCGCTGTTGGGAGGGGTCTTCGTGTAGAGGGTGCAGGCAACGTCGGGGAGTCCTGGAGGTGTCAACCCACGGTGGACTCGAACTCTGGAGTGCTGGGGGACCTTGCTGGGACTGGTAGGCCACAACGAGATTAGGGCCGTAGGCCTCTGGTGCAGTGGTGATCCCAGGGTCGGTTTTCTTTGTCCTCAACAGGCTCAGAGTCTATCTTGGGAGTTTCTTTTGAACAGAGCTGCTGTTCACATAAAATCCAGTGTTTGTTGAAGGCAGTTAGTTCTGGAGGTTCTGGAAGTTGCTGGCTGCAGGACAAGGCGACCTCTGGAGCAGGATCTCTGGAAACTGCAGACAGGACTGTAGAGCTGGTGCTAAGTCAGTTCTTCTTTGCAGTCTCTTCTGCTGGGTGTCTTCTTTCGTCCTTCTTCATAGGTTGCGGGAACCTGTCTTCCTGGTTCAGGGCTGCCCCCTAAATACTGTATTCAGGGGGCATTTTAGGGGTCTCCGGGTTACTAGCCAATGGGCTACTGACCTTAGAGTGACTACACCCTTGGTGTGGTCACCCCACATGGGGGAGTGGGCACAATCCCTAATACTGATTGGAGAGTGCCTGCCAACTGCAAGATGGCGGGCAGTGAAGAGTAGGCTTCACCTCGCCTCCCCCACCTGAGGGGTGGGGTTGACAGAGGTGGGCACACCTTCTGGGCTGTGCTAATTTTTCCCACCTGTCTTCCTGTCGAAAAGGAGATGCTCCTAATAGCAGGAGAGGCTGTGGGTCACGTTACAAAGGCAGCAAGGCCTTTGGAGCTCCCCTGCCACAGATGGCTCTTCCTGGCCTCGGTAGGTGTGACTACCTCTGCCCAGGAAAGGCTTTGTTTCTGGGCTCATGAAGTGAAGGCTCCCACCCCAAGGGTCCAGCAACATGTCTTGTGGTGGCAGGCTGGTGTACCAGTCAGGGAACCCACCAGAGGCTGGTCGCTTTTCAGGGGGCATGTCTAAAAATACCTCTGAGTGCACTTTTCATTAAATCCCGGGCTGGCATCAGTGTGGGTTTAATGTGTTGAGAAGTACCAAACTACCCAGTTTTCAGTAAAGCCATTATGGTGCTGAGGAGTTCGTAATGACACACTGTCAGCACCATATACTCTTAATGGCATTACTGCACTTACAATGTCTAAGAATTGGTCTAGACACTGTAGGGGTACAGGGCTCATTCACCTGTACCTTATCCACTGGTATAGTACACCAAGCTAGAAGGGTGGCTGACCTATGCCAGGGCAGTGGGTTGTAGGCATGGCACACAGGGATGTGTGCCATGTTGACTCTTTACTTTGGCGTGCACCAAAACACACAGCCTGCAATGACAGTGTATGTGTGTGTGTGTGTAAACGTACAAGGCTTCTAAGGGTGACACAATAAGTGCTGAACCCTTAGAGGCCTTCCCTGGCCACAGTGCCCTTGGTACCTATGGTACGTTTTACAAGGGACTGACATGTGGCCAGAGAGGTGCCAATATGGGGTACAAGTTACCGTTTTGGGAAAGAACACAGGCCCTGGGAATCTGATAGGCAGGGAACCTGGGCACATCAAGTCAAAGTGCATCCGTAGTCTGGCAAAAAGTGTGTGTGTGTGAGATTGAAACCCAGCTTCCTACACGCCGCATTGTGGGTTGCAAGACCCAAATCGGAGTGTCTTATTAATATTTAAAAGGATGGTTTTTACCTTTCCAAAGGGGTTATTTTGACAGGTTGCAGTGCATGTTGTGCACTGTTAAAGTCAGGCTACATTGGTAGGCCTAAGGCCATGTTTGTCCTGTTACTATAGTGGATGGCATCAGGGGCGGCCTTAGGCATGTGCAAGCTGTGCACCTGCACTGGGCCACCAACCCCCAGGGGCTGCCACACCAATATATATCCTTAATATAACAATCATCTGAGGATGGATACTTATTTACGTGGTGGCCCCTGGCAGGGATTTGGCGGCCTCCGGCTCTGTTCCACTTCCAAACAACCTGACCCCAGTCCCCCTCCCCTCTTCACTGGCCTCCGCGCCTGCGTTCCTCCTCTTAAGGGGCCCCCTACCTTCGCTCCCTGCCCAGGGCCGCCATGAGCCTAGAGGCGTCCCTGATGGCATACTAGGGACTTACAGGCCAGTTAAATGCACCACTTAGGGGTATGCCAATTCAACCATGTTTAAAGAGGGAGCACAAGTTTACCTGTGGTTAGAAGGGCTAAAGAGCACAAAGTTCTAAAGCCAGTAAAACTATAGGGTCTAGCAAATAGGTGAAAATGCTGAGGTGACGATGTATAAAAGGTGGATTTCCTACATCATCTCAATAATATGTATTGAATGACTGGCTATACATTCACTATACATTTCATGAGAAATGTATTCTAATGTTACTCTTGAGCATTCTCTATTGCTCTTTAATATGTGACTTCTTGTTCTATGAGTATTCATAAACATAATGCATTATTATTTTAGGTTTAAATCTTTTTATTGATATGAAGGAACACAAGAGAAAGGTGCATAATAAAAGAGCCACGCAGGGCTCGACAGGTTCAAATGTAAATGCAAGAAGATATGTGACTTCGATATAGGAAAAACTCCATCCCCCTACCCACCCAAACAAAAGGAAAAAAGGGCAAATAATTAAAAAATTAAAAAGGGGGGGAAAAAACACTCTTCACCCTCTCGGAGCTCTCTAGCTCTACACAGCGTAATCTGGGCCAGTGCGTTCTTGGTGGAGCTAACATGAGTCATGCATGGGAGTCTGGAGTAGTAACGTTCAATAGGCGTAGATAATTGGGGCAGTACAGTTACCTAAATTCTGGGGCTAGAAGAACTAAAAATGATTGCCAGAGTTTGCCAAAGGAAGAGCCCTTGCCAGCCAGGGTGAGGGAGATTTTTTCCATACCCAACAAGTGCCAGAGGCGCTGATACTACCCCGTATGTGTGGGGACCTGGGCAGTTTTCCAGTGTATGAGTATGTTCTGTGCAGCAGTACCAAGAGCAATGGCTATTTGTTTCCCCCTTCGGGATTTCAGAGGGTAGGGGATTGGGTTGGGCACTCCCAGCAGGACGTATGCGGGGAACCGGGGGAGTTCCGTGTCCAAGTGTTTGTCAATCTCATCAAGTACATGTATCCAGTAGGGTTGGATGTGTGGGCAGTCCCATAAGAGGTGAACCAAAGAGCCATACTGTCTGCAGCCCCTCCAACAGTCAGAGCTATGGGTGGGGTCAACCTGGAGCAATCTCTCTGGTATGTAGTACCAGTGGTATACGAGTTTGGTGAAGGTTTCAGTCAGGCCTACGTGCGTTGCTGTGTGGCGGGCCCTATAACAAGCTCTGTCCCATTCCCGGGAGCTAAGGTCACATCCAAGAACCCTCTCCCATCTTGCCCGTCCAGCGTGGTAAGTGTGAGTGTATCTGGATAAAAGCATTTTGTAGAGATCGGAGATCAGTTTCTTATCAGAGGGTCGTGTGATGAGTCATCGCTCATAGTGTGTAAGAAGCATCCGATTGTCGGGATGTAAGGCCCAATGTTGGACCTGTAGGTAGTGCATGCGTTCCGCTTCCGGAAGGCCATGGTCGGCCCAAATTTGTGAAAAGGAAATAATGTCACCTTTGTGGAACAATTGGCCTAGACAAGCGACAACCCGCCTCTCTCCACTGTGTGAAGGCCTGAGGGCCAACGCCGGGTCCAAAATCTAGGTGATCCAAAAAGGAGGTGAGTGGGGAAGGGAATGTGGTAAGGGCGTGCCGTATATTGACCCGGTCCCAAACCTTAAGGATGGAGCTTGTTACATGAGAAGCGTATAGGTTCAGCGGGCGATTAGGTTTGAGCATGAAGGGGATCTTCATTAGAGACGTACCCGCGACGGCACGGTCCTAAAAAAGCAAATGTTTCTCCGATTCTGCTCTACTCCATTCAACCAGGTACCGGAGTTGGGTGGCATTGTAATAGAGTGTTAGGTCTGGAACTCCGAGACCTCCCTCATGCGGTGGAAGGAAGCTCACCAGCCGCTTCATTCTCAGCTTGCGCCCCTGCCAGATGAAGGAGGAAAGGTCAGACTGGATCCTTTGCAACCGTCCGATGGGGGGTGGGAGGATGGGAGGGGCAGGGTTTGGAAAAGATACAAAATCTTGGGCAGAATGGTAATTTTGATGGCTGCGATGCGCCCCAGCCATGATATTGAATGTCGTTTCTATTTCAGCAACGCAGCCCGTATGTGTGTCTGCAGGAGGGAATAATTAATGTGTCGCATAGTTTGTAGGGTCGGGACAACTGTATACCAAGGTAAGGAACCGACTCGTCGGACCAGTGCAGTGGATAACGGACTTGAAGGTACGCCAAGACGGCCTGTGGTAAAAATAAACCGAGCACCACAGATTTCGTCAGATTGATCTTAAAACCGGAGACCTTCCTAAAGGTCTCTAGTTCTTCTAAGAAGCTCCCCAGGGCAGTCGCAGGATGTGTGAAAGTGGCCAGCACATCGTCCGTGTAAAGGCTTACCGTATGGGTGTCCCCACCAAAGCAAATACCAGTGATCTGGGGATGGTCTCGGACCCTCTGAGCAAAAGGCTCCATGTAGAGAGCAAAGAGCAGGGGTGACAGAGGGCACCCATGTCTAGTGCCCCTAATGATAGGGAACGGTGCTGAGGTGTGGCCATTCACTCGAACTGTAGCATTGGGGAAACACTAGCAATTCAAAATGTGCGTTCGCATCTTCTCTCGGATACCTGCTCATATCAGTGTCTGCACAAGGTATGGCCAGTAGACACGGTCGAAGGCTTTTTCCGCATCCACCGTCAACAGCATGTATTCTCCGGGAATGCAGGAGGCCTTTTCGATCAGGTGTGCGACTCGTTTGGTGTTATCGCTCATCTGACGCTGCAGTATAAAACCAGCCTGATCAGGGTCCACTAATCCCTGCATATGAGGGCTTAGGCGGGCGGCCAGGATCCCAGTATACAGTTTCAAGCCAATGTTTAAGAGCGAAATAGGCCGGAAGGACCCCCATAACGGTTTATCCTTCCCCGGCTTTGTAATAACAACTACTGCTGTCTCTAACATGGATGCAGGGATTGCGCCCGGTTCGGGGAATGAGTTAAAAAGCGGAGTAAGGAGAGGAGACAGCGTAGTGCAAAATTGCTTATAAAAGGCTGCAGTTAACCATCGGGGCCAGGCGATGACCCAATTTCAAGCGGGCTATAGCAGCTATGACCTTCTTGACCCTGATCTGCCTCTCTATGTGGGCCGCCTGGTCAGGCATTAAACTAGGAAGATGAGCTTGTGCCAGGTAAGAGTCAATGGCCGGTGCCTCCAAGAGCTGCTCAGCGTAAAGCTGTGCGTAAAATTCCCGGAATGTCTTGGCAATGACCCAGTGATCTGTGTAGAGCGCTCCTGAGGAACCCCAGACCTCCCGGACTCCATCTCGTTGTCGGGCCTCCTGTAACTTGTGCGCGAGTAATCGCCCACACTTGTCCCCTGCCACATAGAAAGAATGTTGCAAGCGTATTGCCGCGTATTCTGCTTTATCCCTATCCAGGGCCGTCACTTGCATTCTGGCTGCCTTTAACTGTCTCCACGCACGCGGGGCCCTAGTGCGGTGGTGCATCAACTCCAACTCCCGCACCCTAAGGGTCAATTCCTCTCTCTTTCTCTGGCGCTCTTCATTGTCATTCGTAGATTTGGCTATCACTTTGCCTCTTATCACCGCTTTGAGGGCCGCCCATCTAGTGGAAAGGACTGTATCTGAGTTATCGTTATGTAGCAAGAAATCGTCTATAGTCTGTTGTATGCGTGTGACCGTGTCTTGGCGGTGTAAAAGAGTGTCTTTAAATCGCCAGTGTCTAGCCGGGGGGTGCGCCTGTGGAAGGCCAAAGTGAGTACCACAGGGGAGTGATCGGAAAGGGACGCCGCAAGTATGTCAGCTGAAAGCGCAATATCCAAGATGGGTTTGGTACCCAGAAAATAGTCTAGTCTGGCGTATGTTTTATGTGCATTGGAGTAAAAGGAAAAGTCCCTCTTGACAGGGTGGAAATGTCGCCAGAGGTCCGTAAGGCCAAGGTCGTGTAAGTTGGCATGTCCGGTCGGAGAAAGGGAACTGACTTGGCCTGTGCATTGTGCAGAGCAGTCTGTGAGATTATCAAAAACTAAAATTGAGGTCCCCCCCAATCAGTATCTGACGATCCTGTGTGGCCATTGCTTCCATCAGAGCTTCACCTAGGAAGCATTCCTGGCCGTCGTTGGGTGCGTAAATGGAGCCCACTGTGAATGTATATCCCGCTGCAATGAATTGGTATTTGAGGAGCCTGCCTCGTATTGAAACCCCCTTTTGCGCCACTCGTCCCTAAAAGTTTTTCGAAACCAAAATGGCTACCCAAACTCTCTTTGCAGGTCTGGAAGAGTAAAATTGAGTTGGAAAGGAGTGGGACCGGAGCCTGTGACAGTCTTTGGCAAGGAGATGAGTTTCTTGAAGCAGACAGATATCCGCCCGTACCCTCAAGATAAGAGAGGAGTGCCCTCCGCTTGATCGGGTTAAGACCCCTCACATTGAGAGTGAGGATTTTAATGGAGGGAGGTGTAATTCAGACCGGGGGGTGTTAACGCCACAAGGGGTCCCTGCATGGTCAGGACTCTGGCACAGCCACATGCATTCCTCATATAACAGCAACCTATAGGTTAGTAGGTGAAAGTGTCCTATGAGCCATGGGAAGCCCCAAGCTGGAAAGACGAGAAAGAGTGCGAAGGATGCAAGGAGGAAAAAAAAAAAACGCCCAAAAAGGAAAGGAATAAAAGAGAAAAAAAAACAATTAGCGCAACGGGCGATGAAAATGGTACAATATTCAAACATTGTCCGTCATCCAGGGATGAACAGAGAGAAAGTCCATCGGGTGATCGCGTGGCTAATGTCAGCTCATCCCTCGTCCCTCCTCCACCCTAGGCATAAAGAAAGGATACATCAATATAACCAAGAGTAATCAGTCAATTGATGCTTTGGCCAATGCCTCCAGAGCCGCCTGCTGCTCCATCTTGATCTCTGTGGGATCCGGCCGGTGGGCCCTTCGACGCCGCCTCTGCTTTCTCCACTGAGGTCTTTCATCTCTGGACCCTTGGTCTGAGCGAGCTCCCTCGTCTGCGTCTTCTGGGATCCCGAGGAGTTGACTAGCTTCTGACAGAGAGCAAAGCTGGAATAGTTTGCCATCGTGCTGGAACACTAGGCGGAACGGGTGCCCCTAGGTGTAGGGGATGTTGCGCTGTCTGAGGACTTCGGTGATGGGCCGGAAGGATCTGTGCTTCTGGAGGGTAATCGGAGCAAGGTCCTGGTCCTGATTGAACAATTCCCGGTCGTAGGCAAATATGTTCCCGGCTTCCTCATTAGAGCCCACACCTCAGATTCTAATGTTATGGCGCCGGGAACGATTTTCCAGGCCCTCCAAATGAGACTGCACATCTACTTGTTGCTCGTGAATACGGAGGACCTCCTGTTGCAAAGCCACCATCTCAGTGTCGCTAGAGTCACTTTTGTCTTCCAGGGTCACCATCCTCTCCCCTATGTCATCCACATCCTTGCGGACGTCTCTAAGTTCCGCGGTTAAGTCACGCTTGACTGTTTAGAGGTCCTCGCGCAGGGCGTCAAACAAAGACTCCAAGAAGCCGCGTGTCACAGGAGCATCGGACGAGGCCGCACTCTGCGATGATAGACTCAAACGCTCCTAGTCACCAGACCCCCCACTTTGTGCCTTGGCAAACAGGTCCTTCAGTGCGTTTTTCTCCCTGGTGGCAGACTTGTCCTTCCGACCCCTGGCCGAGGCCATGGTCGGGGTCCACTCCCACCCAGCTGTGGTCACCCCCGGAGAGGTGGAGCAAGGTCCAAATAGTGTTGGAGCCGGCGGGGGAGGGGCCAGGTGGGCAAGTACGTCTCTTCAATAAACCGGCCTGAGGGCTGATAGTTGTGATGGCCCGGTGGTTCCAGGAACCTACCGGGACGATTGTTAGGCGACTTTGTGAGGGAGTCCAATGCCCCTATAAGTGTGGTTAGGCGGAGGCGTAGTGGGTGAGCAAGGAGGCGGGTAGGCTGCCTCAGAGAGGGTACCGGGCCCAAGATGTGGGAGAAGGGAGACAATGTTCAAATGAGCCAGGGCCCCGGACCCACAACGTCGACCCCGGGCAGGGCCGCACACCTCAAGGAGCTCTCTGCAGGCGGGAGACCCCGGTATCAGCCGCAGGAACTGACCTTAGGTGCGCTGAAGTCTCGAAGGTAGGCGTCAGGCAGTCGTTAGGCCCAGGTTGGTCCAGGAACCGCCCGGGGGCAGCACAGCGCACCCTTGCATTATTATTTTAAAGTGATTGTTCTTGATATGAATGGAAATGTACCTTTAATATTCTCTCTGTTCCTCGGTCTGACAATGTACACCTGTGTCTTCATAGTACTTGGTTGCATTTGCTTAGCCTGCTTCTCTTTGCTTGTGAGTCTGACGCTGTCATTCTTTACATGAAGCCTTCAATACAGCCTTCACACTTATATTTACAGCAGCCAATTCATTTCTTGTTTTCATTGATGTAATTAAATATGGTACTCATTGAGAGGGGGAGCCAGCTAGATTGTGAAGCATCCACTAATCTTTGGAACTACGATCAGTGCCAGCCTGTTTCCATTTATGGGTGCCAGAAAGCAGTCCCGGCCTTCAATCCTCCAGGCCACATTAATCTCCACTCCCCCTAAGTTCTTGCCTGGTAGGCAATACTCGGGCGCCGTCACCTGTCCCTCTCGGTCTTTCGAGTGCCTGCAGGGGTTCCATGCCGCTCAGCTAGCTGACTCACCACTGCTCTGCCGCGCACAGGTTCAGGACTCTTGCAGGAATGTGGAAGTCCGAGAGCTCGTAGTCCGAGTGCACGCCTGAGCAGGCTGCTCTGCAGCTGCCTCCGGGCCGGTCCCCCACTACCAAAGGCCTCTCCGTTACTTTCGGGCACTTATTGAATGCGGCAGCACCTCTTACCAACAGTACGGCGGCATCTCAGTGAGAGTTCGCAGCAGGCTTCCCGCTCCACTCTTCCAGCTCAGCTGCTCTGCTTTCTCAGCCTCCGGTTAGATGTGTTGATTGCTAGCGCAGTCAGAGGGGTCCACAGGTGGCGCTGCCCGAAGTGCGTCACTATAGTTTTTCTGGCATTTGACCGCACTGCTGAGGGTCGCGAGAGGCATTTCAGGAAGCGCTCTGTGTCCTCAATGTATTCCACCCTCGTGAGATCAGCTATGCCCAGATTCTTGCAAGGATTTTGAAGGATAATTGGTGGTGATCAGGAGAGTTACCCTTGATTGCGGCCATCTTTGAGTCAGGCAAGCTCCACCCCAACTACTACCAGGCATTGTTACCTTGGTCCTAGCTGTGCAAGCTGGCTCCATTAGTTTCTTTTGTTTTTTATGTTATCTCCTTTGATTTCATATGTTTGCGTATTTGGAATACCATATGACATACTATTTTTCGATTGTTATTAAAATCTCAGTAAAGAATTGTGCAAAAGAAAAAAAATAGGAGTGAGGCAAAAGCTTTGGGGGAACACCACCCAAATGCTGACTGGTCTAAAAAGTATGTACATGCAAATAGGGCTCTAGTGTTAACTTCCCAATTCTCCGGACAGCAATATGAACCTACCCTGTGTCAGTTTAGTGTCCAAGAACCCTGAAAGGGAATGACTTGTGAAGCATAGCTACCCATCTAGATCCACAAGAATACCTGGCATGAAATTCTCTTGAGTAGTGATATCTACCTAGTAAGTACAGTAAGTGCCAAGAAGGTGGACCTCTTGAGGAACAAATTCCACTGGAGAGTGTCTCCTAGACTATTGCAACATGCCCTCCTCTTAAACCTGGAATTGGTGTGGATATGACCCATTGCATTCATATCCTCAGGTGACAGTGTGAGATCTAACTCCTGGTCCGTGTGTTCATATGGTGTAAGCTCCGTTTCACATTAGAAGATAACATAAAAACGGAGTTACAATTCCCCCAAGTCCCACCCTCCCTATACTTCCAGGAGAGCACAGGACCCACGTCTGGGCATACCTTCCCCACTGTATTCAAGCTAGCCTGGCTGATGAGGGGTGTTACCCCGAAACTGGTCCCAGTAGGCTTGTTTCCGGTCCAGGCAAGACCTGGCTTGGCAGTTCAGGCTGGACTGTTCCCATGAGGAACAGGATTAAGCCTGATATGCATATGGCTGGGTCTGAACTGGGGTGGCAAAGTGAGCTATAGAACGATGATGGATTCAACCCAGATCCATGACTGGGGGCGAGTGTCCAAAAAGTTTAGCTCTCCGTTCATCATCTCCTTGTGTTTGCTAATTATTTTGTCAAGTCTCTTGTTATTTCGCTCTTGTTTCTTCCACTTGGATCTGGGAGGTCATGTTTCAGATGAAGGTCATCTGTTTGTGAATGGGTTGGCTGGCAGGTCCTCTCCTTATCCCATTTCTTCACTATGACCAGATATAACAATTTGTATTCCAACTATCTGAAAGAAACACGTAGTGATAGATTCCTTACCTTAGAATTACCCCCAGGTGTCAGACTGGTTCCGGAAAGTTTTCGTCAGCAGTATCCCTGTGCGTCAGTAGGCGTCGTCGTGCGGCTCCGCGTGCTTCGTTGGCGCCGGGATGACGTTGCTGGAGCTACTTAGACCCGCCCACACGCGCTGATGTCAGTTCTTTCTTTTTCCGTGCCAGCAAGCGAAGATCCGGGAGGAGCAAGTACCCCTAGTCACTTTTTGACTATATTTTTCGTGGCCTTTTGTCTCCTCTCTTTCGAGTCGATCGACTCCTGGGGCCCGATTCACAGAACTAACTTAAGACAAACTCCTAAACTTACTACCATTTTGGTATTCACAGAAGGCACTTACTCATTTTGGTATTCACAGAAGGCACTTACTCATTTCGGTGTTCACAGAAGTTAGGAGTCCTAACTTTAGGACTCCTAAATGCCTTCTGTGACTACCGAAAGTCTTAAAGTTAGGATTTTTCTCAGTTTAGGAGTAGTAAAGTTAGGACTCCTAACTTTAGGACTCCTAAATGCCTTCTGTGAATACCGAAAGTCTTAAAGTTAGAATTTTTCTCCGTTTAGGAGTAGTAAAGTTAGGACTCCTAACTTTAGGACTCCTAAATACCTCTGTGAATACCGAAAGTCTCAAAGTTAGGATGTTTCTCAGTTTAGGAGTAGTAAAGTTAGGACTCCTAACTTTAGGACTCCTAAACTGAGAAAAATCCTAACTTTTAGACTTTCGGTATTCACAGAAGGCATTTAGGAGTCCTAAAGTTAGGAGTCCTAACTTTACTACTCCTAAACTGAGAAAAATCCTAAGCTGGCAGATGAAAACAGCTTCTTGCCAATTTGCTCCAGCTTCTTGGATTCCCTATCCGGAGGTACGGAAGGGAACGCGCTCTGGGAAGCAGAGGCTTGGACAACCAAGCTGATGAGTCCTAAAGTTAGGAGTCCTAACTTTACTACTGCCTCCCAAAGTTTGTGATGTTATCTTGGCAGCCAGACGTCCCTCCACTAAAACGGTATACGCCTGCAGGTGGAATACATTTGCGGCATGGTGCACAGCAAAGGCTGTGCATCCCCTTTCTGCCCCTCTTTCAGATGTTCTTCTATTTCTCCTTTCTTTGGCCCAGCAAGGCTCTGCTCTGGGCACCGTCAAGGGCTATCTCTCGGCCATTTCAACCTTTTTACGGCTTCCAGATCAGCCTTCCCTTTTCAAGTCCCCTGTTGTAAATCGATTCCTAAAAGGCATTACTCATCTTTTCCTCCTGTTCCTTTCCTAATGTCTCAGTGGGACTTGAACCTCGTTCTGACCTATCTGATGTGTGCTCCCATTGAGCCACTTCACAACTGTCCTCTTCATCTTCACACTTTAAAGACTGCTTTCCTGGTTGCCATCACCTCTGCCAAAACCTCCTTTTCTCTCTGTCCATCTGGACAAAGTTGTTCTAAGGACTTGTCCATCTTTTCTGCCAAAGGTTGTCTCTGCCTTTCACGTCGGACAGACCATCACTTTGCCCACCTTCTTTCCGCCTGCACATCCCTCCAAAGAGGTAGAGAGGCTCCACCGTCTGGACCCAAAACGTGTGATCTCATTCTACCTCAAACGCACACAACAGTTCCGGGTGGTTACGTAGGTGCCAAGAAAGGTCGGGCCGTGCACAAGCGGACCATCTCTCGATGGGTCATTCTGTGCATTAAGGCTTGTTATTCTTTGGCTAAAAAAGAGCCTCCGGTGGGGCTACGCACCCATTTTACCAGGGCGACAGCAGCCACTACCTCTTTGGGACGGGGAGTCCCCTTGCATGAGATCTGTCGGGCAGCTACGTGGGCATTGCTGCACACATTTAACAAGCATTACTGCCTGGACAGCCAAGTCTGGAGAGACGGCTTCTTTGGCCGTTCTGTTCTCCAGGACTTTCTGGTGTGATCTTGGTTCGCAGACCCACCACCAGGGTTGGTATTGCTGGGGTATCTATTCTAAGGTAAGGAATCTATCACTACGTGTTTCTTTCAGATGCACAAGTTACTTACCTTCGTAAGAAACATTAGTACTGATAGATTCCTTACCGCCCCACCCATCCTTCCCGTTCTGCTAACTGATTTCTAGGGTTATGGTCATACCTTTCAAGGCCCTAGTTTCTTGGCACCAGTGGTCAGTTTCTTGCATGGCTCTGCTTTCCTGGCGCGTAAATATGTGTACAGAACTGACGTCAGCGCGCGTGGGCGCATCTAAGTAGCTCCAGCGACGTCATCCCGGAGCCAACAACGCTAATGACACAAGCGGAGCCGCATGACGACCCCTACCAACTCGCAGGGGTACTGCTGATTAAAACGTTCCGGATTCAGTCTGATGCCTGGGGGTAATTCTAAGGTAAGGAGTGTTCGAGGCATGTGGGCTGCTAAATTCATATCTTAGCATTAGATCGCCGCCTAGTGTTGGGTCCGGATGATCGCACATTGTTGTCCTGGAAGAGTCTTCGAAGTATCCTGAGATAGGTGGCTCCTCCCCTGGACTACAGTGCGCATGGGCATCGGCTCCATCCCCAGATTGTTTTTTTCCGCCATTGGGTTCGGATGCGGTCTCGACGTCTCTCTGTCGGAACCGAGAAAAACTAACTTTTTAAGGCCAAAAGGCCTTCTTTTCATAGCGTCGGTATTGTTTGTGTGCGGTCTCGAGTTCTTCCGTCTCTTGGAGTCGGAATCAGCGGAGTGCTTACACTCTTCGGACATCGGGGCCTTCTCATCGCGACACGACTGCAACTTTACAGCATGGAGCAGAGTCCGTTTCAGCTCTGTCCGCTCTGTGGGTCCAAATACCCACATATAGACCTGCACCCGGTCTGTAACAAATGCCTTTCGCCAGACCATGACGACGGCAACTGCAGGGCCTGCGCAAGGTTCAGGTCCAAGAAAACGCTCAAGATTCGGCGCGCGGTGCGCCTTGAAGCCAGACAAGCGGCCCCAGATCCAGAAAACATCTTCGGCGACCAAGAAGACGAGGACCAGAGCCATCATCTTCAAATCTCCCCGCCCGAGACGGAGGTCGAGGCAGATCCGGAACACGACGACGGAGTCGGGGGTCAAGGCCTTGAATACGTCGAAGAGGTAGGGGACGTCGAAGAGGTTTATGGGGCCGCGGAAGATAGCTCAGGGGACGAGCTATGCCCCGAAGGTTACGAAGATCGAGATCGGGTCACGGGATCGCCTGTCGGCCTTACCCTAGACCCCGTACCGCAAGCCACGGCCCCGCCTTCCGGCCCGGCCACGGACAAACTTGCTGGGCAAGCCGTATCGAAACCGAAACCGAAACCAACGGTATCGACTACACCTAAAATGGCCGAGCCAAAATCGAAACCGAAACTTATGGATTCGAGCACACCTAAGATCGCGGCCGTACCACCAAAAACGACCAAACCCGCTGCTTCATCGACTCCGTCGACCTCCGGTCCACAGAAGTCGAAGAAATCTGTTGATTCCACTGTGTCAAAATCAGCGACAGAGGAGGGATCCTCTAAAAAGGGTGGTCGGCACGGGTCAAACGCTGCGGCGCCGTCAAAGCCCGCAAAAGCCAGCGAAACAGCGCCGCTTCCGACTGGGACTCCGTTAGTCGGACGCGTGGTGGAGACGGAGCCGACAAAGTCACACGGATCGAAGGCTGGTACATCTGCGCATCGGTCCAAGGACTCTGGATCGGCGGCTGCGGCATCATCGTCCAAGACTCAGAAGGGCCACCAGGACGTCGGATCCGAAAGCAAGGTCAAGGCCTCCTCGTCGGCGCCAACGGCCACTGTAAGTGACACGTCCCCCATCGCCTCTTCACTCCAGAGACTCAGGGAGAAGGCCTCTGCTACGTCGGCTCCGATGCCTTCGCCACAGAAGCCGATGGACATCCCGGTGAAGCCTGCGGGTAAACTTCTCTTCCTTCTGCCGCCAAAAGAGGCGCCGAAGGCCTTTTCAACGAAATCGACGCCAAAGAAGTCGGATTCTTCAACGGCAGGGGCACTTTCAGGTCAGGTACTCGACTCAGAAGAGGATTCGGAGCGTTTTATCGACGCAGACACGGGCAAATTGACCCTTTACAAGAGGAGGATCACTTCACAGCCAGTGGACTCCTATGTCATCCCCCTCAAGAAGAAAAAGCTTCCTCAGGACGCTTCAGGCCTCATGGAACCTATCCAGCCTCCCCCAAGAAGGAGCCCTACTCCTTCCCCAGAACAATCTGAGGGAGAGGGATATAATGAAGATGACCAGTACACTTTCCCCATCAATGAACCAGATTCACAGCCGGATTTATATGATGACATTGGTGACCAAGGCACCCAGGATGTGGGGCAAGACCCACAGCCTGACCCACAGCCTTTCAGTGCACGTGCATCACCAACTGAAGATTCTGCAGGTTTTCATGCACTCCTTGAAAGGGCAGCTGCTAATCATGATGTGGACATGCATGCTGACCCAGTAGAAGAAGACTTTCTATTTGACACTTTTTCAGTCTCTGAAAGGACAGTAAAAACACTGCCTATGCTCAAAGGGGTCCTCAAACATGCTGCGGACATCTTTAAAGAACCTACCAGAGCGAGAGTGGTCAATCCACGTATCGAAAAAAAGTACAGACCAGCACCTGCAGACCCTGCATACATTCGGGGACAGTTGCCGCTTGACTCCCTGGTGGTCGCAAATGCCCGCAAACGGGCCAACTCCCAAACAACGGGTGAAGCTCCTCCCCCGGATAAGGAGTCCAAAGTGCTAGAGGCAGGAGGCAAAAGAGTAGCTGCACAGGCTGCCAACTTTTGGCGTATTGCAAATACACAGGCGCTCTTGGCACGCTATGATAGGGCGCATTACGACACCCTAGAGCGGGTTTTAGAACACCTGCCTTCGCAGTTTCAAGAGGGCACCAAACTGCTTATAGAAGAGGGAAAACTGATCTCCAACGCAGCCATCAAGTGTGCACTCGATGCCGCAGACACAGCAGCTAGGGCCATTAACACTAGCGTCATGCTGAGACGACAGGCGTGGCTCCGCATATCGGGGTTTAAACCTGACATACAAACAACAATACTTAATCAGCCAGTCAATCCTGATAGACTGTTTGGTCCAGATGTTGACACCACCCTTGAAAAGATTAAAAAAGACACCGAAACTGCTAAGTCTATGGGGGCCCTACAATCACAACAGTTTCGGGGCAATAATTTTCGTCGCTCAGGTGCACGTGGAGTCACCAGAGGACAGATGGGTCAACAGTCACAATTCTCTAGAGGTGGAGCACAATCCAGAACAAGGGGGGTTACCGAGGAAACAGCACCAGAGGACGCGGCAGAGGGAACAACAACTCCCGCTCCTCTGCCCCAAGCAAACAGTGACTTTCTGTCACTGCCCCCCGACCACTTGACACCTGTCGGGGGGAGACTACAGCAGTTCCTGCCAGTCTGGACAAACATCACCACAGACAGGTGGGTGCGACAACTTGTACAGTACGGTTATTGTCTAGAGTTAAAATCCACTCCACCCAACATTCCACCAAGGCACCGGCCTATGTCCGCAGAGCACTTGCACTTATTGCAGCAGGAAGTAGTGGTGATGCTGCAAAAAGGCGCAATCGAGCTAGTGCCAGTAGAGGAGGAGGGCACAGGGGTATATTCCCTGTACTTCCTTATTCCAAAGAAGGACGGATCTCTCAGACCCATTCTAGATCTACGTCCCCTCAACCTGTATATACTGTCAGAACATTTCCATATGCTCACACTGCAACAGATTCTTCCCTTGTTAAACCAAGGGGACTTCTTAGCAACCTTAGACCTCAAGGATGCTTATTTCCACATACCACTACACCCGTCCCACAGAAAATACCTCAGGTTCACTATCCAAGGCAGGCATTATCAGTTCAAGGTCCTACCCTTCGGAGTGTCCACAGCCCCAAGAGTGTTTACCAAGTGTCTGGCGACAGTAGCAGCGCACCTCAGGAGGCAAAACATCCATGTCTACCCCTACCTGGACGACTGGCTCGTTCAAGCCAAGTCGGAACAACAGTGCGCTGCGGACATGTCGACTACCATTCACCTCCTTCACGATCTGGGTTTCTCGTTGAACTACCCAAAGTCGCATCTTCAGCCGGCACATGTCCGGCAATTACTAGGTGCGACAATCAATACCCTGACGGCCAGGGCTCAACCAAACCAAGTCAGGATAGACAGCATACAGTCTCTAATCCAGAAGTTCAGACCACAACACTCACTTCCAGCGAGAGTGTTCATGCAGTTGATAGGCATGATGGCCTCCTGCATCTTCATAGTCCCTCACGCACGGTTACATATGCGCCCGCTCCAGGAGTGCTTAGCAAATCAGTGGACACAGGCTCAAGGACAATTAACAGACCTAGTGTTGGTTACCAGTCGGGCATACGACTCTCTGCATTGGTGGACTCCACACAACCTTTGCAAGGGCCGACTGTTCCAGGAGCCAGTGCCACAGATTATCCTGACAACGGACGCATCTCTCCAGGGATGGGGAGCTCATCTGCTCACTTACACAGTGCAGGGACTATGGACGACGCAGCAACAAAAGATGCACATCAACTATCTGGAACTGATGGCAATCTTCATGGCGCTCAAGTCCTTCATTGTACATCTGTGCAACAAGGTAGTGTTAGTCCGGACGGACAACATGACCGCGATGTACTACATTCAAAAGCAGGGGGGCACCCACTCGCCACAGCTGTCTCATCTGGCTCAGGGCATGTGGCGGTGGGCCATTCAGAGGAACATCTTCCTCATGGCAGAACACCTCCCGGGCAAGGACAATCAGATGGCGGATCTGCTCAGCAGATACAGCCATCAAATGCACGAGTGGGAGTTACACCCATCTGTACTCCACCCGTACTTCCAGCAGTGGGGTCATCCGGAGATAGACCTGTTTGCGACAAAAGAAAACGCAAAATGCCAACACTTTGCCGCCAGGTTCCCTCACCCACAGTCGCAGGGGAATGCGATATGGATGAACTGGTCAGGCAAATTTGCGTACGCTTTTCCGCCAGCCCCTCTGATACCGCTGGTGGCAAGAAAGCTAAGGCAGCACGCGATGACTCTCATCCTGGTTGCTCCAACGTGGGCGCGCCAAGCATGGTACACCACGTTCCTCGAACTCTCGGTGGTGCCGCATCAAAGACTGCGCCTCACGCCCAGACTTTTGACGCAGAACCATGGAGAAATTCAGCATCCAGATCCGCAACAGCTCAACCTGGCGATCTGGCTCCTGAAGTCCTAGAGTTTGGATACCTTAACCTACCTCCAGAATGCATGAACATCATCAAGGAGGCAAGGAAGCCAACTACCAGAGCATGCTATGCTGCAAAATGGAAGCGTTTTGTCATTTACTGTACAGCCAATGACATCAACCCGCTACATGCATCTATCCCTAACATCATTTGCTATCTGCTACATCTATACAAGTGCAATCTAGCGTTCACTTCTATTCGGATACATCTATCCGCCATCGCAGCTTATCTTCAGAATAGGCAGCACCTCTCTGTCTTCAGGGTGCCTGCCATTAAAGCTTTCCTTGAAGGTCTGAAACGAGTCATTCCCCCAAGAACACCGCCAGCTCCGGTGTGGAACCTCAATGTGGTCCTCACCAGACTGATGGGACCACCATTTGAGCCACTGCACTCGTGTGAACTCCAGTTCCTAACGTGGAAAGTGGCTTTCCTAATTGCTATTACGTCACTGAGGCGTGTTAGTGAGCTACAAGCGCTCACAATCCAAGAGCCATTCATTCAGATTCATCCAAATAGGGTAGTGCTACGTACTAACCCCAAATTCCTTCCGAAGGTGGTGTCACAGTTTCATCTCAACCAAACTATTGACTTGCCGGCATTCTTCCAAAACCCACAAACGGTGGCGGAAAGAATGCTCCATACGTTAGACGTACGGAGGGCGTTGATGTACTACATAGACAGGACACAACACTTTAGGAAAACAAAACAACTTTTTGTTGCCTTCTCACCACAACACAAAGGCAACCCTATTTCCAAAGCAGGAATAGCCAGGTGGATTGTTAAGTGCATCCAAATCTGTTATCAAAAGGCCAAGCGCACTTTAACAATACCCCCAAGGGCGCACTCCACACGCAAATTGGGGGCATCCATGGCTTTCCTAGGGAACATTCCTTTAGAGGACATTTGCAGAGCAGCCACGTGGGTTACACCACATACCTTTACAAAACACTACTGTGTTGATGTGCATTCCAAGCAGCAAGCTGCTGTAGGACAGGCTGTTCTCAAGACACTTTTTCAGGTTTCTGCAGCTGGCACGGGCAACCGCCGCTGATGGAGGGACTGCTATGTATTCTATGCTAAGATATGAATTTAGCAGCCCACATGCCTCGAACTGAATATGCTACTTACCAGTATGCATCTGTTCTTGGCATGTAGGGCTGCTAACATTCATATCGCCCACCCTCCTCCCCGGTGCCTGTCGCAGCTGCAGATATACTCTATTGTATTCAATCATTAGCATGGACATCCTTTACACTTTTCACTCCATCTTCTGCCACAATGGCGAAAAACAATCTGGGGATGGAGCCGATGCCCATGCGCACTGTAGTCCAGGGGAGGAGCCACCTATCTCAGGATACTTCGAAGACTCTTCCAGGACAACAATGTGCGATCATCCGGACCCAACACTAGGCGGCGATCTAATGCTAAGATATGAATGTTAGCAGCCCTACATGCCAAGAACAGATGCATACTGGTAAGTAGCATATTCACTATCACTACTAATGTGTTTTACACAAATATTGTTACCGAAGGTAAGTAACTTGTGCATATGGCATATAGTTTCTGTTTTACACCCTGAAATATTTTCTGTTGCTGCTAAACTTATTTGATGTAGACACAGAAGAGCGTTATCTTCTAGGATTCAAAGTTTGTGTCTCCCTTACGTCGGGCCAGATAGGGAATGTAATCCCGGTCAACATAGTTTACCAATTTTAACTCAGGGCAGGATGTTGGGCGGGTAGGGCTTCCACATGAGGGTACACTGTACCACAACTTAGGTATATAGGGCCAGATGTTCCACCCCATTTTTCATGTGCAAACGGGTTAGTGACCCGCTTGTGTATGCAAAAATTAAGTGGGCCATGTACCAACCCTATTTAGCAAGTCGTAGTTTATTCGCAACCCGCTAAACAGGATTTGCGACTCGCAGTTATGAAGGGGCGTTCCAAGGGCGTCCCTTCCTAATTTTGACTTGCTACCCTATTTAAGAATGTTTTGCGACCACCATTGCAGTTACAATACACTCGCAATTACCACCCTCTTTAGGAGGGTGGTAATACACTCGCAAATGGGAAGGGGTCCCCAGGGGACCCCTTCCACATTGCAAGTGCAGGTAAAAATATTTTTATGGGGCAGGCAGTAGTCCCAGGGACCACTACCTACCCTTGAAGAATGAAACAAAAATGTTTCATGTTCTTTTTTTAAATGCAGCCCATTTTAATTTAAGGAAAACAGGCTGCATTAAAAAAACTGCTTTATTGAAAAGCAGTCCCAGACATGGCAGTCTGCTGAGCCCAGTAGGCCACCATACCTGGGAGGGCCAGCCATTCCTAATGGGGTCGCAAATTGAGAGTGCCTCATGAATATTGATGAGGCATGCAATTTGCGACCCCATTGGGAATCACAGTGTTGCTGACAATGTTGTACATGGCATTTAGCGACTCACAAATTGCGACTCAATATTGAGCGCAATTTACGAGTAGCTAAATGCCCCAGTCATACATCTGTCCCGTAGTTCTGCTTTGGGTCGCTATGATTCAAACCAAGTCTGTAGAACATATTCAGGTTTGGTACCCTCTTCCCCCTCTGGGATTCCCACCTACTTGTATGCTGTTTCGTCTTCATGCCATTCAGTGTTCTTCACACCTGTCAGTGCTTTGATTCATCTTGTATGCAGCCCATCGTGGTGCACAAGGTCGTAAGTGCATCTTCCTCTTCAGCTAGCCTCTCTTTTCCAAAGTCCTTTTTTCATTCACATGTCAGAGCACCATCAGTTGAACAGCAACTTCTCCAATCTTACTTTCCAGTGTCACTCTGGACACCTGGATTGATTTCCTGAAGGATAGTATCTGTTGCTATGTCTGTTTCCATTGATCCGCATTTTGCTTCTGTAAAACGTGGAGTATGGCATTAGCGATTTCAACTAGGTTTCATACATATATCCATTTTGGTCTGTTGTCATGCATTTTCTGACTAGTGCTTCCCCATTGTGTGGTTCACCCGAACAGGGTCCTTGGGCCTCTTTATTGTCCAAGGATGGTGAATGTGCCCTGCTCCATGTTCTGCAGTGAGGTTTTAGGTGCAAAGCAATGGTGATTATTCACAGCTGTTTCCCCTATAGATCCATGCTATTATCTCCTGTATGCTGTCTTGGGTCTTTTGCAGTGAGTGGGCACCCAACCACATCCTCATCCACTCCAAGGGTACTCCCATGTTCTATTGAGAGCTGCCACTGCTGACACAACAATGGGGCCCTCAGTACACTCATGTCCCCGATGGGACCAGATCCTATTGTCTTCTGTGGCATCTCCAGTTCAGTTTATTTCATGCTCAGGGTATTCTCATGGGATAGTGTGTCACAGGAAGTACCCTAATTCACCCTTTCCACCTTTTCTATCTGGTGCCTCTCCTTGGATGTGAGAACTCACACCCAAACTACAGGCAGTACCTGGACCACTGCAAGTGTGGTCCCCCAGCTTTTCTTTCCCACCTAGTTCCTCTGTGTGGCTCCTCTCTCAGCGAAGACTAAGTCACAGCTGCACCATCTCATCTCTTCCTTGGGTTCAGCCTCCAGGCGGATTTCCATTCGAGAGTCTCTACAGAGATCCAACACTGCCAACTGGTGGGACCACAGGTGCCTCAAGACCAATCATATTCGGCCTCTCTCCTCTGTAAAGGAGGTATCTTGCACATGTCGCCTCCTTACAGCCTGATTTTGACTACAGCCTGCCATGCGCTCCAAGGCCCAAGCGTGCATCCCTTTGGCAAGCACAAGCAGCCCCACTGGCTGCCCTCTCATTCCCTTCTGCACTCTTAACTATTTGTCTCCACTGCCTGAATGTCAGTGTGGTACATTGATTGGTGTAGCATCATGCAGGACACATGGGCCATGGGCCAGGAGCTCATATCATAGCTTTAACAAATTAAAACACATTGTTGTGTACTTGGCAGTGTAAGGCTAGGGCCAAGTTGCTACTTAGGATTGTTGGGTACAAGTAGCCCCTGTTGTTGATGTACATGTCATTATCTGAACCAACATCTCTTTTTAATGTCTGAGTGTCAAGCATGACTTTAACGCTTCACACTCCAAAGAGAAGTAATCCAAACTCTTCATCGAAAAGTTCACATTGAAGGACTATTTCTACAGATAAGTTGTCTAAAAGGAACAATATAAAGAGAAATCTCACCACAAATAAACACAAGAAACATCACAAACAATTATCCTTTTGTGCAAGGAATTGTTTCTTTTCCAGTAACAGTTTTGAAAGTTAGTGGTGCCATTACGCAACTACTACCTCAAAAGTTAGTACTGATTCTGGAGCTGTTGTGCATGGAATTTCCATAGTCAACTGCTTTTTCACAGTAAGGTGGCAATTCTCCTGATCTTCTGCTCTGCACTTTGTCCCTCTAGAACATCTTCTGTCCAGAAGGATCCTTTGTGTCCTTGACTGAACGTCTGTCAGCAGCCTCTGCATCAATGCCGGTCATCAATGATTGGAGCTGCCCTAGGCCACTTTGGTATGGGGGGTCACCCTATGTTGCTGCTAAGAAAGACTCACTGGTTGCCATGGCACTGGCACCAAAGTCAACTTCTGCTAAAGACAGCACTACATATTTGTGCGTGGTCCACTTGCTCAGGACAAGAAAGGTCCTAAAATGTGACATTGGAAAGGGTGTCACAGTTGCTTTGAAAAAGTCGATCTTTGGATATGGGTGGCTACCACATTTGGGTCTTGGGTCAAGTTTCCATCTGGAAGCCTACCAATTCCATACATTTTGAAAACTAGACTGAAGGTAATTCAGACTGGGGTGGCTTGCGTGGATCCCACCACATTTTTTTACCCTGAATGCCCTTCAAATGTCATACATACATAATTTTCCCATATGTGTGTGTTTTAAAGCTGCTAAATTCATGGGGTACAGCAATAGCCCTGCCTCGCAGTGTTTCCACATGTTTTCCTTCTGAAAAAAACAGCACACTACATGTGTGTGGGAGGTGATCGGCTTGATCAAGAAATGCCCAAAAACACACAATCAAAAGGGCAACCTACATGATTTAAAAATATCAGTTTTTGGTAGGGTGGATAACTGCTGCATTTGAGCCTGGGGTTGGCCAGCACTTAAGGAAACATAGCCTTAGATATGTCTGAAAACTAGAGAACTTGGGAGATCGGAGACCGGAGTAGAGTGGATCCCACAACATTTTATACCCAAAATCTACTGCAAATTTCAAACTTTGGATGAACCAATTTCCTTACATTCCTATGACAGAAAGCAGCAAAATTTACAGGCACCCACAAGACTCCTACCTCCCAGTGGTTCAATACCACTTATCCCAATAAAAAATGGTACCCCCACACAAATGGGTGGCCATATCCTGGAACAGGAAAGGTCCAACACCACAACCATGTACAGGACAACAAAAAGTATTTCTAAAGGTTTGCTTTTGGGAAGTGGGATAGCTTCCATTTAGGCCAATATTTTGCTAAAATCTTGGACAATCTACCAACCCTGCGTTTCTCTGGAAATGCATTTTCCAGGGTAGTGTGAGGTATGAAGACCCCTCTACCTTCCTACCCATAATCACCTACAAACATCATAGTGTCGATAAAAACTATTTTTTCTTCTTTTTCTTCATATTCATGCGATAGAAAACTTCACAACTTCTGGCCAATGACAAAAGTCTTACCATCCATCATCCCCTAACAAACTGTATGTTACCAGAATCTGTACACCAGGAGCCATTACATGGGGAATCTGGCAAATTTTAAGACTTTTAGTTTGCAGGTTAGTTCATTTTTACATAATCAGAGTTACCTAATTTTAACTTTAGAGAATATATATATATATATATATATATACTAGCAGCCCGCCCCGACGTTGTCTGGGGGCAATGAGGCTTTAGGGCCAACCGCCCGCCCAGGCCCCCGCCCGCCCCGGCCCCCGCCCGCCCCGACATTGTCCATGCATGCCCATGCACGGACACGGACCAGATGGACCTGTACGCACATATGGCATCTACGTCCTTGCATTGTTTCTTATTGCTTTTTTTCTGCTGCTGCACAGCTTCGGGAAAAAGCATTTCTGTTTGCCCACGCTGCACAGCACTATTAGCTTTGCTAATGCTGTTTTGTTTTTGTATTCAGGGACGGACACGGACCAGATGTAAGCAGGGCCAACCGCCCGCCCCCCTCTGGCCCCCCTCCGGCCCCCTCCCGCCCCGACTCCCTCCCGCCCGACATTTTCCATTTCCCTTTGCCTTACCTGATCCGCCGCTCCTCCCCGCGCTCCTCACTTCACCGTCGCTCCATGTCCGCCGCTCCTCCTCGTCATCACGCACGTCGCGGCCAGCGCTACGTCGCGGCCGGCGCTACTTTCAGGGGACTACTTTTTTTAAAAAAAATTTATTTTTAAATTTACGTTTAATTTTTATTTTTTATAGCCTATGTCCATCTGCACACCCTGACAATTTCAACGATGTATCGGGTGTGTGGATTGGCGCTGTGGTTCCCGAGTTTACCTGGCTCAAAGGTTTGTGTTCTCTCTTTATAATAGTAGTATAGATATAGATATAGATAGATATAGATATCTATACTACTATGTAAAGCTGCACTAAACAGACACGAATGTACTAGTGCCGATGTTCACCCCTCTTGCCTCTTTCTGCACCTCTGTTCTTTCTTTCTGCATTTCTTTTGTTTCTTTCTACACCTCTCTTGCTTCTTTCTGTATCCCTCTTGTCTCTTTGTATACCTCTCTTGCCTCATTCTGTACCTCTCTTGCCTTTTCTACAGTTCTCTTTCCTCTTTCTGTACTTCTTTTGCTTCGTTCTGCACACCCTGGCCTGCCTGTGCACCCCTCTAGCCTCTTTCTGCACCTCTGTTCCTTCTTTCTGCACTTCTTTTGTTTCTTTCTGCACCTCTCTTTCTTCTTTCTGTACCCCCTTGCCTGCTTCTGCACTCCTCTTGCCTCTTTCTGCACCACTGTTCATTCTTTCTGCACTTCTGTTTTTTTTCTGCACTTTTCTTCTTTCTGCATCCCTTTTGTCTCTTTCTGCTTCTCTGTTCCTTCTTTCTGCACTTCTTTTGTTTCTTTCTGCAGCTCTCTTGCTTCTTTCTGCACCTGTTGCCTCTTTCTTTACCCGTCTTTCCGCCCCCCTGTTGCCTCTTCCTGCACATCTCTTGTTTCTTTGTGCACCCCTCTTCCCTCTTTTCACACCTGTCTTGCCTCTTTCTGCACCTCTGTTGCTTTTTTCTGCAATTCTCTTGCTTCTTTTTGCACCTCTCTTGCTTCTTTCTGCACCACTCGTGCTTCTTTCTGCACCCTTCTTCTCTCTTTCTGCACCTCTCTTGCCTCATTGCGTGTTTTCCCAATTTTCAATAAGATTAAGTCAAAAAACCCTAAACTTCAACAACCCGATGAAATAATTAACATCTTAGAGAGTTCAGTTGTGGGGGAGGACTCATCAGTGAGTAAGGGAATTGTAAAAATGGCCGTAGGAGGAAAAAGAAGATGAAAAACCGCCGTTTCCCGAAACGTAAGCAGAGAAAACTGCGGTTCCAACCCGCAAATGAAAAGGAAAACACGTACATATCTCCCGCTGATGAGAAGAATACAACGCCTGTGGTGCGACCCAAAATATATGAGAGTCTAAATCATGTGCAGGAACTTGTTCGTCACCCGAATAGTTCAATTCTTACGTTGAACACCACTCTGAATAAAGACGGGGAGGATGAAGGCAGGATAAGTAGGGGCCCTAACAGGCATTGTAACACAGGAATCAAAGTGGCCAGTATAAAAAGCTCCGTAATAACCCCGAATGTAGAATCAAGAGGTGCTGCACATGAATCAACTGGTCCTGTTTTGTCATCAGTGAATCCTGAACTAAGTAACAGTGGGGGAGATAGTCGGAGAATGACTATGGCTGTTATAATAATAAAGGGGGGAATCTAAATGATGATCTTCCTAGAGGCCTGCAAGATATTAATATAACTAGGTATTCTGGCATAGGTGCTGGGCAAGTGAATAAGGCTTTAATTTGTATTCCTCTCTTCGATGCTGAGTCAATGACATTGAATAGAAGTGCCCTTCTTAGAATTATATCTGAAATAGATGATCTAAAGTTAATTACCAGTAAAGACATTGAACTGGTACACTTAGATTGGAGGTACAAACCATATGTAACTAAAGCCACTTTTACATCGGGGGTAGTGTCATCACTCGTCTTAGCAAATGTTGACGGCTTTAGAAAAAGAGGAATAGATGTTCTTATTAGTGCTGTTCCTCATGGTGCACCGCCCAAAAGCCTAGAAATACCTTATCATTGGCAAGGGAAGGGACTCACTGAGTATGAGGTTGAAAATACACATACAAAATTTGAGGACATGGAAATAACAGTAGGAAGGGAATCGGGCGTAAGAGAAATTAAGTTTTCAGCTCCCGAGGTTCAAGAGGTCCTTAGAATAGAAGGAAGAGATGAGGTGTCAAAATGGAGTTGGATCGCAAGTACTTTGAATGGGGCAAAAACAATTAATACAAAACCCATAGAGCGGGGGTAGCCAACTGGGAAACATTGTATCGTGGAATATGGCGGGGCTAGGAAAAGCGAATCACAAGCTTAATTCCTTAGTAGATCTAGACCCCAAGATAATTTGTCTTCAAGAGACGTGGGCAAGGGAAGAGTTCAAGTTAGAGAACTACTATGTGTACTGTAGTGCAGCAAAAAAATGTATAAAGGGGCATGCAAGTGGAGGTTTGGCCATTTTGCTAAGTTGTGATATAGCATGGGACCCCGTGATATATATACACCCTTCAAATTGCTGTATCTGCGCAAAGTTAAAAATAGAAAAAGATAACTTGGGACACGCAACGTTTCTGTTCTTGGTAAACGTGTACATACCACCAGGGAAGGCGTCTAACCTATTGGTTGATTTCATTTGCACTTTTGTGCAAAGCTTATGTAATAATGAAGAAAGAGCATGTATAATGATGGTAGGGGACTTTAACGCTAAGATAAGTAACAGCACGAGGAAACGTTGAGGCAAGATGGCGGCCGTGATACAGGCTGTGTAAGCAGCTCCGCTCCTCGCTCCGAATTCCTCTGGAGTGGAAACCGCTTTGATGCTTGTTTTCTGAGAGTTTACAGCGGTCATTGCGTTTCTGTTACTGAGGCTAATATCGCGCCTACCTGAAACGCTGTGTTTATATCTGCTGCGGTGGCTCCGGTGGCGTCCGGCAACCCTCCGTGGCTGCTGCTCCTGGCTCCAATCCGTATTAGCTGAACGGCGTTCTGGCTGGCCGAGCGGGGCGAGGCGGGAGTTCGATTTCGCTGGAGTGGCAATCCACAGCGGTGATGTTGGCGGTATTATGCAGGAGACGAAGGTGAAGCCGTCGTGTCTTCATTGGATCTAGAGAGATCGAGAAAGACTGAAAGGAGTGTGCTCCAGTCATCTGAGTGACGGGTATCACCTCCCGGTGCACGCAACCCGAATGTTAATTGATTTGTTCCTTGCTCGACGGCGCGCCCCGCTCTGGCGTTTTCCCGTGCTCCAGCTCTGGTTTCAGAGCAAAGTGATTCAGAGTAGTGTGGTTCGTGGTCGCGGGGGTGTCCCGCAAAAGGATAATGCCACCTAAAAACCCAACTCAGACCAACACTCGTAAAAACAAAGCAAAGGGAGCCACAGGTGAAAATACTGATAGCGCTGGAAGTGCTGACATCGCCGAAAACAGTAAAGGAAATCCCCCAGATGCAGGTGCGAACTCTTCCGACAAAGTTAATAATGTAGCAGATAATACTGCCTGCGCTGCTAATGGGGTTAACGGTGTTCAGAAGGCAAATAAAACTTCTTTAAAATCTGGTGCATCGATACCGGCATGTATTTCAAAGCAAGGTTCCCTTACCCTTACGCTTCCAGTGCTGTTTGAGAAGCAATCAGCAAGGAAAAAAAACGAAACTATTCAATCTAGAGGGGGTGTAACTGATGCTGGCCTGTTAATACCGATCTCAGAGCGCAGGACAAGGGGCACTACACTCAACGGACCCCCCAGGGGGCCAGAAGAGGATACTTTGAGAAGTATTGATCTGGATGGAGCAAATCAAGAATTAAGCATGCCGCAAGCGTCTGGTATTATTTGTCCCACCTCTGAACCTGAATATTCTGGATCTCTAGAAGCGGTCGAAAACTTTTACTCTTTATCTGACCCTTCTTCTGATGAAAGTACGAATATCAGTAAGGACTGGGCGGAGTGTAGTAATGAAAGTAGTTCTATTGAAGTGGAAGTGGCGCTTAATTCTAATCCAAACTCGCCGAATATAAGTGCCTCCACGGTGAGGAGGCGTAGAAAAAGGTGCTCCCAGCGTGCTGCTTCTAAGGATTTTGAATCCCATACCGAGGGTCGGCCGAAAGAGGGATTACCTACGGATAAATTCCAGGATGGAGATGTGATGGATAACGGCTCAGAGGCCATAGCCCACGAGAATGATACTACAAACCCTATAATCACCAATGAGATTACTTTAACTACTATATACAATACTATGATGAACCACCGCGCTGAAAGTAAAGCAGAGAATCAGCGTACTCAGGCCACTTGTTCTAAGGTTAAGAATGCAGTCCGACGAGCCTTAAAACTTTGTGTTGAAACTGCCGATAGAGTGACAGAAACCGAGGCAAGGATCTCATCTTTGGAAGATGAGACTATAGCACAGAAACAAGTACTCGAGAATATCAAAGCCCATAAGGATGATCTAACGTATAAGCTGTCAGCCTTGGAGAATCAGGCCCGTAGAAACAATCTATGTTTTCTTGGTATACCCGAAAAAAAGGAAGGGCTTGATACAAGAAAGTTTATAATTGAGTTATTAAATGAAGCTTTTCCCGACCTAACATCCTGGGACTGGTCTAAAGAAGTGCAAAGCGCACATAGATTTCCATTCACCATAAGAAAACAACGCCAGGGGTCAGAAGAGTATTCTAGGGCTATTTTGGTCTGTTTCAATAATTTTCTTGGTAGGGAAGAAATTTACTCGTTAGCCAGACCCGATTGAAAAGTTGAAGCCAAAAATTGTGAGTTCTTTGTTAGACCTGATTTTTGTCAGGCTACAATGTCCCAACGTTGGCACCTGCGCCAGCTTATTCCAGATTTCCAGAAGAAAGGGGCCACTGTTTTCCTGCAAAATCCTGCCAAACTGAAAATTGTGTTTAAAGGGGAGACCACATTTTTTCTATCAGAAATTAAAGCGAAGGAATACTTAGACTCTTTATGAAATCGCTGTAAAGAATAAGAATGTCAAAAGTATTGAACAGATGTATTTCGATTAGATATTGCTTTCCTTTTTGTGACATGGTTTTCCTCCAGGGGTCTTCAGGGGTGGGGGGACACGGCACTCCATACTCATCGGGAACTGGATGTTCCTGAGCCTCATTTGTTGGGGAGTGTGGGGGTTTGGTTTTTGTTGGGTGGAGGGTGGGCAGGGTTGGGTTGGTGGTGGGGGTGTAAGGCAGTGGTAGTTGCTAGGGGCACATGCAGCAAGATGGCTCATCTTTTTTCCTGGCTTCTTTGGCTTTTTTGTACAACTTTAAGAAAACGGAAGGTACGACTTGTTAAGTTTAGATCTGAATGTTCGCTAAAATGGTTAGAAAGATTAAGCTAGGCACACTGAATGCCAATAGCCTCAATGACCCAATAAAATAGGGGTTTTACGTAGATTTATTCAGCTACTATGTGTGGATATTTTGTGCATCCAAGATACCCACATCTCATGGGACAAAAGGAATACATTGAAGAATCTGGGTCTTGAGGTCTTAGTAACCTCTAAGCAAACTGGTGTTAAAAGAGGAATAGCAATATGCATGAAACAAGGGACCGGGAAATGTCTCAGATCACTAGCGGATAAATGGGGAAGGTGGGGGCTGGCAGAAGTAGTTGCTGATGGTAACAAATTTACTGTTTGTTGTTTATATGGGCCTAATTTGGGTGACAATGAGGTTTTTAACACGGTCAATTTAGAATTAGCGTCCTGGTGCCAGCCAGTAATCTTTTGCGGTGATTTAAATATTCATGTTGAATCTAATTGTGACATCAGAACCACTGGGAATTATAGAGGCCGTAAGAGCAGGACCTATAGAGCCTTAAGGGACCTGGTATTAACTAACGGATTGTATGATGTTTGGAACAAATTACAACCCAGTGATCCCGGTTATACTTTTTTTTCGATCCCGCACAATACGTTTGTTCAATTAGATTATTTTTTTATCTCCTTTTCGCTTCTGGAAAACGTTGAAATTGAAGTATTACCTCAGCTGGTCTCAGATCATAATCCAGTCATATTGCAATTACTGCTACCCTCTAATCGCTGTAACATTCGTAATCAGTGGTCATTTCAAAGAAGCCTTTTGTCTGATGAAAATTATCTCCGTCATATGGCCGAAATTATTAAAGATTTTTTTGAGCACAATAACAATACAGCTTCAATTCAAGTCGTGGGGAAACTATTAGTTACTCTAACTTTCAGCGTAAGAAGACACTGGTAGACTTCAAGAATAAACTCGAAAGAATAAGGATTTTAGAAATAAATCTGGCTGCCAGTATCCAAATTGGGCAAAATGCCGAAGAGGCTCAAAGACTTCTAACTATCGAAAGAGCCGTGTTATACTCTCATATAGCAGATCAGGTTGCTGCTAAATATAAACAATACAAAACGGAGTGTTATGAATTCAACGAGCAAACAGGGAGAATTTTAGCTCAAAAGTTAAGGCAAAAGGCCACTTCTAATGAGATAACAAAAAATACAGATATGACAGGAGGAATTCAAGATTCTAAAGCGGGTATATTGAAGGCATTTACAGGGGTGTGGAATTTAATAAAATATCTACTTGTCCATGGGGCAGGTTGCTTCATAAATCTACTTGTCCTGTAACAAAATCCTCCACATGTCCCTTTGGTTCCATGTAGTGCAGCGACAAATTATGGCATTATATAAGAGCTCTGATATAGTCTCTCTTGATTATGCCAGGGCTCCTACCATAGTAGTGTTTGAATACTTGCAGTCCCCTTATGTTGCCACGTTTCTGCAGGTCTGCATACTGGGGCTGAAGGTAGTGGTAAGCAATAGTTCCAGGGTTAGAAAGCCCTTTTGAGTCTGTGCAAACATACTGACGTGCATGTTTTAAGGGGTTTCAACAACTCTTCTCTAATCTTTTCCCATACTGACAAATGTTGGAAATTTACTCCTGACAATGACAGATGTAAACCTTCTTCCAGAGTTGGGATAAAAGTGGTTGGATGGAAAGTGAACTTCAAACACTTAGATTTTCACAGGAGCAAATCTACACATGCATATTTGCTCATGCTAAAATGCAGTTCACAAATACTTTCTAGGAGTACTATTTCTTGACCTACTTTTGTACATTTTTGGGAATTCACGAAAGCCATATAGCAGCACTTAATGCAAGGACATATACCATGGGTGCCCTTTTGAGACTTTCTTTAATAATTGGGCCCCTAATTTGGTCTGGTGTTGACCATGACCTTTTGCGTTTATTAAAAGTCTGTCTCTCTCTCTCTCTGTATTGGCTGGCTTCACTGTGAGTGACAGCATTCTGCTCTTTCAGATGGAGCATATCGGCACACAAAGTAATTTTGTTCAGTGCGAGTAACTACTATGGCAGTGTGTGCTTTTTGAGACTAAAAACAATTTTTGCTTTTGCCAATGTTTGTTATAATGGTGACGGCCCGGCAGCTCCTACACCGATAAAGTTTTACAAAAACCATGCCAAAACAAGTCGCACATTGACAAAACTAAAAAGCTGTCCACCAATTTCAGACCTATTGGCTTTGCCAATGCTTGTTTATTTTCGTTTCCCATAATCTTATTGGAACTGTTTACACTAATTCTCCATTATGAATATTTTTGGGAAATACTAGCATGCATCAAAAACATGTTACTAAATGATACTGCAAAGAAATGGCACCAGATATTTTACAGTTGTTTAGCGAAATGTTTTTTTCCTGCTTCCATTTGTTTAATGAACATTTTATTTTGAAAGGAAAGTGTCATTAATCTTGCTTTCAAGCTTCTTCAGATATTTGCATCAAATCAGAGAGCATTCTGGGAGGATTATACATAGCCTAATGTTGCTAAACCTTAAAAACGTGTGTGCACGTTTTTATACAGGAAGCACTGTCAGTAGTGCAGTTAGTGCTTACAAGATTTACTTTGAAAGCTCACCCTAATAATAAAGGTTTTCAATTCATGAACGATAAATACAAGTTTGAACAGCATAAACATATGGACCAAAACTGCAGACTGTGCCCTCCCCTGATCCATAATATGGCACTGCAAACTGGCAGCTAAAGGGTTTGCGCTGCAGAGGAGGGCCTACTTGTCCCAAGGACAAAATACACATGAAAACTTGTTGCCCTTGACCCCAAACAATATGTCCTGGGCGTCGGGCTATAGGAATTCCACATCCCTGCATTTAGCGACTTCTATAAGTTATTATACAACAAGTCAAGTAACGAAATCCACAGAGCCAAAGATCCATCGGATTATTTGAGGAATATCGATAATATGTAATTGACGGAAGGAGATATAGCTATCTTAGCAGCGCCTATAAGTTGGGAAGAGATCGAATTAGCAATCCTTAGTCTAGCTCCTAGGAAAGCAATGGGGACAGATCAAATCCCGTTAGAATTTTATCGTAGCTTTAGAAACATCCTTAAACCTGTATTACTCAAGATATTTCACCAAGCTTTTTTAGGTCACCCACCCGCCTCATGGTCTTTGGCTACTATTGTGGTATTCAAAAAGAAAGGGAAAGATGCTAATGAACTAGGGTCATACCGACCGATTTCACTTATCACATCAGATAGTAAGATTTTCTCTAAAATATTAGCCATTAGACTAAATGCTATAATGCCTGTCCTGGTCACAAAGATTCAGCATGGCTTCATTAAGAATAGGGATACCACTGATCATTTCAGACGTATTATTACCTTGCTGAACTGGGCACAGGCCACGGGATCCCCAGTCGGCGTTGTCCTGTTGGGCGCCGAAAAAGCCTTTGACAGGGTCGACTGGGGATTCTTGTGTTCTGTCTTGGCCTGGAAGGGGTTCTCTGCAGAATATATTACGGCCATTCAAGCGCTATATTCTTATCCTAAGGCTGTAATTTGTGTGGGACCCGAAGTCTCTAGTCCCTTTCCGATCACTAGGGGGACAAGACAGGGTTGTCCCTGTTCCCCTCTTTTGTTCGCGTTATACATCGAACCATACTTGAATAGACTTAGAAATGAAGATGGAATTCCTTCTGTCATATTACATCAGGTAGAACACAAAATTCTTGCATACGCTGACGATGTCGCGATTGTCACTTCTGATGTAACCTTATCATTACCCAAGATTGTTGAACTTGCTCAGGAATTCGGCGAGTTATCGGGATATAAACTGAACATTTCAAAGACCCAGGTCATTCACTCGTCCGTAGGAAGACCAGAAGGAGGTGTATATGCACCTACCGCCTCATATCTCGGGGTTACAATTACCGCTAAAGTTGAAGACATTGTCAGCCTTAATTCTGATCCTCTATTACTTTCCACTAATAGGACACTTGAGAGATTGAATAATTTGCATCTATCTCTCTGTGGCCGTACCAATGTAATTAAAATGATTATTTTTCCAAAATTTCTTTACTTATTTCGCTCTATTCCTCTCTTGTTTTCTTTGCTTTTTTTTAGTAAACTGGACCGAATTATTTCTAGATTTATATGGAGCTATCAGAGAACTAGACGATCTTTGAAGTGGTGTATTTTACCAAGACTAAGGGGCGGCTTGGGAATTCCGAGTTTTCGATTATATTACTGGGCAGCCACATTGAGACTAATGGGTATTTTAATGTTCCAAGATTTGAGCGTAGATGAAGCGACACAGCCATAAATCTATGAAATGTTGCTTGGGGCAGAAGCTCGACAATGTTTTTTTAGGATCTTAGAACCGAGTTATTATAAAAAAACTAAATTTAAAAAAATGGTCTCGGCGATACAGATATGGAAACAAATTAATAAAAGATTTCATCTTTTGTCTAATCTGAATTACTATACGCCCCTCCTAAAGAATCCTTTACTGCCTGGGATTTTTAGTGATTCGGTCATGCATAGATGGAATGGTCTTAACATCTGTCTTCTAGGTTCTATGTATCAAGATAAGCGATTAGCATCATTTACCGAGCTTCAGAAGAAATTTGGTCTTAATAGAGGGTACTTCTTTAAATTTTTACAGATTCGTAGTTTTTTAGAGTCAAAGAATTTATTAAGTACAGGTACAATATATCAAATGATGGTAAGCAGAATACAAGATAATCTAGATGTTTATATAGACAAATGGCAAAGAAGTCTGGGTATAGAGAATGTGGATATTGTCAGGTCGCTAGAAGTGGGCAGTAAGGTCATATTTAATGGATCATTCAAAAGTCAACGTTTCATGTCTACCTTTGATTTATACTATACACCTTCAAAATTGTCAAAATGGAATGCTCAGAAGGGTACCATTGTAGCCGCTGTGGTCTCTCAGCTACGGACTCGATCCACATGTTTTTTCAGTGTCCAAGACTAACTCAATTAGTATCTAAAATACAAGATTTTCTAAATTTGATCGTGGAATCAACCGTTGTTTTATCACCAGAATTAGTCATTCTCGGAATTCAAACTGATCAGATTGGGAATAGAACTTTAGAAGAAGAAGGTTTTCTATTTCTGGCTATGTCTGTGTATCGATTCTGTATAACCTCGCGGTGGCTGGATGCAGATCCGCGGTTGTTTCATCAATGGCAATTTAAACTGCTTAGTACTTATTGTCTAGAAAAGGCTGTGTACAAACTTAAGGGCCGGAAAAGAAAGTTATTTGGCCAAAAATGATGGTCACCGATTGAAAATTGAATCTAAACTATAATGTTTCTGACTCAACATTATGTTAATCTCTCAAAAAGAGAAAACACGGTGTGCAAGTTGAATGGGGCGAAATAAGAGGACATTCGGCCAAAAACTTTGGTCACCCATTAGTAACTGGATTTAATTTGTTTCTTTTGTGTTATAATCTGCCAGCTGAATATATTGTAATTTTTTGTAAATATTAGTGTTTATTCTTCTTGATGAACTATTTTATTTTATTTTTTTGGATCTGTATGTACTGTGCAACTTTCCACTGCCATAAAATCAATAAAGAAATTAAAAAAAAAAATGATAAGTAACAGCACTATCTCGTCTTTCTCCAATTTGGATTTGGAGGAGGTTTGGTCTATTCCAGAGTCAGTACTCCCGGCCAATTTAAAATCTGATAAACGTGGCCTTTCCCTCTTGCAAAATCTTAGGAATCTTGACCTCGTATTATTAAACGGCAGATTCCCAGAGGACTCACCTGCAGCCTTCACCTTTCATGGGACATATGGCCACTCCCTACTTGATTATATGGCAGTATCTTTTCAATTGTTTGGGGCGTGTTCACAGTTTAAGGTGCTCCCCACTAAGATGAGTGACCATAACATTCTGGCGGTAAACTTAGTTATAAACATTGAGAAGCCTGAACTCTGGAACCAGAGGAACGAAAATGTAACTTATTCTCGAAACAATGGTCGTACTTGTTGGTCATATAAGTCACTTCCAAACTTTCAGTGGGTATTTAAGAATATCGCGTTTAGTTTAAATCGGGAGAGCCCGGTTGAGAGATATGAAAGAGTTTTGACTGCTATTAGAAAATTAAGAAGAAAGAAGCAAGGTATAAGAGGCGCTCCCATAGTAATAATTTCCTGCGAAATTAAAAAACTTAATAAGGAGATAAATGGGCTGATTAGATCCCAATTTAGAGATCCTAGTTCACTAAAAGGAAAATAGCAGCTGATCGTAGGGCCGCCGAAGATGAAAAATGGGTTAACCTATGGGAAGTGGCTCTATCGGGGGATACTAGAAAGTATTGGGCATTGATAGCCAAATATTGTGATGGTAGAGAAAAATCACAACCCATGCTGATCCCAGAAACCAAATGGTTTATTTATATATCCCAACTGTATGCCCCCAATCAACTAGGTGATGAGTTTGAAGGGGTTAATAATACCTCAGTTTTGGTGGGTGATGTAGAAGCACCATCAGGGAGGGAAATTGAAGGATACATTAAGGGGGCAAGATACTCAAGGGCAATGGGGCCGGATGATGTCCCTGTAGCCATAATAAAACAGGACTGTGGTGATTGGGCAAAATTATTACATCCTTTGTTTGTTCATTGTTATAACATCGGGGACATCCCTTACTCCTGGAAGGAAAGTATAATAGTCCCATTATATAAGAAGGGTCCAAAAAACTCTCCGGCAAGTTTTAGGCAAATTTCCCTTTTAGATGCAACGGGGAAACTGTTTGCAAAAAGTATCCTTGGCCACTTGCAAGAGTGGGTATTCGGAAATAATTTAATCCTCCTAGAACAATCAGGATTCCGGAAGAATAGTGGCACTCTAGATAACATTTCTGTTCTGCAAACTCTAATCGATAAATATCCCGTGGGTCGGAGGATACCGTTGTATACAGCATTTATTGATTTCTCCACAGCGTTCAACAGGGTAGATCGGGGGACGCTGTGGAGGAAATTGGTCACTATGGGGATCCTAGGGAACCTTTTAAGATTAATATTTGCTCTCCACTCGGCGACATGGACTCATGTTTTGTTAGGGGGAACTCAAGGCCTCTCAAAGAAAATATTCACTCACAACGGGTTGAAGCAGGGATGCCTGCTGGCCCCTTTACTCTTCTCAATCTACATAAATGACCTACCGAGTCGGATAGGGGAGAGTAAAGGGGACCCACCTCAAGTGGGTAACCTAAAAATAAGTTGTTTGTTGTATGCAGATGACGCAATAGTAATGGACTTAACCCCAATTGGGTTACAGAGACGACTGACGGAATTGGTTAGGTACACTGAGGAATACTTTTTAAAAATAAATATTTCAAAGAGTAAAGTGGTGATTTTTCGTTACAATGGTTGTAAGGTTAGAACAAATTTGAAATGGTTTTTGGGAGATGAAAAAATGGAAGTAGTAAAATTTTACCCTTACTTAGGAATTTTTTTACAAAGAGGTGTTCTGCTACTAGACATATGGACCACTGCAAAAGTAAAGCTATCTCACAAGCATCTGCAATTAATCACCTGTACTTGCAATGCGGGAAAAGACATTTTTCGCATACTATTGCAGTTTATAAAATAAAGATCCCTCCGACTTTGAATTATGCAAGCGAAACAATAGATGAGTGTGAGTGGGCAAAGTTCGAGAAAGTGGAAGGAAAGATCTGGCGCCAAATATGTAATTTGAGTTATGCTGCGCCAATTGCGGCACTCAGGCTCGAATTTGGCCTTCTCTCAACTTATGTGTTATCAATGGCTGCTTGCTTAAGGTGGTGTAATGCTCTGATAAATGGACATGACAACTTACCAAGGGTAGCATTGCACAGGGAAATTTTTGTAAACATGTTGTGGAAAAGTGCTATTTTTAGAAATTATTTAAAGGCTTTAAGCATTTTTGGGTTAGATTTCGAAGGGGCAGCAGTTTTAGATAAAACAGTATTAAAGCACATAATTAAAAAAACGATATATGTGATTTCACGTGAAAGAGATCTGAAATTATGCCACTTGAATGGAAGGATGGACTGCATTGCGGGGAGCTCTATTGTTTAAAATCCTCAGCCGTACATTCTATGGAACCTGAATCATGGAGTTCGTAGAGTGATTCTGTTATTAAGAATGAACTTACTTCCTTTGAGAATTGTAACAGGATCCTGGGAGGGTATCCCCAAAAATGAAAGATATTGTCATTTATGTAATAGCGGTATACAAGATCTGAATCCTGTTCTGATTGTGTGCTCAGCACTCTACTCAATACGACCAAATACTTAAGGCATGGTTTTTTACAGTATAACATCTCAACAGCAGAACAGGCCCGTCATTTTCTTCTGGCCCACCATCCGAACTGATGTGTTTTAAAATTTTTCGTTTTTTTAAAGATTTTTTTTTTTTAAATAATGGGTTAAGGTGACCCGCAGGTTTTTAATAGTATTATGTGAAACTATACATACAGCAGCAAAATAATCGCAAAGAGTATTCTTTACTTGCGTATGACATGTTAGTTGCCTTAAGTAGTTAACATTCCCCTGTTAGACCAACCATATTGTTGTTAGGGGAGGTTGGAAAACATCCTTCAAAGAATTGCACAGAGCACTGGCACTTTCTTCCTCTTTTTTGATAAATGAATTTCCACGTGCATCTTTTGAGATCCATCGCTGCTAGTCATTTATTTTAATTCTCGATTAAAAAATGCCTTGAAGAGAATATCTCATGTATTAGCACTTTTTCAAGCACTTTATAAAAATGATTCGCCTCTAGTATTATAGTCTTTCATAAAATCGTATTGAGTACTAGCACGCCCGTATGACATATATTTTACCCCGTGCTTTTCCTTAGATATATACCTGCTAATTAGTTATTGGTAAAACATGTCCTGGAAGAGGGTATTTAACGCATTAGCACTTTATTTAATGCATTAGCACTTTATTAAAATATTTGCTGCTAATACTATTTCATGATCATCTCCCTAAAATAAGCTTTTAACTGTTTTTGTTTATTGATATTTGTATATTGGATGACAACCGTATATTATTTCATCTGTGTGCCTTCTAAACGTAGTTTAATGTGTGAACCCAGGGCGATAGCTAATAGTGTGTTCTAACTGAAAAATGACTGTTATTGGCCGCAAGCGCACCCCTTTTGAATTATGTCGACAATTGTAGTGACAAGACTAATGAAGAAAAGAGATTTTACACTTTTAAGTGGATGTATTTTAGCAAAATTGAAGTTGTAATTTTTGAGTTTTACATATTGACTTGTATGTAATGATGTTTTATTTTGGATCTTATGCGGAATTCCCCGAAATTCCAAATCATAATAAAATAAACTGAAGCACCTCTCTTGCCTCTTTCCGCACCTCTGTTCCTTCTTTATGCACTTCTTTTGTTTCTTTCTGTACCTCTCTTGCTTTTTTCTGCACCCCCTCCTCCAACTTTCTCCAACCCTGTTCACTTTTTTGCATCTCTGTTGCTTCTTTCTGCACTTCTCTTGCCCCTTTCTCCACCGCTCATCCCTCTTTCTGCACCTCTGTTGCTTCTTTCTGCATTTCTCTTGCTTCTTTCTGAACCTCTGTCCCTTCTTTCTGCACCCCTCTTCCCTCTTTCTATACCCCTCTTGCCTTTTTCTTTACCTCTGTCCCTTCTTTCTGGACTCTTTTGTATCTTTCTGCAACTCTCTTGCTTCTTTCTGTAGCCCTCTTGCCTCCTTCCCCTCCCTCTTCCCTCGTTCTGCACCTCTGTTGCTTTTTTCTGCACTTCTCTTGCTTTTTTCTGCACCCCTTGTGCCTCTTTCTGCACCCTCTTGTCTCTTTCTGCACTCCTCTTGCCTCTTTCTGTACATCTGTTCCTTATTTCTGCACTTCTTTTGTTTTTTTCTATACCTCTCTTGCTTTTCTCTGCTTCCCTCGTGCCTCTTTCTCACCCCCTTCCCTCTTTCTGCATTACTGTTGCTTTTTTCTACACTTTTCTTGCCTCTTTCTGCACCCCTCTTCCTTCTTTCTGCACCTCTGCTGCTTCTTTCTGCTCTGCTTTTGCTGCTTTCTGTACTCCTTGTGCCTGTTTCTTCACCCCTTTTCCCTTTTTTCAGCACCTCTCTTGCCTGTTTCTGCACCCCTGGCCTCTTTCTGCACCCCTGTTCCCTCTTTCTGCACCTCTCTTGCCTGTTTCTGTAACTTTCTTGCCTCTTTCAGCAGTTATATTTCCTGTTTCTGCACCTCTCTTGCCTCTTTCTGCCCCTCTCTTGCCTCTTTCTGCACTTCCCTTGTCTCTTTCTGTACTTCTCTTGCCTCTTTCTGCACTTCTCTTGCCTCTTTCTGCACATTTTTACTCTTTCTGCATCATTCTTTTTTATATACTTCTCTTGCTTCTTTCTGTACTTCTCTTGGCTGTTTTTATTCAGAAATGGGAAGTGCAAGCTGTTACGTTTAAAGGTCTGCGTGCCCTCGTGACTGAGGTATATGTCTACTTGTACATGTATTCTCACATGTGTTATGGATCCGAAGATGGTAGCTTAAAAAGTGGGTAGCTTCTCTTATAGGTGGTCAAATCTTGTTAGTTCTGCTTTGGCATTCAGTTGCACAGGCAGCCATGTGGTATGTATATATGTGTTATAGCGCCCCTCAAATGTACTATTGATTATGCATGTGCCCTGCATTAGGAGCAGAAAGAAATACATGCACCTTCTTGTACACAAATATACAGAGTATGCTGTTTGAAACGCAGATATTCAAGTTTTTGTATGTTTATTTTAATGTAACATGTCACTGGGTAAAAGCAGAGACATGCATGCATACCTTCACAGACATGGTCATACTTATTACATTGATATGGTCAGGATTGCTGTTTTATGTTTGTTATGCCTAACAGTCTGAATAGTTGATGAATAGTGCACCTGCAGGGGAAAAGTGAAGTTTAAGACATCTTGGGTGAGTGATTAGTGATTAGGCTACTTTGTATGAGTCTTTGGAAAGGTACAGCCGAAGTAGGCCTCTTTCTGCACCTCTGTTGCTTCTTTCTGCACTTCTCTTGCTTCTTTCTTTGCCTTTCTTCCTCTTTCTGCACAAGTCCTACCTATGTAGGTATATTAGGAAATTAGCATTTAAAAATCCTTTTCTATATGTCAATAGGGCTGCAGGGAGTGCAGCAGACCCCACGCAACATTAAACAAGCATTTGCAATGCAATAGGTCTCACATTAGGAATGTTTGAGTTATTTGTCCTGTCCATGACAAATTTGTTATTTATGTGTTATTTTTGAAAATTGTGAAATTAATAGCTTTGTCATTTACAATGCTAATACTTTTATTTTTTGACAATGTGACACCTATAGCATTTTTAATGCAACATGTTTTGTATTTACGTGACTTAGAAGTATTGATTTTACAAATAATGTTTTTAAAAAAAAATAATTAATACTTAAATAAAAGTTATTGTAATTTATAATGGCAATAGCTTAAACGTTTGTAAATAACTTTTGTGAAGATTATGTTCAGTGTATTTTATCGTGACTAAAATATAAGAACAGAAGTGAAAGATCAACTTTTTTTGTGACATTTGTAATAAAGCTTGAAACATTGAGCTAAATTAATAACTGTTTTACGAAAAGAAAATGGGGGAATCACTTGTTCTCCTCTTACAAGCGTACCATTGTCATCTGTATGTTCAGCTCTCACCTCACACAATGGTCGAATGGATTACTTAATATTACACTTGTTAGGCCATTCACTATTAATATACCTCAACACTTCTTGAAAACAGTTATCATTTCTGCACTGAGTTCCACTCAACCACTTTGAAAGCAGGCACACCGCCGTCATGCACGAATGCGACATAGAACTCATTTCATATTTCATCCTCGCATTCTTCCAAATGAATAGGCATTCTGAAAGGAAGTCGACCATAACATTATCCTTGCCAGGAACATATAATCCGGTACAAGGGCAGCAAACGTCCTCCTATCCCTGGTTCCTCCACTAAATGCCCCACTCTCCAGCAACCCAGCATCTTCTAACAGCATTCTAATCATTACATGTACTACGTTCTACATTCTACAATCCAATTACAACACCAGTGTGCTAAACTCGAGGAGTAGAATTACATGTCAAGAGGTTAAGATGGTGTTGCGGAAATTGGATGGCTCACCATGGCTTGGATTGAAAAGCTATATGAAGTGCTCTATCTGCATGTTTGATGTAAACTTTTATGCCGGTTTGTCAACTGTTATATTACTGTATAAGAAGGTAAAACTAAATAAAATGTTCATTATAAAACAAATAGTTGGAAAACATAGCATAAAAATACCTTTCTACTGAAGTCCAGGCTGCTAAAGATATACTCATGAATTATTTTAAAATGGCAATTGAAGGCAACGATCAGAGAGTTGCCCACATTGTAGACTTAATAGGAATTAATGAGAGGAAATATTTGAAGGTTTTTGTGCGCTCTACGAGGGAATTGGGCTTTTTGACAAACAGCAAAAGATGTGTGTGCGGCAAAGATTTGTGAAGAACATTTTAAGGCTAATTTCAAACTGCGGTAAAGAGTGTGCAACACAAAATGAAACAGGTGTTGCTTACTGTATTCTTTATAAGCAGTTCTAGTATGGACATGTGAATACGTATTCAGAGGAAACAGTCTAAAAAATACTTTTATTTCTAGGATATACTGACTTTTCATATGCGAATTGTTTTGCATACTGGAAAGGGCAAACCTCCATTTAAAAATTGGTATGTTTTAATAAGAATAACTTGTTGAGTCCACCATCTCCAACCCCAGAGATGACACAAACAGGAAGCAGGCACAGAGTGGGTGCGTTTCCTTACCATGATGCACGTTGTGCGGGTGCTTCTCTGCTGCAGGGAAGTGGCGGACGCAGAACACCATACACGTGTGTATGAGGAGGAGCAGGAGGGGCACAGGACAGCTCCTGGACAGGGATCCCAACCTCATCTCTCCTGTCAACTGATGGATGCAGTGCAACAGGTCCGCACCGCAGTGATCACTTCCCAACCCAGGAAGCAGCTCAGTGACGCCAGGCGTCACGTGACGTGAAATCAGGCTAGCGAATGCGCAGTGTAACTCTACCCAGCGTCTGTTCCACCCCGCCCCTCCCGAGACAGAAGTCTGTTTGAGCGCTTCTGTCCGCCTGAAGATGGGAGTATGGTCAGAGAGCCGAGACTGCGAAGAGACAGTAAAGGTGTTCGGTGAAAAGCGTTGGTAGGCATTGTGAAACGGGGACGGTGCTGATGAAGATAGACCTGCAATGGTGAGGAGTCATGGTGCCACTGTGGGGGATTGAGACACCTTTCAATTCAAATTGCCTCTCGTTTGGAGCCCGCCACTTAATTACATAGTTACACACATTCTACTGTAAATCTTCCGGTCCCCAGCTCAGAAAAGTGTTTTAAAATACAGCAGTCTGAACGAAAACGTAGTTTGTATTCAGCGTTCTCACCCAGATGATCCCACTATATACTCGAGGCGAAAAGACTACAAAAACGAGCCCTAAAAAGAGTATAGCAGACCCGGTGAGGGGGGGCGTTGGGGCACATTGACCGTGCCCGCCCCCCCAGGGACGGAAGCCCTGCGTGTGCCCGGTGAGCGGGGTTGGGAGTGTGTGTGTGCGCGTTTGTGTGTGTATGTAAGCGGCGGGCGGTGGGGGGGCGCTTGTATGTGCCTGCGTGTGTTGTACCTGTGTGTGTGCCTGCCTGTGTGTACGTGTGCCTGTGTGGCGTGTGTGCAGGGGCTGGCTGTGTGCACACGGGAATGTGAGGCACGAGAGGGGCACGGCGCCGTGCGACCATGAGGTCAAATCTGCGCTCGTGCACCCTCTCGTGTCTACATTTCCATATTACGGGCCACAATAGGTCTTTCGCTGACGCTCGACCTAAAAAACTGAAAGTCTCCTGGGTCATTGAATCTATCACGCATGGGGAACTTACCATATTGTTCAAAAATACTCCGCGCTGGAGCTCTGTGCTCTTTAGCTGGGATGCAAGACCAACTTGTAATTGTTTTTATAACTGTATTTTGCGGGCGGAAAAACGTTAAATGAAAGACTCAAAGGCATGTTGATTTTACTTAAAAGAATACATGTCTCTAATTTTTTCTTTCAGAATTTTTTAGCCCACCAAAATGCAATTATAAAAACTGTGTTAAAAGAAAACTCACAGTGATGTTGATTTCTTTTTTATTAAAATGTATTAAGCATTTTTTATAAGATTCACTATTATTAAACATTGCCTTGTGTAAATTGCTGAAATATATATTTGATTACACATCTTGGTGATTCTTGGAGAAAGATGATAGAGCTACTTTACATACACTGATATGCTCACCCCTTGATAAAGCAAATACGGCCCCTTTTTATATTTTGTGTTTTGACTCTTTAACAAAAAAAATAAGTCTGCCTGAGTGCAGCCAGGATCTGTGAGACCAACCACATGGTGTGCATGCCAGAAGGCCGTGCGCTGTGTGGGTTTACTTGCCTGGTAGGGTTTGGACACAGGGACTGCGGCCACGATGTGGAGTTGGCAAGGAGTTGGAAGTAGGGCTTGGCCACAGGCCAGACATTGGGGCCAACCCTGAGCACAGCAAATGCTGTGCTCGCCATGGGGTTGGTTTTATGTATGATGGTACCTATGCCCTGTCTCGGAACATCAACAAGCAACAACAACAAAAAAAAACGATTTAAAGAGCCCTTGGAGGACATTCTGGGACACTCCTTCAGGGAGCAGTGACTAATAAATTAGCAGCTCCTGCTGCTCATTTGTTATTCATTTTTGTATTTTGGGTGCCCACCGGACACACTTTTTAAAATAATAATTGGGGAGGGGGCATGAAGCTCCATTCCCAAGCCTTTACAGGCCCCCAGACTCCATTCTCCCGGGCTTTACTAATTTATTAGGAGGAGGAGGACACGTGACCCCCTTCCCTGAGGGCCCAAGGTATCCCACCCCTAGGCCTCTTTTCCTTTTTAAGGTGAGAGGGGTGCACAGCCTTCCTATCTGATCCACTATGGGCCCGATCATCTCATCTTCCAGGGCCTAACATCGGTGCTCGATGCTCACCTGGGACACTCACAATAAACAGCGTTGGGGGCCACAATGGGATTCCCTGGACCACTGCACCTCCTCTGGGTTCCTGCACGCAGGGGGAGCCAGCATTGCTTCCACCTGGTGTGAGTAGGTATTTTTCACTGCTGCCCCTAGATGGGAGCATTCTCAGTTTCCCTGTCCACAAGAAGGCTGACAGGGTAACAAATGTCTGCTCCACCCAGGGGAGCATTAGTGCAACTTCTGCCAGGAGAGAATGCTCTCGCAGGCAGGGAAACAGTGTCCTTGGGGTGGTCTACCTGGGTCACAGTGAGTGAGCCGGCCTGACGGGGAGGGGTCTCCAGGGCCTTTCAAGTCTCAGGGAGAGGGGCTATGGGCCCCTCTTGTTTTGATTATTTTGATGGGCCCTGGGGTTGGAGTCCCTGGGGCCATAAGTGGATCAGGGAGGAGGGCCCTGCAGCCCCCTCCTCTTCAATTATTGTACCAGACACCATGGGTTGTATTTGGCTCAGGCAGGGGGGACCCCTCCCCTTTGCAGAAATTTGTGGGATCCGGTGGATGTGGTCCCCAGGGCCGAAAGTAGCTCAATAAGAGGTGGCCCACACTTGCCCCCTTCCCATATTATGCTATATATTGAAAGTAAAAAAAGAAAAGATGGTGGTCGCCATTTTTTTTTGCTGCGATCTCGTGGGAGTACCAGAGGATCGTGGCACTTTGTTTTTTTAAAGTAGGCACTTATAGGCAGGGTATCCTACCCCTTTATAGTATTTATTTGATATATTTTAGGACAGGAGACTACATCCCCGCTGTCCTGTAATGGCTGGCCAACATTTTTGCACATGTTGAGGCCAGACAATCAGAAAACTCGCTCCAGCAGGACCCTCATTCCCCAGGAGTGAGACGGCCCATGGGAAAAAAGGCCCCCTAGGCCAATCAAAAGGCTCTATTTTTTTAGGTGTGTTTGCGATCCTCCTGCAGACCCGTCCAGATATACAAATACTTTTAAACCTTAATTTCTCAAAAACTACTGAACGGATTTTCACAAAATCACAAAAAGCAGGCTTTCTGAACTAAGATCTAGGTTCCTGCCACATTGAAGTGTATTTCAGTTTAGCAGTTTTTGTCATAGTGTTGTCTAAAAAAGTCCATGGGAAATGCATGGATATATTGCGTTTGGGGTCCCCTTTTTCCTCTAAAAAACATTGCTCTCGGGGATGGGGTCCTAATGGCCAGGCCCCTCGAGGTGGCTGTATGGGGAGTGTTAGCTGCAGGGCCTGGCCAATGGCAATGTGCGGCAGGGGTTGTATTTATGTATGGTAATTAAGTATTACTTTACATTAAAACAAAAAACTAAAAATGGACTGAAAAAACAATGGTGAAAGTAACATTGTAGTTAGGTGTGATTATATATATATCTATACTACTATTATAAAGAGAGAACTGGGAACCTTTGAGGCGGGTAAACTCCAGAACTACACCACCAATCACGACACCCAATACAGAGTTGGAAAGGGGAGTTCCAGGAGATGGCCATAGGCTATACATCTGGACACCATATACATTACAAAGTGCAAACAACATTAGGGGTAAAGTAGTTCCCTGTGGGCGTTGTTCTGCTGTTAGGGAGTAGCATGGGCGTGTAAAAGTAAACTTGTGGGCGGAAACAACTCATGGGCTGCAGAAACAACTCATGGGCTGCAGCTACAAGCACACTCAAAAGCACTACGACTTCAGGCACAAACATTGCAAAAGCACTCACTTTAAGCACTCGGCGGTTTATCAATACAAAAAAAGGCATGTCACTTACATGGACAGTGACTTTACATTCATCCGACTTCAGGCACAAAGATTGCAAAAGCACTCACATTGCAAAAGCACTCGGCGGTTTATCAATACAAAGAAAGGCATGCCACTTCATGGACAGTGACTTAAGTCGAGGATACATTCATGCCGCGTTATTAAAGAGCCCGTGAATGCCATAAACAAAGGGGCGCGGCAAAAAGTACAAGAGGCGCGGCACACGCACGCTGTCATAAGGGGCGTGTAAACTCAAAGAGGGCTGCAATTTAAAAGCACTCCGCCTTCACGCACAAAGAGCACTCGGCGTTTTCAGGGCGCGTCAAATACAATAAATGCCATGCCACTTACATTTATTTATTTTATTTATTTTATTTAAAATTTTATATAACGCACAGTTACCCTAGGGCATCCCAGCGCTTGTCCAGATACCACCAATTAACCCCCGGCAAATTCCGTGCGATCAAGCGGGAAACAGATAAGTTTTGAGGCTTTTACGAAACCGCAAAGTGCAGGTCTCGGGGCGTAACTTTAAAGGGAGCGCATTCCACAGCATCGCTGTGTTAACCGAAAATCTTCTCCCACCAGTACGGACCCTATTTACTCTGGGGATTTGGAGCAGATATTTCTGACCGGAGCACAGCGCTCTATTCGCTTTATAAGGCACCGCTAATTTCTTCAGTATGGGAGGGCCCTTCCCCTGAAGGATTTTGTGGGCTGTGCATAGAGCCTTAAATTTGATCCTTTCCCGTACCGGGAGCCAATGCAGTGCCTTTAAGGCCGGTTTAGCTGACTGCATCCTCGGCACGCCCATAAGCAGCCTTGCAGCAGCATTTTGGACCTGTTGGAGTTTATTGAATGTTGCTTCAGGGGCCCCCAGAAAAATAGCATTGCTATAATCTAGTCTCGATGTGATCAGCCCCTGAATGAGCAACTTCCTTGATGGCAGAGGAAGAAGAGGCAGGACTTTGCGGGCTGATCGAAGAAGGCCAAAGCAGACTCCTGCCGTTTTTTTCGCCTGGGTCCTAAACGACAGGTCTTGCTCTAGCCAGACCCCTAGGCTTTTGATTTCCTTTTTGGGACTCGGGAACTCTCCCATGCAGCTAGGCCAGCTAGTCAAAGGAAGTGAGGGGGTCTTGTTCCCTAATAGCATTATCTCTGTCTTCGAACCATTCAGCTTAAGAGCTGACTCGCCCATCCAAGTGTGAACTTCCGACAGACAGGAGTGCAGTAACTCGGGGTTCTCCACCAGTTGGGACAAGGCGACCACCAACTGCGTGTCATCCACATAACTGACGATTTTGATGTCAAATGGGGCCACCACGTCCTCCAGGGGGGCCATATATACGTTAAACAACGTGGGGCTGAGGGAAGAGCCGTGTGGTACCCCACACTGGAGGGGGATAGATGTTGACCGATCACTCCCTTCCCAAACCTGGTATGTCCGGCCGCTGAGAAATGACCTAAGCCACTTCAAAGCGACCCCTGACACACCAACATCGGACAGTCGCTGGATCAGCACCTGGTGGTTTACAGTGTCAAAAGCCGCACTGAGATCCAGGAGGATCACTGCCACTGACCCTCCTGAATCCAGAATGCTTCTGGCTTCATCAACGACTGCCAGAAGAGCGGTGTCAGTGCCCTGGCCTGGCCGAAATCCAGTTTGAGAGTCTCGCAGCAGGCTATTTGCCTACAGGAAGCCTGACAGTTGTTGGTTTGCCAACCTTTCAGCAATTTTGCAGAGTCCCGGCAGCAGGGAAATGGGCCTAAAGTTTGCCAAGTCCGAAGAATCCAGATTTGGCTTCTTTAATAGCGCCTTTACCACTGCTGTTTTCCAGCTCGGTGGCACCACACCATGGGCAAAGGATGCGTTCATTAGGTCGGTGACAGGGACCGCAATAGCAGTTGCTACCTGTTTAAGGAACTTCATGGGGACCGGATCCCTAGGGGAGCCACTTTTCAAGGTGCCTAACACCTTGAGAACTTCGGCCACTGATACTGGGCCAAAAGTATCTAAGTGGATAAGTGCTCCACTTGGCTGTTTTACTATATTCCTTTTATGCCCGGACTGAAATAGCAGGGGCTGGGGTAGGGCGCTTAATATCTTCTCTATTTTCAAGTGGAAGTAGTTTGCCAGCTCCTTACACTTTTCACCAGGGTTGTCATATGTTACCAAGGGCTCAGGAACTTTAAGAAGTTCCTTTACCACTCTAAAGGTCTCCCTGGAAGAGTTGGAGGCAGATCTTATTCGCTCCTCAAAAAATTGGGTTTTCGCACACCGAAGAGCGGATTTATAGCCCCTCATTGCAGAGTGATATTCCTCCCGACTGGCTACCTCCCATTCCTTTCTCCAGATCCTCTCCAATTTCTTACATCCCTTCTTAAGGGATCGTAACTCGGGAGTGTACCAAGGAGCAGAGCCAATTCTTTTCTCTCTCTTTGGCACTCTCTTTGTCGGGAGAATGGCACCATGGGACGTGGTCAGCCACTGATCGAAATTTGCATCTCCTTTTACCGGATCCGGTTCAGGGGAAGGGCACGTACAGTCCAGTTTAGAAATCCAATCATTGACCGATAGCCTGGACCATGCTCTATCCACCATATAGGCCTGATGGCCAGGCGTGGGCAATGAGTCCGTGTGCCAAATTGCCGGGATCAAAAAGTGGTCTGACCACGGGAGGGGATACACAGGGCTGGCCATAAGGCACGGAATGTTAGAGAAGATAGGATCAAGTAAATGTCCCTTATCATGCGTGGCTCCCGCGTTAATTAAGGACAACTCGAAGGCTTTCAAGTCGCACTGCAGATCTCGAGCTACTGGATCAGCTGGATCATTAAAATGGAGATTAAAGTCTCCCAAGACTATAAAATTAGTCGTAGAGGAGGCCAGGGTAGTGATAGTTTCCATTAAAGAGCTGATAAAATTACCCATACAGCCCGGCGGACGATAAATCACTATGCCTGACACCGATACTGTGGGGGATATCCGCAGGGCGAACTGGCAGCTCTCACAGTCCGACACTAAGCCATTCTGAGCCCTACATACATAAGTCTCTCTGTATAGAATGGCAATGCCGCCCCCTCGCCCCACAGGTCTATCCAAATGGTATATAAGAAAACCTGGGGGGAGAGCTTGCACTATATCAGCTTCAGAGCTGGACGTAATCCAAGTTTCCGTCAGGAACAGGATATCTAAGTCCAACTCCTGTATAAGGAGCTTAATTTCTAGTGCATGTCTCGGGAGAGATCTACAATTCAGCAGACCTAACGACAGAGCATTCTTAGTTTTGTCCGGATAAATGAGCTGACACCACCTGCAGCCAGATATCAAATTAGATCCTTTCTGGACATGATTACAGGAGGCGCTTTTTGGAAGGTACAGTGCCATAAGGTCCTCCCGAGAGTATGTCATCCTTACTGCAGGAATTTTAGACAGGATTCCTGGCCCTATGCCCGCCTGGGCCCGGACGGGCACAGATGGGCTGGACTCTGGCGTGACTCCGGCGTCATTCCGGCGCTCCCGCTGTGCGTCACCGCTGCGCGTTTCCATTACTGGTTTATGTAGCGGTCACTGAGTCTGCCTGGGACACTGAAGCGCTACCCAGCATGGCGCCCGTAGAGTGTCCCAGCCTCTCCCAAGAAGGCTGCCAAAACGGCGATTTCGGCGGAATGCTGCCCTAGGGACCCGCTCAAACGGCGGTGTACAAACAATTATAGTGCAGGTAAGCGCTACAGTTTTAAAAACAGGGGCTAAGGAAATGAGGCAATGAAATAATAATTAGACAAAACAGGAATATTAAAAATGAAGCACTCGCTTCCAACTCTGTCGCGCAATGCGCACGAAATAGCTGCTAGGTGCTAGTGACGATCTTACAGGCACAGAATGTGATCTTACATGCGCTGTCATTTCGCTCGCCGATACATTCATTATCACAGGGCCCATAATTGACATAATGAAAGGGGCGCGACAAAGGGCGTGGCAACAACTAAAACAGGCAGAGAACCATTGGTCACACATAAGGGGCGGGGAACACCTCTTCCCTACGCGTTCCTTGTCAGTCGGGAGAATGTAAAACAAGCATTTACAATGCAACGGTTTCGCCTTTGGAGAAGTTAGAGCTATTGGCATTGTAAATGACAAAATTTGTATGTATGTGTTGGTTTTGAAAACAGATAAATAAATGGCATTGTCTTTTACATTGCCAATAGCTTAATCTCTCGCAAATGTGAGAACTATTGTACCCTACGGACGAGCTCAGCAGACAGCAATTACTACCACCCACACACACACCCAGAGCCAGCCACACACACCCAGAGCCAGCCACACACACCCAGAGCCAGCCACACACACAACCAGAGCAGTCACACACACACACACACACACACACACACTGGAGCAGTCACACACACACACACACACACACACACACACTGGAGCAGTCACACACACACACACACTGGAGCAGTCACATACACACACACTCTGGAGCAGTCACACACACACACACACACACTGGAGCAGTCACACACACACACACACACACACACCCAGGAGCAGTCACACACACACACTGGAGCAGTCACACACACACTGGAGCAGTCACATACAAACACACCCTGGAGCAGTCACACACACACACACCCAGGAGCAGTCACACACACACACACACACACACTGGAGCAGTCACATACACACACACACACACACCCAGGAGCAGTCACACACACACACAAGTGAGCAGTGTGAGCAGCGATATGATGTGCCTGATGCCACTACAGTCTGGCAAAAAACCGGACTGCCTGTGCCAGGGCACAAAACTGAGCCTGATAAGGACCCGTTTCAAGGCCCCCTTAAAAAAAACTGCCGGTGCTCAGCACCGGTGAGACCCGGCCCACCTAAAGCCATGTGAAAGGACTTTTTCACACGCGACATTCATGCCCCAAATCTGTGGTGTTCATCTGCAGTACGAGCTGAGCACAAATATTATATAATTTCTAGTTTGAAAATCCGGTGGTACTCACCGCGAGGATTGGACGTTGCCTCACAGCTGCCTCTGATGCAGGCGTTGGACGGTGCCCGCGTCTTCCAGGCGCAGAGCAGCCGCCGCGGCTTCGGTTCCTCGAGCTGAGGTGGCTGGAGAGTTCACTCTATTTCTTAAACGGGCTCCGCCTGCTTCCCTTCGGCTCCCACCCTGCCTGCGCGCTGATAACCCGGCCTTGGCGCAAGAGTCAATATGCGTGTCAGATAGGCGGGCCATTAGGGAGAGAAGCGCCTGGTGTGCAGTGGGCGTTGGTGCCAGCTGCTGTTGGGGAACGGTGTGGCACTTCGTGACATGTAGATAGATACTGGTCCGACTCTGGCCATGGCTCGGAGGCTCCTTTCCTGGTTAGTGCGCGTTAGTGTCCGGACTCTTTCTTGGCGTCGCTTGGGTTTTGCTCAGTGTTCCACAAGGGACGTCACCCCTCCTACAGATTAGGCACTGGGGTACTCTCCGCCCCCTCTGTCTCTCGCAGTCACGGAGGTCAGCATAGGGTGTCCACTGTGCTGCCCTGCCTTAGTGGGACCGACCACGCGCCTTTGGCAGAGGGTGATTCTGACCCAGAGATTGGTGAACTCCAACCGTACACTCGCCCACCTGAGTGACGAACGGTGACCTTTGTGTTCATTCGACAGGCCCTTCTAACTTTGCAGTATTGGTGCCCTACTTTAGATCAAGTCCTTGCTTATTGTTACTGTGAGCAAGTGGCGACCATTAGGCACCCCTTTCAGACAGCCCTCCGCCCCCCTCCCCCGTCCCCACCTCACTCTTTCTCAGCGTTGTGGCGAACTTTGGGAATCAGGGAGCGGAGCGCTTGGCAGCTGGTGGCACAGCGCACGCGCTTCCACCCCTGGCGGAAACGGTTTATAACAGGATTAATTTGTCAGGCAGTGTGTGCAGGGCTGCTTTAAACTTTGCCATGCAAAATCTGGAGCTAGTTTATAGCTATAGTTTTCTTTAAAAAGCAAGCGTATGCCAGGACCTAATAAATACAGGGATTAAAAAGACAGGATAATGCCCCAGTTCTTTGTTGGCAAGGTTGGAAGTCCACTAAAAATACTTCTGGGGCGGTTTCTAGGACTTCAGGCCAGTCTTAGGCCTTCTGGGTGCTTCATAGCGCTTCTGTGCGCTCTAAACGGGAGAAATCGCGGCACCCTACCACATCTCACGCATCTCGCGTGAGTCGCGTACCTACGGCCCTACCAACTCCCACGCATCACGCGTGAGTACGGGTACGCGACGTACTGAAGGAACGAAGCGTACTGTTCAGAGGGGTACGCAGCGTATCTTGCAAGGCGCACAGTCCACCCAATGTGAAGTGTACAGTTCAGGTGAGTACGCAGCGGACCTTACAATTAATCTGCAGGTGGGAGGAAACAGAACGCCCAGTACGTGGAGTACAATTCTAAAAGCGCTCAGTTGATTTAACGCTTTTTGGGCAATGCGAGGCGTACTCTGGCCACCAGCACTACGGAGCGCCCTCGGCTACTCAAGCAACGCGCAGCTCGATCACTCATCTGAGTTTGAGCCACTCTATTGCCACAGCCTCGAGGCAAGGAATGCACATCTATCATCCTAACTCAGAAACTCGGGATAATTATAAACATGGAGAGTTTTGCTAACCCACCCAGGTGATGAGCGATTAAACAAGCACTCACCCGAGGCGGCGGTAGAAGAGCTGGGGGGCGTGTTTTTCGTGCTCTCCCCTTCCCATTGGCTGGAAGATAAAATTCCAGCCAATGGGAAGAGGAGAGGGCGGAACTTAAAAAAAGAGTCAGAAACGCCCACGATTCGCGTTCTGACCGGGAAAGAGTGATGGACAACCGTGTCTTCCAATGGCTAGCCTCCATTTATGGAGCTAGCCAATGGAAGACAAGGCGGGACCAAAGCCCATATGTAGAGACATAAGATTTCGGCTCCGCCCACCCACTGCTCACGCAGTGGGACGGTAGCCGAAACCTAAAAAGGGGGGCGGCTTAAACCAATCACGCTACATTGCACACATTTCACACAGTACTTGCAACTATAAATATGCAAAACCTTCTCCGATTTGTCTAACGAGCACCTACGTAATAGGTGGCTAGCAGAGGGAAACGAGACACACAACCATCGAACGCTAGGAAAACACTCGCATTGCATTTATTTTGCGCTCTGCCACTCTCTAATCGCATTGACATTCACTAGACTTACTTACTGAGTGCGCACATTACTTACTAATTACAAAGAAAGGCTTGCTCACAGTGCCACTGTCTACAATTGCTGCGCAAGATAAAACGGACTTTCAGCCTTTGAAATACATAAAACATTCACACGGGGCTGCCAGAAGAAAAGACATCACGCATTCTTTAACTCTTTTTATACTTTGACTCAGACAGTGCTGTATGCCAATTCACACCGCTTTCAGCTATCGCACTCTTTTATCAACACAATCTTGAACTTTCATCTACACTATTGCCCTTTTAAAGTACCAGACAACACTAAAACAATACCTGCCATAACTCAAACAGAGTTTGACACGGTTTACTACTTCCCAAATAGGGGGTGAGCTCTAAACCAAATAGCCATTTCAGTAAGGCTAATTTACCTTTCACAGTCAGGGATGCTGTATACTAATTAACAAAGCTTTGTCTAGCACACACTTCTCTTGCCTTTATCCACTCAAATATTCACACATTTAAGGACCTAAGGACCTTTAAGTCGGCTGTGCAAATAAACTGTATACTAATTAACAAAGCTTTGTCTAGCACACACTTCTCTTGCCTTTACCCACTCAAATATTCACACATTTAAGGACCAATAACTCGGCTGTGCAAAAAAAACATCTACATGGTAGCAGAACAACTAGGGGAGTAATAAAGGAGCACGAGTTTAAAACAAAAAATGTAATTTGAAAGGAGACCCTCACAATACTGTGCTGCGAACAGACACAGTAATACCTTTCACACATTCAAATCTTTCATTACAATTGCAAAACATTTACAAAAACAAACAGCACAAATTCAGAAACACGGGACAACATAAACATTAAAGGACATAAAAAGCACTGCAATTAAACATTAAACTTAGCTGCACTATCATTACACTTTTCTTTGCTTTCACAATCTATACTACTATAATAAAGGAAGAACTTTCAGCCTTTCAGGCGGGTAAAATCGGGAACCACTGCGCCAATCCACACACCCGATACACCGTTGGAATCGTCAGGGTGTGTAGATGGTTATAGGCTATATAAATTTTAAAAAAAAACGTTATTTAAAAAATGTACAGTAAAAAAAAAAGTAGTCCCTCCGAAGTAGCGCCGGCCGTGACGTGCCTGCTCACGTCAGGAGCGCGGGGAGGAGCGGCGTCCAGGAGCGCGACGAGGACCGGTGGACATGGCGCGGGGGAGGAGCGGTGACATGAGGAGCAGCGGACAGGCCAGCGGCGGTGCAAGCAGCGGACACAGCGGACAGGCCAGCGGCGGTGCGAGCAGCGGACAGGCGGGAGGAGCGGCGGCTCAGGTAAGGGGACCCATGTCGGGGCGGTCGGGGCAGGCGGGGGTCGGGGCAGGCGGGGGACGGGCCGGGCGGGGGCCCGGGCTGCTGCACAATGTCGGGGCGGGGCGGGGGTTGGGGAAGCCTGTTGCACCCGGACAAGGTCGGGACGGGCTGCTAGTATATATATATATATATATATAATATATATATATCCCAGTCATCCATCCAACTCCAAGGAGAAAGTGGCACGTACTCATAGTCGGAAAGTATAAGGCTAATTTATTTTTTTCAGGTCTCCCACGACCCCCCAAAGATAGATGGCGCCATAAAATCCAAACTATATATAGCCCTCTCCTCTAGTACAGGCACTAATAGACCTAGAGAACAGACTACATGGGTTAATCCAAGTCTGAACAAAACCTTCAAGACATCTTAAAAAGGTCAAGTGCATAGTGCAACACATCAAATAAATTAAATGACAGCATAATGCAAAGTTACCCTATTTTAACAGTAGAGACGTTGGAGTACGTTCTCAGCCTGGGGAAAAAAAGCATATAAGAATAACATTCCTAAGTGAATTCGAAATTAATAATGGTACGACACCAAAGCTCTCAAAAGCGTGCAGCCCAACCAATTTCTCTTCAAAATAAAACATACTTTAAAAAAAACGTGCTCTTTGATTCTTTCATAGAAATCGGAAACCCACATTGTTGCCACATTAAGAAAAAGAAACACATTTCTTAAAAAAGCAAATGCTCCGAGCAAAACGGGACATTGATTTGATTACAGTTTATATACACCTTCTGGAACACATTAAGGAGATAACAGTCTTGTGAGTAATCCACGGGGCTCAGCTTGCACCAACTGAGTGCACTTACGACCTGCATATCAGCCTCCGGACAGTCTCTACAAACTGATAGAACCACAAGATCCAGAATCCCCTTCTCCGGAATTGTTAATTCAAAATCCGTGCATTAATTGCTGCAACAGTTCCGAGTATTAAAAGAACCTGTAACCTAGTCTGTGTCTGAATAATGTTCCATTATAAGGCTGCAACCTTAATGTCTAAAAGGAAATGTGGGCCAAAGTTTTCCGACTTCATGTGAAAAGAACACGCTGATATGATGAAGTAATGGACCCACATGAGGGGCCGGAGAAGACCAAAATAAATAAAATTCGATATGCCAAACCGACCTCACCGCTTAGCTGTCAGCATCCACGGTGCCCAGTCACCAGAGTGCCACGGTATCTTGGGAAAGGCATTTCTTGACGCAGGGTTCAAAAAGTGCGAGCTGGCAGTTAAAGAACCGCCCCGCTTCGCCCTCCGAGGCCCCACGACAGTCATCCTCAATCCACTTCCCGGTGCGTTCCCTGGGGGCTCTGCTGCATATATATATATCTATACTACTATTATAAAGAGAGAACCCCAACCTTTGAGCCGGGTAATCTCAAAAAGTACAGCACCAATCACTACACCCAATACACCATTGGAAAGGGGAGATGTAGCTGAAGGACATAGGCTATAGATGTGGACACCATATACATTAAAAAAGGCAAAACGACCAAAGTGGTAAAGTAGTCCCTTGTGGGCGTTAGCGTGGGCGTGGGCGTGTCAAAGGTGGGCGTGTCAAAGAAAAGATGTGGGCGTTTAGAGGGGCATGGCCCAAAGTACAAACAATAAACATATGCCAAACGATTTCACTGATTTCACTGTTTTCACTGTGAAAGGCACACACTTCACCACACACTTCAATGTGCATAGCGCACATGCGATTTCACTGATTTCACTGTGCAAGGCACACACTTAACTGTGCATACCGCGCATTTCCAAATCTATCAACAAAGCGCACATTGATACATTATTCACGCCTTCGTGGGATAACATCAAACAAGGGCCGCGCCTTCACAAATAATACACTGTCACAGTGGGCACGCTTCAACAATGCCTATCACTCGCCTGAACATTTGCGCATTCGTCTGCGTTACCCTTCAAACATTAACGCCTTCGTGGGAAGACATCCAAAAAGGGGCACGCCTTCCATAATAATACAGTGTCACAGGGGGCAGGCTTACAAAAAAGCACGCCTATCATTCGCACTTTGTAAACATCGACGTTGCTTCGCAGAGCCCACCAATCACGACACACAATGATTAACACACACACGAGTTGCGCTAATAAATATAACAAATCATTAACCATTGGACAAACAACAACGTTGTCACAGGGGGATGAACGGAAACAGAAGAGACGCACATTTCTTACTCGAGAAAGCCAATCGACGGAACATTCACGAGACTTTGCTCACAAGAATCTGACTACTTACGTTGCGGGGAAAATGTAAGACTTGCACAAACATTTCCGATTTTCAAACACTCAGCGTTATCAGTGGAACACTGCCAGGACTTGCGCCGATAATATTAAAAAAAATAAGACAGATTATTCAAGGGATCAAAAAGGGAAACAAGGAAATACCCTTTCACAAACAAGATACTTGCTTCAAAACCAACACTCTGCGTTATCAGTGGAACACTGCCAGTACTTGGGCCGATAATAACAAAAAAACATCTGCAACATTATTAAAGGGATCTGAAAGGTGAACAAGGAAAAACACTTTCACAAAAAAACACTTGCTGGACTTGCTTAGCAAATGAGGACATTTGGGAAACTACAACATTCGTACAGGGGGGAACACTCTCAACAAGGACAGCAAACTAAATTAGGTGTGGCTCAATGAAAATCTGCAGCTGAATTAAACACACATTACTACGCAGACAAAAAGTAAAGGCAACACTGAACATCGGCACTAGTACATTCGTGTCTGTTTAGTGCAGCTTTACATAGTAGTATAGATATCTATATCTATCTATATCTATATCTATACTACTATTATAAAGAGAGAACACAAACCTTTGAGCCAGGTAAACTCGGGAACCACAGCGCCAATCCACACACCCGATACATCGTTGAAATTGTCAGGGTGTGCAGATGGACATAGGCTATAAAAAATAAAAATTAAACGTAAATTTAAAAATTAAACTTTTTAAAAAAAAGTAGTCCCCTGAAAGTAGCGCTGGCCGCGACGTAGTGCTGGCCGCGACGTGCGTGATGACGAGGAGGAGCGGCCGACATGGAGCGGCGGTGAAGTGAGGAGCGCGGGGAGGAGCGGCGGATCAGGTAAGGCAAAAGGAAATGGAAAATGTCGGGGCGGGAGGGAGTCGGGGCCGGAGGGGGGCCGGAGGGGGGTTGGCGGTTGGCCCTGCTTACATCTGGTCCGTGTCCGTCCCTGAATACAAAAACAAAACAGCATTAGCAAAGCTAATAGTGCTGTGCAGCGTGGGCAAACAGAAATGCTTTTTCCTGAAGCTGTGCAGCAGCAGAAAAAAAGCAATAAGAAACAATGCAAGGACGTAGATGCGCATATGTGCGTACAGGTCCATCTGGCCATGCACAGACAATGTCGGGGTGGGCGGGGGCCTGGGCGGGTGGTTGGCCCTAAAGCCTCATTGCCCCCGGACAACGTCGGGGCGGGCTGCTAGTATATATATATATATATATATATATCGTAGCGCAATTATTCCAAAAGAATGATGGCACTCCACTCAGGGAATTTTCAAGATTTTATTTCATCAACTGTGATCGCCTACGCGTTTCGAACTAAGCGTTCTTGATCACGGCAAATATTCAGACAATTGGTCCTTTTTCCATTTCACATTATATACACATATGACATGCATTGCATTCTGGGATTAGTAGTCAAATTTGAATCATTCAACTAACTTTATCCATATATTATTTGGATAATACGCTTTAACTTTGCGTTTGATTTCGCGCTGTTCATTCTGATCATGTTGCGTTGATAGCGGCGAGTTTAACATTTTAATCATGATTGTCCGCATTATTAATATGACTTCATTACAGCAATCGTTATTAATAAATAAGTTGGTTGCCATTCGGTGTTTGATAGAATCCGCAGAAAGTCTCCAGTGTCTTTTATGAAAGATGTCAAGGTTGGAACAATTGGAGCAATAAAGTTATCAACATAAGTTGATACATTTTCTTACAAGCTTCCACAACTTGAGATTATTGGTCTCCCCGGCGGTTTATTTAAAGTCTTATGTACTTTCGGAAGAAAGTATATGGTGGGTGTTATAGGATTGTCCACCATTAGGAATCTTCTTTCCTGTTCTGTTATTAGGCCTGCTTTTTTCCAAACTTCCAGTTTGTTTCTCAAGTCCAGTGTCTACTCTTTGGTGGGATTCTTTTAGAGGACAGTGTAGTTTGTTGTGTCTCCAAGTTGTCTCATCGCCTCGTCTATATAATCCTGTTTTTCTAGGATGACGATGTTTCCACCCTTGTCGGCAGGCTTGATCTCGATAGTATTATTTGACTTGAGTGATTGTATTGCCAGTCGTTCTTTTTTACTTAGGTTTACAGGTCTGCCCTGATTGACATTTTTCATTTTGTCTAGTTCCCCTAGTACCAGGTCTTGGAAAATATCTATTTTATTGCCCGGATATAGTGTAGGGCAAAATTTAGACTTGGCCTTGAATGGTGTGTTAGGTCTTTTGTCCATTTCTACGTCCATTTCTTGTAAGACTTGTGTGTTGCCAAGTTGTGTGCTTGAGGTTTCATTTGCCAGTTCATAAGCAGTTCGTAATTGTGGTATTTCTGTCATTTGAAACTGGACTTGATCTCCCGTTCTGTCTTCCTCTATGATTGCTGTTCCTTTTGGTTTGGGATATTTCTTTTTTTTAATTTAAGTTTCCGTATATATTTTTACAGATCAATTTTGGTATCAATGGTGTCCTGATGGATTTCTGGGCAGAAAGATAGTCCTTTGTTGAGGCGATCTAAGGGCTTACCAACACGCACACTAAACAATCAGACACAAATTGCACGTGAGATAAGGGCACTTAGCCCTAAAACCAAAACAATAATATAATGTAATGAAGTCATATTAATAATGCGGACAATCATGATTAAAATGTTAAACTCGCTGCTATCAACGCAACATGATCAGAATGAACAGCGCGAAATCAAACGCAAAGTTAAAGCGTATTATCCAAATAATATATGGATAAAGGTAGTTGAATGATTCAAATTTGACTACTAATCCCAGAATGCAATGCATGTCATATGTGTATATAATGTAAAATGGAAAAGGGACCAATTGTCTGAATATTTGCCGTGATCAAGAACGCTTAGTTCGAAACGCGTAGGCGATCACAGTTGATGAAATAAAATCTTGAAAATTCCCTGAGTGGAGTGCCATCATTCTTTTGGAATAATTACGCTACGATTATTGACGGGATACTGTCTTGATCCCGACGATGGCACCAGCACTATAGTGCTCCCCCTGCGACAAGACAAGTTGCGAGGAGATATATATATATATATATATTACCTACTGGCGATAGTCAGTAGGCATATATAGTTAGGATTGTTTTCCATAGGGAAATCGCAACATTCTATTGGGAATAACTTTGGCGCCGGTTGAGGAATCTTCCTGAAATTTGAAATCTTTTGTCCCACATCATGCTGGCTTTCAGTGGCAACATCCCTTCCACCCCTTACCTCCTCCTTTTTTCCAACCCACTCAGCAGTGGCAACAACCTCCTCAGCCACTACTTACTAACCAGCAATGGCAACAGCCATGGCAGGATCCGTCTCCATCTCTGTCTTCCAACCCTTCCTATACACAGTTTGCCCACCCAAATAGGTTCTGCGTCCTGGATGAGGTTGATTGACTTTCCCCTAAGGGAGGATTAGATGCTAACCTCCCTAGTGTCAACATCAGTATGAAGGATCCTGTGCCGGAGACATCTTTCTCTATTAATTTAGAGGTGTTATCACCCACATCAATTAGAGGCAGCGGTGATTCATGTAACCACCAAGGCACTGTGATCCAAGATGGGAAATTAGCACAGGGCAAGTTAAAGATCCTTAGCTGGAACCTTGCCGGGATTTCAAGGAAGTTAGGTCTTCCAGAGTGGAATGCCCTGGTCGATGCCCATACAATCTGTATATTTCAAGAGACATGGGCCATTGAACCATTACATCGGGTGGGGTTTGTCACTATTTTCACTCCAGCAGTAAAATCCAAGCTAGGGAAGGGGCGGCCATCGGGGGGGCTTATTATTTGGATAAGTATCCTCCTAAATTGTAGGATAATTACCAAGAAGCCAAGGTCCCCGGATATTCTTGGTGTCTCACTATTGGGCCTACGGGGAAGTATGATTCTTGACCTTTATAATGTATATATTAGGGGAACTAAAAATGGGTGTATTTCACCTACAATGCTGGAGCTCGAGGCACAGTTAGGAGAGCAGAGTGGACCTGGGCATATCCTAGTAGCAGGGGATTTTAATTGTACATATGAACCACTTCCCCTAGAAGGAGTACCAGATCTAGGAGAGGAGGACAGTAGATGGGGGATTCCTGCCCTCTCTATTCCACCCATCAAACGCTGGACTCGCAGTGCAATCCACCTAAACGCACTCACATTGGAGTTTGGCTTGAGAGCTGTTAACGGTCGCACTCGATCGGACCTGCAGGGTGCTCCGACATTTAACAGAGTTGGCCAATGCACACGGATCGACTATATTTTGCTGGACAGGGGCTTCTGGAGCCATGTTGATGATATGGTTATCACCAATACCGTAGAGAGTGACCACAACCCACTCTCTCTATCTTTAAAAAATCCTTGGCCCACCGAAGTATTGCCAGTCCCTTTGAGCCGCCAACAAGGGATTACTGTTGCCACTTGTGGTAGACGCCTAAAGTGGAGTAAGATCATGTGTAATGTCGACAAACTATCAGCAATAGATGAAGTAGCTAAGGTCATGCAAGCCGAAATTGGCTCGATTGACCTAACTATAGCAGCAGACATGGTTACCGCTATATTTGAAACTGCTGTAAAAACTATAGGGGACCTTTTTTGGGTCCAACTGCCCCCAGGGAAACACAATTTGTTACTAAAAGTTAAAGGCAAACACGATTGGTATTCGGCAACGTGCAGGAAGGCCAAATCCCGCCTAATAGAGGCAGTTAAAGGGAAGTCCCCTCCACTAATCCAAATTGCTAGAAGAGACCATAAAAAGGCCTTGCAGGTTGCTAAAAGGGAGTGGGAGGATGCCTACTGGCTAACCCTTAAGGAAGCCAGTTTGAAAAAAGATCCTAAATCCTTTTGGGACGCCATAAGGGCACGAAATAGACCGGATTCCGATCTCATAACCTGCAATATTTCGGGGCAGGTATGGGAGGCCCATTTTTCTAAACTTTATTCCTGCTATAATGATTTGAATGGGAGAGGGTTTGTCCAATCCTCCCCTTATATTAATTATATTCTTCTCCCCAGTGATCCTGAATTCACACAGAAGGAAGTAGAATATGCTATTAACTCTATCATTCCACAGAAAGCTGCAGGACCTGATGGCATCCCGGGGGACCTGTTAAAATCTGATGTTGCTACTTGGGGCAAATTAATTCACTCCCTCCTTCTCGCTATTTGTAGGGGTGCCCCCATTCCTGCGTCATGGAAGGGGGCAGAGGTAGTTCCATCCATAAGAAAGGCCCAAGGGATGATCCGTCCAATTATAGGCCGATCAGCTTGCTTGATGCAAGCCAAAAAGTCGTTGGTAAAGTTATTCTACTCAGGATACTTAACTGGGTAGACGAAAACAAAGTACTTACCGACTTCCAGGCCGGTTTTAGAGTAGGCACTGGTACGATAGAGCAGGCCTTCAGGCTTATGATGATCTATTGGAAGGTGGTAGTGATAGGCAAGGGCAGTCTTTATCTCGCCTTTATCGACCTAAAGACTGCCTTTGACCTTGTCCCCCGGGATTTGTTATGGAGGGTCCTGGCTAATATGGGGCTTCCACAGTATCTACTATCCCTACTAGTTAGGCTCCATCAGGACAGCTTTGCCCAAATTAGGTGGGGTTCTGGAGGGGAGAAAACGGGCTGTATTCCGGTCGAGAGAGGGGTCCGCCAGGGATGTGTTCTGGCTCCCACCCTTTTCTCCTTGTATATCAATGGGGTGGTTGAGCATCTACTGAAATTTCCATCTGATGAACCATCCCTGGCGGGGGTTCGAGTACCGACCCTTCTCTTTGCGGACGACACGCTCTTAATCTCCAAAACACCTATGGGACTACAGAAACTCTTGGATAATTTCCAATCCTTTTGTACTGATCGGGGACTGGTTATAAACACCAACAAAACAAAATACCTTGTTCTTAACCCCCCGAAACAGCAAGTGCGTCCCCCTATCTTAAACACTGAGACCCTGGAAAGGGTGAAAGTATTTGACTATTTAGGGATACGCATCTCAGACAAAATGGATTGGACTCCTCATCTAGATAAGATGCTGCTAAATCATAAAAGGATCACAGGCGCCCTATTGAGGGAGCAACGTTCCAGTTCGTTGAAACCAATAGGAACAGTCCTAGAGATTTATGCCGCCAAGGGTGTCAGCTCTGCACTCTATGGAGCTGAACTCTGGGGCTTTGCATCTTCAGTAGCTATCCAAAAATCTGAGAATAATTTCTGTAGACAAATAATGTCCCTTCCTCGAAGTACCCCACTTTTACCTTTATTTATGGACCTTGGCTGTACCCAGATTGGCGAAATTGCGAAATTTCGCCCTCTTTTGTTATGGGCCCGCATTTGGCGGGTAGAGGAACTTAGTGCCTACGCCAGAGGCCTGGAAGAAATAATGGCGTCACCACATTGGGCTAGAGTCAAATGGCTAACAGACATGAAATCCTTACTGTTGAACTTGGGCCTTTTGGACTCTTGGTCAAGTAGAACTTCTCCACCAAAACAAGTACTCAAAAATCTTTATCGGGATTGGATCTGCTCCCAAAGGCATTCTAGCACATCCATTGGCAGGCTTACTGAGGATTTCCTGAAGTTTAAAGACATTCCCATGCAAGAACCCTATTTAGATATAATCGGGAAACCGTTTGCCCGGTCTTTGTATTTTAAATTCAGAACGGGTACCTTGCCATTGAACACTTTTACCAAAACATGGAATTCCTGTCAAAACAAAACCGACCTGTGTCCTTCATGTTTAGCCCATCCAGAGACATTGGCCCACTTCTTATTCGTCTGTAGCGAATATGCCAACCAAGAAGGGTTTGGCTGAAGAATCTGTGCCGGCAACTGGGAACCAGGAGCCACGATGTGGCAATCAGGATTCTTGTTTCGGACAGTTATGTACCCTATGTCTGTGCCCTAGCCAAATTTTTATTCTGGGCTTGGGCCATCCGAGCCAGAAAGCTTAAAAACCTTGTTTAATTCCTTCTTAAACTATATTAATTTTAGCAAATGTTACACTTGTCGTTATTAACTGGATATGTCTTACTAATTTTATCATTATTAATTCTTTTTAAACTTGCTTTTATGATAATGAAATTTTATCGAAATAAAGCTTTTTGACTTGACTTGAAATTTTCCTTAACTTTGCCTCGTGGCGCTCCGCTCCTTCCCTGAAAGTTTGGGGGGGATTCGTCAAGCGGGGGCCGAGATACAGGGGGGGTCCCAAAACGTGTTTTCCCCATGTTAATTTCCATAGGGCGGTTGGACTCACTTTTAGCCCGAACGGCTGAATGGTTTTCCACCAAACTTGGCAAAATGTGCCTTTGCTATGTCTCAAGATATGTGCTCCAGTGGTTTTTACGAAAATTAACTTTGAAAAAATATATATTGGGCTACATTGGGCTATATATATGTTAGAGCCCAAATGTAGCCCAATGTAGCCCAATGTAGCCCAAAGATGGCCACCAGAAACAAAAAAAACAAATGTAGCCCAAATATCAGCCAGATGTAGCCCAACTATAGCCCAATGACAGAATGTCCCAGAGTGTTCTAAAGAACAACTAGAGCGCTAACAGTCTTACTTATGACAAAAGTATGGCACACCTGAAGTCATCTTGATTGGAATAAAGTGTTAACACTTAAAACATTTAATTTGCCAAGGAACAAAATGAGGGGGTTCATTTTGCCATAGAAATTATGATTAGTGCTGAAGAAAGAAAAATTAGGGCACATTTTGAGTGACTTCTCAAATCCTCTTATATTTCATTAAAAAAATTCTGATATGCAGTCTCCCAAGATGGCCACCAGAGACAAAAGAGCCCAAATGTAGCCCAAATATCAGCCAGATGTAGCCCAACTATAGCCCAATGACAGAATGTCCCAGAGTGTTCTAAAGAACAACTAGAACGCTAACAGTCTTACTTATGACAAAAGTATGGCACACCTGAAGTCATCTTGATTGGAATAAAGTGGTAACACTTTATACATTTAATTTGAAAAGGAACAAAATGAGGGGTTTCATTTTGCCATAGAAATTTTATATATATATATATTCACTGAAAAAACCATAGGTTACACACCAGTTATAGTTAGGAATTAGCATTTAAAAAACCTTTGAAATTCACTGAAAAAACCATAGGTTTCACACCAGTTATAGTTAGCTGGAAATTTTACTCTCATAAAACCATTGAAATTCCCACGTTATAGTTAGTTGGACTCACTATAACTTGCACGTCTGCAATGCACTGTTGATGACGTCACATATTACATCACTCATGCATATATTTAAATATTTAAACATTACTCGCTAATATATGTATTCACTAAGATACACTTAATAAGCCAGTTAACCAATCAATTTTTTTTTTTTAAAAACACTGAAAAAACCATAGGTTTCAGGCCTTATATAGTTAGGAATTAGCATTTAAAAAACCTTTGAAATTCACTGAAAAAACCATAGGTTTCAGGCCTTATATAGTTAGGAATCAGCCTTTAAAAAACCTTTGAAATTCACTGATAAAACCATAGGTTTCAGGAGTTATATAGTTAGGAATTCGTTTTTAAAAAACCTTTGAAATTCACTCAAAAAACTATAAGTTTTAGTGGTGTTATAGTTAGCTGGACATTTTACTCATACAAAACCAATGAAATTGCTCCTATATAGTTAGTTGTACTAACTATATTTCGCGCACCCGCAATCCACTGCTGATGATGTCACATATTAGATCATTCATGACATGGTCAGTGACATCACTGATGACATCTCAAATGACATCACTGATGACATCATTGATGACATCATCCACGTGACAATCACATACACCTTTTCATACACTATTACAATTTTTCATCACTGTTTGTAAAATACAGAGTATCATATTTAAATCCATTGTCACAGCAATACAAGTATCTAAAAATCCACTCAGTGATTCATAGATGTACACACATCTAATCACTTACCTATGGATTCACTCATACATGCTGTCAATGAACAATAGAACACTATCAAAAATACTTATACATCTATATCGACATTAAACAACAGCACGCATCCTATTCACATATGAAGTCATCCTACTCACTTATGCAAACAATGGATCATACTTACATATTTACTTAGCAAAACACTTATACAAACACCACTTCTTCTATTCATTTAGATAGTAAGTCATACTTAGTGAATTATAAAATCATTATTACAAGTATACAGTTATCCATACAGTCACTCACACAATCATTGTGTCTTATGTATACCTATTTATATACAACAACTGACACATACACTGCCTTTTATTTTTCTAGTTTGTTGGACCTGTACCTTTGAGAAATATATTTGCTCATCACCACACCCATAAAGAGATTCCCTCACCCAAACTGTTAGAACATGTAGTTTTAACTTCATATATCTACTGAATCATCTATTCACACATCTTTGGACAGTCACACCCCCCCCTCCCACCGAACCAGACACACTTTCACACTACCATACAAATACTCAGTTAACTGATCAATAACTAATATAGACTTTCACATAGCTAGTAACCAACTGTAGAATCAGTTTACACAACAACTGACAAAGTGATACAGATATTCACACAGTTTAGTCACTATCCACTATATTTAGTGAGACATTATAAATTGGTCAAGTAAACAGTCAATTACACTGCTACTAAATCCTCCATCCAAATATTTATTTATATATATCCACTCATTCGTCAATGTAAATTGCTATACATATAATGCATATTTAAATAACGAAGCAAACCACATTCACTGGATGATGTCGTCAGTGATGTCATCAGTGATGTCATTTGAGATGTCCTTAGTGATGTCACTGACCATGTCATGAATGATCTAATATGTGACATCATCAGCAGTGGATTGCGGGTGCGCGAAATATAGTTAGTACAACTAACTATATAGGAGCAATTTCATTGGTTTTGTATGAGTAAAATGTCCAGCTAACTATAACACCACTAAAACTTATAGTTTTTTGAGTGAATTTCAAAGGTTTTTTAAAAACGAATTTCTAACTATATAACTCCTGAAACCTATGTTTTTTTCAGTGAATTATATATATATATATATATATATATATATATATATATATGTCTTTTTTTTTTAACCTTAAAAATTTACTGAGAAAAATCAAAGGTTGAAGTAACGCTATAATTAGGTGAATATGTCATTGATACCATTGATGTTTTGAACTAAAAACCCACAGACATTCAACAGTTATAGTTAGCAGTGCTAACTATAACTTCCTCCTCTGCAATTAACTCTTCACGACCTCACATATGACATCACTCATTACATATTCTATGACATCATTTATGATATTACTGATGACATCTCAAATGATATCACTGATGGATATAGACTGAGAGGCTACAGTACATACAGGAGCAACTTCCTCTTCCTCCCCTGAAGACACCTCCCTTGGGTTTGTCCAGCCTTGATCATTTGGACTTGGATTTTAGAGGGAAAGCATCACTATCTCTCTTTGTGTATAATCTTAATTTTGGGGGGAAAATGAAGTAAATTCAATGCAGCACTTTGGCAAATGTTTGTTGTTTGAGGGAGGACGTGCACCAGTATTTTATTTTTATTTTGTATCTTTGTTGGTGGGTGAGTTGGAGTTTGGACTGGAATAAGATGTGAGCATGCAGAGGTAACTTTTTGATGAGGAAAAGTTCGCACTTTTTAGATGGTGGAGTCTAGGGCTGACTATACACTTCACATTTTTCTTGTGTGGGTTTTGTGAAATTTTTACTGATGCATTTAGCCTTTTACTATTATGTTTACTGTTTGAGTCCTAATCTGCCCTGTACTAGGCCTTCAGTGTATTTTTGATGTACTGTTCGAATTCTTACAGCTGCTGTGATATAGTTTTTTTAAATAACCTTTAGGGGATTACTGTATGGCCTTGGAATAAATAGTGAATGAGCTAGCTTCCACTATTTTGTGCAGCCAGTGTGTGCTTCAATCCCGTTATGCCACTTTTAAAGGCCATTTACTAGAAAACATTGTCAAAAAAGTCCAGTGACATTTTTGTTCATTTATTTCCTTTTTTCTGATATATTATTTGTGCTTGTGGCTGATTGTGGTACATTGTTGTTTTTTATATTTCTTTAACTTCTGCCTGCTTTTCCCTGCCATTCATAGAGTTCCCCAAAGCCCTGATTGGGGCTCCAGCAATCATTTAATTTATTTGTTGTTCTTTTTGACGGCTTCCCCAGGCTCTCCAAGAGTCTCCATGGTGCCTGGTGAGGCACTAGAAATTATTTAATTTATTTTATTTTCTACTACCTTCCCCTACATCCCATAGAGTCCCCTTTGGCCCTGATGAGGCATCAGCATTTGTTTAAAGTTTTGCCTACTTCTCATAGAGTTCTCATGGGTCCTGGTAAGACACCAGCAATTATTTAATGCATTGATTACATTCCCCCCATGCCTCCTTTAGAGGCCCCATGGCTCTGGAGGAACACAAGGTTGCCTTTTCTGTATAATGTTGTCATTTGAAAAACATTTTATGAATTTAAATGTTTTGGGTACACTATTTTTAAGCATTTGAGATGATGATGATTTCACTTGTGTTACATTTTCTAGATTCCACATTTCACGTATTTTTTTGTTGCTTTGCCTCAGGCGCATAAGATGTCACAAAAGATGCCAATATGGAGAGAAGTCTGTAATGAATTAGCTAACACTTACACCATGTCCTCCTGTGTGGAGTGATTCCGCTTTTAGTGCTGAGTGTCAACTGCTGGTGCTAAGACGATGACCCCAAGGAAGGAGGTTCCTGCCAAGAAAGTGGCCAGTGCGGAGGAAAAGAAGTTGGTTACTACCACTAATCTCCCATCCCTTTTCAAGAAGTGTGATACAGTTGCTGTACCCTCCTCTTGGCAGAAAGAGGGTGAGAGGATCATTCCTGCATCATCTCACGACCACAGACTGAGGCCATGTCTGTCAGCATTGCAGTGACTGGTGTTATGGAAAGCAGTGGATCTGAAATGGAATTATCTCAGCCACCATTTGAATCATGACAGGAATGTCAACAACAGGAGCTGCAGTAAGCAACAGATCTTCCAGAAGCAGCATCATAACAGAAGGTTGAGGTTTATCCTTCACACAGAAAAATGCTGTTGGCACACAGTTTCTAAAGCAGTAGCCAAGACTGGCACCTTCTACCTCAAAACATCAACAACAATAACTGCTTCAAATTTATTGACTATTGAGGAAAATGGGTAACACAATAAACCCTTGGAGGCTTCGGTGATAGGAACTAGTATAAGGTAATGGTGCCCACAAGGGATTTTTTTAATACAGAGTTATTAGATAGTTCAAAATAAACAATGAGAGCCCTTATTATTGTCCTCCTACAAATGAATTACAAAATAAATTCTAACAATTCTAAATGAACTTATCTAAAAAAGACAAAGCAAGGGACAAAAAAATGCAAATACAGAAGCGGGTGTATGGTTTTGCCTAGTGGACATCATTACTTTATACTATCAAATTCATTGACAGCCTTTTCAATGGTTTGGTTCCATTCAGCAGGACTTAGGTCAAGTGCAGAGGCACCAATTCAGAAATGACAATTGACAATTCAGAAGATAGTCCAAAGCTGTCTGAATGACCCAACAGATGTCTACCTGGATCAAGTCCCTTTGATCTATTGCTATGGGAAAAGAGCACAGTGACCAAAAGCTAAGAAGGTAGGTACTAAATTATCTTGCATGTCTGGCAGCCAACGTTTCTTTTGAACATATTTTCAGTGGAGCTAGTGCAGTTTCATAAACGAAAGGACCGGTCTCTTGCCTCAGAACATGGAGAGATTGATGATGATTAAAATGAACAAACATATCATATCAAAGGATAACACTTCTCTTGAAACAACTGAAGATGATAAGGGTAATTGATCTGACATCCCAGTTTGGACAGGTGGCTTCTTGAGTTTCAGGATGAACTCTACTTTCCACACCAATTCAACAGAATTTAAATATAGGAGGACCATTTAAATAATGAATATATATATATATATATATATATATATATATATATATATATATCCAAAACACTGTTGCTTCTGCTGACCCGTTGAAAAGTGGCGTACACTCCGGCGAAGCAGCCGGAAACTCTAGTATCCCATAATCATGTCAACGTACAGTACGCTCTCAGGAACCACAAACCATCCAGAAGTAAGTTTAAATCTTCAGTTTAATCACACAACGCGTTTCGGCGACTTGCCTTGATCACGTGTGATGAAAGTGTGTGAGTGAGTGTGCCATTATGAATAAAGTTACACAATCAAATGTGAGGTAGGACTACATACAATACACATTATACACAAGTGCAAAATGGTGTCGGCCATCTTGTAACGATGTTATCAACCTGAATAACGTAAGTAATGCAATATACAATAAATCAAAAGTATATACGTTAGGTTAATAAAGCATTGTACCTGGAGGAGTGTTAAAAACTTACTCCACATCGAGCCTACTGACGAGTCAGTGCCATAAGGTTTCTTCTATGCGGATGAGACACACGACACCACCAGATTAATACTCACTTTTAATGCGGAATCTGCAAGGGTTAAAAAAGTTGTTGCCAAAAATTGGCAGATTTTGAAACATGACAACATCATAGGTAGCCAGGTTCAAGAAAGACCTAGTATAACTTACAGACGTAATCGCAACATCAGGGATCTGGTTACTAGAAATGATGTTACTATATACAAAGACAACAATGAACACGGTCTGCAGGGCTTTTTCCCTTGCAGCCATTGTAAAGCCTGCAGTAACAGTACCTTTAAGAGTGATCTGGAATACAATGGGGTTAGGAGAAAAATAACACAATTTCTCACATGTAGTGCCAGTTATGTTGTGTACATTATTGAATGTCCTTGTCACCTGTGGTATATAGGTAGCACCAAATGCAGTGCGAAAAAAAGAGTTCTAGAACACCGCAGGGCAATAACCAACCAGGACCCCAAATACCCGGTGGCACGCCACTTTAGAGAACATCATTTCTCTGATGCTAATTTGCTGAGCTATATGCTCATTGAACAAGTACAAGGGAGTCCGAGGGGTGGGGACAGACTACTTTCCCTCAGACAACACGAATCCAGACATATCATTAATTTTCAGAGTAAATATCCGGGTGGCCTTAACTGGGATGAAGAGCTAGCCGTACACTTGAGGGATAATACATAGGGATCTGTGTATCCTCTGGTGTACATGTCACCCGTATTTGGATTTGATGTATATTGATTGCCTTGAACATGATTTTGCTATGTTTTCTATTTGCTTCTAAGTACATGTCTGCATGTGTGCTTGTATTTTTAATTGACTCTTATATATGTTTTTTGTGTATTTTACTACAGGTGTACAGGCAGGGTCTTCTAGTAAGAATGGATTCTACATTTTGGGGCACCTTTCCCTGTTTCTGGCACTTGATCCTGCTCTATTTTCTAGTCACTTAGATTCACGGTCAGTTAATCTTTTTGACTTTTGACACAAAATCTTTATGGTCGGGACGATGCATGTGTCGGCAAAACCAAGGTCATGAATTGTCTCACAGGCAGTTTTCATCTATGGGACCTTTTCTATGAGGAATTCTTGGAGGTCTGAATTGCCTATGTTTTGGTGGCCAAAATTGGTCCTGTGTACACGAACAGGAGGTTTTCCTGGTACATACCGTTTATATGTTTTTCTATAATTCCAGGACGAATTTTTAAAAAAAACTGACATGAGTAACACAGACATTGGTGTGACGTAGGATGCCATTGTATGACACTTGTCTAGAACATGGGAAAGGAATTTCATATATCTACATGTAATGATGTCACACAGGTTTGATGTTACCTTGGACACTATGTCAATGACTTTTTGTTCTATGGTTATTTTAACGCATAGAAGAAACCTTATGGCACTGACTCGTCAGTAGGCTCGATGTGGAGTACGTTTTTAACACTCCTCCAGGTACAATGCTTTATTAACCTAACGTATATACTTTTGATTTATTGTATATTGCATTACTTACGGTATTCAGGTTGATAACATCGTTACAAGATGGCCGACACCATTTTGCACTTGTGTATAATGTGTATTGTATGTAGTCCTACCTCACTTTTGATTGTGTAACTTTATTCATAATGGCACACTCACTCACACACTTTCATCACACGTGATCAAGGCAAGTCGCCTAAACGCGTTGTGTGATTAAACTGAAGATTTAAACTTACTTCTGGATGGTTTGTGGTTCCTGAGAGCGTACTGTACGTTGACATGATTATGGGATATATATATATATATCTATATATATATATATAGATATATATATATATATATGTTCAAAGAGTTCAAAACCAAAGGTCAGGTCCACAATCTCCGGGACGCCACCACAGCATATCTATACTACTATTATAAAGGAAGAACTTTGAACTTTTGAGGCGGGTAAACTCGGGAACCACAGCGCCAATCCACACACCCGATACATCGTTGTAATCGTCAGGGTGTGCAGATGGACATAGGCTATATAAAGTTAAAAAATATACGTTATTTAAAAAATGTAGCAATAGAAAAGTAGTCCCGTGGAAGAAGCGCGGCTGCGACCAGCGTGCTGACGTCAGGAGCGCGGGGAGGAGCGGCGTCCAGGAGCGCGAGGAGGAGCGGCGGACATGGCGCGGGGAGGAGCAGCGGACCAAGCGGGGAGGAGCGGCGGACAGGCGGTGAGGAGCGGCGGACAGGCGGGGAGGAGCGGTGACCAGCAACGAGGAGCGGCGGAGCTGTGAACTGTGGAGCGTAGGGGAGGAGCGGCGGCTGAGGTAAGGCTCCGGGGGCAATGTCGGGCCAGGCGGGGGTCGGGGCAGGCGGGGGACGGGGCGGGCGGGGGCCCTGAACACTCATGGTGGGGGGCGAGCGGGGGCCGGGGCGGACGGGGGCCCTGAACACTCATTTCGGGACGGGCTGCTATGTCGGGGCGGGCGGGGGTCAGGGAAGCCTGATTGCTCCCGGACAAGGTCAGGGCGGGCTGCTAGTATATACATATATGTGTGTGTGTACATATGTGTATATGTAATTATATATATATATGTATATATATATATATATATATATATATATATATATACATATATATACATATATATACATATATTATATTTTTAACCTTCATGTACTTCTTCTGTGTCTCCATCCCTCTCGGGGCTTTTGGGGAGCAGTAGAACCTGCTATGTCATCCGCCTCACTCAGGAGATAAACGCCGCGTACCTGGAATCTTGGTGCTTCAAGGATGTTTTATTTAATCATCCATAAGATTTCTCAGTGGACCCAACCCATTTCACCTGGCAGAACCTGGAAATCATGGAGTCAGGGGACCTCAATATGAGTGAGGAACCGGTGGTATGTCTTGATGAATAGATGTAAGCAACTGTTTAATTATTCCCTCAACTAATTACATTAGAAGTCACCAAGAAAGGAAGTATACTGAGGGACTGAGGTTCCCCCCTTTTAAGGAATATGAGGATTTTTGTTATTTCTTTACACAGTCGCAAAATTCAGCACAAATAGAAAGGGCATAAAGCGTGGAGAAAAAAAAGTATTTCTCTTTGTTAAGCCACATTAACGCCTTCTTTTGAATGGTAACACTTCGGTGATGCTAGGGGCTTGTAAATATACCCCCTTGTCCCTTTCGATCTCGGCTTGGGTGGCACTCTGCTAATCCTATGCTCAAAAACTTTGATAGAAAAGCAGACATTTGAGCTGAGCAAATTCAGAGTGTTGCTGATGTTGTAGGGTGTTCTGTACAGGAGCTGCTGTCCACCTAAACTTCTCTGCTTCTTTTTTGCATATTGTAAGGATATTGTTTTGGCTTGTACTGTACTCTATGTCTGCACAAAATTAAACATCTCTGAGGAGCTGTAATTATAGCGAAACACTTGTTAGGGGTTGCTTTTATCAATTTCTGGTTGTCTTGGATGGTATTTTACCAATCCAAAGCTGTAATACTTTGCATGGAGTAGTAAAAGGCTTTTATCATTTTACACCTCGGCGTGGATGGCACTGTGCTAATCCTATGCTTAATAACTTATAGAAAAGCGGACATTTGAGGTGTCACTGGTGTTGTAGGGTGCTCTATACAGGAGCTGCTCTCCATCTAAACTTGGGAACTACCCAGAGTTCTCTGCTTCTTTTGTGCAGCACTCTATATATATATATTATTTATTTATTAGGGGTGGGCGGTGAACTCCACACCGCCAGTGAAGTTCGTTGAGTTTTGCCCAATCCATGCTCTGAGGCTGGCTGAGCAGTGAGAGCTGAAAAAGACTAATTCAACCTCCAAGTGAACCGATGAAGTTGACACAAGCAAATGGTGACAGTCTGCTGTTATAGAAAGCCTCAGTTTCTCAAAAAGAAATTAAAGAACAATAAAATGTCTCCCATTCCTATCCTTTGTTTCATTTCTTTTTGCTGGTCTGCCGTGAGAGTTCAAAAGTCTGTCCTATATTGTGTATGACTATGTTAGAAGACAAACAGATAGATAATTGAAGACCACACTCAGAACAGGTAGCTTACTTGCACAAATTAGTGTTACCAAATAAATGAGTCATGTTGTGGTGAGTTGGAGAGTCCAAGAATGTACACTAGATAATGTAATGTTTGTGTCAGGGATCTAGAAAGATTGGAACAATCTGTTCTCTCATAGGGGATTTCTATTTATAGTCATAAGTACTGAATAGTTCCTCCCACCAGCGGGGACTCCGGATCACTTTTTCACAATTTATCTTCTTAAGTGTAGATGTTCGCCTTTTTTCTGGAAGGCCTGCAAAGTCCTTTAAGAAAGGAAAATATTATGCAGTCTACAAGACTAGGCTACAATGACTTAATTTTTTCTTCTTGTACTTAACAAATGGAGCAGGATAATTATATACAAGTATAATTTCATGATGTTTTAAAATAACCCTTTTTTGATATAGCATACAGATGAAAGAAAGCAGGACAGAGTCGTCTTATAGACTGTGAGATAAAAATAGAGGCTGTGCCTTCAAGAACCCAGGGATCATCAGTATGCCATCAAGGTGAGCCGTTGGCAGTTGCTTCAGTTCTTTTTTCCGGCTCCTGCTGAAGGGACGTTGGAGCATTTAGCTCGGCCAATTTGTGGCTTTTTTCTTCGAACATTTCAGATGAATCTTCTTCAAAACCATTTCACTCCATGTTTTTTGGTCTCTCCCTGGCTTTTTCTGTTATTTTCCTGACAGAAATAGATGTATTTTGTCAGAAAAATGCCCTCTGTTTGTCAAATGCCCAGCCTGTGGAAGAAAAAAAGACCCTATGAGGTGTGCATCATCTGCTTCCCAGAAAATCATTTTCCTGAATCTTGTGGTCACTGCAGGAACTTTTCAAGACACACCCTGAAGGACAGGGAGAAAATTTGCCTCTGTGCTACAGAGGAGCAAAGTAAACAACAGATGCAGTTTGAAGGTGGGACCTCAGGGTGAGTAGAGGGTCATTCCTCTACCAAGGCTCTCTAATCTATCTTTGGAAGGCGTGCCATGAAAAAAAAGGCAGAAAAACACCATTGGTGCCAGTCGTCGGCGGGAGGATTGACGTCAAGGAGAGGTACAACGCCGACCTGTTTGCCATCAATTTCGACATTGAGGCAACACCACAGATCAGCGTCGAGGCAAGATGTATCAATGTCGATGATAACACCGTGGATGCGCAGGCCCCATTCGACATCGAGGGGACCATCAACTACGAGGCTTCCACAACAGTCGCCGTCGAGATCCAGATTAGTGTCAGCAAAGATCGGCGTCGAGGTCCATACTGATGCCACAGCGCTGTCGATGATCACTGTCGAGAAGCAGGTAGACATTGAGAACCCTTTTGACATCAAGAACCCTTTCCACAGGAGACAAGAAAGAAGAGGAGACTTATTTATTCTTCTCAAGATTCGGAGTACTCAAGAACATACTTCTCTTCTTCAAGGAAGCAATGGGAAATCCTACCCGGAGTGAATACCGGCGTTACTGCAGAGCCTTGCCTGGGCGGGTGCCCCGATTTGCATCTTGGTGATCGAAAGGCCCCTGGAACACCGGGAGCAGAACAGCGAGTGAAGGCTGCTGTGAGGTGTGAGTCGCTTGCCCTGGGGAAGTGAGGCACGCAGGCGGCATCTGCGGGGCTTTTGGTGCGGGACTGGCTGGGAGATTGTGCTGCGGCCCCTGACCCTAGCTTAGAATACTGCCTTGGATGAAGGGTCGGGCGGAGTGGAGTCCCGTCCGGCGCTGGTTCGAAGCAGTGGCTTGAGGGAGAGGATCGGCAGCACTGACCACAGGGGGAGGCCCTCAGAGGATCTGGGACTGGCACTGCGGTCAGGGTTCACCCAGACGGACATGGCTCCTTTATCAGTGGAGCGCTGTGAAGGGGTGGGGCTCGTGAGCAGTGTGGTGTCTATTTTCTTCACATAGGGTCAGACTTTTGGGGAGGCCCGCGGCGAAAGAGTCGGTGACCTAGGCGGAGGCCCCACGAGAAGAACTTTTGGGAGACTGATGACTCTGAAGGGCACCGCGCCCCCCGGCGATAAAATGAGCAACAGCAGCCAGAAAGATGGCGGCTGCGAAGAGTATGGTGACGATGATGTACCCCACTGTACGCTGCAGCGGGTGTTGGAGAGCTCCTTGCTGGTGATCCGGTGCTCTGTGGGCCCCTGGCTAGAGTCACGCTGTTCCTGGACTATACTTTGGAGGTGCAGAGGAAGCGAGCCTCCTATGTGGCAGTTAAGAAAGCACTACGAGACGAGGGCCTCCAGTATTCCCTGATGTTCCCAGCCCGCTTGCGTATTATTCTAGATGGGAATATATAAAGTTCCAGGAGGAATAAGTCTAACATCCAAGATTAAAAAGAAGGACTTTAATAGTACAAGGCACAGTACTTCCAGTTGGAGATCTCCAGGCAGAGTGCCCAAAGAAGAGTCAGGAATAACAGTTCTACATAGAATGCATTAACTCAGCAGCAGGTGCTACACTTAAAAGTATACAAGGTGTTAAAAGGGAAAGGTAAAAAAGAATGCATTAATTAAAAGGGAAAGGTACAAAAATGAATATATATATATAAATAACAATGCAACAGAATCCGCACTATGTTGACTCTCCTATGGATGCATGGGATTGGCTAGAGACATACAGAGCAGAGACACCGTGAGGGGAGAACCCTGGAGAGGCGCAGAGGCGAGCCACAAACCGAACATCATGCCAGAACCGTCATCCCCATAGCAGAACCCAGAGGAAACCCACGCTGTCTCAGACTGGACAGGAGCGAGCAGAGGCTTTGCAAGCGGTGGTAGCACTGGCGCAAGATCGGACTGCTGTATTGGAAGAAGACGCTTGCTCTACTAGAGACTCCGTGGGCAATGACTTGGACACGACTAATGGTAGCGGCGAACGGATGTCCGAGGTGACGCCGCAGATGGCATTATTTGAATGAGGGTGGTTAACCAGAGTAGACAGAGTATCCAGAACACCACTTATGCTCCTATGGACTTGTGAATGCCCCGGACTGTCCTGTTTATGATCAGGCTGGTGTGTAATTGTTAGAGAAGCCCCACGCCAACCGCGGTCCCCAGAGCCTTTGTAGTTGACAGAGGAATTAGTGTGACTTTTCTTATGGTTTGGATGGGTACTAGTTTAAAGGTAGCTGTTCTGGGGAGGGGGAGTTGGGGTTGTTTGTTAGTCTTAGGGTTGGTTAGAGCCAGGCATTTCACTAGGGCAGTTTTCATCGCAGATTTCCCAAAGCTGTTAGGATGGGTACCGCCAACAACTTGAAGTGTATATCATGGAATGTACAGGGAATGCACTCTATGTGGCGTAGACATAAAATACATGCATATTTAGTCCGCAGGGGGGTTCAGATTGCGCTGTTGCAAGAACCCCATTTAAAGGCCTTACAACGGAGCTAGCGTGGCCAGGTGTTTTATACTGCCTATTCCACGTACGCTAGGGGAGCATTGGTTTGGGTGCGGGCGGGTGTGCCCGTTCAGTGCAGAGAAAGTCTTATAGACCCGGAGGGCAGATACGTAGTGGTTCTTGGGAAACTAGATGGTCAGAACATAGCCTTGGGGAGCATATATGCTCCCAACATGGAACAGCCTGCCTTTTTTTCGCAGTTGTCAGGGAAACTAGCACCCTATATCACTGGGTCAGTATTGCTTGGTGGGGACTTTAATTGTATATCAGACGTGAACTTGGACCGCTCGCACCCCCTCTTCCTACTGCACCCATCCACAGAATAGCGGAGGCGAGGCGGCATTGGCAGAGCCGCTGGGGGCTGGTGGACACTTGGAGGGCTCAACATCCTGCGGAGCTGTATTATTCTGTTTTCTCAGCACTGCACAATCTCCACGTGCGCTTAGATGCATTTTCATGCTCTCTGGATGTGCATGTAGATGCATTTTTATGCTCTCCGGATGTGCATGCAGTAGTACAAGGCAGCGAGTACCTTGCTAGGACATTGTCAGATCATAATCCCTTATTACTCTGGATGCAATGGAAGCGTGTACATACCAAGATTCCTACTTGGTGATTACGCCCGGAAGCCTTGGAAGACCAGGTGATTCGTGACACAGTGGGCACTTCCATAACTCAATACTCCAGGGAAAATGAGGGCACAGCCTCCACATTATTAGAAGAATGGGAGGCTTTTAAAACGGTGATCCGGGGTTGCTGTATCGCTGAGGCGGTGGGGGTATGCAGGGTGCTGCTAGCGGATATAGAAGAATTGGAACACCACCTTTGGGAGGTGGAGAGAGATTGTCCTGTGAAGCCGGACAAACAGGGGGAGCTTGTGGAAGCAAAGGAGGCGGTAGCGGCACAAATAGAGCGATTGCGCTGTTTCAATTATAAAACTTATATCATGCATGCACACACCGAGGGAGACAAATCAGGGGCTCCCCTCGCTTGGCTGGCAAACCCGTCGCGCAGAGGCTGAATGATTCTGGAGATCCGGGACCACCGGGCGGGCCCTTACTATACTCAACAGGGTTTAAATGAGTTGTTTTTCGACTACTACAAGGAATTGTATAAGAGCAAGACGACCCAGACTGAGGGGGCCTTGACAGCTGCGGTGCGTCCATTGGGATTGTAGGGGCGTAGCCCCACTAAGCCTGGACGCACCGTGGCAAGAGCACACAGCACACTAAAAATATTTTTGTCAAATTGGCATGCACAATAATAAGCGCCGCAGCGCTTCAATCCGGGACACATCCAATTGAATCCGGAGTGCGCAGGGGCAGGGAGTGGAGTTGGCTGGTCTGCTGCAGCTTGAGTGACAATCTGCAGCAGGTCAGGAGCAGTATTGCGCATGAGGAGTTTTGGGCTGTAACTAGCACGAGCATGCGCGTAAGTAACCTGACTGAAGTTCCCCTTAGAGAAGGACCGAAGGGGGTGCTGCTTTAGCCATGCCGCAGCAGCCCCCGGGGTTTCAAAGGCCCCAGGGTGAGTAGTCAGTATGCCCCCCTAGCCAATCCTGGCGCTGTATGCAGCACCAGGATTGGCTGGTCCACCGCGCAGAAGGGCAGGCAATCCATTATTGGATGCCGCGCGTGGGTGGTGGCACACTGCCTCAGCTGTACTGCATATGGCCAATCACTGTGTGACTTCAGTATGTGAAGCCATGCAGTGATTGGCCATTCGGGACGCGCGCGCGCTGTGACGTTTTCAGTAGTTTAGTTTCTACTTTTTAGTGTAGGGCCACATGCGCGTAGGCAGCAGCAGACGTCCGACTTCACTCCCGGCCCGGCCGCCTCGTCACCGTCATACGCTGTGCCTGTTTCTGCCCTTCTCGTCCTTCTCGTGTCGATGATCGGGCAATACCACACAGATAACAGAACTATTGAAGAATAGAATAGTAGGTGATGCTCTATAATTCGTAATAATGGGCAATGGGCAAACTTGATAAAAACTAGACTACATATTCTCTCTATAACTCCAATCTTGACTCTGAGTATATGTGAACAGATGTGAAAAAATTACTTTTAAAACAGCCACCGGTATGCTGCGCTTGCGCTGTTGTGTTGTAATGTACTGCTTTTGTTAGTGTTACACGCACCCTGTTCCTGGAATCCTGGCATCAGCCTTAGATCCTGTCCTGTCGGAACCTATACACTCCCCTCAGACAGTGCAGACCCCACAAACCCAATACCTGCAAGTGCGAAGCATATTTTCTGTTCCCAAAACCAAAAAGTAGAAACACCACACGGCAAAAAACTAGCACAGTTTCGAAGTGATTCCTATCCTAATCATCTTTGTACACTGAAACAGTACTCGTCGTAGTTTGAAACTGAATTTTATTCCTCCACCGGTCAGTGAATGACCTACCTGTCGCACCGTTGTGTGCGACACTTCATAATAGGCGGCTAGGCCTGGCCTCGCGGCCCTCGGCGCGCGAGCACAAAAGGCCACGTCATTCTTGTCCCCACTCCTTGGCTGATCCGGCCAGGCCTGATGTGACCTCCGAGGCCTGGCAGGATGGATCCGCCTCGCTCTGCCCGCGGTGGGACGGAGGGGTGGGAGAGGCGGCTGGTTCTGTTGCATCTGGTTGGCTGTGCCACAGGGATTTAACGAGCCTGTCACTCTGGGACCAGACACAGGCCTGCCAAGAGCTTTTCATTGCACATGTTGTTTGTGACTCTTATTGAAAGACATGTCTTTTAATGCCTCAAATCTGGGAGGGGAAGGCTTTCCAGCGCTTTTCAGTGGGAGTTCTTATAAGGTCGTGCTATAATTTATTCAGCTGTTAAAATATCTCACAAGCGTCCTCTGTTACTTGTTCTCTTGTGTTTTTTATACAGCTCTACACCTCATCGGCAGATTAAAAAGAAAATAATTTAGATAAAGAAGACGCTAAAAGCATAAAAAAGGCGTAGCTTACTTTCATTTGCACCCCCATGGTAGACTTAAACCCCTCTCAGAACTATTTTAACGTATTCATTTATACATATTTCTATTTGAATATTCACAGTTGTTTATGTTAATCTTTAATTTAAAAAACCCATTGCTTTTGTGACCTAGATATTACTAATTACGTTTTGAAGGCTTGCTTCCAAAATAGATGGCAAAAACTAAATGTTATGTTATGTTAAAAATACTTTTATAGCGCACTTACACCTAGCGGTTTCATGGCGCTGTGAGCCCAGGGTAGACAAACATTTCAGCAGTGTAGCAAATTTAAAAAAGAAAGTGATTATCCATGGGCTTGACGGATCAGTAGAGTTTTCAGAAGGGATCTGAAGTGAGGGTAAGAAGAGGTAAGTCTCAGTTCCAAGGGTAGTGCATTCCAAAAAGAAGGGGTGAGAAAAGAAAATCTGAGACCGCCATGTTTTTTGCGGTTGAAGGTGGGAGTAATAAGTAGGGCCAAGTGTGAAGAACGAAGGTTACGCAAAGGAAAATATCGCTGAAGAAGAGAAGAAATGAATACAGGACCAAGGCCGGCCAGGGCTTTGAAAATAATGCAGCCAAGTTTAAATTCGCTGCGATTGGCCACTGGAAGCCAATGAAGGGCTTTAAGCAGGGGGCGGACATGAAGGTGTCTGGGCTGATGGAAGATTAGTCTCGCGGCCTGAATCTGTACCAGCTGTAAGCGATTTAGCTGGTACGCCGGAATGCCAACATAAAGTGCGTTGGCATAATCAATCCTGGAGATTACAAGGGCCAACAGAGCCAGAGTCAAGGCCTCCGTGGTTAAAAATAGGGAGATCTTACGGATCTTCCGAAGATGAAGGTAACAAGAAGATACCACGGCACTGGTCTGGGGCTTCATTGAGAGGTCCTTGCTGATATTGACTCCTAAACTTTTTGCTGAGCTGACAGGGCGGAGGGGGGGGGGGGTTGAGCCAAGGCCGGAAGGCCAAAAATTTGAGTTCCAGGGATTGGAGGTACCTCCGACCAAGACCAGCTCGGTCTTGTCGGGGTTAAGTTTTAACTGATTGTCCTGCATCCAGTTACTAATAAAACACAAGGTAGACTTAAAATTATATATTGATTGGTCGGAGGAGTCAATGTCAAAGACAAGCTGGATGTCATCAGCGTAGTTAAAAGCAATGACATTGCAACCCCGTAAAGAACGGATGAGGGGCATCAGATATAAATTTAAAAGGAGGGGAGAAAGGGAGGAACCCTGGGGGACGCCACATGTCAGCTCAACTTTGTCCGCTGAGTAGTTGGAAAGGCGAACAGCCTGATGGCGGTTGCTAAGGAACGAGCGGATCCACTCAAGGGCCGGCCCCCGGATGCCGGCGTCTCCGACACGGCCGACCAAAATATCATGATCGACCGTGTCGAAGGCAGCCGACAGATCTAGAAGCACCAAGGCCTGGCTGATTCCAAGGTCCGCTCCTCTCCTCAGCTCCTCCATTACTGAGAGGATAACTGACTCAGTCGAATGGGCCGGCCTAAAGCCAGCCTGTTGCGGGTCAAGGAACTGGGTATGTTCGATAAACGAGCTCAGGAAGTTGGTGACATTGGCCTCCAGCACTTTACTTAGGTAGGGGAGCAGGGAAATAGGACGAAAGATGCTCATTAAAGAAGGGTCCGCAGTGGGCTTTTTCAAGATGGGTACCACTTCGGCTGTTTTGAAGGAGTCAGGGACCAGGCCAAGCCGAAGGGTATATTAAGAAGTGCCAGGGGGGTTTGGGACAGATAGTAAAAGCCTCCCGTAAAATATGGGGGGGGCAGCAGTCTGTGGGAGAGCCGGAACACACCTTTTTTAACAAGGCAAAGAATTCCTCCTCAGATATCAGGGGTTTCTGGGCCACTGTATGACAGTTTCTGGTAGCAGATGAAGTGGCAGATATAGATGTGGAAGATGGGGTGCAAGAGGAAATGCTATTTTTAATTTTCGCAATTTTTTCCACAAAAAAAGAGTTAAGAGAGTCGCAAAGTGCTTGAGAGGGGGTGGGTTTAATAGTCACTCTATCGGGGTGTGAGAGCTCTTCCACTATGGAGAAAATATCTTTTGCCTTAGTGGCGGAGTCGGTAATCTTATTAGAGAAGTACAAAATGTTTGCCTGGAGAATAGAGTGCTTATAATCTTTAAGCTGGGCCATAAATAACAATTTTTACTCTGGGGCATAATTGTGCCTCCAGCTACGTCTGGCCTGCCTAAGTGTAAGTTTTTTTTACTTTTAACTAAAGACAACCCAATAATGGCATCTACAGTGTGGGGCTTCGTGATGACATATCTATAACATAGATCCACGTGACGTGGTGTGTCTATTTCTGACACCCGACCCGAGGGTCAGGCTCGTATTGTAACTTGTTTTTTGAAGTGTTTTGTATGGAAGTACTGACTATAGGCGAGCAAATAAAGAAGAGGTTTATGTGCGGGCACTGTATATGCTGAGATTGTAGTAGATACTAAATAGAGAGAAAAAGAAAGAATATATTTTCATACTGCCTGAAGAAATAAGCCATGTTTTGGGCTCAAGGGTAGAGAGCACCTCAAGGTGAGGCAGAGCTTTTCGTGACTCGTCCTCCACCGACACAGACACATGAATGAATGAGGTTGAGATGATGCTTATTGGATCTTCACATGGAAGGCCTCCATCACTGCCTTTCACTGCCCCTTCCTCTGCTGTGTCCTAGTGATGGGCCAGAAGAAGTCTCACACACTGTCCCATTTGTGGCCCCTCAGCAGCTGATGAAAAGCTGCTCAAAGGGAAAGGGAGGAACAACAAGGAGTACAGGGTCCAAGATCTTTTTTGTGTGTGGAGTTTTATATAGCACAAACTCGACCCGATGTTTGCCCTTCTCATCTGCCTCTATCTATTTTGCCCCCAGCATGTGATTTTGATAACTGTGCCATTAAATGTCTTGCCTGGTTTCATGTGATTTCTGGCAATCTGGCGAGCAGCTGATGAGATGCGAATGATCCCGGAAGAAGAAAGGGGGGGAATAAATGTTTTAGTGAGACCGTCTGAAGGGCGAGTTCTGCAGGCCTTGCTATGCAACACTGTGTGCTTTATGTCCCAGGGATGTGTGTTTGTGTGTGTGAGCGTGTGTGTGTGGGGGGGTGTCTGTGTGAGTGTGTGTGTGTGGATTGATGTGTGGGTGTGAGTCTGTATGTATGTGCGTGTCTCTGTGGGTGGGGGTGTGTTTGTGTAGCTCTGACAAACTTTCTCTCTGTCTCTTCCAGGGCTGGTCTCTCCTTCTATCCCTATAGGACAATGACGTTCAACTGATCATCATGTTTTTCTTATTCCCAACTGCTGTGCAACTTCTTCTACTCTTAGAGCTGAGATTTTCATGAAAGTCTTATAGTCTGAATTCAGCAGCGTAATAGGACGGAATGTATGAAGCTCTATGGTTATACTGAATAAGCAGCTACCTATGTTATGGCATCTATTAATGTAATAACTGCACTTTCACAATTGCTTTATTAACCTTCCTGCTTTCTCAAATTTGCTTGAAAATACACGATTTTTCTTCTCTTTTTTTCAAAATGTTCTCGGGGGGAGAAACCCCCGAACCCACCTTATGGTGGTTCGGGGTACGTTCGCTGCGCTCGCTCGCTAAGGTGCAGTATGCAAATCAGTTTACGCCTCACCACTTTCAAATGTCACCAGCCGCCCCTGGGCCTTGAGTAGGTTTACACGTGAACTCAAACTCATGTGCCTGGATGATGAACAGGCGGATTTGTTAGGACAAAATATTGAGATTGGAAAAGTGAGAGCAGCTGTTAAACATATGGCACGTATTAAGACTCCACGGACGGATGGCCTCCCGATAGAGTTTTATCTAACCTACGTTGAGCAGCTAGCACCTCGATTGGTAGCGTTATATAACGATGGGAAGTATATAGGCCTGCTTCTGGTGTCAACAGAGAGGCAGTTATCATCCCTCTCCTTAAACCTGGTAAGCCAGTATGGGACCGATCTGCATATCGCCCGTTATCCATGCTCAATACAGATTATAAAATACTGAGCCGTGTATTGGTCACTCGACTCCTGCTTTTCATGTTGACCATCATACATCCGGATCATGCTGGATTTATTCCCACTTGGAATACGGCCCTAAATATTCGGCGCCTAATGCAGGTCTTAGAAGCAGACTCTTATCCGAAAGACACAGCCACTATGTTTGCTGTTGATATAGAAAAAGCCTTTGACAACCTGGAATGGCCTTTTCTCCAGTATTAGGGGTGTCTTTCATAGATTCACATGCTTGAATATTCCCCGTCGTCGAAGTGGGAGTCCCACGGTAAATAAAATAGCAATAATGCTAATAAATATATATATATATATATATACATATAGTATCATATAAGTAATAAAACAGATAAAATATGTACTGAAAAACCTTTACAAAGGTTACCACATAGAAATGCATTAGAGAGAAAAAAACTCATTTGTAACATATCAGTGTCATTATGTTAGTCCAAACTGCAGCCAATCAGGCTCAAGTACCCTCTAGAACCTTCTCCTCAGAAGCTCAAGCCCTCAGATTTTCTACCGCACGTCGTGTGAAGGGAGTCTCCCTGAGCTCTGCTCAGTTCTTTTCTACATTTCTACTCTTCACAGGTTTTTGTTTTACACAAAGATGTCAAGTAAGAAGTCTTTATTTAGACCTTGTTCCTCCTGTGGGAAATTGCGTTTATTTGAGAAGGACCCTCATGACAAATGTATTTACTGCCTGTATCCTGCTCACAAAGCGGTTGATTGTAGGTTCTGTAGAACTTTCAATCCTAAAACCCTTAAGGACAGGGAGGGTCGCCTTCTACTTTGGCTTAAGCGCCTTCAAGATAAGGAGGACGTTGTTTCTGATGCAGAAAGCCTTCAGTCAGTTCCTTCTTCTATGGCTTCTAAGCGTGGCAGTGTTCAGGAGTTACCATCTCCTTTCCTGAAGAAAAGAAAGCTGGCTTTAACTGTGGCTGCAGTGCCACCTACTACTACTGTGCCTGTTATCACTACGCCCACGAGACCTGGCTCTCAGGCGCCTTTTCCAGCTTCTATTAAAGTGGTTACACTTTTAACAGCGCGGTCGTCGACGGGCTCGTCGACGACCACTCCAACGACGAGATTGGCTGCTGTGGCTTCGTCTACGACCACAGTCACGACGACGTCGGCATCATCATCGTCGACGAGAGTCTCGACGACGGCTTGCACGTCGACGAACGCCTCTGTCTCTTCAATCCCGTCGACGATCCCCATTTTATCGTCGACGAAGAAGCCATCGTCGACGAAGAAACCATCGTCGTCATTACCTTCGTCGACGAAGCTCCCGTCGACGACACAGCTACCGTCGACGACGACGAAGATTCCGTCGACGAAGATTTCGTCGACGCAAGCGCCGTCGACGAAGGCGCCGTCGACGAAGGCGCCGTCGACGTCTAAAATGCTGTCAACTACATCGTCGACGAAGATTCCGTCGACGAAGATTCCGTCGACGAAGATTCCGTCGACGCAGGCGCCGTCGACGAAGGCGCCGTCGACGTCTAAAATGCTGTCAACTACATCGTCGACGAAAACATCGTTGACGAGCTCGTCGACGAGCACATCAGCTACAGTAGTGCCTAAGCCTTCTAGGTCTACGGTGACGCCTACAGACTCATCGTCTACGACGACTGCTTCCAAATCGTCATCGTCTACGCAGGGATCTGCGTTGACAGAAACTTCTGGTTCTTCATCCTACGCCAACGTGCCTTTAGTGCCCTTGGACACTTCAGTTTCTGCAGTACAGTCCTCATTCAATATGGAGGAAGATTCTGCTTTCCATCTACAATCCCCTGCTCCACAACCACCACTTCAGTTGTTTGTCTCAGACCATGAGACTGAGTCTGTTCCGGATGACACTGGGTATGGGGACGCCCAGAGTCCATCAGATTTGATAATTAAATGCCAAGACACTACTTCGGAGGAAGAAGAAGAAGATGAGCAGGTAGATCAGCACGAGGACCAATGCGTGCAATTTCCGATGACGTCTATTCCAATGACGCTTTTCTCTAACCTCCAACACATGTTGGACGATTACAATAGACGCTTTCCACCTACCCCCCAGGGTACTCCGGTTCATGAATCTGCTGAGGTACCAGTTTCGTCTCAACCTCTACAATCACCACCTAGACCGTCGATACATTTGAGCACTCCTCTATCTCCTAATCCACAGATGGACACTGACTCAGAACCAGAGAGAGAGGAAGGCGAGGTTTATCCAGATACGGATGGTGAGCAAGATCCTTATATGGCGGAATTCGATGATTATCGAGTTCAAACACCCTCGCCACAACAGGGCACTTCAGGTGATTCACCTCCTGTGGACATCGCTAGTTTTCATAAGCTTATGGACAAAGCGGCGGACCGCTTCAAGTTGACAAGGGTCCAGCGAGACGAAGAATGTTTCCTGTATGATTTTAAGAATCAGCCTTATAAGCAGGTACATACCATACCAATTATAGAATTTATCTGGAAGGAAGGGCAAAAGATTATGAAGGCTCCTAACTCTTTGCCTGCCCAAATACCTAGGTTGGAGAAGAAGTACAAGGCTCCAACAGGCTCGCCTGTTTGTCTGCTATCTCATCCAAAGCCAGACTCTGTGGTGACTCAGGCAGCACAACGTCGTGCGCGCAATCCTGCAGCGCCTGTCACTTCCCCTCCCGATAGAGAGGGTCGACGATTGGATGCAATCGGAAAGAAGTTTTCATCCATGGCATCAACCTCAGCTCGTGCTGCGAATGCTCTCGCAATTTTGGGTCGTTTCGACCGACAAATGTGGTCAGACATGTCCATCTTCCTTGCACAGCTTCCAGAGTCATCCAAAGCAGAAGCGCTCCAGGTCCTTCAGGATGGACAAAGAGCTTCGGAGGAGATTATAGACTGTGCTGTGGATATTGCAAATACTGCATTCCGTATCCTTGCCAGTGCTGCGGCGCTCCGACGCCAGGGATGGTTAAAATCTACATCTTTCAGGCAGGAGGTTCAGTCAAAGATCATTGACATGCCGTATGATGGCCAATCTTTGTTCGGTTCCCAAATCGATGCGTCTTTGGAAGCCATAAAGAAGGATACCGACACGGCAAAATCGCTTGGATCCTTACAATTTAAAAAACAGCCCTTTCGTGCAGCACGGGGACGGGGCACCTCGTCCACTTTTTCCCGAGGAGGACAGTCACAGTACCGCCAGTACAATCAGGGGAACCAACGGTACTCAAATCAGCAGTCTTCTCGTCAACAACAATCCAGACCCTATAGAGGAAAGTCCAATTATAGAGGTGCCAACAACGCCAACAAACGGCAATGACTTGCCAGTTCAGCAGGATGTTGGAGGTCGAATCTCGCAATTTTACTCTCAGTGGTCTCAAATAACATCGGACCAATGGGTGTTGGACATTGTGCGCAAGGGTCACGCCTTGGAATTCACAGAGTTTCCTCCTCCATTTCCACCTTCGGGTCCGCCACCTCCCCACCTGGAAGAACTGCATCATCAAGTTCTACTTTTATTAACAAAGGGTGCAGTCGAAGTGGTTCCTGTATCTCAGCGGGGGAAAGGCTTCTATTCGAGGTTCTTCCTCATTCTAAAGAAGACGGGGGAGTGGCGTCCCATTATGGATTTGAGGTATCTCAATCTATTCCTGAAACAACAGTCCTTCCGGATGTTAACGTTGTCAGAAGTCTTGCGGCTTCTCTGCAGCGGCGATTTTTTAACGACAATAGACCTGCAAGACGCCTATTTTCATGTACCAATTATTCCTCAGCATCGGAAATACTTGAGGTTCACAGTGGGACACAATCACTATCAGTTCAAAGTCCTTCCTTTTGGCCTCAGATCAGCTCCTCGTGTGTTCACGAAGGTTCTGGCCCCGGTCATGGCTTATCTGCGTCTTCAAGGAGTCCAAATATTTCCTTACCTGGACGATTGTCTTTTAAAGTCCCAATCCGCAAGCCAGCTGCATCACGACACACGTCTGTGCCTCACCCTATTCAATTCTCTAGGGTTGACCATCAATGTAAAGAAGTCACATTTCACTCCTCTGCGAAACAGGACATTCCTCGGAGCTGTTATAGACACGGACGTGTCAAAAGCGTTCATCTCCGCCGAGCGGAGACAGAGGATACTTCATCTGGTCTCCACCATCAGATCAAAAAAGTCAGTTTCAGTGCGAATGTTAAAATCATTTCTGGGAATGGCATCATCTTGTATCGCACTGATCCCGAATTGCAGGTTACGTACCCGTCCCATTCAGGAGGAATTGGACCTACAATGGCGACAGGTGTCGGGGTCGTTCAACGACCAAGTGACAGTCACATCTTGTATGAAGACCAGTCTGCTCTGGTGGGAGCAACGAACCAATCTGATCCAAGGGGCCTCTTTCCTTGCCCAGCCTCCAGATCTAACATTGACCACGGATGCGTCCATGGACGGATGGGGAGCCCATCTCATGGAACTTTCCATCAAAGGCAAATGGACAGCGACTCAGAAGACCTGGCATATCAACAGGCTAGAATTACTGGCAATCTTCCTAGCGCTAAAGGCTTTCTTACCAGTGGTGCGCGGAGAATCGGTGCTGGTCCAAACAGACAACACCACCAGCATGCACTACATGAACAAACAGGGAGGCACAAAATCTCAGCCCCTGTCTCGTCTTGCCCAAAAGATTTGGGAATGGGCACTTCGTCATCACATTTGTTTGACAGCAGTCCATCTGCCGGGAGCGTCAAACATACTGGCAGATTCCCTAAGCAGGTCTGCGTCATCCACTCACGAATGGGAGTTACACCAGCCGACTCTGGACCTCGTGTTCCACCAATGGGGTCATCCCAAGATGGACCTCTTTGCAACTCCAGTGAATCGGAAGTGCCAGACTTTCGCCAGTTGGCATCCACATCCGGAATCCAGCGGCAATGCCCTACTCATGGATTGGACCGGCCTATTTGCTTATGCGTTTCCACCACTCCCATTGGTGCCAAGAACGTTGTGGAAGATGCGCAGACAACCCTGCCGCTTGATTTTAATCGCCCCACGTTGGCCCAGACAGGCGTGGTTTTCAGAACTCCTTCTAATGTCCCAATGCACACCCATTCGTCTCCATCCACGTCCGGATCTTCTGACAATGGACAATGGACAAGTTTGTCACCCAGACCCATCAACACTTCAATTGTGGGCATGGAACCTGAATTCATTGAATTTGCCTCTTTAAATATACCTCAAGACTGTAGAGACATTCTAGCGTCGGCTAGAGCTCCATCAACCATCAAGACATATAGGTTGAAGTGGAAACGTTTCTGTCATTGGTGCGCAGCATCCAACGTACACCCTATCAGTTCCACTCCAGACCAACTGTTACCGTTCTTTTTAAGTCTTGCTCAGTCTGGTCTTTCACATGCCACATTGAGAGTCTTTTTGGCGGCTATCTCACGCTACCGTCATGATGGATCTACGTCTCTCTGTTCTTCCAGAATCATCCGACAATTCTTTAAAGGACTTTTCCGGAAGTTCCCTCCGTTAAGGCGCCCTCCTCCAGCGTGGCACCTCAACGTGGTGTTATCCCAACTTATGAAACCTCCATTTGAGCCAATTCATCGCTCACACCTCAAGTTTCTGACCTGGAAAGTGGCTTTACTTTTGGCTTTGACTTCGTCTCGTCGCGTAAGTGACTTGCACGCTTTCACAATCAAACCTCCATATTTACAGTTCAAACCAGATGGAGTATCACTTCGTACCAATCCTTCTTTTCTTCCAAAAGTACCTACTGACTTCCATTTGAACGAGCCAGTGTTCTTAAAGACTTTTTTCCCGGATCCTAAATCCCCTGCGGAACAGCGACTACATTCTTTAGACATCAAACGTTGTCTAAAATTCTACCTTTCAAGAACAGCTCCTTTCCGTAAATCCAATCAGCTATTTATAGCATATGGACTACTGCGCAAAGGACACTCAGTGACTAAACAAACAATAACACGATGGCTCTCTTCAGCCATATCATTTTGCCATCAGCAGGCTGGCAGGCCTTTACCTACTCCAGTGAGGGCACATTCTACGAGAGCGATGGCGTCGTCCATCGCATTGTTTGCCGGAGTGCCTCTACACCAGATTTGTCGTGCTGCGACATGGTCCAGCAGGCACACATTTACCAGACATTATTGTTTGGAAGCTGTCAACGAAGCGGATACCGCAGTGGGGCAAGCAGTGCTTCGTCATCTTTTCAAATAAGGTGAGCCTCTTTCCCTCCTCCATTCTTGAGATTGCCTTGCTTTTATGCTATATATTGTTTCTTCAATGCTTTGGAAATATTGCAATCTCAGCTCTAGGAGGTTACTGCTATCTATTCTATTCAAGCATGTGAATCTATGAAAGACACCCCTAATACTGGAGAAGAACAATTGTTACTTACCTGTAAACAGGTGGTTCTCCAGTATTGGTGTCTTTCATAGATTCACATGCGACCCGCCCATCCTCCCCTCAGAGGCTCTGTTCTCCTCATGCGCTATTATTACTAGTGCTACGAAAATCTGAGGGCTTGAGCTTCTGAGGAGAAGGTTCTAGAGGGTACTTGAGCCTGATTGGCTGCAGTTTGGACTAACATAATGACACTGATATGTTACAAATGAGTTTTTTTCTCTCTAATGCATTTCTATGTGGTAACCTTTGTAAAGGTTTTTCAGTACATATTTTATCTGTTTTATTACTTATATGATACTATATGTATATATATATATATATATATTTATTAGCATTATTGCTATTTTATTTACCGTGGGACTCCCACTTCGACGACGGGGAATATTCAAGCATGTGAATCTATGAAAGACACCAATACTGGAGAACCACCTGTTTACAGGTAAGTAACAATTGTTCATCTGTTCCACGTCATGGCTAAATTTGGACTGAGAGACAAATTTATAGAATGGACGGCTTTACTTTACAGATGCTCTACCGCAAGGTTTAGGACGGGTAGATCAATATCTGATGCCTGTGACGTGAGCCACGGCATGAGACAGGGTAGCCCGCTATCCCTACTCCTGTTTGCACTGGCCATGGAGCCACGGGCGGCTAAGGGCAGGACGGGGCAATATAACAAGGCCCTACAAGCGCTTGGACAGATTCACCACATAGCCCTATATGCCGACGACTTGCTAATGTTTTTGGTAGACACCGGGCAAGCGCTTATAGAGGCGAAGATATTATTGCATGAGCTGGGCGTGGTGGCTGGCCTTAGAGTAAATTGGGCAAAGTCTTGTTTGTTACCCACTGTTGGAGACAAAGACGGACCACAGGATATAGCAGGAGTTCAGTGGAAATACCGATGTCTCCCGTATTTGGGGGTAAAGATATACCACATACAAGCGGATATGTTGGAGGGCAATGTTGACAGGGCAGTGAGAGGCTTGGCGGGCAGCTTTGAGTTCTAGGGGACACTTCCACCCCAGGCTACCATATTAATTTGGGACCCTGCCGGTCTGGATTCCAGCGCAAATTTTTAAACAGCTTGGGTCCATGGTCACAGGATTCTTGTGGGGCGCCGGTAGACAAAGGGTGGCAGCGGCGGTATTGATGTATCCAAGGTCAGAGGGGGGAAGGGGCAGTTCCTGATTTTGAAACCTATTACATAGCAGCTCAGCTGTAATGGCTCATGCAAAGTGTGGCAGCGCGGATGCGTGGGTCAGAGGAGCGAAGAGATAGAGCCCCGGCATTGAGATTACTTTCTCAAAATCATACTACACCTTCCTGTCCATGCTGGTGGCCTTCCTGGGGACATTAAAACGGCGAGGCAGTGCTGGAAACTGAGCCTTAAACGGGCAAGAATTGCGGTGCCCGATGCTCCTTATACACCACTCTCTATGTGTGAGGCACAGCCCACGGCGGTACATGGCGGGAATTGGTAGACTGGGGTGAGAAAGGGTTGGATACCATAGGGGATCTTTATGAGGATGGTCACATGCTCCCTTTTCACGACTTATAGGAGCGTTTTGACTTACGAGGAGGTGAATTTTTGCTACATGCGGCGCTTACCGCAGCTATCCTTGGAAACTGGAAGGAGGGTCTGACTGAACCGACAACCTCATTGGGATGCCAATATATAGTAACAGCTGCAGAAAAGTTTAAGGCGGTTACGTGCCTATACAGGCGCATCTCGCAAGAGAAGCTGTTACCCCTGAATGTTCTTAAGCGCAAATGGGAGGCCAAAGTGGGGGGACGAGATACCGGACAAAGCCTGGGCTGAGATAATTGAAAGAGCATGGATGGGCACCAGGAATACCCGTTTTCAATTGGTACACTTTTATATATTGCACAGAGCTTATCTCACCCCAGACAAAATTAAAACACTGATTCGGATGCCTGTCCACGCTGCTGGGGGGGGTGGAGGGAGGGGGCCGGGGGAGCAGACTTCCATCACATGTTCTGGGGCTGTTCACAACTGGACAATTATTGGACCGAGGTAGTGGCCTTGCTGAACGCCATAACTAATAGAGAGCTGGAACTGGCGATGGGGCCCTGTATGCTGCATTGGTTGTCACATACGGCTAAAAACAAGATCACTAGCAAGGTCCTAGATATGGGTTTATTGGTGGCCAAAAGGGAGATCACAATGCATTGGAAAGCGCAGGGGGGCCCCAACATAGCAAAATGGAAGAAGGGATTCATCAAATGGGCGGAATGCGATGGGATTACGAGGTTGCAATTGGCAAACAGAACGAGTAGTGAAAAGGCATTAGAAGCGGCTAAAGCATGGGAAGTGTTAGTGGGTCTGTTAAAGAACCCAGACACTGATTGCAATGAAGACAGTGAGATTGCTGTATCAGTGTTAGGAAATTGAGATACTAGCACCCAGGCGTAGCAGAATTGACACCTCTGGCACTAGCATGATGCATGAGCTCACAGTAGAGGCGCACAACCAGCTTCACTGTCAGTCCTGGTTTGTTGAGGAAACCCACGTATCACACATGAATACTGAGTACATTATGCAGAGTTAGAAGTGACATGCCTGGTAAGGATGGGATGGGCGTGGGGGGGCGAGGGAGTTGAGTTAGAGTAGTAAAGATTTGAAGTTGTATTGACACTGTCACCCTGAGAAGGTACTAGCTAGCGGGGACTGTTCTTATTATTTCTTCACCTTAACTTACATAGTGAGAGGGTGGGCTACTGATACGTAGTGTAGACTACAATTTGTAGGGCCCTACAATGTATAATTGTGATATCTACCCGGATTGGAAGAATTATGTAAAGAAATGTGACACAATGTAAGTTTGTGCTGATACGGAAAACTCAATAAAGTTTGTTTACAAAAAAAGACACACCCTTTTGCTCGCACTCTTGTACTTGTCCACAATAAGATCTGACAGACACACAAAACAGTTTAAAATATTTATTTTAACTAACGTGCCCTAACATGCAGTATACATGCCAGGAAGCAGGAAAATGCATACTACAAATACAGTCAGTATAGCAGCTAGTCCATAAATCATGAAGGGAGATGTCATCATGGAAAGACAATAGAGCCTAACCTCCCACCCCTTGCTATGAAGTTGTATTATATATTAGAAGATCTCTGGGCTTTGTCAGCTGACCCCATACCTCAGACTACGGATGGTTGATCTACATCATAGGTGCTGTCTCGCTCTTCTCCCTGGAAAGATCCCTCTCCAAGTGTATGCTACCTATTCGTGTATCCCACTAAAAACCAAAGTACGTTGTCCAAACAACAGCTGCATCTGGTTGTTTTGTTTTAGGGCCAAGGCCTCACCAGAACAAAATAAGGGGCATTGTTGCTCGACCTTGAACATAATGTTCAGTCTGAATCCCTGGACCATGCAGAGAGTAAACAAAGTGGTAAGTTCTAATGTAAAAACAGCCATCGAAATCATTGCAAAAAATAAAGACATGTAACGTGCGCAAAGCAGCAGGTAAGCTGCAGCGAGCTCATGCTAAGTTAGTGAAGATGACAATGTCCCTATGGGCCATGTGACACCCTCCCCTTCGCCAGGTCGGTAGCACCATGCCAAAACTGAGGTTAGCAGAGGCAAAGCGCCACAGTGATGTCCAAATTGGAATCCTTGCAGACTCCAATTGTTTTTTGTGCTTTTCTTTTTCTTTCAAGTTGAAAAAACAGCTATTAAGGTATCCATTTGAAGTAAATCTTCAGAGTCTGAAATGTTGCGAAAAAAGTGGAATGCCATAAACTCCGGAACTTTGTCTGTCTCTTCCATAGTGAAAAGATATGCCATCAAGTTGAGTAGATCAAACAAGCACACATGCTCCTCATATCCAGAGGCCATTAGGAGCATTGTTAACTTTGATGAAACTCCGATCCAAGAGGTGATGTGCTGGAGCACAGGTACTCAAGCCTGCTGCTGGGCCAATTAAAGTACCACACACCATGCTCCTACCCATGGGCCATTCCTGGTCATGGGCCTTCAACGGACCCAATAACAGTTCGTAATACAGTGCAGTGTGTGTTGTATTGGAGAGGCAGACATCCAGGGCCCATTGAAAAAGGCATCAGAGACAGTGGAACACAGGTTGCATGCAGGTAAAGTAGGCATAACGGAAGGTCAGGCAGTAGCCGATGTCAATAGTTGTCAATGGGATAGCACCAAAAAGATGGCGCATACGCTCATGGACACCCGCAACTGGACTGGGTTTGGCAGCTCCACAAATCATGCAGCCATTGTGTAGCAACAGTAGGAGTATAAGCATTCCGCAAAATTAATTGGAGCACCAGTGGAAACCATCCGAAGTCGCTGGAATAAATAGAATGAATAAAAGCTGGTATTGCTCCAAAAATAGTCTGCAATGAGTTGACAAGGCCGGATCCCACAACTTTAAAAAAAAGTGGGCAAGGCCCTCTGTATCAGACGCATTAAATATTTGGTGTGTTAACTCTCCAAAATGGAGTGGGAGATTCGTGTTTAACAGTGAATGAAGTCTCGCCACCTGCAATTCGTAGGTCTTTCTAGCTGATGTGAGAGCCACTTCTTGTTGAAACAATAGCGCTTTGAGTCTGCTTAGCTTATTGAAATCTGTTTTCAAATTTGGAATGGAAGGCCAAAGCGAACCATCTAAGATCTTATGCGGGGTTGAAACAGGACATTGCTGCAAGATGTAACACGTGGGAAACAGTTACTATATACCCGATGCCTGCCTGCAAGCCACAGCAGTCGTGGTTATTTAGAATAAGATAACTGCTGTTGGAAAGCAAAGTTGGTGCGGCAATAATAGCTGGGACAGGGGTACCTATTTAAAAAAAACGTTACCAGCTCCGTGAAGCGTAACTTGTTTACAAACTAGGGAATGTCCTCCAGTGGAATCGAAATCCTCCACTGTAATGAAAACCTCCTTATCTGCACGTTGACATCTAAGGGCCAAAGGCAACAACTATAATTCATGAATATAGCTATTGCCGAGGGACTCATATATACCAGCAGGATAGTGTTTCATGCGGGCCGTAAAATGAAACAGTGAGATAGGCAGTGACATAACCCCATGGATTAACCACACAGCTGAATCAGTCTCTGCTACGGAAAAAGGTAACTGTTCTAATTGTTCAATGTGTAACAATGTGTAGGTCACATCTTTCATAGACATTAATTTCTGTTTATCAGTCAAATTAAATGGCAAGAACAGTGCTGAAGCATTCAAGTAATCTCATGGTACTTTTCCACTTTTGAAAGTTTGCAAGGTCCAAGCAAATTGCATTACAGAATGTAACTGATTCTGACCATGATACAAAACAGACACCTCACTTTGAACAATATCAATAACTGATGATACAATATTATCCAAAGTATATATTCGGGAAGACAGTGTATTAATGCTGTAAACAACTACTGCAAGAACTTTTTCTAAATTTGCTTGGTCAATTTGGTGCAGGCGCACCACAGTTTCTATCTGCGATAGCTTCCAAAATTCATCATATGCTGAATAAATAAAACGCTTTGTTTGAGAGAACTTCAGACCTAAAAGAAAATCGGCAAGATCCATGTCTCCAGACAAAAGGGAAAGATGCTGTTTCATGGATAACAATGTTGAATTTTCCAAGCATTGTTGACATAATTTACCCACAGAATATGTGGTAACTGTATGGGAATGTGGGAAACGAGGATCAGGTCTGCTTTGTGTTAAACCTTTTGCAGTATTCAAAAAGCGTAATTGACATGCTGTCACAAAGGGCCGGTAGACAATAAGGCTATAGAAGATGAAACAGACGTGTTACCGCCTTATATTTCTCTATTCCCCTCCTTACAGCCCACATCTGTCCCCAATGATCCTGAGCTCGGATGTACTCTCAAGACAACTGAAAGCAAAAACAGCCTCCTAAAGAATGACAATGAGGACAGTATAAAAACATCACAGGGAGACACAGAGGAGGACAACGACCCTTTAAGAAATTCCTGGTAAGTAGACGTAGCCGCACACGTCCCTGCAAAAGCCGTAATAGACTTAATCCTCGGACGCAGTTGGGAGAGGAGTTTCTAAGCTGATCCCACGCCGGGAGAAGAATCGACAGCAGTCTATCTCAGCATGAGACCAGAAGAAGAGAAAATTGAAAAGGAACAAGAAGTGTCCCACCGCTTCCCAGGAGGGACGTGGCTTTCGCAGGTGTGTGGCCGCTTTCTCAGTATGTTTAAATAACATTGTGGAAAGCGAGACACAAGGAAAAGTCTGCGCTGTGGAGAAACAGGAGGGGGGAGGGAGCGGGTGAAACGTTCAAGATGCCTAGAAAAGAAAGGAGGGAATTAAAGAGATCACTGGTGGAGGTTTTTGGATGAAAGAGAAGGGTGTAATCTCTTCACTCCCTACCCCACTAATTAAGTCGACCTCGAGAAGGAATAGACCACTGATTTGAGACACGTTTTGTTCCCCAAGGGGCGGTGGTGATGAACGAAGTAACAAAGCATTCCTGAAGTCTGGAAATGAAGAAGAGGAGGGAAACGTTTATCAGAGCTGACGTTTAAATAAGGCAAATTATAGAGAAGTCTAAAAGGAGAAATCTGGTTTCTGCTATGTCCTTTATTCCACATCGCCAAGTACAAGTTCTGTTGTGACGCATGCGTTTGAAGTCGTTGGCCACAATAACCATTCTCAGTTTTGGAATAGTTTAGTGTGCTATTCTGAAACATGACAGTTAAGTCCTTAATTGTGTAATTTGTATGTGTTTGTCATGCGTCATATGCAGTTGGCAACGTAAAAGACGGAACATTTTGATTTTTAGTTGTTTCTAGACCAAAACAAGTAGTCTGTTGAACCGTCATATTTAAAAAAATAAGTTGAGACAGTGTCAGACATGCGTGACGTAATGATTCAGTGCCCTGCAATTGCCAAGTTTTGGTACCCCAAATGGACTTCAAATCAATTGTTTCCTTTCAGTAATCATAACTTTTCCCCGCCAAATCAGTTATGAAGGACAACGAGTGAATTAACTTAGAGTGGGTCAACATAAATTTGGATGGGCTGAGTACCCCCAGTTTGTAATAGTAGTACACCGGGTCAGAAAGATTATAACCAGTAAAATACATACATTTGTTGTGTTGGGTTCTTGAGCTCCCCTGTAAAGGGGTTGGGCAATGATCCTATTGGGTGTAATTAATAAATGGCCTCTGAGCATTGGATTTGTGCAAGAAATGATGGCCATAATGTTGATAACAGAATACATCGGCATAATTTGCAGAATTTAAATACAAATCTTCAGTGTCAAAAGCAGTATAATATTTCAAATCTGAGAACAAGGAATGGACAGAATGAACATCCTAGTCATCAGAGTGTATACCAGGCAAAACCACATCTAGAGAGATGTGAAATACGTATGGTATGCTTAAAGTTTCTGTTGAGCCATGGATATCGTTTGATACTTTATCCCAGACAATGCCATCAACCACTGGGAATGCTGAAATATTAACAAGGGCTTGATCTCGTTTCATGATATGAGATGAAGTGTGAGGGGCCAAAACTCCGTCAACCATGTACACAGCAGAGCGTTCAGGTAAGTAATAGCCATTAATCAAGAGAAAGATCACCGTCACATACCCAAGCCACATGAAAAGAAATATCATCATCAGCACCATCCAGTCATATGTCCAGGGCGGAACCAGGTAAGTCCTCTTGAACCAGGAGATGAAAAGACTGGTACATGTAGTGGGTTCTTCCACAGACGATGATGAGGAAGATGTATGAGAAGAAAAACTGTTACAGTCCATGTAGTAAGCACTGAACCCCAACTGGACAACAGGGGTTGTTCTTCCTTGGAAAGTGAATGAATTGTACTTTCAGGAATGTCAATTATAAATTCAAATTGGGGAGAATCATATTCATTATCCGCAGTTGTAGGTGTAGACAGTAAAACAGTCAACAAATCAGTTGAAGATTCCATCTCCCCCTCGAGTTGTTGGGGAGTATTCGAAGAAAAAGAAGCCATCGGATTCAGTAAAACATCCCAGCGTGGAATGCTTGCGCGCCTACTATTCAGAATCGGCCATATGATGTAGCTTGACATGTTTCATGTATCGCTCGCCTTGTTCTAAACGCCCCGGCCAGAACCCCCTCAAAACCCCTTCTAAAAAAACTCCACTGGCTTACCATAAAACAGAGAGTGCTGTTTAAAATTTGCTGCACTATCCATAAGTGCCTGTCTGGTAGTGGCCCGGAGGTCTTAACAGGGAAATTTACTCCATATATTCCCGTAAGAACTCTGAGATCTGGAGACCATGAACTACTATGTGTCCCCAGATTCTGGAAAACACGACAAGGTGGTAGAGCTCTGTCAGTGGCCGGCCCGAAACTCTGGAACGAACTCCCCTTGGAAATCAGAGCCTGCAGGGAACATCTTCCCTTCAGGAAAAAACTAAAAACTTTTTTATTCAACTATTGACACTTGTAGTAGGTTATGTAGACATGACAGGGCCATTTGCTTTCTGATGTTGCCAATGGCGCGGAGATACTCCCCAGGGAGTCGATTCCCAGCGCGGTATAAGCTTGCAAATAAATAAAATAAATAAATAAATTACAACCAGGCAGTTGAGACAGAATCACAGTATGGGTTCCTTTCAAACCAAGGACTCTGACTGGTGCACGGGGATGCACCTTTGCTTGTTTGCCTGACGAAATACCTGCAATCCGTCACTGAGGAAGAGCGGAATTTGGGGTCAAGGATCACCAGCAGTGCCCGCACGGCCGACTGCAGTCCCGCTAACGGTCTCCTCCCGCCGCCGCAGCTCACCAACACCCGAGCGCGACCGCAGTGGGGGGGAGACCATAAGGAGGACTACATTATCCAGGAGCCTTAGCGGCCGGAAGCCGCGAATACCGGCGCCAGGAGGCGCATAAATTACAGCGAAGCCCCGGTGGAGCGAGGGATGCACCTTTGCTTGTTTGCCTGACGAAATACCTGCAATCCGTCACTGAGGAAGAGCGGAATTTGGGGTCAAGGATCACCAGCAGTGCCCGCACGGCCGACTGCAGTCCCGCTAACGGTCTCCTCCCGCCGCCGCAGCTCACCAACACCCGAGCGCGGCCGCAGTGGGGGGGAGACCATAAGGAGGACTACATTATCCAGGAGCCTTAGCGGCCGGAAGCCGCGAATACCGGCGCCAGGAGGCGCATAAATTACAGCGAAGCCCCGGTGGAGCGGGGGATGCACCTTTGCTTGTTTGCCTGACGAAATACCTGCAATCCGTCACTGAGGAAGAGCGGAATTTGGGGTCAAGGATCACCAGCAGTGCCCGCACGGCCGACTGCAGTCCGCTAACGGTCTCCTCCCGCCGCCGCAGCTCACCAACACCCGAGCGCGGCCGCAGTGGGGGGGAGACCATAAGGAGGACTACATTATCCAGAAGCCTTAGCGGCCGGAAGCCGCGAATACCGGCGCCAGGAGGCGCATAAATTACAGCGAAGCCCCCGCGTCGCGGGAGCGTGCGGGGCGGCGCCGGGCTAAGCCCGGGACAAGGGCGGGGCCGTCTGCGGCCGTCCGAGGCCGGAGGAGGCCGGGCTGGGCCCAAAATTCTGGCCTATTTGCTGTCCCCTATATGGATTTTGGATTGGTAGGCACCTTCAATTTTTCTAGTCTCTTACTCTGACTGTTATTTAAGTGCCTGAATATTGGATTATTGTTTCTGATCGGTCACAATCATGCCTAGTGAAACTAGAAGTAAGGCTGCTGCGGGTGGGGCCAAGTTGATTGGGACCCTTGACGATTTTATTGTCCGCACAAACACATTGATAGATCAGGGAATAGTCCTAATGGAGAGGAGGGTGTCCCAGGATCTGGCGTTCGCGAAGAGGTCCTCTATGGGCCACATTGCGCAGGCACGTACTCCAGGAAGTGCCGCGGCCCAGACTACTTCTGAGCTGACTCTTGTTGAGGTCCACAATAATATGATTACTCAACCCGAGCTCCGGGACTCTTTTCCAATAGATTCTCAGCAACTGGCACCTTCTGGAAATATTTTGATTTCCCCACAAATAGATACCCAGGCAGAAAAGTCGAATATTGATTTACAAGGGACAAGGGAGGGAGCAATCCCAAAAAAAAGGCATACTAAACAAATTCCCAATCATAAAAAGACAACTGTGACACCTGTACATAGAATAGGACCTGTACAAAGTAAAGAGCGATTAAGTGGAATTTCTGGAGAGGTCCCTAGGGAAGGAGTAGTTGGTCCACTAATTATGCCTATGACCATCATGGACTCTACCCTAGATGACACCCTGGCGGATATATTTAATAACAGTTCGTCATCAAATGGCACTGTTGCTAATTTAGACAGGGAAGATCTTAATAAAGAGAGGGAAGACCCCTTTATAATAACACTAAAAAACTTAATTAAAGCCCTGTTGTGCCCTTTGGAAATTAAGCTCCAGGCTATGGAATTACAACTAAAAGCCATGCACACGGATATAACAGCCCTCCGCTCGACCACAACTAAAAATCCCATACAGCCAACCCTTCCTCAAAATAATTTACCAATAACAACAACAACTATAGCAGAAGTTACTAATCCCGCCTCAAAAGCACCTGCACTAAAACCGTGTACTCCAGTGATTAGTAAAAATGTAATCAAATCTACTCCAGCTGTAGAGGTAAATAAAAATAAATCAGTTATTCCAACCAATATTGTCGAAAAACCCATCCAAGATAGACATGAGAAACGTAGAGTGATTGATTTACCACCAGACGCCTGCCCATACGTAGTCATTCTAACGGGAGTCCCAGAATTAGCTACCCAAGTAAAAGAATCATTCTGGGCACTCAAAAATAAAGTGTTTCACTGGCTGAACTCCAATCACCCCCTCCCACCTAACGTGAATAGTAATTTAAAAATGGTGGAACGCGCCCCTTGGGTGGGGAAAAGTACAAAAAGACTACAAGGGGACTGTGTGGTGATAACCTTCGACAACCCGAGATCAGTGGAATATATTTGTGAAAGGTCTAAGAGTCATAATGGGGCAACAATTGTGGCAAGGCCGCTCTCTTTCTTTTACATGCCTGTGCAGCATATGGATAATAGATGGAGCTGGATGAGGGGCTCTAACTTTGCACAGGGAGGATGGGGTAACAAAACACGACATGACTCAGTTCGTAATGCTTGGGGGGAAGAGGTAAATGATGGCTGGTCTATAGTTAAACGAAGGAGAGGGGGAACAAACTATCCAGACCAATACCGACATAATGAATGGAGGGACTTCCAACAAGCTCCGTTCCCTATTCCCTGTTTCAATCGATTTAGCAACTTGGAGGCTGTAGATTGACAGTCAGACATCCAGGCAGTAGAATCCCCCATGTTTTTACCCACCCTAAGTAACCCATTGGATAGCCCCGGGCTGATTCTTCCACTTGCTGTGAGCCCAAGGCAGGAAACTGGAAAGAACTTAATACCTGCAAATGATGTTTTAAATGTGGCCAATATCTTGGGAAATGAGGTTGAAAATTCCAATGAAATGGACATCAGAAGTGTTGAAAGTATGCACCGGAAAAAAGATACATGTTCCTTAATGTTCTGGAATGTGGCAGGACTTAAAACGAAAATTACCAATCCGGATTGGGAGGGTGTGATAAAAGACATAGAAATTATGGCTCTCCAGGAAACATGGGCCACTGACCAGATACATTTGAATGGTTATAGAACGTTCTGTACGCCAGCAATTGGGGCTAGACACGGGAGACCAAAGGGTGGTCTGATAACGTACCTGTCGAATAGCTTAGTATATGAGAGGGTACGCTTTTATTCTAAGTGTGAGTTCTACCATAAATTAGCAATAGACACTAAAACTGGATTGCGTTTTGTAATTATAAATTTTTATAATAATATTCCAGTTAATATTTCACGTGACATTCTGAAAATGTTAGCGATCGATTTGCAGTGTGAGTCTGACAGCAATGGAAAGGAGGTAATGATTTTGTGGGGGGGTGATTTTAACTGTCCACTATGCACAAAAGGTTCTAAAGGAATTTGTGGTATAATGTTGGAGCAGGATGTTAATTTACCACATTTTAAACACACAGAGACCGGGGATCTGCTGAACGAATTATTATTTGATCATGATCTGGGATTTGCTAATGAATTAACTGAGCAGTCAATACCCTTTCAAGCAACTTTTATTGGGAGGGGAGCATCCACCACGATAGACTTTAGCCTTTGTTCCAATGGTTATGGTCATAAACTAGCTAGTTATAAAATAATGGATGCACCACTCAGTGACCACCTACCGCAAAAAATTGAGATTGAGAACCTTTTCTTGGCCTCCTATAATGAGCAAATACAGGTTGTCCCAGATATTATATTAGGTAGACAGAATGGGTACACCCTCAAGTGGAGCAAGGTGGTACCTGAAGACTTTCTTAAAAAATTGCTAATTAGCTGCCCCGAAAATTTTTAGATCTGTCTAGATGAGGAATCCGATAGTGAAAGTATATTAGTTAATTTTAATATTATTGCTTCCACTATCAAAGAGAACCTACTTTTAGTATTAAAAAATGGTTTAACGAAGGGTACAAGATGGTTTGATAGAACCTGTACTAAGGCTCTAACAGATCTTAAACATGCATTACATAAGGACCCACGTGATGCTATAGAGATAAGAACCCTAAGGAAGGGTTATAATGAGGCCCTAAAAAACAGAAGAGATGCTATTAAAAAAGGTGTATGGGAAGAACTTTGCACAGCCTCACAAACAAGGGATGCATCCGCCTTCTGGAGGGTGGTAAACGCCCCCCTACCATACGAAAATACCAAAGCTCGGTTGGAAATTGCGATTAATGAGGATAATTGGGTCACGCATTTTTCCACCTTGTATATGTCAGTAGATAAGATAGGAAATACTGAGTTAAACAGAGAAGGCGAATCAGTTGAGGAGGAAAGTGAACTCAAGGTAACATTACCAGAGATTGTTGAAAGCCTGGGAGCTACTAAGGGCGGAAAAGCGGCGGGCCCAGATGGTATCCCGGCAGACTTGTACAAGTCAAATATCGAATTATGGGGCCCGATACTTGTACAACTTTTTAATGCAGCTCTTGTAAGGGGACTGAACCCTTCCTGGTTCACATCAATTATTGTACCCATCTACAAGAAGGGAAATAGACAAGACTGTGCCTGTTATAGGCCAATTTCCCTTCTGGATTCGTCAATAAAGATCCTTGGTAGAGTGATTTTAGTTAAACTGCAAAACTGGGCGGAGGAGGCGGGGGTAATTAGTGATTTACAATTTGGATTTCAAAAGGGCATAGGAACAATAGAGCAAGGATTAAATTTGTTTCTGATTCAGCAGAAACATATTGTGATAAAAAGGGAGCGCCTATATTGTGCATTTGTTGATCTCACATCAGCTTTCGATTGTGTGTCCCATAGTAAATTATGGGACGTGATGTCACAATTGGGCGTGGAAAAGCCGATAATCCAATTCTTAAGGGACCTATATGCAGGAGCATCAGCTGTTGTACGTTTTGGCAAGAGGGGGGAATGCACCAGATCTTTTGGAATAGGGCGTGGAGTGCGCCAGGGGTGTGTACTGGCGCCCTTCCTATTCCTTATTTATATAAATGGTCTGGAAAAGTGCCTGCTGCAAGAGTGTGGGGATATGCCTAAGATCGGAAAGAGATTCATCCCCACACTCTTGTATGCAGATGATGCTGTTTTGATGGCACGTACCCCCATTGCCCTACAAAAAATGTTAACATCCTTTAATCAGTTTATGCTTGACCTTAATTTAAAAATAAACTGTAGTAAGACTTTTTCAATGAACTGTGGCACGCGCACCAAAAAACAAATGAAAACAATGTACATAAATAATGCCCCCTTAGAAAGAACATCTACCTTCCCATATCTTGGAATTTTGTTCCACGAAACTGGTACGTGGTCAAGTGCGGTGAAGGTACGAACGCTCCTGTTCTCTAAGACAATCATGGCATTAAAACGTTTTACACGTAAATTGAGAATGAAACCAATCAGGGAAATTTTAACTGCGTACAATGCAACGTGTGTATCTGTGGCACTGTATGGAGCTGGCCTCTGGGGTTATACTAATATAAAGTCACTTCAGATAGTCGAAAATAAATTTTTAAGGAACATTCTATCACTTCCGGAGAGTACAGCGAACTCTATATGCCATGATGAGTTGGGGTTGCCCTATATTACGGACACAATTAGAGTACAACCCATCTTACTATGGCACAGAGTATGGACAGTGAATGAATGTGTATTAAACCGAGCCATAATACAGGATGTCTTAAAAATGGGGAGAGCAAATGTCGTTGAATGGCTAAATTACATCAAAACGTTTCTTAATGAAATAGACCGTTCACATTATTACAATGATCCGCCTTCTATGGCACACATCCCCAGAAAAGAACTGAAGACACTATGTATGGAATTCCTCAGAAATAAAAGACAGCTTGATGAATCGAATAAAAATACTGTCACTTCTCATCAATTAATTTTAACAAGTGACAGATTACAGCCATACTTAAGTTTATATATGCGTAATTTTGCCAGATTACTTTTGACACGTTTTAGAGTTAACATTGTTTTTAGACTATTTACTTTCCCTGTAATGAATTCATGGTCCAAAGAACTTCCTCTATGCCCCTGTGATGAAATATCTAGGCAATCCAATATACATGTTCTATTTTTTTGTAAATTCTATACACTGCCTCGTAGAAAATTGATTGTTCCCATTTTAAAGGAAATGAATGTGAACAGGTGTCGCCTAGCGTATTTAGAACTGCAAAAAATGGACAATGTTTTTACTGTGGCTTCGTTAATTGAGTATTTTAAACAGGTTTTTAAATTTAGGAAGTCGCTTCGCTTGAACGAACTGTAATAGTGTAAATACTATGTATTGTTTTAATATCCTCCTACATTGATGTAATACTGAGAACTGTAAATGAAATATGACTGCTGTTGCTTTTATGGTTATATCTTTTTTTAGCCGAATAAAGTACTTTTTGACTTTGACTTTGACTGGTGCACGGTATGATGGACAACATTTTTTTTGTTCTCCACTTTCTCACGCACCAGATCTCCAACTTTAGGAAGCCAGCCAGAAACAGGAATCAGCACCGCTGCACCCATGTAGGAGGGTGAATGGGCTGTTGCTTGTGAATCCTGTAACATAGCACAATGATTATCTACATCAAAGGGTGCGGCGGCGGCCACAACGTCTAGACCATCAAAGTCTGACACAAACATTTGAATACCAAAAAGCATTTCACATGGGGTCCGCCGACCCAGAGATCTTCTAAGGAGAATATTAAGTGCACGTTGGACTCCATAAAGATGAGTCAGCCAGCCCATTTCAGTACCTAATACTCTTGCTGTTAAAGATTGCTTTATGTCACGGTTCATCAGCACCACAACAGAATTGCTCACAGGCCAATATGGAGACGAAATTTGCACCTGCACCCCCAGAGACTTCATCGCATCATGGTAAGCCTTAGAGGCAAAAGCTGTACCTTGGTCAGAATGGAAGGTGTCACATGAAAATGTCACAACAAAGATACACAAATCCTTGATAACAGTTGGAGCATCAGCACTGCGTTGCGGCCAAACCCAAAGGAATCTAGTACATGAATCTACTGCAACTAAGATATACTTAAACGCAGTATCAGATGTTAAAGGACCGCAGTGATCAAGATAAATACAATCAAAGGGTTTATTTGAAATGTAAAGATGAGTGTGGGGTGGACGTGAAACTGTTGAAGGCTTAATCTGTTGACAAATGTCACAGGAAACAACATATTTAGGCACCTGTTTGTACAAACCACGCCACCTAAAACGTTGATGTAAAAGGGAAATAGTCACCGACACTCCGGCATGTGCAGAAGCAATCGCTTCATGTTTAGCAACAATTAAAGAAAATCTGCGGTCCTCATTGGGAATCAGCCGATCCCCAACGGATGGTATAGTCACAAATGGAAGTTGATCAGACGACAAGTGGTATGTATAACATGAAGGGAAATCTTGGGAAACTCTGGTCCCTCCTTCGTTGCAGCTATAGCCGCTCAAATATCATCATATATTTTAGTCATAGACCTAGTGACTGCTGCTACTCAACAAGTGGCTACTGCAGATTTGGCTGCCTCATCAGCCAGCGAATTACCAACAGTGTGTGCTCCGACATGTTGATCGCCCAAAGTATGAATAACATGTGCAAGTGGCAAACATTCTCTAATTAATAGCGGCCACTCGAACCCAAAGCGTTTTATGTTTAATTGCACTACCTTTAGAATCACGAAAATCATTTTGTGTCCAAAAGGATAAATAGTCATTGAAGGATTGTACACAGTAAAAAGAATCGCACACAATAAGTTTAGGAACCTAAGCAACTGCGAACCCAAGCGCTAACACCAAAGCATGTAGCTCCACCAATTGAGCTGTGCAATCACCAAGAGACTGTGTGTGTACCAAGCAGGATATAAAATCCCTTTCAACAATCTTTCCTGCCACAATCGCGCAGGCTGCAGAATAGGCATGCTTAGAACCCACTGCAAGCTGCGCTGATCCATCAGTGTAAATAACTAATTTGTACTGATCAAGTGGGAGTAATGATAAAGGTGGAGGAGGAACATATTCATATTGTAAAAACTCCTGTGTTTGCAAAGAAGGGTCAAAGATAAAGGGGAGCGGCAACAAGAGCTTGAAACAACAACAGAGCAGCCATGCTTGAAACATACACTAAACCACCATCAGATAGACTAGTTTGTTTGACCACTTACAGTCACCTGTCAGACACGTTCAAGAGGGTGATCGAGAAAAATTGGCAGAACCTGAAAGCAGGGAATAGGACACTTCCCAAACCCCCCTTTGCTTTCAAAATAAGTAAAAACATAAGAGATATAGTGGTACAAACGAGACCACGGACACCCACTAAGAAACCCACATTACAACTCCAGTGGTCTCTGCCCTCAGTAACAGGACACTTTCCTTGTGGCTCATGTGAAGTGTGTCCATACACATGACCTACATGGGAGATAGATGTAGGCTTACAAACTCCCCAGACACTGAACAAACCCACAAACTGCAACATGGAGGGAGTCACCTATCTCTTGAAGTGTCCTTGCAACCTAATGTATGTAGCAAAACACACAAGATGATGGACGGAATGTTGCACAATGGCAAAAAATTCACCCCCAGTCACAGATCTGGGTTTAATCCATCGTTATTTTGCTCACCAAGCCACCCCAGTTCAGACATGGCCATATGCAAATCAGTCTTGACCCAGTGCCTCATGGGAACAGTCCAGACCGAACTGCCAAGCCATGTCTTTCCTGTACCGGAATCAAGCATCCTAGGACCGGTTTCTGGCCATCAGCCATCATCAGCCAGGGTAGCTTGACTCCAGTGGCGTAGTGATCACAGGACCCACATCTGGGCATACCCTTCCCACATAGGGTGAACTGCAAAACACACAAGATGATGGACGGAATGTTGCACAATGGCAAAACATTCACCCCCAGTCACAGATCTGGGTTTAATCCATCGTTATTTTGCTCACCAAGACACCCCAATTAAGCCATGGCCATATGCAAATCAGTCTTCACCATCCTGAGCAGAGATGCACCTGAATGGCTGCCCCCACAGGTGGACACCAACAACTGTTGTGTACCCCACAGTTTTTTTAACCTCCCAACAGGCGCGATGAACGTCTCCCTCTTGCCCTGGGGGTTGGATCACACATTGCCACAACCACTCAGACAAAAGGCCATGAGACCCAGAGACGATGCTTTGCAGGCCCGTCATCAACGGTAGGACTACAGGTCCCATAATTCCTGGAGCGACGCTACTGGTATGTACGTCCACAACATATTAATAACGATGCACACCTGACATCTCTGAGGGTTGTGTGCACCAGGAATACGAGGTAAGCTACTATTCTCTACACCGGGTATATCACTAGTAGCTTTGGCCCCCGTAGATGAGCTGTGGACTAACCACACCCCCATCAAAGGCTCTGCGCTTATCAGGCAATGGGTTTTGATAATGGTACATGTTACCCCTGATCGCTTGACCTTCTTTTTTCCTGCCACACAAGCCCGGTGAGATGGGTTGTCGTGCTCTCACAAGGACACTGCCAGTACAAACAGTAGACCACTGTTTTGCCTCCACACTCTCCCCTGCTTGTCTTCCCCCCTCCACATTGGTGTTCTAAGACGAGGAGCAGTAGCCACACACGTTAACCTCTACCTCTTGTTCTCTGCTGCACCCGCCATACACGCATGTGATATGACGCGGGGCCTTATAGTCAGGCAGGCTGCGCTTCACGACTATAAGCACACCGCCGTCACATACAGCAGTGTCCCTGCTGTACTTTGCTTCACCTGCTGTGTTCCTCGGGACAGGTTTGGCATTGAGTACTTTTGCACATTGATTGCTCCCATTAGGGAGAAGGACAGGCATACATCCTGAACTGGGTCTGACTGGGTGATGATGCATTAGACAGCGCTACCGTCCGGTGTTCTTGGGAGTGACAAGAACTGCTAGGCATGCACGTACCCCTAGAGGTGGGGGTCTAAATGCACACTGGCTATAGAAAGAGAAACGCATGACAGAGAAGCCATAGCACATTATTGAGACTCAATACTAAATCATGTCCCCTACAAGGGAGGAAACAGCAATGCTCATTTTTCGGTACAAAATGTATGTACTAAGTCTACATATTACTAGACACTATGCTCTATGCTCCTTTCAGCTGGGCACCACGAGATGGTACAACAGCACGGAGAGCGAGCTTGAAATATCGCACCATAGGTAAGCATGATTATACATAGTCTAATAGAGTACACGATGTGTAATGTTTCACAACAATTGAACAGGGTTACACTGTAATAACACTGTCATTTTTTCACAGTAAACAAATCCCTCTGAAGGGAAGAGTGTCTTTGAACAACTCACCGCCCAGTTCCAGTGCTGGCCAGTATATTTTCTTTCTTCTTTTTTGATCACATATGTAGAGTGACTATTTAGTTTAGGTACTGACGAATGCCTCCGGATCTCTTTAAGGGACCAAGAAATGGCAGAAACATGTTGACCTTGAACTAGGTTTTTTTTCTGTTGAATCCCAATCCCTCTTGCTTTTTAATCATGTCCTTTTGACCACCTAATAAAAATTCAGTGGATCCAGAGACATTTTTAAATCACTCAATCTGTTTCTCTGCACTCTGCCCCTCACTCATCTGTATTCTCTTACGCTCATTTTTTGAGAAAACACCTCAGCTCCTCTCCTCGGGGAGTCGTAGCCCACACCACGGTGTGAGGAGGGAACCCATATGGTGACGCATGTCACTTACCGGTGAGTGAGGGTTCTTGTCCTAATGGGAATTTCTCCCTCCTTTTCCCTGTACATACATAGATTCTATTCTTCTCCCTTGTTTTATTTTTGTTCTCCTCTTGTTTACTTGCAGCCATACAGACTTTTGTGTCTTTAGGAATTCTCTAGAGGGATCAGTACCCTCTGGCTTTCACAGATCCCCTTTGATCCCAAGTGTGTTTATGTCAAAGGTAATGTTGACATCAGCCGACATCAAAGAACTAGCCCATTGTATCAAATATGGATGCAAGGCTTTGGAATTTGGGACACTAGCCATCGTAACTGCTTTCTAAAGCAGGTACCGACGAAACCTAAAAATGGTTTTACCCTGATCCAAAGAGCGTTCCTTAAGAATCACCATCTGGATAGCGGTCAAAATCTTTTCTGTAGAGGAGAAATGCATCCCAGCAGTAGTATACAAATGTGATTTGTAAGCAATGGAAACCGTGTCACCTTCATTGAAAGTCAAGTAGGTAAAACCTAATGCTCCTCGTACAATCTTTATGACTAAATTTGTAGAATTGTGTTATGTTAACAAGAAGTTGGTCACGAGCAGATCAGACTGCAGAGACCGAGGAATTGCTGTATGTTCCGGAAGCTAAGTAGAAGACGAAAAAGAAGGATGTATGAAAGAGTAAAGTAGTTTTATACGCTTGGCATAATCTGGAATATTTGCCCTCCCAAAATTAAAAAAGCCCAGCAAAGATTGTAATTTTTTTAAGAGTAGATGGAGGTTGCAATTGAGTACATTTCTCGAGAAAGTGGGGTGCCAGCCCCCTACCTTCATTGTTAAGTTCGCAACCCAAAAAAAGTACAGCCAAGAAGGCGATATGTCACTTAGCAAAATTGAGTTTGTAACCAAAGTTAGCAAAATGTGTGATAATGCGGTGTACTCGCAAGAGTTCCAGTTTTAATTCTTCATCCGTCAAGTATATGTCATCGACGTACGAGATGGCATCAGGGTCGATCTCATGCAAAAGGGACAACAATGCCTACCGCAAACACACCAGGGCTATTCTTATATCCCATAGGCAATCTTGCATATTGCCGCTGATTGCCAAATGCACTGAATGCGGTCATATCACGGCTCTCAGGAGCCAAAGAGTGACTGAAAAATTCATTGGAAATATCCATGGTGGTTTTGTATTTTTTGCACATTATGTTATTCACTAACACAGAGCAAAAGGGCCAGATGTACAACCTAGAATAGCATGCACAAACGGGTTTGTGACCCGTTTGCGCATGCAATTTCAGTCTGGGCCATGTACAATTCCTAAATATTTAGGAACTGTGAGTCGCTATTAGGAAGGGGGGTTCCCTTCCTAATAGCAACCCCAAAGCAATGTATGAATGTTTTGTGACTGCAGTTGCGGTCGCGAAATACTTGCAAATTACCACCTTCAAGTAGGACCCTTCCCCTTTGCAAATGTATGCACAATTATTTTCTAAGGGCAGGCAGTGATCCAACGCTAGAGACAATGCCCACTTCGAGGCATTAGCCAATTTATCATCATGAGAAACGTATTGTCAAAAACTCGGAAGAATAAAACAAAAAGGGGAGGCAAATCAACCTCTGCCAACAAAATATCATAAGCCTATCCGGGGGAGTAACTCGAGTATCAGCTGTCTCTGCTGTAATAAAAGTGTCCTTTGCTTTCGACTCCGGATGCTGGTGGAGTGTCTGCCGCACTATAGTGACCTCCGCTGCGCTGTTGAGGAGGGTTACCGCCCAACTCCAGTCGAGGAGCAGGGTTGTCACCATCTGAGGCATACTGTGCAGTCAAAGCAGCAACTTTTTTCTTCTGAAATTCGTGTTGATATTGAAGTGGTTCCCTCTGCTTGACTTTTACATCAAACTGGCACTGCGGGTCACATCTTGCTTGCACAGACTCACCTTCTCTGCAATCCTGACGCCCTCCTCCGGCGAATTGCTGATCCGACAATTCCTGAAAGAAAGGCGGAAAACGAGGATCAGGTGTATTAATTTTCGAGTGGTCATGCAATCATATCTAAGTTCAGAAGCGTCCGGTGGGGGCGAACCTGCACCTGAACCAGGCTTCTGTTGTTGCTGCCGCTGATATCTGTTCCAAGCCTTTTTAGGAAAGACTGGACAACCCTCCTTACCAGGTGGGGGTTTAATTGGTAGTTGACTAAACAGCCGAAGACCTAAGCTATTTAGATCCAAAGATGTATATACATCCGCTATGATAATCGACAACTGTTGCTGCCGATCCACGTCCGCCACTGCCGCTAGGCGTTAATGTACTTGTAAGCAAACTGCTTCACCTTTAACGTGAGTCCCAGGCTCTCCACACCACTGGAGTCAAGCTATCCAGGCTGATGAAGGCTGATAGCCAGAAACCGGTCCTTGGATGCTTGATTCCGGTCTGGGAAAGACATGGCTTGGTAGTTCGGACTGGACTGTTCCCATGAGGCACAGGGTCAGAGCTGATTTGCATATAGCCAGTGTCTAACCCAGGGTGGTGTGGAATGCGAAAAAATGATGGATTTAGGCCCAAATCCTTGTACTGGGGTGAATGTATGACATTGTTCTACATTCTGTCCATCAACTGTGTTTTTTGCAATTTTCACCCCGAGTGGGCTGGGTATGCTCAGACGTGAGTCCTAGGCTCTCCACACCACTGGAGTCAAGCTATCCAGGCTGATGAAGGCTGATAGCCAGAAACCGGTCCTTGGATGCTTGATTCCGGTCTGGGAAAGACATGGCTTGGTAGTTCGGACTGGACTGTTCCCATGAGGCACAGGGTCAGAGCTGATTTGCATATAGCCAGTGTCTAACCCAGGGTGGTGTGGAGTGCAAACAAATGATGGATTTAGGCCCAGATCCTTGTACTGGGGTGAATGTATGACATTGTTCTACATTCTGTCCATCAACTGTGTTTTTTGCAATTTTCACCTTTAATATTGGCCAGAATCATATCGGAGACAATAGGGAACATTCCTACTAACTTCATCTTTAAATCCAGGGCTGGACCAGCCCCATTATAATCTTGTACCTTCTTTGGAACGCTCGGTAGAACGCTCATGGAGTAAACACGTCCCCCAGGTGGGGCAGTCGGCTAAAGTGGGAATCAGACCACTCGGTAAACTCAGAGTGAGGATCTTGTATTTTTCTACAACGAGTAGTATGTGGAAACACAGCCTCAAGCTGCTCAAATTTTTGTGCAAGGCAAAATGGCAAGTCATACTTGTTTTGAGGATGTTTACCCATCACTGAGTTAATCATGAGGGGACTAATGACAAGACCACCACCATGTCCTTGTGGCTGAGGAACAGCTCCAGCTGGATCCACTGGAATAGCACATGACATATATTAGTTAACACTCCTGTGTATGCGAATCAATGTTGTATGTAGCTGACATAGCTCTGCTTGTGTAACATGAAGATAGTTTGGATGTGGTGTAAAACCAGCCAAAACTGGCCATATGGCACCATCGATAGATAAGGGGCTCATTCAAACAGCGTTAACAGGGTGAGGAAGGGCACCATTAATCCAAATGGTGTGCTCCCAGGCTGTCAGCGGAACATCAAGTAATGCAAATGGACGATAAGCCACCGGAACAGCAGTTCTCGTATTTTCATGAAACATTATCATTCCCGTCCACCGCGGGGAATGTGACCCAATAATAAAAGACTTTGAAGCGAAAAGCCGGTTCCGCTTCGACAACAAAAATAAAGTCAGCCCCTGTATTGGGGACTCCATGTTGAGTCAAAAAAGCTGTAACCGCTGCGTGTGTTATGTGCCGCAATAGCGATCTGTTGTGCCATATTAGAAATGGGATTAAGAAACCTAAAAAACTTCAAGCTCGAAAAACCTATAAATATAAAACCGTAGGAGGTTAAGCCCCTCCACCACAGACATCTCCGGAAACCGCTGAGAGGGTATTGTGGAGAAGCACAAGCACTACCTATGGGTCCCATGAATAAGTACCATACCAAACGTTGGTGGCGCCATGTTGCAGGGATTTTGATCCAAAACAGAACTATGTGCAGGATTATAGGACCTTGTTGTATAAGGACTGAGTCATCTTACTACCTTAGTACCCATAAACCCAGGACCGACTAGCTACGTGGACCCCACAACATGCTAGGAAGATCTCATCCTTCCATACTTACTCCATTTGGCAAAATCTAGCTTGCAATACATCTTCTATAAAGGTTCTCCTGGCAGCTCTTATTGCCTACCGAAAATGTTTTTCCAAAAATCTTCTTTCAAAATCCCAGTAATCAAGGATTTTCTAGGAGGGTTGAAGAAGGCTTTCCCTCCTTTTAGGTGTCCTTCACTGCCCTTGTAACTTAATATTGTCCTTTCACTGTGTTGCAGGGATTTGGCCCAAAAATGGAACTATGCGTGTGCAGGATTATAGGACCTTTGTATATAGGGACTGAGTCATCCTACCACCTTAGTGCCTATAAGCCCAAGACCAATTAGCTATAGTGTCTCACTTGCTTTCCTACTCACTCAGAGAACCAAACGATTATATACCTCAGAACACAATACTCTCAGATCGCTCAGGAATCACGGTAACAAGACACACCATTTTGCTTGCACTCTTGTACTTGTCTACAATAAGATCTGACAGAGACACGAAACAGTTTAAAATATTTATTTTACCTAATGTGCCCTAACATGCTGTATACGTGCCACAACAAGCAGGTAAATGCATAGTACAAATACAGTCCGCATAGCAGCTAGTCCATAAATAATGAAGAGAGATGTCATCATGGAAAGACAATGGAACCTAACCTCCCTCCCCTTGCTAAGAAGTAGTATTATATATTAGAGCTCTGTGCTTTGTCAGCAGACCCCAAACCTTTATTTATTTATTTATTATTTGAGCTTTTAAAGCGCGACAGCTACCCGAAAGGGTTTCCCGGCGCTAAGATAATCAGCTAGTGGAAGATAGAAGAGACCATTAAGTTATTGATCAAAAAGCCAGGTCTTGACAGCTTTACGAAAGTGAGTGTAACAGTCCTTTGACCGAATATCCAGAGGGAGGGAGTTCCATAACCTGGGCCCCAGATAGGTAAAGGAGCGACCGCCCATTCTGGAGAGTTTGACATTAGGCACAGAAAAGAGAATTTGGGAAGAGGAGCGAAGGGAACGGGTAGGAGAGTAGCACTTCACCAAGGTCTGCAAGTACCTAGGTGCCACCTTATTCCTAATCTTATGCATGTAGCTAAGCGCCTTAAACTTCACTCGGTTTTCCACTTTCAGCCAGTGAAGGTCACGTAGGCAAATAGATATGTGATCAGTTTTATGGCAGCCACTGAGAAGGCGCGCCGCGGCATTTTGCACAAGTTGCAGGCGTCGAGTGACTGCCTTGGCCACCCCCAGGTAGAGTATGTTGCCATAATCCAACCGGGAGGTGACCAAGGCATTAACTACAGATCTCTGGGCAGCATCCACAAGAACTTTTTGAGCCAGCGTATGATGGTAAAACATGTGGATGACACCTTATTAGCCTGACCCTGCATTGTCAGACCGCTGTCGATGATGACACCCAGGTTACGCACCTGCTCCGCAGGAGAAGGAAGCGGGCCTAACTCTGCAGGCCAGTGTCTGGGAGACCAGAGATCTGGTTTGTGCCCGAGGACGAGGACCTCCGTCTTCCCCCCATTCAGTTCAAGAAGATTGTGGTTCATCCACTTGGCGATTTCCCCAAGTCCAAACTGAAGGAGAGAGGTGGAGCCTTGTCAGATTTAGTAAGGGAAAAGGCAACCTGTGAATCGTCGGCATACGTGAACAAAGTAAGTCCGATGCTGTCTGCTATGTGGGCCAGAGGGGTAACATAAAGATTGAAAAGTAAAGGACTAAGAATGGAACCTTGGGGGACACCGTGAGGCTGGGAATAAATATTAGAGGTGGCTGAGTGAGAGAAAATTTGGAAAGTGCGGTCAGAGAGGAAGGAAGCCAGCCAGCCAGCCAAGGGCTGATCCTTCAATACCCATGGTGGATAGAGAGTCAAGGAGAATTTTATGTGAGATGGTGTCGAACGCCGCGCTGAGGTCAAGTAATATCAGCGCGGCCGTCTCACCTCTGTCAAGCAGGGACCGAAGATTCTCCGTGACGCCCAGGAGTGTTGTTTCCGTAGAGAAACCTGGCCGAAAACCTGATTGCGAAGGATGCAATAAGTTATTTGTGGTCACAAACTGGGTGAGGTGGTGATGAATGTGTCGCTCTAGAACCTTAGAAAAGGCAGGCAACAATGAAATAGGGCGATAGTTTGAAAGAATCTCAGGGTCTGCAGTAGGCTTTTTCAGCAGCGGCGTGATCATGGCGTGTTTCTAACTGGCTGGGACGGTAGCAGTCTTGAGGGAGAGGTTCAGAGTGGAACAAATCGCAGACAGTTGCGGGGGATCAAGTGACCGGAGTACAGCGATGGGTAAGGGGTCGGAAGGGGAACCAGATTTTATTTTACACAGAATTTCAAGAAGACCATCAGGCTGTAAATCGGGCCAGGTTAGTAGCGGACCAATAATGGAAGCCAAGTGTCGGTTAGCCACTGTTGCATATGTGGAAGAAACCACATGGTTGTTATGGCTTTTTTGAGTGGAAATATCCTGATGGATCTTGTCCACTTTGCTAGTAAAAAACTGGGCAATTTCGTCACACTTATGGCTCGACAAAGGGGGAGCTTCTGCTGTAGTTAGGGAGCCAGCAAGGTTTTTCACCAGGCCAAATAATACTTTCGAATTGTCGATAGCGTCAGTTATGGTTTTGGTGACAAAGTTGGCCCTGGTCAGGGCACAGGCTTTATGATAGGTTTTCAGGGCATTTTTGTAGGCGAGTGCTGCAGGCTGGGAGTAGTCTCTACGCCAAATGCTTTCGAGCTTTTTGCAGTAAGATTTGTCCACTTTTAACGCCTCCGTATACCAAGGGGCTGGAGTCTTGTGGAGTGCATCGTTCTTGAAAGAAGCAGGGAGGCAGATGTCGATGGCATTTTTAAGCCAGGAGTCCATCAATATAGCTGCGGTTTCGGCGTCAACTGACGCAAGCAATTCTGCGGGAAGGTGAGTGGCTAATACGTTATTTAGCGAGAAAATGTCCAACTTTTTCCATGCCCTCTTGCTTACCGCATGGGTATTTCTGTGTAGAGCTAAGACGTTCATAGGTGTGACCCTAAAACTAACTAGATAGTGGTCAGACCAGAGAACGGGCAAAGCCGGGTGACATTGTAAGTGTGATAAATTGGAAAAGATAGGATCTAAAAGGTGACCACCTTTGTGCGTCGGACCGTGATTGTGGAGAATAATGTTCATTACCTTAAGATCGGCAATCAAACTTCTGGTCGAGGAGTTGTTGGAGTCCTCCAGATGAATATTAAAGTCACCCACGACTAGCAAAGTACTGGAGTTTGTGAGGATAGAAGAAATGAGTTCCGACAGATGGGTAACCCAGTCATTGGCTGGGCCCAAAGGGCGGTAGATTAGAAGGCCCGTCAGTGAAGTTTTAGGATGGAGGGCAAGTTTGAAGGACGCAGCTTCACAGTTATTTAAGGCGGTGTGATCCAAATGGCATTGATACACATTTTTAAAAATTATAGCAATGCCCCCGCCAACTTTCGCCACCCTATCGCACCTAACAATGGCATAGTTCGCAGGAAGTGCTTCCGCGATGTCTGGTCCAGAGCCATCGTGGAACCAAGACTCAGTGACAAAAAGAGCGTCAGGTTGCTCCTCGTTTAGGAGATCAAAGATCTCCCGTCTGTGCTTAGGTACCTTAGCATACAGATGGTAGATCTACATCATAGGTGCTGCCTTGCTCCTCTCCCTGGAAAGCTCCATATACAAGTGTGTGCGACCTATTTGTGTATCCCACCAAAATCCAAAGTAGGTTGTCCAAACATCTGTATGTTTTGTCTAAGGGCTAAGGCCTGGCCAGAACAAAATGACAAGGGCATTGTTTTTCGACCTTGCACATAATGTTCAGCCTGAATGCCAGGAACATGCACAGCGATGAGTTCTCACTTGAAAACAGCCATAAAAATCATTGCAAAAAATAAAGACATGTAGTAACATGTGCAAAGCAGCAGGCAACCTGCAGGGTGCTCATGCAGATGGCCGCCTGGTAGGAGCTCTGCCTCAGAGCTCCTGGGTTGGTGATCACCAAATTTGGTCTTTATTCCCGAAAAACCCTGCCATCCACCTCTCGCGCAGCACGCCTCTGGAATACCGCAAACTGCGATCACGGAGGAACAAGGTTCTGGTTTCTGGACTTAACAGCGCCGAAGAATCTAGGGAGAAGATTTCCGCACCCCGATGCCGTCCATCTTGACCGACGCATGAGGAGACACCGCGGCGCCCTGTTGGAAAGCGGGTCCTCGATTTGCCTTGCCTAGGGGTCATCCAGCGAATCCGTAATCGGGCTCGTGGTGTCCAGGTGAAGAGCCGACCTTGCATGTTTGCACCACCCCCTGCCGGAGTCGATGCCGAGGCTGAGCCCGCTTCTCCCACTGATGCGGAGCCCGCCTTTCCGCCCGCATCCGATACCAGAGTTGAGGCCGGTGCTGCGGTTGACATCCACTACTGTCCTCGTTTCTCTGCCCGCATGTGTTTGAGCCTGACCGCAGCCCCCCTTTGAAGCCGGCGATGAGCCGCCTTTCCACCTGCTTGCAATGCCAGCGCTGAGCCGGCCCTCCACCCAACGGTGACCCGAATCGGAAGTCCACTATCTGTGGCCGGTGGTGAGCCCGCCAATGACGCGTCTAATCACCGGAGCAGAATGCGGTGGTTGAGCCCGCCCCTGCCCGCCGCTGATTTCATGTGTTGATGTCATGAGCCCGCATGTGTCTAAGCCTGTCCTCAGCCCGCCTCTGATGCCGGTGCTTAGCTGCTTTTCCACCTGCTCTCAATGCCGGCGCTCAGCCGGCTTGCCGCCGACCGGTGTTGCCGAATTGAAGTCCACTATCTGCTGCTGAGCCCCCCTCCCACCTTCAGATGACGCAGTCTAACACCAGAGTTGAATGCAGTGTTCAGCCCGCCCGACTGAAAAGCCTGCTTGCCTGCTTGTGTGTCTTATCAGCTGACTGCCTGCCTCTCCTAACTAACGGTGAGCGTAGCTGATGCCGGATACCATCAACCGGTGAGCTCCTTGCCGTCTGCTTTATTTTTACTCGGGTAGACTTAACCATCTGTGAAACGCTACTTTATCCCTAGTCTGAAATTGTTTGCGACTGCCATTTTAATCAATTTTTATAATGATGCAATCATTGTGAGGTTTGATTGATGATGTCCTCACTTGCCCGAGTCATAGCGAGTGAAAGGGGACTGATCCTCACCTGCCTCATACATAGTAAATGAAAGAGGACTGCTCCGTTGATTCCACAGCAACAGACAGGGGACTAAGCAGAACGCACGTATAACAACAGAGAGAGGACTAAGCCAGAAATCTTCTACAACAACTGAGAGAGGACTTCTACAGTGGTCATCTGGGCATGGGCATTATTCTACAGCTTCTTTTGCCTACTGCTCTGGAAACCCCCTTGCGCCACTCTTAGCTAGTATAAATGGACTGACCTCACCTGCCCTGCATTTTGCTTTTCGCTATCATCTAAGGCAGGCCATCTTGACGCGGTAGGACTTTCCGTAAGCAAACCTTGATTGTAGGGCAGACCTGCGGACTCATATCACCTAGTAAACCGACCACTGGTGCTGCAAAATTTTTTTTTACCTTCCCCAGAATGGCTGAGCCTGGCCTGACCCCCACGGGACCCAACTATTACACCATTACCTACGCTATTAATCTCTCCAAATCAGCCTCCAAAACCCTTAAACACTCCAACCTGAAAAGTCATCCTGATATCTGACCATCGTCTCTGCATAAACCAGGGCACTGTCATCAACGTTTTTGAACAAAGCAAAGGTGCACCACCCATAAATTATATCAGCGAAAGCAAATTAATTTGTCCATGACCAAAGAATAAAGAAGTATTTTAGAAGTCTTAGGTATCGTGGAGCACCTAAAATTATTGAAGAGCTATTGCTGTTTCATTCCGCAGCGATGTCCGCACCATCATGCCCGCACTCTGTCTGGTTTCGAGATGCCTTGGGGATTAATATCCGACAAGCATATCTGTTTGGGGACGCCCGCTCCGTATTTAATAATTTTAGGTGCTCCATGATACCTACAATAATAGGCTCATATCGCACTTAAAAGGAATCCCCCTAGGAGCGCTACAGGACGTTTTCGAATTCATTGTTTGAAAGACTGCCCTTGACGGGGAACGACGTCCAGTAAGAAATCACACGCTCTACCCTGGATGGGCTTGATCCTACCCTACTATTATGCCCTGAAGAAGTCCTGTAAATGGACGAAACACGTCAGCTGTCCGTTGTGTTGAACGCTGTGTTTTTCCTGGAATAAAAGTAAAGGAAAAAGAAAAGAAAAAAGAAACATTGAAAACTTCTTTATTTTTTGGTCATGGACAAATTGATTTGCTTTTGCTGATATAATTTCTGGGTGGTGCACCTTTGCTTTGTTCAAAAATGATTATTGTCCTGGCTGGGAATTAGTACTGAGGCGGTGGGTACCGAACAGTGTGCACACAGCTCCCACCTGAAATAGTGGGTAAATCACCAATAGAGTAGAAAAATCGGGTTAGATGCTGCTAGATAAGAGGTTCCACTGTCAGTACTTCTTTTTCAATTGACACTGTCATCAACGACCTCATCTTCCATTCCAGGAAAACATCCCTGTGGCGCAATGCCTTCTCGATCCTCCTTAAAGTCCAAGAAACAAGGGACATCCCTCTCGGAAAAAAACTCACAATCACTCCTGCAAATCTACGTGCAAACCTTACCATCACCTTATACAACAGCGGCACTATCCTGATTCAAGGGCCTCCCAAAAACCTCATCAAATTTGCGGACCTCTTCACCCTCCTTAAAAAACATGTTCACAACCCATCTCAGTAAACTCTCCCGCTGCTCCACCTCGCACCCACTTCGCCAAGTATACCTGGCCTCTCACCAACCACTCCTGCCAGTGACCTCGCCTTTGGGCGACCCGGCCCTGTTACCCATGCATGCCATCCACTGCGCCCCCCTACCACCGCCCTTCCCCCACGACTCACCTCTCATGTCAACCCAGCCCCGCCATCACGCTTCCAGCACACACCAGTAGCGTCCCTAAACCCTTAACCGCCTGCTACCGGCCTACTGTAACCCCCGCTAGGGTTCACAACACCGATATGGAAACTCCTAATATGGCCCAGAACTCTGGTCGAGTTAGCCCCTCCACTAGGTTGCAATTTCCATCAGACGAAATCGCTCCCACCCTCTTGGCCCACTGCCCACAAGACCTCCCCTCACTTAGGGATGCGGATCGACCTAGCCCCCCTCACTCCAATCCAATAGCTCGCCTGCTACCAGCCCACAACCCGCCTGAACCAACCACTAGGCTACCTGAACATACCATCAGAACCGCTCTCTGGCATCTGGCCCCTGGCCTACCAGAACATATCTCTCTTAGAGATATTGATATTCTCCACCGTAGATCCTCCGAGTTAACACGGAGCATCCAAAAATCGATTCTGGACCTAAAGCACCTCCTTCACACCACTGAACTCTCCTTCTCTAAATTATGGCTCTCACAGAATGCAACTCACATCCACCTCACAAAGCCCCTCCTTCAACCTCTACCACTATCCCAGAGATACTTGCGCCCATGCAAGCAACCCTGCCACCTCTCTAAGGAGGAAATTCTTGCTCTCTTCCACACCTACAAACCCTCCCCTGGCATGATTATTCCCTCAGAACTCAAGGAGGAAGAAGTGGCTGACCTCCTCAGTAGCTACAACTCTGCCTTGACAACCCCATGCCCCTTAGACCTGAAGGGGGAACACCCTATCTGCATGGTTGCAACCAACCCTTACAGATCTGTTACCCGCCACATCAGAGGGGTGGTGAATAGTAACCTAGCTAAAGTGCCCACCTCTGCTTCTACTTTCGACACTCACTCCTACCCCTCCCTAGCCGGCCTCCTAATAAACTGCCGGTCAGCTGTAAAGCATGCATCTGATGTTGCCGACCTCATCCTTAGTCATAAATCGGACCTTCCGATCTTGACTGAATCTTGGCTCAAGGATTCCTCATCGCCCTACCTTAACCTATTAGTCCCACCCAACTATAACATCGTAAGGAAGGACAGGTACTCAAAGAAAAAAGGGGGTGGCATTGCCTGTAACTACCGGTCCAACCTCTTCGTTACGGAACTGCCGGTGGACCCCACGGACTCCTGCGAATACCTCGCACTCGCCATCTCCAACAACACCTCACAGCTGTGCAAACTTCACATCTTTTACCACACCCCTGGCAAGAACGACACCTTTATGGACCTCCTCATGGAAATCATTACAGCCAAGGTGTCCCCTAACTCTAACGACATTTTCTTTGGCAACTTTAACTGACACTAGAACGATCCCAAGAACCCTCCGGTCAATGTAATCAGAGACCTCTTGGCCGATCAAGCCCTTACCCAAGCCTGCTCCCTCCCTACTCATTCAAAAGGTGCCATCCTTGACTGGATCATTGCTAAGGATTCAGCGGTCACACTTATCTCCATTGATCCTTGCGATTGGTCTGATCACCACGCCATCACTTTCTTTCTGCCCAACCCCCACAAATCATGGACACCCCAACCCGTGATTCCCAAACGATGGGTTAGGGACACCAAGAACTTCGACCATGAGAAACTGGCAGCACGCACCGCTAAAACTGAAAAGAACCCAGATCAAAGACAGAAATCCCTGGTTCAGCGTAGCCCTCAACAAGGAGATGAGATCCCTGCGACAGTCTGAACGAATCTGGAAACCACACCCAACTGCAGCACATCTAAAACTCCTTAGACAGGCCAGAAATGGCTACAATAGGAAAATCCTCAACACTAAAACAGAATTCTTCATAACTGAACTGGAGAACGCCAAAAATCGACCTCGCAAGCTGTTCGACTTGGTCAAACACCAATCCAACAAACTAGCGAAAACTGCCAAAGAAACACCTAAACCCTTAATTTCAAGCGAGGAATTCTCTTCTTTATTCTGTGACAAAATCTCTGCCCTAGGAAAGGAACTTAAATCCACAACCCGCCACCAAAATCAAAATCAGCCAGCTCCACCTCTTCTCTCTGCATTGTCCTCCCAAACCTCACCCAAAAACCTAGCGCACTCGTCCGAATTTAAAATCTATGGCAATCACTCTAGCTCGAGAATTTTTGCCTCCTTAAAACCGAACAATCACTTTAATGATCTTCTCCCCTCTAGCTGCCGCCTCCAAGGCTATCATCCCTTCCTGGACCTCAATAATCAACACCTCCCTCCTACAGGGCTCAATTCTTGATTCGCTCAAGGCTGGCCAAGTTGTCCCCATCCTAAAAAAACCCACGCGGGACATTGCCTACGCTGAGAACTATAGACCCATAACCAACATCCCACTCCTTGCAAAAGTGCTGGAAAAATGTGTGCAACAGCAGCTAAGCCTGCACATCAACAACTTTCACCTGCCAGATGACTTTCAATCAGGTTTCAGACCCGGACACAGCACAGAAACCACCCTCCTCCACATTGTGGATGACACCCTCCACTAGACCTTGGCAAAACCTGTCTCCTAATCCTTCTAGACCTTTCCTCCGCCTTTGATACGGTTAACTACGAAATTCTCCTAGAACGCCACAAACTCAGGATGGGGTTGGATTGCACCGTCCTTGAATGGTTTAGATCCTTCCTCCAAAACCGGTCTCAGAGAGTCCTCATCAACGGTGATATATCCTCGCCCTCTTCGGTCTCTGTTGGAGTCCCCCAAGGATCAACCCTCTTCAACCTTTACCTTGAAACTCTCACCGAGGTGCTTCGTGCCGCCAACATCTCCTACCTTATGTACGCTGACGATACACAGGTCTACATAAAAATGTCCTCCCTTGAGGACATTTTCTCCCTAAAGGAGGCCCTGAAGCTGACAGTCCATTGGCTCACCGCCAACCAGCTTAAACTCAATGCAAACAAAACGGAATTCCTTTTGATCACCCCACCCAAACCTAAACCAGACATCCAGGAATGGATCAAGGCCATCACTGGACTAAACTGTCCTCCTGCCATTGTTGACTCGGTGAAATCCCTGGGAATAACCCTTGACGGCAGCCTGAATATGCATGGCCATATAAACTCTAAAACGGCTAGATTCCACCTGACCTACCTAAGAAATCTAAAACCCTTCCTCGATGTGTCTGACCTTAAAACGGCAACCCAGGCCCTAGTCATTTCCAGACTTGAATATGGATGCTCTACTCTTGCAGGGCTACCCAAGAACTCTCTGGCCCCATTGAAAGCCTGCTTGAACACCGCTGCCAGACTCATAACGGGTTAAAAAAAATTTGACCATATCTCTCCCCAACTCAAAGATCTGAACTGGCTTCCCCTGGAGGCCAGAATACAATTTAAACTGGCCTGCATTACTCACAAAGCTCTATACTCTAATTCACCTACATTTCCCGCACAAAAACGTGTGATATCCGGACATGCCTGAAACTCCAGATCTGCCAAAAACCTGCTGCTGCAGCCAGCATGCTTCCGGAAGAAAAAAAACATACAGTCGGGCCTTCTCTGGGGCCGCTCCAAGAATCTGGAACTCTCGACCACCCTCCATCAGAAGACTTCCGTCCTTGGCACACTTTAAGAAGGAGACTAAAACTTTCTTAATGGGAAAATACCTCATCTAATGATTACTTTACAATCACCTCATAGACTTATTCTGCCCTCCACCTCTGCATTATCCACGGCCTCCACGGATGATACATTTTTCTGCACTCCTGGGCATCCCCCCAAGATCTGAGACTGCGTGCCTTCTTCTATATTATAACTACCTGCTTTCATTTTTATTCCACATGTAGCTTGGACCTTAGACGGCGTGTACCTCCTGTATGAGGTAGCCTTCTTGTATTGTATTTTTTATCTACCTGCTTTAATTATCTCCCTCATGTAGTTTGGACTTTACACTGCGTGCTCCTCCTGTATAATGTATCCCTATCTCTCCCAATCTGATCCCTCCCATCCTTATGTTTTGTATTCCGTCCCCAAAAATCCTGTAAAGCGCTCTGATACGCTCACGGGTCTGGTTCACGCTCTATAAAACTATTAAATAAATAAATAAATCATGCAAATTAGTGAAGACGACAATGTCCCTATGGGCCACGTGACAACTGCTCATGTAGGACCCTTTTTAGCCCCTACATAAGGCATCTCTATACCATCTTTCATGGAAAACTGCTTTTCTTGTGATGGTCACATCAGCCCGCTTAACAAGATCCAAACTCTATGCTCTCATGAACCATATGCTATTTTTCTCTCCAGCAAAGTGGTTATGAGAACTCAACAGAAATTTTCTCCCTAAAGTTATTTTAGATTTTCATGTTAATCAGACCATATCATTATTAACATTATTTCAGAATGCTTCTACTTCAGCTGAAAGATCTCTTCATTCTCTAGTTGTGTGAATGTAGAATGTGATATCCACAGATCAAACCAATTGTTTATCAACTATTGTCCGGTCTGTAAGAGATTAGCCACTTCTAAGCAATACATTGCCTGATGGAAAGGTTCCTGTATTTAATTGCGCTGTCAGAAAGCTAGCAAGACACTTTCTGCTAAACCAGAAGCGCACTTCACTAGAGGCAAAGCGACTACTGCTGCTTTATTGAAGAATATCCCTGTACATGATATTTGCAAAGCAGCCACGTGGAGATCTGTTCATACATTTACCAAGCATTACTGCCTCACTCTGATGCTCGAGCAGACACTCAAGTACAACAGGCCTCCCTTAGAAATGTATTTGCTTAAAGGGCTACCTTATTGAGCTCTGTCTTCTCCACCACTCTAAGTAGGGAGGCTATTAAGTGCTTATGACTATAAATGGAAATCCCCTACAAGAGAAGGAACCGTTTTTTACCTGTAACTCCAGTTGTTCCTTTGAGGAATTTCCATTATAGTCATAAGCAACCCTCCCTCCTCGATGGAGTGGACAAAAGTAACCATGGATCTTATAAATCATCCCGCATCACTTCAAAAAGAACTAAATCAACTGCCACCAGCTCAGCATGAATGATACTGGGTTATCTATTTTTAACCTATATAATGACAACCTGTTGGGCTACTCTTTCCTGCTTTCTTTCATCTCTATGCTACATCAAAAGAGGGATATTTGTGAAAAAGATTTTTCCTGTTATAATAAAACATGAAATTATACACATATATAATTCTCCTCATCCCTTATCAGTACAAGATGAAGAATTGGGCCATTGTAGACTAGTCCTATAGGCTGCATAATATGTTTCTTACTTAAACGCATGCAGGCTTTTCCATCAAACTCAGCCAATCCCTCTCTTTCACAGGAGGCCTGATTTACCATCCTCCCGGCAATACTTCCAAATTCCTTGACTCCCTCAGCGACGCCCTAGGACTCTTCCTTCTCCGTTACCCTCACTTTACTCTTTTAGGAGATTTTAACCTGCACCTGGAGTCCTCATCTGACTCACAAACTCACAGTTTCTCACAGATACTAGATATTTTCAATCTACAACAAACTGTCACTTTACCTACCCATTCTTTAGGACACACTCTTGATGGTGTCTGTACTAACCTGCTTGCCCTCTCTACTCTACCCCCCTTCCTCAGATATGGACGGATCACAGCCTGGTCCCATTCCACATCACTAATTGTCACTCTCAAACTGCCAAAAAAAACAATCCCCACTGTGACTACTCTGTAAACTGGAAAACCGTCCAGGAAAACCTCACTAGTAACCCCATTTCTCACTCCCTGCTTCCCGCTCTATCCGGCGACATCGAAAGGGATGCAGACCTTTTTCATAAGTGGGTCACACAAGAAATTAAAACCCGGACCCCCACAATTCGCCCCGGCAGAACCCACAAGAAATCAAATAATGCCCCTTGGTTCACTCCTGACCTAGCTACCTCTCACCTGCTATGCAGGAAAGCTGAGCGTAAATGGCGGCGTTCCTACAACACTGACGACCGTCTAGCCTATATACTTTTGAGGAAAAACTATCTCTCCAACATCAAATCGGCCAAGAGAACCTATTACGTAAATGCTATCAAAGAAGCTAGCCAGAAACAAAAAACCCTGTTTTCCATTGTAAAAACCTTCACTCAGCCAAAAGCCCTCCAACCTGAAATTCCCCATTCTCAAGATCTGTGCGATAAAATCTCTGAGTACTTTGATGACAAAATTGCCTCCATACAAAGAAATTTCCCCCCTTCCCCTTCCCCCCATGGGCTCCCTAGTCCTGTGCAACTTGAATCCTCAGGTGGCAGTCTCAAAAGCTTCACTCCTGTCACTTTGGCCCAGACCAGAGAAGCTATTCTATCTTGCAAATCCGGTTCCCCGTCCGATCCCTGTCCCCCCAAGATCCTCCACCAAATCATAGATGTCGTCAACCCTATCATCAACAACATAGTCAATCTGTCACTCAGTTCCGGATCTGTCCCTCACATCTGGAAAAAGGGTGTCGTCAAACCACTTATGAAGAAGGCCAACAAATCCCCTACGGACCTAACCAATCTCCGTCCCATCACTCTTCTTCCGACCCTGGGAAAAATTACTGAACAGTTAGTTTACAAAGAGCTCAAATCCTACCTAGATATCCACAATATACTCCATCCACAACAATCTGGTTTCCGTCCTAAACATTCAACGGAAACAGCTCTGATTGAACTAACTGAAACAATCAAAACGCTGCAAGACCAGAGGAAGAGAGCCATTCTTATACTCCTCGACCTCACAGCAGCGTTTGATACCATATCCCACTCTATCCTGATTAACAGATTGCTAGGTATAGGGATCTCAGACTCTGCCATATCATGGATAAAGTCATTCCTCAGCGACAGGTCCCAGACCGTCGCCCTTGGCCCTTGGCCCTTTTTATCTAGGGAAAAAAAGGTCACCTCTGGAGTGCCACAAGGGTCCATCCTCAGTCCCCTTCTTTTTAATGTGTACCTCATCCCTCTTCTAGCATTGATTGAATCATTCGGCATACCTGTCACCTCGTATGCCGATGATACCCAGCTGATCGTACCCCTAGAAAACAATTCTAACACAGCTGACCTCAATCTCAAGAACTGCCTCACTGCAGTCTTCCAGTGGATGGACACTAACCACCTCCGTTGCAACTCTAGCAAAACAGAGATCCTCCCCATTGGGAAGAACACCTTCTTTTGCCCAGCCCTCTGGTGGCCGGATAACTCTGTTGCCCCTCCCCAGACCGTCTCCACGGCTAGAAACCTAGGCGTCTTATTTGACTCAGACTTATCGTTCGATCAACACGCCAATAATGTCGCCGGGAGATGCTTTGGGATCATTAAATCTCTTAGGAAATTTTTTGACTTCCTCCCTCTGGAGGCGAGAAAAACGGTAACAGTAGCCCTCATAATCTCCCGCATCGACTACTGCAACGGTCTCCTGGCCGGGACTAAAAAATCCACTCAGACCAAACTCCAAAGCGTCCTTCACACGGCCGCCCGCCTGGTTCTCAAACTGCCCCGCAATCTCTGCAGCCCTTAAAACCCTACACTGGCTACCCCTTCATAAGAGAATTCTCTTCAAAATTCTTACTGTTGCCTTTCGGGCGTTCTACAATACCGGCCCTAAATACTTAACCAGACGCTTCCCTCACTATCATCCGACTCGTTCTCTTCGTTCTGCCCAAGACAATCTCATGACCTCGGCCAGGTTCAACTTGAAGTTAAAAGGTGGTAAAACTTTAAGCTACCTGGCCATCAAGGCCTGGAACAGCATGCCCAGTCATTTGAGAAAACAGACTTCAGAAAAGCCCTTCAGAAAACTTCTTAAAACGTGGATCTTTAACCTCCCCGACGACTGGACCAGAGCTGCCATCTAGCCTTCTTCTTACCTCCTGAGGCTGGGTTTCAAGGATCCTTAGCGCCATGATGCTCCCTCCGGAGCGAACGCCGCGCTCTATAAATACCCCCTCAAATATCAAAATATCAAAGGCTAGCAGTTTTCCCGCTGTGCGCTGCGTTTTTCAAAAACCCGCGGTTCATGACGAGCTGAGCTCGTCATGAGCGTACGAGAGGCGTAACTCATGACGAGCTCAGCTCGTCATGAGCGTCGAAGGGGTTAAGTGACTCTGCAGGCCTTCCTAAAGGAAGGCAAACTTCTGCACTTAAGAAGATATATTTTGAAAATATTCTATGGGGTCCCTTCACGTGGGCAGGACTATTCAGTGCTCATGACTATAATGGGAATTCCCCTATGAGATAATCGGAGTTACAGACTTTTCAGTGAAGACACTAGGTGGCTGGTCAAACCTAGAAAAATCCTAAAAATGTTACTAGACCTGCAGGTCTAGTGAGTTAAATAGCCTACTTGACCTAATTATAATTAATTTTTTCATTTTATCTGTATTTATCCACATTTATTTTTGTCACAAGCAAAAGAAGATGCTGCAGCTAGTATTTTTTCTTATTTATGCGAGAGAGGGGCTATGGAGAGATTGTAAGAACTTCACGCACTTAGAAAGTTACCAAATGAAACTGAAAACACTGAAAGTTAGAACATTCTATTTCAAACAAAAAGTGTGCATTTAATGACAGAATTCCAGGGAACTTTAAGCAAGTAAGTACCGTGTTCGAAGAGGTAGGGATGGGGGAGGCAGCCTCTCTTTTGGCAATGTTTGACATTTTTGTTATTGGACTGGCATCAAACTGTGTTACAAAATCTCTCTTGGAAGTTACCTGCTGCAACCCGTTCTAATCCTTCATGATGCAAAGAGCAAGCGCAGCGTTATTGAGGAAGATTAGAATAGGAATAAAGAAAGTCATGAAAGCAAATGGCAAATTACTTCTGCAAAGGCAACATTAAAGGAAGGATGAACAATATGTATATCCTGAGCTAACACCAATAAATAGATATAAAGAAGCAATTGGCAAGTCATATATATTCTTCTCTTCTTCTTTTTATTGTTGTTTTTTTGCAGTGAATCTTCTCAAAAAACTCTAGCCGTGCCAACGCGTGTTTCGTCCTTGGTGGTATTGGACCACATACTTCTTCAGGCCTAAGCTAAGTTCCAAATGTCTCTCTTGTTACCCATAAAATGCTGTGCTTGTCTTTATATTTTCAATCTTTCAATCACTCAAGAGTATGTGTCTCCCAGCTCCGTAACACTGCAATTTTAAATAAGAGTCCAAACTCCATGTATAAGGAGCGATCATGAGTTGCACCGAAGGACGGAGTATCGTCTCATACGGGAATAGAGAACTGGCGTCTAAAGGAAGGAGACTGCGATCCACACATCTCGCTGAGAAGGGATAGTTGTACAGAAACAGCTGGCATTACACATGGAAACAGTTAACAAAAAATATAAAGGAAGGAAGAAAGAATTTCATGTTTTCTTGAAACGGGATCACAATCATGCGTGTACACTAGCGGTATGTCATTTTTTTTAAATTCCTCAACGCCTACCACCTGCAACCGAGCACGCCGCTACCATCTAACAGGTCTCTGCCTTGCGCCAATGATTGCCATTCACAGGCTATCTTATTGGCACTGACCCCAGCAGGCCCCGTCAGATGAGGCATAAAGCTTTCTATCAGGGAGCCGTCCTGCTAATGCACATATCTGAAAGAAACAGGTTAGTATTAGATTCCTTACCTTAGAATAACCCCAGGTATCAGACTGGATCCGGAAATTTTTGCGTAGCAGTACCCTTGCGCGTCGGTAGGCGTCGTCTGCCGTGATGACGTCGTCGCAGTACTTAGAGGCCGCCTCGGCGCGCTGACGTAAGTTCCTCTTTTTTCCGCGCCAGCGGCGCAGATCCGGAAAAAAGGGTACCTTAGTCATTTTTTTACTAAACTTTTTACGATCCCTTTTGATCATTTTTCGAGTCTGCGACTCCGAACGGTGCCGGTAGGGATGCCAGCTTTTAAACCCTGTGAGGATTGCGACCGACTGATGTCGGTCACCGACCCTCACCGCCGGTGCCTCCACTGTCTCGGCGTCGACCACGACGACAAGACCTGCTCCGACTGCCGGGCCCTGACTTCGAAAGCTAGGTGGGAGCGGTACTGCAAGCGGCTCGAGCTCCGGCAGTCGGCCCCACGCCGCGAGAGGTCCCGGTCCGGACGGAGGTCGAGGGACGGTCGTGGGGTTGGAGCCATCATAGCTCCGGGAGTCGACATCACTCCTCAGGTTCGAAGTCGTCAGGTAAGCACAAGAATTCAAAGAGACGTCATTGCTATTCCGACTCCCCCCGACGCTCGCGCGACGCGGCCGGGGCTTCAGGTGACACCGTCCACGCGGCTCCGTCGGAGTCGCGGGCATCACAACCTGCCCCATACCCTCTGGTCCCTGGGCAGCATGCGACGCCGGAGGAGATCGAGCGCTTCCTCATGGCCATGAGGTCCCTCACTCCTCCGGCGGGCTCCGCTGCGCCTCTGGGCCCAGGCAAAAACCACAGGTGATGGACAGAATGCATAACAATGTCATACATTCACCCCATTACAGAGATCTGGGCCTAAATCCATCGTTTTTTTGCTCACCATGCCTTTCCAGTTTGAACCCAGCTATATGCAAATCAGTCTTGACCCTGTGCCCCATGGGAACAGCCCAGCCCGAACTGCCAAGCCAGGTCCTCCCTGGACTGGAAACAATCATCCAAGGACCGGTTTCGGGCTTTCAGCCCTCATCAGCCTGGATAGCTTGATTCCAGTGGCATGGAGAGCACGGGACTCACGTCTGAGCATACCCGTCCCACTCGGGGTGACAAAAGCAAAAACAACAGGTGATGGACAGAATGCAGAACAATGTCATACATTCACCCCAGTACAGAGCTCTGGGCCTAAATCCATCGTTTTTTTGCTCACCATGCCTTTCCAGTTTGAACCCAGCTATATGCAAATCAGTCTTGACCCTGTGCCCCATGGGAACAGTCCAGCCCGAACTGCCAAGCCAGGTCCTCCCTGGACTGGAAACAAGCATCCAAGGACCGATTTCGGGCTTTCAGACCTCGTCAGCCTGGATAGCTTGATTCCAGTGGCATGGAGAGCACGGGACTCACGTCTGAGCATACCCGTCCCACTCGGGGTGACAAAAGCAAAAACAACAGGTGATGGACAGAATGCAGAACAATGTCATACATTCACCCCAGTACAGAGATCTGGGCCTAAATCCATCGTTTTTTTGCTCACCATGCCTTTCCAGTTTGAACCCAGCTATATGCAAATAAGTCTTGACCCTGTGCCCCTTGGGAACAGTCCAGCCCGAACTGCCAAGCCAGGTCCTCCCTGGACTGGAAACAAGCATCCAAGGACCGGTTTCGGGCTTTCAGCCCTCATCAGCCAGGATAGCTTGATTCCAGTGGCATGGAGGGCACGGGACTCACGTCTGAGCATACCCGTCCCACTCGGGGTGACAAAAGCAAAAACAACAGGTGATGGACAGAATGCAGAACAATGTCATACATTCAATGAAAGTGTGTCCTCATGTAACGTAACTGGTGCTATGTAAAGCGCTCTGATAACTGATTCGGTTCGGTTCTAGTTCGCGCTATATAAAACTCTGCAAACAAAAAAAAAACCCTAGTACAGAGATCTGGGCTCCGGGCCCAGCGGACCCGTCTGGAGGCCCTAGCGGGTCGGGCGCTTTGGCCCCGACGCCGGCGGGTGCTTCGGCCCCGACGTCGCCGGCGCCTTCGGGCCCGGCGCCGCAGGGCCCCGCTGGATCCGCTTCTGGACCCGGGTAGTCGCCGGTTGACCTGACGACCTCACCGGCGCCGGTCCCTCAGGTGTCACCTCTGGCGCCGTCTTCGGGCGGTGCCGTCCCCGATGCCTCCCTCGATCCGGTTCTGGCGCCGGAGCGGCGCCGCTGGGCACCGCTCTTGACGCCGCTTGGGGAGTTTTACTTCAATGAACTGGCCCCATCATTTGACAACCCTGATTATCAGGAGATGGGTGATGAGGAGTGTTGGGAGCGGTCTGAGGACCCTCTGACACGGGAGTGTCAGTCCCAGGAGGACTGGACAGGTGGACTTGGGGATGCCAGTGGTCTGGACACCTCACCAGACACTGGTTTTGTCTCACCTCCTACCGTGGCTACGGAGGAGGGGGCAACCTTCAGTGTGGTGTTGACGCGGGTGGCCAAGGCCTTGGGCCTTGAGCTCCCCATCGCGGCCGTGAGGACTAACCTCCTCACTGAGGTGCTTAAACCGCAGTCAAGCTCGGCTGAGCCTCTGCTGCCGTTTAATGAGGCCTTGACTGATGTTCTTCTGGGCACTTGGTCCAGGCCCACTACAGGTCCGGCTGTAGATAAGAACGTGGCCAGATGCCACCGCCTGGCCCCGGGCGACCCTTGTTTCCTGTTCACCCACCCCACCCCCGAGAGCCTGGTCATCCAGGCTTCAAATTCCCAGACCGCATTCCCGACGGCTCCCCCCGATCGGGAATCCAAGAGGTATGAGCAATAGGGCAAGAAGGTATTCTCCTCCCTGAGTCTGGGACTGCGGTCTTCCAATACCGCATGCCTCTTGGGCCGCTACACCCACTCCCTGTGGGACATGGTCGCGGACGTGCTGCCAGAATGCCCGATGGAGGTACGGGCTAAACTCGGCGAGGCCCTTGTGGAAGGCCGGGATGCGGCACGGTATTTCATCCGGTGTGGGCTGGATACCACAGACTCACTGGGCAGGGCGATGGCAACGACGGTGGCAATTCGTCACCACGCCTGGTTGAGGTCCGCCAACTTCTCGGCCGATGTCCAGAATACACTCATGGACATGCCGTTTGATGGCCGTTGCCTTTTTGGCGACAAGGCAGACCATGCGCTTGAGCGCTTTAAGGACTACAGGGCTACGGCCAGGTCCTTGGGCCTCTCGGCCCTGCGCCAGCAAATGGGTGCCTTTCGCTCCTTTCGTGGCCAAGGAAGGGGCGCCCCCACACGTGCTGCCAGCCACGCACTGCAGACTAACATCCAACGCGGTGGCGGCCGTGGAAACCGCCGTGGCGGCGGTCGGGGACAACGGCGAGGCCAGTCCACACCTTCCCCCGCAGCATCCGCCATCGAAACCTTCCTAGTCCGTGCTTTCAGGCCCATGTGACGCCAGTAGGGGGCAGGGTTCGCCATCACCTCCTCCACTGTCACATCGGACAGGTGGGTGCTGCAAATCGTCCGAAGGGGCTACTCCCTCCCCTTCGAGGCGACCCCTCCAGCCATGCCACCACAATACCACCGCGTATCGGGGGATCATTTGCGACTTCTGCAGGAGGAAGTTTCGGCCCTCTTGGCCAAGGGGGCCATCAAGCGCGTTCATGGGCCAGAAGTAGGGTGTGGGTGCTACTCCCACTACTTTCTGTTACCCAAGAAGGGAAAAGGGGGCCTACGCCCTATCTTGGATCTACGGGACGTCAACGGCTTCCTCTGGAAGGAGAAGTTCAAAATGCTGACACTGGCTCAGGTTTTAGCTGCCCTGGATCCAGGAGACTGGATGGTAGCGTTGGACTTGCAGGACGCTTATTTCCACATCCCCGTCCTGCCGGCCCACCGGCGCTACCTGCGATTCACAGTTGGCCACGAGCACTTTTAGTTTACCGTGCTCTCCTTCGGCCTTACCAGCGCCCTACGGGTGTTCACGAAGGTGATGGCGGTGGTCGCAGCTCATCTGCGCAGGTTAGGGGTTTCAGTCTTCCCCTACCTCGACGACTGGTTGTTAAAGGCGGGCTCGCTCCAGACAGTTGTCAGCCAACTCCAGACGACGGCAGACCCCTTGCACCAGCTGGGGTTTTCCATCAATGTGCCGAAGTCACACCTGTACCCTTCTCAGAAGCTCCTCTTTATCGTAGCGGTTCTCGACTCGGCGCAGTTTCAGGTTTATCCTGCCGAACAGCGGGTTAGGGATATTCAGGCTCTGATTCCACTCTTTCAGCCTCTATCCCGGGTCTCGGTCAGGTTGACGCTGCGGCTACAGGGGCTGATGGCCTCCTGCATCCTTCTGGTGCATCACGCCCGGTGGCGGCTGGGGGCTCTGCAGTGGGACCTGAAGTTTCAGTGGGCCCAGCATCAGGGCAACCTGTCCGACCATGTCCTGATCTCGGAGGGCACTGCGAGACAGCTGCAGTGGTGGCTCACGGACCGCGATTGGGTCAGCCGCAGATCCCTCTCCCTTCCCCAACCGGAGCACGTGGTGGTGACGGACGCGTCCCTCCAGGGCTGGGGAGGCCACATGGGAGAGGCGGAGATCAGAGGCCTCTGATCTCCGGCAGAGTCCCGGCTCCACATCAATCTTTTGGAGCTGCGGGTGATTTGTCTAGCACTGAAGGCGTTCCTCCCCTCTGTCCGGGGGAGTGTAGTGCACGTGTTCATGGACAACACCACCGCCATGTGGTACTGCAACAAACAGGGCGGGGTGGGGTCGTGGACCCTATGCCAGGAGGCTCTGCATCTCTGTCAGTGGCTGGAACATCAGGGCGTGACCCTGGTGGTTCAATACCTGGCAGGTTCTCTGAACGCAAGGGCGGACAAACTCAGCCGTCGGTGCATGATGGATCACGAATGGCGCGTGAACTCGGACGTGCCGCAAAGCCTCTTTCAGCAGTGGGGAGAGCCTTGGTTAGATCTATTCGCCACAGAAGAGAATGCGCAATGTCATCAGTTCTGCGCGTTGGAATTTCCAAGGCGGCACTCGCTCGGAGACGCCTTTCGGCGCAAGTGGAGTTGCGGTCTGTTATACGCCTTTCCACCTATACCACTTCTGTCCAGAGTGCTGAAGAAGATTAAACGCGACCGGGCCCAAGTCATCCTTGTGGCTCCAGACTGGGCACGAAGGTACTGGTATCCCGAGCTACTCAGTATGTCAGTCGATCCCCCGGTTCGTCTGCCTCTTCAGGAGGACCTTCTGTCGCAGCAGCAGGGGACGGTCCTCCACCCAAACCTGTCCAGTCTCCACCTCCATGCTTGGAGATTGAACGGCGACAGTTGAGGCCATTTGACTTGCCTCCTGAAGTCTGTACTGTTATTCTGGCAGCCAGGCGTCCCTCCACAAAGTCGGTATACGCCTGTAGGTGGAACAAATTTGTGGCATGGTGCACAAAGAAAGGCTGTGGATCCTCTCTCTACCCCTCTTTCTGTGGTTCTTTTCTTTCTTTCTCTTGCCCAGCAGGGCTCTGCTCTGGGCACTATCAAGGGCTACCTTTCTGATCTTGCAGCCTTTCTAAGGCTGCCTGATCAACCTTCTTTGTTCAAGTCCCCCATTGTATCTCGTTTTCTGAAGGGCATCACGCACATGTTCCCTCCTGTTCCGTTTGTGATGCCTCAGTGGGACTTGAACCTTGTCCTTACCTTTCTGATGTGTGCTCCCTTTGAGCCACTTCACAACTGTCCTCTCCGCCTTCTTACCCTGAAGGCTGCTTTCCTGGTTGCCATCACCTCTGCCAGGAGAGTGAGTGAGCTCCAGGCTCTTTCGTCCAAACCCCCTTTTCTTTCTGTCCATCCGGACAAGGTTGTGTTGCGGACTAGACCCTCTTTTCTGCCCAAGGTTGTCACGGCCTTCCATATCTGGCAGTCTATCACCTTGCCCACCTTCTTTCTGCCACCGCATCCCTCAAAAGAGGAAGAGCGGCTCCACCGTCTGGACACAAAACGTGCGATTTCATTCTATCTACATCGCACACGCCAGTTCCGGGTGGCTGACCAACTCTTTGTTGGTTACGTGGGCGCTAAGAAGGGGCGGGCGGTGCACAAGAGGACCATCTCTCGGTGGGTCGTCTTGTGTATCAAGGCTTGTTACTCCTTGGTGAAAAAAGGAGCCTCCTGTTGGGCTGAGGGCCCATTCCACTCGGGCCACGGCGGCTACTACTGCCCTGGGCCTGGGAGTCCCCTTGCAGGACATCTGTCAGGCAGCTACGTGGGCCTCGCTGCACACGTTCGCAAGACACTACTGCCTGGACAGCCAAGTCCGGAGGGACGGCTTCTTTGGCCGTTCCGTCCTCCAGGACTTTCTGGTGTGATAATTGGTTTGCAGACCCACCACCGGGGTTGGTATTGCTGGGGTATCTATTCTAAGGTAAGGAATCTAATACTAACCTGTTTCTTTCAGATGAACAAGTTACTTACCTTCGGTAACGATATATCTGTAAGAAACAGTAGTTAGTATTACATTCCTTACCGCCCCACCCATCCTCCCCGTTCTGCGAACCGATATCTAGGGTTAAGGTCATCCCCTTTCAGGGCCCTAGTTTCAATGGCACCAGTGTTGGTTTTTAAAATGGCTCTGCGTTTCTGGCGCGGAAAAGCTGTGTGTAAGAACAGACGCCAGCGCGCGGAGGCGGCGTCTAAGTACTCCGACGACATCATCACGGCGCCCACAACGCCGACGATGGATGCGGAGCCGCAGACGACTCCTACCGATGCGCAAGGTGTGGAAAATGACAATGTATATGTACATAAGCGGCGTTCATTTGTGTTCACCATACCCCTCGCTGTAAGCAGAACGAATACCGCGAAGCATTGATCGCATCATCCCGCCAGCATAGGCCCATGCACGCACGTACACGACAGCCATTTAAGGCACCAAGGCCTCTCTGCCCGTTTGTTAAATCCCCAGCACGTCCCCCCCCCCATGAATACCCCCGCTCTCTCATGCATAGGCCATAAAACCCTCTCCCTCTGCGCGACCCTGCTCTAAAAGTGACACCCCTGCCTGACCGACACCCCCTGCATTCCTCCCAGGAACACCCTTCCCCTCTTCTGATGACCCCCCCCCGGCTACACCTGGCCTCTCGACCCGGTCCCAAGTCATAAAGCAAAGCCTCATGGATGTACCCCCCCCCGGCCCCGCATAGCAAAACGTGAATCACCAACCGAAGTGCCCGATCTTATCGCCTGCCCAAACCTTAGATCTGACCACCCCCTCTGGCCCTCGTGTCCTGTTGGAATGTCCGGCTGCAAGATTACAATCACTTGTTGCATTTGGGAGGGGAAACGGCATCCGAGCGATAGGTATGGGAATAGGCCTGAAGCTGGGATTCCAAACGTGCCTTTTCGTACTTCAAAGTGTCTTTATTGCAATAAGGAATGTTTGTGCATCATAAACCTGTGTATAAAAGACGGAGCCTCAGAGAAACTTGTTAGAGCACCTCTTGAAGACATTGTGCGCGTGTCCGAAATGACAGGCTCTCCTCATGAGAAATAAAAATCTGTTCGTGCATTCCCGCTTCCAGCGCCCGTCTCTTCATTTGGTAACTGCCCAAAATGGGAACTAAGAGGCGTCTTGTGCCAGCAGCCTGGGCATCGGTTGTAGTTTGGGCTGTTTTTCCTCAATTGGCGTCCCAACGCGGGGCCCATCAGCGACATAAGGTCCGGTAAGAGAGGTCCAGACGATGGGGTGAACATCTGAACGATTGGAGTATACCTGCCTTGAGAGGGCCCTCGTCCGGCTGCCGATTGAATGAACTTCACCGATTCCGAACGGACCTCTCTCAAGCGACCTACTGTCCTGACTGGGATCCCACAGGAATGCTGCGGTAAAAACATGGAGTAAGAGAACGATCGGGCGCTGGAAAGGGAAGGCGAAGAACTGTCCACACGGTCCGGTCCGGGTAAGGTTAAGTAGGACGTCTTTACGTCTGATTGATAGGATGGCTTTATCCATCTGATTGATTGATTGTTTATATTGGAATCGGTATTTAAATACTGGTATTGTTCATTGATTGGTTCATTTAGCCTTGGTTGCTACTTGAAGTATTGGTTCTCTTTGAGACATTCTCTGTTTGCAAACAGCGACGAATAGGAACGTTCCTCTCTCTTTGCAAATAGTGAAGGATAGGTAATGCGGACTTTTGTCCCCCGTTGTAATCCGTCATGCCTATTTTTCTCCCCACTGATTGATTGGTTACTCTGTTGCTCTTTGAGACATTCGCTGTCTACAAACGGGGAAGAATAGGAATATTCTGTCTCCCTTTGCAGATAGTGAAGGGTAGGTAATGCAGACTTTTGTCCCCCATTGTAATCCGTCATGCCTATGTTTCTCCCCACTGATTGTTTGTTATCGATTTTTATCGATTATCGCTCTTTTGAGATATTCCCTGTCTACAAACAGAGAAGAATAGGAATATTCTGTCTCCCTTTGCAGATAGCGAAGGATAGGTAATGCGGACTTTTGTCCCCCGTTGTAATCCGTCATGCCTGTTTTTCTCCCCACTGATTGATTGATTGTCTGGACATTTATTGTTCAAGGAATAGTTCTTTTGAGGTATTCTCTGTTTGCAAATAACGTGGAATAGAAATATTCTGTCTCCCTTTGCAGATAGCGAAGGATAGGTAATGCGGACCTTTGTCCCCCGTTGTAATCTGTCATGCCTATCTACTCCCCACTGATTGGTAAACTAGTTCCACCCGGACCATTTATTAGAGGTAGATCATCTGGCTCAACCGGAGGGCGCCCCTAATAAAAAGGACATATGTAAAATACAAAGTAATCACCGTATCCTGTTAACAGAAACTTTAGCACGAAACACACTAGAAAAGGAAGGAAAAAGAAATCGAGCAAAATCAGTAGGCCACTGATGAGTTTTTTTGACTTCGCTAGAAACAAGAAACGTTAGAAATAGCCCGCAATAAGAAACATGAAAGTGGTGAGAGAAGCCAAGCTTGACATCACGGCAGCCACGAGGTAGCTAGGCTCCGCCGCCCCTCACTGCTCCAAACATGTCTGTCCCACCGCCCGCCACGCCCAATAACGGTAACATAAGATAGATACAAGTCAGCAGATACCTACCCCCATTCCGGAAGCTCCCGAAGTGCAACAGGTCCACGGTTACGCCCATCCGGAAGACGAGGCCTCGACACGTGCAGGGCGGGGCCCGGCTGGCCGCCATCGGCCGGAGAGGTTGTGGGGTGGATGGCCCGGAATGTACTGGTCCTCCCATCCTCTTCTGGCGCCTTGCAGGCCACGGGGGGGGGATGTCTTGCTTATGCCTCCGACCCCCCCCCTCTTTTATCGCCTGGTCCGGCCATCACGAATGTCAGCGCCAGGAGACGGCGTGGGGTGCACTGGGAGGGAGAGGCGGCGCAGACGAGCCTCTCCTACCTCCCCAGGTGGAGGCCCCTCAGCTGCACCCCCAACGCTCCACTCACCCGACAAGGGTTCGTCCACTCTTGCGGTGCAGCAACGCTCCACTCACCCAGCGGGGTCTCGTCCACTGTTGCGATACAACGGCGCTTCGCCCGAACCAGCTGAGTTCCTCCCACTCTTGGGACACAGCGCTGCACCCCTGCGCCTCACTCACCAAGATGAGTTGCGTCCGCTCCTGCGGTACAGTCACCCAGCTGAGTTGCGCCCACCCCTCTTGCGGTGCAACGCCACGCCCGACAGGCTGGAGTCCGTCTGCTCTTGCGATCCAGCGACTGCCGGTTGCCGCGGAACTCATAAAATGGCGGTCGACTCTGCAGGATTGGGCCTGGCGTGCAAAGATGGCCTGGTCGCTTGTCAGCTAGAAAATGAGTCCCCCGTCCAGAAGCGTTCTCCTCCGCTTTGAAGATTCTACGAGAACTGCAGGGGCCCCCGACCCCCGCAGGCCCCCCGATGGGGAATGACTGCCATGATTGCCCGCGGAACGACCAAGACGTAGCCACGAGACGTTGGCGCTCTCATGCTGGCGCCAGCCTCAGTTTGAATGACCAAAATCCTGCAGACTACCAATTTGATCAGTTCCGGTGGAACACCAGTATGACCCGGTAGGAAAGATTGTTGCCTCCCTCCCCCCTTCGACTGATGGTTCATATCGCCGGTCCCTTCTGTTGCCCTTTTACGAAACTTTTGGACTGCCGAAAGAGGCTCTGGTCCAACCACGAGTTGGTGGAGACATTTTGACTATACTTGGACCTGCCTGACCTCACCCAAAATGGCGCCGGTACAAATGAAACTCGCAACTCCCTGTTGTGTTCCGGTTGCTCAGCCTTGATATCATGAGATATTTATGCAGTTTTTGAAGCGCATGGCTGGAGGGGATGAGTACTGATTGAACATTCGGACAATGAATTGATATTAAGTTCTGACGCGTCATTGATTACCGTATTATTGAAAGTTCGAATTTTCGACACTTATGGTACTTGCCCACAATGAATTTTCGATATGATTTTATTGCACTTGTCGCACCTTTATGAAATCAACGACCACCGACTCCGTTACGTTTTCCTCAAATAAATATCCCCTCATGTACAGTTCCAGTCTGCTCCGTGGCCGGCCCACGTGGTTGTAGGCCCGTATTTGTGCGCCAACATTTTTAAATAAAGTTTTTTTTTTGAAAAGCAAACATAGTTGTAGCGCTTAGATTGGTAAGTTTCGAATAAATGGCCACTGTTTCCGATATAAGTAAAATACAGGTAAAATGAAGCAACTCGATTACTTAAAGGTTAAAAAGCAAAGTACACAGAAATATTGAAAATGCGAATGGTCCAGGTTTGTTGTGTGTGTTTTTTCTTTTTTCTTTTTGTGCAACGTAAAGCAATCGATAAAGGTCCCGGTATTTAGCCTTTACTTTATATGCCATGTGTATCAGGGAAGTTGTTTCAGATGCCCCTAAGCCACTCCGAAGGAATGCCACCTAGCCCCTCTAGTTTCCGTGCCTGATGAACAAAAACGACCCTGTACCACTGTAGACCATCCCTCCTCCTCGAAGGAGAGCACGAGTTCACCCCCCCACTTTAAACTGACTGCCCTTTGTTTTGACCCTTCCCTACACACGATCCGTAATACCACACTTGGGCGATCTATGCAATACACAGTCCATCAATGATTATCTCTCCCGCACTACCGGTCCCTCTGGGCCTAAACGCCGAGATGAAAGGGACTGCATCCCGCGGAGATAGGTCGAGTATGTGGTAAGTAAAAGCCTTTTCGGGTTTATGCGCGCTGATGTGTTTTAAAACGCTGCCCCCACCCCTTCTTTTTCCCTTCTTTCTGCAGGTCACATCGGAACGTCGACTAAAGTATGAAGAAGACCTAAGCAACACGCCATGGTTCCGCGTGAAAAAAAATTGTATATTATCTATGGGGACTGCCCCTGAGAACGTGACGAATTTGTGTGATATGAATGCACGCGTGTATGCCCTGATGTGTATAGCTCGACTGAATACACGTTGCACACGTTTGGATTGATAAGAGAAATGTTTTATGTATGACTTAAGTGATGATCGAACGGCCGATGGAATGGGGAAAAGGGGTCTGAACATGGTGCCTATACACGACGAACAAACAAAGATATAGCACTCCCTTACTTAGAAACGACTGTCTCTCTCTCTGAACCCAGCGACTGGAAGGGTGGCATGAAGCAGAAACTTGGCGGGTTATTGCAGTATGACAAAATATGACTCCAACCGGCACCCCAAATAATGCAACCAAGAATGACGTGCACCCACGAGTAAATTGACACGGTAACTAAATAGGGAAAGGTTCAGGAATATTCCGGGGTGAGGTTTACCCAAGTACCCTCCTCCTGGAAGACTAGGAATATTGTCAATGTTTAAGATTTACCACCTCCTTGCACCCTCATAGACATGAAACTCAAAGCTGCCCCATTGTTCTCCCGACTGACACCCTCCGTTGCCTCAGCCTGTCTACCCATTCGCTAAAAATGATTCGAAGATCCCCCGTGAGTATTAACCCGACCAGGTTAGTTCCCGAACAATTGACAAAGGTGTAAGTATTTGCAACCGAGGCCACCAGCAAAGGCAGCCAGATGAATTAAGTAGGATACTAAGGATGCGCAGCATGCAGGAAGAAATCTTTTTGGCCAAGTACTGTTCTATATTTTGTCTTGGATTTTTGTATATAATGCATGTACTATTCCCCCCCCGCCTGAATTCATGTGTACGTAATGTATGGATCTACGTCGTCCCTCAGCCTGTGTTTCTATATAACTTGACCCCTGCTGTTCTGTGTTGTGTGCGCACTAAATGGCCTATTATTGTACACATTTCTCTCTCTCTCTTTCTCTCTCTCTCCATGTCGTACGTGTACCGAATAGTTCGTTTAAAATGCGGACGACTCTCTCTCTGAGGGTCCCCCTGTTCCCTCTTCCTTTGTGTGGTAACGTTGTGCCCCTAAACTAAAACAATTGTAATTTGCCATATTACTACCTCTCCTTTCTGTAAAATGATGGAACTTGAATTGGCTAAGAAGGAAAGGACAGGTAAGACGACTGATGTCCCCTAATCTGGCCCTTTTTTTTTATAGGGGGACTATATGTCAGTGGCCTTCTGTTCTCAGTTCGTTAGAAACACCATCCCCAATGCCCAGATTGCCCCACCCCTCTGCACCCAAGTACGGATGTCCAAAGCGTCCTCGTTTCTCCCGATTGACCCCAGCTCCATATCCCGAAGTATAACTGATGACTCTGATTAACCGTTGCTCCCCGAGAAAAGAATGTTTAGCCTCTGTCCCTCTCTCATGATGATAGAAGACTGCCAGGGCTCGGGTTAGAAAGACGAGTCTCTACCGAAGGATCCGATTTCGAGTTTGATGGAATACGCAGTTGATAGGAGTCTGACTTCTCTCCATATACGTCATGAATGAACGCCAAATAGACTTAGTACAAACTCATTAGAAATGCCCGCATACATACTCCATAGTGATAACTTCTGACCATGACCGATGAACGTATCCCCAAGTAATTAAGATTGGGGGCGGAATTGAAATGTATAAATGTCTTCTCCTGACAGTTCTCTAAAGCTTGTTTTGTACCCATTCAAAGATACACAATCACCGGAGGAGAGGGGCCGGACGTGACTCACAGCCTGGCCGCAGATCATGAAGCACATGTGACCTCGACCAAAGGTGGAGCCGCAGAGCAACGAGACGCGGGACGAGGCACCACTCTCAAACACGGAAAATGAAAGGATGGAGGGCTGCCTTGAAGCCCTCTGCTTGCTGACCCACGCGTTCCAGAAGTCCCCGCCCCTTTGAGCCCGATTGATGGGCCTGCCTGCTCGTTATCCTTTGCTCCCTTGGTTTGTCTCAAAGATCTGATCCCACTCCGCCCTCTCTTCCCTCGATTATCCGACAACCCCCCCCCCCCTTTTTTTCACATGGATTTTGACTCAGAGAAGAAGAACAGCATTTAGGTAGAATAGGGTTTGCCACGGAAGGAGAAAGAAATGCAGGTGCCCAGCATGAGGCACCCTTAAAAAGATTAGTTAGGAAACAGGACTGTGGTCTAACAGCAGAGGACAGATCGCACCCTGCGACGTGTAAGGATGGATCTGAGCTGGACCTATAGCTCCACCGCCGGTGCTCAACAGCGCCAACGGAAGAAAACGAACTACTAGAGCCTACCAGTGATGGCTCGCTGCTAAAAAGACACTGTGGCGAAGACCCCCCCCCCTTTTCTGAACTTTCTACCCCCCCCCTGACTAATTGCTTGTATTGAACTGAATTCCTCCCTCAACCACTTTGTATTACTTTCAAAATGTTTCATCGGTCACTTTTAACTGTACATTGATACCGCCGGAGAGAGAGTCAGAACATGGTTCCATAATGTGTCGGAACATTTCCTTGATTGACTCCGACTGAGTAGTATACCGATCTCTAGACTCGTATATATAACACGACAAATGTAAATTCATATGTATTGCACCTCGTCTATCGCATCGACTGCACATGCTTATATGCAATCCGCCAGTATTGACAAACGCTATTTTATTGACCACACATGGCTATATGTACACCCCGTCAGTTATGATAAACACGGAAATGAACTAACTTATGTTAAAAAGTGGCGACTGTGGAAAATGACAATGTATATGTACATAAGCGGCGTTCATTTGTGTTCACCATACCCCTCGCTGTAAGCAGAACGAATACCGCGAAGCATTGATCGCATCATCCCGCCAGCATAGGCCCATGCACGCGCGTACACGACAGCCATTTTAGGCACCAAGGCCTCTCTGCCCGTTTGTTAAATCCCCAGCACGTCCCCCCCCGTTGAACACCCCCGCTCTCTCATGCATAGGCCATAAAACCCTCTCCCTCTGCGCGACCCTGCTCTAAAAGTGACACCCCTGCCTGACCGACACCCCCTGCATTCCTCCCAGGAACACCCTTCCCCTTTTCTGATGACCCCCCCCCCCGGCTACACCTGGCCTCTCGACCCGGTCCCAAGTCATAAAACAAAGCCTAATGGATGTACCCCCCCCTGGCCCCGCATAGCAAAACGTGATACACCAACCGAAGTGCCCGATCTTATCGCCTGCCCAAACCTTAGATCTGACCACCCCCTCTGGCCCTCGTGTCCTGTTGGAATGTCCGGCTGCAAGATTACAATCACTTGTTACATTTGGGTGGGGAAACGACATCCGAGCGACAGGTATGGCAATAGGCCTGAAGCTGGGATTCCAAACGTGCCTTTTTGTACTTCAAAGTGTCTTTATTGCAATAAGGAATGTTTGTGCATCATAAACCTGTGTATAAAAGACGGAGCCTCAGAGAAACTTGTTAGAGCACCTCTTGAAGACATTGAGCGCGTGTCCGAAATGACAGGCTCTCCTCATGAGAAATAAAAATCTGTTCGTGCATTCCCGCTTCCAGCGCCCGTCTCTCCACCTCCATGCTTGGAGATTGAACGGCGACAGTTGAGGCCATTTGACTTGCCTCCTGAAGTCTGTACTGTTATTCCGACAACCCCCCCCCCCTTTTTTCACATGGATTTTGACTCAGAGAAGAAGAACAGCATTTAGGTAGAATAGGGTTTGCCACGGAAGGAGAAAGAAATGCAGGTGCCCAGCATGAGGCACCCTTTAAAAGATTAGTTAGGAAACAGGACTGTGGTCTAACAGCAGAGGACAGATCGCACCCTGCGACGTGTAAGGATGGATCCGAGCTGGACCTATAGCTCCACCGCCGGTGCTCAACAGCGCCAACGGAAGAAAACGAACTACTAGAGCCTACCAGTGATGGCTCACTGCTAAAAAGACACTGTGGCGAAGACCCCCCCCCCCCTTTTCTGAACTTTCTACCCCCCCCTGACTAATTGCTTGTATTGAACTGAATTCCTCCCTCAACCACTTTGTATTACTTTCAAAATGTTTAATCGGTCACTTTTAACTGTACATTGATACCGCCGGAGAGAGAGTCAGAACATGGTTCCATAATGTGTCGGAACATTTCCTTGATTGACTCCGACTGAGTAGTATACCGATCTCTAGACTCGTATATATAACACGACAAATGTAAATTCATATGTATTGCACCTCGTCTATCGCATCGACTGCACATGGTTATATGCAATCCGCCAGTATTGACAAACGCTATTTTATTGACCACACATGGCTATATGTACACCCCGTCAGTTATGATAAACACGGAAATGAACTAACTTATGTTAAAAAGCGGCGACTGTGAAAAATGACAATGTATATGTACATAAGCGGCGTTCATTTGTGTTCACCATACCCCTCGCTGTAAGCAGAACGAATACCGCGAAGCATTGATCGCATCATCCCGCCAGCATAGGCCCATGCACGCACGTACACGACAGCCATTTTAGGCACCAAGGCCTCTCTGCCCGTTTGTTAAATCCCCAGCACGTCCCCCCCCCGTTGAACACCCCCGCTCTCTCATGCATAGGCCATAAAACCCTGTCCCTCTGCGCGACCCTGCTCTAAAAGTGACACCCCTGCCTGACCGACACCCCCTGCATTCCTCCCAGGAACACCCTTCCCCTCTTCTGATGACCCCCCCCCGGCTACACCTGGCCTCTCGACCTTGTCCCAAGTCATAAAACAAAGCCTCATGGATGTACCCCCCCAGGCCCCGCATAGCAAAACGTGATACACCAACCGAAGTGCCCGATCTTATCGCCTGCCCAAACCTTAGATCTGACCACCCCCTCTGGCCCTCGTGTCCTGTTGGAATGTCCGGCTGCAAGATTACAATCACTTGTTACATTTGGGAGGGGAAACGACATCCGAGCGACAGGTATGGGAATAGGCCTGAAGCTGGGATTCCAAACGTGCCTTTTCGTACTTCAAAGTGTCTTTATTGCAATAAGGAATGTTTGTGCATCATAAACCTGTGTATAAAAGACGGAGCCTCAGAGAAACTTGTTAGAGCACCTCTTGAAGACATTGTGCGCGTGTCCGAAATGACAGGCTCTCCTCATGAGAAATAAAAATCTGTTCGTGCATTCCCGCTTCCAGCGCCCGTCTCTCCACCTCCATGCTTGGAGATTGAACGGCGACAGTTGAGGCCATTTGACTTGCCTCCTGAAGTCTGTACTGTTATTCTGGCAGCCAGGCGTCCCTCCACAAAGTCGGTATACGCCTGTAGGTGGAACAAATTTGTGGCATGGTGCACAAAGAAAGGCTGTGGATCCTCTCTCTTCCCCTCTTTCTGAGGTTCTTTTCCTTCTTTCTCTTGCCCAGCAGGGCTCTGCTCTGGGCACTATCAAGGGCTACCTTTTTGATCTTTCAGCCTTTCTAAGGCTGCCTGATCAACCTTCTTTGTTCAAGTCCCCAATTGTATCTCGTTTTCTGAAGGGCATCACGCACATGTTCCCTCCTGTTCCGTTTGTGATGCCTCAGTGGGACTTGAACCTTGTCCTTACCTTTCTGATGTGTGCTCCCTTTGAGCCACTTCACAACTGTCCTCTCCGCCTTCTTACCCTGAAGGCTGCTTTCCTGGTTGCCATCACCTCTGCCAGGAGAGTGAGTGAGCTCCAGGCTCTTTCGTCCAAACCCCCTTTTCTTTCTGTCCATCCGGACAAGGTTGTGTTGCGGACTAGACCCTCTTTCCTGCCCAAGGTTGTCACGGCCTTCCATATCTGGCAGTCTATCACCTTGCCCACCTTCTTTCCACCACCGCATCCCTCAAAAGAGGAAGAGCGGCTCCACCGTCTGGACCCAAAACGTGCGATTTCATTCTATCTAGATCGCACACGCCAGTTCCGGGTGGCTGACCAACTCTTTGTTGGTTACGTGGGCGCTAAGAAGGGCCGGGCGGTGCACAAGAGGACCATTTCTCGGTGGGTCGTCTTGTGTACAAGGCTTGTTACTCCTTGGTGAAAAAAGGAGCCTCCTGTTGGGCTGAGGGCCCATTCCACTCGGGCCACGGCGGCTACTACTGCCCTGGGCCTGGGAGTCCCCTTGCAGGACATCTGTCAGGCAGCTACGTGGGCCTCGCTGCACACGTTCGCAAGACACTACTGCCTGGACAGCCAAGTCCGGAGGGACAGCTTCTTTGGCCGTTCCGTCCTCCAGGACTTTCTGGTGTGATTATTGGTTTGCAGATCCACCACCGGGGTTGGTATTGCTGGGGTATCTATTCTAAGGTAAGGAATCTAATACTAACCTGTTTCTTTCAGATGAACAAGTTACTTACCTTCGGTAACGATATATCAGTAAGAAACAGTAGTTAGTATTACATTCCTTACCGCCCCAACCATCCTCCCCGTTCTGCGAACCGATATCTAGGGTTAAGGTCATCCCCTTTCAGGGCCCTAGTTTCAATGGCACCAGTGTTGGTTTTTAACATGGCTCTGCGTTTCTGGCGCGGAAAAGCTGTGTGTAAGAACAGACGCCAGCGCGCGGAGGCGGCGTCTAAGTACTCCGACGACATCATCACGGCGCCCACAACGCCGACGACGGACGCGGAGCCGCAGACGACTCCTACCGATGCGCAAGGGTACTGCTACGCAAAAATTTCCAGATCCAGTCTGACGCCTGGGGTTATTCTAAGGTAAGGAATCTAATACTAACTACTGTTTCTTACAGATATATTGTTACCGAAGGTAAGTAACTTGTTCATTAACACCTCGTCCTCGCCAATTAGGCATCCTATGATGGACACAGTGTTGTTTAAAACCTTGAGTACTCGCACTTCTTACTGCGACCCCTCCCCCTTAATGTGTCACACCTACTGCCATCTGCTGCCTTGTGTGACTTAACAGTTCTCTTAAATGGGCCGTAGTGGTGAAGATTACTAAGAGGGGCTGCCGATGTAAACCTGGGCAGGAGTGGGGCTGCGGTGCACAGTTTATCAGTATTTTCCCGTTTTTAACTTATAAATACAGACAGTGGAAAATTGTTTTCCGTCTGTATTTATATGTAAAATTCCGTTTAAACGAAAAACCGGGAGCCTTAATTATAATTCTCTTGACCCATAAACTGGTTTCAAATTACATGATTCTGGATAAGTATTTTAATTCACCAAGACACCTATTTCTTCTTTATCACATATGAGAGCACCTACAAATACTCGAGTTCAGCATGTCTGCTGTACAGAAAACTCTTTTGTTTGATTTATAGACTAAACATTTGCTCCATGTATAATTCAAATCTAGCCACTTATAGGATACACATAACCACTGTATTGCCCCAGTTCATTAATTGCATTCTTATCAGTACATGGGCAGGAATGTTCTCAAATCATGTTTAAAAAATGTTTACTAAATACATAACTAAAGCATAAAGTAGCAGCACACTGTAATTTGCAATCAGCAGATTTTACATTGAAAGGACCCCAGAATTTCCCACTGATGTGGTTTTAAAACTATATACTGTACAATGTATTGGAATTGAGTTTCTGCAAATATTTGTCATTTGCATATCACCAAGTAAAATATTCTGATTTGTTTTGCTTCTATGCTAATCTTTGTTTGCATCACACTTCAGAATTACAAAAAAAGTTCTTTCATAATTCCTGATACATTTTAAAATACCTGTACTATTCATTTACAACCTGTTTAAATGTTGTGTTAGAAAAAAACTGATATTTTTGAGTCTTTTGTTTCACAATTGTTGTCGGATAACTCACTTAACTAAAAGTACTAACTATTTTAAGAGGAAAAAAAGTAAACACATTTTCTAGGAACAGACAAGCAACGATTAGTAAAAAGACAAACGGACATTTGACCTCTGCCCTTGAACAGACAGCAAGTGTGTCAAGGCAAAAACAAGATTTAAAGGCGTCTTTATTGCTCATTCACTTTTTGAATGACCAGAACACCTGTTCCTTCCAGCTTAAGTAAACTCGCCAGCTTGAACGAAAATAGCTCGACCTGAAAAAATCTCACTCGCCATTGCGAGTGGTCGGGTGGAATTTTTTTTAGATAACAATGGATTTGGCTAGTCCACAACCATCTGGTTGACTCTTTGAACACCAGGGCAAATAGCCTGAGTCAGTGTAATTCTTCACCTTAGCTTTGCCATGCTTTCTGCCTTTCCTTTGTGTAGGAGAGTAGGACCTGCTTACTATGGTTACCCCCACTTTTTGCTGGAGATTCACCGTTTTTCTACTTTAGTCTGTCTGGGGCCCTGCTATCCAGGACCCCACCCTAGCTGCTTCCTCTCTAAATTGATTGCATGTACTATAGGTACACTCCAGTTTGGTTACTGGGGTACCCTTGTGAGTCCCTAGTATATGGTACACTAGGTCCTCAGGTTCGAAGTCGTCAGGTAAGCACAAGAAGTCGAAGAGACGTCATTGCTCTTCCGACTCCCCCCGACGCTCGCGCGACGCGGCCGGGGCTTCAGGTGACACCGTCCACGCGGCTCCGTCGGAGTCGCGGGCATCGCAACCTGCCCCATACCCTCTGGTCCCTGGGAAGCATGCGACGCCGGAGGAGATCGAGCGCTTCCTCATGGCCATGAGGTCCCTCACTCCTCCGGCGGGCTCCGCTGCGCCTCTGGGCCCAGGCAAAAACCACAGGTGATGGACAGAATGCATATCAATGTCATACATTCACCCCATTACAGAGATCTGGGCCTAAATCCATCGTTTTTTTGCTCACCATGCCTTTCCAGTTTGAACCCAGCTATATGCAAATCAGTCTTGACCCTGTGCCCCATGGGAACAGTCCAGCCCGAACTGCCAAGCCAGGTCCTCCCTGGACTGGAAACAAGCATCCAAGGACCGGTTTCGGGCTTTCAGACCTCGTCAGCCTGGATAGCTTGATTCCAGTGGCATGGAGAGCACGGGACTCACGTCTGAGCATACCCGTCCCACTCGGGGTGACAAAAGCAAAAACAACAGGTGATGGACAGAATGCAGAACAATGTCATACATTCACCCCAGTACAGAGATCTGGGCCTAAATCCATCTTTTTTTTGCTCACCATGACTTTCCAGTTTGAACCCAGCTATATGCAAATAAGTCTTGACCCTGTGCCCCATGGGAACAGTCCAGCCCGAACTGCCAAGCCAGGTCCTCCCTGGACTGGAAACAAGCATCCAAGGACCGGTTTCGGGCTTTCAGCCCTCATCAGCCTGGATAGCTTGATTCCAGTGGCATGGAGAGCACGGGAATCCCGTCTGAGCATACCCGTCCCACTCGGGGTGACAAAAGCAAAAACAACAAGTGATGGACAGAATGCAGAACAATGCCATACATTCACCCCAGTACAGAGATCTGGGCCTAAATCCATCGTTTTTTTTGCTCACCATGCCTTTCCAGTTTGAACCCAGCTATATGCAAATCAGTCTTGACCCTGTGCCCCATGGGAACAGTCCAGCCCGAACTGCCAAGCCAGGTCCTCCCTGGACTGGAAACAAGCATCCAAGGACTGGTTTCGGGCTTTCAGCCCTCATCAGCCTGGATAGCTTGATTCCAGTGGCATGGAGAGCACGGGACTCACGTCTGAGCATACCCGTCCCACTCGGGGTGACAAAAGCAAAAACAACAGGTGGCGGACAGAATGCAGAACAATGTCATACATTCACCCCAGTACAGAGATCTGGGCCTAAATCCATCGTTTTTTTGCTCACCATGCCTTTCCAGTTTGAACCCAGCTATATGCAAATCAGTCTTGACCCTGTGCCCCATGGGAATAGTCCAGCCCGAACTGCCAAGCCAGGTCCTCCCTGGACTGGAAACCAGCATCCAAGGACCGGTTTCGTGCTTTCAGCCCTCATCAGCCTGGATAGCTTGATTCCAGTGGCATGGAGAGCACGGGACTCACGTCTGAGCATACCCGTCCCACTCGGGGTGACAAAAGCAAAAACAACAGGTGATGGACAGAATGCAGAACAATGTCATACATTCAATGAAAGTGTGTCCTCATGTAACGTAACTGGTGCTATGTAAAGCGCTCTGATAACTGATTCGGTTCGGTTCTAGTTCGCGCTATATAAAACTCTGCAAAAAAAAAACCAAAAAAAAAACCCTAGTACAGAGATCTGGGCTCCGGGCCCAGTGGACCCGTCTGGGGGCCCTAGCGGGTCGGGCGCTTTGGCCCCGACGTCGCCGGCGCCTTCGGGCCCGGCGCCGCAGGGCCCCGCTGGATCCGCTTCTGGACCGGGGTAGTCGCCGGTTGACCTGACGACCTCACCGGCGCCGGTCCCTCAGGTGTCACCTCTGGCGCCGTCTTCGGGCGGCGCCGTCCCCGATGCCTCCCTCGATCCGGTTCCGGCGCCGGAGCGGCGCCGCTGGGCACCGCTCTCGACGCCGCTTGGGGAGTTTTACTTCAATGAACTGGCCCCATCATTTGACAACCCTGATTATCAGGAGATGGGTGATGAGGAGTGTTGGGAGCGGTCTGAGGACCCTCTGACACGGGAGTGTCAGTCCCAGGAGGACTGGACAGGTGGACTTGGGGATGCCAGTGGTCTGGACACCTCACCAGACACTGGTTTTGTCTCACCTCCTACCGTGGCTACGGAGGAGGGGGCAACCTTCAGTGTGGTGTTGACGCGGGTGGCCAAGGCCTTGGGCCTTGAGCTCCCCATCGCGGCCGTGAGGACTAACCTCCTCACTGAGGTGCTTAAACCGCAGTCAAGCTCGGCTGAGCCTCTGCTGCCGTTTAATGAGGCCTTGACTGATGTTCTTCTGGGCACTTGGTCCAGGCCCGCTACAGGTCCGGCTGTAGATAAGAACGTGGCCAGATGCCACCGCCTGGCCCCGGGCGACCCTTGTTTCCTGTTCACCCACCCCACCCCCGAGAGCCTGGTCATCCAGGCTTCAAATTCCCAGACCGCATTCCCGACGGCTCCCCCCGATCGGGAATCCAAGAGGTATGAGCAATACGGCAAGAAGGTATTCTCCTCCCTGAGTCTGGGACTGCGGTCTTCCAATACCGCATGCCTCTTGGGCCGCTACACCCACTCCCTGTGGGACATGGTCGCGGTCGTGCTGCCAGAATGCCCGATGGAGGTACGGGCTAAACTCGGCGAGGCCCTTGTGGAAGGCCGGGATGCGGCACGGTATTCCATCCGGTGTGGGCTGGATACCATCGACTCACTGGGCAGGGCGATGGCAACGACGGTGGCAATTCGTCACCATGCCTGGTTGAGGTCCGCCAACTTCTCGGCCGATGTCCAGAATACACTCATGGACATGCCGTTTGATGGCCGTTGCCTTTTTGGCGACAAGGCAGACCATGCGCTTGAGCGCTTTAAGGACTCCAGGGCTACGGCCAGGTCCTTGGGCCTCTTGGCCCTGCGCCAGCAAATGGGTGCCTTTCGCTCCTTTCGTGGCCAAGGAAGGGGCGCCCCCACACGTGCTGCCAGCCACGCACTGCAGACTAACATCCAACGCGGTGGCGGCCGTGGAAACTGCCGTGGCGGTGGTCGGGGACAACGGCGAGGCCAGTCCACACCTTCCCCCGCAGCATCCGCCATCGAAACCTTCCTAGTCCGTGCTTTCAGGCCCATGTGACGCCAGTAGGGGGCAGGGTTCGCCATCACCTCCTCCACTGGCGCACTGTCACATCGGACAGGTGGGTGCTGCAAATCGTCCGAAGGGGCTACTCCCTCCCCTTCGAGGCTACCCCTCCAGCCATGCCACCGCAATACCACCGCGTATCGGGGGATCATTTGCGACTTCTGCAGGAGGAAGTTTCGGCCCTCTTGACCAAGGGTGCCATCAAGCGCGTTCATGGGCCAGAAGTAGGGTGTGGGTGCTACTCCCACTACTATCTGTTACCCAAGAAGGGAAAAGGGGGCCTACGCCCTATCTTGGATCTACGGGATGTCAACGGCTTCCTCTGGAAGGGGAAGTTCAAAATGCTGACACTGGCTCAGGTTTTAGCTGCCCTGGATCCAGGAGACTGGATGGTAGCGTTGGACTTGCAGGACGCTTATTTCCACATCCCCGTCCTGCCGGCCCACCGGCGCTACCTGCGGTTCACGGTTGGCCACGAGCACTTTCAGTTTACCGTGCTCTCCTTCGGCCTTACAAGCGCCCTACGGGTGTTCACGAAGGTGATGGCGGTGGTCGCAGCTCATCTGCGCAGGTTAGGGGTTTCAGTCTTCCCCTACCTCGACGACTGGTTGTTAAAGGCGGGCTCGCTCCAGACAGTTGTCAGCCAACTCCAGACGACGGCAGACCCCTTGCACCAGCTGGGGTTTTCCATCAATGTTCCGAAGTCACACCTGTACCCTTCTCAGAAGCTCCTCTTTATCGGAGCGGTTCTCGACTCGGCGCAGTTTCGGGTTTATCCTGCCGAACAGCGGGTTAGGGATATTCAGGCTCTGATTCCACTCTTTCAGCCTCTATCCCGGGTCTCGGTCAGGTTGACGCTGCGGCTACAGAGGCTGATGGCCTCCTGCATCCTTCTGGTGCATCACGCCCGGTGGCGGATGCGGGCTCTGCAGTGGGAAGTTTCAGTGGGCCCAGCATCAGGGCAACCTGTCCGACCATGTCCTGATCTCGGAGGGCACTGCGAGACAGCTGCAGTGGTGGCTCACGGACCGCGATTGGGTCAGCTGCAGATCCCTCTCCCTTCCCCAACCGGAGCGCGTGGTGGTGACGGACGCGTCCCTCCAGGGCTGGGGAGGCCACATGGGAGAGGCGGAGATCAGAGGCCTCTGATCTCAGGCAGAGTCCCGGCTCCATATCAACCTTTTGGAGCTGCGGGCGATTCGTCTAGCACTGAAGGCATTCCTCCCCTCTGTCCGGGGGAGTGTAGTGCACGTGTTCACGGACAACACCACCGCCATGTGGTACTGCAACAAACAGGGCGGGGTGGGGTCGTGGACCCTATGCTAGGAGGCTCTGCGTCTCTGTCAGTGGCTGGAACATCAGGGCGTGACCCTGGTGGTTCAATACCTGGCAGGTTCTCTGAACGCAAGGGCGGACAAACTCAGCCGTCGGTGCATGATGGATCACGAATGGCGTGTGAACTCGGACGTGGCGCAAAGCCTCTTTCAGCAGTGGGGAGAGCCTTGGTTAGATCTATTCGCCACAGAAGAGAATGCGCAATGTCATCAGTTCTGCGCGTTGGAATTTCCAAGGCGACTCTCGCTCGGAGACGCCTTTCGGCGCAAGTGGAGTTGCGGTCTGTTATACGCCTTTCCACCTATACCACTTCTGCCCAGAGTGCTGAAGAAGATTAAATGCGACCGGGCCCAAGTCATCCTTGTGGCTCCGGACTGGGCACGAAGGTACTGGTATCCCGAGCTACTCAGTATGTCAGTCGATCCCCCGGTTCGTCTGCCTCTTCAGGAGGACCTTCTGTCGCAGCAGCAGGGGACGGTCCTCCACCCAAACCTGTCCAGTCTCCACCTCCATGCTTGGAGATTGAACGGCGACAGTTGAGGCCATTTGACTTGCCTCCTAAAGTCGGTACTGTTATTCTGGCAGCCAAGCGTCCCTCCACAAAGTCGGTATACGCCTGTAGGTGGAACACATTTGTGGCATGGTGCACAAAGAAAGGCTGTGGATCCTCTCTCTTCCCCTCTTTCTGAGGTTCTTTTCCTTCTTTCTCTTGCCCAGCAGGGCTCTGCTCTGGGCACTATCAAGGGCTACCTTTTTGATCTTTCAGCCTTTCTAAGGCTGCCTGATCAACCTTCTTTGTTCAAGTCCCCAATTGTATCTCGTTTTCTGAAGGGCATCACGCACATGTTCCCTCCTGTTCCGTTTGTGATGCCTCAGTGGGACTTGAACCTTGTCCTTACCTTTCTGATGTGTGCTCCCTTTGAGCCACTTCACAACTGTCCTCTCCGCCTTCTTACCCTGAAGGCTGCTTTCCTGGTTGCCATCACCTCTGCCAGGAGAGTGAGTGAGCTCCAGGCTCTTTCGTCCAAACCCCCTTTTCTTTCTGTCCATCCGGACAAGGTTGTGTTGCGGACTAGACCCTCTTTCCTGCCCAAGGTTGTCACGGCCTTCCATATCTGGCAGTCTATCACCTTGCCCACCTTCTTTCCGCCACCGCATCCCTCAAAAGAGGAAGAGCGGCTCCACCGTCTGGACCCAAAACGTGCGATTTCATTCTATCTAGATCGCACACGCCAGTTCCGGGTGGCTGACCAACTCTTTGTTGGTTACGTGGGCGCTAAGAAGGGCCGGGCGGTGCACAAGAGGACCATTTCTCGGTGGGTCGTCTTGTGTACAAGGCTTGTTACTCCTTGGTGAAAAAAGGAGCCTCCTGTTGGGCTGAGGGCCCATTCCACTCGGGCCACGGCGGCTACTACTGCCCTGGGCCTGGGAGTCCCCTTGCAGGACATCTGTCAGGCAGCTACGTGGGCCTCGCTGCACACGTTCGCAAGACACTACTGCCTGGACAGCCAAGTCCGGAGGGACGGCTTCTTTGGCCGTTCCGTCCTCCAGGACTTTCTGGTGTGATTATTGGTTTGCAGATCCACCACCGGGGTTGGTATTGCTGGGGTATCTATTCTAAGGTAAGGAATCTAATACTAACCTGTTTCTTTCAGATGAACAAGTTACTTACCTTCGGTAACGATATATCAGTAAGAAACAGTAGTTAGTATTACATTCCTTACCGCCCCAACCATCCTCCCCGTTCTGCGAACCGATATCTAGGGTTAAGGTCATCCCCTTTCAGGGCCCTAGTTTCAATGGCACCAGTGTTGGTTTTTAACATGGCTCTGCGTTTCTGGCGCGGAAAAGCTGTGTGTAAGAACAGACGCCAGCGCGCGGAGGCGGCGTCTAAGTACTCCGACGACATCATCACGGCGCCCACAACGCCGACGACGGACGCGGAGCCGCAGACGACTCCTACCGATGCGCAAGGGTACTGCTACGCAAAAATTTCCAGATCCAGTCTGACGCCTGGGGTTATTCTAAGGTAAGGAATCTAATACTAACTACTGTTTCTTACAGATATATTGTTACCGAAGGTAAGTAACTTGTTCATTAACACCTCGTCCTCGCCAATTAGGCATCCTATGATGGACACAGTGTTGTTTAAAACCTTGAGTACTCGCACTTCTTACTGCGACCCCTCCCCCTTAATGTGTCACACCTACTGCTATCTGCTGCCTTGTGTGACTTAACAGTTCTCTTAAATGGGCCGTAGTGGTGTAGATTACTAAGAGGGGCTGCCGATGTAAACCTGGGCAGGAGTGGGGCTGCGGCGCACAGTTTATTAGTATTTTCCCGTTTTTAACTTATAAATACAGACAGTGGAAAATTGTTTTCCGTCTGTATTTATATGTAAAATTCCGTTTAAAAGGAAAACCGGGAGCCTTAATTATAATGCTCTTGACCCATAAACTGGTTTCAAATGACATGATTCTGGATAAGTATTTTAATTCACTGAGACACCTATTTCTTCTTTATCACATATGAGAGCACCTACAAATGCTCGAGTTCAGCATGTCTGCTGTACAGAAAACTCTTTTGTTTGATTTAATAGACTAAACATTTGCTCCATGTATAATTCAAATCTGGCCACTTATAGGATACACATAACCACTGTATTGCCCCAGTTCATTAATTGCATTCTTATCAGTACATGGGCAGGAATGTTCTCAAATCATGTTTAAAAAATGTTTACTAAATACATAACTAAAGCATAAAGTAGCAGCACACTGTAATTTGCAATCAGCAGATTTTACATTGAAAGGACCCCAGAATTTCCCACTGATGTGGTTTTAAAACTATATACTGTACAATGTATTGGAATTGAGTTTCTGCAAATATTTGTCATTTGCATATCACCAAGTAAAATATTCTGATTTGTTTTGCTTCTATGCTAATCTTTGTTTGCATCACACTTCAGAATTACAAAAAAAGTTCTTTCATAATTCCTGATACATTTTAAAATACCTGTACTATTCATTTACAACCTGTTTAAATGTTGTGTTAGAAAAAAACTGATATTTTTGAGTCTTTTGTTTCACAATTGTTGTCGGATAACTCACTTAACTAAAAGTACTAACTATATTAAGAGGAAAAAAAGTAAACACATTTTCTAGGAACAGACAAGCAACAATTAGTAAAAAGACAAACTGACATTTGACCTCTGCCCTTGAACAGACAGCAAGTGTGTCAAGGCAAAAACAAGATTTAAAGGCGTCTTTATTGCTCATTCACTTTTTGAATGACCAGAACACCTGTTCCTTCCAGCTTAAGTAAACTCGCCAGCTTGAACGAAAATAGCTCGACCTGAAAAAATCTCACTCGCCATTGCGAGTGGTCGGGTGGATTTTTTTTAGATAACAATGGATTTGGCTAGTCCACAACCATCTGGTTGACTCTTTGAACACCAGGGCAAATAGCCTGAGTCAGTGTAATTCTTCACCTTAGCTTTGCCATGCTTTCTGCCTTTCCTTTGTGTAGGAGAGTAGGACCTGCTTACTATGGTTACCCCACTTTTTGCTGGTGATTCACCGTTTTTCGACTTTAGTCTGTCTGGGGCCCTGCTATCCAGGACCCCACCCTAGCTGCTTCCTCTCTAAATTGATTGCATGTACTATAGGTACACTCCAGTTTGGTTACTGGGGTACCCTTGTGAGTCCCTAGTATATGGTACACTAGGTACTAACGGCATAGGTACCCCAGAGGCCTACCAGGGGTTGCAGCATGTATTATGCCACCCCTAGGAAACCTTACAAAATGACACCACAGGACTGCTACTGCACCCCTTACTAAGATATAGGTTACCTATATCTACCTTAAATTACTGCACATAGAAACCTATCAGTCACCCCTATGACAGGCCATATCAATCTTGAAGGGAGGGTGCTTGGTTTCATGTGAGAGGGTGCCCATGCATGAGCAGGGCCCCTCTGCAGCCTTCGGAATCTATTCTCTGGGGCTGTTCTGTGATGCAGCCAGACCATATACTCTTAAGTGCATTATAACCCCGTAAATGCTAACTTTGGAATGGCTGCATGGAAACATATCGTGTTGGTGTCAAACACCTTGGAACCCTACCCACCCCACCAGTCCTGGTGGCAGGGGTAGAATTCCACCCTTCTAGAGGGAGAGACATGTACACACCGGTCTACCCAGTAACAAGTTTGAAGATCCCTGGCATCACAAAATGGATGCTGCAGCGACAGACACGAGTCTGGCCTCCTGCTGCTGACCGAAACTCCGGCAGGGGAGGCTGGACAATAGGTTTCCTGTCACAGGGAGGTGTAAACACCTCCCAGACAGGCTTTGATGTATTGGGGCTGGGTGGGTGCACTCTGAGAGTGCTTTGAAGTCGTCACTGGGGGCACATGTGGTGTCCCTGTGCATAGCCCAGTTCAAACCGGTTGCAGGGGCTACCAGCCCCTGCTCTAGCGCGAAACTGGACAAAGGAAATGGGTGTACCCACCCCTCTTTCCAGACCCTCCCATAGGTGGGTCCCCAGAATATGTCCAACCCCTTTCTTAGGTTTAAGTAAGGAACCCCTGGCAACAGATTACACCTGAACGAAACTCTGAAACTCAATCCTGGAACTTCAACGCTCTACTAGAGACTAGAGGATGGAAGAATATCCCTTGGGGTCAAGGAGTGACTCCCCTGCTTGGCAGGGACCAACGAAGCATCTTGCCGGTCTGCATTTCAGAAGTACCCGCCGGACTCCAAAGTATTCACAACTCAGGAAGAGACCCGCAGCCCTCGTGAGTGACATGGAACCAGAACCCCTGGACACCGTGCACATTTGCAAGTGCATTGACTTCTCGACGTCTCTTGAAGTTGTGCTGTGGGTTACTTATAGCCCAAGCCCCGAGCACCTTTTGCACCAAAGATTGTGGGCCTACACTCCACGAGTGTTCCGTGAGCCCGCTTCTTGAATTTCCGCTCGAGGCCCCTTCGCGATCCCTGGTCCGTCGACTGGTGGGTCCCTGCGAAGGCAACTCTGATTTTCCTTGGGCTTCCCTGGTTGCTCCAGACGTGCCCTCACTCCCCACCGCGTGGTGAGTCTCTCAGACCTTGCTGGTCCACACCCAAGCATTTCTTTGATTCCTGCGTGGGTTGCTTTTGCCAATGCTTGTTGGGTCCAATCCGGGCACCGGCACCGCAGCACTCGACATTCTTCATGGGACAGCTCGATTCCAGGTCCTGGTCATCGTCGATGTCTCCTGGTCCTCATGGCTGAAGAGTCAAGCTTCACCTCTTTCACCTGAAATCACCCGACATCGGTGGGCATTCGACTATCGTGCTCCTGGTCACTGGCAAGTGACCCAGACTCTCTCCCCTCTGCTTTCAGGTTATTCTCTTCTTCGATCGAGGCTTGGATCACACCGGGCACTTTCACTTGGATGGCAGCAGCACTTTGCAGCAGAACGCCATTGAAAACTATGACGATTCCCGACACCAAAAGACACCTATGCACCCAGCTTCCCTGGGGGAGGTAACTCGAGTACTCCGGTGCTCCCGTGGGTGTTGGCCCAAGACAACATTGAGTCGAAAGGGGTTTGCTCAAAGTCCTCTCCTAAGTGCCCTTAATCTTTAAATTTTCAACCGGGACTTTCCCCATAGTAGCTAACGGTGATTCGCTGCTGTGTTCTCACAATGCACGCGTCCCCCGTGGATCCTCTGTGTCACTACCTTGGGTGGTTCCTTGAGGGCCAAGTCATTCTACAGGTTCTAGGCCTTGTGTCTAGTCAAGTGGTGGTTCTTATACCACTCTCTTAATATATGGTTTGGTACGCCCCTAGGGCTCAATGTATATTGTGCTAATTTACTATGTGATATTAAGTGTAACTTATGTGTTTTGACCTCTAGTCTCATAAAGAGACTAGTAGGGTGTGTTTAGAATAAATACACATATTTTATATATATATACCTGGTGTGGTTCTCCTTTCATTTAGTCATTCGAGGGATTATAGACTGGTAAAACAACTGCTTTACATTCCTTCAAGACTTAGCCTGAAGGCTGCTCTCCATAGCTACCACTAGGATAACTTTCAATAAAGGTTGTCTTTAACATATCACCTCTAAGGAGTTGTTTGGACTGCTGCAGGGTGCCCACTTTAACTAGTGGACAGCATATTCCAGGCCAACTTCTCACACTTTCTAACACCAGAATACCTTGGTAGGGTAACAGTGCGATCAAAATGTGTCTTTCATTCATTTGTCCATTATCTCATTCATTGCAAGATTAGATTTAAGACCTCTTCAGCAAAGCATGGAGGATAAGCCAGCTGGAAGGCTGCTCACAGGATAGGCTCATACTCGGAAATGCTGTAATTTCTACCAGTGTTGTCTTTGAAACAGTCTGATAAAGGAATAAATGAATTAATGGAAATATTTATGGAGTGCAGAGCTACTCCTAGGAAGGTACCATCGCTAAGAGACAAATGGAAATTGCAGACCAGGTCCATTATTCTGATGATAAAACAGGATTTCAGTAGCTTACAAAAGTGCAGTTCATTATTGATTGTGATATGATTGAACGGAAACTGTTTCCAGGCTTGGGCCACCAAGAAAGAATAAAAGAAAAGCCACATTTTTTTATGGGTCTGACTTTCGGGATCACTGCTAGAAGCGTATCTATAATGTTCCAATCGGTGCTCGTTTAAGTATTAAACATGGTCTGAATAAACGGGAAAGGGGCGTCCAGTCAGAAGCTCTTTCGACTGGACGTTCTACAGGAAGGATTGTCGAAGTTACTTGAATGATTGAGGTCAGAACAAGTGCTCCAATGCCTTCGGATTGTGCAAAAAATATTGCAGCAATGATGAGGGAGGTAGTGGGGGACAAGTCAAGCAAGAAAGCAGGAGGGGATGGAGGGATGGACAAGCAACGACAAGGAAAAATACATAATTGAGTCAGGATCATTGACAACAAGCATTTGCAATACAATAGGTCTCGCATTAGGAAAGTGTGAGCTATTGGTATTGTAAATGACAATTTTTTTTAATATGTGTTGGCTTTTAAAATATATAAATTAATAGCATTGTTATTCACAAAGCCAATAGCTTACACTTTCCTAATGCGAGTCCTATTGGCTATGGCAATGCTTGTTGGTAGCAAGCAAGGACAGTGCTGTTGTGGTGCTGACTGATGATGTGGTTGGGCTGAGTGATGTGGTGGTGTCCCAGAGTGATGTGGTGGTGTCCCCGAGTGATGTAGTGGTGTCCCCGAGTGATTTGGTTGTGTCCCCGAGTGATGTGGTGGTGTCCCCGAGTGATGTGGTGGTGTTCCCATGGTGGTGTCCCCGAGTGATGTGGTGGTGTACCCGAGTGATGTGGTGGTGTGCCCGAGTAATTTGGTGGTGTCCCCGAGTGACGTGGTGGTGTCCCCGAGGGATGTGGTGGTGTTCCCAGAGTGAAGTGGTGGTGTCCCCAGAGTGATGTGGTGGTGTCCCCGAGTAATATGGTGGTGTCCCCGAGTGATGTGGTGGTGTGTCCGAGTAATTTGGTGGTGTCCCAGAGTGACGTGGTGGTGTCCCTGAGTGATGTGGTGGTGTTCCCATGGTGGTGTCCCCGAGTGATGTGGTGGTGTCCCCGAGTGATGTGGTGGTGTGCCCGAGTGATTTGTTGGTGTCCCCGAGTGATGTGGTAGTGTCCCCGAGTGATGTGGTGGTGCCCCTGAGTGATGTGGTGGTGTCCCTGAGTGATGTGGTGGTGTTCCTGAGTGTTGGAGGGTGGAGTTGGAGGGTGGAGTTGGAAGTTGGAGTTGGGGGGTGGAGTTGGAGGGTGGAGTTGGAGGGTTGAGTTTGAGTTGGAGGGTTGAGTTTGAGTTGGAGGGTGGAGTTGGAGTTGGAGGGTGGAGTTGGAGGGTGGAGTTGGAGTTGGAGGATGGAGTTAGAGTTGGAGGGTGGAGTTGGAGGGCTGAGTTGGAGGGTGGAGTTGGAGTTGGAGGGTGGAGTTGGAGGTTGGAGTTGGAGGGTGGAGTTGAAGTTGGAGGGTGGAGGTGGAGTTGGAGGGTGGAGTTGGAGGGTGGAGTTGGAGTTGAAGGGTGGAGTTGGAGGGTGGAGCTGGAGTTGGAGGGTGGAGTTGGAGGTGGAGTTGGAGTTGGAGGGTGGAGTTGGAGGGTGGAGTTGGAGGGTAGAGTTGGAGGGTGGAGTTGGAAGTTGGAGGGTGGAGTTGGAGGGTGGAGTTGGAGTTGGAGGGTGGAGTTGGAGGGTGGATTTGGAGGGTTAAGTTGGAGTTGGAGGGTAGAGTTGGAGTTGGAGGGTGGAGTTGGAGTTGGAGGGTGTGTAGAAAGTAAAACGACAAATGTGAACATTGCCTGCGCCATCTTGTTTAGCGAGGGCCTTTACGTGCGCGTAAGCGGCAACCATTTTGGACATCACAGCCATTTCTTACTCTGCTGGTCACCTGTGTGTCACCCCGGCCTCGCTATCATCCCCCAGCGCTCTGACTAAAACTGAACCAATGTACTGGTGTTGTAAAACCTTGTCATCATGACAAAGCCCCGGAGTCACTTCCCGCACCAAACCTGTTTGTCCTTTCATCCTCCATGCACAGACAAGCCCCCCTATTATAACCTCCTTCCCTGCACCTGGCTAACTCAATCTGGTCCCAGGCACTAACCGACCCCTGCGGACATAGTTTATTACCCCCCACACGGCAGAGCTTGTTTCACCAACAAAGGGGCCTGATTTAATCAAAGACACGAACCCTTAGATCTGACCGATCCCACATACTTTTAGATCCTGTCGGAATGTCCAGCTGCGAGATAGCGACCATCTGTTAGATCTGGGAGGGGGGAAGATTGCTGCTAGGTATGTGTGGGAACTAGCCAAAGGCGGGGATTCCAAAGATGTCTAACTATGCAATAAACTGATGCAAATGTGTATAAAAGGCCGAACCACAGAGATGCAGTTAGAGCACTCCTGACGATATCCCGGTGTCTGATGTGATGTTTTCTCCTCCGGAGCAATAAACCTGTTTCTTGCCTTCCAGTTGCCAGCGCCTGCCTCGTTATTTTGATAGATAATCGTAAGGTGAATTAAAGGTGTTTTGCGCCGGGCGGCATTGGTGGTCTTAGGAGATTCGCTGCTTTTCATCAATTGGCGCACCAACGTCGGGGCCCATCAGCGACATGTGGGTCCGGTAGAGAAGTCCTAACGACGGAGTGAATATCTAAATGATTGGGGTTAACCTGCCTAAAAGAGACCCTCGTCTGGCTGCTGATCAACTGAACTTCACCGGTTCCGAACGGACCTCTCTCGAGTGAACTGCGGTCCTGACTGGAACCTTACAGGAACGCCACACTGATTGTTGGAGTAAGAGGACAAACGGGCCCTGGAAGGGGAAGACAAAGAACTGTCCATACGGTCCGGGTAAGGTCGTGTAAAATCGACTTTTACTTCTTCTTTGATTGATTGATTGTTTGAATAGTTTGATCGAATACTAGTATTCCCCCTTTCGAAGTTATTTGAGACATTCTCTGCTTACAAACAACAGAGCATAGGAATATTATCTCTCTCTCTTTGCAGACAGCGAAGGACAGGTAGTGCGGGCTTTTTGCCTATATTGTTTGTTTGAGATATTTATTTTGACCATTAATACGTCATGCCTGTCTTCTCTAGATTGTTTGGTAATTGTTTTGGACCGGACCCTTTATTAGAGGTCAGTTATCCGGCACCGCCGGAAGGCACCCCTAATAAGGACATGTATGTAAAATATGGATTAGCCACTGTAGCTTATAGTGAACTGTGGCATAAATACACTAGGATGGACCGGGAAAATCAGTGGCCACTGACGGGATCTTTCGACCCCGATAAAATAGAAGCGCTAGAAATAGCTCTTCGCAAAAAGAAAACTACGCCAGCCATGCTTGACAGTTTTGGTTTGTGGAAGAAAGTAGCAACCCATCGAAAGAAAAGAAACGAAGCTAGACTAGATAAGGAGATGCGAAATCAGCACACCAAGCTTGTAAAAAATTAGAAGAAAACATAAACGAAAGAGAAACTGATAGAAAGGAACAAGAGTCAAAGATTTCAGGTCAATACCCTGTTAGAACGCCCTCGACTCTTTACCCCGAGTTACCAACTAAACAAAAAGTAGATGATGATTTGTTATTAGGTCCTCCGATCATCTACATGGCACCTCCTTATGCCCCCACTCATCCTGTAGTACAACGTCAGGAACCCCAAAGCATAATCGAAGGCAGCACCATTGCCTTGGTCCCCATAGCCTCTGCTCCAATCGAGTCTCTTGCGCCTAATGCCTCGTCAAAAGACGCGCCAGTAGGAGCTGAATCAAAAGAGAAAGGATTACTGAGGATCCCACGATTAAGTAAAAACAAACAAGCAGGTATCGATAAAATAGGTAAAACGCTCGTAGATAGGAAAGAGACCGAAGAGTATATAACCGACATATGCAACTCCTATGTCGAAAACCACAAGCGACACTTCATTGTACGTCTTTGTTATCATACTCTCACTGCTTACGAAGAAAAGTACAAGGATGTAGGGCCCGAACGACTGATGGCTCTCTATAGGAAGGTAGATATGGGAGATGAAAATGACTGTGATGTGACGGAACTCTTCTCGTACACACTAGAGGTATTCCGCCATCTCATAGAACAAGGACGAGCAGTTAAGGATAAAACGTCTATAATGACAGGGCCCCCGATAGAAAAACCGGATAACATGATGCCAATAAAAGAAGCTGCCCCCTATTGGGTCCGCCCTAGAGGACAAGGGAATAATAATAATATAAACCACCAGGATGCCAAAGGAAGGGTGGTCTACAATTGGGTATACCAGCCATGGGACAGACAGGACATTCTAACGTTCCGTAAATCTTTGCCGGATTTACCTAAGAATCCCACCGCGTTTTACACAGAATTAGGCACCGCTCTGGGATTAACTATCATGACACTCGCCGATATCGACTTATTGTTTGGGCTATGTCTGCCAGCAGATGTGTGCAAACAAATTAGGAAAATAGATCATACGGAGCTGCTCGGCCATACCTGGGAGCAACTCGGTGTTTTAGATAAACAGCAAAACCCTGGACAGAAACCGGTAAAAGCTATATTAGACCGAACCAACGTCCCTCCCTGCTAATGTCACATCTGCTGAAAAAAAGAATTTGAGAGCAATCCTGAAAAAAATACGCCCCAACGGGGCACCTGGACCAAATGGCCTGCCGGGCTCTCTCTTCAGAGAGGATATCGACTTTTGGGCCGAGAGCCTGAGCCAGCTGTACGCGGAGTGCAGACTTGTGATGGACGTCCCAGACTCCTGGAGGGGATCCCTGCTACACCCAATCCATAAAAAAGGGGCAAGCACTGACCCTAAGAACTATCGAATGATTGCCCTACTGGATGTAGAAGGCAAGGCATATGCAAGCTCTCTCCTTACAGAACTAGCACATTGGGCAACCAAGGAAAACTTGCTCCCCTTCTGCCAAACAGGGTTCCGTCCGGGCGGCTCAACCATAGACAACATCATAGTCCTCTCATACATCATACAACAATCAATGGCCCAGGGCGCCCAGCCTCTTTTTGCCTGCTTTATTGACTATACAGCAGCATTTGATGGTGTTGACCGGAACATCCTATGGAGTAAATTGGCGGGTTGGAATATCTGCCCGAAACTTCTACAAGCCATCAGATCGCTGTATACCTAGACATGAGTAGGAGTCAAACTTTTGAGCCAATCAGCCACGGAAAAAATTGGCACAGATCACGGGCTAAAGCAGGGGTGTGTCCTTGCCCCGCTCCTTTTTAACTTATATACAGCTGATTTGGGCAAAGCACTTAAGGGAGCAAATTTGGTGACTCCAAGGATCGGGGGAACCAGACTCCAATTGATGCATTATGCCGATGACCTGGTCCTATTGGACCACACCAAAGTCGGTCTCCAAAAAGGGTTAACCGCACTAGCAGACTATAACGCCAAAAACAAAGTGGTGGCAAACCAAGCAAAATCCAAAATACTGACTTTTGGCCGATATCCAAAAAAGAAACTAACAAAATGGAGACTGGGATCGCTCACGTTATCTACCACTCAAGCATATAACTATTTTGGAGTATGGCTTAGTGAAACCGGCCGGCCTCACGCTCATCGACTCAAGCTCATGCAGAAAGCCAAAACGGTAACTTATGCAATTTGCAAACTAAACGCAACCTTGGAAAGCCCGACCACCACGGCCATCCAACGGGTCTTGAAAGCAAAACTATTACCCTCCGTCAATTACGGCATACAGGCGTTCCCAGGAAAACTGTGGCAAGACCTTGAAAAGATCAACTGCGCAGCCTATAAAAAGTTATTTTGTCTTCCATCTTGCACAAGGAATACTCTAATACGCCTTGAATTTAACCTAACCTGACAATACCTGGAAGAATTGGCAAGCATGGCAAAATATTTCTATTTAACGACTACAGCTCCAGAGTATTCGATGAAGCAAGTAATAAACAATATATTCACAAAGTCTGACAATCCCTGGTCAGCCAGCCTGACTCTAGCCAAAGAGCACCTGGAACTAGCAATAGAAAACTGGGATCCTAACATAATAAAATACACAAACATCAAAGCAGTTATGAGAAAGCAAGTAAGAACCTGCTCACGAAAACTGGATATTGAAGCCTTGACGATCAGAGGCTTCCATGAATCTCAAAGCTCGCCGCACATTTTAAATGGGCTAAAACCACATTTGGTACAGTCAGTGGGCAGGCACGCCCTTCAAAGGATTCTGGCTGCAAGACTGCATGTGCTCCCCTTAAAACAGCTATACCCTTCCGTTAAAGCTGGCCCAGAGATCATGGAATGTCGCCTCTGTCATTACAAGCGTGAAACTTTATCTCACATTCTATTATGCTGCCCTGCCCTCCTGTCAGCTCGTAGAATCCATCTAAGACCCATCCTTCTCCAAATAGGAGTACGGACGGCAAAAGAGGCTGTTCTCCAATTATACCTGTTGGACACTGTGAAGCATATGGCTAATTTTGCCAAATACATCTATCACGCGCGAACAGCTCTAACGGACAAGACAACCACGGTTGTAACTTACTTTTAATGGGTTGAATCTTCCAAGTAGCACTCGCTACTCAAATATATATTACCTACCTAAATTTTATACATTTTTTCCCCCCCTTTTTGCATTGTTTATATATTTTCAAATAGGAAAACCCCAGCTTAAGAATACAGAGCTTCAGTTTTTTTAATGGAATATGAAATTGTCCTAAATATGTGCTTCTTTGTACAGATTGCTAAGATTTTAATTAATTAAGCAATAAAAAATTACCTTACCTTACCTATATTAGACCTCCCCGACAAGATAGTGCAGAAATTAAAAACTATGATCCCGAAGAAAAAGATCGACTGGTATATTGTAACCGCATGCCGCCAGAAACCACAAGAGGATGTCTCGGAGTATTTCTCCAGATTCGAAACAGTGTTCTCCCATTACAGCGGACAAGACATGTCCACCGCAACCGGACACCACTTGTTTGTGCAGAATTATGTCAAGGGACTGTTACCGGAAGTATCGCAAAAACTACAGACCAGCGAAAGAAGCTGGGCAGCCTCTAAACCAGTGGCCATCCTCCAGATGGCCCAGTACTACGAACACCAGAAAAATGAAATTGAAAGGGCTACAGAAAAGAAGAAGAAAGACTTGAAGGTAAGGGTAATGATAGCGCAGCTTCAAGGGGTGAACATAGGAAGGGAACAATATAAGGGAGGATACCAAAAGAATACCCCTAGGGCACCGCCGCCCAGAAGTAGTTCATCGACGCCATATACAGGACGTCAAGACTTAGGACAGGTTCAATGCGCGTTTTGTAATGAGTACGGACACTAGAAATCCCAATGCCCGCTTCTGCTAGGAATCGGTAGGGGCAGAGGGGCGAGGGAAATAGTAAGCGGACAGAAAGGAAGAGGACGTGGGAGAGGGTACGCGAATGAAGCTAGCGAGGAAAGGCCAGGAAGAGCGAACACATTTGATCGTCCCAGACAGAATCAGTACCAACAATCAGATTACGACAACACGTACGACTTTGCATAGGACAGCCAAGGGCAAGGGAGGGATCCAGTCGAGCTCTATGTTGATCAGCAAGGCCCTTATGTTACCGCAAAGGTCCTGGGCACAGAGTCGCCATTTTTGGTAGACACAGGAGCAACACGTAGTGCACTATCCAAACGACTGATTCCAAGGGCACCCTTGTCTGGCTCACATGTAACTTCAATAGGATTTGACGGTATGCCCTCCAGCAACCCTTTGTCCAGACCGATCCCTTTCAATCTTGAAAACAATATTATCGATACGACATTCCTTCTCTCCTCCAACACCCCAGATGCCATTATGGGCCTCGTTCTGTTGAAGCATTTTCGTGCAATTATCAGATGTTCACCGGACGGGGTACGGGTCATCTTATATGAAAATCACCAACACCCGAGAGATAATCCTTCCCAACACATGTATCCCATTTCTGAGACAGACACATCCCTATTAGACACTTTACCATAACATCTGTGGGCTAGAGCCGATTCAGACGTAGGACGAATTATGATTGACCCAGTACACATGACAATACGACAAGACGCAACCTTACCGAAAGTCCCGCAGTACAAGATATCGCCGGAGGGCGAGAAAGCACTGGCAGAAATCATCCACTCACTGGTAGAGGCAGGGGTGGTAGAAGAGGTTGTGAGCAATGTTTGTAACAGTCTTATTTTGCCGATCATAAAGAGACAAGGAGAGGGAGATGGGAAAGCCTACCGCTTTATCATCGACCTTCGAGAGATAAACAAAATTGTAGTGCCACAGTACCCAGTAGTTTCTGACATCACCACCACCCTGACCCTAATTCCGTCTACTGCTACCACTTTCACCGTTATAGATCTCAAAAATGCCTTCTTCTCCATACCTATTCACCAAGACAGCCGCTACCTTTTCGGATTTACCCTAAGATCCCGCTCATATAGATTTTGTCGAGCACCCCAAAGGTACACAGAGAGCCCGAGCATCTATAGCCAGGCGCTCAAAACACAGTTGGATGCCGTACAATTGCCAGACGGGGTGGCGTTGATACAATATGTAGACGATATCCTTCTAGCGGCAGACACCACTCCACTAGCTGTCACAGCCACCATCCAACTCCTACACTTCCTTGCAGAAAATGGTCACAAAGTTTCCCGAAAGAAATTGCAGTTCTGTAAACCACAGGTAACATATTTAGGTCACCTCGAATGAAGGGAGGAAACTCACACCCGACAGGATCCAGACAATTCTAGACACTCCCGTTCCCAAGAATCAGAAGCAAGTCCACTCTTTGATAGGCCTCACCTCATTCTGTCGACAGTGATTGCCGAACTTTTGCCTCATTGTCAAACCCCTTCTTTCCCTCCTAGCCAAAGACATCCCCTCACCTCTCCCCTGGACACCCGATTGCCAGTCAGCATTCAACGAATTATGAGATGCCCTTTGCTCGGCACCTGTTCTAGGAACCCCAGACTACTCCAAACCATTCTTTCTCTAAACACATGAAAGGGAGGGATGTGCATTGTCCGTCTTAACACAGTCAATCGGTCACAAACACCGCCCATGTGCATATTTCTCTGCCACCCTCGACCCAGTAGCTAGAGCGCTGCCAGCGTGCTAGCGCACTGTGGCGGCTGCAGCAGTATCCATATGCCAGAGCGAAGGAATAGTGCTCTCCAACCCAATCACTGTGTTAGTACCCCATGCAGTCGACACACTACTGAACCAGACCAAAACCCAACACTTGACTAGCACCCGACTGACAGGATACAGGTTGACCCTGCTGGCACCACACATCAATCTGAGGCGATGTACCACTCTCAATCCAGCCACACTGCTACAACTACCCGAAAATGACCCTAGTGTGACTCCACTACACGATTGTGTGACACTCACTGACGAACAAACAAAAAGTAGAGTGGATCTCAGAGACACTGCCTTTTCAGAACCAGATGGGGAATTATGGGTAGACGGTTCGTGCATCGAACTCCCCGACGGTACCACCTCAGCCGCATATGCTATCACCACAGCCCGAACCATCCTAGAAACAGCCCGCATTGCCCAACGATCCGCCCAGGCAGCAGAACTCATTGCCCTTACGCGAGCGTGCATTTTAGCAGCTGGCACGACAGTAAACATCTACACTGACAGCCAATACGCCTTCGGGGTGGTTCACCATTTTGGGCTCCTGTAGAGAGAAAGAGGGTTCCCGGCCTCACAGGGCACACCCATCCTACATGGATATCTAGTCTCCGCCTTGACAGAAGCAGTCCTCCGCCCCAAGCAGCTAGCAGTGATTAAATGCCAAGCACATAAAAAAGTGACTGATCTCATTGGACAGGGAAATGCACTAGCCAACATTACTGCCCGAGCCACAGCCAAAGACAGAACCACCACACGAATGTACGTGACCAAGTCACAAGCTGAACAATGGACTGACGCTAGAACAACTGTAAGGGACATACAAACGACAGGCACACAAAACGAACTAACCGAGTGGGCTCAGGTGAGACTAAAAGACGAGGAAGGCTGCTGGAGGACAAAAGACGGAAACAAATGGCTGCTACCTAATGCCTAGCTGATCCCCATATTGACCATGGCAAATTTACTGGCACACATAGGATCTGCCTCCATGACCGAACTAATCACCAGAGTATGGCACAATGGCAAGATAACGGAATCGGCAAAATGCCTAGTACAACAATGCATAGTATGCCTACAACACAACCCAGGGAAAGGGACCGTAGTACCACGGGGAGGGTTTGAAGTCCCTGACCACCCTTTTGAAGTCCTCCAAATGGATTACATCCAACTAGAGAGGTGCCATGGTCTAAAATATGTTCTAGTGATTGTGTGCGCCTTTAGCAAATGGGTGGAGGAATATTCCCCACCCGCGACACCGCCTCAGCTACTGCGAAGGTATTACTGAAGGAGTTCATCCCCCGTTACGGCCTTTGTCGAATTTTGTGGAGCGACACTGGCCCCCATTTCATAGCAGAGGTCATACAGAAAATACTGACGGGGTTGGGGGTAAAGCAAAAGTTCCATGCCGTTTTCCACCCCCAGTCAGCGGGCCTGGTAGAAAGACACAACCCCACACTAAAATTTAAGCTAGCGAAGATAGTCGCCACGACCGGGTTGAAATGGCCCGATGCCCTCCCACTGGCATTACTACCAATGCGTTCCACCCCAACCAAACACCGACTGACCCCAACTGAAGTAGTCTTCGGCAGGCCTATGAACATTTGGACGCCACCGAAACCAACCTCCATTAATGATGTCCCAGACATACTAATGTCCCATTATTTGTACAAATTGACGAACGAACTAACACTTATCCACCAACAGGTGCAGCAAGCCATACCGGACGTATCCAGGGGCCCGGGACATGATATCAAGCCTGGAGATTTCGTGCTGACAAGAAATTTTCAGAGGACGAAGAGTCTGGAACCCAGGTGGACGGGCCCCTGGCAAGTCTTGATCACCACCCGAACTGCCCTTCGAGTTAAGGAAAAAAGAAACTGGCTGCACGCTCACCATTGTAAGAAAGTATCCCCATCTCTGACAACCTACGAAGAAGTGGACGCACAAGAAGAACTGCTGACCAAAGATCGACCGGCCCTGAGTTGCTACCCCAAAACAGAGACACTTGAACTGGAAGAGTTTCCCGACCCCACTTTACCATCTAAGGAAGGGTACAACTTGTGATCGACGAAAGGAGGGCGCTCCAACGAGCAGGCCACTAACTGAGTCAAAGGTCTCGGATCAGTAGCTAAAATCTACAAATGCTACCAGAAAAAGCGCTAGACAAAAGTATGTGGTCCTGCCAGTCGTTGAGCCCCTTGAAGATGATGGAAGAACCCGGACGTCCGAAGAACAGCCGCAAAACCTCCAAAATTGACAAATTGCACAGCACAAAGACAATCGCACTTGTAGCAGCATCTCTCACCTGTCTCTTGCTAATGATCACAGCCTAGATCGTTGAAGAGAGTGCTCCCGCTTACAGGACAATGTCACCCACCATGCAACCCACCACCAAGAAAGAACACTATCTGGTGTCACTATCACCACGTCTCCGAGAACGACGCAAAGAATACTGGAATAATTCTTTCGTACAGCTATTGCACCAACACAATCTTGCCGCAAATGCCACCAACTGTTGGGTCTGTGGGTTGCTACCTCATGCCACTGAACATTCCATTACCTTCATCCCTTCGCCCTTTTCTGTTCATGGATCATGCCTCGCCTGGTTAATTGCTCCTGCAAGAGAGCTACAGAGGCAATGCCACCTCTAATGAAACAATCCAACAGTTCTATAATGAATTCTGGCTGAACAAAACAGGAAAAACGACTGCTCCCTTTTGTCCTCACACTTCCAATGTGACTTTTCCAATGAACATTCCCTCCAAAGAGCGAGTAGAAATGCAAGTGTTCAACAACCCAGCTAGACCAACCTTTGCCTATCTGAAGAAAAGAACTGCCGCAACTCTGACAGTGGCCCTTTCGGTGGTAAACGTCTCAGGTCTTGTCTGCATTGATCGTGGGTCACAGCACATGTCAAATAACCAGAACCCTGAACGCTGCCGACCCCCCTACATTTGTTGCATCACCCAACATGTACTTCATCTGTGGTACCAAAGCCTACATCTGGCTCCCAAAAGGCTGGGGGGGCACGTGCTACGTCGCCTTTGTTCTACCTCCAACCTACACAGCACCTGCAGACCACCACAGAGAGAGGCGTTCCAAAGACACAGACCAAGCGTACTCTGCCGCATCACAATTCCTCGATGCAGCAAAAGGACTCGTCCCGCTATGGGGTCCGATGGCAAACAGCCGAGCCATCAGGCACCTATCTCAAGCAGTTGAAACAGCCTTGAACGTCACAGCTGGCATCCTTACCAACAACACTGCTGAGCTCCAGGCGGTCGGCCTGGTGTCTTTACAGAACCGCATTGTTCTAGATGTGGTACTAGCGGACCGTGGAGGAGCATGCCGCATCATCGGTGCCAGTTGCTGTACTTATGTCCCTGACAACTCACCTTCCGTTTTTAAAGCAATTGAACATCTCCACAGGCTGGCGTCGGAAATCCATCAGGAATCAGAGACTTGGACGCTTGGAAGCTGGTTTTAGGTACTTTGAAACACTGGGTCTGGAAAATGATAATGATCCTCTTGGTTCCAATATTGATAATATGTAGTTGTTGTTTGGGGATACATTGTATACCACTTTTGCGTTCTCTTTGCTGAACTGCTTGCACCCTAAGACTATGGACACTAAGCTCACGAAGATGAGAGTAATGAACGATAAAGAGATACAGGACATTATGGACATTGAAATAGACTAGCAAGCTGGCTAAATTATGTTCAAAGGGAGGCCAGTAGAAAGTAAAACGACAAATGTGAACATTGCCTGCGCCATCTTGTTTAGCGAGGGCCTTTATGTGCGCGTAAGCGGCAACCATTTTGGACATCACAGCCATTTCGTACTCTGCTGGTCACCTGTGTGACACCCCGGCCTCGCTATCATCCCCCAGCGCTCTGACTAAAACTGAACCAATGTATTGGGGTTGTAAAACCTTGTCATCATGACAAAGCCCCGGAGTCACTTCCCGCACCAAACCTGTTTGTCCTTTCATCCTCCATGCAGAGGCAAGCCCCCCTTTTATAACCTCCTTCCCTGCACCTGGCTAACTCAATCCGGTCCCAAACACTAACCGACCCCTGCGGACATAGTTTATTACCCCCCACACGGCAGAGCTTGTTTCACCAACAAAGGGGCCTGATTTAATCAAAGACACGAACCTTTCAATCTGACCGATCCCAGGTACTTTTAGATCCTGTCGGAATGTCCAGCTGCGAGATAGCGATCATCTGTTAGATCTGGGAGGGGGGAAGATTGCTGCTAGGTATGTGTGGGAACTAGCCAAAGGCGGAGATTCCAAAGATGTTTAACCATGCAATAAACTGATGCAAATGTGTATAAAAGGCCAAACCACAGAGATGCAGTTAGAGCACCTCCTGACGATATCCCGGTGTCTGATGTGATGTGTTCTCCTCCGGAGCAATAAACCTGTTTCTTGCCTTCCAGTTAACAGCGCCTGCCTCGTTATTTTGATAGATAATCGTAAGGTGAATTAAAGATGTTTTGCGCCAGGCGGCATTGGTGGTCTTAGGAGATTCGCTGCTTTTCATCAGGTGGAGTTGGAGTTGGAGGGTGGAGTTGGAGTTGGAGGGTGGAGTTGGAGGGTGAAATTGGAGTTGGAGGGTGGAGTTGGAGGGTGGAGTTGGAGGGTGGAGTTGGAGTTGGAGGGTGGAGTTGGAGTTGGAGGTTGGAGTTGGAGTTGGGGGGTGGAGGGTGGAATTGGAGGGTGGAGGGTGGAGTTGGATGGGGGAGTTGGAGTTGGAGGGTGGAGTTGGAGTTGGAGGGTGGAGTTGGAGGAGCATGCATAGCGGGCCCCAAACCGCTCGCTATCGCCTACAAGCTGTCGCTAACAGTAGTTAGCGACAACTTGCTAATAGGGCGATAGAATTATCGCCGCTTAGCGGCCGAAAACGGCAACTGAAGTGCAACTTAAGCATAGCATATGTATGCTGCACTTTTTATGCTTTAAAATATGCATGTCGTCAATGCACTGGAATAAAAGCGAAATATTTTGTAAGTGTAGATGTAACATATATTTCAAAATCTTATTTTCAAAAGTATCTTTTCTTGTCAAAATGCAAAGGTGTTAATGAGTGTTTTGATATGAATTTAAAAACATATTGGGTATGTGACAAGTATACAGAGGGATATAATTAATTAAGCCATCCTTTCGATCTGTTTAAGAGATTCCTGCTATTTTGATCAAATTGCAACAGTGGCTTCACAAAGAAAACGTTAAAAGTTCTTTTAGTTTTCACTTTTTTATATCTTGTAGCCAAAAGAGTGGAAAAGAAACAAAGAGTGGTACCATGGTGCATGCGAGGAGGCAAAAGAAATCTACACCTTGTCCTGTGACCAAAGGATCAACTTGTGTGAACCAGTATATTGCATTAAAAGTAATTATACCTTTTTTGCTGTTCTTGAATACATTATCAATGAAGCAATTATCTTGTGAAAATTATGGATAGCTATTGAATATATGCAAACCTAGTTATCAGGCATCATGTATGAGAGATTATATGTGGAGCGCATATAATAGCATGATATTATATACCAGGTCACACATGATGGTGTGAGATTTTAATTTATGGAGTTGTTTCTTGGCAGGTAGTTAAATGAAAATATAATTTAGAATATGGAGAGCATCAGACATATCAATGGGGTACCTGTTAACGTTGTGTAGCATTAACCAGAAGATTGCAGATGCCACCAGTTAGACAGTTACCAATTAGTGACCAGACCTATCGCACCAGTTTTCAGGTGTCCCAATCTATAGCACAGTGAGCTGTGGTGTATTCTGTATTCTGTTTTAGGAAAAGCAAAGTGGCCTGCACCTCTGCCGTCAGGATTTCACCCCACAAATCAAGGTGCAAAATGTGTGAGGAATATATGACATAGGAATCCGCAAAAATAGATAACCTTTTCCAAGCAAGAATGACAGCTTTTATGGTTAGTAGCAATTTATTTACTTAACATAAGCTAGAGATGCATGTTGATCTCGTATGTGATTGCTCACAATGGGGCCTATTAGGATGGCGGACGGACTTGCGTCCGTCCGCCACCCCCGAGGTGGAGGGACCGTCCGCAAGGGCAGCGGCGTTCCCTCCATGCCAATTAGGATGTGACCGCCACCCTGGCGGTCACATCCTGTATCTTTAACATTGCGGCGGGTGCTGGTTCAAGCAGCACCCGCCGCAATGTTAAAAATACATGCATTGCATTTGCATGCACAAAGCGGCAGGCACCGCGCGGTGCCTGCCGCTTTGTGCATGCAAATGCAGGGGGGTACCATAGGTAACCCCCATGTGCACCCCCCCTTCACCCTGGGGGCCCGCAAGTGCCCCCCAGAAGCAAAGTTACATATGCTTTTCCACGGTGGAAAAACCGCCGCGGAAAAGCATGTTTACATATGCTTCCTAATTTGGCTGGCGGTGTCCTGCAGACACCGCCACCAAATAGCAGGCTACACCCTGTGGATCAGCGGCGGACGGACCTGCCGTCCGCCGCTGATTCTACCGCCATTCTGATCTGGCGGGTGGTGTTTACAGGGACCGCAGCGGTGAATCCGCATCCTCCGGGCCGGTGGTGGCTTTAACCGGCCCGGAGGATGCGGATTCACCGCCATCCTAATCGATCCCAATGATTCCAACACAATACTTGGAGAAGTTAAGGAGGCAGGAGAGAAACACATTTAGTAGAAAAGAAAATTAATAATTGGTCAGAAAAAGGCAAAACCTGCAGTTACCGGGTGCACAAGCTCCTATATGGCATCCCTCATCCTGAACAGAAGGAAGGATAAAAACCAAGGTAAAAAAGTGTTGTCTACTATTGGCATTTCTCAGCCAAGAAATCTACATTAATAGCACAGAATAGCTGTGCCACCATAGGAAATATGTTTATAAAACACAGGGAAGCAAATTTGTAAATAAGAGGAAAAGCAATGTCTATACATATGCTTCACATTTTGAAAATTGTAATGCAAAACACATGCAAAAAGCAATTAAAAAAATTAAAAGCAGGTAAAAGGGTGAATCAACATAGCTGCGTAATCATTCTCCTGCTTCGGTTTTTAAAATAAAAAAATTAAAAGGAAACACCAAATGAATGCAGTATAATAGAAATGGAAACAACCAAAATCATTTTAAGGTTACCTATTCCGCCAAGTGGATGTTTGCTATAGAACACAATTAATGCCTCAGTTCACATCAGATCTTATACATGGCTTTCGATTTCCAATTTTGAAATTTAATTAGCTAAAAGGTAATTTTTAATATCTTTCCTGCAACCTAGAATTGTTATTATCCTTATTATCTAGGGGCAGTGATTTCCAGGTCTGTGGGCCAACTACAGAGAATCTGTAATCTCCCCTTCACAAGGTTTTAATTCTTAGAATGTGGAGACGGTATAGGCTGCTTGACCATAGGGAGGCTTGTTTATGAACTTAATGAAGATACCCTTAGTGGAGAACTGGTGTAGCAGGTAAGTACCTTTTTCTTCTCTGTCAATCGATCTGAATTACTATTCATAAGCATTTAGAATGATAGCAAGCTCTTCACTTCACCTTACGGTGAGCTAACCATAAGCAATAGAAGCTTTTAGGCTTGCACGTTGGTGACAACAAGCACAAGACATTTTATACTAATTTTAACATTAGAGTTTGCAGTAATTTTGAGTGCTAATTATCTCTTGCTTAGTTATTGCGCTCTCTTTTACGACTAGATAACATTTAATAATAAAATGGATCACGAACCCGGACACTGAACTGGCAGAATAGATTGCACATGTTATGCCCCATTTTCCCCACAAAATAACAATTGTGGTGCAAAACCTCTGCAAAAGTCAGGTGCACACTTTAATCATGCTGTGGAGACTTTGCCTTAGATTTGGGACCTAACCTCTTAATCAGATCAATTCCCGCTCCTTTATCTTGCCCTTTCAGATTCCTTAAAATCTGTCCTAGCATTTAGATTCTAGAAGGTATTGCAATTTAAGAAATCAACTTTCTGTTCAATAGCTGTGACCAAACACCTGAGGGAGGCCTTAGATGCTGGGCGAACATCGGCACTGATAATCTTAGACCTTAGCGCCGTGTTGCAACATCTGGAGGAGGCTGGCATTGAGGGTCCGGCCTTAGGCTGGTTTGCCTCTTTTCTAGCTGAAAGAACGTTCCAGGTGTCGGCCCCCCCTTTACATCTCCCTGATACACACTATTAAACAAGGGCTTCCACAGGGCTCAGCATTGAGCCCAACGCTATTCAATATTTATGTCCAACCTCTAGCAGCGGTAGCCAAGAGCAGAGGACTAACGGTGGTATCCTATGCTGACGATACCCACCTGGCAGTGGCACTATCTAATGACTCCACGCAGAACGCTCCTAGGTTCAGGAGAAATCTAACAGCTATTGCAGAGTGGATGACTGCCAACTGTCTCCAGCTAAATGCTAGCAAATCAGAGATGTTGCTAGTGGGGAGAGATACTAGGTTGTGGAGTGAGACTTGGTGGCTTCTGACTGGGTTGTGCACCCGCCCCTCGACAGGTGGTCAAAAACAAGGGAGTATGGGTCGATTCTGCCCTTAATTTCCAGGCCCAAATTAAAAAAGTAGCTGGGACCTGTTTTGGACTCCTACGTGGGCTCAAAGCACTGCTGGGCTTTTTTAATCCCACAGTTTGCCAAGTCATCATTCAGGCCTCCATTCGATCTAGGCTGGACTATGCTAGTTCGCTTTACCTGGGGACTAATAAGGCTGAAATCCTATGTCTGCAAAGGGCTCAAAATGCTGCTTCCAGAACCCTAATTGGCCTTCCAAGAACCTGCCCCACAACCATCGCCATCTGCAGACTTCATTGGCTGCCAGTGGCGAAACGCATTTGAGATTAAGTCACTCTGCATTGCCCTCAAAATCATGAATTCCTTATCCCCAGATATCCCTTCGAACCTGCTCTCACCCTACACACCCACTCGCCATTTGCGGACTTTGGGCCAGTATCTGGCGGTTGTTCCTCGGGTGAGGAAAGAGTTTCGCAGGTGGACGCTCTTTCCACGCCCTGGCTGCAAAACTGGAACTCTCTCCTGGTTCACATTCGTGGTATCAACAACCTCACCTTGTATTGTAAAACTATTAAAACTCATCTTTTTCCTACTCTATAGGCCTTGCTTCTCTCTTTTCAGTCTCCTATTATCATCTGCTACAATTAGTGCTGGGACGCCCCTTTGCTGGGGCAGCTGTGCACTCTACAAAACCTATAACATAACATAACATAACATTAAAAAAAACTATTTCATTTAAGGGCCAATTTGTGTTTCAACCTTTGAGAAAGTTTTAAATGGATAGGAGCATGTTCACAATGCACTGTTCTATTCCAGGGGGTACTCATGAATAGTCCTAAGCACTGAATAGTCCCGCCCTTCCATGAGGACTCCAGAGCATATATAACAAGCATTGGCATAGCCAATAGGTCTCGCCTTTGGGATCTTATAAGTGTTTAGCCATGCAACAGTTGATGTTGTTGCACCAAGGATATTGTGCTGCTTAACTAATTACTTATAAGGTCCCAAAGGCGAGACCTATTGGCTATGTCAATGCTTGTTTTATGGTGGCATAGCTGGGCGGCATAGCTGGGCTTTGAAGGCAGTGGTTGGCTGCAGTATTATAATAAGAACTGTGCCAGTCCCGCTTAAGTTGGCAGGTTCCAAGTTTTTTGAGGTGCATGGAGAACTGCAGAGCGTTTGTTTTTTGGCTTAGTTCTGGTGGGTTTAATTAAAATAAGTTAATGGAGCGGGTCTCGTGAGGAGGGAATGTTGCAGCCAGAGAGCTGACAAAGATTTTTGAGGCCACTTCAGGATTAAATTTACTCTATGCTCAGATCGTCATGAGCTGATTGACTGAAGGACTGAGGTGAGCCCGGGAGACAGATGGAGAAGTTAATTTGACAATTAGGTCACCTCAACAGTAGAACAGCTTCAACAGCTATACTTTTGGGGTGAGCGAATAACATGTCAAGAATGCAGCCCGTTCCGTTAATGGTTGTCAAAACTAAGTTGCAAAAGCTAAAAGATGAATAATCATTGAGCATGTCAGCACCAGAGGCTGATTCAATAATTTAGTTTTTTTAATAAAGACTGATCCCACGCCTGGCCAGGGATGATAGGATGAAGTTTCTGCTTATGGTGGGCTGGGGATCACACATTAGGATTAACACACTTGAGAGGGAAGGGTGTAGGGCGCGTAGCAAACATTAGTGTTGCAGCAGTGTTTGACCTCAAAGAGCTCTGTACAAAATGCCAAGTAGACTAACCTGGTGAGGGTTCATGGGTGAGTCACACGCCACCTGCACGTTATTGGCTCAGGTGGACTTGCTTCAGGTGTGGCTTCGAGGCACGAGTCTAACGCCCACATCTTTTCTATGGAATCGCCACAATCCGGCACATATGTCCGACCGGAGTGACCTCAGGTATCCGGGGACGAAGCACAGAAGCAGAAACGATAACCAAGATTTGCTCATAATTTTAGACAACCCCCTTCCCTCAAGAAGTGATACTAAGGTAAAAAGCAAATTACAAAAGCAGGAATAGCGCTGCATGATGGAAGAGTGGAAGAGATAAAAAGAGACCCAATTGTAAAGAAATAACAAGCGCGCGCCTCGCGAGGCAGAAGGGGGAGGCGTGCGCGCCTCGCGCGGCAGCAGGGGGAGGAGGCGGGCTGCGCGATTCACTTGCGGGAGCGATAATTGCTACCATATGGCGGCGCTCGCTTCCGCAAGTGAATCGCCAGACGAGCACGCGTTGCCATTGAAGGCAATGGAACGCGTGCACATGTTTGGCTGAAAAGCCGAAGCGATAGCAATAGGTCATTTTGCCTATGCACGCATGTGCGCTGCGTAGGCGAGACCTAAAATACACATATGTATATATGTATATTAATGCATGTTTAACCAAATCTAAGGACTAGTCCTGTGAAAACATACATCAATATATATATATATGTATATATAAATATATATATACACACACACACACACACACATACACATATAAATATATACACACACATATATGCAGCCTAAACCACGAAAATAGGCAAAAAAGTGCCAATATTGCATTGTATTTTTTCATTTAAAATAAAACATATCTATGCAACATTTCCATGACACAGAGAAATGTACTCTTGACTTGTTTGAAAATAGCCTTTATTTTAAAGGAAAATGGCACGGTAATAGCAGGCAGTTATCCAGAGGCTGCATATAGAACACATATCAAAAACTGGTGATGTGCTTTAAGATCTCCATGACCTCCAGGCACCCATCATGGCCATCAGGTGACAGTTAGGACAGTTCTTTTTTCTGAATCCTTATGTGAAGATCTTGGAGCATTGAGCTCATCAGTTATTGACTTTCTGTCATTAATTGATATTTTGATGTTGAATTTTTTGACTTCACTTGATGTTTTCACTCCTTCTGCCAGTGTCACCAGTGGACAACATCATTACATTCAACAAGTTTCTATGTAGGCGGGCTGCAAAACTAAACATCGAGATGCCGTCTACGACCACTTCGGCGTCAGTCATCTTTGAAACCCTCCATCACAGGTCATCCACTCGACCTCTGCTTCCCTTGGTACTAGGACTACTGGAACCAGCTCTTAATACTTTTCTCACTCCTGCGTCAATAGGATCAGCACCACCGCGCATAGTCAAAAGTAACAGAGCCTAGACCAGGATCCACTGTTCCTGAGGTTCGACCCTCCACCGGACTCTGTCAGTGGCAGGAGCATGAAAAGTGTACACAGGGGCGTCCTCCTCCACAGTCCCACCCGACAAAGACAGCAAGTCAATGGACTCTCTTGGGAAAAGAATGTGTAGCACTTTGGCCTTCTATATGAAGATCGCTAGCACCTCGGCACTCCTGGGAAGATATGACCAATTACGGTGGTACTCCCTCTCAAGGTTCATGGACAAACTGCCAAAAGAGACCAGCAGGAGTTCCAAGAGATCCTATAAGAACGAGGACTTGTAGTGAACCAGATTATAAATGCAGCAGCCGAAGCATCAGATCTAGAGGGATGTACGACATTACAACGCATGCTTTTACCACGCATGCTTTTACATCGCGAGTTTTACAACGCATACCATTACAACGCATAGTGCTTTGGGGCGCTGGATAGTGAATAGTTTAATTTACTATTCCAACTCCAGTCCCTGTGGATAGTAGGGAAGTGGGCGTGTGCTGGAGGCGTGACAAACGCTGGGGGCATGTGGTACGTTCCGCCCTTCATGCCATGTCTCATATCGGGTGCTGTGGGCGTGTGCTGGGGGCGTGGGCATGTGCGGGGCGCGGGATTACGGAAAAAAAAGCGAGCGTTTTGCCCAATATTTCATTGTTTTTTCTTCCCAGGTTCTGAACATTCTTGCTCCGGGTGTCCACCCTGCTCCCTTTAAATACCCCTGCACCCCATAATCATAACCCACCCTTACTCCTTAAAATACCCCAACACCCTTAAACACTAACCCATCTTAACCCTATAAATATATCCTGTACCCCAAAACCCAAACCTATCCCTAAATCCTAAAAATACCCCTGTACCCCAAAACCCAAACCTAGCCCTGAACTTTTAAAATACCCCTGTACCCCAAAACCCAAACCTACCCCATAACCCTACAAATACCCCTATACCCCAAAACCCAAACCTAGCCCTGAACCCTAAAAATACCCCTGTACCCCAAAACCCATACCTATCCCTAAACCCTAAAACTACCCCTGTACCCCATAACCCAAAACTATATCTTAACCCTTAAAATACCCAAACACCCCAAAACATATACCTCACTACCCCAAAACATATACCCCTATACACATACTTACCTTATCAAAACATTTTAAAAAAACATGCTTTTACCATTCATGCATTTACAACGAATTTCGTTGTAAACGTATGCGTGGTAAAAGCATATAAAATGTAATGGCATTGCGGAGTCATGGTACTTTTGTAATGAAAGTATGTGGAGTGATGGTATGCGGAAAGAAAGTTGCGGAATAATGGGTGTTTACCTTCCCCGGTAAGTACATTGGTGGCACGGCGGCCCACATCTCCAGCAACATACTCATATTTTTTCACCACCGATTTGAAAAATGCACAGGTCTCTCTCACTGATGGCCAGCACCAACATACACTTTTAGACAGACCTCCCGCCACAAGTTCTAGAATTGCGAACTTTAGAGCTGGGGAGCTACGTTCGAATCTCGGCATCAGCTCAACATTCTGTGATTCCAGGCAAATCGCTTTGTCTCCCCGTGCCTACCACAAATTAATGTGTTCTTCTGTAATGTAAATTGTGCTCATGCCATGTTGTCGAGTTCGCGCTATATAATATTGCAAGGAAAAATAAAGTAGGGAAACTCGAGTTCACACACTACTGAACGCGCACTCTTAAGTGCATCAGCAGTGCACTGTGAATCGGAGCATTTCACAGGCCTGTCACAGATAAGAAATGCTATCAAAATGAAATCCTACAAAACAATATACCACTGGCCGGCAACAATTCATACCCGGACAACGTCGGGACGGGCTGCTAGTATATATATATTTCAGCAGCAAAAGTCTCCTCCCGGAGTGCTGGGACCCGAGGAGTGTGGCGTGCATGCACACCGGCGGAGTACCAGCAATTAAATCCCAAACATCCTAGAATCAGCACACTCTCAGGCAAAAAGGATCCATTTTCATAAGTAATCACCGAGTGTTTATTCCACAACACGTTTCGATTTCTTACAAAACCTTGCAAAAAACAGTGATTGAAATAATCATAGTGAACACAAACAAAGGACATGATCAAAATAGCGGGAGACATGTTGGAATGGTAGATATCATAATACATGTGGAAAACAATGCAAAACAATGCAAAAATATATACATATCAAAGGTCAAATTCACTACTGTATGTGTAAATGGTCACAGGCTGCTAACTAGTGCATCGATATATATAATGCCCAAATACGGCGGCCCATGTCGTGTGTGAAAAACATTGCACAAATATATACAAGGTCACGGTCACTAATGTATGTACAAATGGTCATAGGCTGCTAAGTAGTGCATCAGTGCGTACACCGCCAAAATACGGCGGCCCATATCTCCTTAGACATAGTGTGCGGGTGCGTCGTCAAAACCGTGCCAGCTTTATTGGTCTCCCCAATCACGGACACATACACGGGGAAAACGAGCAGGGAAACCCTGTGTATGCAACACCACTGTGTTGATTCCGGGCAAGTGCCCTGGAGTGACACGGACGTAAGGAGTAGTTTCTGTCCTGTAACTCCTGTTCTGTAGTAGGGGTATCTCTGTTATAGTCATAATATAGTGAATAGTCCCGCTCATGAGCGTGGACCCCGTAGCAATCGAAAATAATCTCTTAAGTTGTCTAAAAATGCAGTCCTGCACAGACACTCAAGAGAGAATTTAAAGACAAATAATGCCGCCTATATCCACAGGCTACACTGTCCAGTACTTCAACTAGACATTCCACCAAAACCACAAACAGCACAGCCTGCCAAGTTTTCATCATAGAGAAAAAACTTCCCCTTTTTCCAACAAAGCCTCTGGAATGATAGAGAGGAGGGGGAGGACAGACAAGCCCCATGAGCTTCCATTATGTAGCTCAAAAAGGGATACTGTGCCTTTAGGAATAATTACTAGAACTTTCTCAGTATCCCAGAATGCCCTGCAGGTCCCATTTACTTTCAGTTCTTTTTGAAGGCGTATAACGCTAGACCTGTAGCATTCCGAACATGAACATCTTTCTCCACCGGGGAGGAGGGCGGGCGCTTATGACTATAACAGAGATACCCCTACTACACAACTGGAGTTACAGGACAGAAACTACTCCTTCTGTAGTAGGGGATCTCTGTGTATAGTCATAATCTAGTGAATAGAATGGCAAGCCCATCCCACACCAAGCGGCAGTGGAGAAAAAGAAGTACAACACCACTACTGTGCGAACAGATTTCGCAGCGAAGCCTGCCCAACCTGAGCGTCTGCCCTGGAATCAGTGTCCAGACAGTAATGCTTAGCAAAGGTATGGACCGACTTCCAAGTGGCCTGCCTGCAGATTTCTGCAATGGGAACATTACGTAACAAAGCAGTCGTGGCAGCTTTGCCCCTGGTGGAATGAGCCTTAGGTTTACCCCCTAAGGTCTTATTAGCGTTTTGATAACACAATTGTATACAGGACACAATCTACCTCAAAATGGACTGTTTTGAGGTGGCAAGACCTGTCCTGACTGACTCATAATTGATAAACAATTGGTCTGACCTACAAATATCCTTGGTTTTTATCCAGATAAAATTTCAACACCCTCCTGACATCCAGGGAATGTAGAGACCTTTCCGCTGAAGAGGAAGGATTCTGAAAAAACATAGGTAAAGTTATGGTCTGGTTAACATGGAAATCAGAAATAACCTTAGGAAGAAATTTAGGGTGAGTACGCATAACAACCTTAGCAGCATAAAATACAGTATAAGGTTCTTGGCAACACAACGCCTGAATTTCACTCACCCTGTGGGCCGATGTAATGGCCACAAGGAACAGGTGCTGCAACGAAGCCTTATGAATAGGTTCAAAAGGTTACTTCATCAATCTTGACAGCACCACATTCAATTCCCATGAAGGCGAGGGAAGCCGGACAGGAGGAAACACTTTCTTCAAGCCTTCCAAAAAATCCTTGATCACAGGGATCTGGAAGAAGGAGGTCTGTGAAGGGCATTTCCTGTAGGCAGTCAGCGCAGCGAGATGAACCTTAATGGAATGAAAATTAAGGCCAGACTGCGCCAAATGTAAAAGGTACGGAAGGATGACATCTTCCTTACACGTCGTTGCATCATAGTTCTTGGACTTGCACCAGATGCAAAATCTCCTCCACTTGTACGCATAAGAAGTCCTAGTGGAGGGTCTCTTGGCTTCCTTCAGTATGCCCATACAATCTGCAGGGAGATTCAAATGGCCATATTGCACTATCTCAAGAGCCATGCCGCCAAACTCAAAGGCGAGAGATTGGGGTGCACCTTCAGCCCCCCGAACTTCGTGAGAAGGTCCTGCCGGCACGGCAGCCGAATGTGAGGAAGGAGAGACCGGTGAAGCAGGTCCGTGAACCACCACTGCCTGGGCCATTCCGGGGCAATCAGGATCATCCGCGCCCTGGACTGGGCCAGCTTGATGAGCACTGCCGGAATCAGGGGAATGGCTGGAAAAGAGTACAGAAAGCTGTTCGACCAGTTGATCCATAACGCATTCCCCAGCGTTCCCTGCGGGTAGTACCTGGATGCGAAGCCTCTGCATTTGCTGTTTTTGGCGGTGGCGAACAGATCCACGTCTGGAGTGCCCCACCTGGCGAAGATGTCTCTGAGTACTTCGTCGTTTATGACCCATTCGTGGTTTTCCTGGATCAGTCTGCTCAGTGCGTCCGCCTGAACATTTTGCACACCTGGTAGATGAGTAGCCGTTATCGTCAGTCCTCTGGCAAGAAGCCAGTGCCAGATCGCCTGCGTCTCCTGCGACAGGGTGTGCGATCTCGAGCCCCCTTGCTTGTTGAGGTAATACATCGTGGTCGTATTGTCCGTCTGTACAAGCAGAGAGTTGGTCTGGAAGGACAGATGAAAGGCCTTCAGCGCCAAGTGAAGAGCTCTGAGTTCCAGAAAATTGATGTGATACGTGGACTCCATCTGGGACCACGTTCTCTGGATCTGTAACTCCCCGGAATGCGCTCCCCAGCCGTGGAGAGAAGCATCCGTCACGATAGTCTGAGTGGGAATGTCCTTGTGGAAGGGAACCCCCTTGAGGAGATTCTCTGCTGAACACCACCATTTCAGAGACTGTAGAGCATGCAGAGATAGTCGTATCTTGTCGTCCCAGTTTCCTCTCCTCTGGTCCCACTGATCCTCCAGACACTCCTGCAGCAGTCTCATGTGTAGCCGTGCGTGTGGCGTGAGGAAGATATAGGAGGCCATGGACCCCAGTAGAGAAGACACCATCCTCACTGTCGTAGATGGAGCGGTCATAAGAGCCTGAGCCTTCTGAAGGAGTGATAAACGTCTTTCCTCAGAAGGAGACACGCCTGCTGACAGCGTATTGATGGAGGCTCCCAAGTACTGTAGGCATTGGACCGGAGTCGGGACAGACTTGGACATGTAGATGTGCAACTCCAGCTTGTTCAAGAGAACGGACGTCTTCTGGAAGTGCCCTTGAGCTTCCGAGAAGGAGGATACCTTGATCAACCAATCGTCCAGGTACGGGTAGACAAACACCTTGTTCTTTCTCAGGTGTGCCGCCACCACTGCCATGCATTTGGAAATGGTCCTGGGCGCAGACTTCAGCCCGAACGGCAACACTGTGTATTGATAGTGATTGGCGCCGAGTTGGAATCGTGGGAACTTCCGGTGTTTCTGTGCAATGGGCACGTGGAAGTATGCATCCTGTAGGTCTATCGCGCACAGCCAGTCTCCCCTTTGCAGTTGAGGTTAAATCTGGTGCAAAGACAGCATGCAAAATTTTTCGCTGCGAATCCACTTGTTTGCTTGTCCCAAATCCAGAATAGGCCTGAACTCGTTCTTGTCCTTTTTGCGGACCAGAAAGAACCGTGAGTACAGACCTCTTCCCCTTTGAGACAGAGGGACGTCTTCTACCGCCCTTTTCCTTAACAGGGTATCGGCCTCCGCCTGGAGCCCGCGCAGCTGAAACTGCGAGTAAACCAGTGGAATTGCTAGAGGCGGGCTGGTGAACCGAAGACTGTATCCATTGCAAACAATATTCAGCACCCACTTGTCCTGAGTAATTTTTCTCGACTCTGCCAGAAAATATTGAACGCTTCCCTCCACCGGAGTGTGTAACGGATGACAGGGAAGTAATCGCTCAGGGCCTCGACCCGACCGGGCCTTTGGTCGCGGTGGCAGACTGCTGACCACCCCTGCCCCTCTGACGTTTCTGGAAGGGCTTCCTCTGGAACTGCTGCTGCAGTTGTCCAGACTGTTGACCTCTCCCTCTGCCCTGTGCCCCGGACCGTCTCTGGAACGGGCGGTAGCTCTTCTTCTGGTCCTTGGGCTTCTCCAATCCTACAGCCGTCAGAGTCTCAGCCTCCGCCTTCATGCGGGCCATCTCATCCTCGGCGTGTTTCCCGAATAGGGTCTCGCCCGAGAAGGGCAGGTTGGCCCCCCTCTGCTGGCTTCAGGCTTCAGTGACATCAGTCTGAGCCAAGAGCGGCGCCTCTGATTAACTCCATGGCAGTACCCGTGGGCTGCCAAGAGCGACGAGTCTGCAGCTGCGCTGATCAGCTGGTTCGACACCAGCAATCCCTCATTCAGGATCTCCATAAAATCCTCCTTCTTTTCTCAAGGGAGGCGGCCGGCGAACTGTTGGAGGGACTCCCAAAGCGCCCGATCATAGCGCCCCAACAGCGCAGATGCACTGGCAGCCTTCATGGAGGTAGCGGCTGTCCCGCACACCTTCCTGCCTTCCGAGTCCAACCAGCGACTTGTCCGGAGGCTCATTTGAGGACGGGGTGGTGGCGTGTTGCTTCCTTGCCGCCGTCACAATTACGGAATCCGGAGTTTGATCCAATCGGAGGAAAGCCGGGTCCGCATCAGGTGCCTTGTACTTCTTTTGCAGCCTAGAGGGGGCTGCTTTCACCACCGCCGGAGTGAGGAAGAGCTTCATGGCGGGCTCCACTAATCCAGGCACTAAGGGCAACAGAGGCCTAGATAGGTGGTTCTTGTGGAGAGTCTCAAATATTATGGAGGTCGTAGGCGTGGGCACAGTCAGTTGGATGCCCAGCTTGCTCGCACCCCTCAACAAGACTTCCTGAAAGGAGACCACGTCGTCCACAGGGAATACCCTCGTCCGAGGGGATTCTGATAGAGTCGGCGAATAATCCCTTGCGCTGGACGAACCCGTGCTGTACCTAGACCGACCCTTCCTATGGTGTCGTCTGGATCTCGTCGATGAACTCCTTGATCTCCCTCTCCGTCCAGAGCGAGATCTAGGTCTTCTAGGCTTTGGGTGTTCCGCGGGTGCTTGCGGCGGAGCCTGCGGTGGTCGTCTGACTGGGGACCTCGGCCGAGGTGCCCCCTTAGGCGGCGTAGGGAGGTGCATCAGTGAGACCGACCTCGGTGGCGCATGTGGAGGAACAGGAGGAGGTGGTGGCGGAGGAGTGCGCGGCGGCGGCTCCTTAGGCAGTGGAGGAGAAGGAGTAGTAGACTTCGGCTTGGGGGGCGAGTACACCACAGAGTACGTCGTTCCCGGTGACTCCCTCATCTTTTTCCTTGGCGTAGGCGATCGAGAGGCAGCGCCCCCTGTCGGTGACCGACGTTGCCGTCGTGCCACGGAGGATCCGGAAGAATTCCTGACTCCAGAACGCCTCCTGGAGAATGATCTCTTCCTCTTAGGCGCCGAGCGCCTCTTCGGCGTCGAAGAACGCCTCCTCGACGCCGACGAGTCGACGACCTATGCCTCGACGACGGGCTTCGCCGCCTCGACGCTGATGATCTGCGCCTTGACGTCGAACGTGTCCTTCTCGACGCCGACCGCTGAGTCGACGTCGAGGGCGAAAGGCGGTGTCGCCTCGATGGCGATCGCCGAGTCGACGTCGAGGGCAAACGGCGATGTTGCCTCGACGGCGAGCGCCGACGCCGTCTGGAATCCTTACGACGTCGAAGTGTCGATGATGACGACGCCGATGATGATGATGACGTCTTCGGCGGTGACCTCGACGGCGGTCTCGTCAGTACCCTCGACGCGGAACGTCAACGTCGCCCCGACCCAGAGCCCTGGGGAGACGGGGAGCAGATCGCCGTCATGCCTCTTGACGCCGTCGTCGATGGTATCGAATTCGACGGAGAACGGCGATGCTTTCTGGCCTTCTTGACTCTGGGGAGCCCCCCAGAGGCCTCAGCATGGGCAGAGGAAGTAGATCCAGCCTGCCCAGACCCACCTTGACTCTGCAGCCTTCTTTCTTCCAGTCCTTGGAGCCTGATCTTCTTTCTGTCTCTCAGGGTCCTGGAGGAGAAGGCCTGGCAAATCTTACACTTCTCAGGTAAATGAGTGGAAGGGAGGCACAGGATACACACAGGGTGTGGGTCCGACTTGGCCTTCTTCTTGGAGCACTCCGGGCATTTATCAAACAATGCTCGCATTTATCAAACAATGCTGGCAGTTTTGACAAAAAAGGGGTGCTCAGAATACTAGAAGAGGAAGAGGGCACTAAAACACGTCGAGTGTAAACACTCACACACTTTAAAAGTGCAAAAATTCTTATAACAAACCCAAAAAAGGAAGAGCTCAATGCTCCAGGGTCCTGCTAGCAGGAGCCGGAAAAAAGAACTGAAAGTAAATGGGACCTGCAGGGCATTCTGGGATACTGAGAAAGTTCTAGAAAGTTTTCTTAAAGGCACGGTATCCCTTTTTGAGCCACATAATGGCAGCCTATGGGGCTTGTCTGTCCTCCTCCTCCTCTCTAGCATTCCAGAGGCTTTGTTGGTAAAAGGGGAAGTTTTTTCTCTATGATGAAAACTTGGCAGGCTGTACTGTTTGTGGTTTTGGTGAAATGTCTAGTTGAAGTACTGGACAGTGTAGCCTGTGGATATAGGCTGCGTTATTTGTCTTTAAATTCTCTCTTAATTGTCTGTGCAGGACTGCATTTTATAGACAATTTAAGAGATTATTTTTGATTGCTCCGGGGTCCATGCTCATGAGCGGGACTATTCACTAGATTATGACTATACAGAGAGATCCCCTACTACAGAAACGCGGTAACAACAGCATACCAGTGGACAGCTATCTGATGCAGCCACAGGACGGCAAGCCGGACGGACATCCCGTTGCGAATAAAAAGTGTCTCAGCAGGCCCGGGGGAATACCCGTCCTCCCAACGTGATCATCGGCAAGTGCTTAATGAACAAGGCTAAGAATGATTGTCAGTACAGTGGTGTCACTATCATATACAGCTAAACACGGCCAGTGCCTGTGGTCACCTGTTGTGCTGTCTACACCATAAATGCAATCACATGTCTCAAGTGTCCTCACGGCGTCAACCATGGGCATGTTCCACAAAATACACATGTCTCTGAAAGTTTGCAAGTTGAATGACAGTGAAAATGTGCTCACGGGGAAAAGGGTAGGAGGCCCGTGCAGGTGAGTACAGGTGAGTGGCCCCCTTCCTTTCCTCCTGTAAAACAAAACAGAAAAAGGATTCAAAACATGACCATGTCAGTTTAAAGACTGAACTATAAAATGAACATTTCATTATATGGCATGATATTTACTGTTATTATGTGAGGAGTGGAGTAAGAGAGCAACTAGAGAAGACAGACGTGGCTACCCCCAAAGTTCTATCACAATGTTCTCCATTCAGCAGCTCGTTTCATTTTTGGGGCCAAAAGAAGCGACCACATCACTCCCATGCTATCCACCCTCCGCTGGCTTCCCATCGAGGCTAGAGCTATCTACAAGACTGCCTGCATCACCCACAAAGCCTTGCACTCCTCCTCCCCGCGCTACCTGGCGAATAAGCTGAAACTCTCTGGAGGCTCTAGACCATCACGAAATGCGGAAAATCTACTGCTTGAACCTCCCACTTTCAAGAAGGAAAGATCGATGGCCCAATCCTTTTCCGGCGGTGCAGTGAGAATCTGGAACTCACTTCCGCCTCAGCTCCGGACCACCACCTCCTCCCAGGCCTTCAAATCTGACCTCAAAGTTCTCCTCCTTCAAAGACACTTCCAAATGTAATCCTTGCCCTCTCTATTATCTGAAGAATACCCTTCCATTTAGTTAGTCTACTAACTTGACTATGGAAGTGTTTTCCCAGTGTGTTCATGTGGTCTGAGAGTTCGCCATTTTTTGCAGTATTATCCTTCTACCCATGTTTTGTACTCGTGTGTAACATGCACCCGTCACTTTCTCTTGTAACACACTGTTTTCTACCTCTTACATTTGGTTGTTTTCGATACCTGCACAAGTGCCACCAGTGCCTACGTAACGTTTGTTCTTGTGCTTGAGTGTCCTCCTTATATTGCAGTATTATACCTTTATGTTTATCTTGTACGCTTTTGTAACCGGCACACGTCACTTTTTCCTCCTGTAATGCACCGTTTGCTACCTCTTGTATTTTGTTGGCTCACGATTGTCACTTTTGTAATGCACCGTTTGCTACCTCGTGTATTTTGTTGGCTCACGATTGTCACTTTTGTAATGCACCGTTTGCTACCTCTTGTATTTTGTTGGCACACGATTGTCATTTACCTCTTGTATTTTGCTGGCTCACAATTGTCAATTTTGCTTCATTTAATGTAACGCTTGCTTTTGTATTTTGTTCACAAGGAATTTTCTCATGTATCAGTTCTGTTTCTATTGTAAAGCGCTCTGACACCTGCGGGTAAAGTCCGCGCTATATAAAAATGCATGAATAAATAAATAATAAATAAATAAACAGCAGGAATGCCAGAATAATAGGGTCAGAATCCATCAAACTTCCTGAGGGAAACCCCTATTTCTCTTCCAGGTGCACTGCTAGCTCCTCATCTTGATGAAGCCTACCCGGACTTTTGGCTTGAAAGTCAATGTATTTCGACTCCCTCTGTCTCAGAGTACGCACCCTGTTGCCCCCCTTGGGTTGCAGTCTATTTGTTCCAGAATGAAGAGGATAGCAGTTCCCTCCAGGTTGTTGACATGAGATTCTAGGTTCAGCTTATCGTTAAAGTTGACCCCCAGGTTTTTTGTTCTGAAAAAAAAAAAGTTGACCCCCAGGTTTCGCACAGTCCCCACGGGTACCAGAGGCACCTCCGTGGGAATAGGCCAGAAGTTGGTAGGAAGAGCTGGTGGCACTCTAATCACTCCACAGTGCAGAATTTCAGTGTTATCATTATTAAATTGCAGGGAGTTGTCTCTCAACCAGTTTACCATTTCCCGCATACAGGAATGGAAATTTTCCAGAGCACCATCATGTTCCCCTTCCAAGGACAAAATCAGCTGGGTGTCATCAGCGTAATTCACCAACCTAGTGATAAATGAATTGATGATGCCTATCAGCGGCCGCATATAGGCATTGAATAATATATGGCTGATTGAGGACCCACGAGGTACTCCATGATGATTGATGTCAACAAAGTCTGATTGGAAAGGCGGGAGGGCCACTGTCTGTTGGCCAGATATGACTTAACCCATCTCAAGGCCACCCCTACCACCCCCATTTCTTCCATCCTAGCAAGGAGGATCGCATGATTCACCGTATCGAAAGCGGCAGACAGGTCTAGCAAGATTAGAATAGCTGATTGTCCCCTGTCTGCACGAGTTCGGAGATCGTCCAGGACGGTTATCAGAGCAGTTTCCATCCCATGACCTGGGCGGAACCCAAATTGCTCGTCCTCCAACTTGTTATTAGCCTCCAGGAATTGGGAAAGCGACCTGCTTACCAGGCGCCCCACTATCTTCACTGGGTATGTTATACATACAGTAGTGAATTTGACCTTTGATATGTATATATTTTTGCATTGTTTTCCACACGTATTATGATATCTACCTTTCCAGTATGTCTGCCCCTATTTTGATCATGTCCTTTGTTTGTGTTCACTATGATTATTTCAATCACTGTTTATTGCCTTGCACGTTTCACGTGAACAAGGTTTCGTAAGAAATCGAAACGGGTTGTGGAATAAACACTTGGTGATCACTTATGAAAACGGATCCTTTTTGCCTGGGAGCACGCTGATTCTTGAATTTTTGGGTATATATATATATATATATATGCAGTGCGTGCATACGCCCACTGGGGCGGGGTTATGGGTGCAGTATTTCAGCTGTTCCTGTGCGACTGCCGGCCACCTCCCTTTGCCGATCAGCCCGTGAACAAGAGCAGTGTTATGCTTGAAACGCGTTGGGCCATTCAAGAAACTGAGAGTGTGACTGTTACCCTGCCTTGCTACAGCCCTTCATTAAAAGGCATTCAACTCATCGCTGTGTGGCGTCTTCACTTTTGTGGCAATGTTTAATGGATTTGAGCGGCCGGCCTGGTCGCGAAGACGCTCTGCTGTTGTCAGACAGATCCTGAGTTTGCACTCGCGAACTCCCTGGAGCGGTGAGAGCCACGTGAAAGGACTTTGCAACATGGCATTGCGGGTGTTGGCAGCCACCCTCTAACCCACATGGGTAATACAAAGGCTTTTATTTGAGAGAGGTGAGAAGGCACCAACTGTGGCAATACCTTGCAGGAACTTCAAGCACCAGCATGCAGTGCGTGCATACGCCCACTGGGGCGGGGTTATGGGTGCAATATTTCAGCTGTTCCTGTGCGACTGCCGGCCACCTCCCTTTGCCGATCAGCCCGTGAACAAGAGCAGTGTTATGCTTGAAACGCGTTGGGCCATTCAAGAAACTGAGAGTGTGACTGTTACCCTGCCTTGCTACAGCCCTTCATTAAAAGGCATTCAACTCATCGCTGTGTGGCGTCTTCACTTTTGTGGCAATGTTTAATGGATTTGAGCGGCCGGCCTGGTCGCGAAGACGCTATGCTGTTGTCAGACAGATCCTGAGTTTGCACTCGCGAACTCCCTGGAGCGGTGAGAGCCACGTGAAAGGACTTTGCAACATGGCATTGCGGGTGTTGGCAGCCACCCTCTAACCCACATGGGTAATACAAAGGCTTTTATTTGAGAGAGGTGAGAAGGCACCAACTGTGGCAATACCTTGCAGGAACTTCAAGCACCAGCATGCAGTGCGTGCATACGCCCACTGGGGCGGGGTTATGGGTGCAGTATTTCAGCTGTTCCTGTGCGACTGCCGGCCACCTCCCTTTGCCGATCAGCCCGTGAACAAGAGCAGTGTTACGCTTGAAACGCGTTGGGCCATTCAAGAAACTGAGAGTGTGACTGTTACCCTGCCTTGCTACAGCCCTTCATTAAAACGCATTCAACTCATCGCTGTGTGGCGTCTTCACTTTTGTGGCAATGTTTAATGGATTTGAGCGGCCGGCCTGGTCCCGAAGACGCTCTGCTGTTGTCAGACAGATCCTGAGTTTGCACTCGCGAACTCCCTGGAGCGGTGAGAGCCACGCGAAAGGACTTTGCAACATGGCATTGCGGGTGTTGGCAGCCACCCTCTAACCCACATGGGTAATACAAAGGCTTTTATTTGAGAGAGGTGAGAAGGCACCAACTGTGGCAATACCTTGCAGGAACTTCAAGCACCAGCATGCAGTGCGTGCATACGCCCACTGGGGCGGGGTTATGGGTGCAGTATTTCAGCTGTTCCTGTGCGACTGCCGGCCACCTCCCTTTGCCGATCAGCCCGTGAACAAGAGCAGTGTTATGCTTGAAACGCGTTGGGCCATTCAAGAAACTGAGAGTGTGACTGTTACCCTGCCTTTCTACAGCCCTTCATTAAAAGGCATTCAACTCATCGCTGTGTGGCGTCTTCACTTTTGTGGCAATGTTTAATGGATTTGAGCGGCCGGCCTGGTCGCGAAGACGCTCTGCTGTTGTCAGACAGATCCTGAGTTTGCACTCGCGAACTCCCTGGAGCGGTGAGAGCCACGTGAAAGGACTTTGCAACATGGCATTGCGGGTGTTGGCAGCCACCCTCTAACCCACATGGGGAATACAAAGGCTTTTATTTGAGAGAGGTGAGAAGGCACCAACTGTGGCAATACCTTGCAGGAACTTCAAGCACCAGTATGCAGTGCGTGCATACGCCCACTGGGGCGGGGTTATGGGTGCAGTATTTCAGCTGTTCCTGTGCGACTGCCGGCCACCTCCCTTTGCCGATCAGCCCGTGAACAAGTGCAGTGTTATGCTTGAAACGTGTTGGGCCATTCAAGAAACTGAGAGTGTGACTGTTACCCTGCCTTGCTATAGCCCTTCATTAAAAGGCATTCAACTCATCGCTGTGTGGCGTCTTCACTTTTGTGGCAATGTTTACTGGATTTGAGCGGCCGGCCTGGTCGCGAAGACGCTCTGCTGTTGTCAGACAGATCCTGAGTTTGCACTCGCGAACTCCCTGGAGCGGTGAGAGCCACGTGAAAGGACTTTGCAACATGGCATTGCGGGTGTTGGCAGCCACCCTCTAACCCACATGGGTAATACAAAGGCTTTTATTTGAGAGAGGTGAGAAGGCACCAACTGTGGCAATACCTTGCAGGAACTTCAAGTACCAGCATGCAGTGCGTGCATACGCCCACTGGGGCGGGGTTATGGGTGCAGTATTTCAGCTGTTCCTGTGCGACTGCCGGCCACCTCCCTTTGCCGATCAGCCCGTGAACAAGAGCAGTGTTATGCTTGAAACGCGTTGGGCCATTCAAGAAACTGAGAGTGTGACTGTTACCCTGCCTTGCTACAGCCCTTAATTAAAAGGCATTCAACTCATCGCTGTATGGCGTCTTCACTTTTGTGGCAATGTTTAATGGATTTGAGCGGCCGACCTGGTCGCGAAGACGCTCTGCTGTTGTCAGACAGATCCTGAGTTTGCACTCGCGAACTCCCTGGAGCGGTGAGAGCCACGTGAAAGGACTTTGAAACATGGCATTGCGGGTGTTGGCAGCCACCCTCTAACCCACATGGGTAATACAAAGGCTTTTATTTGAGAGAGGTGAGAAGGCACCAACTGTGGCAATACCTTGCAGGAACTTCAAGCACCAGCATGCAGTGCGTGCATACGCCCACTGGGGCGCGGTTATGGGTGCAGTATTTCAGCTGTTCCTGTGCGACTGCCGGCCACCTCCCTTTGCCGATCAGCCCGTGAACAAGAGCAGTGTTATGCTTGAAACGCGTTGGGCCATTCAAGAAACTGAGAGTGTGACTGTTACCCTGCCTTGCTACAGCCCTTCATTAAAAGGCATTCAACTCATCGCTGTGTGGCGTCTTCACTTTTGTGGCAATGTTTAATGGATTTGAGCGGCCGGCCTGGTCGCAAAGACGCTCTGCTGTTGTCAGACAGATCCTGAGTTTGCACTCGCGAACTCCCTGGAGCGGTGAGAGCCACGTGAAAGGACTTTGCAACATGGCATTGCGGGTGTTGGCAGCCACCCTCTAACCCACATGGGTAATACAAAGGCTTTTATTTGAGAGAGGTGAGAAGGCACCAACTGTGGCAATACCTTGCAGGAACTTCAAGCACCAGCATGCAGTGCGTGCATACGCCCACTGGGGCGCGGTTATGGGTGCAGTATTTCAGCTGTTCCTGTGCGACTGCCGGCCACCTCCCTTTGCCGATCAGCCCGTGAACAAGAGCAGTGTTATGCTTGAAACGCGTTGGGCCATTCAAGAAACTGAGAGTGTGACTGTTACCCTGCCTTGCTACAGCCCTTCATTAAAAGGCATTCAACTCATCGCTGTGTGGCGTCTTCACTTTTGTGGCAATGTTTAATGGATTTGAGCGGCCGGCCTGGTCGCGAAGACGCTCTGCTGTTGTCAGACAGATCCTGAGTTTGCACTCGCGAACTCCCTGGAGCGGTGAGAGCCACGTGAAAGGACTTTGCAACATGGCATTGCGGGTGTTGGCAGCCACCCTCTAACCCACATGGGTAATACAAAGGCTTTTATTTGAGAGAGGTGAGAAGGCACCAACTGTGGCAATACCTTGCAGGAACTTCAAGCACCAGCATGCAGTGCGTGCATACGCCCACTGGGGCGGGGTTATGGGTGCAGTATTTCAGCTGTTCCTGTGCGACTGCCGGCCACCTCCCTTTGCCGATCAGCCCGTGAACAAGAGCAGTGTTATGCTTGAAACGCGTTGGGCCATTCAAGAAACTGAGAGTGTGACTGTTACCCTGCCTTGCTACAGCCCTTCATTAAAAGGCATTCAACTCATCGCTGTGTGGCGTCTTCACTTTTGTGGCAATGTTTAATGGATATATATATATATATATATATATATATATATATATATATATATATATATATATATATATATATATATATATATATATAATCAATTCCTCCTTCCTCCCGGTCAAAGAAATCAAAGGACACAGCAGGGCATTCTGAGGCTGCAATTTATTGGATTAAAAGCATAACCGGTTTCGACGTGTGCCTTCGTCAGATGCTAACGTCCAAAGTGCGTGCTCACCATTTCACGTTGTTTAATGGGCTCCTCCTCCTTGTGCTTTAGGAGCCTCACCTGCACTGAATTTGTCCTGCTAGCGCCAATGACGGGGACTACCAGTCCCACAATGCAGCATGTAGGCAATCCAATGCTCTGGCAATTCGCCAAGATGTTTATGCAATGTCCGCCTCTGGTTCCCTTCTTTCTGCCACAACCTTCCCAGGGGCACAGGTAGGAAACGCGAGTATAGTGACCGCGTTTCACCCAGCAGTCTTGGCCCGATGTGCTACAGCGGCTCATCGGCACCTGGTAAGTAATCATGGCGGGTCACGGATACTCCAACACCTTGGCTTAACTTCAGCAATCTTTCCATGTCTCCGTTACCGCTTGTCACGAAAGGGTGCTTTGTACGCCCCACGGGTAGAGCGTTAATCTATAAAATCAATTCCTCCTTCCTCCCGGTCAAAGAAATCAAAGGACATAGCAGGGCATTCTGAGGCTGCAATTTATTGGATTAAAAGCATAACCGGTTTCGGCATGTGCCTTCGTCAGATGCTAACGTCCAAAGTGCGTGCTCACCATTTCACGTTGTTTAATGGGCTCCTCCTCCTAGTGGTTTAGGAGCCTCACCTGCACTGAATTTGTCCTGCTAGTGCCAATGACGGGGACTACCAGTCCCACAATGCAGCATGTAGGCAATCCAATGCTCTGGCAAGTCGCCACGATGTTTATGCAATGTCCGCCTCTGGTTCCCTTCTTTCTGCCACAACCTTCCCAGGGGCACAGGTAGGAAACGCGTATGTATATATCCCAAACCGAATCCTGTCCGCCCGAGCACTGGGACGGTAGAAGCCAGGCAAGGACCTCGTGCTTGCTCCTTATTTAATCAACGACCTCCACAAGGATCTTCGTGGTAAGCTGTAAAAGTTTTTTATTCAAATATTGGCATAAAGATAACAGGGACCAGTGCTCTCCATGACGCATTTCGCTCCACATGGGAGCTTGATGCGTCCATTCGTTATGACGTATTTAAAGTGCATTGCAGTGAAAAAACGTGCACACAAACCATAAAAACTAAATTAAATGTTGATAGAAAATGACAAGACTGTTTGACGATAAGGAAAAGAAATATTCATTACAATATGTCGCGTATTAAATCAGAAAGCCAGATCCAACTGTGTTCCAAAATAAATACTCAAATACATTAATATTGAACGAATTACGCAGAGTGCTCAAAATAAATAGCGACAGCAACAAATTGGAAACATCATTTGGCAATTATTGAAACAATTCATCTAATATCTGCTAAATGCAAACAATAGTGCCAATCTTTCCAAATGTGCAGCAGTTAAACTCAGCAATGTCTGAAAATGATATATCATAATGTATAGGTTTTCAACAGTGATATTTAAACGCATTAGATTGAGTAATTCAAATACTGGGCATGTAGTAGAACTTTAGCATAAAAGTGCCTCCATTATAATTCATTCTTCAATTGCTATTGGACAGATAAAAAACATCATTTCACATTCCACAGGTGCAGTTGAACAGATCTATTCACACTTTAATAGTACGGAACTCCCAGCTATACTAGATAAAGTGCAAGTGCAATATTGACAATTAAAGTGCAAGTGCTCAATTGACAATTAAGTGCAAGTGCATTATTAGCAAGAGGTCTACTTTCTGAATGGAGTCTGACGCTTAAGTTACCAAGGAGCAATACGTGTATATTAAGAAAGCTGAAACTACACAAATATCGCTATAAAGACTCCAAAGTTAATAGCAACTGTCAGACCAAATATATATGAGGCTAGATTAAAAACCACATGTCAAACAGTTGTGTCAATGTCGTAAAATAAAGTGCAACCAAACAGTGCAAAGTGCAATCCTAAAAAATTGGATAGCAGCAGAAGACAACTATATCTCAATATGCTTAGGCCTAAGCAATTTTTATCTATCTTCGCAAGTCATTTCATCACATTCTAGGACACAATTGAACAGAACTAGAGAAACAGAACAATAATGACATAGCACTAAATAAACAATATATTGAACAGTATATTGTCAAACTCTCTTTTGGATGAACACCGAAAATACCTAATTACAGAAAACTATGTAAATTTACGTTCATGTTCAATCCATTAGGTACTCGAGTGTCAAGGGCTAAAATAAAATGGGATTCCTTTTGGCGGAGTAACTTGTCACGGGTTCCTTCCCATGGTGGCGATCCGCCTGACAGAAATCCCCGCCTGCCACCCTTTCCCCCCGCCACATTACAATGGCGGGGGGGACCGCAGCGGAGGCAAACACCGTCCGCAACTTTTCCGCCCCGATCGCCTTGCGGCCGGGGCGGAAAAGGGTTCATATGGTGGCGGTCTATCCGACACCGCCAGCCATGTTTGGATGCGTGCAAATAGGTGCCTTTCCGCGGCGGCGATGCCGCCATGGAAAGGCAGGCGGTCTTTGCTTTGGGGGGCCCCTGCGAGCCCCCCTGGTGAAGGCCGAGGTGGGGGTGCACAGGGGGGGTACCCCCCTTCATTTGCATGTACGAAGCGGCAGGCACCTCGCGGTGCCTGCCGCTTTGTATATGCAAATGCGAAAAGCCATTTTTAGCATTGTGGCGGGCGGTGCAGAGTGCATATATACATAAACAGATAATCTACACAAAAATATTGATGTCAAAGATATAGAAGTAAGAAATATCGACTTAAAAAAATTACATCACTTAAATAAAATTAATTAAATAATATTAATATTATTAACAAAATAAATTAAATGTAATATATATTTTAACTAATTATATAACTAATAATCTTAATTTAATAAATATAAACACAAAAAAGTGTACATATACATATATTTAATTAATACATTTTATTAACTATTATCTTTATTTAATTTATAAACTTTCAAAATTATATAAAAATAAAATATACACATTTAAATAATTTAAAATTAAAAAAATATTCTATATTTAATTAACACATTAAACTATAAAAAAACATTAATTTAATAACAAAATAAACAATAGTAGTGAAAACGTTGGATAGCGAGGGGGTAAAAATTACTATTTCCCACTCCAGTGAGTGCAGCAATAGGGAAAGCGTTGGATAGCATAGGGGTAAAAATTACTATACCCACTTCGGTGAGTGCAACAGTAGAGAAAGCGCTGGATAGCGGAGGAGTAAAAATTACTATTGCCATTCCAGTGAGTGCAACAGTAGGGAAAGCGCTGGATCCCATAACAATAAAAAACAAAACCATCAACATTTTTATTAAATTTAATTTCCCATATTAACATAATTAATACATACATTTAAATATATTATAATTAACAAAGATAATAAAAAATCATTAATTACACATTAATTAACACTATAATATCCACAACACACACCTAAAATTAATTACACAATTAAATGTAATAATTACTAACTAATTAATGGGAATTAAAATATAAATATGTATTAATTCATCAATAAAAAATTAATTACTTACCACCTTTCACACCACTTACACATATAAACACCATAACACACAATTACAATTAATAATTACTGATTAATTAATGAAAATTAATGTAAACATATTTAATAATTAATCAATAAGAAATTACTTACCTGCCACCCTTCACACCATTTACACATATAAACACCACAACACACACCTAAAATTAATTAAATAAGTAACATAATCTATTAACACATTAATTATTCAATTAATGTTATATAATTTAATTACTTCCCACTCTATTCCCCTATAAACCCACAACCTGCTACAGAACTAAAAACACAAAATTAAACTTAAAATAAATGAATAACTAGTAAAATTTTAAAACATATAATAAAATGACAAACAATTCTCATTAAAAACACTAAAATACGGATGTATGACATTACAACGCATGCTTTTACATTGCATGCCTTTACAACGCTGTTTTTACAACGCATGCCTTTACAATGCATAGTGCTTTTGGGCGCTGGATAGTGAATAGTTTAATTTACTATTCCAACTCCAGTCCCCGTGGATAGAAGGGAAGGTGTTGGATAGTACATTAAACCTATTCCCTATCCTAGAGCGCCCCCCAGCGCAATGCGTTGTAATAGTTTGCGTTGTAAAAGTTGCGTTGTAAAGGCACTGCGTGGTAAAAGTTGTGTTGTAAAGGATGTTTACCCTAAAATACATCCCATTATTAATGCTTCAATATTTTTGTCAACTATATTTTTTGTAAACGATATTTAAAACGTAGATGTTTTTTAAATCGATATTACTTACCTGTCAGTCGATATTCTTTTCCACAATATTTTTGTTGTTGATATTTCTTCCCCACAATATGTTTGCAGGGATATTTATGTCCCTCAATATTTATGCCTCGATATTCCTGCTGTGCTCCTACTGATCATATGGCATTGCCTCATTAGATCTGATTGTCATGTAGTCGCTGTATTTTATATGTACCAAACATCTTCACTCAATACCATTGAGAATGTATATAGACCCTGATGAAAATTTGAGATATTTGTGTGTATATAATGTAGAATTGGAATTGATAGGATCTTTAAGTTTAGAGCTTCTTTTTTATTGTTTTAGTAATAATACAGCTTCAGCAGATTTAATCCCCTTATATGTACACACCAGGTCCTTCATTCCTACTGTGTGGCGGAGGGAAATTATCTCACAGGGTGGTACTGGATACCAGATTCACTAGGACTTTAAAGGTTTTGTAATGCTATTATCCCAGCATACTGCTAGAAGACTCAGATAGAGTGGATCTGCTCAGACCTATGAAACTGCTCTTACAGTCATTGCCTGCTACTGTGTCTATAGTTCTCATTTCTCCATGCTTGCGCAGAATCCCTGCAACACATTTTTCCAAGATAAAATATAAGGAGACATGCATATAAAAATGAACATTTGCTATCATGTTTTGTATTAAAACTATTAATATCGAAGTGGATGCACACAATGATACATGGGCGCATAAAAATGAAATCGAATCGCTGTTGTCGAAATCACCAGAGATGACCTCTCCATCAGCCCAGAGTCTAAAATACATGGTCAGGCAGGCCCTGCGACGTAGGCCTGAGGCAACTGATTCACAAACTACAAGTGGGGTGGCATGTAACCAGCAGAACAAACGGGCGAACAAGAAAAACCCAGATTAGCCCAACAGATAAGCAGCAACACCACAATCTTCTGAGGAGATTGGCCCCAATAAAGCGCACATGGATGGAAGGGTGCGCGCTCCCAAAACAGCATAAAGTTAGATGCCACATAAAGTGGAACACTCAGACAATCAGGACACAACACACACAGCACATGAAGTGATCACATGCTCCCCATTCCCGACATCTGGACACGTTACACACTGGTCCTCATTGTGTACACGCAAGGTCGAGACCCGCCTGCATTTGGATCAGGTGGGAATAATTTATGGATCCATGACTAGGCCCACATTCCTCGCCCCAAAAAATGTATATTAAGGCCCTCAACATGATTGTACTTTGTCTCAGTCCTTAGACCCATTTTTGTATGCTGTACTCCCAGACACAGTGTTTAATGAAACCAGCTATTCCAGTTTTGCCAAACGCCTCTTGTCTTTGTTTTTTAACAAAATTGTATTCAATATATTTGGCTGAAAACACCACCATCTTGCCTTTACAAAAATGTATATATATATATATATATATATCACCTGGTGTTCTCTCCCGGTTTTGAAAGAGAAAGGGAGACGCACACGGTATTCAAATTGCAGGCAGCATTTTTATTCAGCAGTGTAGAGGCACCTGACGCGTTTCATTTTAACTTAAAAACTTCTTCAGAGGTGTTGCCTCAGTCCTTGTGAGTGTTGAAATGGGCTTCAGGTGATGTTATACACATTTATGCCGCGCCTCTGGTGGACGCCTATGGCGGTTTGCTGGGCATTATGGTCCCTGAAGTCCCATTGATTTTCACAGTTTAGTCACTCACATTTGCTGCACATAGAGATTGTTTTCCTCAGTTCATATATATATATAAGAAAAATGTACATTAGTAATAATAATAATAATAATAATTAGTAATAATCTGTGTGCATGCAGTGACAGTGCCAGTATGAACCGCCACCTTTAACAATTCCAGAAGCTGCCCCAGTCTTCCCAGAACGCAGTAGGGGAGCTTTTTTTGACTCACTGACTCACTGAAACAGAGTGCAATGTTCTAGAAGTTTATTTGTATTTACTTGATTTTTTTGATACATTCCATAGTTTTTCTGCATTTCTTGTAAGTTCCACTTTTTCTAGGTTTTTCTCTCCTTCTTTTGAGCCAGCATACCTCCTTGACAGGTATCATTCTTGTAACTCTGCTTCCTTGTTAGAAGAAATCCTCCCCCTTATAGGTGTTAGACAACCCAGATATCTGGCCGCAAAATGGGTGGAAGCGGGGTATGTTAAAATTTTTGATTTTATACGGGATGGTAACTGGGTGTCCATAGTAGATATGCCCCAATCATTGATCAATGATTTTATTCTAATGAACTCTTATGGCACTTTATTTAAATATTTTTCTGAAACAAGTGTCATCTCCTCTTTGGTTCAAAATCAGTTGGTGGAGGATGTTTTAGTTAAGGTATCAGACAGGAAGCCTGGTGCCTGGAAGAAATATTTGACCTCTGTAAGGGGGGTGGATGTTGAATCTAAAGCTTTAAGGAAATGGTCAGAGCAGGAAAATTGTGAAATCTCCCCCCATATTTGGACCACTATGAACAGGCTAAATTTTAGCTCTTTAAGAGGGGCAAACTTGCGCAGGATGTTATTTTTTAGTAAATGGCTGCTGTATCGAACCCCAGTTGCCCTCGCAAAGATGTACCCCAATCAGTCTTATTCCGATGTTTGAATTATCCTGTTGCCAATTGGTCACATATCATTCTCTGCTGTCCAAAGATTAATGTGTATTTGGTAGAGGTATTTGTGTATCTCGAAAAGGAATGTAATTTACAGTTGGAAGTAAATGACAGGTTAATTTTATTTGGCTTTGACCCGGATCTCCCTTTTGTAGATTCATTGACTAGCTTTTTGTACATAGCTATGGCAAATGGTAGGTCACTGGTTCTGCAAAATTGGCGTTCCGACTCAATTCGGTCAGTCTTAGAATGGGGGCAGAAGATGAGAAGGGTGAAGAAAAGTGAATATACCTTTACAGCAAGAAATGGGGGACTTAAGAAATGTAATAAAACATGGGGTTCGAGCTTTGATTAAAGCAGAGGGAGTGGCTACAGTTGCTTGTTATATGGTGGAGGGGGGTATGAGATTTTAGATCGCGTTAAATGTCTATTTATCTATTTATTGGGTGAATGTTTACAGGGGGGCTTTTCATTGGGATATTTGTATATTTGTACCTGGCTAACTCTTTTGTATGAAATGTATAACAAGTCCGTGATCTGGGATAGTGACTCGTTAGCGATTCATTTTGTTAAAATAGATTTTCATTGTTTGCTTTTTTGCTATGATATAATGCTGCAATATGTAAATGTTCATGTTTGACAAACCTTGGCTTCAATAAAAAAATGTAAATATATATAAAAAAAAAGGTATCATTCTTATGTGGGGAACTGTCCTAGAAAGAGGAGCATGATGGTTATGTCATCTGTCTCTTGGCCTCTCACTCTTTCAAATTTTGCAAAATATGAAGATGTCAAATAAGAGACTCAGGAATAGAGTTCACTTCAGGCTTCCGCAGGGAGACAGTCATTCTAACTTGTGGGCCACCAAGTCCAACCAGAGCAATGGAGACATCACCCTCCTCTTCTGCCCCGGTGTGACCAGCTTTTAACCCCTGGTGGGGAATTTAGCCCATTCCTTTTGTCACCAACATTTGTGCTCCTGTTGGATGTTGAGACATTTAAAGTTGAGGCATTCTCATTCAGCATCAAAGCATTGAAGTTTTCATGTACCATACATTTGACATCAATAAGTTATTTAATGTTGAGGTCAGCGTTGGTATCGGGGACTTCTGAGTCAACTAGGGGACCGCCTATAATCCCTTCAAAACTGGGAACACATATAGTAACATCGATTAAGAAGGTCCTGTTCTTGATCTCCATCATTAATGAACCACCTTCGTCAGTTTCAACTCCCTGCATATGAATTCCCGTCTCAGTCAGTGTTAAGGAATAATTCACAACAATCCAGGACATGAAGAAGGTTCACCTGCTTAGGGTACAGCATAGCTTCTATCATTGCCAAGCCCATGACACCGGTGTTAGCTCCACCTGCCTCATCAAGTCTGTCTCACTCTCCTTCTCCAGTATTAGGGGTGTCTTTCATAGATTCACATGCTTGAATATTCCCCGTCGTCGAAGTGGGAGTCCCACGGTAAATAAAATAGCAATAATGCTAAATATATATATGTATATATAAACATAATACAAGAAAAAGAAAGGAAATACAACTGAAATCCTCTAAAAACGATTCCTACATAGGAATGCAAGGCAAAGAGAAAAAACCATTTGTAACACATTAGTGTCATTATGTTAGTCCAAACTGCAGCCAATCAGGCGCCAGCACCCTCTAGAACCTTCTCCTCAGAAGTTCAAGCCCTCAGATTTTCTACCGCACGTCGTGTGAAGGGAGTCTCCCTGAGCTCTGCTCAGTTTTCATCTCTATTCTTCTAGTTCCAGAAATTTCTTCAACATGTCAAGTAAGAAGTCTTTATTCAGACCCTGCTCTTCTTGTGGGAAGCTGCGCCTTTTTGAAAAGGACCCCCACCAGAAGTGTATTTATTGTTTATACCCGGATCATGAGGCTGGCAGCTGCAAGTTTTGTAGAACCTTTTCTACCACAACTCTGAAGGACAGGGAAGGCCGTCTTCTCCTTTGGCTGCAGCGTCTTAAGGACAAGGACTCTGTACTGTCCGACGAAGAAAGTTTACATTCTGGTTTCTCTTCAGCAGCCTCTAAGCATGGTAGTGTTCAGGAGGTTCCTTCTCCTTTCCTCAAGAAGCCTAAATTAGCCTTGTCTGTGGCTCCTGTGGTGTCTTTTGCCACTCCTACCACCTCTACGCCCACGAGACCTGGCTCTCAGGCGTCTTTGGCTGCCTCTCGAGGTGTTTTCACACCTCTCAAAGTCCCGCCGTTGACGGGAGCGTCGACGAGCGCTCCGACGACGAGAACAGCTTTGCCTGCATTTTCGACGATGAACGATGACTACAACTTCAGTATTCTCATCGTCGACAACGGTTTCGTCGACAGCCTCGACGTCGACGAGGGTTTCGTTGCCGTCTAAACCTGTCCCGTCGACGATTCCCATCTCGTCGACGAAGAAGAGAGAATCCTCGTCGACGAAAGACCCGAAGACATCGTCGTCGGCGGCGAAGACAGGTCCGTCGACGAAGACTCCGTCTACGGAGTCAATACCAGCATCGACGATGACGATGACCCCGTCGACGACGACCCAGTCGACGACTGCATCTTTAGTGGATCGCCCGTCGACAGTGATACCGTCGACGACCCCGTCGACGACCACTCCGTCGACGAAGAATCTTCAAAATTACCATTGACAATACCTAAATCAGCCTCGTCGACGTTAACGGCGACGGCTCCGTCGACGGCGGCACCGATTTCATTTGCATCTTTGCCCTTAGTGCCATTGAAGACCGCTAAATCTTCACATCCTCGCACTACAGTACCCTGCCAACAGATCTCTGATCCAGAGCCTCAACCACCTTCTCCGATGTTCGCAACTACATCGGAGCATGACACAGATTCGGAGCATGAAGAGGACACATTTGGGGCAGCACATAGTCCCTCTGATTTGATAATTAAATGTCAGGACACAGACTCTGATGATGGCAATGACCCAGACTTTCAACAAGAGGAGCAGTTCACTCAAGCTCCTGTGGCCACCATTCCTTTGACCTTAATTTAAAATCTCCAACATATGCTGGACGATTATAACCGCCGTTTTCCTGCGGCACCGCAGACAACACCAGCGCAATCTCCCGCTCCTGTGGCACTACCTCCACCTTCATTGCCGCCTATCGTACCACCTGCACCTTCTCAGGTTCATAGATCAATTAGCATCCATACCACTGCATACCCGCAGGATGCGGATGATGAGGAGGCGAACGCAGAACGTGAGGACGGTGAAGTCCCAGACAACACGGATGATGAGGCAGGCGACCAGGATATGGCCGAATGGGATGATTACCGGGCGCAGACGCCCTCTCCTCAACCTGGTACCTCGAGTGAGTCTCCACCAGTAGATATCGCCAGTTTCCATCTTTTAATGGATAAAGCGGCTCAGTGTTTCAAACTTCCACGATCATAACGCGAGGAGGATTGTTTTCTTTATGACTTTAAAGACAAACCTTTTAAGCAGGTACACACAATCCCTATTATTGATTTGGTTTGGAAAGAGGGCATTAAACTAATGAATGCTCCAAACTCCTTACCTGCTCAGATTCCGCGCCTTGAGAAGAAGTACAAGGCCCCAACTGGTTCTCCAGCGTGCCTGATTTCTCATCCCAAGCCGGACTCTGTCGTGACTCAGGCCGCACAGCGTAGAGCACGGAATCCAGCGTCCCAAATCACAGCCCCTCCGGATAGAGAGGGTCGACGCTTGGATGCAATTGGCCGCAAGTTCTCAACCATGGCCTCCACATCTGTCCGAGCAGCCAATGCCTTAGCCATCTTGGGACGTTATGACCGGCAGATGTGGTCAGACATTGCAGATTACATAGCACTCATACCTGATGCTTCCAAGGCTGACGCACAACAAATTCTCGGCGATGGTCAAAGGGCATCGGAAGAAATCATCGATTGTGCAGTCGATATTGCTAACACAGGTTTCTGCCTCCTGGCAAGTGCGGCTGCACTCCGACGACAAGGCTGGCTGAAGTCCACCTCCTTCCGGCAGGAAGTCCAAGCCAGAATACTGGATATGCTATATGATGGGGAATCATTATTCGGATCCCATATCGATGATGCCCTTGAGTCCATCAAGAAGGACACCGATACGGCGAAGTCCTTGGGCACGCTACAATTTCGTAAGCAGTCCTTTCGAGGTGCGCACGGACGCGGCACTTCTTCCAACTTTCGAGGTGGGCAGCAATACCGTTCCTAGAATCAGAGCGGCCAACGTTACACGCCCAATCAGCAGTCTCGTCAACAACCCTCCAAATCATACAGAGGAAATTCGTCCTATCGTGGCGCCAATCAGAAACACCAATGACTTTTGCCACTCTCAAAGTGTTGGAGGACGAATCTCTCTGTTTTATTCCCAGTGGTCCTCGATCACCTCGGACCGCTGGGTTTTGGACATTGTCAAACGGGGTCATACCCTGGAGTTCACAGAGATTCCTCCTTGCACCCCACCTCGTGGCCCACCTCCTCCACATCTCGAAGAGCTTTACCATCAGGTCCGTCTTCTTGTGTTAAAAGGGGCAGTCGAAGTGGTCCAGAAACATCAAAGAGGGTAGGGTTCTTACTCTCAATTCTTCCTCATACTCAAGAAGAACGGAGATTGGCGACCCATTCTGGATTTGAGGGATCTCAACCAGTTCCTAAAGTCTCAATCATTCCGTATGCTGACACTACTGGAAGTCCTGCGTCTTCTATCTAGCGAGGATTTTATGACCACCATAGATCTTCAAGACACGTACTTTCACGTTCCAATAATCGAACAACATCGCCAGTACCTGCGTTTTAAAGTGGGACCAATGCATTTTCAGTTCAAAGTTCTACCCTTCGGACTGCGTTCAGCTCCTCGTGTGTTCACGAAGGTACTGGCCCCAGTGGTGGCTCACCTGCGTCTACAAGGAGTTCAAATCTTTCCCTATTTAGACGATTGCCTTCTCAAGTCTCAATGCCACCATCAGCTGGGTCGGGACACGCACCTTTGCCAGCAGGTGTTTCAGTCTCTGGGGTTGACCATCAACGTCGAAAAGTCACAGTTTGCACCTCTGCAGACCAGATCCTTCCTGGGAGCGATCCTAGACACGCAGCTCTCAAAAGCGTTCGTCTCAAACGAGCGGCGTCTGAAGATACTTCGTCTGGTCTCACTCATTCGACGAAAACAGTCCGTTTCTGTTTGGATGTTAAAGTCATCCTTGGGAATGGCTTCGTCTTGTATCGCACTGATCCCAAATTGCAGGTTGCGCACCCGTCCTATTCAGGAAGAACTGGACTTACAGTGGCGTCAGGTCTCCGGGTCCTTCAACGACCTAGTTGCCGTCACAGCCCGCATGAAAATGAGCCTGTTTTGGTGGGCGCAGCCCGCAAATCTGGAAATGGGTGTGTCTTTCCTCGATCATGCTCCAGACCTTACGCTGACGACGGACGCCTCCTTAGAGGGGTGGGGCGCTCATATCCAGGGCCTCTCCATCAAGGGAAAGTGGTCGCCGACGCAGCGCACGTGGCATATAAACAGGCTAGAATTGATGGCGATCTTTCTAGCGCTCAAGTCCTTCCTCCCAGTTGTTCACTGGGAGTCAGTGCTAATCCAAACAGACAACACCACCAGTATGCACTACGTGAACAAGCAGGGAGGGACCAGGTCTCCACTTCTGTCCCGCTTGGCCCAGTCAATCTGGGATTGGGCTCTTCGCCATCACATCACCTTGACAGCTGTCCACCTTCCGGGCGTGTCCAACCTCCTGGCGGACTCTTTGAGCAGGTCCACTTCCTCACCACACGGATGGGAACTGCACCAACCGACTCTGGATCTTGTATTCCGCCAATGGGGTCACCCAGATCTCGATCTCTTTGCAACACCGGAGAATCGGAAATGCCCGTCTTATGCAAGTTGGCATCCCCACCCAGGGTCCTGCGGGAATGCACTTTTGATCAACTGGTGCGATCTATTCGCTTACGCTTTTCCGCCGCTCCCATTGATACAGTGGGTACTGTGGAAGATGCGGAGGCAGCCCTGCCACATCCTGTTGATCGCACCTCGTTGGCCCAGACAGGCATGGTTTTCAGTACTGCTTCTGATGTCCCAGTGCGAGCCCATTCCTCTACGTCCTCGTCCAGACCTACTAACTATGGACAAGGGCCTAGTGTGTCATCCAGATCCCTCAACCCTTCAATTGTGGGCATGGAACCTGAGCACCTTGAGTTCGCTGACTTGAACATATCCCAGGAGTGCAGAGACATCCTAGCTCATGCCAGAGCTCCGTCTACCATCAAGACTTACAAACTTAAATGGAAGCGTTTCTGTCATTGGTGCGCTACAGCCAATATCCATCCCATCCATTCCACTGCTGAGCAGCTCCTTCCATTCTTTTTAAGCCTCGCTCAGTCAGGACTCTCTCATGCTACACTGAGAGTTTTCTTAGCTGCAATATCTTGTTTCTGACATGATGGCTCTTCATCCCTCTCTTCATCACGAATTATACGTCAATTCTTCAAAGGGCTCTTCCGCAGGTTTCCACCTGTGCGTTGCCCTCCGCCAGCTTGGCACCTCAATGTTGTATTATCTCAACTTATGAAGTCACCATTTGAGCCTATCCATAAGGCCGATATCATATTCATCACCTGGAAGGTTGCACTTCTTCTGGCTTTGACCTCATCTCGTCGCGTGAGAGACCTTCACGCTTTCACTGTCAAACCGCCTTATCTACAGTTCAAACCTACCGGAGTGGCACTTCGTACCAACCCCTTTTTCCTACCTAAAGTACCTACGGATTTTCATTTGAATGAGCCTGTGTTCCTCAGGACTTTCTTTCCGGACCCAAAATCTCCGGTGGAGCAGCACTTACATTCTTTGGACATCAAGCGATGTCTTAAATTTCACATTGCAAGAACTGCTCCCTTCCGCAAGTCCGACCAACTGTTCATTGCCTACGGACGACTGCGCAGGGGACATCCAGTTTCCAAGCCGACTATTGCCCGGTGGCTTTCCTCAGCCATTGCCTTCTGCCACCAACAAGCGGGCAAACCATTGCAGTCTTCAGTGAGGGCTCATTCTACGAGGGCGATGTCTTCATCCACCGCCTTGTTTGCTGGTGTGCCACTTCATCAGATCTGCCGTGCAGCGACATGGTCCAGCAGGCACACCTTCACCAAACATTACTGTTTGGCTGCCATCAATGAAGCGGATACCGCAGTGGGACAGGCAGTGCTTTGCCATCTTTTTCAGTAAGGTGAGCCTCTGTTCCCTCCTCCTTATTGTTTCCTGTGATTGCTTTGATGTGTATATGACTGTATTATTATTATTATTATAGTACTGTCTTGATTTCTTCTTCATATGCCTAGCAATCTCAGTTCTAGGAGGTTACTGCTTTCTATTCTATTCAAGCATGTGAATCTATGAAAGACACCCCTAATACTGGAGAAGAACAATTGTTACTTACCTGTAAACAGGTGGTTCTCCAGTATTGGTGTCTTTCATAGATTCACATGCGACACACCCTCCTCCCCTCAGAGGCTCTCTTCTCCTCATACACTCTTGGTTACTTTGTGCTACGAAAATCTGAGGGCTTGAGCTTCTGAGGAGAAGGTTCTAGAGGGTGTTGGCGCCTGATTGGCTGCAGTTTGGACTAACATAATGACACTAATGTGTTACAAATGTTTTTTTCTCTTTGCCTTGCCTTCCTATGTAGGAATCGTTTTTAGAGAATTTCAGTTGTATTTCCTTTCTTTTTCTTGTATTATGTTTATATATACATATATATATTTAGCATTATTGCTATTTTATTTACCGTGGGACTCCCACTTCGACGATGGGGAATAGTCAAGCATGTGAATCTATGAAAGACACCAATACTGGAGAACCACCTGTTTACAGGTAAGTAACAATTGTTCTTCTCCACCTCAAACTATGATGGATATGTGAAACAGACTTACCTGAGGAAGAGGCAGAGGACTCTCGTGGGTAGCAGGCCACATCACTACCACATCAACCTTCAAAAGAAAACAAGGAAAAAGCATTATACAACGAAAATGTACACAAAACCAAAAACCTAGAAAGAGGACAAGAGAGAGAACACGCAAGAGAAATAAAAAACTTAGCATTCACAAATGCATGTGTTTTTAGAACCAGGATACAGACATCATGAGGTGAGGCTCTGGAGCAGAAGAAACAAAATGCTGGCAGGAGGAGAACACAACAAAAAGACTTTGACCACAACCCAGAGAAAAGCCATTCGAGAGACACTAAACAGAGACTGGTTGTTTCAGCGCTTACCCAAGATGAGGATTTCCAGTGGGAAAAATCACCCCCTCAAGTACCAGGCCCTAACAGGACCTGTGAGAGGCTTGTGGCTTCCTAGGTAGGTCTCTGATTGGTAACTTTGACTAATTGTTCCCTCACTCCTACCCAGTCCAATTAATTGTTTTCTTGTGAGGTTGTGATTGAAGGAGCCTGCAAAGTGATGGAGTAAAATAAAAAGAAAAGTAGGGCAAGAGTGACCGAAAAGAAGGCCCTAATTTACACCAGGAGCATTTTCTTGCTTCAGCTTCCAGATTTTATTCTGCGTGGGGTCAGCTGTAGAACATTTCTTTTTTTATAACATTCTGGTCCTTTATTTCTTGAGGAATACATTGCCCCCTGATTTACAGAACACCGTAAATCGATTTGTTGATTGCTTGCATGGATTTGATAGAGAAGACCTCAAAGATATCCTAAAAGAAGGCATGGTGACTTCAGATGTGACAATCATTGCAACCAATGCCTATACTTATCTGCCTGCTGTGACATACTACACATACTACCCGAGTTGACTTCTCAGGCAGAAAAGAAGATTCTTGATTGCCAATTCCCTGAGTTCTTTCTATTAGGTTCTCATGCCAACCTTGAGATACAAGACATGAAAGAATAATTTAAGACAATGAAATCTGTCAGCCCAGAAAAAAGAAATTATTTCCTAACTTACAGTTTAAGGCATTTAGTTGGGGACAACACAACTCCCATATTTGCTTTTGGAGAATTCATTCAGAAAAACAGGCATATAAGAAACAATTCTTTCAAGTACAAAAAAGTAGAGTTAAGTGCTCCCAGCAGCTTTTTTTCTCTCTGCCTTCTTTGTCCAGCATTTCCAACGATTTCACCCTATTTCAGATGGTATACATGACACTCTCCTGCGCCTTCCACTCCTTCAAAGAAGATTACATGTTTCCATGTCAAGCATATGACCCTGGAGGTCCAGATTCTAATCAGGAATGCCATAGAAAAGGTTCCCAGACTGCAGAAGTGAAAGAGTATGTTCTCCTGTTACTTGTCAGAGTATGGAGCAAAGCCTGGACTATCACGCACAATTTATAGGTAAAAAAAAAACATTGAAATGTTAGCTCGCCATTTAATTTTCTGGCGTATTTACCAGTCAAATTGAATGGCGTCAATACTTGTACAAGATGCATACTTCCACGATTTGTGCACTCACAAGAAAGCCCTGAGATTTTAGATAAGAATCTCGTAATATTAATACAGAGTGCAACCTTTCAGCTCGAAAGGTTTTTCCAGTTACCCTGTGTTGATTGCAGAAGCTTTAAAAATATAGGATGTGTTAGTCTAAATGTACACAGACAACTAGCACATATCGGTCCATTCCGCAGTGCATCTACAGCAAGATACAAAGATAATTTTGGACGTTCTCTCAGGTTTGGGCCTACGGATCAACTCAAAGTATATTTTTCAAGGAGTTCAAGTAATACAGTGTCTCGGAGGCACAAAAGACACAAATCTAGCAAAACTCCTTTCCGTGAAAATATAGTCATCCACACATGCAAAGATTTTCTCTCTTAAGGGCAGTCTCGGTTATACCTGTCAGACAATTTTCATCTCTTCTGGGTGTCATGGCATTGTGTGTTATAGCTGCTGATACTAAGATACATATGCAATTTCTATAGGAGTGCCTAGAACATTAGTGGGTACAGGAGACTTGGGTAGAAGATACAGCTATCCAGTAATGTCAAGCAATCCCTCTCTGGTGGTACATAGCTTTCAGGGGAAATGATGTATCCTCACGGCTAGAGCGGTCGACCTTGAAGCGGAAGGACCAGGTTCGAGTCTCGGCAATAACTCTCAGCATCCTGTGCCAAACAAAAAATGCATGCGTACTTATGTAACGAAACTGGTGCTCATGTAAAGCGCGGAGATACCTGATATCTTCAGGTCTAGTGTTTGCTATATAAAACTCTAAAAAAAAAAAAGCATGCTCCAAGGATTTCCTCTCCAGAAACCATCTGTAACATCAGTAATAATAGATGCCTCTATGGAATCCTGAGAGCACTCATGGAAGATCTGTAAGCCAAGGGCAAATGGTCTTCAAAGGAAACATTGTACAACATCTGTATACTAGAATTGAGGGTGGATTCAGTTGCTCTGAAATGTTATCCTCTGGTTATCTGAGCAACAACTATCTTTCTACAGGCAAGCAATACAATGTTATTATTTAAAAGGACACATATGCAGAGTTTATTGACACTAACTAAAACACAGTACAACTGTAGTGTAGTTCCTATATTCCCAATAGGCTCTGCGCATTGGAATAACATAAACGATAGTTTAGACGTAGGACTGAGGTCGACTAGGTCTCTATTGAATATGTTAGACTTAATTATGAATGCCAGCTAGCTCAGAGGTCACTAGAAACTTTCTCGAGTAAACAAGAAGGTGTTAACTTTCCTGAATAGACAAGAAGGGATTAGTTTCTGACAACCGCATAAACATGACAACTTTGCTCCCTCCAGAATAAGGAGTATATCTCCAGAGTCGCGGAAACAATAGATAGCTATTTTACTCAGTCAATCGTGCATGCTTAGTTTCACCAGAAGTGCAGAGAAACAGAGAGACGTGCGTTTTCAATAAAAGAGGTTATTTATTGAACAGTCTTCTTTCTCATGCAAGAGAAGTGAGTTGCCACAATTGCAATACTTATCATGAAGTAAAGTGCGTACAGTAAAAGGAGTATTACAAAGTAATACTGTAAAAACATGGTATGGTTTCTGAGCCATATGGTGTTTAAAATGGTTTAAAATACATACAATGATAAAATCATAACTAAACGTATTCAACTGGTGCTTCTAAGATACGCCTACCCCGGTGTACCTAACCTAAGCCTAGTACAGGGAAGGAGTAAGTGAACTACAGTTCAAGTTAAGATAGTTTTGCCAAGAATCTGAATCAAGAATTCTCTAAGGGTCTAATCAGCTCCATACCTTGTTTATAGAATGAAGGAGGTCTTGTATCTCGTTCTCAGGACTTGATCTCCCAGCAACCCGCAAGGGTGACCGGAAACACTGGAGCTGGATTTCTCGGCAGGAGAAAAGACAGCGTCTCTCTCAGTGCGTCAATGGGAGGGTCGGCTTCCTTCGGCACTTGCCACAGCAGGGCTTCGGGCAAGTAGATAACTGATCTGCTCCAAACCACCGTGTGTTTTGCTAGGGCAGATGCTGGTATATTTATACCTGGAAGGTGCCGAGTTTGACTTAAGGGTGGACATAAGACGACACTAAGAACTCGCAGTTCTTTCAGGACTCCAGGAGTTCTAGGACAAATCAATGCAGAAGAAGGGGGAATTCCCGGGCTGCTAGAGGCTTGGTTTGCTTAAGAACACGTTGTACTTTCTAGGAGTCTATGGGAGTAGCCTTGCTGTATTTGGACTGCATTGGCTATGACTAAATATGGATATGATTCTTATGCCTTTATAAAGATGTTATTTGTTATAACCACATAAGGGCGTACATCGGGAATATTTAAATAGGGTCCTAGATACGTTTACAACACAACTAACAGTAGGTAAATTACTTAAAATAACCAGGTGGAAAAAGACTAACCCTAGCCATTAAACAGTCAAGTTTTCATGCACTTTTTGTGCTCGGAGAGAAAATGGGGAGTTCAAAAAATTGCCTTCGGCAATTGTAAAACTTTTCTCTCCATAGGTGACAGTACAAGATCTAGGAACAGTGAAAAGATTTTGTTAGGATTAATGTAATGCAGGCATAGAGTGATAAATTTGACATTGAGGGTTAACAAAGTGGGACTCCTGTGATAGACTGCTTTGTGAACATAGTCATGGCCTTAAAACTTAATTTTAGCATGAATTGGCAACCGGTGAAGAGACCTCAGAACTGGTTCAGGCATGGTATATTAGTGATAATGAATTCTGCTGTGTTATGTGCCAATTGCAGATTCTGTAGATATTTGCCAACTTCAGATACATGGAGTTAGCATAATTGAATCTAGATTATTGCAGGAATGTTTAAGCTTTTTCAGTATAAGCAAGAATCCTTTTTTAGAACATTCAGACAGTAAAAACAGGTAATAGCCACATTGGACACCTGGGGGCCCTGGGTCAATTTGGTGTCAAATACAATTTCTTGATGATTCTGAACTACCTGATAGGGAGGAGGAGGTGGACCTAAAGGCTGTGTCCAGACTTTCAGAGACCAGTCGCTGGATGGAGATGTATCAGAAGAATTTTGATCTTTGATGGATTGGCTTTGAGAAAATTGACCGACATCCATCAGCGGACTACAGAAAGGCAATTCCTCATTAAAACTGAAGTTTGAAAACGAGTATTACTCCCCAAAGAGCAAGGAATAGTGAAGACGAGTTGAGTATTGTGAATGGACACGTAGACGCATGCATCACAGCGGTAAAACAGCAAGATGTCTCACATATACAAAAAAAACAGAAAATATGACAATATAGAACCCTACCAAACTCTGTTGGTTAGTTGAAAAAGCCGGTAACAGGGAAATGGGTCGGTAGTTGGAAGGCAAATCCGGGTCTACATTTGCCTTCTTCAAAAGGGGGAGCACCATATCATGCTTCTACTCTGATGGGACTATTGCTTCCTTTAAGGAGGCATTTAGAAGGTTCATGATTACCAGCAATGATGATGGCTCAAGCTGTTTAAGCATGGAGAGAGGGCGAGGATACCTGGGGGAGCCTGATTTGACACTATGGGATACATTTTCCTCCATGTAAGCATTTGTATTCTCCAGGTCCATGCATGGATCAGTATGGTGGGGTGTCTGTCGGATATCACCAGGAAGTTTTCCATACACACAGACAAAAACGTACACATTCTAAGGGCCAGATGTATCAAGAATTGCCTTTGCGAATCTCAAATAGCGAATTTGACCAATTCGCTATTTAAGAATCGCAAAATGCAATGTATGTAGGATTTGCAAAAAAAAATGTGAATCCTACATATTCCTTAATAGCGTATCGCAAATTGCAATTCGCTTTTAAGGAATACCTACCCATTAATACCTATGGGCCTAGATGCCCATAGGAATGAATAGAATTGCATCCGCAATTTCAAGGGTGCCAAAAGGACACCCTGTTGCACCCCTGAAATATGCATATGTGCACATGTAGTGCAAATACATACTCTAAGGGCATGTATGTGCGCCACATGCAACTTAGGAAAATGCTACAAAGTGCATTTTTAAAGGAAATTGCAAATTACCACCAACTAGAAGTTGGTGCTAATTTGCGATTCTTTAAAGCCAGGTCGCATTTTTTCTTGCTTCCTGCATTGCATTTACGGAATTGCAAATTGTGAATCCCTAAAAAGAAAATTGGGGAAACCTGAGTCAACACTTCCAACAAATCCGAATAATCCCAAGGAACTCGGTTCAAGTATAAACGATCAAGAAAACACAAATAATACAGAGGCCTCACCCCTTACAGTAATGGAACCATCAAATTTACCCACAACTCAACCGCCAAACAAAAATGAACAAGTCAAGGTCCCTGCTGCCTCACCTTCCCTAATTACTGCCCTCCAGCTACCACAACAGTCACAAAGACTGGCACAGCCTGGACTACCTCAAGCACTTCAAATGAAAAAACCTTCACCAACGGACCCAGTTAATCTTGTAACCATCGACGGAACTCCAGCAAAGAAAAGATTATGTTCACATCAACCTAAGATTTACACAAAGTTCGCCTTTCTTAAAGACCCTGGAACAGCTATATTCTCTATGACTGGGAACATTAGAGGTCTTCAATCTCCGCTTTTAAAAGACGAGCATGACTCCAGCCGCACGAACAGCAGTCAAGTAGGCTTACCCACCCCAGTGGAAATTCTGCGTCAACCCACTCTTGAGATAGCGACTGTCATCCCCATACCAACTTCGCCGAAAGCAAGAAGAGCAGCAGCATCCACCTTTCAGGTAGAACACGAATCAACCTCCTCCAATACTTGGGAACTGACGTCCGCTAGTAAAGCCTCCAAAAAAGACTGGAGCATACCAACTGAGGCCAAGTCTCCAAATATAGTGGCCGACCCACATCCAGTTCAGCAGAGTGAGACCCACCCTAGCAAGATCAACCCCCGTCACCTTGGTAAACAAGACGCGACAATGGAAATCAAGGCTTTGATACACAAGGAGGACGAAAGGGAAGATCCACCACTGCCCCAATTAGTTAGCAGTTCTTCAAACCCAACAAAAGAAATTAGAGACATTCGAGCAAAACCATCATCAGTAATTGAAGAGCAACAACGCGGTATCAAACTACCGCCAATGCTAAACACCTCACCGGCTCCATCCAAGTCACACCAGTTAATCCTCAGTAGCACCACCGAACAAATAACGGCGACCAATAAGCCTGCAGTGCAAGGGGCCACCCAGGGCGGCACTTTACTATCGAACAATGATTCCCTGCCCACAAAAAACTTTCCAGACAATGACAATGACATGTCCTCTATAGCAGCACAGGAGTGGGAAGAACTAGTGGCTACCTATAACTGTCACCCATCTGAATGGAAGCCCACTGCCGACGCCTTACCAAGTTCCGAGAGAAGTTACAGCCCAGGAAAAACAGTTCCCGAATCAATTTGGGTGACAATCTTAAACACACTGCAACACTCGGCTACAGCCCTGGAACTCCAATCTCAAAAAATGGACATACAGCTTTGTGTTTTGCAGACAATGGCTGACTCAATCTCAGGAATTGACTGGAAAATCTCGGAACTAAATGGCCTCATAAGGAGGGGTCAAGATGCCGTCCTCGCGGCCCAACCAACTTTATCACAACCACTACCTTGTGACTCAATTTTAGATAAACTATCATCCTTACCTACGATGTTGGGGGCATTGATAAGTGACCTAAAATCAGCAGCTCTACCAGCCCAAACCTCGCAAACTTCCGATCCACCCTCAGATGTCCCAACGACACCAACGGGCTTATTGATTGAGCACCCAATCGAGCAGAGGTCAGATATCATTGCATCCTCAACCGAAACATTACCATCCAGACCATTGGCATCTGAGCTAACCATCACGACTGCTACTACAGTCACACCTTTCTCAACAAACGCTCAGGAATCTTCTAAGTCTCGGAGAAAGAACAAAAGGAAAGGAAGGAATCGGGCTCCAAGAAGCTCAAGTAAGAAGATAGTAATATACTCTAACTCCTCCCCTTTAGTAGCAACTGTCACTGGGTCTCTGACAGCCAATGAAGTACAATCCCCTCAGTATAAGGCTTCTGAAACTGCATCACCAGCATCCCCATCGGCACACTCAAAATTGACAAGTATTGTTACTAAGAAACCTGCACAAAAAAAACTCAAGCAGAAAACTTTACAATTCACAAAAACTCAAGTGGCACAAAACTCTATTAACCTGGAACCACCATCATCTGAACTTGCACCAATACGAGGAAGAGTGGATACCGCCACGGCTAACAATACTGAGTCCTCTCTACATTTGACACATATACCGGCTAGTACCACCCGGAACCCGCAGATACCCACCAATCAACGCGAGCAGTTAAATGCCTTAGTCACAGCAGACCGTAGCAACCCTTCTCTGCCAATTCAACAGGGTGTCAAGAGACCACCACCGGACCCAATCAAACTACAGTTTTTGAACAGTCCAACGTCAATCCTTTTCATTCCGGAATACACATCCCGTGGCAGAAGTGATATATTGAATAGGGGAAACATACTAAGGCTCATGCATTTAATAACAAACCTATCAAATATCAGTTCATCTGATCTTTTGGAAATAGAGTTCCAGTCAAACACCGAACCTCATCGCCCAGACATTACAAAAGCAACTTGGCACTCACTTGAGACAGCACTTAAAATCATGGAAGAAATATCGACGTTTCAGCTATGGGGGATAGAGCTGAGACTCGAAGAAAGACCTCGCTATCCTACTCCTTTTCTTCCTCTAGCCAGACCCCCAGCACAAAAAAGCACTATCTCAATACTAAAAGGAGCGAGAAGCAGCTCGCCTGGGCCGTGCCCCCGAGACTTAAAAAACCCCAACTCTGAACAAAATCAAAAGCTTAGCAGCTGTTCATCACGTAAAACTGGTCACAATTGGAACTCAATTCAACGCACATTCGCAAGTTCTACTGTCAACAACTGACAGAAAGGGAAAGAACTCACCAACCCATCAGAAGGATATATGGACATTAGAATTTGCTCCTGGAACATCAACGGTTTGGCGAGCAAAAGAAATGATCCCGAGTTTCTAGAATACCTGACTACATTTGATCTTATCCTGCTCCAGGAGACTTGGGAAGAAAAAGCATTCGAGCTCCAAGGGTTCACGTCCTGCTGTATTCCAGCAAATAAAAACTCAACCTATGGCCGAAGATCAGGCGGTCTGATGCTTTTCGCATCAATATCGACAATAGGCGAAATCGTGGCAATGGACCTACATATTCCTCCCCCAAGCGTCATTCAGGTGGCAAAGATCCCACTTTGGCTAAAGAAGCAGCCCCAAGCTGTAACTATAATTAATACATACATTCATCCCAAAGACAAACAAAAAGGTGCGAAAGATCTAGCCAAACTGGTGAAAAAAATAATGGAAGAAAGCGTGTCTGACTCATTCATCTTGACAGGGGACTTCAATATGCTTCTAATTAATAAAGAGCAACTTAGCGACCTTACCCGGGACCTGAACGCAGCATGGGGCGTGCCGACACAAGGCCATATAAAACACAAGAATCCAACGAAGCACTCAAAAATCTTACTTCGACATTTGGAACAACTTAAGTTAAGGGCCCTGAACGGCCGCTACCCTGGGGATGATCCACCAGTTGCCACCTTTCATGCGAATAAACAATCCTCCCATCTTGACTACATGTTCACATCTCTAAACATGCTTTGTCGGGTAAAGTCCTTTAGAATAGGTACGAGCGACCTCAGTGATCACTTGCCACAAGAGGCAATAATAAAAACTACTTCCCACCTGGGAACCGAAACCTTTATAGGCCTCGACACAGACATTGTCCCAAATTTAAGGCGGCTTCGCTGTAACGCCGGGAACATTGATTCAATTAGCTCCATGGCAAAAAACCTCTTCTCCCAAGCCACCAGCTATGCATCCAAGGCACCGGATGTCTGGGACATCTTCGTTAAAACCATTAGGGAGAAAATGGTAAGAAAGGTTCCCAGCAATTCACGTCATCAACAGTTGCCCCTTCGTGGGATTCAATCATGTCCAGAAATGAAACTACAAAAAAGACTAGTAAATCAATTACTGAGACAGTTGCGAAAGGATCCAACAAATCATAGCTTGCAAACTGCCCTACGGGAAGCTAAAACAAAGCTGAAACGGACAAAATGGGGCAACCAGAAGCGAAGGAACGAAGAACTATGGGTGAAGCTAGTTCACGAGGGGAAGCAGAAGAACAGCTCCAGATTCTGGCAAATGGTTAAAAGAATACAGAATCCTGACCTCCCTGGTCAAAACTCGCACATAACTGAAGAAGTATGGTCGAAATACCTACTGACGCATTTCAACAACGATGGGACTATAGACAAGGCTATTACAAACAAACCTTCCTTAAAAACCACAAAGCATAACAAAAAAGAAAACCTCAACCATTATACCCCCACAAATCACCTTGTAAGGGGTGTGTGCATCGCCATGAATCCACCAAAAATCGATAAACCAAAAACGGAAAAAAACTCAACAAAGGCATTTGAGTCAGGGCCAAAGCCAATTCTCCCATCAGACATCCAACGACAAATATCAAGGGGGAGACCAACCGGTGCTACTGGGCCAAACGGCTTACCACCTATGCTCTACAAATCAGATGTCGAATTTTGGAGCGCATCTTTAGCACCAGTGTTCAATAGCATCAGACTCTCACAGACCCTTCCTGAGTCCTGGCACGGTTCAATTATCAGCCCAATACATAAACAAGGTAGCAAGAGGCTTCCAAACAACTATCGCCTTATTGCTCTCCTAGATGTGGAGGCAAAATATTTTGCTGGCCTTATCTTGGAGGAGCTAACATCATGGGCAACTGAAAATTCCATCATGCCAATCAACCAAACGGGCTTCTGCAAAGGCCAAGGGACCACAACCAATCTAATGGCACTATCACTGCTGATGGAAGCAGCAAAAGAAACTAAGTCATCTCTATTCTTTTAATTTATTGACTAAACTGCTGCATTCGACCACGTGGACCGAAACAAACTTTGGCTGAAACTGGACAATTTGGGAATACCCAAATACCTATTAGACGTCCTAATACTGCTCCACTCAAACACCTGGATCAAAATCAAACTTGGGGCTGGAACACACCTTTCAAAACCCATAAGGACAACAAAAGGAATGAAACAGGGATGTCTACTTGCACCAATCCTATTTAATCTTTTTCTAGCCGATCTACCTGGGCAACTAGACAAATGTTCCAACCATGCACCGAAATTAGGGAAAATTACCCTCTCAAACCTGCTATATGCGGATGACCTGCTGTTGATAAGTCGGACTCCAATGGGCCTCCAACACCTTTTGAACACAACCCATGCCATTTCAGTAAAAAATGCACTACAAATAAACTTCAATAAATCAAAGGTGATGGCTGTGAATTACAGGAAAAAAAAGAACCCTTGCTGGTACTTGAATGGCGAAAAGCTCGACCAGGTCACCACATATAAGTACCTGGGAGTAATCCTGGACTCAAATAATACCTCTAGGGCACAGTTCAAGTCCTTGCGAGGGAAGGCTACAATGACCTATTTGGCTCTAAAATCATTGAAGGTCAAACAACCTGACCTTACACTTAAACCTCTTCTCGAAATATTGTGTGCCAAATTAAAACCGACTCTCACTTACGGGAGTGAATCACACCACGGTAAGGATGCGGCGTTGCTGGACACACTCATTGCCAACTCATACAGGGCTATTTTTAATCTTCCCAAATACGTCTCCCCGGCTCAGATTCGACTAGAATTCAGTATCTTGAAACAAACTCTAGAGCGGCGCAGCGTGTATGCAACAAATTGGCATAAAATTCGCAATGCAGATGCTGGATCTTTATGTGCAAACCTATGGGAAGAACTACTTCGGCACCGCAACCTCGCTCCGAGAGAGTACCTATACGAATAGGCCTGATTGATACCTGGGAAACATCAATAGATCTCTTGTCTTTTAAAAAAGTAGCCAAAAAATCAGCTAGCATCATCTCAGCGATAGAAGACAAGAAAGACCTAGCAAACAGAGCACACGGATGGCTAACGGTGGGTGACTATGAAAAACTGCGACCACAAGCGTACTTCAGCATCGGCATGAAAATAAATGTTAAAGAAAAATTCTTAAAATTACGCCTCGGGGTAATTCCCATACTGCCACATCTTCCACCTTGGGAGAGAAACAACCTTTCACAACAGTGTCGCATGTGCAAAACCGGCAAGGAGGACATACTTCATGTGATTTGCATCTGCCCTAGCGTAAAGGACTTGAGGTACAATCTCTTACGTCCTTTTTTTAACCTTCGGACCTCTAGACAGGCAGCCAAACTGTGCTTCTCTACTAGCGACATCAAATTGAACTGTCAAGTTGTGAAGTTCTTTGACCTAATAAGAAAGAGACTTAACCATGCTAGATGAACTTTTTAAATCCCTCGAGGGTAACCATAAAACTGTTAATAACACTGTAATTTTATGCATCCTATTTTTGTTATGTTTAAGTAACAATAAGTATGGACGTTTTACAATTTTGTAAAGATTTTCATTAATCACATACAAATAAAATATTTACTTACTTACTTACTTAGAATCCCTAAATCCATTTGCAAAATAGGTAATCGCAAAAAATGCGATTACCTATTTTGCGAATGCCTTTTGGGATGATACATCCCAAAAGGCTTTTTCCCGTTCGCAAACGGGCCGATTCTGAGAATCGGCCCATTTGCGAAAGGCAAAACGCTTGATACATCTGGCCCTAAGTCAGGTAACTATAGAGGAAAAGATACAATGATTCCTGAAATGCATTTGAATATCACTGTAGACCAAGTATGTAAACTAATCTGAAAACAGAGAGAAGATGAAGCCCCAAGCCCAAACGGAATTCCATTTGCCCTTTATAAAGATAATCCTACTGTCTGGGCAGAGTACCCGACAAGAGTTTTTAATAAAGCAGTTCAATCATTATCAATACCTGAGTCATGGAAATATTCTGTAATATCACCTGTCTACTAACTGTGGGTGGTGAACTTCGCTCCACCAGCGGAGTTTGCAGAGTTTTGTCAACTTCGAGCTCTGCTGGGAGAGCGGAGTTCTGCAAAAAACTTCAACCCCGCCGATTGACGAATCTTGCCCCCACCCCAACAAACACCCTGTAATTCTGAGCAAATGACTTCATATCTCTATTCCTAAGGCAAATTATATGAGCTCATGTAAAACGTCCCAATATATTTGGGTCCAGTTCGTGGAATATTAGGCTAAAAAAAATTGAGAAGCCCTTAACAGATCTTAATTTTGATAATTCTACCCTCACTCCACCAGAGGATATGTGACGCTCATGAACCATCCAGCCTGTGTTTGTAGTCCAGTAGTGACTAGATATCCCTCTCTGGGCAGAACCTTTCCCTTCCACCTTAACACTGCCCCCCTTCCTGACCCACCAGAGGTTACATAACCCTTACTATCTACAAAAGTGGTGACTGTGCACATCCCTTCAATTATTGTTTAATTACATTACAAGATAAAGACGCTAAACTCTTTGCAGGAATTCTACTGAAAGAGCTATCAAAATGGGCAACTGAGAAGCAGATAACTACGCCAAATCAATCGGGTTTTATGCAAGGGCTGGGTACAACTACTAATATTCTAGTACTTTAAATACTAATTGACATATAGAAAGCAACAATTATATTTTTGCTTTGTAGAATTTAAATCCACCTTTGATTGTGTACATCGATAAACCCTTTGGAAAAAAGTTGGGAAAACAAGGAATACCAGCCAGTCTTCTAAAGCAATTCAATCACAATACTCCAACACCTGGATTGGAGTTTGAATAGGTGATGGTTCATACCTATCAAGAAAAATTGATACTTCCTCTGGTCTAAAACAATGGTCTGTTCTCGCATCATACTTATTTAACCTGTTTTTATTGGATCTAACACACACCCTGGACAACTAGAACCCTTATCCCCCTAAGTTAATAGAAAGATATGTATCAAATTTACTATACGCAGATGACATTATTTTACTAAGCCAAAAAGATAGGGTTACAACGCCTTACAAACAGAATATTAAATTACTCTTTGACAAATGGCATGGTAATAAACGAGGCCATGACTAAAGTAATGGACGTCAATAATATGATACATTCAAAATGGTATCTCTAAAACTGTCAACTGGAGCAAGTAAACACCTACAGGTACCTTGGGGTACTATCTGACAATAAGGGCTCATTTCAGCAACACAAGATGGACCTGCAAAGGAGAGGTGACACCTTATTGACAGCATTTCTAGTTATATTCTGCTCTTAACCCCTTCCATGCTCATGACAAGCTCAGCTCGTCATGAAGTACATCTCTTGTACACTCATGACGAGCTGAGCTCGTCATGAACTGTGGGTTTTTGAATTTTCCAGCGCACAGCGGGAAAATGCACCGCATGGATGCGGTTAAAGGTAATAAATGCTATAATATTGCCACGTATAACATATCGTAGTGAGGCATTTTGTGAAATGGATTCTATAACCATAAACAATGCTATCACTAAAACAATTAAGTTTCTTTTCTGTCTTCCCTGTAACGCATTACCAGCCCAAATTAGGTTAGAATTTGGGTTACCTAATCAGCTTCTTGCAAGGAAGGTCAATACATAAAGGTATGGAAAATAATAAAAACAAACACCTCAAACCCAATGTGTCAATCGCTTTCACAAGAAATCAAAGTTTTGGAAGTACTTACAAACAACTTTTGACGAGTACTCAGCGCACTCCATTTGGGACATGTCTATAACGGCGGAGTCTTTAAAAAAGATCATTAACAGAATAACAAAACCATTGTCAATGCTGAAGGACAAAGAATCCCTTGCAAAAATAGTGCAGCATGGATGAACCTGAACAAATACAACATTTCCAAATCAAAAACCTATCTAGAAACACCTTGGTCTACAAAATTAAAAAACATTTTTATCAAAGCACGATTTGGGCATCTCAAGCAATGCCATGGCTCGCACAACAATACCCATGTCCTGCCGATTATGCAAAAAAGGAGAAGAAAACATCATCCATTTAGTTTGTATATGTCCAGACCTTATGAAAGAAAGAAGGAGACTACTTAAGAGTCATTTTAACATACACGGCGTTCGATCCTGCAGACAGGCACTTATAAGATGTTTTAAATCAATAGATATAGTTCTGAACTGTGCGTTTGCTAAATGTATGTTACTGGCAAAAAATGAACTTAGACTCCTGTGAATAGACCCCAGTAAACCCTATAAAATGAACATGTAGAATTATCCCTAAAGAGGGTTCAGGTATGCATAATAGTGAATTTGCACAATATGACCAGTACCAGGAAGAGATGCTCTTTTTCAGATACCAGTATTGGTAAGAAGGAAGTTAGATTCTTGTAATTATTTTTTAACAGAGATAAATTGTGATGATTACCTTAGTATTTTAATGAGGAATTGTAGATTTGTAAATATAATAATATGTTTACGTACTTGAATGTATTGTTTTTAATATAAATCTGTTTTATTATATGTGATTTTTCATAAGTATACATTTAATGATTTTAAATAATCAAACAATAAATGTACTTACTTAATCACCTAGACATTCTCTCTCCCTCTTTTTTTTTAAAGTCTTCAGAAATGTTGGTTACTTTACAAAATATTGTGTTTCTCTCACTTAGTAACCACCAATCTGCAGTCATCTACCTTACCACTGCCCCTTTAGCACCTCTCATGCTCCATGTCATATAATGTATTTAGAAATTATATGCTAGCGCAATTGTTGGAAAGTCTGAAGCTCACCCCTCCCTCCCTCAATCTTATCGACTAAGCTACACCCCTGATTGTTGTGCTAGTTTCTGCCCTAAACGGCCTCTGGGGTTGAAATCAAAAGCCTCTTTAAAATCTACAAAGCAGATTTTGTTGAAATGGCTGTGTCCATAAGGGTAGATAGTGTCAAGTGATTGACTTCAGTTCTGATCTCTTCTCTAAAACCAGTTTAGTATGGGAGGACAATCTAATGTTTATCTGCCTATTTCATCAAATACTTAAAGTATTTATAGGCTCATCTAAAAGCAAGAAAAGTTAGTCATTTTCTGGATTTGCGACTTGCCCCCTTTAAAGACAAGGTGATGTATTGCCCCCACCTAGAACAGGAAATCCCTCCATCACAGGACCTATGTATTCAAATAGCCGATTTCTTTGACAACAAAATTCTTGATTTAAAGAAAGACTTTGCGAAAACACTCCCCCAACCTAAAAAAGTCCAGACCTTAGGAACAAAAAAGGAACTCACATGTTTTAAGTAGATTAACTTAGAACAATCTAGGAAAGCCATCCTCTCCTGTAAATCGGGCTCGCCTTTCGATCCATGTCCTCCAAAAATGCTACATGCGCTGGTGGACACTATAAATCCCATCATCAATCAGATTAATTAAGGCCACCTTTAGGCAAGTAAAAATCCCGGATATTTGGAAAACCGCTGTGAAGCCACTTCAAAAAAAGAAACTCTCGGATCCCACCACCCTTTCCAACCTTAGGGCCCATTTCATTGTTGCCATGTTTGAGTAAAATTGCAGAGAAACTAGTTAACATCTTACTCAATGACTTCATGCAAGAAACTAACATCTTACATCCTAAGGAATATGGTTTCAGACCTGGCCATTCAAAAGAATCAGTACTACTCCAAACCACTGAGACCTTAAAGCTTGCCTTGGATCAGGGTAAGAATGCGGTACTGGTTCTGTTGGACTTGTCAGCGACGTTTGACACGGTCTCTCATGACATCCTGAGAGACAGCTCGCACACAGTGGAATCACGACTAATGCATTGGCTTGGATCACATCTTTTTTTAGAAAACAGTCATCAGATTGTAACATTGGGAAGTTACAAATCGGGAGAAAAATAGCTGTCATCAGGGGTTCTTCAGGGCTCGTCCTTGAGCCCAACCCTTTTTAATCTCTATATAGCACCACTTCTTTTTCTGATGGATACTTATGATGTTGAATCCATTGCTTATGCAGATGACACTCAACTGATCCTCACCCTTGATAAAAACTCTACAGTGGCGGAAGAAAGATTTCACCACTATTTAACAGCAGTGATGGATTGGATGAAACTGAATCATCTTAAATGTAGCAGCTCTAAAGCAGAGATTATGCTGTTTGGCAAGTCCAACGTATTTATGCCTAACCAGTGGTGGCGGTCAAATTCGGCTCCACCTCCTAACATAGTAGACACAGTGAGAAATCTGGGAATACATTTTGATCACAAATTGGCCTTTCACAAGCAAGCTCTTGCTGTGGCAGGCACCTGTTTTCAAATAATAAAAATTCTCTGAAAATTCTTTGATCTACTCCCGGTGCCTGCTAAGACAAAGGTTGCGGCAGCCTTAATTTTATCTTGCCTGGACTACTGTAATAGTCTATATGCAGGAACCAAAAAAACAGTCCTGAAAAGACTACAGGTAATCCAGGCTGCTGCAGCAAGGTTGGTACTCTAACTGCCCAGAGACTCCTCCTCAGCAACAGCACTAAAAACCCTCCACTGGCTGCCTGTCCATAAGAGGATTCTTTTCAAAGTTCTGACCATTACCTATAAAACTACAAAAAAAAACGGGCCAGAATACCTAAATTCCAGAACCAAGTCATATGCCGCGCAACGTACTCTACGGTCATCTTCAGAGAATCTTTTTACAGTCCCCAATTTCAAACTAAAAACTAGAGGTGGAAAGACAATGGCGGTCCTAGGGACCAAAGCCTGGAACTCCCTGCCAACACAACTTAGACACACACAAACTGAACTTATTTTTAGGAAGTCCCTAAAAACCTGGATCTTTGCTATCCCAGATAATACTGTGTGGTCTCTTATCTGAGCTCTGCCATATAGTTCTTCTCCCCTCAGGTGTTCTTCCTCCGCTAAAGCACCAAGATACTCCTTGGAGAGAACGTTGCGCTATATAAAACTACACATTCATTCACCAAGAGTTAGGAATTTGTTGGTTTTCTACACTGTAGTTGAATAGAGGGGTTAATACATCTGGGTTAGCTTTGAAAAAGGGTTGGTGCCGCTCATTCGATCCTGGAGCACCTATGTGCCTTCCTAATGACCTCAAATGTTCTATTTTTATTACAGATTGTTTCATCTTCGGTATATGCTGTTTGAGTGACCAAATTATTTTCCTGTATGCCAGTATGATAATTTTCTGCCTTGTCGTCTCCCATGTCATTTATAATCAAGAAATTCACCTGTTCATGCTCTGGGAAGTTCGCATTGTTTGATGCATGCTTCCCAAATCGTGGTTATTTGCTATGCCCCAGAACATTTTTAGGTTCCTGGCTATGCTGGGATGAAGCATTCTAATCCAGAAATAATTTTCTTTGCAATCTAACCCCGAAAATAACATTTTCTCTGCAGACCATGCTTCCCAGATCTGCTTTTTATGCTCTTTTCTTAATGTTTTGTTTTCTAAGCATAAGCTAGCATCCCTCGGTGAACAGTTCAAGAGTCCTAGCTTCCTATTGGGTTACTTCTTTGTTGATTTTAATTCTTCTTGAGTAAACCAGCTGGATTATGTTTTTTTCTTGTAGCCAGAGGACAAGCTCGCTACAATGTAATCATTGACCAATCTTTCAGTTGCTGTCTCCCAACTTTTTGTCCAGCAGGCCAAACTTTCAGCTTGGCTGCTGAGAAGTTTTTGGCTGGTTTCTAAAATGCCATCAGCAAACCCACCTTTACACTTGCCATCAGCAATCCGACCGATACACTTCCATCTTTTTAGATTGTGGGTATTTATTATATCTCATGAGAATGTTGTTTTTTCCATGTGTGCTTCCTTTGCTATCTAGATCCAGATGCTTTTGGGCTCTGGTCTATCCTAAACACATATATACATCTAACTAATGAGAGACTAAGTAGTGTATAATTAATACAGATTTCATTGAAATGTGTGTACCAGCTGGCAGCTTGTCCTCTTTGATCCTGCCGCATAAAACCCATAGACCTCCTTGGCTGCATATGCTTAAAGTTTTTTCGCCTAATAGAGGTTTTTTTAAGGTACGGCTTCTGTTGTTCTTGAATATTCCACTGATCATCCTGTAACCTATCAATTCATCTTCATGATGGGGGTGAAATAAGTTCATATTGAATTCACCAGTGAGCAGTATGGGGGCTCTAATGTTACTTTGAACTAAAGTTAAGATTACATCCTTAACTTTGGGATGATCCAGCGCGTTTCCACTGTACAGGGACTGATGATGTAGATGTTTACTTTGACCAGTGCTCCCTGGTAGACCTGTGACCAGTTTTCCAATTTTATTACTACGGGCCATGGTTCAACTAAGTCAATTATTTGCCTGATTCCCTGTTGGACCCCTTCATACACCTCAAGATTTATCTATGTTCCCCGTGTTGACAATTGATCACTTATAATTCTGCCCGTAAGGTTTTCTCTAATGGGATTTTTAGAAGTGAAAAGGGACCGTTAGTCGATTGTTTAAATGTTCAAATCACAGTGCCTATATGCATCTTGCCTGTACAGTGTGATCTTGATTCACCACTTTCTGAAAGTCTTTCTTTCATAAAAAAAATGGCTACATGATCTGCCCTAACCACTTTGTAAAAGGTGGCTCATTTATTAGCTTACCCTAGGTGTGTGTGTGTGTGTGTGGGGCGGGGGGGGGAGCGGACTCTATCGGTTCTTGGTCCACATTTGCCAGATGTGCGAGAGGAGGAAACTACTCAACAACTTCAGAATGTTGCCCTTATTAAATAATCGTGTGGGCCTTTGGAGATCTATTCAGGGTAGAATAGGAGTTTGTTATGCTGGGAATATAACGGCTCTCCTAGCTTGTTTTTAGGAGTACTTGAACTCGATCTGTGATCCTCATGCTTTCCTAATAAATCGTCCTTTTTTACCAGCGTTTTAAAGAATCCCAATGATGTGCCCATTTAATGCAATTACATGGTCCCGGGGAGTTGTGGGGGTTTTGGACCGTTGGAAACGTGATGATAATTTTTCCTACATACATCTAGAAGACGATGTGCCATAGTCTTGCCCACAGCCATGGACAGAACAGGTTGCCTAAACTAACCATCTGCACTGGCATAATCTGAGCCCGCACTGTGTTCCACTGCTAGTCAACTCCTTGTAGGCGAATGCACACACTCAACAGTTTAGGGTTTTCTCTCCTAATCGGCATCAATTACCATGTCGTACTGTGTTTAAAAACAGAATACAAAGGAGTTTTTGCAATTAAAATGCGATATGGGATCCTCTTACATAACAGGTGTAAAGGCACCCTTTAGTAAGTATGCAACGATGCTTACTGTTTCAGTCAGAAATTTAGGATGTTTTCCTAACTGCATCTAAAAGATAACCTAAAAGCTGTTTTATGCAGGGAACTGCAGCTAGCCGTAGGGTGAAACTGGTCCAAAGCTGTGGACTGCCGTGAAGGGGAATAAATGGGTGGGCTTGGAGTACACAGAAAAATCACTCCACGAATGGCAAAAACCAGAAACGGGGTGCGAAGGAAAAATGAAGGTGAGAGAGCTCAAATTGAGCGGGTTACCGTAGGTGTGGAAGGTCTACAGTTTTATCTGTTACCCAGTATGGTAGAGCTCACCGAGATTGTTGAAGGGAAAGGGATAAAGGAGGGTGCGATTGGAATAATGCCGGAAATGAGTTTTGAAGCTACATATCAAGTATGGGGTATGATGTGGGAGGAATGGCATATAGAGGAGGTGTGGCAGATGTCTTCTATACAACATTCACAGTAGGTAGGACCTTTTCAGCATTCAGCGTAATGCTCCTTAACTGCTGTATATATGATGACAGTACTGTCTCTGTTTCACCTAGAAAGGTCATACAAGGTTATGTTCCTCCTCAATGTTGCCAAACTGTTCAGCTCACTGGGATGATGGATTTGACAAATCAAGACAAAGAAGAGACACATATGGATCACTCTTGTATGATCAGAGCCTCACGATGAACCTCTGCTTGTCTTAGTCTGGTGGCTTGGGCGGTTGTTGCCATGAGTGAGTGTAACACGTTTTCCAAGGATCCCACCACTGCCTACCACAAAGAGCTATTAGATGCCAGTTGTAATCTACCTTGCATTCCACTCAGAAAACGTTATCAGTACCCTTTTCAAAGTGCAAGGGCACCTGGGCCATTCCCATTCTCATATCATCAATGACAGGCTTCTGTGGCTGCCTGCGGCTTGGTCAAATGCACCCTTCTAATTTTTCAGCATTTTATGTTCAAATTTGTGCCACTTCATAAAAATGTTTTGTAACTTGATTATTTGTTGAAACTGTAATGTTTAGGTGTTGTCCATTTACCACGTGTGGTTTTCTCTGGATATTGCCTTGCTGCCATTGCCAAGAAATCAAGAGTAAACTCAGGCTGGTGATTGTGCACACAAACATTCTTACTTCACGGGGTTTAGAATATTATGTCTTTGTTGGGGTCTCAGGTACAGCTTACACCCCTTTTCCTCTATTTCAACAATACAGTCTCCTACAGTTTGACAATTATGGGTCTGTTTGCACAGACTTCGCTTCTTCTAAGCAGTATGCAGTAAGATCGAAAGTTTCGTTTATTTATGTTGCCTAAATACCACTGTGTTTTTACCGTAATGACCTAAAGCTAACTGCAAAATAGACAAGGCAGTTCTTACCTGGAATGACTGATACCTTAGTGTTGAAAGGCCACTAACTGCATATTATTCCATGGTTTTCTAGGAGGCATAATTGCTTTATTTCTAACTCTAAAACAGAGACATTTTTGGCTCAAGCCTTTCTGTGCTACCTGTTTTAAGATTTAACATTTTGTGTACCTCATTCCGCTTCTGGTCTTCCACCACCGAGGTCAAGGAAAAATCCTGCTTCTGTATTCTACTGTTAATGTCTATCATAGAAATTAAAATATAGAGAAGAAAAAGTCATCTGCAATTTTAGCTCTCCATATTGGAGTTATTCTGCGTATTCATAGCATCTCTTTCCTCCTCCTTGAACTTCGCTCACGCTTTGGTGTGGGTCCTTGTATATAATTGTCAGCTAAGTGCATACGAATACTAGTGATATTAGACACCCTGTCTTCCAGGATATGAATTGTTCAGCAGATGATCGTATATATTTTACTATTTTATGAATGCAGATAAAATAACCACAACGAGAAATAAAATCACAAGTTAATTGTCTTCCCCTCAGCCCAATACATAATGAAAGTACAATATAAGAGGCAGTGCCCAGTTTTGATAAATTAAGTTCCTCCAGCACATTTAAATCTGGAAGACCACGGGTACGAACTATGATAAAAGTAATGTATGAAACAAAAAGTGTATGTTCTTTAATTAATCTATAAGTAATCAATTAGGAATAATGTTCTTTGTGTAAATGTTTTTGTTCACAGCTTTGAAAAAGCACACTTGTACTTTTAAAATAAAGAGGAACCAGGTATGTACCATCATTTATCGATACACATGAAACATGATTAGCAATTTTTTTTGAAAACATAAAAGTAACAAATTAGTCATTATGTCAAACGTTTAAGCACGATTTACATCCTTGATTTTGTTTCGGATAACCTGTTACGGAAAATCTAAATAAAGCTGAAATTATTTACGTAATTCGAAATAAATTATTTATTTGTTTATAGTTGATTTTTTTTAATTGCACAGGAAGTAGCACACATACTAACGAGAAATAAATATTTGAAAAGCTAGCAGTATAATTTTATCTTTTTAGATGTGGGTAAGTTTGGGAAATTTTACCCTGTTGATAAGGGGTGGATGGTGAACTCCGCTCTGCCAACAGTATTCACTGACTTTTGCTACTTTGCGCTCCGCTTGGAGCGTGGAGTTAAAAAAAAAAAACTTCAGCATAGCAGAGCTTACCAGCGCCTACAGCTTCTAGTCTATTTGCAAAGGGCTGAAGTTGGGTGCGGGAGAGATAGTGATGGGGTGCATTCAGCGGACTTTATTTCCTTCATCTGTTTCCTTTCCTCACACAGTTCCGCTGGAAAGCATTGATCAAAGCCCCCACCACCCCTAACTTCTTCCTCTCATCGCAGCCTCCTCTGTTCTCATGTAAACCGCTGGGTCCGTCATCCTCTAGTAGCCAACTAGAGCGAGGGAGATGCTGAGCACTCTTGAAGTTAGCCAAACAACCTCTGCCTGGAGACCTATTTTGCTTTTGTGCTTCCTAAAAAAAAGCTGCTAATTGGCTTCTGATAGGAGTTTTGAAAATAAGCTGCACATTCTGTGCAGGGTGTGTGTGTTAGGGGACTCTTAATAGGCTATGATCAACTGGCTCCTCTTGTCCCATGGAGGGGGAGGTTAGAGCTGCAGGTGTACAGGGTCCAGCAGGGCAGTCCTCGAGCAAATTTAGAAGGGAGCTGCACACCCACTGACAGCAGGACAGGCCACGCCATCCCTCTGAACTCTACAAACTCTCACTTTTCTCCTATCCCTCACCTGACCCCCTATTAAGAACCTTCCGCTCCTCCAAGGACACACACTCTGGTTTAATTGAATTTCAGACCGACCGCAGGCCGGTTCAGCAGCAGTTTCAAAGGCCAGCACAATGTCCACCCACATCCAATGGTGTGCAAATAGAGGCGGACCTCCAGAAATGTACGTCACAGTCACACAAGTGTTCACCTCAGCTAATGGCTTGTGGGAGAGGATGGGTCTGTTTGCAGGAAGAGGTGTGCCCTCGGGCTCGTGCACACAGATGGGACCCTCTGCTACCTAGGCTGTGCTGTCTGTCAGAGCATACAGCACTCTGGCAGCCTGTTCATCAATGGGAGCAGGCACTGACCAGGGCTGCTGGGGTTAAAGGAGGCTAGGCGATGAGGCTGGGGCTTGGCATGCACTGCAACAGAGTCACAAGGCCAGAGGAGTAAGGGAAGCATACAGGAAGGAAGAAGCGGACAGTGCTGAGATCATGTTTAAATTAACTCTTAACCTTTCTCTCGACATGGTACTTTTTTGTTGATGTTAATTCAATATTTTCGTACCTGATGTATTTATGTCCTTTGCAGGAGCGGCTAGGTCTGTGCACAGAGCAGCTCCGCCTGTGAGCGGAACTCTGTTGAGTAGAGCAGAGTTTTGAGGGTGCTTTGCAAACTCCACCCAGCCCTACTGTTGAACTGATTTTTAGGTCGAGCTTTCGAGACCTGTTGTATCTTCTTTGTGGACTTAAAGCCAGCCCACTGCATTTCATTTGTTTGCTTCAGTGTACTTTAAAAATCATTGCTTGCTAGTGGTCAGTCCGCCCTCTTTGCCTCTCCTTTTTTTCTTTCTTTCCTCCCACGGAGCAGGGACCAAGTACCGTATCTTTTCTTTTTAGTTATCTATATTTTAGTTTGAGGTACTATTTTTTCATTTATTTGCTGCTCGTGTTACACGGTTGGTGTGTGTTTAGCTTCGGCGACCGTATCTTCCCCTTCTTTACCCTGTTCTTGCTCCCATCCTTCTTGCACCTGTTGCTCCTTTGCTTGTCTGTATTCCTGTCAGCCCTCTTTTTGTCAGCAATAAAACGCACCCTTGATGAGGCTAGTTTTTAATTCTAGGCACATCATTGTAGAGTGTGGCTGGAAAGGCAGAAGCCACATTAAAGCTCTGCTTATTTTGCACAATAGGGTCCAAGAGGACCTTGAGCTGAACCAGAGCCTTAAGTGGATCACCCACCTCTAGCCCTTGATCTCACCACTATGAATACTGGTAGGTGGCTCTACCACCAGTGCACACATGCAAAATTAATAGAGCGCCATCATAAGAAACTTGTAGTCTCAGCTGGACACCAGAGGACAGGAGAGATCATTCATGCTAAAACATGCGATGACATGTTAGCCATGTGAGGTATGCTGTTGCTACTGAAGCCAATTAGATTGCTCCTCTAAAGGGAACTCTATGCATTTGTATTTCCGAGGCCTCACAGCCAATGAACATCTAGAAAATGTCGGATTCACCAATCACCAGACACATTACAGTCTCCCATGCTCCACTTTAGGGAACCACTGTGACCTCTACAGCCAATCTGATGGCAAGTCTTCCCCCAACTAATCCAAGTCAACAGTTCCACACATCTAATAGAACATGTTTTGACCTAGCTGATTGGTTATTGACTCTTTGTTTCTAAAAACACTGGTCTTTTTTTTACCACATTCACGGCACTGAAGCGTCCATTAAGGGAGTATTGCCATTCAGCAGATTGGAATAATGATGGCCATTCGGTGTCATTATTGTTAGGTCTATGTCTGAAAATGGACTGTGTGAGGAAATGCTGTGCAAGTCGTCATCCTGTGTCATAGGGCAGAAGGCCAATGCTAGCTTGTCACTGACTATTGGAAAGCACACCCTACATGTGTATAGAAGTTGATTTTATTCTTTTGGCTTTTTTACAACATTTGTTTCCAGTACGATAAGAGTGGCAGGCAGAAGGCTGAGCTTTAGTACCTTCCATTGAATGTATGCAGACATAAACCATTCACCTCCTGCTATTTCTTTGAGCAACTGTTCAGGTGAACAGGTTAATACTGGCACTGTGTTGCTTGAAACCTACTGCAGATAGCAAATGTATATGCTGTTGTAATTCAGTAAATATCCCGTCTTGTTCAGTTGATGCACTGGTTCTATCCTTGACTGGTACCTGCCACAAGATCATAGTTGTCCATGGTTTTAATAACTAGAATTCAATCTCAGCTCAGCCAATATGTTTTCGGTGTTGGAGAAGTTGGTGGGTTCCGATCAGCCTCCTCTGAGGGACAAGAATATTCCTACAGGACTGTAGCCAATGAACCAGGCACTACAGAGGTGTTTTGCACAGGGGGTCCAGTATAACAATAAGTAGTCATTTGGCATCCCTTGTGATTCTTTTCTTTAAATGTATCTGTTGCTCATGTACACATGATACCGCCGAGCCATCATCCATATTTCTTATGGGTGCTGAGGACGCCACTAGTTAGATAGAAAATATGGTATTAAAACTTTAGGACATAAGACCAAAGTATCTACCACATCACTGCTCAGAAACATGTCTCAGAAGATCTAAGCTGTTGCCATTTACTCATCACTCACAGAAATCTTCAACTTATTTGCACCTAGCATTTCCTGCATCCAGTTTCACAGTTTGCCGTATACTCACACACAGACATAGTTGGTTTGTAAGAAAAATTTTATTCATGAATTTTTCACAATATAACTGAGTGGTCATACACAGAATCCTTCAAGATGATATCCATCAACTTATTTCTATTATGGACATTTGAGTCCTGAAAACATTTCACAATTAGATATACTTTACATTTCAATTGCACAGCAGCAAGCCCAGCGTCAAACACGATTATGGTTGTCACTAGCACCAACGTTTACATGCTACTGCTACTGTCAGACCCACCATCCTGCTCCCTGCCAGTCCCCGTTGGATTTAACAATTCCCTACATAACTCTCTCCAGATTACAGTGTACTCCTCTAGCTTTTCATCCCTGCAACAGGCTTTCATATCCAGTTCCTCCGCCAGGGACCACTCTCCCACATCCCTCATCCAACTCACGAACGAATGAGCCCGCTCACCCATCCAGCAAACTGCCACCCTCTGTTTGGCCAACACCAATTTTAGCTGTAATAACTTATTGGCCATTTTCCTTTTCTTGCGTTGAGGTACCAGCCCCAGGAGACACTGTTCTGGCATAACCTCTAGTAAGATTCCCACCCCTTCACGGAGTCTTACTACTGCAGTAACCCAATACCGGTGGACTTCTGGGCATTCCCATGCCAGGTGCATCAACCCTGAATTGGCCTTGTGACATCTAGGGCATTCATGTGACCGGGTGGCGTCCATACGGTGGAGCCTCACAGCGGTCATATACACCCGCTGTAAAAAGTTATAGTGCAGTAGCTTAAGCCAGTCATTACAAGACATCATATGTGCTAGTATACATACCCTCACCCTTAACTTCTCCTGCAACGGCACCTGCAGGTCCTCATTCCAGGCGTCCCATGCCCTATGGGCTAGAAACCCCGAATCCACCCTCATAGCCTTATACAATAATGACACCAGTCTACGCCCACCGCCACACGTTAGCAATATGTCTAGACTCTCAGTGGTCCGGGACATGTCAGTATAAGTGGGCCATGTGACTTTGGCCAGCTCCACCAGGCCTGCATATTGAAGATATTGCCCCTGCCCCAAGCCAAACCCTTCGCATGCATGCTCAAAGGTAAGGAAGGTGTCATTCACGAACAAGTCCACCGAAACCATGCAGACACCCTCCCTCCAAGCCTGGAAAGACATGAGCTCCACCATCCTTCGCACTGGAACTAAGCGCCAAATGGGCAATTCCGGGTGAAAAGGAGCCCGGCCGAACACTCGTTCCACAGCTTTCTGCCACAGAAAGGCCATTTACCTAACAACATATGGTAGTTCTGCACTCACCCCAGTACCCTCCATCAAAATTACAGGTAGGTTCTCAGGTTGCACCCGACCACCAAGTAAGCGCTTTTCCCAATTTTTACCCTCATCCAACCATTGCACCGCATGTTTAAGGTGCACCGCATAATAATAGAAATCATACCTAGGTACCCCTAGCTCCCCTCTTCATACCGCTTCCAAAGCACCTGCAGCACTAGTCTACAGCGCTTCCCCGCCCAAAACAGGGTTACCAAGAGGAAGTTCAGCTGTCGAAACACCTTCGCAAGAATCGGGCCCAATGCAATCTGCAGGACATACAAACATCTCAGCAGCATCACCATCTTTGCCACAGCTATTCTACACAATTGGAACAGTGGCAGCATATTCAAAAAAGTCCAGGGAGCGCCTCAGTGACTCAACTACTCTGGTCATATTCAGCCCATATACGGCCCAGGATAAAACCGCACTGGTCCTCCTGAACTAGGTAGCCCATGTGCGGTCTCAGCTGTTTGGCCAGCACTTTGCATAGACATTTAACGTCTGTGTTGATCATTGTCAATGGTCGGTATCCCGCCGGGCCCTGAACATCCCCACCCAGCTTCATACAAATTTCACCCTCGGGCATTGTAGGGGCAATATTCCACTATCAAAGTACTCAATAAATGTCTGCAACAGTGGCTGAACCAACTTTGCTGAGTATGCCTGGTAATACTCGATGGGCATATCATCGCCCCCTGGAGCCTTGGCCCTAAGGATGTCTGCTATTGCCGTTGCCAACTCCTCATCAGTATTCTGCAGATCCAGCTCCGCCCTAACTTCTTCAGACAGCTTCCTCAGCTGGAAACCCCCCAAGAAAGGAATATAAAGGTCAGCTCTGACCGAGGCTTCAGTCTTGCACACTTTCTACAGGTGTTGCAGAAACAACTCCAGCACATCATCCCAAGTATAGACCAGCTCACCCGACTGGCTGTGGAGGCTAGTAATCAGTGGGGGGGCATGTTCCTCATGCAATATCCAGGCCAGTAATTGGTCGGATTTGTTTCCCTCCGCATGAAGCCGCTGTTGATACTTAGTAAGCGTATACTTGTCCAGCCTATCCCACATATCAGCAACCTGCTCACGTAGTGCACGCTCTCGCCCCTGGGTATCACCTTGCCCCTGCGGCTCTGACTGGAGCTCTGCCAGCGATTCCTCCCTATCCCGCTGCTCGGACTGCAATTGCTTCTGAACGCCATACGTCAATCCCATTGCCGCTCCACGGACCACCGCCTCCATTGCGTCCCCCTCATTGGCTCTATTACTTGCAATGCCCCAATTAAGAGACATGTACTGTGTCAGCGCGTTCAAAATTGCCTCTATCCCAACCTTATCTTCCAGGATATCAACGGGTAACCACCAGCCACGGGGGCCCTGCTCCCTGGCTGCCCACTGAACCGAACAGCACAATGGTGCATGATCAGACAGAAAACATGCCAAATGAGTAATATCCTCTGCCATAAACGCGGGGTACTCCGTCGCTAGCACCCTGTCTAACCGGCACTGCGTACTATGAGTGAGTGTGAAACATGTAAATATTTTCTCAGTCATATGGTGTCCAAACATTCTGGAAGCACAGGTCACTCATTAGCCTCTGCAATTGATTGGTCATACACGGCTTGGTACTCCTTCTGGGCGGACATCTGTCCAGCTCAGGGTCCAGCACACAGTTAAAGTCTCCTAACCACAGCATTGGGATGTCCAAGTCTGCGGTGATCAAATCCTGCAGGGCCATAAAAAAGTTTGGTTCATCAATATTGGGGGCATAAGTATTTAGTATGCTAACGTCTCTACCATCCAACTTGCCCCTTAATAACACATAGCAACCCTCTACGTCTGCTTCAGCATACTGTAGCTTAAAGGGCGCACCGGGTGCCACCCAAATCAGCACCTCCCTAGCATAAGTAGAGTACGACGAGTGAAACACCTGACCCCTCCATTTTTTCTCCAGACATACAGCCCCAGCATCAACCAGATGCGTCTCTTGCAGGCATGCAAACGTTATGTTATGTCGCTTAAGGAATGAGAGGACTCTATGTCGTTTAGTGCAGGTGACCAACCCCCTAACATTCCAACAAGTAACTTTACCTCGTGCGCCACAGGCATTCACTCGTTCACACTGACTGGCCATGCGCCAGGACTCATCACTCTCCTGCAATGACACACTCTTATTCGTAACACAACATATGTTCACACAGCAACAAGTAATCAAACAATCCCCCCCACCCATGGACAATACTCGATTAACATTGCAGACAATTCTGCCCACCCACCGCTTGTGGTAGGACGTACACAGCATCCCACTAAGCCCAACAGGGACAACAAAAAAGTCTTGTCCCGAGTCCGCCCGCCCTCCACTGATCTATAAGCCCACTGCCATTTCGGGGTACATACCCCTCATAAGTACATAAGCTGGGAAATGTCCCATCCCGAGTCCATTCAAGCCTGCAAGTGTCTCAGTTCTCCACCCCCGCACCCAGGCTACCCTCCATCTCCCTCAGCATCAGACAAAATTATACCGTGTTACCATAATTCTATGGAGTAGGCCTAGTGCAGTGAGCAACAATTGGGCCCTGTATTAAATTTTTATCATTTTCTCCCCCTCGGAACATCTTCCAACAAGGTCTCGGACAGAGTGTCTATTGTGAATTGTAGAATCTGATCCTGTGCATCAGGATCAGCGGAAGCAGCTCCCTGAGAGTCAATGTTCACAGTATATTCCTCGAGGAGATTCAACTGCAGCTTTCCATCATCGCCCACCATTATCCTCCGCTGCAATATTTCCGGAGCACTCTGCAACTCCCCTCGATTCTGCTGTTGCCGGTGGGCTCTGTCCGGACGCGTACCTCATTGTCGCTTCTGACCCCTCACCTCTCCAGGTGGCAGCCCATCACCATGGATCTCAAGCCACTCTCAGACATCCTCCGGGAAATAAAAGAATTACGCTTTACCCCCTGAGATCACCTTCAGCTTAGCAGGATACAGGAGCATATATTGCATGTTCAGGTCCCGAAGCTTGTGCTTCGCTCCTAGGAAGGATTTTCGGAGGTCCTGAACTTGCTTAGTGGAATCAGGGTAGATAGCCACCTTATTATTTTCATACTGGAGGTTCTGGTGTCCCTAGTCGCCCTCAGGATGCAGTCTCTATCCCGATAGTTGAGAACTTCAGCTATGATAGCTCGGGGCTGTGCCCCCGGAGGCGGGGTGGGGGTACGAGGGCCCTATGCGCTCTCTCTATCACAAACATGTCCAACAGTCCCTCGGGCACAGCAGGGTGCGAATCCAGCGCTCCAGGAACTGCTCAGATGCTCCTTGTTTCGCTCTCTCCGGTATGCCCAGCACTCAGATATCACTGCACCTCGCCCTCCCCTCCGCCTCTTCGGCACGACTCTCCAAGGTCTTTGTGGCCACGGGCATCTGCGCCACTTGCTGCTTTAGGGTTAACACCTCACCTTTCAGTTCTGCTATATCCACCTCAGCACTAGTGACTTTGTCAGCCACCTTATCGAGATCCACGTGTAGTAGGTTCACATCCACAGAGACAGTGTCTATTCTGTCCTCAAGCGCCTTCCTAGAGCCCTGAATGGCTGCCATAAGTTCCGTCCTTTCCGCCCCTCTAGTATGCCTGGTCAGCTGCTGGGGGGGTGCCTAGGGGTAGTATTCTGCGTGATGGTGTTAGGTTCTTCTGGGCTTTTTCTTTGCCCTTTGCGATCTCCGTCGCGTGCTTGCAGTGCAGTCACCTGTGCAAGCTGCTGGCCAAAAGTCCTCCCCTGCGAGAGTTCACTATTAAGCCAGGCCAGTAGGTATATAAAAGCATAGGGACCCGCCCAACGGACAAATATCCCTGATACAGCAGGATGGCAAACACTGCTCGTCCATTCCACGGCAGCAATTCAAGGGCTGCAGCCAAACCTGCATCAGAAGGCCCAGACGCACAACAACCCCAGGCCAGCAGGGCTGCAGAAGGGAATCCCCAGGGGCACTGCAGCAGGACCGGTGTGACAAGATGCAGGGCCACAGCCCCCGCAGTGTGACTGTGCCCAGGTTGCAACTCCGGGAGGGGGGTAGGCCATGAGCAGTGACACACACCACCACCAGCACCCTGACCAGGCCTGCAGCGGACCGCTCTGCTCCTCAGGCCCCGGCCGGGGGAGAAGTGCCCACCTCAGGCCCACTCACCAGAGTCTGCTGGGTGATCAGGCTTCCACACGCTGCTCCGCCGCCAAGCAGTCCCCGACGCCGATGTATGGCAGCGCGTCCCAGAAGCTCTCCCCACACCCGGCCTGGGGTCCGTGACAGGCCGTCCCACCAGCAGGCATCTCCGGTGGGTCACACGGTCTGCAGCACGATCACCGCCCTCCACGCCCAGGCGTCCGTCAGCAAAAAAAAACCAGGGCAGCAACCTGCCACCCGATGGTAGCCCAGGAATCAAAGGCGCAGGGAGGGGGCACCACAGCCGAGATTCCACTCCACTGAAGTCCGGAGAGCCTCGATGAAGTCCGGGTCCCAGAAGGGCGTTGTCTGTAGGCTCGATCAGGACTACACACTTTCTCGCTCCACGCGAAACGGTCTCGCAGGTAACCCCAAGTCAATCCCATGGACTCCATGGATCACCAGTGATCGTTTCCCGCTTAGGGCGTCAGGTTTCAAGCCGGGCAATGAGGGGAAATGCAGGATTTTCGGGAGGACGGACGAAGAGCTGGGGAGGATCACGTCCTGTCGCCCATGTTGCTTGGCCACGCCTCCCACACACAGACATAGTTATGATTTTCTATTTAAAAGCAGAATATGTTTGAACTGAAACCTACTGAATTAATGTACCTCCTCCATTTCCATTAAATCAACAAGATTAGATTTGGACCAGTCTTTCAGACCATCCAGTGAATGCAGCATTTATTTCTCAAAATATTATCTCTCCTACATTTCATTCTACTGCTCCCAAAATTATATTTGTTCTTGTTCTCTCAATTTCGAGCACCAGCCACTTTGTCTCCCTCTCCATAGGAGTCAAGTGTTAATGATTAGTCAAGTATAAGGGTTTGTAGTTAGTTATGTGAGTTTTATTTGGTGCCATGCAATTTGAAATATTCTTCTCATGCACATTATTGTGCAGGTTCAATTTGTGATAATAATTTCATGTATTTGAGTTAATTATGCTTTTCACTATTAATTAGTAACTTTTTCATGCCTGTGGATAGTAGATTCCCATGCTCATTATAGTTATGCATAGGGATGATACATTTTCTTGCCATTGTGCACAGTTTTTCACACAGTTATTTTTAGGATAGAATTAGTTATAGAGTGGCAATTTGCCTGAGGAATACATGGGGCCTTCTAATGGCAGCCGCTGTCCATGCAGGTGACAACCGTGGTGCGGTGCAGCAGGGTAAGGGGGGATTTCGAGTGACAATGCCTACGGAAAAATAAATAAATAATACATTTTCCCTCTGCATCGTCCCTCGAAATCACCCCTTACCCGACCCCACCGCTGTTACCTGAACAGACCGCAGCTGTCTAATGGATACTCCTACTTTCGGATTCCTCACCTATGAAACAAGCCCCAAGCATCAGACTGGATCCAGAAACTTCAGAGCTCTTTAGCTGCACGTAGCAGGTGTTTGTCTCAGTCGGCGCTGTAAGTGATGTCAGGTAACGTCAACAAGACCATAATGTGCCTGTTGTAGTGCAACAATGCCAGTTCCCTTTTCGGTGCCTGCGATGTGGATCTGGGGTTCCACTCCCAGAGATTTCCTCCCAAATTGTCATTTAAGAGCAGTACCAAGTCTCCTCCCAAGAAATCAGGGTTAAACCCTGTAGAGGTTGTGAGGGACAGATGTTCATTACAGACCCCCATTCACTCTGGTTCCTGGGGTTGGATCATGACTGCATGGCTTGTTCTTCATTCCTTGGGATGCTCCCAAGGGCCATCAAAGAGCAAGAGGCAAGCTCTTCATGGCGAGGATCAGAGAGGCCCAACAATGTCACAATTGTTCAAGGCTCCATCCCAGATCTACTTCATAATCTTTGACTGTTAAGAAAAAGAAAACCACAGAAAGGCAAAGAAACACTCCAGAGGTAAGGCCCCACATTGCTTTTTTGTATCCAACAGGACTTTCGTCTTCGGAGCCAGAGTTTGTTGACTTGACACTGGTGGACATGCCTCCAGGCAGTCCTGTTCCTCAATTGGGCTTGGTTCTAGAGCGGCCTTCATCCCTCCCATAGCCCTTGGTGCCGGCATCTCTACTGCATGAGACTAAGCAGAGTTTTCAACTGCTGTCTGACAGCGTTTGGGGCCCAGCGGCTCCTCTTTGACTCCCCATGTATTACCTGTCCATCTAATGCCCTTCGGCACTGCTCATCAGGTCCAGTGCCCTCACCACACTTTTTCGACCTAGAACTTTGATGCACAATACCTCAATTGATGGCGTGGACGGCTCTGCCCCTGCCTCCACCACCACTGCACCTCCACCTCTGAGGAGATTTCCTTCAGTAGGCACCTAGACCTAGCTTGCCATTTGTCAGTGGCCTCCAGTTCCTGCTTATTCCAGCCTGATCCTGTTGCTGCATTTTGACCAAGTGACACCACCACTGCCCGGGTTTTCCCACCCATTTGTTTCCTAATCACCATTCTTCCCACCAACAGAAGCCCCTCTTACACCAAGACCTAGTTAATGCAGGCCGCAGCATGACTTTACAGTGGACGGGTGCAGCGGGTGCTCTGCTGGTGTGCGAAGGCGCTACAAAGGCAAGCCTGTCTGCACCTGCCTGCACCTTGACTGCTCCACGCAGCAAGGAGAAAATTCCTCCTGTACCATGGATTCTTCCAATTTTAATCAACTACATAATACTTTCTTCATCTGCAGGCGAAATTCCTTCACTTATTTTGTTTTATTCATTTGATTTAACAGTAGTGACTACAATACAGGGGATATGTTGGGCTCGATCACAATCTTTGCCAGCACTGCAGTGGCAATGGCTTGGTGGTTTGTGCTCCCACACTGATGAGAAAATTGAGCTGATGAAAAAAGAAGCTGAGACCCTGAAAGCAGTGGACTTAGACAAAAAGAAAAAGTTCTATTGTTCCCAGTACCATCACAGGGACTTTAGATTTCAGGCCAGACAGAGGGTTCTATCACCTCAAAGGTCCTATCCTCAATCCCAAAGTCATCAAGAGCAACATCAAAAACAACAACAACAGTTCCATCCTATGAATAATTGGTGAAGAAGTAATTTGCAACAATAGCACACACAAAACCGATACTCTTCCAAATTATGAGCAATATCAAAACTCCCTCTGTTCTGTTTCCTACGCCAGTGGGAGGAAGTGTTTCACATCACCTAACAGATTGGAGAACCACCAACAAGTGGGTCATGCAGATTATCCAGATGCCTATACGATCCAGTTCAACTATCCTCCACCTTCAATACCTCCAAAGTTGGTACCAGTACATCAATTGCTGCAATTAAAAACCGAGGTACAATCTCTACTCCAAGAGCTAGGTCCTTCATCTCGAAAAGGCATAAAGGTATCTATTTAAGATATGTTTTGGTACCCAACAAAAGCAAACAAATGGAGTTCAGGCATATACTCGACCTAAGACAGGCAAAATATGTATCAGATATATCCACAATTAATGAAAGGAGACTGAATGATTTGTATGGATCTTCAATGTGCATACTTCCACTTACCCATAGCGAATAAGTATTATGATTGGCAGTTGGAAAAGCCGATTATCAGTATACAGTCCTTCCATTCGACGCAAGTCAGTCCGTACCAAGAACATTCTCCAAATGCATGAGGGTGATCGCAGCTCGCCTTCGGAGGAAGAGTTACATTTTCCTCTATCTAGATGAATGGTTGATAAAGGCACCTTCTTATCTTCAAGCACAGTTGGATTTCAACAAAATGGCACAACTCTCGACAAAGCTGGGCTTGCATATCAACCATGAGAAGTCGATTTCTTCACCCTGGCAACTTCTTGATTATCTTGGAGCCACTCTGGATACTATAAAAGGAGAAGTGTATCATTTTGACATGTCCGTAAATTAAAAAAGTATGAAAAACACTATTCTAAACTACTAACCTTTTTGATGTAAAATATTATATATTGGGAACTGTTACGTATTAAGAGAAATTGCACAAGGGAGTGCGATTTCCAGGTGGCAGAGAGCATGGAGAGATTCCAGGATCAGAGGGTATTCGATTGAAGTCCTAACAGTGGCAAAAAAGAAGGTAGAGGTCAAATCCAGATTGGATCTGGTAAATGATAATCAAACTGCCAAATCATGAAAAGAGAGACCTAATGTCAAATCCCCTAAAGATTTTAGAATGATCACGAACTACTCAAGCCACCCTAGTGATATTAGGAACGTGCTACGAAGAAATTGGCGCATCCTCAAATCAGACCCGATTTTAAGGGAAGATCTACCAGGATCACCCCTGTTATCATTTAGGAAGGCACGTTCGTTGAAAGATCTTCTGGTACAGAGTCACTGTCCGAAAGAGAATAGACAATCCGTTTTTGATAAAGTGACAGGTTTTTTCCCTTGTGGAAAATGCAACGCTTGTAAAAACAGTCTTGTTGTATGATGTACCTGGTCTTGAGGCACCCAAGAAAATCGGGAAGTTCATGAATTTTAATACCAGCCACACAGTGTACTGTTTAGTATGTCTGTGTGGTTTGAGGTATATTGGAAGTACAATACACCCCATGAAGGACCAGATCCTAGAACACCTTAGTGCAGAGGTCTTCAAACTTTTTTAGGTTGAGCCCTCCCAGCTGAATTTATTTAGATGTACAAAAGGGGGTGGTGATGGACGGAGCATCCGAATCAATCAAACACTCACACCCAGTCAAAAGATCTGGGTTGAATCCATCACCGTTCTTTAGCCCACTCTGCCACCCCAGTTCAGACATGGCTATATGCAAATTAGTCTGACCCTGTGCCTCATGGGAACAGTCCAGCCCGAACTGCCAAGCCATGTCTTCCCTGGACCGGAAACAAGCTTCCGAGGACCGGTTTCTGGCATTCCAGCCGTCTTCAGCCCGGCTTGCTTGAATCCAGTGGCAAAGTGAGCAAGGGACTCACGTCTGAGCATACCCTGCCACACTTATGGCGGCCAAAAGCGGTACAAAAGGGGGTGGTGATGGACGGAGCATCTGAATCAATCAAACACTCACACCCAGTCAAAAGATCTGGGTTGAATCCATCACCGTTCTTTAGCCCACTCTGTCACCCCAGTTCAGACATGGATATATGCAAATCAGTCTGACCCTGTGCCTCATGGGAACAGTCCAGCCCGAACTGCCAAGCCATGTCTTCCCTGGACCGGAAACAAGCTTCCGAGGACCAGTTTCTGGCATTCCAGCCGGCTTCATCCCGGCTTGCTTGAATCCAGTGGCAAAGTGAGCAAGAGACTCACGTCTGAGCATACCCTGCCACACTTATGGCGGCCAAAAGCGGTACAAAAGGGGGTGGTGATGGACGGAGCATCTGGAATGCCAGAAAACGGTCCTCGGAAGCTTGTTTCCGGTCCAGGGAAGACATGGCTTGGCAGTTCGGGCTGGACTGTTCCCATGAGGCACAGGGTCAGACTGATTTGCATATAGCCATGTCTGAACTGGGGTGGCAGAGTGGGCTAAAGAACGGTGATGGATTAAACCCAGATCTTTTGACTGGGTGTGAGTGTTTGATTGATTCAGATGCTCCGTCCATCACCACCCCCTTTTGTACCCAATTTATTTAGATGTCGGGCCCCCCCACCACTTGACAAAAAATTCTGGAACCTGGTATTCTACATAATCGACCGTCATCCGCATTTCCCAGTCCGTATCTGGCTAATAATGTTAAACACAGTAAGAGTGTTTAGAAAACTGCAGGTTTGCGAGTTGGTGCGGTAAAATGACAGAGGCTTACTACACAGTCCAAAACTACATTTCTCAAGATAAAATGTGTGCAAATTGTTACAGGTTCTCCACTTAATTCTTGCAAAGCCTCCTCAAAGAAACTTCTGTGGTCAATAAAATGAGTACCGTTCAAAGACCATGCTCTCCACTGAGAAGCACTGTCCAATGGCATTAAGAAAAAACAATTACAACTCTGGCCATCCTAAGCAGCACTGCCCCATTCTCACCTCCCAGAAAAAACTCCCCATTCCTGCACCTCCCATCCTATCACAGCTTCTCTTCCCATGAAAAAAAGCAGTTGACTCCCTCTGCCAGGCATTGAGGTGAGCAGTTTAATTGATACACAGGTTGTAGCAGGTGTCTTCCCTAGCAGAGATGTTTTAAGACATAGGCAATGTGGGCTCTGGCCCTCTGGCCCAGGGCTCCAGCCTTTAAAAGGTTTGCAGTTACTATTCCTACTACAATCTAAACCGACTTGGAGAAAGTGTTAGACACTAAAGGGGTGACATTTACTATTCCCTTTTCAATCTAAACCAAATTAGGGAAAGTGTTGGGCACCAAAAGGTTTGCGTTTTCTATTCCTAATCCAATTTAAACCGACTAGGAGAAAGTGCTGGACACTAAAGGAGTGATATTTACTATTCCCGCTCCAATCTAAACCAACTTGATGAAGGTGTTGACACTAAAGGTGTAAAATGTAATATTGTCACTTCAATCTAAACCAACTTGAAGGAGGTGTTGGACACTGAAGGTGTGACATTTACTATTCCCACTCCAATCTAAACCAACTTAAAGAAGGTTGTGTACACTAAAAGGATGACAATTCCTATTCCCACTCCAATATAAACCAACTTGAAGAATATGTTAGTCACTATAGGGATGAAAGTTACTATTCCCACCACAATTAAACCAACGTATGGAAACTTCTGAACACTAAATGGTATAAGATTTAATATTGCAGCTCCAATATAAACCCACTTGAAGAAGGTGTTGGACACTAAAGGGGTGACATGTTCTCCAAAATAAACCAACTTAAAGAAAGTTGTGTGTACACTAAAGGGATGACATTTCCTATTGCCACACCAATCTAAACCAACTCGAAGATGTTGGACATTAAAGGGGAGACATTAACTATTCCCACTCAAATTTAAACCAAGTTGGAAACAATTCTGGACACAAAAGGGGTGACATTTACTATTCCAACTTTAATCAAAACCAACTTGAAAAAGTGCTGGACTCTAAAGGGGTGGCATTAACTAGTCACACTCCAATATAAACCAATTTGGGGAAGGTGATGGACACTCAAATCAAATCAAACTATTAGGACATCAGTTACTATTCACATTTCAATCTAAACCAACCCAAGGAATGTGTTGGACACAAAAGGGGTGACATTAACTATTCACACTCCAATCTAAACAAACTTAGAGAAAGTGTTGGACATTAAAGGGGAGACATTTACTATTCACACTCCAATTTAAACCAACTCAAGGAATATGTTGGACACTAAAGGGGAAGCATTTACTATTCACACTCAAATCTCAACCAATTTGAGGAAAGTGTTTCACGCTAAAGGGGTGACATTTACTATTCCCACTCCAATATAAACCAACTCAAGGAAAGCGTTGGACACTAAAGGGGTCACATTTACTCTTCCCCCTCAATACTAAACCAACTTGTGAAAAATGTTAGACACTAAAGAGTAACATTTACTATTCTCACTCCAATCTATACAAATTTGAGAAAGGATCATGGACACTTAAATCTTCAAATAATATTATTCCAATTCACATCAAATTTATGTATTATAAATATTTTAAATTAACATTTTAAAATGCTAAAATACTACTACACATTTTGACATGTCTGTAAATTAAAAAAGTATGAAAACACACTATTCTAAACTACTAACCTTTTTGATGTAAAATGTTATATATGGGGAACTGTTACGTATTAAGAGAAATTGCACAAGGGAGTGCGATTTCCAGGTGGCAGAGAGCATGGAGAGATTCCAGGATCAGAAGGTATTCGATTGAAGTCCTAACAGTGGCGAAAAAGAAGGTAGAGGTCAAATCCAGATTAGATCTGGTAAATGATAATCAAACTGCCAAATCATGAAAAGAGAGACCTAATGTCAAAGGCCCAGATTCACAGAACTAACTTAAGACAAAATCCTAAACTTACTACTTTTGGTATTCACAGAAGTTAGGATTGTGTCTTAAGTTTGTCTTAAGACAGACTTAAGACAGACTTAAGACAAAATCCTAACTTAAGTCTGTCTTAAGTCTGTCTTAAGACAAACTTAAGACAAAATCCTAACTTCTGTGAATACCAAAAGTAGTAAGTTTAGGATTTTGTCTTAAGTTAGTTCTGTGAATCGGGCCCAAAGCCCCTAAAGATTTTAGAATGATCACGAACTACTCAAGCCACCCTAGTGATATTAGGAATGTGCTACGAAGAAATTGGCGAATCCTCAAATCAGACCCGATTTTAAGGGAAGATCTGCCAGGATCACCCCTGTTATTATTTAGGATGGCACGTTCGTTGAAAGATCTTCTAGTACAGAGTCACTGTCCGAAAGAGAATAGACAATCCGTTTTTGATAAAGTGACAGGTTTTTTCCCTTGTGGAAAATGCACCGCTTGTAAAAACAGCCATAAAGTCTTGTTGTATAATGTACCTGGTCTTGAGGCACCCAAGATAATCGGGAAGTTCATGAATTTTAATACCAGCCACACAGTGTACTGTTTAGTATGTCTGTGTGGTTTGAGGTATATTGGAAGTACAATACACCCCATGAAGGAACAGATCCTAGAACACCTTAGGGCAGAGGTCTTCAAACTTTTTTAGGTTGAGCCCCCCCAACTGAATTTATTTAGATGTCGGGCCCCCTTCACCACTTGAAAAAAAAATTCTGGAACCTGGTATTCTACATAATCGACCGTCATCCGCATTTCCCAGTCCGTATCTGGCTAATAATGTTAAACATAGTAAGAGTGTTTAGAAAACTGCAGGTTTGCGAGTTGGTGCGGTAAAATGACAGAGGCTTACTACACAGTCCAAAACTACATTTTTCAAGATAAAATGTGTGCAAATTGTTACATGTTCTCCACTTATTTCTTGCAAAGCCTCCTCAAAGAAACTTCTGTGGTCAATAAAATGAGTACCGTTCAAAGACCATGCTCTCCACTGAGAAGCACTGTCCAATGGCATTAAGAAAAAACAATTACAACTCTGGCCATCTTAAGCAGCACTGCCCCATTCTCACCTCCCAGAAAAAACTCCCCATTCCTGCACTGCCCATCCTATCACAGCTTCTCTTTCCATGAAAAAAAGTGGTTGACTCCCTCTGCCAGGCATTGAGGTAAGCAGTTTATTTGATACATAGGTTGTAGCAGGTGTCTTCCCTAGCAGAGACGTTTTAAGACATAGGCAACGCGGGCTCTGGCCCAGGGCCCCAGCCTTTAAGGTGGACCCCTGATAGAGCCAGCTCTGTTCTGGAGAGTATTAGCCTGACTATCTTGAATCATTCTTAAACAGATTGTTTTAAATAGCAATTTCCTTTAATTCATTTTTACTGTGGTGATGTGTGAGAGTCGACTAAAGTCATTTTGCAGACAAATGTGTTTACGTTTCATGCAACACCCATAAAAAAAGTTTATTTTAGAACAAAACAGCACTGCACACACAAGAAATGGGAGGGTGTCACAGAGATTATTTGCAGTAATATTAATGAGCTGCCGCTGTGTTACAATATTGAATACACACGTCACTATCCCTGAATATGAAATGTCAACACATTTAGAATTTGGACCAGTGTGCCAGTGCACGGTCAGTGACCCGACCGAAGAGGGCATGAAAGAGCTGAAACTGGATCATAAATTCAAAGCTGTTCTGAATATGCCCCCCCCAAAATCCTTAAGATGTCCTTGTTCCCTGGACCTGGGAGTGAGACAGGTATCTTCTTTGGGACAATGGTAGTGGCCAGGATTTCTGGGATCAGGTGAAGCAGGTCGCTTCTCTGGGGTAGTGATTGGTACAAGTTCATCCCTGGGATAGACTTTGAGGCTGAAGGCTTTCTCCTTCACAGCCGATGAAAAGGAACTTCCTACTTCTGTAGTGCTCTAGACCCTGCATTTTTATCATAATGCTAGTGATTTGCTTCTGAAGGGTGCAAGTGTGAAAATATAACAATAGGCCAAAGGATACCCAGTGTCTGGGATGTGTGACCTACGGGGTTAATGTCCCAGCTGCTGTGTCTAAAAATGTCAGGTCTATACCACATGTAGAAGGGTGCCCTGGGGGGTAAATTTTAGTATGTTGCTGTATTTATGGGTGCTCTGGCGCAAGATGCCAAGACTGTCCCAGGAGTGTGAAGATTGGAGAAAGGGGCTGTATTTGGAGGTGCCTCTCTGAAAAGGACAACCCTGCACCATATCTAGGTGAGGGACTAGGATGCTGAGGTTAGAGCAGGGTGCTAAACCTGAAGATGCAAAGCCTCTGCCTATCGTGCAATGGATGTTGTAGGGGGCTTTAATTAGGGTGTTTTATGCCTGAGGGTGCCAGGCTTAAATCAAAACTGCCCAGTGAAGTAACCGAACGTTTACTGGCAGGGGGTTATAAAACTCCCAAATAAATAAACAATAGAACTAAAGAAAGAGGCAGACATTAAGTTAGACAGTCAAAAATAGGATACAGGTATGCGATGTTCACTATGCTGTGAAACCGAAAGTGAACATACTACTTTCAGGCAAGCAGATGCCCTATGAAGAAGGACTGTCTGTTCGCTTTCTCTTCAGATCTGACTTACCTGTTGGTGATTTTAAAATGCTCAGAGGCATAACCCTTCACAGCGAGGCAGCACGCAGGGCAAACAGCAGGAGTGAAGAAGTGCCACGCTACCAAAAGGTAGTAGTATGCAGGAGCTTTGTGCACGCAAATTTCGCAGCACTTCCTGCCATCTATGGTGCTGTCCACTTCATTGGTGGCTCGTCAGTGGTGACATTCCTATGTGCTAATCGGCTCCTGTTCTCTATTTCAAAACCCCCATTTGAAATGGGTGAAGAAAAGGCGCGCAATGCCCATTGGACTTGGGCCTCTCTCCCCCTCCTGCGTCTGTGGGTGGCAGCCCGGGATGAGACCGCTTCGCAGGCGCACACACAGCCGCACCCGAGTACTTCACAGGTCTTTTAAAGACCTTGCTTGTTAATGAGGCGTTGATGGTCTTCACCTCTTCTTAGGGCCCCTGGAGCTCCACTCTGCCTCTCCGCCGTGGGAAACAATGAAAGGTGAAATGTTATGGGGGAGTGCGCGCCCCCCTGAGATGGTGTTGCGCCCCCCAGGGGGGCGCCCCCCACAGATTGAATAACTCTGCCTTAGGACCATCGCCACCAAACATGTCTGTTTGTACCTACACCCAAATAAAATCTGGGTGAATTGCTCCCGCAAGTGCTGGTGTTTCTTGTACCCCGCAATTTGAAGAAAAAAAATATATATATATACACACACACACACACACATATATATATATGTATAAATATATATATATATCCCAAAAAAATCCGTTTCACCTAGCCGTCGCTCCGCACATCTCGGGTGCCTCCCAACGCGGTGGTGTGCCGCGTATACTTTGAAAACACAGTCCGCTGAAATCAGGTCAGCTAACAAACAGGAGCACGCTGTAAATCCATTTTCAATGTGTTTATTCCATAAATGAAAATCCCCCTTCCAGCATTTGACAGACGCGTTTCGCCGCTCTGGCTTTGTCAAGGTCAATGACTTTGATAAAGTTTCACCATTATAAAGTGCACGTGCAAGTTAAAAATCCTAGTGAACATGAAAGAAGGCTACTGAATGTCTCAATACATGATTACTGTGTCGGCCATCTTAACATGTAGCACATTGAATGTTTTGGAACCATGTCTGATGCATAAATACTTTGCAAAAACCTGTGGAGTGGCAAGGAGAGTAAGAAATCTCAAAGTGTAATGGTTAAAATGAGTAAAAACGTTCCATTATGTCAAGCCTCCATATGTTATCAAGAAAATTATAAATGAGATTTTTCACATTTTGAATAACAATGCATAGTTCTGACTCATATATATATTTTCAGAGAAACCACGGGTTTAAGGAAATTATTCTTATTATGCCCTGAATGGGCACACGACGAAATGTGGAAGGTGGAAATCTTTCATTCTCATGGTGTTCATACAACATATATTTTTCCACCATTTCTACGGAAACGTATAGCGTGAGCAGCCTCTTCAAAAGATTACATAAAATATACAAAATCCCTCTATTTGAATAAATAAATAAAAGGAAAAATGAAGGGAAAAACAAACAGTTCCTTGGGTTTCTAAGAATATATGTACAAATGAACTCTTGTAACTCCAGAAGTTTTTACCCCAGCGTCAAAAGCATCTACCTTTACTTTTCAATCTTTCTTGGCATTGTTACTCTAGATGTGACCACAGTTCCTCATCATTGTTAAGACCCTGAGGTGACGTGGTGTTTAATTCGATAATATATCGGGATTCTAGGGCACGTAGTTTCCTTATCCTGTCCACTCCTCTTTCACTTTTTTGCAATTGGTCTAAACAATAGAAAGATAAAAGGTCTCGGTTACTGTGATGGCATTCTTCATAGTGGCGTGCCACTGGGTAGACTTTATCTCTCTTTGCTATTGCCCGCATATGTTCAAGCACCCGTTTCTTAGTTGCATTAATGGTGCTCCCAATATACTTCATTTTGCAGGGGCATTCCAGACAATATATAGTATACTCTGAATTACAATTAAGTAATTTATTGATGTCTCTTGTGGTCTTACCTTTTTTGCCTGGTATCTCATAGGATGTTTTTTTATGACTGTATTTGCACGCCTTGCATTTCATGCATGGAAAGAGCCCCTTTACCGCTTCTTTTCTTTTGGTGGTAACCTCAAAGTGCCTCGAGACCAATAGGTCTCTGATGGATTTGGGCCTCCTGTATGTTATTAGTGGTCTTGTGGAGATGTGATTCTTTAGTATGTTATCGGTCTTAAGAATATGCCAATTCTTGCGAAACATCTGTACAATTTTAGCTGACTGTAGATTGAAACGTGTAATCATCCGCACAGGATCTGGTGTGTCGGAGCTAGAAGTTCTTTTGGTAGATTTTGCTATCAACAGATCTTTTCTTTGAATTACTTTAACTTTCTTAGCAGCAGTCTCTAGAGAATTATCTGAGTAGCCCCTTGCTCTGAAACGTGTGCATGTTTCTTCCTTAGCTACGTTATAATCCTGCTCTGATGAACAGTTTCGCTTCATGCGCAGAAGTTCCCCGTATGGGAAATTGTGAATCATACTTCTTGGGTGGAAACTTCTGGCATGAAGCAAAGCGTTCCCGGCGGTTGGCTTTCTATACAGTCGTGTTACAATTTCAGAACCTTTGATGTAAACCTCCAGGTCAAGATAAAAGACCTGAGTGTTGCTTATCTGGCCACTGAATTTAAGATTGAGATTATTAGTGTTGAGGAAGGATATCAATTCCTCAGCCGCAGAGTGAGGCCCCCTTCATATGATGAAAAGGTCATCAATGTACCGGGTCCAAAACTCTACCTATCCCATCAATTTTCGGGGGTGTCCCGCCAGGCTACGTGCTCCTCCCATTAGCCAACGAAAAGATTTGCATAGCTGGGGGCGAAGCACGTGCCCATCTGTTGCCTATTCAGCTGATCTGAAAACAGAAAAATGTTGTTCTCTAAGCAAAAGGTTAATATCTGCACAAGCATTTCATTGTGTTTCTGAAACTTCAAAGGACGTTTATCAAGGAAGGATTTCACAGCTGTTATACCTTGGTCATGTCTTATACAGGTATTCAAACTCGTGATGTCAAGAGTAATAAGAAGCATTCCAGATTCCCATTCGACACCCTCCAGTTGCTTTAAGAAATCTTGCGTATCCCCAATATATGATTTAAGACTTTTTACCCAAGGAGCAAAGAAAAGATCCAAATATTGGGAGCAGTTTTCCAAAAGGCTATTTATAGATGCTACAATTGGTCTGCCTGGGGGCCATATGGATTTTTATGAACCTTGGGGAGATGGTAAAACGTAGGTAAGGTGGGATATTCACATAATAAGAAATTAAGTTCATCAATGTCCAACATCCCCTCGTCTTTCCATTCGCAAAGGTTCTGATGGAAAGTCTCTACACATTTTGAATATTCATTTTTGCTGGTGGGTTCATAGCATTCGCGGTCCTTCAACTGATTGAGAGCTTCTTTAACATATTGGTCTTTTGGAAAGATCACGATATTTCCCCCATTGTCTGAAGGTTTTATCACAATCGAGTCGTCCTGTTTGAGACCTTGAATTGCTTGCCATTGTTTGGCTGAGATGTTAAAATGTCTCTTCTCATTTTTGTTCAATATTTGTCGGGATTCCCTCTGCCTCAATTTCTTTTCCCGATCCCCACCTCTCTCACTGACGGCTACCATTTCCAACGCATAGAACAGTGCTTTCCAATCGCCTCCATGGTTTGCTTCCATGTGTTTCACAACCGACAAATATTGAACTTTAGAACTCTGACCCCTTGGGGTCTCAATCAAAGTGAGGAGCTTTATGTACATCTTTAAGAAATAGCTTACTTCATCCTGTTTTTTAAAAAAGGAAAAAAAAAATTGGTATGGAAATGGGCAGTTTATATGTGTGTTTAATGGGGTGCTTTATTTTCTGTTTTTTTCTGTTGGCTGATATAGAATGGTTACACATAAAAGAACACAGGTTCCGGAAGACTTTAAACAAATCCTCTATCAAAAGTAAATGATAAAATTCATTCATAAACACACTACATATAATGGGTTTTGTGAGTGATAATACAGTTTCGATTAAAATAGAAGATAGTTCCATTGCCCACTGGAGGGCCAAAATGAATTAATTTCCACAAAGGACAATTGTACAAACTGTTATCTAAACAAAATCCCAATGGATTGGCTCAGCCCACTGGAGGGCGGGATCAGTGGACGATATAACTAGTGTGTTGTATTCAGCAACTGCCGAAGTGCAGATGCACGATCAACACGCGTATTTGAACAAACATTGGATCCAACGACAAGCTATTCCCTCTCTTCACCGAGCAGGGGAATTCCTTGGAAACAACTTAGTACCAGGGTATAAAATGAACCTTTGTTCTATTTAAAGCCAAACAACTTGGAGAGAAAAAGTTAACTTTAATTAAAGTTAGGAATAAAAATCACATACTCACTGCCTTTGCCTACATATACCAGAATACACTGCTGTATTAACGTAAGACTGACATCACGAGTCACATGGTGCATTGAAAACATTCTTATGGGTGAATTCAAACCTGTTTGTTGTAACCGTGAGCAAGTTATCAGGGGATAACGAAACTCGTCGTTTTTTGTGACCTGGGAGCAGTTGTTTTTTGATGGAATAAAGAATGAATTGGGAATACGTTAGTTCCTGCGAGTGCGTTTTCATTTTTTCTCACCCTGAGGAAGTTGTTGATAAATATATATATATATATATATATATATATATATATATATATATATATATATATATATATGAACAAACTCCTCTCACCCATGTTCCGGCGAAGAAATATTTATGCCTGATTAAATTAAATTTTCATCAAAAACTGCAACCGTAGTGGCTTGTTTCTTCCCCGGAACGTGGGTGAGAGGAGTTTGTTCAATAATTGGTGGAGTGACATCTGCACGACTCGACTATATATACATATATTTTAATTTCCTACCATTAATATACTTTAAAAATACAATTTCATGAATTTAAAATAAAAGTATCAATACAGATTTAATGAAATATATATTTTTTAATTTTAGAATGAATATGCATTTTTAAATCATCAAAATACTATGTAATTGTTTTTTACAATTATTTAAAATTTTATAAACGTATTTTTCTATTTTTTATTTAAGCATCAGAAAAAAGCAAATAAACTACTTATCTATAAAGTTTTATATAGAGCGAACAAGATCCCGAAGGATATCAGAGCGCTTTACATTTGGAAGGAAGGACATAAATACAATATCTACATCAAGTAGGAGTACAAACAGGAATGATCGCAGATTACAAGACAATTGGAACATGCAGGGTTATAATAAACAGGTGTAAATGGGCAACGAAGGGGGTCACAGTATGTGGTGAAGAAGAGCAGTATCAAATGATGATAGTACGGACAATGTCATTGAGCAGGTGAGCCTAGCCCAATTGCGGTAAGAGTTTATTCGTAAGGAATCTTTTGACTTCCAATTTGAACACCGTCGTTGTGGAGATTCTGCGTACTTCCGGTTGTAGAGAGTTCCATATCTTTGGGGCAGCGCCAGAGAAGGCTCAGTGATAAGTTCTCTTTTTGCAAAGGATGAGTGGTTTCAAGAAGAAAGTAGTGGCGCTTCTTGAGGCTCTGAGTGTACAGATTTAAGGCAACCAAAATGTAGACCATTTGATACTCCTGCATATGTAATAATTGTCAGAAAGAACCAAACACAACAATCAATTTATCAAAAATACAATAATATAAACGCTTGGCTCCGGGGGCCCTTCCTCCCCGCACGTCTATCCTGAAGATAATCCTGAGCGAGATTTGCTGATCTGAAGTTGTTGAAGGGAAGTGATTACTTACCGTCTGTTTCTGGGGCTCCACCGTGCAGTAGATCCGAAGAACTGTCCCCGTCTGCCTGCCGGCCTTTGTGGCGCTGAAGCCGGGGCCTCGAGTGCAGAGGTTGCCCGGCAGTGATCGTAGTGTTGGCGGCCCTGGTCGGGATGAGAAGCCGGTCAGTGTGGAGCCTGTGAGCCGCGAGCCGGGAGAGTTGGTACCAACCCACTCCCAATAGTGGGTTGCCCTGTGAACCCGAGATATTGCCGAGCCGGAGAGAGCCCATGTTGCCCGGTTCCCCTTGGGTGAGATGCCCGGCCATGTTAATAGCCCCGTCCGGGAACCAGCGGGTGGCTCCCGGCGAGCTGCGGGGAGCACGTCCGGCCTTTTGGTGACTCTCCTTTCTGCAGCAAGCGCCGACTGTCGAGGTCTAGCCGTGGGACCTGCTGACTCTAGTGGTCGGACGGGGCTCGGAGGTGGAGGGGAAGTGAAGGAGAACGAGATGGCTGAAATGGCGGATGGCGCCTCGGAGTGCACCCCTCCCTGGGACAGAGAAACTGCTGTACTTGAGACCCCCGGAGTTCGGCTACGTGGGAAAATGCTTACGCGTAGCCACGTAATGGCTGCACTGACAACCTTGCGGACTGCTCTGCTCCGGGGAGCCCGGGACTTGGAAGGAAGGATCGTCGCCATTGCTGACCCGCCATTTTGTAGCGGAGTGGTTTGCTTCCGAGTCGGTGCTGATGCGTCTCCCTCTGCCGCAGTGTCATGTTCCCCGGATGGGTCTACAGTCTTGGCGGCGCGAATAGATTTGGTTCCTGAGCTTATTGTCGTCACACCTGTTCCGCAAGTGGTTGTCTCATCGGGGCCTTTTTCTGACTAGCAAGTGGAGAAGCTACATCGCTCCATGGTACATGAGGCCCGGACTGTGCTGCGGTGCTTCCCACATCCTGTGCTTTCCTTTCCGTGTTTGGCGGACCTGTTTTTGGACTTGGAACTGTTGGTGGTTTGGGTGTTGTTGCATTCCGGCCTCCGCCATGCTTCGTCAGTTGTCTCTCGGTGGCTAGGACCATGTTGGGCGGCGGCGCTACCTGGTCTGCCTGGAACGATTGAACCTTTTGTATCGAATTGTCTCCCGACTGCAAAGCTGTTTAACATTGCTACTATTGACAGAAGTGGCCAGGGGTGACCTCGCTTGGGACTTGGAGGGACTTCTTGCTGGTTAATGGTGATTCAAGGGCACGTTTAGTGGGGCTGTAATTGATTGCATTTTATGTGCTTGCTGATAGTTGTACTTTTCCATTGCTTCTGTTTATACGATTTTAGTATGCGGGGGCGGGAGGGACTGGGCAACCGAATCGCCGGCCCTTCTCCTCACATTTTTTCTTCTTTTTCTCTTTTCTTCTCTATATTTCGGGTCTCTTACTTAGGGCGACAGGCACGCTGCTGGGGGGGTAGGCCGTAGCCTTTTGCAGGGGTGCAGGGTGGGGGGCTGGGGGATGGGTTTGTTTTCTGCTTCCCTTTTTTTGTTTCTATGGCCCTTTGTCCTTTCCTTTTTCGATGTCGTCGTCTTCATGTCTCCCATAGTACATTCCCTTTAGGGGTGGGGCTCGCATGCCGTGCTTGGTACGTTACTTAGCATTTATCCTGACTTTGGTACTCTTCTCCTTTCCCATTCAATCTATGTTCATCATCGGCGTGAAAATGTGTTTTAACTGACTGTGTTGGGAGCGGGAATGACAATACGATATCGATTTAATTTTTGGTTATTTAAAAATGAACCGTTTCTAATCCTTGTTATCACGTACTATCTTGATTCTCTGCTGTATCCTGGATGTGGCTTTGTTTTTTGATCACCGGATTGATGTGATACTTCTTACTTAATTTCTGCTCGATTTAAATAGCGGCCGGCCACACTGGTTGTAGGCCCGTGTTTGTACTTTCATGCTAATGGAAATAAAGGTTCTTTAAAAAAAACAAAAAAAAAACAAACAATACAATAGGTTAACATTTATTTTTTGAACCATGAAAGAAAATGTATATTGAGTCATTCATTCACTTTCATATCCATCATACAAACTCACAACCATACTGAAGACAGATTAAAAACATTGTTATAATGATAACACATTATCATGAATTAATTATTCAGTACAAAATTTGCAAAACACTATCAGAAAAGTGGCACAAATTCAATTGATTGGTGGAATTCTACGCGCGTTTCGGCACTGCCAAAGTGCCTTCGTCAGGAAGACGGCCACGTTATGATGCAGATGAAGGGACTAAACTAGGTTTAGTTTCCAGACAAGCCTGCAAACAGAAGGAACCCCATATCCGGAGGCTCTGATTTGATTCACCATTATCTGTGAAACCAGCAATTAGAATTATATTTAGTCCCTTCATCTGCATCATAATGTAACTAAGATCACTATATACTTCTTTCAGCGCAGAAAGAATAGAATGTGACATCCAGTTATCGACAGACATTACTAATCCTTTTTGCCTGTCCAGACGATGCATGTCCATTTGACAATTAGTATACTCTTATTGAAATCACATCAGGATATCTTTCAGTATTTTGCGGCATAAACTGATGTCCCATCGTCATTTGTGTTTGAGATTATCTACAAAATATCGTATTGTCCTTATTCGACTGTGCATCATCATATGTCTACTATCTAAATTAAAAATTCATCAATTGCATTCACTGTGGCCGTCTTCCTGACGAAGGCACTTTGGCAGTGCCGAAACGCGCGCAGAATTCCACCAGTCAATTAAGTTTGTGCCAGTGTTTTGCAAATTTTGTGCTGAATAATCAATTCATGATAATGTGTTATCATTATAACAATGTTTTTAATCTGTTTTCAGTATGGTTGTGAGTTTGTATGATATATATGAAAGTGAATGAATGACTCAATATACATTTTCTTTCATGGTTCAATTCAATTCAATTCAATTCAAGGATAAATTTATTCGATAACAGGTATCTTAAAAGCAATAACATACATACAATCATCAAGAAAACTACGAGTTATCAGATAAGCAACAATTAAAAGAAGATATGCGATCGGTAAATACAATGAATTCATATTTCCAGAAGATAGTAGGGGCAAACTATTTATAAATGAAGACTTGAAACAACAATAAAATTAATTCAATTCCATCTAGTATTTATAATGGTATATAAAGTGACAGTGCAATAAAAATAAACAGACCAATTGGCAACAGGATAATAAAAATACAAGGACTTGATAGTTCATTAAAGTGTCCCACGTAGGGATTTAAATCTTACTATCCAAGAGCGGCCAAGGTACTTGGCCACGCCACAGGCAAAGATGGTCCTTGCGTCCAATTTCAGAATGTGCAAGGCAACACTGTGTTCATGGGTAACCAATTGGCTACAAATCGGTTTGAGCCATCTTGTTCTAACCTTTTTATAAGCGGGACAAGCAAACATGAGATGGGCCACACTTTCAGTTGGTGCCTTACAGCAGGGGCAGTCCGCTGTTGTCTGATGTGGGGCGCTCCACTTTACAATTAGCTCTCGTACCGGGAGTGAGCCTACCCTAAACTGAATATAAAGTGCCCTGTCTCGTGGCATCTGGATGAACTCTAAATAAGGTTCTAAAAGTATGCGCTGCTTGTGAAGATAAAATTCTTCTTGGACCTGCGGAACGTCAACGGCTTCCTCCGGAAGGAGAAATTCAAGATGCTGACCGTGGCTCAGGTCTTAGCTGCCCTGGTCCCGGGAGACTGGTTGGTAGCGTTGGACTTGCAGTACGCTTATTTTCACATCCCCGTCCTGCCGGCCCACCGGCGTTACCTGCGGTTCACGGTAGGCCACGAGCACTTTCAGTTTACCGTGCTCCACTTCGGCCTTACCAGTGCCCCTCGGGTGTTCACAAAAGTGATGGCGGTGGTCGCAGCTCATCTGCACAGATTAGGGGTGTCAGTCTTCCCCTATCTCGGCGACTGGTTGTTGAAGGCGGGCTCACCCCAGACAGTCATCAGCCACCTCCAGACTACATCCGACCTCCTGGACCTGCTGGGGTTCTCCATCAATGTGCCGAAGTGATTGATTGATTGATTTGAGTCTTGTATAGCGCAACTTTGCCCAAAGGCGTCAAGGCGCTGGAGATGGAAAGAAACAAGCTGAGTGTGAAGAAGGGGAAGAAAATCGACTAGCGGTAGGCTTCCCTGAAGAGCCAGGTCTTCAAGGCCTTCCGGAACTGAAGATGAGAGGGTTGACCCCTAAGTTCCATGTGGAGGGCATTCCACATCCTTGGAACAAGGGAGAAAAAAGCCCTCCTGCCCCATCTTGCCATCAGAGTTCTGGGGACAGCAAGAAGGTTTTAGTTTGCTGAACGAAGGTCCCTATCGGGGACATAGAAGGACACAAGGGAACTGATGTCTTCTGCCCCAAGCCCATGAAGGGCGCGATGGGTGAGGCACAGGGCCTTAAAGTCAATCCTGGCTTGCATGGGGAGCCAGTGCAGAGTTTTCCTAATGGTTGAGCCTGATGAACGCCTAGGAGCTCAACAACGAACCTTGCGGCCGCGTTTTGCACAATTTGGAGACGCTGGACAAGTTGTTTTGTAATTCCCAAATAAAGTACATTGCAATAGTCCAGGCGGGAGGCTATGAGGGCTACCGTGACCTGTTTACGGGCTTCGATCGACAGGTAATGTACGATTTTCCTCAGGATTCGCAAAACCCCACAGCAGGTTGAGGCCGTTCTGCTGACCTGCTTATCGAAGGAAAGCGAGGAGTCAAAGATGACGCCCAAGTTCCGAGCTGACTGAGTGGGTGTGGGGCAAACACCGAGAGCAGAGGGCCACCAGTCCGCAGACCAGGTCTCCTGCTTTCCTCCGAAGATGATCACCTCCGTTTTCTCCCCGTTAAGTTTGAGGTAATTTCTTACCATCCACTCCGCGACTTCATACAAGCTTTAAAATTCAGGGCAGTGATGTCAGCGGTATGTGAGATGGAGACTATGATCTGGGTGTCGTCAGCGTAGGATACGACCTCCAGACCAAAGGATCTGACAAGCCTGGCCAAAGGTGTTACATATATATTGAAGAGTGTGGGGCTCAGGGACGAACCCTGGGGAACTCCACACTGCACAGGCTTGACTGGGGAGAGGTGGTCGCCCAACTTGACCCTCTGTTCGCGCTGAGTCAGAAGATGTTAGAAGGCTGAGCGCCGGTCCGTCCACACCTATCTCCCCCAGACGCCCAGCCAAAATGGCAGGGGACAGAGTGTCGAATGTGGCTGTAAGGTCGAGCAGGACCAGCAGGGTAGCCTGGCCACTGTCGACCTTAGCACGTATGTTATTGGAGACAACTGTCAGGGCGGACTCGGTGCTATGGGCTTTACGGAAACCGTGTTGGGACGGGTCAAGAAGGCTGGCATGATCTAAAAAGGCGCTCAGATGGGTATTTACGTGGGTTTTCAGTATTTTCGCAGGGGCAGGGAGCAGGGAGATTGGGCGAAAATTCTTAAGAATGCCAGGGTCTAACGTGGGTTTCTTAAGGAGGGGCTTAACGATGGCCAATTTCCAAGGCTTCAGGTAAACTCCCTCAAGGATTGCCTGATTGATCACCTCTAGAAAGGGAGGAAGTAGGACATCCCGGCATTCCTTAAAACTTTTAAGAGGACAGGGGTCAAGAGGAGATCCTGACTTCAGGTTGTCTAGATGCAAATTAAATTGTTCTGAGGTAAGCAGGGGGAAGTTAGTAAGATAGTCACCCTGTGGTATAACGGAGGTGGCAGCTGGTGAAAGAGTCTCCAGGTCAGGGGGGGCCCTAGGTCATGATTAAGGGCTTCTAGGCCCGAGTAGATGTCCGTGATTTTCTCATGGAAATAGGTGGAAATTTGATCACAAAGGTCCTGTGAGGCCTCAATGGGGTCAGGAGATTGAAGGGCACACAGAGAATCCACAATTTTAAATAGCTCCAGAGGGGAGCTAAGGGAGGCGGTGATCTTGGTGAAATGGGATTTCTTTTCTACCAGCACCGCAGCTTTATACTCCTTGAGCAGTCTCTTGTGGATGTCTTTTTGAAGGGGGTCAAGATGGAGTCTCCAGAGCCTCTCCTGCTTTCTGCAGCTCTGCCTGAGCACTCTAAGAGTGTCAGAGAACCAGGGTGCTGTGGGGCGTTTCCTAGCAGCATAGTGCTGCTTCAGCAGGGCCAGAGTATCAACGGCTTTAGAAATAGAATTGTGGAGGGCAAGGGCCCCTAGTAGGAAGGGGCATAGGACTAGACAGAAAAGGGGCCAGCGTTGTTTATCCCCCGAAAGTTTATCTTTAATTCCCATCTGCTAGAGTCTCCCTGCGCAGCATTGGGAAGGGGGGAGGAAAAGTCAAAAGGGACGGCTAGATGATCTGACCAAGACAGGGGAAGGGGGGTCCCTATCCTTATTCTAGGGTCATTGGAAAAAACCCCATCCAACATGTGTCCTGCGGAGTGGGTAGGCCCTATCACTGTCTGTATTAGCCCACAAGAAGTCATGGAGTCCAACAGGTGGGTAGTGTCTCTGGAGGTACCATCTTCCAGATGAAAATTAAAATCCCCTAGGATAGTTAAATTAGGCCTATCCATGTAGGGTTCCAGCACTTGTGATAGGTCATAGCTAAAACTAGACCTGGGGCCCGGTGGTCTGTAAATCAGGATGCCCGCAGAGGAAATAGTAGGGACGGGGCTAAGGACAAAGTACATGGCCTGGAAAGAAACTACAGGGAGATGTTCGATATGGCATTTTATCGAAGTTCTGTGAAGTATTCCTAATCCCCCCCCTCTCCGGACCTGCCTATCCATTCTGGCCAGGGAATATCCCTCGGGAATGGCATTTAAAAGTTCCGGCCCAGAGCATTCGGAGGCCCAGGTCTCAGTAACAAATGCCCATGCGGGGTTTCTTTCCGAGATAAAGTCCCTAAAAGCAAAGTTATTTTTAACTAGGGACCTAGCATTAATAAGGAACCCAGCCTCAATGATCGGCAGGAGGGGCTCAGTTTTTTCAGCCCTAAAGCGTTTATGACGGGGCGTAAGGCGAGGCAAGGTGGTAATTTTCTCAAAGCAGTGGCACAAGGGAGTATCTAGAAGCAATTCCGGGGTGAGCATATGGTGACAGCTCTTAGCGGGGGGTGTGAGTGCAGTTAGCGTCTGTGAGTCGTAATAGAAGCTAACCTGGCCCTGGTTGATTAGTCAAACAGCCGTCCCGGCCCCCAGCGCCTCCATGGCGCTGTCCGGCACAGGTCCGGCACGTACGCTGGTCGCGTCCGCTGCGCGGAGACAAGTCCATCCCCTTTTATGCGCAGCTAGAGCGTGTCAGAGCGCTTGCACCCACCCAATATGGCCGCAATGAATCTTCGCCTGCCCGGGACCGAAATACTCAGCGTCAACACTCTGCTGAGAGTGGCGCAGGTAGCGAGGAGATGGGGAAAGGTGGTAGCAGGTTAAAAGCTTATTATATCAAGCCAAAGTTACAAGTGTTAAAAACAAGAGAGTAGCGACACAGCAACCTCCCGGCTTCCGCCTCAGGAGGGAAATAATCACACAGCAGAGCACACACAGAAGTCACACCTGTGTCCATCTCTGAAGCTCCTCTTCATCGGAGCGGTTCTAGACTCGGCGCAGTTTCGGGTTTATCATCCCGAACAGCGGGTTCGGGATATTCAGGCTCTGATTCCTATCTTTCAGCCTTTATCCCGAGTCTCGGTCAGATTGAAGCTGCGGCTTCTGGGGCTAATGGCTTCCGGCATCCTTCTGGTGCATCACGCTAGGTGGCGGATGCGGGCTCTGCAGTGGGACCTGAAGTTTCAGTGGGCCCAGCATCAGGGCAACTTGTCCGACCATGTCTTGATCTCGGAGGGCACTGCAAGACAGTTGCAGTGGTGGCTCACGGACCGCGATTGGGTCAGCGGCAGATCCCTCTCCCTACCCCAACCGTAGCACGTAGTTGTGACAGAGGCGTCCCTCCTGGGCTTGGGGGGCCACATGGGAGAGGCGAATATCAGATGCCTCTGGTCTCCGGCGGAGCCCCGGCTCCACATCAACCTTCTGGAGCTGCAGGCGATCCGGCTTACACTGAAAGCATTCCTCCCCTCTGTCCGGGGGAGTGTAGTCCAGGTGTTCACGGACAACACCACCGCCATGTGGTACTCCAACAAACAGGGCCAGGCGGGGTCGTGGACCCTGTGCCAGGAGGCTCGGCGCCTCTGGCAGTGGCTGGAACATCAGGGCGTGACCTTGGTGGTTCAACACCTTGCAAGTTCCCTGAACGCTAGGGCGGACGAACTCAGCCGTCGGTGCATGATGGATCACGAATGGCGTCTGAACTCGGACGTGGCGCAAGGTCTCTTTCAGCAATGGGGAGAGCCTTGGTTAGATCTATTCGCCACAGAAGAGAATGCGCAATGTCATCAGTTCTGCGCGTTGGAATTTCCAAGGCGGAACTTGCTCGGAGACGCCTTTCCACCTATACCACTTCTGCCCAGAGTGCCGAAGAAGATCAGACGTGACCAGGCCCAAGTCATCCTTGTGGCTCCGGACTGGGCACGAAGATACTGGTATCCCGAGCTACTCAGCATGTCAGTGAATCCCCTGATTCGTCTGCCTCTTCAGGAGGACCTTCTGTCGCAGCAGCAGGGGACGGTCCTCCACCTGAACCTGTCCAGCTTCCACCTCCATGCATGGAGATTGAGCGGTGGCAGTTGAGGCTATTTGACTTGCCTCCTGAAGTCTGTGATGTGATTCTGGCAGCCAGGCTTCCCTCCACACAATCAGGGCCGGACTGGGAACTGAAAGCAGCCCTGGCAAATTTTAGCAGACCAGCCCCTGTGTGGCGCGTAGCGAGCGAGCGCAGCGAGCGAGCCCGACCGCAAGTAGGGGGGTTTGGGGGGGTTCTCCCCCCGAGAAAATTTTGGAAAACGACAGACCAAAATGGTGAATTTTACAGCACTTTTTTCATTATATATTCAATTGTATCAACTTTCAAAGCACAGTAAATAGTAGATGATTACCTTATAGAGCACCAGGTTACCCACCAAGTCATATGTACCCATAGACATTCTTTCAGAGAGCACCAAAAATAGACACAAGTAGTGAATCAGAGAGAACAAAGTAAAAGTGAGACCAGCCCCCCACATGGTGTGTAGTGAGCAAGCGCAGTGAGCAACCACTACTAGGGGGAGTTTAGGGGGTTGAACTTGTCCCCCCCCAAGAAAATTTGAGACACAGAAAGGCCAAAACAAAGCATTTTCCATTACATATTAGATTATATTACCTTTTAAAGCATAGTAAATTGTCACTCATGTTGTCACACATGAGCACACAGGTCACTGACTGATGCCAGAATACTGTGGAAATGTCACACATAAGCACCAAGGCACTGACCCAGGCCTGGTCACACCACCAGGCCAGTAAGCATGCAAACATCACACATAAGCACCCAGGCCAGTAAGCATGGCAATGTCACACATGAGCCACCAGCTCCAGGTCACTGAGGCCAGAAACTATGGAAATAGCACACATAATTAAGCACCCAGGCCAGAAAGCATGGAAACGTCACACATAAGCACCCAGGCTGATAGAAGGCATGGAAATGTCTCAAATGGCACCCTGGCCAGAAAGCATGAACAATTAACACAAAGGCCCTGGCCTTGACATGACACATCTTTAAATAGCCTACTTAAGTGGGTGGCACAATAAGTGTTGCAGGCCTACTAGCAGCATTTAATGTACAGTCCCTGGGTACATGTAGAACCACATTTCTAGGGACTTACAAGTAAATTAAAATTGCCAATTCGGTGTAAGCCAATTTTACCATGTTTGAAAGGAAAGAGCGCAAGCACTTTAGCACTGGTTAGTGGTGGTAAAGTGCACTGAGCCCTAAGAGCCAACAAAAATTGCCTTTTTGATGTAATGAGAGGCCAACAGGCACTTATCTGACCTTGTCTCAGCAGTCAGTATGAACAATATGTATCTAAAAAATCATTTTGCATGTGCTAATGGCGCTGGGACTTTTTCTGTAGCTAGACCTAAACAAGAGTGCTTTAATTGTGCAGGGACTACCAGGTACTTGCTGCCTGCACTTTAATTATGAAGGAATAGTACAGGCACTTCTCTGCACTGCCCCCAATTCTTTTAATGGAAGAGTATCAGCATATCTCATCAGCAAACAGGCAGTCTGAGACGAGGAGTACCTACGGTTCTATATTTCCATTTTGAGCACTAGTATAAACTCTCCCTTTGATGCAAGCTACTTTGGATGTTGCAATATTTTAAGGCATTCCCTTCAACCAACCTCACCTCATCACACTAAGGGTGTGAGTTTGCTTGTACACTGACTCACTGGAGAAACTTCTCACCACATGATGCATGGAAGGGACCTCGGTTACTATAGACGGGCGATAACCACTAACTTGCAACAGCGCATCCCTCCTTGTCTCTGTGCAGTTTAGGACACTCCTTACCCAATGATCCTTCCTCATTTCTTATCCACGATATCTAACACCCACCCTCTGCAGAGCCACATCCCTCTTCAAACCAGCAAGTCTAGCGTTACCTACATCATGTTATGCAAACTTATTAGCACATTCACAGGGAAGCCACATGGTGTGGGGTTGTTCCCCTTAGCAACAGCAACTCATTGGTCCTGTGGGGGTTGAAGCCGGCAGTCTGATGGTGGGGAGCTTGCTCATGGTTCTGCAACGGAGCATCCGCACACAACAGCAGAGCACAGCTTGGACTGGGCTAACTGTAGGGCAAAAGTGCACCATCGGCCGAGGGGCATGACTTTCCACCACCATGCCATCCGCCAACGGAATGCACATTTGCTTTAGGTCCAGGCGTGGCGTACACACGCCAACGACTCTTCTCATTACTTCTGTAAGATTGACCGCATCGACATCAGTGACACAAAACTGGACTATAAGGCCACCACCCCCTTTAGACTGAGATTGTTGAAAGAGCAGAGGGACACGGGATACAGACGCTAGTACCATGGGCTCGTAATGGCCATACACAAGCTCAGACTTCCAGACTGCTCCGTGGTCCTTTGAGTACTTGGTGTATGATATAGTAAGTCTGGTCAGTCGATCCCTAGGAGACAGGTGTAGGTTCAAAGTTGGCTCATTTATTGTCCAGTATTCATTTTCTGTTCCCAGTGTTTCCTTGTGACTGTTTGTAGGGATCTTCCTCGGTGTGGGACAGTGGAAGTCAGTGGATTGCATTTATTTATTTATTTATGCATTTCAACCCTCGGGAACAACTTTTATGGATCTCCTTGAAAACGAGGGAGGTCCTAAATAATGGGGTGGTACACAAACAGTCAATATGGCACCATAGACTAAAAGCAGAGGGCTGCCTGTAAAGATCGGCGAGGAGCTAAGGATTTACACACTTGAAGGAAACATTGTTCAGTTGGAAGGCTATGATACAGGTTGTGTGAAAAATAATCACAAGTAGTGGCACCCGGTGGTACAAAATACATGTGCCAATGTTACAATCTTACCTATAGGTGTAAAAATCACCCTACAGGCTTCTGAAGAGGAACAGACAGGTAGAAGGTTACACAACGGTGCTAAATAGCTGCTATAATGATTTAACAGTTGAAGTCAAGCATCTGGCGTCCCTTGTTAAATGCTGGTACCACAGTCTGTGGAGCACATGTGAGGCGCTGGGAGGATTAAGTCATACCGTGCAATAAGCAGAGTGGATCTGCTTGTGTGCAGGGCCGGGCAGTAGTCTCTGGTGAGGTCTCAAGTTAATCGTAGCGTGTCCAGATAGAGAGGGTGCCAGGATTTTGAAGGCAATTGTTGGTCCCAGAATGGGACGCCGGGGCTAGACGAGGCCTAAGATTTGCTGCAGAGGCACGAGACCGGGGCACAAGGGTCAGTTCGGGCCCAGGCCCATACAAAGTAGTACGTGCGAGGTGCAGGGATATCCACACGTCTGTGCTCGGAGTCTGAACCAGGGGCAGTTGCGGTATGCGGGGCAATGCTCCAACTGGCATGAAAGACTAGAGGGCAGCCCAGAGCAGCTTGACCTGACATGCACCTGCAAGCAGCACACCCAATAATGGCTCATTGAGGCCCAACAAGATTGTGAGAGATCCGGGGGCCAGCTCGGCCCTATGTCTCTCAACCAGTGAAACGACCAGAGACGCCAAACACATCTGGAGCACCACTCTGCTCCACTCACCCAACTCTCCCAGCAGTAAGAGTCCCACACTCACAGGTGGACATGCACGCATCATGGAAACAGGTACATGGGGCAAACGTTGAACCTTCGACTTCGAGCAAATAAACTTCCTGTGTGACAATTATGAAAAGGAAAGAGCAAAGGTAAACGTTGTAATTTATTGTTTTTGTGAAGGGAGGAAGCTCTAAACATCCTTTGAAAGACTATGACGTAGATAATGCTTGATGCTGAATGTATAATCTATCTTGCCTTGGAAAGCATAAGGGCTCGATAGACATAAGGGCGGCTAGAAAAGTAGTCCAAATAACGTTGCTTCTTGGAATCGTTAAACTTTTCACCGGGGGAACATCCAGAAAATCAAATTCTACATCTCCAGCCTTCTGTTTCTCAGGATTTCACCATATGAAACGCATTTAGGTTCCAATGAATCTTGCTGATATGTTCCTTCTGAACTGCATAAACAGCCTGGTTTGAAAATGATTTCCCATCGGCGTCCTGAATCAGAAATCACGCGACAGTCCCAACTTTGCCTCGAGCTGCATGGAGCGCTACAGCAACGGGACAGAGAACAGAGCTTATTTCTTTAGCTTTCTTTGATGACAAGTGAAGGACAAGTGCCATTCTTAGAAATTATATATTTATATATTGCGCTGAGTAATTTTCCATGTAAATTGAATAACTTTTAATTGGTGAGGTCCAGCCATTCAGTATTGTTTCCTCTTATAAGCATGACACCGGAGCCAGCATGTTATAGAAACGTGTTAAAAACAAATTCACCTGGCAGGATATTTTGTAGAAAATGTCAATAGATGTGTGCTCGCTCCGAGGCCAGTCATATAATATTGGTTTGTACAATGTGTTTCAGCACTCCAGTGCCAGTATCACGCTTTTTAAAAATGGAGCCTGTTGTTGAGTCTGCTCACGGGGGCCCCTTTTGTTATTTTGTTAGCCTATGGTGGTGCAGCATCATTTTCCTTTCTGTCATAAATCCAGGTGGCAACTTGTTGAGGGTGAGCAAATGTTTTTCAGCCCAATATCTATTGAAATTCCTTGAATACAGAACTATTGGCTGATAAAAAAGATTTTTTTCCGAATGTCATAGACAATTCCTGTGGGGTAAGGGGGATGTTAACACAAATGTCACTAATCCAGTCTTTTTTTTACAGTAAAGTGAATCCTTCATCATTGTTCGCAGTCCACCAAAGTGTTTCGGCAATAAAGTCTGCTAAAAATAGAATGTCCGAGTCCTTGATGTACCACAAGCAGTAGCGTAGCAATTGCCTCGCGGGCTCGAAAGCAAGGAATGGCCCCAGCCAGCAGCTGCCACCAAGTGATTAGAAAAATACAGCCATCTTTGGGGTGCAGAGAAAACATACGATTCTACATCGCCACCTACAGTCCCAGCCCTGCACAATACAACCTCCCACTGACCCACTTCAATTCGACACACCACCTACTGATCCAGCCAGCACAATACCACCTCCTGCTGACCGACTCCAATTCCACACACCACCTACTGAACCAGCCCCGCACAATACCACCTCCCGCTGACCGACTCCAATTCCACAGCACCACCTACTATCCCAGCCCTGCACAATTCCATCTCCCGCTGACCCAATCCACCCAATTCTAAACTGAAATGTTTCATTATGAAACTGTGCAAGACAACTATTTAGGCACTGGCCAGTAAGCACATGCCTAAAAGATGTTATTACTAAAAACCCATCTGTAATGAGAATCCTCTTCAAAGGCCACTGAGGAGAGTGGGTGTGTGAGGGCCCTTCCGGGTCCAAGGCATTCCTGTGCATGCTGGTACTTGTATTAGCGTTTATCCTAGTCTGACATCGGGTCTACAAGTCCCAGAATGCAGAGGGAAATATGGCCCTGTACTATGCATGTGACAAGTAGGCTTTAAATGTCCCCTTACAAAATCCCATGGTGCTGGATTCTGAGATAGCTTGCCAGCAGTTTGAGGTGACTATTTTCTCCTTTGTCGTTGATGTTTATTGTCTAGCGACAACCCTCACTGCATCGTTCACACTCTCATGAGGCATTATTCACTGTCTCTTTGATTCGCTCATATGGCGGGACTTTGTCCACCATCATTCTCCTGCTCTTTTGGTCACTATTGTTCTTCTTGCTGGCAGTCATGATTCGTTTCTATTCTGAAGGCATCGCCCTTCCTTTTGTGTGTCATAGCAAAAAGTGCCATTCTAAGGTTGTCAAAAACTGTTAATTAATGAATAGCTGATATTCAAATGTCATTAGTTAAAATCGCCAAGAATGCATCCAAACGATCGTTGGCTCAGACGGCCATGTTGCTATTCGACAAAGTGGCCGCCACATCTGCATCACAGGGTATTAGGAAAGCTTATGTCACATTAGTCTAGCTGTCCTGCAGGACTATTCTCTTCTATAGTGTGGGATATGACATTACAGAAATAGTCTAAATGTCAATACTTCATACTATATAATGATATATGAAAAATAATCCACTGTTTAGCTTTCTTTTGTGCCTAAACTGTTTCCTTGAAATGATGAGGTGAATTACATATCCTTCCATTCAGGGTCTGGCTCACAAACTTTTTGTGTAACAAAGAGGTATTTGGGTGCGCCAAAAAGCTTTTTCCACACTTAAGTCCAAATCCCTAGTCATGAAGTTTGGTTTTTTAAATTGGACGGCATAATGCACCCACGATGGTAAGAAATCCAACTAGCCTGGTGCATTTTTCAGTCCATGGCAAGGCAGACGGAGGCAGTCATAACCAGGAGTAATAGACTCCTCTCACGCCTGAATCCTGGTGCCACTGCTCCTGCTGCACTCATGAAAGCTGTGGCCTTGCATACATTAATACCAAGGCCCTGATTACAAGTCTGACAGACAGATATTCCCTGGAGCATTATCACTCTGTCTTTTCATAACTGGCCAGGTTTTCCAGTTCTCAGATGTCTTGGGTGCGGGAAAAGGAGACCTGATGAAAATCCAGCAGGTAAAATCACACGGCCCGGGGCCTCAGACTGTAGGCGGCCCCGGTTTCACCCTCTCCTACGTCACAGTGAGCACTTCCACCCCCCTCCCACGCCTCTCTCTTCCACTGCCTATAGCTTTGCTTACAACCTTCATTTTCGGCCCTTATGTTTTTTTAAATTTTTCTTTTAGAAGTGCATTTCACTTGCGCAGTATTTACTTGCACCCTTCCTGCTCATTTCAGCTCCCATTTAGCTATCTGAGACAAAAGGAAAGGAAGTGGCATCACGTCAGTTTCATGCTACTGCTCATGCTCTGTTACAAGCAAGCTTTTTTGATCTTGCACACATTTAGTGGTGTGATGCAGCCTTGTCCGCTGCTGCCTGTAGCTCTGTTGCTTGTGTGTTTTGCAATCAGGCATAATGGGTACATAATACAACTGCACGCTTTGAGAGTGAAACAGTGGCATAAGGAGTCACATGGATATAATCAGTGCTTTAAATGGGCCGGTACTCGCCTGTACTGAGTACCGGCACTTCTTCATTTTCTCCCCTTGAGTACCGGCACTTTGTTCTAGAAGATAGAGAGTACCGGTACTCATGGGGATCTGACTTTATCCGAGGCAGCGCGCTCCCTTTATCCCTCAAGTTATACTACGGCAGCACCTTTCAAGCACTGCACGGAATCAATCAATGGAGCTCGTCACCAGGACCCAGCGTGAGCTGCTTTGTAAATCAGAGCAGGGGTCTGTCTGCGGAGTCATTTGCTTATCCAAAGATCTTTCACAGTGGGCGCTAAGAGGGGGCTGTAAAATCTAATGGGTGGCGGTGGGAGGCACTATTCAGGACATAACAAAAGAACGTATGGGAAAGCTTTTACAGTCGCCACGCATCTGAATTGCTTTCTTGCACACTTCCACTTCCACACTCGCTGATTCCTATTTCATCGACCTTGGACAGACCTTAAGACCAATCAAAAATTTGGAGATTGGCACCTGGTTCCCCAGTACAGACGTTGTCAGCTCTGGCCCTAACTCTGGTTTACAAATGTTCCAGAAGAGACTTATTTATTTTATGCGTTTTTATATAGCGCGGACTTTACCCGAAGGTGTCAGAGCGCTTCACAATAGGAACAGTAATGATACATGCGGAGAAAATTACAAGTGAACAAATTACAAAAGCAAACGTTAAGTTACATGAGGCAAAAGTGACAATTGTGAGCAAACAAAATACAAGAGGTAGCAATCGGTACATTACAGGAGGAGAAAGTGATATGTGTGCAGGTTACAAAAGCATACAAAGTACAAGTAGAGGTATAATACTGCAATAAATGGCAGACACTCCAGCACAAGAACAAACGTTACATGAAGCAATGGTGGCACTTGCGCAAGTATCTAAAGCAAACAAAATGCAAGAGGTAGCAAACAGTATGTTACAAAAGAAAAGTAACGTGTTCATGTTACAAAAGAGTACCAGTACTGGACAGATGGCTCAGTGGGCTGTAGGCCACGGGTTCGATTTAAGGCAGGCTGAAGCAGCATGTAATCCTTAGGCGGTTGATAAAATGCATGCAGATTTCGTGCATACAACCTTGGCACGGTCAAAAAGCTAACCCCGCCCCTTGTTCCCCCTTAGCCCGGCCCTAAACTCCGCCCACTGCTCCTTTTGGTGAGTACCTGCACTTATTTTTTTCCATTTAAAGCACTGCATATAATGAAAGAGAAAAGGCCAGCCTTGAACAGCAGATATTTTGCAGCATGCACATACAAGCTACTCCAACCCATAGGCATATAGCTTAAAATGCATGCACCCACAACAGAAGTAAAATATTACAAGCTGCAATTAAAAAAAGCATTTGCAAAGTAATAGGTCTCGCATTACTGAAAGTTTCAGCTATTGGCATTGCAATTAATAATGGTGCACCAATAGCTCAACGTTTCAGCAATGCAAGACCTACTGCATTGCATATGCTTGTTTATTTAAACAATTATTTTTTGTGTGTAATATCATCCTGTGGGAGGCTTAGCCCAGTTAAAAAAAAACGTCTCCCAGGAACTGTTAAAGTGATGTGTGCTACAGTCACGAGAAACGTTATGCTTGAGTAAGAAAAGGCAGAGATGTCTTACGAGAATTATGTAGAGAAGCCTTGCCTCTCTTATAGTTTTCACGCAAGATACTGTCCAAGCAAATTTTGTCTAATAAGCATAATTCCACTCTTTTTAATGAACATTATGCGCCCTTTACACTGGGAAAGCTCCATAGGAACTGCTCTCAACCCTCATTCTAGGGAGTTTTGATAGGCCAATGACCCGGGGTTAAATAAAATTGATGTCTCTCAAAGACAGCCTTCAAAATGACTACATAGCAGCAAGAGACAGGTGGGGTGGATGTAGTGCATTTTTCTTGTTAAGTTTAAGAGGGGGTGTTATTCGAGTCTCGTGAAGGCTTGACTGGGGGAGTTAGGTGAGCCACAAGCACGCAAGGGAAGTGACAGGGGTTTTTCGGTGCTAAGGAAGGTCGCATGCCCCTGTCCCCGTCCACACCCAGCTTGCACGGCCCTGAGAGGCGCAACTTACTTTGTGAGGGGCCGGGCTGGTGTGCTTCTAAGGCTGCTGAGGAGCAACTCCAGTTTCCGCCGCCGGTCAGGACCCTCAAGTGTTTGACGGAGATAAATACCCATGGCATGGCACAGAACTCTGTTACGGCGCCGCTCACATGATTAATCACGCTGGTGCGCGCGTAGGGTAAAAAGCGCGGTGGCTGTGTTGGGGAGCTCAGAAAGACGTGCGATTGCGCAAGGTTTAATTGTTGCAACTTGCAAGTGCGCATGCGTGGTGAAATACGCATACGCCTAATGCGTGAAACTTGGCAAGACTGTGTATTTCTGGTTTTGGATCCATTTCACCCAGAAGCAAAAACAACGAAAGGAGAAAAGAGAAGGTAATGCCTGGCTGTTCGTAATTACTCATGACTGTCTTTCTGACTCATGCAGGGATCGGTTCCAAACGGCCAAATCGGCCCCAGCAATAGAACCGGCCCCCTCTCACAAAACCGGCCCCCACCCCCCTCCAGCCGACCGGGGGATTGCCCGGTGCCCGGACTTACCAGTCCGGGCCTGCACACAATCGGTATACGCCTGCAGGTGAAACAAATTTGTGGCATGGTGCACAGCAAAGGCTGTGGATTCTCTCTCTGCCCCTCTTTCTGAGGTTCTCCTCTCCCTTCTTTCTCTTGCCCAGCAGGGCTCTGCTCTGGGCACTATCAAGGGCTACCTCTCTGCCATTTCTGCCTTTCTAAGGCTACCTGATCAGCCCTCTTTGTTCAAGTCCCCAGTTGTAAATAGGTTCTTGAAGGGCATCACTCATATGTTTCCACCTGTTCCTTTTGTGATGCCCCAGTGGGATTTGAACCTTGTTCTGACTTATCTGATGTGTGCTCCCTTCGAGCCACTTCATAACTGTCCTCTTCGTCTTCTCACTCTTATGACTGCATTACTGGTTGCCATCACCTCTGCCAGGAGAGTGAGTGAGCTCCAGGCTCTTTCTTCACATCCTCCTTTCCTTTCTGTCCATCCGGACAAAGTTGCGTTGCGGACGCGACCCTCTTTCCTGCCCAAGGTAGTCACAGCCTTCCACATCGGGCAGTCCATCACCTTGCCCACTTTCTTTCTTCCTCCGCATCCCTCGAAAGAGGAAGAGAGGCTCCACCGTCTGGACCCAAAACGTGCGCTCTCATACTATCTGGATCGCACATGCCAGTTCCGGGTGGATGACCAACTCTTTGTTGATTACGTGGGCGCTAAGAAAGGACGGGCAGTGCACAAGCAAACCATTTCTCGTGGGTCGTCTTGTGCATCAAGGCATGCTATTCTTTGGCTAAAAGGAGCCTCCTGTTGGGCTGAGGGCCCATTCCACTCGTGCCACGGCGGCTACTACTGTCCTGGATCTGGGAGTCCCCTTGCGGGACATCTGTCAAGCAGCTATGTGGGCCTCGCTGCACACGTTTGCTAGACATAACTGCCTGGACAGCGAAGTCCGGAGAGATGGCTTCTTTGGCCGTTCCGTTCTCCAGGACTTTCTGGTGTGATCATTGGTTCGCAGACCCACCACCGGGGTTGGTATTGCTGGGGTATCTATTCTAAGGTAAGGAATCTAATACTAACCTGTTTCTTTCAGATGCACAAGTTACTTACCTTCGGTAACGATATATCTGTAAGAAACAGTAGTTAGTATTAGATTCCTTAGCGCCCCACCCATCCTCCCCGTTCTGCGAACCGATATCTAGGTTTAAGGTCATCCCCTTCAGGGCCCTAGTTTCATGGCACCAGTGTTGGTTTTTATCGTGGCTCTGCGTTTCTGGCACGGCAAAGCTGTGTATAAGAACTGACATCAGCGCGTGAGGGCGGCGTCTAAGTACTGCGGCGACGTCATCCCGACGCCGGACGCGGAGCCGCAGACGATGCCAACCGACGCGCAGAGGTACTGCTACACAAAAATGTCCGGATCCAGACTGACGCCTTGGGATATTCCAAGGTAAGGAATCTAATACTAACTACTGTTTCTTACAGATATATCGTTACCGAAGGTAAGTAACTTGTGCTTTTGTATTATTGGAGACATTCTTAGGATACGCAATGCTCTATGAGTTGGGGCCATATTTCATGTGTGCAGTGTTGAGGGGTTTTTGGGGGTAAATTGTTAGAGACATTTAGTGTTTGGTTACAGCTGAAGTCCATGATGGGGAGAAGTAAGGGAGTGCTTAGAAGGCTTGACTGGGCATAGTGTAGGAGTGACGATGAGCAGTGAGCAATATGTTTGGATATGGTTAGGTTGAATAGAAGGTGTTATATCGCTCCTCGCAATATTCTATTTGGGTGTGCCCATTCAGGCTGCGCAATCATGGAGGTGAGTAGTAAGCTCTCCCCGCATATGTGATGGTTTTGGCTTATCCTGCGCAGCGTGGGCTGTTGTTAATAAATAGTTGTGCGCGTGCGCTCAGCGTCAGATCCCGCACACATGAGCAGCCGTGAACAAACCCACTGTGTCTCGCCTCATTCATTGCGGCCTATGCCACGTGGTCCTGGCCACTATCACTGCATTTTGCAGAGCGATATCACCCTGGGTCTGGGCATAATCATTTACACACTCAGACATAACAGAAGGCTAGACAGGGCATTGTGGAGGTATGGCATTGTACAGTTATCAATACGATTGGCAAAATTGAGAAAGTCGCATATATGCCAGTCGACTGAGAGTAGAGTAGTTATCAGCAGCAGTTTCTTGATGAGGGTGTTGGGGCTCTGACCACTCACCTATTTCACAATCCCATTATCATTTTTACATAAATGTAATTCTGACAGTCGGTAGGCACATGTAAAGTAATGATAAATGCTTTGCTGCCGCTGGCTCGGTCGCAGTTAAGGCCAGGCAGCTAGGCATTTTCTGAAGTTCCAGTGCGCGGGGACAAGTCACGAATGATGCAATGACATTGGGCTTACCATTTTACAGCCCTTCATTTTCATATTAGTGGGTGTGTGTTTCAGGCTAGCAAGCAGCAGCACAGTAGATTGACGATCATTGCTGAGAGAAGCCCAGCGTCAGGCTTCATGTCACTCGTGTCAGACTCACAAGGTTACTTTTTCCCCCTCGTCACAAGGTGCGGAAACAATACGAGCGCATGTAACGTCTGGATTGAAGTGAAGCAGCTCAAATATAACTCTGAGGGGCATATTATCAAGCCCAATTTCGCCACTTTAGTGGCCGTGTTCGGCCGAAAAGCGGCGATTTAATGATTGCTCTATTATCAAAGACACACTAACGCGTGTTTCCTTGAGTTAGCAGCCGTCTTGTCTCCACTTTGCATGTCAGCGATATAGATCGCTAATGACATGTAAAGAGGGCGTTCCTCCCTAAACCTACATGGAAACAGTCGCAGACACAACTACTCACTATTTACAATGCGGCCCGGACCTGCAACGCGATAAAAAAAAGTTGCGCTAAGCGGGGTTATCGCAGGATTTTAACACCTGTGTTATTCATGACTTAACCATCATTTGCATGGGAGGTTAGCAACGATATAGCTGCCCTTATGAAGTCCAGATATATTTAACGGACGAAACACGAGTTGGCAAACAAGGAGTTGTGATGTCATGGAATTAGTTAGATGACAGACTGCAACTCCGAAAAGAAAGCCTGATGTCTGAATAAAAGACACTAGATGCCTTAACACATTGATACTTTTCTTGATTTTGAGTGCTTGGAGATATCTTGAACAAGTTGAGGAGAAATTTTCGTACGTCTCCAATTGAGGAAGATTTGGTGGCTCTCCCTCCTCCTTAGCACCAACCAGAATATTTGTGAAATTGACTACGGACTTTTTGACTGTACCAGTATTGAGTGTGCGCCGCTTACCCAGCCATCATCTGTACAGTGTATACTTTACAGCACATGGCCAGCAGCCCTTACCCCAGCTGCCGGCATCCTCATCTTGGCAGTGGCACGGGAGCCTCAGCAATGTCTGGAGCCCCCGGCTCAATGGGCGACAGCAGCAGAAACAGAGGGTCTAACACCAATGCAGACACCCGCTGCGTCGCAGGTCCTGTGCCCAGGGACTTCGACGATGCCTGGAGCCCACTCAACTCTGTGGCTGCAGCTCAAAGACTGCCCATCCGGCACTCTGGCAGCTGGCCTATCAGGGCGATGGGAGTCATGAGCACTGGGGATGCTCCCCTGGATCCAGCGATCATTGCCAATCCCACCATCACTGAAGGAATGTACCGCCGGGTAGGTCGTCTCCTGGGTTGAGTTGGAGGATCACTGCCGACAGCCATCTGGGGCCTCCTGCACTGTATCCTCGCTCAGTCCAGCAATCAGCACAAATCTCAGAGCGCCATCATCTATCACCCGGTAGGTTTGAAAACTTCAATTATTCAGCTCTCCTCACACATTCAGTAATCCAGAACACAGAATCTTACTGTATTTGTTACTCAAAACCAGACTAGGATGGAGGATAGCTAGGCTAAATTGGGGATGTACAAGCGATGTTTATTCCTTGCCTGGAGATTCCTAGGAGGGCTCCTCTCCATCGGCAGCCATTTTATGAATCTCCCATTATGTACTCTGCATCAAAATCTGCTACTTCTCTTCCAGGGGATCCTCATCAATAGTCATAAGCACTGAATATTCCCGCCCATGTGCGGGACCCCGGAAACAATATAAAAATATATATGTATAAAACACATATATCTCGCTCCACATATATGTATGTACATATATCATTTTTCTCACATCAATGCAGCCCCAAAACTGAGGCTAAACAATGCAAACACATATACATGAACTGCAATTAGTAAGGAATCAAAAAACACATTAGGTCAAAAAATCCTTGAACTTTGTGTTTTAATGAGTCAAACCACTCATAAATCCTGAAAATTGCTTATAAATAGACATTGTTAGCCCTCAGGCTGCATTGTAAAACAATATCATAGAAAATGAAACCATTTTCACAATAACTGGCACCGTGCCTTTAAGGCAGCCATGACCCCAGGCTTCCCATCATGCCTCAGGGGTGACAGTTAGGTCAGTTGTTCTTTCCGGCTCCTTCAGTCAGGACCCTGGTGAAACAGCTCCTTTTCTTTTTGACTTTCTGTCAAAAAATATTCAGCTTTTACTAGAATTTTTTACTTCACTCGACGTCTTTTAGACATAGAGTGCTGTTTGAACACTTTTTGTGCTTAAAAAAGGTATTTTTCCTGTCAAAGATGCCTTCTCTCTTCAACAACTGTCCTTCATGTGGAAGGAAAAAGGCAAAGACTGACTCTCATTCAGTCTGTATCCTGTGCCTACCAGACTCTCATTCCTCTAAAACCTGTGAACACTGCCAGGTTTTATCTTCCAGGACTCTTAAGGATCGAGAGAGGATTAGAGCTTATGGGCTTTCTGAGAGAGGAAGATCTCCCAAGAAGCAGAAAAGTCGGAAGACGCGGTCGACGTCGAGAGGAGCCCCGACTGGTTCACATTCGACGTCGGGATCGGCGTTGGAGAAGCAGTCGACGGCGACGAAGAAGATGTCTTCAGCGTCTACATGGAAGGTACCTCCGCTTCAGTCAGCGTCGAGGGACAGGTCGCCGTCGAAGCGGAAGAGCTCGACGGCGAGCCGTGTGACGTCGAAACAGCATCGTCATGCTGTGACGTCGAGGCATTCTCCGTCGACGTCGGTCCATCGATGTTCGACGTCGAGCCATCCTCGGTCGACGACTAGCCATGGTCGTTCGACGTCGAGGGAGCCTCTGTCGACACATCATCGGTCGACGTCGATGCAGCCAACGTCGACGCCTGGACGAGAGCGTTCGACGTCGGAGCGGCATTTGGAGTCGAGGCACGCCCAGTCGCCATCAAGTCAACGGCGATCGGCGTCGAAACAGCCTCCATCGACGTCGAACAGACAGCCTTCAACGTCGAAGGACAGCCATTGCCACCCGAGGTCGACGGAGAAATCACGGTCGACGTCGAAGGAGCGTCTTCCTGCTCGGCGCTCGGCGTCGATACAACCACCGTCGAGGGATCAACAAAGATCCAGGGAGAGAAGTTCTTCGCAAACAAAGAACGTTACTCCTACAAAATTAAAGGAGGTGGTTCGGGACAAGGGAAGTGACTTGTTAGTCCAGACTCATGCCCTAGAGCCACAGTTGGGTTCTCCAGGTTCAGCATCGGCTGCGGAGGGGGAACAATCTCCAGTGCAGGATCCCCCCGCCAAGAGACGGAGACTTGCAGAAGAAAGATCTCGCTCAAGGTCTCCCTCTGGATCTCTGGTGAGTCTTTCCTCATCATCCTCATCATCTCGGAGTGGCAGATCCTCGGATGGACGGGGCGGCGCATCTAATAGGGGGAGGTCCGAATCCCCTGCAAGATCGCAACAGGATCGAACGGAACGACCTCAACGGTCGCGTACACCTGAGAAGGATCCCATCCACAAGTCTCCTTCTGTTCATCTTTCCCCAAGGTGGAATAGACCTCTTCACCACTGGGCAAAGGACAAGGAGACGGCGGAGAGCCTAAAGCGATATCGAGACCAACCTCTTCGCAGAGAAAGGTCTCGTTCTAAACACTCAAGCAAGAGACATTCTCGTCACAGAGAGAGATCTCGTTCCAAGACGCGTTCTAGCAGAAGAACTAGGTCCAGGAGGACAAGTAGTTCTTCAAGTTCGTCGAGAACACGATCTCACAGGGATTACTCCCCGACTCTTACTAACAGTCCACGCTCAAGAGTGTCTCCAACTGAGGATATTTTCTCGTTCCAAGATATCTTGGGCAGGGGAGCCCTGAAACTGGGAGTACCGATGACAGCTCCACAAGTCAAGACGACTGTCATATTCGAAACCCTGCAACATAGATCAGCACCCAAACCGTTGTTGCCGTTGGTTCCGGGTATAATGGAACATGTGAATGAAGTCTTCCTCACTCCGGCAACGGTGAAGTCCGTTCCAGCGAGGATTCTCAAAAAGTATCGTCCTCCGGAAGAGGATCCTCTGTTCCTCAAAGCTGATCCCCCGCCAGATTCAGTGATCATTACGGCGGCAAGAAAATCCAATGCGGTGGCTTCCTCATCCACGGTACCTCCGGATAAGGATAGCAAGGTGCAGGACTCATGGGGGAGAAGGGTGTGTAACACCTCAGCCTCTTTCCTCAAGGTTTCTAACGCGGAAGCCCTGCTCGGCAGGTATGACAGGTCTCTGTGGGACTCACTTCAGAGATTTACCGCAAAGCTCCCTGAAGAAGACAGAAAGGACTTTGAGGAGGTTCTGATGGAGGGCAGTCAAGTCTCCAACCAGATTATAGGATCGGCAGCAGATGGGGCAACTCTGGCGGCACATGGCTATGTGCACGGAGTTACAGCAAGGAGAACATCTTGGTTACGCCTCACAGCATTAAAACCGGAGGCTCAAGCAAGAATCCTGAACCTTCCTTTTTCAGGCACATCTCTCTTTGGAGCAAGTGCGGATGAGGAAATGCAGCGGATGAAGACCGAGTTGGACACTCTCAAAGCGGTGGGACTCGAGAAGAAAAAGGAATTTAAGAAGAAATTCCGTTCGAACAACAAGGGTTATTCGAAGCAGAGGGTTCAAACCCCTCAATGGCAGAAAGGCCAGAACCAGCAGGGCCAGCAAAAGACACAGTACAAAGGCAAGGGCAATTCCAAGGGAAATGGAAATCAGCGCCAAGGCAACAACTTCAATAAAGCGCAGCAGAAGCAATGAGTCTTCACTTCCCCCAGCGCCGTTACCCACTCCAGTGGGGGGAAGCATTGCGCATCACAGGACAGAGTGGCAGGCCATCACCAAAGATCAATGGGTGTTGTCTACGCTGCAGAATGGGTACTGTCTTCGTTTCCATCGTCTACCTCCGCACGTTTCCCCGATGTCAACATCAAGTCACCAGCTACAAAGGTTAAAAGCAGAAGTAGCTACACTCCTCGAGAAAGAAGCCATCGAGAGAGTTCCGGTGTCCCAAAGGGGGAAAGGAGTGTACTCGAGGTATTTTCTGGTCAGAAAAAAGGGCCAGAAGGAAGAATACAGGCCCATTCTGGACTTGAGAACACTCAATCTGCATGTACGAAAAGAAAAGTTTCGCATGCTGGCGCTTCATCAGATATATCCACATCTCAGGCAGGGGGACTGGATGTGTTCGATGGACCTTCAAGATGCGTACTTCCATATTCCAATACGGCAAGATCACAGAAGATTCCTTCGGTTCCGGGTGGGGACCTCTCACTACCAGTTCAAAGTCCTCCCGTTTGGGTTGAAGTCGGCTCCCAGAGTGTTCACCAAGTGTGTCGCAGTGGTGGCGGCAGCTCTACGCCGCAGGGGAGTCTTCGTATACCCATACTTAGACGATTGGCTGTTGAAAGGTCCAACTCCAGGCAATGTAAGGAATCAATTCAAGACATGCATAGAACTTTGTCAACGTCTAGGTCTACATGTCAATTTCAACAAGTCTGTATCACAACCAACTCAGAGGATCCACTTCCTAGGAGCTCTGCTAGACTCCGAAGTAGGAAAAGTGTTTCCTTCAGAGGAGAGACAGTTTTCGATAGCCCTCAAGTGCCAACAAGTTCTTCTCCACAGGTCCCAGAAGGTGCGGAAGATAGCCTCGCTCTTGGGGTCGATGGCTTCCTGCATCTTCCTAGTGCCGAACGCCAGACTTCGGATGCGTCCTCTTCAGCAGGATCTGGAGGACAAATGGGACCAACACTCAGATCAGTGGGACGATCGGATCACTTTGTCGGAGGTTGCTCAATCTTCCCTCCAGTGGTGGACAAAGAGACAGAACATGCAGATGGGGGTTCTCTTCCATCAACCGCCTCCAACACAAACGATCATCACAGATGCATCATTGCAAGGATGGGGAGCGCACATGGGACCCCTACAAGTGCAGGGTCTGTGGTCTCCCAAGGAAAGCACTTATCATATCAACTTGCTGGAGTTGAGAGCGGTTCACCTGGCTCTCAAAGCGTTCCTTCCCTCGCTTCAGGAGAAAATGATTCTAGTACAGACGGACAACACCACCACGATGTACTATTTAAACAAGCAGGGAGGAACACGCTCAAGGACTCTGTCTCTGGAAGCGCAGCGCATCTGGCATTGGCTTCTAGCTCGCAAGTTGTCTGTTCAGGCAGTCCACCTCCCAGGAGAGCAGAACGTGAGGGCGGACGCTCTAAGTCGGCACTTCGAAGACAGAGAAGACTGGGTTCTCAACGACGAAGTGCTAGACGACATTTTCCAGTCTTGGGGTCGTCCTTCAATAGATCTCTTCGCAGACGACGAAAACACCAAATGCCCAAGCTTCGCCTCCAGGTTCTATCGACCAGGAACGAGAGGGAATGCTCTGTTAATGGACTGGTCGGGGCAGTTTGTGTACGCCTTCCCACCCCTTCCGCTGATCCCGAAGGTGGTGAGCAAGCTGAACCACTCGTGCACAACGATGATCCTGATTGCCCCAGACTGGCCGAGACAATGGTGGTACACAGACCTACTTCACCTATCAGTGTCTCCTCACAAGAGGCTTCCATGCAGGCAGGACCTGTTGTCGAAGATGAACGGGAGGATTCACCATCCCAACCTTCCGTCACTGAACTTGGCAGCTTGGCTCCTGAGGTCATACAGTACGGCCATCTAGGGCTGCCACAGGACTGCATGGCCATTCTGAAAGAAGCACGACGCCCTTCCACTAGACATTCGTATGCATGCAAGTGGAAGAGATTCTATATGTGGTGCATGCAGAATGGTCACAATCCGGTAAAAAGTCAGGAAGAAGCAGTTCTCCCATACTTGTTGTACCTGACTAAAGCAGGTTTGAAGTTTAACTCCATTAAGGTGCATTTAGCCGCTATTACAGCTTATAGGCGATCACCTTCACAAACTTCTTTTTTTCAGCTTCCTGCAGTAAAAGATTTCCTACAGGGTCTAAAGAAAGTGTACCCTCCTGTTCGGCCTCCTGCTCCGCCTTGGGAGCTGAACCTAGTCCTATCAAAATTGATGGGTTCACCTTTTGAGCCTATTCATAAAGCTTCTTTACAGCATATTTCCTGGAAAGCGGCTTTTTTGATAGCGATTACGTCAGCCCGTAGGGTGAGCGAAATTCAGGCCCTATGCACTAAAGAACCGTATACGGTTTTTCATCTGAACAGAGTGGTGCTTAGAACGCATCCTTCTTTCCTGCCTAAAGTGGTATCAGATTTTCATGTCAATCAGTCTATCTCTTTACCCACTTTCTTTCCTAATCCCTCTACTCCAGCTGAGAGGGCATTACACTCTCTGGACCTGACAAGGGTTTTAAAGTTCTATCTGGACAGGTCCAAGTCTATTCGACATTCTGATCAATTGTTTGTTAACTACGGTTCGATCAGGACTGGTCATGCAGCCTCGAAACGTTCTATCTCCAGGTGGATCGTTTCGTGTATCAAGCTTGCTTACCAATTGGCACAGAAGACTTTAGGGGGTTCCCCTAAGGCGCATTCTACTAGAGGTAGAGCAGCCACGGCGGCTTACCTGCAGGATGTGCCCATGTCTGAGATTTGTAAAGCGGCGACCTGGAGGTCTGTCCATACATTTACCAGACATTACTGTCTAGATTCTGACACGAGAGCAGATACCCAGGTGGGCCAGGCCTCCCTGAGGAATCTGTTTAACAGCTAGAATTTCTTTTGGCTGTTATGATTGGTTGGGTCATGTACTTCTCATTTACCTGCAGGTGGTTGATGGGCTTGCTATTCTATTCAGTGCTTATGATTATTGATGAGGATCCCCTGGAAGAGAAGGATAAGTTACTTACCTGTAATCCTAGTTCTCTTCCAGGGGTATCCTCATCAAAGTCATAAGCAACCCACCCGCCTCCCCAGGTAAATGAGATTTGGTACTGTTTTGTTTTCAATCTTGTGGTTGAGCCCTGTCTTCAGGGTTATGCAAAGAACAACTGACCTAACTGTCACCCCTGAGGCATGATGGGAAGCCTGGGGTCATGGCTGCCTTAAAGGCACGGTGCCAGTTATTGTGAAAATGGTTTCATTTTCTATGATATTGTTTTACAATGCAGCCTGAGGGCTAACAATGTCTATTTATAAGCAATTTTCAGGATTTATGAGTGGTTTGACTCATTAAAACACAAAGTTCAAGGATTTTTTGACCTAATGTGTTTTTTGATTCCTTACTAATTGCAGTTCATGTATATGTGTTTGCATTGTTTAGCCTCAGTTTTGGGGCTGCATTGATGTGAGAAAAATGATATATGTACATACATATATGTGGAGCGAGATATATGTGTTTTATACATATATATTTTTATATTGTTTCCGGGGTCCCGCACATGGGCGGGAATATTCAGTGCTTATGACTTTGATGAGGATACCCCTGGAAGAGAACTAGGATTACAGGTAAGTAACTTATCCATACTGGCCAAGAAGCCACTCCTTGATGGCTTGTGGCTCACTCCACCAGAGCAAAAGCTGCGACCCCTGCGCTAGCTCACAGAGTCCCAGTCCTGGACATGTCAGCCAGCCATGTGGGCATTGCTGCACATGTTTGACAAACACTACTATCTTGACAGTCAGGTCTGGTGTGATTGGCTTTTCTTCCATTCTGTCCTCCAGGTCCATAGTTTCACAGACCTTCCTCCTGGAAATTATTGCTTGGGCATCTATTCCAAGGTAAGGAATCTGTAGCTAGAAGTCTCTATCAGATGTTATTTACCTTTGGTAACACCTTATCTGTTAAAGCATCCAATCCATCTGCAGTGCAATCTCCGTAAATTGCACTGGCTGCCCATAAATAAAAGATGTCAATTTAAAGCCATGACATTGGCATACAGGGCTATGCAGGGTTTAGGCCCGGCTTATCTTAAAACCTGCTTACACCCCTATCACAACGCCAGATCGCTGCGCTCAAATTCCCAGCTTCTCCTAGTCACTCCTAGGTTTAAGAGAACCCGAAAGGGAGGGAAAACTTTTGAAGTTTGCGCCTCTCAGCAATGGAATAAGCTCCCTTTATCCCTCCAAGCCTGTCAATCTGAATCTCTACTCCGCAAGGCCCTCAAAACCCATCTTTTTGATCTATAATCTGTTTCATGTGCCCACTGCTTTCAGATTCATCAGCGCCGGGACGCCCCGTTGGGGCAGCTGCGCGCTTTACAAAATACATAAATAAATAAATAAATAAATAACCACAGATTCTTTACTGACCCTCCCATTCTCGCTGTTCTGTGAGCTGTAATTTCCGTTTTCAGAGATCCAATACCTTAGTGTGGCTTCATGCTTTTGGCGCAGAAAATAGTCATGAAATTGAGGTCAGCACGCTGGGGTTGTGCCTCTCGAGGCACCGGGCATATCATACTCGCACTGACGATGCCCATAACACTGAAGTGGAGCCAGTCGATGCCACCTACTGGCACTCAAGGGGACTGCTCCAAAAAAATGGCTGGATCCAGTCCGATGCCTGGGGAATATTCTTAGAATAGGAATCTGCAACTAGGTAAAGCCTTGACCTGATAAGGGTGTACCAAAGGTAAGTAGCTTGTTCTTCTTGATGAAACAGGGTTAAATTCTGCTGATGGGGTGAGGAGTAGTACTTTAGCACCTCACTTCTATCCATCTGCTATTCGGATGAAAGCCTGTATGTTGTTCAAATAGCAATATGTTTTCTTCCAGGATGTTGGTGTAAGGGACAAAGTTGCCCTTTCTATTAGTTTTTTCTGAAATTGATCTTTAGTTGTTAGGGTCAGTTGGAACTTGTTTATTCTGCTTGACTAGTGGTTGTGTATAAGATGTCTTGGTGTTCTACAGGAAATTTGTCACTGGTTCAAGAGTGGTCGATTAATTTCATTTAGAAGCGCAATCGAAGTTGATACTAGTAGTTTCTTGAACATTTGTGAGGTGCCAAGGGTATTATGATGAGCTGGTAGGGCCACTGGCTTTTAAAAAGTAGCTAAATTTATGAAGAGCCAGTTGCTGAAAGGAAGATAAAGCCTTTCTCTTGGAATGAAGAACAATTTTTTTCTGTTGGATACCTCTACCTGCGGATTCCTCATCTTTTGAACATCCCATGTGTCAGCGTGGAATGGAAACTTTTCAACAGCTCTCCCACACTGTTAAGGATGCTGGCTCCAACATGGCTCTACTCACTACTCTGCATGATCTCACTGGAGCCATAAGCATCCCCGTCGGCGTGATGATGCCAGTTCCCATTTTTCTGTGCCTTTGACGAGTAATGAGTTTTTAAAACTCTTTCTAAGGAATTGTCATTTTTCTACATTTTCCTCATTAGAAATCCACTAGGTGCGGTTGTTTGCAGAATGTCACCATTTGGAAATCCAGACCCAACCCTTGCAAAGACCGTGATGGTCAGATGTTATTACTGACCCGCTTGACATTTGTCTTTGGTGCATACGATCAGACCATGATGTTGTCATCTGTTCCAGCTGTCAGAAGTTGAATCCAAAGACTAAGCGCGGGCGCAAAATCCGTTCTGTTTGCGGAATTTGCGGATTTTTGGCAATTTCGTGGTCCGCGAATCCCGCGAATTTGCCCAAAAATTCGCAAGCTGGCGGATTTTTTTGCTTGGTCGCGCTTGAAAAATACAATATCGCTTGCGCGGCGTTGACTTACCATGATTCTGTGTTCGCCGAGTTGTTTTTCTCCCGGATTGCGTGTGCTGCACCATTTTGGATCTTGCTGCGTGATCGCACGAGAGTTTTTCGACCGCGATTACGTCATCGCGGCCCGCCATCTTGCACTGCGAGAGTTTGACAACGCGAGTACGTCATAAGGGCCCGCGATCACGCATCGCGGGAGTAAACAATTGCGAACACGTAGATGCGGCGCGCAGCTGACTTACGGCAGGAGATTTGAACAGCTCGCTTTCCCGAATTTGCAAAAATTGCAATTCTGCACAAATAATCCACAGCAGGCAGCATACACCTTCTGAAATGATGATTTTGATCAGAATGACTCCTCAGATTGACATTTGGCTGCACTTTTTGGTGCAAGGAGTCCATTTTTGGGGGGGTGGGAGGAAGGAAGTGCCCCAGAGTCTCCAACTTCCTGTTCCTGTCCTTCCTGTTCCTGTCCAGCAGGCTCCTCCCAGGGCTTTGTCCATGTCCTGGTCACTTTTGATTTGGATCTGGAGCTGGAAGGATTACTTTTTGTGGCTGCTGCTGGATATTTGTATTTGAGGACTTTTTGGACTTTGGAGTTTGGATCACTTTTGGATTTGAGATTTTACAAGTAAGTTGGTGTTGTTTGTTTGGGGCATTGGAGTTGCTGCAACTACAATTTAAAAATTTTTTCACAACTTTAAAAAAAATGTATTGTGGGTAGCCATAGTATCCAGTAGGCCCAGGGTTAGTCATGGGTGCACGATACAACTGTTTCTGTGAGTTTTTTTAACTTAAACCTCATTTATGTCATGGAATTTTAGCTCACTGTTATATGTGGATTTTTTATTTTTTATTTTGGGGTGCCTGTAAAGCCTCACTAGCCAGTAGGCCCAGGGGTAGTGAGTGGTGCATGGACCAAGTCTTTCTGTGGGGTGTCTTTTCGACTTTTTGGGTGCTGTTGGGGCCTGACCATGTGGGTGGGGGCCATTTTGAGGCCTGGTCCAGGCAGGGCCTGGCCATGTGGTGGGGGACTAGGGGCCATTTTGAAGCCAGGCAGTGTACTCAGGCCTGCACCCAGTTTGCCTTGCTTTCAGCCATTATGCCCAGGAGCACTCAGTGGTCCATGGACCTAGTCTTTCTGTGGGGTGTCTTGAATTTAAACATCATTGAGGGCATGGATGGCATTGGATTGTGGTGATTTTTGTGTGTTTTTCGACTTTTTGGGTGCTGTTGGGGCCTGACCATGTGGGTGGGGGCCATTTTGAGGCCTGGTCCAGGCAGGGCCTGGCCATGTGGTGGGGGTCAAGGGGCCATTCTGAAGCCAGGCAGTGTGCTCAGGCCTGCACCCAGTTTGCCTTGCTTTCAACAATTATGCACAGGAGTACTCAGTGGTCCATGGACCTAGTCTTTCTGTGGGGTGTCTTCAATTTAAACATCATTGAGGGCATGGATGGCATTGGATTGTGGTGGCTTGTGTGTGTTTTTCGACTTTTTGGGGTGTTTAACTGATGTTCCTCTGGCTTACTTTGCTTTTAGGTGCACAAAAGAACCACCAGTGCCAGGAAGAAGTCCTGCAGCGGTGTGTGCAGCACAACGTCACGTAACGTCACGTGTGGCCACAGACAACTCTGCAACTCGTGCAACTGCGGCCTGCTGTTCTGACATCTGAAGAAGATGGGCCCAAAGAAAGGTGGCCGTAGCTCCTCTACAAAGAAAGTTGCCAGTGCCACTGCCAGTAAGAAGGAGCAGAAGAAGCAAGTGGTGCCACTTACCAAGGAGACTGGTGTCCCCACAGACACTTTTTTCGGGAAAAGAACACAACGCCTGCAACAGCGGGGTCCGCCGGGGACGAAGATGGGAGCAGCACCTCCACTTCATTAGGTTCAGTGCCACCACGCAAGGTTAGGTCCAAGCCCATGAGTGCTGCAGAGGCAGCCACTGTCATTGCTCAATCACCATCGACCAGTGATGTAGGCTCATCGCAAGAAAGTAGCACCCAATCAACGCAGGGTGTAACTCAGCTGACAAGTGTTCAACAACCACAGCCGCAACGACAACCACAGGTGCAACTAATACAAGAGCAAGTACATGGGCAAGGAGAGGCGCAAGTACATGCGCAAGGAGAGGCGCAAGTACATGCGCAAGGAGAGGCAAAAGTACATGCGTAAGGAGAGGCGCAAGTAGAGGCGCAAGTAGAGGCGCAAGGAGAGGCGCATGGAGCGGCACATGGAGAGGCGCAACTAGAGGCGCATGGGGCGGCACAACTGCCCACAATGCTTGTTCCTCAGAAGTAGGGGCACATCAGGAAATCTAGATTCAAGCGGAGGTATCATCCGAGGAAGCCACTCCTCCTGAGGATGATCCATTGTCTTCCAGATCCCCAGCAATGAAAAGGTCAAGGAGGGCTTCTACAAGTTCTTCTTCAAGCCCCATTCCTTCTGATGATCTTGATGTTGATTGGAACCCACCAATGGAGTCTGAGAGGGAGGCACGCCATGAGCCGACAAAGGTAGCTAAGCCTAAAAGTAAGGTTCCCGCAAGGCTTTCAAATATGGGTGATGAAGACGACGAGCAAGAAGTGGTGTATGCTGCTGATGAACAGTCTGACGACGACCCAGTCATCACAGTCGTCACTCCAGCCACAGCGGGCATGCAGCAAGATATTTTGACCCTATCCCGAAATGCTGCTGAGCGGGATGTGGGTGGCGTGGCACTGGTACCACCACCAACGCAGTTAACTACTACACCAACACGACCTACAGCTTCCATATTTTCTCATCAGAACAAGGGCCGACAGGGACCTCCATCCAGCTAGACCTCCATTACCTCAAGTAGTAGTGCTGTAAGTGCACAACAGAGTCGAATTCAGCCACGCCCATCCTCCACTTCATCTGGCATTGAAACTGAAAGTAGCACCTCCACCACCAGCAGACACTTCCAGTCCCCAGTTTGGGACTTCTTTAGTGTTAGCCAAAAGGCGGAAAACATGGTCGTTTGTTCGATTTGTAAAAGTTTAGTTAGTCGGGGTAAGCTTGGTACCAACTATGGTACCGGAGGCCAGAGAGGTCATCTCCAAAAACACCGCACTATCATTTGGGAGGCGTACCTAAGGAAGATCCAGGGAGCCAAAAGTACAACAAATCCAAATGTATCCATTCATATTGCATCTGATGATGACAAGGGGCTGATCATGCAGGGGGAAGTGAAGAAGCAACAGACATTTTTTCTGGAACACCCAGTACCCCTGGCAGCAGAACTGCAGTGGTAGCGCCCACACCCTCTACCCCTGCAACATGTATCAGGCACACTAAGAGTCTGGGAGAGACACCAATGCAAAAAAGTACATCAATGAGCCTAACTGGTTTGAAGAAGTCTGCATCATCATCATCAGGTAAAACGGCCCAGCCCACCATTAGAAGCATGTTTTGGTCTAATGCGCCATTTGAACGCAACCACCCAATGGCACGTCTGTATAACGCAAAGCTGGCTAAAATGCTAGCGCTGGACCTTCTCCCTTTTTCTTTCGTGGAAGGGGTGGGTTTTCTAGAATTTGTGGCAACAGTATGCCCTAAATGGAAGGTTCCTAGCCGGTCCTATTTTGCCAGAGTTGCTGTTCCAGCACTACATCAAGATGTGCTGGAGGTGATTGGCGCAGCTATTCAGAAGAGTGCTGTTCACACTATCCACCTGACAACAGACATGTGGACCAGTTACCAAGCCCTTGATTACATGTGCATCACTGCACACTGGGTCTCTTTTGCAGGGGTTAAAGACAAGTTAAAAGCAGGTGTTGACACGGACACAGTTTTTCAAGCTACTCGGAAACATGGAACCATAGCCATGTTTGCCATGGAGAAATCTCATACTGCACCTAACCTTTTGGAGGAGTTTGACAGGAAGGTCTATGAATGGCTGCATCCAAGAAACCGCATGATTGGTTATGTTTCCATGGATAATGGCAGTAATATAGTTAAGGCCATGCATCAAGGTGGCTATTTCAGAGTGCCGTGTTTGGCGCACAGTATTAATATTGTTGTGCAAGATTTCTTGAAAAAAGAAATCACAGTCAGCAAGTTACTGACCACCTGCCGAAGAATCTGCACACATTTCAGACATTCTTTTAAGGCCCGGAAGAAGCTGAGGAGCATGCAACATGAACGTAGACTGCCAGTCAAAGGACTCATCCAGGAGGTGGCAACACGTTGGAACTCAACTTTCTACATGCTTGAGCGTCTGTCTGAGTAGTGGGGGGTAATCAATGAGTATGTCTATGAACTGAGCTCTACTATGACATGAGGCTAGAGTTGGAGGAATGGAAGCTAGTTGCAAGCCTGACAGACATGCTTCGTCCTTTTGAGGTCTTCACGCGTGAAGTCAGCAGGGAGGACTGTTCTTTGGGCAAAGCTATCCCATTGTTGCGCATGCTAGAGCACCAACTGAAGGTGGTGTCTTCAACGTTCCGAGATGATGCTAAAAAGCAAGACACATATCAGTTGGCGGAGAGGTTAATAACCCGCCTAGTTGCCAATCAAAGGCTTAAAAACATACATACAGAACAACATCACATTTGTGCCACTATTCTGGATCCACGGTACAAAAAGGCAGTGGCCAGCAAAGCATTCATTCCTTTTGATGAAGCAGATGTTTCAAAGTACAAACATTGCCTAGCTCCGTCAGCCACTCCGTTCGAAAAAGAGCGGCAGAAAATTGAAGGAGCCGGCAGAAGTACTACTGAATCAGCAGGCCATCCGGCGTCAAGTTCCACTTCTGAATCTGTGGCCGAAGGGAGTCACTATCCCTCACAGCCGTTAATGACACCAGCAACCATATCATCATCCTCACCTGCACCAGGCCCAGCCATAATATTGTCGGAAGCGGATTGGCTAACTCATCAAGGGTTTGCTCGTTCCAGTGATGCAAAGGCCACAGATGGTACGCAAAGTGGAGCAGCCCTGGAGAACCTTGAGTCGATGGTGCAGGCCTATCTGGATGACCCAAGAGAGGTCTTTGTTAATCAGAAACCATTGCTGTATTGGTATGGGAAAAGGCCTCTATGGCGACTGATCACCAACCTGGCTCTAAATTATTTGTCTTGCCCACTCGCAAGCGTGTCTTCTGAACGTGTTTTCAGTGCTGCTGGTGCCATTGTAACTTCAAAAAGGACTCGCCTCTCGCCCAAAAATGTAGAGAGGTTAACACTGATCAAGATTAATCAGCAATTCATACCACCAGATTACAAAATACGTGAATACACGCAGGAAGAAGGGGACACCGACTTAGGTGACGAAAGTTCTTCTCTGTTAGCTGACCTACTCCTGTCTCAATTCATAGAGTTTGAGGACGAGCTCTACTTCCCTGACACCGAGGCCTGAAAATGACTTCCTTTTTTTTCGTCCTTATTCACTTTTATTCCTGTGTGTCTTTCTTTGTTTTGTAACTTTTACCACAACAAAACTCTAATCACCTAATCACAACAAGTCCATCAGCAGCACTGTCTTCATCTTATTTCCTTATTGATTTGAAGGTGCCGCAGTCTGCATTCCTGAGGTTCACAAGTTCACAACTCAATCATGCTCCTCTATCCTCCTCCTCCAGACTCCCCCTATCCATTTCCCTCAAGGCAGATGGCTGGATTACGCAGAATATAGAAACTTTGTCTTCGTAGACGAGTCACCTCAAGTGGGACTGGAATTACTGACTACATTGTTGCTGATTGCTGACAGTTACTTCTAAAATTGACAGGAGAGGCTACCCTGTGGGCCCTCACTTTAAGAAGAAGATGCGGACAAAAAGTGGAACAGGTAATGAATAATGAGAAGAAGATGGCATGCAGTGGATAGCAATGGCTGTCTGGCTCTGATGGGAGCAATTGCTGTTTGTTTGTTGTGCATGAAATGAATCATATGTCTTCTGTTATTATTTAATCTTTTACACACTAAATGTAACTCAAGTCTACTTTGCTGTGTTTTTACCTTGTTTAATTCAAATTGTACTCCAACTGCAGGGGCCACTACGTTGCATTTTCCAATATGCAAAATGTCCTTGGACTTACTGTTTGCCAATATACCATGATGATTGTCTTGATTAAATAATATATATTTTTTCTTTACAGTCACTCACTGGGATGGATGGATCATCAGCGTCGGTTTACGGAAAAACTATGGCCAATATTTGAGTGGCAAACAGGTAAACCAGTCTACAACAACTACTACAGCAGAACTACATGTCTGTCTAGCCGTGGTATGGAGTGGTTGAGGCAGTGTAGTGTTGTTATGCCAGGCAGAGTCCAGACAGCAGTTCATGTAAAATTGGGGCTATGTGGCTTGCTGCATATAATTAGATATGCTTTGTCTGTCTGTGACAAAGAGCCTAGGTATACTACATCAGGTTGCTTCACTAAGAGGTGCCTGCCTTGACCTAGATACGACCGTCTGCATGGCCCTGCCGCAAGCATGGGCCAAAAATCCGTTCTGCTCGCGAAATTTGCTGTTTTTCGACGGCAAATTCGCAATCCGCAAATCTCGTGAAATTGATGAAAATTCGCAAATTCTTGAGCGTAACGGATTTTTGGCCCATGCTTGCGGCAGGGCCATGCAGGCGGTCGTATCTAGGTTTTAGGGTTCAGTGCGGTTTACATGGGTTTTTGGGTTTAATTCGGTAGGGTTTCCGCAGAGTCTAGGGCTCAGGGCCCGATGCAGACTCATTCATAATGATGTTGGCAAGGTTTTAGGGGGGTTTGGCGTTTTTTGGTCCAGAATTGGCAGAATTTTGGCCTTTTTTGGTGTTTTGCGGGCGCGTGTGTTTGGGTGAAAACTAGTCGTACACCTTCCAGTAGATCGATTTTGTTCTGCCTTGCTGAGATTCTTGGAAATCGCTGCAACAAGTGTCCTGGTAAGTTTCAAGAGGATCGAAGTAGTGGAAGTGCTGCAAATAGCACTTTTTGTCAAGGCGCGATTTGCCATGTTTTGGGGATAGCAGTATTGCATGTTTTTGGGGGGCTGTTTGGGGGGGTTCTAGATGTTTGGGAGTGGGTTAATAGGTCTGGGAGCACTGCTGGGAAGGTCTAATTTTGATTGCAAGTGGTTTGAAGAAAATCCATGGCGGAAAAGGGGGGTCTGGGCCTAGTTGCAGGCAGCGTTTTGGCACGATTTTAAGTTAGGCCCAGCAGTATTGCATGTTTTTGGGGGGCTGTTTGGGGGGTTCTAGATTTTTGGGGGTGGGTTGAGGGGTCTGGGAGCACTGCTGGGAAGGTCTAATTTTGATTGCAAGTGGTTTGAAGAAAATCCATGGTGGAAAAGGGGGGTTTGGGCCTAGTTGCAGACAGCGTTTTGGCACGATTTAAACTGAGGCCTAGCAGTATTGCATGTTTTTGGGGGGCTGCTTGGGGGTGTTCTACATTTTTGGGGGTGGGTTGAGGGGTCTGGGAGCACAGCTGGGAAGGTCTAATTTTGATTGCAAGTGGTTTGCAGAAAATCCATGGAGGAAACGTTTTTTTTTTTTAGCTGTATTGCATGTTTTTGGGGGGCTGCTTGGGGGGGTTCTGGATTTTTGCGGGTGGGTTGAGGGGTCTGGGAGCACTGCTGGGAAGGTCTAATTCTGATTGCAAATGGTTTGAAGAAAATCCATGGTGGAAAAGGGGTGTTTGGGCCTAGCTGCAGACAGCATTTTGGCACGATTGTAAGTTAGGCCTAGCAGTATTGCATGTTTTTGGGGGGCTGTTTGGGGGGTTCTAGATGTTTGGGAGTGGTTTTATGGGTCTGGGAGCACTGCTGTGAAGGTCTAATTTTGATCGTACTGTTTCTAATGCTACGCTCAGGCCACTCAATGTTTCATTTCCTTTTTTTTCATATGCTGCTACTGCCAGTGTGTACCACTACTACTACCAGCACAACGATGATATTTCAACAATCCAGGATTCAAGTCAACGCCCAACCTTAATCGCCATTTGCCATGCAGCCAGCCTGTGCCTAGACCTACTCTCAAATACGAATCACAGGTAAGATAAGCATTTTGGGGAGGTAGAATAATGGGCTAGGACTCGGAGGAGAGGAGAGACTGACAGTGTCACAGTAGTAATAGTAGGGCAATTGAATTCACTAACTCTGTTAGTGGCACTTTTGTACATGTTTGGACGTTTAGATAATTCATGCTGGTAAGTTTGAAGAAAGCAAACGTACAGTAACCCCCACCCACCACCACACAAAATAATATGAACGCGTATACTATGTTTAAGTATGTAAAATAAATGAATATATTTCCCCTAACAAAAATAAACTAACCCAACTCACACCCCTCCCTAACCACAACCAATGTCCAAATGTCCTTCAAGTCCCTTTCTCCAACGCCCAATTCCCACCCCTGAACAGTCTTTAAAAAAGGGGCAAGAGAAAGTCACTTCCTCCGGCGGTGTCCTCCTGTGGACAGGTCCCGCACCTCTTTGCGGAGGTCCCGGAGCTGGCACTGTTGCTTCTCTGCCAATCGCTCCAGGTAGTCCACTCGCTTTCGGAGGCGGCGCAGACATGCCATCCAGGCTCTGGGGGGGGCAGCTGTTGTTCTTGCTGCTGTGCGGCGGCGGCGGGAGGCTGTAGGGCCACGGCGCTGTTTCGCTGGGGGCTGCTGGTCTGGTGGACCCGGGGCACTGGAGGAGGATGCAGTAGTTGCCGTCTCCTCCTGCTCCCGAGCCCACAGCTGCCGATATTCGACGCAAATGGCCTCCAGCTTACGTGCCCTGGCCCGGACAGCCATCTCCTTGCGGGTGAGCTTTTTTGGAGCATCTATATGAAGAAAGAAAGAAAAATACTGTAGCCAATAGTCTTTAACATTAAGTCAAAATAATTCATCAGAAAGTTGTCTCACAGTAACACTAGCAACTTGCAAGCACAGTATAACATTTTGGCATGTATCTTTCTGCAGTCTTTGTAGGCCTGTGACATTAGTGGGAGTTTCAGGAATTCTACTAGCAGCACTATGGACTCACTACTACATAGTCAAAGACTACACCAGTCTTCTTCTTTTTTTCTCTTGTTTTGCAAAAGAAATTACTTGTACGTGAACTTGTGGTAGCCGGCATAATGCCAGCTCACTCAGCTTGCACCCACGAAAAACAGACACAAGCCATGATGACACAGACTCGCATTACTATAAGCAGTATATGCAGGTTGGGATAGGGAGCTCTTACATTTCTATAGGGGTGGCACTGGGCTACTGCTCAATGTAATTTATATTTCGCACTGCCCCCCAGGCCTTGACTACTACAAAAGGAAAATGAAGATTAATCATTTCTGATCATATATCCTGCCGAACACATGATCTTTGCTTGTATGATGGATGACTTTAGGTGCTTTGTTTTCGATAGATTGAGTGAACAACAGCAATAGTCCACCCATGACACAGCTGAAAGAAAGTTATTAACATAGGGAGTGAATGTGGTACCCATAATTGCCGGAGGAAGGAACTTGACTTGATATAATGTCAACTATACAATACATACACAATATATGCTGTGCTTGCAAAGTAAACTACTGTACTGTTAGTCAAGGGAGTATTTAAATTTTATGAACAATCACAACTTCTAGTATTTGAATTTCCTCAGCTTTGCTACTCTGGCACGGACATGCTGTTCAAAGTAACACTGTTCATCCGAAGAGCGTCTGCTCTACTACATAAACCCTGCTATCTATGAGGAAGAAGAAGATACCATCCAGGCTTCCAAAGTAAACGTCTATCATTCTTCTTAATGTCTCAACTTGTACCAAGTTTACTTTTTCTCAACAACCAACTAACACCCTTTTCATTTTATTTGGTAAACCACCGTCTTGACTTACATTTGAGGTTGACCCAAATGATATATTGCAATGCACACCACACATGCATTTTCTGATTCACCCACACAGGCAGTCATCTTTTCTTTCTCCTCCAACCATCCTAGCTTCAAGCAGCCATGCATCTGATTCCTTCCTATCAGCCATCTCTGCCTGCATTCAAAAACACGTATAATTCTTTACAGTCATAAATGTTACGACTCGCTCGTCCTTCCTTTCACCCTTCTTTCCCTTTTCGTTCTTCACATCCCTCAGGATGATCTGATATGACTTGCCTTCACGATAAAAGTTTCCCAGCTGAGTTGAAGTCAAATAGAGGGGGCCATTGCTTACCCGAGAACTACCGCCGGTAATGCTATTACTAAGTCAAGGTTGACGGTGTTCTCCGTGATTGGCAAAAATGTAGTTCTAAATTAGTAACTGTTCTTAACAGTACAGTGTACTTGTACTAGTGTACTGTCTACTGTACAGTACATCATACACTCCTTTGCGAGCCTACTCTAAAATGTCAATAAGTAAGGAGTATAATAACTTACCACCGTCCGCCGCTGCTGAGCCATCCCCCTCAGCTCCTCCTGGTGGCACTTGTGGCGCCGCCGCATCCGCCCCTGGAGTGGACCCCTCCGCGCTGTTGGCTCCGGCACTGGTGGTGGGCAGTGCCGCATCCGATGTTGTGACGCCTAGAAAAAACATGTCATATTTTTAGATGCCATACATCACCCCCTATTTCGTCTCGTAATGGAAGAGAAAATGTTAATAGTACATATACAATTTTTAATTATTGGGACTGAAGAAAAGTCACGGTTTTGGGGAGGGTGTTAACTTATATGCTTAGCCATAACATGCAACACTTTTTGGCACAACTGATGAATGCTTGCTTTTTAACGTCCAACATTTTTCTAATTACAGACAGAACCAACTATTCCTCATCACCACCAGGAGGACTTGAAGTTCCAACAAGGTGAGGGCTCCGAGTCCCGCACAGTTACTTCTGACTGAGGTATGTGGAAAGTTGAACTGCACCTATCATCAACAATGTCCTGTTTCTCTTGTCCATACTTCTGTATGTGCAGAATAGTCCCTGAAACACTAGCGGTATGGTATGTGCTACTATCAAATCAAAAAGCCAACTACTAGCTTATTCTTGGTTGACATTGACATTTTGTTGTTGGAAATTGTCAAAGCACTAACATTAATAAGACTGGAATACACAGCAAGGGCAACCCAGAGGACAGCACTCAGGGCCTCTAGAGCTATTGCTGGATCAGAGTTTTGTTTTACCCCGTTTGCCCACTGGGCAAGCTTAGCTACCTACACAGACCGACTCATAGTAATAATAAATAGTAGTAGCACAGAGAGTGATGGTAGAGAGGCAGGATAAGAATGTAGAAACAGTCTACAAGAAGATCAAGGACTATTTTGTAACAAATAGAATTAGGAAACAGTTTGGAATGAATAGGAGCTATAAAAGTGTAGTGTAGTTCCTATTATCCCAATAGGCTCTGCGCATTGGAATAATATCTTCAGTAGTATAGACCTAGGGCAGAGGTTAACTAGGTCTTTTACCGACGATATTAGACTTAAAGTTTTGTGTTTGCCAGCTAGCTCAGAGTTCACTAGAAACGTTCTCGAATAGGCAAGGAGGAGTTTAACCTCCCTGGATATACAAGAAGGGATTTAGTTTCTGACAACCATAGAACATGACAACTTTGCTCTCCCCTAATCAAGAGTGTATCTCTAGAGTCGTGTGAAAACAAAAGACAACTTATTTTACTCAGTCAGTTCAGTGCATTCTTAGTTTCACCAGATTGTAGAGAAAAGGAAGAGACGGGCCTGTTCAATAAAAGATGTTATTTATTGATCAGTCTCTTTTCTCGTACAAGAGAAATGGATCGCTATTATTGCAATACTTATAGTTAAGTAAAGTGCATACAGTAAAAACAGAATTATAAAATAATACTGTAAAAGCATTGATATGGTTTCTGAGCCATATGATACTTTAAAATGGATAAAATAGATACATACATATATACATTGACTAATCGTACTCAACTGGTGCTTCTAACCACGCCTACCCCAGTGTACCTGACCTAAGCCTAATACGTGGGCGGGAGTAGATAAGTAGCAGTTTAAGTTAAGTTTGTTTTGCCAAGGGACTGACTCAAGAATTCTCTGCAAGGGGTTATTCAGTTCTGTACCTGGGATCTAGAAGGATGGAGGGCTGGTATCTCTTATCCCAGGTCTTGATATTCCAGCTGCCTGCGAGGGCGGCTTGGAAGCGCCGGAGCTGGATTTCTCGGCAGGAGAAAAGTCAGCATCTCCTTTCTCAGCGCGTCAGAAAGGCGGGGCAGCGTCTGTGGGCTTCGCTCTCAGCTGGGCTCCTCGGCACGTCTCGCTGCTCCAATCTTGTCACCACCGCGTGTGTTTGCTTAAGGCAATGTCGGTAATATTTATACCTGAAAGGTGCCGAGATTGACGTAAGGATGGACATAAATACGTCAATAAGGATGTCATACGAACGGGTTCGTTCGCACATTCTTTACTGAAGTTCTCGATGAAATCAAAACAATGGCTGCGGGGATTTTCCCAGGTCGCTGTAGGTTTGATTTGTTTTGAGAACTCCGTATGCCTATCAGGGGGCTGGAGGAATATCGCTTGCCTAATTAGATGGCATGCGTTATGACTTAATCAGATAACGCGCTTCTGTGCCGTGGTGTGGCTTAATCAGATAACAGGTTTTTGCGCCGTTAGATGGCTGCTAGTTAATTTATTAACCAAACCAGGGTCAGGAATAGGGGGATCGATACAGTACCCATAGGAATACATCACACCCACTCCACGTAGACTATGTCCATATTTACAAATCTAGGCATAGTAAAAAACTAGTAGTGCATGTGTATACCGTACCACCCCAAAATACATTCATATGCATTCTGAAAACTGGAAATATGAAATATACGAAAGATAATTATATGTACTATATGCACTCAAGCAGTATATTAATGCTAAATCTATAACGCATATTTTAAACTCAGCATGAATAAAATGCGAAAACTACACATGAAATGGCTCTTAATACAGAAGAAAAGTGCGAGACCATTTCATCACAACATAAAATTTGTAAGAACATGCTAGAGGGTAGCAAATGTCTCTAGAGTACCTAAAATAGAAATTCAGTTCTCTAAGAATAGTTTTTACTTTAAGCAGAAGATAAGTGTCCCAAAAATTGTAAATATTTTTGGATTGGGGAAAAAGGTTCCCGCTGTCTGGAAAAACTGATGAGAAAAAATTCCCATATCGCTTTTTAAAAGTTGAAGGCCAAATTCAGGATGTAGGGAACTCCATGTGCTAGCTTGCTCAAAGTCATTCCTTCTGCTCTGGTGAAAACATCATATCATTCAGACTGTTGAAAAAACTGTCAACAGCTTCTTGCGAAAGTTCCACTAACTCGGAAAAAGTTGTTACCATGCATTCATGAGCATGATTGCCTCCATTGATGTTTTGATCAGCATAGCTGACTGAAGGTCGTACCTGATCGATGCTGCTTTCATCTCGTACTTCACTACCCCTCAATCGCAGTGGTGAAGTCTCCACGAATTCCGTCATCAGGATAGGTAGCCGCTGGGGACAGCACAATGTATGAGCCGTTACCGGACCCAACAAGGTTTCTGCGTCCATTGGCGCATCCGATTGTAGTGTCAGACAGGTGTCCAACACTCATTCTTCGCCACATAGCAAGCACCTTAATACAGGCATAACACAACGTTGCCACATCGGTCTAAATGAAAGAAACCAAGTCATGTTCAAGTCCCGAAGCCGTGCTAGTCCAAGGACTTTAGTTATGCGGTCCCGGTAGCCAATGGCTAGGATCGTTTCTTCCCTTGTCGCAGGTGTTTTGTCTGTGACATGGTTTGCCATAGCTAAATAACAGGATCAAAAATAGGATGCCTGCCACTAGTCCCAAAAGGAGAGGAAGTCCGCCAAAAATGGAATGGACAAAGTCTGGAAAAATACCCAGGATGGCTTTGAATGGTGTTAAAGCTCCTGAAAACACTGTCTTAAATACACTTGAGACACCACTGGTATCAGAAATATTTAAGATTTCGTTCAGTATTTCTGCGAAATGTATGGGGGAATTAGTTGATAACAATGAATGAATCTCTGCCGTTGTCCTTGCAACTTGGAGATCATACGTTTCTTTAGATGACGTTAGCCTGGTCGGCGTCTGTAGGAGCACTGTCTTCATTCTGCTTAAAGTATCAATTTGAATAGAAGCAATTTTCAAGTTGGGCCATAACCTTGCCTCCCTGTCTGGAGAATCGTTCGGGAACAATACTCGTTCACAGCACATGACCTTCCTAGTCACGGTTATGAGATAAGGTTTTCCGGGCAGCAAACTACAACATCTGCGATCTACTATTAGAATGTAACTCCCGTTTGAGAGCCTCCTAAAGAATGGTTCTATTTGTGTTGCAGGTGTGCCTAGCTGGTAACATGAAAGGTTATTTGAAGTCCCTTCACAGGCTCCATGCAAACTAATACCCTGACACAGAAGTGTACCGCTTAGTGACCTCGCACAATTATTGCCACTAAGAAACACACTCTGGCCTTTATTACTGACACATGCGTGTGTATAGGGCAAGTTCCATGTTGACTTAATGTACCCTTTACCCAACCTTTCATACTGGCCTGCCTGTATATATTTTTGGCAGTATTGAAACTGGAAAGTAGTTATCGGAATATTTATTATCCCATGTATTATCCATTCAATGACAGGTCGTTCTGACATTGTCAATTGTAATCTCTCAAGTTTTTCAATGCTCAGAATTGTATAGTCAGCACACTTCTGTGCCAAACTGATTTGTTTATCAGTAAAGTTAAAGATGTTAAATAATGACGTTGTGTTGATTAAACGCCAAGGCACATAGCCTGAACGCAGATTTTGTAACATCCAGCCAAGCTGTACAATAGAACGCAATTGGGACTGACCGTGTTGTAACAACAGTAAGTCTTGCGATATTATATCGATTGCTGAAGACACAATGCTGTCCAGAGAGTATATTCTGGAGGACAGAGTCATTAACCCATTGTCCACCACAGAAAGTGATTTTTCCAAATTAATACGGTCAATTTCCCGTATTTTCTCTGCTGTCTCAATTTGAGCTTCTTTCCAGGCTTCGTTATAAGCTGCATATATAGAGGCCGCTATGAAACGTTTTTGACGCTGTTTGCGTGGTCCCATAATGAAATCACGCAAGTCAGCACCTTCTGTAAGTAAAGTTAGGTGTTGCTTAATTTCTGCCAGTGTGGATGTTTGGAGCCATTGAAGGCAGAGCTTGCCCACACTGTAGGTGGTTACTATCCCTGGATGTTGTCTTTGGGAATATCTAGGGTCTGGCCTGGTCAATGTGAACCCCTGTATTTTGTTCAGGAATCTCTCTTGACAGTTATTTGTATCTGTGGGCCAGATCAACCATTTTTTCCATTCAGGATGTGTTCTGTTTTGGTTTAATATATGGTTCACGTCTATCTCAACATCTATAGAGCTATTACTGTTCACAGTTGGCTTTGGAATAGACGGTTTGTTTAAATCTTTGATTTTGGCTAAGCCAAGACAGGTAGTTTGTTGAATAGTGTCATTCAAAAATATAATTTGTTCTGGGATCATGCAGGCTCTAAACAATGATTCTATACCTTGTACTTGCCAATCTCTTGTACCCCAAACAGTTTTTGCTTCAATATTATTGTTCCAGAAATCAAAACCAAATGTATTCATTTGCTCAAAAAATGAATCTGAATATATCAATTTTGTGTTTGTAAGCATGGTCTTCATACCTGTCTTATTTGACAATTTGAAATAAAATGTTTCTGCTTTACTTGTGTTAAACCCTGAAAAGTATGAATATTTATCATAAAATGTTTTCGAGCTACCTTTTGGAGGAGTAGCACAATGTTCCCATTGGTTATAATTTAAAACATTTCTAGGTTGTGCAGATTTATGTAGATAATGGTTACCATAGTGGTTGTAGCAGAACATCTGATCATAATTAGACGAACCCTGCAAATAATCATGTTCTGTAAATTTAGCAGACATCACTAGGTCAGACATCATATCATTAATACTTTCAAAGTCCCAATCATCAGCAAATGTGCTTGGTTTAACAAAGTCACTCAATGAGATCTTGAATTGGTGTGGATACTTCAGGATTACAACCGGACCATAGATTTCATAATCAGTATTGTCCCATGCTACACCGCCTGGTATAGGATTGGCTGTTAAGTTCACTGAAGAAAGTTCTCTTTTCTCGACGTGTGAAGATGTGTGTGGTTTAAGGACCAAGTTGATTTTCTGGCTTGCTGTGTCCATTGTTGCATATGTTCCCTCAATGAAATGTCCCAAGCATAGTACCATGATGAGCCAAAGTATGAGGATAAATGCACCTAAGGCCACCCAAAATTCAATCCATGGAGAAATCAGATAGGTTTCTTTCAGTTGTTGTAAAAGTTCCTTAGCTTTATCTTTAAAAGTGTTTGTTGATGGCTGTTTCTTAGATTCACTCAGATCTTCAGATGAATCATTGAAGTTGATGAAGTAGCCGGATGCTGTTCTGTCAATTGTTCCAATTGCTTCTGGATTACTTTTTGTTCTAGAAGTTTCCTTTGTTTCATCAGCATAGTCATATGTTACTTCACTGTAGGTTGGTGTGTCTCGACTAAATGTTTTTATTTGGGTTTTTAGAGGTTTAAGTTCCATTGCTTTATTGCATAGTCCTTGTTGATGTTCTGTAGGCATTTCAAATGTGATGAACCTCTGGATTTGTAGCAAACATTGGTGTTCTACTACTTCTTGGGAGTCCACTTGGCCTACTGTTTGTTATCGGCCACATGATTGTGGTTTTACCAGGTCGATGGATACAACTCTGTTCTCCTTTTTACCAGCAAGGGGCGGTAGTATTACTGATCTTGTCCCGTTGACAGACAAGACAGGAACTGCTTTTCTGTAAGAAGGCCCAAATTCCTTCTTTACCGCGATCTTCTCTCTGACTAGATCCCCGACTTTTGGAATCCAGACAGGCCTTGCTGGGACAGATGGTTTCTCTTCAGTGGTTGTTGGCTGCTGTTTCAACTTTATGTTGCTCAGGTCTTTCCTTGTTTCATTTAAGTCCTGTAAAATAGCCAAACGATCTTTGATATCAAAGCATTTATCTATAACCACTGAAGTCTGACTATCAAGATCTTGGATCATCATTCTAGTCCCGAACAATAGTTCGTACGGACTGAATCCTTTCAGAGAATTTCTTGGCAGGTTATTTAGACTACGTTGGACACTTATTAAATGTTTGACCCACCCAGCTCCCGAACCTAATACCTTTTCCATTATAGATAGCTTTATGCCTTGGTTTTTTCTTTACACCATCCCGTATCCCTCAGGAAGGAAGTGAGAAGAGTCCCGCTATGCAATGCTCATTTGGCCATGCTTTCCCATAAGCTGGAGGGCTAAAGGGAAAATATTAGTCAAAACGTAGCATGCTCCTAGCGTATATGCCATTATAGACTCGCAAATCTTTTTATAACAGTCCAGACGTCAGCCGAGCGCTGGGGTCTACATTATAAGTGAAAATTAGTCTTTTTATGTTAATATGACGCTTTTTTTTTCATGATGGGTACTTTCTTATTGTTGTTGTTTATCTGGAGCGAAATGCCATGGCAATAGTCCTCCTCGCTCGCCACTGCGATCTTTGTTACAGCCTGGGCAGTTTTTTGCAAAAATGTGATGATGTAGACTCATGCCTGGCCACCAGTACACTGATTGTAATTCTTCTAGGGAATCTTTTAGCTTGAGGTGTCTAAGACCCTCACCCATATGTGCGTCTGCGATTAACAAGCTTCTCCTGTCCATGTTTGGAATTACTCTCTCCCCCACTCCAGGGATTCGAGCAAAAGGAACGGAGTTTGCATCGATTATGTATGTATAGTTGAGTGGGTAATTGATCGGTAGCGCTGAGCAGTCGCCTTTTGATGACGTTCTTACCGCCAGCACTGTTTCACCGTCAATGTATTTTACTGTACGCTTTTTTGTAGCTACGGAAGCCGATTTAGTTGCAACCGCTGTGGCTGTCTCAGCCAATGAATTCCCTGCTACGTGAACGCCATCACGCCGATGACTCACTGAATGTATCACGTGAGTTTTTGGTAGTTCTTTCTTTAAAAGAACTACTTGTTCCCAAAACGTTTTCTGCTTTATTGTGGCACCTGTGTCATCTTTGTAACCATTCTGAATCCATTTCTGCAAATCGTTATTGTATGATTTGACGCAGTAATGCGAATCGCACACTATAAGTGTCGGGAATTCGCGATCAGCATTATCTAGCGCCATTTTTAACGCTATAATTTCAGTTTGTTCTTCTGAATTATTCTCCACTGAGTGTGTTTTTGTCAATAGAGGTCTTAATTTACCTCCGCGCCACACTTCTTTTGTAACTTCACATGTGAGGTTGTATGCTTGTTCTTCCCAAACTGAGGGTTGAGCATATCCGTCTGTATAGATTACACAGGCGTACTGTCGTAAGGGCAGAATGTCGATTGGCAGAGGGCATGTTTTTTCATAATGTAGATATTTTAATTCTTTCAATTCTGGATCAAAATAGTAGTATACTTTCTCTGTAGTAATTGAATTTACCCATTGTATCCACTCTGGATTCAATGCTGTGGTTGGTAAATTACATGGGGTTGTTAATGCCTCAAAGGCTGATTCTGCTGTTCTGACCGCGATACGTCTACCGTCAGCTTTTTCTTTTTCTCTTGCTATAGCCGTTTGAACTGCATGAACAATGTTTTCTTTAATACTGAACTTTTTTTCAGCTTCTGTGTACAAGTGTGATTTGTATGCAATTGGTACCTTTTCTCCCTCATAGGAGGTCAGGTATGTGAATCTGCATCTTCTTGGGATGACTCGAATCACAAGGTTGCGTGTGTTATCACGTGTTTGTAATTTTGTTTTAACTAACATGTCTGTTTGTAAAGATCTCAAAATGTCTGTGTGTTTTTGAGTCCAGTTGATTCTTTTAAAATCTGGTTTTATTAGATCATAGAGAGGTTTAACTCTCTCTGCATAATTTATAATGTAAGTTCTTCCGAAATTCAGGAAGCCTAGAATTGATTGCAAGTTTTTTAATGTTTTAGGTGCTTGGATTACAGCACATTTCTCTAGAAAATTGTCAGCCAGGCTTTTGCCTTCACTTGATAGTTCATATCCTAAAAACAGGACAGTTAGATGGGCAATTCTTGACTTTTTAAAGTTGAATTTGTAACCCTCTGCTGCGAACCCAAGTATTATGGTGTTCACTCGCTTCAAGTGAGTATCCAAGTCATCATCTGTTAGATAGATGTCGTCGACATAAGATAATGCCTCGTCATCATATGTTTGTAGTAACTCTGTTACTCTCGCTGAGAATAACCCTGGGCTGTTCTTGTGCCCCTGGGATAAACGACAGAAATTTTTTTGCGAGCCATTTATTGAGAACGCCGTCAAATATCTGCTCTCTGGTGCTATATTTTGACAAAAGAATCCATTAGAGATGTCTAATGTTGTTTTGTATTTTTTGCGCACTATGTTATTCATTAGTGCAGCACTATGCGAGTTTTGTACTACAAAGGTTTTGCAACATGAGTTAAGATGTCTGTAATCCAAAACAAGACGATATGAATTGTCTGGCTTGGAGACAGGAAACAAAGGGTTGTTCATTTGTGAGGTGCAAGTTTCACTCACCCCCTGGTATTCAAGTTGATCTAGGATCTCTTTTACCTGTTTTTTGGCTTCTTGCTTAATCGGGTACTGCCTCTGTGCAGTAGGTTGTGATTTTAACTGGATTTTGTGAGGAGGAGAGTCCTCATCCCATCCCACATGATTTTTATATAAGGCAGGGGCTTGAGCTACTGCCCACTTTCTTGCAAGTGTATATTTTTTATGAATTGGAATATGATTTGAGAAGGCAGGCATAATTATTTCTTCGCCATGGGGGCACTCCCTGACAAACTCGGGTGGCCAGTCTCGTTCAGCTAGAAGGATGTCATAGCCCTTGGAGACATTATCCCAAAATAGACCCCTTATTTTTCTAGTCTTATCCCCCTCTATACGCAATGTTATTTCATATATTTTATGAGGTTTGCTAACTCTGGTATCTGCAGTTTTCACTTGAATATATTCATTCGTGTCCACTGTCTCCAGATGATTCATAAGGACTTTACGAGCTATGCTCACTTCTGCTGCGCTGTCTAGCATTGTCTGAGCCCATTCTCCGTTTTTCAGCTGTGTCCTCAGTATTCTCGGCATGATTGATTACTTTAATACTGGCTACCTTCTTCTTTGGAAACTGTAATTTTTTATTTGGATGAGCAGGTTCCTTGTCTTTGGACTTGACGTGCTCTTCCCTGTGTTCTGATCGTCCTCTTCTTTCCGATTTCTGCGAGGAAGTCTGAAAAGATTGAGAGGGACGTGTATCAATATCTTGATATCTATCAGGTTTCTCTATATTATCCCTATTTCTAAGGTTGTATTTTTTCACAGAGGGCTCCCTTTGGGGAGACTTGCGTCTTTGGTCCGGAGATCTTTCTCTCCGCCGAGGAGACCTTCCTCTGGACTGGAATCTTTTTTCTTTAGGATTGGATTATTTATTTCCATCCCAGCTCTTCTTTTGAGTGTTTAGATTATTTTTAATAAATACCTTTTCAGGACTATCAATTAGTTGGGGTTTCACCGGTATTTCACCCAAACTATCTCTTCCTAGTTCTTCATAGGAATTTTCTATGATTCTGGCAATTTCAGTTGGTTGGTCTGCTATATTTGTCTCTTTCAACCTCTGGCGGATCGCCACATTTGCTGCTTCTCCTTTTATGTTGGCTAATAATATTGCCGAGACCTGCTTGAAGTCTTTTAGTAGTTTCATACCAAGAGTTAAAGCAGGTTCTGGACCGTATTCATTTTGAATCTGTTTTAGCACATCTGGTATTACTGACATGGATGGAACTCCATGTGTTTTTGTGTAAATGGAAGCAAAGACTGTACCCCAAGTGTCACAGTCCTCCACATGTGGTGCGATTCCCATTGGAAGACAGATAGTCAAAATCCTGTGTTTCTCAACAGGGGTGGTATCTGGAAACACCGCCTCTATTTGAGTGATTTTTTGTACTAGCCAGAAAGGAATTTGTTCCCGTTTTGCGGGTACTTTACCTAGACAGGACTGTATGTTCTGTGGTGTAATTTTATTTGTGTTCCCCTGATGAGGGGTCAGCTGTGGAATTTTAATTGCTGGTTGGACTGTTGAAGTCCGCATTACATATTGGACTAATTGTCAATGTATTTTTATTAATTGTTTTAGCTGTGCTAAAAGGTCTGCTGCAGGCATTTCTTCAATGTCTGGATGTGGTGTGTATCCGGCTAGGACCGGCCACGTCGCTCCTGGACTACCTAGTGGACCGAGCCTGGTGATGTGATTATTATGTTTTAGGGCGCCATTAAACAAGAGCAGGTTCTCTTGGAATTTGAGTGGTATTTCCACCTCCTCGAAAGGAGTGTACTCATTAGGAGGTTCCTCTATTTTGTAATAGTGGAAGTCCTTTGTTACAGCGTTTGCTGCTGGAAAGTTTATCCATGAATAGAATACCTCTGTCTGCCGATATTCGTGTGCCTCAATTACGAATATGACTGTACCACCTCTTGGTGTCAGTCCATTTTCTATAAGTTTTAAGGTTATAGATTTTCTTATGTTGACCGGCATGAGTATTATATCCGGGTCATTTTCCTGCAGAGTATTATCAGCTGCTAGTAGTTCAGCTGCTATTCTGACTGTCTCTCTTTCTACTTCACTGTCTGACATTTTACTGTTAGAAAGGTTATTTTGTTTATTTGCAGATCAGGTTTCTATGGAAACAAAGATTAGATGCACAATATTTTGGAACAGTGTATCCTTCAACGTTGAATAAACCAAGAATTATACATAGGAGTCTCCTCCTGCGAGGTTTGGCGGATATGACCTTTCACCCACTCCAGACGTCTTTGGAGTATTATGGGAAAAAAGGGGCTCTGTGTGAAAAAGCACGACTGAGTTACTCTAATGTCTTGCGTTAGTTTTATCGCCTATCCAATAGGCTCTGCGCATTGGAATAATATCTTCAGTAGTATAGACCTAGGACAGAGGTTGACTAGGTCTTTTACCGACGATATTAGACTTAAAGTTTTGTGTTTGCCAGCTAGCTCAGAGTTCACTAGAAACTTTCTCGAATAGGAAAGGAGGAGTTTAACCTCCCTGGATAGACAAGAAGGGATTTAGTTTCTGACAACCATAGAACATGACAACTTTGCTCTCCCCTAATCAAGAGTGTATCTCTAGAGTCGTGTGAAAACAAAAGACAACTTATTTTACTCAGTCAGTTCAGTGCATTCTTAGTTTCACCAGATTGTAGAGAAAAGGAGTGTTCAATAAAAGATGTTATTTATTGATCAGTCTCTTTTCTCGTACAAGAGAAATGGATCGCTATTATTGCAATACTTATAGTTAAGTAAAGTGCATACAGTAAAAACAGAATTATAAAATAATACTGTAAAAGCATTGATATGGTTTCTGAGCCATATGATACTTTAAAATGGATAAAATAGATACATACATATATACATTGACTAATCGTACTCAACTGGTGCTTCTAACCACGCCTACCCCAGTGTACCTGACCTAAGCCTAATACGTGGGCGGGAGTAGATAAGTAGCAGTTTAAGTTAAGTTTGTTTTGCCAAGGGACTGACTCAAGAATTCTCTGCAAGGGGTTATTCAGTTCTGTACCTGGGATCTAGAAGGCTGGAGGGCTGGTATCTCTTATCCCAGGTCTTGATATTCCAGCTGCCTGCGAGGGCGGCTTGGAAGCGCCGGAGCTGGATTTCTCGGCAGGAGAAAAGTCAGCGTCTCCTTTCTCAGCGCGTCAGAAATGCGGGGCAGCGTCTGTGGGCTTCGCTCTCAGCTGGGCTCCTCGGCATGTCTCGCTGCTCCAATCTTGTCACCACCGCGTGTGTTTGCTTAAGGCAATGTCGGTAATATTTATACCTGAAAGGTGCCGAGATTGACGTAAGGATGGACATAAATACGTCAATAAGGATGTCATACGAACGGGTTCGTTCGCACATTCTTTACTGAAGTTCTCGATGAAATCAAAACAATGGCTGCGGGGATTTTCCCAGGTCGCTGTAGGTTTGATTTGTTTTGAGAACTCCGTATGCCTATCAGGGGGCTGGAGGAATATCGCTTGCCTAATTAGATGGCATGCGTTATGACTTAATCAGATAACGCGCTTCTGTGCCGTGGTGTGGCTTAATCAGATAACGGGTTTTTGCGCCGTTAGATGGCTGCTAGTTAATTTATTAACCAAACCAGGGTCAGAAATAGGGGGATCGATACAGTACCCATAGGAATACATCACAAAAGTCAGGGAAGTATAATTATATTAACAACAGAACAACTTACTGGGGCCAGCAGAAGAGCCTGCAGAGGACCGTTCCTGCCCACTTTGTTCCGCCGGAGTCTCAGTAGTCTTCTTGCCCCTGGGAGGTGCTGATGATCATGAAATAAACACAAACATGGATGATTTTTTTTTTAAATATTTGATTTCTTTGACCACAATTTAAAATTATCTTGGGGAAACTAATTACCAACAATTGCACTACATATATTGACCTATCTGATCTGGTCAACTAGGAGGATAATATTACAGTATTGCTGGATTCTACTTGGAAAGTTATGTAAATCACTAACTAAACCAACAACAAAAAGGTTCTACTACGACTGCCAGCACTCGGCAGCACGCGACCTGACAGACACAGTCCGTCATCATGATTGCAGACCACTAAAAAATGTCCTACTACTAATAACAAGTCATAATATACTCAACCTATCAATCCAACACTATCTCTTCTTCTTAGTGGCAGCAGGATTACAAAGGAAGGACTAGACTTGAGTCTATAGTCTCTCTAGCATTACGCAGTTCTGTAAAGTACTACACTCATACATATTCAGGCCAAATGAGCACAAAGTTGCAAACAAGTAAGCATAGTAGCAACGCCACTGAGAAGGCGAGCACCTGCAATCGCCAAAGCTATTTAAACATTATTTTACCTGCAATGTAATCGAATCTGCAGCATTCTTGCTCTTCAGGAAAAACATATATTAGCAATATAACACAGAGCAGAAGAAAACAAAGTAGTAATTAAATAGCCTCTCACCAAGGCCAGGGATCTCCACGCCTAGCAGGTGGACCAGGTCCTGCTCCCGGTCAAGTACGTCTGCCCACCGGTGCGTCGCTTGGTCATAGGTGCGCCGGACACCCGACTCCCTACGCATGGCCCGGCACACCTTATCCCACAGCTGGAGACGCTCCCGGAGGCCATACCCTTGACCGGGCCTGCCCCCTGCTGCCACGGTCTTCGGGAGGTGGCGCTGAACATAAAATATGAGTGCGGCCACCTCCACCGCGCTGATAACCTCCCTGGCCACTACATCCTCCCCACTCAATCGCCCGCAAGGGAGCCGGGTACGGGGTGCGGGACCTTTCCCCTTGCTCTTCCCGGCTCCCTTTGCCATGGAAAAAAAAAATAGGAAAGAATAGGGAAAGAGTAAAGAAAAGAAAAGAGTTTAAAAATGTAGCTTGAAAGTAACCAAAAGTAGAAAAAAACCAAAATATAGATGTAGAAAAAGTGAGGGATAGATAATAAGTAAAAAAGATCCAAAAAAGTTCAAAGAAGCAAAGGTTTGCAAAGATTAGGGGAGGATTGAAAAAGCATGCCCAGAACCATAGCAATGAATGAAAAACAAGATGGCTGCGCCCATTGAGGACCGCGTGGGTAAGTTCACTCGCTATTTCCCCCACGAGCACGCAAAACACGTAATAGCGCCACGCGCACAACGCAAGCTTGCAAATAGCGCCCGGAAACGGAAATAGGCAACGCGGACAAGATGTACGCGCCCATGTACGACCGCATGGGTAACATCGCGGTCGATGCGCTGCAAGCGGCCCGCGAACACGCAAAAAGCCCCGCGAACACGCAAAAAAAATCCGCAAATTTGCACGAATTCCCAGATTATGCGGAACGCAAATTTGCTTTCGCACAAATTCTCGTACCGCGAATTCGCAAATTTCGCCCATACTTACCAAAGACCCTGAAGGGAAGAGAAGCCAAAATGTACTTGTGCAGGGTGAGAGATGAGAATAGAGGTTGTCATAAATCTCAGCCAAGATCCAGGTTGCCTCATTCCTTGAATTCGGCAGTTAAGAAGCGTAAGAAGAAGCAACGTCATGAGTCTTGAGGTTGATCATCAAAAGATAAGTCACCAAGGTGAGTCTCTCCAAAACCTAACTTAAAAGAAGACCATCGAGATCACCTCTGGCCCAGCAACACACATCACCTTCAATGCTGGCAGCTCTTCTGACTCTAGGACTTGTGGTGCCGAACACAGCCCCGTCTTTAGATACAGTTTCTTGACACCAACAGGAAAAAGTTTATGAAATCTTTCCAACTCCAGGTACGGATCCCAGTCAGTTCTGAACGCTATGATCAGTTCTTTAATAGGGCTATGGTCTCATATGGTGCCCCTGTGGGCCCATGGGCCCCCTAGCTTTCCCCGGGGAAACTTCTGGGCACCTTACCAGCTGCTGCTTTTTAACACCTACGAGTCTCATGACGAGCTCAGCTCGTCATGAGCCATGGTGCTCGTGTGCTCATGACGAGCTGAGCTTGTCATGAACGTTAGAATCCTCGCATGCTGGGCAAATCCCCCTGCTGTGCGAGCGTTCTAAAGAAATGGGTGTGGTCGTGACGAGCTCAGCTCGTCATGAGCACACGACCACCGTGGCTCATGATGAGGTGAGCTCTTCATGAGCACGGGGGCGCTGTGTGTGCCCCCCCGCCCCCCAGCACGGCAGGGGAATTTTCCCAGCTGCGATGGGGTTATGCCATTCCTGCCGATAATAGAATTACATGTGACAACCCCGGCACCAATGGAGTTTTTCCCAGAAGAGGACACTGTCTTTGTTGTTTATTTCTTCCTCAGGGGTTATACCGGTGCCACAATCAACACCACCAGCACTGGTTACATCTGCCCTGAGATCTCATATTTCGACTCCGGTGTCATTATTGAAGTATCAGGCACGGTTACCGAGGTCACCAACGTCACTAATGCCAGAGGTGATGACTCTGGCACCTCAAGCTTCTCAAATGCCACTTCTTCCGGGTCTTTTCTCTGTGGTGCCCAAACAGATGTCCAGGCGAGAAGCTCAAATACTGATAGAGGAAGAGCAGTTTTTCTTCAAGGAGCAAAATCACCAAGATGAAGAAGGAGATTCCAATGACCAGCTTTCAATGGACCAGGACTTTCAAGGATTGAAAGACACTAGAGGTTTGGATACGTCCTCAGAACAGGAATTGCTTTCTCCAAAGGGTATTCCATCTCCAGAAGTCACAACATATCAATCAATCATCATTAAAAGTGAAGAAATGTTGGATATTCCGCTCCCTACTTTGGAGCTGAAATCAAATATTCTGGCTGAGCTGCTCCACACTTCTTCCCAATCCCCTGAGCCTTTATTCCCTTTTAGTGGGTTTCGACACAACCAATTTTTGGATATTTAGCAAACAATTAGGACAGTCACAGCTTTTTCAGGACTGATAGCTAGACACTATAAACCAGACCCTAATGATACACTCTTTTTATCGTCAAATCCTTAACCAGAAAGTTTGGCTGTGCAAGCATCATGCTCTTCGAAGCTGACCCCAGGTGTATTTCCCATTTACCTGCGGATGGAGTCCAAGAAAATGGAGCAGTCAGCTAAAAAGATGTTCTCTTCTTGTAAAATAGCTCTTACGTCTGCCAGTGCTACCGGTACCAGGGTAAGTGCTTAAATGCCTTTCTAAATTCAGACCAGGCTATTTTCAAGGATATACAGAATAGCCTTAAGAAAAAAATTTTTGATGGGTCTCGCCTGTTTGGAGATAAGGCAGATTCTGCCTCGGAATCCTTCAGTTTCAAGCAAGTGATTATAGGCAATTCAAGTAATTCACAAATGGGGGTGGGGTCGCACACTACTCACACACCGGCGGTGTCGCCCCTAAGGACTCTGGTCAATGTAGTAAAGTGTTCGCAATGCATCATCTTTCGATCTTCTGCTATCTTCGCTGTCTTCGCCATCCCTGGACACGTGTTTCGGGGTATTACCCCTCATCAGCAGGGATAGGCCGTGTACTGGGGTTGCCGATGGCTGCCAATATCTGCCAGGTATAGTACCACTCAGGCGCGTAGGTGCGGGATCCCAGGATTGTCAGCCAGCTGCTCAAGGGAGCTTTAAAGTTACAAATGGGGGTGTGGTCGCACACTACTCACACACCGGCGGTGTCGCCCCTAAGGACTCTGGTCAATGTAGTAAAGTGTTCGCGATGCATCATCTTTTGATCTTCTGCTATCTTCGCTGTCTTCGCCATCCCTGGACACGTGTTTCGGGGTATTACCCCTCATCAGCAGGGATAGGCCGTGTACTGGGGTTGCCGATGGCTGCCAATATCTGCCAGGTATAGTACCACTCGGGCACGTAGGTGCGGGATCCCAGGCTCGTCAGCCAGCTGCTCAAGGGAGCTTTAAAGTTACAAATGGGGGTGGGGTCGCACACTACTCACACACCGGCGGTGTCGCCCCTAAGGACTCTGGTCAATGTAGTGAAGTGTTCGCGATGCATCATCTTTCGATCTTCTGCTATCTTCGCTGTCTTCGCCATCCCTGGACACGTGTTTCAGGGTATTACCCCTCATCAGCAGGGATAGGCCGTGTACTGGGGTTGCCGATGGCTGCCAATATCTGCCAGGTATAGTACCACTCAGGCGCGTAGGTGCGGGATCCCAGGCTCGTCAGCCAGCTGCTCAAGGGAGCTTTAAAGTTACAAATGGGGGTGGGGTCGCACACTATTCACACACCGGCGGTGTCGCCCCTAAGGACTCTGGTCAATGTAGTAAAGTGTTCGCGATGCATCATCTTTCGATCTTCTGCTATCTTCGCTGTCTTCGCCATCCCTGGACACGTGTTTCGGGGTATTACCCCTCATCAGCAGGGATAGGCCGTGTACTGGGGTTGCCGATGGCTGCCAATATCTGCCAGGTATAGTACCACTCAGGCGCGTAGGTGCGGGATCCCAGGCTCGTCAGCCAGCTGCTCAAGGGAGCTTTAAAGTTACAAATGGGGGTGGGGTCGCACACTACTCACACACCGGCGGTGTCGCCCCTAAGGACTCTGGTCAATGTAGTAAAGTGTTCGCGATGCATCATCTTTCGATCTTCTGCTATCTTCGCTGTCTTCGCCATCCCTGGACACGTGTTTCGGGGTATTACCCCTCATCAGCAGGGATAGGCCGTGTACTGGGGTTGCCGATGGCTGCCAATATCTGCCAGGTATAGTACCACTCAGGCGCGTAGGTGCGGGATCCCAGGCTCGTCAGCCAGCTGCTCAAGGGAGCTTTAAAGTTACAAATGGGGGTGGGGTCGCACACTACTCACACACCGGCGGTGTCGCCCCAAAGGACTCTGGTCAATGTAGTAAAGTGTTTGCGATGCATCATCTTTCGATCTTCTGCTATCTTCGCTGTCTTCGCCATCCCTGGACACCTGTTTCGGGGTATTACCCCTCATCAGCAGGGATAGGCCGTGTACTGGGGTTGCCGATGGCTGCCAATATCTGCCAGGTATAGTACCACTCAGGCGCGTAGGTGCGGGATCCCAGGCTCGTCAGCCAGCTGCTCAAGGGAGCTTTAAAGTTACAAATGGGGGTGGGGTCGCACACTACTCACACACCGGTGGTGTCGCCCCTAAGGACTCTGGTCAATGTAGTAAAGTGTTCGCGATGCATCATCTTTCGATCTTCTGCTATCTTCGCTGTCTTCGCCATCCCTGGACACGTGTTTCGGGGTATTACCCCTCATCAGCAGGGATAGGCCGTGTAGTGGGGTTGCCGATGGCTGCCAATATCTGCCAGGTATAGTACCACTCAGGCGCGTAGGTGCGGGATCCCAGGCTCGTCAGCCAGCTGCTCAAGGGAGCTTTAAAGTTACAAATGGGGGTGGGGTCGCACACTACTCACACACCGGCGGTGTCGCCCCTAAGGACTCTGGTCAATGTAGTAAAGTGTTCGCGATGCATCATCTTTCGATCTTCTGCTATCTTCGCTGTCTTCGCCATCCCTGGACACGTGTTTCGGGGTATTACCCCTCATCAGCAGGGATAGACCGTGTACTGGGGTTGCCGATGGCTGCCAATATCTGCCAGGTATAGTACCACTCAGGCGCGTAGGTGCGGGATCCCAGGCTCGTCAGCCAGCTGCTCAAGGGAGCTTTAAAGTTACAAATGGGGGTGGGGTCGCACACTACTCACACACCGGCGGTGTCGCCCCTAAGGACTCTGGTCAATGTAGTAAAGTGTTCGCGATGCATCATCTTTCGATCTTCTGCTATCTTCGCTGTCTTCGCCATCCCTGGACACGTGTTTCGGGGTATTACCCCTCATCAGCAGGGATAGGCCGTGTACTGGGGTTGCCGATGGCTGCCAATATCTGCCAGGTATAGTACCACTCAGGCGCGTAGGTGCGGGATCCCAGGCTCGTCAGCCAGCTGCTCAAGGGAGCTTTAAAGTTACAAATGGGGGTGGGGTCGCACACTACTCACACACCGGCGGTGTCGCCCTTAAGGACTCTGGTCAATGTAGGAAAGTGTTCGCGATGCATCATCTTTCGATCTTCTGCTATCTTCGCTGTCTTCGCCATCCCTGGACACGTGTTTCGGGGTATTACCCCTCATCAGCAGGGATAGGCCGTGTACTGGGGTTGCCAATGGCTGCCAATATCTGCCAGGTATAGTACCACTCAGGCGCGTAGGTGCGGGATCCCAGGCTCGTCAGCCAGCTGCTCAAGGGAGATTTAAAGTTACAAATGGGGGTGGGGTCGCACACTACTGACACACCGGCGGTGTCGCCCCTAAGGACTCTGGTCAATGTAGTAAAGTGTTCGCGATGCATCATCTTTCGATCTTCTGCTATCTTCGCTGTCTTCGCCATCCCTGGACATGTGTTTCGGGGTATTACCCCTCATCAGCAGGGATAGGCCGTGTACTGGGGTTGCCGATGGCTGCCAATATCTGCCAGGTATAGTACCACTCAGGCGCTTAGGTGCGGGATCCCAGGCTCGTCAGCCAGCTGCTCAAGGAAGCTTTAAAGTTACAAATGGGGGTGGGGTCGCACACTACTCACACACCAGCGGTGTCGCCCCTAAGGACTCTGGTCAATGTAGTAAAGTGTTCGCGATGCATCATCTTTCGATCTTCTGCTATCTTCGCTGTCTTCGCCATCCCTGGACACGTGTTTCGGGGTATTACCCCTCATCAGCAGGGATAGGCCGTGTACTGGGGTTGCCGATGGCTGCCAATATCTGCCAGGTATAGTACCACTCAGGCGCGTAGGTGCGGGATCCCAGGCTCGTCAGCCAGCTGCTCAAGGGAGCTTTAAAGTTACAAATGGGGGTGGGGTCGCACACTACTCACACACCGGCGGTGTCGCCCCTAAGGACTCTGGTCAATGTAGTAAAGTGTTCGCGATGCATCATCTTTCGATCTTCTGCTATCTTCGCTGTCTTCGCCATCCCTGGACACGTGTTTGTAAATTCAAGTAATTCATTTGTTGGATGCCAAAAACAGCAACAACCGTAGTCATCTAATCCCCTCTATAGGAACTACAGAGGGCATGATAAATGTAGACGGTCTACTCTTACCCTCCCTCTCACTTGCTCCTCATCCTCTTCCTCCTCTGCTAACAACATAGGAAAGCGGTCCTAGTTTTCACATCTTAGAGCATGCTTTACTGGTGGTACGACGGTTCTCCTGATTTCTACATAAGTGGAGGCCCATCAAATCAGACGATTGGGTGTTAAGTATTGTGGAAAAGTAGTATATTCCACCCTTCCCAGAATTTCCTCCACCCTTTCCACCCTAACCACATTCTCCTGCCACAGAGAATCTTTGGCTCCTCCAACAGGAGTTCCATTCCCTACTCCTAAAGTGTGCAGTGAAGTTGGTTTCCAGAGCAGGAACGAAATCAGGGATGCTACTCACAATATTTCCTGATTCCCAAGAAGGACAGTTGTTGACGTCCTATCCTTGAGCTCAGGATTTTGAGACAGTTTCTAAAAAGCTGACCCAAGCTCATGTTCTTCTTGCACTGTAGATGGAATGGGATATTTTTCTGTAGTAACGTATGCTTGTTGTTAGAATGTTGCTGGTGCAGAACATTGCAGCTTGGATGTTCTGTACGAGCATTCTAGTTTAGACAGTTGGCTGTCCTGTTTGGGAGCTGTCGCTGCTCTGCTCTGATAGCCCAGCCTTGATGTGGATTAAACAAGAACTTTAACTCACCTGGTCTTCATCGTTATTTACCACATCTTGTTTGGTGACGACGGCTGGGCCATCCACACAAACCCACGTCTTCACCAGCCGCTGCGAGTAAGGGCTGAAGCTTTCGTTCACGAGTCGCTCCACGAAGAAATATGAGTTTGAGCCAGCCTAAGGTCACGTCTGACTCTTCCGGACGCAGTGCGGTGTCAAAAGAAATATCGAGAGCGGAGCGAGTTTTGAGAAAAACAGGTCAGTCCATCTGGAACGCACATCCAAAGTGTGCGTTCCAGCAACAATGTTTTCTACGCGTGTTTGACATCAAACGCGTAGTGACGCAGGCATCTGCGTTCCAGCTCTGAAACGCACAGTAGACTTCTTTGTGACTACATCATAGTGCCTTCCATCTCTGACATTCTTCGCGGTAATTCTTCATTCTCGAAGGCAGCTGACTCCACGTCATAATGAGAGCGGCACTTTGAGTATTTTTGATGTGCTTTCACTATTCAGGGGCATTCAGCTTAATTTAAGAACCTAAAAGTCATCGCTGATGCCCGCAGCATATTTATATTCAAATCTACTTACACAGCTACATAGACATCGCTGATGCACACAGCATAATTATAAAAAAAAAGAGGAGTTCTAACAGAACACACTACTGGCTAGTCTTCGCTGTTGTACACAGCTCTTCGCTTATATGCAAGCAGTTTCACCACTGCCTCTTTTTTTAGAGACACCTGGTGATCCACCCATCAAATGGAGGCCGTGGTATGATGGTTTTGAGACTTACCTTGGTGCGATCGGAGCAATGAGGTTCAGGGCAGAAAGAAGAAAATACTTACTGTTACACTCCTTCGGTTTTGTGGGTAGAGCTATTTTGAAACATCTTCCCACTCCACCTGTTGAAGAAAATCCACTTGATGAATACCAGGAAACATTAAAATAAATTACAAACCAGATTTTACGTACAACCCAGCATAGTTGTGCTCCGTCACAAGTTATTTTTGCGAACATAAAACACGGGGGAAGATGTTGATGGTTACATTACTGCCTTCAGAAGACTTATATCGGAATGCCAGTTTGAGAATTTTGCTGACCAACTTGTTCTGGATCAGTTCATTAGTCATTGCTCAGACAAAACGATCAAACAGAAACTACTTTCTATGGGTAATCCCACCCTTGAGGAGACCATCAAGGTGGCAAAAAGTATTGAGACATCACAATTGTTGCCTAAAGAGTTAGAGGGAAAAAACGCGAGACAGTCTCTGCTTTTAAAGTAAAGGACACTAAGACTGTGGATAACAAAATGTCTGGTAGACAAAATGTTTGAGAAAAACAAAAATGCTTTTTTTTCTTTTCAAGGAGCAACATTTGCTTCAGATGTGGATATAAACCATATGCTGCTAGCACTAAGTGCCCGGCAAGATGTGTTACTTGTAAATTCTGTAATAAGTTGGGTCACTTTGCAAAGGTATGTCAGACTGGTAGAAGCAGTATACATTCAAAACCTACTTCAGTAAAATGTGTTATTGATGAAACTACACTTGAAGATGAAGAAGAAACTGTTACCAAAGACTTGAGTAACATGGTAGTTGTTGTACGTGATGATGGAGTTATTGTAGGCAATCCAGAAATGTGTGTAGATCCATATGTAGATATTTTAGTTGGAGATCGAGTGTTGAGACTTCTTGTTGACTCCGGCGCTCGTATCTCCATGGTCACATTGGATTTGTTTCAAGCTACTTGGCCCAACAGATCCCTGTTACCCCCAGATCGCAAAGCTGTGTCGTACGAGGGACGTGAAATGGATCTGTCAGGGTATATTGAAGATGTCATGGAATGCAAGGGGAGGAGGATTGCTGGGAAGCTTTATGTAGCTCACAAGCGATTGAACATCTTGGGTTGGTTCCACCAAGGTTTATTTGGTATGATACTCAGACCAGGGACCAAAGATCAAGTTCTTGCTATAAGGGACCATCCTGATCTTGAAGCTTTAATCAACACATTTCCTCATGTCTTCTCTGGAGAACTAGGGAAGATTAAGGATTTTCAGCACAAAATTGGTGTGAAGGATAATGCGTGTCCTATAAAGCATAAGCTGAGAAACGTTCCTTTCAGTGTCAGGCAAGACCTTTGAAAGGAACTTGAGTCTTTGTGTGCTAAAGGTATAATTGAGCCAGTTGAATCTTCTTTATGGTTATCCCCTTTAGTAGTTGCACGGAAACAGAATGGTGAACTCAGGGTTTGTGTTGACCTCCGATGCCTGAACAAAGAAATATGGGTGGACTCCCACCCTCTTCCTAAAATTATTTGAATCATTGTCTGGTTTGAAAGATGCAAAAATGTTTACAAAACTGGATTTAGCGTCTGCCTACCACCAGGTAGAATTAGCATCAGAATTAAGACCCCTTACTGCATTTGTTTCCCCTTTTGGCACATTCCAATATGTGAGAAGGCCGTTTGGACTTGCCTCAGCGGCATCAGTTTTCCAGCGTCTCATGCCCAAAATTCTTAAGGGGATTGATGGGTTGTCTGTTTTCCAAGACGATGTACTTGTATTTGCTCCCAATAGAGCACACATGATGTCATCCTGGAAGAAGTACTGTCAAGATTTCAAGCAAATAGTGTTGTATTGTGCAGAGACAAATGTGTTTTTATGGCAAAAGAAGTTGAATACTTAGGCCATTTAGTGAATGAGAATGGGATCCTTCCTAAGTCTTGTCTGGTTGACTACATAGTTAAATCTAAGGCTCCTTCTGATAAAGCTGCCTTGAAGTCCTTTCTTGGGCTATGTGAATTTTATTCACGTTTCATTCAAGATTTTGCAAGCAAGTTAAGGCCATTGTCACAAATGTTGATGAAAGGTGTTGTGTTTGATTGGAGCAGAGAGTGCCATAGTGTGTTCGAATGGGTGAAACAACAACTGGTGTCACCAATGGTTCTTAAACACTATGACCCTTCTCTTACCTGTACTCTCACAGTCGATGCCAGCAACGTCGGATTGGGACCAGTTCGCTCTCAGAAGAAGGGAGGAGAGATCAGGACCATTGGATTTGCCTCCAGGGTTTTTTCTTCCTCAGAAATGAAGTACTCTGTTATAGAGAAAGAACTGTTGGAGTGCTGGTGGGCTGTGATGAAGTTCAGGAACTTCATGTGCGGAAGGAGGTTCTGCCTTCAAACTGACCACAAGCCCTTGGTTTTTATTCTTAGCGGGAAGAATGTCAGGAGTTTCACTCCCAGGATTGGACGGTTGTCGTCCAAGCTTCTTCAGTTTTAATTCTCTACAGAATACATTCCAGGTTGCAACAATGGGTGTGCAGATTTTCTTTCCCTTTCCTCTGACATTGTGGAGGCTGAAACAGACATAGAGGAAAAGGACAAGGAAGAATTTATTGTTTCAGCAGTTGATCTTCCTCAGCTGTGTGCAATTTCAGAAGAAGAATGGCGCAAGGCTCTTAGTTCTGATGTTTCTTTGACTCAGGTCGTGGAATTTGTTAAGAAAGGTTGGCCTAAAGAGAGGAATTTGTCTTTTGATTTTAAAACATTTCTGCAAGTAGCAGATGAACTTACCATTGAAGATGGATTGTTGCTTAGGGGTGACGAGCTTATTCCTCCCCTCACTCTAAGGGCGGCTTTAGTCAGACATGCTGATGAGGGACACCTTGGTGCCACATTGACAAAAAAAGGGTGCGTTTGTCGTTTTTGTGGCCTTCCATGGATTGTATGGTTGATGAGTTTGTTAAAATGTGTGTAGTTTGTTCCAGCTGTGATAAAGCTGCTAAGTTGCTCACTCCCCCTCTTTCTCCTATAGAATTGCCTTCTGCACCATGGATAAAGTCGGAGTTAGATATTGTGGGGCCTTTCCATGCTCTTGATTCTTCATCGAAATTTGCTTTGGTCCTCATGGATTATTACTCTAAGTGGCCTGAGATCAAGTTTATTAGGGAAGTGAATGCTAGATCAGCAGTAGAATTTCCTAATGATGTATTCTTAAAGGAATGTTTCCCTGAATTTCTTGTTACAGACAATGGGATCCAGTTTGTTTCTTCAGAGTTTGAGAGTTTTCTTCATTCTTGTGGTATCAAACATCTCCGAAGTGCACTTTACCATCCTCAGACTAATGGCCTAGTTGAACGAATTAACAGGGTGCTTGGCATATGTATACAGTAGGCTCTAGCTAACAAATGTGTTGCTGCTAATTCTGTGAGGAGTATTCTTTGGTTCTACCACACCACCCCTCACTCAACCACTGGTGTGTCACCTTTTGAGTTGCTACGTGGTCGCAGGACTTCTACGACCTTTTGTCCTGCTTAGTTGAGTAAGTGGATCAAAGGTAAACAATGGACTGATGAGAGTGTCAGACAACAAGTAAGTCTGGCTCCGAATAAACAAAAATCTTACTATGATTCCAAGAAGAGTACTAATGATGTTGAATTAAAATCAGGTGATTATGTTTGTGTGAAGAAACCTGTTCATGTAAAGAAAGGCTCTCCCAAATTCAGTTCACCGATCAGAGTTGCAGATGTGAGAGGGAACTCTGTTAAGCTCATCAATGGGCAGTGGTGGAATAAATCCCTATTGGTGAAGAGCACTATTCTTTGCACTCCTTCTGGAGATGAAACTGGTGAGTATAGATTGTGCGGGCAAACTTGTCTCCAGGCCTTGTGCTTGTCCTGAGTTGAGTTTAGATTGTGCGGGGCAACTTGCTCTGAGGCGCAGTTCTCGTTACAGAAGCATTCCTCATCGGTATAGAACTTAATCTTCTGTATATGCTTTCTGTATTGTTTTCTTTTCTTCTTCTTTCTTTCTTTCTTTCTTTCTTTCTTTCTTTCTTTCTTTCTTTCTTTCTTTCTTTTTGAATTGTTTTCTTTTCTTTTTCTTGCTTTCTTTCTTTGGGTTCCTTTCATCTTCTCCATCATCCTTCTGTTCTTTTTCCAGCTTATTATACTGGCTTTCATTTTTAAATTTAGAACTTGTTTAAGGAAAGACCCATGTAGTAACGTATGCTTGTTGTTAGAATGTTGCTGGTGCCGAACATTACAGCCTGGATGTTTTGTACCAGCATTCTATTTTAGACAGTTGGCTGTCCTGTTTGGGAGCTTTCGCTGCTCTGCGCTGATGGCCCAACCTTGATGTGGATTAAACAAGAACTTTAACTTACCTGGTCTTCATCGTTATTTGCCACATTTTCTTATTGCCATCACTTGTGCAAGATGAGTTAGTGAACTTCAAGCCTTGAGTGTAAAACCTCCTTTCACCACATTCTTTCCTGATCCATAGTTGCCTTCCTGACGAAAGTTGTCACTCCCTTCTACTTTGGTCAGGCCATCACCCTTTCCACATTCTACCCTTCTACCCATCCAACCAAGGAGGAGGTAAGATTTCATCGATTAGACCCCAAAAGAGCCATCAGTTTGTATGTGGACAGGACATAAGAATTTATACTGGATGACCGGCTCCTTTGTGGGGTACATTGGAAAAATGAAAGGAAAGGCAGTACACTGCATCAAAATCTGCTATGGCATGGCACAGAAGTAACCACCTGAAGGTATCCATCCTCACTGTAGTAGAGTGTAGGAAAATGGGTTTCTGTTGTAGTAACTTCCCCACTTTTTGCCAGACTACTGATGCACTTTGAATTGATGTGCCCTGTGTCCCTGCCAACCAGGTTCCTAGGGCCTGTGTTCTTTCCCCAAAACTAACCCAATTGGCATCTCTAGCCACAGGTCAGCCCCTGGTAAATATTACCAAAGGTACCCAGGGCGCTGTGACCAGGAAAGACCTCTAAGGGCTGCAGCAATTATTGTCCCACCCTTAGAGGCCTTGCACCTTTACACACACACACACACTGCCTTTGCAGGCTGCATGTTTTGGTGCCGAACAAAGTGAAGAGTCGACCACAATGCCCTGGCATAGATCAGTCACCCCTATAGCTGGGTGCCCTATACCAGTGGTGAGGGTACGGTTGCATGAGCCCTGTACCTCTACAGTGTCTAAGTGCAGTGCTTCCATTAGGAGTATATGGTGCTGGGAGCTTGTCATTAGGAACTCCACAGCACCATAATGGCTACACTGAAAACTGAGAAGTTTGGTATCAAACTTCTCAGCACATTAAACCCACACTGATGCCAGTGTGGGATTTAATGAAAAATGCACATGGAGGGCATCTTAGAGATGCCCCCTGACTGGTACACACTAGCCTGTCACCAAGAGTCATGTTTCTGGCCCTTTAGGCCTGGCAGCCTTTGTAATGCAACCCCCAGCCTCTCCTGTTCCTGAGGCCCCTTTCTGTCTTTCCTCCTTTTCGGCAGGGAGACAGGCGGGAACAATTAGCCATCCCAGAAGGTGTGCCCACCTCTGCCAACCCCACCCTTGAGGTGGGGGAGGCGAGGTGAAGCCCACTTTTCAGTGCCCACCATCTTGCAGATGGCAGGCACCCCCCAAATAGGATTAGGTCAGTAGCCCATTGGCCACTGACCTCGAGACCCCTAAATACAGTATTTAGGTTGCAGCCCTGAACTAAGAAGGCTGATTCCCGCAAACCTAAGAAGAAAAGGGATGAAAAGACGCCCAGCAGAGGAGACTTCAGAGAACAACTGACTTGGCCCCAGCCCTACTGGCCCCTCTACAGTTTTCAGAGATCCTGCTTCAAAAATCGTCTTGTCCTGCATCCAACAACCTCCAGAATCCCTGGGAGGACTGACTGCCTTCAACAAAGACCGGATCTCCTGTGAACAGCAGCCCTGTTCAGAAGAAACACCAAAGAAAGACTCCGAGCCTGCTGAGGAAAAAGAAACCCGACGCCTGGAACCACCACTGCACCCGTCGCCTACGGCCCGAGTTCGAGTGGCCCAATGGTCCCAGCAAGGTCACCCGGTGCTCCAGAGTCCAAGTCCACTGTGGGATGACCCCTCCAGGGCTCCACGACGTCGCCTACAGCCTCTGCAAGGAACCCCCCCACCGCGAGTGGCCCGGTAAGGTGAAATCTGACCTCAAAAGACACCCCTGCATCCAGCCGCTCTTCGCCCTGGAGAAGAGAACACGAGGTGCACCTACGTCCCGAGCCCTCCAACTTACCTGCGCAGCTGTTGGTTCCTCGTGGAAGTCTTCCTGGACAGAGCCTGCAACTGAAAATCAAAACTGAAAATCCGCATTGAAAACAACAGGGCACTCGACTCCAAACCAGCACCCTGCTCCCAGCTGCCCCTACGCTGCTGTGGGTGCACTTTTTGTGCTAAACAGGATCCCCTTTTTCCCTGAAACAGACACCAGGAGCTTGGCTCCCACAGCCTTGTGACCTGCTTGCCTGCAGCCACCAACCGGAGGCCTCCTATCCCTCATTGGATAACATTGGGCCTCAGCACTCTGCACCCGCCGCCCTAGTGCAGCTGAGGGTGTAACTAGAGTACATCCTTAACCCTGGAGGACCCCTGAGTCTACTCCCAAAATCTCAACTCCCACTACCAAATACTTACCTCAAAACCGATAACACTATTTTCCTCCATAGGATAACATTGACTGTTTTTCTTGGAAAAGTTTCTCAGTGTGTAGTTGGAAAACCTAAAGAAATTCTTTGAAATTGTACTATTTAACCAAAACGATTTTACTTACCTGTTTACAGGGAATGTCCCAGAGTAGTATCCAGGTACACTACTCTGAGTAAGGAAAGTAATCTAAAAAGTAACTTACCTCATATTTTACTGAAAAAGCCCATGCATGTCTATGTACTGTATTTAGAAAGTATTGCATTTCTCTGCAACCATACTGTAAGTCAAAACAACGTGCATATACAATTACAATTGGACTGTTTACAAACTGCATTACTACTGTAAAGTATTTATTTCTTACCTGTGCCAGACTTGCTTGGTTCTAGAAAATAAAATAACTAAAGAATAATTTGTATACAAAAACAATTGGTCTGAAGTTCAGTCTTTGAGTGAGTGAATTCATTTGCTGACTGAATGGGTACAACAGATGTTTAACACTGTCCTCTGCTACTGCCTTACTGCTCGACTACACCACCACAAATAGATAGTCAGGTGCTATCTAACTTTGCTTCTACCTACCTTTGGGGTTCCACTCACCACGGTGCACACTATAACTCACTTGGGTATAGTATATACAGAGCCAGCTTCCTACATGGAGGTACATACTTTATCTCAGCCTTATATAGAGGGGTCCCTGTAGCAGATATGTGTAAAGCGGATGTATGACATCACAATGCATACTTTCACAACGCATGCCATTACGACGCAACTTTTACAACGCATACCATTACAACGCATAGTGCTTTGGGGCGCCAGATAGTGAATAGTTTAATTTACTATTCCAACTCCAGTCCCCGTGGATAGTAGGGAAGGTGTTGGATAGTAAATTAAACCTATTCCCTATCCTAGAGCGCCCCCCAGCGCAATGCGTTGTAATGGTATGCGTTGTAAAAGTTGCGTCGTAATGGCACTGCGTAGTAAAAGTTGCGTTGTAAAGGTTGTCTCCCGTGTAAAGCAGCACCTTGAGCCTCCCTTCACACTTTTGCAAAAAATTATTATTTGGATTCCAAAATGAGGAGGGATGGTCACTTTGATCGTTCTGTTTTGCATGATTTTTTGATATAGACAGACATGCACCCACCTCCTGTTGTGGGACTGCTTAGGGATTCTATTCAAAAGGTCAGAATCAGCAGGTAGATGTATTCATCAGAAGAGCAAGTTATGTGCCTTCAGTAATAGTTGTTTTGTTGGATCCAGTTTCTACCCGTGGACACCTCATCGACTCACCACCTCCGAATTGCATGACTTTATATACTAAAGTAGCCTGCTTATGTATATTTAGTAGATATTTGTATGTTTAAGGCTTTTATTTTAATAAAAACTACAATTAAAATGTGGATGTTAGTTCCATTCGCTCTACTTGAAGGCATGTAAAAATTAATGGAAAATGATGCCAGCACACCAGCAGGGAAGCTTTCTGCCTCCAATGACCTCACGTGCTAACATGTGCACAGCTGTGTTGGAGCTGGGAGGGCTATCAAAACATTTCTGTTCCAAGCTGGTGCATGGGATATTCAAAAGGTGAGGAATCCGCAGGTAGATACTGTATCCATCGTAAAAAGTTTTATCGACGGTAAGTAACTTGATTGTTTAGTAAATATTGGCCTGATGTTTTTATGGCAATCAAGTCATCTGCCATTACGTAACAGAATTGACAGAAATCATGTGATTGAAGCATTAACATAGAGGTGCATTCAGATTGTGAAATTAGTGATATTCCTTTGTGAGCATAGCATCATGTTGGGCAGCGAACACTTTTGGTTTTATGATGGATGATGTATAAATCCTCTTGGGTATTTGGATACGTATTTTGTCATGATTTTTTGTACTGTTGGCATTGAAGGGTGTTGATTTGAGGTTTTTGTTTTCTATTTCATACAACGTGTCTTCAGTTTCCTTGTATAAGTTTTCAAGAGGAGTTTTCTGTCCAAAGGTGTGTTAATCCAGCCGTAAACATTTTTACAGAGTATACATACCACCATTATACTAGTGCGAAGTGTGTTTTGTTTATTCTCGAGCATTGATCATGCATTGATCAGCATGCAGATTAGGTGCAGGTATGTGTGGTGCAGAGGGCTTGGTGGGTATGGGAGGAGCCTGAGTAGGTTTTAAGTTAAATGTAGTTGTGGTGACATAGTTCTGCATTTGATGTTAAAATGACCCTAGCAGAGTTGAACCATACTGCTTTTATACTATGTTTTATCTTGCTGTTTCTATATCAAAGTACAAGATGTTGAATAAAAATGTATTTAAAAAGATATAGTTGTACCAGGAGGTGGTGAAGGTACTTGGTTTATTAGATGTCTTGTGTGTTGTGTCAGATGACTTTGGGCCTCATTTGTATGTTGGCAGAATGTATACTTTGTCGGAACCACAACGGAATATATATAACACCAACATGAAGATCCACCCACCCGCATTAAATGCAAGTGGACCTCCCTCACCGACTTAGCCAAACCTCTCTGACGGAGTAAGGGCCGTTGGGGAAATGGCTACATGTCCGCCCATCCAATCAGGATGGGATGACATTCAGCCATTTTTTGGGACTGTCCATCATTGCCAGGTAAACCCTGGTGGTGAGGAACAGTACAAATCCAATAATGACTCTTTCCTTCATGGCTTGGGATATAACTCCCATAGCGAGGGGAGCATTACTTTTCTATTTTCTTGTAGAAATAAGTTTTTTTCCCGTTTTGAGATTTTCTTTCTGAAAATAAAAATAAAAATACAGTTTGGTGCAGGGTTGTATCCTGCTGAAACAGCCCTGCACCAAACCAGAAATTGCACCAAACCAGAAATTGCACCAAACCAGAAATTTCATTGACAGTAACCCTCGTGATTCCTGATAGCTTGACCGCCCAGATATAAATGACGCCCTTTGTGTCAGCTTGCGAAGGCAGGGGTGACCAATTCCAGAAATGATACCTAGCGAGGTAAATACCAGGGTATTCAAAGTATAGCTAGGAACACAGAATTGTGTAGGACAGGAGATGACTGTAAGCAGGGACAAGAACAGGGACGGGATGTACTGGTATATGATAAGAGGTCTTTTAGTAGCTTAGGGAATGTCATTTAAACTGGCATGAGCAGATTGCTCTTAACAATAGTTATACAGCGAAGGCATAGTTGGGCCTGCAGTTAAAGAGACTGCTGTACTCAAAGCTAGGTAGACAGACACTGGCAGCAACACTGAGACAAGTAAGACTTCAGCGTACCTGGAAGCAACAACAGACGTCTTTACCTTACCTGCTCAAAATGGAAACTATGCCATAGGACAATGGTACACAACTCAACATCGAAGAACTCAAAACGTTGAATTTGAAATGGAACGAAAAACAAGAGTGGAAAGTATAGCCAGAATGCAGGACAGAAAAGGCCGTGAAGAGATAGGGCTAAAACCAAGATGATGAATTATGAACAGGGATTCAGAAATCAACAACAGGAATACTGGGATCAAGAGCAAACTGTACCCAATGGGCACTGGCACAAGTTATGCCCTGAAGGGTTCAGAACAAGGAATTCAAGAATGTACCAAAAAGGCACTGGAGTAAGTCATGCCCTGCTGGTAAATGGGAACTTGAACTAGGATTCAGTACAGGGGCGGAACTGTAAATCGGAACAAGGAGGCAAAGGGAACAACTGCCCACTCAGCAGATAACATGGCCAGAAGCCCAACAGGAAAAACACAGACTTCTGGATATCAGTGTAAAAAGGAAAGGCAAAAACAAGCTGAGATTGGAGCAAGGGAAAAAACATTTAAAGCCCAAGTCTGTAATAGGCAGCCACAATAAATCAGGGCACTGCAGAAAGCAGCAGCAGAAAATAGGATTTTTCTCAGATTTTCAAATGTTTTCCAATGAAGGCAAATATAGTAGAACGTAGGAGCTCCCAGTAACAGCAGATGAAAGACAAACTCTGAAAGCAGAAGTCAGCCTTAAACCCCTCCTCCCAGCCCACAGTCACTCAGTGTAGTTAGAAGTCAGAACCGGTGTGAGCTTATTGTAGCACAATGGGGGTGAGAGACGTTAAAGTCCCTCCTCCAGCTCTCCGTCTTAAGGAGTACCCCGAAGTTCCCGGAAGCAACCAATGGGCAGACTGAAATTCTGGAGAGAAACAAGGATCCAATTGTGTTTCAGGACAGGGAAGGAATTCATGAAAGGGAGTACATGTACATGCTGAAAACTCTAAGACAGAGATCCAATATAGCAGCTCTCATGCTAAGTTAAAGCACACCAGTACCACAATACATTAGTTGATAAATAAACCTTGGAATGGAATCTGAAGTGGACCTGATTTCCAAGAGGATTTGTAAAGTCTGTGAATGAGCTTTGAAGTGCAGAACAGGTCCCAAACTACTGCTCATAGTAGAAACAGGCTCACAGAAGGTACTCAAGTTGTGCCACTTGATGGTAGGATAGAAGGATTCTGACACTTTGTGTGTGATGAGGGTGCTGAAGTTGTATGTGGGCAGTGTTGTCGGAGTTCTCATTGTCTTCTTCAAGCGACTTAGAAGACATTAATATGTATATTTGTAAGCTGTTGTGACAGAGTGTGCATACCACCTAAATATTAGTCGGGCCCTAAGTGTCAAAGTAAAACCTTCAACTGGGTTGCATCTTGTTGGTCCAATGCTCGATCGTGGTCAGCCTCAATTCAAACTCAGGTCCCAGTCTTCCGCGACTAGTTGACTGCAGTTGAAAACCGTAATGTTTTTTTGCGCTATTTTCATTTAAAACTTTATAAACTCACATCTTCACTTCCCCTTATTCGAGTTTTGTTGTTGTGGTGTCATTTTGTTCAAAAATGTATTGTCTATTGTTATAGATTGGAGTGGGATTTTCATTATGATTTTTCTTTTACATTTTAACTGGTCTTGTACTTTTAAATGCTTTACATATTTTCTGAAGTCATGCTTGTCTGCTCTATGCCATACCTACCAGGGGTTGAGCTGAGATTTAAATTACTGAAAACTTTGCTGCAAGATAGAGCTATTATTACTTGGGGTGAACTCTCATCCAACCCAATTGATAATCCCCTTTCTCTCAGTCAGATACTGCCAAACAATGTATTTGAGATATTCTCTTACAAATGAGCAAGAATAGCAGGAATCAGAAACATATCTGTCATACTGCTCAGTTGGATATACTTCCTGGTCCATTGCCAAGGGGCTATGCACCTCTGGAGTTTGCTGGAATGTCAAGCCAAATCTCTGATTGTGAATCACCTGACAGAATCTTTGAATGCCAGGGCAGACATTCTCAACCGTTAGCGCCTGGCAGGTCATGAAAGGCGATTCCATTCCAAGCTGATTGCGGGCATCTTCCAACAATCGCAGAAGTTGGATCTTTTTGCTATCTTTTAGAACACACACTGTCAAAATCTTTCCACTATAACTGTCACTAGGAATGGCATTCTGGCCAAAGTTATCACAGGACTTGTGAACGTCCTCCCTCCGTTCCTCCTACTGTCCCAAGTTCTGGAGAAGATCAGAAAAAACAGGGCCCAAGTCATCCTACCAGCTCTGGATTGAGACAGAATGGTATGGTACCCAGAGCTTCTGAGCATGATTGTCTGTCCCCCGATCAAGTGATCACTTGAGAATCTGCTATCACAACAGCAGGACATGGTCCTGCACCAGAACCTGCTGATCTACACCTCCATGCATGGAGATTGAGCTGTGTCAGTTGAATACATTTGCTCTATCAATGGAGGTTGTGGATGTCTGTCTATGCAGTCTATATACGCCAGGCAATGGGATAAATTTGTCGCCTGTTTTGGAGTCCACAAAAAAGGCCCTTCCATGCCAAACCGTCAAATGTTTTATTGTTTGTTTTGTCTTTAGCCCAGCAAGGCCTTGCAGGGGTCACTATTAAAGGTTTATTGTCAGCACTTTTGACCTTTTTGACAGACCACCCATCCGTGTTTAAGTCACTTGTGATGTGCTTTCTTAAAGGTTTAGCACAGATATTCCCTCCAAGTTCATTTGTGATGCCATAGTGGGACCTTACTTTGGTCTTGATGTTTCCCAAAAGTACGACCTTTCAGCCAGGGCACAGCTGCTTGTTGTTTTTCCTGACTTTAAAGACTGTCCTCCACATTGCAATTATGTCAGCTCATCGCATGAGTGAACTCCAAGCTGTATCAGGTCAATTGCCCTAGACTACCTATTTTATGGGGGAATTGGTGTTAAAGACGTGGGTGCTCTCTTTGCAGAATGTCATGCTGCCTTTCCACATTGGGCAAACCATCACTCTCCCAGGGTTAACATCCTTTACAACGCAACTTTTACCACGCAGTGCTTTTACATCGCAACTTTTACAACGCAAACCCAAATATCCCTGTAGGAATATTGCCCAGCTAGACTCCTCCAGGTCTGTCTTTTCACCAGACAGTGGCACCGGCAGATCTTATCGTTCCACATCAGTGCTGAGAGCCATCACAGGAACCAGTCCAGAGGCACAAGAGTCAGGTGGAAGCAAGCTCTGCACTTGGGGCTAGGCATCTGGAGCCCCTGAGGAACAATTTGGATGGCCATTGTCTTCACAGTGATCCCCAGCGGGGATCCCCTAAGGCATATATCAGAAAGGGAGAAAAAGTGTGCAGGACCATATCGTTGATCGCTCTCCTCATTTGAACCATAGGTCCTATATCTGTGGCCCCAGCAGCTTTGATCTCAATGCATCACATGAATGGCAGATTAATGCGACATCCCCCCACAGCGACTCATAACAATACAAATTCTAGTAGACTAACCCACATGGGGAAATATAGGGACTCGGCTGCTTCATAGGACCAGTCCCAGCATGCGGGGGAGCCTAAGATATCACAATAAAACAGCTTGACAATAATCCTGTACAGAAGCGGTAACTGTTTATGACGGTCCAAGTGAGTGACCAGAGTATTTCCCCTGAAGCAAACTATTGCAGTATTCTTTGAGGTGGATCACGATGTAATAAACTCCATATCTCTGACAACTTCCATTACTTGTGCAGGACTATATCTGGAGATAAACAATTAAGAGAAGACACACCCTGAGCACACCACAAGGAAGCACATGAGTGTGATGAAGCCCACTCCTTGCTTGCAGAGCCACATTTGGCGACTCTGAAGGAAATAATTGTTGTACTGTGCCTTTAGTCTTTCTTCACTTACTACCCTGTGTGTCATGTCATTATGTGGAATGTTATGCTCGGACTATGTGGGAGTTCTAATTCAGTTGAGGGATATCCTGCTGTACTGTGCTTCGTTGGCATGGGGTTCCTCTTACTAATAAACTTGGAACAAGTCTATCTAGTTTCTGCTGCCTTCTTGGATAGATGAACATACAACAATTTTGGCGACAGGAAGGGATCTACTATGCTCGTTTTGCCTCTTCCAAAATCCTGCTTATGCACACTACTGCCTACTCGAATTACTGACTGAAGGAACCCTGTGCCTGGCGTTTCTCTACTTCATACATGGTGCGGTATTGTATTTTGTATTGTAATTGCATTTATACAGCGCTTACTGCCCATGACGAGGCGTCGAATTGCTTTTTCGACGAGTAGCACGCTACTCCGGGACACATAGAGGATTAGTGTTGAATTAGTATAGTGAAACATGCAAGTACATTTTAAGTGGTGGATAGGTTAGTCAGTTATTTAGATTTGGAATGATAGCAGAAGGATAGAGGAGGAAAAAGGTTTGTATTTATATAGTGCTTGTTACCCCTGATGGGGTGTTGACGCACGCTATTCAGGAAGCCCATAAAGGATTAGTGGTGAATTAATATGGTGAAGTATTAAGTAATTTCAGTGGTGGATATTAGTCAGTTATTTAGAGTGAGTAGGATAGTGGAGGGATAAAAGGGCAAGAAAGGTTTGCATCCATATAGCACTTGTTACCCCTGCTGGGTGTTGAAGCGCTTTTCTGGCGAGTAGCACGCCACTCCGGAACCCATAAAGGATTAGTGTTAAAAATTAGTATAGTAAAATATGAATTAATTTGAGTGGTGGATATGTTATTCAGTTATTTGGGTAGAGAAGGGTAGGTGGCGGGATAGAAGAGGGAAAGAGGTTTGTATTTATATAGCGCTTGTTACCACTGATGGGGTTTTGAAGCGCAAGTAGCACGCTACTCTGGAACCCATCAGGATTAGTGTTGCATTAGTATAGTGAAACATGAAAGTAATTATAGTGGTGGATATGTTAGTCAGTTATTTGGATTGAGAAGGGTTGGGGAGGGGTAGAAAAGGGAAAAGGTTTGCCTTTATATAGCGCTTGTAACCGTGATGATAGAATGGTAGGACTTTGATTCATTTTATTCCCATCGTGCTGCCCTGCCCCAAAGTTTTGTAAAGTGAAGAAGACATTTTCTTTTGTTTGGTAGGCATCGTTGGTCGTTTAAACCTGACCGACCACTGCCTCACTCATCCGCTGCCAATATTCCAGTTCACGTGCAAACTCTCTCGAGCGCTCTTCACCTCGCACTCATCTCTTTTGTTACAGTCTGCCACTGCTGCCTTTCCTCGCGCACCACCTGTCAACATTCCAATGCATGTGCATTTTCTCTAGTGCTTCCTATATTCCTGCCGCTCCGTTATATATTTAAAGGCCTTCGAGCGCTGCCACGCTCTAAAAAATCATCGTACCTTCACACAGCAGTTTTCTACCTCTGTTTCTGCTGCCCATAGTGTTAATTCGAACAAATTTCAACCATAGACTTGGTTTCTACTGCAACACTGCCATCTTGTGACTTTACCACCCTGTTATTCTCTTTTCACCAGCCATACTACAGAAACAATTTATTTCCTTTTTATTTTTATTTTTTTTGCACCTCCTCTTCATCATACTAAGGCTGCTCACTTCGCTGTTGCCAGTGCATATCCTTATTTTTTTTTAAAATGAGCATCAACCAATCTGTTGTGGTTCCTTCCCCCCTTCCTTTTTGAGGTTACATGGAGATCCTCCCATTGAATGGGAAGACTGGATTGAAACTTTTGAAAATTACGTTGTGGCTCTAGGGGGCTCAAATTTTTCGTCTGTCAGAAAGAAAAGCTCTTCTAATAGGATGTCTAGGCGCTGAAGGGCAAAATGTTTTTAAATACTTACCGCAGGTTTATGAAGACAATGGAGACGTCATGGAGGATGTTTACAAAGAAGCAAAACTACGTTTACATAAGCGTTTCGCAAAAACCCTTAACATTGAAATGCAATATCACAAATTCTATACCCAACCCCAGAAGCCCAATTAATCTATCGATGAATTTGTGACAAGACTCAGAGAGTTGGCCATCAAATGCAAATTTGGCCCGATGACAGAAGAACTCATACGTGACCAGTTAATTGTGCAATGCTGCAAAAAAAAAATCCAAGAGCGTTTATGGGCAGCTGCCGATCCCTCGTTGTAGGAAGCCATTAAATTAGCAAAGGTAGTGGAGGAATCTCAAAAATGCATGAAAAAAATGCAACAAATGGGCAATAGGGAGCAAGTTGAAGTTTCCAAAGTAGACAGTGATGCCAGCTCGATTAATTTTGTAAAGAAGAAGCTTACTACTCCTTCAAGTGTCCGCAATTCTTCATCTGGATCCTTTGTACCTTCTCAAGCCAGATGCAGCACTCTGTTCTGTTCCATTGTGGCAGCAACTCACACCTTGTCAATTCCAACTCGTGTTTCGCACTGGGCCAGGTCTGTCGCCTGTGTGGTAAAAGAGGACATCTCGCCCTCATGTGTAAGACTGTCTCCAACAAACCTAAAGTTGCTGTTGTCAATTAGTCAGAAGAACTCTTTCAACATAAAGTAATGGTGGTGGACTCAGATTCTACTCTTCAATGTGCAGATACTGAAGACTTCAAGAGACACACTCGTCCTAAAGCTGACTTTCTTATTGATGGAAAGTTTGTGACTCTGATGGTTGACTCGGGGTCTTTATACACCATCATTGCCAAAGACTTGTTTGAAACTGTATGGCCGTCCAGAACATTGAATAATACGAATGTTATACTGAAAGGTTATCAAGGGGCCAACATAGGTGTTATAGGCTACATTGAGGCTAATATCTCCTTCCGGGAACGTCATACTAAGGGGAAGATTTTTGTTGCTACTGAGGGTCCTCCCATTTTGGGTGATCTCATCAGTATGATTTACATATTGTGGTCAACCCTAGGGCTGATGAGCAAGTGATGGTTGTGTGTGAAGATGATGTCAACTGTGTACTGGAGTAATTTGCTGTAGTTTTTGACAACAAACTGGGTATGGCTAAAGACTAGATCCACAAGATCATTTAAAAAAAGGATGTCATTCCTGTTAGGCCCACTTTTAGGAAAATTTCCATTGCCATTAGGGGGGAGGTGAAGAAACGTATTGATCAAATGGTTGCAAATGGAGTCATTGAACCTGTCAAATCCACTTAATGGTTATCCCCAGCTGTGATCACCAAGAAGGCTGATGGGTCTTTAAGGTTCTGTGAGGACTTGCGCAGCCTCAATCAGAATGTTGTTATGGACCGTTTTCCCCTTCCAAATATTACAGAGCTAGTTTTCCTCTTGTCTGATCGGAATTTCTTCTCAAAACTCAACCTCAGGAGTGCACACCACCAGGTCATGTTGCACCGTTACTCTAAACACCTCACTGCCTTTGTCTCTGCCGAGGGCGTCTTTCAATTCAATAGATTGCCCTTTGGCTTGTCATCCGCAGCCAGCATGTTCCAAAGGCTCATCTCCAAAGTCCTGGTGGGTGTTAACAACGTTATTTTCTTCCAGGACGATATCTTGATTTTCAATGACACCATTGAGTCACACAATGAAACTTTGCAAATGGTCCTGCGCAGGTTACTGGAAGCTGGTCTTACTGTGCGCAGAGAAAAATGCAAATCTTTGGTCACTGAAGTGGAATATCTGGGCTAACGCATTTCCAGTGAAGGTGTCAGGCCAAAATTCAACCTCGTAAGTGCCGTTGTGAATGCGCAAACACCCATTGACAAAGACATGTTTCGCTCCTTTATGGGTATGGTCGAGTACTACTCGAAATTTGTTAAGGACTTTGCTACAATATCTGAACCTTTACATGTTTTACTTAGAAAAGGGCAGAAATTTGAGTGGGGTGTATCTCAAGAAGATGCATATTGCACCATTAGGAGTCAGATTTCTAATGCTAACATTTTGGTTCCTTTCCACTGCAACCTGCAAACCATACTCACCGTCGATTCCAGTTCTGTCGGATTGGGTGCTGTACTTTCTCAAATGCATGCAGGTATCGATAAGACTGTAGCCTTTGCTTCCCGTTCTCTCTCTTCCACCGAGAGAAAGTATTCTGTAATTGAGCGGGAGGCGTTGGCGGCAGTCTGGGCCACTTCCCACTTTCGCTCTTTCATTTGGGGATCCGGAGTCATCTTGAGGACCGATCATAATCCTCTTTTAAAATTGTTTGCACCTTGTGGTTACAACAATTGCTCTGCCCGCCTTGCCAGGTTGGCTGTTAAGTTACAGGAGTGTGATTTTTTTGATTGAGTATGTACCTGGTTGGAAAAACAAGGTTGCAGATTGCCTATCGAGACTGCCAGATAAAATGTGTGATGATGGTGGGGTTCCTACAGAAGAGGTAGTTGCGAGTATTGAAGAAATTCTGTCTGTGGCACATAGTGCCATTTCTAAATGGGAGTGGCTGGATGCTTCTGCCAAGGACTTTGAACTCTTTGCCCTTCACAAAACGATTAAGCTGCATATCGCCATTAGTTTTTAAAACGCCCGTTTTTGTCTAAATAATTTAGTTTGAGTTTACCTTATCCCCTGTTTTTAACCCATCTACTTGCACTATAATTTGTGGAAAACCCACCGCTCTTTGCGGGTCCTCCTTGCCTTCCTGATTCCGGCGGCCATATTGGGGGTAAGCGGGACGCCATTCGTCGCACGGTCTAGTCGTCACAAGGACGCTAGACCTCCTACAAAAGGCGGACAAACTAGGTGCTCAGTCTTGTTCATTTGAAGGGGCATTGGCAGTAGTGAGAACGCGCTGTACTAGTTTAAAGCGTGCTGCGCTTTAGTGCGAATTACAAGCTGCATATATCGCCATTAGTTTTTAAAACGTCCGTTTTTGTCTAAATAATTTAGTTTGAGTTTACCTTATCCCCTGTTTTTAACCCAGCTACTTGCACTATAATTTGTGGAAAACCCACCGCTCTTTGCGGGTCCTCCTTGCCTTCCTGATTCCGGCGGCCATATTGGGGGTAAGCGGGACGCCATTCGTCGCACGGTCTAGTCGTCACAAGGACGCTAGACCTCCTACAAAAGGCGGACAAACTAGGTGCTCAGTCTTGTTCATTTGAAGGGGCATTGGCAGTAGTGAGAACGCGCTGCACTAGTTTAAAGCGTGCTGCGCTTTAGTGCGAATTACAAGCTGCATATCGCCATTAGTTTTTAAAACGCCCGTTTTTGTCTAAATAATTTAGTTTGAGTTTACCTTATCCCCTGTTTTGAACCCATCTACTTGCACAATAATTTGTGGAAAACCCACCGCTCTTTGCGGGTCCTCCTTGCCTTCCTGATTCCGGCGGCCATATTGGGGGTAAGCGGGACGCCATTCGTCGCACGGTCTAGTCGTCACAAGGACGCTAGACCTCCTACAAAAAGCGGCCATGCAAACGCGCAGCGGGTACGCGCAGCGGGTCCGCTGTCATTCCGCCGGAGTTACGCCAGAGTTCAGCCCGTCTGTGCCCGTCCGGGCCAAGACGGGCTTAGGGCTAGACACGCTGGCACTTCTCCCTAAGGTCGGGATTACATATACTAGTAATGACCTTATATTACTACGACCCTCGAAAGATGGTTCCTGCAATTATATTCATAAAGGAGATAAACCTTTCTTGAGTTGCAGACAATGTATGAAGGGCCAGAGAGCTAAGGGAAATAAGGCCCGATTAATGGCTCTGCTGAATTGTAGGTCCCTTCCTAGCCATTCTATTGAAATTAACTCCCTCGTACAAGATCATGGGCTGGATATTCTGTTCTTAACAGAAACCTGGATCACGACGAGTTCGGGACCAGATATGGTGCAAGCACTCCCCCCCGGCTATCTAATATACCATCTAGATAGGCCTATTGGACGGGGAGGTGGTATCGCCATCATCTATAGGGACACGCTTGTCTGCAGAGCCCAGGACGGCGGGGTTTGCGATTGTGAGAGCTGTCAATTTTCACTAAGGATGTCATCTACGACCTCCATATCAGGTCTCCCAGTGTACCGCCCACCGGGATGTGGGGGCAATTTTGTCAGCTCGTTTATGGAAACCGTTACGCTCCTGGCATCGTCAACTGCTAACTTTGTGACACTTGGAGATTTCAATCTCCATCTAGACGATCCTGCTGACACACTCGCTGTTGACTTGCAGTGTGATCTGAAAGCTTTTGATATGAGGCTAATCAATTCAGGGGCCACGCAATGTAAGGGTCATCTACTCGACCCAGTGTTCTCGAATATGACCCGTATCAAGGCCCTGACTCCCTTGCCTTTACCGTGGTCAGACCATTTTTTGGTTCCTTTCAATTGGCAGTATGATCTAACGGATGTAGCCACTCCTAGGATCTATTCGGTCGACAGGGCCTGGTCCAGGTTACCGATAGATCGCTGGGCTGCTAATCTTGAGGCTACCTGTCCTCGCCCGGTGTTAGATCCATTAATTGCAGATGTGAACCTGGAAAGTTGGCTGACCAGGTCCCTGGACGCCATTCTCCCTAAAAAGAGAATGCCGAAGAGGGAGAAGAGAGTGGGTTCAGCCCCTTGGTACACCCAGGCACTAAGAACTCTTAGGAAAGGCTGCAAGAAGCTGGAGCGGATTTGGAGAAAGGATTGGGGAGAGGCAACCCGGAAAGAGTATCGTACGGCAATTAGAGGATATAAAGCCGCTCTCCGGGACGCCAAAGCTAAGTTCTTTGAGGAGAGAATTGGCAATTCGGTTAACTCCTCTAGAGAGTCCTTCAAAGTTTTTAGAGACCTCTTACAAATCCCCCAACCGCCAGTGAACCATGAAAGTCCCCGAGAGAAATGTAAGGAACTGGCCTACTATTTCCATATGAAAGTTGAAAACATCGTAAGTTCCTTACCACGACCAGCTCAGGAATTAGATTCAGGTAAACAGCGGGGTGCTGTGGAAATCGAGCTTGAAGCCTTTGGACCAGTGACCACTGACGAAGACCTCAAGGTGTTAGGGGCCATCAAGAGTGGCTCGCCTAGTGATCCTGTCCCGATGAAATATCTCAAACAGATAGCAACTACCATCGCCGCCCCAGTAACCGATCTTATCAACTTATCTTTTGCGCAGGGGGTGGTGCCACCCAGCTGGAAAAAAGCGGTAGTAAAGGCCCTTCTGAAAAAACCTGGTCTGGATCCATCTGACCTGGCTAACTTCAGACCGATTTCTCTGCTGCCCGGGCTCGGTAAGATCGCGGAGAGACTGGTGAATAGGCGATTGTCACATTTCCTGGAGTCCAATGGCTTATTGCGGAATTCCCAAACGGGATTCAGGCCGGGCCAAGGCACTGACACCGCCCTGCTGGCAGTCGTAGAAGAAGCAAGGAGCATTTTGGATTCAGGAGGATCGGTGGCAGTGATCATCCTGTACCTCAGTGCGGCTTTTGACACCGTAAACCATCAGGTGTTGCTCCAGCGGCTGTCAGAGGTAGGCCTGACAGGGAAGGCTTTGAAGTGGCTCGCGTCATTTCTGAACCATCGAACCTACCAAGTCTGGGAAGGTAGTGCACAATCAGCCTCTATCCCCCTCCAGTGTGGTGTGCCTCAGGGCTCCTCCCTGAGCCCCACATTGTTTAACGTCTATATGGCCCCGCTGGAGGATGTGGTGGCACCATTTGGTATTAAAACTATCAGCTACGCTGATGATACCCAGTTGGTGGTGGCCCTTTCCCAATTGGTAAATCAGCCGGACCTACTTCACTCCTGTCTGTCCAAGGTGCACACATGGATGTGCAACTCAGCATTAAAACTGAACGGCTCTAAAACGGAGATGATGCTGCTTGGACATTGGGGGCTTTCCCTACCGCCAGGCAGCTGGCCTAGTTGTCTTGGTGATCCCCCAAGCCCCAAAAAGGAGATCAAAAGTCTGGGGGTGTGGCTGGAGCAAGACCTGTCTTTCAAGACCCATGCCAAAAAAAACGCTGGAGTCTGCTTTGGTCTGCTCCGGTCAGCCCGTAAGATCTTGCCCCTCCTTCCTCCGGTTTCCAGGAAACTTCTTATCCAGGGATTGATTGTTTCGAGGCTGGACTACAGCAACGCGATTTTTTTGGGCGCTCCGGAAGCAACGCTCAATAAACTCCAAAAAGTGCAGAATGCAGCAGCAAGGCTGCTGATGAATATTCCAAGGAGACAGTCAGCAAAACCGGCACTAAGAGCGCTTCACTGGCTCCCGGTACGGGAGAGGATACAATTTAAATCCCTCTGTACGGCCCATAAAATCCTTCGGGGGAAGGGACCTCCTATCTTGTGCAATATGGTGTTCCCCTACAAGGCTACGAGAGCCTTGCGCTCGGATCACAAATGTCTGCTACAAGCGGTCAGAGTGAAAAGAGCCCGGACGGGTGGTAGAAGATTCTCTGTTAACGCAGCCAATTTATGGAATGCGCTGCCTTTGAACATACGTGCAGAGTCTTGTACTTTTCGGTTCCGGAGGCTACTTAAGACCCACCTGTTCCCCGCTTAATGCTGCTTTTTTCTAGTCTTACCCTCCTGATTTATGAACAAGCGCTGGGATTCCCAAGGGTAACCGCGCGCTATACAAAATTCCAAATAATAATTAACTAAGGTGTATTGAGGGAGAGTGTTTATCCTTACAACGTCAGACCTTATTGTAAAATTGTAGAAGAGCTCTCTGTAAATTCTGATGGCATCATTCTTAGAGGTGAGCGCTTCATTCCTCCTGTCATTTTGAGGTCCAGACTCATTACCTTGGCGCATGAGGGTCACATGGGCCAAACATTTACATCCAAGAGGGTCAAGGAACATTTTTGGTGGCCCAGAATGGAATCTGATATCAAAGATTGGGTTGAGAAATGCCTTCCTTGCATAAACTCTGAGAAAAAGTTGAAATTGGGGGGAAGAGTTGCCAAGGATTTCCCTTTTCACATGGCTGAATCCGATTCTGTTTGTGAAAAGCTCAGCCTGGATTTCATCGGTCCATTCTCATTCCTCTCTGAAAATGAACGCTTTGCAGCTGTCATGTTTGATGCCAGGTCACGTTGGTTTGAAGTCATTTTTATGAGGAACATCAGCTCCAGATCCACCATTGCCATGTTGGAAGACATTTTTAGAAGAGAGGGTGTCCCTCTTAAACTTGTTACTGACAATGGCACACAACTCACTTCTTCTGACATCCAGTCCTTTTTAAGTCACGTTGATGTTAAACACATATGCACTTCCTTGTACAACCCACAAAGTAACGGCCAGGTTGAGAGGATAAACAGGTTATTTAGGGCACCATGGAGCTTGCCTTCAGAGCTGGGCAGAATGTGCAGAGTGCAGTTAAAGACATGCTCCGGGCGTATCGCACCACACCCAATGCAGCCACCAGTAAGACTCCCTTTGAGATGATGAGAGGTAGGGTGCCCTCCTCCAAACTGTGTCCTTTTTGGATGTGGAAAGATGAGAATTTTGGTACTCCCAAAGATACTGTTGTACCTTCAGTTCAGTTTTCTTCAAGGTTGGTGACTTAGTGTCAAGTCAAAATCACTTTAATCGATTAATTAAAATCATAAAAGTTCATCAAACATATTACATTTCAGTTACAAATGGGAGACCAACTATTGTTAAAAAACAAATGTAATAAAAACACTCTTAACTTAATATTTAAAAACAGTTTCAAAACATGATAATCATGTAAAAAACAGTACATGGCTTCTTATATTCTTCCTCCTAGCAGCTGCCACCAAAAATGTTGCGATGTTAAAAGTAACCCATGGGGTATCCAGTAGCTGTAAATACATTATTGCTGGTTTCACTTGAAGGAACCCTTTGCCTTGTAAAAGTGGAAGGATAAACTTTTTTTCTAGGCTCAGAATAAAACTCACAAAACAATATAAATGGGCAGTGTTTTGGGTGGAGCTGTGGTCGCACTCACAAGGAGCTCCCTCCTCAGGTTTGATCCATCCATGAAGGTTCCCCAGAGTATAGTGAATCAGGTTAAAGCGGAACCTTATTAGTAACCAGCGATGAAACGGCTTGGTTACCAACTTTAGGTAGGGTTCTATAGTGGGAGATGTGATTAAAAGAAAATGAGCCCTAACAGTAGATTTTTTCAGCTCCACAGTCTCACGATCCTGGGCCATAAGTGACAGGAAATTAATTTTTACCCAACTGACATCGCCTTTAGTGATCAGTTCTGGATAAAAATATATTTCAGGCCGCCCTAGTTTAGAAAGCGTATCTTTTATATAGGTGAGCCAGGGTATAGCAGATGCTCTATCTAGGAGCATAAAATCTTTTAAGATCAGGCGATTCATACTGAGTTCAGGGTTCAACCATGTTTTGATCCAACAAGTTAAAGGAGCCAAGCTTAACAGATCAGAGATATATCCCATCCCCAGCTCTTGATGCACAGCAAAGGTGGATGACGATTGGGGGATAGAAAGGAGGGATCGGAAGAATTTGTTCTCGACCTGCTGAATCCCCTCAACATTCTTATACCCCCATAAGGCAGCACCATACGCCGCAACTGTAATACATTTAGCCTTGTAGATTGTTAGGACTGCCTCACAAGGCTTGCCACCCAAACGCCGCGTAAAGCTTAGAATGGCAGATGCGGACCTGCTTAGGCTGTTTCTTTTGGCTAAAAGTTGGGCGGCCCACGAACCTCTATCGTCAAGCAGGACCCCCAAGTAAGTAAAAGCCTTAACTCTGGTGACTGCTGACCCCTTACAATAGAAGGTTCTAGCTTTGTCTTTCCTAGGTCCCATCGTTAAAACATGGGATTTGGCTATGTTAACAACTAGGTCCAAGGAACTCATGTAATCACCAAAGGAATTCAAGAGTCTTTGCAGGCCTAGTGGGGTACGTGCTAGTAAAACGGCATAGGAGGACCGGGATGGCTTGGCCTCCTACACGCGGAGTATCCAGAGTAGCTTCCCCTAGGGTTTTATCGATATTATTAATATATAAGGTAAAAAGCAGGGGGGCCAGGATGCACCCCATGCGAACTCCTCTACCCAATTTAAAAGGGCATGTACAGGTACCATCGTGAGAGACTCTCACTGCCGCATACAGATCCTGGTGCAGATCAGCTAAGAAGTGCACCAAACGCGGGTCTAACCCCATATCCAGGAGGATGATCCACAGCCTCGATCTGTTGACCAGATCGAAAGCAGAGGATAGGTCCATAAATCCTAGATACAATGAGCCCTTTGTAGCCAAGGTGTACTTACTTATCAATAAATACAGGTTTAAACACTGGTCCATAGTGCCTCTGCCAGCTCTAAACCCATATTGAAATTCAGACAGGATCCCCTGCTCGGTCACCCAGTCTGAGACCTTGTCCAGGATTACTTTTCCAAGAATTTTTACGGCAGAATCAATTAAAGAGATGGGTCTGTAACACCTGGGGTTGTTTCTTTGCCCTTTTTTAAAAACTGGATTAATGATCGCTTTGGACCAAGAATTCGGAAACCCCTGGGTAACACTGGCATTAAATACATTATTAAGGATTTTGGTCCACAGTACAATGTTACTCTTATAAAAATCTACCGGGACCCCATCAGGTCTAGGGGCTTTTTTGCAAGTGGAATCTTTTATCGCCTTCTCAACATCCTGAACATTAAAGACCAGGACGGGCATAGGGGGGGTACAGGGGAGGACTCTAAAGGTTTCAGCCCCATGTTTGCTGGCGTATATTCCTTCAAAGTGGGCCGCCCACTCACCCTCCGGGATGATGATATCTAAAGCCCCATTGTCATCCCCCGTAAACAACGGGGTGTTAACAATGGACCAGAACTTGGAGCTGTCTTTAAGGACCTCTTGCGTGGATAAGGCATCCCAAGCTGCCCTTTTTACTTCATTTTTCCTAGTGTTGATAGCTAACTTATATTCTTTTCTGAGGCTTGCAATGTATGTTTGATCCCTTGGTACCGATTTCAGGGAGTTGATCAGTTTTTGGTGGGCCCTAGTACAATTATGGTCGAACCATCTTTTTATTGGCCTTGGTTTAGTTGTCTTGGGGGTGGTGAGGTCTGAAGCAAACTGGGAGCAGATGGTTTCAAAGGCTGCGATGATGTCCCTACCCATTACATCAGGGACTGAGCATTTGTTAATCTCTGCCTTAAGTTTGAGGTTTATGCTCTCGTGGAAGTGTTCTGGAACTATTTTTGCCCATTTTAATTTCCTCTCTTGAGCTTTGGGGACCACAGCAGTAGGTCCAATCAGGGTGGATTTGATGGCATCATGGCAGAAACACTTAACCAATGCTAGAATTACTGGATTGGGGTCACTAAAGGAGGAACGGGTTGCATTATACCTTTGGGTGATCCCTAAAAGGGCACGGGATATAAAGATGTAATCAATAACTGTTTCGCAGCCTCTGACTTCAAAAGTTGCCACCCGTTCACCGTTATCAAAAAAGCCGGGCTCATAAAGGTCTGCTTGTAAAAGAAGTTCTTCCAGTGCCTCACCCCCTGCCGTGTGTTCAAAATGAGGTAAAACAGAGTGGGGGGGGACGTTAGGGTCACTTATCCGGCAGTTATTATTGCATAAATGAATGTTAAAATCTCCCATGAGTATGATATGGCAAAAAGTGATTTGCTGTTCTTTATATGCAGTTAAAAACTGTGTCAGATAACGCAAGTGTTCGTTCGGGAATTCAGTTTCATTGGAGTTATAAAAATTGATTATCAACGTCTTCGATTGATTCTCGGGGGTAAACTCGATTATTTGGCAGTTTTGGGAAGGAGTTTCAATTGGTTTAACCTGGGCCCTAAGTTTAACTGATATCAATAACATCAAACCCCCCTTGGCTCTCCCTGCTATCGATGGTCGGGCGGGCTTGAAATAAGATCTAAAGCCATCCACCCACAAACTACAGTCCGTGTCCCAGGTTTCTTGAAGGGCTATGATCTCATTGGAACAAATAGACTTCAGCCAATTTACGTCGTCCCTTTTTGCCCGTAGCCCTGCAATATTCCAGCTCATTACCCTTAAGTTGCCCCTCTCCCCTATAGAGGTGATGGGAGCCTCAGCCTGGGTGCAGAGGTTGGTATGGGCTAGACAATCAGTTTAATCAAGCTGTGTCAAGGGCGTGAACCTATTGGCAAGAGGGATGGTGCTATTGATAATGATAGACTTGGGTGGGTATGGCTGGAGCGAGGATCCAACAGTACTCCAGGTGGAATGGGCAGCCCTAATAGAGGAGTTGTGCGTGGACCAGACTCTGTTCCCAGCCAGCTGTTCCTGGCAGCGACTCCTTGCTGTTGTTATGATAGGGGGGGCGGGGGGTAAAAGAAACCTAAAGGTAAGGCTCGATTACCACCGGGATCCCCATTTAACTCTGAGGCATCCCACAGCATGCGTGATGATGCATGGGGGTAGCTGAAGTTTACCACTACACAATCCCCTCTAACTTTCTTTCGAGTCCCACCAATCCAACCCACCCGTCTGGCCATTAGTATGAAGGGTGAGATTTCGGAGTCTCCCGAGCAATTACGATCGCTCCAGTCTCTGGTTAGTGATAATAATGCATCGGTTGACTCCACCTCCCCTCTTGCCAAAGGGGGAACTCTAACTAGAATTGCCACAAGCGGGGCTGACGCAGGGGGGAGGTTTAGGGGGGGTTTATTAGGACTGTAGCTCCAGTTCTGTGAGCGCCTAGGGTCCTCAAGTGGTTTAGATGGAGGGGCAGTGGAATCAGCATTAGGCTGTCTTTTTTCTAACTGCGCCTGCATCCCTTCTTGAGAACATGTTGGTTCATGGCTAATGGTATCCTCAGATGATATGGGCATCCCCCTCCCTGCGGACATATGATTTTCCCTAGATCTCCCAATTGGCCCTACCCCGGGATTTGGGACGTCACAAATTGTGACGGCTGGTTGTATGGTACCTGGAATGTAATTGTGCCGAGATAAAAAGGAATTAATACGTTCACATTTAGCCAATAAATCCACCACACAGGAGTTCAATGTATCGATAATATCCTTGGCAACATCCGTTAGGGCCTTCTCCAGACGGCTGTTGAAGACCTCCTCTACCATGTCCCGAACAGTGGACTGAATTTGGTTAATTAATACAGAGTCACAGGGCAAAGTGTTGCACTTGGTCATCTTATCCCTTCTGCCTATCTTCTTTGTGGTTATCTTTGTCTCCTTTTTATTGGGCTTGTCCTTTTTTGCTGCATCTGTGCCCGGCTGAGCAAGAAGGATATTATCCTCTGCTGAAACAGCGACTTGTGTTTGCAAAGTACAAGATGGATTGTTAACCAATATGGTGGGTTCCAGGGGGACAGGATTTCTCAGGAGAGGGAGCGGTGAGCCGGATAAGTTGACAACATGTTGGTCAAGACCAAGTTCCTTTTCCGCTATGGCAATTTCAGACGATAAAACACCCACAGCAGACGTTAAGTAGGATATAATTGAGGGAGACTTTCTGCGTACCTTAGCGTTCACTTGCTCCTGCTCACGTGAGCGGTATAATTTGCACTTACCCATTTCTCCTTATCGTAACGACAAAAGGGGGTGGCCCAGCCCGGCCTCTGATGGCCACAGACGGCCCGCCCTTTGCCCGGGCTTCGCCCGCGCGCGTCCCGCGAGGCGGGAGACTCTCCGTGATCTTATGGCGCCAGCAGGCGCAGCGGGAGCGTCACGGGAGTGCCGGGGCAGCTGGGGGATGTAGTCCCTGGGCCCCTGTGCCGCGTTTCGTGAAAGTGATGGCCGTTTTCCTCACGGCGGGACGCTGGAAGCAGGAGATAGCCGTTGCCCCCACGGCAGACCAACACACAATGTCAGTGGTGCAGGTGAGCCGATTCTGTTTGGGAAAAGCTCAGCCTGGATTTCATCGTCCATTCTCATTCCTCTCTGAAAATGAACGCTTTGCAGCTGTCATGGTTGATGCCAGGTCACATTGGTTTGAAGTCATTTTTATGAGGAACATCAGCTCCAGATCCACCATAGCCATGTTGGAAGAAATTTTTAGAAGGGAGGGTGTCCCTCTTAAACTTGTTACTGACAATGGCACACAACTCACTTCTTCTGACATCCAGTCCTTTTTAAGTCACGTTGATGTTAAACACATATGCACTTCCTTGTACAACCCACAAAGTAACGGCCAGGTTGAGAGGATAAACAGGTTAGTTAGGGCACCATGGAGCTTGCCTTCAGAGCTGGGCAAAATGTGCAGAGTGCAGTTAAAGACATGCTCTGGGCGTATCGCACCACACTCAAAGCAGCCACCAGTAAGACTCCCTTTGAGATGATGAGAGGTAGGGTGCCCTCCTCCAAACTGTGTCCTTTTTGGATGTGGAAAGATGAGAATTTTGGTACTCCCAAAGATACTGTTGTACCTTCAGTTCAGTTTTCTTCAAGGTTGGTGACTTAGTGAAAGTGACACCAGGTGGTTTTAAAAGTGGCCTTTCTAAATTTCGTCGCCCCTTTAAGGTTATTCATGTTGACCACAACTGGTTGAAGTTAGACAATATGTTTTTCACCCTTTTGTACTACTATTGCAAATGACAAATGTAATGATAAATGCACTCTATTGCCTTTGGACAGACCAAGGAGAAGCATGGGAACAGCTGGGTCTCCCAAATGGCTCAATGATTCTGTAACTCATTGATTTATTGTTTCACTCTGTCTTTTTTTTTTCTGTTCACAGAGTGTTCATATGTTTGCCTTACCATTCATTTATTCTCTCTGTTCCCTTTCTATGTCCTGTGCGGGAACCTCGTGTTTTACTTTCTCTGTCTGAAAGGAGGGGAGGGGTGTTGTACTGTGCCTCTAGTCTTTCTTCACTTACTACACTGTGTGTCATGTCATTATGTGGAATGTTATGCTCGGACTTCGTGGGAGTTCTAATTCAGTTGGGGGAGAACCTGCTGTACTGTGCTTCATTGGCATGGGGTTCCTCTTACTAATAAACTTGGAACAAGTCTATCCAGTTTCTTCTGCCTTCTTGGATGGGTGAGCATACAACAGTAATAAATTGGACACCATAACAGGAACTATCCCTCCTACTAAAGAAATACTGGTACAAAAATCGATACAGTTGTTCTGGACCTAGGTCTTGGGGACAAACAAAGAAAGATGGCTGAAAGAATAAGTAAAGCTGAAATGTTCCTCACCAAAATGAAACCAGCCACCCAAACCATACAGAAACAAGTGCAAGACTTGAAAGCTAAAGTCCACTGCATTGAGTACAAGTGAGATGATTGAAAAGGCAATTCATAGAAGAACAGCATGAGGGTAGTAAGTCTCTCTGAAAAAAATGAAAGTTTGTGTATGGGCTCATACCTGGTTCAAATAAATTGTAGCTTACAAAACATATTTTATTTTTTGCCCTGGACTGAGCTTACACTGTCTCCCAGGAAAGCCATCAGACCTTATCCCCCCTAATACAAAAACCATCCCCATCAAAGTCAGTAGTGGCAAAGCTGTTTATACTACCGGGCATTGGATGACATTCTGCAACAGGCTCGACTAGAAGGTCATTTTACCCTGGATAACAATAAAGTCATGTTGTATCCACAGAGCTTCATTAACAGAGAGAGGGAAATGGAGGCTGAGGTACATGGGAGTCAAGTTTGCCCTACTTTTTCCAGTACACTTAAAGTGATGACATATGGTAGCGCACCCTTTTTCAATGTTTCACAGTAAGTATGGTACTGGACTGAGCAACAATCATCATGTGGAAATGCTAGCTTTACTTGGCCCAACCTCAAAGGCAAAAATGTTGGAGAAAAGAATCTGACAGATGGGCCTGACTCGATTTTAGACTCAATGGGAAGGAGACCAAGCAATGGAGGATTCTGGCAATGCTGATAAACGTATAAGTGAGACCTGGTATATGTTTGAAGGGACGGCTACACTAGGTCTATGTTGTCCCCTTACTCACAGATAATACTTGCCCCGAACCAGCCACAGACTTGTTTGGTAATGTGACCGGGTGTTTATGTTTGGGTGGATAGTTGTTGCCCTACAGCCAAGAGGGAGAAAGGTTGTTGATGTTTCAGGTTTTTGTCATTTTTATTTGTCAAAATGATCTTTAATCGGACTGCACACAGCAGATAATATATCAGTACATTTTGTAGTATACAGCACAGTCTGCAGGAAATGTATATGGAACATGTTGTTGGGCGGAATGGGTGTTGATGCCATACGGAGCTCCTGCTTCCAGAATGTTCGAGGACAAAGAGATAATCACAAGAATGTGTAGTGAAGATAGTTGTAATAAGAAGCAGGAGACGTCAATCCTTCTTGTTCTGTGTTTATTAGCCACAGCCTCAGCAGCCAACAGGTAACTGACAAATATGGAATCCTGTACCACCAACACACATTTTAACATTCTACATTCCAGAGAGGTAATGCTGGAATGCAGGAGACATTCGATCACAACAATATCTCCCTTTCTTTACTATAAACAAAAAGCAGAAACATTTAACAGTGAAACATGTTAAAAGTGTGGGAAGAAATACTTAACATTCACAGCAGTGAAATATGAAAGAAAACAAATTGAAAGAGAAAAAGTGGAACCAGTCACAACTAGTATACTAAAGGAAAAAGCAAGGACATAATAGAAAACATCGCAATACGAAAAAGTTACATGAAAAAGAAGATAAAGCTCAATCACGAAACCTTAGAGGCGTAACAATATTTCTACTACTGTTCCTTTGTTCAGAAACATGAACAGGATTGGAGGAATGACTCGACTCAGAAACATCAAAAGAAGAAGATGGAGCCGGCAAAACAAGAGGATGCATTGACAAATTAACTGGAGAAGGAAGATCACGAGGATGCACCTCTCGAGGATGCACCTTCACAACTCTTCCTTTATTCCATCATTCATTCCTGCTCGTTCTCACTGCATTCCTGGTCACAACTTCAATTCTGACTGGAGGTTTGAATTTCAACATGCCTTTTGGAACATGATTAGGGTCTTTAACACAGACCCAATCACCCACACGGAAAACCCTTTCTGTAGATTTGACCCTATGTATTGTATCATAGTGACTTTTCATTTTAGCTTGACATTTTTCAACACTAGGTCTTACAATTTTGTCCACACTTAACATGTGCTCACCCTTGGTCGGACACTCCCGCAACCAAGCAGGACATAACCTGGAGGCAGGAGGGCGTCCCCGCAGGATTTCACACAGTGAAAGACCAGAAACAGCATTAGGACATGACCTGTGAGACCACAACATTTCCTCAACAGCCTTACACAATTCAATCTTGTTTTGAACAGCTCACTGTATACACTCCACTAGAGTATGGTTCATTTTTTCTACTAGGCCTTTGTCTTGTGGATGATATAAAGCAACACATTTAATCGCTAGGATGCCTGGCTTCACCTTGGGGGTGCCCAGTAGGGGGCATCTAACAGGGAAAGCCAGGAAGGGTTCCACAGCTGTATACAGCGCCAGGATGCCTGAAGGGTGATAGTGCGCTTTACAAGTATACATACATTTACACATTTACATTTAATGGCATTAGTGTCCAGAAAACCTTTAATTTCTTTAGAGACAAACTGGACGCCATTGTCGTAAACAATCTCTTTTGGGTAACCTTCTCTCAAAAACAAATTGCAACTTGATAACCCCAGAAGTGTTAAGTTCTTCTACAAATGTAACTTCCCACCATTTACTGTAGTAATCAACAACAACAATAGCAAATGTAAACTTGCGTGGTAGAACACTAAAATGTCCAATGAAATCAATGGACAGTTTGAACCACACAGACTTAGGCAAGCTGCCAGGTTGGAGTGGAACCGCTTCAGTTTTGCACCCTTTATCACTAGTGGCACAAATGACACATGCTTGGATGCTAGCAATGATAGCAGAGTCCATCCCAGGCAACCAATAACTGTTTCTCTTTTAGTTATGGTCTGGCCTAAGTGTCTCTCATGCCCCTCCATAATAATTCTGTCTCTCAAACAAACAGGTGAAATAAATGTATCCCCCATACCAACATCCTATTTTCTTCAATTGACAACTCATCTGAGCCCTTAAAATAAGCTTGTAAAGCCTAAGGTAGTGCCTTTTCTTTAGGCCACCCATTCATCATATATTTCCTTACATTCTCCAGTTCAACATCTTTTAGAGATTCAGAATTCCACTCTTGTTCAGTGAAAGTGGTGTTGTGACAGACATCAACACTTACAATAAGACATTCTTCATCAATTTCATCAGTATTCTCAGGATAGTCTGTAAAGATTAAAGGTGAACAAGACAAATAATCCGCCCTAATGTTCATACCACCAGGAATATGTGCAACAGTCAAATTGTATTGTAACAGTTTGGAGCTTAATATTGCTATCCTTGGTGTGTGATCCTTAATAACAGAACCACTTAAGGTACTTACTAAAGGTTTATGGTCAGTCTTGAGGATGAATTTTCTCCCCCATATAAAAAATTTAAACCGTTCAACTGCCCAATACAAAACATACCAAAAAATGTGGAGCACATACATAGAAAATACATACTAAAGCACATAACATTAATATAAACATTCATATTATTAGCAACTGTATTTTTGCAAATGATATTACTAACTTCGATATTAACAAAAACAATATTTCTTACGATCAGGTCGATATTCTGGTCACTGATATTCTTGATGTTGATATTCTGTTCCTCCGATATTTACAACTCGATATTTCTGTAGGTCGAAAAAAAACCTCAATATTATGTCTGTGCACCCGACTAGCTATAGTGTCTCACTTGCCCTCCTACTCACTCATAGAAGAACAAGTGATTAGAAACACCCAGAAAACAACACTGCCAACGCTCTCAAGAATCGCATTTGCTGGACACACCCTTTTGCTCTCACACTCATGCTAGTCCACAATAAGATCTGACAGAGACTTGAAAAAAGTTTAAAATGTTTATTTTAACTGTTGTGCTCTAGTATGCAGTATACGTGCCACAACAAGTAAGAAAAACACAAATAGGTCAGCATAGTAAGTAGTCCATAAATCATAAAAGGAGCTGGCATTATACAAGACAGGGTAGCCTAACCCCCTCCCCTTCTACAGAAGCAAAGTGATTATATATAAGAAGATCTCTGGGTTTTTGCTACAGACCCAGTACCTTAGCATGCACAGTTGAAAGTTCTATCTCTTCCCTGAAAAGATCCCTCTCCAAGTGTCTTACCTATTTGTACATACCTATATGGCAGAAGTACGTGTTCCAAAACAACAACTGCATTTGTATGTTTTGTCTGGGTGCTGAGGCCTGACCAGAACAAAATAACAAGGGCATTGTTGTTCAACCTTGTCTATGATGTGCAAACTAAATCCCAGGAAAGAACAGAACACAAAAACAACTGCAGGTTCTGTGTGAAAGTACAGTGTGGCACAAAGAAAAATACGTTTGTATAGTACCTTGTGAAATGCAGAGAACAGTCTGCAATCTACTCATGCTAACATAGGGAAAACCACAATGGGTCTGCACGGGACATATGACAACTCTAGTTTAAATGTTTCTAAAGGAAGGAATCCAATGCACAATAGTTTGTATGCTCGGCAATCTCCGCGTTGGCGAAAATATTTAGGGCCTGATTACGATCTTGGCAGACAAGGTTACTCCATCACAAATGTGATGGATATCCCGACAGCCAAACTATAATTCCATTATATCCTAAGGAACTGTTAATTTGGTGGATGGGATATCCGTCACATTTGTGATGGAGTGTCCCATCCGACACGATTGTAATCAGGCCCTTAGTCACTGTTCTCCCCATTGTTGAAAGACACCCTGTGCCACCTTGGGGTGTATACTCCATTGGTAATTTGCCAGGTACCACCGACTTAGCTTGTCCACCCTAGTGTTCAATGATCCCACCAGGTGGTTCACAATCAGGGAAATGTCCTGATGTTCCAAACACCTCCACTGGCATAGAACCTCCTGGCACAGGACCCCACTCTGCCTTGCTTGGTGTAGTACCCCATGGTGTTGTCTGAAATGATGGACTTTAGGAAGGCCTTCAATAAGAGGTGAATAGCCTACAACTCCAACAGATTGGCATTTCATTTTCTGTCTGCCCAGAGACCTGTGATCTCCACATCTACAAAATAGCCTCCAAAACCCTGCAGAGATTCAGCCGTCACCACGTCAGCTGTGGATGAGGAAGGTAGAGGGGGTCTTCCATAGGTCAGATTGCGGGCCACAACTGCAGATTTTGTGCAGTTTCCTCAGTACTGGGCCCTCTGATATTTTAGAACCTGCATATGCCACCTGGTGATGTGGACAAGCTGGATGCATGAGGCCAACATGGCAAGAAGTCTTGGAGCTACTTTCACTGAGATCCAGAACCAGGGCTGAAACACTGAGGTCACAGCACGAATGTCCTGGGCTCGCTGCAATGGAGGGAAGTCCCTGGACTGCACTGTGTGCAAGATAACTACAAACAAAAGATGCCTCTGAGAAAGGGTCCTGTGTGACTTTGGCTCGCTGATGGACAACCACTATGATATCAGGAGATTTGCCATCACCTAAAGGTGGTCTACTACTGCTTGTGACGAGCCAAATTCGTGAACACCAGAAAATCACTGATAAGGCCGAAGGGGGGCAAAACAAACTAAAAATGCTCCTGGCTGACCCTGAACTGCAGGTAACATCTGTGGTACTGCAAGACAGGCACAGGGAAGTATGACTATTTTAGGTTCCAGGCTGCCATCCAGCTACCTGGATCCAGAGCAGATATAACCTTGGCCAATGTGAGCATTTTAAATGTGTCCATCGACAGGAAGTGTGAAGATGTAAAATAGGTGTAAAGCCTCTGTCCTTCTTCTGCACCAGGAAATAGCAGGAGTCAGAACACATTCCTATTTCTCATAACTGCACCTCTCGGTGGCCCCTTTACACAGTAGAGCTGACACCTCTTGCAGTAATATGGATAGGTGCTTCTCTGAAAGCCGCTTTGTTGTATGAGGATGCTGTGGTGTGTTGGATAGAAATGAAAGGGCGAAGCCCTGCTAAGTGAGCTGTAGGGTCCATCTTATTAGTATGGTAAACTGCACCATGGGAATAAAGGTCATATCCTGCTTCCTACAGGGTAGTTGTGTGCCACCAATGGCAACCTAAAATGGTTGGGGGTGATGCCTCAGGGGAGGGAGGCTGAGACAATTGGTGCCCTTGGTGACCTACAAGTTGCCTGCCTGGTCTCTATCGCCAGCTACGGAAGTGACAAAGTGACTGCAGCTGGGGTATGGGAACTAGTGTTTCCCATATGCCGTACCTCTAGTGTAGCCTCAGAAGGCTTAAATTGATGAGGAAATTGTCTAGCAGTGTCAAAAGGCACAAATAATACACTTTGGCCCAGCATTCCTTGAAGCACTGCAGGCCACAATCAGCATTCTTTCCACAAAGGCTGGATCCATGAAAAGGCATTTTTTATAAGGGATGCCTGTACATCTCCTGAACAACCTGTGGATTGCATCCACATGTGGAAATGAAGCATTGACCTACCTTGATTACAACAGCAAATTAAGCACTCTCTTTCATTGGCGGCCCAGGGGGGAAATCAACTCTGCCTTTCATCATCATAATGTGAGGTAAATCACACCCATCATCTCCACTGTCACATCTGAGTGATTGCGAAATCTGGTCTGAATCAGAACTAAAAAGCTGCTGGACCTTTTGATGGTGCCTCTGTGGAAGTGTATTGTCTGTATCACGTTGTACAGGAACTGGTTGCGAGACCTTGGTTGGTGTCCAGACAGATTTGGCTTAGGGGCAGATCCTAGAGTCAGCAGTGGATCCACCTCTGGCGCCAGTGACTCTGGGACCAGCTTTGATGAAAAAGGGACCAGCGCTGGTCTTGGATCTCGAACGATAGTCTCACTGGAGTCTGTGCGGAACCTGAGGCAGGTTCCATGGGCTCAGATGGTGCAGAGGATGGATTTCCTAACATAAAAATAGTGTGAATGATGCCTAAGAAGTAATCAAATGAATCAAATGGTTTATTTAACCATCTTCTTAAAAAATGAATATATGCAGTTTTTTTTTCTTTTCTCAAAACATATATATATACAAAACAGATACATACATACATATATATTCATACACAACCAATATATTAAATACTAACACAAATATATACACACAATATATTTACAAAATTGACAGACTAACATATATTTTGGACCTTTATATGTCTTCGCCCTTATTTTTCAACTGAAGGATGCTTCCAAGCCATGTACTACAAAAGACATTCCTTACAAACAGGAGATCACCATAAACTAACAGGAGCCAATGAGGTATATTATTTAAACCTCTATTATTTATGCACTCCTTTTAATTTTCCTTTTGCAAAATCATAATTTTTTGATGGTGCCTTCAACAAAAGTGTCGATGCGTTTCAGCCCTATAATTTCCGGGCCTCATCAGGACTTAGGGCTTTCAGAGGTCCGCCGTAATGTATTATATCACTTGGCTCTCCAAGCAGCGGGTATATATGTATTTCTAGCTTCCAATTGTCAACACAGCCTGCACGTTTAAAAACTGGGACTGCTTCTCTTCTTATTTTCCTTAATGTATGGGGCTCTACAATACTTCCACCGTTATCCCTTATCTCCGCGTTATTGCTTCGCGTCTGTATCAGTCGCCATTACGCTCCACCAACGAGGATGGATTTTCCAGCAGTAGCCTGCAGATCCTTGGACCCCAGGGGCATGCAAGTGGGAGCCAGAAGAGTGACAAAAATATTCAGGATGGCCTCCTTAAAGTCCTCACCCTGCTTCAGTGTCACATATGGCCCAGGAAACTTGGGGCACATTGGGATTGATAGTGGGGATCGGCTGCTCAGTCAGAGATCAGGAGCAAGATCGAGTGGCACCTTGATGCTTTATGATGATTCTCTTTGGATAGAAATCTGCGGGATGCGATTGAGTCCCATTTTACCTTTTGAGTTTCCTCTTTGACTTGGACTTTGATTTACTGAATGACTTTGATTGCTAAGAAGACATGCTGCGGGGTTGGTCCATGCCCTTGACTTAGAGCAGGACGTACAAAAAGTCCCTTACTTCACCTGATGGTCTGCAACGTGTAGCTTCTCTTCAGGTCCCAGATCACATGTGCGTGCATAAGGACACATTAATCGCAAGACTTAGAGCCTGAGCCCAAACACCAAAGGCACACCTCATGATGGTTTGTCACCGTCACCTGCTTCTGATAGTCACAGCATGGTTTGAACCCTGTAGTTTTAGGTGAAGACATTGTTCCCTTTCAAACTGGAATTCAATTTTGCAAAATTCATCAACTGACATACAAGGGAGTGGAGCTCCAGATCCACGTTCAAAAATGCAGAAAGAAAGCAACTAATGTCAGTACTCAGGGGAGGTGGTTATGATTGGCTCCACTCTGTCACATCTTGTTTGGAACAAAGCCCACATGAAGCTGCATGGTCCCACCTAGCAGTGCACCGGAGGACTGTTGTGGAATCTTCCAGTTCCAGCCTCATGCCTCGAGAATTTACTAAAGGTGAGAATTTTGGGCCTGATTCACAAGGGTAAATTAATACTTTTGTGTAAGTTTCAGATTGTTTTCTATTCACAAAGGGATTTATGAGTAGTATCTTTACGAGTGCAGAGTCTCCGCACACAAAAAGATAGGACAGTCCTATCCTAGAATGAGAACACAAGGTGGAATTCCACCATCTACAATTCTGAGTGTCTTCAGGCCCAGAATTATTGGTTTCCCAGACTCCAGACCTAATTTTTCCAGGTCAGAAGACACCGGACTTTGTCACATGCTGTATGGGCTGTGAGTACTATCACACCTCAGCCCCCATTCGACACATGCAGCAGCAAGGACAGAGCAGACAGTGCTCCCCCTAGACTGGGTCAAGTCTGCCTTGATCCCTCAACCCCCACATCCTGCCTCCTAATACAATAACCCTCCTGCTGAGATTTTTCATCTGCTCAAAACTCATAATTGCCAGGTTTTGGTGCATGGATACCAGCTGGAATATGGGATTCTCTTTATCAAAATCAACAACTTTATAAACAGGGCCTAAACGTTATGTCCAATTTCACATGAATCTAACAATCTCTCTCGTTCCTCAGACCCTAATATCTCTGACAGAATGTGATCTGGCATAAATATGCATGTTTTAAATATTGTTTTCAAATATATAACCAAAATGGAGTTAGCAATAGAAAATCTACCCCATGTAACAGATGTTTAATATTACAGGTAAGTGAATTTTCCTTACTACATTTTCTAAACTTCATACATGTCCTGATCTACTAAAGGATTAGTACAATTTAATGTAAACTTTTAAGGCCTTTTCTACAGAGAACCAGATTGTCTCTCGAAGCACTGTAAGTGCACCCTTTATGAACCATTGCCTTTGTTAAGAAGATTTGCTGTATCAAGAGTATGGTCCATTATACTGTGTTACAATTAAGCACCCGTTCCCTTTACATTTACTTTTAACTGTAATAGTACTCAGTAAGGAAAACTCACCAACACTTTTAAAATGAATGCTCCGATGATCTTTAAGAGATGCATTCTATGTTCCCCTTTTTAATGCATGAAATACATTTTTTGCTGACAATGTACATGTTGACAAATATTTTGAGTTAAGTAGATGCTAAATACTTACTATATAATACATACATATGTATCTTACATTTATCAGGTGAACTTTAGCAAAAGGAAAAGTGAAAAGAAAAGCATATCAGAAGTTCATGATGTCAAAAGGTGAATATATGAAATAACTAAAGTATATTTCCTGTGTGGTTTTATAGTAAGCATTTGTACTGAAAATAAAAAAAGTCTTATATGTCGTTTTACAAATTCCTTAAAATCTACTTCTCATCTTTGTTTTAGTTAGAGGTTAATAAGAGACATAGGTATATAAAATATATTAGGAAAACTAAGTTGCTAACATTATCCAGTAGTTGTCATTGCTATGCAGACGTTTTATGTACAAGGTAATGCAGTGTTTCTCATTCTGTAAGCAGCATAATTTAGGAATGGCCACTTCCCATTAGTTCCTTTTTTGTTAAAATTTCATTAACATTTCCTGATAAGTTTAATAACAAACTACATAGCAGCCTTGCGTCATGTGGAGACTTCAGACTGAAATCCTGCTGCCCATTTCACGGTGTTTGTTCAGTCTTAAGATGGTTCCACTTTCCATAGTAGCACTAAACTGACAACTACAAAATGGCAGATCACTAATTCTGCAGTCACGTGCTCACTAGGTCACTGTCATGCCTGGCAAGAATTGCTGGTGAATGATGCCCAAATCAGCCATGAGTCTTTGACATGCTCTGACCTTATGTAGTACAGTCAGGAGATTTCTAATTTCTAGGTTTTGGCTACACACAACTTTAACTGTCTGTAGGCAGACACATTGTTTCCAGGACACAACATTTACTTAAAGTGTGGCTTTGGTCAACCCCATGGCCGTGATTGGATGGGTATAAAGCAGGAATATCGACGGGATAATATCGACTAGCATAAATATCGAGGTAAGAATATCGACTGTAAAAAATATCGTTGTAGTAAATATCGTTGTTGTAAATATCGTTTTTGTAGAATGACAAAAATATCGTCAAAATAAAATATCGTTGAATAGAATATCGTTTAGAGAAATATCGTTGAATATAATATCGACAAAATAATTGAATGTGTAATATAAGTGTAGAAAAATTTGTTTTATGTTTAAATATTATTAATTAAATGTTTATTTTTATTATTATAGGGATAAAAATGTATTTTTTTTTAATATTAGTAAATATTTTAGGAGCGGGTTATTGGTATTATAGGGGATAAGGGTGGGTAGTAATTTAAAAAAGTAGTGTAAATAATATGTACATAATGGTAAAAAATTAGAAAAATGTAAAAGAAAAAATTTTTCAATGGCGAAATTTTACATTTAATTTAAATTACTGAATTATTGATTGAATTGTTTTTTTTAAAGATTTAATAGCGGGTTGTTGGTGATATAGGGGATAAGGGTGGGTAGTATTTTAAAATATGTTTAATAAAATTTAAATTAAATTAAAATAAATTATAAATTGAAATACGAAAATGTATTTAATTTATTTGAAATTGAATGTATTATATAATAATTTGGTAATTAAGTGTTATTTTTTTTATATAGTGTTTAATAAAAAAATTCTATAAATAATACGAAATTAGAAATTTCAATATTTAAATTTCAAAATTGAAATTTGAAATTTAAAATTTTTAATTTCAAATTTGAAATTTGAAATTTTACATTTATTTTTTAAATTATATTATTATAAGTCAAGTGTGTAATATTTGATGTTTGTGTATTTGTTATAATATATGCTAAGAATGAGTCAAAATACAAATATACAAAGTTTGGGTTACATTTTTAAAAATGTTAAAACTTTTTTAAAATTGTTAAAAAATTTAGATTTTTGAAACTTTAAATTTTGGGTTAAAAAATTTGGTATTGTTATGTTCTAAATAAAATATTGTGTGATTGTAATTTAATAGTCTATTTTGTAGTATGATAGATAAGAGTGGTTATTAATATATATAGTGATGTTTATGTGTTATAATATCACAAATATTATTGTTTCCTGTCCAGCACTTTACTTGACTTATGTAGGATTGGAGTTAAAATTGTGATTTATTTTTGCTTACTGTTAAGTATTTTCTATGTGTTATGTTTTATATTTTATATTTTATAAAAAAATAAATTAATTTTTTTTTTTTATATTTTACAATTATTATGATATATAATTTTGCTATATTTTTTTAATAATAAACAAATATGATTATTTTGTACATTTTTACATATATATCACAAGTGTCAACATTTATTAAGTACAATGGTAATATAGTTTTGGACACTTTTTTTATTCATACTTTTCAGTTGTTGATGCAAACATTTTCATATTTTTTAATACACTTTTTTCAAATATTTGTTTACATTCTACATTGCAATTTTTATCATATATACATTGTTATATTACATTAATTAGTATATTAAATTTTAAATTTTTAAATTAAAATTTAATATGTTAATTAATTTACATGTAATTGTATTTTTCTACAGTATGTACATAAAATTGTGTTCAGTGTTATACATATAAAAAAAATTAACAATCAAAAACATATTTTTAATATACTATAATTATTTAATATATAATTATATTAAAAATATTAATGTATATTTTACATTAATCAAAAGGTTCTTTACAAACAATAATACATTTATTACAATACATGGAAAAAATAATGCTATTCATCTCTATTTTTGTTTAAATTATGGGGATTTAGTCCTATTTTAGTTTTTATTGTGCTGCCATTTTAATTTTTGAACTTCACTTTTTTGTCTATCTACATCGTTGTTTGGGTCAATTCAGAAAACGGAACCTCGCGGTTGGGAGCTGCTTCGTGTTGGTGAATGTAAGTTTATTTTACATTATTTTTAACTACTTTTTAAGACATTATAGAGTTAGTTGTATTGTGTAAGTGTTGGTATGTGTTGTACTTTACAGTTTATGTGAAAAATACGTGTTATTTAAGGTCTTTATTGATAACGTACTTTGTAAGATATTTATTATGAAATTAAGGTTTATGTATTGTGTAAATGAATTAATTTAGGTGTTTTCCTATGTTTTATATGTTATGTTTAGGCTTAGTGGCTTTCGTATTTATTGTGGGTGAGTTTTGTTTGTATTTATTTACAGGTGTTCGTTTTGGTGAGCTGAGGGATTTTATCGCGTAATTTTGGTTAAATACAGCTAAATGTTTAACTACATTTCTTGATTTTTCGGGGTTTTGGAGCGTTTTTATCGTCATTATTTTTCTCGTTTTTTATGGTTCCGTTCTCGAGAGGATTGCTACGTGGGACCCTTATAAAACAGTTGTTTTTTTCCATTTTGTGGGGATTTTTTTAAACCATGTGGATTTATTTATGTTCTATTCGTCTTGAAACCATCTTTTTGGAACACATTCTACAGCTGCACAACACTTAAGTTATTATATTTTAGATTGGGGTGGATTGAGCTATATTGTGCAATTTTGTTTAATGTCGTTTTATTATGTCTTGTAATAATAGATTACATTTATTTTTACATGACATAATGTAACTACATTAAATAAAAAGGTTTGTTTTATTTATTGTTTGAAATGTTTTTATGTGTTGCTTGTTAAAGGATAGATTTTGCTATTAGTTCTAAGTATTCAATACCTTCAATACTTGGGTACATTCTGACTTTTTGCTGTAGGTATTCGTACATATTTAATGTTTGTTTACTTAGTTTAGGGCCGATTTTAGATAGAGATTGCTCTATTCTTAGTTCTTGGTAGCTTTGCTCTTTTTTGATGCTTTGGATTAGTTTATGAAGTGTGGGTTGTGTTCTTCCTATTGTGGCTTGGAAGGCATTATGCCATCCTTCGACCGCGTTGTTGGTTTTGGCTTTCTGTGCCATAGTACTAGCATACACATTCCACCATGGAATTTGGAATTTAGGTTGTCTGCGGTGGCCCGAACGATGTAATCTTCCCACCCAGGTATCTTCAAAATAGTCTAAGAAGGGAGTTAATTTTGTCTCATTGGTGCGGTAGAAAGGGCTGTCAAGTAGTAAATTGTAATAGTTAGCAACTTCTGTTGTTGGTACAAATGCCAATGCTATTAACTTTTTAATCTGATAAGCAAAGTTACTGTTTGTTGAATATTCAATGCTTAAAGTAGATTTTTGTAAGTGTCTCCATATACTTTGGTTGTAGTGATAATAACACCCTTGTATTGATGTGTGAGGATATATTTTAAGTATAGCTTGAATCATGGCTATTTCAAAGTCTATTATTATTCTTTGTGGATAGTAATTATCAGTAAATTCTTTGATAGTTGTTAAAATTTCTATGTAGGTAGCATTTGTTTTATTTGGCAGCAGTGTATAAATTAAAGAGATATTTGTTTCTTGGTACTCACCATGGATGGTGTAAAGTTGATAGAAAGGTTTGGGACATACTTTAAAAGTTCCGTCCATCATCCAGGTTTCACACGATTTTAGTTTTTGCAAATTGCTATTTGTTGCAAAAAGTAAAATTCTTTTATCATGACTGTGGTTATCATACATTAAGAATTTATCTTCATTGTGTGTAATAGTATATTCAGGATAAATTATAATGTCTTGAAAAGTTTTAGGTGCTGGTGGAGTTGGATCAGAAGCTCGTTTTGTTTTTGCAATTAATCTTTTCAAGTTGAGTATTGAAGGTAACTGTCCTGTGACATGTTCTGGCACCTTGCTTAAAACATTTTTCAAAATAGTGGTGCTTGTTTCTTGTGAGCCTGTACTAGCTTCTCTCAATGTCTCTAGTGCTTCTCTTACTTCGACTTCTGTTACATTGGGTGGGTGGTTATGCTCATGTACATTTACAACATTGTTATCAACAGTCTGTGCTCTACCATAGCATGCAGTTGAGTAATATTTACTACATTTCCAATACGTTTTATTCCCTTTTATTCTTTCTTGGGTGTAGGTGTAACCCATGTAGCTCAGCATTATTTTCCCTTTTTGAGAAGTAATAAAAGTAGCTCCTGTTGCCATGTCTAAGGTAGATCTGTGAAGACATATATTTTTTTTTAGTAAAAGTGATAAACATTTCTTGACATGTGTACGTTAAAAGGAAAAAGTGCAAAAACTTACTTCCAATGTTGTTTTCCTGCTAATTATATGTTTTCTGTTCTTATATGTAGATTTTCACTCTTTAATGTTCTGTAGTTGTGGTAAAGAATAATACAAAAAAATGATTTCGTTTTATAGTTGTTTGTTTTTACTTTCTGATTATTAATAGACACAGTGGGTATACTTACTTAATGTAGTAGAAGATGTTGTTAGTTTAGTTGTAGATTGGTAGATGAATTTTCTATAATCTGTAAAAGAAATTTAAATTGTGTTATTTATTGTATTAGGATCTATTAGTAGGTAATAACATATCAAGTCTTTAGCAAGTTTACTTTGTGACTTTTTAAATTTATTTAAAAGCTTTCTAAGTACACATGGATAAGGCAGTTCATAATTTCATTTAATTATTATCTTGTGGTAGTTGTTGATAGGATGTTGTAGTTATATTTAAACAAATAAAAAGACCATCTTTTTAGTTTAGGGAGTTTAGCTAGTTATCGACAGGTTTGTATGATTAATGAAATGGGACTTCACTTACTTGATTTTTAGTATGCTGTGTTGTAGTCGTTGTAGTAGGTGTGTATTCTCTTGTTTTCAGCAAAGTAACCGTTTTCATCCAAGTTTGGCCAAAAAATGGTAAATTAAGTTAAGTCTGTAATTGTCTTTATAGTAGTGAGTTAATTAATTGTTATATTTGATTGGTTCAATTACATATATTTTAAATTCATTGGCTGAGAACATTAGTTTGAATTTGAAAGCCGTTAATTTGTAAAGAATTTGTAGCATCAATAATTGTTTTCGATTTTAATTACAAAATGTATTATATGTGTTTTATTTTAATGGTAAATATTTATTACAATGTTAAAATTAGTGAAATGTTATTTAAAGTAATCCGATAAGAGTGTATGATAGTGTTTGGTAATGTTTATATTGGTTTACCACCTTTACAACTTAACTTTTACAACGCTAAAACCATTACAACGTATGTATTTACAACGCATGTTTTTACAACGTAGGTACCTTTACAACGCATACCATTACAACGTAAGTATTTGTAAGTATATAATTATATTTAAAATGTAATATGTTTGGTTTTTTTTAAGGGGTATATTTAGGGTTCAGGGTCAGTTTAGCGTTTTTGGGTGAAGGGGTATTTTTAGTGTTCAGGGTTAGTTTTAATTTTTTGGGTAAAGGGGTATTTTTGGTGTTCAGGGTCAGTTTTTAGTTTTTGGGTAAAGGGGTATTTTTAGTGTTCAGGGTCAGTTTTCAGTTTTTGGGTAAAGGGGTATTTTTAGGGTTCAGGGTCAGTTTTAATTTTTTGGGTAAAGGGGTATTTTTGGTGTTCAGGGTCAGTTTTCAGTTTTTGGGTAAAGGGGTATTTTTAGTGTTCAGGGTCAGTTTTCAGTTTTTGGGTAAAGGGGTATTTTTAGGGTTCAGGGTCAGTTTTCAGTTTTTGGGTAAAGGGGTATTTTTAGGCTTCAGGGTCAGTTTTCAGTTTTTGGGTAAAGGGGTATTTTTAGGGTTCAGGGTCAGTTTTCAGTTTTTGGGTAAAGAGGTATTTTTAGGGTTCAGGGTCAGTTTTCAGTTTTTGGGTAAAGGGCTATTTTTAGGGTTCAGGGTCAGTTTTCAGTTTTTGGGTAAAGGGGTATTTTTAGGGTTCAGGGTCAGTTTTGAGTTTTTGGGGTACAGGGGTACAGGATAGAAAATAATAAAATTATATATAAATAAAAATAAAAAATGATATGAATTTATATTAAATTAATTTACAATTTATTTATTTCAATTAATTTATATTAACAAAATTAATATATACTTACCAATACTTACGTTGTAATGGTATGCGATGTAAAGGTACCTGCGTTGTAAAAACATGCGTTGTAAATTCATGCGTTGTATTAGTATTTGTGTTGTAAAAATTTCGTTGCAAAGGTATGCGTTGTAAAAGTATGCGTTGTAACGTCATACATCCTTTATATTACTAATGTATCTTTTTATTATTATATATAAATAAAACATACATAGTGTATATACATATATGTTAGAAAAGCTTATTTTAATTTTTATTTATTATGAAAAAGTGAATAATAGAAAGGTAATGTGTATATAAGGTTATAAAGAAAATGGCGATATTTTTTGTATATTAATATAAGTAGAAAGGTAGTCGATATTTGTGTAGTCGATATTAGTGTAGAAGGTAATGTTATTTTAAAGATAGTCGATAATGTAGTAGTCGATATTTATGTAGTCGATATAATTGTTAACGATATTAGAGTAGTCGATAAAAAAATATCGATATTTGTGTAATTTCTTGTTTAAGTATATGGTGACGATATTTTTGTAGACGATGTATTTGTGGCGATATTTTTGTAGGTCGATGTTTTTGTAATCGATATTTCATCATGGAACCGATTGGATGGCTTTGTTGCTGTGACTCAGTTGTCTGTTCTTGGTTCTGTGGCTTTCCACCCTGTTCATGTGCTTCTTGCACACAGGAGCATTTTGGTCTTATAGTGTTCTGATTGCTTGAGTTGTATCCTTCCACTGCTGATGTCAGGGAACTATTCTTCCGTTTGCCCTTTTTGATGTCATTTAACATTCAGCACTCCAAGGGAGGGCATGGCTCTTTCTCTTTCCTATCTCTGCATCTTGTTGCTAGCTCCCACAACTCCCATAACTCCCTGTTTCCCCATTGCATCAACTTCTCATCCCTCTATCCAATGTCTTTTACTTTCTTCGCTTCCACCACCTTCCTTGTCACTCGCTACTCTTAATCCCTATCTCCTCATCTCCATACTCAGTCACCTCCTCATCTCCTACTCAGGCTCAGATTTGCTAAGATTTTGCTTCGGGTTTCATCACTCTTTTAGCACAGCCTGACGCAAAGTCTATTTTGGGAATCACAACGCCATGTGAAGCCTAATTTGTGTGTCTTTAAGTGACTTTGTAAATACATTTAAATGTAACATCAGGCTGTGCACAACACTGCCTCGCTTTACCTTGTGTCAGGTTGGTGTTACATAGGTTGAGCATGGGTGTTCCCTTGCTTTCACCTATGTGTTTTGATGCATATTCAAATTTACAAACACTTGGAAACATGGGTTTGCGTCAACATAGTGGGCCTACCCGAGGCTTGTGGAATGAGGAGAAATATCTTTATTTATCTTTGTTTTTACCCATTAGCGTGTGTTCTACCTTTTGCAGCAAAATGCAAAGAGAAAAGAACCTCACAAAAACTGCACAAAAATTATCCTGATTACCAAAGGCACCCGTGCAGCATAACACAAAGGTGTCTGTGATAGCTTTTGGCAGCCACAAGTGTGCCAGTACCAGGAGAGAGCAGAAATGCACAATATCCTTTCAAATATGGCAGAGTTCTGCTCTCTTCCCTTCACACAATGCAGATCGCCAATTTCTCTTGCTGCCAGAATCAGCCTGGGTTGTAGGGCAATCTGAAAGAGCCTATTATGTAATGCCTATTTGTATTTCGCACTGATCACCCAGGTAGGTAGGATGCAAACTCTTAAGTTGAAGTTACTCTAAGAGTCAGGTTTTCAACTTCTTGCGGAACTCAAGAAGTGATGAGGAGGCTTTGGGGGAAATTTGAGATAAGGCGTGATACCTGGTTCTTTTTTTGTGTATACGGGATACACGTACTAATGAGAGCCCTGCTGATTCGATGTGTCTAGAGAGGTGGTGGAAGTGTGTGGCTATTGAGGTAGGCAGGGCTTATACTGTGTCATGCTTTGTATGTGTTTGTGACTAGTTTGAACTGAGTGTACTTGTGTTTAGAGAGGCAGTAAAATTCTTTGAAGTGTGGAGAGATGTGGGTGTGGTGGGGTAAGTTGAGGACGAGTCTTGCAGCAGTGTTTTTGGATGGTATGAAGCCTGTTCAGGAGCTGTTTCTTGATTCCTGTGTACAGTGCATTGTTGTAGTCGAGTCTGTTGGTTATCAGGGACTGTGTCACTGTTTTTCTGGTGTTCACTAGTAGCCACTTGAAGATGGGCTGGTCTCACAGATCAGTGTGTAGGTTGGTTTTTCTGTGGGCTTGTTTCATGGTCTGGTGGGCTGTTTTTTACTGTCGATAGCCTTGATGTTACCACAAGCATTCCCTGCATAAAGTGCAAATGTATGCAGTCTCCCATATCTGCAAAACACTTATACCGATTTTCTTTACACATTTAAACAGCCCTGATTTGCAAAGGTGGACCACTTTCTTAATTATCTGATTCGTTAATAGGAGGCTTTTTTTTATTTGTTGCCTGGGCCTATTTTCTACCCTTTTTAGGTCTCGCCTACCGATGCCGCGTCATGCCCTGCTCGCTTAAGCGAGACTTATTGTTGCCGACTCGCTTAGCGAAGTGGGACAGGAAAGGTGTGCGAGCTTGTAAACATATTGGAGACAATGGCTGTGACCGCACGCTTTTGGAGACATGTGCTGTGAACGCTCGCTTTTGGAGACATGAGCTGTGAGCGTGTACGGTAGCGTTAGCAGCGTCTTTTCTCACTCTCCCCCACGCTTTCACTTTTCGTGAGCGAGCGCGCCTGGACAGCCCATGTGCACGCTCACGGCATCTTGTGATGTTTAGTCTGAGAACTGTTTGAAGTTGTGCGGTTGTGTTCCTTTTACAGAAGTGTGTTGTCGTTGGCATATTAAGAATACATTTTATTTTAAAATGCAGCTCGCCAGAGCGCTCAAGCCTCAATAGGCTGGACTCTGGGCCAGAGTGACTTCCTAACAGAGGAGAGGTATCTGTTGTAATACACAGCATGTTCCGCCCCCTCCCCTTTATACAGTCTTCGCGACTCTAGCATTGTTGACCCATGGGCCATTTCCCGAACCCGTACACTGGGAGCCTCTGGTCTCCACACTGCCCGCAGCTTTGTAGTCGTTCAAGCCCTTACTTAACCCTTACGTTTCTGCAAACTGAAATGTGCCCTCTAGGGTAGATCTCCAGTAACGAGGTGCGACACACATGCAAAGGAATTATTCTTTCAACAAATTAAGCAAGCACGTCAAATTCACTCGCTCCACCCTACAATTTCTATTGCCTCAAAGCAGGGGTGTTGCAGGTTTTCCCATGCAACAACAGTGCCAAGAGCTGCTTTGCTGATGGGTGTTGTCTCTGGCCTGTGGCGGCAGAGTGATTTACGCAAGCCTCTCTTGTCTTCGACGGCGGAAGAAACAGGAAGACGGCCTCTGGACACAATAAAACCCCATTTTACTGCGCTTCATCTGGGCTGATCCTCGTTAAAATGCTTTCGCGTTACACTAGAGCTTTAGGTGCTCCACGGAAGGGGTCGTCTCGAGCTATGAGTGTTTACAGGTATTTGAACTGCAGCAACTCTCTGAACTGCCGGGGCCACCTGCAAGGGACGGGACTCTGACATTTGGCACAAAACTGGTTCATCCCTTTCAGGCTAATTAGTACTTGCCTGACAATGATCCAGCATTATTGGATAACCAGTTATGCTTAGCAAGATGGTTCTGATTCTCGCATCGTAATTGGAGATGGCTCGTCTTCTCAGTCTTATTGCTTTCCAGTTTTCGGCTTTTAAACAGGCAGTGTTCTGTTTTCAATGTAATGTTGTCAACGAGAGGTGAATTGTTGTTGCTACATATGTATGGGTGTAGTGGCCTTCTGTGATGCAGCAGGGTTTGAAGACCTTGGTGGCGTAGCCAGTTTAATTCTTTCAAGGTGGGAGTGACGTGGTTACACATTTTTAGGTCTATGAGATGAACTGCAGCGCATACGATGCCTTTCAATAGAGCAAGTATGGTGTTAAGAGATGGTAGAGCAGAGAGTTGCCACCGTCCAGGTATAAAACGTTTTGACTATTGTTGTGAAGTTCGTTTGAGGGAGGAAAGGTTTCCCTTTGCGAGGGGGAGTAGACTCCTTGTTCTTTTGGATTTCTTGACAATGTGTATTTTGAAGGAGAGGGTGCGGTTGGGATTTTATGGAAGTCTTATGAAAGTTGGGGGGGCAGAGGGTGAAGCCCCTGCAGGTTCATTTTAGAGAGCCGGGTTTGAATTTTTCATGCTGTTGAATGATGAACACAAGGAATTCTGTCTTGGTTTGCGTCGGCAGCATATTTATTTATTTATGACATTTATTGAGCGCACGGCTACCCCCCCCGGGGGTGTCCCGGCGCTGAGGACTGCAAACGGGAGGAACCCAGAATTTAGCAGCTGGAAAATAGAAAAGTCTTCAGTTTGCCCCTGATTTGTAATTTAGTGTCAATAAGACGAAGACTGATAGGTAGGGAAATCCAAAGTTTAGATACCACCACCGCAAATGCTCTACCACCCTTTCTTGCTAGGCGGAATCTGGGAGGGAGCAGGAGACGGAGGTGGTTAGATCTAAGCACATGACGATTGGACTATCTTCAGCCTGTGTTTTTCGGTATCTGTGGCCTTTTCCATTCAGAGCCATGAAGACAAGTACAAGGGCCTTAAATTTGATGCGCGCAGTGATAGGGAGCCAGTGAAGCTTCCCTTGATAAGGTGAAATGGAATGCCGGTAGGGGACCTTACAAATCAGCCTGGCTGCAGCGTTTTGCACGATCTGCAGTCTGTGGAGGAGGTAGGCTGGAAGTCCTACATACAGACTGTTAGCGTAGTCTAAGTGTGAGGTAACAAGGGCATGCGTCACTGTCTTCAGTGATTCAGTGAGGAGAAAGGGGGAGATCTTTCTTATCATGTGAAGTTTGCCAAAGCAAGCAGAGGTAACTTTCAGGATCTGGGTGTTATAGGATAGTTCGCTATCAATTTGGACACCGAGATTGCGTGCCACATTAACCGGGGAAGGTGGAGGATTCAGTTCCGCAGGCCACCAGGTGGCGGGTAACAAGGGGGTCGCTTGATTAAAGAACAACACCTCCGTTTTATCGGTGTTGAGTTTTAGCGTGTTCAGAGTCATCCAAGCTACGATATTGGATAGGCAAGTTTTAAAATTTTCTAATCCAAGAGGCGAGTGGTCTCTGAAGGAAAAAAAAATGAGCTGAGTATCATCAGCGTAAGAGACCATTCTAACCCCAAAAGTCTCTATCACCTTTGCCAGGGGTGCGAGATAAACATTAAAAAAAGAGGACTAAGAGCAGAACCTTGTGGCACGCCACAGCCGAGCGGTCCGTCAAGAAGGAGGTAATTCAGGCCAGCGGGGTATCACAGATCCCCAACTCTAGGAGCCTGTCCAGCAGAATGGAGTGGGAGACCGTGTCGAAAGCTGAGGACAGGTCGAGGAGCACAAGCATGGCTACCTCTCCCCTGTCCACGCTCTCCCGCACGGTCTCCGTGACCTCCAATAATGCTGTCTCAGTGCTATACCCGGTCCTGAATCCGGAGTGTGAGTCGTGTAGAAGTTCATTCGACTCTAAATAGTCGGAAAGTTGTTCTTGAACAATTTTTTCCAGGATTTTAGCTGGTTTGGGGAGCAAAGATATTGGGCGATAGTTGCTGAACACAGCTGGATCGGACTCAGGTTTTTTCAGGAGGGGGATGAGAATGGCCTGTTTCCATGTCTCCGGGAACTGACCCGCTAAGAGGGAGGCGTTCCATAGCGTAGCCATAGGCTGTATATCAAGTGTAAATGTTGTGGATGCTGCTAGTTTTTTTTTTGCAGTGTATAATGTTTTAAAATGAAGTCCCTCTGCCTTTTAAAGGCACTTTGAGTGGTGCTTTTATTCAGGTAAGTGCTCTGTATTTTCTTATTTTACACTGAAAAGAACTTAAGTGCAAGACTACCCGTAATGAGCTGTATTTATTTTTATCACCAGGATTTTCCATCAGGTTTGATTAGTGTATATAATATATTGTGTTTTTTTTAGTTTTAAAAGCGTTAATATATGAATATATTTTATACTGCAACGTTGTAGAGCCATTGCTTAAAGCCACTGACATATGAGGAATTGGGATTGGCATGATGTACCTTCCTGTATCACAGCAGGCTCCCAGGGTTTGCTGGGAATGACTTGCTTTAATGTGCTAATTTGCCTAGACCACCAAGAGCCTCAGAAAACTTACCATGAAGGAAATGCTGTTTAGTATATTACCAGCAGCCTAGAACCTTTAGCGTTGCCTCCCTAGCAGTTTCTACCAGTCTTCATAGGTCGAGTGGGTGCAACCGGACATAGACCCATTGCTTCCTGTGCATTACAGATTCGAAATGCTCTTTGATGATGAGGTACAAACATACTAGGTTACCTCTTGTCTTTTGTAGCAGGGATATATCCTAGAAATGTCTACCAAACGCATCACTTGGACGGAATGGGCTAATGTCACAAGGTTAGTCTTCTTCAGCAATAGCATCCATCAACTTTAAACAAACAGTTGCAATGCAATATGTCTCGCATTTACGCGAGTTTGAGCTATTGACTTTGCAAATAACAATGCCTTTTATATTTGTTTTCATTTTAAAAACATAAATAAAAGGCATTGTCATTTACAATGCCAATAGCTTTAACTCATGTAATGCTAGACCTATTGCATTGCAAATGCTTGTTTCACGTTGCTTGCTGCGCTGCATTGCGTGGAAGTTTAGTAAATATGATCCTCTGTATCTTCCCCACATTATGGCAGGCCCCTTTAGGTATTGGAAGATAATATGGATGTTTTAGTACTACATAATCAGCTTTTAATGTGTATCGGTATACCTTGAGCACCCTCTTGTGACTTGGCTCAGTATAGTCTCACGTATTCATCACACTAAAACGTACGCAGTAATTAACATTTCATTATAAACCCGACAAATCAATAACACTAGCACATGATGTTTACATTCTGTGGCCATAATGCCATACAGTGCCCTTGGAAACACTGAGAGGTGTCTAGAAGCTCCAGATCGAATTGTACTGGGCGCAGTGGGCCCAGTCACTCAGTAATGCACTCCAGGGTGCATGATGATGTTAATGGAAGCTGCTGCTTATACGGCTTGTGCTATAATCATGAATCAGGAACACACTGTTAGCTGTTAGCACTGAAGTAAAGCTGAAAGGGAATCTCTTAATTTCCAGTTCCATGTCACTGACGTATGTATAAATGCAATACACTTGGGGCAGCACAAGTTGATTGAGTTTCATCTAGAAGTTAGCTCACTTTTAGAGTGCTCCCTGTGGATATGAAGGGTCTCAGGCCCCTACTAGGAAACCTATTTGGGTACTTCTTGGGCCCTTATACATAACTGCCAAGTTTCAGATTGCTCATGTGTGACATTGAATTAAATGTGACTTATAAAGCTCATTTCTACTCCATGGAGTGTGCCGGCGCTGAGCCTTTCAGTCATCCACAAGGTGCAGTCAGATTATCTAATCTTGTTGGAAGAGCTAGGTCTTCAACCTTTTCTTCAACAGAGCGGTAACAGCTGTGAGTGTAGCTCAAAAGAGAGTTTGTTCTAAGCTACTGGTCTGAGGTAGGAGAAAGTTTGTCCACCCATTGTCATGCAGTAAATCTTAGGAATACTAACAAGAAGTGTGTAGGTTGACCGCAAGTTTCTGAAGGGGGCATATAAACTGATTCTGACCTTAAGATAAACGGGACCAGAATGGTGCAGTGCTCTGTCAACCTAGACTAACGTTTTGAAGATAATTCTCTACTTTTTCGGAAGACACTATAGGGCCCGCTAGTGCAGGGACACGTGATCTTGGTGCCAGACAAAGGAGAATGTGGGCTGTCGTATTCCGGACCACTTGTCGCTTGTTAAGCAGATAGTCCAGGAGTCTCAGATATAGGGCATTTCCATAATCTAGCCTAGATATTGTAGGTGCCTGGATGACCACCTTTCTTGCAGACAAAGAAAGAAAATATAAAAACTTTTTTAATGTCCGCAGAAGCCCAAAACATGCCCAAATCACAGACATAACAGCAGCACTGTGCCTATTCCCGGAACAGTACCATACTTGTGTATCTGCATCACTAAACACAGCCAACAGTCATTGGATTTTGTGGTGGTTGTTGGCCACAGTTTTATTATTCATGACATACGTCATATTTGTACAACTCCCCCGGACACCTTCTTGGGGCCGGGGTTATAAATCATTATCATACATTATTGCAAATTGGGTATCACTCAGTGTTATCTGGACATCATAAATCAGGGGTCATAAATCCTGGTCTTGGTGAACCATGCCACCCGTTACCAGGAAGCCAATCCTCTCTGGACGGTGACAGCCCCTGTGGTGGGCCGTGCAGGTCCGACAGGGGTACTAATTTCATATCTAGGTATATGAAATCTCTGTGGAAGGAGTGCAGTGTAACCTATAAGTTCACCACGCCTTACCACCCCCAGGGTAACGGTCTGGTTGAGAGATGTAACCGGAACAGCAGAGGGACTGTTGCCAGGTATTGGGTCAGTTCGCCTCCCTGACTCCAGGAGTCACCCATTGGTGCATCCATGATGTCGACACTGGAGACAGTCTGTCTGTAAAACAAGAATTGTATAGAGTAGCTGATAAGGTAAGGGCCAGCATCAAGGAGGAGGTTTCCAAGATGCTGGTGCTAGGGGTGATTGAGCCATCCACATCCAGCAGCCCCCGGGCTAGCCCAGTGGTCCTTGTGTCAAAAGCTGCTGCACCAAGTGCCACCCCAGAACTCCTGTTCTGTGTGGATTACCGTGGGCTCAATGCGATCACCAAGACTGACGCTCACCCCATCCCCAAAGCTGATGACCTCGTTGATGGGCTGGGAGCTGCCCGGTACCTAAGTACATTTGACTTGACATCTGGGTACTGGCAGATTGCCTTGACCAAGGGGGCCATAGTAAGGTCAGCGTTCTCAACAACAGAGGGGCACTACCAGTTCAGAGTTATGCCCTTTGGGTTGAAGAACTCCCCTGCCACCTTCCAAAGACTGGTTAACCAGGTGCTGAGTGGGCTGGAGGAATTCAGTGCCGCCTACCTGGACGACATTGCTGTGTTCAGCTCCAGTTGGGAGGAACATTTGTGACACCTCTGTGAAGTGTTGAAGGCATTGCAGAGAGCAGGCCTGACTATCGAGGGAAGTAAGTGTCAGATAGGGAAGAGATCTGTGGTGTACTTAGGACACCAGGTAGGAAGCGGCCAGGTGGCGCCTCTACAAGCAAAAATTTATACCATTCTGGCTTGGGAACCCCTCAAGACCCAGACAGGAGTGAGGGCCTTTTTAGGACTCATTGGGTATTACAGACAGTTTGTGAAGGGTTATGGCACCATTGTTGCACCCTTGACAGAACAGACGTCAAAGAAACAGCCCAAGAAGGTGATCTGGACTGATGCCTGCCAGACCGCTGTTGATGCCCTGAAAACTACCATGTTTGTGCTCAAGGCGCCTGATTTCTCCAAAGAATTTGTGGTGCAGACAGATGCTTCCTAGCATGGTGTGGGAGCAGTACTCTCACAATTGAATGACGAGGGCTTTGACCAACCTGTAGCTTTCATTAGCAGGAGGCTACTTCCCAGGGAACAGAGGTGGGTGCAATTGAGAGGAAAGCTTTTACTGTGGTCTGGGCGCTGAAAAAGCTGAGGCCTTACTTGTTTGGGACTCACTTCCTGGTTCAGACCGACCAAAGGTCCCTCAGATGGTTGATGCAAATGAGGGGTGAGAACCCAAAACTGTTGAGGTGGTCCATCTCTCTACTGGGAATGGATTTCACTGTGGAACACCGCCCTGGAACAGAAAACACCAATGCTGATGGTCTTTCCAGATTTTTCCGCCTTAGTTATGAGAACTCCCATGAGGGTGGGTAGTTCCCCCCACTTTTTGACTGGAGGGGACACGTGTTAGACCTGGCATTTCTTGGCGTGATTACCTCTGACTTTCTGCCTCTGCCTCCTCTATTTTTGGTGCTCTGATGGATTTTGATTTACTGACTTAGATGCTTTGGGCACTTTGACACCTCTGATCAGTGTCAAAGTGCAAGTGCTCCTTGTGTAAAGTGTAAAGGGCATTGGTTGTCCAAGATTGGTATGTTTGTCTTACTAGTAAAGTCCCTAGTAAAGTGCACTATCCGTGCCAGGTCCGGTAATGCAAATGCTACTAGTGGGCCTGCAGCACTAATTGTGCCACCCACACAAGTAGCCTTAAAGAGAGAACTCAGGCCTGCCACTGCAGTGCCTGCGCGCAGTTTGTTAAACTGCCATGTTGTCCTGACAAGTGCACCCACTTGCCAGGACTTAACCTTCCCTTTCTATGCACATCAGACACCCTTATGGTAGGTCCAAGGTAACCCCTGGGCAGGGAGCAGTGTATTTGAAAGGTAGGACATGTTCTGAGGTGTGTGCCATGTCCTAACAGTGAAATACTCTCCATTTTGTTTTTCACTGTTGAAAGGCGATCTTGCCCGTAGGACAGAATGGGGAGGATGTGTAATTTGTTCCCAGCCTATCTTCCCAAAGGCTAAAGATGGAGAGGTGAAGTTTAGTGTGCCTGAACTCACAATTCAATAACACATCTTTTTGTGAAGGTGTTTTTTGCATTGTGTGTTTAGAAACCACTCTTTTAGAAGTGGCTGGTTTTTGTGCTCTAACATTTCTGTGTGTCTCTGCCTGGTTGTGGATTCACTGTCTGGATCCTAAAGTGATAGGATCTGGGGAATGTCTTGACCCAGGGGAGGAGGTGAGACACCAACAGGCTGACCTGCATCTGGAGTGTAGGGGGGAGGAGTAGCCCCTGGAGGTGAAGAGGCCTGAGTTGCAGCCATAAAACAATGGCTCCATCTCCTGCAGAGTGATTAAGGACCCAGACCCCCACTATCAAAGGAATAAGGTGTCACTGGCAGGGAGACATCCAGAACTGGTTTTGGATGACAAGGAGAGGCTAAGGGACTTTGCTGTGTGCTGTGTCCCCCTGCTTGAAAGAACTTTGCTGTGTGCTGTGTCCTTAAGTAACTTGTCCCCAAGGGCCCGAGGAGAGCTGGATCCCTGTTGTGGAAAACTCAGGAACACAAATGTTTCCAGGAGTGACTCAGCGACGCTGTGTGCATGTGCTTTTTGTAGCCTGAGACCCTCGTAAGAATTGCCCTGTGATCGTGGGCACCTGGAGTCCAAGCAAGTCTCAGCGACGCTGTGTGCGTGTGCTTCGTGCAGGCTGAGCCCTTCGTGAAAATTGTCCTGTGATCATGTGCACCTGAAGCCCAAGTGAGTCTCAGCAACGCTGTGTGCGTGTGCTTTGTGCAGCTTGAGACCTTCATGAGGTTCGCCCTGTTATCGTGTGCACCTGGAGTCCAAGTGAGTCTCAGTGACGCTGTGTGCGTGTGTTTTGTGCAGCCTGAGACCTTCGTGAGGATTGCCCTGTTATCGTGCACACCCGGAGTCCAAGTGAGTCTCAGCAACGCTGTGTGCATGTGCTTTGTGCAGCCTGAGACCTTTGTGAGGATTGCCCTGTGATTGTGCACACTCGAGGCTCAAGGGAGTCTCAGCGACGCTTTTTGCGTGTGCCCTGTTGCAGCATGAGATCTTCATTATCACCAGTGCCTGGAATCCACAAAGTTGCATCAGAGGCCTAAGTTGCGAGAACAGGAGAAGAGAGCGAGGTCGCAACCCCCAGGTAACATGTGCCAGTGCCTGGGGCGGGGTGCGGGCTCGGAGAGAGATGCTCTCGGCCTCTCCCATTCTTGCAGCGCGAGCCTCTGCTTCCGCTCGTATCGCAGCCCGTACTTGCCTAGGAGGGGCAGTACTGGGGCTGGAGCTGAGAGCTGCACTTTGGTTTACACCATACCCGTATTGGGGGCATATGTTGGTGGAAGCTGACTGAAAGTCAGTACAAGTGGCAGAGAGACCATCTAAAGCACCATGAGCAGTGCTGGAGTGTATTATGCATTGCATTATTTCTGCATTATGAACTACCTGATTATTGCATTACACATTGCAGTATTTCTGTATTACAAACTGCCTGATTAGTGTATTATGCATTGCATTATTTCTGCATTATGAACTACCTGATTGTTGCATTATGCATTGCCCTATTTCTGTATTACGAACTACCTGATTAGTGTATTATGCATTGCATTATTTCTGCATTACAAAGTACCTAATTAGTGTATAACGCAGTGCATTATTTCTGCATGACAGACTACCTGATTGTTGCAAACGCATTGCATTATTTCTGCATTATGGGTTGCATGATTGTTGCATTACCCATTGCATTATTTCTGCATAACAAACTGCCTGATTGCTGCGTTACGCATTGCATTATTTTGGCATTACGAACTGCTTAATTGTTGCATAACGAACTGCATTATTTTTACATTGGGAAGTGCCTGATTCGTTCATTATGAACTGCATAGCATTGCATTAGGGCTGCATTGGATCATCTAGAATTGCTCATAAATATCGCCAGAACCTACAAGGGCTGTATGACCTAATAACGGGCCAGGAGAAATATTACAAATATGCATATGTTGGATTTATATTGTGTGGTATCATCAAATATCTTTTTATATAAACATATACTTGTTTTTATGAAACTCGTATGGAGTCCTTTTGTGGTGTCATCATTGGGTTACTGAGAGCATGGTTGCAAATACTTTACACACTTGCCTTGAAGATAAGCCTGGCTGCTTGTGCCAAGCTACCGAGGGGGTGAGCAGGTGTTATTCCTTTTTTCTGATGTTGAAACAAGGGTCTCTATTTGGCCTAGGGTACCTACCTCAGCCAACTAGAGACCCCCAGTTCTAACACCAATTAAACCGGGCATCGGCAGAGGACAGCCATTTCCGGTCCCACCAGGTCACGTGGCTCACGCCACCTCTGGTGAAGGACTCAGCAAGGATCGGAGCGATACAAAGCTGCGGGTTGAGCCTTGTATACAGTATGTGAGAGGTGAGGTGGCGGCCACAATGCAAGAAGAGCCTGTGGGGTCAGAGCGGACATTTGGCAGTGCCCCTGGGATGAGATCGGGACTGGGCCCCGTGGCTGTGTGAAATACTGTGAGGGCCTGGGATGCCGCTGTGCAGGAGAGGAGCAGCGGTGAAGTCCACAACTGAGGACACCACAAGGTCAATCTGCTCAATGAAGAGCAGTGGTGAGTGGTGAAAATATGACGGTATACTTGGTAATACATTTGGCTGGTGACGTTACAAGTACGTCAGTTAGTACATGCTATGTAACTCCCCCTGCTAGCGGAACTCCATGTAGTGCTGCAGAGGGGACTTTTCACTTCACGGAGTTCCACTTAGTGTGGCTACGTGGACTCCACCCAGGCTTAGTTTTTACATGGGAAGTCAGCAAAGAGGACGGTATGATGAGCCAAACAATCCCGTTGTTGCATCTGCCACTGGACCAGTTAAAGAAATTGTCGCAAAGGTTTTGCCGTGTGAATGAAGAAGCATATGAGTTGGTTCAGAGATTAATCCGTTGCTTGGCTGTTAAGATACGTTTGCAAAGAGAGATTGTGTCTTCCAAAGAGTAGATCTGTACCACAAGATTTAATCCACTATGCAAAAAATACTGGACACTTTTATTCCTTTTTCAGAAGGGGATGTTTCACAATACAAGACTAGAAGAAGAATGGCTGAAAGTTACAGTGGTGGGCAGAAGTTCTAGTGTGCAGCCTGCAACCTCCAGAGAGGGCAGTGATGTTGTATCACAGCAGCCAACACCAGCAGCAACACCAGCAACAGAAGAATCAGATCCATCCTCTGCAATTGTTTGGTTTCAAGTGGCGGGGCTTAAGTCAAAGGCAGGGGCAGAGGCAACAGAAGTAGAGCAAGTATCTGATAGAGACTACTAGCCGCAGATTCCTTAACATAGAATTATCCCCAGACGTAAGACTGGATACGGAAAATTTTCTTTGTCACAGCAGCTCTGCCACCCTGATGTCATCCACGGGCGTGACGTCAGCAAGGTCACATAAGCCCCACCCCGAAACGCCAACGTCAGTTTTTTCTCTTTTCCGCGTGCAACGCAGATCCTGATCGTGTCCTGGCATGTTTTCAGGCCTTCTTTTTCACGCTTTGCCTTGAACAGTGTGCGAATGTCTTCGGGCTTCAAGACTTGTACCTCTTGGGCACGTCAGGTGTCGGTGACGGACCCTCACCCGATTTGTATTTGGTGTTTGGGAGAGCACCATGACTCGACGGACTGCGAAGCCTGTCAGCACCTCAAACCGAAGTCACGATGGGAGCGCCGGATGAAATTGCAGTCGGCCCGCTTGTCCAGGTCGGTGTCCTCCCAACATCAGTCCCCTACCTCGGAAGCCAGGAGCCGCCAATTCCGACTGCGACATCACCCTTCGCCATGGCTCCAAGGGTGTTGCTTGCTGACTGATAGGTCCTGCAGCTTGTCTCCAAGGCCCTGTCCTCGTTCAGCGGAGGGCGCGGGTTCCCCTCGGGACGTGTGCCCTCGCCTGTTTCCATCCTACCCGCTGTTTTCTGGTGTCGGGCAACTAGGGCGCAAATGACAGCCTACACTGTGGTTCTGCAGGCTTCTTTGGCCCCTCCTCCACCTCCTGAGACGTCTGCAGATCCCTTGCCTTGCTCTGGGCCTTCTGCAGAGTTGCTGGTGGATTTGGCCCTGGAGCTAAAGGGTTCGTCTTCAGGTTGTAGAAGGGTGGTGTGGTCGAGTTGCAGGCCTTCGGGGCTCCCCTCTTCGACACACGGCATCCCTGCCTCGTCGCAAATCCATACGGGGCTCCCTGTGGCATCGCAGGAGGTCGCCGGGACTCAGGACTTGACCCCGAGTTCCCCTCGGCCCTCTGTGCGGGCGGCTGCCTCACCAGAGGCTGAGCCGGTGCTGTTTCAGTGCTGAAGGCTTTCTTCCGTGGCCCTGGCGGTGCTGCGGGTGGAGGCCGGGGCCTGGAGTGCTTTCACGAGTCCCTCTCGGTCCTCTACGTGGGCTGCTGCCCCATGTAAGGTCGAGCCTTAGCCGAACCGGCTCCAACTTCGCCCCATTCTCCTAGGGAGCACTTGGTGGTGGGGGTCGACTCAGCACCGCCAATGTCCACTCCGGCGCTGATCGACGTTGAGCCGGTGCCTGTGGCGGTTCCACAGCGATGTGCCGGCGTCGGGTCCTGGATTCGTCTTCAGATGTTCCTTCCTCTCCGGAGGTTTGTCATCTCCTGGTCTCTTCCTCCTCGGAGACAGGACACCGCATCATTGCTTTTTCACTGGTGTCTTCGAGGGAGGCCTCCTCACTGTCCCCACATCCTCAATCCTCGGATTCTCTTTTCCGCAGGTCGCGGTTGGTTCCTCCATCGGCTTCTCCGCCTTCCCCGGGGGTCCCTCAGGTTCCCCAATCGTCTGTGGATCTCCCACCATTCAGGGGCTGGCCACTTCCCCCTCTAGCAGGACTTGGGGATGGACGGCTCAGTTTGCAGCTGTTGCCCAGGGAGGAATTGCTTTCCCCCGCTGCGCCCTACGGAGGCCAGTGTTACCTTTGTTCGGGCTATTTCCACGGCCATTTTGCGAATGGTTGATCCCGTCACCCGATTCCCTAAGGATAATCTCTTGGAAGTTCTCCACCAAGGCTCTGGTGGACGGGAGCTGTTCCTTCCTTTTGAAGCTTCGCTCCACAAGTCTCTTCTGGGGGCTTGGGGGTGTCCTGCCAAGGGTGATCCCGTGCCTCAGCCGCTCCTGCATCGCCACTGTCCTGCTCCGAACAACCCAGTCTGCCTTTCCTTCCACCCTTCTACTCAGGGCTCTCTTCGGCGGACTGCTTTTCCGTCCTTGCCTGTGGTGTTGTTTCCTCCGTCTCGGGAGGCCCAGTGGTTGGATTCATGGGGGCGTAACATCTTCGCTTCATCCAGTGCTGCTTTGCGGGTGCTCAACACTCGTTGTGTGTTCCCCAGGGCTACCTCCAGCCTTGAGGGTGCCTGCGTTGATCTACGACACCATGTGTTGGATGGTCGAGAGTTGGCCTTGTTTATTCTCTGTGCGGCCTTGGATGTTGCTGATGCTCTTGGCCGTGCTATGGCCAGTTCTGTGGCTCTTCGTCACCATGCTTGGCTGCGGGCTGCTGTTTTTCCTGAAAATACTAGGGAGCATCTAGTTGACCTGCCCTTTGATGGGGTCCTTTTGTTTAACACTCATGCGGACTCCTTTATTCAGCGTCTCCTTGCGGGGCTCCGTCCTCTTCCCCCCCTCCCCCTCCGTAGGCTGGTTGTTGTTCCTCCTTGGCTTGATGGGAGGCGTTTTCCCACCTGCTTCCTGGAATATGGTGTTTGGAGTGGTCAGTTTGTATGTTCTGTGTGGTTTGACTTGCCTTCGGGTTCCCTTGGTTGGCCCCTCTCTTCTGTTGGCTGCTTGTTCAGCCGTTTTGGCAAGTGTGTATTTTTTGGCTGATTACTAAGCCATCTGTGGTTCCTACCGCAGGTATTATGTTCTTGTTCTCTGATGCAGGATTTTTTCCCTAAGAGTGGTTCCCATATTTTCTTTGGGATGTGTCATACTCTAAGTGGGGTACTTGTAGCTATTGCATAGCTCTGCCCTATGCTGGGAGGTTGTGGACTCCCTTTTGCGGGTTCCTCGCCTTTCCTGGCGTCGCTGTATACCGCTGGTGCGGTTTATTTAATCTGTCTGGGCGTAGCTTGCGCTGCTCCAGGTTTTTGTCATTCTCAGTGTCCGCTGCATCTCTGGACCAGCTTTGGCATGCCATCTGTGGCATTGTGCTGTTGTTTTTCCGCTTTTTTTGGTCCGGCGTTTCGTCCTGGTCCTCTGCCTGGTGTTCCAGGGGGGATAGGTTTTCCTGGTATTTTCCTGTGTTCTGATTGATGGCTTTAATCCGTCCTACGTCTTTCTCCTCTTGTGGCTTGTCCCACTTCTTTTTGTGGGTCGGTTTATGTCTGGAACGGTCTCCCTTTAGGGGTTGTTCTGAATTTCCCTGGCCCTTGCCTTTGTCTTGCGCTCGGCTTGGTCTGGGCGCTCGGTTTCATGGTACTTGCCAGCTGTCGGCTGCTCACGTCTGCTCTTTCTGGTCCACAGCCGGGGACTCTGGTGTGTGCCCTTGTGCTCCTGCGTCTTGTTCTGCTAGAGCTTTGCAAGACTACGTCTTTCTTCTCACGCCTGCCTTTCTTGGCTGTGGTGCAGTGCCTGCCTTGTCCGCTGACTCGAGGCTGAGGCCGGTTCAGCTGTCCTCTTCACTGTGTGCTCTCCTGTGGAGGGTTTTGCCTCCATTTCTCCCTCTTCTCCTTGGAGTTTAGGGTGATTCTTTTCTTTCTCTGTAGTCCTTTGCTGTTGTCTGTCCCTCCGGGGCTTTCTGGCGGATGTCCCTGGTAACTTGGATGGGCTTGGGGTATCCTTGCCTCCCTTCGCCTTGTCCTTGCTTCCTTGGTGGGGGCTGGGCCACCCTTCTTGTCCCCATTACACTTCCCCTGCTGGGGCCCTGTGTTTCTTCCTGCTGAGAGGATCTCTCGCAGGCTCTCCTCCCTTCAGGGTATGGCTAGGGTATCTATTTTACGTTAAGGAATCTGCGGCTAGTAGTCTCTATCAAATGTACGAGTTACTTACCTTCGGTAACGATGTATCTGGTAGAGACGATTCTAGCCGCAGATTCCTTCATGACCCACCCTTCCTCCCCATTTTGCGAGGACCTTCGGCTTTGTCTTCTGCACTCGCCTGCCTCCGGGTGGTTTTGTTTTCTGCGAGTGCCCTCTTTCACTTCCTCCCTAGTGGGATGCTCGTTCTGTTTCTTTGATCCACTCCTTACTTTCTGGTGATTGGTTGGTCGGTTCATGGGTACTTCTGCATCCCTGCTTCCTGGTCTTCCAGTGTGGGGCCTAATCATGCTCTTCTCCCTTTTTCATTGCTTGAAATTTCTGACTCCTCTGCAGTCCTCTGAGTTTAGGTCTCTTGGCTGTGCCTCGACCCTTAGCCCTTTTACAGGGAATGCGCCTCTCCTTGCTGGTGTTGTCTTGGTGTGAATTGTTGTTAGTCTTCTGTTCTGGCCTTGTTGTCCCTCACTGTTTATCGACTGGGGTTGCAGACCCCTTTCGTCTGCTGTGACGTTTTTCACATGCTTTTCTGTCCTCAGGGAGGATGTTGTATTTACTTGCAGGGTTGCTTCGCAGTAGCTGTGCTTTGCTCTTCCCTTCTATGACTTTCGGTGTCACAGTGCCTTGCACTCTCCCAGATGGTGCCCGTTCCTCACCATTCGTTTCTTCCCTTTCTGTTTATCTGTTTTTATCGCACACTGTTCCCATATTATCACAGTTTTTGTTTGTGACGGCTCTGCCTTGTGACGCATAAAAGTTCTTCAAAGAAAACTGACGCTGGCGTGCCAGGGTGGGGCGTATATGACCATGCTGGCATCACACCCGCGGGGACGACATCAGGGCGGAGTCACGTGGTACCCCCTCGCCCCCCCACCCCCCAGCGGGCAGAGATGCTGTGGCAAAGAAAAATTTCCGGATCCAGTCTTACGCCTGGGGATAATTTTACGTTAAGGAATCTGCGGCTAGAATCGTCTCTACCAGATACATCATTACCGAAGGTAAGTAACTCGTACAGCAGCACCAATGGCCATTCAGAGGATGGTTCAAGACTTTCTGGATGACCCAATAGTGTTGTACCTTGATTAAATCCCAATAGCCTATTGGCATGGAAAGATGCACCAATGGCGAGAGGTCAGAAGGCTAACAATAAAGTATATGGCTTGTCCAATAGTCTGTGTGTCTGCTGAGCATGTCTTCAGTGAGGCTGGAACAGCTGCCACAGTGAGAGGACCAGTCTCTCGCCTTAAAATGTTTAGAGATTGACCATGATTAAAATGAACCTACACTTCATACCTCAAGATTACACTGTTCTTGAAACAGTACAGAAAGAAGAGGAGGGTGATTGGTCAACTAAAGTGTGTTGCCCTTCACATACTGCCCTAAAATTAGAGACAGGTTAACCCCTTCGATACTCATGACGGAATGGTTCCGTCATGAGCATCGGTGCCCCTGTTCTCATGAAGGAACCATTCCATCATTAGGCCAGGGTCACGCAGCAGAGGGATTTCTATTATTCCCCTGTGACTTTGTAGCTCCCAAGGCCCCCTCCATGGTTTCTGTGCCATGACGATCAGCGTGCACGTCACGCTGTCGTCATTGAACAGAAACCAAAACTGATATGAGCCTTTAGGCTTATTTCAGCTTCACTTTCAATGTGCTCAGGGGGCTATCTCAGCTCCCCGTGCATGTAGAAAGACGGGAGAGGTATTAGCCCCCAATCTGCCCTGCCGGGGGGCAAACAGCCCACTAGACTCCAGAGATTTTTTGGGGGCAAATTTGAATTAGGGTGGGGGATCCCAAAACGGGCATGCCCATGCTCCCGCCCCCTCCCCTGCAAAAATACCAGCCTTCCTGTCCCCTGGGGGCAGATGGGGCAGTAGCCCCCAATCTCCCCTCAGGAGGGCAAAAAGCCCACTAGATGCCAGGGATTTTTTTGGGCAAATTTGAATTAGGGTGGGGGCATTGGTATGCCCGTTTTGGGTAGCCCTCTCCCTAATTCAAATTTGCCCAAAAAACTCCCTGGCATCTAGTGGACTTTCTGCCCCCCCCCCCATGTGGGGCAGATGGGTCATTAGCCCCCAATCTGCCCAGCCGAGGGGCAAAAAGCCCACTAGACACCAGGGATTATTTTTGGGCAGATTTGAATTAGGGTGGGGGTTGCCCAAAACGGTCATGCCCATTCCCCCAACCCCTCCACGCAAAGAATTACAGCCTTCCTGCCCTCCCTGGGGGACAGATGGGGCAGTAGCCCCAATCTGCCCCCGGAAGGCAAAAAGCGCACTAGATGCCAGGGATTATATGGGTAAATTTGAATTAGGGTGGGGGCTGCTCAAAACGGCCATGTTAATGCCCCCACCCCCCATCAGCAACAATTATAGCCTTTCTGCCCCCCTGGGGGGAGATGGGGGCAGTTGCAAAGTGCCTAGCTGTAGATTTTGAACCCGAGCTCTGCCGGCACCTAGGGAGACCTAGCAAACCTATACATTTTTTAAAACTAGACACCCAGGGGAATCTAGGATGGGGTGTCTTGACTGGCTCTCACCAGGTTCTGTTACCCAGAATCCCTTGCAAACCTAAAAATTTGTTTTAAAAAGCACTTTTTTCTCACAATTTTGTGGTGGAAAGTTCTGGAATCTGCGTGGATCCAGCAATTTCCACTCACCCTGCGTTTCCAAAATCATCTGTGAAAAATTGTATCTCACTTGCGTGGGTAGGCCTAGTGCCCGCGACAGCCAAGGGCCCAAAACCTATTGAGGCGACAACAAAATTACCTATCACAAAACAACCTGGTTTTGCAAAGGGGGTCCCATGAGTTTTTGGCCCCAGGCTTGGTGGCCATCTAGGGAAACCTACCAAACTCACACACTGCTGAAAACTAGACACCGGGGGAAGTCCAGCGAGGTATGGCTTGCGTGTGTCCCACAACGTTTCCTACCCAGAATCCCCTGCAAACATCAAATTTAGCTGAAAAAAATCACTTTTTTCTCAAATTTCTGTGTGGGAAAGTTCTGGAATCTACATGGATCCACATATTTCCTCCCACCCAGCATTTCCCTAGGTCTCCCGATAAAAATGATACCTCACTCACGTGGGTAGGTCAAGTACCCGCGATAGGCAAGGGCCCAAGGCCTATTGAGGCAACATCAAAATGACCTATCACAAAACAACCTGGTTTTGCAAGGGGGGTCACCTGGGTTTTTGTCCCCGAGCTCGTTGGCCATCTTGGAAAACTACCAAACCCAAACATTTCTGAAACTAGTCACCCGGGGGAGTCCAGCGAGGTATGGCTTGCGTGGGTCCCCCAACTTTTTCCTACCCAGAATCCCCTGCAAACCTCAAAATTAGCTGAAAAAATCACTTTTTCCATAAATGTTTCCATGGGATCATCGTGCGGGCACAAATGTCCTACTACCCTGCATTCCCCTTGTTCTCCTGAGTACAATACCTCACTTGTCTGGGTGGGCCAAAGGCCTGTGGCTAGGAAGAGCCCAAAACATAGGGATTTAGAGTACAGCACCGAGAATTCTAAGCGCTACATTTTTAAAAAAATACGTTTTTAGCCAGTTTTGCCTTGCACAAAGCGAGGTATCATTTTACTCGGGAGAACAAGGGGAACGCTGGATGGTAGGACATTTGTGCCAGCACAGTGATTCCATACAAAAATATGTTGAAAATTTGTTTTTTTCAGCTAAATTTCAGGTTTGCAGGGGATTCTGGGTAGGAAAATGTTGGGGGATCCACTCCATACCTCATTGGTCTCCCCAGGATGTCTAGTTTTCAGACGCGTGTGGATTTGGTAGGTTTCCCTAGATGGCAGCGAGGCCGGGGCCAAAAAACCAGGTGCCCACCCCCCAAACCTGGTAGGTTTGTTATATGTAATTCTGAAGTCTCCACACTACGATTTGGTCCATATCCTGTTCAGCCACTTTGCCTACCCACACAAGTGAGGTACCATTTTTATCGGGAGACCAGGGGGGGCGCTGGGTAGAAGGAAATGTGTCTATCCACAGAGATTCCAGAACTTTTACATACAGAAATTTGAGGGAAAAAAATATTTTTTCAGCTAAATTTGAGGTTTGCAGGGGATTCTGGGTAGGAAAATGGTGGGGGACCCACGCAAGCCATACCTTGCTGGACTCCCCCGGGTGTCTACTTTTCAGAAATGTGTGGGTTTGGAAGTTTCCCAAGATGGCCGCTGAGCCCGGGGCCAAAAACCCAGGTGACCCCCCCTTGCAAATCCAGGTTGTTTTGTGATAGGTAATTTTGATGTCTCCTCAATAAGTTTTGGGCCCTTGCCTGTCGCGGGGGGTCCTATGAGTTTTTGGCCTAGGGCTTGGCAGCCATCTAGGGAAACCTACCAAACCCACATATTTCTGGAAACTAGACACCCGGGGGAGTTCAGTGAGGTATGGCTTGCGTCGGGTCCCCATCATTCTCCTACCCAGAATCCCCTGCAAACCTCAAATGTATCCCCACAATTTAGTTTTTTCTCAAATTTCTGTGTGGGAAAGTTCTGGAATCTGCGTGGATTCACAAATTTCCTCCCACGCAGCGATCCCCCAGGTCTTTCGATAAAAATGGTACCTCACTTGTGTGGGTGGGTCAAGGACCTGAGACAGGCAAGAGCCCAAAACCTATTGAGGCGACATCAAAATTACCTATCACCAGTGGCCGCTGGTGAAATTTGAAAGTGGTGGAGCTGGGAAATGTGTGGGGGTGTAGCATCGGGGTTCACTTTAACGGGATACATAATTTTTGGGAGGCCTGTCACCATTTCCAATGCTAATTTTTTTTTAACAAACAATGAGATAAAATGATGCATTTTCCTGCACACTTTAAAATAAAAGGAACAAAAAGCAATAGTACCTTGGAAAGTTCCTGGCTTTGTAGGTAAGCCAGACGTCTTTCTTAAGGAATGTGTGCAGCGGGCAAGACGTTTCGTGATAGGTTTCTCAGTGGGAGAGACCTCGAACTTGGATGCCAGTTACCACACCTGTTTAAAGGATCTGATTGGCCAATGGCAAGGAGACAGAGATGCAGAGTGAGGGATGAGCATCTTATTGAACTAAACAGCAAAATGTGGTCCAAGAGTCACCCCCTCCAGAGTAATTGCATTCTTGGGTTGATGTTGCAAACACTCCTAGCATCCCTAATTGCCGCTCTTCTGGATCCAGCCTTGCCCCCACAAAGCTGAAAAGAAATACTTCATGCACCAATCCAAGTAATTCACTACTGAGGCACATTCTGGGCTCTGCTTTATGTGCACAGCAACATGCTTTAAGTGATACCAGAACCCCCTCACAAAGGCCACACAGCACTTGTTGTGCACTTCTGTCTGTTCATACGTTAACTTGATCAACATTGTCCAAATATAAATATACAAAAATCGATGTCGGCAAGATTATATGAAGATCACACACTCTTCACAGTCATTCATTGGACTGGATGATTTCACCCAAAAAGCTGCTGTTTAGCAAGTTTTCCAAAATGAACAGACTTTAATTTATAATGAAAATACAGAATACGGTTTCAAGCATTGCTGTCAAATCACAGAAAGTTAAAACATCTCTCAAAGATGTTCAATCTATTGATGGACAAAGATTTTAAAACAAAATAAAGCAGTTTCCAGTACATGGTTGACAGATCTTTAAAAAACATCATGCAGGCCATGACAGAGCTTGAAGAAGTTCAGAAAAGTGCAACAAAAAATGTATGTTCAGGAACACATTAGAAGTAAAATCAAATTAACAAATGCTGAGGCCAGGACTGCAGACTGGCACACGTAATCACTGCTGCTGATTTATGACCACTAACAAGTGTTATCTTCCTACCGGCCCCCCTTCCCCACCAAGCAGAGGGTTTACACCTCACAGCACAAGCTCAATTTCTTCCACAGACCTGGAAAGAAATCTCGCAGCAAGTTAAGGCTCTGGTTTATGTACATAGCAGCAACATGCTGCCAGTTACACCAATACACTCCAGAGTCCACACAAAAGCCACACGGCGCTCCTGCACTTCTTTCAGTCTGTTTATGTCACTAACATGATTAACAGTGACAGTGCCCAAACACAAACAGACGAAAATTGATGTGCCCAGATCTTATAAACATCACACACTCACAACACATTCATTGGATTCGATGTTTTCACCAAAAAACTGTTGTTGCCTGATTAGTTTTCCAAAAATTCTTTTAAAAAAGATGATCATGCTTTTACTCATTAATGCAAAGATATTTTGTATTATAAAAGAAAGCCAGTGCAAGCAGCAGCAATCTATAGAGCACAACTATGTAGCCACATGAACATTAATCATTTTGAGAAAGTCGACAATTTGCTTTACTTCCTCTTGTATGCTGTGGGGAGACTTCCGATTGGAACGCGCAATCACTGTGGCTGTTTTATGGCCCAGTGATAAACTCTGATATCTGCCCTCTGATACCCCTCACCTCCCATTCTCCCACAAGCAGATGAGTTAGTACTTCCTCCAACAGTGCTGAAAACTTTAAAACTTTAAAAATAAGAACTGGGGGGGAGGAGCCAAGATGGCGATCGGAACAGTCGCATGAACGCATCGCTCTGAGGTCCCTTCCTCCCCGCTCGCCTATCCTGTCAATAATCCTGACCGAGGCTTCGTGATTTCTGTTGTGGGAGAAAAACGCTCACTTACCGTCTGATTTTGGGGCTCCGTCGTGCCGGGACTCCTGAGATCTGCCCCGGTCTGCTTGCTGGCCTTCCCGGCCCCGGCGCCGGGGCCTCGAGTGCAGTGCCCGCCCGGCGGTGTTCGGAGTGTTGGCAGCCCTGTTTCGGAAGAGAAGCCGGTTGATGTGAGCCTGGGAGCTGCGAGCCGGGAGAGATGGAATGGACCCGCTCCCAATAGTGGGTTGTCCCGTATACCCAAGCGCTGGTGAGCCGGAGAGGGGCCGTGTTGCCCGGTCCCCCTTGGGTTGACGCCCCCTCATGTTGATGGTCCCGTCTGGGAGCCGGCGCTTGGCTCCCGGAGGGCTGCGGGGAGCACGTCCGGCCTTCTGGTGACTCTCCTTTCCGTGCCGGGTGCCGACCGCCGCTGATCGACTGTGGGACCCGCTGTCTCTGGCGGTCGGACGTGACTCGGAGATGGAGGGGACGGTGGCAGAGAACGATGTTGTTAAGATGGCGGACGACCACCTGAATTGCATCCCTCCTGGAGACGGAGACGTTGCTGCATTTGAAACTTCCGGCCCTCGGCTGCATGAGTCGGTGTTTACACGTAGTCATGTACTTGCTGCACTGGTCCACCTGCGGACTGCTCTGCTTCTGAACTCCCGAGACTTGGAGGTGCGGATTGCTGCCGTTGTCGGTCCGCCATTTTGTGGTATGGTGGCTTCCCTCCGAGTTGCTACCATCGCATCTCCTCCGGTTGTTGTACCGGGATCCCCGGATGATTCTACGATTTCGAGGGTGCAAATGGACCGGGCACCTGTGCTGCACTGCCTTCCTTATCCTGTGCCTTCCTCTCCAGGCTTGGCAGACCTGCTTTTGGACCTGGCCTCCTTGATGTTCGGCGTATGGTTGCACTCAGATGGCCGCCATGTATCGTTGGCTGCTTCTTGGTTGCCGGGACAATGTTGTGTGAAGGTGCCACCTGACTTGCCTGGCTGGTGTGGATTTTTTCTGTCGGACTGTCTCTTGACTACAAGGCCGTTTAGCAGTTCTACTATTCACAGGAGTGGCCAGGGGTGATCTCGCTTGGATCCTGGCGGGACTTCTTCCTAGTGGATGGCGACTTTGGGACCCATTTTGTAAGACGGCTGCTGTTTTCATCCTGTGCAATGGCTCTCTGTGTTTTCTCTGGCCTCGGTCTTTATGCTTTTGGCTGCGGGGATGGAGGGGTCCGGGTGTTAGCTCCTCTCCTCATTCTTATTCTTATTCTTTTTCTTTTTCGTTTCCTTCCTTTCTTTATTCCTTTTTTCGGGTGACTCTGGGGCGACAGGCACGCTGTTAGTGGGGTAGGCCATAGCCATTACGGTGATGTAGGGTGGTGGGTGATGGGGGGGTTTGTTATTTTAGTTTGTTTTGTTCTATGGTCCCTTTTTTTCTCCTTTTTCTCTAAGGGGTTGGCTGTGTCTCTTCTTTCTTTTTCCGTGCTTCATCTATCCGGCGTCCGCACATGCTTTTCTTTATGGTCTACAGTGGGTGGGCTCATTACACAACATCTCGTTAACTGCATGTTATTGTTTGACCCCTACTCCTGGCCTGCCTTCGGCGGGCATTGGGTGTATTTGGCCCCGTCACTCCTGATTGCTTTCTGCTTGTACGGAGGGGCATACCTCTCCCGTCTCTTTGGTCTGACTGAGTTGTGTGACGCCTTTGTTGATATAGCCGCTGCCCCCTCTCCCTATTATAAAAATTATAAAAATGTAACCTCTTTTATCCTAGCGCTTTCTTGTGTTGCGATCACGTCTTCTGATTATGTTGTGCCTCTTCCTTGTATCGTGCACACCTAAACTGCTATGTTTTGATATCCTGCTTTTGCGGCCGGCCCCTGTGGTTGTAGGCCCGCGCGTGTATTGCTCTGATTGCTTAATAAAGGTTTTCAAAAAAAAAAAAAAATAAGAACTGGGGGGCATATTATCATGGGCCATATCGCCGCTTTAGCTGGACATTTTCCCGCTAAAGCAGCGATATTTCATCGCCCTATTAACAAGCTGTCGCTAACAGTAACAGATTATCGCTAGAAACCAACGCCTTCTAAAAAGTTGACTTACCTGTATAGTCAATGGGGGGTGGATTATTAGATTAATCCCCCATTGGCGTTAATGCGAGAATATCGTTGGATTTCCAGCGATATTCTCGCATTTCGCCGCTATCGCCGGATATTTTATCTCATTGGAGATAAACGTTGCTAACAGCACGTTATCCCTGAGATTATATCCGGCGATAGCAAGTGATAAAAAAATTTGCTCTAAGCACATTTAGCGATAAATATCGCTATTTGTTGCTAATAGGCCCCTAAATTCGCTGCTGCTGGTGGTACTGCTGAGCAGAGTCCGGACTTCGATTTAACTTTACGGAGTTACTGTCAGAGCATTATGCTTTGTTACTGACTGTGATAATGTGATCATGTATTTATTTGCAAATGCGTCAACCGCTTATCTTTTTTTACGCACCTACCTTCACTTGGTGCCTGGTCCACTGACCGATTTGGGGCTGCAGCAAACCATCTAACCTGCCTCTAGGTAATGCAGACGCACACCAGCAGTGCCTAAACTTTGAATGCTGCAGCTGCTCCTGACTGCCATTGCCAGTTAAGCACAGACACTGGAGCTGCCAATGGCGTTCACACCGTCCTGCAATTAACAGGAGCGCGGGAAGAAGACACCTCGAGTCAACTCAGTATGTCTTCAGAAATACTGATGACAAACTGCGCAGACTCGATTTCTTTGCTTTTGGCCTGTCTGCAGCCTCGATCCCACTTTCCCAACTCATCACAGCGAGGGAACCACCCTCCTGTGACGAGTTGGGAAAGGGTGGGGGTGACCATCTTCTCCATTCCTTGACTGACGGGAAGCCCCTGGTGCTACAGGGCTTCAACCTGAAGTGCCCGGGGCAAAGTTTACCCACACGTCATCAGAGGGTGGAGACTGGTCCTCGAGGCTATGTCTTTGCCGAGCTCATGACCTCACAGGCCTCAGGGCTGTGAGCTCATCAGCCTGGCAAATACTATAGACTCAGCAGGGCTCGCCCACAGGCAGCATTAGGGAATGCACCGGGTCTATGTAAGCAACGCTTGCTGTGACACAAGACTTATCAGGGCGACAGCAATAAAAACAAGAGGTATGTGTACATTTTTCAAAATAAAAAAATGGAAAAGTGTAAAGAATACCTTTATCTAATGGTTGACCTTGGAGGTGAAAGTAACGATGTAGAGCCCCGACGCACTAACGCAAAAACCGCCACTGCCTATCACAATCCAACCTGGTTTTGCATGGGGGGTCCCAAGAGTTTTTGGCGCGGGGCTCTACAGCTATTTAGGGAAACCTACCAAACCCACACATTTCTGGAAACTAGACACCCGGGGGAGACCAGCAAGGTATGGCTTGCGTGGGTCTCCCATCATTCTCCTACCCAGAATCCCCTGTAAATCTCAAATTTTGCTGAAAAATTCACTTTTTTCTCAAATTTCTGTGTGGGAAAGTTCTGGAATCTGCGTGGATCCACACATTTCTTCCCACCCAGCGTTCCCCCAGGGTCTCCCAATAAAAATGGTACCAACTTATGTGGGTAGGCATAGCGGCTGCAAGAGGAAATGGCCCAAATCATACTGTGGAGACTTAAAAATTACCTATAGCAGAACTACCTGGTTTGGGGGGGCGGGGGGCACCTGAGATTTTGGGCCGGCTCGGCACCCATCTCGGGAAAGTACCAAACCCAAACATTTTTGAAAACTAGAGTCCAATGAGGTATGGCTGGCGTGGATCCCCCAACGTTTTCCTACCCAGAATGCCATGCAAACCTCAAATTTAGGTGAAAAAAACACATTTCCCACATATTTTTGTGTTGAATCACTGTGCCGGCACAAATGTCCAACCCCACAGCGTTCCCCTTAGTTTCTCGAGTAAAATGATACCTCATTTGTGTGGGTGTCCAAAGCAGAATTGGCTAACACCTTATTTTAAAAAAATGTAGCGCTTAGAATTTTCTGTGCTATACTCTAAATCCCTATGTTTTGGACTGTTCCTAGCCACAGACCTTTGGCCACCCACACAAGTGAGGTATCATTTTACTTGGGAGAACAAGAGGAACGCTGGGTGGTAGGACATTTGTGCCGGCACGAAAATATGTGGAAAATTAGTTTTTTTCAGCTAAATTTGAGGTTTGCATGGCATTCTGGGTAGGAGAATGATGGGGGACCCACGCAAGCCATACCTAGCTGGACTCCCCTGGGTGACTAGTTTCCAGAAATGTGTGGGTTTGGTAGGTCTCCCTAGATGGCTGCTGAGCCCCTGGCCAAAAACTCTTGGGACCCCCATGCAAAACCAGGTTGGTTTGTGATAGGTAATTTTGATGTCGCCTCAATAGGTTTTGGGCACTTGCCTGTCCCGGGTCCTTGACCCACCCACACAAGTGAGGTACCGTTTTTATCGGGAGACCTGGGGGAAAGCTGGGTGGGAGGAAATTTGTGGATCCAAACAGATTCCAGAACGTTCCCATACAGAAATTTAGGGAAAAAGTTAATTTTTGGGTGACATTTGAGGTTTGCAGGGTATTCTTGGTAGAAGAATGATGGGGTACCCACGCATGCCATACGTTGGTGGACTTCCCAGGGTGTCTAGTTCCCAGAAATGTGTGGGTTTGGTAGGTTTCCCTAGATGACTGCCGAGCCCCGGGCCAAAAACTCATGGGTCCCCCCATGCAAAACGAGGTTCGTTTGTGATAGGTAATTTTGATGTTGCCTCAATAGGTTTTGAGCACTTGCCTGTCACGGGTCCTTGACCCACCCACGCAAGTGAGGTACCATTTTTATCGGGATACCTGGGGGAACGCTGGGTGGGAGGACATTTGTGGATCCATGTAGATTCCAGAACTTTCCAGCACAGAAATGTGGGGAAAATGTTTTTGTTTTACAATTGTTTAGGTTTGCAAGGGATTCTGGGTAACAGAACCTGGTGGAAGGCAGTCAAGTCACCCCATCCCTTAGACAGCGAGCTCCGCTGCCCGCACCGTTAATCCTGTTGAAATCCTGCCTGCTCCCGCTCGCACAGGCTCGTGAACGGCACGATGATACACCGGATGGTCTGGGGCATACTTGACGGCAACTCCGGTGTTGTGGCGTGATCGAGAACCCGTCCTAGGCTCCTCCCTGCCTGGGCTGTGGCGGAGTCGGGCTGCGCCCGGAGGTGCTGGAGATCGGCTCCGGCTACCGCAGTTAATTGAGGCCGTGGCTGTGCGGGCCTGGACGATTGCCAGTCGGGACTGCGGGGGACGACACATTACCCGCGCTGACGGAGATGGGGTAAGCGCGCTATTCCGGCCACAGCTGCTATGCTTCAGGACTCCCTCGTTGCGAGCCCGCACGACTATATCCTGTTTATCTCCTGCTGGTGTGGACCGGTGAAGAAGGGGGCCGCCATATTGGCTGGGCACAGCACTACCGTCCGTGTCGACATTGGACCATATTTGTGAACCCTGCTTCTTCAGTGGTTAGTGCAGCAAAGGTTGCCGATTTTGCATGTGCCTGGAGGGTTCACCGCTGTAACAGCCTTCTGTGTCTCACAGCGCCACTTCTGCCTGCGCCTCGCACGAGGCATCAGAGACTGCACGGTTTGTGCACATTCATGTGGGCTATGGCGGCTTGCCCTTACTTATTGATGATAGTGACGACCCCTGCCTAGTGGATCTACCAAGGCTCATCTATCAGCTACACTTGACAGGGCTTCTGTTGCCGTTTTGTGTGAGGAGCTGCACCCTGAGAGACTGATACTGGCCCAGAAACATATGATGAAGCCCACGGGTCGGGACCTCTTTGTTGCTCTCGGCTCCCTCCATGCTGCCTGGGTGGGAGGAGTCAGAGTGCTTGGACTAAAACTGGACGCCATTGTTGCCCCTCCGACGGGTGGGAGTCACGTTCATCCTGTGATTGTAAGCGCAGCTCGCGGCACTGCGCCAACGTTCGGATCCACTGTTGCACGCCTAGAGATGATCAATTATGGGGCTCCATCAGGTGTGGTGTATAAGTCCCGCACAGCCGATCACATGAGTGGCGCAGGGGGGCATGCAACTACACCTCGGGCGGACCACTTCCACGGAACACTGACTTTGCCCATTCGACTTGCCCCGCCTGTGCCCCCGGCTGACGTGGCCTTCGACTCTTTGTTGCCCTGGCGGCGTCGTGATCTGGAAGGCTGGCTTGGTACTTTGTTGCTGAACTCGGACAATCGTTGGTTGTGTCTTGATGGTTCCCTGCTGCAGATCTTTCGCATGGTGTTGGCGTTGCCTTGCTTTCCTGTTAACTCTGATCATTGGACATTGTACGGTGGGGCGACTGTTCGGTGGTCACGCGCCAACGGGCGTGTTAAAGCGGGGCAGGGTTGAATTTTTCCGTGTGATGTGGGGCGGATTCTTCGGCCAGCTACTGATGGGGAGATGCTTTACTGCTGTGTCTTTCTAATGCCGCTTACGTGTATCAGTTCGTGGACCTGCGTGTACTAGATTTGTGTTGCCTTGTGCGAGCGGGGCGGGGGAAGTTGCATTCTCCTCCGTCTTTTCCCTTCCTTGGGGTGTAGTTTAGGGGGCGACAGACACGCTGCTAGTGGGGTTGGGTCGTAGCCATCGGCAGAGGTGTAGAGTGGGGGGGGTTTATTTTTTATTTTTCTTTGTTATTTTCTATGACCTTCTATTCCCTTTTCCTCTCTTCACAAGCGCTGTGGCGTTCTCTCCTGCTTCTTTTCTTTCTTTCTTTTCTTCCCTCGCTTGGGGTTTTTAGTCTGGACGGGTGGTTGTTTCTTTTCTCTTTCTTCTAAATCTCGGGTTCATACAGCGGGCGACAGGCACACTGCTGAGGGGGAGGCCGTAGCCGGAGGCAGGGGTGCAGGGTGGGGGGTTTTCTCTGTCTTTTCTTTTTCTCTTTTTCAGTTACTAGGGCCTCTTTCTCTCTCTTGCTTTGCTTGGGCTTCTTTTTTGTTCTTCTTTTCTTCTTTTTGGGATTCCGAGTAGTAGGTAGTTCATCGGATGTTTTTATGTTTCAGGCCAGTAGGGGGGAGGTTATCATCGTGTCTCGTTTTTGGTTCAGCGGGCGTGTGCTGCATTGGAGGGCGTGATGTGCGGTTTGTTGCCTATCCTGTTTAGTGCGCGTTAATGTCTTCGCCCTGCCTGCGGCGGTCCCAAATGTGTATATCCTGAATTGCGATGTTCCCTCTCTCTGGTGCTGCTGGATTGTATGATGTCAGATCCTGCTCTATCTCTGAACCCCTTAAAAAAAATGAAAACATAACCTCTTTTATCCTGGTGCCGTTATGGTACAACAGTATCCTGGGTATCGATGTGGACTTTGGGAGGCGGGTGGTATGTGTATTGATTTTTTTGACTTGCATTGCCCGTCTCTGTGATATTGACCGGATGTGGTTTTTGTTAACATGTAATTGTGTCCACCTTATTTACAATAAAGGTTTAAAAAAAAAAAAAAAAAAAAAGTCACCCCATCCTTGATTCCCATGTGTGTCTAGTTTTCAAAAATGTATAGGTTTGATAGGTTTCCCTATGTGCTGGCAGAGCTATGGTTCAGAAACTACTGCTAGGCACTTTGTCAAAAAGGGTAATTTTTCACTGCGAAAATTGAGGTGTGTCCACGTTGCGTTTTGCGCTGTTTCCTGTCGCAGGCACTAGGCCGACCCAGACAAGTGAGGTACCATTTTTCTCAGAAGACTTTGGGGAACATGGGGTGTGTGGAAATTTGTGGATCCATGCAGATTCCAGAACTTTCCAGCACAGAAATGTGGGGAAAAAGTGTTTTTGTTGGACAATTTTTTAGGTTTGCAAGGGATTCCTGGTAACAGAATCTGGTGGGAGGCAGTCAAGTCCCCCATCCTGGATTCCCCTGGGTGTCTAGATTGAAAAAATGAATAGGTTTGCTAGGATTCCCTAGGTGCCGGCAGAGCTATGGTTCAAAAACTACAGCAAGGCACTTTGCCAAAAAAGGGTCATTTTTCACTGCAAAATTGAGGTGTGTCCATATTGCGTTTTGCACCGTTTCCTGCCGCAGGCACTAGGCCGACCCACACAAGTAAGGTACCATTTTTCATGGAAGACTTTGGGGAACGCTGTGTGGGTAGAAATGTGTGGATCCACGAAGATTCCAGAATTTTCCACCACAGAAATGTGGGGAAAATGTGTATTTTTTGATAATTTTTTAGGTTTGCAAGGGATTCTGGTTAACAGAACCTCATGGGAGGCAGTCAAATCATCCCATCTTCGATTCCCCTGGGTGTCTAGTTTTCAAAAATATATAGGTTTTCTAGGTTTCCCTAGGTGCCGGCAGAGCTAGGGTTCTAAAACTACAGCTAGGCACTTTGCCAAAAAAGGGTAATTTTTCACTGTGAAATTGGGGATTGTCCACGTTGCGTTTTGCGCCGTTTCCTGTCATGGACACTAGGCCTACCCACACAAGTGAGGTACCATTTTTCTTGGAAGGCTTTGGGGAACGTCGGGTGGGTGGAAATTTGTGGATCCATGCAGATTCCAGAACTTTCCACCACAGAATTGTGGGGGAAACGTGTTTTTATTGACAATTTGTTAGGTTTGCAAGGGATTCTGGGTATCCAAACCTGGTGAGAACCAGTCAAGTCACCCCATCCTGGATTTCCCTGGGTGTCTAGTTTTGAAAAATGTATAGGTTTGCTAGGTTTCCCGAGGTATGGTTCAAAAACTACAGCTAGGCACTTTGCCAAAAAAGGGTCATTTTTCACTGTGAAATTGGGGTGTGTTCACGTTGCGTTTTGCGCCGTTTCCTGTCGCGGGCACTACGTCTACCCACACACGTGATGTACCATTTTTCCCGGAAGACTTTGGGGAATGCGGGGTGGGTAGAAATTTGTGGATCCATGCAGATTCCAGAACTTTCCACCACAGAAATGTGGTGAAAATGTGTTTTTTTAATAATTGTTTAGATGTGCATGGGATTCTGGTTAACGGAACTTCATGGGAGGCAGTCAAGTCATCCCATCCTCTATTTGCCGGGGTGTCTAGTTTTCAAAAATATATAGGTGCCGGCAGAGCTAGTGTTCAAAAACTACAGCTAGGCATTTTGCCAAAAAAGGGTAATTTTTCACTGTGAAATTGGGGTGTGTCCATATTGCGTTTTGCGCCGTTTCCTATCGCGGGCACTAGGCCTACCACACAAGTGAGGTACCATTTTTCTCAGAAGACTTTTGGTAATGCAGGGTAGGTGGAAATTTGTGGATCGATGCAGATTCCAGAACTTTCCACCACAGAAATGTGGGGAAAAAGATTTTTTTAAACAATTTTTTATGTTTGCAAGGGATTCTGGGTAACAGAACCTGGTGGGAACAATTCAAGTCACCCCATCCTGGATTCCCCTGGGAGTCTAGTTTATAAAAATGTATAGGTTTGCTAGGCTTCCCTGGTGCCGGCAGAGCTAGGGTTTGAAAACTTCAGTTAGGCACTTTGCCAAAAAAGGGTAATTTTTCACTGTGAAATTGGGGTGTGTCCACATTGGGTTTTGCGCAGTTTCCTGTCGTGAGCACTAGGCCTACCCACGCAAGTGACGTATCATTTTTCTTGGAAGACTTTGGGGGACACGGAGTGGGTGGAAATTTGTGGATCCACGCACATTCCAGAACTTTCCACCACAGAAATGTGAGGAAAATGTGTTTAGTTTGACCACATTTTAGGTTTACATGGTGTTCTGGGTAACAGAACCTAGTGAGAGGCAGTCAAGTCACCCCATCCTGGATTTTCCTGGGTGTTTTGTTTTCAAAAATGTATTGGTTTGCTAGGTTTCCCTAGGTGCCGGCAGAGCTAGGGTTAAAAAACTACTGACTTTCACTGTGAAAATGTGGTGTGTTCATGTTGGGTTTTAAACCATTTCCTGTTGTGGACACTATCAGCCTGATTCATGAAGCGAAATAGCGCCCGCAATGGCTGCGAAAAAGCAATTGCGGGTGCAAAACACGGAAACGGCATTCAAGTACGAAATAGCAAATTCGCAAAAAAATAATAGCGATTTAAATAGCGATTACGCTATAATAGTCGCAGACTCCGGGTAGTCGAGCATTAGCGATACGGAAATAGCGACCAACCACGGAATCTGCGAAATGAATAGCGAAACGCAATATTGTCTCAATCGGCATTCATGAAATAAATACATTAGCGAAAAAGCGCTAATTCGCACGTTTGCGCGGCGCAATTTAAGGACAACTCAAAGCAGGTGGTAACCATAAAAGCCATGAATAAGTAAAATTTGAAAAACTGTTGGCCAATCACCAACAGGTCCAGGCCTGACCAATCACACATAAGGACATTCAGCAGCAGCATTAGGCGTTCCACAATGCCTGGGATGTACATGGTGGTGAGGCGGCGAAGGCTACAGCGAGCAGCACGGAGGAGACGCATGAGGCAGGCAAGGATTTACCGGCAGCGGGTCACCTTGCTGGGCCAAACCAGAGAACAGATTTATGCTAAATACAGGCTGAATGGGGAAATGATCACCTGGCTGATACAAGAACTCGACCCCATCATGCAGCACCCAACAAGGCGAAACAATTCTGTGCCCACACATGTGCAGGTATTGTGCAGCCTGCACCTCCTGGCCTCCGGCAGTTTCCAGGGCATAGTAGCCGCTGCTGGGGGGATATCCCAGCCCACCACGTCACGCTGCCTCCACACTTTTGTTGACGCCATGCTCAGCCAGCTCCACGGGCACATCACATTTCCCACGAGCCAACAGGAATTGGACCTGACAAAACTACAATTTTATAATGTCGCCCATTTTCCCCATGTCCTCGGCTGCATAGACTGTACCCACGTCGCCATCTGCCCACCAGCTGCCACGGAGTATATGTACCGCAACAGGAAGTCCTACCACTCCCTCAACATACAGATGGTCTGCAATGCCAAGACCATCATCACTGACATTGTGGCCCAGTACTCAGGGAGTACCCATGACTCCTTTTATCTTCAGGCACAGCGGACTCCACACACGACTGATCAGGGGAGAGTTTGGGGAAGGACACCTACTTGGTAAGTACACTTTGTCGACAATGTCACATTGCTATGAAGTAACTGCGCTGCACAGGCAATCAACATCTGCTACTCTCATTCAGGTGACAGTGGCTACGCCCTACGGGAATACCTCCTGACCCCTTACCTCAACCCTGCCACACCTCAGCAACGGCGCTACAATGTTGCGCACATCCGGACAAGGAACTGTATAGAAAGGACATTTGGCCTGCTCAAGAGCAGGTTCCGTATACTGCACAAGACAGGTGGGGCCATGTATTACAGTCCTGCAGCGTGCTGCCGCATTGTGGCTGTCTGTGCAATGCTTCATAACATTGCAACCAAGCGCCGGATACCTGTTGACATCTCAGGCAGTGAATCTGAGGGGGACGACCGGCCACCAGCACATGCGCACCATGCACGCGGGGAGAACCCAGCTGAAGGCCACAGACGTCGCAACCACATCACAGCTAACAATTTCTAGCCCACCCCCTTCCCCCACCCCACATATCACAATTGCATGCAAAATGTAATGATTACACAAGGCTAATGTGTGCAGTAAAATAAATGTATTTGTTTCATTCACAAGAAAAAGGTTATGGTTTCAACTATTTACAAATTACAGTATTCCTGCATACTGCATGTGAAGGTTCATGGCAGGCTTAGCGTCAGCCTGCGCCAGTGTCCCTCACACAGTGTCATTGGCGCCTCCGGCGCGTAATGCCCAGGCGCCGTTGAGGCTCATCCTCATCCTGGGCAGCTGTACCAGGCGTAGCCCTGGTGCTGCGCCTAGGTGGCGGGACCTGCGTGGCAGAGTGGCTGCTCACGCTGGAGGCACCCTCACTAGCATCGTCTCCCCCTACAATGGCCGGTAGCACAGGTGTATGAAGTGCCGTCACGGCGGTGGTCAGGTGCTCCAGCACCCTAGTGATGTCCTCGCAGCACTGGACCAGTTGGTGCTGCTGGGTGAGGGAGCGCCGCAACAGCTGGGTGGTGGCATTTGCTGCCACATAATTTGACCTACTATAGGCCGACAGCCGGCTCATCAGCTGGTGGTGGCGCCTGCTTGCAACACTGCGGTGTTTGAAGAGCGCAGCTGTGTTCTCCTCCATGGCCCTCGTCATGCGGTCCATGGCCGCCGTCATGCGGTCCATCCGCTCTCCAACTCCCGCCACATTGCGGCCAATTTTATGCAGCTGGAGCTGGATGGCTCCTTGCTGCTGCGACTGGCGCTGGTGGATTCGGAGCATGCGCCGCTCCACGCTCATGCAGGCATGGAGATGCCCATTGCCCCTCCTGCTGTTCGGCCGCTGTGTTTCGGATGTGGCTGGCCCAGATCTGGTTGCACGAGCTGCAGGTGTTGTAGCAGCTGGTGTTGCTGGTGCGGCAGGAACTTGAGGCACATTGGTGGGGTGCCTGGCTCTGGCAGCCGGTTGGCCGGCAGATGTGGGAGCACGTACGGTGGGGGGCCTGGCCTTGGCAGCTGGTTGGCCGGAAGATGTAGGAGCAGGTACGGTGGGGGGCCTGGCTGCTGGTGTTGGTGCAGCGGCAGATGCAGGAGCAGGTACGGTGGGGGGCCTGGCTGCTGGTGTTGGTGCAGCGGCAGGGGCTGGTGGCTGGGTTTCGGGTACTGATTCCTCCTCCTGGGCCTCCTCATCAATCAGCAGCCTCTCGCTGTCACTGCTATCATCGCCACCTGTGAGGGTAAGTGGATACTCATTAGGTGCATGTGACTGTCAGACGTGCAGATGTTACATGCATGCTGGGTGTCATTCCCTGGATGGCTGTGGATTTGCGCACTTTGGAACCTTTCTGGCCGCATTGTGGTACTACTACATTGTGGACATACTACATCTCCCACAATGCTTCAGGGCATTTCCTGATGCACAACATAGGCATGACTAAGGGCCAATGAGTGAGCCTATTTGGTCAGGGACGGTCATAGGGGACAGGGTCGCAGTCGCATGCCACTTACCTTGGGTGTCTTGGGTGGGGCGGGAGGAGTCCAGAGGGGTCACGCCAACACACGCCTCCCTCTCCAAGGTGTTCTCAACCTGGTCCTCCAGGGGTGTGTTGGGTGGGACAGTCGGTCCGCCACCTCCAGTGCCCGATGCCTCACCAAGGCGCTCCGCCACCCTCTCCTTGGCACGCCCTTGGAGGTCGTACCAGCGCTTCTTCAGCTCCTCCAACGACCTGTCCGCCACGCCCACCGAGTTTACGCTGGAGGCTATCCCCAGCCAGATCCTCCGCTTGTCCTGCTCTGGGACCTTTCTGGAGTTGGTACCAAACAGCCTGTCGTGGTTGGCCACCACCCCTTCAATCAGGTTCTCCAGCTCCTGCTCGGAGAACTTGAGCTTGCGCTTTCGTCCAGCGCTGTTGCTGGGGCCAGGGACAGGTTCCTCGGACATGGCGGTCGCTATTTCTGCCGTTTCTGGAGTCGCTAACGGTGCTTTAGCGTCTGCTTTCCGTCGTGCACACTCGAAGGATAGCGTCACTGTGGTGTTTGGGGGTGGGAACTGGCTGCTTCCTGGTTGTGATGTCATCACGGTGCTCGGAATGCGTCTTCCCGTTTTCCCGATCGCGCGAGAATGCGACTCGCATTCCCGATCGCACGGGATTGCGAGTCGCAATCCCGTGCGATCGGGATTGCGAGTCGCAATCCCGATCGCAGGTAGCCGGGAATAGCGATTTTTCTGCGTTTTTTGTAGGTCGCTAACGCCTTTAGCGCCCGCGTGCGAGTCGCTATTTTTTCCCCGAAAAGTACATGAATGCCGTTTTGCGTTTCCTCAATAGCGAGTCGCTATTAATCGCTATTAGGGACACGCAAAACGGCCCGTACATGAATCAGGCTGATAGCCTACCCACTTAAGTGAGGTACTTTTTTATCCGAAGACTTAGGGTAATTTAGATTTGTAAAGCAACTGTTATTACCTATTGACTTTTGATGCATTTCTGCCTTTCAAATGAAAGACAATGTGTAAAAAAGAAGTAATTCTGAAAAATGATCGATAATTCTCATGCTAGTATGAGTTTTCCCAATTTCGGAAATGTGCAAATATCTACTGTTTCTAAACTCTATAGTTTGTTCCCATTTCAGAAATACATAGGTGTCTTTCATACCGATTTTTCCATGTACACATTTACCCAGATTATTTGCTATATACCTGGTACATAATAAAAATCCATTGCAAGTCGCTGATCAGTTTTTGTCTCTGGGTTAGTCGGGTTCTTGGTGAACCTACAAGTCCTATATATCCCCACAACCAAGAAGGTCCAGCGGATGTAACAATATATTGCTTTTATAGAGGTGCTATAATGAGAAGAAGTTACATGTAAAAACATTGACACAAAAGGCTGTTTTTTCCAATTGTTCCTATATTTAACTGTTAGTTTCTATACAGAAACCTTGAAGGATCTACACACATGACCCCTTGCTGAATTCAGAATTTTGTCTACTTTACCAAAATATATAGCTTTCCTGGATCCATTATTGCTTTCATACCCATTTCTACCATTAACTGGAAGGAGGTTGAAAGCACAAAAAATAGCAACAATAGGCAATGTCCCAGAAAAATGCTAAAACTGTGTAAAACAATTTGGTATTCTGACAAAAGTCTGCTTGTCCCTGAAAGCTAGGAAGATAGTGATTGCAGCACAACAACTCCTTTTTTGATACAATTTTCAGGGGAAAACCCAGACGCTTTCATTTGCAGACCTTTTTTCCAATGTTTCCCCAAAAAAACAAAATTTAGCTGTATTTTGGATAATTTATGGGACCCCTCCAGGGAAATCCACAAACCCTGGGTACCTTTAGAATCCCCATGATGTTGGAAGAAAAGGACGCAAATATGGCGTGGATACCTTATGTGGTCAACAAGGTACAGGGGCCTAAGCAAAGGGGTTAAGACGCTGCTCAGTTGTTGCCAAATCCCTGTGAAAATCAAATTGAATATCAGACATGATATTATTATCCTGTACCCATGTATCCATCCTGGACAATAACAAATGTAAAGTTGTGGCACAATAATAAGAAGGATTGTTTCTTGCTCTTAAAAAAATGGGGGCGATCATTGCCTCTTTCCAGGAGCACAGGAGCAGGCCAGTTATTATTGCACAAAACAGATTCCTCAATAGAGGCACCCATAGGTCCACGTTAACTTTAAAAATATAATCTAGGACCACATCTGGTCCAGGAGTTTTCCTGAAAGTGCACTTGTTAATGGCATCAATTACTGCACTGAGGCAGATTGACTGGCTAAAGAGACGGGCGTATGCCATATCCATGTCGAAAACCTCACCCTCCTTCCAGTAGTGAGTTTCCAGCAGTACTGTCGAATACTGTTCTAAAAGGCTCCTCCCAACTATCAGCACTAATGTGACAGACTTGTTTGGGTTCCTAATAATTCAAGAAAAAAGACCTACTGAAAAGCTCCTACTGTGTCTTCCATTCCCTTCAGCTATCAGAAATGCTGCTGCAGAAATGCTGATCAGAACATCCTAATACTTGTGTCTAGTTTCATCCATCCTCCCTTACAAAGCTGTATATAGCCCTGCCGAGATCTCCTCACATCAACAATAGACCAGGGAGAGGCTTTCAAAGCTTTTATCAGGGATTTGTGGGTTGCTGAGCCTGACTTTTCAAACCATCTGCACGTATCAGAATCATTTGGTCACTTGTTAAGTACCAGAATGCCCGCAGTACTCATACACAGGGAGGTAAAGCCTTCTGTGATAATACTTACGTCCTCATTGGGTGACAAGCAGGCTCCAAAAGCAGGGGTGTTTCCTGCAATCAGTTTGTTCAGAAAGCAATGTACATCTACACGGTACCAACTGGTGCACATAACTATCCTACTTGAAAAGTTGATGGATCTCTTTGGGGAAAAGTAAAGTGGAGAGGTGTGGTGCAGTGGCCAGGGCAGCTGACTTTGGAGCACAGGGTTCATGGTTTGATCCCCGGCTCCGGCAGCAGCTCAGCCCAGCTCCTTGTGAGTCTGGGCAATAGCTCACTTAATTTCCACGAGGCCCTTCCGCCTTGAGACCCGTAAGGGTGAGTAGTTTGCGCTTTACAAATACAGATTTACATTTTTTACATTTTATATCACATAATCAAGTCAAGATTGATGACCAGACACAAGGGTTTGTGATCACTCAAACAATAGGCATTTACTTTTAAATCCCCCAACATGTGATTCAAACCCCTAGATATATGGATAACATTCATGATGCTAGAAGAACCATGGCCTTTGTAGGTAGGTATTGGCTGGATAGAAGAACAATCAATTTCTTGTGCCATCGTCAAATCATTTTTAGGAGTAACTTGTTGAGAACATTCCTGTATGGGGCATGATTTAAATGTAAAAATCCTCCTGGGTCAAATCTATCAGACTACAAATTCTTTGATCCTTGAATTTACAAGACATGATATTGAAATCCCCAAACCAAATAATAAAAATGTGCAAGCCAAATTCCTCTATAAACTTAGTAAAATAAAATCATCAAGTTACTCTACGACCTCTGTGTGTCTGTCATCAAGAATGTTTTAATAACAATATATACAAAATAACAGGAACATACAAAAGTGCAACATTTGATACCACAAAGCACTTCTAATGACTTCCAGCTGTGCACTAATTATCTTCACTGAAAAAAACACAACCAACCCTCCTTTGGCTCTCATCAGCTGCTGACTGTAATGTGAGATTGCAGAAGAATGTAAATCCATCAATTGGAAAATTTCAAAGCATCCATTTTTTCTGACAGTACACTATATCGTAATCTGACATTTAATTTAATAAGTCTGTATTAGATAATTTTGATCATGATTGGGCAATATTCCAGGAAAGAATGTTGATGCCCCTGAGATCACCTTCTCCCATCATCTGATTTCGAGATAGACAGATGGGACAGACTCTAACACAATAACATACACTGGGGGACACACTTCGACAGAAAAGCATACAATGTGCATGCAATAGAAAGTTGCTCCATAGGAGAATCATATGGTAATTGAGCTGCCCCCTACTGTAATGAGTCCAAGTGGTACCCCCTTAGCTCCATGCCCTCAGATGCCTCATATGTCTCAAAACATCTCAGCCATTGTAACACTAGAACAGTAGTGTGCTCGGTATCTTGATCTGTTGCTGACCCCGCTAAGCTAGTGGCAAGCTTCACAAGGGTAGAGTCAAAAGCATCCAAATGATCATTTAGCAGTTAGAGGCTCTCAGCCAAAAACAATTTACATTTGGCACAGGTAATATCAGTTTGAGCAAACATGTCAGAGTAGGGGACTCATCCTCATTTAGTGAAGGCGGAAGGTAATGGAGCTTCCTTGCTCAGAGAGGTTTTTTTATCATTTGAGAGCAGGCTCCGAGTTAGAAGCAGTAGAAGCTGTGGACCATGGCATTGAATGAGAGGTTAACCGCAGAGAGGGGCCCAATATAGATTTGGAACAAAAATTGGAATCATGTAAATCACATTGTTAAGTTTCCACTGGTGCCAGGTTAGGAACACCAGGAGCAGTGGGTAGGACCTGGACAGTAATAGATGATTCCTGCGTCAATGGTAAGTATCTGTCTGCTATTTCAATCTTCAAGATTACCCCACTGCTCAATTAAGAAAGCCATCAATAGTTGTTGAGTGTCTTGAGTCATTAGAGTGCCTCCCTGAACCTTCCTCTTCACCCTGTTACCCGTAAAGGAGAAAAGAAAGGAAAGGAAGAAAAATCAACCCTGCCCAACCAGCTGTAATGGGGCATAGCGGGCCCCCTCTTATTCTGTACCACTCAATGGTGCCTGATAGCACCTGAACTGTTCCCGCCTACACCGCCAAGGTCACCAGAACCACTAACAAAATCCCCAGTTTCGCTTCACTCCGACTCCCCACTCTGCTCCCATAAGCAGCAGGGATACCAGTTATTGTAAGCTTACTATAAATGTGCCCGTCCCAAACAAACGTGTATCACATGTGTATCACAAGGGTATCACATATGTGTTCACTATGCATCAAACATTCACACATGGGGGCTTCCAGGAGACAGGAGACAATCATGTGCAACATCTAGAAAACACGAGTTGAAAGGAAAGTCTGAGATACCAGATACCTCTCCTTTGGGATTACTCACCTCTACCATAGCCTCCATCCTCAGGTTTTCTGATTCCTCCACTGAAGATACTGCAGACAGTAATTATTGTGAGGACTTTTGCTCTCCCAAAGTCACACAGAGTCTCATCACATTTTTCCAGTGGGCCACAAAATCAGGGGAGGCTCATAGTAAAGTGCGTATCAGGGGACAGTGCTTTAAAAGCTCGGGGAGAAGGCTCCTTCAGGCACAAGCAGCCATGACTCACCACACGGCCCTGCTGCACTCCCATAACCACCCTATTCCCCCCATGCAGGAAAGAACACAGTTGAAGTGCAGTGCAGCCAGTCACTGGTTTCTGGCCTTCAGGCTCCAACCCCTTAGAGTGGACTCACTATTTCTACTAAGGCAGCCCCACCTAACCCTTCTGAGTGTCCTCGGCTCCAGTAAAATACCTGGTGTGATATTCCTAGTTTCTCTTGCACCTCAGTGTTCCTCATCGGCTGAGGCTGCAGCTTCACCTTTCAGGGTCAGCTCCTTTGAGACCTGTGGGTGGGCATGAGCAGGGGAGGGGCATATACTTGTCCTTGACTTTCGCTTGGCTGTTAAGATATGTTTGCAAAGAGAGATTGTCCTTCAAAGAGTAGATCTGTAGCACAATATTTAATCTACGGTACACAAAATACTAGCCACTTTCACTTCTTTTTCAGAAAGGGATGATTCATGGTACAAGACTTGGATTGTTGAGCAAGAGAGAGACCCAGAAGAAGAATGGATATAAGTCTGAGTGGGGGCAGAATGTCTGGTATGTAGCCTACAACCTCCCGAGAGGGCAGTGCCTTTGTCTCACATCAGACAACACCAACAACAGAAGAATCAGACCAAACCTCTGCAATTGTTTGGTTTCAAGTGGCAGGGCTTACGCCAAATGCAGAGGCATAGGCAACAAAGATACGGCAAGTTGCAGCACAAATGGCCATTCAGAGGATGGGTCAAGACTTTCTAGATGACCCCAAAGAGGTGTACCTGGATCAAATCTCAATAGTCTATTGGAATGGGAAGATGCACAAATGGCCAGAGCTCATCAGGCTAGCAATAACGTATCTGGCTTGTCCAATAGGCAGTGTGTCTGCTGAGCACGTGTTCAGTGCAGCTGAAGCAGTTGTCATAGTGAGAAGGACCAGTCTCTTGCTTCAAAATGTTGAGATTGACCATGATTAAAATGAACCACTCTTCAAACCTCAAGATTGCACTGTTCTTGAAACAACACAGGTGGAGGAGGAGGGGGGGTGATTGGTCAACTCAAGTGTGTTGGCTGGCCTTCACATTCTTCCTAAAATCAGAGATAGGTTAAGACACGGCTCAGTCATCCCCAAATCCCTCTGAAAGCCAAACTGAGTATCAGAAATGATATTATTATCCTCTACCCATTTCTCCAACCTGGACAATAAAACATGGCCCAATATTTTAATTGAGATGACACGTAATGATATAGGACGATAACAAGGATTGTTTTTCTCTCTCTTTATAACAATGGGGGTGATGATTGCCTCTTTCCAGGAGCACAGGAGAAGGCCAGTTATATTTGCACAAAACAGATTTGTCAATACAGGCCCCCATAGGTCCACTTTAACTTTAAAAATAACATCTGGGACCCCATCTGGTCCAGGAGATTTCCTGGAAGCACACTTGTTATTGGCATCAATTACTGCACTGAGGCTAATTGACTATCTGAAGACATGGACAGATGAGATATCCACAGTTAGCAGTAGCAATGTGAAATACTGTTCTAAAATGTTTCTCCCACCTATCCACACTATTGTGACAGAATTGTTTGGGTTACTCATAATTTGAGAAAGAAAATACTATAATACTCCTACTGCCTCTTGCATTTCCTGCTGCTATCAGAAATGCTGGTGCAGAAATGCTGATCAACATATCCTAATCCTTGTATCTAATTTCCTCCTTCCTTGATTCCAAAGCTGTGTGTAACCCTGCCGGGCTCTCCTCACATCAACAGCAGACCAGGGGGAGGCTTTCAAACCTTTTATCAGGGATTTGCGAGCTGCTGAGCATGACTTATTAAACCATCTGCAAATATCAGAATAATTTGGTCACTTGTTAGGTACCAGAATGCCCGCAGTACTCATACACAGTGAGGAAAAGCCTTCCATGATGATACTTGCTTCCTCATTGGGCGACAAGTAGGCTCCAAAAGCAGGGGCATTGTCTGCAATTAGTTTGCTCAGAATGCAATGTGCATCTATACGGTCCCAACTGATGCATACAACTATCCTACTTGAAAAGATTAGGCTCTACTCGGAGAAAGGTCATATGACATAATCAAGTCAAGATTGATGACCAGACACAATGGATTGTGATCACTCAAACAATGAGCAATTACCTTTAAATCTTCAAACATGCAAATCAAATCTCCTGATATAAGGATAAAATAGATTAGGGTAGGAGAATCATGGCCTTTGTATGTAGGGATTGGCTGGATAGCAGAACAATCAATATTTTGTGCCATTATCAAATTATTTTTAGGAATAACTTATTGAGAACATCCCTGTATGAGGCATGATTAAAATGTAAAAATCCTCCTGGGTCAAATCTGTCGGACTACAAAACCTTTGATCCCTGAATTTGCAAGACATGATATTGAAATCCCCAAACCAAATATTACCAAAATTGTGAGCCGAATTCCTCAATAAACTTAGTTAAAACATTATCAAGTTGCTCTATGACCTCTGTGTGTTTGTGATAAAAAAAGTTATAACAATAATGAATAAAAAAATCACCATAGCTGGAACATACAAAGTGCAACATTTGATACCAATGTGCTTCTAATGACTTCCAGCTTTGCACTAATTATCTTCACTGAAATAAACACTACCAACCCTCCTTTGGCTCTCACCTGCTGGTGACAAATGTAGGATTGCAGAACACTGTAAACCCATCAATTGGAACATTTCCAAGCATCCACGTTTCCAGACAGCACACTATATTGTAATTCTGAAATAAAATTTTACTAGTCTGTATTAAATAACTTTGATCAAGCACCGTCTATATTCCAGGATGGAAGTTTGATGCCACTGAGATCACCTTCCCCCTTTGTATAAGATATGGGTAGCATTGGTTTAAAAAACATGCAGAACCGTCAGATAAACTGTTCCCCTCAATGCCTCATAGGTGGTAACATAACCTATTTTACAGTTCTCAAGTCATTCAATATCTGCACTATCCTCCCAAGGAGTAAATCAATTTGCAGTTGGGTCATTAAAGTGAGGGGCCCTGGGTGCCCTTATTAAGGTTTCTGTAACAGAAGACAGATCCTCATATTTATAAAAGTAACCTAAGGGATGAGCATGAATTCGCCACAACAATGAAGTGAGGTAATTCAAATAACACAGCAAATCTTTCACAGTTGCTGTTGTTCCTAAAGTTAATCACAACGTAGTTACAGTTCTTTTTGTTTGGCCATTTCTCACCACTCCCATCCTTCTCACCAAAATGATCTCACCAAATAAGTCCTCATAGCGACCTACATTAGAATGTATCCAATTCACAGCCTTATACTTTAGGTTCTTTTCTTCTGTTTTTGAGATAGAAAGGGACAGACTCCAACACAGTACCATATAGTGCGGGTACAAACTCTAACACAATAACATACAGATTTCATTAGATTGGAAGTTGCAGTACTGTATTGTGCCCAAACTCCTGAAGAGAACCATTAGGTAATTGAGCTGCCCCCTACTGTAATGATTCCAGGTGGTACCCCCTTAGGTCCACGCCCTCAGATGCCTCATATACCTCGAAATGTCTGAGCCATTGGAACACTAGAACAGTAATGTGCTTAGTATATTGATCTGTTGCTGAACTAAACCTTTTGTCTTACAGCTGATATTGTAAGAGTAACCTGTTTTCAATGTTGCACTCTTTTTTCTTCTTTTTTCAGCTGTTTTCTCAGTTTCTCAGTTATTTCTAAGTACTAGTAGGCAGCACTTTACTTCACTTTAATGTAATATTCACTTTTTTCAGCAATCAAATAGTGAATTACCAGGTTTATGAACTAGAAGAAGAGACATACATCCTCTCAAAAGAAAACATGGGTATTTATAAGAATGTATTTTCTTTCATAAAATACTTAACCTCATTATTTTTATTCGGTCTAATTTACATACTAGTATGTGCAGTTGAGGTAGACCGTTGACAAGATTATTACATACATTGTACATATTGTTATGAAGAAATCTTAACAGTGAAATAATTTTACAGTGAAAAAAGTAAATATGATGTTTGCCATGCCCAGTGCTCACCCAGGCACAGCACTGCCAGCAATCTGGGTTTGCTTGTGTTCTTGTTCAAAGTGGACTTGACTTGGCATTCCAAGCTGAATTGTTCCTGTTTCCGCAGGGCAAAGTCTGAATTGCATACGGCTCACTCCTTTCTGAGGTGGCATGGGAGGATAAAAAAAAACTATGGACTGGAATGCAAGTTATTTCCCGAGGCTGAGATTAATGTCGAATCAAGGTGAAATCTGCCTAACTAGTTGTGGAAACACCAATTAAATGTAACAGTAACTTCAAAAACATCCATATCTCACTTCTCATCACCAAGAACCAACTCAGTTGCTGAGAGTGGACATACCCTTTTTTAGCTTTAGTTCCTATCTCATTGAAACTGGGGCTGCAGTGATCAGCCTTAAGCACCTCACCATCCTGATACACAGAAAACAGAAGGCCTCTATTGACCATTATTTCTCCAGGTTTCCGGCCAGCTTCCTCCCCACAGGCCTCACTGTCAGTCGTCTAATACAAACAATAAAGACCCATAACGAGTTTGATGGTGCGGTGGTGGGACTGCCCCCCGCCACACCACCAAACCCATGTGCAGACCGCCTGCCCTATTATGACTTTTTAAGTCAATGGCAAGCTTTTCCTTTGGCGTTCCCACAGTGGTGCAGATATTGCCAAGCATTTAGGTGCCTCTGGACCACCAGGGTGGTAATGGGGCGGCTGCAAGACTGCCACCAGTGCGCCACCGCGTGTCTGGCGGTCCTCGGACTGCCAGACTCATAATAGGCCCCTAAGTCTTTCTTTAGCTAACAAGAAACATGACAACTCATCTGCAAGAAAGCAGCCGACTGGCAAGTTAAAAATTAAGGGTTTTTGAAACTTGCAGAGTATTACTCCGTAGTTCCATAAAGACTCGGCGAGCGGCTGAATTTCGGCACGTCATGTTGCTCTGCTGGATTTTAGCACAATATACACTATCTATTATCTTTCTCAAGATGTCTTTCTGTATCATTGGTGCGGCTCTGACGGACAGCTTCATATAAATGGGGTCAGCCGGCACTGTCTTCATTGCCTTCAGAGACAGCTCCGGTGCGAAGCCCCGGCATCACAACCCGGACCCAGACACTGTTTCACTCAGGGCACTTCCACCGATTCTTCACCTCCGTAACGTGCTCTTGCAGCCGCCAGGATCGATGGTCCACACATGGAACTAGCCAGGCAGGATGTGCGCCACGCACCGCTCAGTCCCGATCCCGCAGCTGCAATTAAGGATTTTCACAGGAACTTGCGGCTCCAATGCACGCTGGGTCACCTCGAAACATTGGGATCCAACCTTAGGATGTAACAGCGCTGGATGGGTGGATTTTGAATGTATTAATGTCGCCCGGCCGGCGTAGCTGCACTAATGGGCGCCCATTTTGCTTCTGGCTCTCTAGTGCACCCATAAATGGTACAGTATAGTTTGTATAATAAGTCACGTCCTAAAAGGTTTACAGGACTGGAATCACACACCACAAACTGGTGCCTTTCTTCAAAGGACCTTATTTTAATAGGAACTGCTTTTATTACAGGGTTGGTCATTTGTTAATTAGCAACTCCTATAACTTAGATTATTTTTCCAGAGATTGGTAGGTTTGAAACTTCTGCTGTTCTAAAAATGGAACGGGCAGCGCCTGTGTCGGTGCTGAGACTAACTACTGAGTACAAAGTATCGACTTACAAAAATATCTAGTAAAAAATATTGTGGCATGGAAATATCATCAGCAAGAATATCGCTGTAAAGAATATCTGTTTTAAGGTAAGTAATATTGATTTATAATCTATCCAAATTTTAAATATAGTTTACAACAAATATAGTTGGTTTTAATTTTGTTGTTTAATTATTGTTACGTATTTTGGTATATATTTTTAATGTATATGATCTAATGTGTTTGTATAATTATTGTTTATGTTTTTTAATGTATTTGTACATTTTTAGAAGGTATTACATTTTATTTAGGTAATTTTTGTTATGGTTAGTATCGTAGCTGGTTGTGGGTTTTTAAGGGGACAGGGTGGGAAGTAATTTAGTTATAATAAATTAGTGATGAATTTTTAATTAATATTATTTTTTTAATTATTAATTAATCATGTTAATAGTGAAATAAAAATAATAAACGTTTATGTGTGTGTTGTTCAGTGTATAGGGTGGAAAGTACTTTCATTTGATTAAGCATGTTAATAGTGTATATAATATTTTTTTATTAAAATGTTATTGGTGGGTTGGGTTTATAAGGCTAGAGGGCGGGAAGTAATTCAATTTTCAATTAATGAATAATTACTTGTTAAGTAATATTAATTATTTATTTGCTAATTAACTATTTTAATTGTGTAAAAACGTTTTGTAATTTTAGGTATGGGTTCTGGAGTTTATTGGGGCACAGGGTGGGAAGTAAATTAATTTTAAGTCATTTATATTTATATTTGCATTTAATAATAATTATTCAATTTATTTTAATTGTGTAATACATGTTTTTTAACTAAAATTGTATGTGTGGGTTTGGGCTTTGTTGGGGTATATGGTTGGAAGTAAATGTATTTATAATTAGGTTATAATTAAATTTGTAATTGATAATTATTACATTTAAAATCTATTATGTTAATTGTGTAATTAATTGTTTATTACATTTTAGTAGTGTATTGTATATGTTGTGGGAACATATTGCGTAACGTATTATTATTTGGTAATTAGTTTGTTGAGAAATATTTTTGTTAATAGTGTAAATTATTATTGTTAAATATGTTTTTATATGAAATACATTTGTTTTTTTAGTAAAATACTTATATTTTAAATTGTATTTTATTTTTGCAATTATTTTATTGTTTTATAGAGAATTTGTTTCTTAAGTAGTATTAATTGCAGTGTGAATATTTTTTTTTTTTTTTTTTTTTTTTTTAAACCTTTATTGAAGAACAGGTATAAGTACAAGCGCTGGCCAACAACCACAGGGGCCGGCCGCAAAGTCAGGAGAGGCAATAAACATAGCAATGTACACGACAGAATGAGCACAGGATGGATGCAACAAACATAACATCGCCAGCGCCAGGATAAAGAGGTTTCATTTTACATTATATAAAGGAGGCAGTAACCACATCTACCAGCGCGTCATGCAGCATATACCGAAAGAGAAAACGGGGGGGGCGGGAGGGAACAGCCCCCCACGCAAGCCGATGATATAGTAGGGCAGAGCCCAAAAATCACACACGCCCATATCAGGTACAAAATAGACAGAGAATACCAACAAACAAATAAAGTGGACGCCATACGTAACAGCCCACCCGCCCCGAAAAGGGAAAAAGTGCAGACGCTAATGAGACTAAGGAGTAAACACCAAGGGACGCAGCCCACCCCCTGAGAAAGACAAAAAGGGACCATAGAAGAAAACAAACTAAAACAACAAACACCCCTCCCACCCTACATCACTGTAATGGCTACGGTCTACCCCACTAACAGCGTGCCTGTCGCCCAGATTTACCCGAAATATAGAAAAAGGAAACAACAACAAGAAGAGAGGAAAATAAGAAAGGGAGAAAGAGAAAAGGAAAGCAAGGAAAAAGGAAAAATTATAAAAGTGCAAAAATAGGTCCCATAGAAACTAACAAAAATGAAATATAACCCCCCACCCTACACACATGCAGAGGCTATGGTCTACCCCCCCCCCTAGCAGCGTGCCTGTCGCCCCATAAACCCGAAATGCAGCAAGAAAAGAAGACGGAAGAAAGGAGAAGAGAAAACTAGTGAAGCGTAGAAAAAAGGAAAAAAAAAGAAGATAAGAAATGAGAATTTTCACACAGGAATAGAGGGAGGAAGAAAAGGACAAGCTGATCTATCACTCCCAAAAGAAGGATGCGGGGAGGAGCCCACACAAAAATAGATCTCCCGGACCCCAAGCCGCCCGCAACCCCTACGCATTGCGAAACAAATGGTCAGCGCCATGCAGAAGCGGAGGAAGAATTCCGATGAAGCAAGCGGAGCAAGCCAGGAACAAGCCCAACCCAGGCCCCGCCCGCCCATGCACCCAACACACTAAAAGACCTAGCCCTGGCCCGATCTAAGATGTCCTCCTGCGCCCGCCCCCCCCGGGAAGCCAGCAACCGCGAAGAGAAGGGGAGAGCCCACCCCCCCCAAGAACAAAGAAACAAAATGGCCACACTCGGCAATAGTGAAGAGTCCAAGGACTAAGTAAAATTTGCCAGTCCCGGCCAGAGTCAACACGTAAATGGAGCAGAATGTCAAAATCCTCAACACCACACATTGTGGGAGATAACGATGTCCCCAAGAGATAGGCACAGTCGGACAGGATAGGCAAATACTGAAGCAGCGGTCCCTGGAACCCAGTGGGCGAGGTTGCTTTCCGTGTTGGGGAGAGAGACAATGTATCAGTGCACAGGCGGGAACAATGTGGCTCGTTCCCCATGAACCGGCGAAGCTGCTGATCAATTCCACACGTCTCCGGCAACAATGTCTCACAGACCGGGGACCGCGGAGGCAGTGTAGCAGAGCAGGGAGAGAGGACGGGCAGAGTGTAGTCCAAATCAGCCAGGCAGCTATCAACTTTCCCCTCCAGCAGCCGCAAGCACGTTTGCCAGGCACCCCGCAGTCTAGTCAGAGCCAGGAAAACAGAGGTGAGAGTAGCTTGAGAGTGTAGCTCCATTACCTCCGTAATATAAGACGCGTCAGTCAAATCAGCTCCCCAACGAGGAGCAAGCCGGGGATTTCGAGCAGGAGCCAGGGCGCCATCCGCCATTGCCTCAAAGGAACCGGTCGTCATGCTCCCACCGTCAAAGCAAACAGTGATTCCAGGCAGAGCCGGCGCCAGGAGAAAATGAACCGCTCCCTCGGGACCGGACAGGTCCGCAGTCGCAGGCTGCACACCGTGGGGGGGGGGGGCCCTCTCCGATCGGCACAGGAGAGGCGAGGCAGTGAGGGAGTAATGGCCGCCGAGGCGCCCCCGGCAGAAGGGAGACAATGGATGGCGATCCCGCAGCTTTTAACAGGGGGAAGGAGCAAGTCAGGCTTACAATCGGCCAGCAGTTCCAATCACCCGATCGCCATCGGAGAGACCGGTTAACCAGTCGGTCAGCCCAGGATGACGGCGCCGCTACGAGGTAATTGGTTCCTGTAGCCACGGCAATCACAGGCGGCGCTGTGTGGAACAGGTCCCGGGACCAGGGCTGGGGTCGTCCCCTTCGTGGATCTCGACGTTTCTCAGGGTGCCGGGCAGGCAGAAACTCCGGAGGGACACCTCCGGAATCAGGAAATCACCCCCGACACTACGCCGGTACTCAGGTACAGGATAAGAAGCAGGATTATGGCGCGGGATACAAGGGCTCGAGGAGCCGGGAGATTACACGTCCGTCTCCGCGGCCATCTTGGCTCCTTCGTGCAGTGTGAATATTAACTTTTTTCTTTCCGCAGTCCAACAGTTTCCCTACTGTTGCACTGCCTGGAATGGAAATTGTACCCCTCCGCAATCGAACAGTTTCCTTACTGTTGCACTCATTCATTCAAATCTTTATTCCATCTCTGTACAAACAGATCGTAAAAGCACAATTTCATCAAATAGTCAGTCATTAAAACAGATCACATAAAAACAAGAAAGCGTTTAAAAAACGTATTAAACTTTTTAGGTACCTCATTAAAACCAAAATCACATATATGATTTGATCCGTAAATACTAAAATTAAACAAAATTCAGAGCAGCAAGCCCGTCACCCTTCTATTTCTCCAACAAGCCCACAGAAAAGATGCTACCATAAAATAAAAGTGGGGGTTAGGAAGAGCTTTTAAAAAATGCACTGCTACTCTGCATTGTATGAAGTTTTGACACCTTAAGATTGGGAGGAGGAACCTTTCTCTTTCAGTATGATAGAACTTGCAAAACAGTGCCAGTTGTAAATCGGACTGTTGCACTCATTGGAGTGGGAATAGAACATTTTACCCCTCTCCAATCTAACACTTTCCCTACTGTTGCACTAATTTGAATGGGAATGGTCAATTTTACCCCTCCGCAATTCAACACTTTCCCTACTGTTGCAGTGACTGGAGTGGAAATAGAAAATGTTACCACTCTGCAATCTAAGACTTTCCCTACTGTTGCACTCATTGGAGTGGGAATAGTCAATTTTACCCCTCCGCAATCCAACACTTTCCCTACTGTTCTACTCACTCTAGTGGGACTTGTAAATTGTACACCTCCTAAGTCCGACACTTTCTCTACTTTTTATAAGGTGTAGTGGGACTAATGCATGCATTGATTAAAAAAGAATTTTAGTTTTGTTTATATTGTTTTAATTTTTTTTAATATGTTTTGGTTATTTAAAACTATAATTATAATTATTAATGTTTTTAAGATCGTATTTGTTTTAAGTAAATTCAATTTTTTTATTTTGTTTAGTTTTTTATTTGTAATTAAAATGGTTTGTTTATTAAATATGTTATGTTATTAAATACATGTACATACATTTATTTTTTATATATTACATTTAAGAAAGTTTTCAAATATAATATAAATTAAAAATATCAATGTAATAACGTTTTAAAATGTCATTATTGTATATAAAAAATATGTATTACTATATCATTTTATATATTTTGAAAATGTGTTTTTTGTTAGAAATGGGGGTCTCTAGTTGGCAATGGCTGGTGCCACTGGCCAAATAGGGACCCTTCTTCCTAAGTCAGGGCAAGAGGGCCACCCCCTTTGATAACCCCTGCTCATCCCTGTGGTAACGTAGCATGAGCAGTTAGGCCTATCTCAGAGGCAGTGTGTGAAGCGTTTATGACCACGTAATAATAAGGCAGTAATGACACCACAAAAGGACACAACTCAGGTAAGTATTGAAAAATAATAGCTTTATGTAACAGTTTAACTCAAAACTCTCAAAGCGTATCAAGTACTACAATTCACGTCAACCCGTAGGGACTCAAACAGAAAGACAATAACGTATGCACCAAAGTGTGACACTGACAAGGGTCAGGGCCAGGGCCTACACGACCAGTTGCACACCAGATACCTGTCGTCGAAAGGGGACACAGCAAGCAGCTTCTCGAAGAATCAGAAACGGTGACAGGCGGACTCCCAGTGACCAAAAGTGTTGGGGGCTGAGGTCCGCAGCGTGCACCCACAATGATTCGGGCACTCGGGGACAGGAGGGTGCTCAGCGGCAGCACCACAAGGCTGTGGCGGCCTAGGCTAGTGATGGCGCTGACTCTTGTCGTACAGCTCCGTGGTGGGCGCACAGTGGCAGCAGCTCTTTCTTAGCTGTGACTTCCCACGAAATGATAGCAACAATCTTCAACAAGGGTGAGCCAGGTGCGGGCCCACAGCGGTAGCAGCTCTCACTCAGCTGCGGCGGCCCACAGGACAAATCCCAAGAATGCAAAGTTGCAAAAGGTGCAGGCGCTCAGTGGCCACAGCTCTCTCTTGTCTGCGGCGGCCCACAGGACAATTCACGATGGTGCAAAGTAGCAAAGGGTGTGGGCACTCAGCGGCTACAGCTCTCTCTTGGCTGCGGCGGTCCACGGGACAAATCATGATGATGCAAAGGGTGTGGGCACTCAGCGGCTACAGCTCTCTCTTGGCTCCGGTGGCCCACGGGGCAAATCACAATGAGGCAAAGTAGCTAAGGGTGTGGGCACCCAGCGGCTACAGCTCTCTCTTGGCTGCGGCGGCCCACAGGGCAAATCAGGATGATGCAAAATAGCAAAGGTGTGGGCACTCAACGGCTGCAGCTCTCTCTTAGCTGCGGCGGCCCACGGGGCAAATCACGATGAGGCAAAGTAGCGAAAGGTGTTGCCACTCAGTGGCTACAGCTCTCTCTTAGCTGCGGCGGCCCACACGACAGAGGATGGTCTTGGCCAAGCTAGCACCAGTGTGGATGCACAGCGGCTGCAGCTCTCTCTTAGCTGCAGCGATCCACACAGGTTCAGCGAAAGGTTTGAAGGTGCAGATTCCGGTGGGACTCAGTGGCAGCGGCCTACACGGATCCAGCGGAAGAGTTGAAGGTGCAGATTTAGGCAGGCGCTCAGCGGCGGCAGCTCTCTCTTAGCTGCAGTGGCCCACACAGTTTTAGCAAAAGGTTCAAAGGTTCAGAGTTAGGCGGGCTCCCAGCGGTGGCAGCCCTCTCTTAGCTGCAGTGGCCCACACAGGTTTAGCAAAAGATTCAAAGGTTCAGAGTTAGGCGGGCTCTCAGCTGCGGCAGCTCTCTCTTAGCTGCAGTGGCCCACACAGGTGTAGCAAAAGATTCAAAGGTTCAGAGTTAGGCGGGCTCTCAGCGGCGGCAGCTCTCTCTTAGCTGCAGCGGCCCACACAGGTTTGGCAAAAGATTCAAAGGTTCGCAGTCCATGGTCCTCACAGTAGAACTAGAGGCTCCGGATTACTGGACGGAGGCCTCACCTGCAAGTAGAAATCCTCGCACAGGAATTCCGACGGCTGACGGGGTGATGTCTAATGTCCCTGAAACTTCTGCAAATGGCGCTCTCGATTATAGGCCCTCAGGTAGTTTCTTCGGCAAGCTTGGTGAAAGTTTCAAAGTCCTTTACTCTGTTCGCTCAAACAGAGTTTCGTCTTGACATTCAGAAGGAACTCAATTGAACAAAGTTCCAGCGCAGCATTTTATACCTAAAAAGTCTTTGTTCTCTAAGGTCGCAAATCACTGACTTCAGTCAGAACCAGTTCGGTGGGGTCGGGGAGCACTTGGTTTATAAGGTGACATCCTGCCCTTTCAGAACGAGGGGGTCTGCTATCAGACACCCAGTGGGAGATGGAGCCATCATTCACCTTGCCAGGCACGGCCCTGCTCGGATCAAAGAGTCACTCCTTCCCACTCTCTGTATACCGATCACTCTCTCCAGCCAGGTCTGACCCATCTGACCCTGCTGCTCCAAAATGAGACAGCCAACACTCATACTAGCAACAACCCGCAGTAAAGCTTTAGGCCAGAAATTACTTCATTTTCAGGAAAGGCATTTCAAAACATGTGATATATAAATGGTCCTTACTAAAAGGTGGCCCTCAATGTCCTGAGCATATACATATCAAACTCGAAGTTCCTATCGGGTTCCTTGAGTTGGATAGAGTGATAGAAAATAATCCTTACCGAACAGGCTACACGGATGTAGGCATTATGGTTATCCTTATTCACATAGTCATTTATATACAGGGAGCAAACAGTCATTTATATACAGGGAGCCTTCGCACTGTGGCGTTGATTAGCAGTGGCACGGCGCCCAGAACATCTACATACAGCCAACATGCAAGACAGGAAGAGTAGAGGGTAAGGGAGACCCACGCCAATGATGCCAGGTCTAACACGCGTCCCCTCCACCTGAAATGTGGGGAGAACTAACCATCACCTTGGGATTTCTCGTCACTAAGGCGAAAAAATCTGGACAGACCATCAGCATTGGCGTGTTCGGTACCAGGGCGGTGCTCCACCGTGAAATCCATAAAAACATTACTGCTATTGGGGAAAAAAATTAAACATGTAAATTAATACATTATATAGGAGTGCTTTTGTCTAAAATATTAAGTCGCACTTTTGTATGAAGTCAGCTACAACCCTTTGACTCCTTCTGATGCGTACTGAAGTCTCACTGCTCGCCTTTTGTGGAAACGGCACTTTGTTCATGATGTATTCACGATCTCCAACAAAGAAGTCTCATATAGGGTGCCGAGTCTTGATATCTCTATGGCTAACGACATACTCATGCTCCCATCATCATCATCGCAGGTTCTTCACCCGCTCAGTGTTTCGGGCACCACTAACTCAGTGACCAAAGAGGCCACGCATGTAGTAGTGGGCCCCTTGTTCGGTGCTTTGGGAACAACTCTAAAATGGCGTACAACACGTGCGCTCCATCTTTTTTATAGGGAGGGTCACGTGTGTAGTGAGGAATGTGCTGGATGGGTGTGGTGTGGGTGTATACCAGCCATGAGGGAGTGTGTGTGCCAATCTGACAACTAGAGCTGCAACTAAGAAATCACTACAACGGAAATGTGGGCCATATACTGTTGTTGTGTTTTCCTGGTAGCGTAAGAGTGGCTTTCTTTTTTCTATGTGACGTTACGACAGCCACGGCCCGTGGAGGGAGATGCGTTGGGGCAGGCAGGCGGGCGGGGGAGGGGCAGGGTAGGGGGTGATAAACAACAGAATCTGGATGATTGCAGGTAAGTAAACAATTAAATTAATAAAACGAATTTCGTAGCGCGCCCAGCATCGCAAAATGCTGGGCCCGCTGCCCCTCCCCTGCCCCGTCTGCCTGTCCCACCGCAAATCCCTCCACAGGCCGCGGCTACGTTACGATAGAGTCACCATGTATGTAGCCTATTTTGTGACGCATTTTATTGTACCATGTGTTTGAAAAACTAGTTGTGGTAAGGTGCTTTTAAATTAAACTGTTTACTCTGCTTACGAGTTTGTTGAGTGTAGAAGTATATATTTTTTTTCTTCGAATTTCTATTCTATCATAATTGTGCTGACTTTTCTGCTTTAGCGTGCAGTACTATATTATTTTATAAAATATATAACTGTTGAAATCATGTTTGAAAGCTGCTCTCTGTGACGAATAGCAATGCCGGCTCCCGCAGGAAGTGGGGAGCCGGCTGGAACCGTGGAGGCCTTGGGGCTGTTCCCACGGTCCGCAATGTTAGATGTGAGCCCTGGGGGATGGGGTCCTCGAGGATTATAGAAAATTAGTGATAAAGGCTATTTTTTTCATGGTAGATTTATCGTACGCGTACCAAGCACGTATGGACGACATACCGCTGGAAGATTGGAAGTCGTCCCATAAGCGTACCTAAGCAAGAAAAATAAAAATAATTTTAGATATTTATGAAGTGTATTTGTTTATGTGTTGTGTGGCTCTAAAAAGAGCCCTTGTGTTTATTGGGAGATTTTAGTACCTACAAGTAAGTACCGATGCAGAGTCTTAAGTTTATGAGGAAAACTCTGTTCCCGTCATCTGTAAAATGTGCACCATCTCTCCTATAGATGCCATGGATATTGAAACGCAGATTGTTGTTGTAAATGGACCCCATTCTATAGTCTCGGAGAAAAGCAGAAACAGATTTATTTACGTTTCCTAGCTTTTTCAATCTGTTGACAAATAGTGGTTGGACCAGTTCCATTTATGCCTTTGGCATATATTAGAATAGGCAAAGGCAGTTTGGGGGAAAAGTACCATTAATTCTCTAAAGGTGTCCATCATAAGCATTTCCAGACCTACCCCAGTCAAAGTGCCTAGGTCATGGCCACCACAGTGCACAATTATGAGGTATGGGTGTTGGAGATGTAAAAAGGATTTCACCAATGGCATCAATTGGTGCCACTTTAATCCTCTCTGTCCAATCCATATAATGTCTACATTTGGTAAACCTAGGTCTTTGTGAATTCTTTTTTGTTGTGCGTACCTTTGGCTCCAGAAAATGTAGCTGTGTCCCACAATCCACACTGTAAGCATTTTGAAGAGAGGTCTGGATGCACTCTGATGGTCTCTGTAAATGAAATGGCAGTTTGAAAAGTAAGATTTTTCTAAAATGGTGGACAACATGCAGTTTTGATAAAAGAAAAGAAATGATTCGTTGTTTGACAACATTCTACAGAAAACTAGGATGCATGTTTCTGTTTTTAAAAGCCTTATTTTTATTGGTTAAGAAAAACTGACAGAAAAGAACGTTACATAAGATAAGCTGGTATATTGTCAAGTCAAGCATACTTACTGTTTTAAATTGCAACAATGGATGATGAAGTTTTCACCTGTGTGCTCAGTTAGGCGTTCCCTGAAGGGTTTTTATGGTAACTGGAAGATTGTGGAATGGGGGATGGGTTGAAAGTTTTGTCAGTTGGAAAGGGTGCAAAAGTTCAAGCAATATAAAAGTGTGTTTCCTTTTAATTTAATGTGGGAATAAATGTGATTTTTTATTTATTTGTATATGTGTGTAGATTGAGTGTGGAGATTGATTGGAAAAGTTTGCTATTTGCTATAGGACTTCCTGATCCCGTAGGACTGCTGAGGTGGATTTACAATGATCCCCAAGGTCAAAATCTTGCATGGCCTTTTCTGAGCCTTTGATGACCGTTGGGAGCACCATCTCCGAAGGCCAGCTCCTGTAGTGTTACAGGGTGCCTATCCCTGGGACACTGCTGTTTGCTATGGTTGGGCGAGAGTCTGAGAGAGCAGTATGAAAGCTGGTTTCTCTGACAAAAAGCAATGCTGACTCCCGAAGAACGCAGGGAGCCGGCTGGGACCGTGGGTGTTTTGGGGCTCCCCCCATGGTCTTGAATGTTATATTTGAGCCCCAGTGGATGGGGTCCCCGGAGATTGTAAACATTTTTTTTTTATGGTATATTTAGTGTGCGCGTACAGTGCGAATTCTGAAAGTTGTTCCATAAGCATACGTAAGCAAGAAAAATCAATTAAAAATAATATTTTACAGATATCTATCAAGTTTATGTGTTTATATCTTGGTTGCTTGCAATGAGACCGTTTCGCTTTATTGGTACTTATAAGTAAGTGCTTATGCATAGTCTAAATTTGTTGAGGAGCAGTGTTTTATGCAGTGCTGACCTTTTGACCTCTGTTGACAGTTGACTTTTGCATGATTTGTTGGGGGTAGGGTGGAAAGTTATGTCAGTTGGAAAGGTTTGGAATGTTAAACCAATAGAAATGTGTGTTTCGTTTTAAATTAATGTGTAAATGATTTTAATTGGTTATTTATATGTATGTATGTGTAAAATGAGAGGGAAAATGTTCCATTTCATGGTTCTGCTGGAAACACTGAACTAGAGAGATTCTGTTTAAGAATATCCACTGTGTGAGTGGTATTCTTCTTAACCCCTTCGGCACTCATGACGAGCTCAGCTCGTCATGAGCGTAACCTGCCCTACGCTGATGACGAGCAACACGGGTTTTTGAGAATCGCAGCGCACAGCGGGAAAACCGCTAGCGCGCATGCGGTTAATCTACAAATCAATTTGAAAGGTGAGTTGTTAAGGTGTATGGGAATGTATGCGGTGCATCTTTGTACATTAAGGAATTATGGGGTATATTATCAAGACAGGCGATAAAATTATCGCCGCTTTATCGGCAGAAAACTGCTGATAAAGCGGCGATAATGTTATCGCCTGTCTTGATAATATGCCCCTATATTCGTCCGTTGTTAAACGTTTTATAGTAGTAAATGTGTTTTGCTATAATGCATGCTGTTATGTTTTTTTGTTTAATATCACTTTGTGCGTCTGTGTACATTAAGGGATTATGGGCCATATTATCAATAAAGGGCGATACATTATCGCCGCTTTTATCGGCAGGAAACTGCCGGTAAAGCGGTGATAATGGGCTTGATAATATGCCCTTTTGAATTCCCATAGAAGCCCAGGTTATGGTGTTATGATAGCGTATGGCATTTCTTGATAATATGGCACTGGCGGGCATATTATCAAGGACCGGTGTTAAAATTATCGCCGTTTTATCGGCATGAAACTGACGATAAAACAGCGACAATGGGCTTGATAATACGCCCTTGTTAATTCTCATAGAAGCCCATGTTAAAACCAGAACATGGGCTTCTATGGGAATTAACAGGGTGTATTATTAAGCCCATTATCGCCGTTTTATCGGCAGTTTCCTGCCGATAAAACGGCGATAATTTTAACACCGGTCCTTGATAATATGCCCCTATGGGGCATATCATCAAGCCTGGGCGTTAAAATTATTGGCAGGAAACTGCCGATAAAGTTGCGATAATGGGCTTTATAATATGCTCTATGGAATTCCAATCGAAGCTCATGTTAGATGTCTTTCACATCTAACATGAGCTTCGATTGGAATTCCATAGAGCATATTATCAAGCCCATTATCGCCACTTTAGCGGCAGTTTCCTGCCGATAAAGTGGCGATAATTGTATCGCCCAGGCTTGATAATATGCCCCCATATTTGCCCCTTTTTGCATATTTTCTACACTCTCTTGTCATACTCCCTCCTCTTTTGTCTTACTCCTTCCTCTCTCATTATACTATCTTCTTTTTCTTATATTCTGCTCTCTTTTTATACTTTTTTTTCATACTTGCTCCTCTTTTTGCATATTTGTGCTACTGTTTATATTGTCTCTTGTCTTTATATTCACCACTGTCGTCATAGTTGTTACTGTCTTCTCGTAGTACTCCCTCTCTGCTTATACGGTCAGTCTTCCTTTATATTTGTCTTTTCTCCACATTTTTGTCTGTGTGTCTTTTACATCCCTTCGTCTTTCTTCATATATACTCTTCTGTTGTTATATTCTATGTTTCTCCTTATTCTTGCTGTTCTTTGCAGGTACTCCCTATTGTTTTCTCATACTTTTCTTTTTCTTCTAATGCTCTTGTGTCTGTTCTCACATTTCTTCTCTCTTTTCTTATACTTTGCACTCTCTACTAATATTCTCGTATTTTCTTATTGTCACATTCCTCTCCTCATTTTACCCCCTGTTGTTATACTCCCCCCTGTTTTCATATTCTCCTCTCTCTTCTCTTACTTCTCCATGAGTCCTCTTACTACTAAGTTTTTCTTATATTCCCTTTTGTAGTATATTCCTTCGCTCTGTGTTCATATTTTCTTCATATTTCTTTTCTATTTTCATTTTCTGTCCTCTCTGTTTATACTTTCTAAATCTGTTCATATTGTTTGCTCACATCTCTTACTCCTCACTGTATACACTCTGCAGCACTTTCCTCATATTCTCCGTCTTTTCATACTGACCTCTCTCTTTATATTTGTTTGTCTTGTCATACTTCTGCCTCTTTCGTCATACACTTTTCACTCTTTATAATCCTCCATCTGTTTATACTCCTTCTTTTCACCTCAGACTGTATCCTCTATTCTTGTTTACCCCTTTTTTCCTTTTGCTCCACTTTTCGTCACATTCTTCGTGCTTTCTTCTGGTACTCTTCTCTCTGTCCTTATACAAACTGTCCTTTGCTAGTATTCCTTTTTTGTTCTTATAGTTGCGCATCTTTTCACATATTCTTTCTATTTTTCTTTGCAGTCTCTCTCTTCTTATAGTGCCCCCTCTGTCCCCTTACTCTCTTTTTTTCTTCTTATACTCTTTCTTCTCCTCATATTTCCATCTTTCTCTTCATACTCTCCCTTACCTTTTCATACTTTCCAGTTTATTCATACTTCCTTTATTCCGTTATATTGCAGTGTCTGTTTATACTCCCCTTTTTCGTTATATTTTCCCTTGTTTCATACTCCTTCCTCTCTTGTTGTAAGTCCTTTTATTTTTATAGTCCCACGTTTGTCCTCATAATCCTCCCTCTGTTTTTGTGAGTGATATAATAGAATATTTGATATATTTATTTTTGTGATGTTATATATATGTTTTTATCGATACTGAAAAAACTGTATGATGCCTACTAAATTTCAAAGGCGGAAACAACGAAAGAAAGGTGTTTATTTGAAGAGAAGTCATCAACAAGATTTACATGAAGAACAATGTGTTAATCAAAAAGAAAAAAAGTCCTGGTAAGACAAGGAACACTTTTCTTGAGGAAAATATTAAAGACTTGGGGGCCCAATATGATGTCGGGCGGATTGCCCCCGCCAGGCTGGCGGTAGCCACCGCCAGCCTGGCGGGGGCAATCCGCCCGACATCCACACTTGTTCCCCCCCTGCCATATTAGCATGGCGGGGGGACCTCGGCGGACGGAAAGACCGTCTGCCGCTTTTCCGCCCCAGTCGCCTTGTGGCCGGGGCGGAAAAGGAATAATATGGTGGCAGTGTCTATCAGACACCGCCAGCCATATTATGATGGGTGTTCTTAGGTGCCTCTCCGCGGCGGCGATGCTGCCATGGAAAGGCATGCGGTCTTCACTCTGAGAGTGAAGTATAGGTGGGGGGTGCACACGGGGGTACCTGTGGTACCCCCCTTCATTTGCATTAACAAAGCGGCAGGCACCGCAAATGCTGATATGCATTTTTAGCATTGTGGAGGGCGGAGCAGAGAGCACCGCCCGCCACAATGCTAAAAATGCAGGATGTGCCTGCCACTGTGGTGGGCACATCCTAATACCCCCCACGGGACCCCCGCCCTTATGGCGGGTGGTCCCGAATTCCGATAGGATGGCGGGCGGACAAGGTCCGCCCGTCATCCTAATGACCCCCTAAGAGTTGTGTGCACAAACAGAAAAATGGTATTAGTGTATCTGCAACGAAAAAGAAAAAGAAGAATAAAGAGAACAATCATGGAAAATCGAGTGCAGAGAAAACTGTGTATAGTAAAAGGAGGAAAAACCAATTAATGGAAATTAGGAAAAAAATCTTATATAATAGAGTTGTGTCAAATTTAATTAAAGAAATTAACGGATGTAAGAAAAAAACTGTATTTTATAAGAAGAAGAAAGGTATAGAAAATGTAGTTGAGAAAGCTTTGGAATTGAAAAGAAAATTGTTCATTTTAGTAATCAATAGAATTAGATCACTAGATAAGCCAATCCATTTAATGAAGGCCAAAAGTAAGTTTGAGAAGAGTAATTAACAGAAGTAATTTTTGTGAGTTTTTTTGGGTGAATGGAAACATAGTTCAAGTTCTGAGCCTTTTTTTAATGAAGAAAGTTATCTTCAGAGTAATGATTTGTTGCATGCAGTTGACACTAGTGTTCGTGCTTATGAGGTTAGAAATGGTTGTCCTATTGAGAAAGAGAAAATTGTTCCTAGAAATGCAGAAGAGGTGTCAGCTGATGAAGTTTTAGGGAGACATCCTACAGCTCCAGTGTACACTTGGAATTGTAGTAGTATTTGCAGTGTGCGGCAAGAATCTATTGATTTTTTACGCAATTTCTTACATAACTATACTAAGAAAAGTGTTAAACAAAAGATTAAGATGTTGCAAGGACTAGACCCTTGCAGAGTGAGAGAAAATACTGGTTTGCAAGGTCATTCTCTAGCTTGTCTTTCTAAAAAAGTATGTTGAAGTGTTATTCACCATTTCAGGATGTTAGCAGTACATCATTCTGAAATGAGAAAATTAGTGAGAACATTGAATTATGCAAAAAGTCCAGCACTAATGTTAAATAAGTTGAACAGTGCTCTTTTGCTTGGATCTGTATCAGATGTAACAAATGTTTGTGATGAAATTCAGGTCAGTTACTTTGGTCCTCAGGAAGACAGTGCAGAAACTGAGACATTAATAGAAGAAAATGTGGAAGAAAATGTAGAACGTTGCAGTGTAGAAAATTTTGAGCAAGAAATTACAAAGTTTAAGGTGATTTCAGGTGAAAGGCCAAATTATTCTTGTATCTGTGGTCGACAAACTCATTATAAAAATCAGACCAGGACTGTTGATTTGTATTTAAAAAGTGAAAAGGAAAATGATAATGAGTGGAAGGATTTTGCAACTTATTTGTTGGTTGAGAATTGTTTTGATTTGGGTTCTAATCAGCGTAATTGTAAATATTGTTATACCAAATTAGATGAGAACAAAATGCCTGCTAGAGCTGTGCATAATAATCTTGAGTTGGTAAATATTCCTTCTGAACTGATGGATTTAAATACCTATGAGTGTATTCTTATTCAATGTGCCCATCCATTTCAGGCTATTGTTCGTATGGAGCCTAAGACAGGAAAATTGCCTCCTTCAGATTTATAGAGAGGATTAAATGGAAGAGTTGTATATTTGCCTCTACATTTAAAGAAAAATATTGAAACTATTGGTGTAGAAAATGTAGAGGATGAACCTTTAGTTATTCTTGTTAATGGTGTTCCTACTAAGAGTAAGAACATCTGGCAAGAATTAGTGGATGTTAGGAAAGTGAAAAAGGCAACGTTGTATCTGGTAAAAAATAATCAATATTACAAAAATGTGTATGTGGGAGAAGAAGAAATAACTGTACAAGAAGATAGTGACTTGCCATCTGGACAAATTGAAAAAGTGGATGTGTCCAGAACTGAAATAATCTACGAACATTACAGTTCATATGCAGTGTTCATACACTGCATTCCAAAGAAATGATGGGGAATGCTATAGAGTTATTCCAAATGAAAGAAGCAAAAGGAAGTCCCATTAGTTTATGGGAAAAAAGCTTGGAAGCTCGTTGTTTCCCTCAGTTGTTTCCCACAGGAAAAGGAGGACGATATGATGAACGACCTGTGCAGATTCCTGCATCTGAATACCGGACATCAAGATTATATGCAGAAGATCCAAGATTTCGACAATGTATTCCGTATTTGTTTCATCTTTTTTTATAGTGATTTGTCTGGACTTTCTTATGCAGTAAACTATATATTGAAAACAGGTGTACATCTGCAAAATGTTTCGGCAAAGGAATTTATGGATAAAGTATAGCAGAAAGATAATGTTTTGGAATCTCAGCCGATTAATCTGATGGCATGTCAGCGTGGTACTAATGAGTACTGGTACCGTCGTCATGGAGAACTCAAATGTATGCTAAGGAACTTAGGAACTCCTATATGGTTCCTTACTCTAAGCTGTGCTGAATATGCTTGGGATGATTTACTTCATTCTCCAGTATTGAATCTTTCATAGATTCGCATGCTTGTATCTTCCCCGTCGTCATTTTGGGAGTCTCACGGTAACAGAATGACCAAAGCAGTATCATAGAGATGAAAGAACTGCATAGAAAACCCCAATAGAGACTGAAATATTTGGTAACCAGACCTCCTTATTGTTTGGTCCGAAACTCAGCCAATCAGTAGCAAGCCCTGATATCACACTCTCCAGCAGAACTCTCCTACCTCAGATTTCCAACCGCCTTCATGTGAGAAAGGAGTCTCCCTGAGCTTTGCTCAGTTTGTTCCTGTGTGAACTTTTGACCTTTTTCAACTGCTGAATTTCTTCTGGTATTGTGATCTATATTATACCTTATAATGGCTGAAATCGCTAAGAAGAGGCTTTTCAGGCCTTGCAGATGCTGTGGGAAAGCCAGGCTCTTTTCAGAAGATCCTCACAAGGACTGCTTATACTGCCTTCACCCCAAGCATATAGCAAAAGACTGCAAGCACTGCAGAACCTTTTCTGCTAAGACTTTAATTGATCGTGAGGCACGTCTTCTGTTGTGGCTTCAGAAGAAGAAGGCCACCTCAGATTCTGATTCAGAGGAGGAATCCACTAGCCAAGCTTCCAAGAAGAGGAAATCTTCCACTTCAGAAGATTCTGTGTATCCTAAAAAGCCGAAAACCAAGGGAAAAGAGGCTTCTTCTCTCCCTCAAACTCCTCTGAAAAAGTCCTCTGGTCATAGGGCGGTGTCTTCTGCCCCCTCATCCAGTGCTGTGGTGTCCCAGTCTGTTGTTCCTGTCAAAACGTCGACGACAACATCGTCGATGACGGCCATCTCGACCAGGACGGCAGCATCGACAGGTACCAAGTCTGTTGCGTCGATGACGACGACTCCGTCGACAGGAAAAGCTTCATCTCCGACGACGAGACGAACAACGACGTCAACGACGACAACGACACCGTCGACGGTAGCGTCGTCAGCCATCCCGTCGACGACATTGTCGACGATTATTCAAATTCCGACGACAAGCTCGTCGACGAGAGCCTGACCAAGGCTTTTAAATCGCCGAAGTCAAGGACCATGATCTCTATCAGATCTTTTCACTCGTCGACAGGCCCGTCGACGATAAGGAAATCTCCCGAGTTTACATCATGGACGAAGATATCTCCACTTCCTCCATAAAACTTACTGGAAATGCAGGAATCGGACAATGAGGAATCTTCGGGAGTGGCATATAGTCCCTCCCAACTACAAATCAAGAGTCAGGACACGGATGAGGAGGAAGTTTACTCCTTTAAAGATGCTACTCAGACTAAGTCCACAAGATACAAATCTTTTCAGGAACCTTGTGACTACGAGGAGGAAGAGGAAGAACAGCAACCTGAAAGAAGGGAAGAATCTATATCAATGCCTGCATCGCTGGTAACGGACTTACGACTTATGATTAATGATTACTACCGTCGCTTCCCTAAGGCTCATACCCCTAATCCGCCGGCTCCAGTAGTTCAGCCTCCAGCACCAGTAAAACAGTCTTTAGCTGCAGTGCAAAGAGTGCGTTCTCCACCGATAGTCACAATAAGAGATGACTTGGCCGACAATGATGGAGATGATCAACCAGAAGAGGGTGAGCTTATTCAGGACGCTCCGGCTGGAGTAGAATGGGATGAGTACATTTTACCAACAACCCCTTCTCCATCTCCTTCACCAGCGAACTCGCCTCCTCAAGACATTGGAGGGTTTCATGATATAATTGAAAAGGCTGCTAAGATTTGAACTTCAAAAGATTTGCAGTAATGGCAGCTTCTACCATCAAGGCGGCAAATGCTTTGGCTCTCCTTAGCCGTTACAACAGGCAGATGTGGTCCGATATAGCGTCACTATTGGCTCATCTACCAGATGATAAAAAAAGAAGAAGCAGTGGCTATTCTACAGGATGGATTAAGAGCGGCCTCGGAATCCATTGATACCACCATGGCTATATCTTCGATGGCTTTTCGCCAGATGGCGGGAGCAGTGTCGCGTAGACGGCAAGGTTGGCTGAAAGCTACCTCTTTTCGGCCTGAGGTTCAGGCCAAAATAGTCGACATGCCCTTTGATGGGGAAAATCTTTTCGGGAAACACATAGACGATGCACTCCAGGGCATTAAGGCAGGCACGGTGCGGGCGCTGGGGTCCCTTCAGCAGGGAAGGTTTCAATCCTTTTGGAGAAGAGGAGCTAGAGGTCAATTTGGTCAAAGGTCATCATATCAGTCGAACAGATACCAGCCTTACAACCAGCAAAATTACCAACAATATCAGTCTAACCAGCAATATCGCTCCTCAAATTCCTCTTTTCAACAATAGTCTAGAGGAAAAACCTTTGCTCGAGGCAGGGGACAGCAATCTAATAGACGCAATGACTTTCCCATGGCGCCCTCCAACTGGTGTATACCCGACAACGACCATTATCTGTCTCTCTTCTCGAAGCATTGGATGTCAATAACATCAGACAAATGGGTATTGGGTGTAATACACAAGGGACATACCCTAGAGTTTGTTCAAATTCCACCTCATCACCTCCCAGTGTTCAGACAGCAACAACACCTTTCAGCCCTAAGAGCGGAAGTTCTATCGCTTATTCAGAAGGGAGCTATAGAGGAAGTCCCTTTTCAACAGAGAGGAAAAGGATTTTATTCGTACTTTTTTCTGATAAAGAAAAAACAGACTTCAAAATGGACAGGTATTGGACCTAAGGGATTTGAATCAGTACATCAAGAACATCCCCTTCCGTATGCTTTCACTGCAGGAGATCCTCTGCTCATACGACAGAAAGATTACATGGCATCTCTGGATCTTATGGATGCATATTTCCATGTTCCAATTCATCGGAAACACAGAACGTATCTGCGTTTTGTAGTGGAGGGGCGCCACTTTCAGTTCAAGGTGTTACCCTTCGGCCTAAAATCGGCACCACGGGTCTTTACAAAATGCATGGCCCCAGTCGCAGCTCATCTACAATTGCAGGGGCATCAAATGTTCCCCTACCTGAACGACTGGCTTGTAAAGGGTCCATCTTACATGAAAACTCAGATCTCATTAAACAACTGCATGGATCTCTTTAAACGTCTGGGTCTGCGTATCAACCTGGAAAAATCTTCAATAGTGCCCTCTCAATCGCTCCAATTTCTAGGGGCTTTCATTTGCACAAAGGAAGCAAAATCATAACCGTCGGAGGAGCGGATTCGGAAAATAATAAATCTGGCCTCAACCCTGCAGTCAAAAAAGTACACTTCAGTAAGAATATGCAAATCCTTGTTGGGAATTATGTCTTCCGGTATCCCACTGGTTCCAAACTGCCGTCTACAGATGAGGCCTTTACAGGAACTACTAGACGATCAGTGGATTCAGTCTCAAAGGTCATTCGAGGATTGGATCATCATTTCTCCTCCAATGAAGAAAGCTCTGTCATGGTGGAAGCTACGAGAGAACCTGGTACAAGGCTTAACTTTCGAACCCCGATGTCATCGTTATGGAATGACGTCAGATGCTTCACTACAAGGTTGGGGGGTGCATCTTCAAGAGCTAGAAATCCAAGGTCACTGGTCCGAGCAGGAGGCATGTTTGCACATCAACATGCTGGAACTGAAAGCGGTGTTCCTGGGCCTAAAAGATTTCCTTCCCAGAATATGCGGTTCTACAGTACTGATAAAAACCAACAGTACAACGACGATGTTCTACCTTCTAAAACAGGGAGGGACAAGATCAAAACCACTCTCGTCCCAAGCTCAAAAGACCTGGAGATGGCTCATACGTAACAATATATCTATTCAGGTTCAACACATCCAGGGAATACACAACACAAAAGCAGATGTTCTGAGCTGTGGTACTGAAATTATGGAGCCGTGTCATAAACATCGTCGTATCATGACGATTTTGGTATCAGCAGACCGAGAATGATGAGTATACTATATACAAGTATTTTCGTCATGTTCGAGTGACGAGATCACCTTTAAATCAGAGATTCCGTCCTGAACCCTCGGGTTCCATTTTATGTACGGCAGCCATTTTGTGATTGCCCTCACATAGGCCGATGACTAAGGCCAAAACGAGTCTTAGGTACACATACACCGTTGCTGACTTCTGTGTGACCTGGGCAAGCTGACTCCACTGCCCGAAGCCAAACCTGTTCGGCCAGCTTCTTTCCCAGTGGCCGCTCGAGATTAGAATCAAGGCACAGCATACCATAAACCGTTCATTGCACACAACTATGTCTAATCTTATGCACACCTGTCTCTGTTCTTTACTTTATGGCTTGCTTTACGAGGAGGAGGTGCCCGTTTTTATTAGGGGTCCGTCGATATCTGATGAAAAATGTTGGGCCTTGCCGGGTAATTGATTGTGGGCTGGAAAAACTGAAAATGGGCTTGTCATCATGAATCTGCTTTTTCTTTGTCGTGAAAATATGTGAATGGTCAACTGTAAATAAGGAACGTTTGCCTGAAGCGTAATATTTTGTATAAAAAGGGTTGACTGGCTTTGTAAGATTGAGCAGTCTCCTGAGAATATACACTGTGTTGTACTTCTAGGATACCTGTTACTGGCTGCAGCCAATAAATTTGATCTTTGAAGTCACCAAGAAGACTCTGCGTTTCTGTAGTCTGAGACAGGAGAACTCGAAGTCTTTGGGTGTGTCCCCTGGCACCGCTGGGTTCTAAAAACCCAGTACTTCACTTGGCGCCCAACGTGGGGCGATTTCAGCTGTACCGGTCCAAGTCAGAGGTTCATGAGGAGCTTCGTGTGAAATTCTGGAGGAAGGCCAACCACTTCATCGACCCCTGTATGTCGTCGTGGTCCGAAAGTCTTTGCTGCGAGGTTCCCTGCTTTCCGACGGCTACGAAGGACTGCTGCCCTGACTATCGCCCTGTCTTGGACCCTTTGATGATTTGTAGAGCAAGACGATAGACGAGACTTCTGGTGACGTCATCGATACCTCAGTTAAGTATGAGTGGAGCGTCTCCCAGTCCTTAGTTTGGTTCTTAGTTTTGGATATCCCATGGGATCTTTGATTTGTTAGGATCTTTGATTTGGAACTTGCAAGTACCAAAGCCGAGGGACTCGTGTATTCACGAGACTATCGTATTCGATAATCCTCTGAAGTTTGAAGCTAGACTAGTGAGCGACGATGCCTGGTCTTAGCAGACTTGGAAATTTGTTTTGTCTTGGTTGTAATAGGGATTCCCGATTGGAGGACTCGTGTCCGGTTCCTCCGATTGGAACTCCAACCTATGAGCCCTACGTGAAGCATGGAGTGGGCCCTATCACGTATAATGAAATATGGGTTAGGTACACAAGGAAAGACGGTGTCCTAAAGTGGCCCCAATATGGTAGTTTTGACACCGAAGTTCTGGACAATCTAGAGGTTAAGCTCTTTAAGAAGAAAGCCCGGCCGGCGATGTTTGACCCTTTCCGCCTATGGCCAAAGGAAGCCAAACAGAAGGAAATTAAATTAGCAAAGAGAAATAAGAGAGAAAAGGGTATCTCGATAATGCAAGCTGCTATGCAGTATAAAGATAATGAAGAAGAACAGACGAGTGAGCAGTTGCACAGGCAACGTAAAATGGTAATTGATAATTGTTATCCAGTTTTGCCACCTCTCCAGCAAGACGCAGCAAAAGAACTTGAGAAAGACCCTTTAATGTCACATTTGTTGAGTTCGCCACCCCCATATGCGCAGAGTGCTACAGCACCTCCGCAAACTTTAGTTGTGCAACCCCCGGTTGTTTTGCCTCAGGTTCTTCCACAGCCGCCAGCTCCTCTTCAGTTGGCTCCTTCTCTTCTGGTGCAGACTCCTCAAGGGCCGCCAACCATACCTGCTCCACCTGTGCCTCTTACGACTTTGCCTACTGTATTGACTATTCCTCCCAATATTCCCTCTGATACTGCCTCTGCGTCTGCCTCACCTCATTCTGATTTTCCTCCTGTTCTTTTGTCGACTTCTCCTTCTGTTCGACAGAGAATGACTGACACTGTTACTAATCTTTTTTCTCCTTTCTTTGGGTCATTAACTGCGACCCCCGTTTCAGAGCGTAAACAGTTACGTAGCCAACTGCCTGATTCTAGAGAGAAGGAAACATTGGAATATTTAGCACATAAATGGATTACCGACCCCACAAGATATGAGTTGGAGTCTGTTATGGATGTCTTCCGTCAATGGGAAGCACCAAAGCAGAGATATGTCTTTGATCAAATGTGTGTTTTCCTTTGTGAAGAATTGGAGGATAATGATCTGGAATCCAATCCGCCTGAGTTGTGCCGTGTACGGTTCGAGTTTGCAAAAGGCACGGTTGTGGGTTCCGATGTTGAGAAAGCAGTTGCGACGTTGTTGTCGTTTAGGAATGAGGATCCTTCTCAGTCACTATTTGAACCTGACTCCTCTGTTAGGAAAAAAGTGGGACAGTACCCAATGAGAGAAGTACCTCCGGTATGGAAAGATGCCGTTCCGGCTGATGTCGTTAATCAAGTTGATGCTGTACCAGCACATTTTCAACGTGTTTGGGTACATGTTCCAGGGAAGAGATCTGAAGTCTTGGTTCTTAAGCAGACTTTACCTGACCCCCGTAAAAATCCTGCAGGGTATTACAAGGAGGTATCACAGACTGCAGATTCATGCATCATGAATCTAGCCGATATAGACATGTTATTTGGGAATGTTGTTCCGCAGCCTTTGTGGGGTTTGATCCGCCATACAGATCATGGGCAAGAGTTAGGTGACTCATGGGCAAATATTAGTGCTGTAAATGATAGACAAGTTGGTGGTGCTAAACCCGAGCCTTTAGTAGCAGACCTGCCTGGTAGGATCATTACTTACATGAAGACTTTAATGCCTGCGATGCGTGTGAATTGGGATAAATTGTCTGCGTGTAAGCAGAAGAAAGATGAAACTGTGTCTGATTTCTTCACTAGCTTTGAAGAGACGTTTATCGACCACAGTGGTCAAGATATGAGTACAGAAGGTGGTCAACGGTTGTTTGTTGACAAGTTTGTGCACAATTTGCTTCACGAGCTGTGTAAGAAATTGAAAGATTCAGAGAGTTCTTGGGCCGTTTCTTCTTCAGCACAGATATTGGCTACTGCACAGTACTACGAAAATAGGGATAAAGATGAGAAGGATAGAGCAGACAAGACGACTAAAGAGTTGAAGACGAAAGTGCTTTTACAGCAAGCGTATCCGCCCCGTAATAATCAGCGTGATTATCAGCAACCTCAGCAGTTTCAGAGAAACTCGCAAAGGTTCGAGCCTTCTCAACCACGTTTTCCTGTAGGGCCTAATCAGTGTGCATATTGCAAAGACGAGGGTCATTTTAAAGGTAGCTGCCCTGCTTTGTTGCAACGTATGAATGGTGTTTCTAGCGCAAGAGGTCGAGGCATTTCACAAGCACCTAGAGGTAGAGGACGTGAAAATTTCCCCCAGAACGCGCGTCCCTTTCCTCCTCAAAATTCAATGAATAGTTTTGATCAGCAGAATAACGCGTCTTTTAGGATGACTCAGTACTATGCTGATGACTACTATGCAGAAGATGAGGATATGGAAGGTAATGATTGCTAGGACAGCCATAGACAAAGAGAGGGAGTTGTTTCAGTTCCAGTAGATCAGAGTGGACCTTATGTTGAGGTGATTACATCAGGTGTGTCAGAGGCTTTTCTGTTGGAAACTGGTGCTACAAAGAGTTCTATTATGCACTCTAAACTCCCTGGCTCACCTTTGTCTGGCGAAACGAATGTTTCAGTAGGTTTTTCTGGCGCCCTGGTTAGGAACCCGATTTCCAGTCCTATGTCCCTTTCTGTTGGACCTTGTGAATTCGAAGCACCCCTTATTCTGACGACAGGTTGTGGTGAGAACTTGTTGGGATTGGATCTGTTGAAAAGATTGTATGCGACGTTGTATTGCTCTCCTTCGGGAGTACAACTTACACTGGGTAGGAAAGTAGTCTCCCCGATGTATTTGTCGAAGGATAAACTTCCGACAGAATTGTCGTGTCTTCCTGACATTCTTTGGGCTACTGGTCCCAACGATGTGGTGTCTTGGAAATACCGCCATATGTTGTGACATTGAAAGCCAATGTTAAAATGCCACGCATTCCCCAGTACAAGATCTCTAGTGAAGGTGAAAAGGCGTTGCTACCGATCATTTATGATCTGATTGAAAAAGATGTAATTGAAGAAACTAGAGGTAACGTTTGCAATAGTCCTGTTCTGCCTGTTTTGAAACGTACTGACCCTTCTCAGCTACGTTTACAGGTTTGTGATTGATCTTAGAGAGGTGAATAAAATCGTTGTGCCACAATTTCCAGTTGTTCCTGATATCACTGCTTTATTGACTATGATTCCAGCTTCCGCGACTTGGTTCTCAGTGATTGACTTAAAGAATGCTTTCTTCAGCATCTCGATTGCCGAGGAGAGCAGGGATATTTTTGGCTTCTGCTAAGGAGGCCGAAGCTTACGGTTCAAACGCGCTCCCCAAGGCTACTGTGAAAGTCGATCGATATATAGTCAGGCTTTAAAAACACAGCTTGATACGATTGTTTTACCTGATGGCGCTACCCTTATTCAGTACGTCGACGATTTGCTAGTTGCTGCAGATACTGAGGAGATTTGTAAAGAAGCCACCTTGTCGTTGTTGCGTCATTTGTCTGATTTACATCACAAAGTGTCTCTTTCAAAATTGCAATATTGTCGACAAGAAGTGACCTACTTAGGTCATCTCTTATCGAAGGAGGGAAGGAAACTGACCCCAGAAAGAATTCAGACAATTGCAAAATTGATTGTGCCAATGACACAGAGAGAAGTGCGTGGTTTCTTGGGAATTACATCCTATTGCAGACAATGGATACCGAATTTTTCTTTGCTGGCCAAACCTTTGGTAGCATTGACCTGTAAAGATACCCTGAATCCCCTTCCGTGGTCTGAAGATTGTCAGAAAAGTTTTTCAGAATTGCGTGATGCATTATGTTCGGCTCCTGTGTTGGGTACCCCCGACTACTGTAAGCCCTTTACACTGTATGTCCACGAGAAAGAAGGATGTGCATTGTCAGTGCTGACACAGTCTTTTTGGGGACAAGCAGCGTCCATGCGCGTATTTTTTGTCGACTTTGGATCCGGTAGCTAGAGCGTTGCTGAGTTGCTTGAGAGCCACAGCGGCAGCAGCTGTTTCTATTCGACAGTCTGCTGGTTCGGTGATGAATAATACGCTAGTGGTAATGGTTCCACATGCAGTGGATACCTTGTTAAACAGAACCAAGACACAGCACTTAACTAGTGCTTGATTGTCAGGTTACGAGTTGACACTGTTAGCAAGTCATGTGCATATAAAGAGATGCAACACGTTGGATCCAGCTACTTTGTTGCCGGTTGTAGCAGAGACAGATGTTTCTAAACAGCATGATTGCCTTTTTAGGACAGAAGAAGAAACAAAAGGGAGAATAGATCTTAAGGACACTCCTCTTGTGAAGTGCGATGGTACCTTATGGGTGGATGGTTCTTGCTTCAAGCTTCCGAATGGTGATACGACTGCGGCATATGCTGTTACGACTCTGCACACGATTGTTGAAGCTGCGCGTATCCCACATAATTCAGCTCAAGCAGCAGAGTTGATTGCACTTACAAGAGCGTGTGTGTTATCGAAAGGAATGAAAGTGGCCATATATACCGACAGCCAGTATGCGTTTGGTGTGGCCCATAGTTTTGGACGATTGTGGAAAGAACGTGGGTTTCTGACTTCGCATGGAGCCAAGATTCAGCATGGTCAGTTGGTGAATGAGCTTCTTGAGTCACTTACTTTGCCGTTGCAAGTTGCGAATGTGAAATGTAGTGCACACAAGAAGGTTACTGATGATGTTGGTTGTGGCAATGCATTTGCTGACGAAGTCGCAAAAGAACCAGCCGAGTCGAATGTATGTTGCGGGCCCTGCAAGATGGGTTGGTGACTTTGGAATGTGTGAAGATACGATAGAGAGTGTGAAGTCTATTCAAGCTGAAGCTACAGAGAGAGAGTTGAGTGTGTGGAGAGAGAGTACGGGTAAATTGGATGCAAATGGTTGTTGGGTTGAATTGTCAGAGCATCAGCGATGGTTGTTACCCGATGCGTACGTGCTTGCAGTGGTTACGATGGCACATGGAATGGCTCATATCAGTGTGAAAGGGATTTGTAAGTTGTCGGCTCCAGTATGGCAAAATGCTGGAATTCCTAAGTGTGCAGGGAATATGGTCAAGAATTGCATGGTGTGTCTGAAATACAATCCTGGTAGGGGAACCCCAACTCCAGCTGGTCATTTTGCTCCTCCAACGTACCCGTTCGAGGTTTTGCAGCTAGATTTCATCCACATGGAGAGGTGCAACAACTTGAAATACGTACTCGTTGTTGTTTGTGCCTTCTCACGAGGGGTAGAAGCATATCCCCTGAAAGATAACACTGCCTTATCCACAGCTAAAGCCCTTGTCAAAGAGTTTTTCCCTAGGTTCTGTTTGCCGAGAATGGTCTGGAGTGATAATGGGAGTGAATTTGTGGGTCAAGTGATGAAGAAAGTATGTGAAGGGCTAGGAATCCGCCAAAAATTTCACGCTGCAAATCACCCCCAATCAGCTGGATTAGTAGAGTGCTATAATGTCACATTAAAACTGAAACTGGCCAAGATACAAGCGAGCTCTGGTCTTAAATGGCCCGATGCTTTACCATTAGCACTTCTATCGACAAGAATGACTGTGCATTCGCGAGTGGGACTTAGTCCATACGAGATTGTGTTCGGCCGCCCGGCCAACATATGGGGAGTGCCAAGGCCGACAAAATTCAGTGAAATTGAACACCCTGTACTGCTTGATTACTTGTATGATTTGACGGCTAAATTGCGTGTTTTACACCAACAGGTTCACGATACTTTGCCTCAGGTGTCTGAAGATCCAGGACACACTATCAATCCTGGCTCGTGGGTCCTAGTTAAAAATTTCAAGCGGACGAAGAATGATCAGCCCCGTTGGAGCGGCCCCTACCTAGTCCTTTTATCAACGAGATCAGCAGTGCAAGTGGAAGGAAAAAAGAACTGGATCCACGGCGTACATTGTAAGAGGGTCCCTTTGCCTCTGCCGTACGACCGGTTGGTCCAGGAGGGTATTGCTGACTCTGAGACTGAGACTGTGCCTCGTTTTCTGCCTTTCAGCGATGCACGTGTAAAAGGAACAAATTCTGAACGTGAAAGTGACAATCTTTTGCAAGAAGCTGTGCCACCGTCTATTCGAATGGACACTACAGAGCCTGAACTTTTGTTGCAAGACCAGACATTACCTGGAAAAAGCTGTTATAATCTGAGGCCTAGAACTATGGACAAATAAAATTCTTTTCTTTGCTATTTTTGAAAGTGCAGCTCTCTCATCTGAGAAACTTTTTGATTTTTTGTTTTTCGAACCGCCATCCAGGTTCAGCTGTAGGGTCTCGGTTGCCGAAGTCTTTGGAGTGCAGCCGAAGACGTTAGGTCGACGGTTCTGGTTGGTCTAAGGGAGTTGCCCTGGACTGACAGAAGCATTCCTTAGCATAGAACACCCTACCACCGCGAGCAGCAATTAGAGAGGATGGAGTTTTTCGAGATGGAGAGACCTGCCAAAGAGATGAACTTTAAAGCCAAAATAGTGTATAATGATGACCAAGAAACGTTTTTTGATGTTATGCATTTTCATGTTGCTTAGTGTAATGGCGTTTTTAATAGGATATGTTTTATTCTCTTTTCGAGTAACATTTGCACCCACTGTACAGCCCATGCCTTCTTCTACTATCTCCTCACATTCTTTTCACCCTCTGCCTGAACACGAGTCTGTTAGAAGATTAGAATTTGCCAATAACGCCTTCGTTCAACTTTTACACCAACACCAATTAGTAGTGAACACGACTAACTGCTGGGTGTGTGGTCTTATGCCGCATACAACAGATAAAGGTATTCCTTATCTAGTCCTACCATTCAGTCATAATGGTTCTGTGTGGGCATACAGAACAATGTTCATTTATGCCCGTGAAGTCCACCCCTTACGTTCTGTGAAAGATAATCCGAAGAATAGTGCTCTGGTTAAGGGTATATGATTAGAGGAGCTATCTCTTATGAGACTATCCCGAGAGATGAGACACTAGCATATATTGGATGGAACGTAACCGGATATGGAGTTACTCTGGGTGAGAGCCAGCAAAAAGATCCTCCCCGATTTGGGTCGTACCCCATCAGGGTCGTCTATGTCTGCAAGGTAATGGCAAGAATCCCAGAGCTCAGCTAGGGAAGAGTATTTGCAATGAAACATATGTCTTTGCGTCCCAGACTTCCCCTTCGTTCCTGGCAGCTAAGGGTACCTATTTCATCTGTCATGATAGAGCATACACATGGTTGCCCCCTGACTTCTCGGGCACATGTTTCGTTCCTGCTGCCATCCACCTACACAGCTGCGGCAGATTACCACAAGACAAGGGTAGTTAGAGGTGTCTTCAGCAAGGAAGACACTGCCGGACAAGAATTGGGAGATTTCTTGAAGGGTTTTCTGCCGTTTTGGGGACCTATGGTTAACAGCAGGAACATAAGGCAATTGACACGAGTGGTTGAGTCCACCGTAGTTGAAACTGCCGGTGCCCTTAGTAACTTGACTGCTGAGCTCCAGTCGGATCGTCTTATGACTCTTCAGAACAGAGTTGCGTTAGATGTCATACTTGCAGACCGAGGTGGGGTATGTAAAGTGATCCAATCAAGTTGCTGTGTTTTCATTCCAGATAACGCTCCGACAGTGTACCAGGCCATTTCCAAACTGCATAAGATCTCTGAATCTATTCATGTGGATAAAGGAGATTGGTCGCTGATGGGATGGTTCTGGGAACTGTTATCCGCCTGGGGATGGAAGATTCTAATGGTCATTGGGATGATCTTAGCCATCCTTTTCCTGTTCTGTCTCTGCGTACAATGTGCTCCTACTATATGTGGCCTCTGTGCTACATCGTGTGTAAAGAAACCTGTATCAAGGGACGAGCTAAGTAATAGGATGATGCTACAGCAACATCTCAATGAATTCATGAATATAGACCTGGACTCAGATTAGCGTGAGTGTAGGTTAATTGCCTATGTAAGGGCAAAAGGAGGGTTTGTGGTACTGAAATTCTGGAGCCGTGTCATAAACATCGTCGTATCATGACGATTTAGGTATCAGCAGACCGAGAATGATGAGTATACTATATACAAGTATTTTCGTCATGTTCGAGTGACGAGATCACCTTTAAATCAGAGATTCCGTCCTGAACCCTCGGGTTCCATTTTATGTACGGCAGCCATTTTGTGATTGCCCTCACATAGGCCGATGACTAAGGCCAAAACGAGTCTTAGGTACACGTACACCGTTGCTGACTTCTGTGTGACCTGGGCAAGCTGACTCCACTGCCCGAAGCCAAACCTGTTCGGCCAGCTTCTTTCCCAGTGGCCGCTCGAGATTAGAATCAAGGCACAGCATACCATAAACCCTTCATTGCACACAAATATGTCTAATCTTATGCACACCTGTCTCTGTTCTTTACTTTATGGCTTGCTTTATGAGGAGGAGGTGCCCGTTTTTATTAGGGGTCCGTCGATATCTGATGAAAAATGTTGGGCCTTGCCGCGTAATTGATTGTGGGCTGGACAAACTGAAAATGGGCTTGTCATCATGAATCTGCTTTTTCTTTGTCGTGAAAATATGTGAATGGTCAACTGTACTGTGACCAGTTCGCCAGCAGATATCCACAGATGGGATCCTTAGGAAATGCGCTGCATTTGAAATGGACGGGAATGTTCGCCTACGCGTTTCCTCCATTTCCCCTGATTGCAAGAGTGCTTCGCAAAATGAGGTCGGAGCCATGCCATGTGATTGTAATAGCTCCTGCTTGGCCGAGGCAAGCATGGTTTTCAGAGCTTCTCCAACTTTCTGTGTGCAACAGAATACAGTTTCCGATAACTCAGGACCTGATCTCCATGAACAAAGGACAAATTTTCCACCCAAATTTGATGTCGCTGCACTTATCAGCATGGAACCTCACGAGTATGAGTTCAAATCTCTAAACATTCCTCATGATTGTAGGAACATTTTGTCTCAATCTCGAGCAGTCTCCACAAATAAAACATATGTGGCAAAATGGAAAAGGTTCTGTCAATGGTGCGCATCTCAGGAGCTTCATACGTTAACAGTTTCTCCAGTGCAAATCTAGCCATATCTTCTTTACTTATCAAAAGCCGGTCTTTCACATGCGTCATTGAAGGTGCACTTAGCGGCAATTTCAAGATATAGAAGAGTTCCAAATCAACCTTCTCTCTGGTCGCATAGAGTGATCAAGGAATTCATCAAAGGTCTCTTCAGGGCGTTCCCTCCGATTCAACGCCCTCCGATCCCCTGGCACCTTAATACAGTACTATCTCAACTTATGAAGCCTCCTTTTGAGCCAATACATAAGAGCAGACCTGCAATTCATTTCTTGGAAGACAGCATTGCTCTTGGCCCTCACATCTGCAAGAAGGGTAAGCAAAATACAGGCCTTCTCAATAACAGAACCCTTTCTTCAGTTTCGTCAAGACTACGTGATTTTAAGGACAAACCCTAAATTCATTCCTAAAGGCCCCACAATATTTCATCTCAATGAACCGGTAATATTACCTACTTTCTTTGGAAATCCTTCAACAGATGCAGAGAGGGCTCTACACTCACTAGACATAAAGAGATGTTGAAAATTCTATATCAACAGGACAAAACCTTTCAGAAAGTATAACCAACTGTTTATACATTTTGAGGGACAGAGAAAAGGACTGCCTTTATCAAGATCACGTATTTCAAGATGGATTACATCGGCTATTGTCAAATGTCATGAAAAAGCCGGGAATTCACTGCGCTTCAAGGTATAAGCGCATTCCACTAGAAAAATGGCAACTTCAATGGCATTATTTGCAGGAGTGTCGCTGCCAGACATTTGCAGAGCAGCAACCTGGAAGAGCGTCCACTCTGTCTGGATACTGCGTGGAAGGAGGATACGGCAGTGGGACAAGCCGTTCTACGGCGTCTATTCCAATAAGGTACCCCTTTTTTTCTATTCAACTATTTTCTAGGTATGCAAATGTGTATATATTCATATGTCTACAAGGGACTAATTTCAAGAATAAACAGACTGATGACAATGTTTATTTTATGCTCTAACTTTAAATGCTGTTATATGTGATTATCCAGTGATGGTGAATGGTGTCAAATGGTTATGACATCACGAAATTTAGGTGCAGATCCAGAATACAAAGGTTCCATCTTGGAAACGCTTTGATTTTTGGGTACTACTTGCTACTCTGATATAAGCATGTGAATCTATGAAAGATTCAATACTGGAAAAGAAACTAGTTACTTACCTGTACACTATAGTTCTCCAGTATTATCTTTCATAGATTCACATGCGCCCGCCCACCTCCCCGTTTCTCAGGTAGAACCTTTTACCTCTGAGTATATCCATATCTCTCACTTGGGGTCGGAAATCTGAGGTAGGAGAGTTATGCTGGGAAGTGTGATGTCAGGGCTTGCTACTGATTGGCTGAGTTTTGGACCAAACAATAAGGAGGTCTGGTTGCCAAATATTTCAGTCTCTATGGGGTTTTCTGTGCAGTTCTTTCATCTCTATGATACTGTTTTGGTCATTCTGTTACCGTGAGACTCCCACCATGACGACGGGGAAGATACAAGCATGTGAATCTATGAAAGATAATACTGGAGAACTATAGTGTACAGGTAAGTAACTAGTTTCATTTCTTTGAGAGGCAAATCCAAATATACTAAATATTGAATACAAGACACCCGGAGAATTGTGCTCTTTGGATCCACTTAATATATGCAGGTATTTCAATCATAGATTCGAAGCTATGATGTCTTTTATCACCAATAAAAAAAATCCTCCTCTTGGAGAGGTTCTGGATTTCTTTTGGAGAAAGGAGTATCAAGCGAGAGGTGCTCCTCACATACATATGCTATTATGGATCAAAGATGTTCCCAAATTTGGAACAGACTCAGATGATACTGTGTTGTCTTTTATTGAAGAATATGCTACATGTGATGTACCCAAAAGTACACAAGATAAGGACTTAAGACAACAAGTCTTACGATTGCAAAGCCATCGTTGTGGGAAATACTGTTGTCGAAAGTACAAATCTAAGGACAAATTCTACAGCAAATGCCGCTTTGGATTTCCACGTCCAGTAATATTGAAAGGAAGAGTGAACAGTTTTATGTCATCTTTGCGACTTACTATCACAAGAAAGTCTCCAAAAAATACCTACAACTTAAGAAGAAATGAAGAGTCAAAATACATAAATGACTATAACCTAGTCATTTTGTCCATGTGGAATGCTAATATGGATATTCAATATGTTGCAGACAATTCCATTGCTGTTGCTCGATATGTAACATCGTACATAACAAAGTCAGAAAAGACGGAATTGAAGGAAATGTGGGAAGAGAGTTCCCAATAGAAGAGTCTAAGTAAGAAATTTTACAGTTACAGTTTGAAGATGTTATCTCATCGAGAAATTGGAGCGTATGAATGCTCCGATCGCTTATCATCTGCAAGTCTATACTCCAAATCTAGAAGAATCATTTGGGTGAGTCTAGGTCTTGCTGCAACACGAAACCGAGTACTTAAATCTGTACAAGAAATTGAATATTTAGCTGAAAGAGCCAGAAAGTACAGATATTGTGAAAACAAATATGTTGGATACATATTATCCAAATAGAAGTCATCATCTTGAGAACATTTGTCTCTATGAAGTGCTGCAAAACTATATTTTTAAACAGAATATTACAGAAAACATCAATAATGGTATATATGCTGTGATTGGTTCTGAAGGATGTCTGGTGAAAGAAAGAAAAGGACATTTGATTAATCACTGTAAACTGAGTTGCGAAACACCTGACGAAAAGGAATTTGACTATTTAGCTCTTTTGCAACTTTTCATGCCATGGCGTTCAGAATTGGAATTACTTGGAGATTTTGAGAGCTATGAAGATTCCTTCAATGCAACTAAAGATACTATAGAATGTCCTGTTTTTGCTAATTATGTGAAAATGTTGAACGATGAAATTGAGCAAGAAGCTACAATTGCAGCTGAGATTGCTAGAGAATGTTCTCAAGACAGTCAAACTTCTGCTCCGTTGAGTCAGGACCCACTAGGAGAACCAATTGCTCCAAATGAAGCAGCAACTGCTATGGAAGAAGTGGAAACAGCAATGTATCAAGCTCAAGAAGATGTAACAAACTTAGGAAACTTGGAAGAACAACTAAATCTTGAGCAGAAAGAAATATATGAGCAAGTGAGAGAACAGATTCAGCATGAATTACTTCATGAGAAGAAAGAGTGCTCTTGCTCATCATTTGAACCTAACCGTATGTATGTGAGTGGACAAGCTGGAACCGGGAAAAAGTTTTTTAATTAAAGTAATCACAAGTTTTCTACAGAAAACAACTGAGTCACATTTGTCTTGTGTTGTCACTGCTCCAACTGGATTAGCAGCCCACAATATTAAAGGAATTACTTTACATGGTTTATTAATGCTACCAATAGAGCATGGAAACAAATTAGAATGCCACAAGCTATCTGGAGAAGCTTCTTGCGAAGTTTCAAGAGTGTTGAGGAAAATGAAACTTCTCATTATTGATGAGGTAAGCATGGTATCAAACTTAATGCTTACCTTTATGCATTTAAGAATGCAGCAAATTCTTAAAACAGAGTATGACGTATTATTCGGAGGAAAACACGTCATAGTTTTTGGAGATCTTCTACAACTTACTCCTGTAAAAGGACAACCAGTGTTTAAAACACTGGTGCATGAAGATACTAGAAAGTCTTTGGGGAGCATTGGAAATGTAAACATTTGGTCATATTTTCAGTATAAGGAACTTATTACAAATATGCGACAGGCAAATGATGCTGATTATGGAACTATTCTTCAAGATATAAGAATTGGAAAAATGACCGAACATGGCAGACAAGCTTTACAGAGACGATTACTTTCCAATTTGTTTCCAAATGAAAATATTGTCCCAGAGAAATATATAGATGAGAATTGCAGAAAACAATCTGTAATCTGCTTAATACCAACACTGCGTGAATGTTCTATATTCAATGAAGAAATGTTAAATTTGGAAAATGAAGAAATTATAAAATTGGAAGCAATTGATAAAATAGAACATGAAGTAATCACTATTATTTTGAGTTATTATTATTTTTTATTTATTGCGTGATTTAAAAAACCATTGCAAATACAAAACTTTAAAAAAAATTAAAAAAAAATGTCAAGATTTCATTTAAAATGTCATAATTCGTAAAAACAAGCGATAACATCATAAAACCAGTAGGGGTAGCAATAACAGGTGAAGCTTATGTAACATTATGCCAATGGGAAATCGCATGCTGTCGGCGCCTCACTGAGTTTTTTAACAGCACGCTCCATGAATTTAACTAGGGCACCGTTTAATTTAGTGTTCCTAGGATCAAGGACTGCTGCTCTACAGCTTCTGATCATTTTTATGTTCCAAAGAGGCTTGAGCAGGCCCCGTCTCTCGGTCAGCAGTTTTGGGCACAAGAAGACAATGTGTGTAATGTCTTCTTTATGGTTCCTACACAGTCGGCACAGGTCACGACCGAACTCTCTTTTCCATTTTGGCCAATGAGTCAGCAAGTTGATAACTCCCAGTCTCAACTTTAAGAAACTTAATTTGGTTCGTACACTAAAAGATATGGTAAGGTACGGCTGTGGGATTAGCAGGGCATAGGATTGAAGGGTCATCCACCCATGACTTCTTTTTGCTAGTGTAGCTTTATCTTCCAAAGTTGATAAATGTTTGGTACTAATTTTCGCTAGCCTTTTGAATTCCATTTGACTAGCGTGCAAGTTCCAGAGGTCATTTAGGCATAGGGTTGTTAGACCTTTTGACCAGTAATCGTGTCCTGCTCGCCATGAGTTATTGTCAATACTGGCCCACAGGTCGTGCCCTAGACTTCCCTCCTTTGATAGCCTCAATTTGTGACAGCACACTAGAAAGTACATCGCTCTAGCCAGTGGTTGCTTGCAGATGCCTAGTTCCAACCTAATTTGTGCCCGTGATGTATGGGTTGGTAATTTAAACACAGATCTATAGATCTTAGAAATAATTGTGTCCAGTTGGCAACTGTCCAATCCTTTTAGAGTTTCACTACCGTAGGTTAGGGTGGGATAATTTTTGCCTGAGCGGCCTGTAGTGTAGGTGCAAGAGTTGGGCCTTGCATCTTCTTTTTAATTAATCGAATTGCAAACGCAAGTGCCGCACTATTCCTTTTTTGTTCTTCAAGGTGGGATTTGTATTTTTCATTATTGTTAAAAGTGACTCCGAGGTACCTCTGGCAGTTTGATTCGGCGATGGTTTCATTATTCAAGGTCCAGCACTGTTTCTTAGCTTTCCTTGGATGAATTGCTAGGATTTTCGTCTTCCTGTTGTTAATTTGAAGTTCGTTATTGTTTGAATATTCCAAGATAGCATCCAGGAGCCTTTGCATTCCGATCTTTGTTTTAGTTAGTAGGACCACGTCATCAGCGTATAGTAGATTTGTCAACAAAAGACCAGATAGCTTGGGAGCATGGGAATTGACCTTATTGAGGACTTCGGGCAGGTCGGCTAGAAGTAGATTAAAAAGTGTCGGGGCCTAGACGCAGCCCTGTTTGAGGCCTCTTTTCGTCAGAATAGGGCGGGATAGTCTTGAGCCATCCCCGATCTTAATCTTGACCCATGTGTCCGGGTGTAAAAGTTGTATGGCTCTTAGGAGGTCCGCTGGAATATTAAGTCTAGCCAACTTCTGCCAAAGTTTACTTCTGTTAGCGTTATCGAAGGCCGCTTGAAAGTCAATGAATCCCATATAAAGTGGGCAAGAACAGAACTTCGCTTGGTCAATCAGGCAAGAGAGGGTCATAAGATTGACGGAGGTCCCAGTGTTTTTTCTGAAGCCTGTTTGGTTCGGAGGAATTATCGAGTTGTCATCCGCCCATGCCCTAAGTGCGTTAAGCAACACTTCCGCAAAATACTTTGCTTCATTGTCAATGAGTGCAATGAGGCGATAGCTCCCTGGGGATTTTTTATCCCCTCCTTTGAAGATCGGTGCGAGGATTGATCCACGCCAGGAGGGCGGTATGATGTTATTTTGCAGGCTTGAAGTGAAAAGGGTGCTTAGGTTTGCAGCCCAAAAGGTTGCGTCTTCCTTGAATAAAGCTTGAGGAATTCCGCCTGGGCCAGGAGCACCATCCTTCCGTCCCTTTTTTATCATTTTTTCTATTTCGTCCTTCTGAACTATTATGGAATTAACCCTGCTTTTAGTCAATACTTGCTCTTTTGTTAGTGCCGTTTTGTGATCTGCATAGGGAGATTCCTTTATTGGGGAGTTTACAGTATTTAGAAGTGATGCCCGGACACTCTCTTTTCGTGTTGCTTTGGCCGAGGAGGGTGGACTTAGGTGGGTAATCGCTTCATGATCGTTGAAGTGAGAATAGAGAAAGTCGACCCACTCTGTCTCAAGTATGCACGAGGAGGCGACTTTAGGTGCGTGCCCAGATACGCTATTGATTGTTCGCCAGAACCTAGCAGAATTGTGTGTTTTGATGTCATACTGCAGTTTGGACCAGAAAGAGTTCCATTGGCGTATTCGTAGCTCACGTTTCGCTTTCTTATGATGGCTTCGGGCCTCTCTCAATTTTGTTAATTTAATGGGGTCCATTGGGTCAGTTTTTAAGGCCCGCCATGCCCGATTCATAGTTCTTGTTGCTGATTGTATCTCTGGATATTATTTTGAGTTAAAAGTTGAAGAGGAAATTGGATTCTTTAGAGAAATTGATAAGTAAAACTGCTGGTTTAGAAAAGAATTTGTATGCATGTGTAAACTGTAGGGTAATTTTACGACGTAATTTGAATGTGGAAAAAGGTTTAGTAAATGGAGCAATGGGTAAAATTGTTGATTTTGTTAATTATGTTAATAGAGATGGGATTGAATTTTTGAAAATCAAATTTGATGAAATTGCTGAAGTGCAACAACTTAGTCGTTGTCCAGCTCGATTTTTGCTTGTAAAAGATTTGTATGTCTGCAGAAAACAGTTTCCTATTTTTTTGACATATGCGGTGACAATTCATAAATCTCAAGGTTTACGTGTAGATAGTGCTTTAGTGAATATTGGAAGTACCGTGTTTAAAGAAGGTTTGGCATATGTTGCTTTGTCTCGAGTCAGAACTTTATCTGGATTGTACTTGATTGATTTTGATGAGACAAAGGTTAGTGCATTTGCAAATTGTGTGAAAGAGTATAATAGGTTAAGAAGAGAATATGCACCCAATTAAGGTCAATATCCAGTATTTGAAAAGCGTGTGGTAGGTAGAAGAAGAAGATTTGAGAATATTTGTAGTAAAACTGTAGAGAAAGAAAAAAAACAAGATGAAGTTGCGCCTGCTAGCAAAAAGAGAAAGGACAGTGTTGAAGAGAATGTTGGTTATCGGTTTGAAAATAGTTGTGGTCTCAACTGCTATGCTAATGTAGTTGTTAATGTTGTTTTTCTCTTGAAAGTTTGCAAAAGCAAATTGTTGAAAATCGGGACAAAAGATTCTGTTCATTGTTGTATTCTGTTTATGAGAAATGTAGTAGTGATAAAAGTAAAATACAAAGTGTTTCTGATATTCGAAATGTTTTGGACATATGTTCTGGTTCTACTAAATTTACGCAGAATATTCAGCAAGATTGTCAGGAATTTTTAATGTTTATGCTTGGTGCACTGGAAGATGAAGGTATAGATATCGAAAACCTTTTTGACCTTTCTTATAAATGGCAACATGACTGTCAAAATTGTTTGTTTACATGTAGCACTAACATAGACACTGAAAGATTCATACATTTGACTTTACCTGACTGTGAATCAGTGTCTTTTAACAATCTAATTAGAGGAGCAAGTCAAAACATGGAGTGTAGCCAATGTAAATCAGAAATGTCATCAACATTACTTATACAAACATATGGACAGTACGTTATTTTAATGCTGCAACATTGTAGAGGTGATGGAAGAACATTGGAAACTTTAATAAAAAATGTTGTAGGTCAATGTTCAATATCCGGAAGAACTTTTGTAGCTGTTGCGATTATTTTTCATGATGGACCTTCTACCACATCTGGACATTACATTGTTTATTTAAAATGTCTGAAAGGTTGTCTGTAAAGGCGCTTATTTTGTTTTGATTGTCAATTTTTACAACTCATTTGATAGAGCGACCCCGACCAGTAATCTGACAGCTTTACAATCCTTTTTAGCAGACTATAGGGAGCAGTCTGAAATTGAAAACTACATCATACTATTGGGGGACTTTAATACCCACAAATGCCCAGATAAATGCCCGTCCAATGATCCCTTTGCCCCCATTGAACAGGTCGACTCACATTTTGAGCACACGGAGCAGGGGATCTTATTGGAATACATTTTAGCTGATAATGGCCTAATGTTACCTATGGGGGATGAGATGAATATACCAACCTTTAAGGGAAATGGTGGTGGGTCAACTATTGATTTTATTTTTACAAGTTTAACCTTAGGGAACAACCTGGTAGATTATTTTCCTGTCTGGTCCCATTTTAGTGACCACAACCCCGTTTTCTTGCGTGTTGGAGGTATTTTCATTAGATCGGGGATGCAGATGAACATGGTTGATAAACATGAAATTCGGGCAACAGATCAGGAACGGAGAATTAAATGGTGCAAAATCATCCCTGAGGATTTTTTGGACAACCTCTTAAGTAGTAGGGGGGTGGATTTGCATACATGTATGGACAAGGAAGCAGGGGACAGCGAGGTAGTAGAAGCATTCCATAAGGTCTGCCAGCAGATATCGTCTGACTTAACGCCCCCCCGGAAAAGCGAAAGAAGGGACAGTTGGCTGGTTCAATCATAATTGCTCAGTAGCCAACCGCAAACTGAAGGATGCATTAAAATGTAAGCCTGTTGACAGAAAATGTGTGGCGCTTTTAAGGAAAGCTTATAAAGTATCAGTTGAACAGAGGAGGCGGGAAATCAGGGAAGACGCTTGGGCAGAACTGACCTCCATTGATGTTATAAAAAATAGTGCTAAATTTTGGACAGTGATAAATCAACCCTACTTTGCAGACTCGAGTAATAATGTTTTAGACTGTGGGATACAGGAGGATAAGTGGTTTTCACATTTTAAGTCAGTCTATGAACATGTGTCTGCAGGGGTCGACAATTTACCCATAGGGGTTACTCATCAATATACTTTAGTAGTAACTGAGGCTGAGGTTACAGAAGCCATCTGTAAAATGACAAGCAACAAGGCCCCTGGCCCCGATGGCATTCCAGCCGATCTATTTAAGTCTAATATTGCAATATGGTCGAAAGTGCTTTCTAATGTTTTTAATAGAATTTCAAAAACTGGCATCCCAACAACTTGGTCACAGTCGGTAATTGTACCCATCTTCAAAAAAGGGAATAGGGGTGAGCCCAGTAATTACCGCCCAATTTCCCTTATAGATTCTACGGTGAAGGTGCTGGGCAGAGTGGTTCTGTGTAAATTATCGGATTGGCTTGAGGACACAAACTCTCTGTCACCTTTACAGTACGGGTTCCGAAAGGGGCGCAGTACTATTGATAAGTGCCTCAACCTACAATTATTGATAGGGAAGTATACTCTAGTGAAGCAAGGCAGCCTGTACATAGCGTTCATGGACCTGTCCTCGGCCTTTGACCGGGTTAACAGGTCCAAGCTATGGGAACTGCTTTTAAAGATGGGCCTTGACGAAAATATTGTACACTTTTTAGCCGATCTTCATAGGGACCTCACAGCCACGGTTAGATATGACCGTAAGGGGAACTGTACAGGGAAAATAGGTATAACTAATGGGGTCAGACAAGGCTGCATTTTAGCTCCCTTATTATTTACACTATATATTAATGAGCTAGCTAGTGTTTTGGGTACAGCCTGTAAGGATATCCCCAAGGCGGGTAAGTTTATTATACGCGGATGACGCGTACACCAGTAGGGTTACAAAATCTGCTAAATGCTTTTTATGAGTTTATGTCCTCTTTGGATCTCAGCGTTAATTACACTAAATCCCATGTCATGGCTGTGGGCACAAAGGGTGAGCATAGGAAGCTCGTGTCACTCCACTGTAATGGGAATAAGTTAACTAGGGTAGCTAGATTCCCATACCTTGGGGTTGTTTTTGACGAAAGTTCCACCTGGCTTCCTCAATTATCTGAGAAAAGAAATGCGTTTGCACGGTCCACCTCTGCTGTTTTGGGTTTTTCCCGCAAACTGGGGGTAAAGCTGTTACAAGCGGTGTTAAAAGTCTATGACGCAAAATGTGTGTCCATAGCTATGTATGGCGCAGATTTATGGGGTTTTAAGAACGCTAAGTTGTTGCAGGTTGCAGAGGACAAATTTTTAAAGTCTATTTTATCCGTACCACAATCGACCCCAGGTTTTATAATTCACCAAGAATGTGGGGTGGGATACTTAGAAGATCGGATTGCTTTAGCGCCCCTTTTAAAGTGGATTATGGTCTGGCTGAATTCAGAAGTGGATGTGAATCATGAGATCCTGGCGGATTGTCTTAAATTAGAACATTGGCAGTCTATACCGTGGTTAAGCTATGTTAGAAAGGTTGCAGTCTTACTAGGGAGGCCAGAATTTTTTTGGGAACCATTTAAACTGGTTAAAGGAGATATAAACTGGGTTAAGTCAGCCTTTAAACGGCTCAGAGAGATGGATCGAGAGGGCCTTGAACTGAGTAAGCCTACTGTGAGAGCCCATCAGTTAATTGTAACATCAGACAATGACCTAGAATTATATCTGAAGACTGTTAATAATGCAAATCACAGATTTTTATTAACCAAGTTTAGATTCAATAAAATTCATCTACTAATCTCACGGCGCCCCTGTTGGACTAAGGCCTCAGATCTGAAACTATGCACTTACGATGGTTTCTCTATAATGGATACTGCCCACTTCATGTTCTTTTGTGGCGTTTTTAAGGATATCCGGAAAAAATTCATTATACCCATCTTGAAGGATAAAGGGTTCAAACAAGTGAACCCTGCTTTATTATACCTCCAACTGTTGTCCAATACGTGGGAGATTTTTAATGTTGCAACTTTTTTAAATATAGCTATGAGACTGAGGAAAAAATTAGTTAGTCTTAGATAATATTTGTTTTATAGTGTATATCTTTGTAATTTTTTAATTGAGACTAAATGTGTAAAAACTCTTTCATGAAATTGTTGCTTAAATTGATTTGTTTGTGTCATATCTTTTTCCTTAGTCATTGTGCTGTCGTGTTAGTTAGCCATATTGCACTCGAATGTTCTTCCCCCTTTCTTTTTGGGACCCATGTATACTTTTGTGGTTTTTGTTATGAACCGAATAAAGTATTTTGACTGACTGACTGACATTGTTTATTTAAAATGTCTGAAAGGTTGGATACATTGTAATGATAGTCAATTAGTTTTTAAGCAACATTTGCCCAAAGAGTTACCAATTTCTTACCTAATATTTTTAAAGGCAAAATTTTAAGATCAAAATTTGCCCTTTCAGGATTACTGCTGTTAAGGTAGATTAGTCTGGTGTTGTAGAGTATTTTGTAAGTGAGGGTGAGGAGCTTGAAGGTGATCCTTTTGTTGATATTGAGGCAGTGTAGGTGTATCAGGTGGTGGGTGATGTGGCTGCAGCAGGGGACATTGATGATCACTCAGGTGGAGGTCTTTTGGATCTGTTGTAGTTGTTGTAGGTGTTTGGCTGGAATTCCTGTGTAGAGTCTTTTACCCCAGTGTAGTCTGCTGTTGATGAGGGCCTGTGTCACTGTTCTTCTTCTTTTGGTTAGGATCCACTTGTAAATGTTATGGAGCATGTGGAGGGTGTTATAGCAGTAGAGGAGATGGTGTAGACTTGGTTACACATGGCGAGGGAGGAGTTGAGGTTGAATCCTAGGTTGTGGACATGGTCGGTAGGTGTTGGTACTGTTCACAGTGTAGTCAGGTAGCAGGAGTCGTCCGAGGCTGAGGGGGTGGGTCTGAGGATGAGTACCTTCATCTTGTGCAAATTCTTGTTTAGAGTGCTGCTCTTTATGTAGCTGGTGACGTCCTTCATTGTGTTGTTGACGTTGCTTTTGGTGGTATGTGGCTTCTTGGTGAGGAAGAGGATGAGCTGGGTGTTGTTTGTGTGGGAGATGTTGTTGAAGTTGTGATGGTGGGCTACTTGTGTGAGGGTGGCCATGTAGATGTTGAACAGCGTCGGGCTGACGGATGAGTCCTGGGGGACCCGTAGATGATGTCGGTGGTTTTGGATCAGAAGGCTGGGAGGCGGTCGCTCAGGATTACTATTGAACAACTTCCAAACAAAGGATTTGATGCATACTATTTGGCCGTGAGGAAAAGTATGTGAAACCATTAAGGACTTTTTGGTGTGTATTTTGTCAGCATATATTTGTAAGTAACATTATTTACAGTGTATGAAAATTAATCATAATGTTTTGTTATTTTATGATTGTTTGAGATGTGTCATAATTACATAAGAAATTGCTCTTAGAAAAAAACATTTTAGATTGTTATTGAGAATGTTGAATGTTTTTTAAGATAATCTTATTGATTGTCTATTTTTTGCCCGCTGTTATGTGATGAGTACTATTGAACTCACTGTTTCTAGTGAAATTCTATATATTCTGAGAACAGCAAAAAAGGCAAATGAAATGCTTTACAAATTATTTTGTGTTGTAAAATATATATTGTAACTGTATTTTTTTGTGTCTTCCACAGGTGGTAATTTTATAATATATATATTTTTTTATTATTTATTATGCTTACGGTAAGTACAAGTAACTGTTAAAAATAGTTGATGGAATGTGCTTCAACCGAGGTGAAGTAACAAAATATGTATGGAGAACGTAACTGTGTAAAGATGGTTTGTATCTTTTAAAGACATTTAAAAAAATGATATACTGAGTGTACCTGTCAGAACCCCTAATCAGTGGATACAATAATGACTTATCTAAACCCTAGCTGGCGCAGGAGAGATAAAGAATCTGCAAGGAAACAAACTTGGAGTGCTTTAGTGCAACAGAGGAATTCTAATATGGCTGCCTTGAGGAAAGACGCGGTGGCGATCTAGTCATTTACCACACACTTGTGGGGAATCATTGGTGAGGTGCGCGCTCACTAACGAGTGCGCACTTCACCGAAGACGTTCCAGTGTTCAGACTTGTTTTCAGTTGCTCCTTAGACATTCCTGAAGAGAAAGTGCAAATATTTCTGAGAGAGTTAAAGAACGTTGTATGACAAGTTAGTGAGTAAGTAAACTTACCTGACAATATTGAATGTATTTTCTCTAACTTAAAACAAGAAATGATAAAATTTGTGTTACGCAAGGTCTTTAGGGAAAAGAACACATTGAGTAAGGAATAACAGAAAGACTTTTCAATTAAGAAGGAACATTAGTGAAAAACACAAGATATTCAAGGATTGACAGAATAGATAACAAGCAACTGCATAAACAAAGGTTGGTAGAAGAACACAAGGAAATTAATAATATAAAAATTAGACAATAAACTGAGAGGCATAAGTTAATGAATGTTATGTAATTATAGTTTATCAGCAGTGAGAAAAATAAAGAACCGCAAACTACAAGGTTGCAGATAAACAGTAGAGGAGAGGGTAGTTCGAAAGAACAAGGGGTAGGTAATTAGTAGCGTTACACTAAATTATAGATAAGGAAGAGAGATAGAGTAGGGTAGGTTATTAAATAATGTTCTTTGTTAGTTTCTGTTATGTAACCATGTCAAGGGATTGTCTGTGTATAAAATAAGACAGTCAGAGAGAAGGTGACAAGGAGGAAATTCAGAGGTCGCGAGCCAGTGTCTTCTTCGTTTATTATTTTTTCCCATCCCCCTTCCCTTGTGCTTTTTTTTAGAGATTAGATTCAAAAGTTTGGTCTCTGGAGGATCCTCGAGGGGGAGTTGGAAACTAGCGTCATCTGTTCCTGTGCAAGTATCTGGTAAGAGTTTCTGGGCTTACTGTTCCTGACAGTACTAGTGTTCTATACCTGTTGCTGTGAGTATTTTCGAGTTATATAAGGAATTACTACTTTCTAATTTTGTTAAAAGTTGAGTATTAGATAGGTGTTAAAGGATTGATGTGTGTGAAAAGACATGAAGTATTCAAAAAGTAGTGTGATAATGGTACCTAAATATACACAGATACACAGTGTTATTCTGAACAACTAATAGTATCTCTTGCATTTTACTAAAACACATTTACTATTTTGGAATAGGTAAGGTGAATAGACATATTCCACATTTTTTAGTACTGCATTTTACTGTAAGAGCCTGAGTCTTTTCCTATAGTCATAAGGAGTGACTGGTTTCAAAATGTAAGAAAACTTAAGAACAGGATATCCTTATAAGTAATTATATGTATATAACTTTATAAAGGAGTAAAACTCTACTAATGGAATGTTATTAGACAATGGTATTTATATAATATTTGTTTTAGGCCAAAGTAGTTGAAAACGCTAGTTTTGTATCATGTATTAAGAAAACTAATAAAATTAACTGTTTATATTTTTATACAAGGAGCTACAACATAAGAGAAAAATTATGGAAAGAGAACATATCCATACTGAGGAGGTTTTGGAAATTATCTTGAGTGTAATTGAAGAACTAATAGTATCTGTCACAGGCAATGAGAGTGAAGAAGGGGAAATTACTGCTGCAGACATGAACTATGATTTCGAAGACGAAAGCTTTGATGTAGATTTTCTGGAAGTCTTAAATCATGTTTAAATGTTAGAGGAAATGAATTCCGAAACTGCTAACGAGGGAATTGATATGTATGAAATACCTGATGAACTTGTTTTAGAAGCTCTGTTAAATTATGAGATGTTCGAAGAATAAATGTATTGTTTAAAAATAATAAAGGTTGGAGCACTATCTACTAATGTATTCATTGTTCTAAAAGTGAAGGATTTATAGGTTCAGTTATACATTCTATAAATTTTTGTATTGATTTAAAATATGCAAAGTGGGTCTGAGGGCATGGATTGCTTAAAATCCCTATGGACTATACACGCAGTCTTCTATGCACCTGTAAACTTGTGTTTTATACCTTCAATTCCCCAGTCTGTATCCTTAGACTTCCACCAAACACTCTGACACTGCTGTTTCAGTATTGTAGTGAGCAAGTCAGAAGTATGTTCTTTTCCATTGTACTGTGGTAAAACTGAAGCTGTAATAAATTTAGTGAGGAACTTTCTTTGCAGAACTGTAATCATCCACTCACTATCTAGATACTCATGGATTAAAACAGGCCTTAGGCCATAGACTGGTTGAAACTTCTATAGACTGTGCATGCAGTGTTCTATGCACCAGCAAACTTATCTTTTATACCTTCAATTCCCCAGTGTGTATCCTTACACTTCCAGCAAACACTATCTTACTACTGTTTCAGTATTATAGTGAACCATATAGCAGTATGTGTGTATCTATACACTGTTGTAAAAGTAAAGCTGCTATGCATTTAGCCACACTCTCTGCTTGCGGAATTGTAATCATTCAGTCAGTACCTAAGTACTCTTGGTGCAAAATGGGTTTTAGGGCATGGACTGCTTGAATCTCCTATAGTCTATGCATGCACTGTTCTATGCACCTGAAAATTTACCTTTTACATGTTCAATTCCCCAGTCTTTATCCTTACACTTGCACGAAACACTCTGTCAATCCTGTTATAGTTTTGTAGAGACTCATTAATCAGTGTGTAGTAATCCTTTCACTACATTCAAACAGTAATTAGCAGATATAGAATAAGTGGTACATTCCCAGAGATATGCCAGTTATTGTGCACTGTGACATCACCACCATGGATGCACTGTATTTACAATGCGGTGTATTATTGGGCAAAAACGGCACAAATATGTGATGTATTTGTGTTCTGAATGTGGCGCATTGCTTGACTTGCGTTGCAAGCGCAAAGCAGCTCCAGCAATGCTCTTGGGGCCCTATGCTTACAATGCTGTGTCAATCCTTACACCTGTTTCAAGCAGATGCAGGGTTTTGATGCAGCATAAGCGTAAAAGTGACTGAATGAAATCCTATAGATTTCACCGAGTCACTTTTAGAAGGTGTTCCTGCACTAGAACCGCTCCTCCCCCCCCCCCCCACCCTCTGCGCAGGAGAGCATCCTTCTGGCGCAGGGTTTTACAATGTGATGCACCTTCCATATGCATGTCATTGTGACTACCAAACACTATGGCACTTCTTTTGCAATACCGGTGCATCACGAAAGTGACGCAACAGATGTGTAAAAGAGGCACAAGGGCTTTGTAAATCCTTTCCTAACACGTACAAATTCACCTAGGCAGTTTTACCAGCCGTGCAAATTGAAGCATAGATTTGTAAGATATTTAGATGGATATGTTACATTCAAGTGCTTCGGAAGTACTACACTGTACTATAAATACCTTATAGATTTATGCTGTAGTACTTCCTTATATTTCTGCAGTTTCACATTCACCATACAGTAGTAATGTATTCATTCATTAATTTAAGAACTACATATTCATTCTGACAAACTTTTACACACTAACATAGAAATATAGTTCTTTGTTTAACCAGTGAAGGTAGTTGTAAAAAGAACTGTTTTTTTGTGTTTATATATATATATATATATAAATATTCACTGAAATAACCATAGGTTTCACCCACGTTATAGTTAGGAATTAGCATTTAAAAAACCTTAGCAATTCACTGAAAAAACCATAGGTTTCAGCCACGTTATAGTTAGGAATTAGCATTTAAAAAACCTTACAAATTCACTGAAAAAACCATAGGTTTCAGACATGTTATAGTTAGCTGGACATTTCACTCATACAACACCTTTGAAATTCCCCCGTTATAGTTAGTTCAGCTAACTATAACTCACGTGGCCGCAATGCACTGCTGATGACGTCACATATAACATCACTCATGACATGGTCAGTGACATCACTCATGACATCACTGAGGACATCTCAAATGACATCACTGATGACATCACTGATGACAATGCCCATGCAATCTTGAGTGTTGGTGTTCGAGGCCATCCTCCACCCGCAGGTTTTACCTGCGCCTCATCCCTGGTGGTCCAGTCGTCCTCTGTCTCCTTTCTCTCGCTTTGCTTTTCCTCTCCTTTTTCACTCGTTTTTTCCCTCGTTTCTATCTTCCCTTTTCACTCTCCTGTGTGTCTCCTCCTTTTTCACTCCTTTTTCTCTCATTTCAAGCTCCCCCTTCACTCTCCTTCTGTGTCTTTACTCCGTTTTTCACTCATTTTTCACCCTCATCTCAATCTCCCCCTTGCACTCTCCTCTGTGTCCTCTGGGTCTCTCCTCCACTCTGCGTGCACTTATGCTGCCTTATTGGCACTTTCCCCCTATCTTTTTGACCTTTTCTCTGCCTTTTTCTACCTGTTATTTCCCCGTCGCTGCTGTCTCTGCGGCCCGTCCCCCCCAGCCGGACCAGCTCCCCTCCCCGCTCCCGCCTTCCAGCTCTCCAGCCCTCCCCGACACCTACTTAATGGCAGCCCCTGCATGGACAGGCGAGAAAGACCAGTGACTCATTGTCAGTGAAATTGCTCACCGTCCCTCGCAGCTCCACCTTTAAGTGAGGCCTTCCCCCGAGCCCCTGCACTCTTGAGTGTTGGTGTTCGAGGCCCTCCTCCACCCGCAGATTCTACCTGCGCCTCATCCCTGGTGGTCCAGTGGACCTCTGTCTCCTTTCTCTTGCTCTGCTTTTTCTCTCCTTTTTCTATCTCTCCCTTTCACTCTCCTTCTATCTCTCTCCTCCTTTTTCCCTCGTTATTTTCCCTCATTTCAAGCTCTCCCTTCACTCTCCTTCTGTGTCTTTCCTCTGTCTTTCACTCATTTTTCACCCTCATCTCAATCTCCCCCTTGCACTCTCCTCTGTGTCCTCTGTATCTTTCCTCCACTCTGCGTGCACTTTTGCTCCCTTATTGGCACTTTCCCCTCTCATTTAGACCTTTTTCTCAGCCTTTTTCCACCCATTTTCTTCCCCGCCACTGCTGTCCCCTTGGCCCCTCCCCCCAGCAAGACCAGCGTGACCGGCCCAACCCAGCTCCCCTCCCCGCCTCCCAGCTGTCCAGCCCTCCCCGACCCCTACTTAATGGCGGGCGCGCACAACATTGGACTCCGTCAGATCGTGACCGAACCCGCGCACTCAGCAGGACACACCCTCGACCCCCTCTTCACGACAGGAAATTGCATCACCTTCAGCCACACCACCGAACTTCCATGGATTGACCATCAATGCGTCCACTTCACCTTTAGAACACCCACCATCCACATACACCAGCACCTGCTCCCACAAAGAAATTGGACCAGAATCACCAACGACCAGCTAACCTCATCATTCAGTAACTCCACCCCTACCGTCGCGGAAAACCCCAACGCCGCAGCCCAAACCCTGCACAAATGGATCACCGACAGCACCAACACCATAGCCCCCCTCAAGAAAAACAACAACACAAACGCCAAGAAAGCTAGATGGTTTACCACCGAACTTCAAGAGTCCAGACGCACCTGCCGCTGCCTTGAAAAGGACTGGAAGAACACCAAATCTACAGAAGTCCACAACTACTTCAGAGCCGCCACCAAAGTCCACCACCAACTCATCAGAAAAATGAGGAAAAAAGCAATCGAAGATAGAATCTCTACCCTCGCACACAACAGCAAAGAACTCTTCAACATCGTAAAGGAGTTCGCCCAACCTTACAGCGAGACCACCGACATCCCACCCTCACAAGACCTCTGTGACAAACTAAGCACCTTTGTCCACCACAAAATCAAGAGCATCTACGACAACTTTGATGAAGACAACCAACACACTGAACCCTCACCAACCACCCCCGACACCAAGAAGCCAACGATGGACAACTGGGCAGCCCTCACCACCGAAGACAGACTTAAGATGATGAACTCAATCCACTCCAGGGCCCCCACAGACCCCTGCCCCCACCACTTTTTCAACAAAGCCGCTGACACCATCGCACCTATGCTCTGCCACACTATCAACCATTCCCTGGCAACAGCATCGTTCCCAGATGGCTGGAAACATGCTGAGATCAACCCCCGCGGATCCCACCGACCTAGAAAAACTACAGACCATTTCCCTGCACCCCTTCCCAGTGAAAGTCATCGAGAAAGCCATCAACAGCCAACTCGCCACATTCATCGAAGAGCACAACATCCTCGACTCCTCCCAATCCGGCTTCAGAAAAAAACACAGCATGGAAACCGCCCTCCTCGCCGCAACTAATGACATCCACACCCTACTGGACAATGGAGAAACAGCAGCCTTCATCCTCCTCGACCTCTCAGCGACATTCGACGCAGTCTCTCACTGCACCCTAATACACAGACTCCACGACGCAGGGATTCAAGACAAGGCCCTCGACAGGATTCGCTCCCTCCAATCCGGCAGAATGCAGGGGGTCAGACTCCCCCCTTTCCTCTCGGACCATACACCAACCACCTGCAGAGTCCCCCAGGGCTCATCCCTGAGCCCTACGCTCTTCAACATCTACATGGCTCCATTCGCCCCCATCGTCAGAACCTACGGACTCAACATTCATTGTGTCATACGGAGACGACACCCAACTCATCCGCTCCCTATCCAACGAACCCTACACCGTCAGACACAATTTTCGAGAAGGCATGGAAACCTTCGCCAAATGGATGAAAAACAGCTGCCTTCAACTAAACACCAACAAAACAGAAGTACTCATCATGGGTCCACACCCCTATGCCTGGAACGACACCTGGTGGCCTCTCACCCTCGGAAGTCCGCCCAACCCCACGGATCATGCACGCAACCTGGGAATCATCCTGGACGCCTAACTCAAAATGGACCACCAGAGCAACGCCGTCTCATCCTCCTGCTTCCACACCCTCTGCCTCCTACGCAAGACCTTCAAATGGATTCCCCTCGAACACAGAAAGACTCTCACTTATGCCCTGCTCACCAGCAGACTCGACTACGGCAACGTAGTCTACGCCGGAATAAATAAAAACCACACGCAAGCTACAGAACATCCACAATGCCACTCGAAACTGGTCCTCAACCTGCCAAGACAATGCCACATCTTCCAGCATCTGCACACACTCCACTGACTCCCCATCAAAGCTAAAGTCACCTTCAAGATGCTCACCCATGCTCACAAGGCCCTCCACGACACCGAACCAGCATACCTGAACAGCCAACTCCAATTCCACGCACCCCAAAGGACCCTATGATCAGCCCAGATCTCCTACACCGTTGTCCCCCGCACCAGAAAGACCAGATCAGGTGGCCGCTCCTTCTACTTCCTCCCGGCCAAGGCCTGGAACGCCCTCCCTCTCCACCTCAGACAGACAACACCTCTCCCCATCTTCACAAGAAACCTCACAACCTGGCTCTTCGACAGACCCCCCTCCTTGATGGACTGGAAACTGCAAAAACCCCCTCCCACAGCGCCTTGAGACCCTCACGTGTGAGAGGTAGCGCTTAACAAACATGTGATTTATCAAGTGAATTTATAATGTCTCTATGTAGTAATTATTTCCGATCTTTTTCACACGAATGCTGGTCAAATAGTCCAATTTTGGTTGATAGTTCAAGTTCAAGTTCAGGAATTTGTATAGCGCACTACTCACCCAGAGGGTCTCAAGGCGCTTGAGGGAGGGTGGGTGCATTACTTATCGAAAAGCCAGGTTTTTAGCTGTTTTCTGAAGGAGAGGTGGTTCTGTGTAAGGCGGAGGTGAGCAGGGAGAGAATTCCACGTTTTGGCCGCTAAGTAGGAGAAGGATCTTCCACCCATGGTGGATCTATGGATGCGCGGGATTGCGGCGAGGGCTTGACTGGATGATCGTAGTTGTCGGGCGGGTGTGTAGAAGGACAGTCGTGAGTTGAGGCATTCGGGTCCTAGGTCGTAGAGGGCTTTGTGTGCGTGGGTGAGGAGACGGAACGATATTCTCTTGTTGACGGGGAGCCAGTGGAGGTCTTTCAGGTGACCGGAAATGTGAGCTTGACGGGGGATGTCCAATATGAGTCTGGCTGAGGCGTTTTGGATGCGTTGAAGTTTTTTCTGTAGTTTGTCTGTTGTTCCAGCGTAGAGGGTATTTCCATAATCCAGTCGGCTAGTGACCAGTGCATGGGTGACTGTCTTTCTTGTTTCGGTGGGGATCCAACTGAAGATTTTTTTGAGCATGCGTAGGATGTTGAAGCATGAAGATGAGACGGACGGCGTTAACTTGTCTGGTCATCGAGAGGGAGGAGTCTAGGATGAAGCCTAGGTTACGTGCGTGATCTGTAGGTATGGGTGCTGTACCCAGGGCCGGTGGCCACCATGAGTTGTCCCAGGCAGAGGGGGATGATCCTAAGATGAGGACTTCTGTTTTGTCCGAGTTTAGTTTTAAACGGCTGTTTTTCATCCATTCGGCTACTTCTTTCATTCCTTCCTGTAGATTGGTTTTGGCGGTGTTTGGGTTTTTGGTGATGGAGAGGATCAGCTGGGTGTCGTCTGCGTAGGAGATGATGTTGAGGTTGTGTTGTCGCGCGATGGATGCAAGGGGACTCATGTAAACGTTGAAGAGTGTGGGACTGAGTGATGATCCTTGTGGTACGCCGCAGATGACTTCGGTGGCCACTGATTTGAATGGGGAAAGGCGGACTCTCTGGGTTCTTCCGGTGAGGAACGAGATTATCCAGTCCAAAGCTTTTCCTTGTATTCCGACGTTGTTGAGGCGTTGTATGAGGGTGCTATGACAGACTGTGTCGAAGGCGGCGGAGAGGTCAAGTAGGATGAGGGCAACTGTTTCTCCGTTGTCCAGTAGCGTTCGGATGTCGTCTGTAGCAGCGATGAGGGCGGTTTCGGTGCTGTGTTTGGCTCGGAAGCCAGACTGTGAGGGGTCGAGGGATTTGTTGGATTCGAGGAAGGTGGCGAGCTGGCTGTTGACGGCTTTCCCAATGACTTTGGCAGGGAATGGGAGGAGAGAGATGGGGCGGTAGTTCTTAAGTTCAGGGGGGTCTGCTGTGGGTTTCTTCAGGAGGGCGCTGAGTTTGGCGTGTTTCCAGCTTTCCGGGAAGGTAGCGGAGTTGAGGGAACAATTGATGACATCGCGGAGATGTGGTGCGATGATGGAGTCTGCTTTGTTGAAGATGTGGTGGGGACATGGGTCGGTTGGTGAACCTGAGTGGATGGAGTTCATCAGGCGGATGGTGTCTTCCGTAGTGATTGGGTTCCAGGCGCAGAGGTTGTGAGAGTGTTGTTTTGGGTCAGGGGTGAGTGAAGTGGTCTATTCTTCGGACTGGTTTTCAAAGCTGTTGTGTATGTCGGCGATTTTGTTGTGGAAGAAAGAGGATAAGGAGTCGCAGAGGGCTTGGGAGGGAGTGATGTTGTTGGTGTCGGCGGTGGGGTTGGTAAATTCTTTGACGATGTTGAATAGTTCCTTGCTGTTGTGGGCGTTGTTGTCTAGTCGATCCTTGAAGCATGATTTTTTGGTGGATCGGATCAATTGGTGGTGTTTGCGGGTGGTGTTCTTGAAGGTGGTCAGGTTGTCAGTGGTTGGGTCTTTTCTCCAGGTTTTCTCGAGGGTACGACATAACTTTTTGGATTTTTTAAGGTCATCGTTGAACCAGGGGGCCTTTTTGCTACCTTGTTTGATTTGATGGTTTTTCAGGGGTGCTAATTCGTCAGCGCTGTGGGTGATCCATTGTGTGAGTTTGGTGGCAGCTTGGTTTGGGTCCGATGATATGGCAGGAAGGCTTTGGTTAAGCGATGTGAAGAGTTGGTCAGTGGTAATTTTATTCCAGTTTCTTCGAGGAATAGGTTGTGGGTCGTGGACTTTTTGTAGTTGAATTGAACGCAGCTGTGGTCCGTCCATTGGAGAGCTGTGGTGTGATCGAAGGAGATGTGTTTGCTGGAGGTGAAGATAGGGTAGAGCGTGTGTCCGGCTAGGTGGGTGGGGGTGTCAACAAGTTGTTTGAGTCCGAGATTTGCCATGTTGTCCAGAAGGGTGGTGGTGTTGCTGTCGTTTTTCTTTTCCAGGTGGAAGTTGAGGTCTCCCAGTAGAATGTAATTCTCAGATGTGAGGGCATGTGGGCTGATGAAGTCAGTGATGACTTCGTTGAATTGTGTGCGGGTTCCTGGCGGTCTGTAGATGAGGGTGCCTCTAAGTGTGGTCCTGGGGTCGGTGTGGATTTGGAAGTGAAGGTGTTCGGCGGTCGCGAGGTTATCGTCTGAGCTGGTCGTAATTCGGATGGTGTTCTTATGGACGATGGCGATACCTCCTCCTGTTTGGTTGGTGCGGTCTTTTCAGATGATCTTGTAGGCGCCCGGGATGGCTATGGCGATGTCGGGCGCTGATGAGGCGTTCATCCAGGTTTCTGTGAGGAAGGCGACGTCCGGCGATGTAGTGTCGAGTAAGTCCCAGAGTTCAGTGGCGTGTCTGTGGACCGAGCGTGTGTTCAGCAGGATGCACTTCAGGTGGTTAGAGTCAGAGATATTTTTGGGGGAAGTGGATTTGGTGTGGGTCCTGATGTGGTAAATAAATAAATAATACCTCTCTTTTTGAATGCATAAATGAATAACAGATAGCTCAATAAAATAAGAGTCAAGATTCGAGGTAGTAGGAGTTTGCAGGTTTATTACAGCATAAAGGACAGGAACAGGACAACCTGCACAGGAATAGGATGGCAGCGCTGCCTGGGGCAGAATCGGGACAAGGAGTGTGTCTTTTCAATAACAGTGCACGATCATATATACATAACGCAAACACATAGCATTACATTGCAATAGGCGTAGCAGTGGGTGTGGTCAATAGCAGTCGCGAAAGATAAGGGTGAAAGTAGGTGTAACAGAGGCATATACATAGACATGTGATGCAAACGTAACAGAATATGTCATGAATGGGGCGGAAACATGGAGGGGGCTACCTAAGGAGCCGGGACCTCTGACCTAATGGTGCGCGCAAACTGGCGATGACGTGTTACTAGGAGAAGCTGGGGGCTTCGAACTCTGTGCTAGGAGCAGAGACTGAAGTCTGGAGAGTCAGGGCGACATGTACCTAAGCAGTATCTAGTATCTGATGTTTAGAGAACATGTTGATATGAACTAAGAGTCAGGAGGGGAGAGGCTAACGGACTCTAAGACTGGAGCATGCATTATTCTATATGTAGTGCGTGATGAAGAATATTAAATGACCATTAAAATGCAGTATTTCTCTAACGTGGAGACGTAAAGGCTAGACAATGACGGAAACTATTGATGCGATTCAGTAGCTTTAGGAATGCAGAGAAGGAGGACTGAACTGATAACTGGAATCATAACATACTCTTGGCAGACTCAGAGGCAGAGCCAGGCTGAGCCGGGCACTGCGAGGCAGGAAGTAAGTGAAGGGTCGAGGATACAGGTGGGGGCTGTATCGCTCCTCAGTGAGGCTTCAGGAGACAGGAGACAGGAGCTGAATCTGGTGTCCAGGCCCTTCTGAGGCCTAGAAACGGGGACTTTACAATGGAATAACGTGCACACTGAGAAACGTGGCAACGTAACTTCACATGGGCCTGATATTCGTAGTATTCACGAGAACTGGAAACTGACATACTAGAGGTGGACACAACTGTAATTGCGTCTTTAATCGAACATAGGGAATACATATGCATATTAATCATGCACAGATAACATATGATGGATGACGCGTAGGGACACAGAACATGACAAAATTTACTTTTCCACATTCCCTCCTTGTCACTACGTTTCCATCAGGAAACATCAATATTCATGATACCATCTATCATTTCATACAGTATCATTTGCTCGTCTCGAATTATCCTGGAACGGGATTTAGAACGGGGCTTGGGACTAGGAATACAAGAGGTAGCACAAATGCCGCAAATCGCAGGGCCACATTGTATACAGAGGCAGCAGCTGAATATGATCGCTACTGCAATACCTAGAAAGGACAAGACTTTCCATCCCCAAGCGGAAACTATGTTCCAGAACCAACCGGACCACGTCCAGGTGCCTGGATCTTGGTGTAACAGATGGGCAATTTTATGGAGTCTGGTTATAGCTGAATAAACAGACGGCGCGTTATTTGGAATGAAAATGCAGCAACTAGATCCGATGACTCTACAGGCCCCGCCCCTATCGGCCAATATGACGTCAAGGACGAGACGATTCTGTAAAACGACAAATCTCATAGCAGATTGCTCTTCGGTTAAGTTACCTAGAGCAGAGGCAGTCTCATTGACTACAGCTTCAAGGGTTCTGGTTAACCTACGGATTAGCTTACTGTTCTGGATAGGTCCTATAAAGAAGAAGAAACCTCTATTGAAATCTGTATACTGTTCTAGAGCAGTTTCAGTATAATCGACAATGGGGGACTCCCTTCTATGTCTAAGGTGTACTAGATGTGTATTTCTATGATAATCAGATGGGGCTAGGAAAACTGGTGGCAGTAAGAAGGCAATGTAACAGGTTCCCTCCCAATCGAGGGGCAGACGAACATATGCGGTTTGACCACAAATAAAATAAGAATGGCGTGAAGCTTTGAAAATAGATTTCTCACTGTCACTATATTTGACAATAGTAGTACAATCACTATGTCCTACATGTACGGAACCATTATTTCTAACACATAATTCGCCTTTGACTGGTAGTACTGAAATAGCAGGTAAGTCTGGAGTGGAATCAGACTGAACATTTAGGACCATAAAATTCGAAGAATAATTACCTAAATTGTAAACTTCGTTTTCTAGATCTAACCCTGTTCTGTGGGGAAGACCTTGCTTGTCTGGAAAACATGTACTGTTAAGAAAAGACATATCTGTTGAGGATGACGTTAACGTGGACCATGCTCCACACGAACCATTATGTGAAAATGGATAAGGAAAGAGTGGCAGAACTCCCTTCGGTGTCTGGAAAGGGGGGAGTCGACCACACACCCAACAATTAGTGGCATTGCTGGTCTGGTGTGAATAATGTAACATGCGGATGAAAGAATTATTACGCATAGCGAGGCGGTAAGAGAGTTCATGAGGAGGTAGATCACTAAACGTGTGCTCTACTGTAGCATTGGAAGACTTATTTACATGAGAAACTGGAAAATACAGGTAAAATGCATAACTGGTGCAGGAAATCATAATACTGAGAAATAATATGAAACATAGAAAAACGATACATCGAATTGAGTTTTGACTAACTCTCTCACTATGGGGGTCTATTTTATACATGTCAGAAACAGTCTAACCGTTTCACCTAGGGGAGGACTTAGACAATCAAACTGGCTGACTTATTTTACTAGACCTTAACTTGAGTTTATATTCCTGTTGCGGAGTTTTCTCTAACAGGGAAGGTTCAGTATCATTGTTCTTTGCGGGACAGTCCTTAAGAATAGTACTTTGGCAGTCCTTTGAATCCTGGGAAATGTTCTTTAAGACTGGCTTCAATCCATAAAACTTCTTTATATGCGAAAGATGCACCCAGCCTTTGCGTCCCTCCAACTTCACGGCTGTACGGGTGGCCAGGAGGACCTGTCGGGGCTCCTTCCAGCGAGGCTCCAGTGGACTTGAGCGGTCGAAATTACGCACTAGGACCATGGATCCTGGAACGATTTCATGCGGTGCCACCTCGGTATTGTCTGGAAATGCGGCGGCAACCTGTGAACGACAAGAGTTGAGGGCAGACATCAAGGAAGCTAGGTAATCTGTCAGCATATTACTTGAAACATCGGTAATACTTCGGGGTCTAGGTGTACCCCACATATTTGGGGGGCGGCCGAATACGACCTCATACGGGGACAGACCTGATCTGGAATGTGCGACCATGCGCATGTAGAACAGAGCAACTGGCAGAGCTACTAGCCAGTCTACACCTTTCTCTTGACAAACTTTTGCGATACGGATTTTCAAAGTCTGGTTATGTCTCTCTACGAGACCGGCTGCTTCAGGATGGCGTACACAATGGAACTTCCACTGGTACCCTAACAAAAGGGACACATGTTTCATGAGTTCAGATGAGAATGGCTGGCCGTTGTCAGAATATACGACTCTAGGGAGTCCGTAACGGGGGAAGAACTCACGAACCAACTGCTTGGCAGTGGTCGCGGCTGTGTAATCTGGGACTGGATATGCCTCCGTCCACCTGGACAAAGCGCATACAACTACAAGGACATACTTGAAACCTCGACATCGCTCCATCTGAATGTAATCCATCTGGAGGACTTCAAAAGGGTGGTCAGGGGGCTGGAATCCACCTTGTTCCACCGGGACACTTTTACCTGGATTAAACTGGCAACATATCATACAGGTACGGACTTTCTGCTTGGCTGCAGCTCGTAAATGCTTGTTGAACCAAATATTCTGGATACTGTCTAACATAGCTTTTTCTCCTAAATGTGCTGGACTATGTGCGGTATTAACAATGACTTGAACCATAGAGTCGGGGAGAAACCATGTGGCTCTACCCTTTGTTACCCATCCCTGACCTGTCTGGACCCCTCCTTGTTCAGACCATTTCTTGATTTCATCGGGAGTAGCATGTAACTGGATATCTATGACATCTTGAGTAGGGTCTTTAACTGTCATACATGTAGTCGGATCTGGAATGTGTGTCGGTGTCTTATTTACTGGAATGTCTGGTGTCTGAGCTGTAAGCTTGGCTGTGCGATCTGCTAGATCATTACCCTGGGAAATAATGTCAGTAACTTTCGTATGTGCTTTGCATTTCATGATAGCAATAGATGTCGGTAAATGTATTGCATCTAACAGAGCCTGAATGAGGAGACCATGCTGAATCTTGGTTCCATGAGAAGTCATGAAACCTCTCTCCTGCCAGAGCACTCCGAAGTCGTGTACAACTCCAAATGCGTAACGTGAATCCGTGTAAACATTAACTTTCAGGTTCTTGGCGTGTATGCAGGCTTGTGTCAGAGCAACTAGCTCTGCTGCTTGAGCAGACAGGGTGTCAATACGGTGGGTTTCAATAACTTCAGTGTCAGTAGTCACTGCATACGCGGCCACTAGTTCTCCTGTATTAGTTCTCATGCATGAACCATCCACATAAAGTGTCAGGTCGGGATCTGGTAATGGAATATCTGTCAGATCTTGTCTTGGCTTGGTCATGATATTAACTATTTCCACACAGTCGTGTGTGGCAGAATTCGAAATAACTGATGGTAATAGTGTAGCAGGATTTAAAACGTTGCAGCGTCTGATTTCTATGTGTGGCTGGAACAGTGTCAATTCATAACCTGTTAAACGTGCAATTGTCAAGTGCTGAGTTTGTGTTCGGTTTAAAAGAACTTCCACGGAGTGTGGAACTTGTACTGTCAGGGAATGTCCTAAGACTATGGAATCACTTTGTCTGATAGCTAGTGCTGTGGCTGCAACTGACTTGAGGCATGCAGGCAGAGCCTGGGCTACAGGATCTAATGTGCTCGAAAAATAAGCACAGGGCTTGTATTGTCCTGCTTGATCTTGTGTGAGAACAGATAATGCTGTACCTTCGCGTTCTGTGACGAAAAGTGTAAAAGGCTTACTGTAGTTCGGTGTTGCTAGAACTGGAGCTTGACATAGGGCTTTCTTTAACTCATTGAAACTAAGTGTATGTTCAGATGTCCAAGGGAGGACAGTCGATACGGCTGCCTCCTGTGTCGTTAACTGTATCAGTGGCTTGGCTAGAAATGCATACTGAGGAATCCATTGTCTGCAATAAGAAGTAAGGCCGATAAAAGCACGTACCTCCTTCTGGGTCTTGGGCTGGGGAAGACTCGCTATTAACTGGATACGGTCTGGTGTCAACTGCCTACCCCTCTTGGACAGTAAGTGTCCTAAGTAGACCACTTGCTGGACACAGAATTGAAGCTTCGAAGGGGACACCTTGTGTCCCATCTCGGCAAGGAAATACAAGACTGTAAGTGATGCTCGCTCGCAAGCACATTCAGAACGGGCTGTGATCAGTAGATCATCGACATACTGGAGCAGGGCAGTGTCAGTTGGCATGTGAATGTTGTCTAGTTGTCTCTTGAGTGCTTGACTGTAAATACTAGGACTTTCTGTGAAACCTTGAGGAGCGCGTGTGAACATATAGCTCCTTCCATTTAAACAAAATCCGAAAAGGAACTGGCTGTCTGGATGAATGGGGACACTAAAAAATGCGTTCTTGAGGTCTATGACTGTAAAAAATGAGGCTTCGGAATCAATGGCTGTCAACAGGGAAGAGATATCTGGGACAACTGGATACTGCGGAATAATACATTTATTAAGTTCTCGGAGATCAATCACTAATCGATATACTGGGGGTGCATTTGGATCAGTACGTTTCATGACTGGAATGATCGGAGAATTACATACATTAGAGTCAGTTTCTACAACTACTCCTTGAGCCATGAGCTCGTCAATAATTTTGGATAAGGCTGCTACCGCCTCAGGTGGCAATCTGTACTGTCTGATTCGTGGCAGGACTACACCTGGCTTGAGAGTCACACGATGGGGTGTGATTTGCATAAAGCCGACATCAGTTGGACCTTGCGCCCATAGATGCTGCGGAACATTAGACAATCTGGGATCAAAATCTCGTAATACATAGTGACCCTTGAAGTCACGTAGGAACAATCGTATTCCCTCTGGGGAACAGCATATAACTGCACCTAACTCTTTCAGTGTTTTAATGCCTAACAGATTCTCTGGACATGACTTAGTAAGTAACAGATCAGTAGTGCGGGACAATGGACCTACTTCTAGAGTAACTGGCTTTGATATCTCATTTACGATAGGTTTTCCTGAAAATCCAAGGGAAACATTTCTAGAGCCTGAGAGCGGAGCCCCTGGAACTTCGGCGTGACTGATGGTGGTCCTACTTGCCCCTGTATCAATCAAAAACTTTCTGTCTTTCCCTAATACTTGACTATGAACATAGGGACCTTCTTGATCTACAGGTATCTCGATGAGAGGCAAGCCTACCTCCCTCTCTAGGCTGTTTCATGAATATGGCTGATACTCTGGATACTCAGACTGTGCATACTGGTACATCTGCTGTGTAACATGCTGCGTTGCAGCGATAGGCTGCGGTGCTGTAACTGTCTGTGGTGCATTCTGTGGCTGAGAAGTCTGTGAAACTTGTTCTTGTCTAGGCGGACGTGGTCTTTCTTTAGTCTTACCGGTAGCTATGTTGTGTTTCAGAACTGCACACTCGTTTATAAAATGACCTGGCTGTTTACAATAATTGCAGTTTCCTTTAACGGGAGCTGCAGGATGGCTGGCTTGATTCGGACCCCTCTTCTGACTGTCTTGAGGAACGGATTGTGCAACTAGTACTTTCATTTTCGTGTCTTTCATACGTTTCCTTTCGTGTTCTTGTTCTTCTCTGATTCTATTCTGGTGATATTGAAGCATCTGTAACATTTGGGACGGGGTATTAGCTTGCCAGGTACTTTCGACTTTCAAAACTCGGTTTTTAATTTGCGGACTTGAATTCTCGACTAATTTAGTAACAAAAAGATGAGGGTATGACTCACTACTTGTCTTGAGGCCACTGTTTATGGTAAAACATTTCTCAAATCTGGAATAATAATCACTAATATCTTCGTCTTGTTTCTGTTTACAGGCTGAGATTGCATCCCAGTCTTCTTTTCTAGTTGTCAATAACCTAGGCAAAACTTGTATTAACAATTCTGGTAATTCTTTACATTTATCTCCAAGACCGGTACCTTGTACTCGTGCCTTGTCTTCAGCTTCTAGAACTGCCCAATCGATCTTTTTCTCTCCCACCTCCCATTCTTTTTCCTTGAGTTTCTCATATACCCCTGCGGGCAACAAGACTTTTAACATTTTAATAATATCTGGATACGTGTATTCTCCCATACGGAGCATGTCTTTTAATTCTCGGTGGAACCCTGCTGGATCTTTATCATGACAGGGAATTAATTTTTTCATCTCTAAGAGTTCCATCTTTGTGATCGGGGTGTAAACAAACACTCGTTGCATTTCACCACCGTCTGTCTTAACTGGATGTACTTCTCGTAACGGATTCTGTCTGTCTATGTAAAAGGGTTTACTTTCTGGGGGTGAGACATGAACAAAATGCGGGTTCAAAAACGTTCTGTATTTGTGGCGCTGTTCTAGAATGACACTAATTAAATCGGTACCTAAACCTTTCCATTTATACTGGAGTAACTCGTTCAGGACATCGTGTAACGGACCTGGATCAGAATGTTGACCCTCATACAATGTAATGAGGTGCTGGATCATATACATACCCGCCAGTCGTTGCTCGGCTGGGGGCATTTTCAGAAACATTTGTGCCACTATTTCGTCTGGAAAAGTGTTAGAATCAGTAATCCATCGGACTGCTGATCGGACCAGTTCTTGTTCATGCATAGTACTTAACTCACTATAACCGATTCGTGATTTCAGAATGTGATCGGTAGCTTGAAATACTTGTTCTAGAGAACCTTGTTCTGGTGCTGGATGGTGAAAAATTGACTTGTGTTCTAGGCGCAAATGGCGATCTGGAAATCTAGATTTTCCTACATACGCTATTCTGTCGGGATTCTCGTCCTCTACCTCTTCAGTATCAGAGTTACTTTCTTTCTCGCTTACTTGTGCTGCTTTACGTTGTTCGTGTATCCTTATTATTTCTTTACGAATCTTCTTATACATACTCTCTATACTACTGATGGTTCTGTGCTTACCCTCGGCTATATTATCACTCCACTTTGTCAGGGTTCTCATTTCGGCTTGATCTTTGGTCGGATAATCTTGTTCTCGTATTAGACAATTAATCAGGAACTTTAATAGCATGAGCTGGACTTCAGCTTTTCTTTGGCACATGACATCACTAATACTTTCTGGATCATTCCCGGTACGGATGAAACGATATATTCTGTCTAGATCTTCTTTCATATCTGGTAGGGTGACTAGATACTCGGTCACCTTTCTTACGCGTAATGAATATAAAACCATACTATCCTCGCCTGGGACTGGATCATAGCCACATTCATTAAGGGCTTTTCTTATTTCTGCAACAGACTGATGCCTGGGCGTACGCTGTGATGCTTGTGCATGTAATTCGGCTAACGTTAAACGCTTGTGTGGCGGCGGGGTTTGAGGAGTACCTCCCCCTGCGGCCCCTAAACTAGAGTCGTCTACTGATGCTCTTCGTCCTGGCAGAGTGGGAAATGGAAATGCAGGCTGGACTTGTATGGCGGGCTGGACCGGGGGTACCGTAACAGGTACTCCGGTGTCTGGAGGAGCGGGAAGTGCCTGATTTACAGGGACTGGCGGAGCAGGATTTGCATATTCTGGGACTGTGTCGTCCAAATAGGACGAAATGAAAATATCAGCTGCGGTCGGTTTGTGACGTAGCTTGGTCGGAACTAATGGTGGCGGGAAATTACTGGATGCCTCCGGGGTCGCTTTTTGGCAAGCCCTCGGCAAGAAGAGGATACATACCCTTAATAAGAGCATGCCTCTGTCTGTCTGACTGTTCAGTTTTAACTCGTTCACCAATCTCGATTAGTTCCCTTTCCTGGGCTCGTTCCAAGGATTCTCTACTTAATTCTGACTTTCTGATTTCTTTTTCGGTTCTTCTATGAGATTCTTTGCGCCATAACTCGATGGCATCTTTCTGTGACTGTCTGGCTTTCTTTTTCCATAATGCTTCTTCTACTCTCATGATGCACTCGGCATCCCATGTACCCGATACGGGCCATCTATACTTTTCTTCTAACTGTTTGGTATACTCTACCCATAAATCTAGATATAGTATGGCACTTATGCCATGCTTCTGATACATAAAATGACCTGGACTGTCCCTAGGAGGGACAGGAACTGCTGCTTCTAGCAGACTTTTTCTGGTTTTTAACTGACTCAGTTTTGAAAAGAGTGGCATGACTGAACTATAATCTGGACACAATACAATACACAATGAACACGAGAATCACTTCGCACTCATACCACGACATTAAAATACATGAATAACATTCAGAATAACAGTTCGAACAGAATACTACCTGGAATACGGAAAACAGAATACATGAATTTTCTCGAGAACAGAACTGACTGGAACAGAAACTAGATGCACTGCTGAAACAGTACGAAACTTACCGGTCTCATACAGAGACACGTCAGGACCCGCATCCACCGAAGTGGACACTTCGTTTGTGGGTCTGTGTACCACCAACCCACGGACCAGAGTCAATTAGATTGACCCTGTCTAGATACTACCCCAGCAACGGTACTCACCGGGCAGCAAGAACGGAAGGCCTCGGACTGGACTGGACTGCTTCGACGCCGGACGGACGAACTTCGGACTTCTGTTACGGGTGGGCCTCCGGATACCTCGGACCTTGGACTCTCGGCTTAGGCTCTGGATGCTGGACCGCCTCCTCCGTCTCCTCCGTGGGCCTGAGGGATACTTGAAGCAGAAATATCTGCACGTGCACGGTATGGTTCCGTCACGGCTGCAGAGGGTCAGGGGGCCGGCGTGGCTTCACCGGCGCGTGGGGAAAGGGCAAGTCCCTATTCGGGCGCCATTATGTGGTAAATAAATAAATAATACCTCTCTTTTTGAATGCATAAATGAATAACAGATAGCTCAATAAAATAAGAGTCAAGATTCGAGGTAGTAGGAGTTTGCAGGTTTATTACAGCATAAAGGACAGGAACAGGACAACCTGCACAGGAATAGGATGGCAGCGCTGCCTGGGGCAGAATCGGGACAAGGAGTGTGTCTTTTCAATAACAGTGCACGATCATATATACATAACGCAAACACATAGCATTACATTGCAATAGGCGTAGCAGTGGGTGTGGTCAATAGCAGTCGCGAAAGATAAGGGTGAAAGTAGGTGTAACAGAGGCGTATACATAGACATGTGATGCAAACGTAACAGAATATGTCATGAATGGGGCGGAAACATGGAGGGGGCTACCTAAGGAGCCGGGACCTCTGACCTAATGGTGCGCGCAAACTGGCGATGACGTGTTACTAGGAGAAGCTGGGGGCTTCGAACTCTGTGCTAGGAGCAGAGACTGAAGTCTGGAGAGTCAGGGCGACATGTACCTAAGCAGTATCTAGTATCTGATGTTTAGAGAACATGTTGATATGAACTAAGAGTCAGGAGGGGAGAGGCTAACGGACTCTAAGACTGGAGCATGCATTATTCTATATGTAGTGCGTGATGAAGAATATTAAATGACCATTAAAATGCAGTATTTCTCTAACGTGGAGACGTAAAGGCTAGACAATGACGGAAACTATTGATGCGATTCAGTAGCTTTAGGAATGCAGAGAAGGAGGACTGAACTGATAACTGGAATCATAACATACTCTTGGCAGACTCAGAGGCAGAGCCAGGCTGAGCCGGGCACTGCGAGGCAGGAAGTAAGTGAAGGGTCGAGGATACAGGTGGGGGCTGTATCGCTCCTCAGTGAGGCTTCAGGAGACAGGAGACAGGAGCTGAATCTGGTGTCCAGGCCCTTCTGAGGCCTAGAAACGGGGACTTTACAATGGAATAACGTGCACACTGAGAAACGTGGCAACGTAACTTCACATGGGCCTGATATTCGTAGTATTCACGAGAACTGGAAACTGACATACTAGAGGTGGACACAACTGTAATTGCGTCTTTAATCGAACATAGGGAATACATATGCATATTAATCATGCACAGATAACATATGATGGATGACGCGTAGGGACACAGAACATGACAAAATTTACTTTTCCACATTCCCTCCTTGTCACTACGTTTCCATCAGGAAACATCAATATTCATGATACCATCTATCATTTCATACAGTATCATTTGCTCGTCTCGAATTATCCTGGAACGGGATTTAGAACGGGGCTTGGGACTAGGAATACAAGAGGTAGCACAAATGCCGCAAATCGCAGGGCCACATTGTATACAGAGGCAGCAGCTGAATATGATCGCTACTGCAATACCTAGAAAGGACAAGACTTTCCATCCCCAAGCGGAAACTATGTTCCAGAACCAACCGGACCACGTCCAGGTGCCTGGATCTTGGTGTAACAGATGGGCAATTTTATGGAGTCTGGTTATAGCTGAATAAACAGACGGCGCGTTATTTGGAATGAAAATGCAGCAACTAGATCCGATGACTCTACAGGCCCCGCCCCTATCGGCCAATATGACGTCAAGGACGAGACGATTCTGTAAAACGACAAATCTCATAGCAGATTGCTCTTCGGTTAAGTTACCTAGAGCAGAGGCAGTCTCATTGACTACAGCTTCAAGGGTTCTGGTTAACCTACGGATTAGCTTACTGTTCTGGATAGGTCCTATAAAGAAGAAGAAACCTCTATTGAAATCTGTATACTGTTCTAGAGCAGTTTCAGTATAATCGACAATGGGGGACTCCCTTCTATGTCTAAGGTGTACTAGATGTGTATTTCTATGATAATCAGATGGGGCTAGGAAAACTGGTGGCAGTAAGAAGGCAATGTAACAGGTTCCCTCCCAATCGAGGGGCAGACGAACATATGCGGTTTGACCACAAATAAAATAAGAATGGCGTGAAGCTTTGAAAATAGATTTCCCACTGTCACTATATTTGACAATAGTAGTACAATCACTATGTCCTACATGTACGGAACCATTATTTCTAACACATAATTCGCCTTTGACTGGTAGTACTGAAATAGCAGGTAAGTCTGGAGTGGAATCAGACTGAACATTTAGGACCATAAAATTCGAAGAATAATTACCTAAATTGTAAACTTCGTTTTCTAGATCTAACCCTGTTCTGTGGGGAAGACCTTGCTTGTCTGGAAAACATGTACTGTTAAGAAAAGACATATCTGTTGAGGATGACGTTAACGTGGACCATGCTCCACACGAACCATTATGTGAAAATGGATAAGGAAAGAGTGGCAGAACTCCCTTCGGTGTCTGGAAAGGGGGGAGTCGACCACACACCCAACAATTAGTGGCATTGCTGGTCTGGTGTGAATAATGTAACATGCGGATGAAAGAATTATTACGCATAGCGAGGCGGTAAGAGAGTTCATGAGGAGGTAGATCACTAAACGTGTGCTCTACTGTAGCATTGGAAGACTTATTTACATGAGAAACTGGAAAATACAGGTAAAATGCATAACTGGTGCAGGAAATCATAATACTGAGAAATAATATGAAACATAGAAAAACGATACATCGAATTGAGTTTTGACTAACTCTCTCACTATGGGGGTCTATTTTATACATGTCAGAAACAGTCTAACCGTTTCACCTAGGGGAGGACTTAGACAATCAAACTGGCTGACTTATTTTACTAGACCTTAACTTGAGTTTATATTCCTGTTGCGGAGTTTTCTCTAACAGGGAAGGTTCAGTATCATTGTTCTTTGCGGGACAGTCCTTAAGAATAGTACTTTGGCAGTCCTTTGAATCCTGGGAAATGTTCTTTAAGACTGGCTTCAATCCATAAAACTTCTTTATATGCGAAAGATGCACCCAGCCTTTGCGTCCCTCCAACTTCACGGCTGTACGGGTGGCCAGGAGGACCTGTCGGGGCTCCTTCCAGCGAGGCTCCAGTGGACTTGAGCGGTCGAAATTACGCACTAGGACCATGGATCCTGGAACGATTTCATGCGGTGCCATCTCGGTATTGTCTGGAAATGCGGCGGCAACCTGTGAACGACAAGAGTTGAGGGCAGACATCAAGGAAGCTAGGTAATCTGTCAGAATATTACTTGAAACATCGGTAATACTTCGGGGTCTAGGTGTACCCCACATATTTGGGGGGCGGCCGAATACGACCTCATACGGGGACAGACCTGATCTGGAATGTGCGACCATGCGCATGTAGAACAGAGCAACTGGCAGAGCTACTAGCCAGTCTACACCTTTCTCTTGACAAACTTTTGCGATACGGATTTTCAAAGTCTGGTTATGTCTCTCTACGAGACCGGCTGCTTCAGGATGGCGTACACAATGGAACTTCCACTGGTACCCTAACAAAAGGGACACATGTTTCATGAGTTCAGATGAGAATGGCTGGCCGTTGTCAGAATATACGACTCTAGGGAGTCCGTAACGGGGGAAGAACTCACGAACCAACTGCTTGGCAGTGGTCGCGGCTGTGTAATCTGGGACTGGATATGCCTCCGTCCACCTGGACAAAGCGCATACAACTACAAGGACATACTTGAAACCTCGACATCGCTCCATCTGAATGTAATCCATCTGGAGGACTTCAAAAGGGTGGTCAGGGGGCTGGAATCCACCTTGTTCCACCGGGACACTTTTACCTGGATTAAACTGGCAACATATCATACAGGTACGGACTTTCTGCTTGGCTGCAGCTCGTAAATGCTTGTTGAACCAAATATTCTGGATACTGTCTAACATAGCTTTTTCTCCTAAATGTGCTGGACTATGTGCGGTATTAACAATGACTTGAACCATAGAGTCGGCTCGTGGCTCTACCCTTTGTTACCCATCCCTGACCTGTCTGGACCCCTCCTTGTTCAGACCATTTCTTGATTTCATCGGGAGTAGCATGTAACTGGATATCTATGACATCTTGAGTAGGGTCTTTAACTGTCATACATGTAGTCGGATCTGGAATGTGTGTCGGTGTCTTATTTACTGGAATGTCTGGTGTCTGAGCTGTAAGCTTGGCTGTGCGATCTGCTAGATCATTACCCTGGGAAATAATGTCAGTAACTTTCGTATGTGCTTTGCATTTCATGATAGCAATAGATGTCGGTAAATGTATTGCATCTAACAGAGCCTGAATGAGGAGACCATGCTGAATCTTGGTTCCATGAGAAGTCATGAAACCTCTCTCCTGCCAGAGCACTCCGAAGTCGTGTACAACTCCAAATGCGTAACGTGAATCCGTGTAAACATTAACTTTCAGGTTCTTGGCGTGTATGCAGGCTTGTGTCAGAGCAACTAGCTCTGCTGCTTGAGCAGACAGGGTGTCAATACGGTGGGTTTCAATAACTTCAGTGTCAGTAGTCACTGCATACGCGGCCACTAGTTCTCCTGTATTAGTTCTCATGCATGAACCATCCACATAAAGTGTCAGGTCGGGATCTGGTAATGGAATATCTGTCAGATCTTGTCTTGGCTTGGTCATGATATTAACTATTTCCACACAGTCGTGTGTGGCAGAATTCGAAATAACTGATGGTAATAGTGTAGCAGGATTTAAAACGTTGCAGCGTCTGATTTCTATGTGTGGCTGGAACAGTGTCAATTCATAACCTGTTAAACGTGCAATTGTCAAGTGCTGAGTTTGTGTTCGGTTTAAAAGAACTTCCACGGAGTGTGGAACTTGTACTGTCAGGGAATGTCCTAAGACTATGGAATCACTTTGTCTGATAGCTAGTGCTGTGGCTGCAACTGACTTGAGGCATGCAGGCAGAGCCTGGGCTACAGGATCTAATGTGCTCGAAAAATAAGCACAGGGCTTGTATTGTCCTGCTTGATCTTGTGTGAGAACAGATAATGCTGTACCTTCGCGTTCTGTGACGAAAAGTGTAAAAGGCTTACTGTAGTTCGGTGTTGCTAGAACTGGAGCTTGACATAGGGCTTTCTTTAACTCATTGAAACTAAGTGTATGTTCAGATGTCCAAGGGAGGACAGTCGATACGGCTGCCTCCTGTGTCGTTAACTGTATCAGTGGCTTGGCTAGAAATGCATACTGAGGAATCCATTGTCTGCAATAAGAAGTAAGGCCGATAAAAGCACGTACCTCCTTCTGGGGCTTGGGCTGGGGAAGACTCGCTATTAACTGGATACGGTCTGGTGTCAACTGCCTACCCCTCTTGGACAGTAAGTGTCCTAAGTAGACCACTTGCTGGACACAGAATTGAAGCTTCGAAGGGGACACCTTGTGTCCCATCTCGGCAAGGAAATACAAGACTGTAAGTGATGCTCGCTCGCAAGCACATTCAGAACGGGCTGTGATCAGTAGATCATCGACATACTGGAGCAGGGCAGTGTCAGTTGGCATGTGAATGTTGTCTAGTTGTCTCTTGAGTGCTTGACTGTAAATACTAGGACTTTCTGTGAAACCTTGAGGAGCGCGTGTGAACATATAGCTCCTTCCATTTAAACAAAATCCGAAAAGGAACTGGCTGTCTGGATGAATGGGGACACTAAAAAATGCGTTCTTGAGGTCTATGACTGTAAAAAATGAGGCTTCGGAATCAATGGCTGTCAACAGGGAAGAGATATCTGGGACAACTGGATACTGCGGAATAATACATTTATTAAGTTCTCGGAGATCAATCACTAATCGATATACTGGGGGTGCATTTGGATCAGTACGTTTCATGACTGGAATGATCGGAGAATTACATACATTGGAGTCAGTTTCTACAACTACTCCTTGAGCCATGAGCTCGTCAATAATTTTGGATAAGGCTGCTACCGCCTCAGGTGGCAATCTGTACTGTCTGATTCGTGGCAGGACTACACCTGGCTTGAGAGTCACACGATGGGGTGTGATTTGCATAAAGCCGACATCAGTTGGACCTTGCGCCCATAGATGCTGCGGAACATTAGACAATCTGGGATCAAAATCTCGTAATACATAGTGACCCTTGAAGTTACGTAGGAACAATCGTATTCCCTCTGGGGAACAGCATATAACTGCACCTAACTCTTTCAGTGTTTTAATGCCTAACAGATTCTCTGGACATGACTTAGTAAGTAACAGATCAGTAGTGCGGGACAATGGACCTACTTCTAGAGTAACTGGCTTTGATATCTCATTTACGATAGGTTTTCCTGAAAATCCAAGGGAAACATTTCTAGAGCCTGAGAGCGGAGCCCCTGGAACTTCGGCGTGACTGATGGTGGTCCTACTTGCCCCTGTATCAATCAAAAACTTTCTGTCTTTCCCTAATACTTGACTATGAACATAGGGACCTTCTTGATCTACAGGTATCTCGATGAGAGGCAAGCCTACCTCCCTCTCTAGGCTGTTTCATGAATATGGCTGATACTCTGGATACTCAGACTGTGCATACTGGTACATCTGCTGTGTAACATGCTGCGTTGCAGCGATAGGCTGCGGTGCTGTAACTGTCTGTGGTGCATTCTGTGGCTGAGAAGTCTGTGAAACTTGTTCTTGTCTAGGCGGACGTGGTCTTTCTTTAGTCTTACCGGTAGCTATGTTGTGTTTCAGAACTGCACACTCGTTTATAAAATGACCTGGCTGTTTACAATAATTGCAGTTTCCTTTAACGGGAGCTGCAGGATGGCTGGCTTGATTCGGACCCCTCTTCTGACTGTCTTGAGGAACGGATTGTGCAACTAGTACTTTCATTTTCGTGTCTTTCATACGTTTCCTTTCGTGTTCTTGTTCTTCTCTGATTCTATTCTGGTGATATTGAAGCATCTGTAACATTTGGGACGGGGTATTAGCTTGCCAGGTACTTTCGACTTTCAAAACTCGGTTTTTAATTTGCGGACTTGAATTCTCGACTAATTTAGTAACAAAAAGATGAGGGTATGACTCACTACTTGTCTTGAGGCCACTGTTTATGGTAAAACATTTCTCAAATCTGGAATAATAATCACTAATATCTTCGTCTTGTTTCTGTTTACAGGCTGAGATTGCATCCCAGTCTTCTTTTCTAGTTGTCAATAACCTAGGCAAAACTTGTATTAACAATTCTGGTAATTCTTTACATTTATCTCCAAGACCGGTACCTTGTACTCGTGCCTTGTCTTCAGCTTCTAGAACTGCCCAATCGATCTTTTTCTCTCCCACCTCCCATTCTTTTTCCTTGAGTTTCTCATATACCCCTGCGGGCAACAAGACTTTTAACATTTTAATAATATCTGGATACGTGTATTCTCCCATACGGAGCATGTCTTTTAATTCTCGGTGGAACCCTGCTGGATCTTTATCATGACAGGGAATTAATTTTTTCATCTCTAAGAGTTCCATCTTTGTGATCGGGGTGTAAACAAACACTCGTTGCATTTCACCACCGTCTGTCTTAACTGGATGTACTTCTCGTAACGGATTCTGTCTGTCTATGTAAAAGGGTTTACTTTCTGGGGGTGAGACATGAACAAAATGCGGGTTCAAAAACGTTCTGTATTTGTGGCGCTGTTCTAGAATGACACTAATTAAATCGGTACCTAAACCTTTCCATTTATACTGGAGTAACTCGTTCAGGACATCGTGTAACGGACCTGGATCAGAATGTTGACCCTCATACAATGTAATGAGGTGCTGGATCATATACATACCCGCCAGTCGTTGCTCGGCTGGGGGCATTTTCAGAAACATTTGTGCCACTATTTCGTCTGGAAAAGTGGTAGAATCAGTAATCCATCGGACTGCTGATCGGACCAGTTCTTGTTCATGCATAGTACTTAACTCACTATAACCGATTCGTGATTTCAGAATGTGATCGGTAGCTTGAAATACTTGTTCTAGAGAACCTTGTTCTGGTGCTGGATGGTGAAAAATTGACTTGTGTTCTAGGCGCAAATGGCGATCTGGAAATCTAGATTTTCCTACATACGCTATTCTGTCGGGATTCTCGTCCTCTACCTCTTCAGTATCAGAGTTACTTTCTTTCTCGCTTACTTGTGCTGCTTTACGTTGTTCGTGTATCCTTATTATTTCTTTACGAATCTTCTTATACATACTCTCTATACTACTGATGGTTCTGTGCTTACCCTCGGCTATATTATCACTCCACTTTGTCAGGGTTCTCATTTCGGCTTGATCTTTGGTCGGATAATCTTGTTCTCGTATTAGACAATTAATCAGGAACTTTAATAGCATGAGCTGGACTTCAGCTTTTCTTTGGCACATGACATCACTAATACTTTCTGGATCATTCCCGGTACGGATGAAACGATATATTCTGTCTAGATCTTCTTTCATATCTGGTAGGGTGACTAGATACTCGGTCACCTTTCTTACGCGTAATGAATATAAAACCATACTATCCTCGCCTGGGACTGGATCATAGCCACATTCATTAAGGGCTTTTCTTATTTCTGCAACAGACTGATGCCTGGGCGTACGCTGTGATGCTTGTGCATGTAATTCGGCTAACGTTAAACGCTTGTGTGGCGGCGGGGTTTGAGGAGTACCTCCCCCTGCGGCCCCTAAACTAGAGTCGTCTACTGATGCTCTTCGTCCTGGCAGAGTGGGAAATGGAAATGCAGGCTGGACTTGTATGGCGGGCTGGACCGGGGGTACCGTAACAGGTACTCCGGTGTCTGGAGGAGCGGGAAGTGCCTGATTTACAGGGACTGGCGGAGCAGGATTTGCATATTCTGGGACTGTGTCGTCCAAATAGGACGAAATGAAAATATCAGCTGCGGTCGGTTTGTGACGTAGCTTGGTCGGAACTAATGGTGGCGGGAAATTACTGGATGCCTCCGGGGTCGCTTTTTGGCAAGCCCTCGGCAAGAAGAGGATACATACCCTTAATAAGAGCATGCCTCTGTCTGTCTGACTGTTCAGTTTTAACTCGTTCACCAATCTCGATTTGTTCCCTTTCCTGGGCTCGTTCCAAGGATTCTCTACTTAATTCTGACTTTCTGATTTCTTTTTCGGTTCTTCTATGAGATTCTTTGCGCCATAACTCGATGGCATCTTTCTGTGACTGTCTGGCTTTCTTTTTCCATAATGCTTCTTCTACTCTCATGATGCACTCGGCATCCCATGTACCCGATACGGGCCATCTATACTTTTCTTCTAACTGTTTGGTATACTCTACCCATAAATCTAGATATAGTATGGCACTTATGCCATGCTTCTGATACATAAAATGACCTGGACTGTCCCTAGGAGGGACAGGAACTGCTGCTTCTAGCAGACTTTTTCTGGTTTTTAACTGACTCAGTTTTGAAAAGAGTGGCATGACTGAACTATAATCTGGACACAATACAATACACAATGAACACGAGAATCACTTCGCACTCATACCACGACATTAAAATACACGAATAACATTCAGAATAACAGTTCGAACAGAATACTACCTGGAATACGGAAAACAGAATACATGAATTTTCTCGAGAACAGAACTGACTGGAACAGAAACTAGATGCACTGCTGAAACAGTACGAAACTTACCGGTCTCATACAGAGACACGTCAGGACCCGCATCCACCGAAGTGGACACTTCGTTTGTGGGTCTGTGTACCACCAACCCACGGACCAGAGTCAATTAGATTGACCCTGTCTAGATACTACCCCAGCAACGGTACTCACCGGGCAGCAAGAACGGAAGGCCTCGGACTGGACTGGACTGCTTCGACGCCGGACGGACGAACTTCGGACTTCTGTTACGGGTGGGCCTCCGGATACCTCGGACCTTGGACTCTCGGCTTGGGCTCTGGTCGGGACTCGCCGCGTTCCTCCACCGCCTCGTCTGGATGCTGGACCGCCTCCTCCGTCTCCTCCGTGGGCCTGAGGGATACTTGAAGCAGAAATATCTGCACGTGCACGGTATGGTTCCGTCACGGCTGCAGAGGGTCAGGGGGCTGGCGTGGCTTCACCGGCGCGTGGGGAAAGGGCAAGTCCCTATTCGGGCGCCATTATGTGGTAAATAAATAAATAATACCTCTCTTTTTGAATGCATAAATGAATAACAGATAGCTCAATAAAATAAGAGTCAAGATTCGAGGTAGTAGGAGTTTGCAGGTTTATTACAGCATAAAGGACAGGAACAGGACAACCTGCACAGGAATAGGATGGCAGCGCTGCCTGGGGCAGAATCGGGACAAGGAGTGTGTCTTTTCAATAACAGTGCACGATCATATATACATAACGCAAACACATAGCATTACATTGCAATAGGCGTAGCAGTGGGTGTGGTCAATAGCAGTCGCGAAAGATAAGGGTGAAAGTAGGTGTAACAGAGGCGTATACATAGACATGTGATGCAAACGTAACAGAATATGTCATGAATGGGGCGGAAACATGGAGGGGGCTACCTAAGGAGCCGGGACCTCTGACCTAATGGTGCGCGCAAACTGGCGATGACGTGTTACTAGGAGAAGCTGGGGGCTTCGAACTCTGTGCTAGGAGCAGAGACTGAAGTCTGGAGAGTCAGGGCGACATGTACCTAAGCAGTATCTAGTATCTGATGTTTGGAGAACATGTTGATATGAACTAAGAGTCAGGAGGGGAGAGGCTAACGGACTCTAAGACTGGAGCATGCATTATTCTATATGTAGTGCGTGATGAAGAATATTAAATGACCATTAAAATGCAGTATTTCTCTAACGTGGAGACGTAAAGGCTAGACAATGACGGAAACTATTGATGCGATTCAGTAGCTTTAGGAATGCAGAGAAGGAGGACTGAACTGATAACTGGAATCATAACATACTCTTGGCAGACTCAGAGGCAGAGCCAGGCTGAGCCGGGCACTGCGAGGCAGGAAGTAAGTGAAGGGTCGAGGATACAGGTGGGGGCTGTATCGCTCCTCAGTGAGGCTTCAGGAGACAGGAGACAGGAGCTGAATCTGGTGTCCAGGCCCTTCTGAGGCCTAGAAACGGGGACTTTACAATGGAATAACGTGCACACTGAGAAACATGGCAACGTAACTTCACATGGGCCTGATATTCGTAGTATTCACGAGAACTGGAAACTGACATACTAGAGGTGGACACAACTGTAATTGCGTCTTTAATCGAACATAGGGAATACATATGCATATTAATCATGCACAGATAACATATGATGGATGACGCGTAGGGACACAGAACATGACAAAATTTACTTTTTCACACTGATGCAGGTGAACTTGCAGGAGTGGCAGGCGAACGGTCCATGGGTGAGTCCTGGGGTAGCTTTGTAGCATTGAGGTGTGCGACCGGGGTCGAGGGCGAAGAGGCTACCGGCATCATGTGTTATGCGGGAGGGGATGGGTTTGCGGGGGCCAGGGGGTCTGGCGCTGGGCGCGGTCCAGGCGCGGACGGGCGTAGACGGGCTTACCTTTGGCGCACCTTCGGCGCGCATAGGGCGCGACCGCTGTGCGTGAACGCTGTGCGCAAAAGCATCTGTCATATGCGGATAGTGGTGGGGGAGGGGCGAGGGAGGATCAGCTGGGAGGCGGGATCGGGGCGGAGAGGACGGGCTCCGAGGCACAACAACAACAAAATGGCATCAAAAGTGAAACTGGGAACAGGATGGGGCACACCGAGTAATTGATGACTTTAAACACTCTGAGAAGTAAGCGCTACAGATATCGATGTACAAACGCTGCTAATTAGGGTCAAAGCTACACAGCGACCGTACAACTGGGCCTGCGCATAAGAATCTAAACAGTGCTTAAGTCTGGAAATCGTTAATATTAATTAAAACACTCGATAATGCTTCTAGCAGTCAAGCGCTATGACAAGCAGCAGCTAGCAGACACAACAACTGGGCTTGCGCATATGAATCAGAACAGTGCTAAAATCTGGGAAGCGCTATTAATAATTAAAAACACTCGAATGATGCTTCTAGCACTCCAACGCTATGATAAGCAGCAGCTAGCAGACACGAGTAGCACAGAGCAAAGCAGCGAGTGCAGCCAACGATACCACTGGAGCAGGGAGCGTGGGGAGCGACCGCTTCTGAGAGCGTCAGGACGGTCACCATTGATCCAACAATTAAGTCAATTATCTTAATCATATCCAGAGCTATGTCAATTTAAGCCTGAGCCAGCATGTTGTTCGCGGAGTCCTGTTGATTCTCCAGGGCTATAGTTGTCTTACATTTGGCTAAAAAATATAAAATAAAAGAATAGGAAGGAATGAAAAGAAAAGAACCAACAATTTAATTTCAGTATTTGTGAAATCTCTTTATATCTGTTTTTTAAACCACATGCAATTCCCCTACCAAGTAACTAAAAACACATATATATAAAATATTATCCAGTTGTTGAGTGTTATTACTAGCAAAGGTTCTAACAGGATCTGCTGCTGAACATTTGCAATAACAGCTCTTTCACATTAAGGGCCTCATTATAATGTCGGGTGGTGCAGTCTCGCGACCGACCGACTTCCGGTTGGCAGTCCTGACACTGCTATAACAATGCGACCCCACCCCATGGTGCGGTTACATACTCCCATTTCTCTATGGGAGCTTGTGCTGTGACTGTAACCCGGCCTGCAGCACAAGCTCCCATAAAGAAATGTGAGTTTCTGATTAACAGGGGGGCACCAAAGCTGCCTCCTCGGCCTCCAACCGGAGGATGCAGAGAAAAGGGATGTAGAATTCAATGAAGTTGAACAAAAAGTCAGTGAATTCCGCAACTTCGCTCCATCTGACTCCAAATTAATAAAACAGAGACCTCATATACGTTTGGTAAAATAACAAGTATCACTGTCTTTACATACTAAAATGCATAGTCATTTCACAAAAGTGAAAATGAAACTTTAGCAAACAGTGACAGAGGTGATGATTTTGGGATCCTCCCTAACCTAGGGAGAGAACCAAGCAGATGGCTTGAAAACAACGAGCACATCTTGTTGAACAATTCGGTGGTGTTCCCATCCTCCTAGGACCACCCCAAGCACAGTTATGGGCAAAAATACAATCCCAACCAAAGGCCCTGCAAAGCATTATGGGACGAGATTAGCAGTGGGCAGTGAATATTATAGTATCCAATATCAAAATAATTCTACAAAGAGCTGCAGTTCAACTAGTCGTTACTAGGTGTCCCTCACGAGTCAAATGCAAAAGATTTGAAATGATTACATAAAGCTGCAGTTCCTCTTGTCGTTACTAGGTGTCCCTCACAAGTCAAATGCAAAAGCATTGAAACCCTTTCATGAAGCTTTAATTCCACTAGTCGTTACTAGGTGTACCTCATGAGTCAAATGCAAAAGCATTTGACTTGAGGGACAACTAGCAACGACTTGTTGAACTGCAGCTCTTTGTAGAATGTATACTGTTAGCTCTCAGCTCAGCCCCAGAGCTTCTGCCCCTTGAGGAATCTTTTGATATTGGATACTATATTATTCACTGCCCACTGCGACTCTTGTCCCATAATGCTTTGCAGGGCCTTTGGTTGGGATTGTATTTTTGCCCATAACTGTGCATGTGGTAGTCCTAAGAGGATGGGACCACCACTGAATTATTCAGCATGATATGCTCTTTGTGTTCAAGGCATCTGCTTGGTACTCCCCCTAAGTTAGGGGGGACCCCAAAATCATCATCTCTCTCATTGCTTGATATTTATCATTTTCAAAGTTCACTTTTGTGAATTGGTTATATGCTTTATAGCATTTGTGGGTGCAGTTTAGTAGCTGACTCAGAAAAGTTTTTGCCTGAATTCTGTATTTTTAATGGAATGCGTAGTTAACAAATCTCCGCAAACTGTGCTAGTGGAGAGGAGTTCATTGCCCAGGGTTAGAAAAGGGGGTCCTGCTAGGGGTCCCCAGAGTCGTTTTCCGACAGTCTTTCCACATTGGAAAGACCGACATGGTAAGCATGTGGGAAACCGACATCGTAATGCCGAAGCGTCTTTAAGGGATTACGTGCTGGTTCTGACTGGCCGACGGGCTTGAAAGCCAGCTGGAATGACCGGCCGGTTTCACTTCCAACCACCTTCATTGTAATACGGCAGTTGAAGGTGAAACCTATGATGTCAGTTGGAAAGTGTCCGACCAAAGGTCGGAGACTTTCTGGCCGACATCATAATAGGGCCATGAAGATTACCAATAAAAGCAGTGTGCAGACCTTCATTAATCATTATCTCACATTTTTTGTGTATTACTACAGCATCCACAGTATTTTGCTTAGGAATAATAATACTTCAAACTATTACCAGAAAAACATATTCAAGCAAATAATGATTAGACATCATGATGATCCCAAAATAACTTGCATTTAACTAAATAATCATAATGATATTATATAGATAGTTTTTCTCATTTCATTTCATTAAATCAATTAAATCATTAAAATGCAACAATCTTAATCTTTTCTATTCAAATTTCCAATTTCTTTTGTTATATTACAAAATATTAATTTTCATAATCATTATTTACCACTAATTAATAATGCAGGGTAATCTAGATATCGCCTTCAGTTCTTCACTGAGAGGCGCTATTTCCTTTTCATAAAGTTGTAAATATGTATAGCTTATACGTTCTATTTATAGCTTACTGTTACATAAAATAAGCACATACACACTTCATATTTGTGTCTTATGAGTTCTCTATTCAATTACACACCTTTTATCCAAAGCCTGGTAGTTGATAACTCACATAAGCTCCATAAATTGGCGTTCATTTAATTTCTACAGAACACATCAAAGATAATAAAAAATAAAAATCATTAAATTATACTAGACAATCTTAGGGGCTCATTACGATGGCGGGTGGACATGAGTCACCCGCCATCGTTGCGATGTGTGGGACTGCCCGCCAGTCATGTGGCAGTCCCACCACTGCAATTACAATGCGTCCACCAGCATAGCGGGCGCATTCCGGGCATTTAACATTGCGGACAGTGCTGCTGGCTGCAGCACCGTACGCATTGTTAAAATGTGATGCTGTGCATTTACCTGCACTACCTGGCAGGCACCACGCGGTGCCCGCCTGGCAATGCAGGGAGGTACCATGGGTACTCCGCAGTGCAGCAACACCTCACCCGAAAACAAGAAGGGCCTGCAACGGGCCCCCAAACCCAATCCCTGCCAGCCTTTCCATGGGGGTTTCTCCTCCATGGAAAGGCTGGCTGAGGCTAGCATTGTGATCTGGCGGACGGTGCCTGCTAGGCACGGTCACCATTCACATGCATTTGTCTGCTCCGCCAGGCAATCATGACGATTGCCTGGCGGAAGCGTGGCGGGCGGTGTTTGCGCCCGCGATGATTGCGGAACCATTTCCCCCACCGTCATGATGAGGCAGGGGGAAATTGCCAGTTGGATGGCGGAGGGCCTGCCACCGCACGGCTAGCGGTGGCGAGCCTTTCGCCATCCTATTTGGCCCCTTAGTTCTTTAACTTCTTATTTACTATTAGTGCTAGGCTACAGAATTCTTACCCATTTTCATAATATTATTATGCGTACAAATGGTCTTCCATTTCATCATCTGAAGTGAAGTATGTTCCAATCCTCAATCATGTTTTAACCTTCTCCATGAAATAACAACAGAAAGAAGATAAAAAGGAGTAAACAAATAAGCCATTAACTACCTTTCCCAATTATCATTGAATTCAATTCTACTCCATGGATCACACTCACTACATTAACTAACCCATCGCATTCAATGATATTTCATGATACACCAGTTTAATTATCACCTCCTATTCTGGCTCCTGGTTGTCATCCGACCCACCTTCAATTCAGTCCAATAATCACCTCATTCCAAGTCAGTGTAACTGGTAAATATCTACATGTCCAGTTCAAAACATATAAAATTCAAAATCAGTAGAATAGAGGGGACATCATCAATTGTTTCCATCCATCCCCATATCACTAATATCTAAATGTATCTATTGCTCCCCAACTCTTAGAAACCAACCACTAATTTCCTTTGGTACAATAATCACATCATTCACCTTGAGAAACATCCTAGCATCATGTTAAATGCAAACTGCTTCCTTATCAGTCTTACCTCCTAATGCAAGGTTCACTTTATGCTCACAGTTCATTATAACAGCTCATTCAAGTACCTCCTCTTAGAGTTTCCATGGTTTCAATGATGTTCCTTGTCCCTTCCATTTCAATTTCCCACTGCGCAGGCATTTCAAAAGTACTGTGATCTATTTCAAAATCAACATTCAGTGGCCCTCCACTAATAGATTTGCTCCACTACCAGTATATTTATATTATTCAGATATTGTTTTTCAAAAGGATCTAAACACTATTCAAATCATACATAGCTAAATATTTTTAAAAATAACATTATAAATCTGAATCATATTATGTATGACTACCGCATAGTTACCCTGAACCCTTAATCCGTTATACCAAATTCCTGTCATCTAGCCAAATTACCGTATCATATCAGCCACAAAGGTATAACATTACTATACCTTATTATGGGAATCAAGCATCATGGTGTAAAAAGTGTATTAACGATTAATTAAACGGAATGATTTAATCAATGTGAAGATAAAAATGGAAAAAACATTCTCTCCAAACTACAGTTTTCAAGATTTATTAGCACCAATGATATCAGTCAGTCAGATATTCTTTATTTCGGCATAAGCCATAAAAGAAGCAGCAAGAATGAAACATTTTTCCAGATATTTAAAAACGTTAAAACCCCAAACTTTCATTATATACAGAAGTAACAATAAATTATTTAAAAATCATTCAATTTTTAAAATTTTTGTCCTTGCCCACCACATACGAAACAAAAACCTGGAAACCGCAATTACAATGTGCAAGTCCGTATTCATTTTTAAAAGTCTGTAGACTTCCTTGCAGTGCCCAGAGCCCAAGTTCTTACACAGGTTAATGAGTTCTTTCTGATGTAATTTGCTGTATACTCGGCAAAAAAAGAGCACATGCAAGTCAGTCTCTTCCTTGGCTGGGCAAGCAGGGCAGCCCAGGTCCCGCCCGGGTACCCACTGATTGGTGTATGCGTTGAGCGGGAGACAGCCATGGCGAAATTGTAAATAAAGTTTCCTGGCCAGGGTTGGATAAATAACGTCAAGCACAGACTCCAGCATAAATGGACATTTCACATCTAGGAATATAGATAGCCTGGAACCAGCCCTGGAATTGAGATACAATTTGTCCGTTTGAACATCACAGTACCTCTTTATCAAGACCTTCCTACTAATAGTTACACAGGCTAATCTGGGATTCTCCCACAAATCAAAAAATCCTAGAGCAGTCAACCAATTTTTAACATACATAAGCCATGGAAACTTACTATTCCCCGAAATGCTAAGTATCTCCTCAAGCTCACTTCTATATACAGCAAGTTCAGGGGTGGCTCATATCCTTCACCAAAAAAGAAGTGGCCTACAGTATTGCACTTCTCACCTGTGTTTTGTAAATCTCTAAGACAGGGCTCATAGGTTTGTGATGGGTATCCCTGAAGGCTTTGGCCAGAACCCCCAAGGTTTGGGTTAGTTTAAGATTTGCCTTTGTAACCTGGGAGCCCCAGGACATTTTTTCATTTAGGGTGACCCCCAGGTACTCAAATTCGCTAACCCTCTCTAGGGGTGAGCCATTCAGGTGGGGGCCGGGATAAAGCGACTTCTTGGGGTTGAAAACCAGAAATATTTGGTTTTCTGTACATTTATATCCAACCCCCTATTCTTATAAAAGAGTGAAAATCCATCCATTATTCTCTGTAGCCCCATAGGGGACTGTTAGACCTGTCTGCTTCTGAGAGTCCCCTCACACTATGATTTATTTTGTTCCCCCGTGCCTCCTAAAATTTGTCGCTTTTTCTTTGTCTACCAGGACCTTTTTGTGTGTTGTCCCATGGGGCTAGATGCTCTTTGATGCCCAGTTGCTCATCAAGTTCCTGGCACCTATGTACAAGGCGCCTGACGGAACCAGTGGCATAACCAACTGGGGATGTCAACCCTAAAATGGTGGACACCATTGTCCCCTATGAGAGTGACTCCCATTGGAGCCCCTCTGACCTCTGACCCTTTGAAGGTTTTGGCGCACTTTGTGTAACCTGCAAACCTGACAGGAATCCCCTCAGGAGTTACAAGTACACAAAATGGATGCCTTAGGAAGCCCAGTACGGTGGCTCCTAATGACCAAAAAGATACCTTGAAAGGGCCATGTCATTGACATAGCCAGGGAAGGTTCTAGAACCTTCTGGCTCGTGCTGGCATCCCAGGGCACGGGCTATAAAAGGCCCAGTCCCTGGCGGCCATAAAGAGAATGATCAAAGAACACCAGAAGAAGAGGACTTGACCCCAGATTGACACCTGCCCTGTTAACCCCCTGAGGCAGCTGATAGCGCAGGCAGAAGAGCAGCAGAGGTTGCTGGCGTGGACCCTGACTGGCGTTCCAGTCAGAAGCGTGAGCAGTGACCTCTAGCCTTCAGCGCCTGGTCAGCGAGTGCCCAATTGCCCCTCAGAGACTTTGGCCATAGTTAGAGCCTCCCCGCCCCCCAGTGGTGAGATCGCAACTGCAACTCTTAAAAGTACCACCTTCAACTTAAGTGCCTTCTGGCGGGTGTTCGGACGTCTCCGAACCCACCGCCGTCGACGCGCTGTTTGTGGATAGAAGGTGAGGTGCTGCGCTGGGGCGGGGAAAGGCTGGCCTTCATTGGGGCGAGATTACTGTCTCTGCCCTGCCCGAGTGACTTGGTAGCTGGTGTGTGGGCGGGAAACCCCCGTGAGTGAGCTCGGAGGGAGGATCTCGGAGCCCCTGGAACCCCCCTTCGCCCTTGGGAGAAGTGCCATACTGACTGGAGCGCTTACCGGCGCCGCCGAAGTGAGGTGGGCCGTCTCTACCCCTGAAGTTGCCGCGTTGTTGTGGAACTGTGATGCGGTCTCATTTTGAACTGTGCGCGCAGGTGTTTTGGCCCCTCCGGCAGCCCGTTCGACGGTCCCAAGACTCGTGACCTGGAGCCGCCTTCGGAAACCCCGCCTGCGCTGACAGAAGCGCACAGACTCCTCCGGCAGCAGTAGCATTGAACTGGCTGGCCGTGGAGTGTAATTGCCGTAGTCATTTTATGCCTTTATCTTCCAGATATACGCACAATGAGTTGTGAGTGCAACTAAGGGATTATCACGCGTATCTTGTGCCAGAGAGCCCGAACCCGTGAACACTTCAAAAACTGTAAGAGCACGCATTCCGCATTGAATGACAAACGTAATGTGTTTACCCTGAAAGTGATTAATTGGTGGCAGCGATACCAGAATGACCCTGTGATATTTATGTGAAACGATCAGTAACTAACCTGCTAGGAAACTGTCCAGTCATTGCTGATATTTATTCCAGTCATTGCTGATATTTATTCCAGTCATTGCTGATATTTATTCCAGTCATTGCTGATATTTATTCCAGTCATTGCTGATATTTATTCCAGTCATTGCTGATATTTATTCCAGCCATTGCTGATATTTATTCCAGTCATTGCTGATATTTATTCCAGTCATTGCTGATATTTATTCTAATGTATTGAATCCTGATATTTATCCAGTATATTTATTTATTAGAGTCCAACTATTTATTCCTGAGAAACCAGTACACAGCTAATACAACCCATGTAAGAAATGTGAATGTGATTACCTAAGTGAACTTCCTTCAAACCCAGAGAACTTTTACATAAACGAAACGTATTTTTCTATAACAGTGGTGTGGTGTCCTTCTTTTTGTGTGGTGTGCAGGGAGTTATTATTTGGTCATAGCCGGCTTAACACAACAGCCTTCTACCGCCTTGTCACTCAAGCCAAGCTACCCCCCTTTGTGCTGGGCTTGCCTATCGCAGGTCCAACATAAAATTGGTGCTCAGCGGGTGGGATTGCGAGCCGTGCTTGTTTTGAACCACATAATAATTCAGTGTGCATCACAGGTACACACCCCGAGTTTTCTCCTAGCAGCCCTCAAATTCAACGTTTTGCTTTTTCCAAATTCTTTCCTGGAGGTGGGTGGAAGTGACCCTCAAAGTTCTTATCCTGGTCACCTACTTCGGGGTGGTGGTCCACACTTTTCACTGACAAGATGGAATTCGAAATGTCAGAGCTGGAGACCTATACTGTGGCCCAGCTCAAGGATTTCTGTCAGGAGAGGGGAGTGTTTGTCAGGCGAGGGGCCAAAAGAGAGGAGCTCCGTACTAGTCTGCGAGCATGGGTGGAAGCACACACGGAGGGAACGGTGGAAGAAGAGGAATCGGACAGAGGTACTGTCATTGATAGGACTGCGGAATGTCCCCCAGGGGTGGGTGAGATGTCAATCAGCCCCAAGGCAACCTCGCGGGAGGGCAGCAGTGTGTCATCGAGAGGGTTGTCAGAAACCGAGTTAGCTGACAGGAGAGAGGAAAGACTGTTAAGGTGGGAAATAGCAAAAATGAAGTTGGAAGAACGGAGGGAGGGGAGGAGGTTGGAACATGAGTCCAAGCTGGAGATGGAAAGGAAAAGGATGGAACACGAGTTCAAGCTACGAGAACTCGAGTTCCAGGCCTCTAACATCACTCCGAAGGGTGTCGAGTCAAAGGAATTTGCCAGGGAGCCCAGGCCCCATTTACCCAAGGACGTAGTCGCCAGTTATACCGCTGGAGACGACATAGCCAAGTGGCTGGCAGCCTATGAGGTCTCCTTAAGAGCCCATGGGATCCATGAGAAGCATTGGGGTGGTGGATTATACCGGTACATGCCTCCGACAGGTAGGGATGCCCTATTGGCCCTAGACCAGGAGGAACAGGTTAATTACCCCACCATGAAGGTGGCGCTCATCAGGAAGTTTGGGTTGACCCCCGAGAAATACCGGCAAAGGTTTAGGGGCAGCCACAAGCTGAGCTCACAAAATTGGGTTGACTTCCTGGATTTTGCCAAGAAAGCCCTGGAAGGGTGGGTCCAAGGTAGTGAGGTGGAGGACTATCAAGGGTTGTATGACTTAATCCTCAAGGAGCATCTACTCGAGAAATGTCTTCCCGAGCTGAGGCAACACCTGGTAGACAGCAAACTTACTTGCCCCCGTAAGCTTGCTGAGGAGGCGGACATTTGGGCGAGTAGCCGAGTGTCCACGAAGGGGACTGGAGGAGACTCTCAGAAGTCCGGACAGGGCGCTCCCCGGAGGAAAAAGGGGGGAGATAATAAGAAAGAGTTCTCCAAAGGTCCCCAAAATAACTTTAAGGGGAAAAACACCTTTTCCAACTCTAAGGCTAACCCGCAGAAGAACCCTAACCCTGGCCAGAGTCAGCAACCAAGGGTTGTCCATTGCTTTGAGTGCGGTGGTATTGGACATTACAAAGGAGACCCGAAATGCCCAAAGAGACCACCCCCTCCCACTGGAGGAAAGGCCCCGGGAGTCGCTAGTGTAGCGCTCGGGTAGGAGATGTCCTTAAGTAAGGGAAGGGAGTGGGCGGGAGTCACCTTAGTGTCCCTGGGTGATCGGGAGATGGTTCCAAAGATCCAGGTGCCCGCGAATACTACCAAGTATGGGCAGTGGATCACCATCAATGGCCATAGAGGGGAAGCTCTGAGAGATACAGGAGCCAGTATGACTATGGTAAGGAGTCATCTGGTGTCCTCGGAGCAGGTGATGCCAGGCGTACTTCATCCAGCCGCAATGGCTGACGGCAGAATGGGTCACTATCCTGTGGCCGAGGTTCCCTTTGAGTGGGGAGGGGTTGCAGGTCCACTTCGAGTCGCCGTAAGCCCCGCCGTGCCAGTCGATTGTTTGCTGGGCAATGATATGGAGCACAATGCTTGGAAGGAGGTGGAATACCGGACTCATTCTGAGATGCTGGGTACACCTGATTGGGCCTGTGTGAGTACCAGGTCGGCGACTGCTCGAGAGGAGAAGTCGCAGGGGTCGGAGTCTTGAACAATGGCCCGCCCCGTAGCTGCTGATGAGGGAGCATGTTGAGGACAGGAGGAGCCTGCCTCGACGTCCGTGCCCCGTGAGGCGGATAGGTCACCTGCGGAGGTGGACCTGGAGTCCACGGAGGAGGACATGGTTCCGTTGGAGAACTTACCTATCCCCGCTGATTGGCGAGTGGAGGGAGGTCCGGCCAGGGAGGAACTGAGCAAGGGACAAAGGGAATGTCCCTCCCTCGAGGGTCTGAGGCAACAGGCTGAAGCCCAAGCAGCGGGTAACGAGTCTGGGAACTATCATGTTTACTGGGAGGATGGCCTTCTCTACAGTGAACCCAGGGCGCCAGTGCACGGATTGTCACGGGCCCTGGTAGTCCCACAGTGTTACCGAGCCTTCCTGTTAGAGTTGGCTCATGAGATTCCCTTGGCAGGACACTTGGGTCAGGACAAGACCTTTGCCAGGCTTGTCCCCCACTTTTATTGGCCTCGAATGAGGGTGGCGTCCGACGCATACTGTCTGTCGTGTGTGTCATGCCAAGCCAGTGGGAAAACAGGGATGAAGCTGAAAGCTCCCCTGGAACCACTTCCCGTCGTTGGCACCCCCTTTGAAAGGGTGGGCATCGACATTGCTGGGCCCCTAGATCCACCGACAACCTCCGGTCACAGGTTTATCCTGGTACTGGTGGATCATGCCACAAGATATCCAGAGGCAATTCCTCTGAGAACCATCACTGCACCGGTGGTGGCAAAGGCCCTGATGGGGATCTTTACCCGAGTGGGTTTCCCCAAAGCTGCACCACCTGGCACCACGCCAGAATTGCGATTCTGCGTGGACTATCGAGGACTCAATTCGGTCACGAAGACCGATGCTCATCCGATCCCTTGGGCGGATGAACTAATTGACCGGTTGGGAGCTGCCCAATATCTGAGTACCATTGACCTCACAGCAGGGTACTGGCAGATTCCCATGACTGATGGAGCAAAGGAAAGGTCAGCCTTCTCCACACCTGATGGACACTACCAGTTCTGTGTGATGCCCTTTGGGCTCAAGAACTGTAGTGTAGTTCCTATCATCCCAATAGGCTCTGCGCATTGGAATAATACCCACAGCAGTAAAGGCCTAGGCCAGACGTTAACTAGGTCTACTACTGTCGATACTAGACTTAAAGTTTTGGGTTTGCCAGCTTAGCTCAGAGTTCACTAGAAACTTTCTCGAATGTTCAGGAAAGAATTAACTCCCCTGATTAGACAAGAAGGGATTTAGTTTCTGACAACCATAGAACATGACAACTTTGCTCTCCCCTAATCAAGAGTAAATCTCGAGAGTCGTGTGAACAAAAGGCAAATTATTTTACTCAGTCAGTACGTGCATTCTTAGTCTCATCAGAATGTAGAGAAAAGGAAGAGACGGGCGTGTTCAATAAAAAGGTGTTATTTATTGATCAGTCTCTTTTCTCATACAAGAGAAATGGATCGATATTATTGCAATACTTATAGCTAAGTAAAGTGCATACATTAAAAGCAATAGTATAAAATAATACTGTAAAAACATTGATATGGTTTCTAAGCCATAAGATGTTTTAAAATGAATAAAATATATTACATACACATATACATTTGACTAAACGTACTCAACTGGTGTTTCTAAATACGCCTACCCCGTGTACCTGACCTAAGTCTAATACGAGGGCGGGAATAGAAAGTTACAGTTTAAGTTAAGTTTGTTTTTGCCAAGTGAATAACTTAAGAATTCTCTGTGAGGGGTTATTCAGTTCTGTACCTGGAAGTTAGGATGAATGAGGAATGGTATCTCTCTCTCTGGTCTCGATATTCCAGGCTGCCTGCGAGGGCTACCCAGAAACGCCGGGGCTGGATTTCTCGGCAGGAGAAAGCAGCGCGTCTCTCAGCGCGTCAGGAAGGCGGGGCTGCTGCCAGCGGGGTCTGCTCTGCTCTTGGCTTCGGCAAGTATGGCTGCTCCGTCTCGTCACCACGCGTGTGTTTGCATAGGGCAAGATCGGTAATATTTATACTTTTAAGGTGCCGAGATTGACGTAAGGATGGACATAGATACGTCAATAAAGATGTCATACGACTTGCTCGTTAGCACATTCTTTTACTAAAGTTCTCGGTGAAATCAAAACAATGGCCGCAGGGTTTTGCCCAGGTTGTCATAGGTTTGATTTGTTATGAGAACTCCGTATGCCTTATCAGGGACTGGAGGAATATCGCTTGTCTAATTAGATCGCAAGCTTTATGACCTAATCAGATAACACGTTCCTGTGCCGTAGTGTGACTGCGTCAGATAACGGTATCTGCATCATGGGGATTTTCTGCCTCATGGGCTGACTGCTAGTTAACTTGTTGGTTTGTTTAACTAGAATAGGGTCAGGAATAGGGGGATCGATTCAGGACCTATAGGAATACATGACAGAACGCTCCTGCAACATTCCAGCGACTGGTGAACACGATCCTCACTGGGAAGGAATCCTTCTCTTCTGCTTACCTGGACGACATTGCCGTCTTCAGTAGCAGGTGGGAGGATCACTTGCAGCACCTGCAAGACGTTCTCCAGGCCCTGGAACAAGCTGGTCTGACGATCAAGGCCAGCAAGTGTCAGATTGGGCAGGGGTCGGTGGTGTACTTAGGTCACTTGGTGGGCCGGGGAACGGTGCAACCCCTTCAGGCAAAGATTGAGGCAATCGTGGCCTGGGAACCCCCCAAGACCCAGACTGAGGTCCGAGCCTTCCTGGGCCTCACAGGTTACTACAGACGGTTCGTGAAGGGGTATGGCACTATCTTGGCTCCCCTTACTGAACTCACGGCCAAGAAGCAACCCAGGAGAGTCATCTGGACCGAGGCTTGCCAACGAGCCTTCGACACCCTGAAACAAGCATTGTGCAACGCTCCAATTTTGAAGGCTCCAGATTTCTCAAAGGAATTCATTGTCCAGACAGACGCATCCGACATTGGCATTGGGGCGGTGCTATCGCAACTCAATGAAGAGGGTCTGGATCAACCCGTGGTCTTCCTGTCACGGAGACTACTTCCTGGGAACAGAGATGGAGTACCATTGAGTGGGAAGCCTTTGCGGTGGTCTGGGCACTGAAGAAGCTGCGACCATACCTGTTTGGTTCGCACTTCCTGGTTCAGACAGACCACCGACCCCTTCGTTGGCTCATGCAGATGAAGGGGGAAAACCCAAAACTGTTGAGGTGGTCTATCTCCCTACAGGGAATGGCCTTTCGGGTAGAACATCGGCCCGGAGCTGACCATGCCAATGCAGACGGTCTCTCCAGGTATTTCCGCCTTAGTGTTGAGAACTCCCAAGGGGTTGGGTAGCTCTCCCCACTTTCAGCTGGGGGGGACGCGTGTTAGACCTGTCTGCTTCTGAGAGTCCCCTCACACTATGATTTATTTTGTTCCCCCGTGCCTCCTAAAATTTGTCGTTTTTTCTTTGTCTACCAGGACCTTTTTGTGTGTTGTCCCATGGGGCTAGATGCTCTTTGATGCCCAGTTGCTCACCAAGTTCCTGGCACCTATGTACAAGGCGCCTGACGGAACCAGTGGCATAACCAACTGGGGTTGTCAACCCTAAAATGGTGGACACCATTGTCCCCTATGAGAGTGACTCCCATTGGAGCCTCTCTGACCTCTGACCCTTTGAAGGTTTTGGCGCACTTTGTGTAACCTGCAAACCTGACAGGAATCCCCTCAGGAGTTACAAGTACACAAAATGGCTGCCTTAGGAAGCCCAGTACGGTGGCTCCTAATGACCAAAAAGATACCTTGAAAGGGCCATGTCATTGACATAGCCAGGGAAGGTTCTAGAACCTTCTGGCTCGTGCTGGCATCCCAGGGCACGGGCTATAAAAGGCCCAGTCTCTGGCGGCCATAAAAAGAATGATCAAAGAACACCAGAAGAAGAGGACTTGACCCCAGATTGACACCTGCCCTGTTAACCCCCTGAGGCAGCTGATAGCGCAGGCAGAAAAGCAGCAGAGGTTGCTGGCGTGGAGCCTGACTGGCGTTCCAGTCAGAAGCGTGAGCAGTGACCTCTAGCCTTCAGCGCCTGGTCAGTGAGTGCCCAATTGCCCCTCAGAGACTGTGGCCATAGTTAGAGCCTCCCCGCCCCCCAGTGGTGAGATCGCAACTGCAACTCTTAAAAGTACCACCTTCAACTTAAGTGCCTCCTGGCGGGCGTTCGGACGTCTCCGAACCCACCGCCGTCGACGCGCTGTTTGTGGATAGAAGGTGAGGTGCTGCGCTGGGGCGGGGAAAGGCTGGCCTTCATTGGGGCGAGATTACTGTCTCTGCCCTGCCCGAGTGACTTGGGAGCTGGTGTGTGGGCGGGAACCCCCCCGTGAGTGAGCTCGGAGGGAGGATCGCGGAGCCCCTGGAACCCCCCTTCGCCCTTGGGAGAAGTGCCATACTGACTGGAGCGCTTACCGGCGCCGCCGAAGTGAGGTGGGCCGTCTCTACCCCTGAAGTTGCCGCGTTGTTGTGGAACTGTGATGCGGTCTCATTTTGAACTGTGCGCGCAGGTGTTTTGGCCCCTCCGGCAGCCCGTTTGGCGGTCCCAAGACTCGTGAACTGGAGCCGCCTTCGGAAACCCCGCCTGCGCTAACAGAAGCGCACAGACTCCTCCGGCAGCAGTAGCATTGAACCGGCTGGCCGCGGAGTGTAATTGCCGTAGTCATTTTATGCCTTTATCTTCCAGATATACGCACAATGAGTTGTGAGTGCAACTAAGGGATTATCACGCGTATCTTGTGCCAGAGAGCCCGAACCCGTGAACACTTCAAAAACTGTAAGAGCACGCATTCCGCATTGAATGACAAACGTAATGTGTTTACCCTGAAAGTGATTAATTGGTGGCAGCGATACCAGAATGACCCTGTGATATTTATGTGAAACGATCAGTAACTAACCTGCTAGGAAACTGTCCAGTCATTGCTGATATTTATTCCAGTCATTGCTGATATTTATTCCAGTCATTGCTGATATTTATTCCAGTCATTGCTGATATTTATTCCAGTCATTGCTGATATTTATTCCAGTCATTGCTGATATTTATTCCAGTCATTGCTGATATTTATTCCAGCCATTGCTGATATTTATTCCAGTCATTGCTGATATTTATTCCAGTCATTGCTGATATTTATTCTAATGTATTGAATCCTGATATTTATCCAGTATATTTATTTATTAGAGTCCAACTATTTATTCCTGAGAAACCAGTACACAGCTAATCAAACCCATGTAAGAAATGTGAATGTGATTACCTAAGTGAACTTCCTTCAAACCCAGAGAACTTTTACATAAACGAAACGTATTTTTCTATAACAGTGGTGTGGTGTCCTTCTTTTTGTGTGGTGTGCAGGGAGTTATTATTTGGTCATAGCCGGCTTAACACAACAGCCTTCTACCGCCTTGTCACTCAAGCCAAGCTACCCCCCTTTGTGCTGGGCTTGCCTATCGCAGGTCCAACAGGGACCAACACAGGAGTAGCGTGTCATCAGCGAACATCAACGCTGGCACACAGCCCCGAGCCAGCTTCGGGGCATCGATGTTCTTACATTGGCTCAGGGCGTGTACCAGACCGTTGATGTAGATGCAAAATAAGGTGGGGGCCAAAACGCACCCCTGTCTACCTCCCCTATTTACCGAGATTGGAGCGGTGAGATCCCCTCAATTGGAGCGATAAGATCCCCTAATAATATCAAACATAGTCACCGTACAGCCACCTCAAACCCTAAATCCTCACAGATACAAATATCCTAGTTTTCAAGCCAAATTACCATATCGAACCATACCTATTGCTGGGAAAATGCCTTCTTACAAAGGTCAACATATTATTGTATAAGAAATTTGATTACATTGATTCCAAAGAATCTTCAAATCAATTGCAAGAGGGCATTAACATATTTTTTCTCGTAAGCAGCAAGATTTACAAGACAGGTGGCTTACATCATGATCATAATTTCTTCATGAATTTCAATATATTTAAATGTATTTTCTATACATCACAAGTCCCTATTCTAATGCATTCAAGTCAAATGGGTTTGCTCGTAGGGATAGGTTAATCATTCTAATTTAGATTCCCACTTACATTTGAATCATTCTTTATTAAGAAACTGATAATTCCACAATCATGAGCAGCAAACAGCTGTAATATGTTCAGTGTAGACAAATTGTATTCTAATGTTAGACAATTTTATTGGATACTGTAGAATAACCATGATTCCACCTTGGTCTTTTAATAATCCAACTGCTAATATCATTCATATCTCCTCTTTCCTTATTTATATAAATCTCCAAGCAATATCTTATAAAACTGTATTTCCACATCAGAAATTATCACATAAAGGACAACTTGATTCCACTTCATGAAACATTACTGGCCTTTAATATTTCCAATATTGGAAATGACCCCTTACAGTTTCTCTTAATAGTACAGTTCCAAACTAACAATTATCAAAGACACGTATGCATTCCATGTTCTATAGCATTAAGTTTTAAATACCAACAGTACAGTATAATTAGTACCTTGTAATACTTAAATTCAGTGTATTTCAGGATTCAGATTCAAAATTACTTCTGCACTGCCTTCTTCAGACATGCCAACACTACCCTGCCTAAAAAATCCCTCATCACTTAAGAGTTGTGTGAAGTTTGTCTTCAATATTAAGATCTCTTTTTCACTGTTCTTAGAGCATACATCCACCAAATTTCCATCAACCTCAATGTATGTTCATGATCACACTCTCTTCAATTATTTTGAACTTGTTCTACGCCCAGAAAGTACATTTTTGCAACATCACCTGGTCTGTGATCTCTATTGAAGTGTAATGCCACAGGATATCTATTGTCATGATTCCTTATGGCAATAATATGCTCTTTACATCTCTCTTTCAAAGGGCATTTAGTTTACCCAATATATTTTTTGCCACAAATACACATGATCATGCATATACAATAATATATATCACAATTTATAGTTTGTTTAATAGTTAACTCCTTTTGGCTATCTACACTCCAAAACGATTTGTTCTGATCTTTGGTGAAGATACAGCACACACTTGCCACATCTAAGACATCCTAATGATTTGGAGCTCATCCACTTTACTGATTTATTCTTATGATATCTCACTGTATCACCCAGGCTAAGGGTGATCCTCAGTGTTTCTATTCTTCTATATGTAATTGTTGGTTTGGATGGTAACATTTCACATAAATCTTCGCTAAGAGTATCTTCCAGTGTTTGTTGAGAGCACTATACTTCTTTCCATATTTTTCCACTCCACTCTCTGCACAAAATTTGGTAATGAATCTCACCTGTTAGTGTCCCACATTCATTTCCCGTTTCTACTTGTTCTTAAGTAGAAGTTTAGGTCTATTATTTTCTGCCACCTTACTAATAGATTTCGGTAGTATCTCCATCTGATAACCACCATTCAATAGTTGCTCAATCATATCTTGTTCTTCCTTTTTATACTCATCTATTTTACTACAATTTATTTTATGTCTCAACAATTCCTCATAGGGGTTTTTCTGTTTTTGTGCCATAGGATGTCCAGACTGAAAGTGCCAAATTCTATTACTAGCTGTCTCTGTTCTGTAGGAAAAAGGCAATAGCTTGCCATCTCTCCCAAATCAATGAAAATCTAAGTACTGTATACTCTCCCTGTGATATTCTAATGTCAACTTTACATTTACATCATTGGAATTTCGAAATTTATGGTATTTTATCAATTTTATCAAGGATTCCTCAGATCCATTCCAAATCTTAAATCTATCCCCGATAAATATATGTAAATATATATTATTGAAAAAATCTCTTGGGAGATGAAACGTGTCCGACCATTGTTGCCCAATAAAGGATTGCACATATCATACACCCTAGAGTGCCTGCCTGTTTCGGGTGACAGAAAAACGTAATTTGTATGTATGCAACAATGCCTAGAATATCAGTGGAATCAGCTATTGGACCACTGGGAAATTAGACTGACCCTCTCATATGATGCAATTCAATCTCTCCCATGGTGGAAACAACAAAATAAATTACTGGTAGGAATACCATTTCATTAGTATCTCTTAGCTCAAACATTGATTGCAGATGCCTCTCTCCAGTGATGCAAGGGATTTGGTCAGAGAAGAAAAGACTTATCATTATCAAATCTATCTTCTGGAGTTGAGAGCTGTTCATCTGTCCCTGAAATCCTTTCTTCCATCAATAACAACAAACTCCTTTCTTGTTCAGGACCGCAATACAACTACAATACATTACCTGAACAAGCATGGAGGATGTCGCTCTTGACTCATATCTTGCAAAGCTCAATCCATTTGCTCCAATTGAAAAACGGGGTGGGCGAGGAAAACCTTGCACCCTGTGACGGGCACCCCATGGTGCCTGCCACACTGTGCATGGTTGGGTAGGGGAGTCCCTTGGGTACTCCCACAGGCCCCATCAGGAGGCCTGCGGGTGAATGGGATCCTGCTACAGGCCCCCAAGTCCGATTCCCATAGCTGTTTTGTCTCAGCCAAACCGATTCGGAACGGCTGTCCAAATCGGTCATCGTACTCCATCGTTGGGAAACCAACTCCATTGGCCTGTACGATTCGGCTCCAAATGACTCGGGCTGCCTAAATCCCATTCAGCCCAGACATCTTCCTTGCATCGTAATCGGTCGTCTGGAAAGGTGATGGATTCAGATTCAGATTCGCAGAATCCGAATCCCGTTCTGAGCCATTCCTGACGGCACCGTAATTGACCCCTTAGGCGGGTATTTCAGGAAAATCACGACTGGGTTCTAAACAACGAGGTCTCAACCTCGGTGCGCATGATGGAATGGTTCCATCATTCACATCGGTGGGCATGACGGAATGGTTCCATCATGTACCATAGTGCTCGTGTGCAGGGGACTGAACCATTCCGTCCTCTGCATACAAGCACCACATCCAGAGGGATTTCCTTTTTTTTCTGCCATCAGGCTCTGGGGAAGAGCTTCCTCAACCTCCAAAGGCATTTTTTTCAGTTTAAGGACGATCGGCGCACATAAGAGCCAACGTCATTACACTTGAAGTGAAAATTAAATGAGCCGGTCGACTCATTTCACTTTCACTGCCTACATGCACATGGGGCTATCTCAGCCCCGAGCATGTAGGCAGAAGAGATAGGTATCATTGGAAAGGGTAGAACCGCCTAGTCGTTCCGTGCTTGGGGATCGCCTAAGGAGGGCGATCCCACTCAGGGATCCAACCACTAGATTCCGGGATTGGGGAAGGGGTTTTGCTCCAGCCAGTAGACCCCAATGTGCCCCCCCAAGCGGGCAAAGAGCACACTAGACACCAGGGATTTTTGTTTTTTGAATACTTATAGGTGGGGGCTTCCCTAAATGGGCATTATAATGTCCCCACCCTTCCCAAAAATTGCCACCGCCCCACCCCCCTGACCCCCCTTCCCCCGGGTGTAGATTGGAGCAATAGCCCCCCCCCACCCCTTAGGGGGCAGAAAGCCCACTAGGCACCAGGGATTATTGTTGTTTTTTTTTTTAAAGAAGGATGGGAGCTGCACCCAATAGGCATGTTAATGCATCCACCACCCAAAAAAATAAAAAGGACAGTCTTTTGGCACCCACAGGGGTAATTGTTGTTACCCCTGATCAACAGGCACCAGGGATTTTTGTTTTGTTTTTTACAAGAGAGGGATGAGGGCTGCCCACCATGGGCATGTTAATGCCCCCACCCCTCCAGACCCTAATATTAACAGTCTTCCTGCCCTCCCCCCGCCCCTCCCCCCCGGGATTATTGTTTTTTATACTAAAGAGGGATAAAAAGGACAGTCTTTCAGCTTCCTGCGGGGGTACATATGGGGGTTATTACCACTGATCTGCCACCCTGGGGGACGGAAAGCCCACTAGACACCATGGATTTGTTATATTATTTTTTTATAATAGAGGGGTGGGGTCTGCCAAGAATGGGCGTGCCAATGCCTCCACCCCTCCATGAAAAATGGACACAGTATTTCTGCCTCCTTGGGGGAATATAACAGCAATATCCCCCAACCTGTCTCCCCCAAGGGGTCAGAAAGCCCACTAGGCACCAGGGGCAAATTTTTTCCTTGTGTAGGGATGGGGGTTGCCTTGAAGGGGTATGCCGATAACCCCACCCCTTCCCATAAAAAATGGGCACAGATTTTCAACCCTCCCGGGCGACAGATTGTAGTTATTACACCCGATTGAAGGCCTGAAAGGTACCAGGGATATATTTATGGGCATGTAATGGAGCAGCCTCATAGTTAAGGGTCGGTCCCCTTTTTTTAGGCACACATTTTGGCTATTTCTGCTACCCATGGGGGCAAATCAGTGATACTTTTAGGCACATCTGCATCCAAGCAGGGCAGAAAACCACTATGTAATGACTCGAGAAGAACAACAGTGTTAATAGATAAAGTCTTTATTACGGCTCCCACAGGCACGTCTTAACATGGCAGGTACAGCATAAGAATACTGCTTCACGCAACCAACTGTAACTGTCCCGCGCGTCATAACGGACGGCACGAGACACACTCTATGGGCTCGCGCGAGGCAGGCTAGGCCACTACATATCTCCTTTCCTTAACACAAGGAGAGACAGAGGAGAGGGAGAGAGAGAGAGAGAAAGAAAGAATACAAAAGAAGAAGATAAGAAAGAAAGAAAGAAAGAAACTGAGAAAAGGTCACAGTGAAGAAGGGGAACTTATTGTCGGTATCTAACAGGAATTCTGACTGCCCTGGTACTCCTCCTGACAGTAGAGGGACGAGGAGGAGAACTCTGAGCACTGAGATCACCATGAGAGATGCTATGGGAAACATCTCTTCCAGAAGAGGAACTCTTAGTGTCATTTAGAACATTTTTAACTTTCACCACCTTGTTAACATTCCACCAGTCTTTTCCTTTGACACGGACAGCACTACCACACACTTTATCCACCACAACGGTTTCCCCAAACTTAGAATCACCTTTTTTTACAAAACCTTGTTTCTTAACCCTGACACAGTCACCCACTGCAAACTCTCTGTTTTTAACCCGCTTCCTTTCATCAAAGTACTCTTTTTGTTTGGACTGGACTTTAGCACACCTGTTCCTTACTTTTTCATCCATTTCTTGAGGAGTGGAATTTGATTTAAACCACTTAGACATCCAAGCAGGTCTAAATTCTGTACATGGTTTCCTACCTCTCAAAAGTTCGAAAGGAGACACTCCTGTTGAAGAATGGGGGGTGGTCCTATAGAACCACAACATCGTCCTGACACATTGGGGATCCGCCTTGTTGTGTTCTATGGCCCATTTGACACAGTCACCTATAACTCTATTAAGTCTCTCCTTCAAACCATTAGTTTGTGGATGGTAGAGAGAACTCCTGTGATGAGCGATGACAGATTCTTTAAGAAACTCTTCAACCTCAGCTGATACAAATTGCACTCCATTATCAGAAATAATGGATTGGGGAAACCCTTCTCTCATGAATATTTCTTTCATGAAGTCAATGATTTCTCTGGAGTCAACCTTAGATACGAACTTGGCTTCCGGCCACTTTGTATAATAGTCCACCATAACAATTGCAAATTTGCATTGTTTTTTTTTTTTAAACTGTTTTTATTGATTTTATAAACACAAACAACTTGCAAGGAACAAGGAACAGGAGAAGACATCATTACAAATAACGTTGCACGGTATGGTGTGTGAGCGGGAAAGGTCAACCATTGAGCAGAAGGGTTATTAAAATAAAGAGTCTCATGTGGGGGAGCAGAGGAGCACAAAATAGTCTAGTGCACAGTAGTAAGTGGAGGAACCAACGGGTTATGGGGACACAGGTTCAATATCCGGTTCTGGGAGAGGGGGGGTACATATATCACCACAGTAAGAGTTCCATTGAGTCCATATCTTCCCCCATTTACGGGGCGTACCACGAGAAATATACACAGTTTTTTCCCTGAACATGCACCAATCCATATTTTGTTTCCAATTCCGAATCCCGGGTGGTCCCGGAGCACCCCACAGTTGCGCAATATCTCTCTTGGCTATCATGTTGCCCAAGGTCACCCATCGAAGCTGCGACACATTATAGTCGTTCGGTTCCCACACATTCAGCAAACATCTCCTAGCCTCCGGCATCGACCGCACACCCGTAACCTCACTCATCACCTCATGCACACGGGTCCAGAATCGCACTATCTCAGGGCATTCCCAAATGATATGCAGAAATGTGCCCAGGAGACCGCAGCCACGCCGGCACAAACCATCCACAGAAAAGCCCATGTGTATCAAGCGGGGACCAGTCACGTACACTCTATGTAGGATTTTAAGCTGAACAAATCTAAGGCGTGCCGGGATAGCCACCTCTTTAGGGGAGGAGATCGCCGCTTGCCAATCCTCGTCGTCAAGCTCCAGCCCATCGCTAGTCCAGACCTCTCTAAGACGAAGCAGGAGATCGGATCTGGAGTTGATGAGTTTTTTATAAATAAGCGAAATAGTACTATCAGGAACATGTCCGCCCAGTACCCTATGCTCAAGCGGGGACGCTTCCGGTATCTCAACTCCCGGAGGGAAGACCGAGAGTACCGCGTGACGGACCTGCGCATAGCGAAAAGATTCGCGATTGCCCAAAGCGTACTCGGCCTTCAATTCCTCAAACATTTTAATCCTCCCTTTGGTCCAAACATCATCCACCCTACTGATGCCTATCAAGTCCCACCTGTCAAACCCCTTCGATTGCCAGAGAGATCCAAGTCTATCAGATGCATACAATGGGGTGGCACGAGTCTATTTATCAGACCACCCAAGCGCCATGGAGGCATGTCTCCACACTTGGACAGCCGTCCTAGTGGGGCCCGTTACATTATGAGGGGTGAGCCTGGAGTAAAGGGCTCTATTATAGTCACCCCCTGGCAATAGCCACTTATCCATCTCGAAAGCTGGGTTCGGTGAAGGGCCGTACATACAGTGATTTATCGCCCCCAATTGAGACGCCCAATAATAGCGACGGATATCAGGTAAGGCAATTCCCCCGTCATACCACGGGAGCGTCAGTTTAGCAATGGCGATTCGGGATCTACCTCCCCACACTAATTGTCTTTGCAGGGTTTCAATCTCACGGAAATATTTGGCCGGGACTATGTCAAGTGTGTTCTGCAACGCATAGAGGAAACGGGGCAGCGACATCATCTTGAACAATGCCGCTCTACCCAGGGGAGAGAGAGGGAGTTTCCACCAAGCAACAACATCTGCCGAAGGCGCTGTAGAGGGGGCAACAAGTTCCGGTCAAACCGCAGTTCAGGCTTCAGAGTGATAAAAATGCCTAGGTATCGAAATCCATCACGCGCAATCGCTATGGGGCACCCACTGGGCAAAAGAGGAGTGTCTCCCGACAGGACGTATATACAGGACTTCGACCAATTAATGACAAGACCCGAATTTTTACGAAAGGACGTCAAGACATCAAACAGTACAATGAGGGATTTACGGGGAGATGCGAGATACAGCAGAATATCATCTGCGTAGAGAGATACACGGTCTTCAAACTCCGAATTCCATTTAATGCCCTTCAGGGACGGTTCCCACCGCAACCAAGCCGCCAGTGGTTCCAAGGCAAGAGCAAACAACAAAGGGGACAGAGGACAGCCCTGTCGCGTTCCCCTGCCCAATGCAAAGGGAGCAGAGACCCGACCATTTACCACCACCTGAGCGATGGGATCGGTGTAAAGCAACCTGACCCACCGAACGAAGTCCGGACCAAAACCAAACTTTGCAAGAACCGCCCACAAAGATGGCCATTCTATAGTATCAAACGCCATCGTAGCGTCCAAGGACGCCAAGATGGCGGGCTCACGTAGCGTCTCGGCTCGCGCCAAGACGCCGTGCAACCTTCGGAGATTAAGTGCCGTGTTGCGGTGCGGTATAAAGCCGGACTGATCAGGGTGAACAAGGTCCCCAATGACAGTCGCCAAACGCGTCGCCAGCAGTTTGGCCAGGATTTTAGGCTCAGCATTAATCAACGAAATGGGTCTAAAAGAGGCACAGCGATCCCGAGGCTTTCCATCCTTGTGGATGACGACTATAGAAGCCAGTCTCTGGTCCGGCGGGAGGGAGCCCACCTCCAAAGACTCGAGAAACATCGAGCGTAGGTGCGGGGCCAGCGTGTCCGGACGCAGTTTATAGAGCTCAATAGGGAGTCCATTAGGGCCCGATGCCTTACCGGATCGGACCGAACGAATAGCAGCGGCGATCTCCTCCACACTAGGCGGCGCATCTAGAGCATCCCTATCAATGTCAGACAATCGGGGAAGTGCGATATCCCGCAATAGCAAGTGGGAATCTTGCTCAGACCGATCAAACACCGGGGAATACACCTCGCAGAAGTAGTCAGCAAAGCATGTAACCACATCAGCAGGGTCAGTATAACACTCACCATTCTCCGCAACAATCACAGGGACGACTCGACTTGCGTTCTCCCTCTTATCCAGCCAAGCAAGCAGCTTCCCAGCTTTATCACCCACATCATACAGGCGGCCCTGCTGGTCCCTTCCCATTTCCTTAGCTGCGTCCGTAACCAAAGCCCTGTATTCATATTGTTTCAGCTCCAACAAGTGTAGCCCCTCAGCGGTGACCCCAGAATCCAAGTTCCCCTCCAAAGCCGCGACCTCTCCCTCGAGGCGAACCACCTCAGCACGGTTAGCCCGCTTCACGCCACCAATCAACGAGAGGGCCTGGCCACGAATGACAGTTTTGTAAGCCTCCCAGATCAAACTTGGAGAGGAAACAGAGCGCACATTCTCAGCAAAATAACAATCATGCGTTTTGACTAGCTCAGCCCTGACCCCGGGATCCCGCAAGTACCAGGGGTTAATCGGAGCCACACGGCCCGCTGAATCCTGCCGTGCATCAACCACCAGCCAAAGCGGAGAGTGATCTGAGATACCCCTCGCTAGGTGTTTAACTTCCCGTATGATGGAGGCATGGGCAGAAGGCAGTAGGATATGATCCAACCTCGAGAGACTACCATGAGCACCAGAATGAAAAGTATATTGCGACTGCCCCGGGTGGAGCAAACGCCAACAGTCAGTTAGCCCCAGCGTCTCCAGAAAATCGCTCAACCAAGTCTGGGCCTTAGGCAGTTCCCGGGGAGGGTGACGGTCACACATCCCCGAGACCACCGCATTAAAATCACCCCCAACCAGAAGCAGACCCTCGGGGAGACCCAGGATAAGTCCACTCAAATCAGCGAATGTGGTGGCTTGGAGGCCCGGGGGCACGTATACGGAAATCAGGATAACAACCTTCCCTTCCCAACGCCCAACAATGGCGGCGTATCGTCCCTTATCATCCAGTATGACATCATCAATGGCCAAGGGGAGGGAGGTCCGAACCAAAATGCCCGCCCCTCTGGATCCCGAAGTGAAACCCGAGTGCGCCACAAGGCGATAACCACGCCTGTTCAGAGCATAGCACTTGTTGCCGAGCAAATGTGTCTCCTGCAGTAAGACAACATCAGGAGACAAACGTTTCAGCAGTTGCAATACCACCCTCCTCTTAATCCCATCCCCCAACCCATTTACGTTCCAACACAGCACCCGAAGTCCCCTACCCCCCATCCCCGAAGTCAATCCCCCCCGCCCCACACCCGAGGCAACGTCAAAAAACAGGAGTTTGTCTGTCCTTCGCCTTGCAAATAACAATAAAATTCAAACCAACATCCCCGTGTCCCCAACAATACCCAAACAACCTCACCCCGCACCCCTGCTGAAGACCAAAAAGCCCCATAAGCTTGCAGTGTGCCTGTCGCCCAACCACCCAACTAGTCTACGAAAAGAAAACCCAGGAGGAGAAAGGACCTGCCCACCCCCCACCCGCCCCCATATGGACTAATACTTGCAGACATTAATGTCCCGGCATTAGCACAAATCAAAGTCAACTGTAAAGGAACGGGGGCCGAAGATGATATCTACTCCTGCTCCAGAAGGCCACCCTCCGCTCGATCCGATTTGCCAGAGTCCTCAGAACGTTCATGATCCGTAGGCAGCGAGTCAAGCCAGTCACTCACGACCCCAGGATGGTCAAAGAAAAAAGTGCGATCATTATGCACCACCCGCAGACGGGCCGGGAAGAGCATGGCATACTTCATAGATCTTTCCCTGAGTCTCTTCTTGACACCTTGAAACCCCAGCCTCTGTTTCTGGACCTGTTGTGTAAAGTCTGGATAGAAGCTGACTGTAGAGTTCTCAAAGGCAATGGGACCTGATTGTCTCGAAGCCTGCAGGATAGCGTCTCTGTCCCGGAAATTGAAGATTCTCGCAATGAAGGGACGTGGGTTAGCACCCACTTTAGGCTTGCCACCAGGGACCCTTTGTGCACGCTCGACAGTGAAAAGTTTACTGAGACCCTTGGGTGCCAAGTGATTCAGCACCAGGTCTTCCACCAATAAGTCCGTCGAGGCAGCAGTCGATGATTCCGGGACCCCAATTAGGCGAATATTGTTGCGCCTGGCACGGCTTTCAAAATCCTCCAGACGCCCAGAGAAATAATCGTTAGCTTTCCGCAAGTTCCCGACTTCGGCTTGTAAGTCGGAGACATCAGTGATTAGGCTAGAGGTCTTGAGATCCAGGGACTTGACCTTTTCGTTCGTCTTCGCCAGGTCCGTCCTGATCAAATTGACGTCGATCGAAACAGTATCCAGTTTGAGAGTCAAGGCCTCATATTGTTGTCCCAAAGAAGCCTTCATTTCGGAAATGGCACCCATGACATCCCGCAGCGAGAGCTCTTCTTCAATCGATGAGTCCTCCGGAATAGTCGTCGAGGGTTTAGATGCTGCACCCGGCGATCCTTTAGTAAGGGTGTACCGGTCCATGATGTTCGTTTGCAAAGCACTACCTCGAACGCCCGTTTTGGTCTTGCGTCTCTCACTCTCCGGCTTGGTGGCCATCTTAGATCCCGGACCCTTAAGGGTCGCCTGTTGTCGGGTGAAAATGGTTACCGCGGTAGCATGAGCAGGACCAAGAGGGATGAAGTCGGTGCCAGTCTCAGAACTGGAAGCCACTATAGATCGGCATCAGAAACGGAGAGACCAAAAAGCAAAAGCACTTCGGGCTTGCCGCGCAGCTGGCAAAGTCAAGCTGGTCTCTGGACAGGAATCGAAACCGAAAGTGACTGCCAAGCCCAGGCGAATCCAGCAATCCGTTGTTGTTCACTTACTGGACGGCCGGCCAAGACAGGATAGCCCGGGGTGTCACCATGGAGCAGGCCCGAAAATGTGGCGATCCGTAGCTCTGGACCCCGAGGTCCAAATAAAGTTCAGACAACAGATAAAGAATCAGCACATCTTCGCCTAGAAACACCCGTCGTCCAAAACAGGATAAAGTACAGGACAGTCGGTGGAGGCGGTGAGGGTCTGGGAGCCCTGTGCTCACGCGACCATTTTGGGCGCGCGCGAAGCTCCTCCCCCAAATTTGCATTGTTGAGGTAGACTATGGAAGGGTCCCAGCACATCTATGCCAAGTTTTTCCCACGGACCCCCAGGAAGGGGAATGGGCGTGAGAGGGGATCTGACTGTGCGAAGACATTTGTCACTAGAAGAGCAAACTATGCATTCCTGAACCATTGCATCAATGTCTCTATCCATTTGTGGCCACCAAAACTACTCTCTTACTCTACGCTTGATAAGTGTGGCTCCCAGATGCCCCTCATGAGCTTTGGCTAGAAGAGTGAATCTGATGTTCCCGGGAGGAACAAGTTTCTCTAGCCTGAATACCAGACCATCTTCAATCGAAAGCTCTTCGCTCACTTTCACATAGGGTTGTAAAGCCACTTCCACATTCCTTTCCCTTGGCCACCCTAGGGTAATATACTTCTTCACCTCTCTTAAAACATCATCGCTAGCTAGAGCCTCCCTGCAACTTTCCTGTCCCACTCATTGTCAGTGAAATTGCTCTCCCACCCTCGCAGCTCCACCATTAAGTGAGGTGCCCCTGCCCCTGCACTCTTGAGTGTTGGTGATCGAGGTCCTCCTCCACCCGCAGGTTTCCCTGCGCCTCATCACTGGTGGTCCAGTGGACCTCTGTCTCCTTTCTTTCTTTCTGCTCCTTCACTCGTTTTTCTCCCCTTTCTATCTTTCACCTTTTTGCACCTCTGCTCTTTTGCGCCTTATTTCTGCCCATTTCCCTTTCTCTCCCTCTGCTCCTTCACTCGTTTTCACTCGTTTTTTTCCCCTTTCTATCTTTCACCTTTCTGCACCTCTGCTCTTTTGTGCCTTATTTCTGCCCATTTTCCCTTTCTCTACCTCTGCTCCTTCACTCGTCTTCACTTGTTTTTTTTTACCCTTTCTATCTTTCACCTTTCTGCTCTTTTCTGCATCTCTGCTCTTTTGTGCCTTATTTCTGCTTATTTTCCCTGTTTTCTTTATCCCTTCTTTCCTCCCTTTACCTTTCCCCGCCGCTGCTGCCCCCGCGGCCCCTGCCCCCAGCACGACCGGCCCAATCCAGCTCCCCTCCCCGCTCCCGCCTCCCAGCTGTCCAGCCCTCCCCGACCCCTACTTAATGGCGGCCACTGCGGGACAGGCGAGCAAGACCACTGACTCATTGTCAGTGAAATTGCTCTCCCACCCTCGCAGCTCCACCATTAAGTGAGGTGCCCCTGCCCCTGCACTCTTGAGTGTTGGTGATCGAGGCCCTCCTCCACCCGCAGGTTTCCCTGCGCCTCATCCCTGGTGGTCCAGTGGACCTCTGTCTCCTTTCTTTCTTTCTGCTCCTTCACTCGTTTTTCTCCCCTTTCTATCTTTCACCTTTCTGCACCTCTGCTCTTTTGCGCCTTATTTCTGCCCATTTCCCGTTCTCTCCCTCTAGTCCTTCACTCGTTTTCACTCGGTTTTTTCCCCTTTCTATCTTTCACCTTTCTGCACCTCTGCTCTTTTGTGCCTTATTTCTGCCCATTTTCCCTTTCTCTCCCTCTGCTCCTTCACTCGTCTTCACTCATTTTTTGTTACCCTTTCTATCTTTCACCTTTCTGCTCTTTTCTGCATCTCTGCTCTTTTGTGCTTTATTTCTGCTTATTTTCCCTTTTTTCTTTATCCCTTCTTTCCTCCCTTTACCTTTCCCCGCCGCTGCTGCCCCCGCGGCCCCCCCCCCCCAGCACGACCGGCCCAATCCAGCTCCCCTCCCCGCTCCCGCCTCCCCGACCCCTACTTAATGGCGGCCACTGCGCAGCCGCTGCGCGGCCGCGGGCTGCGGGCGCGCCGCTGGTGCACCGAAGGCGTGTCAAAGGCAAGCACGTCTGCGCCCGTCTGCAACCCGTCCGCGACCAGCACCAGGAACTCTGGACCTCCGCCCCGCCAACGCTACGACCCAGCAGAACTCCACGCACTCAACCCAGGCTGCAACAACAACTGCAAGCTAGCATCACCAGCCGACACCCATGGACCCTTCAGCTGTCACCGCTGCCGGCACACCTGCAGCACCGCCAAGAACACGGATCCAGCACAACCCGCCCACAAGAACACAACCGAACCGAAGACCCTGCAATGCATCCTCCTCAACGTCCGATCCCTCCACAAACATGCCACAGAAATCTGGGACCTCCTCGACAGCACAACCCCAGACGTAGCATTCTTCACCGAAACCTGGACCAACACCACCTCGGGACCGGACATCGCCATCGCCATCCCCCAAGGATACAAGATCTCCAGGAAGGACCGCCCCATCCACCCAGGAGGAGGAATCGCCATCGTCCACAAATCCAGCCTCCGCCTGAGCACACTCCCTGACGAGTCCACAGAACTGATGGAACACCTTCACTTCAAGATACTGGCCAGCCCCACCGCCGCCCTCCGAGGAACCCTCCTCTACCGACCCCCTGGACCCCGCGGACCCTTCGCCAACTTCATCACGGACATTATCTCCCCGCAGGCCATCGCATCCACCAACTACACCCTACTGGGAGACCTCAACTTCCACCTCGACAATCAACTGGACCCCAACACCACATCCCTCCTGGACAACCTCCACAACATTGGACTCCGCCAGATCGTGACCGAGCCCACGCACTCAGCAGGACACACCCTCGACCCCCTCTTCACTACAGGAAACTCCATCACCTTCAGCCAAACCACCGAACTCCCATGGACCGACCATCGTTGCGTCCACTTCACCTTCAGAACACCCACCATCCACAGACACCAGCACCTGCTTCCACAAAGAAACTGGACCAAAATCACCGATGACCAGCTCACCTCCTCACTCAACAACTCCACCCCAACCATCACGGAAAACGACGACCCCAACACCGCAGCCCGAACCCTGCATAGATGGATCTCGGACAGCACCAACACCATAGCCCCCCTTAAGAAAAACAACAATACCCGTGCCAAGAAAGCCAGATGGTTTACCACCGAACTTCGAGAGTCCAGGCGCACATGCCGCCGCCTCGAAAAGGCCTGGAGAAATACCAAATCCACAGAAGCCCACAACAACTTCAGAGCCGCCACCAACGCCCACCATCAACTCATCAGAGAAACGAGGGAAAAAGCGATTGAAGACAGAATCTCCACCCACGCACACAACAGCAAGGAACTCTTCAGCATCATCAAGGAGTTCGCCCAACCCACCAGCGAGTCTACCGACATCCCTCCCTCACAAGACCTCTGCGACAAACTCAGCATCTTTTTCCACCACAAAATCAAGAGCATCTACGACAACTTCGACGAAGACAACCAACACACTGAACCCTCACCAACCACCCCCGACACCCGGAAACCAGCGATTGATGACTGGACAGCCCTCACCACCGAAGACACACTGAAGACAATGAAGTCAATCCACTCAGGGGCCCCCACGGACCCCTGCCCCCACCACATCTTCAACAGAGCCGCCAACACCGTCGCACCCATGCTCCGCCAAACCATCAACCGCTCCCTGGCGACCGCCTCATTCCCCGACGACTGGAAACACGCCGAGGTCAACCCCCTCCTAAAGAAACCCTCAGCGGACCCCACCGACCTCAAAAACTACAGACCAATCTCCCTGCTCCCGTTCCCAGCGAAAGTCATCGAGAAAGCCATCAACAGCCAACTCGCCACATTCATTGAAGAACACAACATCCTCGACTCCTCCCAATCCAGCTTCAGAAAAAACCACAGTACGGAAACCGCCCTCCTCGCCGCAACAGACGACATCCGCACCTTACTGGACAAAGGAGAAACAGTAGCCCTCATCCTCCTCGACCTATCAACGGCGTTCGACACAGTCTCCCACCGCACCCTAATACGCAGACTCTACGATGCAGGAATCCAGGACAAGGCCCTCGACTGGATCTGCTCCTTCCTCTCCAGCAGGACGCAGCGGGTCAGACTCCCCCCTTTCCTCTCGGACCCCATACCTATCACCTGCGGAGTCCCCCAGGGCTCCTCCCTCAGCCCGACGCTCTTCAACGTCTACATGGCTCCACTTGCCCCCATCGTCAGAACCTACGGACTCAACATCGTGTCATATGCAGACGACACCCAGCTCATCCTCTCCCTATCCAACGAGCCCAACACCGCCAGACGCAACTTTCGAGAAGGCATGGACGCTGTCGCCAAATGGATGAAAAACAGCTGCCTACAACTAAACACCAACAAAACAGAAGTACTCATCATGGGCCCAAACCCCGACGCCTGGTGGCCCACCGCCCTCGGAAACCCGCCAACCCCCACAGACCACGCACGCAACCTGGGAATCATCCTGGACTCCGAGCTCAAAATGGACCGCCAGATCAACTCTGTCTCATCTTCCTGCTTCCACACCCTCCGCCTCCTTCGTAAGACCTTCAAATGGATCCCCCTCGAACACCGAAAGACAGTCACTCACGCCCTGGTCACCAGCAGACTCGACTACGGCAACGCACTCTACGCCGGAATAAACAAAAACCTCATCCGCAAGCTACAGAACATCCAGAACGCCGCCGCAAGACTGGTCCTCAACCTGCCAAAACACTGCCACTTCTCCCAGCACCTGCGCACACTCCACTGGCTCCCCGTCGAGGCGAGAATCACCTTTAAGATGCTCACCCACGCACACAAGGCCCTCCACGGCACCGGACCAGCACACCTGAACAGCCGACTCAAATTCCACGCACCCCAAAGGACCCTACGATCAGCCCAGCTTTCCTACGCTGTGGTCCCCCGCACCAGAAAGACCAGATCGGGAGGCCGCTCCTTCTCCTTCCTCGCAACCAAAGCATGGAACGCCCTTCCGCTCCACCTCAGACAGACAACATCGCTCCCCATCTTCGCAAGAAACCTTAAAACCTGGCTCTTCGACAGACCCCCTCCTTGATGGAATGGAACCTGCACCCCCCCAACCCCCCCCCACCCCTAGCGCCTTGAGACCCTTACGGGTGAGTAGTCGCGCTTTAACAAACTCCTGATTGATTGATTGATTACATACATTAGTCAATTCCACACTTGCTATGATATAATCCTCCTTTTCGTCATAACAACAGTCATCATTACATTGCATGTCCTGACAGGTGGTTGCGGGCAAACGTGACAATGCATCGGCCCTCACATTTTCCCCTCCAGCTATGTGTACTACTTCAAAGTTGAATTGTAAGAGTTTTGATGCAAGGCGTGCAATGCGTGGAGTAGCACTGCGGCTGTTGGTATTTCCTAAAATAGCAACCAACGGTTTGTGGTCCGTTTGAAGTGTAAACTTACGCCCCCACAGATAATTTTTGACTTTCTCAATGCCCCACCAGCATGCTAGTAGCTCCTTCTCGATAACAGAGTAATGAGACTCTGCTTCTCTGAGTACCCTGGATGCAAATCCTACAGTGTGTTCACTTTGACCAACCATCTGTGTCAGGACCGCCCCATAAGGCATATCTACTAGCATCCACAGTCAGAGTACATGGGACATCCTGACCAAAAGGTTTCAAGGCCTTGACTGTACTCCGTTGTTCCTTAATCCATTGGAAGGCGGTTTTGCATTCGTCATCTCACACAAATTCACTTTTGTCCTGTAGCAATTTCGATATGGGACGTATCTTTGTGGCATAGTCTCGAATAAAGCGGGCATAAAATTCAGTAAGACCTAGAAGGGATTTTACACCAGCTTTGTCTTTAGGTGCAGAAGTATCAACAATGGCTTGAACCAAGCTCGGCTTGGGTGTGACTCCTTCACTTGAGATGGTGTGACCCAGATATTCTACCTTATCTTTTGAGAACACACACTTGTCCCTTTTTAGGACCACACCATATTCTTGGAAAATGGACAAAATTTTGCTTAGCACCATGTCATGTTCCTGTTGATCTTTAGTGTACAGCAGAACGTCATCTTGGAATATGGCCAATTTTTTTTATTCACTTCAGCAGATTGACCATAATTCTCTGAAAGACAGAAGCTGCCGAAGCCAGGCCGAAAGGCATACGACAAAATTGGAATAGCCCTGATGGAGAGTTAAACGCGGTGAAATGGCGTGATTCCTTGTCATGTTCGATTTGATGATATGCCGAGGCCAAATCTAGTTTGGTGAAGATCTTGGCACCAGCAACTACACCCAACATTTCCGAAATATTCGGTAGAGGATGCGAATCCACCCAAATCACCTTGTTAAGATTGCGCAGGTCAATGCAGATTCTAAGTTCGTTGTTTTTCTTCCGAGCTACCACCAAAGCTGAAGACCAATCCGACGACTCGATGGGTTCGATAACTCCTCTTTTCTGCATGGACAACAGTTCTTTTTCCAAGTCTTCTCTTATGCTGAAGGGAATACTTCTTATTTTGTGTTTAACAGGCTCTGCATCACTCCTTATCTTAATTTTGTGCTTGAATCCTTTGATTTTCCCCAATTCACAAGAAAATACTCTTGGGTATTTATTGAGTAATTCTTCCACATGTGATTGATCTCGAACAACCAATATTTGTTCCTTTGCTCCTGGACAAAGCATCATGCTGAACAAACCTTGATGGAACCATCCTAATATGTCTAAGCCATGCACGGCCACATATATTTTTCCATATATGTGCCTGTTTTTGAAGATCAGGATGTCTTCAAAGTATCCCAGAAGTTCTATGCTCCTCCCTTCATAGGATACAGGCTCACGGTCTGGCGGCTGCTGGCGGCTGCAGGGGTCTATTTCCCCATTTCTCCCTGAATAATGATTCATTGATCATTGTGATCCTTGCTCCAGAGTCTACCAGAAGCCTCAAATTCTTTTCACCTACACCGATGATTGCGTAGGGATCTACACAGTCATTAGGATCACCACTTTTTACGTTTCCTTCATTGACCACTAAAACCATGTCTTTAAGTTCATTGAGAGTTTCATCACTGTCACTACCACTGGCATCCATTACGCATGCAACTTTTTGTCTGCCAGACCTTATCGAAATGCCCTAGTTTTCCACATTTGCGACAAGTAGCGTTCCTCGCCGGATATGGTCTTCCACTTTTTGCATGAGAGGGATATCCACACCTGAAGCAGATGTCAGTCCTTTTGAAAATATTATTCTGTTGATAATCTTTCTTTTTTTCAAGATTTTTCAAGCGCACAGGGATGACCACCTCAGCATTTTTACACTCCAACTCCTTGATAGAAGATTGTGAAGTTTCAATGCTCTTTGCTATACGGATGGATTCATCCAGGGATGGATTTTCCAAGGACAACAACTTTTGTCTTATGGTTTTATCGAGGCATTTACCTATGAACTGGTCACGTATTAATTTTTCACTGAAGTTTTCGAACTCACACTCTGCCACCATCTTCCTCAAGGCAGTAATATACGTGTCAAATTGAAGGATAGGAAGGCGTGGTGCACAGCGTGTGTAGGAAAAATTGAATCTTTAACCTTCTTGATTTGATTTCAGCGTGATTTTTCAATTGATTTTTGGGTGCTCCAATAGGTGGTGTAACCGGCCATTTACACCAAATTGAATAACATCATGTGCGAACATTGGCATATGGACGCATCCCTATATGTGGGCACTCTCTTCAGGTTCGGTCAAAAAATAACAGACTCCTCTTTAATTTGTCACTAAGTTCTTAGTTGCTTTTAATATTCATTTTACTTTCAATCTCATGTTTTCAATTCCATTGGTCAAATCATTTTCAAATCATATTCATTATTTCAATATACGTGTCAACATCTTCCTCTGTTTTCTGCGCTCTTTTAAAGAACTTATGTCTTGATACTACGACACTGGGTTGTTTGTCTTATCTCACTTTCAATTCCCTCACAGTGTCTTGGTATTCATCCGTTTCTTCTCCTCCCTCACCTACCACATCAGGTAAATGTTTGAGAGTTTCCCTTCCTTCAAACCCCAGAGAGTGAAGTAGTAAGAACCTTTTTCTTTCTGCCCTGAATCCATGTGCTGCAATTGCACCCAAATAATTTTCAAACGCATCAAACCATTTCCTCCAAGGTACTGGTGGTTCACCTGGTGTATCCAGAAAAGGAGGTGGAGGATGGATGGACTGCATCATGTTTTTTTTTTATTCTTAAGCTGGTGGGAATAAAATAAAAGAGAAATTTGCAGTGGGTGGTTCTCTTTAGCCCTTATTTCCCATTGACCAACTGTGCATAGTCAAAAGTCAGCTCCTTTAATTTTTACAAGAGCACTAATATTAATCTGGGCTGGAAAGGTTCTTATGTTTCCCGCGCGCAATTATCCAGGAAATTCACAAATGGAATTATTTATTATATTTTCCTACTTAAGACGTGCTGTGTTTATTTTTTATTTTCCTTGCCAAGATGTAGTTTGATTTGTGCCCCAGAGGTGTCTTCGTAGGATAGACCTTTCACCCCCGGCACTCGGCACAGTCCATGGACTAATACTGGTAGATTCCCCTTTAAGAACTGGGAGGGAAGTTGTTGCCGTGCGGGCCCCTGAGAGGGTCGACGATGAAGGCGGGGCAAATCGCCTAAGATACACGCCCACCGCAGCGCGTCCCTCGACTCCTCACCTCAGCCTCTTCATAACACGGCAGCAAACCAACGGGGCAAAAGACTCCAGACGCGAGCAGCTGCCGTTCGCCTCTCAGTTCAGCAATGTCGTAGCTGACCACCCAGCAGTTCGCCCCATTCCTTCTTCGATGTTCCGCTCCGATCAGACTCGAAGTCAGCTTCTTCCATCGATGTTACTAAGGTAATTTTTACCTTCGATTGTGGGTTCTCCGTGGGAGCCATCCTCGTCGCCAATTTCGAGTGTAATGACTCGAGAAGAACAACAGTGTTGATAGATAAAGTCTTTATTACGGCTCCCACAGGGACGTCTTAACATGGCAGGTACAGCATAAGAATACTGCTTCACGCAACCAACTGTAACTGTCCCGCGCGTCATAACGGACGGCACAAGACACACTCTATGGGCCTCGCGCCCTGGGCACGAGGCAGGCTAGGCCACTACACACTAGATAGTGCCCAAAATCATGCCCCTTCAAGGCAGTCCCCACCCCAATTGCATTAGTTTCATTTTCCAGTGGTCCAAGAGGAAACTAATGTGGTATCCATGCAAGCCACACCTCCTTGGACTCCCCTGGGTGTCCTGATTTCAGAATTGTCTGGACTTGGTAGGTTCTCTAGATGCCCACCAAGCCCAGGACCAAAAATGGAGGTCCCCACCTTGCAAAACCATGTTGTTTTCTAATAGATGATTTTGATGTCTCTATGGTACATTTTGGGCCCTTCCCTTTCACAGGTACTTGACCCACGCACACAAGTGAGGTAGCATTTTTTTCAGCAGAGCTTGAGGAATGCTGGGTGGTAGTAAAATTGTAATAGCCTGGTGATCACACAATGTTTTTTCTTTAAGCTAAATTTGATGTTTGTAGGGGATTCTTGGTAGAAAAACGTTGGGAGATGTATGCAAGCCATACCTCCTTGGACTCACCAAGGTGTCTAGTTTTCAGAAATGTCTGGGTTTGGTAGGTTTCCCTAAATGCCCGCTGAGCCAGGGTCCAAAAACTCAGGTGTCTCCCTTGCAAAAGCACGTCTTTTCTGTGATTGATTATGCTTGGTGGGTGGAAGTTTGTGGCTCCCAACAGATTCTAGAACGTTACATCACAGAAATGTGAAGAAATTGTGTTTGTTTTGACAATGTTTAAGGTTTGCAAGGGGATCCAGGTAACAGAACCATGTGAAAGCCAAACAGTTCACCCCATCTTGGATTCCCCTGAGTGTTTAGTTTTAAAAAATGTACAGGTTTACTAGGTTTCCATAGGTGCTGGTTGAACTAGGGTCCAAAATTCACAGCTAGGCACATTACCAAAAAAGGTTCCGTTTTCACTGGAAAAATGTGATATGTCCGCTCTGCTTTTTGGGTTGTTTCCTGTAACGGACACTAGGCCTACACACACAAGTGAAGTTCCATTTTTATCGGAAAATGTGGGGGAATGCTGGGTGCATTGACGTTTGTGGCTCCCTGCAGATCCCAGAACATTCCATCACAGAATTGTGATGAAAATATATTGTTTTGGACAAAGTTTGTGGTTTGCACAGGATTCTTGGGATTAGAACCTGGTGAGAGCCATACATGTCACCCCATCTTGGACTCCCCAGGGAATGTAGTTTTCAAAACTGTACAGGCTTGCTAGTTTTCCCTGAGTGTCGGCTGAGCTAGAGACCCAAATCCACAGCTAGGCACCATGCAAAAAAAGGGTCAATGCTTACTGGGAAAATGTGATGTGTCCACGTTGAGTGTTGGGACGTTTCCTGTCTCGAGCACTAGGCCTACCCTCACAAGGGAAGTACTATTTTCAGCAGAAAACTTGGGGGAATGCTGATTGGGTGGAAGTTTGTGGCTTTCCAAAGATTCAAGAACTTTGCATCACAGAAATGTGAAGCGAATGTGTTTTTTTTCGTGACAAAGTTTGAGGTTTGCAACAGATTCCTAGTAACAGAACCTGGTGAGAGCCACACAAGTCACTCCATCTTGAATTCCCCTGGGTGTATAGTTGCAAAATATGTACAGGTTTGCTAGGTTTTCCTAGGTGCCGGCTGAGCTAGGGTCCAAAATCCACAGCCAGGCACATCGCAAAAAAGGAGTCCGTTTTCACTGGAAAAATGTGATGTGTCCACACTGCATTTTGGGTCATTTCCTGTCGCGGGCACAAGGCCTACCCACACAAGTGAGGTACCATTTTTATTGGGAAAGTTAGGGAAATGTTGAGTGGGTGGAAGTTTGTGGCTCAGCGAAGATTTCAGAACTTTCCATCACAGAAATGTAAGGAAAATGTATTTATTGGACAATGTTTGAAGGTTGCAAGGGATTCTGGATAATCAGAACCTGGTGAGAGCCACACAAGTCACCCCTTTCTGGATTTCCATGAGTGTCTAATTTAAAAAAATGTATAGTTTGGCTAGGTTTCCCTAGCTGCCGGCAGAGCTAGAGTGTAAAATCCACAGCTAGGCACATTGCGAAAAATGGATTCGTTTTCACTGGAAAAATGTATTGTGTCCATGATGCGTTTTGGACCTTTTCCTATTGCAGGCACTAGGCCTACCCTCACAAGTGAGGTACCATTCTTATTGGGCGACTTAAAGGAAAACATAGAATAGTAGAACAACTGGTATTTCCAATTGACTTTGTATGCATTTCTGCCTTCCAAATGTAAGGCAATGTTTAGAAAAGAAGTCATTTTGAAAAATGCCCTATAATTCACATGCTAGTTTGGGTACCCACAAATTCAGATATGTGCAAAAAACCACTGCTTCTAAACTCCATATTTTGTTCCCATTTTGGAAATACATAGGTTTCTTTGAGACCTATTTTTCATTCTTTATATTTTGTCAGATGAATTGCTGTATAACCGGGACACAATGAAATACCATTGCAATAGCGCAGCTCAGTTATTGGCTCTGGGTACCTCTGGTTCTTGGTGAACCTGTAAGTCCTACATAACCCTGCAACCGGAAGAGTCTATCAGTCATAACCCTATATTGCTATAAAAAATAAGCCATACTTAACAGAAGTTACAGGTGAAGACGTAGGCACAAATGGATTCTTTTTCAACTAAATTTTAATATTTTTTTTATGTCAACTGTTAGTTTCAATAGGAAAATATGGAAGGATCTACACAAATGACCACTGGCTGAATTCAGAATTGTGTCTATGTTTCAGAAATGTATAGCTTTCCAGGATTCAATATTTGTTTCATACCAATTTCTACCACTAACTGGAAGGAGGTTGTAACCACCAAAAATTTTTAAAATAGGCTATGTCACAGTAAAAAGCCAAAACCGTGTCAAAAATGTTGTTTTCCTGGCAAACGTCAGACTATTCCTGAAAGCTGGAAAGATGGTGATTTTATCACCGCAAACTAAGTTGATACCATTTGTAGGGGAAAAACAGCTGCTTTCTTCTTCAGCACTTTTTCCCATTTTCCCCCCAAAATACCAAAATGTTGTTGTATTCTGGCTAATTTCTCAGTCCCCTCGAGGGAATCAACAAACCCTGGGTACCTTTAGAATTCTCAGGATGTTGGAAGAAAAGGGCACAAATTTGGCTTGGATACCCTTATGTAGACAAAATGTTACATGGGACTAAGCGCGAACTATGCCAAATAGCCAAAAAAGGGTTAGCACTGGTGGAGGGAGGCCTAGCAGTGAAGTGGTTAAAAGACATTTGCCAAGACTGGGGCTATCTTCAAATAGATTCGCTTGTGGACGAAAACAAAAAATGCTGAGCCTACGCATCCACATCTTCCAACCTGGTTCAAACGGGAATGACATTTTGATAAACTGGTCAGGGAAATTTCTCTAAGCATTTCCCCCAATTACTCTCCTACCAATGGTACTCCTCAAATTTCACAAGTCCAAACAAGGATGATAATGATAGCAACAGAATGGCCTCATCAATGGTGGTTCGCAGTTTTTTTTTAACCTTTCATATCAACCACACAAGTGATTGTCACGCAGCCAGGATCTCCTGTACAAGTTCAGGGGACAAATACTACACCCTTACCTTCCATCACTGAACTTGAAGGCTTGGCTCCTGAACTCCTCCAATATGGTCATTTAGGCCTTTCAGAAGACTGCATGGACACATTACGAGAGGCCACAATACCTAACATAAGAAAAACATATGCCTTTAAGTGGAGGATGTTTTGCTTGTGGTGCATCCAAAACAGACACACCCCATCCTTATGTCAGGAAGAAGTGGTTATACACTATCTTTTTCATTTGACAAGGTCTGGTTTACATTTTTCTTTTATTAAAGGGCATCTTAGAAAGGTTTAAAAAGGTATTCACTTCATTCAAGGCACAGTTTCCTCCTTGGGAACTTAACATTGTTCTCTCCAAATGGATGGTATCCCGTATTTGAGCCCATTAAAAAACCTCTTTACAACATCATACCTGGAAAGCAATTTTCTTAGTAGCCATTAAATCAGCAAGAAGAGTGAATGAAATTCAAGCGTTGTGTTCTATAGAACCATACACAGTATTTCAGGGTAATAGAGTTGTGATGAGAACTCATCCCAGTTTTCTTCCCAAGGTGGTTTCAGAATTTCATATTAATCAAACCACCTAATTTCCTACCTTTTTTTCTTAATCCATCAACCCCAGCTGAAAAGTCTTTCACTTTCTCTGTGTTAAGAGAATTCTAAAATTCTATCTACACAAAACCAAAGATATAAGAAAATAAGGTTGTCTCTTTATTAATTATGACCCAGTAAGAGCAGGCTTCCCATCATCAAAACAAACCAGCTCTAGATGGATAGTTTCCTGTATACTTATGTCATACCAACTAGCTAACAAGCCCTTACCTGGTGGACCTAAAACACATTCCACAAGGAGAAATGTTGCAACTACAGGTCTTCTTAGAAATGTTACCATTTCAGAAATATGTAAAGCTGCTATGTGGCGATCTGTTCATACCTTTACTATACACTATTGTCTAGATTAAGACAATAAAGCAGTTACTCAAGTAGAACAGGTTTCTTTGAGAAACTTTGCGGGTGATAGTTGCAGTTGTTTCTATTTCATGTCCACTTCTTGTGGGATTGTCCTGCTATGCCATTCAGTGCTCATGAGTATTGATGAGGATCCCCTGGAAGAGAACGAGAGGTTACTCACCTGTAATCCTCGTCCTCTTCCAGAGGAATCCTCGTCAAAGTCATAAGCTACCCTCCCACCTCCCTTGACAGGAATTATTGCAGCTTTCAACCACTTCTTCACCCAGGATTCCTAATTTCCATAAAAATTACCTGACCTGTCAGCTGTGAGGCATGATGGAATATAGGGGTGCTGTGAGGTTCTAGAAAGGCAAAGTGCCAGATTCTCCTACTTTCCTTTAAATGGCAACCTGTTGGCTAACAATGTCTCATATTCCCTTACCCTTATCTTCTAAACAAAAGGGTTTGTGAAAGATTTTCTATGGGCATTTTTTTTAGCGACTCATATCTATATAATTAGTTTATTTTTAAAATTAAAATTCTATGTAATATGGAATTTTCTTTAGCCTGCAGACATATACTAGGTACAAAGTTTGTTACACCTACATGAACATTTTAAAGAAGTGCTCCTGGATCCCAGCACGTGGACGGTACTATTCAGTGCTTATGACTTTGATTAGTATTTCCCTGGAAAAGAACTAGGATTACTGGGGAGTAACTTTTCTTGCTATTTTAATCAACTGCTACTAGTGCATATATATATATATATCTATATATATATATCTATATATATATCTATATATAGATATATATATATATATATGAGACCTACTGTATATATATATGTATGTATATATATATATATATATATATATATATATATATATATATATATATATATATATATATGAGACCTACTGGCGGTTGCCAGTAGGTAGTTATAGAATGGACCTAATTTCCATAGGAAAAGAGCTTTTTCATTTGTCAATAACTTAGGCGTCGTTCGACGAATCTTCCCTAAATTTTCAAAATGAGTTTGCCTCTCACTTCAGCGGCTGTCATGAACGTTTCCAGATGACCTGTCACGCGGGTGCTGAGAAAAAAGGGGGTCCAAAAAGGCAGCCTCCCCATGTTTATATCCAAAGGAACTTTAGACATGGCTACATCCCGAACTGCTGAATGGATTTCACAAAATTTGCCAGAAAGTTAGATGTTGGTTCAGGGAAGTGCCTGTTTTTGATTTGGTGTATATCCGTTCAGTAGTTGCGGACTTATTAAAATACATTTCCAATTGTGCATATACAGGGATGTGGAGGCTCCATGACCCTTCCTGATCTTGTGCTGAGACCTGATTGGGTGCCAACACTTCAAACCAGGAAGTGTTGGCAGCAATCTTGGGACTCGGCTTCAGCCGAGTCTCAGAAACAATGATAAAAAAGAAAAGGGGGCACGGTATAAATACCCTGGCCCCCTAAGCCTCTTGGGTGGGGTCCCAAAAGGACCCCAAAGGGCCAAAAATGAGTTAACAAAAAAAAAAGAATTTGTCAGGAGTTGCTCTGGATCCATGGCTCCTGACAAAAAAAAACCCAGAAGCGCTTCTGTAATCTTGAGCCTCTGGTTGGGCCAGGTACTGGGGGCATGCACAATAAATGGAGGAAGGGGTGCACTGGGCCCCCTCCTAGGGCTTATAAAGCCCCGGGGACCACCACCTTCCCAGGGCACTATTTTTATGCATGGGTTGCCTGCTCAGCAACCCGTGCCCTGGGGATTGCCACCTCCTCAGGGCAAACCTGTAATTAATACAAGGGGGCTGCGTGGCTTCCCCACTGCCCCAGGGACTGCCACCTCTCTAGGGATAAGTCGAAGAATGGAGGGGGCCTGCTCCTACTTTATCCAGGGGTGCCCACCTAGGGACATAGGGCTAGATGTAGGTAATTCCCATTTACAGACTCTTAAATACCGAATTTTACCGATTCGGTATTTAAGAGTCTGTAAATGGGAAGGGGGCAGATGTAGGTAATTCCGAAATCAGGAATACCGAATCTGTAAGATTCGGTATTTACAGATTCGCTAAATACCGAATCGGTATTGCCCATTGATTCCTATGGGCCTTGAAGCCCATAGGAATCAATGGGCAATACCGATTCGGTATTTACCGAATCGGTAAATACCGAATCCTGCAAGGGTGCAGGGGGTGTCACTTTGACACCCTTTAGCACCCCAAGTACAGGCTTGTGTGACATGTGGCACACATACATGCCCTAAGGGCATGTCTGTGTGTCACATTGCACAGGTGTGCATGCACAGATGTGCATGCACACCAAATTCGGTATTTTACCACACAATAGGATTGTGTGGTAAAATACCGACTCTTAAGGGCCTGTGGCACTGTAAACTGTGATACCTACATTTGGAATTACAGAATCGGTATATTTACCGATTCGGTAATTTACCGAATCGGTAATTTTACCGAATCGGTAAATATAACGATTCTGTAATTTTCAGCCCCCTACATCTGAAAACCCTAATACCGGTCGGAAAAAATGTTCTTGCTTGCTGGAAGTGGAATAGAATTGCTTTCACACAGAGGGAGCTGCCTTCCAGCAGCTCCTTGTGTGAAAGCAATGCCAGCTCACGCAGGATGCGGGGAGCCAGCAGGGACCGCACGGGCATTCAGGCTCCCCTGCGGTCTCAAACAAAAGCCACTGACTGCCTTGGTTAGGACCAGGGCACCAAGAATGGATGCTAGGTCCCCAGCGGTGGGGTCACTGGGGCCAAAGTGGGCATTAGGAGAGGGCCACATGCCTCCCTTCACCATTTCTAAATGGCTGGCCACCGGGAAATGGGGTCACCAGGGCCAAAATCAACCCGGGAGGGGGGCTACAAAGCCCACTTCCCCAATCCTGTGTATACTAAATAAAAGGCCTGGCCTCAGGGGATAGGGTCACTGGGACCACAATTTGGTTGGGAGGCTGCATGGGCCCCCCTCCCTTAATTAAAAATAGACACATTTTTAAAAAGGCCGGGGGTTGGGTAATCCGGGGCCAAAATCAGCCCAGGGAAGGGTGACCATGCAGGCTCCCTCCCCTAGTAAAATTAATGATTTTTGGCAAAATGTCAGCATGGCAAGTTGCAAAGGCCCTGCCCCCTTTCATCACCAATCTGCAAACGTGACTCCTGGCATACTACTGGTTGGTGGATGAAGTCCCCTTAGCTCCTGAGGATCCTTGGGTCCAAGAACCCCTCCTGTTGCCTTCAGTAATTCCCGCACAGCTGGTTTGCTGATAAGTCCTTGGATACCACGCCCCTTTCTCCACTATTCCGCAAACATGCCTCCTGGTGAACTGCTGGGTAGGGATGAAGTCCCCTTGGATTCTGTGGGTATTTGGAGGCCAAGAATCCTTCCTGTTAATTCTAGTAAGTCCTACATAGTGCGATTACTGAGAGCTGGTCAGAGGCACGCCTACTGGCTGGGGGATGAAGTCCTCTTGGATGCTGAGAGTCCTTGGGGGCCAAGATGCCCCCTGTTGTCTCCAGTAAGTCTGACACAGCGGGGTTTCTGAGAGCTGTTCAGAGGCCCGCCCCCTTTCTTCACCACTCTGCAAACATGACTACTAGTTAAAAAAACATATAAATTCACTTAAAAATAACAAAGGTTACAGGTATCTTATAGTTAGGAAATAGAATTTAAAAAAATCTTAGAACTTCACCAAAGTTACAGGGAGAATATAGTTAGGCTCAGATTTCACTCATACAAAGCAAATAAATTCAACAGTTATACTTACCTGAGCTAACTATAACGGGAAACATCCTTTACAACGAAACTTTTACAATGCAGTGCTTTTACAACGCAGGTTTTACAACGAAAACCATTACAACGCATTGCGCTGGGGGGCGCTCTAGGATAGGAAATAGATTTAATTTACTATCCAACACCTTCCCTAGTGTCCACGGGGACTGGAGTTGGAATAGTAAATTAAACTATTCACTATCCAGCACCCCAAAGCGCTATGCGTTGTAAAGGTTTGCGTTGTAATACTTGCGTTGTAACAGCATGCGTGGTAAAAGCATGCGTTGTAACATCATACATCCAACTATAACTTATGTCCCATCAATGCAATGCTTATGACCTCACATATTACATCACTGATGACATGTTCAGTGTCATCACTGATGACATCACTGAGAACATCTCAATGACATCACTGATGACATCACCCACAGAACTACTCAAACACACTCTCACACCTCATACAACCTTTTGTACACCTACTCATACACCCACACAACCAGTCACATACTCATTGATAGACACATACAAATACTCATACATCCACTTACACATCCATAGAGCCACTCACACACCCAATCACTCACTCATACAGGCACACACACAAACACTCACACAACCAAACAGCTACTTATACAACTAGTAACTCACCCATATAACCACTCGCACAGCCAAACACTCATCCATACAGCTACTACACACCCACTTATCCACCTATACAGTCTCTCACACACTCCCCCACACAGCCTCTAAACAGCCACCGACTCACCCATATAACCAATCACACTCATATAAAGCACCCACACACCACTTATATATCCATTCACACTTCGATACAAGTACTAATACATCTGCTCACTCACCCATACAGCCAGTCACACAGACACATACTCTCCAATACAGCCACTCACACACCAACTCACTTAACCGAACTCCTTCTCAAAGAACCACTCACTCACCCATACAGATCACTTATACACCCAGTCATTCACTCTTACAGCCATTGAGACACCCACTCACTCACCCATACAGTCACTCACACACCCACTTACCCACCCACACAGCCACTGGCACAACCACTCATTCACCAATACAGCCACTCACAGAGCCACTCACTCACCCACACAGCTACACACATATCCACTTATACTTTAATGAATGTTTTCATTTTTTCAAATATATGCATTTTAAGTACCCTAAAAACACTTACATTTCAAATCTCTACCCACACTTGAATCCTAAAAATATTTTAAACCCCAAAACGCTTCTGACCTTTGAACTCTAAAAATCACTTCATCCAAAAATCATTATCCATCCCCTAAACATTTTTACTGGCTTTACACTGCCCATTTCTGAAGCCTAAAAAACATTCTCCAAATCACTACCCATCAATAAATTCCACCTCTAAACCCTAAATATTCCATTATGCAACAGATTACTACTCATTCCTGAACCCCAAATAACAATAACTACTCCCTCCTCACTACCCACTTCTGAACCCCCAAAAAACCCTTATCCCACAAAACTATCCACCCTTGAACCGTAAAAAGATGTGATTAAATCAAAAAGGAGAAATACATGTAATCAATTATATATTTGGTATTATTATACATGAAGTACATTCCATCATGTTCCTACTCATTAAAGTACTATTTCCTTTAGGTTTACATCTATATTAATAATATTAATTTATTTTACCTAAATTGTTATTCATTCTAATTTATTATGTATTTAACATTATTAGACAGAAAACATGTTTTATTAAAAAACTATGAATTCAATTAGTATTTCCTTTCATCGTAACTTTAAATTAGAATCTTTCTTAATATGTATGAATATATTATCTACGTGAGTGTGTGCATACATACACACACATGCATAAATTAGATTATGAATATTTAAATTCTTTAAAAAAAACTACCTGCAAAGTAAAGTACTACTGTAATGACTCCCGATGTAATGTCCACAATGTAATGACTCCTGATGTAATGCTACTGAAGTAAATGTAGCATAGTGCCTTTGTGCCATTATTCAAGTTTTTGCAGAAAATAGAGGAGACAAAACCATATTGGGTCTTATTCTATATTCATTGTAGTCTTCAGTTAATTTTGATGTCCATGAATTTATCCATTCTTGTGCTTTCTCTGCTGAAAACAAATCTTTACTTTCCAGAGCTTTAGGATATCTGCTGCATTTACCTATAGCTACAAAACCATGGCATGCAGTATCTACTGATTTCATAACTGATCTTCTGACTTCGGCCGATAACTTTTTTAAATGGCTCATTCTTCTCTACTATCAACATTGCCTTCATCTTAAGCGATGACCCAGTGTTTTTGGCAGATATTTTTGACCTTCATCATTTGCCATAAACTTTAATTCACGATAAAGGAACCAATATCTAGCGTTCCTTTGGCAGGCTCTTTATAAAGGTCTAGGAATTGATCAAACTCTTTCTTTGGGTTACCACACTCAGACCAATAGACAAACACTGTAAACCAATCTGAACAGTTTTTCTTCATTCCAGTAATTGTTCAATGCCTCTTACCTACCATTAGCTGAATTTATTTATAATTAGAATCTTAGGGCTACCAAATGTTCACCCTTTTATTGTTTACATGGTTTTCAGCCAATGGTTTTTCTTTCTTCGCTTTGTGTTGATCATTTAAATTTAATGGTACTGATTATGTGAAGCATTTATAGGAACAAAGACTACCCACCTGTGACAGTCTTCATCATTCAAAGGCCAGGATAAAAGAATATGCTGATAGGTCAAGATTAATGTTTTCCTATTGTGTTCCTGTAATGAAATTCTGGTTATCTTCTCACTTTCTTCCTATTCAAACTTTACCAGTGTCATTTCAACCACAATATTTTTGTCAATTTCTCATTACTCATCAGACCAGACCTATGGCTTTTTGCTTTAAGTTATGATCTACTAGGAAAGTCATCCTGCTTTTTTATGTTTCACAGTTGAACCCTTATGTCTCTGATTGTAAACATAATTTACCGCCTGAATGAGCCGCCACCCATTATGGTACAAAGTCAACCTGAAGCTGAGGCTCTAGATATCTGAGATTCCCAAATCTTCTGAGATTGTCTTACTTTTTTCATACATTGGAAAGACTATGTGTACAGTTCAGCATCATAATGATAAACCCAGAGCCTCCTAAGGAGGGGTATACTCTTACCTCTAAAGACAGAACTTATGGAGAGCCTCTTAGTTCTGGAGAGGCACAATGCATGATGTGCATAAAGGATTGTCTACCTGCTTCATCCAGGACCACAGGCTGGCCCTGGGATGCTTGCAGTATCCCTGAAAGTTTTCTGCTGGGAGCAGCTTCTCAGTGCACTGTTCAATATGCTGGATTGAGAGTTCTAAGAAAGAGTATGATGGTATGGAGGAACTTAGGAAAATGTGCAAAGTATTTAGTAACTTTTTTAAAGTTATTTTTTCTGTATATTTATCAAAAATACAACTTTACCATTAAATTGGATTTTTAATAATTTCTATAAACATTTGTTGAGTCATCTCTGTAGCTTGTTCCTGGCTTTAGTTTCAGTGGAAGAGGGAGCTTCTCAGAAGGAGTTTGGAGTGATTGGGTAGGAAGGGACTGCTCATTACCTTAAATACAACCCTCAGTGTGACACAATCTCCATCTAAGGATAGAAACATTTTACCATGTTGGATTCTACTGAAAATGTGTGCTATGGGATAGTTTGCAGAGAGGCAGACAGGATGTGCTCGAAAACTGGGAAGGCTTCCCCATGGGAACATTTTGCCCATTGGTCAGAGAGTGTCCAGGAGTCTCCCACACCTGCTGGTTGGTGAATTGAATAAACATAGCACCTCAGTCCCAGCTCCTCAAAACATTTTCTGGACCTGTGCCAGAAGAGAAGAGGACTGGACCTTCTCTTTTTAACCTGTGAGGAGACCTGGAGAGCTGGACCTGCTCCCACTTGTACCCAGGTCAAAGAAGTGGATTCCAAGGGTAAGTTTGCTGACCTCTGTGGCTACATTGTAGTGCTAGAGGCACTCTTGTGGTTGTTTGACACCCTATGATGACCTTTGACTACCATTATTTTAACTGACTTTGGTGTGTTATTTCATCCAAACATGGATGTACGACAGTCCTGCATATGCCTTGCTTCTCTTTCTTGTAATCTTGCTGTTTTTTAGGGGGAGCTGTCATGGAGTAGACAGCCTTGCCAAGAATAGAACGTGTGGGTTATGTATTTGAAAGCGTGAAAGGGAGAGAGGGTTGTGGAATGTACTTTTTGGTCGAAGTGCAGTGTTGTGGGCAGTGATGCACACATATGCTCGGTGTTGTACTTTGAGAGATGAAGTGTGTGAATCTATAAGCAGTTTTGCATTGTGTTGTACATTGATGAGAATTATGAAGTTCTTACTATTGGCTTTGACATGGCCTCATGTCGTCCTTTTTTCCTGTCTTTGCCTTGCTTCAGCTTTTCTGCATGCACAGCAGCGCTTGCAAGTTGCTTGTGCTATTCATGGTCAAGGTCTTTTTGTTTTTGTGATGGATTGCTTATGTACTCTGAAAACCTTTGTGAGCTTCGTCAAGATAGAGGCTTGAGCATGCGAGATTTGGAGAAGGGGACATGAGAACTCCTTCCTGCCATGGGAATGCTTGCTTGGAACCTGGCCAGTTCTGGTAAGATTCCTCTGGCCCCGGGGGAGGTCTTTCTCAAACCTTCTAGTGTGTTTAAAGCTGAGGGTTGCTGACTCAGAAACCAGGATTTTGGAATCCGAACGAGGATGGACATGTCTATTTTGGGACAACATTGTTGCTGAGCTCTGAACCCCTGCTGTGAATCCCCCGGTCAGAAGTGGGCTAAGATGCAGTGTTTTTGCACCAGGTGAAGTGTTGAGTTTTGATTATTGCCATTGTGATGTGAGCCAGTGGCTGTGATCATTTGATGTGTTGTCTTTGTGATGTGTGAGTGAGTGTGCTTTCTTTGGGATGTGTGAGTGAGTCAAGGTGCACCTCTAAAGTTCTGATTTGATCTATTCAGTGTATATATCTTTCTGATCTTTTGCAGGACGTCCAGTATATTTGCTTGAGTATTATCTCATATTATTTGCCACTTTTTTATTCATCAGTATTATTCATGCATTATATTTACCAAGTGTGTTATTATTGCTTGCATATAAACATATATATCTAAGCAATCGCAATGGAGCGTACACCGCTAGCCCCTCCTCCGGATCGCCCCTCGGGAATCTGGTACATGGAGTTCTTGAGTGGTTCACCCATGTGGGTGCAAGTAGGTACTTGTAAAACTGATGATCTCTAGACCCGATACATGTCCCAGGTTTTTGGATATCGCCCGAGACATGGCTCGGGTTTCGGGATAACTTCCCTCATGAGTAGAGAAAATAGTTAGGGGTGGAAGAGAAGGCCGCCAAACAACCGTCAATGGCCTCGATGCCCGAACTGGCACGCAGGTGCGTCGTCCAGGAGCCCGTCGGCTCAAAGCTCAAGGGAGCCAATTTGGGGGGAGGAGCCTAGCTCGCGACCGTGATGGCCGCGCTTTAGCTCGGCTCCGTTCGCCCGCCTGTGTTTTCACATTTATCCTGTTGTTATCCTGCCCCGGGAAGCCCCTTTTGCTGTGTGCTGGTGCTACAACGCTCTGCAGGCACTTACCTCTTGCTCCGGTTGTCCTGGCTGCTGTGGTTCCGGCGCAGTGCCTCCCCGATTGTCTTGGGGAGTGGAGGGCGGACTGGCCTGGATCTTCTTCCCGGCTCCCGGGCCGGACAGAGCCTGCGGATCTCCCCTTCGGGGCGCTGTGGAGGTGGTCGGAAGGCCGTTGTTCGTGTGGGCCGGAGGTCCTTCCTGGCCGCATCCCGTTGGAGGGAGACCCATGTTGGAGGCGCTGCCTTCCGTTGTCGGAGCTCCTTGTGTGTCCGGCTTGCTCTCCCTTTGTTCTCCGGTCCGGCCATTTTGATTTTACCGCCCGGGCTCGGAGAACGGGACCGGCGGCGTTGGGCGGCCGGCGCACCCCTTTCTTCTGGTGGCCCTCCTTCCTGCCTGGGGTGCTCTGTTGCCGGTCGGCGGGACTTCACTTGCCTTGCTGCCGCCCCGGCGGAGTTTGTCGACCGAGCGGCCTTGTTGGACTCTCAAAATGGCGACCGGCCCCGGGTGTCCTGGCCGGGCCTGGGCGAGCGCTGGGGGCCCGCCGCATGACCCGGGTGCCGACACTGTAAAGGTTTTTCTACACTTAATGAGATCCTGGACGCCTTGCTCTCCTGGCGACTCTGTACAACCGCGCCTGTTATGGCTTCGGAGGTGATTCCTCACGACGGGCCTCTGGGGCCCCCACGGCTGACTGCGACTTCGCCGCCGCGGGGTGCGGCTGGAATTATCCTGGCGGGATTGGCTCCGGTCACGACCGCGTCTGCGGATGTGTGGGACTTCATGGCGCCTCCTCCTCCTGCGCTCTCTCCTTTTTCTCGGGCCCGGGAGCTGGATTTTGTTTGGCCGGACCTTCATGACTCTCCCGCTTCCTTTCGGCCGCCGCTGCCCGGCGATGTCTCCTGTTCTGGCCCAGATGGGTCGGTTTCTCTGGACATATCCTTGGACTTGTGCCTGCATCGTTTGCTCCACTTAGTGACTTTCCTGGATCTTCCGTGTCTCATTTCCCGTTCCTTTTCTGGACTGCCGTCGGATCTTCCTGCTGTCTGTCTCCTGTTCTTCGTGGCCTGGTCCTCGCTGGATCGGGCAGTTTCCACTTTGGACAAACAAGGACAGGGCTGATGTATGCTGGAGTCTGTGTGCGGTAGTCTTGCACTGATTTGGAGGGTCGACATGTCCCGGTATGGTTATGTATGACTGGCTAGTGCTCCTGGACTTTACCTGATGATTTTTGGCTTCCCGGGTACCTGGTTCTTCATTCAGGCGGGTGATGGGGTACGTTTACTTCTGTCTCCCGGCCCTCCCCCGTATATGTGTGTGTGTGTGTCTCCCATCCCCTGTTCCCTTCCCTCCCTTCCCATTTTTGTCTTTTGATTCCGACTTCACTTTGCTCCGCTATATTTCGGGTTCTATTTAGGGCGACAGGCACGCTGCCGGGGGGTAGGCCGTAGCCTTCTGCAGGGGTGCAGGGTGGGCTTTCGGGGTGGGTTGGGGGGGTCTGTCTGCATTGGGGGGTCTTTTTCCTCCCTTATGTTCCCTTTTTTGTTCTATGGCTCTTGTGTGTTCACTTTTTCGGGACTCCGTTTCCTCCTGTGTCCCCCTGGGGAGTTTCTGTGACTTTTGTAATCCGGTGGGTGTCTGATTGTGGCTCGCTGGGTTATTCGGTATCGTTTTTTGATACGTTGCTGGCCGGCTTCTATTATCCTGTTTTATCTCCTGGGGGTGCATGGTTTGGTGGGAGTCCCTTCTTTTATCCCTTTTTCTCTCTCCCCTTTTTCCTCCTTTATGAGGGTCCTTTTATTTCTGTCGGGGTGCGTTTCGTATTGTTTTTACACTGCGGGCCCTTTGATCATGCCTCCTCACTTTGGGTGGGGGCGGTGATGGATGGGCGCGGTTTGATTATTGCCATTCTCGTTTCCTTATATTCCGATTTTGTTTCTATTTTGGATAGCGATGTTTGTATGGCTTCTTTTTCATTCTGTGTTCCTAAGATGGCGGCTTGCCGCGGCCCCTCCTCCCTGGTTGTTTCCTACACGGCCCGTTGTTCTTCTGTACCCCGCCCCGCATTAGAAAATTAACCTTTTATTATCCTGTTCTTTCTGATTGCTCGATGTCTTTTATTGTTTTACCTATGCTCCTGATCGTATCCTGTAAAGAACTTATTTTCGGTTATCATGTTTTCTACCATGTGGTGGCCAGCCCTGGTGGGTTGTAGGCCCGTATTTGTGAGCTTCGTTGTACAATAAAGGTTTTAAAAAAAAAAAAAAAAAAAAGGGAGCCAATTTGTATAAGCAATCGCAATGGAGCGCACACCGCTAGCCCCTCCTCCGGATCGCCCCTCGGGAATCTGGTACATGGAGTTCTTGAGTGGTTCACCCATGTGGGTGCAAGTAGGTACTTGTAAAACTGATGATCTCTAGACCCAATACATGTCCCAGGTTTTTGGATATCGCCCGAGACATGGCTCGGGTTTCGGGATAACTTCCCTCATCAGTAGAGAAAATAGTTAGGGGTGGAAGAGAAGGCCGCCAAACAACCGTCAATGGCCTCGATGCCCGAACTGGCACGCAGGTGCGTCGTCCAGGAGCCCGTCGGCTCAAAGCTCAAGGGAGCCAATTTGTATAAGCAATCGCAATGGAGCGCACACCGCTAGCCCCTCCTCCGGATTGCCCCTCGGGAATCTGGTACATGGAGTTCTTGAGTGGTTCACCCATGTGGGTGCAAGTAGGTACTTGTAAAACTGATGATCTCTAGACCCGATACATGTCCCAGGTTTTTGGATATCGCCCGAGACATGGCTCGGGTTTCGGGATAACTTCCCTCATCAGTAGAGAAAATAGTTAGGGGTGGAAGAGAAGGCCGCCAAACAACCGTCAATGGCCTCGATGCCCGAACTGGCACGCAGGTGCGTCGTCCAGGAGCCCGACGGCTCAAAGCTTAAGGGAGCCAATTTGTATAAGCAATCGCAATGGAGCGCACACCGCTAGCCCCTCCTCCGGATCGCCCCTCGGGAATCTGGTACATGGAGTTCTTGAGTGGTTCACCCATGTGGGTGCAAGTAGGTACTTGTAAAAGTGATGATCTCTAGACCCAATACATGTCCCAGGTTTTTGGATATCGCCCGAGACATGGCTCGGGTTTCGGGATAACTTCCCTCATCAGTAGAGAAAATAGTTAGGGGTGGAAGAGAAGGCCGCCAAACAACCGTCAATGGCCTCGATGCCCGAACTGGCACGCAGGTGCGTCGTCCAGGAGCCCGACGGCTCAAAGCTTAAGGGAGCCAATTTGTATAAGCAATCGCAATGGAGCGCACACCGCTAGCCCCTCCTCCGGATCGCCCCTCGGGAATCTGGTACATGGAGTCCTTGAGTGGTTCACCCATGTGGGTGCAAGTAGGTACTTGTAAAACTGATGATCTCTAGACCCGATGCATGTCCCAGGTTTTTGGATATCGCCCGAGACATGGCTCGGGTTTCGGGATAACTTCCCTCATCAGTAGAGAAAATAGTTAGGGGTGGAAGAGAAGGCCGCCAAACAACCGTCAATGGCCTCGATGCCCGAACTGGCACGCAGGTGCGTCGTCCAGGAGCCCGACGGCTCAAAGCTTAAGGGAGCCAATTTGTATAAGCAATCGCAATGGAGCGCACACCGCTAGCCCCTCCTCCGGATCGCCCCTCGGGAATCTGGTACATGGAGTCCTTGAGTGGTTCACCCATGTGGGTGCAAGTAGGTACTTGTAAAACTGATGATCTCTAGACCCGATACATGTCCCAGGTTTTTGGATATCGCCCGAGACAAGGCTCGGGTTTCGGGATAACTTCCCTCATCAGTAGAGAAAATAGTTAGGGGTGGAAGAGAAGGCCGCCAAACAACCGTCAATGGCCTCGATGCCCGAACTGGCACGCAGGTGCGTCGTCCAGGAGCCCGTCGGCTCAAAGCTCAAGGGAGCCAATTTGTATAAGCAATCGCAATGGAGCGCACACCGCTAGCCCCTCCTCCGGATCGCCCCTCGGGAATCTGGTACATGGAGTTCTTGAGTGGTTCACCCATGTGGGTGCAAGTAGGTACTTGTAAAACTGATGATCTCTAGACCCGATACATGTCCCAGGTTTTTGGATATCGCCCGAGACATGGCTCGGGTTTCGGGATAACTTCCCTCATCAGTAGAGAAAATAGTTAGGGGTGGAAGAGAAGGCCGCCAAACAACCGTCAATGGCCTCGATGCCCGAACTGGCACGCAGGTGCGTCGTCCAGGAGCCCGTCGGCTCAAAGCTCAAGGGAGCCAATTTGTATAAGCAATCGCAATGGAGCGCACACCGCTAGCCCCTCCTCCGGATCGCCCCTCGGGAATCTGGTACATGGAGTTCTTGAGTGGTTCACCCATGTGGGTGCAAGTAGGTACTTGTAAAACTGATGATCTCTAGACCCGATACATGTCCCAGGTTTTTGGATATCGCCCGAGACATGGCTCGGGTTTCGGGATAACTTCCCTCATCAGTAGAGAAAATAGTTAGGGGTGGAAGAGAAGGCCGCCAAACAACCGTCAATGGCCTCGATGCCCGAACTGGCACGCAGGTGCGTCGTCCATGAGCCCGTCGGCTCAAAGCTCAAGGGAGCCAATTTGTATAGGCAATCGCAATGGAGCGCACACCGCTAGCCCCTCCTCCGGATCGCCCCTCGGGAATCTGGTACATGGAGTTCTTGAGTGGTTCACCCATGTGGGTGCAAGTAGGTACTTGTAAAACTGATGATCTCTAGACCCGATACATGTCCCAGGTTTTTGGATATCGCCCGAGACATGGCTCGGGTTTCGGGATAACTTCCCTCATCAGTAGAGAAAATAGTTAGGGGTGGAAGAGAAGGCCGCCAAACAACCGTCAATGTCCTCGATGCCCGAACTGGCACGCAGGTGCGTCGTCCAGGAGCCCGTCGGCTCAAAGCTCAAGGGAGCCAATTTGTATAAGCAATCGCAATGGAGCGCACACCGCTAGCCCCTTCTCCGGATCGCCCCTCGGGAATCTGGTACATGGAGTTCTTGAGTGGTTCACCCATGGGGGTGCAAGTAGGTACTTGTAAAACTGATGATCTCTAGACCCGATACATGTCCCAGGTTTTTGGATATCGCCCGAGACATGGCTCGGGTTTCGGGATAACTTCCCTCATCAGTAGAGAAAATAGTTAGGGGTGGAAGAGAAGGCCGCCAAACAACCGTCAATGGCCTCGATGCCCGAACTGGCACGCAGGTGCGTCGTCCAGGAGCCCGTCGGCTCAAAGCTCAAGGGAGCCAATTTGTATAAGCAATCGCAATGGAGCGCACACCGCTAGCCCCTCCTCCGGATCGCCCCTCGGGAATCTGGTACATGGAGTTCTTGAGTGGTTCACCCATGTGGGTGCAAGTAGGTACTTGTAAAACTGATGATCTCTAGACCCGATACATGTCCCAGGTTTTTGGATATCGCCCGAGACATGGCTCGGGTTTCGGGATAACTTCCCTCATCAGTAGAGAAAATAGTTAGGGGTGGAAGAGAAGGCCGCCAAACAACCGTCAATGGCCTCGATGCCCGAACTGGCACGCAGGTGCGTCGTCCAGGAGCCCGTCGGCTCAAAGCTCAAGGGAGCCAATTTGTATAAGCAATCGCAATGGAGCGCACACCGCTAGCCCCTCCTCCGGATCGCCCCTCGGGAATTTGGTACATGGAGTTCTTGAGTGGTTCACCCATGTGGGTGCAAGTAGGTACTTGTAAAACTGATGATCTCTAGACCCGATACATGTCCCAGGTTTTTGGATATCGCCCGAGACATGGCTCGGGTTTCGGGATAACTTCCCTCATCAGTAGAGAAAATAGTTAGGGGTGGAAGAGAAGGCCGCCAAACAACCGTCAATGGCCTCGATGCCCGAACTGGCACGCAGGTGCGTCGTCCATGAGCCCGTCGGCTCAAAGCTCAAGGGAGCCAATTTGTATAGGCAATCGCAATGGAGCGCACACCGCTAGCCCCTCCTCCGGATCGCCCCTCGGGAATCTGGTACATGGAGTTCTTGAGTGGTTCACCCATGTGGGTGCAAGTAGGTACTTGTAAAACTGATGATCTCTAGACCCGATACATGTCCCAGGTTTTTGGATATCGCCCGAGACATGGCTCGGGTTTCGGGATAACTTCCCTCATCAGTAGAGAAAATAGTTAGGGGTGGAAGAGAAGGCCGCCAAACAACCGTCAATGACCTCGATGCCCGAACTGGCACGCAGGTGCGTCGTCCAGAAGCCCGTCGGCTCAAAGCTCAAGGGAGCCAATTTGTATAAGCAATCGCAATGGAGCGCACACCGCTAGCCCCTCCTCCGGATCGCCCCTCGGGAATCTGGTACATGGAGTTCTTGAGTGGTTCACCCATGTGGGTGCAAGTAGGTACTTGTAAAACTGATGATCTCTAGACCCGATACATGTCCCAGGTTTTTGGATATCGCCCGAGACATGGCTCGGGTTTCGGGATAACTTCCCTCATCAGTAGAGAAAATAGTTAGGGGTGGAAGAGAAGGCCGCCAAACAACCGTCAATGGCCTCGATGCCCGAACTGGCACGCAGGTGCGTCGTCCAGGAGCCCGTCGGCTCAAAGCTCAAGGGAGCCAATTTGTATAAGCAATCGCAATGGAGCGCACACCGCTAGCCCCTCCTCCGGATCGCCCCTCGGGAATCTGGTACATGGAGTTCTTGAGTGGTTCACCCATGGGGGTGCAAGTAGGTACTTGTAAAACTGATGATCTCTAGACCCGATACATGTCCCAGGTTTTTGGATATCGCCCGAGACATGGCTCGGGTTTTGGGATAACTTCCCTCATCAGTAGAGAAAATAGTTAGGGGTGGAAGAGAAGGCCGCCAAACAACCGTCAATGGCCTCGATGCCCGAACTGGCACGCAGGTGCGTCGTCCAGGAGCCCGTCGGCTCAAAGCTCAAGGGAGCCAATTTGTATAAGCAATCGCAATGGAGCGCACACCGCTAGCCCCTCCTCCGGATCGCCCCTCGGGAATCTGGTACATGGAGTTCTTGAGTGGTTCACCCATGTGGGTGCAAGTAGGTACTTGTAAAACTGATGATCTCTAGACCCGATACATGTCCCAGGTTTTTGGATATCGCCCGAGACATGGCTCGGGTTTCGGGATAACTTCCCTCATCAGGAGAGAAAATAGTTAGGGGTGGAAGAGAAGGCCGCCAAACAACCGTCAATGGCCTCGATGCCCAAACTGGCACGCAGGTGCGTCGTCCAGGAGCCCGTCGGCTCAAAGCTCAAGGGAGCCAATTTGTATAAGCAATCGCAATGAAGCACACACCGCTAGCCCCTCCTCCGGATCGCCCCTCGGGAATCTGGTACATGGAGTTCTTGCGTGGTTCACCCATGTGGGTGCAAGTAGGTACTTGTAAAACTGATGATCTCTAGACCCGATACATGTCCCAGGTTTTTGGATATCGCCCGAGACATGGCTCGGGTTTCGGGATAACTTCCCTCATCAGTAGAGAAAATAGTTAGGGGTGGAAGAGAAGGCCGCCAAACAACCGTCAATGGCCTCTGGGAAAGCCTTTAGGTTAGAGAGCATTGTGTAAAATAAAACCCCAAGCCTTATTCTAAGAGAGAGAGAGTCCTTGCATTTTGTAAAATAAAACCCTATTCTGAAGGTGCTGCGTTAAAGTCTTTGCTGTGCCGGGTGCTGGGCTACCATGTGGAAGATTCTGTATTATCTGATAGGCGCAAACAAAACATCTTGGCGTAGTCAGCAGGATACGAAAGAAAATTAAAAGGGGAAAATGCTCTAAAAAAAATGCCTATGTTTTCAGTTGCAGAGTCCCAGATGACAATTGAGTTATTTGAAGAGGGAAAACAACTTGGTATTTCAGACAGAAACAGCGGTGTCATTGTGAATGCTTTGTTTAGCATATATCAAAAATGTGAACATTTAGAAAAAGAATGTAGTGAGCTGAGATGAGAGTTGGCTGACGCTCAGTTTGAAAACAAGTCTTTCAAAAAAGAGTCAAACATGTACCAAGCTCTGAAAGCCGTTTGTTTTGACCAGCTATTCTGATAGCCAGGTTGAGTCATATGTGAAACATGTGAACTTAGAGATATTGCCAGTTAATCTCCTGGCCTCACAGAAGGTCTTAATTAATTCTTTTGAGGACGTTCCTCAGCCAGAAATGAATTTGAACTGAGAAAATGTGAATGTGCAGGAACATAAACAGACCAATTTCTTAGAATTAGTGATCGTTGGTTGCAGGTATAAATTAGACATGTCAGTGAATGATGAATCTTGCTCTACATGGAAAAACTTTATTTTGAATAAAGAAATGCAGCAATGTGCTTTTGAATCTGCACAACAGACTGTGCAGAATGTTTTTTGTATGCTTTTAAAGTTGTGGACTGACTTTTTGTTTAATGCTAGACAAATACAGATGTTTTTGTGCTTTTGCGCATTGAAAGACACTGGGCAGAAGACAATAAGACATAATGCGATATATCAATGGGATGAAGCAACGGGTATTAAGTGGTATATACAGACAGTTTTGCATGAACAGTTTGTGCAGGTCCCAATAGAAAGTCCAGGGGTTGAGTTTGAGACACAGGATTCCCCAGTAAAGTGGCAGATTGTACTGCAAAGCGCAGTTACTGTGCATGACAGAACATTTAATTCCCTTACAGATGAAAAGGCTAAAATCTTGGAGACAGAGGTGGTGACACACGATTTAGATTTGGTGTGCATGTCTAAATACAAGCACCTAGGAAAGGAAGACCATAAAACAGGTGGGCAGAGAATGAAGGGATACATATCTCCCTAGAACTGTGATTCTTATGTGTCAGTATGCACAAGCCAGACCAGTCACACAGAAGGTGGGTAACGAGTTGAAGAAAGGAATTTTACCAGAGCAGACAGAGCAGATGGATTGCCTTGGGCTGCTGCCAATTTATAAAGGGAGCACGTATTCAGAAGTGAGTGGAAAATTAGTCGGGAAGGAGACTGCCCCAGCCCTTCTTACTGTGCAGGGAAAAAGAGAGTTTCATCCTAATACCAAGAATTCAGAGGCTAACGTGTGGGTAGAATTCTTAGATAATTCCCCAGAGCCAGCAGAGAACCGTGCCGACAGGAATGATAATATTGTGCCTTCAAACTCAAAACAGAAAAGGAAAACATACACTTTTTGAAAAATGTTTTCTGCAAGAAGAGTGATGCTTGTTTCTTTTCCAGGTTATCATACTGCGACGTTTTGGTGTGCCTGATGTCTCAGTCCATGTTTGTGTACCCGTGTGGGTGGGATCCCCCCTCCATCCCCAACCCTGGAGTGATCACCGAATGGTGCAAACTGTGGCTGAACAAACCAGACAATCGTACCAAGCCAAGAACAATTAACTGATTTTATAAACATGAAGTACAATGAACACAGTTATAATAATTTTAAATGCAAGAAGGCTGTGTGTCTTTCAAATAGAAGGACATTATTTGTTCTGCAGATGCTAGTTACTTTGAAGAGAAAGAAAATTGTGCAATTGAACTTGGTTTTTCACTTTCGAGTTGATGTTGCCTTTATTTTGAAGCACAAAATATATAATTATCGCTGCTTCAAAATTAGAGGTTCCAGTATTAGCCATATGAGACATTAGGAGCATTACTGAGTTCATATGCTTGATTCTATTAGCATAATTTATTTTGTGTATCCATCAAACATTTATTCTTACTGAGTATCCAGATATGCACAAGCTATTTCTACATGTTTTGAAATGATTATTTCATGCTTTTATGATTTCACTGTTTTAATGTGTGTTTCAATTATACATGTGCTTTCAGTAAGAAATGCAGTTCTTCAATCATAGTTGTGGTTTCAGTTAAGAAATGCAGTTCTTGAATCATAGTTGTGGTTTCAGTTAAAAATTGCAGTTTTTCAGTCACATTTGTGCCTTCAGTTAAGAAGTTCAGTTTTTGATATATGTAGGTGATGATAGTCAAAGGTTATGGGGTGGAATGTAGTGCAGTGGCGTAACGAAACTTGAGGGGGGCCTGCGACTCTCCATACTGCAGGGGCTGCGGGGCTTTTGTTACGCCACTGTTACCAATACAGCCGTTATAAGTAACCTTGGATGGTGGAGTTAGTTGTTGGGCACACTCTGACTGCAGGTTATCATAGGTGGGGGTCTATCCACTAAAGGGTTCCTGCCATCAGTACGCCAGGGAAGTTTGCCCTAATTTAGGTGGGTTTCCTGCTGCTGACTTCTAACATGATATACAACATCGGGCCCACTCATCGTTCAGTTTGGCCAAAAGTGCATCCACTCCTCTTTCTCTTTCACACCTCCTTCCTCCCTCTTGCTTTCTATCTCTTCCTTTCCATTGTTTCTGAGCATCCTATCTTTTCTTCATTCTCATCCCAGCATTTTTCTTTCTATTCTCTGTCACTTTTATCTCCAACCTTTCCTCTCCCATCCTTTGGAAATCATTCCACTAAGCTTTTCCTATCTCATGTGCAGTATTTCTCTACCTTTCTCTGCTATTTTTATGCTCTCTGCTTTGTATTTCCTTACTCCATTTTTTCACCCTCTCCATTCCCTACCTCTCTTTTTTCTTTTCCTCTTTTGTACCCCACCCTCTCTTCCTTATCAGCTTTCCAGCTGACCTTGTCCTAATATCACCTTGCGATTTCTTTTCTGCATACTTTCTCACTGTACCCCTTGATTAGCGCTTCCAGTGCATTCTTGTCTATCACAATGCTCTTCGTCAATCCTGTACAGACCGTATTGCCCTTCTTTTTCCTCCTCATACTCTCCCAGAACCCCTACCCTAAAAGGTTGTATTTATTTACTCCAGAGTCTTCACTGGTGTCTCTTAAGAGGCCAGATTGTGCCAGTTCCCCTGTGCTATTTGTCCTGGCTCACACACATTGCCACACACATTAAAGTGTCCAACTACCTTTTGTAGCAAATCAGTGTTTTTTTATTAAAATTTTGAATCTCTCTCTCTCTCCATCTACATACACACACGCACACATATACAAAAAGGCCACTGCTGCCTTTCAATTTTGCTAATTCGTTGGTGTCCACACTCTGATAATATATTGTAAAGACTAGGCAGGGCTAAGGTTTTTAACACATGCATCTGTTGTTTACCATTCTTGGAGAGATGTACTTAAACAATCCATTGTTGTATTTCCTGGATGCTAACAACTCACTCTTGTTTCGTTTTCAACTTCCACGCCACTACCTCACAAATCCATTTACTGATAAGCACCACTATTGATCAAGAACAAAATCCCCCCCCAAAATAAGCTGTGTTCCAACCCCACACCACCTTCCCAATAACTCACTTTAACCCCTTGTGTGCTCAGGACAGCCCCCGGCCGTCCTATGTCACGGTGGGTGTGTGCTCAAGACGGCCAGGGGCCATCCGAACGTCGCCAATTCCCGAGTGTGGCGCAAATTCCCAGCCTGTGCGGTAGAATTAATTAGTGGGCGGAGTTCGGACGGCCCCCAACATGCCTACCGTGACGTAGGGCAGCCGGGGGCAATCCTGACTACACAAGGGGTTACGTCCCCTAATTCAATCCCCGCACCGCGGTGGAATTAGCACCGCAGGGAAGGGGTTAAAATACTCCGCAGACGGCTGATCCATTTAATGTTTGACAACAGCCCTTGAAACAGATTTCCTATAGAGCATCACAACCCATCCAACCTGCTACGGTTCAGAGAACAACTCAAGGATCTCCCACCAACACCCAACCTACCAACATGTGATGCAGCTAATCAAGACTCACTAGTTTCCCCAACTCCTGACATATTGATCATCAGCCAAAAGCTAAGACCGAACTCTTATTCCAACCTACTGTCCTGCAGACATACTATAAGGTACCCTTTTCGGATTTTTGCTGTTCCTACCGGACTCCACGCTGCACACTGCGACCTGGTGTGCCTCTGCTGGGCGGAGGCGGCTTCTGTGACGACTCGCCGGACCCGCTTCGCGGGTCCCTCAGCGCGTCTGTGTTGGAGGAGGCTGTCTGCTGCGGGCGACTGTTGGGAGGAGCGCGGGAGTGGCGGTTGGACCAGCGGGGCTGCGAGCTGCTAGGCAGGGACTCCAGTGTCCAGGAGCCCATGCGCGCCCAACCAGCAACACCTGGGCTGCTCTCCCCGCTGGCCACGCCCCCCTGCCTATCAGCCAACGACTAAAGGGGACCAGTGTACTTAGGTCCACGGAGCTTCCGCTACGCGGGAGCGTGCGGGAGCGCGCCGGGAGAAGCCCGGGACAAGGGCGGGACCGTCTGTGGCCGTCCGGGGCCGCTGGAGGCCGGGCTGGGCCATTCCGCTGACATTTGCATACATCTATTAGTCAGCAGCTAAGTGGGTTCCCAACGTTCCAATATGCCGGACCACCCCAATGGTTCAGTCCTGAGGTCTCCAACGGCCGATGCTGGCCAATCTGTGGTCGGTCCTTTGGATAAGTTTTTCAATCGCCCCGCCAACCCTATTGATAAAGAGCTATCGCTGTCTGAGAGGCGCGCAGAGCGCAGACTATCAATTGAACTGTTAAAGAACTCGGGGGACAAGCGCTCTGGCCAAATTTATCCCGCTTTAGTAACACCATTGTCCTCACTCCAACTACCTGACTTCTGCAATCTGGGTCATGATGCAAGTATGAATGGGGCCAACCAGGGTAGTGTGGGTGATTTGATCGTCCCCCGTGCAAGTGCAAGTCCCACCACAACCCCAACCCCCCTAACTGTGGTGTGTGCTCCACTGACCAACTCAAAACCGGGTCTTAAAAGGAAAAGTAACAATACATCTAGGAAAAGCCTTCCCCCTAAACCACCCCATAAACTCAGGAAAGTCAATAAAAGTATGTATCCTAGCAAGGCAGCTACTGTAGAGAGTCGAGGGGGTGAACCTACGCAAGAGGGGGCAATTACACCTTCTGGCAAAACAGATCCTAGTCCACCCACCTCTATAGATACAGGGACGGTAACAGTTGACACACAGCCGTGGCTGACTAGCTTGCTTCCCGAAGTAGAACGGATATTACGGTCCCTATTGCTTCCATTAGAGGAACGCATTATCAAGCTTACTGACCGCCTAAACCACTTCGAGCAGGCTACACTTGACAATTTCTTCTCGACTAAGGCATTAATAAAAACACAGTCAAGGCAGGATGGCAATAGCAACTGCAAGACCATTGCCGAAGCCCCACCACATGCTAAGGGACAAAGGGAACATCCCAACTCTCCCCTGTCTGTAAAAACTAGCAGTGGAGCGGCAAAGAGACCCCCGAAGTCGCTTAATTCGGCACCACCAGGGACTGTCACAAATGCCCCCATTATTGTATTAACTGGCCAATCTGTTGTGCAACAGCCGATGCCTAGCACTAATCGGTTGGGTATTGCAGAGGGAGGAGGAGCGGAGGGCACCAAAAAGGGTATTGCTGTATCACCTGCCCCTGGAATCGGAAATCAGTCAACAACAAACAAATCGATACCCCGCCCTGCCCCCCCTGTCCCCAGACCGCCCCTACCACCCTTGAAAAAGCCCCCACACAAGAAACCCCCTATGAACCTCACCCCTGACTCCTTCCCCTATGTAGCAGTCTTGATAAATGTCCCACCATTTCCACCGGGACAGAGAGAATCCTTCCAGATGCTTAAAAACAAAGCCATGCACTGGTTAAGGGTGAATCGGCCGCTACCTGGGGAAGTTGATGGACTCATTCTGGGAGTGAGGCGAATAGATTGGATAGGTTCCACCATTAAAAACCTGGGGGGGGACTGTATTCTGATCAATTTTCAAGACCCAAGGGTGGTGGGGTGGATAACGAGACAGGGCTGGTGCACGGGCAAGGGAGGTATTGGCATTGTTGACCTTACATTTTTCTACCCACGCCCCTCTAGTGTTTTAACCTCCTTGATCGATGAGGTGAATGGCCCAGGAAATTGCCCGTGGCCAGGGATAGCAGGCCATTCCTCACAGAATCTTATTTACCCTACCATCCCGCTCACCTCTGTTGTGGGCGGGTGGAACGATTTAGGGAAGGGGCGGTGACAATCCCTTGATTGCCAGGTTAATAATAGGAGCCCAATACCCAACAGAGTGACTGGTACCCCTAACTGCGGAAATTTAAATTCTTTTGTAGAATCCATCTCGCCGCCCGCTTCTAGGGAGCATATGGTACTAGGTGGCATAAGGGAACTAGGGATAGTGCCGATTCCGACTGAGCCCACGAACGCCTGTCCCTTGGTGGGAGTTATAGATCTGGTTAATACCATCGAGGCCGGTAGCATCCCGACTGTGACGGGTCCACTTATCAGGGTTCTCAGTTGGAATGTGGCCGGGCTGGATAGGAAACTGCCAATGCCTGATTGGAACGCCTTGGTGGAGGACTACTCCATATGTCTGTTCCAGGAAACATGGTGTAGGGAGCCTTCTCATAAGGCGGGATATTCGTCCCACCATATACCAGCGGTACAAACTGAGTGTGGTCGTGGCCGTCCTTCGGGAGGCCTCCTTGTATGGGTAGCTACCTCACTCAATTGTAGGGTGGTCGAGCACGATACTCAATGTCCCGACCTTCTTAATATCACACTAAAAAATCCTAAGGGCCAGGTTATCCTTAATATATTTAACATCTATGCCCGAGGTGTAAAGGGAGGCAGAGAATCCCCCATTATAGCACGGTTGGAAGCCTTGCTTCGATCCTCGCCATACAAGCACTGCACCCTGGTGGGTGGTGATTTTAATTGTACTTTTGAGCCCCTTGGCCTTGAAGTTCTAGAGGATCAAGAGGTTGTTGATAATAGGTGGGGCATACCGGCTCTAGAGCTTAGACCAATTAAGAAATGGTCGGAAGTGGCGCTCCAGGTCAACTCTATAACATCTGAGTTTGACCTGAGGGCACTCAATGGTAGGACCAACTCTGACAAAAAGGGAGCTCATACCTATAATAGGCCTGCGCACTCCTCCAGAATAGATTATCTTTTTCTCCATATCCATTTATGGACTCTCGTTAAGGATATGGTCATTATACCCACCGTAGAAAGTGACCATAATCTCCTTTCACTCACCTTGTCCAACAGGTGCTTAGATGATTCTGGCAGGAAAAATCTGTGCTCCTCAGTCCCGGATATGTCAGTAGTTTCGAATTGCGGTCGTCGGCTAAAATGGGCCAAGTTGTTACTTTCACCTGAGAAACTATTTTCCATATCACAGATCCTAGCGGCAGCTGTAGGTAACCTTGATCCTCTGGGGAGCGGGGTGGGGGATGTATCTGCAAGATTTTGTACATTAACCCTGGCTCTTAGTGATATTTTTACTGTCCCAAGTAGCACCAAGGGAAAGAGACCAGGTTCTTGGGCCAGACAAGGCTGGTTTAACTGCACGTGCAGAGAGGCGAAGACTCTGCTGGTTGATGCAGTTAAATCTAAATCCCAAATAAGGATTAGGGAGGCCAGAAGGTCATATTTACTTTGCCAAAAAGTCGCAAAGAGGGAGTGGGAAGACAACTTCTGGCAGGAACTCCTGACGGCTAGTCGCGGTAGAGATGCGAGAAGTTTTTGGAATTTGGTGGGTAGTAGGAAGCGTCCTGATGACACCTTGAGGACGTGTACTATTACAGCCAAGGCATGGTTTGATCACTTTTCGGGTCTTTACTGTGCTATTGAAGGCCCACTTAACGACCAATTCATTCTCCCCTCCTATCCTATGGATAGAGATATGGTTCTTTTTTCAGCCCAAGAAATTACGAATTTAATTAAAACCCTTACTCCACTAAAAGCAGCAGGTCCGGATGGGCTACCAGGGGATCTTCTTCGTGCATATCCAGGGGACTGGGGGGTGTTGATCTCCGCTCTCCTCAATGCCATCATGGAGGGAGGGTCGGTTCCAGAGTCCTGGAAAGGGGCCGAGGTAGTCCCAATATTTAAAAAGGGAAATCGAGATCTACCGGGAAACTATAGGCCCATAAGCCTGATAGACTCGATCCAGAAGGTGGCGGGAAAAGCAATTTTGGGCAGGATCCTCTCTTGGGTAGACGAAAACTATATACTATCCGAGATGCAGGCCGGGTTCCGCACAGGCACAGGAACAATTGAACAAGTCTTCAGACTCCTGTTACTGTATTGGAAGGTGGTGGTACTGGGCAAGGGCAGCCTTTATCTGGCCTTTATAGACCTAAAGACTGCCTTTGACCTTGTCCCCCGGCAGGAACTCTGGAGGGTGCTGTACGGCCTTGGGATGCCCCCTTACATCGTGGACCTCCTAATGAAATTGCACAAAGCTAACTATGCCCAGGTTAGATGGGGCTTGAATGGGGAGAAGACTGACAAGATCAAGGTAGAGAGGGGTGTACGGCAGGGCTGCGTCCTAGCACCCACCCTCTTCTCGCTTTATGTGAATGGGGTGGTTGATTACTTGCTTGAAGACCCAGCAGACGCCCCCACACTCTGTAATGTTAAGATTCCAACTTTGTTGTTTGCTGACGACACCCTTCTCATCTCGAAAACTCCCCAGGGCCTCCAAAAACTCTTGAACCGGTTCCAGGATTTTTGTGTAATGAGAGGTCTCGTCATAAATGTACAAAAAACTAAATATTTAGTCATGAATCCCCCCAGAAAACTGGGGTGCCCCCCTATCCTGAATTCGATCCCGCTGGAAAAAGTTGCAGAATTCGACTATTTGGGAATTCGGCTGAGCGACAGTATGAGTTGGGTACCCCATACCACCAAAATGACACTGGTTCACAAAAGGGTGGGGGGAGCCTTGCTTAAGGAGTACAGCACATCATCGAAACATTGCGTATCACCAATCATTGATATATACAAGGCTAGAGCGGTACCGGCATCGCTATATGGAGCAGAGTTATGGGGTTTGGGCTGCATGGAGTCTTTGTCCAAAGCAGAGAACAAATTTATTAAAGATTTAATGGCAGTCCCGATGAGCACCCCGACTGTACCGATGCTTATGGACGCAGGTTGTAAACCAATTAAAGACCTGGCCCGCCTTCGGCCCCTCCTACTGTGGGCCCGACTATGGAGAGTCCCGGAACTAAAATCCTATGCAGACGGGCTGGCAGAGATAATGCATTCGGTTGGCTGGTCAAAGATTAAGTGGCTCAGGGACATTAAATACCTGCTCGGGGAACTAGGTCTGGACAACTGCTGGCTTACTCATTCAGCTCCCCCAAAGGAGATCCTGAAAAAAATATACTGGGGTTGGGTGTCCACAAAACTCATGAGCAACCAACACCACTGCAATTCCACCGCAGTATATTTAAGGACTAAAGATGTCACTGCCTTTGAACCCTTTCTGGACATTATCACCATCCCAATGGACCGGGCTCTGTACATCAAGTTCAGACTAGGAACTTTACCCCTAGCTGACCTCCTTTCCAGATGGAACTCGCAAAAGCAGGTATCACGCTTCTGTGCCCTCTGTTCTGACTGTTGCGAAACTGTGGCGCACTTTCTCCTTGATTGTCCAGATTATGCGCGCCCAAGATCTTTTTGGCTTAAACCGCTTTGTAATGAGATGGGTATCCGCAAGCATTCTGAGGCTCTACGCATTTTACTGACTAACACTGCCCCCCCTATTGTCTGTGCTGTGTCTAAATTTTTTAAATGGGCCTGGTTGATACGTCTTAAAAGACTGTCTTTATCGATTTAATACTTTTTAAAAAAATTACCTATTTATTCTGTTTTTACCATTGATGTTATGTACAGTCTATGAGTTTCTGATATGTCGTTTTTTTATATATTTCTGTGTAATGCTTTTATGATATACGCATATCGAAATAAAGCTATCAATCAATCAATCACTATAAGGTGTCTTTCCCAAATTTCTCTAAATCGATAAAGACAAAGACAACCAGTCACAAACATAACTTTTTACACTGTGCAGCTTTGTCTTCCAGGGTGTCTGAGAGACTAACAGACAGACAGACACATGTTCACTGTAGAGTGAGTCTCAGCACTTCTCTTGTCAATTGACAGAGACAAGGCATTTGATCCAGTGCACTGGCCTTCTTCTGAGGGAAATACTGGATAAGGCGGGTCTGGGTACACGAGTCAAAACATGGAAATTGTGCAACAATTCTAGCCCCGCAGCTTGGAAACTGAGCTGGATTTTCACTTCATCCAAAAGAAATGGACCTCCACAAAATGCACACCTCCTCATTCTGTGCCTCGGGAAAAGAAGAAATGCTTACGATTACACACTATTGGTACCAAACCCCAGCCAAAAGGGGAAATGTAAAATCAACAGTCCTAATGGCTGTTAATGCAACTTCGGACACCCAAACACACTGACGCATCTCCACTGGCTCTGTCCCAAACTCAGGCGCTACTGGTAGGCCGTGCTGAAAGATATCAATGAAATGTTTGCAACAGCTATATCCTGTCTTTCTAGCTATGTCCTACTGAGACTCCCCAATACCGACACAACCTCTACACTCTAACAAGGGGAAGGCAATGATAATGGCTTTGGCTTTGTGTGGGGCTAAACATGTCATCAAAGCCAAATAAGGCACAGACACATTGTTGTCTCACTTTGACTGGCTGCATAAACTGTGGGACCTTACAGGGATGGAAATGCTTACTGCTTCCCTGCAGAACAAGTTGCTACACTTTGACAAAATGAGGGGCCCAGTCATTTAATCTCTGACACAGGTCTTTTGGGGATTTACTAGTCCTCTTTACTTATGAGTACACCAGCTTACGGGATGAGGGGATGCCTGATCAGCAAGACGAAGACTGAATGCAGTGGGTATGATGCACTAAAAGACCCAGCCTGCTGACACTGAATATGTTACTAAAGAGCTAACTCTGGTGAGAGAGGCTATGCTCCCTTGGTGATATTTTATCCGTCCCCTCCCACCTTTGCCAGTCCCCCCTGGTATTCTCCCTTCCTTGCTGTCTATCTACTTCTTCTGTTCTCCCACGGTTCCTCCTAATCAGCCTGTGGGTTTAGGTAAGAGTATTTGTTCCTGGATAAATTAATAAAAAGATCTGAACCATAAAAGATTAATGGGTCTGCAAAATATTAAAATTTTAACATTGTTAATATAATATTCCATCAACATGAGTAAAATTCAAACTAGTGTACGTCAATAAGAAGCACTATTTACAAGGAGAATAAAGCGAATTAAAATGTTTTAGGGAAAAAGCCAAGACCTTATTATATCAAGCAGAATAGAGTATGCCACCAAATACTTAGATATTTTATAAACAAAGATATTCTAATTGCGCCATGACTGAAGAAAAGTTCAATTACTTTGATTAGTGTGATGGTAAATATGAGCCTTAAATGTAAAATCATCAGTGCATTAAGAGTTATCCGCTTGGGAAGTTTAATCCCTGACACACAGTTGGGTTCTAATTAAGGAATATGCAGTAGTGGTCCATGAGCCTTAATGAATGAACCTCGATCCCGCTGTGCAGTCTGAGAAGGTAGCACTGTTGGGGGATGCAACAGTTGCTGATCAGACCAGTGTGAGCTATTTACACTTATCTAGAGGGCTTCAAACTCTGTGCTCACAATCCAGCACGTCACACATGCACTGAACACTGACAACCAACTCATGTAAAGGGAATACTCATTAATTAATTAATTCATTCATTCAGTCTTTATTTCGAACAATTTGTTCATAAAAGACAATAAATTGCAAATTTCATAAAAAACAAGGGCTCCAATAATTACAATCTGTACAAAACATGAATAGATAATCACATTTACAAAACAGAACAAAACAAGCAGGTTAAGTGTCTGAAAAGTGTGCAGTACGACCAATCTAACATTGGATACATTATTTAAAAACTTTTTATATTAAAAAAGATTTCAGTTAAGAGACTGGACCCGAGCATGCTTGTACCAGCTAACAAATATTGAAAAATACAATGCCAATGTGGAGAAATGCTAAGTAGAAGACTATGCTTAGAAAGGAAAATATCACTGTTGCAGTCTACTTGCTATCAATCTGTCGTCAAATTCTCCACATCCATCCTAAAAACTTTGCTAGGGCAATCTCGATTACCACCTGAGTGCTTGTCTTTAATATTCGCAGTGCGGTTGCACTCAGACTAGTACCCATATTAATACAAATCGGTTTGAGCCATTTGGTTCGCGGAGAGCTATATGCTGGACAAACAAACAATATGTGTGGAATTGTTTCATCCTCTGTCGGTAAAGGGAATACTGTTCTCCTCTCCCTCTGGTGTTTCCTTTATCTAATTTTCTTCCTGTGTGTCTCCTTTAACCATTGTTTCAGAGGATTTCACCTTCTGCATTATTTGTCGCTCTTTTGCAAAGTCTTAATACTTTTCAGAAGCCTTCTCCCTTTTCCCTTTGTCTTTCACTGGCTCTCTCTTTTACCTTTTCACTTTCTTTGTGGGTTTTCCGTACTCGTCCACCCATTTTCCTATTTGGGATCTTTTTACCCTTCATTTATAGAGCTCTTTCTTTTTCTTTTTCAACATTTTTTATCACATCTCTCTGAGCTTTTCCCTTTGTCTTTTACTGGCTCTCTCTTTTACCTTTTCACTCTCCTTGTGGGTTCCCGGTCTCTTACACCCATTTTCCTATTTGGTATCTTTTTACCCTAGATTTGTGGAACTCTTTCTTTCTTTTTCTTTTTCAACATTTTTTATCACCTCTCTCTGGGCTTGTTTCTTTCACCCTTTTTTTCTCTCTGGGGCCCATACTATTTCTCCCTGAGGACCTACTTCATCCATATTCGCCCCATCTCTCGATCTATTTGAAGGGATTTCTTTCACTCTCTCCTAGGTTGTTTAACATTACCTTTCTCTCTTTGCTCATCCTCTCTTTATCTACCCCCTGACACCGGTCCACACAACACAAGCTATCATATCTGGCTTCTTTAATTTTCTCTGCACAACATATTTTGATGATATTCAGCAGAAAAAGAACGTATTGTTTTTCAGTGATTGTTACAAAACTAAAAGTTCATGTGCTCTCTCTTATGGCTTGGCTGCCTTTCTCCCTCATTCTCAAGGGTGCCTCGTTTTCTCTTGTAGGTCTCTTTCACTCTTTATGTGACTCTCTGGGTTTCTCAGGCTCCTTTTATACTTTCTCTTTGGGGCTTTCTTTTACCTTTTGATCTTATATTCTTTCATACGCCAGATCTTCTATTCCTAAATGCAAATTAATACATTTTCCATAGCTCTAATCCTGTTTTCTTTCTCACATGCACACATTTGTGCTCTTTAAAGATTACTTTTTTCCTCTCTGTTTATATATTTACATGCCTCGGTGTGCTTTCAGGTTTCTCAGATTTGTGGTCTTATATTTTGTTGTTACTCTCAAACACTGTAAACTTATTTCACTCTCCTTTGGTCTGAAGAACTCTCTGATAACCCTCTTAACCCCAAGACACCTCTTATAATAAAGTGTTTCTTTGTTCTGCCTTTCTACAGCCTCAAAGGCATTACTGTACACATTTACCAACCTCAAAAATATGAACCTAAAACTTGGCCTAGTTGAGATTCAAATTCATGAATAACAGATCAAAAAACATGTCTTCTCTTTTGATCTCACTGTATCTTCTCTCTCACTTTCTCCCTCTCTCAAAGTCTTCTTCTTCTCTTCTTAGTTCTCTCACCCTCTCTCTCTCTATGCCTCACTTACTCTCATTCTTTCCATTTATTTCCTTCTCATTATCTTGCTCCTCTTCTGTTTTACATGCTGTTTGCCTCCCTCTGTCGTTAATCACCCCTGCTGCTCTGCCTCTCCTGCCACCTAATTTTTTCTCTGGCTCGTCGCATTTGTTACCCCTCATATTGTTACACTTCTCAATCACAGATTTCTCTTCTCTCATTTTCTTGCTCTGACTGACCCACTCTCAGCTCTAATTTCATCTTCCACTCTGTCCCTTATATTTCTCTCTGAGAGTTCAGACTTATTTATGTGTAGACGCCTCACTTTGCACTTGAGAATGAAACTATGAAATAAGGTTAGAATCCCATACCGGAGTAATATGTTGAATAACTCCAAGGGCTGCATCACCTCATGGATAGGCAGCATTCTGATATAACACCAGTTCGCGATGCAGTTTTCCTGTTCGGGGATGCTGTTTGAGTGCTCGGGGGAAATATCTCACGAATGTGTCCATGCAGTCGCCAGTTGGCGCAGCCATCTTGTTTCACTTGTCCCGCCCGCTTGCAATGCGTGTGTCCTGTTCGGAACCGCAGGTGACCGATGGCACATCCGAATGACGTGTTTGCGATCGCACACTCTCGCGTGATAGCGCTGCCAGCTACCAAAATCCTGTGGCGCATGCGAACGGATAAGAAAACTCGTCGGCAAATTCAGGGATCCTGGAAAGTTGCTACCATGTGCGCAAACATGCATTTTGAAAGCACAAACAAGGGAAAAATTCTGCTACAATGTGGATCGCAGAATTTACGCCAATTCCGCTATTTCCACGGAACGCGGAATTGCCAAAATTCCGCAAATTCTGCGAGCAGAGCGGAATTTATCGCTCAGGCCTACTCTTCTCACAGGGTAGCCCAGACCCGCCTCTTCCCACCAGACCTCATTGTGTGAGCTTCTCGGGGAGCAGGCTTCCTTCCACAGTAGTGGAGTGGTCTCTTGGCTGCAGCTCTTTGTATCTGCTCTGAAACTTTCCCTTCTGCAAGGTGTTTGACAATGCTGGATCTGAAATCTAGCCCCTGCCTGTTCCAGAAGGCAACCCCACCCCACTATTGTTCCATGCTGATGGGAAGCACTCTCCTACTCCACACAAGTGCTTTTGATCTTCAAGGCCCCAGGAAGTGAACTTGTGTTTGCCTACTGTGTCTGCCCTTCTTGATTTTGTCTGTTTGCTCCTCCTTTTTGCCTCATACTTTTTCTTTGGTGGTGGTCTGAGAGAGACTTAGGAGACCCCCAGCAAAAAACCATGATTAAAAAAATGCAAATTTCTGAAACTGGACCCAGAGCACTAGAGCGCATGTGAAGAAGAGTGATCGAAGGTCCTACCTTTCAGCAGAGTTCTCAAAGTTCCCAGGCCCATGCATGAATAGCTCTCAGTGCTTTACATTCTGGGAATTGTGTCCTGATTTTAGAATGGGACAACTGGACTGCAATTCACAGAATGCAAAGCAAACACCCCCAAAACTATTAAGATTCTGTGATTGGATATCGACTGGTGGCCCACTCTGGGTTTACTTCTGGTTCCAGGGGGGCTGGTATTCTTATCCGGTCCTCTCTCCCTCTTGAAGTTGATGACGTTAGGATTGATGACAGGGGGCGCTACGCGGCGCTCACTGGTAGATGGGAGGGGAAGACATTATCCATACTCTCTGCGTATGTCCCCCCGGGTCTACAGACCTCGACCTACGCTGATCTCAGCAGGGTCATTTTGGAGCTTCCTGAGGGCCTTCTGATCCTGGGTGGGGATTTTAATTCAGTTGTCTCCGGCACTTCTGATCGTTATCCTCCCAGGGATTTGCCCAGGGCCCACATGTAGCTGAATGATTTGCTTGAAACCTTTGGGCTGGTAGACGGCTGGAGATTACTGCACCCCACACAACTACAGCACGCTTTCCACTCTGGGGTACATGGTAGTGTTTCAAGACTGGATTACTTCTTAATGCCAGCGGTCCAGTCCTCCTCCATCAGAGAGATTCGTCATCTCCCTAGGGGTATTTCCGATCATTCCCCCTTGTGGCTTCGCTATGAGGTCGGGGCGGGCAGTGAGGGTAGGGTCGCTCCTATCAACCCCTGGTATTTCCAGAACCCTAAAACCCGCTCCGAACTTGTGAAAGCTATTGACAAGTATTATGACGAAAATGTGGGGTCTGTTTCTTCTGCTGTTTCGTTGTGGGAGGCTTTCAAGACTGTTGTGCGTGGGCAGTCCCTTTCCCTGATTGCTGCCGCTAGGAGGGCTTCCAACATGGAGGTTGTGCGATTGGAGTCTAAGATAACTGTGCTTGAAGACGATCTCCAGACAGGCGTCTCCAGTGCGAAGTTGCATTCCCTTGCCTTGAAACAAGCTGATTACAGGGCTCTTGTGACTGATGCTGCGAGAATGATGTACAGGGAGCAGCAGGGCAGGTTGTATGACGTGGGAGACAAGGCGGGTAAATTGCTAGCGTTATTGGACAAGAAAGAGAGAGTGAATCGTGTTGTTCCTGTGATTGAACGGCCTGATGGAGAATGTGTTGTGGATCCAGCTGGGATCGTTCAGTGTTTCGTGGACCACTTTAGGACTGTGTACACCTCAGTTTGTGGTAGGGATGAGGAGGACTCTCGTTTGTTGCTGCGAGATATCGCTCTGCCTAGCCTTTCTGACACTGACAGGGACCTCATGGATGCTCCGCTCACGGTTGATGAGGTTGCTGTTGCTATACGTTCCCTCCGATCTGGTAAGGCGATGGGCCCCAATGGTTTGGCCATTGAATTGTACAAGCTGCGGCCCGACAAAATGGCGCCCTACTTGAAGGACATGTTCCTAGAGGCCTTGGAGTCTGGCTCCCTCCCCGCAGACCAACGACTCGCTACCATTGTAGTCATCCGTAAGGAGGGTAAGCCACGGGATCGTTGTACCTCGTACAGACCTATCTCTTTACTCAATGCCGAACCCAAAATCTTGGCTAAATTATTGGCTAATCGCTTGGTCACTGTGGTCGGGGACTTGATCCATCCAGATCAGTCCGGTTTTATCCCGCATCGCAATACCGCTCTGAATCTTCGCAGACTCCATGGTGTTCTGGCGAGAGCTGAGACGCTCACTGAACCGGCCATTTTGGCTTCCCTTGACGCTACCATGGCATTCGACACCATCGAGTGGCCTTACCTTTGGGCGGCCCTCTCGAAGTTCGGGTTTGGGCCGGTGTTCATAGCCTGGGTGAAACTCCTTTACGAGTTGCCCCTGGCTCAGGTGGTGGTCAATGGGAAAGTGTCCTGCGTCTTCACGCTTGGGCGTGGTACCCGGCAGGGCTGTCCGCTGTCTCCATTGCTCTTCGCTCTTGCCCTGGAGCCTCTGGCGGAGTGGCTCCGTTGGGAGCCTTCCATGCGAGGTATCCGGTGGACTCCCGACTTTGAGGATCGAGTCTCGCTTTATGCGGATGACAACCTCCTTTATCTCACCTCTCCTCAGAAGTCCCTGAATGTACTTTTCGATGTTCTTACCTCCTTTGGGAAGAACTTGGGTCTCGATATTAATTGGGCTAAATCCTGCGTCTACGTTTTGGCTGGAGAACTCCCTCCACTGCCTCGTAGATTTCCGATTCAAGTGACTGAGACTGGGTTTAAGTACTTGGGGATCTACGTTTCCTTGGACCCTTCTATGCGGTATGAGCGTAATCTGCTACCCCCCCTTCAACGGCTCAAGCTGGATGTTGGGCGCTGGCGTAGGTTGCCCTTATCGCCCCTCGGTAGAGCGGCGCTTTTTAAGATGATGTCGCTGCCTCGATTTTTTATACGCACTTCAGAATTCCTTTGACCCGATTGCCTCGGGCTATTTTCGTGAAGTGGAAAGCCTGCAGAGACAACTGGTCTGGGATGGGCGTGCCAGTATCGCTCTTTCCAAACTCACGCTTCCGTGGTATGATGGCGGTATCGCCCTCCCAGACATCAGGCGTTATTATTGGGCGTCTCAGCTGAGTGCTATTAACCACGCAACCTACGCCCCGGGCCCTGCACCGGCTTTTTCCATGGATAAATTTCTTTTGCCAGGGGGGACCTTCAACAGAGCATTGTACTCCGAGGGACTCCATGGAACACTGACTGGTCCCACTAAAATTGCTGTGAGGGTGTGGCGTGATGCGAATGCGGCATTGGGTTGGCGTGGCAGATTTACTCGGGCTACCCCTTTGTATGATTCTGAATGTTTGGGACATTTGTGGAGAACGAAAGGCTTTGATAAATGGGACATGATTGGTATAAGTAGAGTGGGTGATCTGTGGTCGAAGGGTGCCATCAAGTCATTTGACGTGTTGAAAGTGGAGTACGACCTTCATGATACGGAATTCTTCAGGTATGCCCAGGTCCGTCACGCTCTGTTGTCCGTGTTTGCTGCGGGTGATGAGATTCCTGAATCCTCCCCTCTGGAGGACCGCATTCTGGATGGTCATGTACCTGACAGCACGATCTCCTTGATTTATAAGAAACTTATTAACAATAGAGCTAACTCGCAAGGATGGGAAGCTGCAGGATGATCTGCTTGCCTGGAGAGTGTTGTGCATGGAGGGGCTGGCAGAGGATGATTCGGATGCCACCAGCGCTGACTTATTTACTCCCACTGATCCGGAGTCTGACTGTGCTGGGGAGGGGGCAGATGTGGGGAGCTTGGATCCAGTGTAAAGACCCTCCATAGCCACGCCGGTATTCCTTGATATGTATGCTTGTACATAGCTGTGATCCCCATATGTCCATACTACATTACAATGTCTATGCCTTAGATGGGCCCCACATATATGACCTACTTCCTTCGACTCTGTACTATTGATGCCTTTGTTTTGGGGGTTTTGGTTATTGTTAAAATGTTACATAAAATGAGAATTCAGAATAAGAAAATTAGCGAATGTACTACTAGTTTCGTATCCTTAGAGCACAAATGCAATTTTCCCTTCCTCATTACGTGCTTTGCTCCTACGCCGCCCAGCCTCCGGGATTTGGCCCTACTTGGCTGTGTATTATCCTTGCAACAGCATGTTATCATCCCTTACGTATAAGCGGTCTTGATGACCATGTACCTTGTGCCTACTTTATGCTTTCGCAATAAAAACATATTTTATAAAAAAAAACAATAGAGCTAACTTGCTGGTGCGCCTTAGGGCCTTGTGGAGTGCTGACGGACTGGAACTGGATGATGAGGACTGGCAATCTGCTTTGTCCTCGCCCAAGGAAGTTGCTATTCCCGCTCGCCTGAGGTTCGTTCAGCTTAAGGTACTCCATCGAGTATATGTTACTGGGCCGTGTCTGGTACGGATGGGCTATTCTTTGGATGGGCTGTGTAAGCGTGATGTGGAATGTCTGGCACCTTTCTCCATATATTGTGGGAATGCCCGGAGGTGGTTGAATTTTGGTCCGGAATACATGTTGTGATGGAGAATGTCACGGGTGTGTCGCTATTGCCCGAGGCCAGACGTTGTCTGTTGAATGTTTGGGAGCCTAACGACTACAGCACAGCACAGGTTACATGGGCGACCCTTGGAAATATGGTTGCGAAAAGGGACATTGCTCAGCTTTGGGGATCGCATAGGCTTCCCACTGTATCTAAATGGAAGGAGAACATGAACTGGTGCATGTTTCGGGAAAAGACGGTGTACCTTTCCCGGGGCCGGCCCAGGAAATGGCGTAGGATCTGGTCCCAATGGAAAACTTATCGTGGGAATATATGTACCCCCCCCACATGATGTAAACTCTGACGTTTCTACGTCCCCCTAATTGGCGTTCAGCTTTCCCATATTGCCAATAACTCTTTGCTTGTCTCCTTGTCCGCCCCTTTCACCCCATGCTCATCATTTGCACTATATGTACCTAACACTGGAGCTTTGCCTGCATGGACCCATGATCGTATATCAATGTACTTGTGCCTTGTGAGTTTTGTTCTTTTTGTTGTATATTTGTTTGTCTCAATAAAAATAAAAAAATAAAAAAAATAAAAATAAAAAAAAAGATTCTGTGATTGCACTCCCATGGATTTTAGCTGGAGAATGAATAATAGGGAGCTTTCTTTTGGCATCTTCTGTGCTGAATATAGTTGCACTGTCGCAAACAGCAGACACAGTCGTAGTATAGTCAGTCTGTCATCGGTTCCGGAGACAGTAAAATACTCAGTCATTTTGAATGCAGTAAATATGAATAATGTGTCTGCGGTTATCAAACAGTGTCAGTGTTTTATGTTCAATCAATGAAGACTCTGGTCAGTGTGGTGTTGTCTTGTAGTATAGGCATGGCATGGTGAGGTGTAGGCCCCGGATAAAGATAATGCAGACATAGAGGTGCGGTAGTTGTCAAAACCACGAGGCAGGTCCCCCGGGTCTCTTTATTGCTTTGACCCCTGCCGGCACCAACCATCGCCTGCAGAGAGGACGGTCTACATCTCAAACATCCCTGACAGTTCCCTGTAGGTGGAAAAGACCACCAACATAAACACAGAAGACCCCAATATATGGGTGATAAAACAGATACAGGTGCTTCAGACGAGAAGACCTTGCAGCACGTGGTGTGGAGTAGGTTTGGTTGTGTGGGAAGTTTCTGTATTACTGATTGGGCCCTGATGTTTATTGACCCCCCCCCGGTGTCAATCAGCGCCTAGACCTGGTGTCCTGCAACCAGCACGCTGCATCTCGGGATACGTCTTCGGGGACATCCTTCTGGCTGCATGGCATGTATCACATGGACGGCTCCATCTACTTCGTCATCATCCATGTCCCCCTCTTTCTCTGTGATTTGGGAGGCACTCAGGGCATTGACGGGCTTGTTCCTCTGTCCCTTTCGTCCAGTGGAACTGCAAGCTTTTGCAAAATGGAGCACTTCTTCCCCTGGGCAGGACATGGTCCTTGATGCGAGAAGCATCCATTACATCAGTAGCATGTCCTGGGGGTGGGTTGTGTTTAGCTCAACACCTTCTTCTCAAAACTTCCAGGCAGAAAGGCGTTGACCTTCAATAGAATCCTGTAGATGTAACAATTGTTGCCTTTGCATTCTGCCCTTCTTTCTACATGCCTAGCCTGCCTGATATTCTGTTTTTTGTTGTTCAAATCTATTCTTGGGTCACATTTTATCAAAATGTTACCGTGTTTTAACAACGATCTATTTTAAGTTGCTACAAATGTCAAAAATGAAATGCATGTTTGTAAAGGTTTTAAATAACTATACAATAAACTCAACTCGACAGGTTCTGTCTTTACCTGGCTTTGCAATGTCACTTCCATGTGTGCAGCTCGCACCTTAGGCAGTTCTTTTGACCTTTCCATCATTAGCATATCCGCCATGGACTTGGAGGACATGTTGCCTGAACCTTGCAGAGGCACATCCTTGAATATATTGCACCCGCATTTCAATATTCTCATCTGACAACATGCACATGCTGGCTAGAAAATTTGAGGCGAGCATAGAAACCCTCCACAGATTCTTCAGGGAGCTGCCTTACCTGACGCAGTAGGAAGTGTTCGTAATCAGGGTTGGCCAGAGGCTCGAAGTGAGCAGTCAGTGTCTTCTTCAGAGTGTTATATGTGTTCAGAGGTCATGCCTTCACAACGAATTTTCCAAGCTTGTGGCGGACCGCACCTTCAAGATGCAAGAGCATAGCGTGCTGATGGTCAACTTTCAATGCCACAGCTGCAAAATATCTCTCGAGGCATTCAAGCCAGTCCTGCTTGAGCAGGTGGTGGCCCATCAATTAGGAATGGTTCAATGGGAGGCACAGTAGACATGATGATTGTAGGTCACTGTTATTACCTTGCTGGGAGTGATGTGTAGACTTTACTCACTGACCCTGGGCGGTAACTGATGGGTTGAGATAGAGGCCACTACTGCTGATCTATATAAGGCGTACCAGGAGCAGGAGGTGAGTTCAGGTCAGCCGCATGCCTCCTTGACTCTGGAATACTGCTGGAGAGATGATTGAGGGGGGTGGTGGCCCAGTTTAATGTCCCTTTTTTTAATTTGTTTTGATGACCACTTGCATAAAGTGAGTGTTCAGTGACTTATAATACACATTGCTTCTCCTCCAGAATTTTGGTGTGCAGCTATTCCCAGTGATAGAGGAATATCTCTGTGTTTTCCTTTTTTTTGTGTTTGTAATTTACAAAGGACTTTAAATTCCTGGAGGACTTACTTGGATGGGAACACGTGGTTACCGTAGGCCAGCCTCAATTCAGGCAGGCCGGGGCAAAGCATGCACACAGCGGGGAGGGACTCCTCCAAAGGGCAGCTGGTGTGGATGTCGGGCTCGCAGAGGGTCAGAGAGAGGTTTGTGTGCCATTCAGTGAATGGCAGACACGCCCTCCAGTAGACAGAGAGGCCAGGACGGGTGCAGCGATGCAGGGAAGCCACCTGCATTGGCATCCGGATGCAGGCAGCACAGACTTAGCGGTACAAAAGGGGGTGCTGATGGACAGAGCATCCGAACCAATCAAACACTCATACCCAGTCAAAAGATCTGGGTTTAATCCATCACTGTTCTTTAGCCCACTCTGCCCCCCCAGTTCAGACATGGACATATGCAATTCAGTCTGACCCTGTGCCTCATGGGAACAGTTCAGCCCAAACTGCCAAGCCATGCCTTCTCTGGACCGGAAACAAGCTTCCTAGGACCGGTTTCTGGCATTTCAGCTGTCTTCAGCCAGGCTTGCTTGAATCCAGTGGCAAAGTGAGCAAGGGACTCACGTCTGAGCATACCCTGCCAACTTATGGCGAACAAAGCGGTACAAAAGGGGGTGGTGATGGACGGAGCATCCGAACCAATCAAACACTCAAACCCAGTCAAAAGATCTGGGTTTAATCCATCACTGTTCTTTAGCCCACTCTGCCCCCCCAGTTCAGACATGGACATATGCAAATCAGTCTGACCCTGCACAGACTTAAGCCTCACCTGCTGCGACTGAACGTGGCGGTCCTGTCAGAGTTTCACTGCAGCAGTGAGTAGGAGGAGGGCAGCCAGACACAGAGAAGAGCAAGTGGGAGGCCAATCATGGGACCCCGAGGACAGCAGCAAACCCAGGTGGGGGCGCAGACGTGCACCAGGGCTCGTCTGCCTTCATCGCCAGTTCTTGTGTTGTCTGGTGGCATAGGCTTGGTGAGGTGTAGGCCAGGGGTGTAACAAACACCCCCACAGCCCCCGCAGTGTGGGGGTCCCACAGGCTTCAGTATCAGTAGGTGAATTGGGCCCCCTCAGCTCATCGGTAGAGAGCTGTGTGTCTCACTCTCTTGCTCTAAAGCTGCTGCAGTGTGCAGCCTGCTCTGAGCTCCTTGCACTGATGACCTAGGACTGAAGAGAAACAAAGTAACAAGTTACATTGTTTCTCTTCAGTCAGACCCCAGCCGGAACAAGGATGAGGTGGGGTTCCCAGAGAGAGCATTCCCCACAGGAGGAGGCAGCTGTTTGACAGCACAAGATGGTACAAAAGCTTTCACGTACTTGGGTTATCATTCTTCTGTTTTTTTCTTTGTACTTCCATCCTCCATTCTTTTTCTCCTCCTCTCACAGCATCTCAAACTTGCTGCTGTTCTACATTGATTTGTATATGAATCTGGACAGTGGCTGTAAGGAATACAGAGACCCTTCGCTGCGGTTTGCCAAAGAAATGTGTTGTGTTTTTTATTTATTCATCATCCAAACAACTGATAGCAAAGGGGCAAAAGACATGTGTACTCTGTAAATATCCTTTAGATTATCGTGATTTTCGTCCTGCTTGCATGTTGACATATGGTGACATTTGCCCCATGCAAGGTGAAAAAATTTAAAAGCATAAGCAAATTCATTTACGTGGGCGTTATGCTAGCAAAAAGGATGGCCACGGCGAAGAAAGCTTCAGAAGCCCTCTCCACAGAAGTATTGCTCATGGATGTAAAGAAATGGGCGAACGCTGAACATTACACGCTATTCAAAATACCAAAAGGGGTGGACACACCGCCTGAGACACTCTCCTGCAAGTAAAAACTGAGAAATGCCTGCTTGAAAGATCGGTAAATTTGAGAATGCAGTTGAATTCTTCTGAAGATGACAATACAATAGTTACTGGAAAAACATAATACACCACAGATTGGAACCCAGCCTGACAACCATATATCAAAGATAGTCAGGCCATCCCGACACAGAATCGATGATTAATCACAAATAAATAGGAGAGGATGGGGAGAGGATGTGGCCTAAGGGCTAGAGCGGTCGACCTCAAATCTGGGGAACCGGGTTTGAGTCTCTGCAACAACGCTCAACATCCTGAGTAAATCACTTACTCTCCCAGTGCCTAACAAAAATGAATGTGTCCTTATTTAAACGAAACTGGTGCTCATGTAAAGTGCTCTGATACCCGATGCCTTCGGGTTAAGTTCGGGCTATATAAAACTTTGAAGAAAAAAAGAAAAGAAGTACTGACTGGGGCAGGAGAAGGTTTGCAGTTCCAGTTGCAGGACTCTGCTGGAACGCATTGGAAGATACAAAATCAGGGGCACAGCTATCGGTGGTGCAGCCAGTGTAGTGGCACTGGGGCTCAGGAGCGAGGAGGGGGGCATCTTGCCTGTGTAGACAGCATTTATTTTACTGGTTGGCTCCTCAGATATGTGTTTTCCTCGTATCTTCCCTGCACCAACCTCTCTGTTTCCACTCGCTAGAGAGAAAGAAACTGGAAGAGTAGGTAGACAATAAACAGACCGGCCGCAGATAGGCATCAGAGATGATCAGTGGTTTAATTTGTAGATTATTTCTGAGAGGCTGTATCGTTATGGTGCTCTGGCTGCTTGTCAGTAGTTGTGATGCTTTAAAAGTGAGTGGCGCAGCATCAGCCATCCATTGTCAGAGCAGTTCATAATCAAGACACCTTAGAGGAGGGGCCGGGAAGGCAGGGTAAGCACTTTCGGCACATGCAATGCTTTCAGCTCGTCACATACCACCTGGGCCCGGTACTACAGTCTTTTTTGGGGCCCCTCTTCCAATGATCTCCCTCCTCGGATGCCCTCACTACCATCTGGCATAGGTGCCCCTTATCTCTTCATAGTCCCTCTCACATACATTTCATTTGTTTTAAAGCACTGTTAAACACTGGTTTTACTAATCCACTCATCTAGCCTAATAAAATATAGATCTGTTGTTTGCAGCAGGCATATTAACCCTCTGTGCTACTTTATGGCAAGTCAAAATTGCCAGTGACTGGACAAAACTCCAATCTCTTTCGCTCTAGCAGGAACATTAATCACAAGAGTTATCTTGACATTTCTATTGCTGCCCGGAAGCTAGATGCCCAAGGAACTCTGCAGCAGGCGTTTTTAAATCGTAAGAAGCTGCCAAGCACAGCGCCCCTGCCTAAGTACAGTGCCCCTCTCTAGGTCAGCACCTAGAGCGGCCGCACCACTTGCACTGCGCTAAAGCTGGCCCTGCTCACCACTCCCAAGCTCATTTGCTATATGCATATTTTCACCTAAAAGCTAGGTGAACTTATAGAAATGAACCAGTAGTGTAAAGTTGAAATAAACACATCTATGGAAGACAAAGTGATTTTCCAGGGTGAACGAAGGCGAGTGCTTCAGTTCTTGTTCTCAAAACTTAGAGACTTACTTGGCATTAAACTAAAGTTTGTTTTCTGTACATACGGTCTCTCCTGGGGGGCAAAGTTTTTTCCATTTTTGGGGAATGTCAGGAGGTCACAAACACAATGTTATAAATGTGCTTAGACTCACAGCAGTCCATTTAGGGACAGCACTTGTGTTGGAGAAAGGTTCCTTGGCCCGAGCTCCATGGTAAACACTGCAGAGGACCCAAGAACACAAAGCGCCGGCCAGTGCATATTTGAATTAAGGGGCACAAATGCTGCAATTTGTATTTTTCAGATGGCATTATGTTGTTAAAACCTATACGCAGTGTTATATTAGAATGCTGCCTATCCATGAAATGATTCATGAAAGGGGGTGGTGATGGACAGAGCATCTGAATTAAGCAGAACACTCATACCCAGTCAAAAGATCAGGGCTTGATCCATCACCGTTTTTTAACTCACTGCACCATCCCAGTTCAGAACCTGGCTATATGCAAATTAGTCTGTCCCTGGCCCAGTGCACCATGAAATGATGCAGCCCTTGGAGTTATTTAACATATTACTCCGGTATGGGATTCTAACCTTATTTCATAGTTTCATTCTCAAGTGCAAAGTGACGTGTCTACACATAAAGGAGTCTGAACTCTCCGAGAAAAATATAAGGGACAGAGTGGAAGATGAAATTAGAGCTGCGAGTGTATCCGTCAGAGCAAGAAAATGAGAGAAGAGAAACCTGTGACTGAGAAGTGTAACAATATGAGAGGAAACAAATGTGACGAGCCAGAGAAAAAATTGGGAAACAACCTTTACAACGCAGTCATTACATCGCACTACACTTACAACGCAGTCATTACATCGCAACATCCTTACAACGCATGTCACTACAACGCATGTCACTACAACGCAGGCATTTCAACGCATAGCATTACAATGCATACCATTACAACGCATAGTGCTCCTACAGGGAGTTAGAATCGTAATTTTTACCCCTACACTATCCAAAACTTACCCCACTGTTTGCACACCCTGGAGTTAGAATACTTACCTTAAATGCAATGTAATGGTATGCGTTGTAATGGTATGTGTTGTTAAAGTATTATGCAATGTAATGGAATGCGTTGTAAAGGATGTTGCAATGTAAAAACCACGTTGCAAAGGCATGCTTTGTAAATGTACATCCGCAAAAAATTAGGTGGCATGAGAAACAGAGCATAGGGGGGTGAAGTACGAGAGAGGGAGGCAAACAGAAAGTAAAACAGAGGGGGAGCAAGATAATGAGAAGGAGATCAATGGAAATAATGAGAGTAAGTGAGGCAGAGAGAAAGAGAGATGAAGGGTGAGAGAACCAAGGAGAGAAGAAGAAGACTTTGAGAGAGGGAGAAAGTGAGAGGGAAGATACAGCAAGATCAAAAGAGAAGACATGTTTTGTGATCTGTTGTTCATGAATTTGAATCTCAACAAGACCAAGTTTAAGTTTCAGATTTTTTAGGTTGGTAAGTTTGTACAGTAATGCCGTTGAGACTGTAGAAATACAGAACAAAGAAACACCTAATTATAAAAGGTGCCTTGAGGTGAAGAGGGTTATCAGAGAGTTCCGCAGACCAAAGGAGAGTGAAATAAGTTTACAGTGTTTGAGGGTAACAACAAAATATAAGACCAGAAATCTGAGAAACCTGAAAGCACCTCGAGATGTGAATATATAAACAGAGAGGAAAAAAGTAATCTTTAAAAAGCACAAATGTGTGCATGTGAGAAAGAAAACAGGATTCGAGCTATGGAAAATGTATTAATTTGCACTTAGGAAAAGAAAATCTAGCGTATGAAAGAATATAAGATCAAAAGGTGAAGGACAGCGCCCCAAAGAGAAAGTATAAAAGGAGCCTGAGAAACCCAGAGAGTCAATTTCAATTTATAAACTTTATTCGGTTCTTAAAAAGACACCATAAAAGCACAAATACAACGTTCACAAATTAAAACAATGTTTTTTAAAAAAATATTTAGTCTAAAAGATATAAATGTTTAAGATTTTATATACTTAATGGGAGGAACAGGATAATTTTAGTGAATTTAAATGTTCAATGCAATTTTTTAAGGGACAATGTCTCTGGTGGTCCTCAGTCTTGTTGCGATCCGAATGAAATTTATCGTGCAGAATAAAGTATAAGCGTCCTCTGCTTCCATTAGGAATCTCAACGCCCGTTTCGCTTGCTTAAATCTTTGCTCCTTCAAAATACCCACCAGGAACTTACGTCTTGGTATCGCGTAGAGTGGGCACAGTAGGACAAAATGAAGGGTATCCTGCGGAGATCTATGATCGCAGCCGCAGGTACCCTTCTCCTCCACTGTGCGAGTAAATCCAGATGGTACTGCAAGGATGTGATGTAGCATATTGATTCTAAATCGGGTTATGAGGTAGCGATCCTGCGCATTGTGCATGACCCTTAGATAAGGTTCCATACCTTGCTTCGGGGTAAGGTTGTTGTAAGCGAGGTTGGTAGCTTTGAGCCTCTCTTTTTCTGCCCTTGTCGATTTCAGCTGTGCGAGCAAAAGTTTTTTGATCGAGGTTTTGCACTCCGGAGTTAAAGAGTCGGGGGCTAAAAAATATTCAGAGCAACCGATCTCTGTTAGCGAATCTTTAACAAATTTCAGCCAGGGGATTGCATAGCCCTTGTCTCTTTTGAGGCAATCCTCGATAATTTGTCTAGTTAGGGCCGCCTCTGGGTTGGTCCATACCTTCACCCAAGCCAGAAGGGGTTTAATTTTAATTTTATCCTCCAGGAAGAGTTCTCCCAGCTCTTCGTGTATAATGTGGGCCGCGACACTCTGTGGGACTTTTAGTATTCTTCGTAGGAATTTATTTTCTTCCGTCTGGAGTGGCTGGATTTTTTTCCCCAAAAAGCCCCACACTTCCGCTCCATAGCTTACTTTTGCACAGCAAATGGATCTGTATAAGGTCATGATTTGTTCCGGGGACCATTTCCCTAGTCTCTTCCCGAACCCCATAATTGCTCCTACTGCGGCCGCCAGTTTGGTCGAGTGTTTCTCAATCAGGGGTTTAAACGATAAGTCGTGGTCGAATAATACCCCCAGATATGTGAAGGACTTGACCTGGTCTATTTTGTGTGTCCCGATGTTATAAGAAAAAGATCCTTTTGTAGGTTTCCCTGATGTCATGATAAAGGACTTTTCCAGGTTTGTTGCCAGGTCCAGTTTGTCCATAAATTTAACGAACCCATCGATTAATCTTTGTAGACCCAGAGGTGTTCTCGAGAGCAAAACCGCGTCATCGGCATAAAGTAGTACAGGTACTGCTCGATGACCGATTTGGGGTGAGTCAACTTTAAGTTTAAGAAGGTCCTGTTCCAATGCGTTGATATAAATGGAGAAAAGAAATGGGGCGAGGATACACCCCTGTCTTACTCCGCTATTGCAACTAAAGGAATCGGTCTTTTTTCCTTCCTGACTGTATCTCACGCATGCTGAGGTGTTACGGTGTAAATTTTGTAAGGTATCAACTAGTGAGTGGTCCACGCCTAGATCCATTAGCATGGCCCAGAGTTTTTTCCTGTTTACGCGGTCGAAAGCCGCGGAGAGGTCCATGAACCCCATATGTATCGACCCCCTCCCGGCGATGGTATATTTTGCGATCAGGAGATATAGATTTAGGCATTGGTCGGTGGTGGATCTGCCTTTCCTGAAGCCGTATTGGGTTTCAGATAGGATTTGGTGCTCCTCTGCCCAATCTTGCAATCTTGATAGGATGACCCGACCCAAGACCTTTGCTGTCACATCAATGAGTGAGATGGGTCGATAGCATTGGGGGTCGTCCCGGTTGCCTTTTTTGTAAATAGGGACTATGGTCGCCGTTGACCAGGACTGGGGGAGGCCTACCTCCGCTGCCTCATTTAACACCCTCGTAAGTAACGGGGCCCATAGCTCTGGTTTGCTTAGGAATAAGTCTGGTGGTATTCCGTCCGGGCCCGGCGCCTTGTTTTTACTTAGTCCGGTTATTCCCAATTCAACCTCCTTTAAGGTGAAATTTGGTTTAGTTGGCTGATGGACCTTCAGAAACTCCTCTTGGGGTGTATGATTTGAATGGATTGTACAGGCTGTGGAAGTGTTTCTGCCATTGCTCCGGTAAGATGGTATTCAAAATTTTTGGGGCACTTTGGTCCTGAAAACATGGGGCATTGATCACTTTCCAAAAGGCAGTAGCGTCCTTTCTCTCTGCGGCGTCCCTTAAATCTACCCAGGCCTGGTTTTGTATACTCTGTTTTCGTGCCTTCACGGCTTTTTTGTATTCGGCTCTGTTCCTTATCACCTTTATTTTGTCCCTTGGTAGGGCATGTAGGCTGTCCTTAAGGTTTTTCAGCGCCTTTGTGCATTTAGAGTCGAACCAGCGGGGATTTGAAGAGATGTTATTATTCCCTCCCTTGGTTCGAAGGGAATTATTTACTACCTGCGCGATTTCTTCAAATGCTTTCACCACCGCACCTCCAATTACGCAGGGGTCGAGACATTTGTCGATCGGTACTGAGGCGTCACATAGCAGTTTTTTATAGAAACAGTTCCCATCAATTTTGGCCCATTTGATTCTTCTACCCTGGTCTACCACTCTTTCCAATGCGACCTTTCCCTTAGCCGCTGTGAAGAGGAATCCTTCCATTTTGATGATCACCGGATTGTGATCGCTGAAGCTACTAGCCTCTATGAGGTGTGTGCTGATAAATCTTTTTAGATAGACAGAGACTAGTACAAAGTCAATATAAGAATAGCAGCCTCTGCCTTTGAATGTCGGGGTAAGTTCTCCTCTCTCATTTAAGGTGGCAAGATCCATGGTGTGGGCGAGATTGTTCCTTTTCATTAATCTCTCAAGGTCCCAGCCCTCTGATGAATGGGTGAAGTGTGGGCCTTTCATGATTGTACAATTTGACCAGACATTATTGGCAGGTAACAGATTTTCACAGAGGTGACAATTAAAATCTCCCATTAAAATTAAATTCATGGGTTCTGGTGTCTTGGATGTTCATGGGTTCTGGTGTCTTGGATATTCATGGGTTCTGGTGTCTTGGATTATGAAATAAGTTTACAGTGTTTGAGAGTAACAACAAAATATAAGACCACAAATCTGAGAAACCTGAAAGCACACCGAGGCATGTAAATATATAAACAGAGAGGAAAAAAGTAATCTTTAAAGAGCACAAATGTGTGCATGTGAGAAAGAAAACAGGATTAGAGCTATGGAAAATGTATTAATTTGCATTTAGGAATAGAAGATCTGGCGTATGAAAGAATATAAGATCAAAAGGTAAAAGAAAGCCCCAAAGAGAAAGTATAAAAGGAGCCTGAGAAACCCAGAGAGTCACATAAAGAGTGAAAGAGATCCACAAGAGCAAATGAGGCACCCTTGAGAATGAGGGAGAAAGGCAGCTAAGCCATAAGAGAGAGCATATGAACTTTTAATTTAGTAAGGATCACTGAAAAACAATGCGTTCTCTTTCTGTTGAACATCAACAAAATATGTTGTGCAGAGAAAATTAAAGAAGCCAGAGATGATAGATTGTGTTGTGTGGACCGGTGTCAAGGGATAGATTAAGAGAGGGTGAGCAAAGATAGAAAGGTAATGTTAGACAACCTAGGAGAGAGTGAAAGAAATCCCTCAAATAGATCAAGAGATGGGGCGAATATTGATAAAGTTGGGCCTCAGGGAGCAATAGTATGGGCCCCAGCGAGACAAAAAGGGTGAAAGAAACAAGCCCAGAGAGAGGTGATGATAATTTTTGAAAAAGAGAAAGAAAGAAAGAGTTCCATAAATGTAGGGTAAAAAGATCCCAAATAGGAAAATCGGTGGAAGAGACCGGGAACCCACAAAGAGAGTGAAAAGGTAAAAGTGAGAGCCAGTAATAGACAAAGGGAAAAGCCCAGCGAGAGGTGATAAAACATGCTGAAAAAAAGACAGAAAGAAAGAGCTCCATAAATGTAGGGTAAAAAGGTGCCAAAAAGGAAAGTGGGTGGAAGAGTATAGAAAACCCACAAATAATGCAGAAGGAGAAATCCACTGAAACAATGGGTAAAGGAGACACACAGGAAGGAAATTAGATAAAGGAAACACCAGAGGGAGAGGAGAACAGTATTCCCTTTACATGAGTTGGTTGTCAGTGTTCAGTGCATGTGTAACATGCTTGATTGTGAGCACAGAGTTTGAAGCCCTCTAGATAGGTGTAAATAGCTCACACTGGTCTGATCAGCAGCTGTTGCATCCCCCAACAGTGCTACCTTCTCAGACTGCACAGAAGGATCGAGGTTAATTCATTAAGGCTCATGGACCACTACTGCATACTCCTTAATTAAAATCCATATGTGTGTCAGGGATTAAACTTCCCAAGCTGATATCTCCTAATGCATTGATGATTTTACAGTAAAGTCTCATATTTACCATCACACTAATCCACATGAATGTGCTTTTCTTCAGTCATGGTGCAATTAGAATATCTTTGTTTATAAAATATCTAAGTATTTGGTGGGATACTCTATTCTGCTTGATATAATGAGGTCTTGGCTTTTTCCCTAAAACGTTTTAATGCGCTTTATTCTCCTTGTAAATAGTGCTTCTTATTGACGTATAGTAGTTTAAATTGTACTGTGTTAATGGAATATTATATTAGCATTAAATATTTTGCAGACCCATTGATCTTTTATGGTTGAGATCTTTTTAATAATTTATCCAGGAACAAATACTCTTACCTAAATCCAAAGGCCGATTAGGTAGAACCGTGGGACAACAGAAGAAGTAGATAGACGGCAAGAAAGGGAGGATACCAGGGGGGACTGGGAAAGGTGGGAGGGGACGGATAAAACATCAGGGGTTGTCACCAAGTGAGCATAGCCTCTCTCACCTCTCTCACCAGAATTAGCTCTTTAGTAATGTATTCAGTGTGAGCAGGCTGGGTCTTTTAGTGCATCGTACCCACTGCTGTCAGTCTTCGTCTTGCTGATCAGGCATGCCCCTCATCCAGTTAGCTGGTGTACTCATAAGTAAAGAGGACTACTAAGTTCCCAAAAGTCCTGTGTCAGAGCTTGGATGAATGAGCCCCTCATTTTGTCAAGTGTAGTAACTTGTTCTGCAGGGAAGCAGTAAGCTTTTCCATCCCTGTAAGGTCCCACAGTTTATGCAGCCATCCAAAGTGAGATGACAATGTGCCTGTGCCCCATTTGGCTTTGATGACATGTTTAAAACCAAAGTCATTATCATTGCCCTCACTTTGTTAGAGTTTAGAGGGTGTGTCTGCATTGGGGAGTCTCAGTAGGTCATAGCAGAAAGACAGGGTATATCTGTTGCAAACATTTAATTGATATCTTTCAGCAAGGCCTACCAGTAGCGTTTGAGTTTGGGACAGAGCCAGTGAAGATGAATCAGTGTGCATTAACAGCCATTAGGACTGTTGAGTTTACATTTCACCTTTTGGCTGGGGTGTAGTACCAATAGTGTGTAATCGTAAGCATTGCTTCTTTTCCCGAGGCATAGAATGAGGTGTGCATTTTGTGGAGGATGTCAGTACATTTCTTTTGGATGAAGTGAAGTCCAGCTCAGCTTCCGAGCTGCTGGGCTAGAATAATTGCACAATTCCCATGTTTTGACTTGTGTACCCAGACCCACCTTATCTAGTATTTTCCACAGTAAAAGGCCTGTGCACTTGATCAAATGCCTTTTCTCTGTCAATTGACAAGAGAAGTGCTGAGACTCACTCTACAGTGAACATGTGTCTGTCTCTCAGTCTCTCAGACACCCTGGAAGAGAAAGCTGCACAGTGTAAAAAGTAATGTTTGTGACTGGTGGTCTTTGTCTTTATCGATTTAGATACATTTGGGGAAGACACCTTATATTGTTTCTGCAGGACAGTAGGCTGGAGCAAGAGGTCTGTCTTAGTTTTTGGCTGATGATCAATAAGTCAGGAGTTAGGGAAACTAGTGAGTCTTGATTAGTGGCATCACATGTTGGTAGGTTGGGTGTTGGGAGATCCTTGAGTTGTTCGCTGAACAGTAGCAGGTTGGGTGAGTAGTGATGCTCTATAGGAAGTCTGTTTCAAGGGCTGTTGTCAAACAGTAAATGGATCAGCCCTCTGTGGAGTATTTTTAAGTGAGTTATTGGGAAGACGGTGTGGGGTTAGAACACAGCTTATTTTTTGGGGTGATTTTGTCCTTCATCGATAGTGGTGCTTTCAGTATATGGCTTTGTGAGGTAGTGGCGTGGAAGTTGAAAAAGAAGCAAGAGCGAATTGTTAGCATCCAGGAAATACAATGGATTGTTTAAGTACATCTCTCCAGGAATGGTAACCGACAGATGCATGTGTTAAAAACCTTAGCCCTGCCTAGTCTTTACAAATTATTATCAGCTGCGACCCATGACCCCATCAGGTAGGTCGCTACCCCTCTGCACAGCACTGCCTGTGTCTCCCTGTCCCAGGCTGCCGCTGCTGAGGAAGTTTGAGGCCCTCCACCACCCGCAGGCTACCACCTGCGCCTCATCCCTGGTGGCCAGTGGTAGGCCGTAGGTAGGTTTATTCATCCGCAGCTTTATTACTTTTATTGTATTGCCTGTATTTTCATTGTTGTGTCTGTGACTGCTGTTCTCTGTCTTCCCCCGCTGCCTGTACGTGGTCCATGCCCCTTTTTCTTTCCTCTTTCCCCGTGCTCTCTCTGCCCGGTCTTTCCATCAGTACCCCTCACTGCCCCCGTGTCTCCGCCCGGTTTTCCATTCTGTTCCCCTCGCTGCCCCCTTGTCTCTGCCCGGTTTTCCCTTCTGTTCCCCTCGCTGCCCCCGTGCCTCTCTGCCCGTTCTGCCTTCTGTTCTTAGCTGCCACTGTATTTCTGTATTCTGTATTTTGCCTCTGTGCCACTCGTTTTCCCCTCGTTTTTGTGTCCCTTTTCCTTCTGTTCCACTCGTTTTTTGTGCCCATATGCCTTCTGTGTTACTCGTTTTTCCCCTCATTTTTGTGCCCCATTTGCCTTCTGTTACACTCGTTTTTTGTGCCCTTCTGCCCTCTGTGCCACTCGTTATTTCCTCGTTTCTGTGCCCCTTTTGCCTTCTGTTCCACTCGTTTATTGTGCCCTCCTGGCTTCTGTGCCACTCGTTTTTCCCTTGTTTTTGTGACCCTTTTTCCTTCTGTTACCTTCGTTGACCCTCACCGCCCTCGCCGCTGCGACCCCGCCCCCTGACAGCCCACTGCCCATTCGCTGCCCCCACCTCCCGCTTCCCAACTGCTCCTCCCTCCCACCTCCCCATACATGCCGGCCGAGGTGCGCCTAAGGCAAGCCCGTCTGCGCCTGTCTGTGCCTGGACCGCGTCCAGCACCAGAACCCCTGGCCCCCGCACCCGCAACGACGACCGCCGCCACTACGACGCCAGCACTCTGCACGCTCTCAACTCCGGACGGAGCCACACCTGCTCAACGCCGCCCCGAAACGCACACCGGGCCCCTTCACCTGCCGGAACTGCAGCTACACCAGCCTCAGAGCCGACGAACCACCCGCCAAGAAAGACCCCAACCACCTCCGATGCATACTACTGAACACCCACTCCGCTTGCAAGCATGCCGTCGAGCTCTGGGACCTGCTCGACACAACATCTCCGGATGTCACCTTCCTGACAGAGACCTGGTTTAACAACTCCTCCGCACCCGACATCGCCATAGCCATCCCAGACAGCTCCAAGATCACCCGCAGAGACCGCAACAACGGAGTCAGAGGAGGAATCGCCATCATCCACAAGAACAGCATCAGGGTCTCGACTAGCACCAACGACGCGCTCAGCACCGCTGAACACATGCATTTCCAGATCCACACAGACCCTTCCTCCACCCTCAGAGGCACCCTCGCCTACTGCCCCCCCGGGCCCCGCCCCCAGTTCAGTGACTCCATCGCTGACTTGATCAGCACGCACACCCTGACCTCCACCAACTACATCCTCCTCAGAGACCTGAACTTTCAACTTGAGAACAACGACGACAACAACTCCACAACCCTGATCGATAACCTCGCCAACCTCGGACTGAAGCAACTCGTCACAACACCCACCCACTCCGCCGGCCACACGCTTGACCCCGTCATCTCCTCAAGCCCGCACGTCTCCGTCAGCCACACCACCGAACTCCTCTGGACCGACCACCGCTGCATCCACTTCGCTTTCCAGAAGCCCACTGCACACCAACAGATCCCCCGCCGCTGCTGGAGTAAAATCACCGAAGACCAACTACACGCAAACCTCGCTCTCAGCCCACCCACCGAGCCCTACAACACCGACGACGCTGCCCACAGCCTCTTACGCTGGATCGAGGACTGTGCCAACACCTTCGCCCCACTGAGACACCAGCAAGAGGGCCAGCTGGTTCACCCCAGAACTCCTAGCCTCCAAGCAAGCCTGCCGGAAACTAGAGAAGAAATGGCACCGTGAACACACTCCGGACAGCCACGCAGCACACAAGGACGCCATCCGCAACCACCACCACCTCATCAGGGCAGCCAAGAGGACCTCCTTCAAAGACCGCCTCAACAACAACGGACACAATAGCAAGGAACTCTTCAACATCGTGAAGGAGCTCTCCAACGCCAGCTCCAACACCAACGACATCCCGCCGTCACAAGCCCTGTGCGACTCCCTCCACGACAGCTTCAACACCCAGACAGCCGCAACAGACAGCAACACAACAGACCCTCCACTCACCATCGACCACGACCCCCTGCTAGCCTGGGCCAGCGTGAGCATCGATGACACCATCAAGACCATGCGCACAATCCACTCCGACTCTTCGTCAGACCCATTCCCGCACCACGTCTTCAACAGAGCAAGCAGCTCCATCGCACCCCACCTGCACAACATCATCAATCTCTCCCTTGAGACCACGACCTTCCCAGAGATCTGGAAACACGCCGAGATCAATGCCCTACTCAGAAAACCTAAGGCAGACCCAAAAGACCTCAAGAACATCCGGCCCATCTCTCTGCCCACCTTCCCGGCCAAGGTTATCGAGAAAACCGTCAACAGACAGCTAACCCGATACCTCAAAGAAAACAGAATCCTGGAACTGTCCCAGTCAGAGTTCCGCAGCAGCCACAGCACAGAGACTGCCCTCATCGCCGCCAACGATGACATCAGGACCCTGCTGGACAGCGGCGAGACTGCAGCACTCATCCTCCTAAGCCTCTCGGGCACCTTCGACACCGTCTGCCACCGCACACTTCGCGCACGCCTCCACGCCGCAGGGATCCGAGTCAAGGCTCTGGATCGGACCACCTCCTTCCTCTCCGGCAGAACCCAGAGCGTCTGCCTCCCCCATTCCGTTCCAAAGCCTCCGAGATCATCTGCAGCATACCCCAGGGATCCTCCCTCAGCCCGACGCTGTTCAACATTTACATGGCCCCGCTCGCACACGTAGCCAGACAGCACGACCTCAACATAATCACCTACGCTGACGACACTCAGCTGATCCTCTCCTTCACCAACGACTCCGTCACTGCCGAAGCCAACATCCACGAAGGAATGAAGGCCAACTGAAGGAAGACCAGCCGCCTGAAGCTGAACTCGGACATGACGGAGGTCCTCATCCTCGGCTCCAACCCTTCAGCCTGGGTCGACTCCTGGTGGCCGACGGCACTGGGGGTATCCCAACACCCACCGACCACACACGCAACCTGGGAATCATCCTCGACTCAATGCTCTCAATGACCAAGGAAGTCAACGCCGTCTCCTTCTCATGCTTCAACACCCTCCGCATGCTCCGCAAGATCTACAGACGGATCCCGACAGATACAAGAAAGACAGTCACCCAGGCCCTTGCCAGCAGCAGACTCGACTACGGAACCGCCCTCTATGCGGGAGCCCCGACCGAGCTCATCAAATGACTACAACACATTCAAAACACCTCGGCACGACTGATCCTCAACATACCACGCCACAGCCACATCACCCCCCACCTGATGAACCTGCACTGGCTCCTCGTCAACAAGAGGATATCCTTCAAGCTCCTCACCCACACACACAAGGCACTCCACAAGACCGGCCCAGCCTACCTCAACAGACGGCTCTCCTTCTACATCCCCAACCACCAGCTATGTTCCGCCGACCTCTCACTCGCCACCGTCCCATGCATCCAAAGAACAACCACCGGTGGGAGATCCTTCTCCCACCGCGCCACCAAGACATGGAACACCCTTCCACTGAGCCTACGAAGGACCCAAGACCTGCTGAGCTTCAGCAGGATACTCAAGACCTGGCTGTTCGATCAGTAGCGCCCCCCCCCGCGCCTTGAGACCCCTGCGGGTATGTAGTGCGCTTTACAAAGATTGATTGAGTGTGAACATCAACGAATTAGCAAAATTGAAAGGCAGCAGGCAGAGATTCCAAGACCAGGTTTACTAATGTCACAGCTGATGGAAAATGTTGCTAAATGTACTATGACCACAAGAAAAGTGTACATCCTCTTTAAGCCCATGTGCTGGCATAAATGATGCACCTCATGCATTATACTCTTTTTTACCTTTTCATATGTTGGAATATGCCTGTGGCGGTTTGGGAGTTTTGTCAATGTGGATGTCTCTGTATATGAGGTATTGACCTGCTGAGAGCTTTTTTTGTTTGTATAAGAGTCTACAACAACATTTCTATGTCACTGTACAGAAAACAACAAGAATGCTGTATGAGTGATAAGGGAAGTGAAGGGGTTTGAACAAAGCTATTATACATGGTCCAAAACAAAAAGTGCTTGTGGTGGGTCAGAGGTAAGGATGTATCCCCCCACTCCAGCAAAATCCTCTCGTCCGTCAGTGGCCTTTTTGTATGTGTGTAAGTGTATATGTGTGTATGTAAATGGAGAGAGAGAGAGATTCAAACATTGTAATCAAACAACACTGATTTGCTACAATAGGTAGTTGGACACTTTAATGTGTGTGGCAAGGTGCTGTGTTTGTTTTTTCTGTGTCGTCACCCAATACATTGAGCAGCTGTGGTAGTGGGCACTATGGGAGCCAGGACAAATAGCACTGGGAAACTGGCAAATCTGGCCTCTCTAGAGACACTAGTGAAGACTATGGAGTATATAAATACAACCTTTGAGGGTAGGGGTTCTGGGTATGAGGAAGAAGAAGAAGGGCAATAAGGTCTGTAACAAGAATGCACTGGAAGCGCTAATCAAGGGGCACAGTGAGAAAGTATGCAGGAAAGAAATCACAAGGTGATATAAGGACAAGGTCAGCTTGAAAGCTGATAAGGAAGAGAGGGTGGGGTATAAAAGAGGAAAAGAAAAAAGAGAGGTAGGGAACGGACAGGGTGAGAAAATGGAGGGAGGAAATACAATGCAGAGAGCATCAGAAGAGCAGAGAAAGGTAGAGAAATACTGCACATGAGATAGGAAAAGCATAGTGGAATGATTTTGAAGGGATGGGAGAGGAAAAGTTGGAGATAAAAGTGACAGAGAATAGAAAGAAAAACACTGGGATGAGAACGAAGAAAAGATAGGATGCTCAGAAATAATGGAAAGGAAGAGACCGAAAGCAAGAGGGAGGAAGGAGGTGTGAAAGAGAAAGAGCAGTGGATGCACTTTTGGCAAAACTGAACGTTGAGTGGGCCCGATGTATATCATGACAGATGTCTGCATCAGGAACCCCACCTAAAACAGGGCAAACTTCCCTGGCGTACTGATGGCAGGGACCCTTTAGTGGATAGACCCCCACCTATGATAACCTGCTGTCAGAGTGTGCCCAACTATTAACTCCACCATCCAAGCTTACTTATAATGGCTGTATTGGTCACAGTGGTGTAACAAAAGCCCCGCAGCCCCTGCAGTAAGGAGGGTCGCGGGCCTTAGAGCTCTTGACTGGCACGGAGAATGGGGGGGCCCCCTCCCTGTACTTTGCAGGGGGGCCCCCTCAAGTTTTGTTACGCCAATGTGCCCGGGGCAATGGGCATTGTGTGCCTGGTCGTCTCTCTCCCAATCATCCCACGATGATGTTGCTTCTGTGCTGCAAAAAGAGAAAGGAAATTGTGAGAGAAAATGGCTCTCTTTAAAGGATTTTCCTTCCCCTACAACGCGGCTCACCTGGCATGACGTCTCCACTTCTCAGTAGTGAGCGATGTGCATGCTCTCACTGCAGTCGCTCACTGCAGTCCAATAAAAAAAAAAAAGAAAACAGACTACCTTTGTGAGGCCCGAAAATAGAGCCAGAGAGCGAGCCTTTTCGAGGCTGCCTGAAAATAAACTGCCGGTGCCCAGACCCGCCCCACTTAAAGGCCTGCCTCCACCTCTGTGCTGCAATCTTGCTCGTAGTCAATGTTAGTTGGGCCTGTGAGTCTCCGCTATAAGTAACAAATAATTTGTTTAAGGAAATAATATTTATACGATTTTAACCCCTTGCATGCTGCCGCGATTCTGCGCCTGTGCGGCACATTCCGATCGCGGGTCCGGTCATGACGGCCCCCAGCCGTCATCAGCACACGAGCACTGTAGTGCATGACGGCTGGGGGCCGTCATCAGCATGCAAGGGGTTAAAACATGATAAATCACACTTCACAGCAGCATGTAGTGGTTAGGCATGAACAACGGTGTTAGCTGAGTGTGCATAGGTGGTGGAAGCAGCACCAAGGGATAGGCAGAAGCAACCGAGGTAAACAAAATAAACCAGCAGGATACTTGTAGGTGGTGAGAGTGGCATGGCAGGATGTGGCAAATAGAAGAGCCCGGCCTGCTGCTTGTAGGTGGTATTTGTGGCCCACTAAGATAGGGAGGAGCAACAGGAGGCAGACTGAAGAAGCCTGCTGTGCAGTCGTTAGTGGTGAGATTGGCCTGGTGGGATAGGCAGAAGCAGCGGCCAGGAAGAACAAACTAGTCTTCGGGCGCTTGTAAATGGTAAGAGTGATCTGACAGGATAGGGAGGAGTAGTGCTGAAATAATGAAACAAGGACCATGGGCAGAGGGAGAAAGAGCTAGGAAACACATGCACACCCATGGATTACTGAATCGAAAATAAAAAATAGTTCTCTTAGGAGGCAATTCAAGGATTTAATTCATCCAGTCAGAGCACCTCAAGTATAAAATACTCCAGGCTTGAGACAAACAGGATTAGGTTCGAAAGGAAAGCCATCAACTCTGGAGCACAGTGCTGAGATATACAACAGCCAAGAGCAAGGGTCTGGCCCATGCCCACAGTATGTATATCTAATGAATTGGAGTACAAGGTCTGGTCTAAATCAGCGTGTACACGAGACCTAAAAAAGAATTTTTAAAGGACACATTTAGGACAGAATTTGTTTCAATTTCCGACTGTTTTTAGTTACCCTTCTTGCATGTGGTGCTCTTTGTTCACAAGAAATGGGCCCCACTTTGGAGTAAGTTACACATTGGTGATTTTTGAGATATTTGAAATGTTTTGCAACATCCAGAAATTGAATTTCGGAACCATAGAGGCAGCTAGTTCGAGCCTTGTATTTATTTAAGAAGTCTTCATAAGAATAAATTCTATTCTGTGTTGTTGGGCATTCAGACTTCGATTTAAAGTCATTTTATTTATTTGGCAGTTTTCCATAGTGCGTAAAAAGACCTAAGGGTGACAGAGTGCTTTACATAAAAAAATAGAAAGTAAACATAAGGCTTCTGTAATCAAAATACAGCTGCGAATGCAGTGTAGTTCTCCATTGCATGTGAACATTCATTCGCAACTGATTATCTTAAAATGTAATGTTTTCCTCTTTAGTTATCAGTAAGTTAAAATATGGAATTCAGCTATTGATCTAACATTTGATGTTAGTTATTTCAGAGACGGAATGTATGCTTAAAGATTTGGAACAAATTCTCAAGCAGGTGACAAATCCTGTTACGAAGGCCAATGTCTCACATAAAGAGAAAGAAGAAAATAACGTTGAAGGACAGGTATGGTCATACGTCATTAATAATGGAACACAAGTTACCTTGTGCACTGAAAATTAAGTATTACCTTACCCTGCTTAATGTTAACCTTGTTCAAGTGACATTTATTTTGGAAGGGTGCTTTCAAAGTTGTTGAGAACATATTTAAAAAACATCTTTCAGAAAAAATTATGTATAGAGCATTTGCTGTGCAGACTTTAACCATATAGTTGCAGGTTCAGTAGACACATTCTCAGGTTGAATTAGCCCCATGCTAAACTCAAACAAATCTTCGTAAATCTTCGTAATGACAAACTACCAGCACCATATATTCTTAATGGCAGCACTCCATTTACAATGTCTAAGAATGGCTTTAGAAACTGTAGGGGTACAGGGCTCATGCACCTGTACCCTCACAACTTGTATGGTGTACCCAGCTAGAGGGGTGACTGATCTATGCAAGGGCAGTGGGTTGTAGGCATGTGTGCCATGTCGACTCTTCACTTTGTTCTGCACTAAGACACGCAGCCTGCAAAGGCAGTGTGTGCGTGTAGGCTACAGGTTCTAGACTAAGGGTGACATAATAAGTGCTGCAGCCCTTAGAGGCCTTCTCTGGTCACAGTGCCCTGGGTACCTGTGGTACCATTTACCAGGCCAGAGATGCCAATTGGATTTTGGCTTCAATGCAGATTTTAGGGAAAGAACATAGTCCCTGCGTACCTGATTAGCAGGAGCCCAGGGCACACTCAGTCAAAGCACGCCAACAATTCAGCAAAAAGTGGGGGCAACCATGCAGAAAGAGGGCACTTTCTCACACAACACCCCCCAGACTAAAGAGGATGAGACTAACCTTTCCCTAGAGGGTCTTCATATTCTAAGTGGAAGAACGTGGAAAGTCCATCTGCATTAGCATGGGCAGTCCCAGGTCTGTGTACCACTACAAAGTCCATTCCCTGTAGGGAGATGGACCGAATCAACAGTTTAGGATTTTCACCTTTCATTTGCATTAGCCATCTGAGAGGTCTGTGATCAGTTTGAACTAGCAAGTGAGTTCCAAACAAGTATGGTCACAGCTTATTCAGGGACCAAACCACAGCAAAGGCCTCTCTCTCAATGGCACTCCAACGCTGCTCCCGGGGGAAAAGCCTTCTGCTTATAAAAGCAACAGGTTGGTCTTGTCCTTCATGATTGGTTTGGGATAGGACCGCTCCTATCCTTAGCTCAGAGGTATCAGTCTGCACAATGAACTGCTTACTATAGTCTGGAGCTTTGAGAATTGGTGCTGAGCACGTAGCCTCTTTCAGGATGTCAATAGCCTTTTGACAGGCAACTGTCCAGTTTTCCAGTTTACCTTTTTGGGCATCTTCTTGGAGGTGGGTTCTGTGAGGGGGGCCACAATGGACCCATACCCCTTCACAAACCTCCTGTAGTACCCAGTCTAGCCAAGGAACGCCCTGACTTGGGTTTGGGTCGTTGGACCTGCCCAGTCAAGGATGGCTTGGATCTTAGGCTGTAATGGTTGTACCTGGCCTCCACCAACAAGGTGACCCAAGTACACCACAGCTCCCTACCCTATCTGGCATTTGGATGCCTTGATAGTTAGGTCTGCAGTTTGCAGGGATTTTAAAACCTTCCCAAAAGGTGGATCAGGTGATCCTGACAGGTGGAGCTAAAGACAGCAATATACTCTAGATAAGCTGCACTAAAGGACTCCAATCCAGCAAGGACTTGTTTCACCAACCTCTGGTTGGGGCATTCTTTAAAACATAGGGCGTAACAGTGAACTGATAGTGCCCATCAGGTGCCCCTCAGGTGTGGAGAATGCTGTCTTTTCTTTTGCTCCTGGGGCCATGCCAATTTCCCAGTACTCTGCAGTTAAGTCAAATGTACTTAAAAATTTGGCTGCACCCAATTTGTCTATCAACTTATATGCTCTTGGGATACGGTCTGCCCTCTATAGTCCACACAGAACCTCATTTCTCTCTTTCCACCCTGTGGATAAGGTTTGGGGACTAGAACCACTGGGCTGACCTAGGGGCTCTCAGAGGAATCAATAACCCCTAACTACAGCATCTTGCTGACTTCAGCTCTGATGCTATCCTTGACTTGATCACACTGTCGATAGATTTAGTTTTTTACAGGTGAACTGTCACCAGTGTCTACATCATGGGTACACCAGTTTGTCTGACATGGGGTCAAGGAAAAGAGCTTTGCATACTGTTGCAAGACTTGCTTGCAATCAGTCTGCAGTTGGGCAGAGAGGATGTCTGAAAGGTCAACTCCATCCACTGACTCATCTTTTGGGCTGTATGAGAGGAGGTCACAGAGAGGTACACTCTGTCTCCTGATCCTCACCAGTCACCATCAGCATGGTGATGTCAGCCCTGTCATGGAAGAGCTTCAGGCAGTTCACATGGATAACCCTATTGGGTATCCTGCCTGTGCCCAGGGCAACCAAGTAGGTGACCACATTCTTCTTTTCTAGGATAGGGTAAAGGCCACTCCATTTGTCCTGGAGTGCCCTTGGTGCTACTGGCTCTAAATCCCACACCTTTTGCCCATGTTGAAATTCAACCAGTGCAGCTTTTTGGTCATACCAGTGCTTCTGAAGCTCCTGGCTGGCCTCAAGATTGTTGGATGCCTTTTCCATGTACTAAGCCATTCTGGACCTTAGGCCAAGCACTTAGCAGACAATATCTTGTTTGGGTTCTTGGAGAGACTTCTCCCAACCCTCTTTTACAAGACATATTGGTCCCCTCACAGGATGGCCAAACAGTTAAAAGGGGAAAATCCCTACTCCCTACTGTGGCACCTCTCTGTAAGCAAATAGCAGGCATGGTAAGAGTACATTCCATCTCATTTTGAGTTTTTCAGGGAGCCCCATAATCATGCCTTTCAATGTCTTGTTGAATCTCTCAACAAGGCCATTGGTTTGTGGGTGATAGGGTGTAGTAAACTTGTACTGCACTTCACACTCCTCTGTCTGAAACAACCCACCTCCTTAGGAAACCCTACCCTGGTGAAGACACCAATGAGGGCCATGACTACTGTAGGAGCTGTAGTATTCCTAAGGTGAATTGCCACTACCACTAGAATGAATGTGTTCCCTGGTGATGTGGGAGGTTCAAGTGGACCCACTATGTCCACACCTTCCCTTTCAAAGGGAACCCCCACCACAGGTAGTAGTATCAGGGGGTCCTTTGAGGGGCCACCTGTCTTGCCACTGGCCTGACAGATGACACAGGAGCTGCCAAACTCCTTTATTATTTAGAGCATCTAGGGCCAGTAAAAGTGGCTACCTAGCCTTTCCCAAGTCTTGGTTTGGCCCAGATGTCCAGCTAGGGGGATGCCATGAGCTAATGTTAGGAGAAACTCCCTGTACTTCTGAAGCACTACCACTCTCCTAGTGGCTCCAGGTTTAGGGTTTTCGGCCTCAGTGTACAGTAGTCCCTCTTCCCAATAAACTCTGTGGATACCACTAACATTACCCTTTTCCTGTGCAGCAGCTTGCTGCCTCAGGCTTTCAAGAGTTGGACAGTCCTGCTGTCCATGGCACAGCCCTTCCCTAGAGGGTCCCCCTGAGCCCAAGAGTTCAACCTGATAAGGGTCAAGGTCCATGGGCTCAGTTCCCTCCGGAGTGTCCAAGTCCTCTCCCTGAGGAGAGGGGACCTGATCCTTTTGCTCTACAGGCGCTAGTTCCCCAGTCTTCATACCTTTTCACTTGGCAGACTGGGCCATACTTTCATGCTCCAACACTTCTTTTTGACCCTGTTTTCTGCTCTGTGCTCTTGTTTTTACACACACTAATTCGGGGATATCCAGCATTGCTGCATGGGTTTTTAGTTCAACCTCATTTTTTCATGCCATTGCCAAGCAGATATGCAGCTGGTAGTTTAGGAGACCAGTACCTGTATCAGGCCAGTAACCCTCCCCAGTCTAATGTCACCATAGCCATTGTATGGTTAGTAATAACATGGTGAGCATTGGTGACTAGGTAAGTTCTCCCAGTCAAGTATTGATATGGGGCAACCAGTGTGTCTCTCACCATAGTGACACTGGCACCTGTATCCCTCAGAGCATCTATACTAGTTCCATTAATTTAAGGGTATTGTAAGTACTTTTTTAAGTTGGGTGGCCACACAGCTTCAGTGGCAAACTCAAGTTCCCCTCTTGAAACCAGAACTGCTTCAGTGTGCAACCCGATTTGCTCTTGGCACACTGCTGATCTCATCTGGAGACTTGCTACCCCATGAGTAGCTGTAGTAGGACTAGGGGTCTTCTTGCTTGGCAAAGCAAACACAAGGAAATGATGAACAGAGTGCTGAAACGTTTCAGACACTCACCCCCAGTCACAGATCTGGGTTGAATCCATCATCATTCTGTAGATCACTTTGCCACCTCAGTTCAGAACCAGATATTTGCAAATCAGTCTTGACCCTATGCTTCATGGGAAGAGTCCAGCCCGAACTGCCAAGCCAGGTCTTCCCTGAACCGGTAACAAGCATCCTGGGACCGGTTCCTGGTAAACACCCTTCATCAGCCAGGCTAGCTTGAATCCAGTGGAAAAGTGAGCAAGGGACCCATATCTGGGCATACCCTGCCAACTTAGGGTGAACAAAGCAAACCCAAGGAGATGATGGACGATCAGCATCTCCAGTTAAGTGTCCCAACTTCTTAAAGTTGTTACAACAGGCCTTAAAAGGATCAAAGTTCTTTCCCTTGTACTTGTTAGTAGATTGGGAAGAGTTTTGGGAACCACCCCCTTGTGCAGGTTTTTGTGGCCCTTTTGAAGACCCAGGCTTTTTATCTTGGGGATTCTCGCCACCTTTCCCCTGGAGAGGTTTTGTACCCCCTTTCTTTTGGTCATCCCCAGTAGTTGTTTGTTTCACTCTAGTCTTTACCCAATGGTCTGCCTTCTTTCCAAATTCTTTGGGAGAAATTAGACCTAGGTCTACCAAATGCTGATGTAACTTTTCATTAGTGCAATTACTTAAAATATGTTCTTTCACAAACAGATTGTAAAGTCCATTGAAATCATGCACATTGTATCCAGTTAACCAACCATCTAGTGTTTTAACTGAGTAGTCTACAAAGTCAATCCAGGACTGGTTTTGGGTTTTGTGGCCCCCCCTGATGCCAATTCTGTATTCGTCAGTCGTGAGTCCAAATCCCTCAATCAGAGTTCTCTTCATGAGGTCATAAGACCCAGCATCTGCTCCAGAAAGGGTCAGGAGTCTGTCCCTGCAGTTACCTGAGAACAGTTCCCAAAGGAGTGCCCCTCCACCGTGACTTCTTCACTTACCTCATTTCACAAGCCCTCTCAAAGGCTGTGAACCATTTTGTAATATCATCACTCTCTTCATAATTAGGGACAATCCCTTTTGGGATTTTAGGATCATAAGATTGCTCTTTATCTTATTTAGTAAATTGCTGCCACCATGGATGAGTGCTAGGCCCATCTCTGCTCTCTCTCTTTCTAGAGACAGCAACCTGACCTCTAGATCCAGTCTTTTGGTCAACCTTGCTAAAAGGCTGTCTACCTCATTGAGGCTGTCCTCATTTTCCTCATGGTACCTGATCCACCTGTTTGGGATCTAAGTACTGAGAGGTTGATTCTTGCAGTCAAGGGTACTTGGAACCTTTTCTCCCTAGAAAGTGGAGGGTGTTGATCTACCAGGTCATCTCCTTCCCCTCCTTCCTCATCTGACTGGTCTTCACCATTTTCAGATGTGTGGTCCTAAGCACACCCAGCAAACAGCTCCTGGAGCTTTTGTTTGGTGGGTGGGACCACATGGTTATGTTTTCAAGTTTAGATAGGCACCTTACCTCCTTGAAAGACAAGTAAAGGTAAGGGGTGAGGTCAAACTCCAAAACCAAGTCCTCTATGGCATTGCGGTTATTTTCACTAACAGCTGGGTTCTTGTTTTGAGACATTGTTAAAAAAAAGCTTCAAACCCCTCTAACCCTAGCTAAAGTGACTTTTAGTTTTCTAAAATTCTAAAGGGACTTAACCAAGGCCCTAACAAGACTGTTTTTTAAACTAATTTTGCAAAAAATTGCCAATTTAAAAAATCAGAATTCTAAAGACAATTTAAGAGTTCTGTTGTGTGATCAGGTGGTAACTAAGTAGTCCAACAAAGGCAAAGTTGTATATCCCACCGCTGAGCCACCAATGTAGGAAGCTGGCACTGTATATACTATACCAAAGTGAGGTATAGTGTGCACAGAGTCCAGTGGAACCTCAAAGGTAGGCAGAGGTAAAGTTAGATAGCACCTCACTCTCTATTTGTGGTAGTGTGGTTGAGCAGTAAGGCAGTATCAGAGGACAATGTTAAGCATTTGTTGTACACACTCAGTCAGCAAATGAATTCACACACTCAAAGACTGTTCTTCAGACCAATTGTTTTTGTATGAAAATATTCTTTTAGTTACTTTATTTTCTAGAACCGGGCAAGCCTGGCACAGGTAAGCAATAAATACTGTACAGTAGTAATGCAGTTTGTAAACAATTTGAATTGAAATTGAATATGCACTTTGTTTTGACTTTCAGTATGGTTTCAGAGAAATGCAATACTTTGTAAATACAGTACATAAGCTGGAATGGGCTTTTCAGTAAAATTACAGGTAAATTACTTTTGAGATTACTTTTCTTTTCAGAGTAGTATTCCTGGATACTACTCTGGGACATATCCTGTAAACAGGTAAGTAAAATTGTTTTTGTTAGTGCAATTTTAATGAATGTCTTTAAGTTTTCAAACTCCACACTTAGAAACTTTTCCAAGAAAAACAATCAATGTTATCATATAGAGGAAAACAGTGTTATCGGTTTTGAGGTAAGTATTTGATAGTGGGAGTTGAGGTTCTGGGGGTAGACGCAGGTTTCCCCCAGGGGAGGGATGCACTCTAGTTACACCCGCAGCGGCACTAGGACGTCCGGGTGCAGAGGCCCAATTTATCCAATGGGGGATGGGGGACCTCCGGTTGGTGGCTGCTGACAAGCAGTCCACTTAGTTGTGGGAGAAAAGCTCCTGGACTTTAGCTCAGGACAAATGTGGAAACAAAGTAGCACCAAAGGTGCACCCTTAGCTGCACTAGGGCTGCCGGGTGCAGGGTGCTGTTTCGACTTCAGGCGCCGCATTGTTTGCAATTGGGAACCTCCGGTTTGCAAAGACACTGCAGGCTTGGGGACAAAGGTCTTCTGGGTGCGACCACACCTTCTAGAGGTAAGTTGGGAAGTTAGGGGTTGGTTAGGCACCATCCGTTTGGGCACCCAAGGCCGAGGGGTGTCGGATGCAGGGGTGCCTTTTGGGGTCAGATCATCTTACCAGTTCTTGGTCACCCTTGGGGGGACCTGCTGCATTTAGGCTGCAGGCGTCGGCTTGAGGCAGGTCAGGGGTCACTGGATCTTGGGTCAAGGGACCTCCTTGTGGTGTTTGCCCACTCGAGCTCAGGCATTGGACGGCGGGTGCAGAGTAGGGCGGATTCGCGGTGTCTGCCCGGAGCCAGAAGTTGCAGATGACCAAAACCCGGGGTTCATGAAATCCCGGGGTTCACGGGAGACAAGGTCTTTGTGGTTGAAGGCAGGCAAGTTTTCCGGGGTTTTCGAGGTTGCTGGCTGAAGGACATTCTGGGATTTTGCAGGAGAAGGTTTGAGGTGGAGACAGGTCAGTAGGGCTGGGGCCAAGTCGGTGGGCGTCTTCCTCTTGTTAGCTGCTGCAAGGCTGTTCGGTCCTTCTTCTTCTTCTTGTAGTTTCTTCTTGTCTGAGAAAGCAAGGATTAGGGGTGCCCCTAAATAGTAGATTTAGGGGCGTTACAGGTAGGTGAAAGACAGAGACCAATGGGTTCCTTCCCTGGGGTGGGTGCACCCACTATTATGCCACCCTCCAGCGGGAGGGGGACAGGAGCCTGTCCCTGGTTGGCTGAGTCCCCCCATCTGCAAGATGGCGGGGACTGAGTGTTGTGCTTCACCTCGCCTCCCCCACCTGAGGGGTGGGAGTGGCAGAGGTGGGCCCACCTCTCTTCTTCACTTGTTCTTCCAGCCGGTTCTCTTGCCCAAAGTGGGGGTCAGAACCAGTGGGGACCAGTTGCTGAAAGCAGCAAGTGGCCTGGGGAAGCTCACTAAAGCGGCAAGCCTTTGAAGCTCCCCCTTTGTGAACCCCGCCCATGCTGGGGGGGGAGGCTTGGCCCCTCGTCCCAGGATGTACATTGTTTCAGGCCCCAGAGAACAGCAGGCTCTCGACCCAGGGGTCCAGAAACATATCTGGGGGTGGGCGCTGAAAGCAGCCACTCAGCCTGGACACTAGTGGTAGGTTAGTTTTCAGGGGGCATCTCTAAGATCTCTGTGTGCATGTTTCATTAAATCCCACACTGGCATCAGGTTTAATGTGTTGAGAAGTTTGATACCAAGCTTCTCAGTCTCCAGTGTAGCCATTATGGTGCTGTGGAGTTCGTAATGACAAACTCCCAGCATCATATACTCTTAATGTCAGCACTGCACTTACAATGTCTAAGAATAGCCTTAGACACTGTAGGGATACAGAGCTCATGCTCCTCTACCCTCAGCACTGGTATAGTGCACCCAGCTAGAGGGGTGGCTGAACTATGCCAGGGCAGTGGGTTGTAGGCATGGCACACAGAGATGTGTGCCATGTCGACTCTTCACTTTGTTCTGCACCAAGACGCACATCCTGCAAAGGCAGTGTTTGAGTGTAAGGGTACAATAAGTGATGCAGCCCTTAGAGGCCTTCTCAGGTCACAGTGCCCTGGATACCTGTGGAACCATTTACCAGGGGCGGACCTGTGGCCAGAGATGCCAATTGGGTTTATGCTTCAATGCAGTTGATAGGGAAAGAACATAGGCACTGAGTACCTGATTAGCAGGTGCCCAGGGCACACTCAGTCAATGCACATCAGCAATTAAGCAAAAAGTGGGGGCACCCATACAGAAAGAGGGCACTTTCTCACAGTATGATTGTTTTGCGTCCAATTGGAATCCAACATCCTCATTTCCACCCATCTGCTGTCCGCACACATCATCCATCAGGCAGGCGAAATCCGCCATATCCTTTAAAGAAACATTTTATTTTAACTAAACACATACATTTACCTACAAAAGAACTGTGTTATTTAAGCAAGAATCATTAAAGCATAACATGTTAGTGCTTTTTTAAAGTATGTGTGTTTTCTATTCTCTCTAAAGCAGGTTACATGCTGTAAATTATGGGAGGCATTCATCTTTCACACAAGATAAACTTTCCTGTTATCTGAAGGTCAAACTGGAGTTCTCAGAGCAAGCTAAATTTGGGCTTCTTTCTGTGTTCTATAGTTTAAAATGTGGTATTAATTCAGTACAAATTATATTCTACTACTGCACACATTTAACATTTTTGCAAATTAAAACACATTCTATAGTGAGGACAAAATCTAAACTAGCGACATTAAATCAAACTATGAATTAATTGTGCAATGTTTTACATCATTTGTTAAGTAGAAAGCATCTGAATAAAGCCTGTGAATATCAAAGCCTCATATTTTCATTTTGCAGCACCAAATGTCTGTGTGTCACATTTTAAATGCAGTTCTATGCCTGAAGCCCAAGGTAGGTTTGCCATTAGGAATGCTTAATTCTATAGGAAATGTTTACACTCTTTCACTATTCACATACTGCATTTCTAAACTCATCAAAGGGAAAAAGAGATACGAAAAACTCATCAAAGGGAAAAAGAGATACAAAATGGTAATAAGCACTACAGCCCAGAGCTGAAGTAAGTCCAGCACTACACCTGGCCACACACCCTTCTATTGAAATCAATGAATGTAAGGATCTAAATGAAAAATCCATAGGAAATAATTTTAAAATAAATTGAATTCCTTTAAATAGTAAAAATATACATAAATATAACTAAAAGTTTAAGACAAATTCTAAAAATAGTAAAACAATTTATTAAAAAGTAATTTGATATAATTTTGCTAAATAATAAATTAATGTAACGAGTGTTCTTATGGAATATACTTCTTAAGATATGAAGAACTCATGCGGTTGGGCGGGGGCTGCTCAGGGAAAATTTGGGAAATGCGGAGCCAAACCTAGTTGTGTTTCTGCGAAGGCGCATGGCCTGGAGTGCCGATGCTCCCTAGTTGGACTGGGGTCGCTCTGGGAAAATGAGGGAAGCACAGAACCAAACTGCAGAGGCGCCGGTCCTTGAGGACTGATGCTCCCTCTCTTCCAAAGATTTGGACGGATGCGTAGAACTCGAAGATGCTTCATCTGCTTGGACTTCTTTTTCTTCTGTGTCTTACCTGAAGATGGCTTCTCCGCAAGCGTCCCGGGACCTTCCCCTACAATCGGGATAGTGATTCTTGCTGGGTCGTCTGACATCGGAAAGTGAGAATCTTGTGGGGGGGGGGGCACTTCCTCAGCACTTCCAGGTGCATGGCACTGTAATCCTTGCAGGCTTTTGAGTTATGGTCTTTCTTTAGGCACCATAGACAGACCAAGTGGAGGCGCCACATGGTTTTAAAAAAGCCAGTTTCTTGGGAGACACTCCTGTCATACCAGGAGAAAAGATTTCTTCTCAAAAGTCTAAACAACAAAATGTCGAAAAAAGCCAGTGGAAAAAATGAGCAAGGTGTAGCTCTTCATGGATCTGCACTACCTGCTGCGGAAACTAAAGAACTGACATCAGTGCGATGAGGTGCCACATATGCAGGTACTGCGTACATCACTTCTGGCGCAGACACTGCTGACATAGAGTAGAACTATGCCACCTACCAGCGCACAGGGTTACTGCTCAAAAAGTTCCAGATCCAGTCTGACACTTGGGGATAATTCGAAGGTAAAGAACCTGCAGCTAAAAGTCTCTATCAGATACATTGTATTTAGTAATGTGGACGTAATAAATGTACTTTTATTTTTTAAGCAAAATCAGTAATTTATTGAGTGTTGCACACACTGCCTTCCTGAGAGAGCCGAGTGCTACAATGGGATACTTGGATCCCAGTAAGAAGATAATTGTTGACCTATTACTTGCGCAGGCCTCACATGCTGCACAATTAATACATACATTTCTTACATTGGTGGCAGTAGTGGGATCAATAAAATCCAGTTCCAGTACACATTGATAAAATGTGATTAGTTCAGTTCTTCTTACGTATATAGTAATGCAGAAATATGAGGAGTCCAAGGCTCTGAGAGGTGTTCAAAGGTTTGGTTATCTGAAATGAAGCAGTGGGAAAGGAAAGCCCCCTGAACACATATGTGTCATGTGAAAACACTGATGGTTTGTTGATGGATTAACTGTGTTATTATGGCTGGTTTACATGTTTGAAAATTATGTGTTGGTGGGGTGGGCTTTGACACAGTGTTTTCATTTAGACTTTCCAGGTCGTAGTGTTTCTTTGAACCCCAATATCACACATACTAGCCCTGTATGAGGAGGGTGTTTCTTTATAGATTTTGCGACTGCAACAGGTACCGACACCAAGATTGGGATGAAGAGGTGGGCCCTGCTTCTTGGGTTATAGGAGGTGATTGAGGGCTCCAGGAAATTCTTGTGCTTGCCACGGGCAAGGCAGATTTCACAGAAGTCATTTTTTTATTAGAGATGTTCCTGTCACTGACCAAAAACCACAGGAAGGGGAGTGCGGGAGGGTATCTAGAAGTAGCGAACCCCCCCCTAGGCGTTCCCGCCAGAAAGGTGGGGTGATCCCTGAGAAATGTTCCTATTCCCGAGCAGTGCAAGAAAAGGTTATAGTCCCTATAGGTTATCTGGATGAGAAGGGAGCTGTCCAGGGGTGGCCCATAGTGGTGGATGGCCCAGCAACTGGATGATTCTCGGGGTAGTAGGTGTAGCGGTTGCTCCTAAGGAGACAGAGGATGGTTAGAAAGTGGGCTAGTTTCCCCAACTGGGCTACTGAATGACCCTGGGGAAATTAGAGAGGGGGAGGTGGACTTCCTAGCTTTCCGGAATGGGTTATCGTTGGACCCTGAGATGTCAGGGTAAAGTAGGCAACGGCCCAAGAACAGTTGAAGATGTCATCCTAGAGACTGTTTTGTCTGATCCTGAGGTGGACACGGCTCTGATGCTCAGCTGGGTGCCCAAACAGGTAGATCCTGCTATGTTAGACCTCAGGAGGAGGTTCAAAAGCCCTGTATACGGAGGGTGTGTAGGAAATGGTAAGCCAACCATGGCCTACCCGGTAGCTAGTTGGGGCCTATCTTAAGTGGAGGAACCCTAAGCATCCATCTGGAGTTAGGGAAGAACGTTGTTAGGGATTGTCACTCTGATCTGTAGGAAGGACAGGCTGCTTATGCTCTGCCTTAACGGTAGCATGTCTGGTGCACTTAAAGTGTACCAGCGTTGGGTGTGGCCCTGATGTTCCTTGAAGTCCTAGCTTGCCAGGCGTTAGTTTGTCTCGTGGGTGCAGCCCCCACTGTGATGGTGCAGAAAGCAGGTGCACCCACAGTGGCACAATCAGGTGACCAGAGGTGCCCACTTGTGAGATAAGGACACAGTGCATGATCCTGGGTTGGTGCTAAACATTTCTGTCAAGGACTATTGCTTTGGGCTTTGTGGAAGGCTGGCTGTTGAGGACTTTTCCTGGCAGATTTCTGGTGAGTGAAATGTAGGTATACCAGTTTGGGTGGATGCCTATATTGAGGTGTGGTATAAGGAGGGGTGCACCTGCAGTGGCACAACCAGTTGGGGTCTATCTTAAGTGAAGGGACCATGTGCATCAGTCTGGGTTGCTGCTAGACACTTCTATTTGAGAATGTTGCTTTGAGCTCTCTGAAGGGGAACTGCTGAGGACTTTGCCATGCAAACTCCTGCCTACAGCACATTAAGTGTTCCAGCATTGGGGCTGCAATACCCTGAGGCCTCTCTGGGGTACTTGATAAACAGGCAGGGACTCTGCTGAGTTAAGTGGAAGGCGGAAGTGTGAGCCTCCAAGGTGACGGAAAAATGTCACTGTGTGATCTTCAGAGACCCTGGGTGGTCTCCAACTTGACCATTTGGAGGCCAGGAGTTGGTCTACAGTGAGCATGGGTAAGGGGTGGCGTAAACAGTGCCCAGTGGCCCTTCCAGTTGACCCAGTGGGTCTTGAGAGTCCACAATTGCGGTATAGGGTCCCTGTTCTTGTGCAAAATAGGCAGTCAGGGTTCCCAGTGGGGTTCTTTTGGTGGAGCCTGCTGGGGGTGAATTTCTGTTAAGGTCGTTTGGGATGGGGTTTCATCAGGAAGTACAGTCTTTCCGCAAAGGTGTAGTAGAAGCTATAGACCCCCGGGTAACTGATGTAGATGAGGTTGGAGGTACTGTAAGGGGCTGTGTTTACATCTTTAAGGAGTAGTGACCCAGATAAATGAGGGTAATGGATTGCATATTATCCAGACGAAAAACAGCCACTGACCCGAGGTGCAGGTTTCAGTCCTGTTTTTTGGGTTGACATCATTGCTGAGGCACAAAACCCTTGCAAGGAAGTCTGGTGGGTGCAGAGTTGTGTTACTCAGGGGAAGAGTCACTCAGGCCATGTAGGCATTTAGTATCCTGGGTGTGTCCAACCTAGAACCAGTAGGGTTCTTAGTGCAGTCGGAGTTCCCTTTGGGGAGAGGTGGCCTCATGGTTGGGTTAGGTGAGTGGCCTTAGTGTAGGAAGACCAGTGAGAGATCCATGTGGTAGCAAACATCTGGTGAAAGTTGTATTGGATTGGAACCCATTGCCAGTTGTTACCGCTTGGCGCTAACTAGGCAAGATTTCCCATGAACAACAGCTAGTCCTTCCAGTCATTTCAGCTGGCAGCAGCATATGCAGCATATAACATATGACACCCATTTAGTCCACAGGATTTAATGCCTTTCATCACCCGGTTTTTGGGCCTTTACTGTGCGTGACAGAGGTGGAGGGATGATATGGCATCCTAGGATTGGCCAGGAAGAGACAGACCCTGGACCTGGAAGGCAATAACGGAAGAATCATGGACAGTTGGAAGGAGCAGCCCCCTGAAGCCCCTGATTGACTAAGGAATTTGCCTCAGTTGACCCCCCAGGACTAAATTGGTCTCTATAATGCTAGTGAAGCTGTCTCCCTTATGCCATCAGAGTATCAGCTAGTGAAGGACCTGGACTCCACTGCCGTCCGGTGTGCCCTGCAAGAGAGCCAAGAGGCCAGGTAAAAGAGAAGGCTATTGCAGGGATAGAGCACTGCCTAAGGTGAACATCTTTAGAGACCCCCAAGCCTTGCTTAAAATGCTCCTGATGACTAGATCTGACATCAAGGAGCAAAGCAGGGTACAAGTTATACACCTTTAAAGACTGCCTATTTAAACATACCCAAAAATGATTGGAGCATGTATGTCTCCGCCACTACTCTGGGCTGGCGTGAGCCAGTGCCGTGGGTCAACTTAAGGTAACTTTTGCTTTGGCATTAGGGAGGGAACATGCATGAAGCCCTCTCCCCAGAGGCCCATTCAGCCCCGGGGATCCCATCCCCTGGGGCATGGCACAGTGTAGAAGTCCAGAGGACCCACCCCTCCTGGGCAGAGAAACCAATAGGGCAGGGGCCAGGAGGCACCACACTACCTCGCTCTAGCCCATGCCACTCGCTGGCCAGGAGAAGACCTTCGCTGTCTCTCCCGGCCTGCAGGACGGCATGGGTGGGAGAGCCATGGGAAAACAGTTGCCTGGACCCCCGCTGCACTTTAGTAGTGCACAGGGAGCCGGTGGGGTGATGAGGGCATTTGGATTCCCCACACAACTCCCTAACAGATGGATGGCTCTGTAAACAAAATTAAAAAATATGAAACAGCAAAAGGAAAAGGGGTGTGTGGTGCAAAGCTTCAGTGTGGGGAAAAAACGCTCCTTAAACATCTGAGCGCCTGACCAGGAGTATACCAAAATGCCCTGTGAGGGCTTTGATCTGCACAATTTTGGGGGGCAAAGGCACCACCAACATATTTCTAAAGTGATGAATTCCTGAAGCTACAGCTTGGGCGTAGCAGGTCCCTTAGTGGTTAGTCTATGTCTATATTATATTGCCTTGACTATGGAAATAGAAAGACTCTAACACATGTTTAATGTTTTTGAATGCAAATCTTTAAAGGTAGTGATTATTGAGAAAAATTCTGTTACTGATTCCATGGTATAATGATGTCTTCTAACATGTGGTTATTGTTTTCTAACGTGGTAACCACTTGAAAAAGCCAATAAGCTTGTCTTATATTTTAATGTGGTAACCCCTTGACAAAGAAAATATGCATGCTTTACTTATTATGAGACTCACTTATGTGGTGTTATAGCTGATTTAAGTGGGAGGTATTGTGATTATGGGGTTTCATGCCCCCACTAAGAGTCTAATGTGATTCAAGAATGTCATCAAGGGTATTTCCATCTATTCTTTGTATATGCTTGTAAATGTATGCCTAGCATTTAGTAGTGTGTGTACTAACTGTTATTTTCCTTTTTAAAATTGAGGACCTATTACTTGTGCAGGTCTCACATCCTGCACAACTTATAACCCTGTGTTTTACAAATGTAAATATATTAAGTAAAAGAAACCTTTTTCTCAAGTTTAAATGAAACAAATCAAACCCAAAGGAAAAATTACATTAATGTATTATGCATTATTAATTATTTAAAGTGATGTCTAGAGTTGATTAAAAGCTATTTAAGTTTGATCTCTTGTCCTATTATCGCTACGGAGGAGAGGGCCTGTTTTGCTGTGGTGGTGCTTTAGGGCTGCTGAGATATTAGACCTTCCGGCCCTCAGTGGCAATCAAGATTAACGTCTTGACGGTGGTGCCTCAATCAGGGACTGCCCCCTTTAAGCCCTTGCTTCCCTTTAATATTTAATAAAGCCCTAACCGACATCCTTCTCTGGACCTGGTCCAAGCCTCTGCCCTGTCCCAGGGGACCCCAGTTTCCTCACCCAGTGCCCCACTCCAGAGAGCTTGGTGGTCCATGCCTCTACTTCCAGAATTAACCCTGGCGCATTCCCTTCCACTCCACCAGATTGGGAATCCAAGAGGCTGGGTACCTTAGGCAAGATATTGTTCTGCCAGTTTAGCACTATTGTCGGTGAACACCATGTGCCTCTTGGGCCATTACACGTTACTCCCACACAATCTGGGTCTCAGTTGTGTAAGTGCTGCCAATGGTCTCAGAGGAGGCCTAAGCCGGACTCTCTCGGGCTATTGCTGATGGGAGAGAAGCAGTACCTCACACCCCAGTCAACCAACAACCCACTTTCTCATATTGGTTTTCAGTGGTGTGGTTCAGGAGTTGTGTTTGTGCAGTACCAGGTCATAGGAAGCTTGTTTCCGGTCCAAGGAAGGCATGGCTTGGCAGTTCGGGCTGGACTGTTCCCATGAGGCACAGGGTCAGACTGATTTGCATATGGCCATGTCTGAACTGGGGTGGCAGATTGGGCTAAAGAACAGTGATGGATTAAACCCAGATCTGTTGACTGGGTTTGAGTGTTTGATTGGTTCAGATGCTCCGTCCATCACCACCCCGTTTTGTACCGCCCTGGGAGATATAAGCAGAAATCCAGGGGCAGTTACAAACTTCCCAACCTGACCTAGGCGGATTTCCTAGATTTTTCCGGTAAGGCACTGAAGGTCTGGATGAGGGGAAGCAAGGTAGAAGATTCTATTAGGCTGTACAACCTAATTCTAAGGGAGCACATGAAGTGTGGCTCAATGGTTAGAGCGGCAGACCCTGATGCAGAGGTCTAGTTCGGGACCAGGGTTCAATTCCCCGCCTCGGCGGGTCTTGGGCTCAAAATTCCACGGACCTGATAATTCTCGCCTCGGTGCCCATTCCAATCATGGAGTCCCACTCTGCAACTCTGGGCAATAGCTTGCTTAATCTCCACAACGGCCCCCACAACGCTAAGGATGCCTGGCCTCCACCTTGGGGGTGCCCAGGAGTGGACGCCTCACAGGGAAAGCCAGGATGGGTTCCACAGCGGTATTCGTACAAGCGCCTTGAGACCCTTGCGGGTGAGTAGTGCGCTATACAAGTATCAATTTACATTACATTTACATATTTATATTACAGAGCTGCACCAGCACCTCTTTGATAGTAAACTGACTGACCTAAGGAACCTTGGTGAGGAGGCGGACTTCTGGGTCAGCACCATGGTGTCCAAGAAGGCATGTGGAGGGTGGGGGGATCTCCCAAAAGGGTGGTCAGCGTTCTCACCAGAAGAAGGAGAGGGAAGATAAAAAGAAGTTCTCTCAAGCCCCCAAAATGGTTCTCAAGAGAAAGGGCCCCATTCCAAATATGACCACCAGAAGATAAAATTCAGAACAAAACTCTCAAGTTCTATGAGTGCTATGAGCATGGGCATTAGAAGGGTGATCCAAGTGTCCCAAAAGAGTACCACCTCCCACTGGAGGAAAGACCCCAGTGTTGACTAGTGTAGTGCTTGGTGGGAAGTTTGTCCAGTCAGTGGACGGGAAGTCAGTGAGGTCATCCTAGTGTCCTTGGGTGACATGGCGATGGTGCCCAAAGCCCACATGCCTTCCAACACTAAAAGGTATAGGCAGTGTGTCATCATCAAAAGGCAAGTAGTGGAGGCTCTGAAGGGCACAGGAGCCAATATGACTTCAGTAAGGGGTCAGCTACTGGCCTCAGAGCAGATTACACCCAATACATTCCACCAGGTTGTGTTAGCAGACAACCGGGAGGGTCACAACCAAGTGGCTCTTGATCCATTTGAGTGTAGGGATCTCAGATATTCTGAAAGTTGCTCTGAGCCCTGCCATCCTGTCTATTGTTTGCTAGGGAATGATCTTGAGCACGCTACCTGAAAGGAAATGGAGCCCTGGTCACACCTGGAAAGGCTGGGGTTGCCTGAGTGGATTTGTACAATCACCAGGTCAAGGCTGCACAGGAAATGAGTCAAGGAAGTCTGCAGCCTAGTAGAATGGCCCAGACAACTGCCGAAAGAGGGAAGTTCAAGGGGCGTGGAAAATCAGCCTCTGAAAGTCTCCAAGCTAAAGTTGATAGGGCACCGGAGGAGGTTGCCATGGAGCACACTGGAGAGGACATTGCCTCCCTTGGTTACCTGCCGGAACTTTCTGGATGGCAAGCAGAAGGAGAACTGACCAAGGAGGAGTACTGCAAGGCACAGAAGGAGTGCCCAACCTTGGAGGGCGTGAAGCAACAGGCTGAAGCTAAGACATCTGGTGATGCCTCTGGTAGTCACCGCATCTTTTGGGAGTGGGACCTCCTGAATAGTTAGCCTAAGGCGCCTATGCATGCGGCAACAAGGGCACTGGTAGTTCCCCAGTGCTACAATGCCTTCCTACTGGTGATGGCTCTTTAAATATCCCTGGTAGGACATCTGGGCCAAGCCAAGACCTTTACCAGGCTCATTCCCCATTTTTACTGGCTCTGGATGAAGGGCTCCTCGGATAACTTCTGGAGGACTTGCTTGACCTACCAGGCCAGTGGGAAGACAGGGCAGAAGCAGAAATCTCCCTTGAATCCCTTGCCTAATATTGGCACCCCCTTTGAAAGGGTGGCATTGACATTGTAAGGCCCATGGATCCCCAAACAGCCTCTGTAACAAGTTTACCTTGGCACAGGTAGTCCATGTAACAAGAACTCAAAGACCAAACCTCTGAGGATTGCAGTCGCTAGGGCCCTAATGGGGATGTTTACCAGAGTGGGTTTCCCCAAGGAAGTGGTGTCTGACTGGAGTGTAGTGTAGTTCGTATATTCCCAATAAGCTCTGCGCATTAGAATAATATATCCTATAGATTTGACGTAGGACTTATGTCTACTAGGTCTCTATCGAATATATTAAACTTAATTTTGAGTGAGAGGTAGCTCAGAGGTCACTAGAAACTTTCTCGAGTAAACAAGAAGGGATTAGTTTCTGACAACCGCATAAACATGACAACTTTGTTTCCCCAAGATTAAACATATCTTTAGAGTTGTGGAAACAATAGATAGATATTTTACTCAGCCAATCGTGCATGCTGCGTTTCATCACAGGTGCAGAGAAATAGAGAGACGGGTGTTTTCAATAAAAGAATTTATTGAACAGTCTTCTTTCTTATGCAAGTAAAGTGAACAGCTACAATCGTAATACAGGCTGCAAAGTATAGTGCGTACAGCGAGAAGCGTATTATAAAATAATACTGTAAAAGCATTGTATGGTTTCTAAACCATAGATAGATACATACATAAATAAAAAGGCTAAAAGTACTCAACTGGTGCTTCTAAAATACTCCTACCCCAATGTACCCACCCTAAGTCTAGTACGAGGGAAGAAGTAAGTGTGGTGTAGCCTAGGTTTAGTTTCATTGCCAAGAATCTATCCAAGATTTCTCTTTAGGGTCTAATCAGCTCCATACCTTAGTTTAGAATGAAGGAGGTCTGGTATCTCTGTCTCGGGACTCGATTTCCCAACATCCCGCGAGGGGAGCTTGGAAACACTGGAGCTGGATTCTCCGCGAGAGAAAGAACAGCTTCTCGATCAGTGCGTCAGCTGGAGGGTCGGCTTCCTTTGGCACTTGCTGTAGCGAGCTGCGTTGGGCAAGTAGATAGTCGAGCTGCTCCGAACCACCGTGTCCTTGCTAGAACAAGTGAAGGCATATTTATACCTTGAAGGTGCCTAGTTTGAGGTAAAGTCGGGCATAATAACGTCATCAAAGAACCACAAGGGAATGGTAGTTCTTTGAAAACTCCATGAGTTCTTGTACAAATCAATATTCAAGCAAGAGGATGTCCCTGACAGCTTAAGCCGATTTTCCAAGAAATCGTTGTGGCTTTCCGATACGGGTGGAAGTAGCCATGCCTGTATTTGGACTGCATGGGCTATGTCTAAATATGGGTATGATTTATAAGCCTATATTTGGGCAATGTGAATTGTACCTATATAAGGGAATTAATCTGGAAATTTCGTTCGGTTCCTAAAACGCCATACAATAGGGGCACCAACTTCATGTCTGCTTATATGCAGTTAGTGTAGAAAGATTGTGGAGTTACTTATAAGTTTTCCATACCATACCATCCACAAACCAATGGGTTCGTTGAGAGATTCAAGAAGACCCTAAGGGCATGATCAAGGGCCTGTCGGAGCCCATGAGGCATAAGTGGGACATCTGCTTACCATGTCTGCTCTTTGCTTACAGAGAGGTACTACAGAAGGGGGTTCGGTTTAGCCCGATGGGGTTCTGTATGGTCATCCTTTAAAGGGACATCTTAGTATGGTTAGGGAAGGGTGGGTGTAAGCTCCCAAGAAACCACCCCAGGATGTGGCTAGCTACATGCTAGCCCTCCGAAGTCAGATGGCCAAGTTTAGGAGACAAGCTTCTGAAAACTTGGAGGCCAGGCAGGAAGTAATAAAGCAGTGGTATGACCAGACGGCTATACCTGTGGAATTGTAGCGTGGACAAAAGGTTTGGTTGATGGAGCCCCTGGAACCCAGGACTTTCCAATACTGTCAGTCTGGGCCTTATGAGATTGTTGAGAGAAAGGGGGAGGCCACCTACTTGGTGGACCTCAAGACCCCAGGCGCCCCAAAAATATTCTACATATCAACTATCTCAAATCACACTTTGAGAGGTCACCATGTTGTTGGTGACAAATGGTGGGGAGGAAGAGGAGAGTGAACCTCTCCCTGACCTCCTAGACTCCAAAGACAGCAATGGGTCAGTGAAGGTGTGAACCTCTCCACTACACTGTCTTCAGAACAACAGAGAGACTGTCTGTCACCACTTGCTGGGACAGATCTCCTCTTTCTTTTCCTTCAATCTTGGGATTACCTATTTGTGTACTCTTGATGTGGACACAGTAGACAGCCTCCCTGTCAAAAACAAAATATATTGTCTGTCTGACAAAGTGAGGGTCAGCATCAAGGAGGAGGTCTCCAAGGTGTTGTAGATGGGGTGATTGAGCCCTTTAGAAGCCCATGGTTCAGCCCTGTGGTGCTGGTACCAAAAGCTTCCCCACCGGGCACTGCCCCAGAACTCTGGTTCTGTGTGGCTTACTGGGGGCTAAAGTCACTCACCAAAACTGATGCTCATCCCATACTCTGGGCTGATAAGCTGATTGATAGGTTAGAGGCTGCCCAGCTCCTGAGTATTTTTGATCTGACTTCAAGGTACTTCCAGATTGCCCTACCTGAAGGAGCCAAGGAGAGGTCAGCCTTCTCCACTCCAGGGGGCCACTACCAATTCAAAGTGATGCCCTTTTGATTAAAGAATGCCCCTGCCACCTACCAGAGACTAGTGAACCAGGTTTTGGCTGGTATGAAGGGCTTTCAGGGCTGTTTACATGGATGACATAGCTGTCTTCAGAAGCAGCTGGAAGGACTACCTTTTTCACCTGTAGGTAGTGCTGCAGGCCCTGTGAAATGCAGGACTGACTATCAAGGCCAGTAAGTCCCAGATAGGACAGGGGTCTGTGAGGTGCTTAGAATGCCTAGTGGGCGGGGGAAAGGTGCAGCCCCCCAGGAACAAGATAGCGACCATCACGACCAGGGAGCTCCAAAAAACTCAAACTGATATGAGAGCATTCCTGGGCCTCGCAGGTTATTACAGGAGATTTGTCAAGCGATATGGCACCATTTTTGCCCCCTTGGCTAAGTTGACTCCTAAGAAGCAGCCCAGAATGGTGATTTGGAAGAGGCATGCCAGAAAGCTTTGACTCTTAAAGCAGGCAATGTGCATAGCACCTGTGCTCAAGGCCCCTTCCGTTTCCAGGGAATTCATTGTCAAACCGATGCCTCAGAGCATGGCATAGGGGCAGTTTTCTCACAGCTAAATGGGCTAGACCAACCTGTAGCTTCCATCTCTAGGAGGTTACTTCCAGGGGAACAGAGGTGGAGTGCTTTTGAAAGGGATGCATTTGCTGTGGTCTGGGCACTGAAGAAGGCGAGACCATACCTGTTTGGGTCTCACTTCCGGGTACAGACCGACGACAGGCCCCTCAGGTGGCTAATGTAAATGTGTGGAGAATCAAATTTGTTGAGGTGGTCCATCTCTACAGGGAATGGACTTTATGGTGGAAAACAGACGTGGGACAGACCACACCAATGCTGATGGTCTCTCTAATTTCTTTCGCCTTAGTGATGAGAAGATCTTCCCACTTACAGCGGGGGGCAATTGTTAGACCCGTCAGCCTGAGGGTGGTTCTTTCCCAATCTTTTGGCTACTTGGCTTCAATTTTGCTGAATTTATTTTTGTTGGCCTTAGGACTCTGTACACTTTACCCACTGCTAATCAATGCTAAAGTGCTTTTGCTCACTTCCCTAAACATGATTGGTATATTTAATGACCTTGGAACTACCTTATAGAGTGGTATACCATATACACAGGACCTGTAAATTAAATGTTACTGGTGTTCATGCAACACTTATTGTGCCACCCACCTAAGTATCCCTCTACACCATGTCCCACACACTGCCATTTCGACTTGCCATTTAAAATCCCCTTGCCAAGCGCTAAACTCCCCTTTTATTACATGCAAGTCCCTCCTGAAGTATGCCCTGGGTAGCCCAGAGAGCAGTGTGCTGTGTTATTAAAAGGTAGGACATATACTTTTAGGTTTTACACATCCTGGGAGTGAAAAACTCCCAAATTCGCTTTTCACTCGAGTGAGGCCCACCCCTCCCATGGGATAACACTGGGGATTCCTTATTACATGTAATAAGCTAATCTAATTGGGAGGTGGATCTGTCATGTTTAGGACCTACGGAATTGTAATAATAAATCCTCTTTAGTGGAAAAATTTAATTTATCATTACAATTTTGAACATACCCCTTTTAGAAAGCTGGCCTTTTTCTGCTCTTAGCCATGTGTGCCTGCAGCCTGTCTCTGATACACGCCTAGGGAGGGGACAGCTGGTCTTTGCATACTCCCCCCAGAGAGCCACACACTATGGGAGCTTAGGTGTGATTTGATGGGCTATCATGGGAGGATGGAAGAGAGGAGCTGGGCACATCTTCACACGGCTTGGCAGTTCAGGCTGGACTGTTTCCAGGAGGAACAGGGTCAAGACTGATTGGCATATGGCTGGCTCTGAATTGCTGTGGCAAAGTGAGCAAAAGAATGATCATGGAAACAAACCAGATCTAATAGTGACTAGGGTGAGTGTCTGAAAAGTTTCAGCACTCTGTACATCATCTTATTGTGTTTGCTTGTTCGCCCTAAGTTGGCAGGGTATGCCCAGACGTGGATCCCTTGCTCACTTTGACTCTGGATTCAAGCTAGTCTGGCTGATGAGGGGTGAAACCCCAAAACCAGTCCCAGAATGCTGGTTTCCAGTTAAGGGAGGACCTGGCCTGGCAGTTCGGACTGGACTGTTCCCATGAAGAACAGGGTCAAGACTGATTTGCATATGGCTGGATCCAAACTGGGGTGCCTTAGTGACCAGAAATGCAATGATGGATTCAACCCATATCTGTGACTGGAAGTGAGTGTCTGAAAAGTTTCAGCACTCCATCCATCATCATATTGTGTTTGCCATGTTTGCCCTGAGTGGTCAGGGTATGCCCAGACGTGGATCCCTTTCTCACTTTGACAATGGATTCAAGCTAGTCTGGTTGATGAGTGGTGAAACCCCGAAATCGGCCCCAGGAAGCTTGTTTCTGGTCCAGGGAGGGCTTGGTCTGGCAGTTCGAGCTTGACTTTTCCCATGAAGAACAGGGTCAAGACTGATTTACATATGTCTGGGTCCAAATTAGGGTGGCTTAGTGAGCAGAAGAACGATGATGGATTCAACCCAGATATGTGACTGGGGTGAGTGTCTGAAAAGTTTCAGCAGTCCGTCCATCATCTTGTGTTTGCTATGTTCGCCTTCAGTGGCAAGGGTATGCCCAGACGTGGGTCCCTTGCTCACTTTGACACTGGATTCAATCTAGCCTGGCCGATGAGGGGGGAAACTTGGGGGTGGGCGGAATTTGCGTAGTCGCGTTATGCTAAGTTCAGCGGAACGGTAAAAAATCTCGGCGAGCTACGCAGAATTTCGCCAGCACGTGTTGCTTGTTCCGCCTGTTCGTGATGCGTTTTTCCTGTTCAGGGACGCTGTTTGCATGCTCGGGGGGAAATATCTCGCGAACTTGCCCATGCAGTTCCCAATTGGCGCACCCATCTTGTTTCACTTTTACCGCCCCTTCGCGATGCGTGTTTCGTAGTTGTGAGCGTGGATGTCCGATGGCTCGCCCGAATTACGTGTTCGCGATCACACACTCTTGTGGGATCGCATGGCCAGCTAGCAAAATCTCGTGATGCGCGCAAACGGATAGGAAAGCTTGTTGGGGGAAGCAGGGATCCTGGTAAGTCACTACCGTGCGATCGAACACGCATTTTGCAGAATTGCCATAATTCCGTAAATTCTGCGAGCGGAGTGGAATTTACCACCCAGGCCTACTGAAACCCCAAAACCAGTCCTAGGATGCTTGTTTCTGTCCTCTTAGGACCTGGCCTTGCAGTTCGGGCTAGACTGTTCCTATGAGGAACAGGGTCAACACTGATTTGCATATGGCTGGGTCCAAACTGGGGTGGGTTAGTGAGCACAAGAATCATGATGGATTCAACCCAGATCTGTGACTGGCGGTGAGTGTCTGAAAAGTTTCAGCACTCCGTCCATCATCCTATTGTGTTTCCTGTGGATACTCTGCCAAGAAGAAGGACTTATGTGCTGGTAAAGGACTGCCACTCTGCTAAACTGGTGCTCTTGAAGAACTGCTTTCAAGATGTTCTGACCTGCTGCCCTCCTGGTATGGATGAGAAGGCATGGGACTGCATCACATGACCGCAGAACCCGGAGTGACTCCAAGGGCTAATTGGCTGGCCTACTGATCTGAAGTCTCAGGGACATAAAAGACTTCCTAATATCTTGCTTCTGCACCTGGACTCTGCCATCTGTGAGTCTGCCCTGCCAAGTGGTGCCACCACAGTCCTGAACTCTTAGAAATGAACCTAAGGTGTTTGCTTCAGCCAATCCCAAGCATCCTCCCTCAAACTGGCGCATCGGCACGGTTGCATGGATCAGAACCAGTGCATCACCCGTGTTGCAGGACTAGAACCAGTGCATTGCCTCTGCTGTTTGGATCGACCAGACGCATTGCCCTTGGAACCACCACTCCTCAAGCTCATCCCAGCTCGAGGTTTTTGCATCTCTGTTGACGGCAGCCTTAATGATGACACTGAAAACTTCACATTGCAGCCTCTGCTGTCACCAGAGCTAATGTATTGCTGCTGTTCTGTGGGGCAGAACCAGTGCATTGCCTCCACTGCAAAGATCAACACCAACCCATTGCTACAGCGGAATCCCGCACCCTCCTTGTCAACAGGATCTTTGATGTTGACGTATTTGGATGAAGGTACGTGAAGGCTCGGCGGGCCAAATCTGGCTCCTGCTCGCCATCGCAGTCTGCCTGAACTTCTGACTTTGTACCAGTCCAGAGTGACCCGATATCCTTTTTTGGCACTATGTGCTTTTTGGCACTGTTTTCACTTGACATTTTAAAAATCAACTTCTTCCAGTTTTTCTCATTAGATTTTTGATGTGTTGATGACAAATAATTTATTAAAATATATATATTGGTTTTAACTTGGTTTGGGATTTTTCTTGTATTTTCATTGTATTACTGTGTGTGTGCTGCATAAATACTACATTGCCTCTAGCTTGAGCCTGACTGCTTGTGTTCCAAGCTACCCAGGGTTAAGCACAGGTTAATTTAATGACATTTTGTCTTTCATCCTGCAAGGGATTGTGCCTGTTGCTTGACCAGAGCTCACACTCCAGTCAACCAACATGCCAATTTCTCACATAGGAGTTGCACTTTTCTACTCATCCAGTTAACTATCTCAAGAAGGTATTGCTTGAAATGAGCTGGCCCACTCAATGACTGCTTTCCAAACTAGAAGGTAAGTTGGGTGTCATCAGCATATGAGATTACTTTAATCAAATGCCATATTTCTGATGGATACATCTGCCTCTGACATCCGCGCCTTTTGAATTACCCCATGCAAAGCATTCCACTGAAACTTTTTTCCATAGCCCTCCCACATCAAAGAGGATGTCACAATGGAACGGCTCCGCACGTGACTCTGTGTGACGTCATCAGAGCCACAAAGAGACCTCGTCGGCATGCTGACGTCATTTCCCTTTTTTCCACGCCATCGACGTGTAATGCTTTTTTCCAGGGCTCTCCATTTCTGGGAGTTACTTTGGTGCAATTACTTTGTGTAATTGTAGCAGCGATCATTGCCACCCCGAGAATGTCTGGTTTTAAGCCATGCAGGGAATGCCGGGGTCAGATATCGATTACTGACCCCCATAAAGATTGTGATAGTGCCTCTTGTCCGACCACGATGTCGGGAGTGTTTGTCATGCAGGTGCATGAACCCCAAGGCTTTAAAAGAGAGGGAGGCCAAGTTGTTTATGGGCAAGGGAAAAAAGGTCGAAGTAGGTCGAGGTCCCGGTCCGAGTCACCGACTCCGATTACCTCATAGTCGTCGAGGAAACAAAAAGAAGCGGCGCCACGGGTCTCGACATCGTTCATCAAAGGAAGGTCTCCGGCACTCCGATGTCACCGCTAGGACAAGGTCTTTATTTATCCTCAGGTGACTCCAGCCCAGTCTCTGGCTCAGCAAGCTTTACTGGCACCGAGAGAAATGACACCTGCACCACCGGCCACTCTACCCCGGCTCCAGGGTCTCTGGCTCCGCAACAGGAGCCAATTAGGTTGCTTCCTCAAGCGGTCTCAAAGCCTGTAGTACCAGATATAGGATATCCTGCCTTCCGGACTCCAGGTACGTATCCTTCGCATTTTCCCAATGCGATGTTGGCTTGTTTGCCAGATTGGCTAACCCTGCCAGTGATCCAGTTGTTCCCATGGGTCTGCTGGCATACTCCTTGGAAAGTTTGCCACCTCACTTCCCTTAGGCACCTCTCATGCCTTATATGTCAATGGCTCCAGAGAGTTGGCCTCTCCCAGAGCTGAGATTCTTGACGCCGGTGCAGTCCCAGTAGGGAAGAGTGCCGTTGGACAGATTCTCTCTAATGCGGTGTGGCTCTGGTCTGGCGCTGGCACAACCTCGTCCAGCTTCTTCTACTATCCCGGTGGAACTTCCATTGACGCCGGTCCCGAAGTCACCGGAGCCACACCTGGTGCCACTGACTCCGGTCTCAAGAATGAGGTCCAGAAGGGAAACACAAAGGCTTTTTTATTTTTATTTTTATTTTTATTTTTTTTTGGTAATCCTCATATATCACGAATGGAACTCTTGATGGGAAGCTGGCACCTCCATGCACCATTGGTCGTTCTGTACCGGCCCTCGTTGTTTACGGCCAAAAGCAAAGTGGTAAGCCTGCACCCTCAAGTAGCCACTACCTTCCCCTCCGTACTCCTTTTTTTCGCCGATCTTTGGGCACCCATGCTACTTAGGAGTCCGGGGAACCAGCAGGGCTCCAGACAAATCATTGGAATACCAATCACCGAAGTTGCCATGCCACCAAGGCCTCCCAAACATTGATCTCACTCGTAGGATCACAAGCCATGTCTGATTTACTTGTTATCATGATCTGCCGTAGGCAATTAGCAAAGGTAGGGGGAGTTGGATCCTTCCACACCCTACAGATCTCACGCCTTGCCAGCAGGATGATGTAAAAAACAAATTTCGTGGGGAGGTCGTTTACCTGGTAGGTCGTGATAAGCCCTAATACTATTGTGATTGTTGAAACTGATATGGGCATTAAAAGGACATCTTCCAAAAATTCCCTTATCTTACTCCAATATTCCTCTAATTTGGGACAATCAATGAACATATGTACATCATCTGCTTTCAAATAGCCACACCTCGGACAGTGGTAATCTATGTTAGAATATTTAGGCAATTTCTTAGGTGTTAAATAGACCCTATACATTGTAAACAGATGATTTCTTTTCAGAGCTGCTGGCTTAATTACAGCGTTTAACATTCTGAAAGAATCGTGCCAAAGCTCCATAAAGGACCCACTAGCCGGGTTGATAGCGTTGCCCCATACTTTGCTAATTTCAGCCTCTGTCACCTCCTCACCCTCTGGCAGTGCTGAGTACCAGAAAGATATTTGACTCTTCCACTTGCCCCCTCTTGTTACCGCATCAAATTTGGGATTAGGGGGATTATTATCCGCGGGTCTTACGGGTCTCATTGCCCACCAACCTGATAGTTGATAATATTTAAACCTAGTCAGGGTCCCCCTTGTTAGGTTGGAAAGCTTGTCCCAGGTTAAGAGCTGTCCATCTTCCTGCAGATCCCCCCAGCATTCCAACCCAGCCTGTTTTAGTGGTAGTGATAAAAGGTCATTTAGGCATGCTGGAAGACCGGGAGAATCCCATATCGGGGCCCGTGATGTATAATAAGGGATGTTCAGTTTGTTCCTCACAAATACCCAATTTTTCAAAGCTGTCCCCAATATCTTCAGCCTTACTTTTTTGAAGAATTTTGGGTCCCCGAACTTAAAAAGGAAGAAACTCGATCCCTGAGGGACATCTTTTAACAAGGCTGAGAATAGCAAACCCATTGATGATTGGTCCAACCGACCAGCCATGGTTCTAAAATGCTTGAAATGAAAAGCTTGGCAATACAAAAATAAGTCGGGAAGAGCTAGCCCTCCTGTCTTTAGACCTCTCCTTAATTTTTTCCAAGCTATTCAGGGGCCTTTGGCGTTCCAAATGAATGACCCTAATTTTCCTTGTAGTTTTTTTATTAAAGCTAACGGGAAAGATAAAGGGATAGCATTAAACAAAAAAGTAATTTTTGGAAGGATTATCATTTTCAAGAGGTTCACTCTTCCATAAATATTTAAAGGGAGAGAGGACCAACGTTGTAGTGAAGCTATTATGTCTTTAGTGACTCTTTCCAAGTTAACTTTTGGGATATCTTCTATTTGTTCACTAGATGGACTCCCAAATACCTCATGTTATTTTTTTTCCCTACCGAGTCTATCTGCTGGTTCAATTCCATTATTTCAGTTTTTTCTACATTGATAGAGTACCCAAAGATTTTACCAAACCCTTCGGCGAGATCTAATAATCTGGGTATTGCTTCTTCTGGATTTACCGTATACATCAGCAAATCATCTGCATACAATGCAAACTTCAATTCCATGTTGGCGATCTTAAAAGGTTTGATTAATGGTTCTGCTCTTAACTTACAAACAAAAGACTCAATATATAAGTCAAACAAAAGGGGGGATAAAGGACAGCCCTGACGCGTGCCTCGGGTAATGCAGATCTGCTCCGTCAAGGAGCCATTCACTAAGACTTTTGCTGTTGGGGCCGAATATAGTAGCTTAATGGCTGTTATGAAACTATTTGGGAAGCCAAATTTTTCCATCGCCATCCAAAGGTAGTCCCAATCTACCTGGTCAAAGGCCTTGGCGGCGTCGACTGCCACAATGGTCAGGGGCAACTTCTTCTCTTGAGCGACATCTATCGCGGCAACTGCTTGAAAGGTCAGCTCGTTGAGTTGCCTATCAGGAATAAATCCCCTTTGATCGCTATGTACCACTGATTTTACTACCTTGGCTAGTCTAGTTGCCAACACCCCTGCGAATACCTTATAGTCTACGTTTAATAAGGATATGGACCTATAAGACTCTATCCTACTCGGGTCCTTATTTGGCTTCAATAGTAATGTTACTATAGCCTCAGCCCATGATCTTGGAGCCTGCCCCCCTTAAAGTAAAATTTCGTTGAATAGTAAAGTTCAAAACACCTATTACCTGCTCTTGTACGATCTTGTATAATTCCACTGGAAGCCCATCTGGACCAGCGGCCTTGCCCTTGACCATCTTCAACAACTGAGACCTCACTTCTCCTTCCCTTATTTCTGAACTAAGAAAGGACCTGTCTGAATCTGCCAACTCAGGGAGTTGTGCATTAACCAGCCATGTTTCTGCCTGCTGCCTACTCAGAGAAGGGTTGGTTCTGTAAAGAGACTGCATGTATCGCATTGCCTCTTCCCTAATAAGGTTGTCATCATTAGTTTTTTCCCCCGTGCTTGTTAATTCTAAACTGTCTATTTGGTTCCTTGTTCTGTCCGCTCGGGCTTTCCAGGCTAACAGTCTCCCACACCTCTCGCCATATGCGAAGTGTTGCAGGTTGCTTGTATCCCACTTTTCCTTCACAGCTTTATCTATTACCGCTTGATATTCTGCCCGCAGACAATCCAATTCCTTCTGAAGGGATAGTCTATTGTCGGACTCATCTGCTGATGCCCTTTGCAACTCTGATTCTTTGGATTTGATTCTCGAAATCTTTGCTTCCCTTCTCTCTCTTCCCAATATGTTCCTCCTTATCATCTGGGTTGTTAAGAGGCCTCGGGAGAAGGCTTTATATGTGTCCCAGACCGTTTGTATGCTTTCTGACCCAATGTTGACCCTAAAGTATTCCTCCGACTGGGTCACTAAGTCCTGTCTGACCCCCTCTTGCAATAGCAGCGTCCGATCCAATGTCCATCTCCTTTGCCACATTTTTTGCTTCAGACTGATCACCATCTCCACTATTGAATGGTCTGACAGAATTGCTGGGATATATGCTATAGAGTCAACTGCTGATGTGAGAGTCTTATCCAATAGAAAAAAATCTATCCTAGAATGGTGTCCATATCTTCTGCTGTAGAAAGAATAATCCTTTTTCCCCGGATTTCTGAACCTCCAAATATCTATCAAGTTAAAGTCACGTATTATGTTCTTTAGCTCCAGTCTAGTTTTTTTAGGGGGTGTAAATTTCACTCTTGAAGTTCGATCCAGTTCTCTATCAAAAATAAATTGAAGTCGCCCCCGAGAATTATGGGGCCATCTGTCTCTATTAGATTGATTTTAAGTTTCAACAGAGCCCCAGGAGCATCCAGGTTCGGACCATAATAGACTGCACACGTAAGTGGGATACTCCCCGCAATCAAAGATGTCACCAACCACCTACCTGAATTATCTGTCTCGTGTTTAATAAGCCTGATCCCTGTGCCTGCTCTGATAATTATTGCCACCCCTCGCGTACTACCACCTTGTTCCGAGCAAACCACATCCTGTATCCACCTACATCTACCGAATATTAGATTACACTCTTCCCTCTCTAGATGCGTCTCCTCGAGTAGACAGATGCGAGCCCCTGAATTAAACAGAAAATTGATAATCCTTCTCGCTTTCTTCCTATCCCTTAACCCGTTGACATTCCAGCTTATTAGTTTTAATCTACATATCATGTTGGCCATGCTGCTCTATGCTCTGTGCCGCGTGTGTATAATTTGATTTCATATATATATGAGGCTTAATTTTTTTCCTTTTTTCCCCTACTCCCCACCCTCCTAACCCCCTCCCCTGAGGAACACCCCCCTTGATTCTTTTGGCGAACATGTCGCCAATTGAGAGCTCTCCAGATCACTGGGTGGTGCCCCGTTATAGTAAATTAGACTTCGAGAGTATGCCTACTTTCTGAGATTCAGTTATATATTAAAAAATATGCAAAGATAACTGGGTACCCCCTTTTTTTTCCCCCTTTCTCCTCTTTTTTATGGTTTTTCTTTTTTTTTCCTTCTTTTCCATTCTTTCCCCCCCTCAGAACCCCACTTATTCACCTTAATATATGTGTTGCTTAATTTCTGACTGTACCCTTGGTTGTAGTCTTCACATTTATAGCCGCCGTAAAGGCCTATGCTATAGCTTCTGTTACCCAAGGGCACCCACCTCCAGATTTATTAAGAATTACTGGGATCTACATTTCTCTTTTCTTAGAGTGCATTATCTCGCATTAGGATGAGAAGGGAATCAACTTCTTGTGTTGAAGTGAAATTATGCGTCTTATTCTTCCAGACCACTCTCAAGAAAGCTGGGAACTTCATCTGCACCTGCGCCCCCAAACTCCTCAAGTCCGGCATCCGGCTCCCTAACTCCCACTGCCTCTGCGCTGTTACCTTCCCCACATCTGATCGAATAAGATAATTCGCTGAACCAAATTGTAGAGATTTCTCTTGCAACGCTCGGCTCAAGATTAGTTCTTTAACCGTAATGGTCAGGAAGTTTACCAGGATCTTCCTTGGGCCTGACCTCCCCGGACGCTGCCTAAAAGGGTCTCTGTGCGCTCTTTGTATTTCGGCCTCTAGGTTGATGTCTGGACTATCCTTAAGGACACCCTCTCTGAGAATTTTACATATTAAGCCCTCGACATCCCCATTTTCCACTCCTTCCGGTATTTTCAAGAACTTCAAATTGTTTCTTCTTGAATGAATTTCAAGTCTTTCCAGGTCCATCTGTAGAGCTCTGTTCTGCACTCTTAGAGTCTCAATGTCCCTGTCATGTCTTTTTGAGGCCCCTGTTAGTAAACTTACTTCTTCCTCTAACACCTCCGTATGTTTGCAAACATCCACCAATTTTAGTTCTAGACTGGCGCACTGCTCGTGGATGACTTTTTGATTGGCCTCAGATGTATAAAAATTTTTGTCGAGTTTTGTCAAAAGGTCTTCTCTAAGACTAAGAAGAAAAGTCTCGACCTGCGACAGACCCGCTTCTGGGCTTGCTGATTCCGTTGTCACATTACCGGCTCTGGCGTCAACTACCCGTGTAATTACGGGGATTAAAGAACCAGCTTGAGCTGCGTTAGGGAGCTTCTGTCTTACAGATATATCCTCCGCTCCATCTGTTTCTGTTTGCTCTGATTCTCTCTCCTGTACCTGAACATCCTCTATTTCTGCCACTAATATCTATTAGTGAGAGGTACCGAGGAGGATATACTCGGCAAGCTAGGTGGTCCATGATTGAGTAAGTTAAGGGTACTAGGTGCGTCTGTTACATTAGGGTCATCCATCGGCAGGGGACCAGGGGTGCCTGAGCTAGGGGTATTGTCCGTATGTCCCACCCCGAGCTGTTTCTTGTCCCCTCCCACCTTAGGGTCAACCACCTTTTCCATGATTTTGAAATAGGATTTCAGAGAAGGAGTGGGTTTTGGCAATGTCCAACGTGCTTTCGGGAGCTTCTGCCTTTGCTTATTCACCTCCCCTGTCCTGGGAGTATTACTCCTCCTGTCCCTCCTCTTTTCCTTAGGGGAAATCGGTATAACCCTACCCTTACGGGGCTCGGGCACTCAGCAGGGAAACACAAAGGCTGATGGAAGAGGAGGAATGCCAAGAACAATAGGAGGAGGCTGGAGAGGTTGTACAAGAGTTTGAGGGCCTACAGGAGGCTAGTGGGTTATAGAACAGGGTTCACCCACACAAAGTCACTGGGACCTGGGTAATATAAGTACTGAGGAGAGGGGTCCCAGCAATGAGCAACAAATTCAGACAGTTAAATAACAATTAAAAACTCAATTGACCTGCATTGTTGTTTATTCACAATGTAGGTTGTATGCTGATCATCATAAATTCAATAAACAATCAAATATTATTCATAGTGCCCCTGGAAGGGAGGGAAGTGCTATAGTACAAGGTGGTGTGGGTATAGGATAGTGACAATATAAAAACTGGCCTAGCGGCCTCAATGTATCATGTATCAAAATCCAAAATTAGACAAAGAAAACGATCATTAATTAAAAAAATCATTCAGTATAGATCATGATTCACAACTCGCAATAAATGACTAGATCATGGGGTGAAGCTGAATCAACATAAAAGCTGTCGACGTTTCGACCCTCTAACAATTGCAGGCTTTATTCATATCCTTGCTTCGGGGTCTTCATCAGGACGGGGAAGGGGCAGGCAACCTATTCAATGGGTGATGAATTGATAACTGAATTAAGTAAAATGCACAAGTCAAAATTTATATAAAATTAATTTAGTTTAGCACAATAAAATGGTGGACAAGACATACCAAAGGATGCTCGTCTCCAAGATGGATGATGGGATTAAGAACCTCTCAGAAGAAGAATTACTACGGGTCCTGTAAAAAGGGGGAAGGTATTAATTAGGACCCCACCATTGAAAATGTGTCCACGAGTGGAAAATAGTCAAAAAGATGCACTCACATAGATTGATGATGTAAGGCAGCTCTCAAATCTGGAAAAAAAAGGGAAAACTGCACATCTTTAGTCAAAGGAAGCCACCGGACCAGGGAAAAGCATATGCTTTATCCAGGAAAATTTAAATAACTCACACGAGTAGAAGCTGTCGAAGCCACTCGCGTACGCCAAGGGGTCGAGTAGAGTGCACTAGTCCCGCTGTGTGTGCGCGCATCGGCGGGGAAATAGCAGTCTAAGAAAATAAGACGGAGAATCAGGATACAACCAGGTCACCCTGAGGGGCGTATTGCAAGCAAACAAGGGCAGCAACAGATTTAGGCACAACCTCGCGTTCAATAATGGCGATCGGCTGGTTACTGTTAGACGAGTAACCAAGGCAACTTAACCACGTGACCTGTGACGGTCCGTGTGGTTTATGGAAGAAAGACTCTAGTGAGGCTCACGGATTGTTGAAGTTGGATAAAATAACAATGCGCCTGATTGGGGTTGGGGATAATTTCTAAAAAACACTGTCGTTTATATTAGTGAAGTGACAGTGATCGGCCTGCCCGTGTTACAGATTGGGCCTTTTAATTGTTCACTATCCCAGTAATATAAGCCTCTTAGTGTTCAATGTAACAGTAATCCAAGCCTCTTGATGTTCAATAGCGTAGTGAACCATATACAAATAGAGGCATGGGAAAAATACACCGTAGTGTGAAATAAAACAATGTGAATATAGAGATGTAGTCAATATCTTTGAAACAACAAATTGCGGCGTACCTGTCAAATGATGGTAAAGGTCACGTCACACAAAATTAATCAAACCTCACATACATTGATAAGGCAGCAGAGTGTCGTTACGTGAGTCTAAGCAGAAAATCAGACATGGAAATGCATACATGTGAGTGTCATCTTGGTATCATACTGCGGCGTACCTGTCACATAACGGTAAAGGCCTTATCTGATAGAACAAGCAATACCATAGTTCATAGATGTTGTTATTTAAGGGTCTAGATGCACCAGTGATAGAGCTGTCGTTTTCAAATATGCCTATTGGTTCAGAGTAGCTAATTGGGAAAAGGAGCTATCATTCTCATTCAAGCCATTCTGGATGGAATCAAAATAAAGCATCCACTTCAGTTCCCGCGTGTTTAAGATGTTGATGATATTACCACCACGGGGTCCAGGGGTTGCTTTCTCTAGAATCACCTATTTAAAGCTGTCAGGGGCATGTGAGGCAGATTTAAAATGCTCAACAAGAGGTGCGCCTTGTACCTCGCATCGAATGTGACTTGAGTGTTGAAGGATCCTTACTTTAGCTTTCTGTTGAGTCTGGCCAATATAGATCTGATTGCATGGACACACTATAGCGTAAATTATATTGGTTGTATTGCAATTAGTGTGTGATTGTAATTGCACCTTACGTTGGTTGTATTTAGGTATGGGCGAAATTAGCAAATTCGCGTTCTGCAAATTTGCGCAAAAACGAATTTGCAATCCGCAAAATCCGCGAATTTGTGCGAATTTGCGGATTTTAGTTTTTTTGCGCGTTCGCGGGTTTTTTTGCGTGTTCGCGGGTTTTTTTGCGTGTTCGCAGGGCTTTTTGCGTGTTCGCGGGCCGCTTGCATGGCGAAGTTACCCATGCAGTCGTGTATGGGCACAGCACCCTCTGGTTCACCACTGCCACCCTCTGGTTCATCACTGCCACCCTCTGGTTCACCACTGCCACCCTCTGGTTCACCCCTGCCACCCTCTGGTTCACCCCTGCCACCCTCTGGTTCACCACCGCCACCCTCTGGTTCACCACTGCCACCCTCTGGTTCAGCACTGCCACTCTCTGGTTCAACGCTGCCACCCTCTGGTTCAACACTGTCACCCTCTGGTTCACCACTCAATCAATCAATCATATCATTTGTATAGCGCACTACTCACCCGGCGGGTCTCAAAGCGCTTTGGGAGGGGGGGTCCGCTACTGCTCGAACAGCCAGGTCTTGAGCTGCTTCCTGAAGGTGAGGTGGTCTTGGGTCAGGCGGAGGTGGGTCGGGAGGGAGTTCCAGGTCTTGGCGGCCAGGTAGGAGAAGGACCTTCCTCCTGTTGTGGCTCTTCGGATTCGGGGGACGGCGGCAAGGGCGTGGCTGGTTGATCGGAGCTGGCGTGTGGGAGCGTAGAAGTTGATGCGGCTGTTGAGGTATCTCGGGCCTTGGTTGTGTAGGGCTTTGTGTGCGTGGGCGAGGAGCCGGAAGGAGATTCTCTTGTTGACCGGGAGCCAGTGCAGGTCTCTCAGGTGTCCGGAGATGTGGCTGTGTCGGGGGATGTCGAGGATGAGTCTCGCTGAGGCGTTCTGGATTCGCTGGAGTCTCTTCTGGAGCTTGGCGGTGGTTCCAGCGTAGAGGGCGTTGCCGTAGTCCAGTCGGTTGGTGACGAGGGCCTGGGTGACCGTCTTTCTGGTCTCGGTGGGGATCCACCGGAAGATCTTACATAGCATGCGCAGGATATTGAAGCAGGACGAGGAGACGGCGTTGACTTGTCTGGTCATGGAGAGGGAGGAGTCCAGGATGAAGCCCAGGTTGCGTGCGTGGTCTGTCGGTTTGGGTGCGGTGCCCAGGGCGGGGGGCCACCAGGAGTCGTCCCAGGTGGAGGGCGAGGAGCCCAGGATGAGGACTTCCGTCTTGTCTGAGTTCAGTTTCAGGCGGCTGGTCATCATCCACTCGGCTACGTCTTTCATCCCTTCGTGTAGGTTGGCTCTGGCGGTGGCGGGGTCGTTGGTGAGGGAGAGGATCAGCTGGGTGTCGTCGGCGTAGGAGATGATGTTGTGGTTGTGTTGGCGTGCGATGGCCGCAAGGGGGCTCATGTAGACATTGAAGAGGGTGGGGCTGAGCGAGGAGCCCTGAGGAACGCCGCAGATGACTTCGGTGGCCTCTGATCTGAACGGGGGTAGGCAGACTCTCTGTGTCCTTCCAGCGAGGAAGGAGATGATCCACTCCAGTGCCTTCTCCTGGATTCCGACGTTGCTGAGGCGCTGCACTAGGGTGCGGTGGCAGACAGTGTCGAATGCCGCGGAGAGGTCTAGGAGGATGAGGGCCTCTGTTTCTCCGTTGTCGAGCAGGGCTCGGATGTCATCGGTGGCTGCGATGAGGGCGGTCTCGGTGCTGTGGTTGGCCCGGAAGCCAGACTGTGAGAGGTCGAGGGATCCATTCGTCTCGAGGAAGGCGGCCAGTTGCTTGTTGGCGGTCTTCTCGATGACTTTGGCTGGAAACGGGACGAACGAGATGCTGCGGTAGTTTTTGAGTTCGGTGGGGTCTGCTGTTGGTTTCTTCAGTAGAGCGCTGAGTTCGGCGTGCTTCCAGCTCTCCGGGAAGGTGGCGGTGTCGAAGGAGGTGTTGATGATGTCCCGCAGGTGGGGGGCGATGACAGCGTCGGCCTTGTTGAAGACGTGGTGAGGGCAGGGGTCGGTAGGAGATCCGGAGTGGATGGCGTTCATCGTGCGGATGGTGTCTTCGGTGCTGATCGGGGTCCAGGCGCGGAGGGTGGTGGTGGGGGGCGTTGGTGCGGTCGTGGGGAGCGTTGGTTGAGTGCTGAAGCTGTTGTGTATCTCAGCGATCTTGTTGTGGAAGTAGGAGGCGAGGGAGTTGCAGAGGTCTTGAGATGGGGTGATGTCGTTGTTTCCGGCGTTGGGGTTGGAGAGCTCTTTCACGATGTTGAAGAGTTCCTTGCTGTTGTGTGCGTTGTTGTCCAGTCGTTCCTTGAATGCGGCTTTCTTGGTGGCGTGGATCAGTTGGTGGTGCTTTCGGGTGGCGAGCTTGAGGGTGGTCATGTTGTCCGGAGTTGGGTTTCTTCGCCAGGTTCTCTCGAGGGCTCGGCAGTTCTTCTTGGAGCTCTTGAGTTCGTCGGTGAACGATGGGGCTTTCTTGCTGCCGGGTCTGTTAGGCGGGGTCCTCAGTGGGGCAAGGTCATCTGCGCAGTTGTTGATCCATTTCGTGAGGTTGGCGGCGGCCTGGCTGGGGTTGGCAGAGCTAGTGGGAGGGTGCTGGCTCAGGGATGCGGCGAGCTGGTCGGCTGTGATCTTGTTCCAGCTTCTTCGTGCAACTTGTTGCTGGTGGTGGTGGATCGTGTTCTTTCTGAAGCTGAAGTGGATGCAGCTGTGGTCCGTCCAGTGGAGTCCGGTGGCGTGGCTGAAGGTGATGTCCTTGCTGGATGAGAAGAAGGGGGCCAATGTGTGTCCGGCGTAGTGGGTGGGGGTGGTCACCAGCTGCTTGAGACCGAGGTTGGCGAGGTTGTCCAGCAGGGTGGTGGTGTTGCAGTCGTTGTTGTTCTCCAGGTGGAAGTTGAGGTCCCCGAGGAGGATGTAGTCAGCGGAGGGGAGGGCGTGCGGGCAGATGAAGTCGGCGATGTCTTCGCTGAATTGTGTGCGTGGTCCCGGGGGTCTGTAGATGAGGGTGCCTCTGAGGGTGGTCTTGGGGTCGGTGTGGATCTGGAAGTGCAGGTGTTCGGCGGTCGTGAGGGTGTCGTCGGTGTTGGTCGTGATGCAGATGGTGTTCCTGTGGATGATGGCGATGCCTCCTCCCATCTGGTTGGTGCAGTCCCTCCGGGTGATCTTGTAGCCCTCCGGGATGGCGATGGCGATGTCGGGCGCTGAGGAGGCGTTCATCCAGGTTTCCGTGAGGAAGGCAACGTCTGGAGATGTGGTGTCGAGGAGGTTCCAGAGTTCGACGGCGTGTCTGTGGACGGAGCGGGTGTTGAGCAGGATGCACTTGAGGTGGTTGCTGCTGGTGTTCGGCTTAGTCGGTGCTGATGTAGTGCCGGTCCGGTTGCAGGTGTACTTGCAGGAGTGGCAGCTGAAGGGTCCGTGGGTGGCTCGGTAGCATCCCGGGATTCGGCCGGTGTTGAGTGCATGGAGTTCGGTTGAGTTGTAGGTCCGGCGGCTGGGCTGGTGCCTGCGGGGGCCAGGGGTCCTGGCGCTGGACGCGGTCCAGGCGCGGACGGGCGCAGACGGGCTTACCTTCGGCGCTCAATCGGTGCTCCCGCTGCGCTGCCACCCTCTGGTTCACGACTGCCACCCTCTGGTTCATCACAGCACCTCTGGTTCACCACTGCCACCCTCTGGTTAACCACTGTCACCCTAAGGTTCAGCACTGCCACCCTCTGGTTCACCACTGCCACCCTCTGGTTCACCCCTGCCACCCTCTGGTTCACCACTGCCACCCTCTGGTTCATCACAGCACCCTCTGGTTCAGCACTGTTACCCTCTGGTTCACCACTGCCACCCTCTGGTTCACGACTGCCACCCTCTGGTTCATCACAGCACGTCTGGTTCACCACTGCCACCCTCTGGTTAACCACTGTCGCCCTCTGGTTCAGCACTGCCACCCTCTGGTTTACCACTACCATTCTCTGGTTCACCACTGCCACACTCTTGTTCACCCATGCCACCCTCTGGTTCCCCACTGCCACCCTCTGGTTCACCCCTGCCACCCTCTGGTTCACCCCTGCCACCCTCTGGTTCACCCCTGCCACCCTCTGGTTCACCAATGCCACCTTCTGGTTCAGTACTGCCACCCTCTGGTTCACCACTGCCACCCTCTGATTCACCCCTGCCACCCTCTGGTTCACCCCTGCCACCCTCTGGTTCACCACTTTGACCCTCTGGTTCAGCACTGCCACTCTCTGGTTCACCCCTGCCACCCTCTGGTTCATCACTGTCACCCTCTGGTTCACCAATGCCGCCCTCTGGTTCACGACTGCCACCCTCTGGTTCATCACAGCACCTCTGGTTCACCACTGCCACCCTCTGGTTAACCACTTTCACCCTCTGGTTCAGCACTGCGACCCTCTGGTTCACCACTGCCACCCTCTGATTCACCCCTGCCATCCTCTGGTTCACCACAGCCACCCTCTGGTTCACCACTGCCACCCTCTGGTTAACCACTTTCACCCTCTGGTTCAGCACTGCCACCCTCTGGTTCACGACTGCCACCCTCTGGTTCATCACAGCACCTCTGGTTCACCACTGCCACCCTCTGGTTAACCACTTTCACCCTCTGGTTCAGCACTGCCACTCTCTGGTTCAGCACCGCCACCCTCTGGTTCACCACTGCCATTCTCTGGTTCCCCACTGCCACCCTCTGGTTCACCCATGCCACCCTCTGGTTCCCCACTGCCACCCTCTGGTTCACCCCTGCCACCCTCTGGTTCACCACTGCCACCCTCTGGTTCATCACAACACCCTCTGGTTCACCCCTGTCACCCTCTGGTTCAGCACTGTCACCCTCTGGTTCACCACTGCCACCCTCTGGTTCACAACTGCCACCCTCTGGTTCATCACAGCACCTCTGGTTCACCACTGCCACACTCTGGTTAACCACTGTCACCCTCTGGTTCAGCACTGCCACCCTCTGGTTCACCACTGCCACTCTCTGGTTCACCACTGCCACCCTTTGGTTCACCCATGCCACCCTCTGGTTCCCCACTGCCACCCTCTGGTTCACCCCTACCACCATTTGGTTCATCACTGCCACCCTCTGGTTCACCCCTGCCACCCTCTGGTTCACCCCTGCCACCCTCTGGTTCACCCCTGCCACCCTCTGGTTCAGCACTGCCACCCTCTGGTTCAGCATTGTCACCCTCTGGTTTACCCCTGCCACCCTCTGGTTCATCACTGTCACCCTCTGGTTCATCACTGCCACCCTCTGGTTCCCCACTGCCACCCTCTGGTTCACCCCTGCCACCCTCTGGTTCACCCCTGCCACCCCCTGGTTCACCCCTGCCACCCTCTGGTTCACCAATGCCACCTTCTGGTTCAGCACTGCCACCCTCTGGTTCACCACTGCCACCCTCTGATTCACCCCTGCCACCCTCTGGTTCACCCCTGCCACCCTCTGGTTCACCACTTCGACCCTCTGGTTCAGCACTGCCACTCTCTGGTTCACCCCTGCCACCCTCTGGTTCATCACTGTCACCCTCTGGTTCACCACTGCCGCCCTCTGGTTCACGACTGCCACCCTCTGGTTCATCACAGCACCTCTGGTTCACCACTGCCACCCTCTGGTTAACCACTTTCACCCTCTGGTTCAGCACTGCGACCCTCTGGTTCACCACTGCCACCCTCTGATTCACCCCTGCCATCCTCTGGTTCACCACAGCCACCCTCTGGTTCACCACTGCCACCCTCTGGTTAACCACTTTCACCCTCTGGTTCAGCACTGCCACCCTCTGGTTCACGACTGCCACCCTCTGGTTCATCACAGCACCTCTGGTTCACCACTGCCACCCTCTGGTTAACCACTTTCACCCTCTGGTTCAGCACTGCCACTCTCTGGTTCAGCACCGCCACCCTCTGGTTCACCACTGCCATTCTCTGGTTCCCCACTGCCACCCTCTGGTTCACCCATGCCACCCTCTGGTTCCCCACTGCCACCCTCTGGTTCACCCCTGCCACCCTCTGGTTCACCACTGCCACCCTCTGGTTCATCACAACACCCTCTGGTTCACCCCTGTCACCCTCTGGTTCAGCACTGTCACCCTCTGGTTCACCACTGCCACCCTCTGGTTCACAACTGCCACCCTCTGGTTCATCACAGCACCTCTGGTTCACCACTGCCACACTCTGGTTAACCACTGTCACCCTCTGGTTCAGCACTACCACCCTCTGGTTCACCACTGCCACTCTCTGGTTCACCACTGCCACCCTTTGGTTCACCCATGCCACCCTCTGGTTCCCCACTGCCACCCTCTGGTTCACCCCTACCACCATTTGGTTCATCACTGCCACCCTCTGGTTCACCCCTGCCACCCTCTGGTTCACCCCTGCCACCCTCTGGTTCACCCCTGCCACCCTCTGGTTCAGCACTGCCACCCTCTGGTTCAGCATTGTCACCCTCTGGTTTACCCCTGCCACCCTCTGGTTCATCACTGTCACCCTCTGGTTCATCACTGCCACCCTCTGGTTCACCACTGCCACCCTCTACCGAGACCTTTTGTGACGCAGCGGCAGCACAAAAGATGCGCCATGGTGCTGGGTATTAACAACGTGACGCATCTCTCTGTGAGATGCGTCACTTTGTAAAGCCCTGCGCCATCAGGAGGCGTTCCGACTCAGCCTCCTAAAAGTGGCTTTCACTCAGTCACTTTTAGGCCAATGCTGCGTCAAAACCCTTCTCCTGCTTGAAGCAGGCGCAAGGCTTGATGCAGCATTGGGGAGATAGGGCACCCCCAGAGCATTGCTGGAGCTGCGTCGCAAGCGCGGCGCAGCTCCAGCAATGCGCTGCTTTTACGGCACAGATGCGTGACGCATCTGTGCCGTTTTTTCCACATGGTGCGCCGCATTGTAAATGCGGCGCACCATGGGTGGCGGAGCTGCGGCGCACAATAACTGGCGCATCCCTGGGGATGCGCCAGTTATTGTAAATCTGCCCCTATACATTTAGCCAACGAGGAAGCACTTACTGATTAGACAGTAGAAAGTACTCCAGTTGAGTAGAGGTATTGCACAAAAAGGTGGCATCTTCGTGGACAAACATGCAGGGCGGGAATCATTCTGCCCCCTGTTAGACTCGTTTTTTTGTGCCCTTCTGCCCTCTGTTATTCCCTTGTTTTTGTACCCTTCTGCCCTCTGTTAGACTCATTTTTTGTGCCCTTCTGCCCTCTGTTAGACTCGTTTTTGTGCCTTTCTGCCCCGTTAGACTCGTTTTTTGTGCCCTTCTGCCCTCTGTTAGACTCGTTTTCCCTTGTTTTTCTGCCCTTCTGTCCTCTGTTAGACTGTTTTTTTTTTGCCCTTCTGCCCTCTGTTAGACTCGTTTTTCCCTTGTTTTTCTGCCCTTCTGCCCTTTGTTAGACTGCTTTTTGTGCCTTTCTGCCCTCTGCATCACCACATCATCACTCAGCGCTACCCCAGCATCACTCAGCTCCACCACATTATCACTCAGCACCACCACATTAACACTCAGCACCACCACAGCACCACTCAGCACCACCACAGCATCACTCAGCACCACCACAGCACCACTCAGCACCACCACAGCACCACTCAGCACCACCACAGCATCACTCAGCACCACCACATCATCACTCAGCACCACCGCAGCATCACTCAGCACCACCACAGCACCACTCAGCGCCACCACAGCATCACTCAGCACCACCACATTATCACTCAGCACCACCACAGCACCACTCAGCACCACCACAGCATCACTCAGCACTACCACAGCATCACTCAGCACCACCACAGCACCAATCAGCACCACCACAGCACCACTCAGTGCCACCACAGCATCACTCAGCACCACCAAAGCATCACTCAGCACCACCACATTATCACTCAGCACCACCACAGCACCGCTCAGCACCACCACAGCATCACTCAGCACCACCACATCATCACTCAACACCACCACAGCACCACTCAGCACCACCCCAGCATCACTCAGCACCATCCCAGTATCACTCAGCACCACCACAGCACCACTCAGCATCACCACAGCACCACTCAGCACCACCACAGCACCACTCAGCACCACCCCAGCATCAATCTGCGCAACCATTCAACAACAAATGGTTCAAATATGTTCTCTCAATGTTTCAAACTTTATTACAAATGTCACAAAAAGATGTTAATATTTCACTTCTGTTCTTGGATTTTCGTCACAATAAAATACACTGAACATAATCTTCACAAAAGTTATTTACAAAAGTTTAAGCTATTGCCATTATAAATTAAAATCACTTTTATTTAAGTATTAATTATTTAAAAATTAAAAGCCATTGTAATTTGTAATATCAATACAGCTAAGTCACGTAAATACAAAACATGCGAGACCTATTGCAGTGCAAATGCTTGTTTGTACTTTGTCATCTACGAGATCTTTGCAATGTTTCAAAAGAGAGAGAGATAGAGAGAGAGGGAGCGAGAGAAAGAGTGAAAGAAAGAAAGAACGAAAGAAAGAAAGAAAAAAGAGAAAGAAAGAAAGAAATAGAGAGACAGACAGAGAAAGATCAAGAAAGTGAAAGTGAAAGGGAGAGTGGGAAAGAGAGGGAGAGAAAGAGAAAGAGAGAGTAAGAGAGAGAGGGGAGAGAAAGAAAGAAAGAAAGAAAGAGGGAGAGAGGGAATGAGAGAGAAAGAAAGAGAGAGACAGCGAAAGAGCAAGAAAGTGAAAGAGAGAGAAAGAGAGGGAGACATGGAAAGAGAGAGAGAAAGAGATAAAGACACACAGAGAGGAAGAGAGAGAGGATGAGAGAGAGAAAGAGAAAGAGAGAGAGAAAGAGGGAGAGTGAGAGAGAAAGAAAGAGAGAGAAAGAGAGAGCGAGAAAGAGAGGATGTGAGAGAGAGAAAGGGAGAGAAAGAGAGGGAGAGAGAAGAGGAGAGAGGGAGAGAGAAAGAGAGAACGAGAGAGAAAGAAAGAGAGAGACAGAGAAAGAGCAAGAAAGTAAAAGAGAGAAAGAGAGAGAGAGACATGGAAAGAGAGAGAGAAAGAGCGAAAGACACACAGAGAGGGAGAGAGAGAGAGAGGATGAGAGAGAGAAAGAGAAAGAGAGAGAAAGAGGGAGAGTGAGAGAGAAAGAAAGAGAGAGAAAGAGAGAGAGAGCGAGAAAGAAAGGATGTGAGAGAGAGAAAGAAGGAGAGGGAGATAGAGAGAAAGAGAGAGAGAACAACAGAGAAAGAAAGAGATAAGCAGAGAAAGAGGAAGAACTTGAAAGAGAGAGAAAGAGATAAATAGAGCAAGAAAGGAGAGGAAGAGAGAGATAGATAGAGAGAAAGAGAGGGAGAGAGAGAACGAGAAAACGAGAGAAAGAAAGAGAGGCCGGATCTCTGAAGGGCCAGATTCCTGAGTTGCCCCTACAGAACATACAGCTTTTTATTTTTAGCAAAATGCATATGAAAATTGTGCTGTAAAGGTCTCTTTTAGTTTAACCCCTCCTGACAACTCAAAATGGGTGTATTTGCCATCCTCTCCCTTCTTCCTGTTTTTTTATATCTGCTAAGTGCTTCCTGATGAGGTTTAATTCCTGGGACAGGTGCCTTGTTGCCTACTTGTAACTATTCTCTGACCCTGTTTCAAGGGTCAGAGCAGGGTCAGAGAATAGTTGCAAGTAGGCAACGAGGCACCAGGAAGCACTTAGCAGCAGGTGCCCAAGTTGAAGTTAATTTCTTTGTAACCCTTTTGTAAAAGGTTACAAAGAAATTAGGTTCAACTTTTGCACCTGCTGCTGTAACCCTTGCTTGGCTGAAAATTCGTCCCTGCTGATTTGCGGATTTTACCGCGAATTCGCGAGATTCGCGGATCGCGAAAGTGCGGAAAATCCGCAAATTCGCCCGCGAAACGGATTTTACGCCCACCCTTAGTTGTATTCAAACTCCTTGGTTTGTACCGTGGTGTTGCTGGCCTTGCATGGTCCACATCTGAAGTGACCCACAATAGGTGGAAGATTCCACATAGTTGTGATAGTTGGTTCCTCCTTTGATTGTAACAGTGATCCCACAACATGGTCCCTAACGCTTTTGGCTTTTCGGAACACATGTAATGGTGTATTATCTTGTCCTACATCATCTGCAATCAGTTACCAATGTTGATTCACAACCCGCTTTATTCTGTTGCTTTTGGTTGAAAAAGTGGTAACACATACAAGTCTTTCTTGTTGCTGGTCAGTTCTGTCCCTAGGAGTCAGTAGATGTTCGCGGGGATAGAACCAAGCTCGTTTCCTAGCTCTTTTAACTAGTCTCCTCGGGTAAACGCGTTGTTGGAGACGATTCAAGAGGTCCTCAGACTCCTCAATGTAATGGTCCTTATTGGAACAGTTCCTACGGATACGTAGGAACTGCCCAAAGGGCAAATTGTCTCGTAGAGCTCGAGGATGATGGCTATTGTATTGCAGAAGTGAGTTCCTCTCAGTGGGTTTACGGTATAGTGTAGTTTGTAAGGTACCATCATTTTCATAGATGGTGATGTCCAAAAAGTCTACTTTTTTGTTGTCAGAATGAATCGTGAAGTTAAGGTGAGGGGATTGTTGGTTCAGCCAGGAATGGAAAGACATAAGTTCGTCCGAATCTCCGTTCCAAATGAGGAGGATGTCATCAATGTATCTCATCCAGAGACCGAGACGGTCTCTGAATGGATTGAAGGTCTTCAAGACAACACCATCCTCAAATGTTGACATATATATAATAGCCACATCAGGAGCGAACGGAGCCCCCATTGCTACGCCCTTAGTTTGGAGTAAGAACTGATTCTTAAAGATGAAAAAGTTTTTCGTCATTGCTATCCTTAAAAAGGCCACAATGAATTCCGTGGGAACTGCCACAGGTGCTGGTCGCTGTTGGAGAGATCTAGTTACTACAGCTAGGGCTTCCTCCTGAGGAATACAGGTATACAAGGAGACGACGTCACATGTAGCCAGAATTTGCCTGTTTGGATCAAATGGTAGTGCCTCCACAGTATTGATGGTATGCATCCTGTCGCGTAGGTATGTCTGGGTTGATTCGGCGAGTGGTTTCAAAAAGAAATCTACGTATCTTCCGAGTGGTTCAAGGATGGAACCACATCCTGAGACGATGGGGCGTCCCGGGGGGTCAACCATGCTCTTATGGATTTATGGTATGGTATAGATTGTTGCTAACCTTGGATTTTTTTGATTAAGATAGTTAAACTCATTCTCTGAGAGAAAACCTTGGTCCAAGCCTTCTCTGGTGACTTCCAGAATTTCAAGAGCCAATGGTAGTGAAGGATCTGACCTGAGTGGTTTGTAGCTGACCCCATCATTCAATTGTCTGAGAATCTCAGACTCCTACTTGGAGACATCCTGGACAACAATTGCCCCGCCTTTGTCGGCTGGCTTGATGATAACGTCCTTTTTTGTAGCAAGGGATTGGAGTGCCGCCTTCTCTGTTTTACTTATGTTTTACTTGATATATGATTTTTCGTTCAATATTTGGTTGCCATCTCTCCATACGACAGCTTCATATGCCAGGATCTTGGGTGACATGGCACGCGCCGGGGGAACAAAGGTAGACGGAATCCTCAAACCAGTATGGGACCGATTTTGATAAGGTGAAGAATTACGAAAGAAATACTTCAGTCGAATCTTTCTGAAAAATTTAAAAAGTTTAGTCCTTACTGTAAAATTGTCTGGTAGGTTGGTAGGAACATAGGATAATCCTTTGCTCAGCACCCTCTGTTCATCCTCACTCAGGTTATAATTCGATATATTTACAACCGGATTTAGAATCGATGTAGGGTTCACCACCGGTATGTCTTGCGGCGTGTTGTTCTCTCGCCGTGTTGTTTCTGCTGGAAATGAACCTGCTTCTGTGGCTGGCCTCTGCCTCCATCCCACGTGCCGGTACTCTGTTGTTGGCCACGTTGTTGGCCCCTGGACCAGTTGTTGCCCCTGCCTCTGGGAGGTCTCCATGATCCCTGGCCTTGACCTAAAAAAGGGTTGTATTGATTCTGATGATATCCGTAGTCCTGGTAAGTATAGGTGTTGCTTGGACCTGCTTGATCTTGTTCGCCCTCGGAGCTATATGAGGAATCAGAAAAGGTTGTTTAATTGCGTCTGGCGCGGTAGGACCCCCGACCTCTGTTGTTGAAGCGACCTTGGTTGTCCTGGCGGTATTAATCGTCTTGTAAGTAGGGATAGGTTTTCTTTTTATCATACAGGTGCAAATCCCGTGCAAGTTTCTCCAACTTCCTGTTTTGTGTGGTAAGTTCAAAATCCTTAAGGGAAGTATCAAGGTTAGTTAGGGTCTCTTTGACATTGGTGAAGTTGGTATCGCCAGCACTCTCTGCCTTGAGTGTCTTAATTTCTGTCGCAATAAGCTGGATCTGTTCCGCTGCGGTTTCAATACCCAACACCATCCAGTGGCGTGAGCAATTATTAGCGACGTGGCTAAACCCTTCCTTGAACTTGTGCACCTCAATAAAGATTGCTGGTTCAATCTTAATTTGGAGGCCAATCGGGGTGATGTTCTCTTTTAGATATCTGGTTAGCAAATGACCATGCCACCGGGTGCGGATTAACTTATTTTCCAACCGTTCAAGTCGCGATATTTTGTCTTTCAGACTAAAGTCAATAGTGGGAATGTTGGTAGATAGGAAGATGTTATTGGGATTCTCAAGAAGTTGATCAATATATTCTTCTGAATATGAAAGGAGTTCTCTCTCAACCATCGTGTGCTAAACTGGACTGAAATAAATTCAAAAAAGCAAAAGAACCTCGCAGACCAGCGTCTGCTCAGAGTAGGTTATAGAACAGGGTTCACCCACACAAAGTCACTGGGACCTGGGTAATATAAGTACTGAGGAGAGGGGTCCCAGCAATGAGCAACAAATTCAGACAGTTAAATAACAATAATAAAAAAAAAACTCAATTGACCTGCATTGTTGTTTATTCACAATGTAGGTTGTATGCAGATCATCATAAATTCAATAAACAATCAAATATTATTAATAGTGCCACTGTAAGGGAGGGAAGTGCTATAGTGCAAGGTGGTGTGGGTATAGGATAGTGACAATATAAAAGCTGGCCTAGCGGCCTCAATGTATCATGTATCAAAATCCAAAATTAGACAAAGAAAACGATCATTAATTCAAAAAATCATTCAGTATAGATCATGCTTCACAAGTCGCAATAAATGACTAGATCAAGGGGTGAAGCTGAATCAACATAAAAGCTGTCGACGTTTCGACCCTCTAACAATTGCAGGCTTTATTCATATCCTTGCTTCTGGGTCTTCATCAGGACGGGGAAGGGACAGGCAACCTATTCAATGGGTGATGAATTGATAACTGCACAAGTGCACAAGTGCACAAGTCAAAATTTATATAAAATTAATTTAGTTTAGCACAATAAAATGGTGGACAAGACATACCAAAGGTTGCTCGTCTCCAAGATGGATGATGGGATTAAGAACTTCTCAGAAGAAGAATTACTACGGGTCCTGTAAAAAGGGGGGAGGTATTAATTAGGACGCCACCATTGAAAATGTGTCCACGAGTGGAAAATAGTCAAATAGATGCACTCACATAGATTGATGATGTAAGGCAGCTATCAAATCTGGGGAAAAAAGGGAAAACGGCACATATTTAGTCAAAGGAAGCCACCGCACCAGGGGAATTCATACGCTTTATCCAGGAAAATGTAAATAACTCACACGAGTAGAAGCTGTCGAAGCCACTCGCGTACGCCAAGGGGTCGAGTAGAGTGCACTAGTCCCGCTGTGTGTGCTTGCATCGGCGGGGAATTAGCCGTCTAAGAAAATAAGACGGAGAATCAGGATACAACCAGGTCACCCTGAGGGGCGTATTGCTAGCAAACAAGGGCAGCAACAGATTGAGGCACAACCTACAGGGAGCAGAGTGAATCCGTCTGATGGCCGACTCGCGTTCAATAATGGAGATCGGCTGGTTACTGTTAGATGGGTAACCAAGGCAACCTAATCACGTGACCTGTGACGGTCCGTGTGGTTTATGGAAGAAAGACTCTAGTGAGGCTCACGGATTGTTGAAGTTGGATAAAATAACAATGCGCCTGATTGGGGTTGGGGATAATTCTAAAAAACACTGTCGTTTATATTAGTGAAGTGACAGTGATCGGCCTGCCCGTGTTACAGATTGGGCCTTTTAATTGTTCACTATCCCAGTAATATAAGCCTCTTAGTGTTCAATGTAACAGTAATCCAAGCCTCTTGATGTTCAATAGCGTAGTGAACCATATACAAATAGAGGCATGGGAAAAATACATCGTAGTGTGAAATAAAACAATGTGAATATAGAGATGTAGTCAATATCTTTGAAACAACAAATTGCGGCGTACCTGTCAAATGATGGTAAAGGTCACGTCACACAAAATTAATCAAACCTCACATACATTGATAAGGCAGCAGAGTGTCGTTACGTGAGTCTAGGCAGAAAATCAGACATGGAAATGCATACATATGAGTGAGTGTCATCTTGGTATCATACTGCGGCGTACCTGTCACATGACGGTAAAGGCCTTAACTGATAGAACAAGCAATACCATAGTTCATAGATGTTGTTATTTAAGGGTCTAGATGCACCAGTGATAGAGCTGTCGTTATCAAATATGCCTATTGGTTCAGAGTGGCTAATTGGGAAAAGGAGCTATCATTCTCATTCAAGCCATTCTGGATGGAATCAAAATAAAGCATCCACTTCAGTTCCCGTGTGTTTAAGATGTTGATGATATTACCACCACGGGGTCCAAGGGTTGCTTTCTCTAGAATCACCCATTTAAAGCTGTCAGGTTCATGTGAGGCAGATTTAAAATGCTCAACAAGAGGTGCGCCTTGTACCTCGCATCGAATGCGACTTGAGTGTTGAAGGATCCTTACTTTAGCTTTCTGTTGAGTCTGGCCAATATAGATCTGATTGCATGGACACACTATAGCGTAAATTATATTGGTTGTATTGCAATTATTGTGTGATTGTAATTGCACCTTACGTTGGTTGTATTCAAACTCCTTGGTTTGTACCGTGGTGCTGCAGGCCTTGCATTGTCCACATCTGAAGTGGCCCACAATGGGTGGAAGATTCCACATAGTTGTGATAGTTGGTTCTTCCTTTGATTATAACAATGATCTCACAACATGGTCCCTGACGCTTTTGGCTTTTCGGAACGCATTTAATGGTGTATTATCTTGTCCTACATCATCTGCAATCAGTTGCCAGTGTTGATTCACAACCCGCTTTATTCTGTTGCTTTTGGTTGAAAATGTGGTAACACATACAAGTCTTTCTTGTTGCTGGTCAGTTCTGTCCCTAGGAGTCAGTAGATGTTCGCGGGGATAGAACCAAGCTTGTTTCCTAGCTCTTTTAACTAGTCTCCTTGGGTAACCGCGTTGCTGGAGACGATTCGAGAGGTCCTCAGACTCCTCAATGTAATGGTCCTTATTGGAACAGTTCCTACGGATACGTAGGAACTGCCCAAGGGGCAAATTGTCTCGTAGAGCTTGAGGATGATGGCTATTGTATTGCAGAAGTGAGTTCCTCTCAGCGGGTTTACGGTATAGTGTAGTTTGTAAGGTACCATCATTTTCATAGATGGTGATGTCCAAAAAGTCTACTTTTTTGTTGTCAGAATAAATCGTGAAGTTAAGGTGAGGGGATTGTTGGTTCAGCCAGAAAAGGAAAGACATAAGTTCGTCCGAACGAGTAGCCTGGATACATCTCCTGAATGGCAACTCTCCTCACCAAAAGGCCTTCTAACACAAGTAGTGTCTTCATAACATTCTGTAATTAGCAAGGCAGCAGATCTGCTAGCTTTGCGATTGCCTACTGCAGAACTAATGGAGGTGCATCATTCATCTTCTGTTTCGGAACCCTTGCTTCCTTTTAATGAGGCTTTGACTGAGCCTATCTTGGAGGTGTGGCAGAAACCAATGACTGCTTCTGAAGTGTCCAGGTCTATGGCGAGGAGGTATAAAGTGGCTCAGGGAGATCCTGCTTTCCTATCTACCCACCCGTCACCAGAGAGTTTGTTAGTCTAGGCGTCGCGCTCGTCTAAACAGTCTGCAGGCTCATTCTCATCGAGGCCTGTGGATAGAGAACCCAAACAAATGGAGCAGTCTGCAAAAAAAGTATTCTCTTCTGCCAGTATGACTCTAAAGTCGACAAATGCGACATGCCTGTTGGGTCACTATATCCTTGCTCTGATGGACTCGGAGAGGGAGGTGCTCCCGAAGCTTCCGGAAGATGTTCAGGGCCATTTCTCTGAGGTACTTTCGAATACTCAAGCTGAGGCCCACCAGGTCATTCAACCATGTTTGGACACTGAGTACTCTGTCGCCAGGTTAATGGGTTCCTCTGTTGCAACTAGGAGGCATGCTTGGCTATGGGGGTCTGGGTTTTCACCGTATGTACAGGCTAACCTATTGGACTTGCCTTTTGACCATTCTCATCTTTTTGGTGCCAAAGCGGACTTGGCGCTGCAGCTCTTTAAAGATAGCAGAGCCACAGCAAGATCATTTGGTCTTCAGTCCTAGTCCAGTGGTTTGAGATACCGCAGGTTTTGCAGTTTTGGCAGGACTTTATCCTTTCGAGCCAAGCAGCACCAGCAACAGCAGCATCAGGCAAACCCCCTGTACAGCTCATACAGGGGAAAAGGTAGAGGTCGTCTGTGAGGCATAGTGTGGTAGCAAGTCTCCTCCCCCTCCTCCTCTCCTGCCCCTCCAACTGGTTCAGCAGGGAAGCAGGTCTAGCTCCTCCATCCTAGAGCATGTTGGGCCTGTGTGAGGATGGGTGTCCCATTTTCTATGAAATTGGAGGTCTGTTACTTCCGATCTCTGGGTGTTTAACCTTGTGGAGAATGGGTATACCCTACCCTTCTGGGAGTTCCCTCCTCCTCTCCCCAATCAGGGCTGGTGTCCAGAAGAACACCTGTTGATACTGCAGCAGGAGGATCTATCTTTACGGCAAAAAAGGTGCAATAGAGGTGGTTCCGGAGCAGGAAAGGGTCAAGGATAGTACACACGGTACTTCCTGAATCCCAAAAAAGACGGTGATTTGAGGCCAATCCTAGACCTGAGGTTCTTGAATTTTTACCTCAAGCAGCAGGAGTTTACGTTGTTGACCCTGGCTCAGGTTCTTCTGGAGTTGCAGCAGGAAGACTGGATGGTGTTGGTATTTTCACATTCCCATCCTAAAGTCGCATCAGAAGTATTTCCGTTTTATGGTGGTGTCTCAACACTACCAGTTTGCGGTCCTTCCATTCGGTCTTACTTCCACACCTCGGGTCTTCACAAAGGTGATGGTGGTGGTAGAGGCACATCTCAGAAGGTCTGGGATTCAGTTTTTTTCCGATCTGTATGACTGGCTGCTCAAAGCACATTCACCAGAGATGGTACTACATCATTTGCAAGTAACAGCGCATCTGTTGTTCAACTTGGGTTTTTCGATAAACATACCCAACTCTCACCTGGCACCCTCGCTGCACAACCTGTTCATAGGGGCAGTACTGGACACTACTGTGAGCTGCACCTTTCCACCTCTGCAGAGGAGTCAAGACACCCAGGCTATAATACCACTGTTTCAGAATGGATCTGTTGTTCCAGTCCTAAAGGTCTTGCACCTGCTCGGTCTGTACGCTTCCTGCATACTGTTGTTCAACCATGCACACTGGCACATGAGGCCCTCCAGTGGTTCCTCCACAGGCAGTGTTTTCAACACACCGAGCTCTTAAGGAGGTGGTCGAAATCTCTAGAGACACTGCAGCGAAGCGGTTATGGTGGAGAGTTTCGGACAACCTGTCTCAAGGGAAGCTGTTTCAACCTCCTTCCCCGGTGGCCACAGTGAGAACGGATGCCTCCACTCTTGGGTGGGGAGCTCATCTGGGGGATCTGGAGGTCAAAGGCCTTTGGTCTCCAGAGGAAAGATTGTTTCATATCAATCTTCTGGAATTGCAGGCAATAAGTTTTGATTGCACAGCTTTCCTTCCTTCCCTTTGTGGTCAATCCGTTGAGGTCTTGACGAACAACGCTACCACGATGTGGTACATCAACAAACAGGCAGGTAGCAGGGTTGTATTATGTCTGCAGAGAGGCTCTGCGACTCTGGTCCTGGGCTTAGGACCATCAGATTTGCCTGATTGTGAATCATTGCCCAATCACGAGTGGTGTCTCCATCTGGAGGTGGTCTGTCACATCTTCAGGATTTGGGGGTTCCCTCGTTGGATCTTTTTGCCACTCACGAGAACACTCCCTGCCCGTCGTTCTGCAGTCTCCACTATCAGATGCGGGAAGCGTTGGGGGGACGTGTTTCAGTTATATTGGGGCTCACAGCTTCTTTACGCGTTTCCGCCCATACCCTTGATTCCTCAGGTTCTGAGGAAGATTCACCAAGACCGGGCCTAAGTTATATTGATTGCCCCAGATTAGCCAAGGAAAGTGTGGTACACAGAGCTCATTTTCCTCTCATCGCACCCTCCCCTCCGTCTCCCTCTCAGGGCAGACCTCCTCTCGCAGGGGCAGGATCTACACCCCCACCTCCAGAGTGTGCACCTTCATGCCTGGAGGTTGAACGGGGCAACCTGAGCTCTTTTTCTCTCTCACTGGATGTGGTGGATGATATTTTATCAGCCAGAAGACACACCACCAAATCTGTATATTCTGGTAGGTGGGCCAAGTTTTTTAAATGGTGTTCAGAGAAATGAATAGATCCTTTGTAAGCCCATTTGTCTGATATTCTTAGTTTCTCTGTTTCCATGGTTCAACACGGTTGTACAGTAACTACTGTTAAAGGTAACTTGTCTGCCTTGTTGGCTTTTCTCTGTTTAACAATCCAACCCTCTCTATTTAAATCTCTCTATTTTTTTTTATTGAGCAGAAAACAGCAGACATTGTAATCATGGTACATAAAAAAGAAAACATTTTGTAATACCCAATCTCTTAATTCATTAGACAATAAATAGCATAAATTCTTATTCGATCTTACATAATATATAAGCAGCATTCTATATATCAAAACATGGATTACCTAAAATACAGATAAAAGAGTACAAAAAATATTGCTGCAAATTTGCATCAATCTATCGAATAAAAAAGACTTTATAGATTAAAACACCTCATATTTCATTACATAGGGGATTGCCTGCTTTGCACATTTCCATTTGCTTGTGTGACCATAAAATAGCTATCCCAAGTGACCCTGAACCTGCAAAGCGCCCCTAGCCTTTTTTGTAAGCCTCTTCAAATTTGTAGGTCCGGTCCAACTTAGGAAGCCACTGTCCCATTGTAGGTACCTTCAGTGATCTCCAGGTTTGCAACGCCAAGGATCTGGCTACCGCTATATCTATGAAAACAAAATATTGTCAATGTTTTGGTAGCTGACTACCTGTGTGAGTAAAAACCAAATAGGGCCAATGATGTTGAGGGGAGGATAACCAAAGACTTACAACAGCTAATAAACCTAAATGCCTCCTGCCAAAAGTGTTGCAGTCTAGGACATGTAAAAAATATATGTATCCAGTCTCCTGCCCCAGCCAGGTTGCATCTAAAACATTCATTCGGGACTGATTGGAACCATTTATGTAGCCTGAGGGAAGTATAATAGACCAACCATCTAGAAAGAATAGACATTCTTTTGAATTTGGCCGCCCTCATAGCTTTATTCCCAAACTCACACACTCGCTGCCATTCCTGAATGTTAAACTGACAATTAGTTTCCTGAGCAATTTTAGGAAGCATTGCCTCAACGAGTCTCTTATTCGTGCCCTGGCACAGTAGCCAATACCAATTTCCAACACCACTCAGATTCATCTCAAAGGCTGCTTTTAAAACTATACTTTCCCTCTCATTAACTATTGTGTATTTATTTGTAAGAACGCTTGTTATTTGCCTAAAACGTAACCACAGATCTCGACTTTGGGGTTTGAATTGCAATACAAATGATTCCCATGCTATCAAATTGGTACCGTTCTAGAAGTCACATAGTTTACGAAAGCCTTGATTATTATATGACTGTAGTTCCTTTTGCGAAAGCTGGAGACCCCATAACACAGAGGGCCATGTTATCAAGAACGGCGATATAATTATCGCCACTTTTGCGGCAGGAAACTGCCGCTAAAGAGGCGATAAGGGGCTTGATAAAGTGCCCTTGAGAATTCCCATAGAAGCCCAGGTCTGATGTTCTTCACACCAGAACCTGGGCTTCTATGGGAATTCTCAAGAGCATATTCTCAAGCACCTTATCGCCGCTTTAGCTGCAGTTTCCTGGCGCTAAAACGGCGATTCTGTTATCGCCGTTCTTTATAATATGTCCCAGAGTCTTGAATAGAGGTGTATGCGTGACATGTTGGAACATTGTAAGTTTTATAAAACTCCTGCATACGATTTGCAATTATATTCACGACCTTATATCTTGTTTTACTTAGATAATTTTGTGGTTCGCAAAAATGCTGGTAACTTAATTGCGCTTTCTGTTAACATGAGACTTAACAGAACATTATCAAATTTCGAGGAAGGGTCTGCTAGCTATGTTAGTAAACTAACTAACGCAGCTTGATAATAAGTGGAAAGTGAGTAAGTGCAAGCCCCCGTGTTCTACATCTAATTGTAAAATAAATAGTTTGATCCAAGATTTTTTTGTTGCCCATACAAACACATGATTAACTTTATCAACTTCATTGGAATATAAGATAGGTATTTTTAAAGGAAGATTTAGAAACAGAAATATTAGCAAGGAAAGTATAGACATTTCTACTAGGGAACCTCGGGTTTCTACTACAGACAGACATAAAAGCGACCATCTTTCTAACAGGATTTTTATATTATTAAGAGTATTTACATAATTTAGTTGAAACAATTGAGAATAATCAGCAGTAAGGTATCATCTCAAATATCTAATAGGTCGTAATGGTAGAAATGTTAGCCCTGCGGGAAGATCAGCCTCCACTGAGTTAAACAAAAGGAGCTCCATTTTGGGCTGATTAACCTTGAACCCCCCCAGTGCTGTAAATGCCTGGATTTACTTTAGTGCGAAGTGGATGTTTGCCTTATCTGGATTCAGATATAAAATCATGTCATTGGCTAACAGCTTAATTTTTACAATTCCTGTTAGCGGTGCCAGAATTGATGTGCGAGAACGGGTCGTTTTCACCAGTGGCTCAATAAAAAGAGAAAATAGAAGAGGCGAGAGAGGGCAGCCCTGCCTAGTGCCCCGCCTAATCGCAGCTTCACCCGCCTGATCAGCATTTATAATTATTTTTGCAATTGCCCGTTATAAATTCCTCTTGACATTTCTATCAGGCGGAGTGGGAAACTAAACTTTCCTAGAATAAAAAAAAGGGCCTGCCAATCCACCAGATCGTATGCCGTTTCTGCACCCATCATTAAGATAGCGCTCTATTCTTGCTGGCTGAAAAATAGTCAATAGCTTGTATCAGAAAAAAGGTATTTTCAGCCAACGACCTACTGGGCAGAAACCCCGTTTGGTCCGCATGTAACACCTGTTGCAGCACATCCCGAGATCCAATTTGCCCACGTTTTCATAAAAGGATTGTAGCCTACATTTGATAGATTTATTGGGTGATAGGAGCTCGAGTCCTTAGGGTCCTTATCCTTCTTCAAGATAGAAATCACAACTGATTCCTTAATTCTTTCAGAGACAGGCAACCCATTCATATTCTGATTGTACAGGAATAATGAAAAAGGAGAGAGCTCATCCAAAAACAGCTAATAGACTTCAATCAGTATTCCGTCATTACCACTTGCCTAAGCACCAACCATTCCTTTTATAATTTCCCTTAATTCTGCAGGTGTAATCAGTTCATTGAGAGCCTCACAATCATCCTTGGTAATCATGGGTAACTGAACTGCAGTAAAAATAATCCTCAAGGGGCTGGATATTAACTAGATGGGTCTCTGCATACATTTTCTTAAAATGAGAAACAAAGAGTTCGGCAATTCTATCTTTATCCCTAACCAGGCTCGCAGCGCTGGGGTCTCTTATTTGTGGAATTAGTTGCTAACTCTGTTATGTTTTAGTAGACCAGTCTAAAAGTTTTCCTATCTGCTGGCTTTCTTTGTATAATTTCTGTTGAAATGCTTTGCTCCCAGAGATCTCTTTGAGAATAAAAAAGTGTTTTAGTTGTTCTTTTGCCGTTAGTAATTCCTGCTGAAGATCCTCCTCCTCACGATCTCCTGGGGGGCTGGACATAAGATCTCCACTAGCTCGATCTACAGCATTTTGGAGTCCTTGAATCTTATGGCCTAAGTTTATATAGATTAGCCTTATATGCAATCACCCGTCCCCAAAAAGAGGCCTTAAAAGCTTCCCAGACCATAAAACCTGATGCTGTATTAATGTTCTCTTTATAAAACCACTGTATACACTCACGAGTTTCAGAGATCCATATTGGATCAGAGAGCAATGCTTTATCAAAGTACCACCTGGTATTATTTTTTCTAGGGGTGGGTAAATATATTACCAGGGAGACTAATGAATGATCTGAAAACAAATGAGAAAAAATTACGGATTCCCCTCTTACAAGTTGCTTATTTATCAAAATAAAGTCCAATCGTGAAGCTGTCTTGAACCCAGCTGAGTAGGATGTACACTGGGTAGAGCCTGGGTGATCCACCATCCATGGATCTAATAGGGCAAAATCTTCTTTCATATTTACTAATAATTCTGCCATCTTTGGTTTTAATTGCTGTTTACCCTTGTTTGACGTATTAAGACCTAAATCTTGTATAAAATTATAATCGCCTCCCATACTTATAAAGCCAAGAATTTATCAAACATTTGTATATCTGTTTCAAGGCCTTAATATCATCATAAATTGGCCCAAGGCCTACCCCATTAACTGAGACCTCAATCCAAATCCACCGTCCAAACCTGTCCAAATTCTGCTGTTGTGTAGGGGCACCAACACCTTAGCTGGGTAGAGTTGTGCTATAAATGTGAAATAAATGCCATTTCAGGCACAGCTGCCTCCCCCCAGGCCTCAGATCCTGTTTTACTCATTGCATGTGCTCCTTGCTGGCACCTGTTATCATTCAAAGTCCCAGTTTTAGTATTCTTGACGATTTCAATTCTCACCTGGATTGCTGACAAACCCAAACTATGGGCCCGATTCACAGAACTAACTTAAAACAAAATCCTAAACTTACTACTTTTGGTATTCACACAAGGCATTTAGTAGTGTTAAAGTTAGGATTTTGTCTTAAGTTTGACTTAAGACAGACTTAAGACAGACTTAAGTTAGGATTTTGTCTTAAGTCTGTCTTAAGTCTGTCTTAAATTTGTTTTAAGTCAAACTTAAGACAACTTCCTAACTTTACCACTACTAAATGCCTTCTGTGAATATCAAAAGTAGTAAGTTTACGATTTTTTCTTAAGTTAGTTCTGTGAATCGGCCCCTACGAGACGTGTCTTGTAATCCCAGCTTCGCCACTTGAGCACATTGCGTGAACCGGGGTACATTAAATGCCGGCCACATCACTTATTCAAAGGCTCACACTACCGACTATCACCATAGTAAAAAAACAAGGCGAGATGCAGAGGGAAACTTTAAATAAGCAGTTCTGCACCAAACCCAATAAAGATACACATTTCCGGATAAATCTAGATGCGCCTCAACCTTCCGTGCAGATGCACCGATGGGTGTATAAAACGGGAATCCACATGAAAGGCAATGTTTGACTAGGTGAGGAGAAAGATTATCGTGGAAAGTTCAACAGTTTCACTTCATTTTAGCTGGCAGGTTCCTTTATCCTAATTTATTTAAATCACAGCAGCGCATTCTATAATGAGTTACTTTAAACAACTCATTCATTGTTTTCCCTTGGTATTCTGTAAAAGGTGCCCCCCCCCCAATCAAATATAATACCTGGCATCTTGTTTTAAGGGGCACAATTTGGGCTGTAGAAATTGATTTGTCTTGCTTCTTTTTTCTAAAACATACATTCGGATCAAAGCATTTTCCACAGAATAAAAACACCTCTAGTACCAGCTCCCTAATACAGAGTTTGCTAATCAGCAGCATCTATACACAGGGCACACCAGGGCCGCAACGCAAACATATTTTTATGGGGGGGAGGGGGGCTTCTGCAAAATGTAACAAGGGGCCCGAGTCCATCTGTCACAGGTATTCACTGGCCTTGGGGTAAATGAGGGGCCCTGGAGTGTTGCCCCACCCCCTGCGCCGCAGGAGGCTGCTTTACTCCCTGGCCGCAGCACAACTCCGACACAATAAACGTGCTCACTGGGCGCCTGAGTCACAAAATGTTAAAAGAATGAATAGTAGGGGGAGGAGAGATATGAGAGGTACAGAGGGACAAGAAAAGGAGATAGGAAAGGATAAGGAAGAGGTTGCGAGGACCCACAGGCCCTAGAAACAGGATGTACTGGAGTAACTAACATTCAAAACTTTTGAACAGTCGAGTTCTGGGGGCTTCATGAACTGCTGGGGCCCAGAAGAGAGAGCACAGCAGGGAGTCCTTACTGTTTTGGTGTGGGGAGAACTCATTTTTTTTGCTGCCTTCCCCCTTTTGCCTCCCTAGGCAGCCGCCTAGTGTTGCCTAATGGTAGAAACGGCCATGCCCTGTACCATATTATTAGCCGAAGCAAAGTATGCCTGAGCATACTTCTTGGGAGTGATAAATTGGGGGAGATGGACTTAAGGTGTGTCTCTTGCAAAAATATCCCCTGTGGGGAGAATGAGCACAGCCATTTTAACATTGCTCCTCTATTCTGTACATTTAAAAAACCATTTATATCGAACGAGATTATCTTTAGTGGTTGTGACATTCTTCAGTATAAAACATAGCACCTTAACTCAGCCAAAGAATACATATTATGCTCCACCCTTCACAATACCTCAATTTGTACTCTCTCCTTTGTTGAAGTTACCTGTATCCCCTTGGTGACATAAGAACCACAGCCCTTGACCCCTGAACATGGTTGTGTTGCAATTCTGTTCTCTTGACCATTGTTGACCTGCTATTTTGCCACCCATTTTTTAATAAACGTGAGAGGCACTCATTCTGGGGTTTTGGACTGTGAAGTATGCAGTAGATGGTCCTGAGGGGATCAGTAGTAGGTGCAGGAGCTCCAGCTGCAGCCCCCACCCCGTCAGCGTTGTCACAGAAGTTTAGGAGAGAAGTGGCACAATCACAAATTCTTGCAGCTAGGAGAGGAAGTGGGATACAGAAGATAAGTGGGGTGGCAAATATTGCAATGGATCTTATATCCCCAGGTTCTTCTCCCCCGGTGTTGACATTGTCAGGGTCCTTGCCAAAATTTGATACCAGCAATATGGGCCATGGGTGGGGGTGCTGTGGCATCAGGCAGGATCCGGAAGTTAAAGGGGGTGGATGTTCCATGGCCTTCTAATATTCAGCAAGAGACCGGCGGGAATGGAAGTGAGGCAGGGTCTGCACAAATGGCTGGAAGAAAAGTAGCTGAGGAGAATACCAAGACAGGAGGGGTAGATAATCCTTCTAAAGACTACCTCATATTTTCCAAAAATCATAAGAGGTACCAATTTGCTTCCTGTAGACCAGATATCACCTGGAGAGGTCTCTCAAGGGACTCTGGAAATTGCACCTGGTAAGAACCTGGAGCAGAGAAGGCAGTCTGTACAAGGGAAAGGTCTGGCTGAGCCTATACATGTACCTGAAATACCAGGCTGCTCAGAGCTATAGCCTCTCTCAGTATCCTGCAGTCTCCTAATGAAACCCAGGGCCGAAGAGCTGGATTCGCCCAATTTCCAGGGGGCTTTGAGCACTTTTCCTGGGAAAGCGCCACTACGAGCCAGCCTCCACTGGTCTCTATGCACCAAATGCAACAGCTTTTCAAGAATATTTTGGCTTGGTAGTTTGGTCTGCCCTGTTCCCATGATGCACTGGGCCAGGGTCAGACTAATTTGCATGTAGCCAGGTTCTGAACTGGGATGGTGCAGTGAGCTAAAAAACGGTGATGGATCAAGCCCTGATCTTTTGACTGGGTAGGAGTGTGCTGCTTAATTCAGATACTCTGTCCATCACCACCCCCCTTTTTGAATCGTTTTGGCCACCACAAGTGTGGAAGGGTATGCTCAGATGTGAGTCCCTTGCTCACTGCACCATCAGGATTCAAGCAAGCCGGGCCGAAGACGGCTGTAATGCCAGAAACCGGTCCCCGGAAGCTTGTTTCCTTTCCAGTAAAGAATTGGCTTGGTAGTTTGGTCTGCCCTGTTCCCATGATGCACTGGGCCAGGGTCAGACTAATTTGCATGTAGCCAGGTTCTGAACTGGGATGGTGCAGTGAGCTAAAAAAACGGTGATGGATCAAGCCCTGATCTTTTGACTGTGTAGGAGTGTTCTGCTTAATTCAGATACTCTGTCCATCACCACCCCCTTTTTGAATCGTTTTGGCCACCACAAGTGTGGAAGGGTATGCTCAGATGTGAGTCCCTTGCTCACTGCACCATCAGGATTCAAGCAAGCCGGGCCGAAGACGGCTGTAATGGCAGAAACCGGTCCCCGGAAGCTTGTTTCCTTTCCAGTAAAGAATTGGCTTGGTAGTTTGGTCTGCCCTGTTCCCATGATGCACTGGGCCAGGGTCAGACTAATTTGCATGTAGCCAGGTTCTGAACTGGGATGGTGCAGTGAGCTAAAAACGGTGATGGATCAAGCCCTGATCTTTTGACTGGGTAGGAGTGTTCTGCTTAATTCAGATACTCTGTCCATCACCACCCCCCTTTTTGAATCGTTTGAGCCTATACATGTACCTGAAATACCAGGCTGCTCAGAGCTATAGCCTCCCTCAGTATCATGCAGTCTCCTAATGAAACCCAGGGCCGAAGAGCTGGATTCGCCCAATTTCCAGGGGGCTTTGAGCACTTTTCCTGGGAAAGCGCCACTACGAGCCAGCCTCCACTGGTCTCTATGCACCAAATGCAACAGCTTTTCAAGAATATTTTGGGAGAAATAGGTGACTGTAAAACCTCTCAGACCCAAGAGCTCTCTTTACTGCATCAGAGATTAGACAACATTGAAAATATGGTACAGCAAATACCAGAGCGATATAAAGAATTGGAGCAACGTGTATCTGACATTGAGGACCACCCCCAGTCCTGTGACTCCGATATTGCATCTCTGCAGAAAAAACTGCAGGCCTCATATCAATCGATAAAATTTGCACTTTACAGGGATACCAGAGAATAGTGCATGCCTCAATGGTCAGCCTAATTCCTTGGGTTACATAGAGTCGCTGATCAGAGAATATATATTTGAGAAAGCACCAGAGGAGTTTACTATAATGAGGGCTTATAGAGTCCCTTCTCAGAAACTTCCGGGGCCAAGTATCCCAGGATGATGATTGTGATTTTTTCTGATTACCGCATTAGACAGCCTATCTTAACTAACGCGATTCAAAAGAAGGATATTGTCCTACCTGACTGAGCCAAGGTGAGAGTGTTCTCTGATATTTCGGCATCAGCAGCTCGTCGACGGAGGGACTTTGTGGGCATGATGGGTCAATTCAAGAGTGCAGGTGCACAGGTCTCTATCATCCAGCAGTCCAAAATGAAAGTTTTATGGAGAGGACAGTTCTATCTCTGCTCCTTTATTGAAGAACCTCAAGAACTACTACAATACATATCCCAAGCAAGCAGAAAATAGTGAAATGTGTAGCAATTTAACAGAATACGGTCTTCAGGACTCTCGACTCGACTGGGTGGCCAAGCATCCTGGGACCCCCTCCTACTCCGGTAGTGAAAGCTAAAAATCTGGAAATCATAATAGATGAGAAGCTGAATTTAAAATCACACGTTTCAAAGGTAGTGTCTTCTGCATTTCTCAACATCAGAACAGTGCGTAAAATTCTTCCATTTATTCCGAAAAGTGCTAAAGAGACTGTTCTAACTTCCCTTGTTTTGTCCAAATTAGACTACTGTAATGCCTTATATATCAATCTACAGTCCAGTCAACTTAGAAGCCTGCAGTCGGCACAGAATGCAGCTGCTAGATTGGTGCTAAATGTCCCCAAACATCAGTCCATCAGGACTTGAGCTGCACTGGCTGCCAGTAGCTCAACGTGTGAAATTCAAGGCACTGTGTTTAGCACACAAGGCACTACACAGAGTAGGTCCACAATTTCTTTGGCATATCTTTAACTGGCATTCCCCCATAGCCAACTGCTATCGGCTGCTGCCTTCTTAATGCCCACTTACAGAATCAGGATGACGAACGGGGGGGGGGGGGTTTCAGTCATAGCACCATTAGGCTTTGGAACTCTCTCCCGCTTGCTCTTAGTCAGTTACCTTCTCTGATTGAGTTCAGGAAAACCCTTAAAACATGGCTATTGAAAAACTAAGCTCCCTGTACAGTATGCAGTCCGTAAAAGCCTAGAGACCCAAGGGTATTAGTGCGCTATAGAAATTGTGATAACATTAACATATAGTTATAGGAATCTGAAATATATCAATCTCGTTTTTTGCATGATCATATGCAAGTGGTATACACTAGTCGTATAGGCTTACTCACTTGCACTTGGTACTTTGTGTACTCTGCACTTTATGCACTTTGCGCACTTCAACTATGCTCACTTTCACTACTGGACTTTATTCTCCTCTATGGGGGTCTCTAATATTATCTATCTGGATGCATTGGGTAAAGCTGCTATTATTGTTACTCTTGTTATAGGTAGTTGGTACCAGAACATTTGATTGCACTTCATGCACAGTGCCCACTTTCACTATTGCACTTTATTTTTTCCCCTTATTGTGGGGTAATAGTATTTACCATGTTTTATTAGGGAAAGTGTGTAGCCACCTCTTCTTGTATATGCAATGGGTACCCTAATTTGCACTTTATGTATTATCCATTTTCAATACTAGATTCCCCCCCCCCCTTTTTGGTGGGGTATTCAATGGTGCTAAGTTTTATCTATAAGACTGCATTAAGGGGAACCATTTTTTTTAAATCTTCTTTTTCTTGTTTAGGCAATGAGTACCTTAGAATTAGCTGGAATGCCAAGTTTTTAGAGGTTTGGAAAGATAAGAATTTTAATATGCCTGTTTTGCTCTTGGTCGCCACTTTTTTCCTTTTTGTGCAAGACTTGATCTGCCTTTTCCCATGTTAAGAGTTTTTAGGTTTTGGCCAATAAATCCACTTATAGCTGGATATTTTTTAGTTTGAGTGGACACTTAAAGCACAAGCACTTTTTTGTTGATGGTAGCACTTTATGCAGGAGATACTCCGTGGGGTAAAAGTCATAGGATAAACAGCACGAGGGGAAGGGGGGGATAGACGTGCGACTAGGCGGCAGGTAAAGACGCCCTTGTGTGCTGGATGGGTTGAAGAAAGGAGGTAAGGGCTACCCCCCTCCTCATGTACCTTTGGAGGGAGGGGGTGGTGGGCTTTGGGTTTGAAGCATTTAAGTCTCTCATAGTTATGAGATTCATCAAGGTTATCACCAATAGGTTTCCTCCCACTCCCTTTATTATGCATCAGTGAGATTTGCATTTGGTTCTCACTTTCTTGATGGGGTTTTCCCTTTGAACCTTTACTTAGTTGTCCCTTAAGGTTCTTGGCTTCCAAGACAATCTTTCTGATTGCAATCACTTCCACTAGGAGGGTGAGTGAGCTGCAGGCTCTTCGCTCCAAGCTTTGTAAACCTTATTTCATGTGGAAAAGATGGTTCTTAGATCCAGAGCTGCTTTCCTAACTAAGGTGGTCACACCTTTCCACCTAGGACAATCCATCACTTTACCCACTTTCTATCCTCCCCCCACCCTTCTAAGGAGAAGGAGAGACTGCACTGCTTAGACCCTAAGAGGGCGATCAGCTTTTACCTGGACTGTACTAAAGGCTTTAGGCTAGATGACCAACTTTTCATCGGAAATGTGGGCAAGATGAAGGACATGGCTGTCCACAAAAGAACAAAGTCCAGGTGGATCATGCTCTGTATCAAGATCTGCTATGCCTTGGCCAAGAAGGAGCCTCCTCAAGATATTCAAGCTCATTCCACCAGAGCTGAGTCTTCTTCTTCTGCTTTAGTGAGAGGTGTCCCTCTCGAAGACCTCTGCAAAGCGGCAACTTGGGCCTCCCTTCACACTTTTGCAAAGCACTATTGCTTGGACTTGGAGGTGAGGAGGGACGTCCATTTTGTACATTATGTGCTGCAAGACTTTTTGGTATAGGAAGACAGGCACCCTCCACCAAGAGTGGGACTGCTTGGGGATTCAATTCAAAAGGTAAGAAATCCACAGGCAGATGTATCAATCAGAAGAACAAGTTACTTACCTTCCGTAATACTTTTTCTTGTGGATACAGTATCTGTCTGTGGATTCCTCCCGGATCACTCGCCTCACCGTTGCCGCCTGTTTCTACCAAAAAATCATTGGCATTAAGTTTTATGTATCTATTGTTGGAATAATTGGAGTAATGTGATGCTTGTCTCCAGGAAATATCTATATTTTAGAATTTCCTGCTTTAAGTGGTTTTGTATCGTATGTATGCTTGTGAAAATCTTGTCGGTTCACCCGTTTGCCTCGAAGGCATGGACAAAATGGGTGGAACTAATGTCATCATGCCTTCAAGGTCTTCTTATTGCTCCGATGACCTCACACGGAGTTGCGTGCGGAGCCATTCCATTGTTATTTCCTCGTCGATGTGGGAGAGCTGTGGAGAAAAGTTTCAGTGGAAAGTTGCTCTTGAGGTAATCCAAAAGGTGAGGAGTGTAATGTAATGTAATGTAAGTTGGCATTTGTATAGCGCTAACTGTCACTCCACGAGGAGTATCGTGGCGCTGGTCAATTTAAGTTGAGAGAGGGACCTAAACGTGCTAGCTCCTAAACATGCTATATCAGTGCAAGACAGAATGCATCTGAGGGGCTATATATCCATGTCTTCAAAGCCTTCCTGAATTGAGTTTCTGTTTTCTGAAATCTTAAATTAATTGGTAGTGCGTTCCAGGCTTTGGTCCCCAGAGCGGCCCAGTTTTTCCTCCTTTTGTTATACATCTAAAAATGGGTGGTTTAAGGAGGTAGGCTGTCAAGGACGGAAGAGTCCTGCTAGTGAATACACAGGCAGATACTGTATCCACCAGAAAAAGCGTTACCAAAGGTAAATAACATGTTCTTTTTTGCAATATGAGCTAACTGCCTCATATGTACATTGAACAGTGTAGGGCTCAATGAAGAGCCTTGGGGGAACGCCATATTTCAATACTTTAGGCTCTGAGGAAAAAGGCTTCAAGTACACCAATTGCTCTCTATCCAATAGGAATGAATGAATCCAGCTAAGGGCTGTACTACTAATTTCCAGATCAGCTAGTCTCATTAGTAATATCTGATAGGAAATAGTATCAAAGGCTGCCAACAAATCTAACAAGATGAGGGCGGCCCTCTGGGCCTGATTCAGGTGGAACTTGGCCTCTTCAGTTACCTCCAATAGAGCTGGTTGCATACTATGATTAGAACGAAAACACAAGTATGAGGAATGAAGTAAATTATGTGCTACTAGATTTGTATTTAGGTGGTGTTTACCAGCTTTATAAGATCTTTAGCCACTGCCGGAAGTTAAGAGATGGGACGAAAATGTCAAGCTTTGGACCTGATTACGAGTTTTGTGCACAAGGTTACTAGTCACAAACATAATGGATATCCCGCCTGCCAAATTACAATTCTCTAGGATATAATGGAATTGTATTTTGGTGGACGGAATATCTGTCACATTAGTGACAGGATAACTCGTAGTCAGGCCCTTAGTTGGGTCCATTGTTTGTTTTTTCAGTAAAGGAATAGCCACTGCCTGTTTCCAACATCTGAGAACCAATCCAGAGGCAAGCAAAGAATTAAAAACTTGGTTAACCACCAGGTTAATCAATTCGATAACATGAGAGAGCACACAAGGGGCACATGGGTCAAGTGGAGAGCCTGATTTACACTGAATAATCGCCATCCGTGACTCATCTAGCAAAGACTGATCCACTCTAGATACAATGCTATTAGAGTTAGACGGATGTATGACATTACAACACATGCTTTTACCACGCATGCCTTTACAACACTGTTTTTACAACGCATGCGTTTTCAACGCATAGTGCTTTGGGGCGCTGGATAGTGAATAGTTTAATTTACTATTCCAACTCCAGTCCCCGTGGATAGTAGGGGAGGTGTTGGATAGTAAATTAAACCTATTCCCTATCCTAGAGCGCCCCCCAGCGCAATGCGTTGTAATGGTTTGCGTTGTAAAAGTTGCTACGTAAAGGCACTGCGTGGTAAAAGTTACGTTGTAAAGGATGTTTCCCGAGTTAGACCTATAGTCCTCCACCATCAAGGATGGCATCACCTCTGAATTATCTAAAGATTCCTGGATATTCTAGATTTTCTCGACATAAAATGTGGCTAACTGGTTGCACAAACCCGAAGTAGCAGGAATCTTAACACAACACCTTTTGGATAGAGAAATTGTTTTTAAATATTGAAAGGTTCAATGTGCCGAGTATTCGGCCTTCCTTATCCTGTCTGCAAAACATTCTGCTTGAGCCAGCTTAATATTTTTGTGATATTCTTGTAAGGCTAATTTGTGAATCGCTTTAGCCTCTGCACTAAAACTAGCCCGCCTATGAAGTTCTAACTGCAGTGTTTATTTCCTTGTACGAGTTCAGGGAAGAAGCTCCTTTGACTTGTCGGTAAAATATTAATGTTTTGCAACTGGATTTCGGTTGCAAAACATTAATACATATCGTAAGGAATAAGAATTTAAAAGGGTATCCTTTACATGCCGCTTCCAAACACTGATTAAGTATTTACTTGCAACCCAAATTGTGATTCGGTAATATGTTACCGAAAATCAATTTGGGCTTTGGACATTTAAAAATACCGGGCCATATTATCAAGAAAGGGCGATACATTATCGCCGCTTTTATCGGCAGGAATCTGCGGCTAAAGCGGCAATAATGGGCTTGATAATATGCCCTTGTGAATTCCCATAGAAGCCCAGGTTCTGGTGTTAGCCTGGGCTTCTATGGGAATTCACAAGGGCATATTATCAAGCCCATTATCGCAGCTTTAGCGGCAGTTTCCTGCCGATAAAAGCGGCGATAATGTATCGCCCTTTCTTGATAATATGGCACCCAATTTTGAAATTGATTTAACCTTTATGACCATAAGATTGCTTTAAACAACAGGCCCAAACACTCTTATTGTCCAGTGAAGAAGGGCTTACGGGTGCTTCCTACTTCCATGTTAGCGAGAGGAGTCCTTGTGACTCACATCTGTAAGACAGCTACATGGGCATTTTTGCACACTTTTGCAAAGCACTCGGGCCGTTTCTAGGTGTTTTGCCGCCCTAGGCGAGAATTTAAAAATGCCACCCCCTCCCTTTTACTACCACCACACTCTGCCCCTGTCATCCAGGCTAGAAGAATTAGATATAACAAGCATTAGATATAAAAGAACTTGTATTTGGTGCTAGTAGCATGAAGACTGGATAGCTGCATGTTGTACACTCCTGACAGTGAAAGTATTCACAACTCCCTATCATTACCATTAACAACGAAGAACAACAGGGAGTTTAACCAGAAAGCAGAGTTTTCTCACCACTAATTAGGAGGTTCACTGCACACTGGGGGTCGACGAAATTGTGATTTTTGTTTTCAAAATCGACATCTCTTTTACAAATATTTCACAAAATGACGCAAATTTCCTAAAATGCTCTTGGCCAGTATCTCAAATGAAGTTTACACACAAGGGCTTACTCCAGGTAATAAAACAAGTCACAAAAGATACCAGAGAACAAATGCATCTCAACCACAGTTCTATTGTTCTTGCCAGGACTTTTCTCCTTGAACTAGTGTCCTCTGGTTGAAAAGTAAATAACATTTTACAATAGCAAAATAACAAAACTTAATTTATAAAATTCATGCAATGCTGATATTCTCATTACTTGCGATTTTGCAGCTGTAATGAAAATTTCACTCAGGCCTAATTATATCCTAGAATGGCAAAGTGTCTCAAACAATAGCAGGGCCATTTTCTTTTCTCAAATTACCGATAACTCTGAATCTCCCCATTATGCTTCTATAACCTTAATTCTTTCACATACACACTTCCAGATGGGCCGTCTCATGCATGAAGGCCTGGAAGGACACGGAAAAACAAGCCCTGGCCTTTGACTGCCTGCCCCCTCTCCTTTTTCTGTTCTCTCCTCCATCCTCTCTTTTCATTCTCCCTCATCCCCTTAAGCAAATCTCTGCTCACCCCTCCCCTCGTCCCTCCTCACACAGCCCCCTGTATCTTTCCCTGTCTCTGTACCCCCGCCCCCCTCCCTCCCAATGCTCTCGTCTTTCTGCAGCTCCCCCTTCCGGTGGTGTCCTTGGGGCTGCCAGGTCTCCTCATCGCCGGTAAGTTCTTAAAGCTAAGATGGTAAGTGAACCCACAGGCCTGTCATGTCATCTCTCTTCTCTCATCCTCTCCTCACCCCCCAGTCTGCACTCAACTCTCCTCTCTCACTCAGCTGCCATCTGCACCTTGCCACTCCCCCCCCACCACCACCCACCTCAATGTGCTTCTGCTCTCGTTCTGAACTCTATTTGTCCTCCTGTACCTCCGTGACTCTGCCAGGCCCTCCGTGTCCGTTGCTCCACTGAATGTTTCAGCTTTTTATTCTTCTGTCTTCACAAGGCCATGTGTCCAATGTTTTATTCTCCTCTGCGCTGCCATGAGTAGTAGATATGCATTGTGTAACCCTGCGTATATATTTATCGTGGAGGGGGGTCCCTGCAGTCCTCGTGTACACAGTTCTGAGAACAGTAGCACCTGCCGCTGAGAGGGGGAGGTGAGGGGCAGAGCGAGGCCTGTCCAGAGACAGAAGCACCGGATCACGCACTCACTTTTTACTGATAGCGCAGTCCTGCCAAGCGTCACGCAACCGGTGTGACAGTCACGCATTTCAGTGCGGTGATCCGCATCACCGCACTGAATGCATTTGTCACGCATTTTTGCCACCTGTGCCAGCGCGCCAGCAGCTCCTGTGCCCGGGCTCTCTCTACAGTTCTGAGAGTGCTGCTCAGCCCCGTACCTAAACAGTTAACCACCAGACACTGCAACTGAGCTCCTCTCTGAGCTCGTGAGCGGCGCCGCGCTAGAATGTATCTCTCTGCTCTGCCAGAGTCCGACTGTGTTCACTGTTGCCCTGGAAACAAAACTCTAGAGAATCCGATTTGGTGCAGTCTGCAGGCGGGCCGGCGCCCGGGCTGCCAGCTCAGTCGATACAGCCTCAGAGCTGTCAATCACGGTGGTGCGCCACAGGGGCCAGGATTAATCAGGATGTGCCGGCCTCTGATGGGCCGTCACGTCCGGAGGAAGCAGGAAGTTCAGAAGCGGCGGGAGATTAGAGTGCAGGCAGGTTGTGGCGCAAGCAGTCTCTCATTCAAGCATCATGACCACCTGCCACGGCCCCCTGTGCAGCCCCGCTAAACACAGCTCCCAGCTGAGACCTGCTAAAGCCATTTCCTGTCTGCAGTTCCAGCTAGCAGTCAATGTATCCAGCCAAAAGGTGGCGCGGCTTCCTGTGTTGCTATTTTTGACTATCTGGCGCCATCCCACCCACCCCTATTAGTGTCACTGATTACCTTTTGGCGACCGCCTGGGGCAATTATCTGCCGAGGATCACATGCGCATTACTATCTTTAATTGGCGTCCTCAGCTAGAGTGGAACGCTGGTCACGTGGTGAACAGACTGATTAAGTTGCACGGTCCGGACTCAGGCAGGCATCAATCATTATGTTATGTCCCCCTTAATTTCCTGCAAATTGACCTGGAGCTGCTGCCGATCGGCAGAAGTTTGATTGTCCTCCCAGTGCCCTCGACATTTCAAGGCAGCCACAGCAACAGGATGGTGTAGCACTGTCGGCTTTGCTTTCCACGAAGTGCACTGCAGGGGCCTTCTTCTTCCAAAATTTTAAGTTGGTTCGATTTCTAAGGTAGGAAACATTTTTCTTTAATAATAGAGTGTTTAACTGTTTGTTGAAGCTGTTGTCTTCTTGAAGTTGTGGTGCAGGGTCCCGCATGTTCAGCTGCACGTCAGGCTTCCCTCTCCTGATGGTGTTAAGTTTGGCTTCACTTTGCAGTCAGTGCAGAGGCTCGTGTGTTCTTTCATCTGTAAAGCCCAATCACCGTGTGGAGGCCGCAGCTCGGGCGGGTGGCAAATGGTCCCGTAAACACGGCCTCACCTGTTCTCAGCCTGCATTGCCCACTGTGAAGCCCAGTGCCTGTTTATCGCCCTCGTTGGTGGTAGTGCCATATTATTGTCGTGTCCGGAATACCCTCACAGACACCTTGGTATTGTTCTCTTTTAGGTCTTATTAGCCCATTTGAAAACATTATTGCCCCTCTGATTCGCTCATCTGCCCTCTCAGATGCGCTATTACCACCCAATCTGAAGCACCACTTTAATTCTCTCGGGCGCCGTTATTGTCTTATCTAATTTGCTGTCCCTGTCTCTGGTATGTTTATGTTGTCACCTCGGGCAGGAATTTCAATGATGGGGGGGGGGGGGGCACAGGAATTTCAATGATGGGGGGGGGGGCAAGAGAGGAGTAAGGAGTTTTTTAAGGTTGTTAATGATGGTGGGGCAGTTGGTTGTTGCAATGAATGAAATAAAATAGATTTTGAATGTTATTTAAAAAATTAGAGGAACCACAGTGCTATGGAACCAGATGCACTACAGCTTTAGAAATCGGAAACTGTCCTATGGTGGATTTGGTGATCTAATCTAGGTGTTACAATACATAGATGATGCTTTACTGTTTTGTCCCATCCAGGCATTCTTTCTAACTTTTCTTGATAAAATGTAAAATGAGTATAAACATAAAAATGTCACTGGTATGCATGCTAAAAACTTGCCAGCTGTGTGAGTCAATTGAATTCTTGATGCGCTGTACTTGGCAGGGCAGGTGTAATTTCTGATATTGAGACCTTTCCCTCGTCTTCATGGATTGATTTTGCTCGTGAGAAAGTGTCACTCATAGTCGCTGAAATGTCACTCATAATTACACTGAAATTATGATAATGTCACACACGGCAATCTGAAACCTTGGCAGCTATGGATAGGAGAGCTATTAGTTGCCAGCTCTGCGTCGCCCCACTTCTCACCCCCTAGCGCACCCCGTCTTGGTGCATACCTCCGTACCTGACTGTTTCTCTGCCTCTCTGTCTGTACTGTGACCCGTGATGACACGTGCAGCGCAGCCATGCTGGCACAGCACAGATCGTGGCACGCACGGCCTCCGCCCCTGGCGCCATACGTGACATCACGTGATGTCAAATTGTCGAAGGCCTACACAATCTCTCCCCCTTTTGCCGCCCTAGCCATTCTGCCGCCCTAGGCGGCCGCCTAATCCTGCCTAATGGTAGAAACGGCCCCAAGCACTATTGCTTAGATATGAAATAGAATGAGATGGCCATTTTTCTCATTCTGTCTTGTTTAATCATGCTGCAGGTCCCTACTACAAGTGTTGTATGGCTTGATAATCTATTCAAATAGTGAGGATTCTGCAGTTGGAACGAGTATCCATCAGAAAGATCATTACCAAAGGGCAGTAACTTTTTCTATGAAAGACTACATGATTTCTGAAAGTATAATTGTATAAAGTGCATAGATGTAACGGAATATCTAAATGACCTAGGAATTTTCTCCTTCAGTTTGACAGGCTTGAAACTGATGCGGTTAAGAAAGTATAATTGTATAAAGTGCGTAGATGTAACGGAATATCTAAATGACCTAGGAATTTTCTCCTTTAGTTTGACAGGCTTGAAACTGATGCGGTTCATGAGCCATCACTTGCTTGTCCAAAAATGCCTGTGGTTACCTCACCCCAGCAAGTAAGTAATCCATGACAGTTTATTGATCTAGGTTGAACTCTATGCACTGCTACAATAGGCACCATGGGGCATTTTATCAAGGGCCTTATCGCCGCTTTAGTGGGACTTTTTCCCTCTTTGCTTTGCATGTCAGCGATATTTATCGCTAATGACATACAAAGTGGGCGTACCCAACCTGCTAGTGACTGAAATCAGTCGCTAACATCGCTATTGCCTATTATCAACACACGCGTAACGATAAAAAAAATTGCGCTAAGCGCGAATATCGCTAAAAACTAACGCCTGCTCAGACCACTTCTTAACCTGTACATTCAATGGGAGTTGGATATTCATTTTAAGACCCTATTGGCGTTAATGCCTGAATATCGCTGGATTTCCACCTATTGGCGTTAATGCCTGAATATTGCTGGATTTCCAGCGATATTCACGCATTAAGCCGCTATCGCCGGATATTTTATCGCATTTGAGATAAACGTTGCTAAAAGCACGTTATCGATGCGATAAAATCCGGCGATGCACGGCGATAGAAAAAATGTCGCTAAGCTTATTTTGCAATCAATATCGCTAGTTGATGATAATATGCCCCCATATTCGTAAAGGAGAGGTAGACTATGACACACCTCTTCATTGACCACCAAAAGGATTTTGGGCAATAGGTTGCCAGTGGTAATTCTTAGTTCTCTCTACTTTGCCTAATTTAAATATACTATGATATTGTAGCAGGTCTTTATACCTGTTAATTTGTCATGTTTATAGGGTTGTGAATCATAATTTAAGTTTAACAGATAATCATACAGAACCACTAAATTTGGCATCCTAGAGAAAATGTCCCCATTTGGCAATTTGTTTTAACATAACTCTTTTGCATGGATGTTTTCATAGTACTATGTTGTCTTTATTTTTTGCCATATTTTTCCTGATTGGACAGTGGCATACTTAATTATTTTTTTCTGGGTATGAAATTGGTGGATGAGTTCTCTAGTGGAAACAACAGTACAGATGATTTTAGTGTTGAATTATCACACCTGGTAAATGACATGACGATTCTTCGGCTCACTGAGTGGGATCCCCAAACAGTGAACCTGTTTTAAGGCTATTTTGGGGCATTAAACCTGCATTTCATGGGGATTATCTGGGCTTACTAGATGTGTTTTGACTCCTCCATCTGTTTTTCTAGAGTTTGTTCCTTTTTTACCTATTTTCCGCTGATGTGCTAGCTCTCCTCATCATGTTCTTGGGCCATCATGGCAGCTTTCTTCTACTGATGTCCATTGTGTCAAGAGACAAAAGTCTTAGAAACAAGAGAATGACGCAGGCTTCATATATCATTCCCACTCCATAAAAAGTGCAAAATCTGTTTCGAGATGCCTCACAGAATTTTCAGAAACAGGGAGCGAGCACGTCCTCATGTGAAGCAGGCATATGCACTGAAGGAGTTATCCTACGGTCTTTTGCCTCCTCAAGGGTAAGGTAATAGAGTCATTTTCTTTATTATTTGATCTGGAGACATCAGGTTAAACCATGACTCATTGATATAATACCCACTTCCAGTCGATGTTGAGTGGTTGGGTTTCAAAGACTTGCACTTCAACACTCAGTGTTAAGATATTCTCATTGAGGGTTCCAGGAACATCTTCCTTATTTTGAGGTTCTCTTTGCCATTAATGTCTTTCTCAGAATAGAGGGCCTGAGGGTGAAGAAGTGAACATCTCTTGTTGACTATGAGGAATCGGACCCAAGCACAAGTAAAGAACTTAAGGTATCATAAATGTTCCTCCTTCCCAGTTGCCTCAGCTCTTTATGTAAGAGCTACTGCCTGGTTATTAGGGTTACTCCAGTATTGGAACTTTCATAGATTCACATGCCTGAATCATTCCCCGTAGTCGAGACGGGAGTCTCCGGTATATAATAAAGCAGTGCTTAGTAGTATAGCAAACTGAAAAGAGGCCTAGGCCCATTTCCCTTTTGCAACCCATAGCCTTTGTTATGTAAAAAAGGCCCAAACTTTTCCCTGAACCAATCAGAGCTCCTCACCCTCTAGAACACTCCTGAGAGAACCTTCTGCCCCTCAGATTTTTCTACCGCACGTTGTGCTAGGGAGTCTCCTTTGAGCTCTGCTCAAACTCTTTACTTCTACAGTATTTTGACTTGGATTTGAGGTTTTTACATCAACCATGTCTGAGAAAGAGAAAAAATGATTATTTAGAGATTGTTCAACCTGCTCCAAGAAAAGGCTGTTTACAGATGACCCTCATAAAGACTGCATCTACTGTCTCTATCCAGACCATAAGGCAGCAGATTGTAAGGTATGTCGTACCTTTTCAAATAAGACCTTGAGAGATCGTGAGGGAAGGCTACTGATCTGGCATCAGAAAGTCAAAGCCAGGAAGGAAATCCTCTCAAGTGAGAGTGAGGAGGAATCTGTGGCGTCTAAGAGATCTCAGAAGAGAAGTAGATCTCCTCAGACACATTCCTCAGGGGAAAGACCTGAGAAGGCCCCAAAAAAGACCACTCCAGGGTCTTCAGGGCGCAGTCCCTCAAAATCCCCTTCAGTCTCATCTAAGGGGAAGAAGGGATCTGCTGGTGAGGTGAAAGGAGCAAAATCCACCTCAGATCCACCACAGTCACCTCAGAAGATCAAGATTACCATCAAACGATCTTCTTCTGCGCCTTCTGAGGAGAAATCAACTCCGTCGACGGGACCGTCGACTAAAAAGGGGCCATCGACGACGACGAAAACACCTCCGTCGTCGACGAAGAAGGAGAAGGCTGGTGAGAAAACAGCGTCGAAGATTTCACCGTTGACGACTATATTGTCGACGGGTTCACCGTCGACGAAGGCGTCGACAACCGTGTCTATGGCAGCGTCGACGAGGACTGTGTCGACGACGGCAGCGTCGACGAGGACGACGACATCGACGAGGACAGCGTCGACGGTCACTATAACCTCGACGGTAGCGTCGACGACAATGACTTGGTCGACGACGGCGATGGGAATCTCGTCGACGGGCTCGTCGACAAGGGAAAAACACCAGAAAAAAGGTTGGTGCCTTGGAAAAAACCTATAACACCTGAGGTTACATCTCCAAGTAAGGTCTCCCCATTGTTACCGTCTCACTTACTGGAGGAGGAAGATTCGGAGGAAGATGATGAGTATGGTATTGCCAGTAGTCCTTCGCAATTACAGGTCAAGTGCCAAGAATACGATTCTGAGGAAGAATATGGGGGTTATCAAGAACAACCCCAGGAACAACACCGATATCGACAACAGCAACGAGAGGAGATGACCAGTGTACCATCCTCTTTGTTGAAGGATCTCCAAGGAATGTTGGAGGATTATAGGAAAAGATACCCAGCGACTCCAGTCGCTCAACAGGCCATTGAGGCTACTCCACGTCCACGATTGGTTCCAGGAACTCCAAATCGTAGGAGAGAGATTGTGCCGGAACCTACGGTTAGGTCTTCACCACCGACAACACACCACAATACCTTGGATGAGGATCAGGAGGATGGTGAAATTGCGGACACAAGTGCAGAATGGCATGATTATATCGCCCCATCACCTGCAACTCCTCCGCAGAGACCAGTGGACTCCCCACCGGAGGACATTGGTGGATTTCATAATCTGATGGAGAGAGCCACTAAGAGGTTTGCACTGACCATGACAGAGGAGAAAACGGAATGTTTTCTATATGACTTTAAAGACTCGTATCGGAGATCTGTACGATCTCTACCTATAGTATCTCATATCTGGAAAGAAGGATTGAAGGTCATGGAGACGCCAGCGACGGTGACACCGGTTCTGGCCAGACTGGATAAAAAGTACAAAGCACCAGTCGATGCTCCATCCTGCCTTTTAGGTCATCCCAAACCGGATTCTGTTATCACACAGGCGGCACAACAGAAATCCAGGAACCCGTCTGCTCCCATTGCAACACCTCCGGACAAGGAGGGCAGAAGGTTGGATAACGCAGGGAAGCGTTTCTCATTAATGTCTGCTCTGCTTGTAAGAGCCGCTAATGCCCTGGCTATATTGGGGAGGTATGACAGGCAGATGTGGTGCGACCTGTCTCCATACGTTAACCTGGTGCCAGATCCAGAAAAGCAGGAGGTGAAGAAAATTCTCATGGAAGGAGAGAGGACTTCGGCTGAAGTCATAGACTGCGCTATGGATATAGCGACCACGGCTTTTAGATCCTTGGGAGGAGCTGCGGTCCTGCGCAGGCAAGGTTGGCTGCGAGCAACAGCATTTAGGCCGGAGGTTCAAAACAAGATCTTAGACCTCCCTTTCAATGGAGAGGAATTATTTGGAAAGCATATAGATGATACGCTGGAAAGTATCAAGAAGGATACTGATACGGCAAAGGCTCTGGGAACGCTGCAGTACAGGAAAACCCCTTTTCGTGGCTCCAGGGGTAGAGGACAATCCTCGTATAGAGGAGGATACAAACAAGGGAGATATTTGTCTTTTTATCAGTCCTCATCGCAGCCGTACCGTCAGCAATATAACCAGCGTCAGTCAGGAGGATACACAAAATCAACCCCAAGAGGACGTGGTGGCCGAGGAAAGGACAACACCCGTCGGCAATGACAACCTCCATCTTCCGGCTCTGTCAGATGCTCCCCTGGGTGGAAAGATTGCTCACTATCTTCACAATTGGCGGAAAATAACAACGGACCAATGGGTCCTCAAAATAGTACAATTCGGTCACACCCTAGAATTTCTTCAGACACCCCCTTGTACGCCACCGATGCACCGAAGAGCCAATCATCTGCATCAACTCCGGCAGGAGATTCGGACAATGCTCCGAAAGGGAGCAATAGAACCGGTACCGAAATCCCAGGAAATCAAGGGGTTTATTCCCGTTTTTTTCTTATCAAGAAAAACAAGCTCCAGTGGCGCCCCATTCTGGATCTCAGATCCTTAAACACCTATCTCAAGAAACAATCTTTCAGGATGGTATCCTTGCAGGACATCCTTCCGTTATTAAACCCAGGAGATCATATGACCACATTGGACCTACAGGACGCGTATTTCCACGTGCCGATACATCCTACACACAGGCAGTACCTTCGGTTCTGGGTAGCCGGAAGACATTACCAGTTCAGGGTACTGCCATTCGGCTTAAAGTCAGCGCCAAGAGTTTTCACAAAATGCCTGGCTCCAGTGGCGGCTGTGTTGAGGAAGCAAAGGCATCAAATATTTCCGTACCTCGACGAATGGTTAGTCAAAGCACCATCAAAGACACAGGTCAGAGCGTCAACGCAAGCTTGCATAGACTTATTTGCCAATTTAGGATTGACTATAAACGAGGGAAAGTCAAACCTCCACCCAGCAAGAGTGATCACATTTCTGGGGGCAATATTGGACACGGAATGCAACAAAGCGCTTCCCTCCGAGGAAAGACAACTGAGGATTGTGTCCCTCTTCCAAGACTTGGGAAAAAGAAAGTCTCTTTCAATCGCAGGTACAACTCCTTACTGGGCACAATGTCCTCTTGTATTCCACTGGTACCTTGCTGCAGGCTACGGATGAGACCATGGCAGGAGCAGATCGATCTCCAATGGCGTCAGGCGGAGGGATCCTTCGACGATACAATAAAGGTGACACCAGTCATGCTGCAGGCAGCAAAGTGGTGGACGCAAAAGGCAAATGTGTCTCAAGGGCTGACTTTTCTAGCAAGAGCAGCTCCACTAGTGGTAACGACGGATGCGTCGTTAGAAGGATGGGGAGTTTTCCTTCAGGACCTTCAGGTCAGCGGCCGTTGGAAGGCAGAGGAGCAGCAATTACATATAAATCTGATGGAGCGCAGAGCGATCCGCTTGGCATTACTAGCTTTTCTGCCAAGGATAAAAGGTGCGCCGGTGTTGATAAGAACAGACAACACCACGGCGATGCATTATGTAAACAAGCAAGGGGGAACAAGATCTCTCTCCCTGTCTCAGGAAGCCCAGGAGATATGGGAATGGGCTATTCAGCAGGAAATATCATTGACAGCAGAACACCTCCCGGGGGATCAAAACATCAAGGCGGATACTCTCAGCAGGCTGAAATCGTCCTGCCACGAATGGGAGCTAGACCAGGAGATCCTGGACAGCGTCTTTTGGAGATGGGGAACACCGATGGTGGACCTCTTCGCTACAGGGGAAAACAGGAAATGCCAGTACTTCGCAAGCTGGCTTCCCCAGAGGGGATCTTGGGGGAATGCGTTTTCCATGGCATGGTCCGGCATCTTTGCCTACGGTTTTCCTCCAATTCCTCTTCTCCCCCGCGTACTGGTGAAGATCAAGAAAGAGCCCTGCAGGCTGATCCTAGTAGCCCCGTGGTGGCCCAGACAACACTGGTTCACGGAACTGCTGCTACTGTCGGAGGACCGTCCAATTCGGTTGAGCCTGATTCCATCGCTTCTGACAATGTCCAAGGGGGAGGTGCGCCATCCGGACCCGAAATCCTTGCAATTAGCAGCCTTTCTCCTGAACACTGTGAGTTTAGCCATCTGAACATTTCACATGAATGTAGGGAGATCCTGTCCAAGGCCAGAGCGTAGAGTACCAACAAAACCTACAGAATGAAATGGAAGAGGTTTTGTCTGTGGTGTAAGAAGCATGATGTTCACCCTCATACTGCTGCACCTCATCAAATTATACCTTACATTCTGCTGTTAGCAAAGTCAGGATTAGCACACGCCTTCATCAAGGTGCATTTGGCTGTGTTATCCCCCTAAAGGAGGTCATCGTCAGGCCCATCTTTATGGTCCTCAAGGATTATCAAACAATTCATGAAAGGGATATTCAGAGTCTTTCCACCAGTAAAGCCTCCACCACCTTTATGGAATCTGAATATTGTGCTCTCTCAATTGATGAAGCCACCATTTGAACCGATACACAGGGCAGACCTGAAGTTCTTGTCCTGGAAAGTGGCTCTTCTCATTGCATTGACTTCAGCGAGAAGAGTAGGTGAACTACAAGCGCTCACGATTCAGGACCCGTTCTTGCAATTTCAAGAGGATAAAATGATTCTCAGGACAAACCCGAAGTTCATTCCGAAGGTGCCAACTGACTTTCATTTGAACGAACCATTGGTGCTGAAGCGTTTCTTTCCTCATCCATCAACAGCGGCAGAAAGAGTATTACACTCGCTGGATGTTCAGAGATGTATGAAATTTTACTTGAAAGAAACTAAGGCGTTTCGCAAGTCTTCCCAGTTATTGGTCGCCTTCAGCGCACCCAGGAAAGGTTTCCCGCTGTCAAAGAGGGGAATTGCCAGATGGATTTCCAGTGCAATTGTCTACTGTCATCAAGCTGCTGGAAAGCCTTTGAATGCACGAGTCCGTGCCCATTCCACGAGGGCAGTGGCCACGTCCACGGCACTGTTTGGAGGAGTGCCAATCCAGGACATCTGCAGAGCAGCAACCTGGGCATCTACGCACACCTTCACCAGGCACTACTGCTTGGAGGCAGCCGCAGAATCGGATGCGGCGGTGGAAGAGGCGGTACTGCGGAATATCATCCAGTAACGGTGAGCCTTTCTTGCATCCCTCCATCCATGATTTCTTTTGTTTACAAAGTCACATTTTATATAAGTATGTATATATGTATATGAGATTATGCTTCATTTTCTAATGGTATTGCATGATTATGTAATGTATCAGGAAAATGTGCTTTGTTTTTTCACTGCTCGCTATTCTGATTCAGGCATGTGAATCTATGAAAGTTCCAATACTGGAGTAAGAAAACAAGTTACTTACCTGTAACTTTAGTTCTCCAGTATTGGAATCTTTCATAGATTCACATGCACCCACCCTCCTCCCCTGAGAGGCTCACCTCGGATTTAGCACAAGAAGTGTGTTATTTGCACAAGTGCGTGAAAAATCTGAGGGGCAGAAGGTTCTCTCAGGAGTGTTCTAGAGGGTGAGGAGCTCTGATTGGTTCAGGGAAAAGTTTGGGCCTTTTTTACATAACAAAGGCTATGGGTTGCAAAAGGGAAATGGGCCTAGGCCTCTTTTCAGTTTGCTATACTACTAAGCACTGCTTTATTATATACCGGAGACTCCCGTCTCGACGACGGGGAATGATTCAGGCATGTGAACCTATGAAAGATTCCAATACTGGAGAACTAAAGTTACAGGTAAGTAACTTGTTTTCTTTTGGTGCTACAGAATCAACATTATTTACACCTGCAGTGCCAAGCCTTCCAGTGATGGTGCGGCTCCAAGGTCCTCTCTACCAGTCACCTTGGAAACTTGTATATTTTTTACTTAAGGCAATGAGTTTTAAATGTGCATTAAACTCTTGGTCTGCCCGCCCAATTTTGAGTCTGGCAGACCATCAGTTTTCTGTCGACTGAGCCCTTGTCAGCTCTGTCAACAAAATATATCTTCTGACGGCCTGTACTACCACACTTAGGGTAGACAGTGTAAAGGTTTTCTTTCTTTTCTTGTCTGTCACCATTAACAAAAACCTGATGGTAAGGTACAAGAAAAAAACTGACCCCCACACTCCTGGAGAAAACCTCCAGAGGGTAGGAGCCATTAGTTGTGTGGTAAAATCATATTTTAAGTTGCTATCCTGAAAGTGCCCCTTTTAGAACGTTTATTTAAAGCAAAATGGTGCCCTAATCAACCATCAATTCACTTTACATAAATAATAATATACTTAATTTGTATTTTATATATTGATTACTCATACATTCCCTCTGTATCCTGAAAGGCATTTTAAAATTTGTATGTTGAGTAAACAAAATGATAATTCATTAAATACCCTATAAAGAACTGTTGTTGCTTTTATGTGATCTCTCTACACAGTTACGCTTACATACATCATAACGTCACATAGATCCAACAGACTTAAAACAAACACATACTCAAATAATTAAATGACTGATATCACAAAAGGATCCCACTTGAAGAATAAAAGTCAATAACTTTTGTCACAAAAAAGACTTTCACATGTAGATAAAGTGTGCATTATACACATAGACCTTTTCACATGAAAAGACATTGAAAAGTGTCTAACATATAATTGTCATTTTGATTCAAGTCCATAGGCCCATATGGGATGGGGTGAAAGCTCTTTCACATGAGATCCTGCGACGTGTGTGTTGGGTACTGTTTCTTCAATTTAATTCTCTACCCTCCTTGGGCTCATATCCCTCCTCCTGCTAATTCCCAATGCATTTCGACCATCTCTGGGGCGCTGCTTTCATATGAAGGTGTTCCTCCGATTTAAAAAAGTCATTTACTTTCATGTGACACATATATTGTCTGTGAAGAGCTTGACTGTTCACAAATCCTTAACATAGGAACCTTCTTGTATTTGTGCCTTAACCGAAAGGGTCTTCTTGAAAGTTGGCTAATATCCTGTTTGAGCTGCAGGAAAACAACAAGCTTCCAGGCTCCTCCCTGCAGATGCCCAGTACAGCCTAAACCAGCTTGGACCTGCCTGAGCCCTGCTGCTCGCCTCCGCTGGAGTGAGTCCTGATCTTCAAGAGGTGGCCCCAGGTCCTGGACCCTTGCTACCATCAACCCTGCCAAGTATCACGCCTCCGGTGTGACACTAACGCATTTTTGTATGGCGGTCCGCATCACCGCACAAAAATGCAAGGTCACGCATTTGTGGCGCATCCATGACATCACCACCCTTACAGAGGAAGAGATAAACGGGACCGAAATCGTAATCCCGGCTAACTCCGAATGAGCTGAGCACGCAGCGTAGACCACGTGCTGTTCTGGCATTGTGTATATAATAACTCTAAGTGTGAGATGTCGGTTTGTGAATGGCTCATTGCTGCGCTGCCTGCAGCAATGAGCATTCATTATTAGCAAACCTACTGCGGGGCACGGCATTCACGTGACCACAACAGTGTATCCCTAACTTTCTTTGCATAGGCGGCACAGCGAGTGGCAGTTTGAATTAAACTTCTTTTGCCTCCTCGCTCATGCGCGCAAACACCGCCGCTCGCACCACCGCAGGCTTGCCTCGATCTCCCAAAGGGTCACCCAGCCCTACAAGCATTGGCGGCTGCTGTGCCTGCTGCCACCCTGTAGCAGAAATAGCTGCTGCTGCTTTCCACTTTCGGTCCGCTATGCGAAGTGGTATAATCCTGATTCCCGCGTACTAGGGGTCAACCGACTCTACCTCACCAACGGCGGGGCCGGACTGCTGCCTGCAGCTGTGAGTGTGTGTACCAGCCCAGGGGGAAGGTTCCTGTCGCCGCTGCGCCGTCTCCGCTCGTCGCCTGCCTTTCTTCAAAGAAACGTGCAAGTTTAAACATGATCGACTCTTAACCTCTGAACAAGGAAAACTATTGATGCTCTTATATACAATTATAATCCCGTGCTCATTTGATTGAGTTTTTTAGAGGTTCAGCAGTCATGAAAGTGCTTAGTTAAAGCTTTTTATTTTCGGTTTGTCAGAGCAGAATTAAGGCAGAACACCTGCTCAAAATGTTGGTACTGGAAAGTCTGGACCTCGGATACATTCTATTCAGTAAATACCCCAACGAACAATGTCGATGTGCGTTTTCAAGTGAGGAGACCCAATCTTGAAAATAGTCCTCATCCACCTCCTTATCTCCCCCCACCCCCACTATACCAGTCATGTTATTCTCTGTATTCCAGGTGAGCAAGTGGCAGGCACACTGCACCGGTTTTCGCAACAGATAATCTGCCCCTGATAAAAATAACTGACTATGCTGAAAATTACAGAAACTTCCTTTTGTTTGTAGGGGCACAGCACGCACTGTCACAGAGTGGTGCAGATCTGAGTCCTCGTTTTGGTTAATAGTACGATCAGCTTATAAGGGCACTAGATGCTTCAGTTTCTGGTGCTTTCCACAAACCTCTTTTTGCCCAAATGGGTGTAATTGCTGATATTTATACTTTTTCCTAGTCTTCCTGGCTTGATTTTGCTTCCGAAAAAGTGTCACTCACAGTCGTTGGAATGTCACTCATAATTACACTGAAATTATGAAAATGTCACACTTGGCAATCTCAAACCTTGGCAGCTATGCATCAGGGTGTATTGCTCCTGAAGAAAAGGTGCTCCATGTGATCATAAAGTGATCTCTTCATGCAAAAAATTAACCTCCTGCAATGACTGCCAACATGAAGCTCCAGAGGGACTTGCTATTCACGCCAACAGCAACTGCCTGCAATGCCTGGCAATGCAAGACCTGCACTTCACACCGATAGTGACAGTCCGCAAAGACAGCCGACGCTAGGCAGGATTGACTCTTTGTGCTATACCAGCGACTGTCAGCATTGCCCCTTCTGCCCTTACCGCCACCAATGACATCCTTGTGGCCCTCACCAACCTGAACGCCACTCTTCGCTGATTCTTGAGAAAGTAACTCAGTGGGAGGAACCTGGTCCCTGTATTTGGCCTGCACTCCATTGCGCCTGAACTTGTGATTTTTCCCTGGTCCAGTTAAACTAGAGAACACTGAGCAGTGCTTTATGCTTTTGCCTCTATTTTCACCTAAAATATTAAAAACTCATATCTCAGGTTCTACTGATTGGGTTTTTGTTGCTCTGGTGTCATTTATTTATTAAAATTGCCTCTATTTTTCTAAACTGGTTGGCACTTTTCTTGTGTTATTTTTTCACTTCTTTACCAGTGGCCAAGCCCTGCACCCATCCCCGCTGGTGGCCAATCCTGTGCCATGCACAGAAACCCCTATGGCCAGCCCCCCATAGGCACACCAACCACGTACATCCAGCCAACTTTTTTTGTCCCTTAGTAAATAGTGGTAATTTTGCTCAGGGGCGTAACAAACACCCCCGCTGCCCCCGCGTTGCGGGGGCCCCCATGCTTCAGTAGGTGAATGGGGCCCCCTCAGCTCATCTGCAAAGAGCTGTGTTTCTCACTTTCTTGCCCTAAAGCTGCTGCAGTGTGCAACCTGCTCTGAGATCCTTGCACTGCTGACCTAGGACTGAATAGAAACAAAGTAACAAGTTACATTGTTTCTCTTCAGTCAGAGCCAGGCCGGAACAAGGATGAGGTGGGGCCCCCAGAGAGAGCATTCCCCACAGGGAGGAGGCAGCTGTTTGACAGCACAAGATGGTACAAAGGCTTTCACGAACTTGGGTTATCATTACTCTGTTTTTTCTTTGTACTTCCGTCCTCCATTCTTTTTCTCCTCTCACAGCATCTCACACTTGCTGCTGTTCTACATTGATTTGTATATCAATCTGGACAGTGGCTGTAAGGAATACAGAGACCCTTCACTGCGGTTTGCCAAAGAAATGTGTTGTGTTTTTTTAATTTAATCATTATCCAAACAACTGATAGCAAAGGGACAAAAGGCATGTGTACTCTGTTTATAGCCTTTACATTATCGTGATTGTCGTTCTGCTTGCATGTTGACATATGGTCAGGTGAAATAATTCAAAAGCATAAGCAAATTCATTTACGTGGCCTTTATGCTAGCAAAAAGAAGGATGGCCACGAGGTACACAGCTTCAGAAGCCCTCTCCACAGAAGTATTGCACATGGATGTAAAGAAATGGGCGAATGCTGCGATATTTAAAATACCAAAAGGGGTGGACACCCTGCCTGAGACATTCTCCTGCAAGTAAAACTGACAAATGCCTGCTTGAAAGATCGGTAAATTTGAGAATGCTGTTGAATTCTTCCGAAGATGACAATACAATAGGTACTGGAAAAACATAATACACCACAGATAGGAACCCAGCCTGACAACCATATATCAAAGATAGTCAGGCCATCCTGACACAGAATCGATGATTAATCACAAATAAATAAGAGAGGATGGGGAGAGGATGTGACCACAAATAAATAAGAGAGGATGGGGAGAGGATGTGGCCTAAGGGATAGAGCGGTCAACCTCAAATCTGGGGAACCGGGTTTGAGTCTTGCCAATGACATTCAAAATCCTGGTAATCTGGGCAAATCACTTAATCTCCCAGTGCCTAACAAAAATGCATTGCAACTGCTGCTCATGTAAAGTGCTCTGATACCCAATGCCTTCGGGTTAAGTTCGGGCTCTATAAAACTTTGAAGAATAAAAAGAAAAAAAAGTGCTGACTGGTGGCAGGAGAAGGTTTGCAGTTCCATTTGCAGGAGTCTGCTAGAACGCATTGGAAGGTACAAAATCAGGGGCAGAGCTATCAGTGGTGCAGCCAGTGTAGTGACACCGGAGTTCAGGAGCGAGGAATTGAGGCATCTTGCCTGTGTAGACTACATTTATTTTACTGGTTGGCTCCTCAGATATGTGTTTTTCCTTGTATCGGCACGCACCAACCTCTCTGTTTCCACTTGCTAGAGAGAAAGAAACTGGAAGAGCAGGTAGAAAAAAACAGACGGGCCGTAGATAGGCCTCCGAGATGATCAGTGGTTTAATTTGTAGATTATTTCTGAGAGGCTGTATCATGATGGTGCTCTGGCTGCTTGTCAGGAGTTGTGATGCTTTATAAGTGAGTGGCGCAGCATTAGCCATCCAATGTCAGAGCACTTCATAATCGAGACACCTTAGAGGAGGGGCTGAGAAGGCAGGCTAAGCACTTTCGGCACATGCAATGCTTTCAGTTAGTCACTTACCACCAGGTTTTAGCTCTGGTGGTGTCCGGTGCTACAGTCTTTTTTGGGGCCCCTCCTCCAATGATATCCTCCTCTGATGCCCTCACTACCATCTGGCAAAAGTGCCCCTCATCTCTCTAAAGCCCCTCTTTCACATACATTTCATTTGTTTTAAAGCACTGTTATAGGCTGGCTTTACTAAGCCACTCACCTAGCCTACTAACATATAGATCTGCTCTTTGCAGCAGGCATATTAAACCTCTGTGCTACTTTATGGCAAGTCAAAATTGACTCTGACTAGACAAAACTCCAATCTCTTTCTCTCTAGCAGGTACATTAATCACAAGAGTTATCTTGACATTTTTATTGCTGCCTGGAAGCTAGATGCACAAAGAACTCTGCAGCAGGCGTTTGTAAATCTTAAGAAGCTGCCGAGCACAGCACCCCTCCTGAGTACAGTGCCCCTCTCTAGATCAGCACCTAGTGCGGCCGCACCACTTGCACTGCCCTAAAGCCGGCCCTGCTCACCACTCCCAAGCTCAATTGCTATATGCATATTTTCTATTAAAGCTCGGTAAACTTTTTGTTGGCGCGTGGATCTGCAGGGTGCGACCTTTTGCGGTGGTTGAGAATCTTGCCTATGGGGGTTTCTGCGAGGATAGGTAGAGGTCAAGGGGTTCCCACATGTTCGCCTGCCTATGAGTTTTCGGCGTGTGTTTCGCTGTGATGTTGTCTGCCCCCCTTAGGAACGTGACCCAGTTTAGCCATGCCTTGGGTGCAGCCTTTGAGGTGTCCTTCCAGTTACTTAGGACTATTTTGACTGCAGCCGTCAGCAGTAGGTCAATAAGGTCGCGTTCCTCTTTTGTTGTGATGGTCGTGGATGTGAAACCTAGGGCTAGACCCCCCTTCCTTCCCCCCCCCACCCCCGGCGCCCTTCTCTCTTTCTGCCTTTTGCCTTTTTCTCTTCTCTTTTTCCCTCCACTCATGTATACTACGTGCTCCATGTAAATATATATTTTTTTATATACAATTAAAAATTACAGAAATAAAAAAAAAGCTCGGTAAACTTATAAAAATGAACCAGTAGTGGAAAGTTGAAATAAACAAATCTAAGGAAGACAAAGTGATTTTCCAAGGTGAACTAAGGTGAATGCTTCTTTTCTTGTTCTCAAAAGGTAGACACTTACTTGGCATTAAACTAAAGTTTGTTTTCTGTACATACAGTCTCTCCGGGGTGCAAAGTTTTTTACATTTTTTGGGGGAAGCTAGGAGCTCATTAACACAATGTTGTAAATGTGCTTAGATTCACAGCAGTCCATTTAGGCACAGCAGTTGTACTGGAGAAAGGTTCCTTGACCCGAGCTCCATGGTAAACACTGCAGAAGAACCAAGAACACAAAGCGCCGGCCAGTGCGTATGTGAATGTAGGGGCAAACATTCTGCAATTTTTATTTTGCAGATGGCATTAGGTTGTGAAAACCTATACGCAGTGTTATATTAGAATGCTGCCTATCCATGAGGTGACGCAGCCCTTGGAGTTATTTAACATATTACTCCGGTATATGATTCTAACCTTATTTCATAGTTTCATTCTCTAGTGCAAAGTGAGGCATCTACACATAAATAAGTCTGAACTCTCAGAGAAATATATCTGATATAGTGGAAGATGATATTTGGGCTGAGAGCGTGTCCGCCAGAGCAAGAAAATGAGAGAAGTGAAACCTATTATTGAGAAGTGTAACAATATGAGGTAAAACAAATGTGACGAGCAAGAGAAAAAATTTGCTGGCAGAAGAAGCGGAGCATAGGGGGTGAAGAACGAGAGAGGGAGGCAAACAGAAAGTGAAACTGAGGAGGAGCAAGATGAGAAAAATGGAAAGAATGAGAGTAAGTGAGGCAGAGAGAGAGAAAGGGAGACAAAGGGTGAGAGAACTAAGAAGAGAACAAAACTTTGAGATAGGGAGAAAATGAGAGAGAAGATACAGTGAGATCAAAAGAGAAGACATGGTTTGTGATCTGTTGTTCATGAATTTGAATCTCAACTAGGCCAAGTTTTAGTTTCATATTTTTGAGGTTGGTAAATTTGTACAGTAATGCCTTTGAGACTGTAGAAATGCAGAACAAAGAAACACTTTATTATAAGAGGTGCCTTGAAGTGAAGAGGGTTATCAGAGAGTTCCGCAGACCAAAGGAGAGTGAAATAAGTTTACAGTGTTTGACAGTAACAACAAAATATAGGACCACAAATCTGAGAAACCTGAAAGCACCCCGAGATGTGAACATATAAACAGAGAGGAAAAAAGTTATTTTTAAAGAGCACAAATGTGTGCATGTGAGAAAGAAAACAGGATTAGAGCTATAGAAAATGTATTAATTTGCATTTAGAAAAAGAAAATATGGCTTATGAAAGAATATAAGATCAAAAGGTGAAACAAAGCCCCAAAGAGAAAGTATAAAAGGAGACTGAGAAACCCAGAGAGTCACATAAAGAGTGAAAGAGACCCACAAGAGCAAACAAGGCACCCTTAAGAATGAGGGAGAACGGCAGCTAAGCCATAAGAGAGAGCATATGAACTTTGAGTTTTGTAAGGATCACTGAAAAACAATACGTTCTCTTTCTGTTGAACATCATCAAAATATGTTGTGCAGAGAAAACTAAAGAAGCCAGAGATGATAGACTGTGTTGTGTGGACCTGTGTCAGGGGTTAGATAAAGAGAGGATGAGCAAAAAGGCAAAGAGAGAAAGGTAATGTTAGACAACCTAGGAGAGTGTGAAAGAAATCCCTTCAAATAGATCGAGAGATGGGGCGAAAATGGATAAAGTAGGGCCTCATGGAGCAATAGTATGGGCCCCAGCGAGACAAAAAGGGTGAAAGAAACAAGCCCAGAGAGAGGTGAGAAAAAATTGTTGAAAAAGAGAAAGAAAGAAAGAGTTCCATAAATGTAGGATAAAAAGATCCCAAATAGGAAAATGGGTGGAAGAGAGCGGGAACCCACAAAGAGAGTGAAAAGGTAAAAGAGAGAGCCAGTAAAAGACAAAGGGAAAAGCCCAGAGAGAGGTGATAAAAAATTGTGAAAAAGAGAAAAAAAGAAAGAGCTCCATAAATGTAGGGTAAAAAGATCCCAAATAGGAAAATGATAGGAGAGCCAGTGAAAGACAAAGGGAAAAGGGAGAAGGCTTCTAAAAGTATTAAGACTTTGCAAAAGCGAGACAAATAATGCAGAAGGAGAAATCCACTGAAACAATGGGTAAAGGAGACACACAGGAAGAAAATTAGATAAAGGAAACATCAGAGGGAGAGGAGAAAAGTATTCCCTTTACATGAGTTGGTTGTCAGTGTTCAGTGCATGTGTGACGTGCTGGATTGTGAGCACAGAGTTTGAAGTTCTCTAGATAAGTGAAAATAGCTCACACTGGTCTGATCAGCCACTGTCGCATCCCCCAACAGTGCTACCTTCTCAGACTGCCCAGCGGGATCGAGGTTCATTCATTAAGGCTCATGGACCACTACTGCATATTCCTTAATTAAAATCCAACTGTGTGTCAGGGATTAAAGTTTCCAAGCTGATAACTCTTAATGCATTAACGATTTTACATTTAAGGCTTATATTTACTATCACACTAATCAACGTGAATGTACTTTTCTTCAATCATGGTGCCATTAGAATATCATTGTTTATAAAATATCCAAGTATTTAGTGGCATACTCTATTCTGCTTGATATAATGAGGTTTTGGCTTTTTCCCTAAAACTTTTTTATTCGCTTTATTCTCCTTGTAAATAGTGCTTCTTATCGACGTACACTAGTTTGAATTTTACTTGTGTTGATGGAATATTATATTAACAATGTTAAAATTTTAATATTTTGCAGACCTATTGATCCTTTATGGTTCAGATCTTTTTATTAATTTATCCAGGAACAAATACTCTTACCTAAATCCAAAAGCCGATTAAGTAGAACCGTGGGAGAACAGAAGAATTAGATAGACAGCGAGGAAAGGAGGATACCAGGGGGGACTGGGAAAGGTGGGAGGGGACGGATAAAATATCAGGGGGTGTCACCAAGTGAGCATAGCCTCTCTCACCAGAATTAGCTCTTTAGTAATGTATACAGTGTCAGCAGGCTGGGTCTTTTAGTGCATCGTACCCACTGTGGTTAGTCTTCGTCTTGCTGATCAGGCATGCCCCTCGTCCTGTAAACTGGTGTACTCATAAGTAAAGAGGACTAGTAACTTCCCAAAAGTCCTGTGTCAGAAATTGGATGAATGGGCCCCTCATTTTGTCAAAGTGTAGCAACTTGTTCTTCAGGGAAGCAGTAAACTTTTCCATCCCTGCAAGGTCCCACAGTTTATGCAGCCAGTCAAAATGAGACCACAATGTGTCTGTGCCCCATTTGGCTTTGATGACATGTTTAGCCCCACACAAAGCCATTATCATGTTCTTCCCTTTGTTAGAGTGCAGAGGGTGTGTTGGCATTGGGAGTATCAGTCGGATATAGCTAGAAAGACAGGGTATATCTTTTGCAATCATTTCATTGATGTTTTTCAGCACGGCCTACCAGTAGCGTTTGAGTTTGGGACAGAGCCAGTGGAGATAAGTCAATCAATCAATCAATCAATGCATTTATAGAGCGCGCTACTCACCCGGGAGGGTCCCAAGGCGCTGAAGGGAGGGGGCGTGCTGTTACTGCTCGATTAGCCAGTTTTTTAGGTGTTTCCTGAAGGTGAGGTGGTCCTGGGTCATGCGTAGGTGGGCGGGGAGGGAGTTCCATGTCTTGGCGGCCAGGTAGGAGAACGATCTTCCTCAGGTGGTGGTTCTGCGAATCCGTGGGATGGTGGCGAGTGCGAGGCTGGCGGAGAGGAGCTGGCAGGTCGGAGTGTAGAGGGTGAGGCGGTTGTTGAGGTATTCGGGGCCCATGTCGTAGAGCGTGGGTGAGGAGCCTGAACGTGATCCTTTTGCTGACGGGGAGCCAGTGCAGGTTTCTCAGGTGGGCAGATATGTGGCTGTGGTGGGGGATGTCGAGGATGAGTCGTGCGGAGGCGTTCTGTATGCGCTGAAGTCGTTTCTGAAGTTTGGCTGTGGTTCCTGCGTATAGGGCGTTCCCGTAGTCCAGTCGGCTGGTGACGAGGGCCTGGGTGACCGTCTTTCTGGTTTCGGTGGGGATTAAGCGGAATTTTTTTGGGAGCATGCGCAGGGTGTTGAAGCATGAGGATGAGATGGCGTTGACTTGTTTGGTCATCGAGAGTGAGGAGTCCAAGATGAATCCTAGGTTGCGTGCGTGGTCCTTGGGTGTCGGTGCGGTGCCCAACGCTGTGGGCCACCAGGAGTCGTCCCAGGCGGATGGGGATTGTCCGAGGATGAGGACCTCCGTCTTGTCTGAGTTCAGTTTCAGATGACTGAGCTTCATCCATTCCGCGACGTCTTTCATTCCTTCCTGGAGGTTGGTTTTGGCGGTGGCTGGGTCCTTGGTGAGGGAGCGTATCAGCTGGGTGTCGTCTGCGTAGGAGATGATGTTAAGGTTGTGTTTGCGTGCGATGGTGGAGAGGGGGCTCATGTAGATATTGAAGAGGGTTGGGCTGAGCGAGGAGCCTTGGGGTATGCCGCAGATGATGTCGATGGCCGCAGAGCGGAAGGGAGGGAGGCGGGCTCTCTGGGTTCTGTTGGAGAGGAACGAGGTGTTCCAGTCCAGGGCTCTTCCTTGGATCCCAGTGTTTTGGAGGCGGGCTATTAGGGTGCGGTGGCAGACGGTGTCAAAGGCGGCTGAGAGGTCTTGGAGGATGAGAGCGGTTGTTTCCCCGTTGTCAAGCAGGGTCCTGATGTCGTCGGTGGCTGTGATGAGGGCGGTCTTGGTGCTGTGGTTGGCTCGAAATCCGGACTGGAATGGGTCGAGGGAGTTGTTTGCCTCGAGGAAAGTAGTCAGCTGTTTATTGACGGTCTTCTCAATGACTTTTGCCGGGAAGGGAAGGAGAGAGATGGGGCGGAGGTTCTTGAGGTTTTTTAGGGTCCGCTGTGGGTTTCTTTAGAAGGGCGTTGATCTCTGCGTGCTTCCAGCTCTCTGGGAAGGTGGCGGACGTAAAGGAGTTGTTTATGACGTTCTGGAGGTGGGGTGCGATGATGGTGTCGGCTTTATTGAAGATGTGGTGCGGACATGGGTCCGAGGGAGAACCAGAGTGGATGGTGTTCATGACGTGGGTGGTGTCTTCAGTGCTGATGGGGGTCCAGGCGCTGAGGGTGGTGGTGGGGGGCGTTGGTTTGGTGAGTGGCGGTGGAGTTTGGCTACATATCGGCGATATCGCGGTAGAAGAATGTGGCGAGGGAGTTGCAGAGGTCTTGCGACGGTGTGATGTCGTTGTTGCTGGCGCTGGGGTTGGAGAGCTCTTTTACGATGCTGAAGAGTTCCTTACTGTTGTGTGCGTTGTTGTCCGGCCGCTCTTTGAACGATGTCCTTTCGGTGGTGCGGATCAGCTGGTGGTGTTTGCGAGTGGCGTTCTTGAGAGCTGTCATGTTTTCTGTTGTTCGTTCGTGGCGCCAGGTTTTCTCGAGAGTTCGGCAGGATTTCTTTGATTCTTTGAGGGCGTCGGTGAACCATGTGGTTTTCCTGTTGCCAGTTTTGCTTGGGGGGTTCTTCAGTGGAGCAAGGGCGTCGGCGCAGTCGGTGATCCACTGTGCGAGGTTGCGGGCTGCGTAGTTGGTGTCCGAGGTCTCGGTTGGTGGGTTCTGGCTCAGTGATGTGGTTAACTGGTCTGTGGTGACTTTGCTCCAGCTTCTGCGGGGCATCTGTTGCGGGCGGTGGTGGGATGTAGTTTTCTTAAAGGTGAAATGGATGCAGTTGTGGTCGGTCCAATGTAGTCCGGTGGAGTGGCTGAAGGAGACGTGGTTGCTGGCGGAGAAGATGGGATCGAGCGTGTGGCCAGCGTAGTGGGTGGGGGTGTTCACCAGTTGCTTGAGTCTGAGGTTGTCTAGGTTGTCGAGCAGGGTGGTGGTGTTGTTGTCGTTATTGTTCTCCAGGTGGAAATTCAGGTCCCCTAGAAGGATGTATTCTGATGTGGCGAGGGCATGTGGGCTGATGAAGTTGGCGATGGTTTCGCTGAAGTGTGTGCGCGGGCCCGGGGGTCTGTAGATGAGGGTTCCTTGGAGGCTGGTCTTGGGGTCGGTGTGGATCTGGAAGTGTAGGTGTTCGCCAGTGGTGAGGGTGTCTTCGGTGTTGGTCACGACGCTGATGGTGTTCCTGTAGATGATGGCGATTCCTCCTCCGGTTTGGTTGACTCGGTCCTTACGGGTGATCTTGTAGCCGTCCGGGATGGCTATGGCGATGTCGGGGGCTGAGGAGGCGTTCATCCAGGTCTCCGTGAGGAAGGCGATATCCGGTGCTGTTGTATCGAGGAGGTCCCAGAGTTCTACGGCATGTTTGTGGACGGAGCGGATGTTGAGTATGATGCACTTGAGGTGGTTGTTGTCGTTGCTTGGTCCGGTCGGTGCGGTGCATGTTTTTGAGGCAGGTGAATTTGCAGGCTTGGCAGTGAAGGGCCCGTGGGTGCGCTTCAGGGTGGCTCGGTAGCAGGAGGGTGGTTGGCCGGTGTTGAGTGCTTGGAGGGTGGCGCGGTCGTATCTCAGTCGGGTTTCCTGGCTTCGGCGGTGGCCAAGGGTCCTGGCGCTGGGCGCGGTCCAGGCGCAGACGGGCGCAGACAGGCTTGCCTTTGGCGCGCCTTCGGCAAGCCAGCGGCGCGCCCGCTGGGCGGCTGCTGCACGGCCTTCATATGAGGGGAAGAGGGAGGGAGGAGCAGCTGGGTGGCGGGAGCGGGCGGCGAATGGGTAACCAGGGGGGCGGGGCCGCAGGGGACGCAGCGGTGGGAGAGAGCGAGGGGGGAGCGGGCGGGTATCACAGAAGGAAAACGGGCACAAAGGGCACAAAATAAGGCAATAACAATGGGCACACAGTTCACAAAAGTCAGCAAAAAGAAAACAAAAATGAACAGAGATGAAATGAGCACAGGGAATGCCCAGTACAAACCGGGGCACAGCGAGTGGCAGCAGCAGGGGTAGCGTCACACAGGAGGACCGTGTGGTGGCTGAGGGGGCGACCTACCTGGTGACAGGGTCAAGGGTCGCTCCCTTTACCACCGCACGGCCTCCATATGAGGGGAAGAGGGAGGGAAGAGCAGCTGGGAGGCGGGAGCGGGGCGGCGAATGGGTAACCAGGGGGGCACTGCCGCAGGGGACGCAGCGGCGGGAGAGAGCAAGGGGGGGAGCGGGCGGGTCTCACAGAAGGAAAACGGGCACAAAGGGCACAAAATAAGGCAATAACAATGGGAACACAGTTCACAAAAGTCAGCAAAAAGAAAACAAAAATGAATAGAGATGAAATGAGCACAGGGGACACCCAGTACGAACCGGGGCACAGTGAGTGGCAGCAGCAGGGGTAGCGGCACACAGGAAGACTGTGTGGTGGCTGAGGGGGCGACCTACCTGGTGGCCAAAGTTGTATTAACAGCCATTAGGACTGTTGAGTTTACATTTTACCTTTTGGCTGGGGTGTAGAACCAATAGTGTGTAATCTTAAGCATTGCTTCTTTTCCCGAGGCACAAAATGAGGAGGTTTGCATTTTGTGGAGGATGTCAGTCCATTTCTTTTGATGAAGTGAAAGTCCAGCTCAGCTTCCGAGCTGCGGGTCTAGAATAATTGCACAATTCCCTAGTTTTGACTTGTGTACCCAGACCCGCCTTATCCAGTATTTCTGACAGAAATAGGCCAGTGCACTCGATCAATTGACTTGTCACTGTCAACTGACAAGAGAAGTGCTGAGACTCACTCTACAGTGAACATGTGTCTGTCTGTCTGTCTCTCACACACCCTGGAAGAGAAAGCTGCACAGTGTAAAAGTTATGTTTGTGACTGGTTGTCTTTGTCTTTATCGATTTAGAGAAATTTGGGGAAGACACCTTATATTGTTTCTGCAGGACAGTAGATTGGAATGAGAGGTCGGTCTTAGTTTTTGGCTGATGATCATTTAGTCAGGGGTTGGGGAAACTAGTGAGTCTTGATTAGCCCATCACATGTTGGTAGGTTGGGTGTTGGCGGGAGATCCTTGAGTTGTTCTCTGAACAGTAGCAGGTTGGATGGGTTGTGATGCTCTATAGGAAGTCTGTTTCAAGGGCTGTTGTCAAACATTAAATGGATCAGCCCTCTGTTAAGTATGTTAAAGTGAGTTATTGGGAACACGGTGTGGGGTTGGAACACAGCTTATTTTTTGGGGTAATTTTGTCCTTGATCGATAGTGGTGCTTATCAGTAAATGGCTTTGTGAGGTGGTGACGTGGAAGTTGAAAAAGAAGCAAGAGCGAGTTGTTAGCATCCAGGAAATACAACAATGGACATCTCTCCAAGAATGGTAACCAACAGATGCATGTGTTAAAAACCTTAGCCCTGCCTGGTCTTTACAATTTATTATCAGAGTGTGAACACCAATGAATTAGCAAAATTAAAAGGCAGCAGGCAGAGATTCCAAGACCAGGTTTACTAATGTCACAGCTGATGGAAAATGTTGCTAAACGTACTCGGACCACAAGAAAAGCCCATGTGCTGACCTAAATGATGCACCTCATGCATTATACTATTTTTTACCTTTTCATATGTTGGAATATGCCTGGGGGTGTTTGGGTGTTGTGTCAATGTGGATGTCTCTGTATCTGAGGTATTGACCTGCTGGGAGCTTTCTTTTGTTTGCATAAGAGTCCACAACAACATTTCTTTGTCACTGTACAGAAAACAACAAAGAATGCTGTATGAGTGATAAGGGAAGTGAAGGGGATTTAGAGAGGCAGTCATCATTCTCCTGCCCAAGAGCGGCAAAGACCCTAAACTGTGTGGCTCCTATAGGCCGCTATCATTATTGAATCTTGACTATAAAATTCTGGCTACGGTAATAGTCATTCGTTTATCTCTGTTAATGGAGTCCATTATTTCGCCGGCTCAATCTGGCTTTGTACCGCATAGGTCCACTTCACTCACCTTGCGGACCCTGTTCACTGTATTGCACAGAATCGATCCCGCTACTCTGGCCGCCGCCGTCCTCCTGGATGCTGAAAAAGGGTTCGATTTCCTTGAGTGGCCCTTCTTCCTGTCGGTCATGCGATGCATGGGTATGCCGGAATGCTTTGTTTCTATGGTGGCGCTTCTATACACCAAACCTACTGCTAGATTGCGTCTGAATGGCACCTTATCCGACCCTTTTATGCTAACTCGCGGTACGAGACAGGGTTGTCCTTTGCCCCCACTCCTTTTTATTCTGGCCATGGACCCTCTAGTGCGCCATTTTCAGGAACAACATCTGCACCGTGGCCTCCAGTTTCGCACTGGCCCCCTCTTGGTCTCGCTCTATGCGGTCAACACTATTTTATATGTCAGGATGCTCCATCTCAACTTGGAACCTTTGATCTTGGAAATTATCCGATTCGGCACGTTTTCTGGGCTCAGTATCAACTCGCATAAGTCAGTTATTTTTCCGCTAACATCCAGCACGACTGCTTGGACTTGCGAGTTCCCACGCGGTGAAATATTTGGGGGTTTATGTCCACCTTGACACCACCACTATGATCAGGCTCAATTATGGCAGGGCAATCGACTCCCTGGAATCGCAGATCGCGAAATGGCTACGACTGCCGTTGTCAATGGCTGGGAGAGTGGCCATCATTAAAATGGTGGTCCTCCCCGGATTTCTGTATCTTTTCAATAACGTCCCCATCCCTCTTACAAAAATCTTTTTTTCGCAACTGCGTACATTGTTATTGTGCCTTGTTTGGGGTGATAAGACACCTCAGGTTCGCTGGTAGATCTTGACCCTGCCATACCAGCGGGGGGGATTTGGGGACCCAGATTTTTACTTGTATTATCTCATAGCGCAATGCTGCTATGTGCATGTCTGGTTTCACCCTGATGCCCGCGTCCCATATTTAAAACCGGAGGCGGACCTGGTACTCCCGCGACACCTCTTCACTATCCTGCCAACGGGATTCCCTCATGACCCCCAAGATGTCCAGACGGTTTCCACCACATGTTGGGCGTGGGACAGATTGCGTAGAGTGCTGGGATTGGAACTGCTCTATTCTCCGGAGTTGCCCCTACCTAATCCTTCATGGTTCCCAATTGCGGGGGAGGTTTTGGTTCAGCGTACACTGGAGAACTTTCACATCCACACCATTGGTGACCTTTTCCCAGAGGGTCACGCCTTCTCTGTAGCGGAGGAGGCCCGTTTCACAGAACGCTCCTTTATGGACACCTTTGTCATGACACGGATACACTCCATGCTTCGGGCAGCATTCCCTTCATTCCCCTCGGCTCCTGAACCTTCCCCGCCACTAACTCTGCTGCTGCAGAGCCCTACTGGCGCCCACTTGATCTCTAAGCTGTATATGAAATGTGGGATGATCAGACCTGTATCTGACGCCAAGGTGCGTACAGCTTGGGAGGTGGACCTGGGTAGACCCATCACTGATGACCAATGGGAACAATGCTGTAAAGTTACCAAGAAAGTCTCATTGAAAGCAGGCATAAACCGCTTCATTTTAAATTCCTCCGGAGGATGTATCACACTCCCGCCTGTTCTCATGGGATAGATCACAGCAGACCCCACCATTGCAGGAAGTGCTTGGCTCCGTTTGCTGACTTTGCTCACCTTGCCTGGACCTGCCCCAAGATACATCAGTACTGGTCCCTCGTCCACTCCACACTGGGGGACATACTGTTAATGCAATTGGTTCCCACCCCTGAGATTGCACTGCTGGGCTACGTGGTCAACTTCCCTCGAAGGGTCAGTAAATTGGCGGCTCTCAGCTTTCTGTTGGCCAAACGGGAGATTGCTTTATTGTGGGGGAGCAAGAGGTCCCCATCCCTGCAGGCTTGGCTCAGGAGTTTGGCATTTTGCAATTTGAACTGCGAAGAGTATCCCACCCTGATCCCAAGCTCGTCACGTCCAGTGGATATCTGGGGCCCGTACAAAGCTTACATTGCCAAACATGAACTTGTCAATGAATCGCAGATGGTTAGCGGTATTGTTCCCGAGGGGATTGGTAGATGCTTGTTCTGTGGGGGAGTGTTGTATGAATGGCCTATTTTATCCCTGTTGCTGATGTCAATATGCCGTTAACTGCATTGTTTTTTTATTGTTGTCTATGTTATATATCCTTGCATTGAGTACTATTGTGCCACTCTCACTGGATAACTGCCTCTGAATCCTGGCCGTGAATCACTGTCACATCACACCGATATCAGGCCCGGACTGGCTACCGGGCAGTTGTGTGTGCTGCCGAGCAGGGGGATGATTTCTCCGTTGTATGGGCGTATTTCGTTGATGGGGACCTGCGTGCGCTTTGGAAAAAAAAAAGCAAAACAAATTTCGTTTTGCACACACTGGTCCCCATCAACGAAACCATCCCCCTGCTCGGCAGCACACACAACTGCCCGGTAGCCAGTCCAGCCCTGCCCGATATCTATGGTAATTTTTCATTTTATTTGCGATATTTGTATTTTCGTTTACCACCGAAACTGTACTCCGCACTGTAATGCTTATCCTATTCCTGTTTGCAAAAACTGGGAAGAATAAAGCTTTTTTTAAAAAAAAGAGGCAGAGATGTGTCACAGGTAGAGGCCCTGTTTCCATTGGTTGTGTGTGCTTGGCTTGGGGGTCATTGGCAAGCAGACCAGTTCGAGGATGGGACACATTTTTCATTTGTTTCTAATGTTTTCTTCACACTTGTGCTTTAAAATGCTATATTTAGATACCCTTTTTGCAACAATTTGCTGTAAATATGTGGTGTAAAAGGCCACCATTTTAATCCATTTTTTTTCTAAAAATTTTGCAGGGGGAATCCCCCCAGCACCCTCCGTTTACAAGTTGGGCTCGCCCGCATCGCTCGCTCGCTCAGTCTTTGTACTACAATACAATTCTTGGCCCCTCACCACTTTATAAATCCATCAGCCGCCACTGTAATGGAATGATTTCGAAGGGATGGGAGAGGAAAAGTTGGAGATAAATGTGACAGAGAATAGAAAGAAAAACGCTAGGATGACAATGAAGAAAAGATAGGATGCTCAGAAATATTGAAAAGGAAGAGATAGAAAGCAAGAGCGAGGAAGGAAGTGTGAAAGAGAAAGAGCAGTGGATGCACTTTTGGCAAAACTGAACGATGAGTGGGCCCGATGTAGTATGTCATGACAGAAGTCTGCATCAGGAAACCCACCTAAAATAGGGCAAACTTCCCTGGCGTACTGATGGCAGGGACCCTTTAGTGGACAGACCCCCACCTATGATAACCTTCTGTCAGAGTATGCCCAACTATCAACTCCACCATCCAAGGTTACTTATAACGTCTGTATTGGTAACAGTGGTGTAACAAAAGCCCCGCAGCCCCTGCAGTATGGAGGGTCGTGGGCCTGGGAGCACTTGACTGGCGCGGAGAATGGGGGGGCCTCCTCTATGTACTTTGCAGGGGGGCCCCCTCAAGTTTCGTTACGCCACTGCTTGCGGGTGGAGGGGGGCCTCAACATCTACCTGAGTAGCAGCGCCCAGAGCAACAGTGCCGGAGCGGTGGCACTTGACAGCGGAGCTGCGGGGGGAAAGCAGGTCTCTGACCAGGAGGTCCAGGGGTCTTGCTCGCGCTCCTGCGCAGTGGCCACCATTAAGTAGGGGAGGGGGGAGGGAATCGGTGATGCAGAACTGCCTTGCTTTAGAAGTGCTATTGGCAAAAGAGGGCGGAGTCTGTCCGATGCTGAAGGTCCAACAGTGCTGCACTTACATTCCTCATAAGAGTGAAATCTGAGGAGATGTATATGTAACATCACTGAGATACACCATGAGATACATGATTTGGCAACTGAGGGAGTTGGGATAAGATTGGAAAAGGATTTGGAACAGTTGGAAGTTGGTTTGCTAACCTAGAAAAGGGAATTCTTGGATATATCTTGAAGCCAAGAATTGTTGTGGTCTGTGTTATCATCTTTGTAGGTATGGTAAGAGCATACAAATGGCATAAGTCAAGGCAAATGGAGAATTCCCTTAGGGAGAGAGAAAGAAGGGTGAAAATACTGCAAGACAGTCATTTTGAGAACCAAAAGCAGTTGGAGGAATTCAGATAGAGGAGACTAGCTACGACATATGTTTAGATCGGTCTACTCTACAAGAATTAGAGGGTTTGTGATGACACAGGTCATCAGATAGGGTGTTAGGACCTTGAAATGTAATCACTAAAATGTGATGTGTTTAAGCCATTGAACAGCAATGTGAAGAATTAATGTAGAAAGCAAATGTAAGTAGCAGAAAACACTAACATGAAGAATTTGTGTTGTGCAACTATTATTAAATGTGTTTATTAATCATGTCATTTTGCATGTAGGCAAGAATATTAACTGAACGTGAACACTCATACGCCATTTCTCTTATGTTAGCTGAATCTTGTAGGCCTGAAATGCAATTTTCCTGGAAGATCTCACTTTAGAATTCACAGTTTTAATTTCAAGTGTGCTGTGGATTTCGTTCTATCTCACATCTGTATTGCAGGTGGAAGAAGCACCTTTGTTACAGTGCTTGATTTGTAAAAGATAAGTGCTGGGGCTCTCGTCGGGAGGCCATCGCAGCTTGCATCTCACATTACCCATTCTAGCGCTGCCAATGACAAGTACATACACAGCTACTAACCTACACACTCCAACAAGTGTGACAAATCAGACTATTCAATGCCCCCAAAGCTAGAAGAATGGCTTGGGAGGCAGACATGAGTCATTATTAATGCAAATTGAACATATAAACCGAAATTAGCAGGACAGCGCCACCATATGGCAGACTGTCATAGCCCCGGTGCTGACAATAAGGTGCCGGTGCGGAGCATCGGAAAGCACCGGCTCAAATTAAGCACTGCCCTGTTAGCTAGAATAATGTCTTTGTTTTATCAGTTAGGCAAGGAGAGAAGGGGATACATTGTTAGCTAAAGTCAATACGGGAAATTATTGTGTTTTCACACAGGAGAAGGCCAGGGAATCAAGGTCAACATGTTGCAGTTCAGTAAGATTGCTGTCCTGTGGAAAAGTACCTATGAGATCGAGGTCAGAACAGATGGTGTGACCCGCAAGGACTCTTGGGAAGATACCTGTAATATTGAACGTTGCAAGTAGGGAAAAGAGCCCACTTCATCTTTGCCTTTAGAGAGAGAGCATCTCAGAACAAGCACTGTCTCTATAGCTTTATGCTATTCGACCCATCCATGGTGGAGAGACTTCTTAGGAAGACTCCGAGTGCTGACACCTTTTATTTCTTTCCCTGAGGATGCTTAAGTAGGGATGTCACTTTAGCGCTATTGTAGGGATAGATTGATGTTTTATATTCATCAACCCTCAATGCAGGGAAATTGGACTCATGCTTTTTGATCCTCTGCATCCTATTTCTTGAGTTCATTGTTTTGTGCATGTAGCACCGACACAACTTTATTCGCTGATCTGGCTTTATGCATATTCCGATGTATTTCTACACTCTAATTTTGAGGTGTCTCTATAGCCAGTTATTTTTGGCTCAGTAATAAATTAACAGACCTTACGTTGTTGTCTGTGGTTACTATGTGTTCTGAGAATTTCCTGTTGAATTGATTGGCGTTATTGACTATTTTCTCCCCTCTATGCTTACATACTGCTAAAAAGAACCATCGGATTATGATTTTAGAACAGTTCCAGAACTTATGGGCCTGGCCCTTTCAAGAGCTAGGAACTATTTTCCCTCTTAAAATCTGCAGAGTATGCCGCTGATGATGGTTTATGTGGTAAATGCGTTATATCCCTAATTATGCAAAAAAAGTGGCAGTCACGGAATTGCATAATTCCAGTGGGCTGCACGGAAGGGATGGAGTCTACAGCATTCTGGCAGTGAGGGAAAAAGGGGGACAAGCATAGCACCAACAACTGACAATCGCTGTGGGAATGAGTTGGAAAGAAGAGTGGCAAATGGAGAGAAAAAAGAGCGGGCTTTGCACTAGGAATGGCTGTGGGGCAAACAGAGAGAAAAGAGTGCAGTCTAGCGCTTAGAATAGTTGAAGCGCTAGGGAAGGTGGGAGAGGAGCAATGGGAAGGAAGAAATGGGGAGATGATGAACGGGATGAACAAACTACCCAACCAATCAATGCACACACTCCCTTGGAGTGTCAAACAAGTATTCATATTAATAAAAAAGTCCCATGACCTCAGCAGTTTAAGATTACACCACATCTCTGGGCTAGATGTACCAGTAGTCGGAAATCAGTATTCCTAATGTGTGAAACTTAGCGATTCCTTGTGGGTAGCAAATAGACCTACCTCATGCATCTTAATGAGGTAGGTCGCAATTTGCGACCCATTAGGAATCAGCCCTTCACAGAGATGGATACCTACTGAGGTCAGCAAACCACCATGTCTGTGATTGCTTTTTGATAAATCAATCTCTTTTCATTTTTGAATGCAGCCTTTTTCCTTAAAGGAAAATGTGATGCATTTAAAAAGAAAAAAAATCGAACTTTGCAGTTTCACTTTTTATGAGTAGACTTTGGTCAGTGGGACTACTGTCTGCTCTTGTTTTGTTTACATTCTCAAAGGGCAAGGGGTTCCTTGGTGAAAAGGTTACCACCAGTTTAAAACCAGTGGTAAAGTATTACTCTTTTGCAAACAGAATTTGGTCGCAAAACAGTAATACATACCATATCGATTCGGTATTTGAATGGGATGCCTTAAACACAAACCTTTTAAATACCGAATCGCAAATGTAAAATGCGATTGGGTAACACATTTTGCATTTGTACATTTAAAAAAGCATTTTTACAGTTGCAAAAATGCCAATTCTGCAAATCAGGCCGTTAGCGACAGGAAAAATACTGTGTACATCTGGTCCTTAGGATCCGATGTATGAAACATTTTTGCCATCACAAACAGGCGGAATTGTAAAATCGGGCCATTTGCGATAGCAAAAATGCTTTCCGTGATGTTGCGATTCTCCAGAATTGCAGTTTGGGTGTAAAAATCGCTATTTGGAAGGGGCATGTTTAGGGCATTCATTCCAAATAGCAATTTCCAGTGTTATGTATCAAGTTTTTGTGACCAAAATGTCGTTGCAATACATTGATATTTTACCATCAACAAAAAGTTAGTGATAATGCACTCGCAAATTGGATTGGGTCCCCTTCCCATTTGTGAATGTTTAGAAACACATTTTTTAAGAGCTCCCAGTGGTCGCATGGACCACTGCCTGCTCTTAAAAAATGAAAACAAAACGTTTCATTCCTTTGTTGAAACACATCTCTTTTTCTTTTGAGGAAAACTGGTTGCATTTCAACAAAAAAATACCTTTATTCAAAGACAATCACAGACATGGTGGTCTGCTGACCCCAGCAGGCCACCATCCCTGTGACAGCAGGCATTTCTAATGGGTCACAAACTGCAACCTACCTCATTAATATTCACAAGATGGGTCGATTTGCGACCCACTAGGAATTGCAAGTATGAAACAAAAAGTTTCATACATAAGTAATCGGGATTTCCAAATAGCAAATCAGATGCACTCGCTATTCCTAGTCTTTGCGCATCTGGCCCTTTGTTCTGAGGATAGAGGTGGGCTGGGGGGGGAGGAACACAAAATTGGGAGGCACGTCATCAATAAAGTGCAAGGAACTGAGATTGCAAGAAGGCCATATAATCATCAGCAAGGATTGATCTATGAAGTATTTTATACAATGTTTTACAGACAGCTGGAGGTCTCTATGGCGAGACTGCAAAAAGGTCATAGTGCAGCTAGAAAATACAGCAGGAACGCCGAACAGCCATTCACTTTGCGCAGCCAAGGAAATATTGACTTAATAATTTTGTGAAAATTAAAACTTCATGACGATGCATGAGGGACCCAAATCATGATGGCTCAGTGAAGAGCCAAGTGCCTGTTTTTTGCATGTGAGGGGGCTTATTTATGGAGCTCTTCGTCACTTTTTCACTATGTAAAGTGGTACATGAGTAACACAGGGCTCTCATTTCGATTTATGAATCCATGCAAAGCAATCCTGGGTGGATTTGAGTGGCCTCATTAATCATGATTAAGGCAGCGCGTACCAAATCACTGCGTCACCTTACTCGAAGTCTGGGAGGAATTCCATGGGCGTTGCGTGGGTTTTCCCATGAAACACCCGTGGAATTTGACACTGCCCCAGGTTTACAAAGTGATGCAAACCTGGGGATGTGCCAAATCCATATGCCTTCTGAGGTGAGTCGTAACGTGGAGAAATATGTTTATTCCTCTTTCCATTGGTGCTGCATTCTGATGCATACACCAAAAAAGGAAAACAACTCCTAGGATTTGGGGAAGGGAGATGCCCTAAATGGGCATTATAATACCCCCCCAATATTGGCACAGTCTTTTTGTCCCCCCTGGGGTGCTGATGGGGACAATAGCCCCCAATCTGCCCCCCCTCCCCGGGTGGGCAGAAAATACACTAGAACCAGCGATTCTTTTGTGCGGGCAAACTTAGCGTTGGGGGCTGCCCTAAATGGGCATTATAATGGCCCCACACCTCCCAAATTCTAGTCCCTAATCTGCCCCCCGTGGGGAGGGCAGAAAGCACACTAGGCACCAGAGATTGTTTTTTATTTTTTAATAGTTAATAATAGAGGGGTGGGGCTGCCCACAATAAGCATGCCAATGCACCCACCGTCCAACACAACAGGACAGTCTTTCTGCCCCCCCTTCAGGCAGATGGGAGTTATTAACCCCAATCTTCCCCCCATGAGGGCAAAAAGCCCTCTAGACACCAGGGATCTTTTTTTTAATTATAAAAGAGGGATAGGGGCTGCCCACAATGGGCAAGGTTATGCCCCCAAACCACAATTATGACAACAGAAGTCATTTTGCCCCCCCAGGGGCAGATGAAGGTACTAGCAGAAAGCTCACTAGGCATCAGGGATTTAAATTTGAATATGTAGGGTTGGGGGCTGCCCAAAATGGGCATGCCAATGCCTCAACCCCCAAACAAAAAAGGGACAGTCTTTCTGCGCGCCTTGAGGGGCCAGATGGGGGTTATTACCCTTCCATCTGACCCGGGGATAGAAAGCCCACTAGACACCAGGGATTTCTTTTTTAATAAAAGAGAGGTGTGGGTTGCCAATAATGGGCAATGCCAATGCACCCCTCGCCGGAAAAATAGCCCTAGTCTTTCTGCCCCCTCGGCGGCAATCTAGAAAAATCTACCAAACCCAGACAGTTCTGAAAACTAGACACTCAGGGGAGTCCAGGAAGGTGTGCCTTGCGTGTATCCCCCAAGGGTTTCTTACTTAAAATCCCTGTCAAACCTTACCTTTTTCTATAAAAATCACGTTTTCCTCGCATTCCTGTGTAGGAAAGTTGTGGGATCACCAAGCCCACACAAATTTTCTACCACCCAGCGTTCCCCTAGGTCTCCTGAAAAAAATGCAACCCCACCACTGTGGGTGGGCCAAGGGCCAAGGGCCCACAACAGGAAATGGCCCAAAATGTCATGTGGAGACCTCAAAATTCTCGATAACAAAAAGACATGGTTTTGTGAGGGATTCACCTACGCTTTTGGTCCCAGGCTTGGCGGCCTTCTAGGGAAACCTGCCAAACCCAGACATTTCTGAAAACTAGACACCCAGGGAAGTCCAGGGAGGTGTGGCTTGCATGGATCCCCCAACATTTTCTTATCCAGAATCCCCTACAATTGTCAAATTTTGCTAAAGCAAATTATATTTTCCTCACATTTCTGTGTGGGAAACGCTGGAGGATCCATGCAAGCTGCACCTTCTTGGACTCCCCTGGTTGTCTAGTGTTCAGAAATGTCTGGGTTTGATAGGTTTCTCTAGATTGCCGCCAATCCCAGGACCAAAAGTGCACATGACTCCCTTGCAAAACCATGTCTTTTTGTGATTGATAATTTTGAAGTCTCCACAGTACGTTTTGGGTCGCGGCGGGCACTAGGCCTACCCACACTAGTGAGGTACCATTTTTATCAAGAGACTTAACGGAATGCTAGGTTGTTGGGATTTTGTGGCTCCCCATAGATTCCAAAACTTTCCTTCATAGAAATTTGAGGATTTGTTTTTTTACAGAGTTTGATGTTTGCAAGGGATTCTGGGTAACAGAACCTGATGAGTGCCACACAAGTCACCCTATCCTAGAATACCTGGGTGTTTAGGTTTAAAAATATGTTCAGGTTGGCAGGGTTTCCCTAGGTACCAGCTGAGCTAGGCTCCAAAATCCACAGCTAGGCACATTTCAATAAAAGGGTCAGTTTTCAGTGGAAAAATTTGATGTGTCAATGTTGCGTTTTGTGCCATTTCCTGTCCCGGGCACCAGGCCTGCCCACACAAGTGAGGTACCGTTTTTATAGGGAGACATAGGGACAGAATAGTAGAACAAGTGTTATTACCAGTTGTCATTCTATGCATTTCTGCCTTCCAAATGTAAGACAGTGTGTAAAAAATAAGATATTTAGAAAAACGCCCCCCAATTCAGATGCTAGTATGGACACCCACAAATTCAGAGATGTGCAAATAACCACTGCTTCTAAACTCCATATCTTGTTCCCATTTAGGAAATACATAGGTTTCCTTGATACCTATTTTTCACTCTTCATATTTTACCAAATGAATTGATGTATACCCGGTACACAATGAAAAACCATTGCAAGGTGCAGCAGTTATTGGCTCTTGGTACCTCGGGTTCTTGGTGAACCTGCAAGCCCGATATATCCCCACAACCACAAGCATCCCATGGACATAATGGTACATTGCTTTAAAAATCTAGCAAAGGTTGAAGAAGTTACAGGTGAAAATCTAGGCACAAATGGCTGTTTTTTAAAATACATTTCAATATTTTTTTATTTCAACTGTTACTTTCTATAGGAAAACCTTAAAGGATCTACACAAATAACCCCTTGCTGAATTCAGAATGTTGTCTTCTTTCCATTATTTGTTTCACATCCATCTCTACCACTAACTGGAAGTAGGTTGAAAGCACACAAAAAACAGGAAAAATAGGCAAATGCCCAAGTAAAATGCCAAAACTGTGTCGAACATTTTGGTTTACTGACAAAAGTATGCCTGCTCCTGAAAGCTGAGAAGATGGTGATTTCAGCACCACAAACCCTTCCTTGATACCATTTTCAGCACTTTTTTCTCATTACCCCCCAAAACCCAAAATGTAGCTGTATTTTACCTAATTTCTTGGTCCCATTTAAGAGAATCTACAAACCCTGTGTACCTTTAGAATCATCAGGATGTTGGAAGAAAAGGACGCAAATTTGGCATGGATAACTTATGTGGACAAAAAGGTATGGGGACCTAAGTGCAAAATACCCCAAATAGCCATAAAAGGGCATTGCACAGGGGCAAAAGGCTTAGCAGCAAAGGGATTAAATTCAATGCATTCCTGCCCTTTCACTCTGGCATAGGGCAGCGCAGCAAGGTGCCTTGCTCCGCTATCCTATAACAAAAGCCCATTAACGAGAATCTCTGCATCTAAAGTCCATACATATAACTCAGAATTTCTCCCAGTTAGTGCATGAACTTTAAACCGAACAAGTTAGAAAGAGTGAGAAGAAATTGTCGCTGTTTCCGGCTCATTCGATCTAAAGTTCATGCATCAACTCAGTGAAATTCCAAGTTTGAATATTTGAACTTTGAAACCTTGCAGGCAAAAAAGAGTTGCCCAGGTCTATACTGAATACAATAGAGCAAATGATGCCTAGGAAATTATGTTCAAATGAATTATAGGATAGAGATCAAATCAATTATCTCTTCCTACCTAGATTTGATCACATGTGTCTTCTATTCATCTATAACCAAAGGCAACCCAAAAATAATTGTTACAAAAAACAATCTTTTTTATTTGTTTAGACATTTAGACATTTTCTTCAAAAATGAATATATGTAAAGTGTTCTTCTTTTTTCAAAACATATATATATATACACACAACAAGTACATATATATATATATATATATATATATATATATTGCATTATATATATATACACACACAACCAATATACACACACTATATTTACATTGTTAACAAACTGACATATTTTGGATCTTTATATGTCTTAGCCCATATTTTTCAAAAGAAGGATGCTTCCAAAAAATGTATTACAAAAGACATTCCTTTGAAAAGAGATCACCATAAACTAACGGAGTATGGGAGGTATATTATTTAACCCTCTGTTATTTATGTACTCCTTCTAAATTCATTTACAAGTTCTTGATTTTTTGATGGTGTCTTCAAAACAAATGTCGACGCGTTTCAGCCCTATAATTTTCGGGCCTTATCAGTAATAGGGCTTTCAAGGATCCGCCACAATATATTATATTGCACGTTCTAGGAATGGCACAAGTATATGTGCTTCTATAATTCCAAGAGCGCAAAAACAGCCAGCACGTTAAACATTCAATTATTATGGCTGTCTCTTTTCCTACATTTCATAAAGTAAAGGACTCGACAAGATTTCACAGTTTTTCCTTATTTCAGCGTTACTACCCCGCGTCTACTTTAGTCGCTATTACGCTCCACAAACGTGTCGACATTTGTTTTGAAGACACCATCAAAAAATCAAGAACTTGTAAATTAATTTAGAAGGAGTACATAAATAACAGAGGTTTAAATGATATACCTCCCATACTCCATTAGTTTATGGTGATCTCTTTTCGAAGGAATGTCTTTTGTAATACATTTTTTGGAAGCATCCTTCTCTTGAAAAATATGGGCTAAGACATATAAAGGTCCAAAATATGTATTTGTTGTGTATATATATCTATGTTTTGAAAAAAAGAAGAAACATTTACATATATTCTTTTTTGAAGAAAATGGCTAAACAAATAAAAAAAAAATTTTATAACCATTTATTTTTTTTATTTTTTTGGGGTTGCCTTTGGTTATAGATGAATAGAAGACAGATTATTTCATGTGATCAAATCTAGGTAGGAAGAGATAATTTATTTGATCTCTATCCTTTAATTCATTTGACCATTATTTCCTAGGCACCATTTGCTCTATTGTATTTTGCATTTTACCCAGATGCCGTAGGGTTACTTGGGTTACCCCCTGTATGATCAGGTCTATACTGAGGCAGCGCAGCCCATCATGATATGACCCTTGTAACTTGCTAATATTTTTCTTGTGCTTGACTCAACAGTGGCTAGACAGCTTTTTAAGGGAAAATACAGGGTGTGCCGGATTCTTGTGAACACAGCGCATACCTGCATTTTTTAAATGATGCAGCACTGCTAAATTGCAGGCAGCTCTGCGCTGCATCATTTGTTTTGTAAATATGCCTCCCTAGAAGTGAGGATCTCAGTAATTTTAAGAGCTGCTCCATTATAACTTTATTTTATATATTTACGCTTCTTAATTTTAAATGGATATGCAGTTCACCTAAAAAATCAAACTAAAGTGAATTTTTCCGACATGCCTTAAGTGTTTTTCTAATTGGTCAAATATATTTTTTGCTTTTTCCTTTGCCAGTACAGTGAAGTTGTATTTGAGAATAGCGATGAAGACGATTGCTTTGTTATTGATGGAATGGTGTTCAAGCCTGCGGAGTTCCTTGACAGCTTAGCAGAGCAGTTTAAAGAAATCGATGAGTTTGTGGCTGAATTCAAAGACAGTTTCTAGATGTCATTATATATATTTAGAATTAATACACGTTAATGAAAAACAGTCAATGTCACAGATGTCATTATTAAAGTGTTATATTTTTGAAAGAGTTATTTGTCAGAAAATCATATACATAAATATCGTCAGCCAAGAATATCATGTCCGAAATATTATTTGCAAAATACCGTCCATTGGGTGTAGGTGTTCTAATATTAGCTCCAGTGAGGCGGTATTTAGACAAGATATTTATGTCAGATGATATTTAGGGAATTTGTATTACACGTTTGAAAGAACATTGGCATAAACATTGTTTTGTTATAAGTTTATTAGGTACATAAAGTACTGAGTTTCTTTTTATTTTCCATCGCCATTAAATGTTGAACTACGCTACTTTTGGTCTCGTATTTTCTTTTGACATTTCCGAATAGACTAGCTGTATTGCTAAATCTTGGACTGTGTTTACTTCATGATATTTAAGATAAATATCATTTGCACTTTATGTAGTATGATTTTGGTAAACTTTCTTTGGGCTACTTTTTTCTTTCGATGTAACGTGGTGCTGGAAATGTGTATTTTCTTATAAATACAGCTTGGATCTTCCCCCAGTAATCACTTCTTGTCACTTTTCCCAAGGTTATATCTCATCACCCTTATCAGGTTTGGGTGTTAAATGCGTCACTATGGGTAATAATCAATGTAGTGCAGTGGCTTTTAATGAAGTGGGAGCTGGAGCTAAGAAAGAAACAACCTCAAACACTGTAACCTCAAAAGGCTAACCTGGCCTTCTTGTAAATTAGCTCTGGCATTTCTGCGGACTGCTGTAAGTATGGCTAGTGTTATCCTCTTCATGCAAACTTATACGTCACCATGAAACAAGTAGCAGCACTTGAGCTATCTGTTTTGAGCGACCTATTGCTGTGCACAATACATTCCCTCTCTTTGTGCACCAATACACACGAGTTAGCATATTATCAAGAACGGCGTTAAAATTATCGTCACTTTAGCAGCAAGAAACTGCCGCTAAAGAGGCGATAATGGGCTTGATAATATGCCCTAGAGAATTCCAATAGAAGGGCATATTATCAAGCCCATTATCGACGCTGTAGCAGCAGTTTCCTGCCGCTAAAGCGGCGATATTTTTAACGCTGTTTCTTGATAATAGGCCCCTACTTTTTTTGCACATTCAGGGTTATGTATTGGTGCAATCCCTGCATCAATATCTCATGGCAGCCCTATAATACATGCAAAATGAGGTGACATTTTATTTTGTAACCAATTCACTAAGAATTTTGTCGTATTTCTCAACATGAACCCTAGAATGATAGCCACAAAAATATTGTCCTGCTTGTCTTGAGTCTGGCAGTACCAAATATGAAATAGGGAATGTAGTCTGTATAATCAATTTTATAATATGAGCACATATCTCACAACTGTGGTAGATTCACACTTATGATGCCCTGTTTATTTGATGACAGATATTAAACTATTTGGAAATCATAAACTTTATGAGCCCGATTGACGAAAGTCTAACTTTACGACTTTCGAGATTCACAAAGGGCATTTACTACTTATAAATGCCGTTTGTGAATACCGAAAGTCTAACTTTATGACTTTTAGTATTCACAAAGGGCATTTACAATTAGTAAATGCCCTTTGTGAATACAAAATGTAGTAAAGTTAGACTTTCGCCTCACTTTACCTTTGTGAATCGGGCCCATTATATTTTCTAAGCCTGTACTACCTGAGGAATTTATTTTTGCAAGCCAAGCTTTCCTTGACCTGACTGGCTGGCCGTTAGAACCCTGAACATGACTTTGACAGATCTTTAGCAATTTTACAACATGATAATTCCCTCCAGTCTATTTCTTGCAGGTGCATATATACACATAGCGGGGAGCCTTTATCAACTAGCTGCACATTAATTAACCCATACACCTTCACTCTTTTCTCTTTTTCTTTTATTGAAAAACAAATGTTCTTCTAAAATCATCTTTTAAATAAAACCTTTTTACTTGTTATATCAGTACATTTCATCCAACATTTGTTTACAGTAATACATGTTTAATCTCATTTCAAACAAAGTAAAAGTCCCATTAAAAGTTCCTAATACTCTGATATAGTCACATGCAACGTGTGTTTTGCGACTCGCCAACTGCATCTTCTGGGCTCATGTGAGGAAACGGAACAGAAATGTACCCTCGATGAATTGCTGTCATAGTAGTTTCGTACTAAGATGATCTTTCTGCGCAAAATAACTTCTAATTCCATTTAATTATATCACCTTGATGTCATATTACAGCCCTTAAATGCAACTTATAGTTTTAAATTGCACCTTGAATTCGCATAATATGACTTTGAACCTTCGATTACAAGAAGCCAATACAGGACCGTTCACATCTGTAACCCATATTAATATGGTCATCATGCAGGAGCATACTCATGAGAATACATTCCCTTTTAATAAGTTGCCATCAATAGAGAAAAGCTCATTTTTACAACAACATCATGGGCCTTGCTAGACTTAGGCCTTTTGGAGTGCCAGAAGATCTACAAGAAACAGATGTTGCCAGCTGTTGCTTCTTGGTTATTGATTCCAGTTTTATTGTGAAAGAGGTGTGGCACAGCGGGCAGGGTGCCTTACATGGTTCATGGTTTGATCCCCGGCTCTGGCAGCAGGTTTGCCCAGCACCATGTGGCTCTGGTCAATAGCTTTCTTAATCTTCCCGATGGCCCCCAGCACTGGGACACCTCTGTCGGAGGTAGCTGTGCGTTTTACAAATGCTGCCATTTACATTTACATTCATATCTGCCAAGGCTTGCCACCCAAAATTGTTCCTCAGGATGTCATGAGCATTGGTTGTAGACATGTCCTCTTAGGTGATAAACCAGGTGCATAGCTTTTTGGAGATTTTTTTACTTTTAAATCTACTGCAAGTGAAATGCCACTTTTGGCTGGTGACTTTTGGTGCAGGTATCACCCCTGGGCTGTATGGAAACCTTCCACAACCAGGGCAACATGGCAGCCAGCTGAGAGCGCTGGTCGGGAGCTCTCCGATTCCTCTGTATGATCCGCCCTGGAATGTGAGTGTGTGTTTCTAGAAAGGGCTCTTTCCTTACCTTGATTAGGCCAGGGTCTCACGGCGAGGCCTAGAGAGTGCTCCGATCTCATCTTTGCCCATGGAAAGCCTTCAGTATTTGAGAAAAGTCCAGTCGGAGTCAGACAGCTGTAATCAGCAGAGCAGGTCTGTTGGAGAGGCAACATTGAGGCTCAGCAGTGACCGGCGAGCCTCAGTGCGGATCTGCGTTGACCCTGCTGGACTCCCTAGATGTCGTCCTCCTTGCCTCAACCCTCTGCAGGAATGTCTTTTGGCAGCAAGAGGGTAGAAAATGACAGCAGGTCCCATATGAGTTCTGTAAGAGGACACCGATGTGGAAGAAAAAACCCATGAGCAACCTCCAACTCCCCTGCTACAGACAAGAAGGCAGCAGGTAAAAGGTTACTACACTCAGGGAAGTACACTGGAGGAAGGCATATCAGATACATTGAAAAACAATTATGCTTTAAGAAATAAACATATCTTGGTGGAAAACGCATCGGTCCCTTGCCCTGAGTGAAGCCAGCCCTGGTCCCCTTTCCCACAAAAAAATTGGAAGACTGGAGGAGATCAATATTGTGGAAAGAAAACCTACCTTTCAGGTTTCATCTCCAGCAAACCCACCCAACTGGCCTTGTGACTGGCCTGGGACACAGGGTAATTCAAAGGAGGTTTGGGGAGAAGGAGGCAAATCAATGAGAGCATTAAGGTTACCCCCTACTTGTGCTCCTTTTTTAAAGTTCTGTCGAAAAAGGAACCGGTTTGTATTTCCTTACTCCCTCAGTTCCACTAAGCAGGCAAGTCAGGGTCAGGGACAGAGTCACAGAGCGGAAGTATTGTTCATATGGTGGAAATAGGGCTAGTAGGGCGGCACTTGAAACTGTCAATAGATTTCAGATATTAACTAACAGTATGGAGCAGGATCAGTCTCGGCTACATGTTTCTCGGCCACAAAATGTAAGCCTTAAGGACAAGGAAGCCAGCTGGGTGTTGAGAAGTTACCTTCAATTTTGACAGAAGAAATTAGAGGGAAGTATGCGATACTGGAGAAAAATCTGTGAAAGATACAGGGATTCTGTGAAGCCCTAGAAGCCAAAATGAACACCTTAATGGAAAAAATGTGTGTGATGGAAGCTTCTTTAGAGGAACTCAATAGGAAGGTCAAGGCCAACCATGAAGAGATTCAGGCACTGAAAATGGGAGAAAAGTATCTCGGAGACAAAATTGAGTCCCTGGAAAATAACATAAGAAACAACAATATAGATGACACAGAGGAAAATAAGAGTTTGAATTGGTATACTTTCAAGAAATACGCAATGGCTTCAGGGAGGGTTCCCCAGGGTGGGGAGTAAGGGCTACTGGCATGATAGGATTTTTGTCTAAGAATTAAGCACTGGGTGTGGGAGCATGTGGGAGAAAATAGAAAAAAGAATTTAGTCCTCATTTGCAAAGAGATAACAACAGTGTTTTGGGAGCTCTTATAGGTATAAATATGTCTCTCCTCTTAGGAAAATATGCCAGAGCCGCCAAGGTTTGTACTTTTAAAGGGCTTAACCTGGAATGATAACGGCCATAGGGTAAATAATAGAAGGAGAAGAATTCTTGAAAATCTGATGCTTTCAGACAGCGATCCACCTGTTAAAAGAAGACTGGGACGCTCTCATAAAGAAGATAAAATAGGTAGAACATTACATGTGCACCAGTCAGTCATGTTGTGTTAAGGGGTTCACAATCCTCATTTAAAAATCTATCAAAGCCACTTTCGGGGACTTTATTGTAGATCCAGAGGGAGATGGTTGATCACAAAGGTGGACATATATAGTACATGGTATGCTTTTGCAGGGTATTAAGGACCAAACATTGAAGAACCACCCCCTTCAGGCCCTGTATAATCAGCTGCTGAAGGTTACATTTCCCATAATAGGAGGGGATTTTAATGTGCTATTAGACCCCGTTTTAGGTGAATCTACCACAAGAGACACAGCAAGTTCTGCCAAAATGAGAGTGCTAGTAAAACAATTATTGAGAGATATGGGCGTAGTGATATTTGGAGACACATAGAGAACAAAGTTTTACTTTCCACCACAAAAAAGTACTGGCATTTTTCCAGAATAAATTTTTTCCTCGTGTAATCAAAATGGGTAAAAAAGTCAGTAAAGTGGAACATGCATTGGAACATCTTTCTGATCACTCAGCAGATAGCCTAGAAATTTCGCAAGCTAGAATACTTGTTCCCCTTAGATGATCTGCAAACAGTGTACTTTTTTGGGACTCACAGTTAATAGATTACCTAAAGCAGGATACAAAAGAGTTTCTTCAGATTAACAGAAATTCGGCCCCTCACCATTTTTTATTTATTTATTTATTTATTGAAGTTTTGTATAGCGCTAGCTGGACCCGGGGGGCATCAGAGCGCTTCACAGCAAATAGAGAAGTGCAATCAAGGCAATAAGCATAGAATACAAGAATCGGAAACGATAGGAGGGGAATAAAGCCTGTACACCAGCAAAACAACAGCAATAATAACGCAATACGAGACTGATATTGGGGGCGAATCGGATAGATTTGAGTTCCGCAAAGGATATCAGATTTCTGCTGTTGGGAGATGGGCTTCTCGCTAAGCACCGGAGCGTTCAAGGAAGAGGGCTTTGAGTAGCGTTTTGAATTGTGGGAAGGAGGCGGTCGTTCTGATATGTGGGGGGATGGAGTTCCAAATCCTGGGAGCGTTCCCCGCAAAGGATTTATTAGAGGTCTTGCGTTTCTGTGATTTCAGCGGGATGAGCAGGAGTGTGTTGGAGCTTCTGAGGTTCCTGGATTGTCCAGCCCTTTTGAGTTTAGAGGCCAGGTATTCTGGTTTGCCTGTATGCAAGGCTTTATGTGTGAGGCAGGCTGTGCGGAAGTTGGCTCGTTGGTCAATCGGAAGCCATTTGAGTTCTTTGGGCGCCGGTGAGATGTGGTCAAATTTCTTTGTTCCTGTGACCATTCTTGTGGCAGCGTTGAGGGTGGAGTTGAGGGGACCCAGGTGTGATTTGGCTGTTCCAGTCAGTACAGCAATGCCATAGTCAATTCTTGAGAGCACAAGTGCCTGGGTGGCATGTTTCAGATCTTTGGGGGGGAGGAAGGGTTTAATTTTGTAGAGAAGTTTCAAGTTCATGAATGCGCTTTTGGCTGTTTTTGAGATGTGCTTCTTCATGTCCAGTTTGGGGTCGAGAGTGATTCCTAGTGATTTTGCTGAGTCCGTTGGAGTAAGAGAGACATTGAGAGCATTTAAGGCTTTGAGCCATTCCATTATTTGTGGGTTTTCATCTTTGTTCGAAATTAGGAGAACTTCCGTTTTTTCTTCGTTTAGTTTGAGGTGGTTGGCTGAGAGCCAGTGTTGGACCTCCATGAGTGTGGCATTAAGTCTGTGAATGTCAGCGATCGAGGTGGTTTCCAAGTAGAGTTGAGTGTCATCCGCGTACAGGTGGAAGGGGATGTTAGAGTTCCTTAGGAGAGAGGTGAGGGGTTCCATGTAGATGTTGAAAAGTTGTGGGGAGAGTACTGATCCTTGTGGAACACCTCTGTTGATGGGGAGGGGGTCTGACTCGAACCTGTTGATCTTTATTCTTTGAGAGCGGTTGTTCAGAAAGGAGGCGAACCATTTTAGGACTGTGTTTTCGATGCCCGCTCTTTCTTGGAGGACATTAAGAAGGAGGGAGTGGTCGACCGTGTCAAATGTAGCCGAGAGGTCAAGGAGAATGAGGAGGCTACATTGGTTGGAGTCGAGTGACATGTGCAGGTCATCAAGGACATTTAGAATAGCGGTTTCCGTACTGCAGCTCTTTCTGAACCCTGATTGGAGAGGATCCAGTAGGTTAGAGTTCTCTAAGTGTTGGTTTAGTTGTGACAGCACACATTTTTCCAGAATTTTGGCTAGGAACGGAAGATTCGAGACTGGTCTGAAGTTGTTCATGTCTGTGAGATCAAGGCCGGGTTTTTTGAGCAGAGGGGTGACTTGTCCTAGTTTAAGGCAGTCAGGGATGAGGCCCTCGCTTAAGGAGCTGTTGATGATCTTGCCCCATATTGGGGCTAGGGTGAGCTTCAGGTCCTTGGTCAGTCTCGCGGGAAGTAGATCGAGAGAGTGAGAGGAGGGTTTCGCTGCGTCGATAAGATTGCATATCATTTCAACCTCGATCGGCTGGAAAGAAGACCAGCGGAGAGAGGAGGTTACTGGGGGGTAGTGGATGACTGCAGGGCTCTGGCTGAAGGAGCGATCGATTTTGGCGATTTTTTCATTGAAGAAGCTTGCGAAGTTGTCGCATTGAGTTTTGGAGGCAGTTAAGTTGGCTGCCTTGGGAATGGAGGTTTGGTTTCTAATGATGTCGAAGAGTTCCTTGGGGCGGTTTCTAGCATTGTCTAATGCAGAACTGAAGAAGGAAGTCTTCTTATTTTTGATGTGAGTATAGTATAATTTTCGGGCTGCCTTCAGTTGGTCCCGATGCAAGGGAGAGGGGTTGTTTCTCCAAGTTCTTTCCAAGGATCTAAGGTGTCTTCTTTCCTCATTAATGTCAGTAGAGAACCAAGATCTGGAGGGGATGCTTCTGGGTTTTTTTAATTTCAGAGGTGCCAGCTGATCTAGGACAAGCTCTAGATTGGAATGGTAGAGCGAGGTGAGTTCCGAGGTAGAGAGGGGCTCCACCGTGTTCGGGAGGAGCTTGTTTAGTCCTTCCTCAAGCTTGTCTCGGGGAACTCTGGTGGTGTTCCTGACCCAGTTAGGGGGGGCTTGAGTGGGTGGGAGTGACACGGCCGGCTGGATGATATGAAATAAAATGATGTGGTGGTCTGACCAGTCCACCGGGATGATGTGGTCAATTGAGACTGCAGTTTTGTTCGCAATGATGGCATCCAGGGTCGCTCCTCTGTAGTGTGTTGCTTCTGAGCAATGTTGGACTAAATCGTTGTCTTGTAGCATGGTGTTGAGAGATTGAATCAGCGGGTTTTTGTGGTCGTTCCATCTTAAGTTGAGGTCGCCCATAATTAGATTGTCGTCGCCATTAAGTGCGGATTGGGTGATCAGATCCGATAACTGAGCTTTAAATTCGTTGGCATTGCCTGGGGGATGGTAGAGGAGATGGCACTGACGAGAGCTATGCCCGTGCAATTTGATGTTGACCGACAGGCATTCGAAGGAGCTATGCAGGTAGGAGGGAGCTTCCGAGATTGCGAGGTTGCTTTTGTAGATGATCGCTATGCCGCCGCCTTTGTGAATGGGCCTGTCTTTACGGATAATTGAGAAGCCGGGAGGCACCAGCATATCCAGAATGGGGTGGGATAGGGAGTTAAGCCACGTTTCAGTAAGGAAGGCCACATCCAGGTCATGGGTGAGGATGGATTCAGCAATTTCCGTTGCATGTTTGACTGCGGACCGGCTGTTGAAAAGCATGCAGTTCAAGTGGGGGGGGTCTTCTTTTGCTTTCAAATAGTCAGGGATGGCTCTGGGAATGGGGGACAGATAAAGAGGGGGTCTGACAGTTCTACGAGTGGGCTGGTCCCTACCTATTCCAGTGATGACTTGGATCGAGGAGGAGAGGGTCGAAGTCACGTGAGGGGCCAGGGCAGGCTGGTTCGGGGGGAGTTCGTGTGAAGTGACGAGTGCGCTCACTTCTAGCGGGGCGAGGGAGGTAGAGTTTCTGCTGGGAGTGGCTGCTCGTGACTTCGTCGGGACTTTCGTGAGAGGGGGCAGGGAACCAGGGAGGGTATGAGCCTGGACGGCACGGGGAAAGTCATTCCTAGGGGGAGGCGGGGGGATGTGGAGAGGGGCGGAGGGGGAGGGGGGTAGCTGGAGATTCCCAAGGGCAAAGAGGGTTTCCTTCAGTCCAAGGATCAGGGTCGAGATCTGTGCTTCAACAAGGTCGAGGCGGAGCGCTAGCTCGGGTGAGGGGGAGAGGGGAGGGTCAGTGGAACTGGGTCCTGGGTGTGAAGAGCTAATGGGCGCGTTTCCAGTGGGGGGGATCAGAGGGTGGGAGGAGGCAGGATCTGTATTAGGGATTGGTTGTGGGAGGGCTGTTGAGGGTGGGGAGTTGTGGACCCTACGGGGGAGGGGGATAGGTTCAGAGGAGGGGGAAGTGAGAGCTAGAGGAGAGAGGGATGGCAGGTTATGACGTTGAGTATTGGGGTTGTCAGGGCTATATATCAATTGAGGGAGGGTTAGAGGGTGGGGTGGATTACTGTCCAAACGGGGGTGCGTGTTTACTTCGTTAGAGGGAACCAAGTGAACAAGGGGAGTGGGTATTAGTGGGGGTGGATTGAGCGATGGTGTAGATGAGGGGTCTGGGATCATTGAGGTGGGGAGGCAGAGAGCGGGTGGTGCTTCTGGGGCTAGGGAATGGTCTAGGTTCACAAGGGGGGGAGTCTGGGAGTTGGTGGAACTTTGTGGGCTGGGGAGGAGGAGGATAGGGGTCCTTTGGGGATGAGATTGGGAGCAATGGGGGGGTGGGGCTAGGGAGAAAGGGGGAGCTGGGACTGGTGCGGACGAGATATCGACAGGATGAAGGGATAGGGACGGGAGGCGACGCTGGCGCGGCTCAATGAGGGCGTAGGACTGAGAGTAGGGGGAGTTACGGGGGCTGGGGAGGGGTGAGTTGAGGGTCCCTAGGGGGAGCGAGGGGGGCTCAGTGGGGGGATGTTGGGTGTAGAGGACGGGGGGCAGGAGTAGTGAGGTAAGGGGTGTTAGGGCTGTCGGGAGCGGCTGGGTGGAGGAGGGATTGGGTAGTGTAGTGGAAGGACACTGGGGTGGCGAGGGGTGCTCAGTGGGGGGGCGTTGGGTGTGACGGACGGTGGGTGAGAGTTGTGAGGTATGGGGGGTTAGGGCTGTCGGGAGCGGCTGGGTGGAGGAGGGACTGGGTAGTGTAGTGGCAGGGTGCTGGGGTGGTGAGTTCTGGGGAATCAGGGTTTGAGCGGAGCCGGAAGGTTGGGCGGGGGGAGTTTTGAGTGGGTAATGGGACGTAGCCATCCTAAGAGTGGGGAAGAGAGAGTCGAAGAACTCTAGGTTCTCCTCTTTCGCCTGGATAAGAATGGTGCCGTTCCTATAAATGGTGATGGAGATGTCACCCGTCAGGGATAGATGATTCAGGGGGGCGATAGTTAGTTTACGGTTGTGATCCGTGAAGGTTGTTTTGGAGACGGGGAGGGATGAATTAAAGATGGTGGCCCAAACGTCCGGCCTGTTGGTGTGGAAAATAAAGTCCATTTTCTTCTGACCTCTGGTTGTGCAGTGGTAAATGTCAACAATTAGCGTTTTGGGGTGTTGCCTTATTATGTTCTGTTTGAAGCGTTTTTTAGATTTGAAAGAGAGCGTTCGTGGGAACGATATAGCGTAGGTGTTCGGTCCTTGAGGGGAAAGGAGGTTAGTGGAAGGGCCGAGATGAGTGATCGAGAGTGCGGCTGGGGGCATCTTGGCTGGGCGGGGGGGGGGGAGAGGCTCGGGGGGAGGGAGGTGGAGGACAGATCGGGAGATCAAACCGAGTTTTGAGCTAGGGGAAGCTCTGTGTGAACTCTTGGCTCAGTAGGGCTAAAGTTAATAGTAGATTAGATTAGCACCGATTTCGCAGCTGGTCGATGACCTGCGTGGCGGCCCAGTTAGGGACAGGCAGCCCGGGCTAAGGTAGAGAAATTGGCAGTGCAGGGAGACTACGAGTCCAAGCGGGCCAAGAGGGGAGGGCAGGTTCACATGATCTGCTCAGCTGTTTCTGGCGAGTCCCCAGTAGGTAGAGAACGAGCAGATCCGGTCGAATTTAGAGCTGGAGGATGTTCTGTGTGGTGGCCGTGTTAGGTACAGTGCAGATCAGGACCGAATACATTGCTGGTCGATGTCTTGAGTGGCGGCCATATCGGGGGCAGGCAGCCAAGGCTGATGTCGAGAAATCTGCAGACCTGTTCAGATGATACAGGCGAGTCCCCACTAGGTAGAGGGGGATCAGATCCGGTCTAAGTTAGAGCTGGAAGGTGTTCTGCGAGGCCGGGCAAGTCGGGATCGATTTCAAAGCAGGTCGCCGTCCTGAGTGGCGGCCATATTGGGGACAGGCGGTCAAGGCTAATGTCCAGTGCAGATAGGCAGGGAGACTGAGAGACCTAGCGGGCCAAAGGGAGGGCAGGTTCAGATCTCCTTATCCAGAGTTATTTGTGAGTCAGTACACGTAAAGGAGCGTGCATATCCGGGCCGGATTGTAGCTGGGAGGATGTCCTGTGTGGCGGCCATCTTAGGGTCAGGGAGCCCTTTGCGATATTAAGTGGCTGGTATAAGTGGGGAGGGCGTGGGGGGTGCCCCCGTGGGAGGCACCGATGTACCCTGTTTGTAGCGGTGGTCTGGTGGAACGGAGGCCCTTATTTCCACTAAGATTTGGGCTCACCTGGTACATTGACTGTGAGGGCTTGAACGAGGTCGGCCATTTTGGGGACAGGCAGTCCTGTCGGTCGAGAGCGTCGGGACCGGAGTGAGGTCCTCCACCCGGAGCGGGGCCCTCCGCTTCACACCGAGGTAGCTGTAGATGAGGAGATGAGGGGAGGGCGGCCCTTGTCCGCGGGCCGGACCGTGGATGGAGTGGCACTGTTCTCGGAGGTCCTGGATCGCCGATCCGCCTATCGATGGAGCGGCTGGTGGAGATTCTCCCCCTCAGACCCGGTGAATGAGGGGAGGGGGCACTCCCTGCAGCGGCAGAGTCACAGCGGGTGGGGGAGCGGACGTGGCGCCGGTGCTGGCTTCGGTGGTCAGCAGGCGTGGAGGGGTCCTTCTTCTCGGCAGTCTTTTTCGGTGGTCCAGCTTCCCTTTCCGAGGGGTATTAAAGAACCCGGTGGGGGGCGCCTTCAGTCGGAAGGGGGGGTTACTATGGGGTCGCTCCGGTCGGGGATTTACACAGAAGTGATCCCTTTACCCGGAGCTCGTCCCATTCACTCCCTCCTTGCGGCCATCTTGCTGAGGATAGTAAAACACCATACCACCTGGTGGAAGGCAGTATCAAGTTCAGAATAGCCGTGGAATGACGAGAGTAGCTTTTTGAACTGGAATCCCCTCACCTGTATTTCCTTAGTCAATGGTAGCTCTGTACTATTTTCTGCACACCCTTGAACACAGACCATTGCCCACTTGGGCTAAACTAGCAACTAGCTTTAAACCTGGCGGTAAGAGAGGGCCGCCTGCACAATGGCGCAATACATCTGGATAAAACCATTACCTGGTCTTGCCATGACCCCAGTATCAGTATCGGCAACATGAGGCCAAATTAAGTGTCTCTGCCAAAGAGTACAGCCGAATGACCAGGTTTCGCAGTCACACATGTTTAAAGCGCGTTTCACTTGTAAGGGTATGACAATCCAGGAGCGCACAATCGCGTAACATGATAGCAACACCATTTATCTAGGTCTTGCCATAACATTGATTTGCACAAGTATAATATATATATTTTTTTAAACATATTTTTATTAACTTTTCTTCGGCATCCTACAATCATACAGTACAGTGGGATCAGCATTGCAATGGCCCATTCTCAGAATGCAAAATAACATTACCCAATATCCCGTAGTTCTGCCTTGCGCAAGTATAATATTAAATGCAAGTCCTCACTAGGAGAGACGGGCAACTGTCACTGTGCAGCTGTATGTGGAACAATAAAGTTCAGATATTGTGAGTTTAAAGAAATGAACTCAGGGGCATATTACCAACAACTAGCGATAATTATCGCTATGTTGGCTTAGCGGCAATATTTTTATCGCCGAGCTGCGGCGATTTTTTATCGCTTAGGAACCTTGCTATTATCAAGGTTTATCTCCTAAGCGATAAAAATCGGCCGAAATTCATGAATATCGCTGAAAAGTCAGCGATATTCATGCATTACCGAGCTAATGCTCTTAGCCATGTTATCCACCTACCATTGGATAACATGGCTAAGAACTGCTATGGGGCAGGTGTTAGCTTTTGGAGATATTCGCGCTTAGCACGAATATCTCAAAAAGTTGGTAATAGGAGATAGCGATGTTAGCGACTGTTTCCAGTCGCTAACATCTTGGCACGCCCACTTTGCATGTCATTAGTGATAAATTTCACTGACATGAAAAAGCGGAGATAAACCCCCTTGATAATATGCCCCTCAGTCTGTCCCATTCACGAAGCGGCATCTTCTATACATCTTTGTTTTCCTACACTCGTTTTTCCACTTTTGTACCAAGACAAAGTTTAATTGCACCCATGAATTGTTTTTAAACCAGTATGATTTAACCCCTTCCACGCTGATGACGAGCTGGGCTCGTCATGAGGTAGCCTCCTGGCACGCTGATGACGAGCCCAGCTCGTCACGTAACATGCGCTTTAAAAAATCTCAGCGTACGAGCGGAATTCCGCACGCATGCGGTTAATGTTGTGTTTTTTTGCGTAATAGTGCATTGCTTTGCGATAATGATGAAGTCTGTTTACACTTTCAAATGTAGTCACAAGTCATGGGATGTTTATTTAAATCACTGTGAACCGCAACCTCAACACTCGTGAACAAGGGAACTTTTGTTTCCGAAACGCATTGAGTCGTGCATTTGCTAAAATAAAATCTGCTTGAAGCATTTGGGTGCCGTGGATCATTGATTTGCTATGGAAATGTTGGAATGTGGAGATATATATATATATATATATATATATATATATATATATATATATAATATATATCAAGAATCGGCACACCAGAGCCATATAAACTTGTAAAGTATGCATGCTGGGATGGATTCAACTTGTTGTTTCAGTGTTCGCCCACGAAGAAGGAGCAAGAGGCTCAGAAACGCTTCGACGAGAGAAATTATCGGGATGAATTGCCGGGTTCAAAAAATATATGGTTTATGAAATCCTCTTCTGCGGGGTGTGTCCTTGCTGCAGGGCAACATATGGAAATATATATATATATATATATATATATATATATATATATATATATTGTGAAGCAAATGTCCCAGTACGAGAGGAGCTGCTTTCTGGCTGGTGCTGGTGGCGGGGCCCGGGACGTCCCCGCAATTAATGTCAACAGCAAGAATTCTTCGAAAAGACAACACCGCACACCACTTCACATTGAACCTTAATTTACTTCTCCATAGGTTCCCCACCTACGCGTTTCGGACATAGACTGTCCCTGTTCACGGTACAAACATTTGTCCCTCATTGCTGTTTGTTATTTAACTGATGACACCACTAAGCAATTCAAGATGCATTATGGGCTCAGTAGTTTAAGTGTAATTTAAACACTAGCTGACACTTTGTTTAGACCGATTGCCACACCATTTCACACTCTCGATTTATTTATTAAGTGATTATGTATTCAAAGCGCAATATGTGGTCGACATATAGTATTGCACTTTAAGTTGAAGTCATGGGCTGAGTGCCCACATATGTATAGTTTTAAACACATGGCATATTGAAATTTAAAGTGATTATATATTTTAATGGGGTTTCGGGCTAAGTGCCCGAGATGCAAAGGCTAAATGCCTGTGTCCCGAAAGTGCTGTCGGTGCTGCAATCAAGGTGTAAACAAAAGCAGTTCTTATTTATATATTATTCTATATACTTCAACATTTTTCTCACACGAATTTTGAATAGCTGTTTCATTAGACATTATATCTGAATTCATTCAATTTCATCAATTATTCCTGTTAAATCATACATTGATATGAAAGCAAGTCAATAATTCAATTATAAATGAACATAAAGTTCTTCATCCGCATTCAGACCCCAAGGGCTTCTTGTCTTGAATTTAATTATGAGTTTCGACTCCAAGCGCCTTAAGTTTTTGATGCGGTCTCCACCTCTTTCATTGTCCTATATCAGAGCAATCCCGGCATATTTCATATCTTTCCATGACCTGCCTGGATGAGTTTGCAGATGTTTTGCAGTGGCATAACTCAGGTCCCCGTTCTGGATTGCTCGAGTGTGTTCAAGTATTCTTTTCTTTAATGGGCAAACTGTAGAGCCGATGTATTTCTTACCACAGAAGCATTGGATTTGGTATACCACAAATTGTGAGTCACAAGTTATTTTGTCTCTGATTTCGAAAATTCTGCCTTTTGGATCTTTTAAGGTTTTCATATTTTGTCCAATAGTGCAAGCTTTACAGGTTAGGCATTTGGCGAACCCTCTTTGACGTTTTTCTAGCCATGTAGAAGTTTTTACATATTTAAAATGGCTATTAACCAGAGTGTCTTTGATTGATGGTGCTTTTCGGTATGCAACGAGCGGGCCTTCACCAATTAGTGTGCCTATCTCTGGATCTTTCTTCAATACACTCCAGTATTTAGTCAGAATTTGTCGTATTTTGTGACTTTCTTTTGAATATGTTAAGATCAATCTTGGTTTCTCATTTAGAATCTTTTCTGTTGATTTGATTTTTGGGTATTAACGTTTCTGCTCTGGTTTTTGCTCTTGCTTTGGCTTCACCTTTTATGATATCGGTATGTCTGTATCCTCTTTCTGTGAAACGATTTTTTGTTTCAGTAAATTTGTTTTCCATTTCGCTCGTTTCAGAACAATTACGTTTCATTCGTAAAAATTCCCCAAGAGGGATACTCTGTTTCAGTGGAGCCGGATGGAAACTTGTTCCGAAAAGAACACTGTTGGTTGCCGTTTTTTTTCTGAAAACTGTGCTTTCCAGTTTGTTGTTCATTGGATGTATGACGTTATAACGCATACTTTTACTCCGCAGACCATTACAACGCGACTTTTACTCCGCATACCGTTACAACGCATAGCGCCTTGGGGCGCTGGATAGTGGTAAGTATAATTTACTATTCTAACTCCAGTCCCCGTGGACCCTAGGGAAGGTGTTGGATAGTAAATTATACTTATCCCCTATCCTAGAGCGCCCCCCAGCGCAATGCGTTGTAATGGTATGCGGAGTAATGGTCGCGTTGTAATGGGTCTGCGGAGTAAAAGATCCATTGTAACGGGTGTATACCTTGTTCATTATGTAGATTTTTGTATCCAAAAAGTCTATCTCTTGTTTCTGGATTTTTGATGTAAATTTTAATCCTACATCATTACGGTTTAAGATGTCAATGTATTCAGTCAGTTTTTGTCTTGACCCCTTCCATAGGAGAAATAAGTCGTCGATGAATCTAAGCCAAAGTACCACATCCGTGGTATATGGCTCATTCTCATCTCTCCAAGCTATGTTTTTCTCCCACCACCCCATGGTTAGATTCGCATAGCTTGGAGAGAATGAGACACCCATGGCACAGTCACATATTTCGGAGTAAAATGACTTATCGAAGACAAAGACATTATTTTCGAGACAGAAGGTTATCATATCTATCAACATGTTGGTATGTCGTAGTTCCGATAAGGGTCTTTGATTCAAGAAGTATTTGATTGCCATCAAGCCTACCTTGTGTTGGATAGAGGTATACAAGGATACTGCATCAATAGTAACTAACCAGTAATCAGGTTGCCAATCTACTCCCATGATTATTCTTAGAAAGTCCCCTGTATCTTTTATATTTGAATTTAGGGACGGAACCATTGGTGCCAGAAAGTAGTCCACATATGTAGCAACATTTTCGCACAGTGATCCACAGCTGGATATAATTGGACGTGCGGGTGGTTTTGTCAAAGTCTTATGAATTTTCGGTAGAAAATACATCGTTGGCATGATGGGGTGCAAGACTGTTAGGAAATATCCAGAAACAAGAGATAGACTTTTTGGATACAAAAATCTACATAATGAACAACAAACTGGAAAGCACAGTTTTCAGAAAAAAAACGGCAACCAACAGTGTTCTTTTCGGAACAAGTTTCCATCCGGCTCCACTGAAACAGAGTATCCCTTTTGGGGAATTTTTAGGAATGAAACGTAATTGTTCTGAAACGAGCGAAATGGAAAACAAATTTACTGAAACAAAAAATCGTTTCACAGAAAGAGGATACAGACATACCGATATCATAAAAGGTGAAGCCAAAGCAAGAGCAAAAACCAGAGCAGAAACGTTAATACCCAAAATCAAATCGATAGAAAAGATTCTAAATGAGAAACCAAGATTGATCTTAACATATTCAAAAGAAAGTCACAAAATACGACAAATTCTGACTAAATCCTGGAGTGTATTGAAGAAAGATCCAGAGATAGGCACACTAATTGGTGAAGGCCCGCTCGTTGCATACCGAAAAGCACCATCAATCAAAGACACTCTGGTTAATAGCCATTTTAAATATGTAAAAACTTCTACATGGCTAGAAAAACGTCAATGAGGGTTCGCCAAATGCCTAACCTGTAAAGCTTGCACTATTGGACAAAATATGAAAACCTTAAAAGATCCAAAAGGCAGAATTTTCGAAATCAGAGACAAAATAACTTGTGACTCACAATTTGTGGTATACCAAATCCAATGCTTCTGTGGTAAGAAATACATCGGCTCTACAGTTTGCCCATTAAAGAAAAGAATACTTGAACACACTCGAGCAATCCAGAACGGGGACCTGAGTTATGCCACTGCAAAACATCTGCAAACTCATCCAGGCAGATCATGGAAAGATATGAAATATGCCGGGATTGCTCTGATAAAGGACAATGAAAGAGGTGGAGACCGCATCAAAAACTTAAGGCGCTTGGAGTCGAAACTCATAATTAAATTCAAGACAAGAAGCCCTTGGGGTCTGAATGCGGATGAAGAACTTTATGTTCATTTATAATTGAATTATTGACTTGCTTTCATATCAATGTATGATTTAACAGGAATAATTGATGAAATTGAATGAATTCAGATATAATGTCTAATGAAACAGCTATTCAAAATTCGTGTGAGAAAAATGTTGAAGTATATAGAATAATATATAAATAAGAACTGCTTTTGTTTACACCTTGATTGCAGCACCGACAGCACTTTCGGGACACAGGCATTTAGCCTTTGCATCTCGGGCACTTAGCCCGAAACCCCATTAAAATATATAATCACTTTAAATTTCAATATGCCATATGTTTAAAACTATACATATGTGGGCACTCAGCCCATGATTTCAACTTAAAGTGCAATACTATATGTCGACCACATATTGCGCTTTGAATACATAATCACTTAATAAATAAATCGAGAGTGTGAAATGGTGTGGCAATCGGTCTAAACAAAGTGTCAGCTAGTGTTTAAATTACACTTAAACTACTGAGCCCATAATGCATCTTGAATTGCTTAGTGGTGACAGTCTATGTCCGAAACGCGTAGGTGGGGAACCTATGGAGAAGTAAATTAAGGTTCAATGTGAAGTGGTGTGCGCTGTCTTCTTTTCGAAGAATTCTTGCTGTTGACATATATATATATATATATATATATATATATATATCTCCATTCCGTTAGGTCCACAAGGCGGGCTTCCAGGCGCTCTAAGGGCGGTGCGCTCAGAGCGTGGCAGAACCAAGCCACAAATTAAATTATTCCAGTTTTCCCCGAGGGGAAGATTATCTCCACGCACTCCCGGATATTTGGTAAATCACAAAGTCATATAATCAGAATAATAGTTAAGTCTTCGATTTATTTCAGCAAGCCAAGCTGCACCTGACGCGTTTCGGTCTCTACGGAGACCTTGCTCACAGGAAAAAACCTGTGAGCAAGGTCTCCGTAGAGACCGAAACGCGTCAGGTGCAGCTTGGCTTGCTGAAATAAATCGAAGACTTAACTATTATTCTGGTTATATGACTTTGTGATTTACCAAATATCCGGGAGTGCGTGGAGATAATCTTCCCCTCGGGGAAAACTGGAATAATATATATATATATATATATATATATATATATATATATATATATATATATATCCACAAAGAACTCCTCTTGTCATCAGAAACGCAGGAGACAGACCACAGGACCAGATGTTAGATTTCTCTATTTATTGCTCAAGTTTGTGAAAGAGTGCATTACGCGTTTTGGGCTACCAGAGCCCTTGTTCACATGCAACGTTTGTTTGTACTTTTTTTGTTTTTATAGTGCCCATTTCTCCCAAGCATAGCCACCCCTCCATACATCATGTGATCATAGAGATAAAAGACAAATTCACAATTGAAGTGCCTCAATGTCCGTATAAATACATAGGTACAGTATTGAAATCACACAAGCATACAAGTTTGAATTTGAAGTCTCTGGATAAATCCATCAAATATTTGTGTCTAGAGGGGGTAAAAGAAAAAGGATGACGGAATTAAAAGCAGTCTTTCTTTAAATAGTTAGAATATACATCCTCATTTGATCAATAGGACCAAAAAATTGAAAATTGGGCAACATTAAATTAAGTTATTTTTAAAAAAAAGTGCAAACAGTGCATGTCCATAAAGTGCAAAAGACCAATTGTGACCAATATTGTGTCCTAGAGGAAGAAAAAGTGCCAATGTTCATAAAGAGACCTGCTTGTAAATATTATACCTCATCATCATATTTACAACAATTGGGTTAAACACCACATTTTGTTCACTTTAAAAATCATGATAAAAGTATTTCAAAATCCAAACAAGTATATTCATAAATTATTGAAGATTATAAAAACACCCTGTGTATAAAAAATTGTATAAAAATACCAAATAAATATAGGTAATAAATTACATAGATTTACAAATAGGGAATGAACCAAGAGAATTTCATATTTTCCGACTAACAGGGACCCTGACTAGACGGAATGAAGATGTAATAATTTACGAAAAAACTGATTATGTATATACAGGAAGCTAAAGCAACCTCCAGGCAACAGGGAACCTGACTGCCTGAGAGCATAAAACAGTGACTGATAATTAGGCCCAAGCGAGACAGAGTCATTGAAGAGGTACATGGGGATTTAAAGGAAAGTGTGCAAATCCTCTGTGTTATTCGGACTTTTGCTGTCGAATTCCAATATCATATTAGATTCCAACTGCCTTAATTTTAAGTCCCTGTTACCACCTCTTCGTAATTTTGGTATTGCTCCTACAACATAGTATTATAAGCAATTTACATCTCTGTTGTGTGTAGACTCAAAGTGGCGTGCAACTGGGTAACTCGAGTCACAATGTAAAATTGCCCGCAAATGCTGTAGGATCCTGACGTGCACTTGTTTGCTAGTACTCCCAATATAGTTTAAGCCACAAGTGCATGTCAGGACATATACCGCAAATTCAGTTTTACAAGTGTATTGACCTGCAATTGGGATTGCGGTCTCACTGAATGGGGTAAGATAATGGGTCTTGTTAATACCAAATGTACAGGCCCTGCAACTAGAGCATTTGCGAAATCCACCAACTGTCTGCATCCAATTAGCTTTTTGCTTGAGTTCTGGACTTGACTGGTCCAGAACAGCTCCCATGTTGCGTGCCCTTCGGAAAGTTATTGTAGGTTTAGGCGGTAACAATGCACCTAACACTGAATCTGACATTATAATGGGCCAGTTTTTAGTAATGAGTTTCCTGATTGAATTCTCCTGGTCACTGAATGCTGTGATGAACCTAGGACATGATTCATTATTAGCATCATCTTTAGATGAAGAATCTTCTGTGATACAATCGACCAGGAATAGGCTATTTCGAGGTCTCAAATTTGCTTTTTTCAAAGCCTGATCAAAGATCTTCTTGGAGTAGCCTCGTTCCCTTAGTCGAATTTCTAGATCCCTCACACAGTTGGTGTAATCTTCATTTGTGCTACAGATCCTTTTCAATCGGAGGATCTCTCCATAGGGGATACTATGGATGGTGTGCTTGGGATGAAGGCTAGACGCGTGAAGGGTGGTGTTTCCTGCGGTTGGTTTCCTAAATAGTGTCGTTTGAATTCTATTATCATTGTCAATGTACACTTTAACATCTAGGAACTCAACCTCCTTCTTACTGATGTGAGATGTGAATTTGAGGTTCAAATGGTTGACATTGATGTCATTGACAAAGGCCATAGCCTCCTCCATTTCACCCTGCCACACAATGAACACATCGTCAATGTATCTGAGGAATTTGATTATTTTTTCATTCACCCATGTTTTATGTGTCCTATTGAGGACCTGCTCCTCCCACCAGCCCACGTGTAAGCACGCGTAGCTGGGTGAGAAGCAGGCCCCCATTGCTACACCTCTCACCTGACGCCAAACATCCTTTTCAAAGGCAAAAAAGTTGTTGCATAAACACCACTCAATGAGGCTTAAAATGGCCTTATTGTGTTCATAAAAATGTGCAGGCCTACGACTCAGAAAGTGTTTAACAGCATTCAAACCATCAGTATGGGCTCTGCTGGTGTATAACGATTCAACATCAAGCGTCATTAACACCATATCATCCTGCCATTCTACTGTTTCAAGTTTTTTCAAAAAGTCAGTAGTATCTCTTACATAACTCGGAAGTTGTCTCACAGGTTCTTGCAAGAAAAAGTCTATATATTGGCCCACTTTCTCACCCATGCTGTTAATTGCTGAGATGATCGGCCTCCCAGATAATGGTGAGGTACCTTTATGTATTTTGGGGATAAGGTAGAAGACAGGCTGGGTGGGGAATTCATTATACAAGAATTTAAACTCCTCCCCTGATATTAAACCTTCTCTTCTCCATTTATTGAGCAACTTGTGAAGATTGTCCTAGGCTTGCCCATACTCTTTATTGCTGGACTTGATATAACATTCGCCGTCATGCAGCTGTCTATGCGCTTCAGTAATATAGTCAAATTTTGGCCAAAGGACCAAGTTGCCGCCCTTATCCGCTGTTTTTATCACTATATTCGGATTGGTGCCTAGCCTCTTCATCAATGCAAAATAATTTGCCCGTTGCTGACTGAACTCTTGTCTCTTGTTTCTGTTAACTTTCTTATAAAGTGTTTTTACCTCTGAAATAACACAGTCACAAAAGGTGTCTATCGCATCCCTGGTCATTAATGGTAAAAAATCAGACTTGCCTTTGTATGGAGTTAATCCTGCACCTTTCTGTACCATATTGATTTTACTCAATCGTCTTTGGGTTGAAATTTCTTCATCTTGTGATGCCAATTGAGAATTCGATGTCGCATTTAAGTCATGCAAATCCAAAAATAAGGGGACGTCAGCTGCCACTATTTCAGGAGCCCCTGAGACTGTGGCTGCAGTACAAGTGTTTGAGACGGTTTTCAATTTCTGTAGTGTGAAGAACTTTTTAAGTTTGAGTTTCCGTATATAGCGGAATACGTCAACACGAGTTGGTGCATATTTGAAAGATTGTGCTGGGCAGTAATTGAGGCCTAAAGACAGAAGTTGTTCCTCCGCCTTTGTCAGGACAACATCCGAAAGGTTGATAACGGAATTATTTACTGGTGTTTCTTTTTCCGCCAACCTTGTGGCTTCTTTTGCTGCACTTTTTTGCTTTTGTTTCCGTCGTCTCTCGCGTCTTCTTGTATTCCGACGTTTCCGGCTAAGTTCTTTTGCCGCGGTCGGAGTGTTGACAGTCTTTCCGATACTAAAAAATCAAGCTCCTGCTCTATATTGAATATTGTCTCCGGTTGTTGTTGAGTGAATGACTCCACACTTGAGACACTGGATGCACTTGAAAGGGTATTGGATTCCACTGACGTTATACTCAGTGTATCATCATTGTTTCTGCCACTTGCACCTGTGCTTGCATTTGTTCCCACAGCTATTGTGGTCTGTTGTTTGCTGCCCTGTCCCATATACTGTTGTCGTTTTGTGTTATTGTATTTTCGTGCAAACGTGAATATTTGGCCATTAGCATAGTCTGCTTGATCTCGGGCAAACTTGCTTATTTTCCTCATTTTAATTTTGTCCCCATGTTTTTTAGTCTTTCCAGCATTGTGTCTTTTAGCTTTTTTGAAGTTTCAGTTTCCGTGATTTTATCAATGTCCTCTTGGATTTTCTTGATGGTTAACAAAATCTCTGCTCGGTCTATGGCCGCATATTTTATTAAAATTCTAACAGAATTCATAGATGCAGCCAGATTGTTTTCTCCCCATTCTTCAAGCATCAGTGGGTTGGGGTTTTCGAAACTAGGTGCCAGTAGTATTCGTAACCCCCTTGAAACCTGTTCGGCAGCTACATATTTGGATAGCGAGTAATGCTCCCACCACTTTGTGATTTCTAGGCGCCTCTGCTTTTCCAGTTCTTTGTACAGCGTTCCGATGTTTGTTTCTTCCCTGATAGATGCATTGGTCGGGGGTTGTTTATCACCGCTATATCCCGGCGCAGAGATTTGTTCAAATAGCCCCTCTGCTTTCTCCTCCCTTGCACGGAACTCCTCGGCGGACATGCCTCTCCCACAGTAAGCTTGAGGAACTTGATTGTTATATTACGCGCTCATGAAACGCCGGCCGCTTCGGGCTTTTCTCAGTCTCTTAAGGCGTCTCGTGAGAATCGGTCCACACAAAAGTGTAACTTTCCCACCTCTGCGATGCCACAATTGTATTACTCACCACGACGGTGTTTTCTCCACACGACCAAACGGAGCCCTCCGACTCCGCTACCATCCGCGGATCCACACCGTTTGTCGTGTCAGGCTGCTTGGCTGCCGAGGGGGCATCTGCAAATATCCAACTCGAATACTTTAGAAAGTCGGCTTGAAGGCAGGACGCCACTTCAGGGAAAGGGGTCTGTTGACGAAGGCAAGCCGGCCTCCGTAATTATCCACGAAGAACTCCTCTTGTCATCAGAAACGCAGGAGACAGACCACAGGACCAGATGTTAGATTTCTCTATTTATTGCTCAAGTTTGTGAAAGAGTGCATTACGCGTTTCGGGCTACCAGAGCCCTTGTTCACGTGCAACATTTGTTTGTACTTTTTTTGTTTTTATAGTGCCCATTTCTCCCAAGCATAGCCACCCCTCCATACATCATGTGATCATAGAGATAAAAGACAAATTCACAATTGAAGTGCCTCAATGTCCGTATAAATACAGTATTGAAATCACACAAGCATACAAGTTTGAATTTGAAGTCTCTGGACTTTATGAAATCCTCTTCTGCGGGGTGTGTCCTTGCTGCAGGGCAACATATGGAAATATATATATATATATATACATATATATATATATATATATATGTACTATAAAAAATTGTAAATAACATTTTTCAATGAAAATTGTTAAAACAAACTATTAATTTTTGCGCTTTATCCCGCATTGGGCATTAAGCCCTTGAAGTCAAATATATTTTCATTCCCTTTTGTTTAGGACGGAGCATAACTCTGTGGAATTCCACAGAGTTTTAATGCAACTCTGCTGAATTCTGTGTAGTGCAACTCCACAAACTCCGCCCACCCTTACCTTAGAGCATTGGCGAAAGACCTGGGGATCGTCCCCATAAATCAATGCAGCTTTAGAGACAGTTGCAGCACTACCATCAGCCTGATGGCTTTGCCCTAATGTGTAACAAAGCAATCAAATGGAAAGGAACACTTTTCTCTTCTTCACGGATTTAAAAGCTACGTTTGATAGCATCTCAAGAAGCCAGCTGTGGTACAAGCTACAGGACTTGACCTGCCAGACTTCTTGCTGAGGGCAATAACAGAACTATACACGAACACATGGGTGCAGATTAAGTTAGGCGACTGCTGCTACGTATCTAGGTGGATCATCACTAGTTCTGGCTTAAAGCAAGGCTGTGTGTTGGGACCCATGCTCTTCAACCTCTACATAGCAGATATGTCCAATGGCGTTGACAAAGCACACTGCCCCCCCAAACTCGAAGGACAAAGAATGACCAATCAGTTATATGCTGATGATTTGGTGCTCCTTAGTCAGACAAAGATAGGTCTACAATGGCTACTATCAACACCTCAAGACTTTACAACAATAAACATGCTTGACATTAATCAAGCCAAAACAAAAATCGTAGCTTTCAGTCAAAAATCCAGCTTGAGTAATAAGTGGTATCTGAATGTAAAAGCTCTTGCACATAGTAAAGAATACAAGTACCTGGGAATCCTCTTAGACAGCAAGTGGTCTTACACTAACCAGGCCTGTTTAACCCAAACTAAGGACTCCAGCCTACTATTTGCATTTATGACATTCACGCAGAAGCTACTAGGCCCCAGCCTCTACCGGCTTCTTAAAGTAATAAAAGCAAAAATAGGCCCTACTCTAACGTATGGCAATGAAACTACCCAAGGGGAGGGAGCTGGGCCTGTGGATACATTATTTACAAAAATCTACAAAGCTGCCCTTCGCCTGCCAAAAAGAGTGTCTCCGGCCCAAGTGAGATTAGAATACGCCATCACGAAGCAGCGCTGGGCAACCGGTAATTGCTTTTTCAACTTCTGCCACTGGCTTGGATTGGCGCCCCCGGCCTCTATAAATGCGCTAATTGTGGTCTGAAATGGAGCACTCTGGATCACAATCTGCTTACGGGATCCAACTAGATACCTTACTGAGAGACTTCTCATTAACAGAAGCCTGGACTCAACACCTCTCCCAGCAAGTATTTAAGAAACGGTTCTCCACTATGGCCAGGAAAATGTCAACCTTAGAGGACAAGGCATGTTCAGTGATTAATGCATACTCCACAACAAAACAACAGCACTACATAACCATCACCTATCCACTATGGATTAAATCTAGGCTGGTGGCACTAGGAATGGAGTAGTGGAATTTTCTGGACCAACTTCCAGCTTGGCACTGCTCTGACAACCACAACACAAGCCGCCACCAATGTGGAATAACAAAAGAAACATAAATCCACGTTCTTTGGAAATTGTTTCTCCGCACCAACTATATAATCTTAGGTGTATGCACTTGCTGGCAGGCAGGATTTGCCAGCCTGAATCCACAGAACTGTCAACTCAACATTAAAACAATTACATTCCTCAAATTAGCAACAACCAGACTAGGCACAGCAGGAATAACAAGCAGCACATAAAACGCGCATCTGGACCCAGAGTGTTTGGAACACTGCCAGGCTTGGGGGGGGGATCACAAAACTACCCATGGCTGGCGCACATCAGACCAGTATAACAACATGCACTAATTGAATGCCCAGGGAAGGCCAGAGTAATAACATGAGGCATCCAGTACTCGCGCTCTCTCTCTCTGCATCTGGCCTGCTCGAAATAACTTACCTGATGGCCAGACTGAACTATGCAATCCAGTACTTGGCTGCCATTAAGGCTGATGAATTAAGGTTTTTATTAACTGCACAATAAAATATGGCTATTACTATGATTATGACTACTCACTATTGAATTATGCAGGTCTAATAGGTATCAATCAATAAATCAATCAATCAGTCATTTGTTAAGCACACTACAAACCTGCGAGGGTCTCAAGGTGCTGGGGGAAGTAGGTGGGGGCCACTACTGATCGAACAGCCAGGTCTTTAGTATCCTCCTGAAGGTCAGCAGGTCTTGGGTCTGTTGTAGGCTCAGTGGGAGGGTGTTCCATGTTTTGGCGGCGAGGTGGGAGAAGGATCTCCCGCCGGTGGTTGTTCTTCGGATGCGAGGGACGGTGCGAGTGAGAGGTCGGCAGAGCGCAGCTGGCAGTTGGGGGTGTAGAAGGAGAGCCGTCTGTTGAGGTAGGCTGGGCCAGTCTTGTGGAGTGCCTTGTGTGCGTGGATGAGGAGCTTGAAGGATAGCCTCTTGTTGACGGGGAGCCAGTGTAGGTTTCTCGGGTGGGTGGAGATGTGGCCGTGTCATGGTACATCGAGGATCAGTCGTGCCGAGGCGTTTTGGATGCGTTGTAGTCGATTGATGAGCTTGGTCGGGGCTCCCGTGTAGAGGGCGTTTCAGTAGTCGAGTCTGCTGCTGACAAGGGCCTGGGTGACTGTCTTTCTTGTATCTGTCGGGATCCATCTGTAGATCTTGCGGAGCATGCGGAGGGTGTTGAAGCAGGAGGAGGAGACGGCGTTGTCTTGCTTGGTCATTGAGAACGTTGAGTCGAGGATGATTCCCAGGTTGCGTGCATGGTCGGTGGGGGTCGGGGCTGTCCCCAGTGCCGTTGGCCACCAGGAGTTGTCCCGGGCTGACGGGTTGGAGCCCAGGTGAGGAACTCTGTCTTTTCCGAGTTCAGCTTCAGACTGCTGATCTTCATCCAGTCGGCAACGGCCTTCATTCCTTGATAGAGATTGGCTTTGGCGGTAGTGGGGTCCTTGGTGAGGAAGAGGATCGGTTGAGTGTTGTCAGCGTAGGAGATTATGTTGAGGTCGTGCTGTCGGGTGACGTGTGCGAGCGGGGCCATGTAAATGTTGAACAGTGTTGGGCTGAGGGAGGATCCTTGAGGTACGCCACAGATGATCTCGGAGGGGAAGGAGGTGGTCCATTCCAGAGCCTTGTCTCGTATCCCTGCGGCATGGAGGCATGCGCGTAGTGTGCGGTGGCAGACGGTGTCGAAGTCGGCAGAGAGGTCTAGGAGGATGAGTGCTGCAGTCTCCCCGTTGTCTACCAGGGTCCTGATGTCGTCGGTGGCAGCGATGAGGGCGGTCTCGGTGCTGTGGTTGCTGCGGAACCCTGACTGGGAAGGGTCCAGGATTCTGTTCTCTTCGAGGTATCGGGTTAGCTGTCTGTTAACAATTTTCTCGATGACATTGGCCGGGAAGGGGAGCAGAGAGATGGGTCGGAAGTTCTTGAGGTCTCTTGGGTCTGCCTTGGGTTTTGTGAGTAGGGCGTTGATCTCGGCGTGTTTCCAGCTCTCTGGGAAGGTCGCGGTCTCAAGGGAGAGACTGAGGACGTTGCGTAGGTGGGGTGTGATGGAGCTGCTTCCTCTTCTGAAAACGTGGTGCGGGAATGGGTCTGACGGAGAGCCGGAGTGGATTGTGCTCATGGTCTTGATGGTGTCATCGACGTTCACGCTGGCCCAGGCTAGCAAGGGGATGTGGTCGATGGTGTGCGGAGGGTCTGTTGTGTTGCTGTCTGTTGGGGCTGTCTGGGTGTTGAAGCTGTCGTGAATGTCTGCTACCTTTCGGTGGAAGAAGGTGGCGAGGGAGTGGCACAGGGCTTGCGACGGCAGGATGTCGTTGGTGTTGGAGCTGGGGTTGGAGAGTTCCTTCACGATGTTGAAGAGCTCCTTGCTGTCGTATGCGTTGTTGTCGAGGCGGTCTTTGAAGGAGGGCTTCTTGGCAGCCCTGATGAGGTGGTGGTGGTTGCGGACAGCGTCCTTGTGTGATGCGTGGCTGTCCGGAGTTTGTTCACTGTGCCATTTCTTCTCTAGTTTCCGGCAGGCGTGCTTGGAATCTAGGAGTTCTGGGGTGAACCAGCTGGCCCTCTTGCTGGTGTCTCTGAGGGGGGGTTTCTTCAGCGGGGTGAGGGTGTTGGCAGAGTCCTCGATCCAGCATCTGAGGTTGTGGGCAGCGACGTCGGTCTTGGAGGGTTCGGTGGGTGGGCTAAGAGCAAGGTTTGCATGTAGTTGGTCTTCTGTGATTTTGCTCCAGCAGCGGCGGCGGGGGATATGTTGGGTGTGGTGGTGTGTGGTGGGTTTCTGAAAGGTGAAGTTGATGCAGCGGTGGACGGCCCAGAGGAGTTTGGTGGTGTGGCTGACGGAGACGTGCGGGCTTGAGGAGAAGAAAGGGTCGAGCGTGTAGCCGGCGGAGTGGGTGGGCGTTGTGACGAGTTGTCTCCATCCGAGGTTGGTGAGGTTATCGATCAGGGTTGTGGTCGTTGTTGTTCTCAAGGTGAAAGTTCAGGTCTCCGAGGAGGATGTAGTCGGTGGAGGTCAGGGCGTGCATGCTGATGAAGTCGGCGATGGAGTCGCTGAACTGGGGGCAGGGTCCGGGGGGTCGGTAGATGAGGGTGCCTCTGAGGGTGGAGTTGGTGTCTGTGTGGATCTGGAAATGCATGTGTTCGGCGATGCTGAGCGCGTCGTCGGTGCTAGTCGAGACCCTGATGCTGTTCTTGTGGACGATGGCGATTCCTCCTCCGACTCCATTGGTGCGGTCTCTGCAGGTGATCTTGTAGCCGTCTGGGATGGCTATGGCGGTGTCGGGTGTGGAGGAGTTGTTCAACCAGGTCTCTGTCAGGAAGATTGACGTCTGGGGAGGTTGTGTTGAGCTGGTATATAAACAACAATACTTTTATGGAGGGCCTGAGGAATGTTTACAGACCAGCCTAGGTTATATCCCTCACAAGAACTACATATACAACATAGAAGCCTAGGGGTCTCAGAGAGAGGGTATTTAAGGACCTCTTCGTAATTATCTAGATGCCTAAATTAGTACATCAAAATAGAGCCAAGACTAACTAGTTTTGACATGGGACGTGGAATTCCAACAGTGGGTCACCAGTGATTGAAGAGGAAACTCATTTAGGATTCCCATCAAAGACTTGTAATGATCAATATTATCACTTGGTTATCCTTTAAGGGTCATGTGTCTCTAGATCATTGAGACATTGATCGTACCCTTTGTCAAAAAATGGGGTTCTGACCCACAATCACTTTAGGACCATGTGACTCTGATCTGATGGGATCAAGTGCAGTGCAAAAAATATATGAAAGTGGTGAATTTAAAATAGGATAGAGAACCACAAGGAAAATTTTATTGAAAAGGGCCTCTTCCTGTTAAAAACAAGAACAGTCCAGAAATATATGTACCTTGCAGTTTAACCAAATACCTGCATGGGGGCCAACATGTTTCAGCCTTATGGTTGTAGGACCCTAGGCTTTCTTCAGGGCCTCTGTTCTAACTTATAAATGCTACTGCGTGTAATGCATAATGTGCAGAAATGATCCAACAATAGTGAATTACTATAAGGTAATAACAAAAAGGATATAGTTTTCCGTCATCTGTTAATACTCCTCCGTGTCACCTGGTGTGTCAAAAATCTATAACAACAAACACATGATGGACACACTATTAGAACCATACTTGTACCAATTCAACTGTCCAGGAACATTGAAAAAGACCTAGAGGACAGTATCTACTCACCCAGTGTGCCCGGGGACCAGACCTCACCTCTCCTGGACCTGGCTCAGGAACTGTGACACCCCGCTCTGTGAAGGCAAGACATCCTGGGCTTAAATGCAGCAGAGAGAACCAGCCTGTCCTACTCTGTCATGTATATATAATATGCACAGGCTAGCATTCTCTTGCCCCCTAGAGAAAGACTTTCTCCCCTCATCCTATTCCTAAGAGACTTGACCACTCAGGCCTAACCCCATCCCTCTGGCTATGTCTTAACACACAAGTAAGTTCCTTTTAGAGACGACCTTAAATGATGTACAATTGAACGAGATCTTAACAGTGTTGGGTCTCCGTTCGTAATTTACACTAAAGAACCAGCAATGTATAGATATACGCCTTGATGATTGTGTGATTGGTCCACCAGTCGAACATTTAAATTGGCCTTTCCTGCCGTGTTCGTTGCCTCTCCCTGACTCGGTACCGGCCAGAGGCAACAATGGACAGGTAGGCAGGGTTGCTCCTGGTGTTCTGCCTTCAACGTTTGGGCTACTGGCCTGTAGGGACATATTGCTTTTTGTATAGATTTGTTTAGGAGTAATTCCTTTAAAGCAGCATATCGCTCTGTCCAGTGACTGTTTGTCGAACTAGCGGTAACTAAAAGTTGTCATAAGACATAGCTAGAGGGATGGGGTTAGGCCTGAGTGGTCAAGTCTCTTAGGGATAGGATGAGGGGAGAAAGTTTTTCGGATGTATGACGTTACAACGCATGCTTTTACCACGCATGCTGTTACAACGCAGTTTTTACAACGCAAACCTTTACAACGCATAGCGCTTTGGGGTGCTGGATAGTGAATAGTTTAATTTACTATTCCAACTCCAGTCCCCGTGGACGCTAGGGAAGGTGTTGGATAGTAAATTAAATCTATTCCCTATCCTAGAGCGCTCCCCAGCGCAATGGGGTGTAATGGTTTTCGTTGTAAAACCAGCGTTGTAAAAGCACTGCGTTGTAAAAGTTTCGTTGTAAAGGATGTTTTCCAAGTTTTTCTCTAGGGGCAAGAGAATGCTAGCCTGGGCATATTATATATACATGACAGAGTAGGACAGGCTTGTTCTCTCTGCTGCATTTAAGCCCAGGATGTCTTGCCTTCACAGAGCGGGGTCTCACAGTTCCTGAGCCAGGTCCAGGAGAGTTGAGGTCTGGTCCCCGGGCACACTGGGTGAGTAGATACTGTCCTCTAGGGCTTTTTGAATGTTACTGGACAGTTGAATTGGTACAAGGATGGTTCTAATAGTGTGTCCATCATGTGTTTGTTGTTATAGATGTTTGACACACCAGGTGACACGGAGGAGTATTAACAGATGACGGAAAACTATATCCTTTTTGTTATTATCTTATAGTAATTCACTATTGTTGGATCATTTCTGCACATTATGCATTACACGCAGTAGCATTTATAAGTTAGAACAGAGGCCCTGAAGAAAGCCTAGGGTCCTACTCCCATAAGGCTGAAACATGTTGGCCCCCATGCAGGTATTTGGTTAAACTGCAAGGTACATATATTTCTGCACTGTTCTTGTTTTTAACAGGAAGAGGCCCTTTTCAATAAAACGTTCCTTGTGGTTCTCTATCCTATTTTAAATTCACCACTTTCTTATATTGTTTGCACTGCACTTGATCCCATCAGATCAGAGTCACATGGTCCTAAAGTGATTGTGGGTCGGAACCCCATTTTTTGACAAAGGGTACGATCAATGTCTCAATGATCTAGAGACACATGACCCTTAAAGGATAACCAAGTGATAATATTGATTATTACAAGTCTTTGATTGGAATCCTAAATGAGTTTCCTCTACAATCACTGGTGGCACACTGTTGGAATTCCACGTCCCATGTCAAAACTAGTTAGTCTTGGCTCTATCTTGATGTACTAATTTAGGCATCTAGATAATTACGAAGAGGTCCTTAAATACCCTCTCTCTGAGACCCCTAGGTTTCTATGTTGTATATGTGTTGAGCTGGTCCCAGAGCTAGATGGCGTGTTTGCGTGCGGAGCGGGTGTTCAGTAGTATGTAGTAGGAGGTGGTTGAGGTCTTTCTTGGCGGGTGGTTTGTCGGCTCTGTGGCTGGTGTAGCTGCAGTTCTGGCAGGTGAAGGGACCATGTGTGCGTTTCGGGGTGGCCTTGAAGCAGTTGTGGGTCCGTCCGGGGTTGAGAGCGTGCAGAATGCTGGCATCGTAGTGGTGGCGGGTGCGGGGGCCAGGGGTTCTTGCACTGGGCGCGGTCCAGGCACGGGCAGGCGCAGATGGGCTTGCCGCGTGCCAGCGGCGCGGCATGTGTGGGGAGGTGGGAGTGAGGAGCAGCTGGGAGGCGGGAGGCGGGGGCAGCAAATGGGCAGTCATGGGGGCGGAGCCACAGGGGACGCAGTTGCGGGGGCGGTGAGGGGCGACGAAGGAAACAGAAGGCAAAAGGGCACAACAATTGAGGGGGAAACGAGAGGCACAGAGGGCAGAAAGGTCACAAAAAGGGCAAGAAGATCACAAGAATACAGGGGGAAACGAGTGGCACAGAAGACAAAAAGGTCACAGGAAGGGCCAAAAGGTCACAGATAACGGGGGAAACGAGTGGCACATAGGGCAAAAGGTCACAAGAAAGGGCAGAAAGGTCACAAAAAACGGGGGGAAACGAGTGGCACAGATGGCAGAAAGGTTACAGAAATGCAGGGGCACAAAGGCACAAAGGTCACAAGAAAGGGCAGAAAGGTCACACAAAAACGGAACTTATTCTATAATGACCTACAAAAAGTAAATGACTTTATTATTAAGAAAAACAATTAATGAAATAAACCCAACACAAACATTTATTTCAAGTAAGTAAATAAAATAAGCATTTTGAAGCAAAACCACATTATAAACAATTCAATATACTGTAAACAAAAACATTAATTTAGAAAACATTGGGAAAAATTGTTTTATTAATTACATTGAAATTAAAGATTAATTGTAATCAATTTTTAAAACAATTACATTATTCAAATATTTTAACATCAACAAAATATTACATTAAAAATTAAAAAGTTACAGGTCAATTCAATTAAAAATCAATTCTTTTTTTTAAGCATTGAAATATGAAATTTGTTTGAAATCATATCACTTACAAACACTTAGAACAATAGAATTAAAAATATAAACAAGTAGAAAAATCTTCAAAGTTAGCATTTGAAAAAATGTAAAATGTAAAACATTAAAAACACTTCCCACCAACTGACCCGCAAGCCCTGCAACCTGTTCCTAAAATACTAATGAACAAAATCACATACATAGTACAACCTACATTTTTTGAAATAACATATAAATAATTTGAATATTAATAAACATAGTGTAAGTAATATTTTATATAATTATATTTTAAAACTCAAAATTAACTACAATTATATTAAAAAACATATAATCTTCCCCACAACATTGATTCCACAGTATATAACAATCACAATATTAAGTTAGGACACGGAAAGAAATTAATAGACAACTGTGATTTGCTGTTTGGTCGGGTTACATTCTTCATAATAGACAACAGTGATTTGCTGTTTGGTCGGGTTACATTCTTCAACACGTCTGTGCTAGTTTTCCTTAAATTTAACTAACTTCCTAATAGTGGATGCGATTACTAGTGAAGGACAGTTTGGGTTGAGACATAGAAGGGAAGCAAAAAATATTTATATTAGGGTAAAAATGTAAATCTAATCTGGCATAAGGAGATGAAGAAGAGATTTGACAGTGATAGGGATGGTAGGAGACAAAATGGAGAAAGTTTGGCTATTGAGAGAAGACAGACAAGAATTATTAAAATGTGTGAAGGAAGAGTATATCCTTGGTGAATAGAGGATGTCAGTTGTGGAGAAGTAGGGGATAGGGCAGGATGGGGTAGGTAGAAGAAATGTTTGTTTGGTGGAAGGAATGGAAACATGCTAGAAGTGTGAGAAGGGTGTTAGCGTGGCCTGCAGTGCTTGGTAGCTTTGATGAGGGAGGATATCATTGTTAAATGGAAGAGCGAATTTCCACTCGATGGTATGGCACAAAGAGGCTAATTAAGGAGTAGATGGGAAGAGTAGGAGAAGGCAGCATAATTAGAGGGAAGAAAAGTTGGAGGAGTACGACAGATAGGGAAGAGGTGTGGCACGAATAGTTACATGGGGACATTCAATAGCATGAGGGATTGGGGAGAGGAAGGTTTCTTGAATGTTAGAGCTGATGGAAGGCAAGGTAGCAGACGATGGGCAGAATAAGAGTGGTTTAAGGCAACTCTTCTCAAACTTTTTAACATCATGACCCAATTTTTAAAGCGGCAAATGTTTATGAGCTACCTAGCTTTAATGGGCAAGTCACGATGATTTTTTAATGTGATAGTAGACATGCTTTCAAAATTCTATGAATTGCCAAAATAACATATTGTCTACAATTCCTTCCATTCCTCTCTAACAGCAGTTGTTTGCAAATGTCACTACCTTGACCGAGCCCTTCAATATGTCTTTATTGGATATTTGAGCAGCCCATAAAACTTTCAGATAGTTCACCATGCATGTCTTTGCCACAAATATGTAAGTATTTTACAAGTTAAAAAAACGTGGGACTGCCTCCACCGTTGGTGTTCTCTGACATCCTGTGCATGGTAAACTTTTTGTAAATAATGGTGCTTGATTGTAGTATACCACGGTGTATACGCACGTTGTTAAAAACATAGTTTTCTCTTTCTCTTGCAGGAATTAAGAAAGGGTCCCAACTTCACGTCATGCATTTGCACAGGTTCCCTACCCTTTTCTTCGTTTTCACTGTTGTGATGTCACATCATCTCGGATAAGATAAACTTTGCATGCATTTTGTTCAAGACATTGTGTGCACAGCATGAGCTCTGATCATGTTTTTGAATCAAGACACGTCAGGGAACATGCCAGTTACTTTTCACCTGGCTGGTCTGCATACTGGGACAGACCAGCAACAGGGTATCTCCCTGGCGCAGTGAGATTTTTTTCAGGAACTACACTATTATTTCACATTGTCTCGCACACCTGATATCACCTTATAGTCTTTGCCGGATACACAGCCAGCTAGACATGATCTCACGTGTGATTTGTACATTTTCTTTTTAAATAATTGGGAGGTGATGCACAGCTCTCATCTCGGGCTGTTCTCGGCCCCGGGGACCGCCACCTCCTTCGGGCAAGCCCTACACACAAGAAACCCAGAGATGGCCCTGGGGACCACACATCCAGGGCCAGCTCCTGCTTTGTCACATGGTGCCCACCTCTGGACATAGGTTTTTGTTGTGGCTTGGTGGAAGCTTTACCACTCCCGCTAAACCACAGCAAATAGTCTGTTTTCAGCCAGCTAGAGCATTAAAAATGGAAGTGGAGCAGAGTTGCTTTCAGACAGAGAGAGCTGTATTTCTAAAAGCAATGCTGGCCCCCGTAGGAGGCAGGGAGCCAGCAGGAACAGCAGGGGCCTTCAGGCTCCCCCCACGGTCCCAGTGGAGAGTCGGTGCCCTGGAGGTATTCAGCCTTGGGAGGGAGGCCTCTCAGCCCCCCCCCCTCCATGTCTAAGTGGCTAGTCCCCAGGGCCGAATGTGGCCCCTTCAACTAATAACACAATTTATTTTTAAATGACCGACATGTCTTGGAGGCCCGCCCCCTTTCACTACCACCCTGCAAATACATGTCCTAGAGCACTACTGGTTGGAAGAGGAAGTCCCCTTGGCTGCTGATGGTCTTTGGGGACCAACAAGCCCTCCTGTTACCTCCAGTAAATCCCTTCTCCCTTTCTCCACCACTATGCAAACGCGAGCTCAGTAAGTCCCAAACAGCGGGATTGCTGAGAGGTCTTCAGCGGCTACGCCCCCTTTCTCCAGTACTCTGCAAATGCGCCTCTTGATGCACTACTGGGTGGGTGATGAAGTCCTCTTGGATGCTGAGGGTCCTTGGGGGCCAAGAAGCCCTCCTGTTACCTCCAGTAGGTCCCTTTTCCCTTTCTCCACCACTCTGCAAACAAGTTGAAAAATCATAGAAATTCAACTGAAAAAATAAAGGTTACAGGTACGTTATGGTTAGGCTCAGATTTCAGTCATACAAACTAGTGAAATTCAACAGTTAAAGTTACCTGAGCTAACTATAACTTATGCCCCCGCAATGCAAACTTATGACCTCACATATTACATCACTCATGACATGGTCAGTGGCATCACTGATAACATCTCAAATTACATCACTGATGAACATCATCAACAGAACCACTCACACCCCAATACAACCTCTCGTACACCCACTCACATACCCACACAACCACTCACATACCCATTCACAGGCTCATACCTGTACTTAGATACCCACTCATTTCTACATAGTGCGCCCTCTCACACCCACTCATACAGCCACAATATACAGAACCACTTACGCATCCATGGAACCACTCATACAGCCAGTTACCCACCCTTACAGCCAGTCACATAGCCACCCACTTACCCATACAGCAACTCACAGACCTTCTTATTCACTAGGGGTGGGCGGAATTTGCGTAGTCGCACTACGCAAAGCTCCGCAAAATGATAGCAAATCTCTGCGAGCACGCAAAAGTTACGCGATCATGCTGAGTTGCTTGTTCCGCCCATTCCCGATGCTTTTTCCTGTTTGCGAATGATGTTTGCATGCTCGGGGAGAAATATCTTGCGAACACAAAAAATTGAGTGAAGCAGCGGAATTTTTGTCAATTTTGCGTTCTCCGCGGAACGCGAAATTACCCAAATTCCGCAAGCGGAACGGAATTTACCACCCATGCCTATTATTCACCTATACAGTCACTCACACCCACTCACTCACCTATACAGCTTCTCAACACATCTACTCACTCGCCTATACAAGCACTCACACACTCACTCACACACATTATATGAATCAATTTTTTTCGGCCGCTGAATATTTAGGAATGTTTTACAAGTCTAAAATTAAATGCTGTATTTTTATGGTGTTCTTCATTTTTTTATTGATTTGTTTTATGAATCATTTTTTTACCAAAATAAACTGTAGTATTGAATTGAATATATACAATACAAAGGTATTTTAAATATTTATTTTCAGATCAAATGTATATTTTTTTGATGTTCCCTATACTTTGCCATGCAGAGATCTCTGCATCGACCACGCAGTCTCCCTTTGGTGAAGCATTCAACTAAAAAATAAATATTAAAAATATATTTATATCAAATAGTTATACAAATTAAATTACATTTTTTATTTTAAATGCGCAGCTAAATAAAAACACGCTTCAGCACTATTAACATGCTTTTTCCACACGTTTAATTAATGCAAATATATTTAACTTAAATGAAACATATTTTTGTAAGTTCAAATTAAAAAATAGATTCCCACATTAATAATTATTAAAAGTGATGTATAGAGTGAATTAAAGTTAATCTACTTTTTCACAAAAAAGTTAATCTGGTGTAACATTTTGTTACATTAATGTTTAAATTCAAAATAGGGTATGTAATAGTTAATAATTAATTAATAAATTCTTTTTATTTATTTGTTAACCTTAAATTATATTTATTTACATTTTTAACTGTTTTAAAATGCCATGAAATTGTCAGTGGACAAGCAGCTGAGAAGGTGCACGACAGTGCTGCAGCGGCACAGCCAGCATATTTCTGTGCCTGACTGCCGCACCATCGCCGCAGGATCCTGAATCTCTGCAGAAGTGGTCATCCGGTCGCGGACTGACTGCTGAACTCAGAACACTGTGGGCGGGCCTGCAGTGAGGCAGTGGTTGGACCGCCACTGGGAGTACCTATTTAAAACAGGGGTAACCCAATTTAACCCTAAGGCACCTGGGTAAGAACATGCAAATGCAATAAATAAACAATGCCTCAGGATAGATAGAAATACTAAACAATATGTCGAAGAGAATCCTATTTTCAATCTTCCTGTCGATATAAATCTATATAAAATAACTTGTATCAATTTCAAGTATCCATAGACAATGGGCAAAAAATATATATGTACTGAATTAAAGGTTCTTTGAACTATATTTATTTCATACGTATCTTTGAAAGAAGTTGTCTCTTTTTTTATATTCTGAAAAACACATATACATAACACCATATATATACATATATTTACATTTCATACATAAACCACAAACACAGACCAAATTCCTGTCTTGTTGCTCTCTTCGCCCTTGTTTCAAAGCAGGATGCACTTCACTTTATATTCCACAATGTGCAATCCCTTCCCAATTAGATCACTACCCTGGAGTCACCTATTTATTTATTTATTATTTGAACTTATAATGCGCAACAGCTACCCGCAGTGGGTTTCCCGGCGCAAGGGATAGACTGATGAAGGAAAGAACATAACTCTCAACAACACCCAACTCAGCTAAAGCGGCATAAAGATCATTGTAAAAGTATGGTTTTCAGTTTTTTCCTAAAACAGTACAGGTTAGTTTCTGATTTCAGAGAAGTGGGAAGCGCATTCCAGTATTTGGGGCCTAGATGGGAGAAGGCCTGACCCCCCCATCCTTACAAGCTTGAATCTTGGGACAACAAAGTCGCAGTTGGCCGAGGATCTTAATGTGCGACTAGGCTTATAGGGTTGGACCAGATTCTGCAAGTATTTTGGGGCCGAGCCCTGCTTGATTTTAAAGAGATAGCATAGGGCTTTGAATTTAATACGGCCGGGGATCCTAAGCCAATGTAGATCGCGCAGGGCTCGACGGTTGACGGTTTTAACAATTCAAACCCCACATTTTTTAGGTACTCTCAACTTGTTCTATATTATTTCAATTTATTGTGGTGTCTCCAAATTTCTGTCGATGCGTTTCAGCCACTATTCATAGTTGCCACTACTATATACTGCAGTTACCAACCAGATTACATGCTCTCAACCCGGCATGATAACGTCACTTACATGAGTGTCGGGAGTGCCCTTTTCCTCTACACTCTGTTTCTCTCCAAACGCTTATACAGAGGCGAAAAATTCTATCGGCTTCTCATGCAAGCGTAAGACAAAATTGGAGAGCGGCCGTCTTTTAACTATAAACAAACCGAGTCAACATGCTCAAACCGGCACTCGGTAGATCACTGCAAATGCCTACCTCTGGTCAGATTATAATCTCCTCACACCTACGATCTCCTAACTCCTATGATCTCCCGCGGCTGTGACTTCTCGGGCGTGCAAATGTCACGTGACCCGGAAGCCGGCCGTACTTCAAACCCTTTTAAAGGAAACTAACGCAGTACTTCTCATGTGTATACAACAGTATACATACTACTAGAAAGAGGACTAGGTAAAAAGCAGCCTAATTTCTACAAGATGGCTCGTGTCACCGAAACCGCCATATGCGGCTAGTATTCCTGGCCTGGGGAGGAGTCTATGTTTTAAGTAAAACCACTGTTCTGGAAAGCGCACTAATGATCTATTTTGTATAGACAATTTTTAACTGTAGGACTCGGCACGAAATGAAAATAATAATAAGAAGAAGAAAAATCAAAACTAAAATCACCTAATATTAACGTAATACTGGCACCACCACTCCTTACAATCTACATCAGATATAATACATTAAATTTGTTCTTAAGCACTGTCAATGCAGGTACATGTCTCAAATCACACCTTCAGTTCTTAAAACATGATGGACAAACCAACAGCCTGTACAGGGAATCATCTTGTTACTCACGGATCACTTATTGCAACAAAGCCCAGATTTCATCTTTTTCATTAAGACCTAGTGTGGCTGTATGATATTTAGCGATCAATCTTGCTTCTAACCTATTGAGTTTATTTTGAATATCACAAGCTCCTGTGTTGCCGATATTGCATAATACCGACCACGTGAAGTCATTCTCCGTGTGAATAAGAGTTTTGAAATGGTGTAATAAAGGAGCCCCTTGTACATTATATTTAATTCGGGATCTATGTTGAAGGATTCTCTTTTTTTTATAGGTTATGTTGTCTGACCTATATAAAATGTTATGCAATAAAGCACATTTTGGAATTACAGTTAGAGAAGCCCCTTTGAAAGTGTCTCTGTTCATCAATGTCTACGAATTTGGAATCTTCAGTGAGTATGCATGCCACACAATTTTGACAACGAAAGTGTCCTACTATCGGGGGTAAACTTAAAAGGTTTCTAAGGTCTGTTTTTGGTGTAACAGGTTCTCTTGATGCTTTCACCAACTGTTGTCTGATGTTTTTACCCTTTTTAAAAGCAAACAGTGGTTGGGGAAGTCCTAGGTGCTCAATAAGTTTCCAGTTATTTTGTACAATTTTCTTCACCCGATTGGCTCTGGGGTCATATGTAAGGACACATGTCAATGGCATATTTTTTTCTCTAACTTTGAACTCTATATAGAGTTTCTCTTTGGAGTATACCAAGATCTCTTTAAAGCCGTCCTAACTAGTCTCTTCGGGTAACCGCGGGCTGCCAATTTTTCTTTCAAGATGATGGCATTGATGAAATAATCACATTTGTTCATACAATTTCTCATTATGCGGAGGAATTGGCTGTTTTGCAAATTCTCTTTCAATGTACGGGGATGGCTACTGGTAAAGTGAAGCAATGTGTTGCGATCTGTAGGCTTAGTAAATAGATTGACCTCTAAGATGCCTTCCTTGTGTTGGATATATATATCCCCCCCCAAAAAAAAATTCTGTGTCCTTTGACATAGTAAAACTGAGTTCTTCAGTTCTGGAGTTTAACCAATTATGGAAGTTGGTAAGTTCAACATCTTGTCCTTCCCAAATCATAAAGATGTCGTCTATATAGTCCTGTGGACCGACGTATTCATAATAGGGCCCATAATCAGAGCACAATGTGACAAGGTCAAAATGCAATTACCATTGGAGCAATACATATTAGGTCAACATATTATTAGATTCCCTCGCTAATATCTTGGTGAAGAAAAGTTTGGTCTATAGGTACACATCGGCCCAAAGCATAGCACACACTATAATAGTCGATAAAAGAAAGTTGCTGTGGGTGTTCTTAGTGATATAATCACACAAATAACTGTTCAGCTGGCAGTTGGATGAATTAATCATTACCAAAATATCAGATTTTGTTGGAGAAGCTGATTAAACCTGGTAGCACATATGCACATCAATGACACTCACTAAACACTGAGCCTTTAGAGGCCCTATTATGGTTAGCTCCTGTGTCTTTTTATTCAGTAAAATGCTGTAGTATTGCAGGGTTAAACATTTTTGGCCTACTTTGGAATTACAATTTGGTTGTCACAATAATCTTCACTCTTCAATTGTCTTTATTTGATCTTCTGAGGACAGATCAAAAAGGATACGCACAATAATGAATAACAAAGACAAACCACATTATCGTCAAGACTCATAAAAAAGATAGCAATCACATTTTCCATTAAATAAATAAAATAACAGCCAAGAACGATGAGTTGGCCATAGCTAAAGTGGCAGTGCAACAGTACTGGAATCATAGAAAGCAGTGAAGAAACAGGTGAGTAGTAAACATTTTACATTGGTGGTGAATATATAAAATAATTTTTATAGGAAAATATGAAAATAGCAACAGCAATAAACATTTAATCTGAATTATGACCACAATAATTACTGGGGTCACTAAAGTGCGTTTATATTAAAACAGCATGCTCCTTCTCTTTGCTGAAGCGCACTTCAGGAAGCTTGCGACTGCAAAGCAAACATTACAATCATTGAGTTGCAGAAGGTAATAAAAGGCCGCTTTGCACTTAAAAAATGTATGTCTACGCAATAGCGGTAATAAAAATTTCCTGCTAAAAGGAAGATAAAATTGGCAAAAAAAGACAAAGTGTAAAACGGGTTGGCTCGATTGCTCATCGCATGGACAAGTGGCGATAGTTTCAGAAGAATACTGGCCTGGTGGAAAACACATCCAGGCACATGCATCAAGAAAAGCTTTTGCATGTCCTTAATTGCGATTATTAAGGGAACGCAATTAAGGACTCTCAAAAGCCTATGCATGTAGGAATCGCTATTAAAATAGTGATTCCTAAACATTCCTTAATTACGACTTACAAATTGCGAGTCGCAATTAAGGAATGGCTTTCCATTCATTCCTATGGGCCTATAGGCCCATAGGAATGAATGGTAATTTGCATCCGTAATTTGCGAGTACCAATAGGTACTCGCAAATTGCGCATGCAATGTTAAGAGTGCAAAGGTGTCAAAATGACACCCTGTTGCACCCCTGAAATTGTCATGTGTACCCATGTTGCGCACACACATGCACCAAGGTAAGCTGAAACCTTGAAAAATACAGACCAGAGTAATTTCTCTGTATTTTGCGGCCCCAATTAGAGAATTCGCAGTTTCCAAGTGCTTCTAGCATTGCATATAAGGAATCGCAAATTGCAATTCCTTAAATGCAATTGCAATTTAAGAAATCACAGTAAATTGTGATTTCTTAAATTGCGAGTGCCTAACCCTTTAATGCATTGCAAAAGGCCTTTTTGCGGGCGCATACGGCTGATTTTTCCGAATCGCACGGTTTGCGCTTGAAAAAACCTTTGATGCATGTGCCCCATCATCCAGCAAAATGACCCCAACCTGAATCGGGTCAGCCAGTTTCTTTCATATACATTGGTTACATATAATAGATATGGAGCAATTGAGGGAGTACTTGGATAAGGTATTAATCTCTGACTGAGGGTTTAGACACTTCAGATAATTCCCTAAAGGATTGCTTATGTTTACGGAAGCTATCCATAATCCTCTTTTGCTCCCCTTTGCCAATTAACGCCGGGTGCTCAAACAATGCGCCACAATCAAGTACCATGAAGCAGGTTTTAATATATTGAAGCCAAGGGATGGAAAGGCCACATGCATAACTTAAGCAGTCTCTGATAACAGCCTGGTTAAAATCAGCTTCTTCATTGGACCAGATTGAACACCAAGTGGCTAAGGGGTCGGCATTTATAGTCTTGGACATAGTCAAGACCTAGTTCCAGTTGGAAAGAAAAATGCATAGCAAGTACATCCCTACACCCCAAATACCCATTACATATGTTATGATCGGTACACATTGTAGATCTCCAATATTGGAGCAATGGACTTTTGGACTTTTTGCCTATGGTCATTGCAAGTGAGAAAGTGGTTCCTACAGCTTGTGTATATCGAATTATTCTCTTTTTAATAGAAGTGATCCAAGTACAACCTTCATCAAACTCCAAACCTAGGTAAGGGAAGGAACTAACTCTCTCCGGAAGTTTACCCTCTATGTTCAGATTACAGGTTTTAGTTTTTTTAGGGCCACATATCATAGTAAAGGTTTTCTTATAGTTTGGCTCCAGGCCCAGGTCCTTCATGAAACTAACAAACTGACGATAAGTTTCTTAAGACCATTCGCAGTCCTTGCATCGTCAGCATTTAGTAACACGGGCACAGTCTTATTTTCCACTTGAGGAACATTAGCCCCAACTGAAATTAGAGTATTCTACAGATCGTTGTTATAAAGAAGAAATAGGATTGGGGCAAGGACGCAGCCTTGGCGCACCACACGCTTGATGCTGATCGGCTCTGTACATTTCATTACAAGACCGGAGGCTACATTATGCAATAACCTTTTATTGCTCCCAGGACATGCAGCCCTTTAAAGTGTAACAAACATCATAAAGAAACATTCCATAGCAACAACAAAGCACCATGACGACCAGCCATCTTCCTCTTTTATTCGCTGCCCACGGACAGTTAAGTACAACTTCTTCTTGTCTCTCATGACTTTCTGTTTTTTAAGATATTTAGGCTGATTTATTGCCTCTTTGGCATTGTTTTAATCTCTTTCAGCATGTGTGTAATTAATGAATGAAATGATTTTTCTTAGCCCCCATTTTCTTGTGAGTTATCAATTTATTCGTGCCCTTACTTTGTGCGTCTTGTCATTAATATATACGTTGGAAGGTGAGTATATCTCCTACCTCTCTCGGATACCCTTCCAATTTCGGTTGGGTCCCTTTCTCTTTCCTATTTTTTCCAAACTTCTGTAGTAACCGCTACTGAGGCTCCGCTCGCTCTCTGCCCCCAAACAGGCTCGATATCGGCGTTTCCGCCACCAAACACGCTCATTACCGCCCCTCACTGAGCCGATGTGCCTTCGGCGGGCTGCGGGCTCCTGATTCAGACCCGCTGCGCTATGCGGCCTGCTTCCGGGTCCCTCCCGTTACTCGGAGGTGACCCGCTCGGCCAAAATGGTTCACTTTTGCTCTTGCTGTGACCCGCAAGGCAAAAATTTGACTGTAAACACAGCGCGAGACCCGTCCTCGCGCTCTCGCGTCCTTCAGCGCTCTTAACTGCCTGTTTCTCTGTCTCCGTTTGCCGACCCGACTGCCTACCCTCGCTTTCCTGACCTTTGGGCCTTAAATCCCTAGTTTAGGTAGCGCTTTCAGCGGATCTCTCCCTTTTAGCCTGAATACTCGATATTAGTATAAAAAAAAAAAAAAAAAGGGGGAACACTTTATAACAGGTAGCGCTTATTTATTTATTGTTTATTCTTCTGACATCCCTTGTTGCATTATGTCACAGGGAGACTCCTCTGTTAATGACCCCCCCATTACTCAAGCCTCCCTTATAGGTCTCTTTGAGAGCCATTTAAAATCTTCCCTTAATGAAGCTATCGAAGCTGCTCTTAAGAGGAAAAGGGACATTCCTACTGAGCCAACGCTTTTTTCATCGGATGATGATGAGGTGGACCCGCTCCCCTCTAAGGGCGGTAAGGCTGTTAAAAAATCTAAACACATTGAACCTCAAAATCTTCCAAGGGGAACATCTGATAAAGTTTTATCTGTGGGTAGCCTTTGCGCTACGAGTGATGCGGGTGTCCCGAGCGGCACAAAAAGATCGAGCGGCCTTAATGGCGCAAAGAGCACAGGTGTCCCTTGCGGCACGCAGAGATTGGGTGTCCATCGCGGCACAATTGACCTCGTCAATGATGATGACGATTATTTATCCCCATTGGATTTGGAAGAGGAGGCTGATGAGTACATATTTGATCCTCTAGAAAAGCTTGAGGACGACCTCCTTGACGAGGACCTGACTCTAACCTCTACTAATCTCAACACCATTAAAGACCCATCGGGGAATGAAATGTTTAATCCTTCCAAGATCACCCATCCTAGAGGTTCAGATTGGTGGCCTTTGGACCACGTCTCCCAATTTATTAAAACCTGGATTGGCAAACCTCTTGAAAAGGATTTGCGTAACCTTATGAAGTCTGAGTGTCCCAAACCCTTTTTGGATAACAAAGCAGGGTCAACCCCTAATCTTGATCCTGAACTTTTGACCTTTTTATTTAAAACTGGGAGAGATCCTCGCAAAGGCCTGGAACGCTGCCTTAAGCAGTGCCAGGATAAACTTTTGGATACCCTCGGCCCTTTGGCTAGGATCCTTGACATGGCTGAAGAGGCCTCCTTGAATGGCACTCCAGTTGACACTGAACTCCTTAGAGGCTGGAGCCAGCGTGCCATATGTCTTTTGGGTAACGCTAACGCTAACCTTACCTCGGAGAGAAGGAGAGCGATCCTAATGCGTATGAATCCCAAGTTAGGGGATTTGGCCAACAAAGATGTGCAAGGGGATCCCAATGGTCTTCTATTCGGAGAGTCCTTTATTAAGTCCCTTGGCAAATATGTATCCACCTTTGCAGCTTTTAACAAAGCACAGACAAATATGAGACGAATGTTTGGCGGACGATTTTTTGGAAGGGTCGGCAGGGGAGGATCGGCTGTCGGCCGTGGTTACAACAGATCCTACTACCAACAGAATCAGCGTGGCTACTCAAGGAACTACCGGGGATACGGTAACTTCTTTCCCCAAAGAGGCCGGAACTATCGTAACAGAGGTGGTACCGGTCGTGGAAGATTCCAGTCCCAAGGACAGGGACAAGGTAAGACTCCCTCTTCTTGGTTCTTCCCTTCCAAGGGTAGGGGGAAGACTCTCCCTTTTCAGTCACGTTTGGCCTTCTATAACAAACGATGCTTGGATTTTGGAGACTGTAAGGGGATTCAAGATAGATTTCATATCGATTCCCTTTCAGGCCAGACAACCCAGGGAGCTTTCTCTAGACCAAGAACAGTCAGTTTTGGTAGATGCAGAAGTGAATCAAATGCTAGAGAAAGGTGCGATACGCATCGTCCAAAATTTTGGTCAGGGTTTTGTGAGTACAATCTTCTTGGTGAAGAAAAAAGAAAAGGGTTGTTGGCGTCCTGTAATAAACCTGAAGGAACTGAATTCTTTTCTGGTCTACCGCCATTTCAAAATGGAGGGTATTCACCTCCTGAGAGATCTCCTTCAAAGAGGAGATTGGCTCATAAAATTGGATCTCAAGGACGCTTACTTTACAATCCCTATGGATCCTTTCTCTCAGAAGTTCCTGAGGTTCGTTTGGAGGAATGTAACTTACCAGTTCCAATGTCTCCCTTTCGGCCTATCTTCCGCCCCTTGGTGCTTCACCAAGGTGCTCAGGCCTGTAGTCGCCTCTTTAAGAAGAAGAGGGGTTCGCCTTATTATCTATCTAGACAACATCTTACTGATGTCCCAGAGCAAAGAAGAACTCCTATCCCATATGGATTGGACAGTAAGTCTCTTAGAGAGTCTTGGCTTTATTATCAATATAGAAAAGTCTGTTATGACGCCTTCTCAAAATCTGGAATTTTTAGGTTTTCAGGTGGACACGACCTTAACCCAGTTACAACTTCCCAAAAAGAAGCTAACAAAAATAAAGAAGGAAGTTTCTTATGTCTTATCCAAGGACCAAGTGAGTTTGAGAGAATTAGCAAGAATAGTGGGTCTCTTATCTTCTTCCATCCAGGCTATTTCTCCAGGTCCCCTTCACTACAGGGCCTTACAGAGACTCAAAGCTTCAGGTCTGAGGAGGGGTCTTTGGTACTCAGACATAGTTCCCCTCTCCCAAGATGCTCGGGAGGATCTTATATGGTGGCGAAACAACTTAGACAGTTGGAATGGAAAGGCAATTTTCGGAAATTCACCGAGTTTTGTCTTGGAATCCGACGCGAGCAATCTTGGTTGGGGTGCCAGACTTGGAGAGGTGGAAACTGGGGGGAAATGGTCGAGAGAAGAGCTAACCCTTCACATAAACTCTCTAGAGATGTTGGCGTGCTTGAATGCCCTGATGAGCTTCAAGTCTATCCTCAAAAACAATGTGGTCCTGGTCAAGCTAGACAATTTCTCAGCCGTTACTTATATCAATCGGCTAGGGGGAGCAAAGTCGAAATCCCTAGCGGATCTTGCGGAAAAGATCTGGTATTTCTGCTGGGATCACAAGATTTCTCTGAGAGCCGAGTTTATTCCGGGTCTCCTAAACACAAGGGCGGACTGGAATTCGAGATTCCTAAGGGACTCCAGCGACTGGAAACTGGACCCTTCAGTGTTCCAGAAAATCTCAATGCTGTGGGGTCCTTTCGAAGTAGACCTTTTTGCAAGCAGACTTACCTTTCAGGTAGATCGCTTCTTCAGTTGGAGGCCAGACCCCTTGGCCTTAGCAGTGGACGGTCTTCTCCAACCCTGGAAGTCCCTGCTGTCCTATGCCTTCCCTCCCTTTGCCCTAATCCAAAGAGTTCTTTTGAAAGTTCGAAGAGAGCTTTGCCAAACTGTTCTAATTACTCCCTTTTGGAGTTCTCAGATTTGGTTCCCAGGGGTGATGGAGTTAACAATAGACTTCCCTCGCCTTATCCCCGGGAGTTTAGATCTTCTTCGGGGTCCCGACGGAGAATTTCATCCTCTTCTCTTAGAAGACAAAATGGACCTTCTTGTCTGGAAGATTTCAGGGGTTCGGGAAGATACTCTGGCCTTTCAGGAGAGGCTAAAGATCTTTTGGATGAATCATGGGCTCCGGGAACGAGGAGAAGATATATTGGTTCCTGGAAAAAGTGGTGTAGTTGGTGCTTGGAACGGGATTTGGATCCCGTGGCTGCCCCTCCTGTAGAAGTGGCAAATTTCCTTGCAGATCTTTTTAGGTCTGGACTTTCTTACAGAACAGTTAACTGCTACAGATCTGCAATTTCTACAGGTCACTCTCTATCAAATGATTTCTCTATTGGTACTGACCCTCTAGTTCGTAGAGTTATGAAAGGTATAAGACTCAAACGTCCTCCTAAGGCTAAGTATAATTCTTTATGGAATGTTAATCTTGTTTTTGATCTTTTTACCTCATGGCCTGATAACCTTTTTCTTTCCAGGAAACAGCTGTCTACTAAGTTAGCTACTCTCCTTTGTCTAATTTCTTTTAGACGTGTTTCTGATGTTAAGGCTTTAGAAATCTGTAATAAAATGTATTCTCCTGATGGTGTACTGTTTGAAATTTGGAAAAGAACTAAAACTATGTCTGAAAATATTTTTTATCCTTACTTTTTGGATTGTCCCAAACTCTGTGTTGTTAATTGTATCAAAGCTTATGAGCAAAAGATGAGTGTTCTAAGACCTTTAAATGAAAATCAGTTACTGATTTCATATGTTAAACCCTTTCGGGCAGTCTCTTCTGCTACAATTTCGAGATGGGTGAGAACTGTTATGCTTGAAGCTGGCATAGATCTATCCAAATTTGGTGCTCACTCTTCTCGAGGTGCTATGGCCAGCAAGGTTTTTTGGAGTGGTGGTTCTATTTCAGATATCCTCAAAGCAGCAGATTGGTCTAATGCCTCCACTTTTGTTAATTTTTATCTTAAACCTGTCGAACATGTGAGTAACGTTGCTTTACAGAGCTTTAAACGTGCATAATGTAGCCTCCGGTCTTGTAATGAAATGTCGATTCTCCAATTATCATGCTGAGAGAATCTTGATTTCATTAAAGACAACGGAGGCTGACATTATCCCCCCCACCACTCCCTGGTGGTTGATTTGTTTATTCTGTGTTTTTTAACATTTGCAGGATGTCACATCTTTAATCCTTGCCTGCTTTTTATGTCTCTATTTTTTGTGCGTTTTTTACCATAAATTTCTTTCTTCCTTTTCAGAATCTTCATAATTATAAAAGAATCTATGGAGCATGTTTTTTGGAAGAAGTTGTTTTATTCGTTTGCAGCTCTAAGAGGAAGATGGCTGGTCGTCATGGTGCTTTGTTGTTGCTATGGAATGTTTCTTTATGATGTTTGTTACACTTTAAAGGGCTGCATGTCCTGGGAGCAATAAAAGGTTATTGCATAATGTCAGCCTCCGTTGTCTTTAATGAAATCAAGATTCTCTCAGCATGATAATTGGAGAATCGACATTCTCCAGCACCACCAAGCCTAACTGAAGCAGAAAGATTATAATGGAGAAGCCTTAAGAAATAGACCAGACCCGCATCAACACCCATATTTACTAAGATGTCCCACAACTTAGAGCGGGAAACATAATTAAATGCGCTGGTCAGGTCCTTAAATGCCAAGTGAGTGGAAGCGCCCTTCGTGTATTTGTATTTTGGCAAAATAAGATGGAGATTGAGGCACTGTTTGATTGTGCCAAGCCACTTCCTGAACCCATACTGTCTGGGAGCCAGAATGTGGGTGGCATTGATCCAGTCCAGGTAGCGGTCTAACACAACTCGCCCAAGAAGGGATATCGGGCGGTAGCATTTAGGATCGTGCACATTTCCTTATGTTTGAATTCAGGCACTTTAACGAAAGAATGCCACAACCTTGGCACTACCTCACTGCAAGGAGAATTAAAAGCATCGGGATCCAGAACACTGGATCTTCCTTGAATAAGTGTAGTGGAATGCCATCTGGTCCCGGAGCCTTTTTGCCTTTGCTGTTAACAATTGCTTTTAGGACCACCTCTTCTTTAAAAACAAGATTTGGGCACATTGTATTCAACTGTACTGGGGAGTCAACAGCCCTAAAATCAGTGGAATACAAACCAGCATAATGGGTCACCCACATCTCTGCCAAAATATGGACAGTTACTTTATCAGCTGGTAAGGTGGTGGATAAAACTGATGGTACTGCTTTCCAGAAGGCTTGTGGATCTTTAGAGTGGCATGCTACCACTATAGAATCCCACTTCTACTCCTTCAGGGACGACTTTCTTATTTTGATGGCATGCTTATATAACTTCCTACTTTCCTTTTTTTTTTTTTAAACATTTTATTGAAATATTAACAAAAACACAACAAACATCACAAGTCTAAATGACAATTAATCAGTTGGTCATGGGTCCGTGCAGAAGGCGCTCCAGCGTAACGGCATATATCAAACAGTCAGTATCCATAATGAGGGGGGGGGCAGCGAGGAGACAAGCGATAATACATGAAAAGTCAATATGTGGAATGTCAATCACGGGGACAAGACAACATCGGGAAGCAAAGCATGTGGGGGGGTGCAAACATTCCCACAGTAGGAGTTCAACTGCAACCAAATTGTACTCCATTTCTTGGGTCCACCCCGTGACAGATAAACAGTTTTCTCCCGAAACATGCACCAGTCCATGTTTTCCTTCCATGATGATACAGTAGGCGGCCTATTGGAGCCCCACAGCTGCGCGATGTCTCTTTTTGCAATCATGTTGCCCAGGGTCGCCCAGGTGATCTGAACCGTATTGTAGTCATTAGGTTCCCAGACATTAAGGAGACAACGCCTGGCTTCGGGCAGTAGTGCTACACCAGTCACCCTTTCCATTACAGCATGCACACGGGACCAAAATTCACACACCACCGGGCATTCCCACAGAATATGGAGGAAGGTGCCAGTCATGCCGCATCCACGCTTACACTGATCATCCATAGAGTAACCCATGTGAACCAGACTCGGACCAGTGACGTATACACCATGGAGGATCTTGAGTTGAACGAATCGAAGGCGAGCCGGTATAGCGACCTCCTTAGGCGAGGACAAGGCGGATTGCCAGTCCTCGTCGTCCAATTCTAGACCATCAGCGGTCCACGAAGCCCTGAGGCGCACAAGCAGATCAGCTCTATTATTTATTAGCTTCTTATAAATCAAAGAAATTGTGCTGTTGGGTACATGTCCGTCAAGGATACGATCCTCAAGGGGAGAGGATTCCGGAATTTCTGTACCCACGGGGAAAACCGATAATAGGGCGTTTCGGACCTGGGCATACCGGAAATATTCTCTATCCCCAAGTTCGTACTCAGCCTGTAGCACCGCAAAGGACTTGACGTCTCCTTTGGACCAGAGATCCCCCACCTTGCTGATACCAATCATGTCCCATTTCTCAAATCCTTTCGTTCGCCACAGATTACCCAAACATTCAGAGTCATACAAGGGGGTCGCACGGGTGAGTCTTTCATTCCATCCAAGAGCCGCAGTCGCATCACGCCATACTCGTACAGCAATCTTAGTGGGTCCTGTTAGCGGTTTACAGAGCCTCTGGGAATAAAGTGCCCTGTTAAAATTTCCCCCCGGCAAAAGGTGTTTATCCATCGCAAAGGCCGGGGCCGGATCGGGAGCATACGTTGCGTGGTTAACCGCGCTCAGATGAGAAGCCCAATAGTAGCGCCTAATGTCAGGAAGGGCGATACCTCCGTCGTACCACGGTAATGTGAGTTTGGACAGGGCGATGCGCACACGCCCATCCCAGACTAGTCGCCTTTGTAGACCCTCCACCTCATGAAAGTATCTAGAGGGGACAAGATCAAATGAGTTCTGGAGAGCGTACAGAAATCTGGGCAGCGACATCATTTTGAAAAGAGCCGCACGCCCAAGCGGGGACAATGGCAATTGACGCCAGCGAGCGACATCCAGCTTCAGCCTTTGAAGAGGCGGTAGCAAATTACGTTCATAGCGAGCGGTGGCATCCAAGGAGACGTAGATCCCCAGGTATTTAAAGCCGGTCTCAGTCACTTGAATTGGAAATCTACGAGGCAATGGGGGGAGTCCTCCAGCCAAAACATAGACACAAGATTTAGTCCAATTAATAACGAGACCCGAGTTCTTCCCGAAGGAGGTCAGAACATCGAAAAGCACATTAAGAGATTTCCGAGGGGAGGTAAGGTATAGGAGGATGTCATCCGCATAAAGCGAGATACGATCCTCAAAATCGGGAGTCCACCGAATGCCCCTCATGGAAGGCTCCCAACGGAGCCACTCAGCCAGCGGTTCCAAAGCGAGGGCGAAGAGCAACGGAGACAGCGGGCAGCCTTGCCGGGTGCCCCGCCCGAGCGCAAAGACTCCGGACACCTTACCATTAACCACCACCTGAGCCAGGGGCTTCTCATAAAGAAGTTTAACCCAAGCGATGAACCCCGGGCCGAACCCAAACTTCGCGAGGGCCGCCCAAAGATAGGGCCTTTCTATGGTATCGAAAGCCATCGTAGCATCAAGGGAGACCAAAATGGCCGACTCAGTGAGAGTCGAAGCCCTCGCGAGAACTCCATGGAGTCTTCGTAGATTAAGGGCGGTGTTTCGATGAGGAATGAAACCGGACTGGTCCGGATGGACCAAGTCCCCGATCACCGTAATCAAGCGATTAGCCAACAGTTTGGCAAGAATTTTGGCTTCGGCGTTAAGCAATGAAATGGGTCTATACGAGGCACAGCGATCCCGAGGCTTACCCTCTTTGTGGAGAACCACAATGGTAGCAAGTCGCTGATCTGTGGGAAGGGAACCAGAGTCCAAAGCCTCCAGGAACATCCCCTTTAAATAAGGCGCCATGTTGTCTGGTCGTAGTTTATACAATTCAATGGGTAAGCCATTGGGGCCCATTGCTTTGCCAGAGCGGAGGGAACGTATAGCACCCGCGATCTCGTCTACCGTGATGGGCGCATCCATGAGGTCCCTGTCGTCCTCTGAAAGACAGGGCAAGGCAATGTCCCGAAGAAATAACCGGGAATCATCCTCGTCTCTGACAGAGACCAAGGCATATACTGTTTGAAAGTGGTCAACAAAACAATCAACAATCCCCACTGGATCCGTAACACGCTCACCATCCGGCCTCTCAATCACAAGGACAACACGATTCTCTCTCTCTTTCTTGTCCAGCCACGCAATCAATTTACCAGCCTTGTCCCCCACATCATACAACCGGCCCGTTGCTCACTGTACATCACCTTTGCTGCATCGGTAACGAGGGCTCTGTAATCAGCCTGCTTCAAACTGAGGGAATGCGCTGCTAAACGTGTTACTCCAGAACCGAGATCATTCTCAAGTGCAGCGATATCAGTTTCAATGCGCACAATTTCCTTATTTTTAGCCTTCTTTGCAGCAGCAATAAGTGACAGTGACTGCCCACGAATAACCGTCTTGAAAGCCTCCCACAACGAAACAGAAGAAGAAACAGACCCCACATTGTCATTGAAATAGTGGTCAATAGCTTTCACTAGTTCAGAACGGATCTTAGGATTACGGAAATACCAAGGGTTGATGGGGGCCACTCTACCCGCACTGCCTACTCCAACCCGAAACCGAAGCCACAAAGGAGAATGGTCCGATATACCCCAGGGAAAATGACGAACCTCATTAATGAAGGAGGATTGGGCTGATGGCATCAGGAAATAGTCCAGCCTGGAGAGGTTACCATGCGCCCCGGAATGAAAAGTATATTGAAGCTGTGTGGGATGCATCAGTCTCCAGCTATCGATGAACCCAAAGGTCTCCAGTAGATCACTCAGCCACCTCTGAGATCTGACCAAATCCCGGGGGGGAAAACGGTCAGCAGTACCAGAGACAACGGAGTTAAAATCCCCACCAAGGATAAGAAGACCCTCAGGTAGCCCTAGTATAACCTTACCCAGATCAGCATAGGTGGAGGCCTGTAGGCCCGGAGGGACATATATAACGAGAGAATGGAGAGCGTCTTCCCCTCCCATCTACCCGTGAGGGCAGCATAGCGCCCTCTATCGTCAAGTATCACCTCATCGATCTCGAAAGGGAGAGATGACCGGATGAGAATGCCCACCCCCCTAGAGCCAGAAGTGAAACCAGAGTGAGCGACTAAGCGGTATCCACGCCTATTCAAGGCTTGACATACGTTACCAATCAGATACGTCTCCTGTAGGAGAACGATAGCGGGAGAATGGTGTCTGAGGAACTGCAAGACCACCCCCGCTTTATTCTGTCTCCCAACCCATTAACATCCCAAGACAACAGTCTCAACTCACCACCCCCCATCCCCAAGAAGGAAGCAGGGCACCCCACACCTGAACCCAAATGACACGAGCAGGAAGAAAAACCAATATGAAGCCTTGTGACAAGAAAAAACACATACAGTCCCCCCCACCACCCCCCAACTGATGCCCGTTACAACGCCCCCCACCCTGCACCCCTGCGTACGACTTAGAAGCCACCCCAACTTGCAGTGTGCCTGTCGCCCCATAGTGAAACTACTCTACACAAAGAACCCAGGAGGAGAAAGAGTCCCCAGTAACCCCCGCCACCCTCAGGCCCAGTCAATAAAATAAAAACAAAAGAACCAAAGTCCAGACTCAGCCGAGAAAGTAGAAAAGTTCAGACGCCAGGATCCACAGCATCATTCCTGCTCCGACAAGCCACCTTCAGCACCGCCGGGATGCTCAGTTTGATCATCCCTTTTAGGCAAAGAGTCAAGCCAGTCACTGACACTGCCCGGGCGATCAAAGAAAAACGTTCGTTCCCCATGTTCCACACGAAGTATGGCCGGAAACAGCATGGCATACTTGAGTCCCAGGTCCCGCAGCCGTCGTTTGACTCCCTGAAATCCCATCCTCTGCCGTTGAACAAATGGAGTAAAGTCGGGATAGAAGTTTACAGTAGAATTTTCGAACTTCACCGGGCCTTTGTCCCGGAAAGCTTGCAGGATAGCATCCCTGTCCCTGAAGTGAAACAATCTGGCCACAATAGGTCTCGGGGGAGCCCCCGGCTTGGCCTTCCCTCCAGGAACCCGATGGGCTCGCTCAACCGCAAAGAATTTGGTAAGCCCGGGGGGAGCAAGATGGTTCGAGACCAGATCTTCCACTAGGAGGTCAGTAGCAGAGATCTTGGAATTTTCAGGAACGCCAATAATGCGCACGTTGTTACGACGGGACCGATTTTCATAATCCTCCAGACGACGTGCCATCATGTAATGAGAGGAACGCAGGTTTCCAATCTCCGTTTGGACTTCCGTAACATCAGTAGTCAGGCTGGAAGTCTTCAAATTTAACTCCTTAACCCTCTCATTGGTCTTCGCCAAGTCCGCTCTGATTAGCGTAACATCCACAGCCACCGTGTCTATCTTAGAGGCAAGCGCCTCATATTGCTACCCATGGAGGTCTTAAGACCGGTGATGGCACTCATGACATCCTGCAACGATAATTCCGTCGCGGCAGAAACAGCCTTAGGATCGTCAGGCGAACGGCAAGCACTGCCGGGGGATCCCTTTAGTTGAGAATAATAGTCCATAATATTCGTCTGGGATGGGCCCCCACGAAGCGGTGCCTTGGTCTTACGTTTCTCCGGTTCGTGTCTAGCGGCCATAATGGAATAGGGACTCCGGAGGGGCCCGCGCGACCTGGTGAAAATGGCCGGATGTGATGAGGCCAAAAAGCCACGAAACTGGACCAAATGAGCGCAAATATCAACACACGGTGATCAAATGGGATGGCCGGAAACAGTGCTGCAAAACAAGGCAGGAGCAGGATTCGATCTGAGCCACAGTCCAGTCAATCCGTGCCAGGAGTAGGAAGTGAAACCGAAAGTTAAACAGAGGCCGTCCAGGGGGAAAACCCCTTTGGCCGATGTTGTTCAACTACTCCCCGGCCAGCAAATCAACCGAGCCCCCGGACTCGCCTCGCGGCGGGCCGTGAAAGTTCCAGACGATGTAAAAATGGACTCAAGCATCCGATTTCGATTTTTCAAAGAATGATGAAGTCAGCCAAAGTTTGTCTTCATTAGCCCATTGTTAAAATCAGGATTCAGAAAGGATAAATGCGAAGGGCGGCGCGGGTCTCGGGAGCTCCTCACTCACACGACCATCTTGGATGCCCGCAAACCTCCTCCATTAACTTCCTACTTTCCTTAATCGCAATCTGGTCTCTAGGGTTTTGCTTTAAGGCCCTACGTAGGATGTTATTGGCTTCTCTACAGACACAATCAAACCATGATTGTGCAAGATGACGCAACTGGATAAAGGGTCTAGAAAGCAGGGTTTTGATCTTATCAAGGAGAATAATCAACTGCTATCAATGTTGTACTGTTTATTTTTATATACTGTAGCAATCATATTTATATGAGCCATGTATCACAGATTACGCCAACTCAAAGGGATGCCTAGAAGTTGACCCTTATCATGGCTAGCAAGGAGTTTCAAGTAAAAGATATAGGATCTATAATTAGATGACTGTAAGCTTTTTTTGAACCAATAAGCTTTCATGTAGAATTTGGAATATGGAAGAATATTGGCAATGGCCATAAATCCAGTAACGTACAGCACCATCCCACAAGACTTTGCCTTTTTAAGTGAGGATCATGGCCTTGCTTTGAAAATAGGCCCAATAAATTAATAGCATAGATTTTGTGGGTTCTTTATACTTCGAGGCCTGTTTGAATTCTAATTGTAGATTTATAAGCATATATTGACGGCGTTCTGCTGTATGCAGAAGAGACTCCATTTTCTACAAGTTATTCCCAAAAACGTAACCCGTGATTTTTACATGTTGGCAGTAGTAGGTCTGTTGTTAATGTTCCCATTGGGAAAAATCTGATAGCCACAGTAAAATGCTTTTAGGTCAAATTAGAATACGTAGGAGTGGTGCCTCTATTTTTGTATACGCCATAATTAACTAGCCTTTTCACTGCTTATTCCATAAAAGGAGGTTTTTAACTCCCTTAATGTCAGGCAGAAAGGGGCACCTTTTGTGTAACACCTGTCATTCTGGGTGTGGTTTCCCCTGACTTTTTTGCCTTTTGACCTCCTGTTTTGCTAACTTATTTTTGATGGCTTTAGGACCCTACCACTTTACCACTGCTAACTGGTGCAAAGTGCATGTGCCTTGTACCTAAAAGATGGTAATGTATAAGTCCGTAGTAAAGTGCACTATATGTGCCAAGGGCCTGTAAATTAAATGCTACTAGTGGGCCTGCTGCACTGATTGTGCCACCCACTTGAGTAGCCCTTTAATCTTGTCTCAGGCCTGCCATAGCAGAGCCTGTGGTTGCAGTTTTAAACTGCCTTGTCAACCTGGCAAGTTAACCCTCTTGAACAATGTTGGTGAGAAGCGCACTCTGGTACTATGGTGATTCAGTATTGTTCGATATGTGTGCTGTGTTGGAATTATGCCTGCCAAGCATGTATATATGTATCAATGAAAGTGGCCTAGACCCATGTTGGCAACTAGGACTCCAACACGCTCCAACAGATTGCAAAGTATACTCATTTAACATAAATTTAATTTTCAAATTTTCACAAAGGATAGCGATCCTCGTATTCATGAGGTTTATCTAATCATAACATCTGATTAGTTGTATACTAACAAACAGAATAAATAAAATTACAAATGCAATAATATGAAAGCAGACATTTTCACAATAATCTTAGAACCCAATGCATTTCGGGACACTCGGTCCCTTTGTCAGGGGTTTTCTGTAGGAAAGGGAAAAGGAAACATGTTCAAAAGTTGCATATGAGGGGACGGTCTAGTTTATTGATAACAGACAAACATTCGTGGTTTCTCCAGTCAAGCGTGCTACCTTCGCCAAAGTGTAACAAGCAAATGTGCATGGATCTAAAAACCCTTACTGAGTTCATGCACATTTTGAACATGTTTCACAAACTTTATATGATACTTACTAACAGCCCGTCCCGACGTTGTCCGGGTATGAATTGCTGCCGGCCAGTAGTATATTGTTTTGTAGGATTTCATTTTGATAGCATTTCTTATCTGTGACAGGCCTGTGAAACGCTCCGTTTCACAGTGCACTGCTGATGCACTTAAGAGTGCACGTTCAGAAGTGTGTGAACTTGAGTTTCCCTACTTTATTTTTCTTTGCAATATTATATAGCGGGAACTCGACAACATGGCATGAGCACAATTTACATTACAGAAGAACACATTCATTTGTGGTAGGCACGGGGAGACAAAGCGATTTGCCTGGAATCACAGGATGTTGAGCTGATGCCGAGATTCAAACGTAGCTCCCCAGCATTAAAGTTCGCAATTCTAGAACTTGTGGCGGGAGGTGTGTCTAAAAGTGTATGTCGATGCTGGCCATCAAGAGAGAGACCTGTGCATTTTTCAAATGGGTGGTGAAAAAATATGAGTATGTTGCTGGAGATGTGGGCCGCCGTGCCACCAATGTACTTACCGGGGGAGGGTAAACACTCATTATTCCGCAACTTTCTTTCCGCATACCATCACTCCGCATACTTTCATTATGAAAGTACCATGACTCCGCAATGCCATTATAACGCATGGCATTACATTTTATATGCTTTTACCACGCATACATTTACAACGAATTTCGTTGTATGTATGCGTGGTAAAAGCATATAAAATGTAATGGCATGAATGGTAAAAGCATGTTTTTTTTAATGTTTGGATAAGGTAAGTATGGTTTTAGGGGTGTATGTTTTGGGGTACTGAGGTATATGTTTTGGGGTGTTTGGGTATTTTAAGGGTTCAGATATAGTTTTGGGTTATGGGGTACAGGGGTAGTTTTAGGGTTTAGGGATAGGTATGGGTTTTGGGGTACAGGGGTATTTTTTGGGTCCAGGCCTAGGTTTGGGTTTTGGGGTATAGGGGTATTTTTAGGGTTCAAGGGTTGGCTTGGGTTTTGGGTTACAGGGGTATTTTAAGGGTTCAGGGCTAGGTTTGGGTTTTGGGGTACAGGGTATTTTTAGGGTTCAGGGCTAGGTTTGGGTTTTGGGGTACAAGGGTATTTTTAGGGTTCAGTGCGAGGTTTGGGTTTTGGGGTACAGGGGTATTTTTAGGGTTTAGGGATAGGTTTGGGTTTTGGGGTACAGGGTATATTTATAGGATTAAGATGGGTTAGTGTTTAAGGGTGTTGGGGTATTTAAAGGAGTAAGGGTGGGATATGATTATGGGGTGCAGGGGTATTTAACCCCTACCGCACTACCGCGTTTTCCCGCTGTACGCGGGAATTTTAAAAATGGCTTGTTTATGACAAAGCCAGCTCGTCATCCGCGTAGCGCAGGTAACGCCCATGACGAGCTGGCTTTGTCATCAGCGCCGAAGGGGTTAAAGGGAGCAGGGTGGGATTAGCACACAATATGAGACAGGGCATGAAGGGCGGAACGTACCACACGCCCCCAGCGTTTGTCACGCCCCCAGCACACACCCACAGCACAACGCAGACATGCCCACAAGGGACTACTTTGCTGGCCCGGTTCTTTTACCTTTTAAATGTATATGGTGGGTGTCTGCATAGCCTATGTCCTTCTGCTGCAACTGCCCTTTCCAACGCTGTTTTGGGTGTTGTGATTGGTGCTGTGGTTCCTGAGATTACCCGCCTCAAAGGTTTGGGCTCTCTCTTTATTATATTAGTATAGATAAAAATCTTGTTTGCAATTCTTTTTACATTGAAAGGTAACCACATACACATAATACGAACATCAAAAATGTTACATCACACAAATAAAAAGTTTTCCCCAAAAATCACATTGTACAATTTCATCCTTTTACATATTATACAGATCAAGGTTGTTTGTTGATTCCCAATGCAATTCTGGTTGAAAACACTTCTTCAGGGGAACTGCAAAAGTAACATAACACCTATGTTATTTCATCAGGAACAGATTTTATATACACATATTCTAAACAACTCTATGTGAAGAATAAACCTGCTATTAATGAATAATCACCCTTTTTGCTTTTAAATGTGTATGTATATATACCCCTCATTACTTGAGAAAAGTGAGAAACCTATGTTAATGAGAAAAAAATGAAAATCTGGTGTGTACGCTAACGTGATGCGATCAATATAAAAAAATCATGCTCCCTTCAAAAGGAAAACTACTACAAACTGTCAAGCATGTTCACAAGCTACAAAAGGATTATTACTGATCGTCGCATGCCTCAAAGATTGTTACTTGATAGGCACGCCAATGAAACACGACGGACCATATGCAAAACCTATGTAGAAGCACTAACGAGGAAAACCCGTCCCATTAGAACAAATGTCTCTTACACAACATTGAATTATATAATTCTGTATTATCAACATAACTACTTACAAGTGTCCAAGGGTGACTTGCATCGAGCACAGAAAAAGGTGCTACCGAGATGCTTTAGTGCTATCTTGTGTTACTGTTGAAAGGATGAGTAATCCTCCCGGTGCCTATCGTGAAGAAATCCCGGCGTGCTGTTATTGTAGCATCTAACTGGAATGTAAGGTGTGCAAACTGCGTAATAGAGTACAATGAAAGACTCAATCTAGTAAATCTATAAGAAAGACTCAACCAAATGAAAAAAATACTCAACCCAGAAAAAGCCAAAAAAACATTCTAGGGGCTATTCCTACTAAATAACAATTAAGAGAGTGTACTTTAACAAAAGAACATGATAAACCGAAAGTGCACACCGACATGATGTTACTCCAACAAAAAGTAAGGTGACCGTAATACAATCCTGCTACAGAAAACAACAAAGCTTGAGTGGTGTATTTCCCATAAAATCATTAGAAAAAAAGAAGATAGAACAAACAGGGGGGTAAACCTGTACCTGTCAGAATTTTTTCTCATATCAAAGATAGTCCACATGTCCCACCTGGAAAGATAATTCCTGACTTAAACCTGATAATGATGAGTGTAACTAGCATTTTTCATAGAGGTTACTGCTTCAAAAATATCCCTCATATTGCAGATGAAATACATATCACAAAAAAACAAACCATTTCCATCGTGTCATTGAGTCCCTTTGGCATTAATGTGTCTAGGTACCTTGTCCAAAAATGTTCTTGTTGAGCTAACAATTTGTGTGTATCTTTATCTGGTGTGGGAATTAGTCTCTCTAAAACTGTGAAACAGAGTTGCGGTATGGTCAATCATGTCAGTCCAGTGTGCTTCTAAACATGAATTCCTATTAATTGTCCTTATCATTCTTTTGGGCTCGGTTATCCTGGTTTTAATCTTGCGTGGTTTATTTATTTATTTTCCTTTTTTTTTTTTTTCGTCCTCATAACCACCATGTAGACAAAGTGCCAAAAGGAATCAACGGAGAATAACTGTCTCAGTTTAGCTAAAAAACTGGAGGGGACGCATATCTTATGGAGGCCGACTATCCCACAGTCTTCCACCGTAATCCAAAGAGGCACTAAGTCCTTAATTTGCCAACCCGCAGCAAATCTTGGGGTAGTTTTAGCAGTCAAATGGGAGCCGGGCATGAACCGGGTAGCGGCTGTTCCAATGGTGCAGAATAAAGGAGCACCTTAGGAGATCAATCATTGGACTCGGGGAAAAAAACCCAAAAAAAAAAACCCGAATACATCACTGAAGCCACGTTAGTAGGTGCCAAAATGCCCTTTATCTGCGATTACCAGATCTGGCCAAATCTGTGACTGAGGTCTGCAATACTGAGTTTTGCCAATCTCTAAAGGTGGGAGGTGAGGGGTCCTTCCATTTCCTGCAGATCTCTCTTCTTGCTAGCAGGATGGAATAAAAAACTAAACATCTGGGTAGGTGTTGTACTCCTTCCAAGACTCCAAAAATAATCAGAGACAAATCCATTGTGACAGGTCTTCCTAGAGACTCATTAAGGCAATTGCTGATATCCTGCCAAAATACTGTTAGTTCCGGGCATTCCAAGAACATATGAGTATCCGAAGCAGCAATCAAACCACATTTTGTGCAAGACACTGACTGTCCTCCTGCAAATTTAGAGAGTCTTAAGGGGGAGTAGTACGCCCTATAGAGGGTGAAGATGTGATTTCTGCGAAGCCATGATGGCTTGACAATGCTCCACAGAAGCTCGTAGGAAGAATTCAAAAGAATTTGTAAGTTCAAATCCACCAGAACAGAACCCCATAATGACTCTGGCAAGACAAAGTCACCATCTGCCTCCTCTATAATAAAGTTATACCATTTAGATATTTCTTTCTTTTCTGGACCTCTGTTTAGTAAGTCGGAGACAAATGGGCTATGTCCTCCAAGCTTAAACTTATTTTTATTGGCAGGAGATGCTTTATAGGCTGCAGTCCAACTATAAATCTGAATATATTTGAAGCGTGAAAAATTAGGGCCAACCTTGGCTGCAGATGTTCCCATGAAAATAAATCTCCCTCGTAGAAAAGGTCCCCCCAAACCTCCATGCCTGCCTCTCTCAGAGGAACTGCCAAAATGTCATCAAGCCAGGCAGGACTTTCAGGCAGGTCCCACAACGGAGTTTTTTCGCAAAAGTAATTTACTTTTATAGATTTCATGATTTCAGCCCATGTTCGAGCAAAATCCTGTAGAGTCTTCAGCTTAATTTTTTTTAAAAACTTAGGATTTCCAAACTTAAAAAGAAAACTAGAATGATTGATATTTTCCCCCTCCAACATTGCTGCATACATCATGCCCACCCCCGAGGCATCGGGATTCTTCAACAACATCCTTGAGTGGGATAATTGAAAGGCCCAAGCATAGATTTTTAAATCTGGAGCCGCCAAACCACCCTTTACACGTCGCCGTCTTAGTTTTTTCCAGGCGATACGTGGAAGATGGTTGTGCCAAATAAAAGATGAAACGTTTGATTGAAATTTGGCTAAGATATTTTGGTCAAAATATAAGGGAATGGTATTAAATAAAAAAGAAATTTTTGGCAGAATAGACATTTTGATAATATTGACCCTACCTATTAGTGACAGAGGGAGATGTGACCAGGATTGGAGAAGCTTACGGCAGTCTTTAAGTACTGTGGACAAATTAACTTGGACTATTTTGTTTATATCTTTTACAATTGTCAAACCTAAATAACGCATTGAAGTGCCAGGATGGAGTTCTATAGGGGGGTTCTCATCATTCCAGATAAGCATTTCCAGTTTTGGCTGCGTTTATTTCATACCCTGACACCTGTCCAAAAGCGTGAGCCAATTTCACTATAGCTGGGAGAGCCGTTGCGGCCTCTGATGTTAAAATAAGTACGTCGTCGGCATATAATGCCACCTTCCTCGTCCAGCCTTGATAATGGAAAGGTTTGATGGAGACCTCCTCCCTTAGATATTGCGCAAAAGGCTCGATGTAAAAATCAAAAAGCAAGGGGGAGAGCGGGCACCCCTGTCGGGTTCCCCTAGTAATAGAAAAGGGGCTCGATAAGTCTCCATTACCGAGAAGAGATGCAGAAGGATTGCTATACAACAGGCCGATCGTCCTGCGAAAACTTTCCCCCACACCAAACTTGGCCAAGGCCTCCGACAGGTACACCCAATTGACCCTGTCGAAAGCCTTGGTTGCGTCCAGCATTAGGGCCGCCAATGGAAGCTTATTAGATGTTGCTATATCTATGGCACCAATTAAATCAAAGGTCAGTTCATATAATTGTCTGCCCTTTAAGAACCCCTTTTGATCCAAATGAAGGACAGAGGGTGCGATATCGGCCAATCTTGATGATAAAACTGTGGTAAAGATTGTATAATCCACGTTGAGAATGGATATTGGCCTATACGACCCACACTCTTCCTTAGGTTTACCTGGTTTTAAAATGAGGGTAATAGAGGCATTATCCCAAGATGCTGGGGGAGACATTTCTTCTAAAAGTATTCGGTTAAACAGCTTTGTAAGGAAAGGAGCGATCTCTGAGTCTAAGATCTTGTATAACTCAGCCAGAAGGCCATTGGGTCCAGACGCTTTCCCCTTCTTAGATTTCTTAATAGCAGATATCACCTCACTCTCTGTAATAGGGCTATCCAGGTATTGGGATTGTTCAAGAGAAAGGGAAGGTAGCGTAATATTATTCAACCAACTCTTGACAGACTCAACCGATATCACTTTGTCTTCTTTATATATTACCTGGAAAAATTCCCTAAATGCTTTCCTGATATCATCATCTGAGGAGAGGTTGGTGTTACCTATTTTTATAGATGCAATGTTGTTCCGGACCTGATCTACTTTGGTCTTCCAAGCCAGCAGTTTGCCAGCGCCTTCACTATATTCGAAGTGGGCTAACTTGCTGGCTTCCCATCTCCGTTGAACCCTCAAACTCAAGGACGATGCCAGACTACCCCTCAAAGTCGCCAATTTGTTCTGTAGAAGATCTAATATCGACCTCGAAGATGTACTATTTAGGTCGATTTCATGTTGAACACAAGCCATATCTGATTCTATAGAAGAAATCATTTCCTTATAACTCTTTCTCCGATAGGCGACTTTGGCAACAACCAACCCTCTCAATGTTGCCTTAAATGAGTCCCAAATAATTCTATCAGAGGCTGTACCATTATTAGATAGAAAGAATTTGTGTGTCTCTGTCTTTAGGAACAAAATATCCTCCTCATTAGTGAGTAGGGAACGATCAAAAGACCAAACAGTCTGGGTTTTTTTACTACCAAATCCCATCACCAATTTAACAGCAGAGTGATCTGAAAGATGAGAAGGGAGATATTCTATTATTTTAACAGAATCGACCAGTCTTTGAGTCGTCAAAATATAGTCAATCCTTGACTTATGGTGATATTTCTAATTCCTATAAGAAACCCCCTGTTGGTTTCCTGACCTTTGTCGCCAAACGTTGACGTACCCATGCTGTCTCATAGCGTCTAGTAAAAAAGATCTAGTTTTAGACAAAACCATGGAACGATTATTAGGGGACTTGTCCAAGATGGGGTTCAACACAATGTTAAAGTCGCCGGCTAAAATTATAGGTCCAGAAATAGAAAGTAACTGCAAAAAGATTGTTTCCAATAAAGAGGGGTCATCCTGATTCGGACCATAATAGCCGACTATTGTAATTGAAAACCCAGCCATAAGAACTGAGGCTATAGCCCATCTGCCAGAAAAATCTACGACCTGTGAGATTAGCTTAGCTTTAGCTCCTTTTTTGAAGATGATCTCAACCCCTCTTGTATGGGACGTTTGTGTGGTAGAGACCATAAAATCAATGGTGCACAGAGATAATATCGACTCCAAAATATCGTTTGGACAGAATATCGAGTTTTAAATATCGTTTGGAGAAAATATCGACAGGACAGAATATCGACAGCCAAAATATCGTTTTTAAGGTAAGTGAAGTAATATCGACTGTAAATAATATAGAAAGTGAAAATATCCAAGTATATAATCTAGATAGTAAAAAATATTGTTTATTAAATAATATGTAATTTTTTATAGTGTGTTTATGTTATAATATGTGTGAAAAGTGTCATTTTATGTTATAATTATTTTTAATTAATGATTTTTTTTAAATTATTGTGTAATTTTATTCTGTAGCGGGTTGTGGGTTTATAGGGGAATAGGGTGGGAAGTAATTTAATTATAATTAATTAAATATGTAAATGTATTAATTGGTAGTAATAATTAATTAATTGGTAATTAAATAATATATGTTAATTATTTTAAATGTAATTGGTAATTAATTTAATTTAATTTATTAATTGCTAATTATGTAAATTAAAATAATGTATTTCCTGTAGCGGGTTGTGGGTTTATAGGGGAATAGGGTGGGAAGTAATTTAATTATAATTAATTAAATATGTAAATGTATTAATTGGTAGTAATAATTAATTAATTGGTCATTAAATAATATATGGTAATTATTTTAAATTTATTTGGTAATTAATTTAATTTAATTTATTAATTGCTAAATATGTAAATTAAAATAATGTATTTCCTGTAGCGGGTTGTGGGTTTATAGGGGAATAGGGTGGGAAGTAATTTAATTATTATTTATTAAATATGTAAATGTATTAATTGGTAGTCATATTTAATTAATGGGTAATTAAATAATATTTGTTAATTATTTAAAATGTAATTGGTAATTATTTTAATTTAATTGATTAATTGCTAATTATGTTAAATTAAAGGGGTATTTTTAGGGTTCAGGGTCAGTTTTTAGTTTTTGGGTAAAGGGGTATTTTTAGGGTTCAGGGTCAGTTTTTAGTTTTTGGGTAAAGGGGTATTTTTAGGGTTCAGGGTCAGTTTTTAGTTTTTGGGTAAAGGGGTATTTTTAGGGTTCAGTGTCAGTTTTTAGTTTTTGGGTAAAGGGGTATTTTTAGGGTTCAGGGTCAGTTTTTAGTTTTTGGGTAAAGGGGTATTTTTAGGGTTCAGGGTCAGTTTTTAGTTTTTGGGTAAAGGGGTATTTTTAGGGTTCAGGGTCAGTTTTTAGTTTTTGGGTAAAGGGGTATTTTTAGGGTTCAGGGTCAGTTTTGGGTTTTTGCGTAAAGGTTTTTTTTAGGGTTCAGGGTCAGTTTTGGGTTTTTGGGGTACAGGGGTACAGTGTAAAAATAAAGTAAAATTAAATTTACATTAATTTAATTCAATGAAATGAAATTAAATTAAATTATATTTAAATAATTTTAAATAGTTTAAATTAAATAAATTATTATATACTTACCAATACTTACGTTGTAATGGTAGTGCGTTGTAAAAGTTGCGTTGTAACGTCATATATCCACTGTTGCACTCTTTGCAGTGGGAATAGTAATTTTTACTCTTTTGTATTTGTACGTTAATAATATTGGCTATTATTTAATTAAATTTTGTTACTATATATATATGTTTTAAGAAATATGATTAAAAAAATATAATTTTTTTACTTTCAATAATTATTTAATTATTAAAAGTTATTTTAAGTATTGTTAATTATATTTTAGTAATTAATTTTTTATATTAATGTAATTAAACATTGTTTTTATTAAAGTCGATATTTTTTACAACTATATTTTTGTAAACGATATTTTGTAGTCGATATTTTTGTACTTACCTGTTTGTACATACAAACTCGATATTTTGGTTGTAGATATTTTTTCCTCGATATTTTGGGTAGTCGATATTTTGGTAGTCGATATTATTTCAGTGATCCAAAATCAATCCATCTATTCTTTTTAATTATTACCGACAATTCAGAATGCGTAAGATGGGTTTCCTGCAACACCATGACCTGCGCATCCGAGTCTTTCAGATATTGCAGAATTCTACTAGCTCGAGGCTTGGTGCGGAGGCCATTGACGTTCCAGGAAAGGAGACCTATACTACTCATCTCTTAACCGATAGGACAACATGATTAGTGTTATACCAAAAGAGATAATTATAATACTGTTAAGTACTTGCGTCCAGCAATTATATGTAAGATATGTGAAATATGTGAAATATGAGTTTCCATTCCAAAAACTTCTATACTGGTTATTGAGGACTTTTTAAAATTTTTGCCACCCCTGCGCACTCACCCCCCCCCCCTCCCCCCGTGAAGAACCCTTGCATTATCTAACCGGAACAAAGTCCAGTAGATAGTGCCCCACCGGTTGATCCCCTACAGAAAAGTCTAACCGCTATCTATTCAAGTGAGTATACCTAAGTGAGTGAAGAGATTTTCTAAAAAATTTAATTAAGGCTATAAGATCTTTAACTAATGATTATTTAGTGCATATATAGTGCATTTAAGTATATGTGCCTCTGCTCCTTTATATTCAAATTAAGAATATGAAAAAATGGAACAACAGGACTTACTTAGGCAATTTAGTGAAAAAGAAAGAAGAAGACATCTAACTTTAAAGCCTGCGGTTCTCTTCGCCCAAAACCATTGGTGGCTCATTACTGGTTATTCGGGTCAACATTAAACCTAACAGGCCGCTTTACCCAGATCCATTAACAACTCATCTGCTGCTTGCACCGACCTGATGTTATACATCTTATTATTGTGCATTACTTTAAGAGCTGCCGGAAACATCAGCTGAGCTGTTGCGCCCAATCTTCTAAAAGCATCCAGGCGCTTCCCAAATTCCCATTGCTTTTCGAGTGTTGTTCAGGACTGGTCTGATCTAATCAAGAAAGTAAAGCCTTTCCCAGACAAAGACTTTTGTTTCAAGGCCATATTTAAGATACGTTCCTTTAGGACGTAAGTGTGAAAATTGACCAAAATCTTGCGTGGCTTAGATCTCTGTGGGTTCAGTCTGAAAGGGTCTCTATGTACCCTCTGAATATCGACTGACAGTTCTGCGGGAGTGTATTCTAATGACAATGCTTCCTTCAGTAATGAGACGATGTATTGTTTAATGTCTGACCCTTCAGAGCCTTCTGGAACATTCAAAATGTGAATATTTCCCCTTCTCGCATTATTTTCAAGGGACTCCATCCTCTCGCTAAGAGCCAGATCTTCCTTTGTAAGTTTGTTAATATCCTGTCTTGCCTGATCCAGATAAACTGAGTGAATGCCAACTGTTTCTTCTAACACTCCAGTTCTTATAGTGAGACCTTCGATTTTATTGTCAAGTGATTCACAATAATTTTTTAACTCTAGTTGATTGGCAGATGATTCGGCCAATCCGTTCCTGAGAACATCTCTAATACAGAGGCTGTCGTCATCGGAACTTGAGAGGTTAAAGGAGGGACCAGTAAAGAGTTAATATCAGGTTGAACAGAATTTACAGAATCATCCTCAACTGGACCCCCAGACGCGCCACGCAAGTCAGTAGAATCTGATTCTTCAGCCTCTTCAGGATAAACTGTAGTGGGATCCTGAAGTTCACTCAATTGCTGCGTGGACGACGACTGAGACTGAGATTGACCTGACTCTCTTCCTGGGTCTAGCGATCTTTGCGAGCTAGCTTTTACATCAGTAGTTGCAGCCATTTCTATTATTTGACCAGGGAGTTTTCCAGCTTGATCTGACTCCTCGTATAACGATGTATCCAATGATATGGCAGGTTGGCCAAAAATATGGAATTACCCTCTGAGGTCGACGCCATGTCTTGACTATTTAAGCCTTCAGGAAGATGTAGGATCTGTGGAATGGCTTTAAAATAGGCGCGGAGTGAGGGTGTTAATTTGGAGCCTGCAGGGAGTAGCGTTTTAGAGTCCTTGGTCTTCGCTTTAGTTTTGGCCTTCATACTTGGGGTTTTGGGCTTGAATTCAGTATTTAAATAAGAGGAAGGTTTCGTCTTGGATGATATATTGGCCCCTTTCCCAGCTTCTATTCTCCCTTCTAGAGTTCCGACCTTATTTAGATCTGTCTTCTTTTTTCGTCCGCGACCTCGGCCACGTTTAGACCCACTTTTGGGAGTGTTGGGTAAGCTGTCAGTGATATTAAATGCACCAAAAGTACCTGGAGTATTCTTATCTGAGGGGGCCTGTAAATGCTCCTCGGCACTGACAGCATTAATGTTGAAATCAGACAGAATAAGAGTGTTTTCTATCAGTGCCTGGTCTATAAGGCTAGTATTAGCCAATTCATGCCCAAAAGACCCCTCCACAGCAGAAATGGAAGCGGGAACTTGTGGATATTGGGGCTGTTCTTGAATACCCCCCTTAAAGGCTGAGACCAAACTTAAGTCAGTACCTGTGTCTGTGCATCTATCAGGCTCTGACTCTGACTCTGTAACCCTATAGGGAGAAAAGAGATTTCTCAATCTTTTGCCCTTCCTAAGCTCCACGGCGGCTATGCAGATCCTCGGACTAGATAGAGTGGCTGGTACCACCTCTAAGCACTTTTCCACGGGGGGAGAAGGAGAGCCTAAGGCGCTGCTGAAATGCTAAGCCGTAGAAATGCTTTCAAAACTCCCTCTTACAAGATCCAAGTCGGTCTGAAAGCAACAAAGCCCGAAGTTAGAAACATTAATGTCTGACTTACTTGTATCAGAAGGGATTACACCATCCCCCCCGCAACGCCCGCTACCTCTGTAGCCGTGTCTGCAGCCGTCTTCGTCAGTGCATTCACTCTGGCCGAGATCGAGAGCAAGAAACCATGGAGACAGAGAGAGGACTCCCGTGCACCGCCATCCGCTCTGCCTGGACACCACCATTGGTACGGGAGAAAGGGAGATCTGGGTTTATTTTTCAATTAAGCAAAGATTTTGCCAAAAACGGTACTCATGCATGCATAAAAAGTTTTCACTCAGGCCTCCATATGCTAACAGTCTTCTGCGCAAAGCGGAAAACGATCCCGCAGGGGATCAGATCAGCACGGAGCACCGCGGCGAGCTAGCTTGCCGCCGCCATGTTCTTGCGTGTTGTTCTCCCCACATACGAGAGGCTGCATGGGCACTTTATAGCATAGATTACTGTGTCTGAGTTACAATCTGATGAGTGACTGGGTTTATTCTTTAGGCCTGTGTGAAACATTTGCGCATTCCCTTATGATTTTCCTTTATCGGTACTGATGCCTATTTCAATAATTCTCTCAAGTTTTTGGAACGTGAGTGCGCAAATAAGGGTTTAGTTGTAAGCAAGTCTCCAAAATCATGTTCTTGTTCCAATACATCCCTTCTCTTCTGGATGATGTGTTTGATAGTTGATGGCTTCTTAGAAAGTTTTACTATGTATTCCTCTCTTTTTTTTAGTTGCTTTAAGGGATTTTTGCATACGTTTTTTGTTCCATTGTTTATACTTTTGAATTACATTATCCAGTACAATAGGTAGATATCCTTTTTGTGTATATTGTGAGTATAATTCCTTCATAGCTGCGTCACATCTGTTTGATTCTGAGGTCATTCTCTTAACTCTAATAAAATGTGATAGTGGCAAATGTCGTTCAAGCGAGGCAGGATGAAAAGCTGTTGTGATGCAAAGCATTATTCCTGTCCGTTGATCTCTTGACCATACTTGTTTTTACACATATTCAATCTTTTTTTTTTCAGAAAATGCTTTATTTCATTTTAGAAACTTAGTAAAATCATTAAAGCAACAGTTAAAATGACAAATACATACAAAGAATACATTTAAAAATATTCCATAGATCAGCAGAGATCACATCAAAAAATGTAATTATTATTAAAAAAACAAAAAAACTAGCAGGTTATAGATTTCCACTTCCTCAGAATACTTTTTTAAAAGGCCAGCCATAATCCCAATACAGCATCCATTATCCAGTGTCTGTAGAAATAAAAAAGCCGGTCGACATTCCCGCCATGCACCCTGCTTCAGGTAGGGCATAATCCATCTTGCATGTTCCCTAGCATAACATTTACAAAATAGGATCACGTGCATAGTTGTTTGCAAAGAAAGATTATCCCATGGGCAGAGGGCAAGGTCCCTAGACCAGTGATTTATGGTGGGGAAGGTTACCAAACGATGAAAGCTATCGAACCTAAACCTGGTCAAAATATATTTGTCAAAACCCCCTATACAACAGACCAGGTAAGGTTGGATAGAATTACTGGCCAAAATCATTTGGTGCCGAAGCACAGATTTTTTATTAATTTCTGCTGCTATTCTGAGTGACTCTAAATGATTCTGGCATAGCGTTTTCAAGTCTTTTCTGGATATGGAACAAATAGAATCTGGCTTATCGTAGAACTCTGGTCGATTCAGATCGTTGAATAGCTTTCTAACAAAATTTAACCAGGAAATATTTCATCGTGGTCCAGGCCCATTGAGTCCATAATGAGTTTGCGATTCAGGCCTAGACTAGGCGATGTCCAGACTCTATGGCAGAGTCATATTCAATTGAATATCCAAAAAGTTGATGCTTTGTTGGCTCATGTTGTGAGTGAACTTCATGAATTCATTTTGTTGGTTCAATTCTTGAATGTTGGACATCAGCTGTTGCTGTGGTCCCTTCCATATTATTAAGATATCATCAATGTAGTGCATGTATGCTATAAGGTTATTGGCTTAAGTACTGTTAATATAAACAAATGACTGTTCAAATTTAGCCATAAACATATTAGCATACAAAGGGGCCCGGAAAAAACCAAAGAAGTGCCAGTTCCATGTAGAAAAAACATGTTATTCAAAGTGAAATAGCTGTGGAAGATGCTGAAGCGATGTGATTCTAGAAGAAAAACTTTGTTGGCTTGAACATTATAACTGTTGAATAACATCCATTCAACTGCTTCCAATCCTTCTTCATGTGGAATTGTATAAATAAACCAAATCTAAGGTATATAACCATGCATCCCATGTAATGACCTGTTGTAATGCCACTAGTTTGTTGATACAGTTAGTGGTGTCCTGAATATATAATTTCCAAGACTGTACTAGTGGCTGAAAGAAGTAATCCAAATACTTGCCCAATGGTTCATGGAGGGATCTGTATCCTGTAACTATGGGTCTAAACCGAGGATCCTTTGTTTCTTTGTGCATCTTTGGTAACATGTACAGATGTGGTCTTTGGGGATACTCTGTAATGTGGAATTTTCGTATGTTTTCCGATATCCATCAAATCTGCAATGCTTTATCCAGCAGCAAAATTAATGTGTTAGTGAAGTCATGTGTGGAATCTTCATCCAAACGAATACGTGTCCTCATTCATGACATGGGCTTGTACTTTCTGTTCATAAACGGTTCTGTTCATGACTACCATAGCACCAACTTTGTTAGCTACTTCAAAAATGATATCCATGTCACTACGTAATTGATTTAAAGTTTGATGTTCCTTTGGAGACAAATTTCAGTGTTTTGTACTGTGGGACTGCAGATTTTGTGGATCCTTTCTGACAAGAGTTTCAAATGTGTCTACAGATTTGTGCGAATAAGGTGCCATGAAAGTACTCTTACGTTTAAATTATTTAATCTCTTCTATTTCTGACTTGGCTGCCACAGAAAATGTGTTGTGGTAGAACCATTGCAAGCACAATTTCCTCATGAACTTAAAAAACTTCATCTCAGTCTCCAAGGAGTTGGTTTGGTATGTGGGTACAAATTACATTCTTTTATTGAGAACTGAACGTTCTAGTTTAGTTAAAGGTCTATCTGAAATGTTCATGACTAAGTCTAGTTCTGGCTTCTCAATGTGCATCCCGGCTCTGTGATTTTTTTTGTGTCTCTTTCTAGTTCGGTGCCTTTGTGCAAAGAGAATCCTCTCTTGTCCGGTGGATGGTTTGACGTTTGGCCTGTCCCTAATAAAGTGTGCCTGGATGAAGTAGATGCTGGCTGGAAATCTGATATTTTCTAAGCACTAGCAACTGGTGATTGCATTGGTGTGTGTGTAATTGCCATGTCTTGATCAGTGACTTCACTTTCTTCTGATGAAGGCGCTTCTGGTTTCCTGAACACACGATGTTGAGCTTTGCAGACTAGGTTGCTAAGCACCCTGCTCTGCTTCTTCAGCACCTTATCTCCCACCATTTACATTTTATATGACTGAATCTGAATTGTGGCAGACTTGTTACAGTCATTTTTACAATGATGTTGTTGAGCCGGTTCCTGGGATGCTAAGCTGCCCACAGTGGCAGGATGGCATTGGTTTGAATTTTCAATGCTGGGATGGATATGTTGGTAGCAGCCAATGTGGCCCTTCATTCCTGGTATCTTTAAATACTTTTAAGATTCCTCCATGCCATAGCATCAGGTTACAGCTTTGTGAGGCACTGCAGTTATCCAATACAGTGCCGCTCCCTTTATTTCATATGGATTCATTGTTTTCTGTATGTGCAGCATTAGCACACACAATAATAATGCTCGATAATACTGTATGCAATATTAGCACATAGTACGTGGGAGCCTGCAACCCCTGTACAAGAGCCCGTCTCTAATTGCTATATTATTGTTGAGTTGTGATGTCTCCAGTCACCAATGATATACCTGCTCAAATGTGTCAAGTTGTTACATTTGTGTTTTAATGTCACAATACCTGTTGCTGGAGCTAGCAGCCAGGATGTAGGGAAGGTCACAGGTCATAATTACAGCTTTAGTTTAATCAAGGAATATAGAAACTGTTTGTTTTTTCTTCTTCTTGTCTTTTTTTCTAGAAATAAAAAGTAATCAACGAGAAGGAGCTGTTTATGTCACCATGTTTATTATTTTTCACATTAGAGGCCATTACAGGAAAATAGAATCTCTGCATGTTTCTACACATTCTGAGCCACAGCATATTTTAACTTGACTTAAGTTAATGTGATCTACTATATTTTTGCAAAAATTATTATCTATTAATTTTCACCGTAGTTTCTACTTTTATTTTCTGACCTGCAATGACATGAAATAGTAAGCTACCAAGGCTTTGAGCGGTATTTTAGAAGGGTGGTGGTGTGGTCGGGTATTATAAGGAACAAAATAGCCAGTGCTGTGCATTAAAGGATATTGCAAGTAATCTCAAAGTTCCATAACATTATAGAGGACCTACGCAGAGACTGATAATATCCTTATAATGTGTGGTGGGGGTACTTTATCCCACATCTATTACCTCATGCACTAACACTGTGCGCTGTTACTGCAAGTAGTATTGCTTGCCTCACATAGAGGGCCATGGGCAGCGCAAGATGTGGAAATCACAGCTATTCATTACATTTCAAAGGGTAATTCCTTTAATCTCCTGACAGCCCTCAAATATTTTGCTCGTTGTCGATTCCTACTGAAGCTCTCTCTCTCTCTGTTCTGTTTTTTTGTGAATTAGTCCATTAGTCTTTTCTTAATTAATCTTTTGCTACTGCTGTTTGTCTTTCGGAAAAGGTCATTATGTTTTTCCTAGTAATTACCACCTGGGGTGACACCTTCACATTCTGATGGAAATAAACGGGCGGAGTTAATTAGTTTCGCATAATTTGCCTGTTCATTATGTTGCTTGCAAGGTTTGTTTTTCAAGTGTCAGTGGAGAACACTTTGCCTTGGCCAGAATTCTAATGACGTCTTTTGAGAGTAATTTATACAATTGAATGGATCACCAAAAGAGTCGCTAATATTTCATGAAAAATGTTGCTGCCTGGCTTGTTTTCAGGAGTTTTCTGGCAGCAAAAACACCATATAATAAATAGCATGAACACTAAGACCCACTTTATAATTGCGTATTCCAATGGACCCGGTAACGTGAGTCACTGGGACCAACGGAATTCCACGCTTTATTATGCATGGAGATTTCAAATGCTGAAAAAGCAGATGACATTTCTAAACGTGGAAACCAGCGTGAAAACACAGATTTCTGCATGTTATTCTCCAAAAACGTGGATTTCCTGTTCTTTCATGAGGCATCTATTCACTGTAATTTAGCAGTGCGGAATTAACAGGAATTATCACGGGCCACTCATAGTATTACTCCAGTCATGTATATAAATATGAACAATGATTACAGGATATGGATTTCAGGTCAGAAGTGTAGGCAATTTGCCTTCAATGTGACTGAGTCAAAAACAGCACACCCTGGTGTGGCCACAACTTATTGTCATGATTGGTATGCTTGTTAACTGTTTTAATATTTGGTGGTCCAGGTCAGTATTATTGTGTTAATCTAGTAAATGAGCGATGGAAAAGTCATTCAGTCTGGTTTAATGTGCTAACCCATAGAGACACAGAGAAATGAAAGAAACAAAAATATACTGTATTGAAGGGTCCTTTGCCATCATTACAGTCGTTTTTTTGTTTCTATGTGACCTAAAGGTCAGAAGGCAAGGAGACCTTTATTGTAGTCTTTTGTTACTCTCTATGTATTAAAAACAAAAGAAGGACTATGTAGGAGGCTGGCTTATGATGCACAGTGCACTAATTCAGGCAACACTTATGGTGATTTTACTGGTCTGTGATGACCAAAGAAATCTCTCAAAGTGGTAGCTGTGGAAGATAGCCTTCATGGTTATCTTGAAAGAGTGTTAAGCAGTTTGTTTTACCAGTTTAATCTGTAGTGTAAGTGAAATGAAAAAGAACCACCCCGTGTGTATAAAAAATACTTCTATTTATTACACAACACTCACCAACACATTGGCTTAACTCCTACCTGGAGATATCAACACAATACCCAAGAATATTTCAAATGCAACCAGGTAAGAAGCAAAAAATACAGGGGTTTCCGGAGGGAGACCAAACCATATGCAAAAAAAAAGGAATGCAAACTGCAAAGGAAAACATAACTTGGACCAGAGGCCCCAGAGGAGCTGGGACACAAGGAAGTACCCGAGGTAAGTACCCAGGAACCCCATGGAGGCTGTGTTCAGAGTAGAAACACATTTGTGTGCCCATTGGAAGTCGTGGTTGCAGTTTTGGAGAAGGACCCTTCCCAGAGGACCCCAAAGCATTCCCTTGGAGGACGGAAGGTTGGAGGGCCAGCCCACACTTGGAGGCCTCGGGAACCAGGTTACCTACACCAGGGATTGTAGGTGCATAGGGGTGAAGAGACTTCGGAAACCTTTGTAGACGACAATGGAAGACTGGGAAGAAAGTGCCTCTGGAGAAATCCAAGTAAGAGTCCGGTGGAATCTAAGGGTAGATTCTGGAAGTGAAGAACCTCCAAGGAGAATGGACAAAGTCTATGCCACTCTGGAGTGACCTGGAGGCATGAAGACACAGTGCCCACCGAAGCCTATCCTCCATCTGGGAGGATAGGCTTCCCAACAGGCAGATTACATTATGATCCGACAAGCATGCAGTAGTACAAGCACTAAATCTGGGGATTACACGCTGCCCAGCAGTAGAATGCTTACTGTGACACCTGGTCAGTTTCCAATTGAGAACCAACAGCCATTAGAGCCAGGCATAATTAGTTTGCAATAATTCAGTTGCTGACACTCTATCTCATTTTCAGTGGAGGAGGTTCAGAGAGCTGGCTCCACAAGCAGAACAGAGCTTGACGCCCGTTCCTGCATGGCTGTGGAGCCTGGTAGACCTGATCTAACTGCACTGGTGGACAATGCACTCGCTCTTAAGAGTACACAATAATATTGTAAATGCTGACTGCATTTCCATGGTGTTACCAATGTGTGGGGTTAGGAAGGTGTTTTAAACAGTGATGTCAGAAAGTATATCCACAGGGACTACAAAAGTTGGAAAAGCAAGGCTTGGGCACAAGCTCATCTTTGCGCAGCAACCTACTTCAGGAAATTAGGAACAGGAAGGGGCCCAGCAGGCTCCTTTTACTGTCAGGTGGCTCTGAAAGGGTGGGGGTGAATGCAACCCAGGCATAAAGACTAGAGGCAGCCCATTGGTTTTGGTAAACTTAGATTGCTGCTCCGCAAGCTACCCAGCATATGCATCCAGGAGCAAGAGGTTGCACCATTCAGGGCAGCTTTTGCCCTCGCCATTTTTGCAGACTACATTGTTAGTGAGCTGGTGGCCCCTACCAGGACCAAACCAGGGAAGGCGTGCATTCGGCGTGAGCACATCTACCTAGGCTGAAGCCTTATGGTCATAAAGCTTCTCCGGTCAAAGACAGAACAGAAGCGAGAGGTACATACACAAGCCTAGATTGTCTAGAGGAAGGTGGGTGTTGCCCTGTGTGCCTGACATAGGTATACATGTAACAGAGGGATCACTGAAATAATATCGAGGGACAGAATATCGACCAACAAAAATATCGTTGACAAAATATCGAGAGACAAAATATCGAGTTTCTATCTACAAACAGGTAAGTACAAAAATATCGAGTTAAAAATATCGTTTACAAAAATATAGTTGTAAAAAATATCGACTTTAATAAAAACAATGTTTAATTACATTAATATAAAAAATTAATTACTAAAATATACTTAACAATACTTAAAATAACTTTTAATAATTAAATAATTAATGAAAGTAAAAAATTAATATTTTTGTAATCATATTTCTTAAAACATATATATATATAGTAACAAAATTTAATTAAATAATAGCCAATATTATTAACGTACAAATACAAAAGAGTAAAAATTACTATTCCCACTCCAGTGGGTGCAACAGTAGGGAAAGCGTTGGATAGCGTAGGGGTTAAAATTACTATTCCCACTCCAAAGAGTGCAACAGTGGATATATGACGTTACAACGCAACTTTTACAACGCACTACCATTACAACGTAAGTATTGGTAAGTATATAATAATTTTTATAATTTAAATTATTTAAAATTAATTTAATATAATTTAATTTAATTTAATTTGATTAAATTAAATTAATGTAAATTTAATTTTACTTTATTTTTACACTGTACCCCTGTACCCCAAAAACCCAAAACTGACCCTGAACCCTAAAAAAAACCTTTACCCAAAAACCCAAAACTGACCCTGAACCCTAAAAATACCCCTTTACCCAAAAACTAAAAACTGACCCTAAACCCTAAAAATACCCCTTTACCCAAAAACCCAAAACTGACCCTGAACCCTAAAAATACCCCATTACCCAAAAACTAAAAACTGACCCTGAACCCAAAAAATACCCCTTTACCCAAAAACTAAAAACTGACCCTGAACCCTAAAAATACCCCTTTACCCAAAAACTAAAAACTGGCCCTGAACCCTAAAAATACCCCTTTACCCAAAAACTAAAAACTGACCCTGAACCCTAAAAATACCCCTTTACCCAAAAACTAAAAACTGATCCTGAACCCAAAAAATACCCCTTTACCCAAAAACTAAAAACTGACCCTGAATCCTAAAAATACCCCTTTACCCAAAAACCGACCCTGAACCCTAAAAATACCCCTTTAATTTAACATAATTAGCAATTAATCAATTAAATTAAATTAATTACCAATTACATTTTACTTAATTAACAAATATTTTTTAATTAACAATTAATTAAATATTACTACCAATTATTAAATTTACATATTTAATTAATTATAATTAAATTACTTCACACCCTATTCCCCTATAAACCCACAACCCGCTACAGGAAATAAATTATTTAAATTTACACAATTAGCAATTGATCAATTAAATTAAATTAATTACCAATTACATTTTAAATAATTAACAAATATTATTTAATTACCAATTAATTAAATATTACTACCAATTAATACATTTACATATTTAATTAATTAAAATTAAATTACTTCCCACCCTATTCCCCTATAAACCCACAACCCGCTACAGGAAATAAATTATTTTAATTTACATAATTAGCAATTAATCAATTAAATTAAATTAATTACCAATTACATTTTAAATAATTAACAAATATTATTTAATTACCAATTAATTAATTATTACTACCAATTAATAAATTTACATATTTAATTAATTATAATTAAATTACTTCCCACCCTATTCCCCTATAAACCCACAACCCGCTACAGAATAAAATTACACAATAATTTTAAAAAAATCATTAATTAAAAATAATTATAACATAAAATGACACTTTTCACACATATTATAACATAAAAACACTATAAATAATTAAATATTATTTAAAAAACGATATTTTTTACTATCTAGATTATATACTTGGATATTTTCACTTTCTATATTATTTACAGTCGATATTACTTCACTTACCTTAAAAACGATATTTTGGCTGTCGATATTCTGTCCTGTCGATATTTTGTCCAAACGATATTTAAAACTCGATATTCTGTCCAAACTATATTTTGGAGTCGATATTATGTCTGTGCACCGTAACAGAGACCCTCCAAGTATCATCTGCAGTTTGTGCACAAGGGCAGCTCATGCCTCAGCCAGTTCCAATTCGCAGCAGTCCTCAAGATGGCTTTAAGCAAAGCGGGCCTGCCCGCCAGGGAATTTGGGTCACACTACTTCCACATAAGCCCCACTACAACAGGAGCGGCAAGCAGGCTTGGTGAAGAGAGCATGAAACAAATTGGTCAATGGGCTTCAGGAGCCTTCAAAGGTAATATCAAGCCTGCGGTTCTCTGAGCAATGTTTCTTTTACAACAGGGGCCACTTGGAGGCACGTGGAGTGTCTGGATCCTGCGCCACTTCTACATCATGAGAACCCAGCAGTAGGCAGCAGCATGGAAGGACTTCAAGGGGATTTGGTCATGGAACACATCAGTGACATGGCTGGGATGAGATGGGCCATGCTGCTACCCGCCATCTAGAATACTTTACAGGGAATGGAAAGACCTGAGGCAGTCTTAGCCTGCCTTGGGAGAAAGAAGGTGTCAGCATCAATGGTGGCAGACCTCACAACAGTTGCCAGACTAGTCGCCTGGCTGAAATCATATGGTCTGAAGTTGTAGCCTGAATAGAGTGAAGAGGGCATTTGACCATAAGGCTGTAGAGAGGTCGAGGAGGAAACTGAACATCTCAATGTCAAAAGCGTGTAAAGACAATGGAAGGAGGCTCATTAGGCATGGGCTCGTTAATTTTAAAGTCCCAGGCAACAATTCAGCCAATGGGGTCCATTTGGCTGGGTTGGGGATGGACCTGTTCTTACTCAAGATAGTGGGTGGCGCTGGAACAACTAGGTTTTTTTGTAAGGAAGTGTTGGAGGAATTAGTGCTGCGCAAGGAAAACATGAAACTACACACAAAGAAAAGAAGGAAGGTCAGGGAGGAAGAATGAGATGGGTACAGGAGGAATGAAGGTTTACATAGAGGGAAAAAAGGGAGGGTTGGAAGGGAGGAGAGACAGCACTGTCAGAGTGGGAAGAGTGAGAAGAGGAAGGAGCTACACACAGAGAAACTGAGGGCGGTCTTAAGGGAGGGATGAGGGGGAGTGTGAGGGGAATGAGTAGTGGCACATGGGAAAGTGGAAAGGGTTGGATGGAGCAACATGACCGACCATTGCAGGAAACCTGAGGGGAAAGTGGAATGGGCAGGAATGAAGCTCAAGGATTCAACAGAGAGGCCTTTGATATAAAATAGTGCTTCATTCACCTACTCCTTTGAGTGTGGAAAAATAAACTTTAACCTGCAGCATCATCAGGTGAGAGAGCAATGCTCCTGTGGGCTGAGGAAAGTCACGATTGACTTAAGAACTGATTTAGAGTTGCGTGGACAGGTTTCTCGTTTGTGACATACTTCTCATCCACCATATTACAAGTGAATTATATTTAACTTCACTTGTAATACAGCAGACCAGGATAGCTGTCACATTTATGATTGAGTAACCCAAACGCCGAACTCTAAATCAGGCCCTTATTTTCTAGATAGTGTTTGAAAGACATTGGCCAAAAAAAGCCACTTGTTGAAAGTGGTGGATCCAAAGCCCACACTAAGTATATTAGAGACAATAGGGGTCATATTTACAAGGAAGTGACAGAGCATGGCGTTAGCCTTCTTGGCTTAACGCCGCTCTCCGCCACTTTTGAAACGCAAGGCTGCACCATATTTACAACAATGCATTGCAGCCCTTCGTTTCCCCCTGCACTGATGCTAATTGCAGCTGCCTAGTGCTAACACAGGCACCCTTGCACCATAGTGCAAGGGTGCCTGCGTTGTGAGAATGATTGTTTATGTGCAGGAAGGTGTCCCTTCCTGCACATAAACAATCTGAAATGGTGATTTGTAACTTCTATGTGTGCTATTTTGTGCAGCCACATTGGAGTTGCAACTGTTATTTTTAATGATTGTTTATGTGCAGGAAAGGACACCTTCCTACACATAAACAATCATGCATGACATTTTGCTGTTATGATGTGTGCTGCACAATGCAGCACGCATAGAAACAGCAAAAATGAGGAGAAAAAAGCATTTCTCCTCTGCACCATGTTAAGTCCAGTTTATTTTGTCTTAATTTTGAGCTGCCCCATTTTTAGGCCACCCTTGCAAAGATGGGGCAGTGACAAAATCAATGGGTGTTGAGGCGGAGCGCCCACTGCAACACACATTCCCACCCCTTTCACAGTAAGTATAGCATCAAAGAATAACACAACAAAGAGAGGAGTACCCCCTGCAGGCGTAACAGAGAAAGTCTCTGTGCCTAAAGCTTAAGGCTTTAAGAATAGCTTGTGCCCAACCCATATATGGGACAAAGCATGTCCTTTATCAAGACTTAGATACCCACATAGAAAATCGATAGATTAATAGTCCGTGTAGGCCTAGCGATTCAGCATTTAGTGCAATACCACCAGTCTCTTTTTGAAGTGCTATTACTAATCTGCAATAAGCTAACTCTCCCGAGGGCAATATCGTAAAACACGGTGCCAGTACCCAGACATCGACTTGTGAATACCGTAACAGCTATATGATCCGTGCCCGCTCCACCCACATGTCCACGTACTTGTAGGGCACTATAGGGAGTGCGGAGCATGACTATGTTATTTACTTGTTACGCACACTGGAAGGCTGGCATTCCCTCTTTTATATGTTTTGTGTACCGCCTATTTATGTTGTGTGTACCATTGTATGTCCTTTGTATTGTGGTTCCAACCACCCACTACTATGGAACCCTTTTTTCCCCAGGTTTTTCTTCCAGAACCAGGAAGGAGAAATTTTGTATATGAAACATAATTTTTGTGTTTCCAATTTTCACTGACCAAGGGCAGGACGCACCTTAGCGTGTGCGGACCACCCTGGTCTGTCACTGGTCCTGACGAATACCTACAATTGTTTGATGGTTGAAACATGTAGACCGACTTTTTAATTCACATAGCACACGACGCTATTTTAATACACTATACGTCTTGAACACCGAGGTCTACCTAATTAGGCATAGGTGTCACACTTTTTTTATAAGGTGTCCAGTCACTCAGGAATAAAGTCTTGAAGTGAGTAGTACTGGCCACTTATTTAAATCACTTACCACTGTTTTATTACTGCACATATGAAAGAAACTATTACCCGCTCCACTGTAATCAGGTGTTGAAGCACACCCCGTTGGCACTCACCCTATGGGGTGGGACCCCGATGATGAAGCATGTCACCAACTAGGTTGGTGAGTGAGGGGTCTTCATAAAGGACATGCTTTGTCCCACATAGGGGTTGGGCACAAGCTATTCTTAAAGCCTTAAGCTTTAGGCACAGAGACTTTCTCTGTTACGCCTGCAGGGGGTACTCCTCTCTTTGTTGTGTTATATTGAACAGGGGACCAGGAGTTCCCACCCTACATTTCTGTAAAACACCCTACTCTCTCTCATTGTTTTCAATAGCATCAAAGAATGCCTTATTTACAAGGCATCGTTAAGCTACTTTTGAGTGGCTTAACGCTGCCTTGTAAATATGGCAAAGTCCATATCGCCACAGGAATGTCAAAAAAAGTCACGTTCCTGTGGCGATAAGGGCTTGAAAATATGTCACTAAGTCTGTTTGACTGCTCTGCTTTCAAAACTCACACCTGCAAATATTAACGCACACATTTTGCTTAATTTTGTACAGACTCTGCAGAGAGGCAATGGATTGCTGAAGCTGTGGCCATGGGGTAATCAGTTACCTAATGCCAGGGGTGAACTAAACTAAAAATTCTTACCATGTGTCATATGCAGACTTTTCGCACAAATGTTGTGTATTACGTAAAATCGGCCTAGTCTATTGACTGTATGAAAATCGTATGCGAGGTATGCCCTAACATATAAAGGTCATGTGAGAGATTTGTGCAATGATTTTTTCACACAATTTCTAAAGTCACTTGGTGAAAATGGTTAGCATTTTGCAGCCGCCCTTAGCAAACATCTAGTTTGTGCAATACTTATTCGGCTCAAGCAACTGAAATTTAGGTGAAACTTACAAAAAAAGTGTAGGCAGAAGAAACACAAAAATCTAGTAATTGAGATTCACACAAGCCTAAGCTTGTAGCAACAGTTGAGTCTGGCCAAATAATGCAGAGGCGCATAGCGGTCATTAGTGTGACAAGTGTGACAAGAGCAGGGGCACTGGCGTTTAGGGCTGTGAAGGACCCATAACACCCTATATATGGCTTCCTTTTACTACTAAACAGACTACTAAACAGGCAGGCTGGGTTGGGGCATTTTCCCTTGTAAGTCCCAACTGCAAACATCTTTAGCTTCTTGTTATCCAGGCCCTTTGCTTTCAATATATATAGAGTGGGCCTGCTATGTAACACCCCACCCTTATTATTGGATGGCTTTGTTGTCTCCATTGTCTCCTCTTGATTCAATGGCTTTTCTCCCTATTCCTGTGTTTTTCCTCCCTGGAGCATTTCAGTCTCACAGTGTTCTGGTTGGTTGACTTGTATCCTTCCATTGCAGATGCTGCTTGCATCCAGGAAACTACCTTTTTCTTTTTCTCACTTCATTAGAGTATGCGTGTTTTTTTGTGCTCTCTATGTGTGCTGGTTCCCCCTTCACTTTACCCCCAACACCCTCACACTTTGTGTTGTTTTCCACGGCTCATCGATTGCTGTCATGGCCTTCCCCATCCTACTTATTTCATTTTAATTTCGCCTTTGCCCCCACTCCTATTTGTTCCCACTCTTCCCCGCTTGTAAACCCATTCTCCAGCCCATCCCTCACTTCATTTTTCTTTCTTCTTTAAGAAAATGTTTCGCATTGGTGGGCATCCTTCTTAAAAGGGATATTTACCCATTTCAAGATGGTATAGATGTGCAGCTTGCACCAAGAAATGGGTTTGTATTAGAACAAAGCCATTCATAAATGGCCATTGCAACTGTGCGCTCATCCACCACAGCCATTTTTTAAATGAGTTTGTCCAAATACAACTAATGCATTCAAAGATGGGTGCTGTGGATACAATCGCAACCACAGCACCCATCTTTTTTTTTGTTGAAAAATATGTTTATTGCGGTAAACATAAAAGGATATAATCCAGCATAAACCCTCGTAGGCACTGAGGGGTAAAATTAACCAAGTATAACATCCAGGATAATACGCAGCCACTAAGCCCACATCCCGGAAGCCGGGCGGCGTAAAGTTGGGGAGTGCCGGAAGGAAAAACATAATCGTGTGCACAATGTACACGCGTATCACTAGTACCCGCAGTTTTTAATCATTCCCCCCCCCCTACATCTTCCAGGGAGGCGGCTCCCATCCAACTATCTAGATAAGTCGTCCAATAGAACACAGTCTTAACAAATAACAACACAACGAACCCCCCCAAACGTGGCATCATAATAGAGTATGTGCAAAAGACAGGTTCCCTTCTCATGGCCCAATAGGGGGCAGACATCGCAGTAGATAAGCAATCCTTCGGGAATCAAGACAAATCACAAGGTCATACAATAGGGAACAATAGTGCGCGTCCAGCAGGGCACTACCCCGAAACAGGTCCCTCCACCTCCCCTCCCGCCACATCCTCTTCAGACCCAGACCCCTCGGGGGTGAACAATTCAGCACTAGTGGCATCTGAGTCATCCTCAGGCAACCCTTCAGCACACATCATCCTCCAAGCCAGTAAGTCTTCCTGAAGTCTTTCATCACGGCGTGTGCGCTGCATGTGTGTTTCCTCAGCCAAGGACCACTCTCTAACATCCCTAAGCCACAGGGACACCTCGGGGGACCTCTGCCCCATCCATGTAATAGCCACACGTCGCCTCGCCAACACCAACAGCAATTGCAGAAACTTGTAGGACAAATTCCTCTTTTTGGGCTTGGGCACCAAGGCCAAGAGACAGTGAAGCGGCTCCAGGGCAATCCGGAGGCCCGTGACATGGCCCACGTGCTCCACCACCTCCCTCCAGAAGCTACCGACCTGCGGGCACTCCCAAGCCAGGTGGAAAAAACCAGCTCTCTCCGCCCCACATCTAGGGCAGTCGTCGCGCCTATCTGCGGAGATACGATTCAGGGAGACCGGGGTCATGTAGGTGCGATGCACAAAATTAAAGTGGATCAATTTGAACCATGCATTGCACGAGACTTTCCGGGTCAGGATTTCAATTCGTTTGCGCTGACCCGGCTCAAGAGCCACCCCCAGATCTGCCTCCCAGGCCGCCCAAGACGGCGCAATCGGCGGGGCCGAGTCCCGGCGCATGGCTGAGTACAACAAGGAGATCAGCCGTTTCCCTCTACCACAGGAAAGGAGGATATTGAGAGTGTGTGTCGGCGGAGGCGCCTCCGGGAACTGGAGCCAGGTCGCCCTTGCCATCTCCTGGAGTCCCCTGTAGTGCAGGTACTGTCCCCTGCTCAGGTCAAAGGCTTCCGTAGCCCGCTCAAAAGACACGAAGAAGTCGCCCGGATAAAGGTCTGCCAGAGTCTCACATCCGCTGTCTCGCCATTCCCGAAAGGACACATTCTCCTCCATCCATAATACTGGGGCCAAGATCCACACCGGCAGCTCTCTGTGAAAGGGGGCCCGCCGCAAGACCTTCTCTACAAACCGCTGCCAGATTCCCACCGCATGGCGCACTACATATGGCAGGGCCTCATCCGCCCCAGTCCCTGCATCAATGCCACCCGCAGAGCCTTCTCGTCTGCCCGGCCCGCTAGGAGCCGCAGCTCCCAGTTGTCCGTGTCCGCGAACCACCTCGCGGCTGGTAGGTGCTGTGCTGCATAATGGTAGAGGTCAAACCTCGGGGCCTCTAGGCCACCCTCCTCCCAGCTCCGGACCACAGTATGCAGGGCAATCCTACTACGGCCACCCGCCCAAAGTAATGATGTGAGCAGCGAGTTAAGCGTGCAAAATATTCGCGGAGGGAGCGGGCATAGCGTATTTTGCAGAACGTACAGTATTCTAGCCAACATCACCATTTTAGAAACCGCTAACCGCTCCATGAGGGAGAGAGGGAGCGTATTCCAGAAGGACACAGACTGGTGCAGAGAGCGGAGCACACGCTCGGCGTTATGGACCAGCAGACGGTCGTCAGACGAAGCCACCTGAATGCCCAAATAACTGAAGGCTTCCAACTCCCATTGCAGCCCCAGGTACGGGAGGCTCGCGCCCGGGTCGACAGTACCTCCTGTCAGAGGAAAAATCAGGGAGCACCTCCAAGAGATACCCCCAGCTGACAGTGTCAAAGGCCTTAGCTAAATCAATCGACACTAGGACGTGGTGATCCGCGCCATCATGCACCTCATGAAGGATATGGTTCAGACGCCGCAAGTTCATCGCAGTGTTACGACCAGGGATAAACTCGCACTGGTCCTGATGGACCAAGTGTGCCATGTGTGGGGCCAGGCGAGTGGCCAGGAGTCTGGTAAGGATCTTTACGTCTGTATTAATCAGAGAGATGGGCCGGAAGGCCGCGGGGTCGCAGCTATCCCCTCCCGGTTTCAAGATCATGCAGACCTCCCCCTGATTCATGGTGTGATGAAGAACGTCAGACCCCAGGGCCTCGTTGTAAACCTGCAGGAGGAGGGGGCCCAGGACATCTCCAAACGTATGATAGAACTCAGGCGGGAAACCGTCTCCGCCCAGCGCTTTAGCCCGTGGTAGGACGGCCAACGCCACTCTGACCTCCCGGAGCGTTAACGCCGCATCTAATTCCTTTGTCGCCTCCTCTGAGAGGGTCTGGAGAGTCACTCCCTGGAGGTAAGGCCGATATGAGGCCTCCGTGATCGAGGGGTTGGCCTTGTACACCGTCTGCAGGTGAGATCGAAGGACCTCGAGAATATCAGACTTCGAGTGCACCATGCCACCAGCAGAGGCCCGTAGGGCAACTATCCGCTCCGGTGCGAATTCTCGGCGAAGAATCCAGGCCAGCAGTCGACCAGATTTGTCCCCCTCGCGGTGGAGACGCTGCCTGTATTGGCCTAAAGTGTACTTATCTAGACAGGTAAGAATATCGTGAACGGACACCCGGGCCTCCTCCTCCGCGACACAGTCCGAGTCGACGGGATCCGGCAATGACTCACAGTGCCGGAGTCTATCCTCCGCTTCTCGCAAGTCACAGAGCAATTGCTTCCGGACCCCATAGGTGAGGCCCATGCAGGTGCCATGCACTACTGCCTTCAGGGCCTCCCATTTGGCAGAGCACCATCCCCCCAGTTCAAATCTATATAGGTAGTCAAGGCAGTCGCCACATGATCTTTCCCCACCTGGTCCTGCAGAAGGTCCATTGGCATCCGCCAAGTACGGGGGCGCGTAGTCAGGTCTGCCCATTGCGCCAGGCACGTCACCGGAGCATGGTCCGACAGAAAACGGGCTTGGTGAGTAACCGTCAAGGAGAGAGACGTGGCAATATTGGCCACAAGGACGCGGTCCAACCTACTATGAGTGGCATGCGTCGGGGTATAACAGGTGTATAGCCTCTGAGTGGGGTGGCTCGCACGCCACACATCCACAGCTCCCAAATTTTGCATCACTTCCCTGAGGCGCGCCGTCATGCGCGGCTTCGTGCCAGAACGAGGAGGGTGCCGATCTAGATTCGGATCTAACACGCAATTAAAATCCCCAAACCAGAGGAAGGGGGCGTCTAGGTCCGAGACAACGAGTTCCTGAAGATGGAAAAAAAAGCCAGGGTCATCGACATTCGGTGCATAAGATTTTAAGAGCAGGAAGTCCCTGCCATCCAACTTGATCCGCAGCAGCAGGTACCTGCCTTCAATGTCCGCCTCAACATACTGAACGGCACAGGGAACCCCAGGCGCCACCCAGATTAGGACCCCCCTGGCATAGGTAGAAAAGGAGGAATGGAACACCTGGCCTCGCCACTTTCTTGACAGCTTCCGAGCACCCTCCTCGTCCAAGTGGGTCTCCTGGAGACACGCAACTGAGACTCCATGTCGCCGGAGGAAGGAAAGGACCCTGTGTCTCTTAGTGCAGGTGCCCAATCCACGCATGTTCCAGGTCAAGAATTTAAAACCCATAGTTTGTGATTACGCCCATCCAGGCCACATGATACAAATAATGTGGTCCGCCACCCTCTGGCCCGAACCGTATCCAGGCCAGGAGGCACATCCCACCTGACCAGCCACTCAGAAACCTGGAGCACAATACCCTTGATGCCAGCGACAACTCCCTTCCCCCCCGAACATCCCCAACCTCACAACCCCCAGAGCGTCTACCCCCACCCCCACCCACAAGCAAGATGACAGCAACAACAAAACATGCCACCCTGCCCTCCCCCTGCCGGTGCCAGGACGTACACAGCCACCCCATTTGTCCCACACAACACTCACACCATCAACAACCCAACCAACACCACCCACCCTCCCCCTCCCAGCTCCCCATGGGACCCAGGCCTACAGGACAGGTCCTAGGCTCGGCTACTAGTATCAGAGTCAGGGCAGGGCCCCATTCCCGTCCAAACATAGACAGTCCCCACCTCATAGGCCCCCTGCAGCGGGATGCAATTCCTGCACTCCACCCAGCCATCCAAGAGCAACATAGCACGGCTCACAGGCATCCCCAACAATCCAGAGACCCAGCAGTAGGCCCCCGAAAGCGGAGCGCAACATTCCATAAGTTCAGACAGTACCTCACGCCGGAGCCGTCTCCGTCAGTAGCTCAGAAAGTCCAGTCTCCGGGATCACCGGGGCCATAGAGTCTGTATCCGGCACGGTGTCCTGTAAGGTGTCCGGAACCAGAATTGTCCCAGGGGCGGACGCACCCGAGGACTCCGGACCAACTTCCACCAACGAAGGTCCCAAAAGCAAAGCACCATCTTCTCCCACCATGACACGGGGCCCCACGGAGCCCTCCGAGCCAGACCGGCGCCTCCTTCGTCCGCGACGTCATCTCTGAGGACGGGTCCCCCACGTCTCACGGGGCCCCCCACGTTCTCCCGGGGGCAGGTCGTCACCCCTTATCTGTAGCCACTCCCACCCCTCCGCTGGGGATTCGAAGAAGTGTGACCGGCCCTGTGAGATCACCTTGAGCTTGGCCGGATACAATAGCATATATTGGAGCTTCATCTCCCGGAGTTTTTGCTTGACCCCCAGGTATGACTTCCGCCGCTCCTGTACCTGCTGAGTGTAGTCCGGATAGATGGATACACAACTGTTTTCTATGGTGAGAGATTCCGCCTCCCTTGCCGCCTTCAAGATGGAGTGACGGTCTTTGTAGTTTAGGATCTTTGCAATCAGTGCCCTCGGGGGCTCACCTGGTCGCGGAGGGGGGACCAGCACCCTATGCGCCCGCTAGATGAAAAGACATTGGACAGGCCGTGCGGGCACAGCTGAGTCTGAATCCAGGTCTCCAGAAAGCGCTCGGCATTCCCCGTCTCCAATCGCTCCGGCACACCCAGGACTCTAATGTTGCTCCGACGGCCCTACTTTCCGCGTCCTTCGCTCTCTGCTCCAATGCATGCGTCGTGGCCGTGAGGTGCGAGATCGCCTTCTGTAGGGAGGCCACCTCACCCTGTAGTTGGGTAATATTGCTCTCCGCATCCGAGACCTTATCCGCCACATTTCGGAGGTCCGTCCGCAGAAGATTGACATCAATCGACACAGTCTCTATCTGCCTCTCCAGTGCAGAATGGGAGCCCTGTATGGCTTTCAATAGCTCCGCCCGGGAAGGCTCCGCCGGCCCATCCGCACTCTCCTCCTGACCGGTCTGTCGCGTAATCCGCTGCGACGGCAGCCGCTGGGTCATATACTGCGTAATGGTGTTGGGCTGGGTGGACCACGACATCTTAACCTTGTTTCGCATCGCCAGCGGGCAAAAGCCTCATCAACCACTCCAGCGGATCGCCAACGACCTCACTCAGACTCTGCCGCCCAGGTGTGTGCCCCCAGTGTGCTCCGCAGATCACAAATGCTGTGCACCAGACTTCACTTCCACGCAGCACCAGGTTGCTGCAATGTGGGGGCGCCCGGGAAGGGCCCGCAGTTCCACTGAAGCGCCCACAGCCAGACCGTTCAGCTGCCACCAGGGGCACAGGGTTCGCTCTCCCCCACCAAGGCAGCAGCGTCAGCAGGGACAATCCGGAGCAACGGTTCAACACCTCTGTAGGCACCCAAGAGAAGAGGAGACAGGAGCCCGCAGGACGGCCGGCGGCAAAATCCAGCAACCCACACCTCCTCCACCGGGCAGGTGGCGGGGCCCGGGGCAGACAGGCCAACGCCAGAGGCAGGCCCCTCTCAGTGTCCACACAGCCGCCACCAGGGGCACAGGGCTCGCCCTCCCTCACCAAGGCAGCAGCGTCCGTAGAGGCAATCCGGAGCGGCCGTTCAACCTCACAGTAGCCCCCCCAGAGAAGACAGGGGTCCCGCAGGAAGGCCGGTGGCAAAATCCAGGAGCACACACCTCCCCCCAGGATCAGGTGGCGGGGCCCGGGGCAATTAGGCCAGTGCAGAAGGCAGGCCCCCCGCGGCGGGCGGGGAGCCCTATTCACAGTCACTCACCCCTATGCCCTCACTTACGCTCTCCAAGGTCACTAGGGCCCTCACTCCCAATGCGCCAATGATGGTGGGGCACCGGGGATCTTCAGCATGGGGCCGCTGCAGTGCGGTGAACTGCGCCTCGTCGCAGGCGCAAGATGGCGGCTCAGTGGGGGAGGGGCGCAAGACCGATCCCGTATGTCCCGCGAGGCCGGGCACACCTCGGCTGCCACAGGCTTCAGGCCAGTCTCTCAGGGCCCCAAAGGACAAGGAGGTATCCCCAGGGGAGCGCCGTCCCGTCCGGGGGGGGGCTCCCACTCCGTGTCCAAAGCAGCGCTTGGGGGAGGGGCAGCCGCCGCGTCTCCCTTCTCCGGGCCCGGGACAAAGCCGGGCAGCAGAAGCCGTCCACAGGGTCACCAATCTCTCACAAACGCCTCCAAGGCGGAGCCCCAGATGACAGTGGGCTCCGCCGTTCTCCAGGCAGCTCCGCATGCTCTCGAGCGCCGCAAGTCAGGGCCGTCCTCGCCACACCACTCCAGCACAGGCTGCAGACCCCGGCCTCGCTTAGGTGGAGGTCCGGCCCTTGAAACCCCAGCACCGCCTCCGGGGAATTTCCCTGCTATCCGTCGGCAGTCGTCTGGTAAGGAGGGCCCCCCCCCCAGTGCGAGAGGAGCTTCCGGCCCCCGAATCACGCCAAAACAGCCCAGGCAGGATAACTGGTACAGGATAATAGGGTCCGCAGGACGGGAGCTGGCGGAGCTCACGTCCTGTCGGCCATGCTGCTTGGCCACGCCCCCCCCACAGCACCCATCTTTGAATGGGTTTGTTAGACCATTACAAATTCATTTAAAGATGGTCACCATGGATGTGCACGTATAAAATAATACAATACCATACCTCATGTCAAGTAAATACACAAATGGCAGGCAGGGACCTCTTAAGGATTTTGGGGGCCCTGAGTCAAATTCAATTTGGGGGCTAGTGGTCGGAACAGCTTTGAATTTTGTATCCACTCTCAGCTTTTTTCAAGTCCTCTTTGGCCAGGTCACTGACACTGCACAGGCGAACCCCTCCAAATTCTAAATGTGTTTACATCTAATATTCAGGGACAGCGATGTGTGTTTTCAATATTTTAACACAACAAGGAACTCACTAATAATTTCCGTGACCCCCTGCGATTTCCCACATGTGAGGTCCTGTTTTGAGCTAAAAGAACTTTTTTATGGATGTTGCATGAAACATAAGCACAACATCTTTGCAAAATGACTATAATAGACTCACACAGCACACATATTAAAAATAAATTAAAGCAAACAATATATAAATCAATCTGTTTGAGAATTATTGAAGGGCATCACGGCAAGCCTTTCTGCAGGCCAGGGCTGGTTCTATTGGGGGTGGGGAGGGGGGGGGGGGGGTATCACTGAAAAGCTGGGGCTTTGGGCCAGGGTCCACTTTGTGCGTGCCTTAAAAGTCTGTGAAAGCAGGGCACCACAAAACAGAAGAGAATACTACACAACAACCACAGTAAGACACAACAGCACAATAAACAGCACAACATATTACGACCTGAAGTGACTAACACAGACAACAGGGGGAACATGGCTGCAGACTGACGCCAGTCGCGGGAGCTCCCGGACCAAAGTGAGGATGTAGGCTGAATTAAATTGGGAAGGCAGCCTAAAATAATGGATTAAACGGAGAAGAAGCATGCAAACCCTGTAACATCGAAGGAGGACTCACCCCTGGTTGCGCTTCATGGGTTTGGATGCGGAGGTGCAGCGTGGGATCTTGCCGGGCCCCGAGGGAAGCAGAGTCGCAGACTAGTCTTCCCCCGGGATCATTGGCACGAGGGTAGGACCAGGCAGGGGGAAGGGGTGGGGATAGGGGGTGGGTATAAGAGCGCAGGGGAGAAAGGCAAATTCCTCTTCCTGCGCTCGGCACCATCAGGAGCTAAGTTATTGAAAGGTTAGGTTCTTTATAGTTAGTGTTTTGTAGCGAGTTTTTGTGCGATTTAGGCATTTAAGGCAGGCTGGTTACCGGAGCTCGGTGGACGATTTCCTTGGCTTCCGGTGCTTTGTGTGCAGGCGTATCCGGCAGCCACTGGTCGGTGGCTGAGGTCCAGAGGCTGAGGCGCAGAGGCAGCATTTGTGGGCATAGCGGGTGTGTCCTCCAACGAGGTAAGAGAGGCGCTGCTGCTGCTGAGGCGCGCAGGGTTGGAGGATCTGCTCCGGCCCAGCATCCTTGGTGAGACCTGGGTTGGTTTTGCGAGGGCGCCGCGCGCGGCCTCAGCAGGAATTGCAGCGCCGGTCCTGGCCTGCCAAGAGGATCCACCGCCGCAGCAGGATTTTGCTTTGGGGCGGAGACGGGGCATGGCTCGGAAGGAGCCCGCCCGCGGGGGCAGGCGGAAGAGCCTGCCTCCGCAAGTTAATTTTCCCCAGCTAGAGTTCCTGGGCCAGGAGTCTGGCAAGACTACAGGCCCCCGGGTGTCAACAGGGGAGCTGCTTCCGTGTATTGAGGACCGGGTGGGAGCGGGAGGGGGGAGGTGGGCAGTGCCAGTTGTTACTGTGGCTGGTGAGGCCCCTGGTGTTTTGGGACAGGGGATAGAGTTAGAGGGTGTGGGGGGGCGAGGGGCCCACGCACATAGCCCCCATGACAGAGCAGTCACAGGTGAAAGGGGGTGGGCCTGCTTTAGGGCAATGGGAGGACGCTCCCATTGACCTCTCTACAGGTTCCAGGGTGGGTGGGGGGGCGACCCTTCAGGACCCGGATTCAGTGGGTATTGTCGAGGGAGGGGCCCCCACTGCTGTGGGGGCCCGGGCTTGGCTATTCCCCCTCCCCTTCCGAGTTGGGAGGCGTTGACGTGGGAGGACAGGATCAGGGAGCAGAGTCTTCTGGTGCAGCTTAATGAGGCACGGTGGGCAGAGCAGAATGCGGCCAGGGTGGGCGCAGTTTGGGAAGATGAGGTTGAGGGGCCCCCTACTCCCACTTCGGAGGAGGAGAGGTGGGCAGAGCAAGAGGAGGCAGCCAGGGCACTAAAGAGCAGGAAAGGTGTCGTGGTGCAGGGCAAGAGGCAGCAGCTTCAGGCAGGGAGGCTTTGAGGTCGATGATGCCGGGGCCCACTCAGGTTGGAGCGACCTGGGGGGTGGGGGGGGCTCCAAGCCGGCGGAGGTCGGCAGAGTTCGGGGTGGCCCGGTGGGGCGCAAGACGGCCCCGGGACGCCGGCTTGAAGCAGCAGGGCGGTCCGCGGCGGCCATCCCTCCGGCGCGGAAGCGGGCACCGGCGGCTGGTGTGTCTGGGGGACGGGGAACGAGTGCTGTGAAGAGTAAGGGTGTGAAGAGGGCTGTGAAAGAGGTGTTGTGGATGCCTGTGGATGTGGATGTGGTGGTGGAGTTGGACTATGAGGATGAGAATGAGGAGCTTGAGGATGGGGAGGTGAGGGATGATGATGACTGGAAGGGGAGAGTGAAGGACAACGGTGGTCTTGGTGTTTTACAGGTTCCTAGGACATCTAAAGGCAAAGAGAAGGCGCAAGCGGGCAAGTTTTCTACCCCCAGAGGATGGCCCGGAGAGCTGCACTCCTCGCTATCAGGTGAGGGGACTTGGTGGGCAGCCTGGGACCATGGGCCAAAAGGGAGTATGAAGAAGGCGTGTAGGTCAGTGGGTGATGGGCATGGGTCTGTCTGGGATTTCGGAGGGACACCTAAGGGTGGGTTGCCACTGGGGGACAAGCAGGTGGATGGTAAGTCTGTTTCTACAGCTGGGGTCCAGACGGACAAGGTGGATGGGAAGGACGAAAAGGGGGACAAGGTGGACGACTAACATCGGAAGAAGCTCCCCTACATGGGGCTGGCTATGCCCCTGGGTCTCACCTGTCGGACAAGATTAAGGGTAGGATCTGGAAACACGAATATGTGGACGTGTTTAAGTTGTTGCACAGGGAGGTGCAGGCGAAGAAGGGTTCAAAAGAGGAGGAGTGGGAGTTGACTAGGCGGCCCAGGGTCCCTGTGACTGTGGAGAATTGGACTTCGGCGTTTCTCATCTACGCTAGTATTTACTGCGAGAAGCACCTGGATAGGACCATAGCTTTAATGAAGTATATGGGCAAAATAAGGAAGGCCCAAATGCAGTTCGGTGGGTTTGCCTGGCTGAGCTACGATGAGGAGTTCAGGGATAGGGTTAGCACTAATCCTGACAAGCATTGGGGGGAGGTGGACCAGGAATTTTGGATGCAATGGATGGCATCCACGCACTCGTCGGCATCTACCAATACTGCCAGCGGTTTGCCCGTGGCTTATCGGTCCTTTCCGCCGTGGCCCGCCCACAGTGGGGTGGGGGGCTGCTGCCAGAGCCGTTACCACGGGTCAAGTCACCAAGCCGGGCAGTTATAACACAGGGGCCTGTTGGAGCTACAACAGGGGCTATTGCTCGCGCTACCCATGCAAATTTAAGCACGAGTGCTCCAAGTGCGGAGGGTAGCATGCATTTACACAGTTTCTTACCATGGTCACCCCCTCAGAACAGTGGCGGAACGCGAAGGGAAGGGGACAGGCTGGGCAGAAGGGCGCCTACACCGGATAAGGTGGAGGCGATGGCCCCGTGACTCTTGTGTTACCCGGATCAGGCGGCTGCGTTGCGAATTCAGTGGTGTTTCACAGAGGGCTTTAGGGTGGGCTATCAAGGTCCCAGAGTGAGGAGGTGGGCATAGAATTTAAAGTCAGCAAAGGAATTGTCTGGAGTGGTGGCTGCCAAATTGAAGAAGGTGGTGGAGGAAGGGAGAATAGCTGGCCCGTGTACCGACTGGCGGGCGGATGACCTAATCATTTCTCCACTGGGGGTGGTGCCCAGGAAGGAGGTGGGTGAGTTCCGGATGATACACCATCTCTCGTGTCTGGAAGGTCAATCCGACTATATCTGGAAAACTGGCAGGAGTGTCCTTTTACTGTAGCTTGTTTTTAGGGTTTGATCCTACGAAGGATGTGATTTTAAGTAGGATGCTCAGAGGTTGGGGTAGAGAGAGACAGAGGGGAGGAGGGGTGTTCCAGGAGGCAGTCACGTTTGAGTTGTTGGTTCGGCTGGTTGCGGTTTTGCCGTTGTGTTGTTATGATTCTTTTGAGGTGCAGATTTTTTGGTTGTGCATGGTTTGGATGTTCTTTGGGGCTTTTCGGGTGTCTGAGTTGTTGGGAACGCGGTCGATGTGTGGCATGAGGTATGACGAGGTCGGATTGGACGGCGTGCGTCTGGGGATTTGGTTGGGGCAATCTAAAATGGATCAATTGGGACAGGGCAAGTGGGTCTGGCTGTGCAAGACGGGTGGGGAGGGTGTGTGTCTGGTTTCTGAATGGAGGGGTTTTTTGGCGGCATCGCAGGGAGCGGCTGGTGAAATATTTTGTCACAGGTCTGGGTCGAGGGTGACGTCAGGGCAGTTGTTGGCGGTGTTGCGCATGGCTTTGCGGCGTTTGGGGCTGGAGCCGGCTGGTTTTGGGACTCACTCTTTTCGCATTGGGGCTGCGACAGCAGTGGCCCGTTTGGGGTTGTCTTGGGATAGGATTCGGCAGATTGGGAGGTGGAAGTCTAGGTGCTGTGAGTGGTATGTGTAGAAGTGAGGAGTATGTGGGCGAGGCATACCAGTTTAAAGTTTTGTGTTGCTTTTAGGCTTTCTTCTAACATATTTCTCTTTCGTAGGTTGCGTGGGTGGACTGAGGGCCAAGACGGTCACTTGGATCGTGGGGCATTCCTTCGTTCACTGGGCATCTAAGTATGCAGAGCAGCAGGTGTACGGCCGTAACCTGGAACTCAAAGGACAACAGCAGGAGATGCACTGGTGGGGTAAAGGGGGATGTGATGGGGGCACTATTGCCCTGGCTCGCAAAGAAGGTTTCCCAGAAGGGATGCCCGGACTTACTGATCATACACTCGGGGGAGAATGATTTGGTCCAGCTGTCGGGTTTGGCGCTCTTACAGCTGATGCAGAGGGACTTGGAGGTGCTAAAAAGCAGGGTTGCAGGGACTTGCATTGCCTGGACTGAGTTTGTCCCCAGGAAAATATGGAGGGGTGCGATGAAAGTGACATGGGGCTATTGAAAAGGCCCTGAGGAAGCTCAACAGAGCAATGAGACTGTTTTGTGGGGACAAGGACATTAAGGTTATTTCTCACGCTGGACTGCAACTTGAGGAGCCATTACTGTTCAGGGACGACGGAGTGCATCTTTTACGATTAGGGAATGCTTATTATATGATGGAGATGAGGGATGTGGTCAGTAAGCTGTGGAAGAGGCGATTTGGTGTTGCAGGACTGTGTGAGGAAGGTGTGGTTGAAAGGTGCACTCTATGGACCCGGAGGGCGGGGTGGGGGCAGGTAACCGCCCTACAGGAGGTTCCCTGGTTGGCGATACTTTGGATTATTGCGTGATGCCGGGCTCCGGGGAAAGCAGAGTCGCAGACTAGTCTACCCCCGGGGTCATTCGCGCGAGGCTACGACCAGGCAGGGCGGAGGGGTGGGATTAGGGGGTGGGTATAAGAGCGCATGGGAGGAAGGCAACTTCCTCTTCCTGCGCTCGGCACCATCGGGAGGAAAGTTATTGAAAGGTCACCCACCCACCCTACAGTTACTAGGGTTTGAGGGTAGGTTTGGCTTAGCGTGCCAGTTTAGGCCGGGCTGTGGTTAGGCGATACTTTGGAGGGGTAGGCGGGTCAAGAGCGGGCGCACCCATCCCTCAGGGGGGGAGATTGAATGATGTGGGGAGCTGGAGGCATGACTGGAATGCCAGAGGATATCGGGGTAGGATGATAGGTGATTTGTGGATATGGATGAGGTACGGAAGGGTCATGGAGTGGTTGGAGACATGAGTCAGAGTGGGTGAAGAGAGTGAAGCAAGGAAGAGTTGATATGGGGGTTGCTGTTATTAATGTTAATGTTATTGGTTTATTGTTTAGTTGTGCAGCCTGGTCCTAATAAATGGCTTTTTACGCTTTAAGATCTGCGTGGTCTGTTTATTGCGCGAGGTGGCGTGCAGCATACCTCTGGCAGAGGACCCGAGCGGCAACGGTTCTGGCTGGCTTCTGGTTCGGCAGAGGTAGGGATAGCACAGGACGGTGGCCATTGGAGTGGAGAGGCGGCGGGAATTGTGGTAGTGTGAAGGAGCAGACCAAGCGTCGGAGCACGCAAGTTGGGGATCTCGAAGTGGTGAAAAAGAGTTGGAGTGTGAGGGAAAAGGGACCACAGGGAGCACTGAGGCTGATGGAAAGAGAGCGACCGTCCAAGGTTTTGTACCTGTTAAAGAATGGTGGAAGGTGGGGGTAGAGAGTGCTGTTGAGGGCACAGGTGTCGACACAAACTGATTGAGTGGTCTGAATATCTCGGATAAGGGGGGGCGTACCGTAGGAAGCATTCCAGTAACAAAGGAGACGCGAGTCAGGAGCAGGCACCAATTATGGCCACTCCCGGAGGTAAAAGGTAAAGGCAAAGGTGGGAGAACCAGGGAGCAGGCTGCACGGGAAGTTGTTGTGGTTTCCCCCAAGAGAAAAATGGTGAAACTGAAGAGAGGCTTAAACGTTGTGGCCCTAAGGAGCTGCGTGTACCCACAAAGCCCTCTCCGTCCCTCAGTTCATACTTTAAGATAATGGAGCAGGTCGCAACATCTGAGGGGGAGGGGAGCAAGGCTATCCCACAGATGCAGTCAACTCCGCTGCTTCTGGAAAAACAATTTCCCCCCCTGGCAGGGGGTCTACAAGATAGAGATGGGCAGAGTGAAAGCCCGAGTTTGGAGGTAAACTTCAGTCTTACTCCAACCCCAAGCTCAAGGTCGCCTCGAGATAACAGCAGGATATCTCGCAAGTCGCAGGAGGAGCTGAAAACCAGGTGGAAAAGATGATTCTAAATCTGAGTCAGGATATTCTTATGAAATTCGAGATATCCGAGACTAATCAGAAAGGAATCCAAGATAAATATGGGACACTGGAGGAAAAATTAGATGATATCGCGCAACGAATAGGAATTTTGGAAGGAGAGGTGAAGGCCCTGTCAGAGGCAGTGTCGGAGAGCTCTAAGGACATAGAGGTGCTAAAATTACAGAATAGATCTTTGCAGGATGATGTGAAGAGGCTTGAGATACAGTCTAGATTCAAGAACTTGAGAGTCCTTCAAAATCTGGAAGGGTCTGAAAAAGGGGATATCAAGGCGTTCATATGAAATTTACTGGGAAAAGAATTCTGAAGGACAGACCGGTTCTCGATCTGGAGAAGGAGATACAGAGAGTGCATAGGGACCCTTTCAAGTCGAATCCGGCTAGGAAGATGCCTAGAAAGATCTTGATAAACATCCTTACATATGCGATAAGGGAGTTGGTGCTGGAAAGTGCTTTGAAGGAAGGTTCTTTGAAACATGATGATTTCAGCTACCAAATAAGATCAGATTTAGGCAAAAGGACGGCTCAGAGGCAGTGGGGGTTGGGTACTAGGATGAATGAACTATGGAGCAAGGGAGCCCAGGTTCAGATGAAGTTCCCAGCGATGTGAAAGATAATGTGGTGAAATAAGGTGTATAACATCAGTAACCCAGAGGAAGTGGACACCTTCTTAGCCCAGATGGGGGAATGAGTTTCTAGAATATGTAATACTTGTAGGGGTTCGTTATCAGATGATAAAGCATAGGTGCTAAACATAAACTCGCTATGCATTGTTTGGCGTTTTTTTTCTGTATATAATTTCATGTATTTCTTCTCTCTTTGGGATTGGAGTCACAAAGGGTGGATTGTATCGCCCAGGGAGTAGAAAGGGGGTTTCCCAGGGGGTGGGGGGTGGGAAAGAGGGGCACTGGTTGTGGAGTGCATAGGGAAAAAAGAAAAAAAAAGTCCTCATTACGCTATCTTCCGAAGGGGGGGAAGGCATATTTGGGTCCAAAAAAGTGTAATCAAGGTGCTATGCTAAAGAGATGAAGCTGTGTAACAGAAATAGAGTTTGGGAAATCGAATATGGCTAGGTTGAATGTAGTTCATTTCATAACATGGAATGTAAGTGGGTTGAGAATTAGGAAGAAGGCGGCCCAGTAACAGAATTTCTAAAGAATAGTGAGGCACAAATTATTCTTCTGCAAGAGACCCATCTGGAAAGGAGTGAGTGTAGACAATGCTTCAGTAAGTTACGATGGGTCCAGGAGGTAGTGTGTTCAGACCAGAGAGGAAGCCCTAGAGGAGTGGTCCTTATTATCAGAAGTAACTCTGGAATAAGGGTAGTTAAATATGAATCTGATCTCTCTGGCAGATGGTTAGGGCCACCCTATTAATTCAAGGTAGGCTATTGGTGTGTGCAGTATATTATGGGCCAAACATTGATAACCCAGAGGCCCTAATAAAGCTTGAATCTTTCTTATTGGAGACAATGGCCCGGTAGTACTGGGAGTGGATTTAAATTTAGTCCTGAATAAGGAGTTAGACTGAACATCGAGAGTCAAACATATCAGTCCTTCAAAAATATTTGCCAGATTGAGGAGTATGATGAGGGAATTCAATTTGATTGATATCTGGCGTAGTAAGATGGGGGAAGCTAGCGACTTCACCTTCTATAGTAAGAAGTATAGGCATCACTCCGGTATAAACTACTTTCTGTTAGATCAGGAACTGTATGCTGATGTGGAAGCAGTAACCCATATTTCAGCGATCCTGTCAGATCATTCCTCAGTGGTCATGTCCCTGAGGTTCCATCAAAAGGAGGGGCAGAGACGGTGGACGCTGGATAGGACTATATTATTGGATGAGGAAGTAGTACCTGACCTGGGGGAAAGAACCACTGACTATTTTCAGTCCAATAAGGGCTCTGCAAATAAGCAAATTGCCTGGGATGCTTTTAATGCATATCTAAGGGGGATTTTAAGGTAAATAATGGTGAGAAAAAGGCGAGTGGCAAAGCAGGAAGACAAGAACAGAATTAGAGAGATCAAGGCAAAAGAAGGGGATCTACAGAAGGCTTCGATGGATGGCTTAAATAGTGTGCCTGTACTTAGTAAAGAATTGGAGAGGTTGCAGGCAGAATTCCAGGCACAGCTTGATAAAAAGCTACTTGACAGATGGAAAGTGAGTAAGCTACAACATGTTCCTTATGAAGAGAAATGTAGCTGACTGGTGGCCTGGAAGGCGAAATCAGATAGGGCTAGAAACACAATACAGGACTTAATCAATAGGGAGTCAGGAGAGGTGCTGTATGCCAGTGCAGATATATGCGGAGAAGCCTGAAACTTTGTTAGTAACCTCCATAGTGAGGATACACAACGTGGCCGGGAGTGTATAGTGGATTGGTTAAAAATGATGACACTTCCACAATCAACCAATGAACAGAAGAGAGCCCTGGAAGGAGAGATCACAGATGAAGAGATCAGGGCGCAGTGTAGGAGAATGGCAAGGAGAAAGGCAGCTGGACCAGACGGTCTGCCAGTTGAGGCTTTTTCTTGCATTATAGATATAGTGGTCCCAGTTTTAAAAGTCCTTTCAATGAAATATATAGCTCTTGGTCAGAGGCCACGGTTACTTTAATCTTAAAACCAAATGTCGACCCGCAGAGAGAGGATTCTTATAGACCAATATCCCTCCTAAATATAGACTATAAGAACTTTTCAGGAATTGTAGCATCACGAGTGGCTAAGGTCATAAAAGGGGTTATCCACCCTGATCAAAGAGGCTTTATACCAGGGAGGCAGCTAAATGAATTAACTTTCCAGATGATGGGGGTTGTAGATATTGCGGAGGCCTGGAATTTACCTCTAACTATAGTAGCGGTAGATGCAGCTAAGGCCTTCGACCAAATGCACTGGGCATATCTGTGAGAGACCTTAAGTAGTTTTGGCTTTCCGCAGAATATAATGAGGGCTGTGCAAAATCTTTTTTATTGCCCCAGTGCCAAGGTGTTGGTATACGGAGGACTGCCACACTGGTTTAACCTCTTAAGAGGCACAAGACAAGGTTGCCCCCTTTTTCCGCTTCTCTTCATTCTGTATATAGAGCCTTTTGCCAATTTGATCAGGGCAGATCCACTATCCTCCCTTCTAAATCTTTGGGGTTTGAAGTAAAACTGGCTCTATATGCAGATGATCTGATCCTTTATACCAGCAATCTGCAAGATGCAGTTCCCAATCTGATGAGGAAGGCAGAGAGTTTTAACTTAATCTCGGGGTACAAGGTGAATACAGAAAAAACAAAATAATGGAATGGAATCAGAGTTTGAAGAGTCAAGGGGCAAAACCCAAATGCGTTATCTTGGAGTATTGATCACTCAGAAACTGGAGGATATTCCTAAAATAAACTGGAAGAAAGTTAGTCAGCAGATAGCAAGTCTGCTGTTAAAATGGGTGTGCCTACCTGTAAACATCTATGGTTGAGTAAATCTTATAAAAAATGATTTTCTCCCAAAAATCACCTTTCTCTTTAATTCTATCCCTTTAAGTTTTCGGAAGGAGGACATAGCAAAGCTCCAGGGGAAAATAGGTAGTTTTATCTGGGCGTCAAAGGGTCCCAGGATAGCCTGGAAAAATTGAGAAGGAGGTTAGAGGCAGGAGGATTGGTTTTATCAAACTTACTTGTTTATTGCCACGCTTTCCACTTCAAGAATCTTTGTACACTTACAAAGAAGACTAATCGGTCATCTATGGGCTTCCTGTTTGACGCTATGCTGGTTGATGTTTGCCAAGGCCAGCACCACTTCCTTTTTAAATATGGTGACTCAAAATTTTTCAAAAAGATGAGGCTGAAGATTCTGAGGTCCGTTCTAAGAACCTGGATGTACCTGCAGAAAAGATTGGGAGTCCCATACTTTTCATCACGGGCTTCGATCCTGGAATCCCCGGCTACCCCAGAATGCCCGAGGGATCAACTTAATCAACCTTTAAAATCAGGGGGTATATGTTATTATGCAGATCTAAAAATGGGTACTAGCCTAGGGAGCTGGGAAGTGTTAAGTAATTGCACTAAGGTACAATTGACAAGGTTTAAGTACTGTCAATTAAGTTCCTGGTGGGCAACACAAGATTGGGAACAAGAGGAGGAGGATTCGAAGCTTGATCAGGTGATGAGGACTGATCATTGGAAAAAGGAAATCTCCTTTTGGTATTGGGCCTTCCTGGTGACAGATGAGAAGATCGAAACTGAAATTTCAAATTTATGGGGTAAAGAGTTTGGCGATGAGGATTTGAAGCAAATGTGGTTTGATTCATTTTGTTTGTTACGAACAGTGGTAAAGCCTGCATCGCCTAAACTTAACCATCGATTTACTACCTACAGAGTTTATTGGTCCCCAGTGAAGTTGTCAAAGGTTTCAGGCAATACCTACAATTGCCCAAGGTGTATGCTCACAGCAGCAGATGATCTGCATTTGAAAATCGTGTCTTACTGGACTTCGGTATGTTATTTTCTTGGGGAAATACTCGGTAAACAGATTAAGGTAAGCCCTTGCCTTATATTCTTTGGTCTTATCAAGAGGAAGAAGAACAGATAAACACAGTTATTGCCAAGTTTACGTTTATGTGATCTTTTTGGCGAGGAATGAGATTTGCAGGCTATGAAAATCTGAAAGCCCCCCATTCTTTGCCGAGTGGCTTAAAAGTATTATTTATACAAGTGAGTCCGATATGGTCTGCGATCTAAGGAGTAAAGATAAGATTTGGACATTATTGGTAGAGTTGAGAGAGAAGGCAAGTGGGTCCAATGATTAAGCCAAATATGCTGTCGGTCCTGGCCTCGACTGTATTTACTCTGTGGTCCCCGTATGCGAAGGAGAGGGAAGTGGAAACAGCAGTATTCTTGTGGGGCACTACTCTTTCTCCCATTTCTCTCCCCCGTTGGCTCCAGAGGGATAAGAGTAATCCTAGCAAGAGAGTTGGCAGAATTAGGACAAAAAAAACAAAAAAACAAATAAGCACAACATTTTACAACAAGAGCACTATGCAACAAAAATACATAAACCAATAACACACTACCACAGCAGAACAATGTAAAAACATAAACCAACTCAAAAACACAACACACCAATGCAGCACACAAATAGCAATGGCATCCCACAAAATAACACCGTAGCATTGTGAATAGCATCATAATGACACAACAGCAATACAATAAATATTTCACCACTATGCACTGTAATAGCACGATAATGGTTCATTTTTAGAACAGCACAACATTGTGCTACAAAGCAGCACTACACAAGAATGCAGAACATAGGCATAGCAAACAAAACAATGCACTAGCACCACTTCATAGCACCAGAAATCAAAGGCACCAAGGAACCTAACAAAACACAATTGCAAACTTGCATTGTTTTATGTTGACCTATTATTTATTTTGTGTGTTGAAGTGGTATGTTGTGTTGCATTGTTTGTTGTTGTATTACTGATTAGCATTTTGGTATCGCCTTTTTGTTGTTTTGTTGTGTTATCTGAGGCATTGTAGTGTTGTGTATTTGTTGTTCTGCTATTGTTGCATTTTTGTGTTGCTATGTTGTGTTATATTCTGTTGCTGTAAGGGTGCTATTTTATTGTTGCATAGTGCTGTGTCGTTGTTATACTTCAGAACCTCAACTACAGTATGTCTGCATTAACATCACAATATCTCCAGAGAGAGTTCCACCATTCACCTCCTAAAATCACAACCAAGCACATATAATAGTACCAGCCAAAAACCCTTTGTGAGCCGGCCGAGGTTCCTTGACTGCCCAAAGGTTCCAGGATGCTTGTTCTGTGTAAATGTGTTTTGTTTACTTACTTTTTTTGGGGGGCGATATTTCTTTCAGATTATGTTTGCCTGAATGACTACATCGAATTACAGCAAATGCTTTGCAGTGGAGTCTGCTGGCTTAGAGGCACTTGGCCCACTAACTCCCAAAAATCCGCTAAAAGCAGGAGCAAGCCTCAATCTTCTGTAGCAGTGCACAGTCTTTTGGGAGAAGGTGGCTGTCTCTCTGAGGAGGGTGACTGATGTGATGCTCACACAGCCATAATATAGAATCATTTGGAGAACATCTGGTAGATAGTCAGTCAATGCACAAATTGTATATTGAGGTGCAGATGGTGTAGACACGAAATCATGTTCTTTTAAAAGGTAGTGGTCAGTGAAATATTTCCAATTTTGAAAGAGAATGTGAAGTACGAAAGGAAAGCCTTATGTATTTCAAAATATTCGTGCCTGTTGGAAAGTGTCGCCAAGTACTTAGGACACAACATTGTTGATTCACAGTACACATTTTGTCCCTGCTTCACAAAATATTTACAGGTTACGTGTAAGGCCTAACCCTGAGATATGGTCTATGGCGGCTGCCTCTCATACAGCTGCAAAGGGATTAAGTTTTCCACAGTTGAGCAAACTTTATCTTGTGTGGTGAACTTTAGAATCAGATGTCTATCCGCGCCACAGTGTCCGCCTTGGATTGTGGGTGGTTTGGCATCACTACTGCTGCACTGCCCGCGTGTGAGGGCATGAGTGGTTTGGGACTTTACCAGATGTTGTGGTCTGACTCTGGCTTTATGGTGCTTTGCGCAAGTGCTGTCTTCATTTGTTCTGTTAATGGGATCTCCATAGTATAAGTACAGCATCCCTTGCACCTGGAGCACTTTGGAATTCGGTATCATGACAAGAAAGGAAGTACAAACACCAGCAAAAACTAATAAATTATGTAAGGGACGTCCCCCAGGAGACGTAAAAGTGTCCAGAAGTAAGGAGGAGTGTGGCTCAATGGTTAGAGCGGCAGACCCTGATGCAGAGTTCTGGCCCTAGACCAGTATTCAATTCCCACCTCGGCAGGTCTTGGGCTCAATTTCCTCGGACCTGTCAATTCTCGCCTCGGTGCCTATTCCAATCATGGGCCCCACCATGGAACTCTGGGCAATAGCTTGCTTAACCTCCAGGATGCCTGGCTTCACCCTGGGGGTGCCTCACGAGTGGACACTTCACAGGGAAAGCCAGGAAGGGTTCCACAGCGGTATGAGCAATAGCGCCAGGAAACCGCTTGGTGGCAGTGCGCTCTACAAATACCTTGACATTTGACATTTACATTTAAGTAAGCCTGGTTCAAATCAGATTACACACTCAAATGAATAAATAATACTACATTCCTCGGTGTCTCTTTCATGGTGTCTTGGGTTATGTGATAGATAATCTTATGTTTGAGATTATTTCTGACATTTTAATTTCTTTTGTTGCATCAAAGATGAGGGCATGTGTGTTGCATTTGTTGTGTGAGTTAAACTTTGTGTGACTTTTGCGTAAGTTATGGACTGAGCTCCTGGACCAGTATGATGGTGAAAAAAGGTAGCGCTGCACTCTATCCGGATATTGCTGGACCACATCAACTTTGCTTGTATGGCGATCACAGCAGGGACATCTTTTTGGAGGAGGTTGGCCTTGGCCTTGTCAGGGCAGAGGCTGCCTCATCACAGAGTGCTGTTGTAGGCAGGGGTGAGGGCTGACTTGTTCATCTGGTGAACCACACCATGGCATTTTAACAGTGTCAGTATGGTGGCTTTAGGTCATGAGGCAGAGGGTTGAGTTTACACTTTTTCAGAGGCAGCAGGAGGTTGTGCTTTTGATTTGTTATGTGTGTCACATTGCCTGCAGCAATGGAAGTCTGAGGGGAGAAGTGTTAGCTTTCTGGAGTTTTTGTCCTTTGGTAGTGGCCTTAGTCTTCTGGGGAAAGTATTTTCAGAGTAAGGAGGTACTTTTCAGTGTAGATAAATTGGTCAGTGGTGCATATAGTGAAGAGACATTTCTGAAGCTTCCGAGAGTGTTTATTCTTGGATGTTTGAGATACATCATTCTTTTCAGAGAGAGGCACATATCTGGTGCAAACAATGAAATTGTGCATGCGTCCTCGTTAACGGTGGAAGTGATTCTGTGGCTTGGTGCTGGAGATGACATTTCATTGGTCAAGGATGCTGGAGGAATTATGGAGAATAGGTTGGTAAAGTTAACACAGCTAATAACCCAATGAAGTTGTTGGATTTTTGGTGTGCAGAAAAGATGATGTGGTAAAGTTTATAATGGATCTGATAGAAACATAACTGATCGGTGTATAGTGTCTAAGATGGATGGCGTTGCATTTTACTGAAATCTTTTTTGGGGGGTATGAGCCCTCTGTGGAAAAAATGGGCAGGAGGATTTTGGAGAGTTGGTCAAGGGAAGCACTAGCAGTGAAACAAGAACAAAGACCTATCACTGTGGATTTGCTGCAGCGAGTCATAGGTGCATTGCTTGAGGTATGTTTTAAAAGGGCTGAATTAGCTTTGTTCACACTGGTTATGTCTTGGATGTTCTTTGGGTCATTTAGGGGTTTGGAGTTGCTGGGATTGATGGGAAGTACATGTTTTCTGGGGCCAGAGGTAAAGGCATTGGACTAGTTGGTAAAGGTTTGATTGAAGTGGTGTAAGTGGATCAGAGCTCAAAGGCCAAAGTGGGTTAAGTTACACAGTTATCTGTTTAAGTACGTTTGTCCGGTGCAGTTCAGGAAATCACATGTAGCAACAGCCTTGAATGTAAGAAGTATGGTATTTGCACATGAGATGCTCAAAGTAATCACATTTTCAATTGTTAAAGGTCGTGAAGAAGGGGGTGTTGGAGGTGGATTTGCCTGGAACAGAATTTGCTACCTACTCTTTTTTCATTTGGACAGTGACAGGCAGATTTAAGGGGTTGTTCTGAAGATGTGATAAAGGGATTGGGTAGATTGAGGTGGAATTGTTTCAGCAGATATTTGTGTGGTATATTCCGGGAGTGGCTAGTGATGCAAAGGGGGTAGGGGGTCTAAAGAAATTCATATTGTTTTTTTCTTTTTTCGGGTTGTGCATCTGCCCCTGAGACACTGAAAGTATGAATTCGTGGTCATTCATTTATAAAGTTGGCAGCAAGACCAGGCATTACAGAAGAAAGCTAGGTTTGACAACACTAGAATGTAGATATGGTGGTGGTACACAAGGGAAATGCGATAGGTCCATTTGTCGCCAAGGTTTGCTGAGCTATTTAAGGGTAGGGGCTTTACAGATCTTTTGACTATTAATCTAGAGGAGAATGATTTGGTGCAGCTGAAGGATCTAGCCTTGTTCAAAAACAGGAGAGGGAATTGAAGTTGGAATTAGTGCTGTGAGCAGGGGCATCATTGTTGTGGACTGAGTTGATGTCAAGGAGGTTGTGGCGAGGAGCTTTTAAGCAGGCCGCCGTTTGTGGTGCTCGTAGGAAGGTCGATAGAGAAATTAGGAATTTTTGTAGAGATGAAGGGATTGGTCCTGTGCAGCATGGCAAAATACGGTATGAAGACAAGCAGCATTTAGGGCAGATGGGGTACTCTTATTGGGGATGGAGATGGAATTGTATCTGATGGAATTAAGAGACTTGTGAACTGCTTTATTGAGGAAAACTGTTGAGTATAGGTGGGGATAGGGAGTAATGGGGGTGGGGGGCAGTAAAACACCTCAGGGAAGATTTTATTGAGTAGCAAGTTGGTACATTTTTAGGTGAGAGTCACACGCATTAGCTGGTCTATCTACTGGTTGGGTGGTCCAGCTCAAAGCGGGGGGGAGGGAGGGTGGAACTAGGGAGAGTGGTGAAGCTGTTTGAAGAAGTTTTGGCCTTGGGACCTGAGTTAGGGCTGTAAGTTTGAAATGTGGTGAGCAGAGAGGTTAATTGAGGAAAGTAAGATCAGGCTGTTTAAGTCTGGGTTGCTGGTCATGGTTACGTTAATATCTAGTGTGGTTATTAGTAGTCTGTAAGCATCTGCCAAGTTGGTAAGTTGTGATACGCATCTGCTTCATTAAAGTAACTTTATTCCCACTCATAACGTTTCTTATTCTTTTGTTGCACTGTCTCACCATAAACGAATTGCTGCAAGATTGCCAGGATTCATTTGTAACATAGCATTTAGACCTCTCTTTCCTCAAATACTCATTTTGAAAAGATTTAGACAGTACTTGCATAGTTTTAACATATATCTTTATGTTACAGAAGGGAGAAATATAGGATTTCACTGCTTTTCTTAGTATTTTTAGCGGCCTGGACTTCAAATACTGGCCAGGCCAAAAAACAAAAACCGCTGGAGGCAATCCTAGAGTGGCAAGAGAAGGCAGGCTAAAAAGAACATTTTTCTTGTTCCAAAAACCTAATTGTATACTTTGGACAATGATACTTTGGATCGGGTACCTCAACTAAGTGATTCAGAGACCCACAACTTGCCACCCAGTATAGGTTGTGGAGGTATTTTGCTGTTCGCCCTGTGGTGAACTTCGCTAGCACTGGTAACAACTGGTATCAACATTTAGGGGCTCAATAGGATGGCGGACGGAAGAGCCACCGCCGCCCTGGGGTACCCGGAAAATGCCTTTTCCGGGTCCGCCTGCCGCGGACACTCCGTCCGCCATATCAGGATAGGAAAACGTGTCAAATTTCCGTCCGCGACGGAAAAGCACGCACCGCCGCCGAACTACACACGACCACGCGGCGGACGGAACACATCCGGAGGCTCCGCCGTACGTACTGACGTCTAAGACCGTCCCCCAAATCAAGATGGCGGAAAATACACATAAAACCGCTGCGGAAATACAACCTGTCTGAACACGGCAGATTTCCCACAGCGAAGAAAAGATACATAGCAGAGAGACCCACCACAAGCTGCTCGCCACCATGGACCCAGCGCTACACGCTTTCCCGATGCTCTTCGCGATCCACCACGTCCTAGTCTTGGCCCACCATCGACGCCGACGCAGGTAAGGCACAAACCATTGGCTGCATGGAGGAGAATACCTGCAAGGGTCGTGACATGTCTCTATCTTTTTTATGTCTCCTCTTCTTTTTACATGGTATTTACCCCACTACCAGTGATACATTCGCAAATGTGTAACTTTAAGGCAATTACCCTCTGTCCTGAGGATGAACCTCTATTAAGTATGGTTCGAAACGTCGTCGACACATTACACTAAATGCAACGAATGCAGATACAATTTCTCTTGCATATGTGTATATTTTAGATTATCTGGTGTATGTCTCACTCTAATCAGATGTCTTGCTATTGCCTGTTATTGTGTATGTTGTATGTTCTTCCAGTGTGTTAGTCGGACACCGGACGGTGCCCCGTTTCTATCACACCCAGTGTTATATTTGTTATAGTATTATTTTTGTATCAGGGAAATAAACTGTCCGGCTGGACACTTCCCCAGAATATATTACCACTTGGTTTATATTTATTCTTTCGTGTATTGGTTAGTTGTTCTAAGGACCACTGTTCTTGATAATATAGTACTTACCCATGGTCCTTAGCTTATTGCGCCTTGGGTCCCCTTGTTTCTTTAAAATAGTAGGGAGGGGGAGTGTCATGTTACCGAAACCACTGATGAGAAGCAAATAGAAATACACATTTGTAGTACGCTAACATGAATGACAACGACAAACAACGAGACATGATAGACGACCTTTCTTCCACATAATAGGGGTATAATCACAGTGTATGCGTGAGCATGGGCAAAGTGGGCACCAGAGCATGAACATCAGAGGCAGCACATCAGAGGGCAGAATGCAGTATCAGAAAATCAACAGGGCATTGTGGAGTACAGAGCAGGTACATCAGAGGCAGCACATCAGAGGGCAGAATGCAGTATCAGAACATCAACAGGGCATTGTGGAGTACAGAGCAGCTACATCAGAGGCAGCACATCAGAGGGCAGAATGCAGTATCAGAACATCAACAGGGCATTGTGGAGTACAGAGCAGGTACATCAGAGGCAGCACATCAGAGGGCAGAATGCAGTATCAGAACATCAACAGGGCATTGTGGAGTACAGAGCAGGTACATCAGAGGCAGCACATCAGAGGGCAGAATGCAGTATCAGAACATCAACAGGGCATTGTGGAGTACAGAGCAGGTGAGACACAGCCACAGCCCGAGTGACACACACATGGGCCACGGACCCAGACACACTGCCAGCACCAGCAACAGGAGTGTGAGACACAGCCACAGCCCGAGTGACAGACACATGGGCCACACACCCAGACACACTGCCAGCACCAGCAACAGGAATGTGAGACACAGCCACAGATGTAGTCACTGACACGTGACCCACTGACCCAGACAGACTGCCAGCACCAGAAACAGGAGTGTGCAACACAGCCACAGATCTACTCACTGACACGTGAGCCATAGACCCAGATACACTGGCAGGACCTGCAACAGGAGAGGGCACAACAGAGACTGTGCCACTACATGATGCATGACAGCAAACAACAGACACAGTGCCACTATCTGATACATGAGAGTCAACTGCACCTGCGCCACTGGGACCACTGAAATGATGAGCCACAGGGCTGTATGGGCCAGGAGGCAGGGTGGCCCTGGGAGCTGGGGATAGCTGACCTTGAGCGACATCGGGGTGGGCAGGTGTCAATGGTGTGTGTCTGCGTTTCTTAGGGATGCCTGAGTGCACCCTGGACTGGACAGGACTGGCAAGTGGTGGTGACTCTAAACAAATATCAGCCACCATAGGTGGAGCATCTGCAGCCGGGGATCGGGTTTCTGGCGACGTGCTGGAGCCTGCTTGTCGTTTGCTGTCTGCCTGCCGTCTGGACTCAGAATCATGTGTAATGGGGGATGCAACAACAGGGGACTCCCTCCTCTGCTTCTGACTGGGCTGGATGGGAGTGGAGGTATGGGGGGACTCCGCCGCGGAGACATCTGTTTGGCGTTCAGTTGAAAACATCAGCCTCAGTGCAGCCAGGGGTGAAGTATGCCTGTCCTTGATTGTGCCATTGTCCATGCTAGAAGCCTTGTCCGTAGGATGTGCCTTATCCTTAGGTGGAGTGTTGTCTCTGGATTTTGCCTGTGCCCTGGTCGGCGCCCTGTTCCTGCCAGCAGACTTGTCGTCTGTGGTGTACCTGTCTCCAGTAGACACCTGCTCTCTGTGTGTGTCCCTGGCCTTGGGAGATGGACCTTGCTCTGTTGTGTGCCTGTCCTTGGGAGTCTCCCTGCTCTTAGGAGGTGCCTTTGTCTTTTGACTGTCCTTGTCCTTGGGAGGGTCCCTTTCCTCTGTTTTGGGCCTGCCCTTGGGAGTCTCCCTGCTCTTAGGAGGTGCCTTTGTCTTTTGACTGTCCTTGTCCTTGGGAGGGTCCCTTTCCTCTGTTGTGGGCCTGCCCTTGGGAGTCTCCCTGCTCTTAGGAGGTGCCTTTGTCTTTTGACTGTCCTTGTCCTTGGGATGGTCCCTTTCCTCTGTTGTGGGCCTGCCCTTGGGAGTCTCCCTGCTCTTAGGAGGTGCCTTTGTCTTTTGACTGTCCTTGTCCTTGGGAGGGTCCCTTTCCTCTGTTGTGGGCCTGCCCTTGGGAGTCTCCCTGCTCTTAGGAGGTGCCTTTGTCTTTTGACTGTCCTTGTCCTTGGGAGGGTCCCTTTCCTCTGTTGTGGGCCTGCCCTTGGGAGTCTCCCTGCTCTTAGGAGGTGCCTTTGTCTTTTGACTGTCCTTGTCCTTGGGAGGGTCCCTTTCCTCTGTTGTGGGCCTGCCCTTGGGAGTCTCCCTGCTCTTAGTAGGGTCCTTTGTCTTTTGAGTGGCCTTGTCCAAGGGACTGTCCATGGACTTGTGAGTATCCCTTGCCTTGGGAGTACCTTTTGTGTTGAATGCCTGTGTAGCTCCAGAAGGCATGTCCCCCAACAACACTTGTGGATCGTGTGTGTGTGTACTCCAGTGTATCTGACGTTGTCTTCGTGAACAGATTTAGCTGATCTAGGGGATGGGGTCTGTGCCCTGCGTGCCCTGACGTGCTGTCTCACGCTGCTTCTAGTGCAATAACCTGTATTTGAGTCCTGCTCAGAATAATCACTACCCCCTGAGAGATCCAGTGGTGTAGATGGGGAAACAGAAGTAGCACCCTGTCCATGCGACTGTACTATTGCAGACAACACACTGCTTGCCAATGACTGCACTGTCCTGTGTAGACCAGCAAGATCGCCATGCATCCCTTCCATGAATGCCACCACCTGCCCCAACTTTCTATCATGGTCTTGGAAAGCATTTGTCATATTGGTCTGCCCCACACACAGCTTTCGCAGCAGATCAACGGCCTCAGCACACAGTGCATTTTGGCTCACCGTGGCAGGGGCAGCGGTGCCTGCACTGAACGCCACTCTGCTCCCCCTACTCCTGCGGGCACGAACAGTACATGGTGCAGTTGGCGGAAGTGTGGGCCCTGTGTGCTGTCTTCCGACAGAAGGTGATGATTGCCCACTCCCAGTCTGTGACAACAGTGCAGGCTCACCAAGAGTTTCCGAAGATGAGGACGATGGTGTCTCCACATGCGAGTCCTCAGGGACAGTCCCCCTCTCCGGCGCTGCCCTCCTCTGTGTCAGTATGCGTGTGTGCGAAGTCTGACCCGGACTCATTTCCTCGTCTAATCTCCTCCGTCTGTGGCTGAGTGCCCTCTGTCATAGCTGAAATGCACATAAAAGAGGTGTAAGTCATGGGCACACTCACATACAGAAGGACAAGGATTCCCAAATTCCATAGCTGACAAAGTTATTGTAGCCCCCATCCTGCACACGGCCCACCTCTACCAGTCATCCTCACATTACATAAGCGTTGGTGGCCGTGACACATGTACAGCATGCGGACAGGGCAGGAGCACGTACATCTGCACACATTTCCTGCCATGGGGCCATGGACCACTAGGGGATGTGCTTCAACACTCAACTACTAAGCAATTGGCTTGTCAACATGGTGGACCTGGATGTCAAATGACACCCACCCAATGGGACCAACATGGCATCACAGAGATACATACGCACCACGGAACTCAATACTGTGTCTGTGCACCAATACATGCATTGCACTCACAAGTTTCCTACACAGACAGTATGCTCACCGCTAGTTTGCTGTTGATCGACACTCAGACGTTCGGACAGTTCAGGATGCGTCACTGCAATGATACGGTGCATGAGAGGGGTCATGGAGCGTCGGGCCAGACGGGGCGTCCTTGGAATCATCCCCAGTGTCACTTCCGCTACATTCTTGCTCAGCCTGGAAATGTCGTCCCAGCGTTTGTGGCAGTGTGTATGTCGTCTGTTGCACACCCCCAATGCCCGTACTTCCCGTGCAATGCTCCTCCACACATCCTTGCGAAGGTGCAGCTTGACCTACCATGATGGGAGACAAAAGGGTGTAAGTCAGTGGACAGTTGGCATGTCACACACATAGGGGCAACACGTATCTGTCAGCAGCCATGCACAATCCGGAAAATATGTCGAGCCCACACTACACAGCTAAGATTGCAGTAGGCAGGATTCTTTGGCCCCCTCATGCACAACAACATGTCCCACACTGCACTTAACACCTGTCCGGGTGCGCCGTAGAGGCGTCCATAGTTGCGGAGCACACCGTCCACGAGGACATCAAGCTCCGCGGCGGTGAAGGGACGAGACCAGATCACTTTGCCTCTCGACATGGCAAGATCACGGAGTATGGCACTAGAGCAGCAGTCGGTGGTCAGCTCAGCAGCAGCAGCAGGTTGAGGTGATGGTCACAGGCAGCAGTCGGTGGTCAGCTCAGCAGCAGCAGCAGGTCGAGGTGATGGTCACAGGCAGCAGTCGTGGTCAGCTCAGCAGCAGCAGCAGGTCGAGGTGATGGTCACAGGCAGCAGTCAGTGGTCAGCTCAGCAGCAGCAGCAGGTCGAGGTGATGGTCACAGGCAGCAGTCGGTGGTCAGCTTAGCAGCAGCAGCAGGTCGAGGTGAACAGGCAGCACTGGTCCCCAGGGTAGGATGTGTGATTTTGGACAACACACATATATAGGGCTCTCAGCACGTGTCAGTGGCATACGTCGGCAGCAATTGGTCAGCCCTGGAGGCGTGTTCGTGAAATGGGCCAATGACTGGCCCTGTTGTTGCGGTGTCTGCTTCTGCTACTTTCGATTGGGCATATGCGGCCAGCGTCCCTCTTCCCATTGGCTGCATGTGCACGGACCGTCACGGGCACACATCGGCAACCGCACGTGCAAGCTTCAGGCACGGATGCTCCAGTTGCAACAATGTTCTATCACTGGCGCCACCATGGCGGTGCACGTACTCAGCGGGGGAGGTGCAGGCCTATACACCCTTTAGATGTACTCAATGGACATGCCAGTTCATGTCCCCTCTTACAGTCACATTGCATCATCCACCGTACACCGGCCGGAGCGGCCGGGCCAAGGACGGCCGTGCCGGCCATGTACACAACCGCCGTCCTAGGACGGCCGTGCCAGGCCATGTACACAACCGCCGTCCTAGGACGGCCGTGCCGGCCATGTACACAACCGCCGTGCCAGGCCGGGCCTAGGACGGCCGTGCCGGCCATGTACACAACCGCCGTGCCAGGCCGGGCCTAGGACGGCCGTGCCGGCCATGTACACAACCGCCGTGCCGGCCATGTACACAACCGCCGTGCCAGGCCGGGCCTAGGACGGCCGTGCCGGCCATGTACACAACCGCCGTCCTAGGACGGCCGTGCCAGGCCATGTACACAACCGCCGTCCTAGGACGGCCGTGCCAGGCCATGTACACAACCGCCGTGCCAGGCTATGTACACAACCGCCGTGCCGGCCATGTACACAACCGCCGTGCCAGGCCATGTACACAACCGCCGTCCTAGGACGGCCGTGCCAGGCCATGTACACAACCGCCGTGCCAGGCCATGTACACAACCGCCGTGCCGGCCATGTACACAACCGCCGTGCCAGGCCATGTACACAACCGCCGTGCCAGGCCATGTCCACAACCGCCGTCCTAGGCCCGGCCTGGCACGGCGGTTGTGTACATGGCCGGCACGGCGGTTGTGTACATGGCCTGGCACGGCGGTTGTGTACATGGCCTGGCACGGCCGTCCTAGGACTGCGGTTGTGTACATGGCCTGGCACGGCGGTTGTGTACATGGCCGGCACGGCGGTTGTGTACATGGCCTGGCACGGCGGTTGTGTACATGGCCTGGCACGGCGGTTGTGTACATGGCCTGGCACGGCGGTTGTGTACATGGCCTGGCACGGCGGTTGTGTACATGGCCTGGCACGGCCGTCCTAGGACGGCGGTTGTGTACATGGCCTGGCACGGCCGTCCTAGGACGGCGGTTGTGTACATGGCCTGGCACGACCGTCCTAGGACGGCGGTTGTGTACATGGCCGGCACGGCCGTCCTAGGCCCGGCCTGGCACGGCGGTTGTGTACATGGCCGGCACGGCGGTTGTGTACATGGCCGGCACGGCCGTCCTAGGCCCGGCCTGACACGGCGGTTGTGTACATGGCCTGGCACGGCCGTCCTAGGCCCGGCCTGGCACGGCGGTTGTGTACATGGCCGGCACGGCGGTTGTGTACATGATCGGCACGGCCGTCCTAGGCCCGGCCTGGCACGGCGGTTGTGTACATGGCCGGCACGGCGGTTGTGTACATAGCCGGCACGGCCGTCCTAGGCCCGGCCGCTCCGGCCGGTGTACGGTGGATGATGCAATGTGACTGTAAGAGGGGACATGAACTGGCATGTCCATTGAGTACATCTAAAGGGTGTATAGGCCTGCACCTCCCCCGCTGAGTACGTGCACCGCCATGGTGGCGCCAGTGATAGAACATTGTTGCAACTGAAGCATCCGTGCCTAAAGCTTGCACGTGCGGTTGCCGATGTGTGCCCGTGACGGTCCGTGCACATGCAGCCAATGGGAAGAGGGCCGCTGGCCGCATATGCCCAATCGAAAGTAGCGGAAGCAGTGCCAGGCCATGTACACAACCGCCGTGCCAGGCCATGTACACAACCGCCGTGCCAGGCCATGTACACAACCGCCGTGCCAGGCCATGTCCACAACCGCCGTCCTAGGCCCGGCCTGGCACGGCGGTTGTGTACGTGGCCGGCACGGCCGTCCTAGGCCCGGCCTGGCACGGCGGTTGTGTACATGGCCGGCACGGCGGTTGTGTACATGGCCGGCACGGCCGTCCTAGGCCCGGCCTGGCACGGTGGTTGTGTACATGGCCGGCACGGCGGTTGTGTACATGGCCGGCACGGCCGTCCTAGGCCCGGCCGCTCCGGCCGGTGTACGGTGGATGATGCAATGTGACTGTAAAAGGGGACATGAACTGGCATGTCCATTGAGTACATCTAAAGGGTGTATAGGCCTGCACCTCCCCCGCTGAGTACGTGCACCGCCATGGTGGCGCCAGTGATAGAACATTGTTGCAACTGAAGCATCCGTGCCTGAAGCTTGCACGTGCGGTTGCCGATGTGTGCCCGTGACGGTCCGTGCACATGCAGCCAATGGGAAGAGGGCCGCTGGCCGCGTATGGCCATTGGGAAGTAGCGGAAGTTGTGCACCGCCATGGCGGCGCCAATTATGTTATCTTGTCAGACGCTGCACTGTGATGTGTTGTGTGCAGTTGCGTCATGAGGGTTGTGAGCATGATAGGGAAAGTTCATATGTCATACACGATTGCATGTGTGTCCATACTATGCCCATCGGTGGGCACACAATGGGCAACAGATGTGCATTTGGACGTGTTGACGTCGGGTGTGACCGTACAGACGTTATTACATCTTCACAACTACACAGTACATCACGGCTGTATGGCCAAATTATGCATCTGTTGTCAGTGTGTGGTTCTGGCGAGGTGACTACAATGGTGGTGGTACACATGCATTTAGTGTATGTGTTTTGGACGTTGTGTCACCATGCATGTAATTACCGTATGCACAACATTATTGGTGTTGGCATTGGTGCATGATGACATGGTGTGTGTGTATCATTATCGTTTGTGTGCATGCACTTGCATGTGTGTCTGTGATGTGGCTACTAAACATTAGGGTAAAGACACACGTATTGTCAGTAAGGTTCACATGTGACTACGTTGCGTTGTACGTGTTGACACACTTCCTGTTGCAAGTGGCTGCACTTTGTTAAAGGGGCACTCCGTATTGTATAGACTATCAGAGATGTCACACATATGACCATTCTCCCTAGAAAATTTGTTGTTGCTAATGTTGGCTTACATGTGATGGAGTTGCACATGTATGCGTCGTTTGTAAGTTGACTCAAGTTACATTTCTCTCCCACACAGGAGGGCTCCAAATGTGCATCGGCCATACACTGTGCTGGAGGATATGGTTGACGAGGAGGTGATTAGGAAATTCTGGCTGGATCGACGTCGGTTGATGGAGCTTGTTGCCCAATTGTCTCCTCATCTGCAGCCACATAGGACGTATCCTGGTTCGATTACAGCCACTGCACAGGTTATGGCGGCACTACATTTCTTTGCTACTGGCACCTTTCAGTACACAGTTGGATATGCCGGGGGGATGTCACAGTCCATGTTCAGCACGGTACTTCGGGATGTTTTAACAGCTATGATGCTGTACAAGAATGACTACATACATTTCCCACGGCCGGAAGAGTTGGCAGCAGTCAAAGCAGACTTCTATGCACTGGGCCACATACCACACGTTGTGGGTTCAATTGATGGCACACATATCGCTATCATTCCACCACGGGCACGTGAGCAGGTTTTTAGGAATCGCAAACACTTCCATTCGCTGAACGTGCAGGTGGTGTGCCTGGCAAACAACATCATCTCCCATGTGTGTGCAAGATTTCCTGGCTCCGCACATGACGCCCACATCATGCGGAGCAGCATTGTCCCCCAACTGATGGCGAATCTGCGACCCGGTCAAGCGTGGCTTGTTGGTGAGTGTGCAGTGGGGACTCTTGTGATCTCTGTGTGGCATGGGGTACCCACCATATCTTGTTGTGATGTTTGTGTCTCTCATCCCCCTACATAGGCGACTCGGCGTACCCAAACCGGCCCTGGCTCCTCAGTCCCATACGTAATCCTACTACAGCGGGTGAAATGCGCTACAATGATGCACATGGAAGGACATGGAGAGTGATCGAACGTACCTTTGGACTGCTAAAGTCTAGGTTTCGGTGCCTGGATAAGACCGGAGGGGCCCTGCCTTACTCACCAGGAAAAGTATGCAGGATCGTGATTGCCTGCTGCATGCTCCACAACCTGGCCGTGCGCAATGACATTGAACTGCTCTTGGACCCTGAAGACGAACAAGTTCCTCGGCCTCCCATCCCACCCATGTCGACTGATGAGGATAGTGGTGAGGAGGAAGGTGTGGACCAGAGGCGCCAGCTCATTGATCGCTACTTCCCTTGAATGTGAGTAACTACCTCTTGTGCCAGTTGACAATGCCTTATGTATGTTTGCTGGTGTTGTGTGGATGTGGGGTGCATCAGCTGTGTGTTCTTGTTTGTGATGGTTGCATATGTGTGTCTTCATTTCTTTGGACATACAAGTCTCCATGATGTGTGTCCTCTCATCCCATGCTTTTGTGATGAGTGTAGTTTGTGTAATGTTGCTGTGCAGTGTGTTGTGATGTGTGTGAATCTGTTTCCTGACCTGTGTTTGCTGTCTCTGATTTTCCCTAGGCCACTCCCGCAGCGCCATGATCATGTACGACTAGGATCCCTGAACCTGTTTACGTCTGTTTCTGAAGGCAATCATGTGAATAAACATGGAGGCAAAACATCATTGAGTGTGTAAGTGAAATTTATTTACAGGTTGTGCTTTTGTGCTGGTGAATATTTACAAGTAAGTGGGGGGGAGGGAGTTGGAGTTGAAGGTAATGGCAGATTAAATGTCTGTGCTGACACCACATTGGGGGGTGTCAGGCTAGTCCAGCAGACCAGTGGCAATGATTGTCTATGTGGGACAGGATACTTTGCAGGGTGAATGTCTGGCAGAGGCAGTGACAAAGTCATTGGCGGCCCCTCTTGGAGCGTGTGGATGGCGCTCCAACACTGCTCTCACCCACTTCCAGCCTCGGGCGGCCCCTCCGTCTCTGAGGTGGAACAGAGTCAGCTGGGGGTGCAGGTTGTTCATGGGCCACATCCGTCGCCAGGGGCACAGGTGGTGGTGGTGGCGGCGGCGGCGGTGGAGGCGGAGGTGACGGTGGAGGTGGAGGTGACGGTGGCGGTGCCACTACGACAATTGGTGGAGGGGGGGGGGGTTGTTCCGGGCAATCCATTCCCTCCACATTGTTGTCTGCTGGCCCATGATGTGCACTATCTGGCCAAGGTACCCCGAGATTTCGCGCAACATGTTGGTGTTGTCCACTGAGTCCTGGTGTGCACGATCTGCATGTTCCTGGGAACGGTCGTATGACGCCTGGCACCTGGCAAGGGCTTGTAGGGACTCTGCCACAGGATGGGGTAGCTGTCCTTCCTCTGTACGGCGGAGTGTGGGTTGCCTGATTGCCTGATGTCCCGTCGCCTCTCTCCTTTGTGGCCCACTCACCCTGCTTGGGTGTGAGGCCGATGGACCTGCGTCGTGCGCTGGGTTAGGCTGGGTGGCACAGGCAGGAGTCGTGGTACTGGTGGTACTGGTGGTACTGGTGGTACTGGTGGTGGTGGTGGTGGTGGGGACTCTGCAGATCACAGAGGCAGGTGTCGCTGGAGTCACACATGCGACGGTTGTCGGGCCCGGGAGTCCCTGTGAGCCAGATGGCCCTGGCTGTGTGCTTGGGCCATCTCCATCCTCCGCACCGGAGCTGCCTGTGTCATCGTCGCCAGAGAGTCCGGTATATGTGGGAGGCGAGGCTTGCGGCCGGGTACTGGTTTCCCCAGTCAGTTCACGATCACCTGAGGGACAAGATAGAGCTGGTCAGTAATGTGGACATTACATGTTCATATAGATTTGTAGACATTTCTGTTTCCTGTCGCACACACCCCACACACCCCACCCTCCACCCACCTCCACCACCCTCCCCGTGAACATGGGGGCCTGTTGGGAGTTGTAGTTTGGACCTCTCACACACCCCACCCTCCACCCACCACCACCCTCCCCGTGAACATGGGAGCCTGTTGGGAGTTGTAGTTTGGACCTCTCACACACCCCACCCTCCACCTCCACCACCCTCCCCGTGAACATGGGAGCCTGTTGGGAGTTGTAGTTTGGACCTCTCACACACCCCACCCTCCACCCACCACCACCACCCTCCCCGTGAACATGGGAGCCTGTTGGGAGTTGTAGTTTGGACCTCTCACACACCCCACCCTCCACCCACCACCACCACCCTCCCCGTGAACATGGGAGCCTGTTGGGAGTTGTAGTTTGGACCTCTCACACACCCCACCCTCCACCACCACCACCCTCCCCGTGAACATCGGAGCCTGTTGGGAGTTGTAGTTTGGATCTCTCACACACCCCACCCTCCACCTCCACCACCCTCCCCGTGAACATGGGGGCCTGTTGGGAGTTGTAGTTTGGACCTCTCACACACCCCACGCTCCACCACCACCACCCTCCCCGTGAACATGGGAGCCTGTTGGGAGTTGTAGTTTGGACCTCTCACACACCCCACCCTCCACCCACCACCACCACCCTCCCCGTGGACATGGGAGCCTGTTGGGAGTTGTAGTTTGGACCTCTCACACACCCCACCCTCCACCACCACCACCCTCCCCGTGAACATGGGGGCCTGTTGGTAGCCATGTACATGTTTGTGAGTAGGTGTCCGACGTGCATGGGTTGGGGCGTAGGTGATGTGTCTTCTCAGTTGTGTGAGCCTGACCATGTCGTACTGATCGTGGTGCTTGGTTTGTACTTACCAGCCTCTTCTCCTTCATCAAGTCCGTCCAGGCTCTCTGGGTGAAGTATCACCAGCACCTTCTCCTCCCAATCGGTGAAGGGTATGGGCTCCGGGGGTGTTCCTCCGCCAGTATGATTGGCTCTTGCATAGTTTTTGGCGTGGATGCCTTTCACCCGGGTCTTCAGGTCATGCCACCGCCTCTGAATGTCATGCTTCATCCTCGGCACGGTCCCTGACGCATTCACCCAAGTGACGATCCTGTCCCACATGTGGTTCTTTTGCGCCACGGACGTCTGCTGGACTTGGGCCCCGAAGATGTGGGGCTCAACACGGATGATTTCATCTACCATTACCTTCAACTCGGTCTCCGTGAATTTAGGTTTTTTTTTGGGTGCCATGGTGTGTGGTGCTCAGTGTGTGGGTTGAGTGAGTTGGGGGGTGCAGGTGTGTGGTGTGTGATGTGTAGGAATTGTGTGGTGGGTGTTGGTGTGGTGGGTGTGGTAGGGTGGTGGTTGTGTGTCTTCTATTTGAGTTAGCTGTATCTCGATTAGGGCCTCTTGCTAGCAGCAATGCTGTGATGCAAAGGATTGTGGTAGTGTGTGGGTGTCATTTTATAGTCGTGTCTCAATGGTTGTTGGCAGTCAGGTGGTAGGTGGGCGTGTTGACTAGTGTGCATTATTGGGTACTTGGGGCGTGTCATGGTGGCTTGTGCTTGGTGTTGGTGTATCGGGGGGGGGCGTTGTCAATGTTCGTATGTTTGCTTTGTACTTGCGGTACACTTTCTGACATTTGTTTGACGTTAGGGATGTTGTGCGTGTTGGCCTTCCGCAGTGATGCACTGTTTATCGTTGCATTCTTTCCGCCGCGGACGTGGATGGCTGTGCGTTCCGTGGTACAGGCGGATTTATCCTAATTGCGGACACGGAGTATTCACAGGTATGGCGGTACATGTGTTTTTTTCCGCGGTCATTTCCGTCTTGTTTGTTATGATCCGTCCGCCGCGGTCGGAGTTTCGTGACATGATTATCCTAATCCCAACCGCAGAATCTCCGCGGCGCAGCCGGGAGTAAAATTTCCCCGACCATGGCGGACAGTACCCATTTCCGTCCGCCATCCTAATCGACCCCTTGGTATGCAAATTCTTATTATTGTTGCCATTGCCGAAAGCAAAGTATATAACTTGACATGTCTTTTTTAGCTTGTAAGAATTTGTTGAGTAAGTAGGCACTTGGGGTATGTTTACAGGCCCCTAGCACCACCGAAGCGTAATTCTTTTATGACACTCCAGTGGCTCTGTGTGTTGGCCGATATTTACAAGGCCACGCTAAGCCACTTTGCATGGCTTAACACAGCCTTAAAAATATGTCCCTCTACAATTAAATTTTCTGCGTTAAAGGTGCGTGTCAGGGGTTTGCTGTGGGCGTTCCCACACAACACCCATGGCTTTTTGACACTGCCACAGATGTGCAAGGATTGGTAAATCTGAAGCAGCACCAAAAGCTAACTCCTTTCAAGGGGAGGCGTTAAAGAGGTGCAAAGAGGAGAAATACTTTTATTTCTCCTAATTGTCTGCTCTTTCTATGTGTGCTGCATTGTGCAGCGCAGGGTTGCTGTTTTAGCACCAGGGTAGGGGAGAGAACAGGGGTGTGTGTATTCCTGTAAATACAGCGTATCCCTTAGTTTTTTAAATGACGCAACTTGGTGCATCAAAATTGCTTTAGGAGCCGCACTGCACCATTTAATTGTACATATCCCCCTTGGACATCGAGTCTCCTTTTGCTGGTGCATGGTCGTATGGAACCTTCCTTCGTGTTGTCCTGGTTTGCTACTAGGCTCATTATTTTGTCATCCTGTTGTGCTAGACATAGAAGAGACGCTGACACCCCCGCCTCCTGCCATTTTTAAAGTCTAAAATTTGATTTGCTAAGACATAATACTTTAATTGTGGCATTTGAATCTTTGTGGGAATAAAAGAGAATGTGGAACTTGAAAGCAAGACGATGTGTCAGTTGCTGAAAAGATCAGCAAGCGTTTACATTCACAATAGCAAATTATTGTGAATGCTGGTATTTAATCAAAATATAATGCACGCTGACCTCGACGTGCAACAGCTGGAGCAAACACTGCAGGCTACAAATGATCCAATTCTTAACGCGTGCCCTGTTTTCAGGAACATGCTTAAGGTTTCTTGTAATAATGCAGCATGCTTATATTAAATTTACTGGATTATGGCTTCCTGTGTTGGTAATATTAAGTAATAAAATAATTGTGATAAGCTTCAAGGTTGCAACCCATGATATTAATACTACATGAGGACTGATTATTAAGGTATTATTTATATTGTACACTAACCAAGGTAGATACAATTGGTAAAAGGTCACATTTTAAATTTAAAACAGAAAAGACACCCACGCGTCATTTTATGTTCATTTTACTTTTAAAAAACTTACACTGAAACTCTGTTGCATATGTACCAAAATTAAGGAACACCAATGTGTTTGATTTGCAAAAATTGGTAGAATGTAGGGGCTTAATCTAGGAATGATTTACAAGTTGGTAACTAGTTGCAAACAGGTTTGCAATTGCTAAATAGACTGCTCGCAATGTATAAAGACTCTCTAAATTGGTGTTGCTTAAAATTGCAATCTACACAAAAGAAACAGTGATTTCTTATTTTAGCAATAGAAATAATCAAATTGGTAAAAGTGATTTCCAAATAGTGAGTCATTATTTTGATTTACAAAGAATTCGTAGTTAGGAAATTACAATTGATATACATTAGGTGGTAACCAGATGCAAAGTGTACAAAGGGTTCCAAACTGCCTTACAATGTTTCACAATGTCTGAACTCTATGCTGTAGTGAGGAGGATAAAAAATGTGGGCGATCAACAGAGGATGAGGAGGAGGAGAGAAAGGATAGTCAGACAGAGTGTAACTTTGTTTGAACAAAGTGATGAGAAGGTTTGTGCCAGATATGGGTTTACCAAATATGTTATTTTGAGCTTAATTAATTAATTCAACCCTGTTTTAAGCATGGTGTAGAAATACTAACAGATATTGTGCAGTTTACACCTGATAGCTTCTGGTAGCTACCAACACATCATGGCTGTTGCAGGTGGAAGTTCGCAAAGTTCCTTCTGTAGAGTTTTCAGAGATTTTGTTGAGGCAGTGTTGAGTGGTACTGTCTCTCTGTTCTTTTTTCTTTCATCATTGTTTCACTGTTTCTGTACATGGGGTTTGGGCTACTATCAAATATGATTCCTCCTTTGGTCTATTTTTGGATCTCATGTATTCAATGAATATGATGCATTGTGAATTGTATCTTTCTACTTTTAAGTATTCATCACCTCCTTGCATTTGTCAAACATTATTCATGTTGAGTTGAACTTTGAAGTGTGTTTCTTGACCATTCAAATGTGATTCAATTGAAACAATAAAAGAGCAGACCTACTCCCTGCTTTTAATTCTTTTTTTTTCTCCTTTCAAAAGTTGTAACTTAATTAACCCTTTAGTTATTCTAAATAAGATATTGATCGTAATGTAATGTTTTTGGACTTTACTCTTTGAATTCTTCAATCATGACAACATTACAAAAGACAGAAAATGTTGAAACTTAGAAAATTAAAAAGGAGTTTAATACTAAGGTGTTAAATAATCTTTATTTTTAGTTAAAATGACAAATATATATTGTTTAGGTTATTTCATATGGGAAATTGATAGTTATGTGTATATTTATTTTGCAGCTTTGAAAAAGCAACAGATGTCACAAAACGTGTTGACTGTACTACGGTTCCAATACTTATCTATCTAAAAAGTGGTGTGAATTCTTTACTTTCTGAAGATTAGTGTGTATAATTAGATGGTGGTAAACAATTGTGTTGTATGTAATAAAATTGATACTTTGTATGGATGATTATAGAATGTCATCATCACTTATGTTTATTTTGGGGTGTGACTCTATAAAACATCCATAACCAACAAGAGCAAATACAAAAAATATTGTGTTTAATATCTAAGAACATATGTTTCAAATAAGGTTGAATTTTACACAATACGTATGTTCCAATGTTCAAATTAATCAATTTCATGTGAAAAAACTAGAAGTGCAAAGTGCAAGGTGCATTACAGCAAATCAGATATTTAGAGAAATTAAAATGAATTAAAATAGTTTAAAAAGTAAAGAAACAAGATACATGGATCCTTAAAGGGTGACAACCTGCACGAGTTCCAAAGTGTGCAAGTCAGTTTAGCCGGTTGTCTTATGACGCCCAGCCTGCTATGCACACTTTGCAGCTCTCCAACCCAGCTGTGTGTGATAGCTCGGTGCAGACCAAGCACAGGCCTCCAGGGTCTGAAGGAGTGTCTAGCCAGCCCACTCCATCCACTCCATCCAATCCTGGTGCTGCTCTTGTGCTGGTTAACAGCATGAGAGCAGCACCTGGATTGCCTAAGGACGTTAGCTCTTCAACTTGTGCACAGAGCCCGAGACTGCAGGATACAGAGAGGACGTAGCCCGGGTAACATTTTTTATAATGTTATTGTAATGCATGCCAGTGATTCAGTATTTATTTATTGGGCATGTTCGATTTATTTATGTCTTTTGGGACGTGGTAGTGCACTTCGCTCACCCCACTACTTTCAGATGTGTCCAGCCACCCCTGCAAAAGCATGAGGTCGCACATTTACAACATTCATGAGGATTTTCGGTAAGAATGGGAGTTGGAATATGGGTCCAAAAGGCGTAGCTAGAGCTTCTGGCGCCGGGGCTATCCCTCAGCTTGCCGCCCCTGGCCGATAGCGGGAGGGGGAGGGGAGAGGGCTGCGGAAAAAGGACGTATTTGCTCCGGAGCCCCCAATGAAGTCAACCGTGTAGCTTGGCTCTATCGCGTCAAAAACCTTCAGCTTGTTATTGATATATAGAAGTTCATTTCACACAAGGCCTAGTGACTTACAGAAATCGCACACTGCTTTTGTGTTCAGACACTCTTAGCATGCTTTACGTCATAATGTTAGACATACTCCATTATTCCATCCCGTTACCATGTATTTTTAACCATATTACCCTTTTTCCTCATCACCACATTCAGTACCTTCCAGCCTGGGTTGTGACCCCTAGCTACGTGTGTGCCCATCCAAGAATGTATTTCTATCCAAACAAAACCCTTTAATAACATTAGTATAATTAAAGACTGGAGGGAAAAATAATGTAACATATAAAGTGTAGTTTGAATGCAGCTCCTTAATTGTGCTATTAGGATATTAACTTATGAACTGCAAGTAACCAAAGGAGCTCTGTGACAAAATGCAGCAACTCACTGAGATAGCCACATAAAAATGCAGTTGCAGGCACATGAACCCTCTGCGTTACTTCATAATCAGTAAGATCTGCCACTAGACAAAATGGTGATCTCCCTCCAGCAGGAACATTATTTACTTGTGTTATTGTAAAAACAGTTTCAATCGGGTCGGGGACAATCGATATTTGCCCGGCGGTATTGCCTCTGTGACCCTCTGGTTATTTAAATCAATGAAGAGGCAGGCGCTGGAGACTGGAAGGCAGGAAACAAGGTTTTTTATTCTCTCCGGAGGAGAACACAACGAAACGGACAGAAGGTATCGTTCTGAGGTGCTCTAACGTACGTTTGAGGCCTGGCCCCTTATATACAGTGTTTTATGGTTTTTTATTGCAGTTTACAAATATGTGACAAAGCTTTGATATACGGAAAGACATACCCGGAATCCCCCTTTGGGGCCCGTTCCCACACACATTTACAGTTGAAATCCCCACCCTAATCACAACAGGTGGTGAGCATCGCGCAGCTGGATAATCCGCCGATTCACGGGATGAGGGGAGTCTGATTGGATCTCATGGGGTGGGGGCTTTGATCAACCCGGGGATTTCTTTGATGGGGGGAGCTTTCTATTGTACGGGGAGGGGCGAGGGTGGTATCGGCAGAGCTGGGTGTCGGCTTGGGAACGGGGAGGACAAAACGGGCACACGGGGAAAAAGGGGTTTGCATCAAAAGGGCCGGAGATCATGAAAGGAAAGCAGGGAGGTGTCGCGCTGGGAACAGGATGAGGGCCGGGGGCAGAGCAGCGCCGAAGAGGGGTTTATGACTCCAGGCAGGTGCAAGCAGGGGGGTGGTCAGCGGGCAGGCTTAGCGAAGGCAAAGGGCTATGTCAGGGGCCAGCGGCATGCAAAAGGGTTGGTTCTGATCGGGGCATCTTAAAATGGCGGGCGCGCACGACAAAAGTGTGGCATCAGGGGAAGAGGCAAGATGGCGCAGATAATGTTCACCAAAACGCACTAATTTTCCACAGTCCCTCCTTTAACATATTCAAGACATCTTGTTGGTTCATCCTCTACTCGGGTCTATTGTGGTAAGCATGAGAGAGAAAAACGGTAGGAAACCCAAGATAAAGAGTTGTAAACGATACATTTTGAGGTTTCTAGTTTTTAGGAGGTGCACCTATTTGATGAACTTTGATAAATTTGTTCAGCAGGAAAGTCATAGGAATGAAATACAAAAACGGCGAGCAGCAAGTACATATCATAACATAAACTGGCAGGTTAATACATATTTCGGATTCGGGTTGGAGCAGGATCAATACAATGGTGGCTGGGAGAGAAATGAGGCGTAGAAAAAACGGTGGTTTGAGGATGTCAAATGTTCGAAGTTTACGAGTTCTCATTGTTCTTTGTGGTCTTTCGTTGGCGCTGTTGAGCACCGGCGGTGGAGCTACAAGTCCAGCTCTGTTCTAAGTTCTGCGTTGCAGGGCACGACCCTTTCCTCGCGTTTCTGGTCGGAAAGGTCCTTTTCGCCCCGTGTCCTTTGAGGTGATTGTCAGAAAGTTCCGATGGAAGAAGAGCGTTCAAGACAGTCCATAGGGTAGGTCAGAGGAAAAAAGGGGATGGAGCAAGGCCAAATTAGGAGCAAACTAGGGGAACGAGAGACTTCAAATAAGCGGGCGTGTGACGGAATTCGGAGAGCGGGGACTTGTCGACAGGCACTGGACGCCGAGCAGGGGCATCAGGTCGACCCTTTCTTTTCATGCTGTCGAAAACAGTGCCTCGTCCTGCAGCTCTTTTCAGTCGTGGTCTCGCCTTGGCTAATGTCGCAGGTGTCCCTTAGTCTGCAGTCGGGCCTCGTGCTCCCACATCCGGTCCTTCTCTCCTCCAACAGCAGTACCCTTAAACAAGTTTGAAAAGACAGTTTTTTAGAAAATTTTCGGATGAAGATAATCAAAAAAGTCTATTTCTCTCCCAGCTCCAGGCAAAGAATGAAAATGTCCGTCATTTTTAACGTTCACAACTGGCATATGAATGACCGGTGGCGGACCTGCTGGATTTACTATGACCTTCCTTCATAATCATTTATTACAGGCATGACGGTTCATCTGATGGTAACCCACCTTCGGGAGACAAATCTGGCAAAGATATGCCGTTCTCTAGAGTTTCACATTTACAAAAGGGTACAGTGAGTCGTCAACATGGTACTACACAGGGATTTTGCTGAGAGACGAACATGGCTAAACATTTCCTTTCTATCGGCGCATCCTGTTTTTCGGCTACTGCGAGGTTCATTTTGACGATTTCTTTACCTTGCTCTAGTCTGTTAACCTTGTAAAACATCATTCTGGGTCCTACGTAGCCTTTTACAGCCCGGTTACTTAACTAGGAAGGACAGGGGTTTTATGGGAGACAACCAGGGACATAGACAGGGGAGGCAACGGGGGTGATCGTTTTTCTGGTTTCGGTATTGCGACGATTCGGGGAGGGGAGGGTCGCGTATTCTGAGGTCCTTGTTTTATACTATAGGAGCCGTAGACATGTAGTTCCCTTATTTCGGGCCAGATTAGGGAACCTCTGTTGTCTTACCTGTCCTTTCCCTTACGGCCCAACCTGGGTTCATTGACTTCTAGCGGAAAAGGAGAGGTAATGACGCGGCCTCAGGGTGATTGCATTAAAGACAAATGTTTGTGCAAATACTGACGGTATTTGAAGCCAATTAGGTGGTGTGCTAGGGGTGGCGATCTGCCAATTTCGGGGCTAACCACTCGGGAGAGTGGTAGTGCAAAAAGAGAGAGAGAGAGAGAGAGAGAGAGAGAGAGAGAGAGAGAGAGAGAGAGAGAGAGAGAGAGAGAGAGAGAGAGAGAGAGAGAGAGAGAGAGAGAGAGAGTGTGCAACGGCAGGCTAAATAGTGCACGTGCAACGGAGAGGGCGGCAGTGCATTCAAGAAAGGCTATTTAGTGCATTACACGGTAAAGGGTATTCACGAGTCCACGTTAGAATCTTGTAATCATGCAGTTTGAGCATTAGACAGGGTAGAGGGGACGTGCTTTGGGAAAAGGAAAGAAGAAAAAAGGAGGTACCATTTTGTCGCACTTTCTCGCATTCTCGGTCCTTTGACCAGTCGGGTCAATGCTTCAGTCACACACACACACACATTCCCTCACAGTTTCGCATCATACGTGACATGGGTTCATTCTTCCGGTCTGGTTTAAGGGTGGTCACTTTTTATCAGGTTGTGCTCATTTTTCGGGCTTGTTCGATACGTGAGTAGTTTGCAGGCGTGCTTGGGCACTACCCTGCGGCGCTAGTCCGTTTCGTGTATTTGGACATGGCAAGGTCTCAGATCTTCGCCACACCTCGGCTGTAATTCCTGACGTAACCTGCAGAGGGAGGAAAAGAGGGGGGGGGTGGGGGAGACAGCATTCGCGCGCATTCAAATACATGGATTCATAAGTCCTTTACTTACCTCTTACTCGTCTTTTCCTCCTTGGGGCAGGGTCCCCGGGGATATGGTTTTCGGAGTCGAGGGGGGGGTAGTGTGTTCATGTAGGGCGTGTGCGGGGAAACATAAAAAGGTAACCAGAGGTGCCTAGTGCGAGGTATCTAGTCGAAGGATATATCTCACTATCGGGATCCTTAAACCTCTTTCGACGCCGTGGCGTTCTAAAGTTCTTCGGTTCTTGGGTCCCTGCTACTTCGGAACGTTGTACTTTACAATATTTACATTATTTCATTTCACCCTCCTTTTACATTCCCTCATTTACACCATTCGTTTTACCCATCCTTGGAAGTCACGGTCTTCCTCTACGCGAGGGTTCATGAGTCAGTCGCGTACTTTTAATGCGGAGCGTCGGGTTGTCGATCCGATCCGTCCTCCAAGGCCGGGCAACCATCTTCCTTTAACCTTAAAGAGAGAGCAGAGTAGGGTGCACAGAAAAAGAACTTTCCTACCCATCCCATATTGTTTTAAAATAAAACATGCAATACCCGTCCATAGTTTAAAAGACTTTAATTTGCAAATTCATTTCAGCATATGGATTAGGAGGGTGTGGTCGTATTTGGTCGGTCGTGGTTTTGGCTAAAGTGCGTACAGTGGGGGGTGTCGTTTGTAACAGTAAAAACATCGGAAAGTTTTATTCATTCATTTGTGAGAGACTAAAACGTCTATTAATTGGCTGGGGGTTCGGGGGCATATATTTTCATAATTTAGAAACATAATCATAACAGTTGTAATCAGATTTCCTATATACATACCGTACGCATGTATCGTAAATGAGGTTTACATCAGTTATAAAAATATAATACATTGTATATTCGTAATCAACGTTCGTAACGGGGATCTTTTCATACAGTTCGTCGAGTGAGCTCTCCTTGTCTTTTCTAGCCAAGTGTACAAAGGATCACAAAAATCTCAGAACATCAAGTTTATATTAGTGCGAAGGAACACCACGAGGTGTTCGTAAGTTCCTATTGATACCAGCGCCATTTTGGGCGGGGCCGGCACAGTCCGGAAGCAGCATCAGGGGGAAATGTTTCCATTACTGGCAGTTTGGACCAGAGTCCTTTTCGGCAGTTCTAGAATTCACGCTAACAGAAGGTGTGGCAATGTCATGTTTGTTTCGTTGGCAGTCGAAGCAGCCGTCCCTTACCGGAAACCTGCTAAGGCCGAAGGCTCCGCCGGGGACCTTTGCATGATCTTCAAGGCTGCGGAGATGCTGTCGGAGATGGGGGCTCGTGCTCCATGGGACAAATGTTCGAGTTGTATGGCTGGCCAAAGTTACTCTAGTGGCCGGGGCCCGCCTTCCAGCGGATCCAGACGCCATTTTGAGGCCCTACAGGGGCCACTCTCGTCGAGTTTGCAAGAATGGAAGAGACCCTTTGGAGTGAAGGGAAGAGGTCCCTGTTTTGTGAGAGCGGGACGTTCAGCTGGGGTGCAGCTGTGATGCCCCCACCTGGGGGGCGAGGGAGACTCGTTCACATCGTCTCCTTCTCCCGGTGCACTCCATGCCGCTCCTTTTCATCGCCCTGCATGAAGGCCTCTCCACATCCGATGTTCCCCAAGCGTCACCATTGTACGTTCGGTGCTGCGCAAATACTGCGGTGCCACCATTGTGTGTTCGGTGCTGCGCAAGTACTGGGGTGCCACCATGGTGTGTCCGGTGCTGTGGAAGTATGGGCACCATCGCCTGACTGGGGGTGTTCGGCGCCGGGCTGGGGGCTGGGAAACCTCCTACCGGTGGAGGTGGGAGAGGCTCGTCCGCGTCGCCTCTCCCTCCCAGCCCAACTTGGACAAATTGTTGTGGAGGTACGTGCAGGACATCCCGCCGTCCAGGACTGCTGCGGCCGTGACGGAAGAGAAAAGGAAGAGGTGCCTCGCTCTCCTCTTGACATGTGGCGGGACTACCTTAGTCTTTCCAGGCCCGTTGCGGCCGGCCAAAGAGACATGTGGCGGGACTACCTGCAAATGCCCAGGCTGCGGGCTCCCGCCTCTCCTCCGGCTCCCCCATACGTTAAGATTTCCTGACCAAGAGTTGGCGGCGGGGCTCGCCTTATATGGGTTGCCGTTGGTTGGGCGTAGCCGTAACCCTGCCCTACTTTGGAAGGTTCCAGAATGGGGGGGGGGGCGAATGTTCTGTTTGACTTCCATTTTCTACAGTTTATCGTTATTATTCCTTGTTTGTTGTGTTAAATTAAAAGTTCAAGTTTATTAATGTTCTACGGATTTTGTTTTATCATTTCTTTCTTTCCAGGTTGCTTTTATGCTAAGTTTCTGCTAACGGGGGTCGAGTAACACGGAAACACGTGTAAAAGGGATGACGCAGATTTGTACATTACATACACACGAACTCAGACGGGGGACGGTACAAGTACGACATACAAAGACCCAAGACAAATATAAAAACAGTTATTGGTCATAATTATCTCTTTCCGTCTGTAAGTTTTTAAACGAGGCCGGGTTCCCGTCTTGACATTGCCCGACCTAGGAGAACTTGATCATGCCGCTGAGATTTTCCTGGCGAAATCTGTGCCATCGGGCATAATCAAACGTGGTGGTTCTGTCTGGCCTGTCTACGTAAGTCGGGTTCTTCTCTGTCTCGCGCCTTTTCTCGTACTGTCGGTCTGTCGTTCCTGTCGGTCCTCTGCTCCTACTCACGCTCAGTAGAGTCGGGCATTGGGCTTTCCAGTGTCCGACATACCTACAAAAAGCGCATTGGTCTGACCCTAAGTCTGGTCGTCCTTGGTATAGTGTCGGGGGGTAAGTTGTGGGTAGCGGTGTCCTGGGGTTGTCCTGTCGGTATATTTCCCTACTTGGTTTATCCTCGTCTTTTCTCTGTCGTTTCGTAGCCTCTCTGCGCCACATACCGAGACTGTCGAGCATAATTGGCGTCGTCTTATTATTTCGAAGGGCTATTTCTAACGTTTCTATTTTATCAAGGTCGAAGGATCCTGCCAGTGGCCACTGTTTGTCTTGGCTATCTTCGGTATACCTGTGCCATAATTTATTATAAGCTATGGTAACTAACCCATAGTTTATGAACATGTCCTTATTAGGGGTGCCTTCTAGTGGAGCCATATGGTCCACCTCTAACACCCGGTCCGGGCTAAACAGGCTATTTATCAATGGGGAGAAGACAGACATGACGGCTCGTAACGAGGGACTAAAAAGTCAGCACTGCCTATCTTATCACTAGGTGCAAAGACTAGACAGAATATTTCTATTCTACGTTGTTTGCAGGCAGTGAATACCTCATGGATCCCCAAAAAACCAATAGACCAACAAAATAACAATGGGGAGAATGAGTAGGACCGCAAAGATCTGCGTCACCTACCCTTTTCACTATCTGCAAAAAGGATGGTCTCTTCCCTGCTTGCAGACAGAGAATCTCCAGGAAACAATAGTTTGTGAACAACAGTTCAGTTTCAAGCAATTATTGAGTGGGGGAGAAAAAGAACAAGCACGGCTGCTACCCTACTTATCCTCCACTGCTTGCAAAGGGAGAGAGAGCCTGTTGCTTCTCCGTTTGCAGACAGTGAATCTCTAAATAAAAATAAACAAGGCAATACTAGTATTTTTTGACAATCAATCAAAACAAATTCTTTCGCAATTTGTCGTGGCAACACGACCTTACCCGGACCATGTGGACAGTTTCTTGTCTTCCGAATCCAGCGCCCGATCATCCTCTTTTTCTCGTATTTCTCACGGCACTCCTGATGGTTCCCAGTCAGGACCGTAGATCACTCGAGAGAGGTCTGTTCGGAACTAGTGAAGTTCGGATGATCGGCTGCCAGACGAGGGTCTATTGGGCAAGAGCTCTCCCGATCGTTGCAGTCGTTCACTCTGTCGTCGGGACCTCTCCCACTGGATCCACGAGTCGCTGATGGGCCCCACGCTTGGGACGCCAATTGTAAAAACAGTTTCAATCGGGTCGGGGACAATCGATATTTGCCCGGCGGTATTGCCTCTGTGACCCTCTGGTTATTTAAATCAATGAAGAGGCAGGCGCTGGAGACTGGAAGGCAGGAAACAAGGTTTTTTATTCTCTCCGGAGGAGAACACAACGAAACGGACAGAAGGTATCGTTCTGAGGTGCTCTAACGTACGTTTGAGGCCTGGCCCCTTATATACAGTGTTTTATGGTTTTTTATTGCAGTTTACAAATATGTGACAAAGCTTTGATATACGGAAAGACATACCCGGAATCCCCCTTTGGGGCCCGTTCCCACACACATTTACAGTTGAAATCCCCACCCTAATCACAACAGGTGGTGAGCATCGCGCAGCTGGATAATCCGCCGATTCACGGGATGAGGGGAGTCTGATTGGATCTCATGGGGTGGGGGCTTTGATCAACCCGGGGATTTCTTTGATGGGGGGAGCTTTCTATTGTACGGGGAGGGGCGAGGGTGGTATCGGCAGAGCTGGGTGTCGGCTTGGGAACGGGGAGGACAAAACGGGCACACGGGGAAAAAGGGGTTTGCATCAAAAGGGCCGGAGATCATGAAAGGAAAGCAGGGAGGTGTCGCGCTGGGAACAGGATGAGGGCCGGGGGCAGAGCAGCGCCGAAGAGGGGTTTATGACTCCAGGCAGGTGCAAGCAGGGGGGTGGTCAGCGGGCAGGCTTAGCGAAGGCAAAGGGCTATGTCAGGGGCCAGCGGCATGCAAAAGGGTTGGTTCTGATCGGGGCATCTTAAAATGGCGGGCGCGCACGACAAAAGTGTGGCATCAGGGGAAGAGGCAAGATGGCGCAGATAATGTTCACCAAAACGCACTAATTTTCCACAGTATCTTGACATTTTAACTGTCTCCTGAAAACATCTGGACACACGGGGAAAATTAACACCAGTGCTACTAGTCATGCCGGTGAATCACATAGCTGCCAAGGTTTCAGATTGCTATGTGTGACATTTTCATAATTTCAGTGTAATTATGAATTACATTTCAACAACTATGAGTGACACTTTCTTGCGCACAAAATCAAGCAATGAAGACAAGGGAAACATATAAATATCAGAAATTACAACCGTTTGAGCAAGGTGACACACAAAGAAGATCTTAAAACTGCTGCAAAGCACCAGAAATGGAAGGGCACTAACTGGAGACAGACTGCGTTAATGCAGTTCTCAGTAACTGAAGGCAAGCATTGTCGCGGCTCAGATGTTCGCATTGATCTAATCATGGCGGACCTGGTATTTCACAAATGCTTAGGCACAAAATAAATGAAAGAATTCAACACAGTATTTTTTAATGTGTGTGAAAGTTGACTAATCAGTGAAATGGTATGAGAACACTACAAATGTACTGGCTGCTTCAGCGCCACTGCCAAGAAATATGAGGAAGACCTTGCAGGTGTTAAGGGCAAACGTGGCACTATAGGCACGAAAAACAAAACATGTCTGTTAATGAGTTCCCACTTAAGTCATCCCTAACCAGTTTGACTACGTTAGGGCCTGCTTAAGTCCCTGTCACACTTCAGCATTACTGAAACCAAAGACAGACTGCTCAATTTAAAACAACCTTCGTGGTAGTAGGTACGGCGTCACTGGCAGCCCTGGTGTGGTCTCAGATAATTAATGCGGTCAGCTGTGTCCAGTCCACGGCACGTGACTCTGATAACAGCTGCATGTAGGCTGCTTAAACTATAGCAAGTTTCAAACTTATACATTAAATCACATGCCGAGACCTAGCACAGTGTGCACACCACTCGCCATGTAGGCCTGAACAACACAGATCTTCTTTTCTCAGCTAATAAGTGAAGCCAGGCGGCCGGCAGAAAAACAATTTAAACAAAGATTACCTTAACCCAGAGTTTGTCTCCTGGGCCACTCTGCTGCCGCCAATCAGTCAATCAGATGAAGAGCATCAGTGTGGACTCCAGGCCCTCTGCCCCATGTGGGACCCGGCCTGATGTGCGGCCACAGCAACACAGATCTTATCTCAGCAGGTGCCCCTAATTAAACTAAATTAGGCGTCAACAGTTAGCTGACTCACGGACTACAGCTCCACAGACAAGCTGGGCATTGGGCAAGCCTCAGGCTGGCCGAGGCACACAGTGACCTAGGTCACAGCTGACAGCCAGGGCGATATAGTGTAATTATTTAAAAAACGAGTTGTCAACTCTAATAAAATTACTCTGGACTCTGTGACGAGCGCGCTGAAAATGGTATGGTTGAGCAGACATATAAGGTGGGAGCATGAATGAGCGTGATCACGCACGCACTAATCATTTTTTTTACTACTAAGCATGAGTCAGTACATACATCACTCCAGGCAGGCACTTACTTTTTGTAGCGAGCCTTCGGGTAGCTGCTTCCCGCAAGTTCCGTCGGACTTTACCTGCAGCCGGGCATGATTGATTTTGAGGGGCTGCTGGCAGTCGTGTGCTAGCACTACAGCTGCCGGAATGACCGGTTACTCACCGGTAATATTCATTACTCCGAGTCGTAGCCCTCCCCGTCCCAGTCCTTACCCATGAGCATAGCTCCTCCCACCAGAAACTCCCAAGCAACTAAAACCCATCCCTTCCCTCCAGGCCACACCCACACCCTAAGGCATATAATCATGTGACCCGCCCATCCACATCCTGTACCACCAAGCACAAGAAGCCGAACAGGGAGGGAGGGATGGGAACCAGGACTGAGACGGGGAGGGCTACGACTCGGAGTAATGAATATTACCGGTGAGTAACCGGTCATTACCTCCTCGTCAGCCCTCCCCGTCCCAGTCCTTACCCATGAGCAGATACCAAAGCAAGAATCGGCTTCACACAGTAGCAAAACAGACTCAAGCCTCACAGGCAGGAAGGCACACAACCCGAGCAGAACGCAACCCAGCGTCCCCAAACCCAGGAGACACAGTCCCACACATCAACCAACGACTAGAGGACATAAAAGCTCGAGGAGAACACCCAGCAGCATACACGCAGAACACAGCCAGGGAGGCCCCCCGGAAGCAAGCACAAGAAGCAGCCACCCCCGAGGCTAGGTACCTCGAACCGACCCAGGCGCCAACACACCACAAGCCCAACAGCAGGCCGCACAGCCAACACAGCCACCGACGGAGAGCAGCCACAACAGGCCCCAAAACAGGACCAGCCAGCCCAAAGGCAACAAAAAGGGAAAACCACCCCATAAAAAAGACACCGCAGGAAGGAGGAACACCTCCAGAGCCCGCACAACCGTCAAACAGAGTAGCTGCACCGAAACCCCAGAAAGAGGAACAGGACAGAAAACAGGCAGAACCAGAAACCCCAACAAGGAGCAAAGGAACGAAAGAACGGCGCCAGGAGGAACCATCCAAAACCACCCGGACACCAAGGGGCGCATCGGCCCAATGCCCGAACCCTGAAAGGCCAACACATCCGCCCACAGAGCACGCAGGGAGGACACAGGCCGACCCAGTCGAAGCCAACCGCCCAGAAACCCAAGACCCGCACCGGAATCCAATGCAGACACACCCCGTGCCGGACAGTAATCCAGGAAGGAAAACCCCACGACCGGCCCAGGACAGGAGAGGCGAAGGGCTTCCGAATTGAGGAAAGGCACACAGCAGGCCCCCGTCCAACGAAGGACAGGGCAACCACCCCCCAGACAGTGCCGGGCCAAACCAGAGAACAACCTCAACCCAAGGCGATCCTCGGAGATGCAAAACAGGACCAACAACGGAACCCCGAACCAGGTCAGCAAGAGGCCCAACACGGACAGGGAGGGAGACACCCCACTCAGGCGAGTCGCCACAAGAACAAAACCCCCGGCAGACAGAAAGCCCAAAGGGAACTACAAAAAGTACCACCAGGGGACACAATCACAGCATTGGCAGGATTCGAACCCAGGCCTCCGAGGGCGGGCACCACAATAAGGTACAAGAAACACCCACCAGCCAAAGCCCCATGGCACCACCACCCAGTCCAACCAGACCGATAGGAACCTCAAGAGGAGCCAAGGCAGAAAGAGGCCAGGCCAACCGAACCGACCACAGGAGACAAAGAAAGCAGAAGAAGGACCCAAACTCACGCCAGTGCAAGCCTGCGCCACCAGAGGCACAAGACAAACCATCGAGCTAAAGCTATCCGGTCAAAACGAAAGCACCACAAGAACCAAAACCACCAAGGGACACCACGAAAGCAGAGGCAGGATATGAACCCAACGCCAGTGTGAGCCCGCGGCAGCAGAGGCACAAGACATACCATAGAGAAACAGGTCCAAGGACAATCAACGCCCAACAAGCCCAAGACAGGCACAGAGGCAACCGCACACGGGACATAAAAGGGCAGCCACGCAAGAGGAGCGAACCACCAGCCAACAGGACCACCCGCGGCCAAAGGCCACACCCCCCGGAAACAACAGCAGACAGCCCAAAGAAGCCGGAACCCAAAGCCCCAGAGCAAGACACACCTGGGGGGAACAAGCGCCAACGGGCCCAAGGAACAAACCCCACAGCAGCAGACAACAGCCGCGGAACATGGAGCCACCGGGGAGAAGCGGAAGACTGAGCCCCCAACAACCACCGCAGTCCTCGCAACAGAGCCAGCCCGCAGGGCACCGGCAGGAAGACCCTACCAACCGAGGCGCCAAAATCACCCAACGAACAGGAGCACCTGAGCGGCGCAAAGAATGGAAGACTCCAAGACCAGAATCCACCCAAACCGACTCAGGAGCCAGCAAACACCCAGTGAAAGGGCCGGAGCCGGAAGGAAAGAAGAGGAAGAATCAACCAACCGGCCAAGGATGGGAACACCCGGAACCCCAGAGCAGGCCAAACTGAGTAGCTCAACAAAACCACCCAGGGAGCCAAAGGTCAGCAAACACACCAGGAGGCGCAGACCATCCAAAAGGCAGCCCCAAAAAGCGGAAATGAACAACACCCCCACAGAACGTAGGAACCACCACGAAGCCGCGTGAACTGACATATGAAAGCAGGCGTCCCAAAGAACCAGAGAATCCAGGAAAAACCCCACCAACAGGAAGGGAAGAAACAACCGAAGAGACACCATCATGAAGGAATGAAGAGGGTACCACACAGGCCCAACAGAAACGAAGCCCCGAAAACCGAGAAAGAAAGCCCGACACATCGCCAAAGAACCCGGAACAGGGGCAGCGCAGAACCCATCCAGTAGCCCAGCCCAACAAGGAGGGACCAGAAGAAGAGGAAGCACTCAGAAAACCCCGGGACATGTGGAAGGAAGGGACCCACCGGCCGCGCACCACACCACAAAAGGGTCGGGCAATCAAAGTTAACGAAAGGCAGACCAAAAGCCCGCACACAACCCGTAAACTACCCACACCGAGTAATCGGACTGGAGCCAACAAGAACGACCGCAGCCGCCAAACCGAACAAGGGCACCAACGGAACCCCAAACTGGACAGAGCCCCTGAAGGAAAGCCCCATCACAGCAGCCCCACAATCAGCACCGCCTCCCCAGGCCAGAAGCACAATAGCCATCAAACAGCCATAGAGGACCAAGCCGCTGCCGTACCAAGGGAACCGAAGGACAAATCCGTCAGGAAACGCAACAGCCGTCCCAACATGGAAAAAGAATCAGAGGGAACTTAGCCCACAGCACCCGGTAGTCCAAGGTGGCCTCCCAACCAGGCACCAACCAGGCCCGACCATGCCCAACTCCCGAGAGCAGACCGGAGCAGGCGAAACCAGGGAGGCAAGGCCGTAGGCCGCAGAGAAACCTCGACAGCCACACAGAAGCAACCGAACCCAAAAGCAGGGGCAAGGCACAGACAGAACAGTAGGACCAGAGGCAGAAAAAGATGGATCCAAGGCCTCGCAACAAGCAGGACCACAGAATAAGAAGGAACGGCACCCACAAATACCAACAGGCACCGAGAAGGCACACCAGCCAGCAGGGATCGACCATCACCACAGCCAGGACACCACAGCGAACCACTGTAAAGGACACCCCACCGCCAGAGCCAGGGGAAAAACAAGTGTGACAACATCCTGCCACCCACCATCAAGCACACCGCTCACAGAGTACAGAAAGATGGAGGCCTACAAGCCCCAACAACAGGAAAAAGGGGAAAAAGTCTACAGACTTCCCACCCCCCAAGGGCCAAGGGTACCCCAAACCGTCCCAAACACGTAGCAGAACACCGTGAAGCCTGCCCACAGGACTCACCCGAAACCACGTCCGGAGCCACGACAGCAAAGCAACCAGCACATGACAACAGTGAAGGAGCAGCGGAAGACCCAGCGACCACCACCCCCCAGATACAGCGTAGCCCAAACCACACATCTCCAGTAGGGGAACAGAACAGAGAAAGTAGAGCCCAGACCAAGCAATGCAAGATCCACAAGGGCCAATCAGGGAAAGCCACACCCCAACAGGACAGCAGGCCAGCCCAAACAAGACATAAAGAGGGAGTCCCGGACCCACCCAAACACCATGGTCCCACTAAAGCAGGGACTCAAACGTACATGAAACAACAGGTATCCAAGGGGAACAAAACACAGCCACCAAGCAGACCGCCACACACCTACCTGAAAGGAGGACAGACGTGCAGAGAAGCCAGCCATGCACAACACACCCCCCCCCTCCCACCCCGGGCGAACCCGCTAGGGCAGGGAAACAACCTGGAAGAGGGGAGGCCCCAGCAGGAAGACAAGTCGTGCCCCCACCACGGGTCCCTGTCAGAAACAGAAGCAATGCCCTCAAAAGGGCCAGAGAGCAACCCACGGCAGGAGAAAGAGGCCAGGGGAGAAACCAAGGACCTACAGCACACAGAGTCCCGACCCCCCAAGGAACCGGCCCCAGGCATGCGTTTGTAAAGATAATAAAGCACATGTTCTCCGTTAAGGGCAGGCTCAAACACCCAACACGCTCCACAGTACATAGAGGATCATGTCACTACGATAAACAGATGTAGCCGAGGCACAGCCCAACACAATCAGAACACCAGGGCACCCCCAGATCCAAACAGACACGGGAACATCGGAAAACGTAACGGCGCGCTTTTTACGAGCACCAGTAGCATCACAGAAGGACACAGGATTACGTTCTGTAGGCGGGGGAGGAAATGCGAAACGCTCCGAACCACACGAGGTTGAAGCAACGCCAACACCCGAAACCGGGCAACCAAGTCCAAAGCCGGAAGCAGTGCACGGGACACCACATCCTAGCCCCCGAAATCCCGGACAAACCAATGGCAGCAAACAGTGGGAAACACGGGCCCGTTACGAGCACCCAGCCACCAAACACACCACCAAGGAGGAGCCAAACCGCCACGCCACAGGCGAGCAGAGAGGCCAGCCGCGCCCAACACACCCCCCCTCCCTCCCCGGGTGAACCCGCTAGGGCAGGGAACATACCCGGAAGAGGGGAGGCCGCAGCAGGGAGACACCACCCCACACCAGGCAGTCAAGGCCCCCCAACCCCACGGTCCCGCTAAAGCAGGGACTCGAAAGTACATGGAAAGAAAACAAGTACATTAGGGGAACAAACGGCCGCCCAGCAGGCCGTTTCACACTCACCCGAAAGGAGGCACCATCGGTCCAGTACCTCCCCACAACGAAGTTGCCAGGAAATGAATTCCGCAGAAAAAACAAACAGGATGTGGATGGGCGGGTCACATGATTATATGCCTTAGGGTGTGGGTGTGGCCTGAAGGGAAGGGATGGGTTTTAGTTGCTTGGGAGTTTCTGGTGGGAGGAGCTATGCTCATGGGTAAGGACTGGGACGGGGAGGGCTGACGAGGAGGTAATGGTTTAGGAAAGGCAGTGGGGGTGTAATCGGCAGCCCCTCCCTTAATTACACTTTCTCTGCCGTGTGACTCGACCTCTCCTCGGGTCCGACTCTGTTCATTAGGCCTGGGGTGCTGGGCTGCACTCTCCACGTGCGCAACACGTCTCCACGCATTCCCATTTTCCGCTTCCTGAATCCGGTTGGACGTCATTTCCAGGACCAGCCAGCGCTTTCGCGCACTACCTGAATGATTGCTCTAGTACCAGCATACACGGGCGGCGGCCGCTCGGCACTGATAGCTCATGGTGGCGGCCTTTATAATTCATTTGTGGACACTGTGTCAGTGTCCGCAAATATATTATAAAGGCCGCCACCATGAGCCATCAGTGCCACGTGGCCGCTGCCGCCCCGAAAATAGTGCCGCCTGGGGCGGACCGCCCCCATCGCCCCCCCCTAGCTATTCTTCTTTTCACTATGGGTTTTATTTCAGCTTTTTAATTACTTTTTAGAAATAAAAGAGAAAGCTGAAAGGCTGGGAGTTGAGTTGGGGTGCATGAGCTAAGCAAAATAGGTGGTTACTAACAGAACATAACTTTGTCCTGAAAGAAATCAGATAGCAAAGTTGTCATTTCCTGGGTGGGTACGAAATCCTTAAAGGAGTTGCTTAGTTTCTTTTTCTTGAATATGTGCAGGGTAACAGCATTGGGGGTGTGTGGGGGGAGGGGTGAAATTATTTTTTAAATAGGCTGCGTGAAGTCTTCTCCAGTGTGTATGGGTAATTTAAATGGTTGAGCTTGTCAGCTCTTTTTTTATTTTCTTGAGAATGTAATTAGGACATGATCAGTCCACAGAAGTCTGAAGGTGCAATTTACTATAATTATATTTCATTTCATTCCATTTGCTTTATTTCGATAATTTGTATCATACAAGCGTGGATAACATTTTAAAAGTTAAAGTAATACAAGAAATCAGTTGTGACATAGACGGTTGATAAGAGCATATTCAAGTAATACATCTGGAGCATATTATTGTAGCACGAAGCATGAAATGATTGTCTGCGGAACTGTACAATACAAATTCTAAAAATTCATTACTAAAATCGTTGCTAGTTGAAATGTATGGAGTTAAAACGAGTAAAAACTTGGCAAGGCAGCCCATGGACTTGCATAAAGTGCCGGTGCATAGAACAAATTGTAAATAAAAGGTTGTCGTGAGTGAAAGTTATTTCTCCATATGACCTAGTGTGTAAAATTAGGGCGCCCCTCGTAAGGCTTTTTGCCTGACTATCCACGCATGGCTTAAGAACTTGGCCACGCCACAAACAAAGGAAGCTCTTGGGTCAGATTTCAGAATGCGCAGAGCTTCCCATTGGTCGCGGGTGCCCATGTGTCTCCAGATTGGTTTCAGCCACTTTGACCGTGCGATATTATAGGCCGGGCAGGCAAACATAACATGGGCGACGCACTCCAGTGGGGCTCTGCAGCAGGGGCAGCCTTCTGTTGTCTGATTTGGTAGGCATCATTTTGTTGTAAAAGCATGGACTGGAAGTGTGCCAAGCCTAAAGTGGATGTACAATGCTCTGTCTCGTGGCACTTGAATTATATCCAGATAAGGCTCAATTATTCTGGTCTGCTTGTGGTTACAAAAATTATTCGGATAGCCTCCCCACATTAGGCTTGTTGAGTTCCTGCCTGTCTACCCAGTCCCAGAATGCGCGTTTAAGCTCTGTCATATTTGGGGGGGTTTGGCTATCCCACGATTCTTTAGTGATGACATGGTTTTCCTGACACTTGCGATCCATTTAACTCTATGATCCACATCTTTGCTCATCACCTCAGTTAGTGCTGTGGCGTAATTTGTGAGTTCTGGAGTACGCCTTAGCGGGCCCAGAAGAGCAAAGGGCACAGTTTGGCAATATCTCCAAACGATCGCCTGCCCCTATTGTACATTAGAGGTGTTAGTGGGACATTGCAGGGGAGCATCACCAAATCCCTCAGGAACTTAAGCTCAGATTTACAGATTTCATCTACATTATCGAACCCCCACAACTCTGCTCCGTACAAGTCAGAACTAACTGCTTTAGCATTGTAAACCGTAAGGGCCGTGATGACTGGCCTGCTATACGAAGAGTGATGTTCTTTGCCTAGTGCCCCGACCACACGTTTATGGCTCATAAGCATCTTTGCTATATGGGGCCTCCATAGCATTTTGTCTGAGAGTCAGACACCAAGATAGTCAAAGGTGCTGACTCTCTCCAGTAGGGTACCATTCAGCGTAAGGTAGTTTCTGAAAGGTTTGTGGGGGTTAAATGTCATAAGCTTTGTCTTAGAGTTGTTGATGACCATCCCCGAGAGTCGCAGAAGGATGGATACCGGTTCATTCATTTTTTAACCCGGCTGGGGTCTTCCACACCAACAAGGTGTCGTCCAAACAGGAGAGTTGGTACCTTTTCACCCGCCTGAGCTGGAGCATCGGCTGGATCTTCTTGTAAGCAGCTCACCACTCCGTTTACATATAAACAGAACAGGGTGGGAGCCAAAACACAGCCCTGAGGGTCTCCCCTCCCAACGGGGATCTGTTCCGTCAACTGACCTTGAGTCCCCCGTCTCACCTGTGCATAATTGCCCTCGTGGAGCCGGACCAGTAAATTGAGGATCAGAGAGCGAATGCCCATATCGCCAAAACCTATTCCTGGGTACCAGGTCAAAGGCAGTCTTTAGGTCGATATATACGTGGCAATCGTCACGACTTTCCAGTATATAAGGAGGAGCCTGAACACCTGATCGATCGTTCCAGTGTTGGCCCTGAAGCCGGCCTAGTATTGAGAAAGGACATCTTCCTCCTCTAGCCAAGATTTGATTCTCTATAACAGCACCCTGCCAACCACCTTTTGCATTGCGTCGATCAAACTGATCTGTCTGTAATTTGCGGGGTCCTCTCTGGCACCCTTTTTAGGTTTCGACTTTTGGCGAGGGGCGAAGCCCCTCCCAGTCGAAATCTTTTGTTGTTAGTAGTGAGGTTAGGACAGCCTCTGTTTCCAATTGGCTAGCTCCATAAATGGAGGCTAGCCATTGGGAGGCAGAGGCTGTCAATCGCGCTTTCTCACGAAAACGCGATTCGGGGGCGTTTCTGGTGCTTTTTTTAAGCCCCGCCCCTTTGTCCCGGGCCGCGCTGCGATTGGCTGCCGGCCCGGGACACCCCCGTGACGTCATTCCCGGGCCGCGCTGTGATTGGCTGCCGGCCCGGGACCTGACTTGTTGACGTCTGGAGCTCATCTGCGTTCCGAGAGGGGAAAAAACGACAACAGGAGGATTTGTCGTTGGCCAGGCTTGTTTTGTTTCGTTATTTCTGTGTCTGCTTTCGTTCCGGTTTTTCCTTTTTAAGTCTTAGCTCGTAGTTTTCTTTGTGTTTATGATTACTTTAATTTGCAGGCACAGGCTTTGATATCTTTCTTCAGTTTTCATGCTGTAAATATTTGTCCTTCTTCTGTATCAATGGGAGCGGTGTAAGAGAGGCTCGGAAGAAGGGCGTGTCTACACAAGTTCAGTTTCGGCTGCTACTGACTAGAGATGAGCGCTTGAAGTCGGTTTACAGGAGTAGTAGGCGGGGTGGATACTGCACAGGCCCCGCTGACGTACAGCTGGAGGAGCGGAGCTACCAACAGGATACGCACGGAGGGTACGAGATATGCAATGACAGAAGGGCGGGCCCGGACTGGGGCGGTGACGTAAACGGTGAGCGTGCCCAACGATAAGAGACGAGAGGGAAATGAGGATGTACTGGACAGGTGGGCATGGCCCGGGTATCGCAGGCGACCAATGAGAAAAAGCAGGAGGAAAGTAGTGTGTCGGTAGCAGGTGGGCGGTTCTGAGTGACCGCGTACTAGCATCCCATTGGAGGAGGCGGGAGGGAAAGTAGAGCGTTTGTGGCAGGTGGGCGGGGCTTTAGGGTCTGGAGTCGGAGAACGGTAGCGGCTGCGGCGAAAGTTGTAGGGATAACTGGGTAGGCTTTGGCAGGGAACCTGGACAGGAGACAGCGCGAGGAGACCACCATGAGCACCTGAGCCGGCCCGGGGGACGTGCCCCGCCACCCCCAATGACCACCGCCGAGCGAGGTGGCAGCGAAGAGCTGGACTTCAGGCTTCTCTTCGGGGAGGAGGCTGCACAGGCGCCACAGGGCAGCGCAGGTGAGTTAAGGGGTGTCCGTTTACGAGTACCCGAATCCAGAGGCGACGGGGTTCGGTTACGGTGTTTGACGGAACTGGTGTCCACCGTACTAGTGTCACCAGGACCTTGTGTACGGTCCTGGACGTCATGGGATGTCCCTCCCCTGACACAAGTGGCTCCTCCCCTTGTCATGTCGGTTTTCGAGGTGTTAGGAAGCGGATAGGCTTAATTGTGGCAATTGTGGGCTGTATTGGGCGTTTCGGGACTTGATGGGATGCTCAAGAACTATACGAGGACTTAGTAGAGAGCAAGGCTCTTTCTGTGTTTTTTTTACTCTGGGATAACATTTTGTGAATTTAAGAGTGTGGTTAGAAGGCTTTATTAGGACGGTTACTACTGAAGGGAGAAAAGGGGTTATTTAGTGGGCAGAGTGCAAAACATATTTCGAAGTGTGATATTGAGTGTAGTGGGGAGGAGAGGGCTCTAAGAAATAGCCAAAAAGAATACAGTATTATGTAAAAATCTTGTCGTTTTATCTACACATAATTGGTTATGAAATAGAACACATCTCTTAAATGAACAATTCTTGACCGATCCAATATGTTTGGCCATGTCAAGGCTGACTTTTTGTTATTATTTATTTTTGTTGCAAACAACGTGTATGCGTAAAAGTAATACAAAGTGAAGTCTTCTGTCTTTTAAAGCTGATGTGCACGTGTTTGCAAAAAAGTTACAGGTGTTTTGCAGAAATAAACAAAAAAGTGAAATGATAAAAGACATGAAAACAGAGAATGACCTACTAGTGGACTACTTTCTAGCCATAGGGTGCATGTGGGCAAGAGCAAATGCTGCAATTCACAAAGTGAGTCAGTGGGTGAAATGGGCTGACCCATTGCCATATGCTATATATAGGCTGTGGTGGGTGGAAGCAAAATGCAAATTGCACTTCAATAGACCGAAAGATTTAGAAGATCTTACCCCTAAAAATCCTGTGTGTGTGTGTATATATATATATATATCCAAAAAAACTCACTTCAGAAGAAACGAGCAGAGGCCAGACGGGGGATTCAGAGGGAGAACACCTTTATTGAATTTTGCGGCATGATGCATTTCGGCCAGTCATGGCCTTCCTCGGATGCCTAAATGTCAGGAGGCATTCCCATCGTCCTTAGTTATATAGTCCAACGCTTCCTATTTGGTGGAAGACCGCTCCGCCCCCTCAATATTAGTAATGGCTCACCAACCCGTAGTTCATTGGAACCACAGGTCCCAGAGTTCTTCACTTCCTCCAGGTAAGTGCTGCGTAGGGGAATTTCAGTTCCATGTGGAAACGCGGTGAGTTGGGCATGATGCGATGATGGAAAACTGCCAATATCCTGTTACTTGTATTCCCGGATGGCTCCTCTGGTCCCCACACTCCTCTTCAACCTCACCGACAGCCTGGATACACAGATGGCGAAGGAAGGAGTGCTAATGCATCCCCCCCTACGTGTCGTCACCTTGCTCTTGTCCCGGTGCGGGCGATGGTGGGCCACAGATGTTCCGATACCTCGGAGTTTCGACAGTACTGCAACAGCAGCTGCCAGCCTTATCTGCAGCCAGCTTACGAAGTGGGGGCCTCTGTATCACGGTGCTGGCTTCCGTGAAAAAATGTCCAAAAAAACTCACTTCAGAAGAAACGAGCAGAGGCCAGATGGGGGATTCAGAGGGAGAACACCTTTATTGAATTTTGCGGCATGATGCATTTCGGCCAGTCATGGCCTTCCTCGGATGCCTAAATGTCAGGAGGCATTCCCATCGTCCTTAGTTATATAGTCCAACGCTTCCTATTTGGTGGAAGACCGCTCCGCCCCCTCAATAATAGTAATGGCTCACCAACCCGTAGTTCATTGGAACCACAGGTCCCAGAGTTCTTCACTTCCTCCAGGTAAGTGCTGCGAAGGGGAATTTCAGTTCCATGTGGAAACGCAGTGAGTTGGGCATGATGCGATGATGGAAAACTGCCAATATCCTGTTACTTGTATTCCCGGATGCCTCCTCTGGTCCCCACACTCCTCTTCAACCTCACCGACAGCCTGGATACACAGATGGCGAAGGAAGGAGTGCTAATGCATCCCCCCCTACGTGTCGTCGCCTTGCTCTTGTCCCGGTGCGGGCGATGGTGGGCCACAGATGTTCCGATACCTCGGAGTTTCGACAGTACTGCAACAGCAGCTGCCAGCCTTATCTGCAGCCAGCTTACGAAGTGGGGGCCTCTGTATCACGGTGCTGGCTTCCGTGAAAAAATGTCCAAAAAAACTCACTTCAGAAGAAACGAGCAGAGGCCAGACGGGGGATTCAGAGGGAGAACACCTTTATTGAATTTTGCGGCATGATGCATTTCGGCCAGTCATGGCCTTCCTCGGATGCCTAAATGTCAGGAGGCATTCCCATCGTCCTTAGTTATATAGTCCAACGCTTCCTATTTGGTGGAAGACCGCTCCGCCCCCTCAATAATAGTAATGGCTCACCAACCCGTAGTTCATTGGAACCACAGGTCCCAGAGTTCTTCACTTCCTCCAGGTAAGTGCTGCGAAGGGGAATTTCAGTTCCATGTGGAAACGCGGTGAGTTGGGCATGATGCGATGATGGAAAACTGCCAATATCCTGTTACTTGTATTCCCGGATGCCTCCTCTGGTCCCCACACTCCTCTTCAACCTCACCGACAGCCTGGATATATATATATACACACACACACACATGTGAACAAGGCTACTGCGTTAGCCGAAACTCGTCATCCTGCCTGACTTTTGCGCCCCTGGTTTAAATAAAAGTCACTGTTGCCAGCAGTGAGAACAGCAATTCCAGTGTCCGTGTTTCTCCTTATGGTGGACCAACCACCGGAGTGGTAATTAGAGATATATATATATATATATATATATATATATATATATATATATATATATATATAAACCTGATGAGGCTAAATGTGTGTCTAGGTCAGATTTAAAAACAATTGCAAGTCAAGCTGTGGGAAATGCTGTCTGTTGCAGTCGAAATCCCTGTTAGTTTATGTGACGACCACAGACGCCTGTGTGGGCAGCCATGGGGCCACATATTTTAGTGCAGGTTGGTTCATTGGGAATAATGACGTTTATTTATGATAATAAAAGACTCCAGCCAGTGACAAAAAGCAGTGTAACTGTATTGTTATTTGAAAAATGATTGCACATAGCTGCAAAACGTGTACAACTATTCAGCATCTAAGATAAAGCAAGGGATTTCAAAATATATATTTTTTGTAGGACACAGTCAGACTGTAATTTTATGTTTACATTAAAAGGGCCTATTTCAGAACTCAACTGGTAACATTACAGTATCTCTAAAAAAGAATACGTTTTTGTCACCGTGAAGATACAGATTGTTCCTTCAAGTAAAGCCTATACTGGCTCCAAAGCAGCATTAAGATAAATACAGGAGACCTTCCTCCTCTCTACCCTCTTTTCAGCCTGAGGCAACTCAGGTTTGGCATTATTTAATAGGAGAGGTTATTTTCAGCAAAATATATTCTAAATGTTTTGTCAAATTAAATAAAATAAGGGTCGTTGTTCCCACTAGATCCTATTTACTTGGAAATTTGGTGTTATTTGGAGGCTAATGCAATGTCTTGTTACTGTTTGCGAGAGATTAAGCTATTGGCATTGTAAATGGCAATGCCATTTATCTGTTTTCAAAACCAACACAAATAAAAAAATTGTCATTTACAATGCCAATAGCTCTAACTTTTAGAAAGGCGAAACCGTTGCATTGTAAATGCTTGTTATATATTGGGACCACCTCAGCACCCTTCCAAGATTCTAGCACTAGGCAGCCGTCGGCTATAGCATTGATCAGGAGCCGAATATACCGTGACCAGTTTGTGGGGTCAGCAAGAAATAGGTCTCTGGGTAGACCATCTGGTCCAGTAGCTTTGACAGGGACTATATTCTTTATCACTGTTTCAATTTCAATCAGGGAAAAGGGTTCACCAGCATTCTCTGCTAGAGGAATGCCTAGGGGGTTGCGTGACCCCTCCACACATACATCCTCTGTGACGGAATACAAATTTCCAAATTGGTCATACCACTCTTGGCTTGTGATGTGGTTGGGAAGTTTACCTAAGTCCCTAATTTTGCCCCTACTCACTAGGGTCCAGAATAGGTTAGAGTCTTTTGAAAGATTGTCATCCTTCAGATCCTGCCAGTGCGATTCATCCCACGTGATTTTTGCCTTGTGCAAAGCGGTTCTGTTGGTTTTTTTTGCTGTCTTCACCGGGGGGCAATTCTTGCTTCTAATTGCTGAAGCTAAAGCCTGCCTTTTAAGCCTGCATTCTTTCGTGTACCATGGGTGCAGACTTTTTAGAGGCACGCGTGGTTTGGTACGTTTACTGGGTGCTTGGAAGTAGGAACTCAACTGTTCCATTGTACGCTAATGAATAGTAGAGACTACTGCCCATCCACCTGGATCTGCAGCTGCAGCCTGAAGCTCAGAGATATTCGTAGTCACGGCTAATCGAATGCCCTCTATTTTGGAATCTTGCAAAGAGACCTTATGCCACTTTAGGAACCTTTTGCAATTAGAAGGAACGATCTCTGTGATAGAAACTGGAATCCGAGTGGTCTGGGAAGGGTGTGTCACATCCCACAGGATCTTCATGTTCACACAGAGGGGGTTATGGTATCTTTCAGTGGTGGTACTTATGGCCATATCGATCATTTCCCCCGAGAACCTTACGTCTATCAGAATGTAATCAATATGTGAGGGGCAGCTAACTCTGTTAAAAGTGTTTGCCCCCTGAGTGTCCGTGGGAGTTATGCCATTAGCTGCTCTCAGGCCGAACTCCAGAGTGAGTTCGTTTAATTGGAGTGCTAGTTGAGACCATCTCTTCACTGGAGGTATATTAAGTGAGGGGATCGCCCATTTTCTGCCATCTTGCTCAACCCCCAGCATGTCCTCTGTGCTCAAAGGCTCAAATGTGCAATTAAAGTCTCCTGCGACTACAATTCTAGCATGGGACGAGCAACTGGCTAGGGCTTGTTCCAGTGTCCTAACGATGGTTGATGGATTACCCCCCTTGGTCCCTCTAATATAGACATTAAACAAGTCTAGAGTGCACCCTCCCCTAGGTCCCTTGATAGTGAGCCTCAAAGTGTCAGGGCTCATGACTGGCTCCAAGATGGATCGGCAGCCCAAGGCAATGCTCACCGAGATGATCAATCCTCCTGAGGGGGGACCTCCCCCATGGTGGTAGCTAGTAAACAGAAGCAAGCATAACCTGGCTTATATAGAGGGACCAGACTCCAGGTCTCCTTAAAGATACAGATATTAAATCCCTCTATGAGTTTGTTCCAGTGGGGAAGTAGTAGCTTGTTATTTATCTCTGCCACATTCCAAGATATAATCTTAAACTGGTGGTAGTTTGGAGCCAGGGCCGAGGTAACATTTCTGCTAAGCGTATATTGAATGGGCGACACAGGGGTGATATGGTACGATGGAGTCTGAGGATGTACAAAGATCTACCTCCTGAATTCTCTGGGCCCTTCTTCCCTGGATTGCCTATCGATAATTTGTGATCACTGCAAGAGAATAAAATTTCGTAGCAACCACACTCGATGTTTAAGGGGATTATATTTTGTTCCTGGTATGATTGGGATTCGTTTTGTAGTCAATTAATGGCATCCAGGGATACCCCTCCCCTTGGGTTAACAGGTGTCCTGCCCTCTATAATGGTTGAGAACCACCTAAACTGTATGGGTGAAGTACCGGGTGGACAGGTATGATACTCAAGGGCGAGGAAATTCTCTGCCAATTCTGCGTTAGACATAGTGAGTTCAATGCAGTCATAGGGTTGGGCAGGGGACGAGCATCTCAGTGCCGTGGTGATATCCTCTCGTATTGCTGAGCGGCCAGTGTATGGCCTTGAATGTTAGGGAATCTTCTCCTTCAGGGCCATTCATTGCGCTGAGCCTGGAGACATTAACCAGGAAGATTTTTTGGGCATGCGGCAGGGATGGGGTACATGGATGGAGTGTCTGCTTATGAGTTCTCCCAGGGATATGCGGTGTCGATAATAAACTGAGGGACCGGCGTGAGCTATGGGAGCCCGGGTAGGAGCTAGGGTTTGAGCAAGTTAATATTTGGGTTGTGTAGATGTGCATTTTTAGAAGCTGGGGGGGATATAATTATAAGATGGTAAAGGAGGTAGAGAAAGACCGCAGTTCGATGTACTCCTATTGTTACTAGACCACCTGCTAGCCATGTTTGGTTGTGGGTCATGAGGAGGCAAGAGGTTTGCAGGTTGTTGGTCAGGTAGGGCCCTAGGGAGTAGGGATTTGACCGGGGTAGAAAGTTCTTCTATCATGGGCCTCAGGGTGGCTATCTCAGACCTAAGACTACCAATAAGCTGGGGAGTGTCTTGCGGAGCCAAGGATTGCTTATCGTTGGTCTCTATTTGCGTTATGCGAGATGGCTGGGGCGGTACATCTGGACATGTATCAGGCGACAGTGGTGCAAATCTATTTGTGCAAGGGATAGGGGGGCAGGTAGACGTTCATCAGGGCAAGTGGGAGAATTTAGGAGGTGAAGATCCCTGACTTGTACTGTTGACTGCACCCCTGACATGGTATTGCTATTCCCTTTCTAGTCTGTTTGTGGAACATTATGGGTATAGTAGTTGGGCGGGGAGGGCTGTTGGCATTAGACAGGGGCTGGCCATCGTTGCGGGGCACTGTTGGTTCCGTTACTAAGATGCACTCACATTCACTAATCAAGGTGTCGATCCTGCCCAGCACACAATTATTGGCTGCGTTTGCGTGATTTCCTTGACTTTTTCCCTTGCCTGTCCTGCTACTTAAACTGTTTTCTACCTCTATTCCCTCCATAGCTTTCCTTTTGCCCATATTTTAACCTATGTTAGTACAGGGCGATTACAACTATTCGCAAGTGATTGACCTCGAAGTGGCTTTTGTCCAAACAGCAATCAGGTGTATAGACCAAATTTTGTAGTTCGTATAGGTGCTATGAGGGTTGGTCAGTCATACAGCCAAGACAAAAAGTTTGGGCAACTTTGTTATTTTAGGTGCTTTTTACAGCACACCAATCCTCTTGAGCATAATGTGAAGTGGTACAGTATCTTAGTTGCTAGCAGACAGTGGCGAGCAGTGACGCAAACCGGAAGTCAGATGAAAGAGGGGTGGCCCTGCCCTGCCTCTTCCTGGCAATGACGGGCAAGGGCAGATCCGTCCTTGGCTCAGGCTTCGCCCAGGCATGCCCATGCACGTCCCGTGCTGTGGGAGCTCGCACCGGTTTTCAAAGCGCCTCCAAGCGCTTGCCAATGATGCGAGCAGCTCCGGCCGTGAGGAATCCTGGGGCTTGTGGTTCCCCCAGGCAAGAAACAAGACACAAGGAACAGATAGCAGGCTGCTAGAGGGCTGAAGCGGGTCCCGCCCTGTGGGAGCCCTTGATGGTTTTTATAGCGCCTCCAGGGGCTTGCTGATGATGCGCGCGGCTCTGGCCGCGAGGAGTCCTGGAGCTTGTAAAGCCCCAGGCAAGGAAAAAGGCACAAGTAACAGATGGCAGGCAGCAAGAGGGCTGAAGCGGGACCATTGTTTCGGGAGCCCGCACCATTTTTTAAAGTGCCTCCAGGCGCTTGCTGATGATGCACGCAGCAGCGGCTGTGAGGCATCCTGGAGCTTGTGGTGCCCCCAAGGCACCACAAAAATAAATAAATGGCATTGTCATTTACAATGCTAATAGCTTAATCGCTCGCAAATGCGAGACCTATTGCATTTGCACCCACACAGAGCCACACACACAAAGCTACCCACACACACATACAGAGCCACCCACACAGAGTCATTCACATAGAGCCACCCACACAGAGCCACCCACACATAGAGCCACCCACACAGAGCCACCCACACATAGAGCCACCAACCAAAAAAGCTACACAGACAGAGCCACCCACACAGAGCCACCTACCAAAACAGCTACACACACAGACAGAGCCACCCACACAGAGCCACCTACCAAAAAAGCTACACACACAGACAGACAGAGCCACCCACACAGAGCCACCTACCAAAAACACTACACACAGACAGACAAAGCCACCCACACAGAGCCACCTACCAAAAAAGCTACACACACAGACAGACAGAGCCACCCACACAGAGCCACCTACCAAAAAAGCTACACACACAGACAGAGCCCAACACACAGAGCCCCACACACACACAGAGCCCCACACACACACAGAGCCACACACACACAGAGCCACACACACACATACACAGAGCCACACACACACACACACAGAGCCACACACGCACACAGAGCCACACACACACAGAGCCACACACACACACACAGAGCCACACACACACACACACACAGAACCACTCACACACAGCCACACACACACACACAGAGCCACACACACACAGAGCCACACACACACACAGAGCCACACACACACACACAGCCACCCACACACAGAGACACCCACACAGAGCCACCCACACATAGACAGAGCCACCCACACAGAGCCACCTATCAAAAAAGCTACACACACAGAGCCACCTACCAAAAAAGCTGCACACACAGACAGACAGAGCCACCCACACAGAGCCACCTACCAAAAAAATCTACACACACAGAGAGACTGAACCACCCACACAGAGCCACCTACCAAAAAAGCTACACACACAGACAGAGCCACCCACACAGATACACTTACCAAAAAAGCTACCCACACAGACAGACAGAGCTCCACACACACAGACAGAGCCCCACACACACAAAGAGCCCCACACACACACACAGAGCCACACACACACAGAGCCACACACACACACACACACAGAGCCACACACACACACAGAGCCACACTCATACACACACACAGCCGCACACACACAGAGCCACACTCACACACATACACAGCCACACACACAGAGCCACACACACAGAGCCACACACACAGAGCCACACACACACACACACAGAGCCATACACACACAGAGCCACACACACACACACACAGAGCCACACAGAGCCACACACACACACACAGAGCAACACGCACAGAGCCACACACACAGATCCACACACACAGAGCCACACACACACACACACACACACACAGAGCCACACACAGAGCCACACACACACACAGAGCCACACACACACACAGAGCCACACACACACACACACAGAGCCACACACACAAACACAGAGACACACACACACAGAGCCACACACAGAGCCACACACACACACAGAGCCACACACACACAGAGCCCCACGCACACAGAGCCCCACACACAGAGCCCCCCCCCCACACACACACACAGAGCCACACACCCAGAGCCATATACACAGTCACCCAGGTGGTACATACTCTATGGCAAAAGGGACAGTCAGCTGCCAGTGCATGAGGTGTTACAATTTGTCCTTACTTTTGGAGAGAGACGCTGGATAGTTTCCTGGCTCTATAAATGGACTTTTCATAGACCAAGACACCTGAGCCTCCAGTGCATATTGTTTAAAATAGGTCATGGAGGACAGGTGTAGAAATGATAAGCAAGAGAAGAGAGACAGGAGTCATAGGGTCACCATGAGTTTCACCATGAGAGTACGGATGTAGTGCAACTGAAGGCTGATGCAGAGTGAAGTGTAGTGATATTTGTGCAGCAGAAGCGCCTACATTTAGATAATGCATACCTAAATCATGCCTGATATTTAATGTGTCTCTGCCTTCAAGGATTCCATTGAAGAATTCAATTATTTTCCAAAACTGAGAAAAAACGCTCACAACGAGGGAACAGGGGGCAGGAAAGCAAGCACAACTAGGGGGCAGGAGAGCAAGCACAACGAGGGGGCAGGAGAGCAAGCACAACCAGGGGGGGCCGGAGAGCAAGCACAACCAGGGGGGGCCGGAGAGCAAGCACAACCAGGGGGGGCCGGAGAGCATGCACAACCAGGGGGGGGGGCCGGAGAGCAAGCACAACCAGGGGGGGCCGGAGAGCAAGCACAACCAGGGGGGGGATGGAGAGCAAGCACAACCAGGGGGGCCGAGAGCAAGCACAACCAGGGGGGGCAAAGAGCAAGCACAACCAGGGGGGGGGCGGAGAGCAAGCACAACCAGGGGGGGTCTGGACAGCAAGCACAACCAGGAGGGGGTCCAGAGAGCAAGCACAACCAGAGGGGTACGGAGAGCAAGCACAACCAGGGGGGCCGGAGAGCAAGCACAACCAGGGGGGACCGGATAGCATGCACAACCAGTGGGGGGGCGGAGAGCAAGCACAACCGGGGGGGGCCGGAGGGCAAGCACAACCAGGGGGGGCCAGGAAAGCAAGCACAACCGGGGTGGCAGGAAAGCAAGCACAACCAGGGGGGCAGGAAAGCAAGCACAACGAGGGGGGGGCAGGAAAGCAAGCACAACGAGGGGGAGTATCAAACACTACAAACAGTTTCAGTGTAAGAGCCCAGGCACATTTATATTTAGCTGTTTGGGTGCTGCTTGTCCATCAGCGAGAGGTACATTTTTAAGACCATTTACAGCACTCTATGGATATTTGCGGAGGGACCATAAAGCAGCCGTCTCCAATTGCTTAAAAGTAGCACCAGCCATGAGTACAAATGAATAAGTAGTCAATACTTAAAGACAAAAATTACACAGTACAAAATAAACACTATAACCTTCAAAACATCCTCAAACCTAAAAATGCACGACCAACTGATCTCACCTGTTTGGCATTTAAGGGAAATACTAATTGTCTCTCAGGAAACGCACTAAAATGTTTATTAGTCCTACCATTACACACATTGGAAGAACTAATAAATCAACATACAAACACGAATCACCAACGTCATGCTGAATAATATGGGCTTTTTATATAGCGTTTCAAACTACACCTCTGCCTTCTCTTAGCACGGTAAATAACAGATGCTGTTAACAGCTCATTTAACAGTACTCAGTTTATCGACCTCAGAAGAAAGGAACAGCGAGCTGCCTTTTATTGAGACCTCTACATTACAGCGGTGAGGTCATGGTACAAACCATCTTGCCAGAGTGACAACGACTTTAATGGAAGAAAGGGTGAAAACCTGTTGGTGCTCTCTCTCTCTGTCATGATCCCCTCATCGAAGGCTGTCATGATCCCCTCAACATAGGCAGAAATCCCCTCATCGTAGGCAGAAGCCTTCCGATTAGTTTCTGAGAAAAACCCACCCCTTTCCCGTGCACCAGCACTCCAGTATTTGTTAAAATGTATGTATGTCAATTTTGTGTGCTTACAGTATTGCGGTTTCAGAATTCATTTGATCGTGCATTGGTTCGTTTTTGCTTATTAGGAAATGCCATTATGGGTTCAGAAAGTGAGCCAAGAGTTACGAGTTGTTTTGGGAAAGATTCCTAGAGTTGCACTTTTAACAGGGCAGCTTGAGGGTAATCTGCACATTTAAGCCGCTTGAGAGCATCTCTCTCGCAGCGGCTTCGAACGTGACGTGCGCACGTTATCTCCTGGGTGCGGTCGGCTATTTAAACCGCACCCAGGCTTCCAGAAGTTGCTTTGCCTTCCTGCCAGCTAGGAGTGAGGTCGCGTGTGAAGGAAACTCGGCGATCTTACCTGCAAGAAGGAATCCTGATCCAGAGAACAGCCTTGTGACCTGGAATCTTCACGGAGGCCCTGCTGAAAACAAGAAAAGAAACTGAGTTAAGTGCTCTAAAGATTTTGACATTTCAGGCGCCCAACGCAAGAAAGTAAAGTCTGTTTTGGAAACATTCTTTTATTCTCAAGAAGGAATAACGCTTTAAAATAGAGAAGGCAAAAGGAAAACAAGTCTTCAGAACATTTAATGAGAACTGACAAAAAGACTGTTTGCTGGAAATAACTTGTATTTTTTTAGTGAAATTCATTACAAGAAGTATTGTAATTGGAACGTGTTATTCTTTAGTTTAATCAAACTGTCTAGGGTCTCGGGGGTTTTGTAAAGATAACATAGTAGGGAAGAGCCTTGTTTTCTTTCCCATTCTTACATTTACCACAGGTTCTCCGGGATCACATGAGTCTTCTCGGGAAACCCTAACGTGCGCCAAATGAAAACATTTGCAAGTAAGTTCAGGCGCCAAGGGGGAAATTAAACAACTCTGTTAGAAGTAATTTTAAAGGTATTTTTTCCTTGTTTTATAGATAAGTATTGAGGTCTTATATTTCACTAACCCCTGAACTTCTGATCCGAATATCTGGAGGCTTCCCGACATCACAAGACAAAGAAATACTGGACTAAGATAGAGCAGCCCTGATCGCAGGTAGGAGTTATTCTTGTGATAATCTGCGCTAAAACTTTAAGAAGGAGAAAACTCTAGTTGTAAGAAATAAATAGGTTTTCAGGAACCAGTAAACTAAAATCATCCTCACTTGTTGTTTCGCAGGTCGACAGCAAGCCCCTCAAACCTCGCATCAACGTCCAGTACCGGCCCTCCTCCCAATTTTCTAGTTTTAACCTTAGCTGTGATTTTGAGTCAGCCAAGTTTATAGTTAGTTTCTTGGGAAGTTGGTCACTTGCGTCTCTGCGAAATCTACTACGTCATCCTCAAGATAAGGTAAGGGACGACGTAGTGAGAACTTGACACTCTCCTTGTGCCATGTATATACTTGTAAGGTTCACCAGCAGCAATGTGTTCAGTTTTCCAGCAGACACCCTTCTTCTCCTTTATATTCTACTCCCAGGGTCCATGTAAATGATTTTTCCTCGTCATTTGTCTAGTGGGCATATAGTGCTTAGAAGCGATGGGGAGCAGTGTTTAGAGCAGTGTTTAGGAAGAGCCTGACCCGGCGGTCTTGGAAGCTTGGCCTCAGGGCAGGCTTCTGCGGGCCAGGGTGACGGGATCTCGGGGCCAGTTATCCCTCCCCCCTACAGATGCCACTCAACCCCTCCACCCCGCACCAGAGGCTCCACCCCATCTCACCTGAAGCTTGTCCGCTCCTGGTTTTCCACTGCGCCGCTGGCTGAAGTCCCAGCAGGCAGGGGGGCTCCGGTTCTCTCCGGTCCTAGGGTCTCAGCTTCCAGCTTCTCCCCACGTCGTGAGGCCGCTGTAGGTCTGGGTCCTCCCCACACCGGTTAAGACCCTGCCCCTTCTCTCCCGGCCCCCTTCATGCTCGTTATTCATGGCGCACCCTAGATCTGAGCCAGCACCCCGATACCGCCGGACCCACAGATCATATGGCCACTGTGTCCGCCCCCTCCCCTGGCTTCTGAGACGGGGGAGAAAGGTGCAAGGGGTAAATGCATAGGACGAAGCAAAGGGTCAGGGAGGAAAACACGAGGCAGTAGAAACAAACATAACTCAAGGAAAAGGAAAGGTGCAGGAAAGAGAAAAAAGAAACACCGAACGAGAGAACAGAGAAACAGAAAATAAAAACACGACAAATGGGAGTGTTTACAAGATAGAAAGGAAAATTAATGCCACAGTAAAGAACACGGATAAGATTGCAGTAGTGTAGAAAAGAGAACAAAGAGTCTGGGATAAGGCAGAAAAAACGGGGACGTGTTTGAGGGTAAGAGACACGAGGAGTGTGAGGGAAAATGGGAGAGATAAGAGGGAATTAAGCTGATGGGGAAAGTGGCATGGAGAGCTTCAAGAGAGAGCAGGGAAACAGAGGCACGAAAAACAAGAAAACGGGCAAGGGAAACAGAGGCAAGAAAAAACTTACCAGCTCAGGGGGGGTGGTGGGAGGGGGGAGTCCTTCGAAGACTTCCTCGGCTGCCGGTGTGAAATCCTGTGGCTGAGAGGCGGGCGGGAAACCAAGCAGCACCACCATGTTGATCCGAGGCGAAGCAGAAATGCCTCAGAGAAACGACCCGTGATTTTCGGATTCTGGGGCATGGTTTTCGTGCTCTCCTCTTCCCATTGGCTGGAAGGTAAAATTCCAGCCAATGGGAAGAGGAGAGAAAGAAAACAAGAAAGAAGCGTAAAAAAAGACACCCCCGAATCAGAAAAAGACGGGGCTTGAACGGAGTGACGCCCCTCTCCTCCAATGGCTGGCCTCTCTTTAGGAAGCCAGCCAATGGAGAAGAGGGGCGGGTTCAAGCCCCCATACTAAGAAACATTAAATCTCAGGACCAAGACTGCGCAAGCACAGCCTACGGTCCTCGACCTAAAAATGCTCTTTACGAAATTAAAATGAAACTAAATTAACAAAAAAATTTCTGATGGTAGAGATTGCAGATGGATAAATAATTCTGCTAAGTGGTGGTAAGAGAGGATGCAAACTAGTGCCACAATGATATTAGTACCAATGCTGAGACATCTAGGGCCTAATCCACAAACTGCCCTTTGTAGTACGTAATAAATTCTCCCCATGTATTCTTTTCCCAAATGAGACAATGTCATAAACCTTGTCACTAGTACACATCACAAATTTGCCACCTGGCTGATTTATATCAACAGGATCAGTATTTTCATGTTTACAGCTGCCTTAATGACCCCGACTGATAGTTATAGTAAGTTAATACAGAAAGGCTGTGATAAAAGTAGTTACACATGATTTCATTTAAAGTTCTACTTACAAATCATGCTTGGGCCTTTGCAGACTTATAAAAGGTGAACAGATGACTGATATTTTTCTCTGAGGAAGGTGGCAAACCTGGGAACACCTCATGTTTCAAGAATCCTAATCATTAACCATTATCTTGCCATAAAATCTCACTAAACCTTGCACATGTATGTGTTTACATTGTCATGTCTATGATAAACTTCCACCACCCTACTATTCCATATCTTCCTGTTCTCATTCTGACTGTGTAACTGCTGCTATGTACAGCATGTCAAAGTTATCTTCTAAGACTCTTTTCAAACCTTTTTTTCTCATCAATTGGTACAAAAGGTAAGACATGTATTTCTTTTGAAAGATAATAGTGTATGGTGTGGAAACATTATCAACAGTATTCCAACATCTTGATTCAAATATACCATAAAAGTCTTACATTCTTAAAAAATATGTTGTTTAGCATAAACTCAGCCTACCAAAAATAAAATGTGTTTAGTTCTATAAAATACTCTCCTCTTTCCGTGGTTGGTCTTTTTTGTTGATCTTTCTTATTTCCCACGTTTTAGTATCAATTATTTGTCTGTTGACTCTGCTTTTTAAATATATACATTATCACTTTGAATAATGGCTTGTTTCAACTACCACACTGGTGTATTGGGCTATTGTAATTAGATTTATGCTTGTTACAACTCAATCTGTAATAACACTTCTTGGAACAATACAATTACTTTTCTGTTTAAGTCAGGACTCTGTGGCCTTGCTGACCCTGTGCCTCCACAGGAGTCTGACTATAAGTACTCTGTAGAAAAAGCACTACATATGAGAATAAAGAAGAATGCAAGAGGCACCTATTGAAATACAGAATGCAGTTCAATTGTTTGGGAAACTCACTTTTGTCCTAACATTTGTATTCTATAGTATAGCATACAAACAGTCCATATACATTTTATGATCATTCATACAAAGTATTCAATGTATTACATACAAAACAATTGTTTACAGTCATCTAATTATACACAATATACCTATAAAAAGTAAAGAATTCACGCAGTGTTTTATATATATAAGTATTGGAACCGTAGTACAGCTAACACCTTCTGTGACACCTATTGCTTTTTCAGGGCTGCAAAAGAAAAGTAAATAGAAACAATAACCATCAATTTCCCATATGAAGGGGGCGTGGCTTGAATGCCGAGGAGGTAGGCAGCGGGAGCCCGGAGCTCCGCACCCGATCCCGGTTATCATCCTGATAAACCGCGCGAAATACGGCGGAAAAGATCGTCCTGGTAGCAGAGGAGCTCGGTGGAGCGGCGGGACCCCAAGGTCATAGCTACTTATAGCTACTTGGCACAGAGACCCAGCTCGAAGACCTGCTCGGGGAGCGAGTCGCCTCGACCCAAGATGGCGGCTTGAGGTCCGGGCTGACGCTGCTGCAGGCTGGGGGCTATCGGCGGTCTCTGTGCCAGGGGCGCAAGACGAGTGAGTGACGCCGCTGAAGAGGCTGCGGAGCGCACGCAGCGGCTGCGATCGCCCATATCTACCCCTGCCACACACGAGGAGACTGCGGTGGGAGCTCGTCGGGGGTCCCCGCAGCACACCTAACATGGCGGCGGCCCCGAGAATCGAGAACTGAAGACCCTGCAGGGGGACAGCGCTGTGGAAACAGCGGACGGGGACCCCGCTGCGCAGCGCCAGCTGGCGAGGGGAGGATTCCCCCTGCTTACACAGAGGAGTGCCCTGCCCAGGGCCCTGCACCCGGAGGGTACCCGGACTCGGAAGGGGGACGGCGGCCGAGTGCAGCCCTGACCAGAGGAGGGAGGCAACAAGAGCACCCCACTGTGGAGGCCTCAATGGAACACATGCTCTGACAGGGCTGTGGGCATATGACGCCCTGGGGGCACACCGGAGACAGGCCAGGACTCCTGCCACACAGTGGAGGACGCGATCAGCGGGGGCTCAACCCGGGGGGGGGATGTGAGCAAAGCGAAGCCTACGAGCGGACCCTGACACCCGGAGGGCGGCCTTGTGAGCGGCCGGACACACGTGGGGACCTGCGGCTTGGGAAGGGGAGCTTCCTGGGAGCGTGGATAGGAGCCTGGTGACGACAGGGTCAATTGAGGCGGCAGGCCTGGAGAGTTGCGTACTGAACGGCGACAACGGCCCTGACCACCCCGGAGCTTCCGAGTGTGCTGAAGGTGTGCGGGGCGGCGCATAGACATAGTAGGGAGACCCCTACTCTCTGGTGGGGCGTGAGCCTTGCAGCGGCTGCACAGCGGCCTGTGATACCTGGGCTGGCTGGCCTGAGACGGACAGTGCTGCTGTAGTGAGAGGCCGCCCAAGGACTGGTTACTGGAACGAGGAGAGGGCTGGCCAGAGGAGATGGCATAGTGAGCTGGTCGTGATTCACTACCTGGAGCCGGTGGAGTCACTGGTGGATACCGAAAAGGCGGCCGACCTTCGCCCCACGGCGGCGGGGGGAGCATCACCCCTAATCCTCGGGTCTCCGAAGGGAGTAATCGCCGTCAGACGCACGAATCAAGATGGGGAAAACAAAGGAGAAAGGGGACGGAGCTACTGGCTCGGAGACGACGGAGGGAGCGGAGCAGGGCCACACGGATCTTCAGCAAATGCAAGATCGAATATTGGAAGCCATCACGGCCACGAAAGACGCCCTACAACAAGATATTGCTCAAGTGGCAACAGGATTGGGGCTCCTGCGAGCAGACCATGACAAGTTGAAGGACAGGGTTAAGAGCAAAGAGGCGACCCTGCAAGAGATGGTCCTGAAGCAGAAATCTATGGAGGGACAGTTGGGCGATGCCTTAGACCGGATACTGGCACTGGAACGGCGGGCGGAGGATGCTGAAAATCGCAGTAGGCGCAATAACGTACGCTTGGTGGGTCTTCCGGAGAAAAAGGAGGGGAGCGACATGGTGGGATTTCTTGATAATTGGTTGCGGACTGAAGTGGCACCCGAAGGGCTTTCACCTTTCTTCACGATAGAGCGGGCGCACAGGGTCCCGGCCAGACCGCCCGATCCGGGACGACCACCCCGTCCGGTGGTTATCAAACTGTTGCATTATAAGGACCGTGATTGGCTGTTGTAAAGGGCCAGGGAAGCGGGCCCCTTTCAGGTGGACAATAGTAATGTGACATTGTTCCCGGACTTCACATTTGAAACAGAAATTGCGGGCTTCCTTCTTGTCGATCAAACGGGAGCTGCGTGTGGAAGGCATAAAGTATTCTCTCCTCTTCCCGGCGAAACTCAGAGTCGTGGTGGATGATAAAACACTCTTCTTCTCCACTACAGCGGATGCCTGGACGTGGTGGGAAACGTATAAGGCTGGAACGGACGGCGCTAGAGTCAGGGCTGAGGAGGAGAATCGGAGACAACAGACCAGGAAATCGCAGCGCCTTCGGAAGCGCCGACAAAGGGCTAGGAAACCGACGGCATCGCAGGAGGAGAGAAAGGAGGAGAGAAAGGCGGCACTTCAAGCGGTGGTGGACTTATCAGGACCAGTGCACAGCCCAACATGTAAGGGTTCAGACTCTGAAGGACAGGCCACGGGCTCGGAAACGGACCTCTCCGAACTTGGTGGGGCCAAGGGACCAGTTGTCACACCACAAACGTCAGAAGAAATCGTGGAAGCCTGAATGGGGAGTATCTGAAGGGAGGTATCGTATATCGTCCTGGGGGGACCTTGGGCCCATCGATGCTAATGGCTGTGGTGCAGGAGAACGGAGATTCGTGAGTGTTAATGGGGGGATTGTGGGGCGGGGGACGGGAGTGTGATAGCCACCCTCGGAGTCGGGCCATGCCCTGCTGGCCCCTAAGGCCACCACAGTGGAGACTGCGGAATATAGGGATAGCGGTTGGGGTGGTTGATCCTTTTGGTGAAGTTTGGATGGGAGCTGCTTTAGTAAAGGTGGGTCCTGTTCTGGGGGGGAGGTTGCCACGAGTAGTTGGGGAGGCTCGGGCGAGGGGGGTGGGGTTTGGGGAACAGTTGCATGGGAGGGGAGGGGGGACCAGGGGGAAGCCGCCATAAGCGCCTGGGATTGGACTGTTGATACCATGGACGGTTATGCACGGGACAATGGTTAGCTCTGGAGCACTGAATTGTGTGACCTGGAACGTGCGGGGCTTGCATACTATGGCGAGAAGAGACAAGATTCATGCTTACCTGGTCCGTAGAGGAGTTCAGATTGCACTATTACAGGAGACACACCTGACAAAACAGGAGGGTATAGCGCTACAGCGACGGTGGAGGGGTCAACTGTTTAACACTACATACTCTGCATTTGCAAGGGGGGCACCGATATGGGTTCGGGCGGGGGTTCCCTTCCAGGTGACTAAGCAACTGATTGACCCAGAGGGCAGATTTGTGGCCGTAGAGGGGAAACTCAGAGGTCGGGACATAGCGCTCTGCAGCGTATACGCGCCCAATATTGATCAGTCCACCTTTTTGACAAAATTATCAGGCAAGTTGGCAAGCTATTTAACAGGCCCTATAGTCATGGGTTGGGATTTTAATTCCGTGGCAGACACCACATTGGATAGGTCTCACCCACCATTGGGTGCGTCACCAGTGCATAGGCTAGCGAAGCGCAGACTAGACTGGCAGGAGAGATGGGAACTGGTAGACGCTTGGAGGACACTACACCTTACAATGAGAGATTATTCATATCACTCTAGCCTACACGACCTTCACGTCCGGCTGGATGTGTTTCTGTGCTCCTCGCTGGTACTTCCCTCTGTGGCGACTGCGGAGTATTTAACCCGCACGCTGTCCGACCATAACCCCCTGTTGCTGACACTAAACTGGATGACCGAGATCTCGTGAGTCCCGACCTGGCAACTGCGACCGGATACCTTAGACGACTTACCGTTCAGGGTAGACCTAGCCGAGAGACTCACTCGATATTTTGAGGAAAATAGCGGCTCTACGACCACCAGGGCAATGGAGTGGGATGCCTTCAAGGTTGTAATCCGAGGACATTGTATAGGGGCGTATGGGGGGGCCCGAACATCGCTCTTAGATGATCTCGATAGGGCCGAGGGAGAGCTGCGCAAAGTCGAATTAGAACGCCCTAACCACCCCGAGCTCCAGGAAGAGGTTAGCAAGGCCAAAGAGGCGGTGGCGGTGGAACTGGACCGGCTACGGAGCTTTGATTATAAGATCTACCTGACAAAGGCGCATGCCGAGGGTGATAAGGCGGGAAAGATGCTTGCTGGCTAGCTAATCCAAACAGGCGCAGCCACCCGATCTTGGCCATTGAGGGGGAAGGTGGACAGGTCTGTAGCACCCAAACAGAGATCTTGGACAGGTTCCGAGGGTATTACGAAAGGTTGTATGAGAGTGGGTCAGAAGGGCAAGAGTCTGAAATTGACACCTTCTTGGAGGGACTGCAATTGCCGCGGCTAGAACGGGGACAGTCGGATGCTCTGGGCGGAGACATCACACTGGGGGAAATTGGGAGTGCAGTGAAACAAATGGCTAGGAACAAAACTCCGGGGCTGGATGGCTTGCCCATAGAGTTTTACAGTAGATACCTGGAGTACCTGGCTCCGAGACTACAGGCGGTATATAATGAAGCGAAATCGAGAGGGAGGCTGCCTCAGTCCATGTGTGAAGCTCTAATGATTCCGTTGCTGAAACCGGGGAGGGAGAGTCGAAGACTCTCCTCCTATCGTCCGCTGTCCATGTTGACGACGGACTATAAGATCCTGAGTAAAATACTGGCCAATCGACTGCTGGGCCATATGCCGGAGCTGTTCCACAGGGACCAATCAGGATTCATTCCCGCGCGGAACACCACCAACAATATACGCCGATTAACACAGCTACTGGGAGACCCGATGTCAGACACGAGCATGCCTTTGGTGTTATCAATTGACATCGAGAAGGCGTTTGACAGCCTGGAGTGGGGGTATCTCTATAGAGTGATGGAGCGTTTCGGCCTGGGAGATAATTATATTGGTTGGACCAAAGTGTTGTACACGGCGGCCAAGGCACGAGTCCGGATAGGCTCCTTGATTTCGAGTCAATATCACGTAGGCCGTGGGACCAGGCAGCGCTGCTCACTGTCTCCTTAGCTGTTTGCATTGGCGATGGAGCCCTTCGCGGCGGAAGCACGGGCGGGGAGATACTACAAGGGTTTGCTCCACAGGGGAACGCCGCAGATGATCTCACTGTATGCGGATGACCTTTTACTATTCTTGGAAAACGCGGACGAGGAACTGGAGGGAGCAAAACGATTACTAGAACTTTTTGGACAACTGTCTGGCTTGAAGGTTAACTGGGCCAAATCTTGTTTATTTCCGCTAAGAAGGGGGGAGGAGCGCCCTGGTAATCTCCAGATCCTCAAATGGGAACCTAGTTGCTTAAAATATCTGGGGGTTTATATATATCATTCGGCGGCAGATCTATTAGAGGGCAATGTAGGCCGGTGTATCAAGGCACTGAAGGGGAGCATGTTCTTTTGGGCCACGCTCCCGCTCTCGGTGACGGGCCGCATCTCCTTACTTAAAATGATAGCGCTACCGCGGCTCCTCTACTATTTCCGCACGCTGCCGGTATGGATACCGAGCTCCGTTTTCCGGCAGTTGAGATCACTGGTAATAGCCTTTTTGTGGGGAACAGGCAGACGCAGGGTAGCGCTCGACACGTTGCTTCGTCCCAAGGACGAGGGGGGCATGGCAGTGCCTGATTTTGAGTGCTACTACCTGGCGGCTCCGTTGCAGGTCTTCACACAAGAGGTAGCGAGGGTGTATCGAGGCCTGGATCTAAAGAGAGACGGGGGCATCCCGCGGCATGTGCTTGCTTACATCACACTGCAGCAGAAGCTCCTCGTCGGCGACCTCTCCTTGGAGGAGCAGACCTTCCAGCTCTGTTGGAATCGAGTGCGGCGGAGAGTAAGGGTACATCGAATGTACGCACCGGAGATACCGCTGGGCATGGTGACAGCGCTCCCCCATGGTGGAGACTGGTCACGACTGCAGGGGTGGGAGGATGCGGGGCTACAGATGTTAGGTGATCTGTATGAGGACGGTGTGGTACTCCCGTACCAGACCCTGCAGGAACGCTTCGACCTGCTGAGAGGAGACTATTTATTGCATGCAGCTGTGACTAGAGCCATGCAGGCCCACTGGGGGGAGGGGTTGCAGGAACCCGCCACGTCCATGGCCTGCCAGTACACAATGATGGCAGCCGGCACTTATAAGGCAGTGACCTGCCTTTATTCTCGAATGATAAGAGAAACGTTGAAACCACTATTAACGCTAAAGGCCAAGTGGGAACTGGATCTTCAGATGGAGATTCCTGACACCACCTGGGCGCAACTGGTACAGCGAGCGAGGAAAAGCACGAGGAATGCACGGTTTCAATTGATACATTTCTATATCCTCCATAGGGCCTACCTCACCCCGGGGAAACTTGGGAAGTACTTTGGGGCGGAAAACGCTGCTTGCCCCAGGTGCAACACAGCAGGGGCGGATTTGGGACATATGTTATGGGATTGTCCACAACTACGGGATTACTGGCGGGAGATTGGAGAGGCACTGAATAACGCTACGGACAGGGAGCTACACTACACAAAAGCGGTAGGCGTGCTGCATTGGTTTCCGCACACATCGAAAACTAAGGTTACCAGTAAGTTCATAGATATGGGCCTAATACTAGCCAAACGAGAAATTACTAGAAACTGGAAATCAAGAAAGGGACCCACATACAAGCGGTAGTATAATGAGTGTCTTCGATGGGCGGCGAGCGAAAGTACATTGAGGTATCAACTAGCCCAGCGCACTGCTGATGATAGGGCGCTCGAAAGGGCGACTGCATGGGAGGCACTAGTGCAAGCGCTCCGAGATGGTACGGGGGAGGTGGAAGAAGGGCACACTGACTCCGAAATTGAAGACCCTGCTAGCGCACCAGGAACACACCCCTAGCGAATAATACATTCCTCCTGGCAATGACCGACCACATACACTACTTGAGAGCCCAGGCACAGGCACAGGCATTGGGAGGAGGGGGGGGAGTTGGGGTAATGGGATAGGCGCGAAGTTTGGGGGGGGGTGTAAAATATAAAAGCAGCCTGCTAACATACTGGCACTGAGATTAAAGGAACTCGAGGGCTACTAGAACGAATGCATAATTGACTAACGCCGCCTGACCCCCGGGTTGTGGGCTCATTGGCTGTGTAGACGAATCGCCCGAGGCAATGTTTAGTACTGTTACCAATATTGTGCAGTGCTTATAACTGTATGATATATGTGAGATTTGGCTCTGCAATAAAAATTGTTTAAAAAAAAAAATCAATTTCCCATATGAAATAATCAACCATATATATTTGTTATTTTAACTAAAAAGAAAGATTATCTAGCACCTTTGTATTCAAATCCTATTCAATGTTTCATGTTTCAAAATGTTAAGTCTTATTTAATGTTCCTATGATTAAAGGATTTAAAGAGAAAAGTACAAAAACGTTACATTAGGGAAGAACTTGCAAGGCCGGAACCATATACAAATACTTATGCTTTCAATCAATATATTATTGAGAATAACTAAAGGGCTAACTAAGTTACAACTTTAAAAGGAGTAAAAAAGGAAGAAAAAATAGTGAGTAAGTCTGCTTTCATTTGAATGGTCAAGAAATTAATTCCCAAGTGCAACTCAACATTAACAAGATTTGACAAATGCAAGGAGATGATGAATCCTAAAAAGAAGAAAGATACAATTCACAATGACTCATATTCATTGAATAAATGAGATCCAAAAAGGATCGAAGGAGGAATCATATTTGACAGTTGCCCAAACCCCATCAACATAAACAGTGAAAATAAGCATAATCATAATTTTCAATTAGATGTCATGCCTTTTGAAACAATACAAGGGTCATACCCAATCCTTTCAATTCCTACATTCCTTCGTTTTTACTTTGCGTTGCTAACACACAACAAAGGCATAACATGCAGTGTGGTAGTGAGGGATTACCTGCTATAAAACATAGGTACAGGGCTGATGGCAGCAGAAATAGTGCATCCTTCCTAACATCTAGGCTCAGTGCTTTGGAGAGAGAGAGAAGAAGGTCCTTTTGTGGCCCTGCCACACTGCCCAACTCTCCCTATCGCCAGTTAAGTGGAGAGGTGTGGCTCACTGGTTAGAGGCGGCAGACCTGTAAGCAGAGAACGGCCCGGGAGCAGGGTTCAATTCCCGACGCGACAAGGTCTTGGACCAGCGTCAACGGACTCGATAATTCTCGCCTCAGTGCCTACTCTAACCAGGGAACACACTCGGTAACTCTGGGCATTAAGCTTTCCTCATCTCTACAACAGCCCCCCACAGACGCCGGGGATGCCTGGTTTCACCCCGGAGATACCCAGAAAGAAACCATCTCACAGGGAAAACCAGTACGGGTTCCCCAGCGGTCCACAGCGCCAGGACACTCGGGTAGAGTAACAGTGCGCTTTACAAGTATCCCACATTTACAAGTAATTTTGAATCAGCAGGCTGCAGAAGAGGTGCACTTTTTGGCCCTGACTTTGCAGCTCCCCACCTTCATGTCATTGCACCTGAGATGTTGCTGGCATGGAAGTAGCAGGCTGCAGGGACAAAATACACTCTGTACTTGTCTCTTCTACTTCAAATAGGGAAAGAGCGCAGAAAACAGAAGCAGGTCACCGTGATTCTCTCCCCAGGAACACATGACAACTCTCTGGGTAGAGGGGAAGAGACAATTTGGGATCCAGTACTTTCCACTGTGCTCTGAGCATACCCTGGTGGAAAGGGTGGCCCCTGTGCAGTAAGGGTAAGATGTTGGGTTGGGTTGAATGAGATTCCCATAAGGCACAAGTTAGAGAGGCGCTTGTGACATGGGAAAATTTAGCTAAATTGGATATGGGGCTAGGCGTAAAGGGGGCCAAGGTCGATGGCAAGAGAGTCTCCATTCTGAAGGGGCTCTTCTTGACATAGATATTCATTATTTTAGCCCTTTAATGGACTACATATCTCCAGATAGGTTAATGGCCGCAGGGTATGTAGCACTCACATGTGCCATTATTACCCTACGATATACAGGCAGTAGTCCCTCTGAAAAAATCCTGGACTCTCTGGCACAGTTTTTGATTCATTGGCCGGCAGCAGGGCCAATTAATCTCCAGCAGCCTGTCATTCAATATACCTAGGATAATGGTTATTTCTGAATGAATACAAATATTCTCAGTGGACCACACAAACCATCCATCAGTTTGTGATGCCTTCTCAGACTCTTAAGATTGCATTCAACCTCTTCTGAGAGGACTGATGCAGTCAGGTGGCAAGAGAACAAATCCGGTATTGTCATGAATGTTCCTGATGGGTGTCATCGATTAGAGCCCTCTGGACGTCAGACTGGATTACTGGGAAGCTACTTCTTGAGAACATGAGGGAAGTCAGATATTACTTATCCAGAGGCAGCAGTAATTAATGTGTAAAATAGTAAGTGCTAGGACCCAGAAATGTTCTCTGAAGCTGGTGCTGGTACTGTAGAAGGCCTTGGTTCAGGACACCATGGGCCTTATTACAAGTCTGATGGTCCACTGACCTCTAGACTTGCGGGGGCGCTGCAGTGGCAGTCTTTTGACCAGGGCTGGCAGGCCACTCTGTGACCACCACAACCGCCAAGGATCAGAGATCCCTCGTGGTGGCGCGGAGGTCTTGAGACCACAATATGCTTGGTGGAGCCGCTGCAGCCTGCCAAGGATATTACGAGTATCCTCACTGACACACTTTTCATGGCGGTGTGACCGCCATGAAAAGTGTGGCAGTGAGGAGACAAAGGGGGCCTGGTGCCTCACGCCATTTGGATGCACACAGAGGGGCACAACATGAGCCCCCCATGTGTGCATGCACACCAGTACCTGCACGGCATGGACTGCAGTAATCTATGCTGTGCAGATACAGATTTTTACGTTCCCATTGCAGTGCCTATTTCATAGGCAGGCCTTGGGAATGCCAAAAAAACAGACCGCCAGACAGGAGAAAAATCCTAATCTAGCTGGCAGTACAAACGGAGTTTCATGGTGCGGAAGTGGGGTGGTCACACTCCCACACCACCAAACTCATAATAAGGCCCCAAGGCTGCGTAGTCTTGATTCTACATCAAGCATCTTTAATTTATCACCAAACACTCCCTGACCCTCTGTCGCACTCCTGCACATTCTTGCTCATCCGTGTGGTCTCCCTTTGTTAAAGGTTTTTCTCCTTAAGTCATCCATTTATGTTTCGCTTTTTCTTGTTCTGGTTGCAGTCGGGAAACTCAATTTTTCACATTGATTGGCATTGACTTTGCAGTACTAGTCTGACTGTATGTGCCATTCATTCCCAACTTGATTTATTGCTACTCTTCCTCCTCCTTCTCCTCAATTTATAGGTTTAGCCTTCTTTGTTCTGGCTTGGGGTAATTGTGCCCTCAGCCTGTTGTCTAATTTAGGTAGCACACACGGAGGCAAGTCTTGTTGGGAGAGGAAGCGAAATAGTAGGGGGGAATTGCAGCTCTCCTGCAGTGCTCACATTACTTTCTCCTGTAGCTGATGCTAGCCCCATGACAATGGAAGGAGGTGCCGCATGGGACTACTCTCAGGTGTGGCATGATGCCTATTAAAGCTTGAGACATGCTTTCGTGGATCTGCCTCAAACCCATGTGCAACCAAGAGATGTGACCCTATAGTCCCATCAGGACATTAGTACTTCTGGCTCTCAGAGCTCCTGGAAATGAGTGGTACTCACATGTGAATGGCCACTACCCACCGGTGCTTCCCATTAATATTGTCTTGTATTGGTAACTGCATTTATGTAGCGCATACTATCCCTGACAAGATACTGAAGTGATTGTTGTAGCACACAACTTCAAAATCCAAATGTAATGGTAAATTCAGTGGTTATTAATTGTTGTTGGTTATTGGGATTAGTCTTGTGCTCTCAAGGAAACAATTTCATGCATTTATTCCCTTTTTTGTGGTAGATGAAATTAATAGGAGTTAGGTGTGATCCTTAGTGGGGGGTTATGCAGGTGGTTGGTGGGATGAATTGATAGACTAATTGAGAATAACTATTGTTTGGTTGCAGGAATACAGTGTCAAAGACTGTGAATTATGATCTATGAAATGTGGTTTGGGCATTTTCCAGAAACATAATAATAGTGAATACGGCAGGTATTCATACACCCTAAAAAAGGTGTTGCTCAGGTATGCAGAAGAAGAAAGGTTAGGAGAGGGTCATTGGGTGGAAAGGTGAGGTAAACAAATGAAAGTTTCAAGTCAAGGGCAATTTTTCATGCAGGGATTTAGAGGATTTAGAATATAGTGTGAGCAAGCTTGTTGCGATAGCATGCAATCTGATATAAAATTGTAGTTAGAAATAACATTATTTGCATGTGAGATATCACACTGCAGTATTCGTACAGCGCTTACTACCCCTAAGTAGGACCCTGAAGTGATTATCCACAGCGGAGAAGGAGATGGCGAAATTGGTGGGTACATTGACCAAGGATTTTATTCGTTTTAAATCTGTTCTAACTTATGAGGACACTATTGATGAAATTGCCCCCCCTTGGCACGCAAGTTATTTATACAATTCCTTTATAAGACCCTACCCACCAAATTATTCTGTAGCAAGTGGTGTTGTAATGTCTCCACCTATAGTCCCATCAGGACATTAGTACTTCTGGCTCTCAGAGCTCCTGGAAATGAGTGGTACTCACATGTGAATGGCCACTACCCACCAGTGCTTCCCATTAATATTGTCTTGTATTGGTAACTGCATTTATGTAGCGCATACTATCCCTGACAAGATACTGAAGGGATTGTTGTAGCACACAACTTCAAAATCCAAATGTAATGGCAAATTCAGTGGTTATTAATTGTTGTTGGTTATTGGGATTAGTCTTGTGCTCTCAAGGAAACCATTTCATGCATTTATTCCCTTTTTTGTGGTAGATGAAATTAATAGGAGTTAGGTGTGATCCTTAGTGGGGGGTTATGCAGGTGGTTGGTGGGATGAATTGATAGACTAATTGAGAATAACTATTGTTTGGTTGCAGGAATACAGTGTCAAAGACTGTGAATTATGATCTATGAAATGTGGTTTGGGCATTTTCCAGAAACATAATAATAGTGAATACGGCAGGTATTCATACACCCTAAAAAAGGTGTTGCTCAGGTATGCAGAAGAAGAAAGGTTAGGAGAGGGTCATTGGGTGGAAAGGTGAGGTAAACAAATGAAAGTTTCAAGTCAAGGGCAATTTTTCATGCAGGGATTTAGAGGATTTAGAATATAGTGTGAGCAAGCTTGTTGCGATAGCATGCAATCTGATATAAAATTGTAGTTAGAAATAACATTATTTGCATGTGAGATATCACACTGCAGTATTCGTACAGCGCTTACTACCCCTAAGTAGGACCCTGAAGTGATTATCCACAGCGGAGAAGGAGATGGCGAAATTGGTGGGTACATTGACCAAGGATTTTATTCGTTTTAAATCTGTTCTAACTTATGAGGACACTATTGATGAAATTGCCCCCCCTTGGCACGCAAGTTATTTATACAATTCCTTTATAAGACCCTACCCACCAAATTATTCTGTAGCAAGTGGTGTTGTAATGTCTCCACCTATAGTCCCATCAGGACATTAGTACTTCTGGCTCTCAGAGCTCCTGGAAATGAGTGGTACTCACATGTGAATGGCCACTACCCACCGGTGCTTCCCATTAATATTGTCTTGTATTGGTAACTGCATTTATGTAGCGCATACTATCCCTGACAAGATACTGAAGTGATTGTTGTAGCACACAACTTCAAAATCCAAATGTAATGGCAAATTCAGTGGTTATTAATTGTTGTTGGTTATTGGGATTAGTCTTGTGCTCTCAAGGAAACCATTTCATGCATTTATTCCCTTTTTTGTGGTAGATGAAATTAATAGGAGTTAGGTGTGATCCTTAGTGGGGGGTTATGCAGGTGGTTGGTGGGATGAATTGATAGACTAATTGAGAATAACTATTGTTTGGTTGCAGGAATACAGTGTCAAAGACTGTGAATTATGATCTATGAAATGTAGTTTGGGCATTTTCCAGAAACATAATAATAGTGAATACGGCAGGTATTCATACACCCTAAAAAAGGTGTTGCTCAGGTATGCAGAAGAAGAAAGGTTAGGAGAGGGTCATTGGGTGGAAAGGTGAGGTAAACAAATGAAAGTTTCAAGTCAAGGGCAATTTTTCATGCAGGGATTTAGAGGATTTAGAATATAGTGTGAGCAAGCTTGTTGCGATAGCATGCAATCTGATATAAAATTGTAGTTAGAAATAACATTATTTGCATGTGAGATATCACACTGCAGTATTCGTACAGCGCTTACTACCCCTAAGTAGGACCCTGAAGTGATTATCCACAGCGGAGAAGGAGATGGCGAAATTGGTGGGTACATTGACCAAGGATTTTATTCGTTTTAAATCTGTTCTAACTTATGAGGACACTATTGATGAAATTGCCCCCCCTTGGCACGCAAGTTATTTATACAATTCCTTTATAAGACCCTACCCACCAAATTATTCTGTAGCAAGTGGTGTTGTAATGTCTCCACCTATAGTCCCATCAGGACATTAGTACTTCTGGCTCTCAGAGCTCCTGGAAATGAGTGGTACTCACATGTGAATGGCCACTACCCACCGGTGTTTCCCATTAATATTGTCTTGTATTGGTAACTGCATTTATGTAGCGCATACTATCCCTGACAAGATACTGAAGTGATTGTTGTAGCACACAACTTCAAAATCCAAATGTAATGGTAAATTCAGTGGTTATTAATTGTTGTTGGTTATTGGGATTAGTCTTGTGCTCTCAAGGAAACCATTTCATGCATTTATTCCCTTTTTTGTGGTAGATGAAATTAATAGGAGTTAGGTGTGATCCTTAGTGGGGGGTTATGCAGGTGGTTGGTGGGATGAATTGATAGACTAATTGAGAATAACTATTGTTTGGTTGCAGGAATACAGTGTCAAAGACTGTGAATTATGATCTATGAAATGTGGTTTGGGCATTTTCCAGAAACATAATAATAGTGAATACGGCAGGTATTCATACACCCTAAAAAAGGTGTCGCTCAGGTATGCAGAAGAAGAAAGGTTAGGAGAGGGTCATTGGGTGGAAAGGTGAGGTAAACAAATGAAAGTTTCAAGTCAAGGGCAATTTTTCATGCAGGGATTTAGAGGATTTAGAATATAGTGTGAGCAAGCTTGTTGCGATAGCATGCAATCTGATATAAAATTGTAGTTAGAAATAACATTATTTGCATGTGAGATATCACACTGCAGTATTCGTACAGCGCTTACTACCCCTAAGTAGGACCCTGAAGTGATTATCCACAGCGGAGAAGGAGATGGCGAAATTGGTGGGTACATTGACCAAGGATTTTATTCGTTTTAAATCTGTTCTAACTTATGAGGACACTATTGATGAAATTGCCCCCCCTTGGCACGCAAGTTATTTATACAATTCCTTTATAAGACCCTACCCACCAAATTATTCTGTAGCAAGTGGTGTTGTAATGTCTCCACCTATAGTCCCATCAGGACATTAGTACTTCTGGCTCTCAGAGCTCCTGGAAATGAGTGGTACTCACATGTGAATGGCCACTACCCACCGGTGCTTCCCATTAATATTGTCTTGTATTGGTAACTGCATTTATGTAGCGCATACTATCCCTGACAAGATACTGAAGTGATTGTTGTAGCACACAACTTCAAAATCCAAATGTAATGGCAAATTCAGTGGTTATTAATTGTTGTTGGTTATTGGGATTAGTCTTGTGCTCTCAAGGAAACCATTTCATGCATTTATTCCCTTTTTTGTGGTAGATGAAATTAATAGGAGTTAGGTGTGATCCTTAGTGGGGGGTTATGCAGGTGGTTGGTGGGATGAATTGATAGACTAATTGAGAATAACTATTGTTTGGTTGCAGGAATACAGTGTCAAAGACTGTGAATTATGATCTATGAAATGTAGTTTGGGCATTTTCCAGAAACATAATAATAGTGAATACGGCAGGTATTCATACACCCTAAAAAAGGTGTTGCTCAGGTATGCAGAAGAAGAAAGGTTAGGAGAGGGTCATTGGGTGGAAAGGTGAGGTAAACAAATGAAAGTTTCAAGTCAAGGGCAATTTTTCATGCAGGGATTTAGAGGATTTAGAATATAGTGTGAGCAAGCTTGTTGCGATAGCATGCAATCTGATATAAAATTGTAGTTAGAAATAACATTATTTGCATGTGAGATATCACACTGCAGTATTCGTACAGCGCTTACTACCCCTAAGTAGGACCCTGAAGTGATTATCCACAGCGGAGAAGGAGATGGCGAAATTGGTGGGTACATTGACCAAGGATTTTATTCGTTTTAAATCTGTTCTAACTTATGAGGACACTATTGATGAAATTGCCCCCCCTTGGCACGCAAGTTATTTATACAATTCCTTTATAAGACCCTACCCACCAAATTATTCTGTAGCAAGTGGTGTTGTAATGTCTCCACTGATGATGTATGTCTATGTTACAAAACCTGCCCTGAATCCATTGTGCACCTGCTATTGTTTTTCCCCCATTATAAATCTTTGAGGGGCAAGTGGATTATCCCTTTGTGCAGATTGGTTGGTCCTGGCCACTAGCTTGAGATGATGAGAATTTTGATTACTGACACACACAGGCAATAGTATTTGGCTTGGCCAAATATTGGCATGCAGTAGGGATTCAGCGCTTTAAATGTATTGTATTAATTGTCTATGTCTGCTTTTATCCTTTACATTGTATTTTATGGTAACCATGCACTCTTTTAAAAAAGTGTTTTATATTTTAATGTTTATATTGCTCTAATTTAGGGGCATTTTACCAAGCAATAGCGATAATTACCGCTATTGCTTGGTTAGCGGGAAAAAAATATCGCCGAGCACCGAGGATTTTTACCGCTGAGATACCTTGATATTATCAAGGTTTATCTCAAAAGCGGTAAAAATCCTGCGAAATGCATGAATATCGCTGAAAAATCAGCGATATTCATGCATTATCGTGACAATGCTCTTAGCCATGTTATCCACCTTCCATTGGATAACATGGCTAAGAACTGCTTTTAGCAGCCGTTAGCTGTTGAAGATATTCGCGCTTAGCGCGAATATTTCCAAAAGTTGTTAATAGGAGTTAGAGATGTTAGCGACTGTTTTCAGTCGCTAACATCTTGGCACGCCCACTTTGCATGTCATTAGCGATAATTATCGCTGACATGCAAAGTGGGCCCCTAAATGCCCGCTATCGCCTACAAGCTGTCGCTAACTGGTGTTAGCGACAGCTTGGTAATAGGGCGATAAAATTATCGCCGCATTAGCGGGAAAAAGTCCCGCTAATGCGGCGATAATGCCCTTGGTAATATGCCCCTTAGTTTTGTGCTGTGTACTTTTTTTTTTACATCCTTGTGTGATCGAAATAAAGTTATACATGCTTATCCATATGTAGCAGGCTGCACCATGCGAGGGTGTGGTTGGAAGTGTGTTTTCTGTGCTTTGAGCCCATGCGAGAAGTATTTCATGTTGTGAGTGATGACAACCGAGGTGCGGGCATCATATTATGCATCACCATACATGGCGATTGGGGGTCTGATAGATGAGGAAGTGTTATGTAATGTTGTGTTATGTTATGTTATGTTACGTTGATATATAGAGCACACTAATAACCCCTGAGGGTATCCTGGTGCTTGAGCAGGTGTGTGGGTGTATGATCCCAACTGAGCTATTCAAAGAGCCAGGTCTTCAGCTTCTTGCAGAACTCAAGAAGTGAGGCGGAGGCCCTGATGTGCTGAGGGAGGTCGTTTCATGTTTTGGGTGCGATATATAAAAACTTCCTGCTTTGTTTTTGTGAATGCGGGCGTGTATGCGAGTGAGAGTGAAGTAGAGCATAAATACCTGGTTAGTCAGTGAAAGTGTATGAGGTTGTTAAGGTATCTTGGCCCAATGTTGTGTAGGGCTTTGTATCTGTGAGTTAGTACTTGAATTGACTAAGCTTGTGAATGTGGAGCCAAAGGAGTTTCTTTGAGATGTGGTGCGATGTGGTTGTGGCATGAAAGGTACAGTATGAGTCTTGGGGCCGCCTTCTGGATGGTCTGGAGTCTTTGCATGAGTTGCTTGGCGATTCTGGTGTAGACTGCATTGTTGTAGTCAAGTCTGCTAGTGATCAGTGCTTGGGTGATAGTCCGTCTGGTGCTCTGTGGCAGCCACTTGAAAATCTTTTGTAGCATTCATAGGACGTGGAAGCAGGAGGTGCTCACTGGGTTGACTTTTGCCTCCATAGAGAGTTTGTCATCTAGGATGATCCCCACGATTTTTGCGTGGTCGGTTGGTGTTAGCGTTGGTACAAGCTCTGATGCCCACCAGGTGTAGTGCCATAGGGAAGTCTTGTTTCTGAAGATGAGAACTTAAGTTTTGCTGGAATTCAGCTTCATGCAGTTTTTTCTCATCCAGTCTGCTACCAGGGTCATGCAGTTGGTGAAGTTGGTTCTGGAGGTGGTAGTTTTGTCTGTCAGGGAGAGGGGAACTGCTTACTGCCAGCAAGAGACTACCTGTTCCAGTGTTCGACGGTGCAGAGGAGGAGCCCTGCAATGTCTCGCACCTGTAAGCACTATATAAGCACACTTCTTGTCCCACGGTATGGGAGCCACTGATCAGCAGCAAGGGATTACCTGTCCCAGTGTCCAACGGGGCAGGGGAGGAGCCCTGCAACATTCTGCACCTATGCACCTGAAAGCGCTATATAGGCGCACTTTGTGTCCCATGGCGCATGAATCACTTATTGCCAGCAAGGGACTACCTGTCCCAGCGTCCAATGGGGCAGAGTAGGAGACCTGCAATATCTCGCACCGGGGCACCTGAAAACACTATGCAAGCGCACTTCGTGTCCTGCGGGATGCACCCGGGCAAAGCCCAGGCCAAGGGTGGCACCATCCTGCGCCCTTCAGCGACTGGCACAGGCTGGACTGGGCCACCCCTCTTACATCCTGATCTTAAGGTAATCAGTTTCTGTATTAAGTAGCTGGCCATCTCCAGTACCTCTGACATGGGAAAGTGCAAGGCAAATCTCCTGGCTCTCTTTACTAGTAGGACCAGGGACAGTTTTCTACAGTGAGCAGTAAGTATAATTAATAAAGAAATCGAACTGAGCCGAGAGGGGAGGAGGATAGCACCATCATCCTCACTCCCCATCCCCTGCTGCCTTTGTCCAAGTGGAACTAAATGATGAGGTGGTGCATAATATTAGTATAACTGAAGAGATTCAGGAATCTGTACCTGATATTTGTAGATTCGGCTTCACCCCGGCTTCAGCTTTAGGGGATTGGGGGGAAGGAAAGCAGACCCCGGGCCGAGCCTCTGCTAAAGGGATTAAGAGGATATCCCAAGGAAGGAAAAAGAAAAGAGTTGAAGGAGGCGCAAAATAAAAAAAAAACGTGCCCCAGCTTACTCCTGAGTGAGCAAAGCACAGGAGAAAATAACGCCTATGGCAACCAGTAGCCTGGTGGGGAATCATACACCCTTTTGGTCAATGACATTTCTAAGTGTGCGCATTCATCATTCTCTGCTGCCTAGAGCCCCATATTAGCACATCTGACCAAAATCAAAGAAGCCCTTGCAAAATTTAAATCAATGCCTTGGGAGGGGAGATACACGGTCCAGCAGAATATGGAAAAGAAAGTTGCCAGGCCTTTGTCTCCTCCTAGAGGGAAACACCAATGAGGGGAGATCACCACAGGGAACAGGCTTCAAGTCAGCTGCCAATAAGTGGATCCCGCTGACTCGGGCGGTGGCTAATAGTGCCTCTGAGAGATTTATATCCCTCAGTGGGAGGGCAGAGTGACCGTAGCAGCTGTGTGTGATATCCATAAAATGACCCGAATGGCCCATATACATGACCCTCGTGCCCCTCCTAAAGCCATGGCTTACCACTCTCTAAGGTCTCTGATGCTACTAACATTATAACTCCCTTCACAAGCCACCCCTTATGTGATGCTATTAAAAGGCGTCCCCCACCTGAGGCAGGATGGGAGGGAAGACCTTGATCAGCTGCTGAACAAAGCAGTACACTGGATCAATAGCAGAATAGAGTGCCAAGCACTTGTGCATAGGCAGATCAATCTTGTTCGGAGCGTTGCATGGATGGCCCTCTCTCTGAAACCAGACTACAATGACAGCATAGTCATTAACTTCAAGGATAAGAAAGTCACCAAGAACATTTTGACAAGGATCCCCTTCTCTGGGTGGCCTCCTTCATCAATTGAAGCCTTACTACTGGCCTTCTACAGGCCCAGAGGCAGGAGCCTATTGCCCCCCTGCATCTCGCCTACCAAGTGCCAATCTATAAAGGTCTCTCTGTCCTTTCGCACCTGGATGTTCAGGACTGACTTTCTGATCGAATTCCCCCAGCCCATCTCCTCACAATGATGGTAGCAATGCAATTGAATCCATCATCCAAGATCCAGGGAAGGATGCTAGCGGGACAATCGTTACTACCTGGAACATTGCTGTTATTGCCAATAAAATGGACACAAAGGACTACGTAAAATATGTTAAGTCCTCACACATTGTATGCATGCAAGAGATATGGGTATCCAATTTAATACATATCGTAGCCTTTAAATCTCCTGCAATTCCTTCCAGCAACGGTAGGCCAAAGGGGGGTCTGGTAACATTTGTTTCTACATGTAAACCCCCACAAATTAAGAAAGGTTTTACAGATTCCCTGTATTACCAACTCAATACACTTACACTAGGAAGTAATCTGGTCATAATGTAGCGGGAATTCCGTTCTCCTACAGAACTGTGCATAGAGATTTGGAACCTCGGCGAATTAGGATGGCCCAAAACTCACCTCAGTACCCAAAATCCCCTTACCAGGCTAGCTACAGTGTCTCATTGGTCATAACAAACTCCCAATGTTTAGACAGACCAGAACATGAACTTACGATACCTCAGGTCACGTGGAACACATGAGCACTCTTTCGTTATACAATCATTTCAAACCAGAACGTGGAGTAAATGAGTACATGTGCGCATTTGAAATATTTATTTACTAATGCCGTTTTCTCAAATGCAGTATCTTAGATAATACAAGGAAACATATTATCAGAAGCAAAGTTATCAGCATAGTTACTAGTCCATAGAAAGCAAAAGGTGATAGCATGCTAAGATGCTGCAATGAATAAGGGTTAAAAACACCTAATTCTCACCCTCCCTAACTAGCATATTATATTAATATCTAATAAGGTCTCTTTGGGTTTTAGCAGGGCGGGCCCATACCTCAAGATCCTAGTATGAAGAGATCACATCAGCTTCCACCAGCTCTCTGCATGCGAACCGCATCAAGTGTGTATGTGTGCTCTAAGCAAAGCAATATAAAACGCGCCTAAAGCCAGAATTTGGCAGGAGCTGCACTTATGTTATGTCTATGAAGATGCGGAGTTCAGACCTCACAACAATTCTGTGTCGAGTTATCCTTGAAGCTTCAGCACTCTCTGTACAGACATAGTTTACTAAGCAAAGCTGATATCAGAGCAATAACATATTATTCTCATATAAATCACAACGCTCTTGTAGGTTGAAAGCTAAATCAACAATTAAGTGTCGTGTGCAGAAGCAGCAAAAGGAAAAATGGCGTTTAAACATTTAATAAGCTCATGCTAACTTAACACAGTATATAGATAAGCAGTAACTATAGGACACCCCCCATGATCCGAGCACGGATGAGATAAGATAAGATAAGGGCCCCCTCATGAAAACAGAGTTCAAGAACGATGAGCAATATATATATTTTAAAAATTGATGGGAATTTTTTTTCATGAATTAAAAAAATCCAAAATGTCAATACTTTGTTCACTTTTGCTCATGCCAACAGGTCTGGGAGGTGACAAATTCAAGCAAAATTTGCAAAAAGTTATGCCAGTAGAAAATAAGGGGCCGTGATCTGAAACTTGGAAAGGTTTTTAGGACAAGACCGAATATGCAAAATATGCAGCAACAGCCTCCAACATGAAATCACCGTCTTCATCCGAAAACAGTTCAGCCATCCAATTTAACAGTGGGAAAGAACATACGTGCTCTTCTAGTACCGGAGCCTCTATCACCATCAGAGGACAGCTCGGTGGGTTCTCAAGAAAGCTATGTGCCAAGAAATCTTGCGCTGCTTCGAATATGTTCCAATGACCCATTAGTCCATGCATCGCTGCCAAGGCCATAATCCTTTCGTCAGTACAAACCAACTCGTGAGTAACGACGGGACCCTTCAGCTGATTAAAATCGACGTCAGGAGAAACCGTTTTGCAGAGACAAAAATCAAGGACCCAGTCGAAATCGCAGCTGAGGCAATGAAACACAGGCTGGACACATGTAAAATAGGAAAATCTAAACGATAATCCATATGCTGTGCTTAAAGTCGCAAGCGGCAAAGTGCCATAATATTCAAGCATCCTGTTGCGAAACAGTGCCAGGAGGGGCTCCGGGGCTTCTTGCACAGGAAGGGCATCCATGTTTAATGAAACAAAAGATCACCAGAACGCCTGCCGCCAGTGCCAGTAAAACCGGGAATCCACCAAACAGACTTGAAAAAATAGAATGGAAGAAAGCAGGAATGACCCCAAATATTTTCTCAAATGAAGTCACGAGACCGCTGCTAACTATTTTAAAAAAATGCGCCAGCCCAGTCGTGGAGGACGCGTTAAAGATTGAATGAACTAGCTCGCTGAAATGCAACGGCAAATCAGTATTTAAAAGGGCCTGAACTTCTGTGCAGGTGTTAGCTATGTGAAGCACAAATGTTTCTCAAGCCGAACTCAAGGCCACTTCTTTTTGGGACAAAAGAGCTCTTATTCTACTCATGCCATTGAACTCCGCTGTCAAGGTTGGGATGCGCGTCCAGAGGGAAACATCCCCGTTCCTATGCGTGGGTGGGTAAAGCACATTTTTGCAGCAAACCACACGTTCAGATACGGTCACCACATAAGCAACACCTTTAATTAACCCACAACAATCCTCATTATTTAAAAGTAAATAACTTCCGTTCGCCAGTAAGGTAAAAGTGGGGATGATTGCTGGAACTGGCGTCCCTTTTAAAACACAGGCTAAATTTGGCCGGTCCTGCTTACAAGAACCGTGCAATTGTATGTGTCTACACATTAATGAGTGATCTGGTGTCTCTGTACACTCCTCCCCATTCAGATAAACTTCTTGTCCGTCTTTTAAACATCTATAAGTAAATGGGAGGGACCAGACTTCATGAAGAAATGCATTACCTAATGGTTCATATCGACCTATAGCAACATATCGCATACAATTTGTGAATTTATATAAAGCAAACGGCAATGTTAGCAAACCGTGGATAAGCCACGTTGCAGCAGTGGCTTCTGCCACTGAGAAAGGCAAGGATTCTAACCTTTCAATATGTAACATTGAAAAAGACGCATCGCGCATGGAAAGCAAGCGCTGATTGTCAGTTAAATTAAAAGGGGCAAAGAGAGAGGAGACATTCATGTAGGTCCATGGCACCTTTCCAGACTTCAGTGTTTGCAGGGTCCACGCAAATTGCATGATAGAACGCAACTGATTTTGACCATGGTACAACACAGACACTTCATCCTGCACAATATCCACTACAGAGGACACAATATTATCTAACGTGTAAATGCGGGAAGAAAGCATGTTAATACTATTATCGACTACTGCAAGCACTTTTTCTAGATTAGCTTGATCAATAGCTCTAAGGCGTGTCGCCGCCTCAATCTGTGATGTCTTCCAGATTTCATTGTAAATAGCATATATCCATCTTTTTGATCTACCACTAGCCGGGCCTTTTATGAAATCATTTAAATCCACATCTTCATTTAGCTTCGATAGATGTAATTTAACTGCAGCCAATGTAGATTGCTTCAGCCAATTTTGACATAATTTGCCTACTGAGTAAGTCGTGACAGAATGGTCAGTGTCAAAACGTGGATCAGGTCTGACTTGTTTAAAGCCATCAGATAAACCCAGAAAACGGTGCTGGCATGAATCAGCACTTCTGTGCCACAACAGCCAACCTTTTGGATCAAAACTGGATATGTTAAAGGATGAATTAAGCAAAAGGGTCTGCAAGTCCCTAATCGAAAACTGAGTAAAATTACTTCAGCCAGAATATTCTTCCAACTCAGGTATGGTAGGTGTATTTAATTTTTTAGAAGTAGCCAATCCAAAGCATGTTGTCTGTGAAATTGAGGAATTCAAAAACAACATTTGATTCGGGATGAGACAAGCACGGTGCAAAGCCTCAGTGCCTTGTACCTGCCAGCTTTTCGAACCCCAAACTGATTTAAGGTCAATAGTTTCCTTCCACAATTCATAGCCGCCAACAGCCAGCTGATCAAGAAAGGACTTCGAGTACAATAATTTGGTATCGGTAAGTCTAACCTTGGACATAGGCTTCGGTGTCATTTTAAAATAAAAGGACTCGGGATTTGACTGATTGAAGTCGGTAAAATAAGTGTACTTTTTCAAAAAAGTACTAGAACTGCCATGTTTCGGTGCTGGGCAATGCTCCCATTGCGTATAATTTACAGTATTCCTTCTGGAAGAAGTTTTATGTAAGAAGTGATTGCCAAAATGTTGAAAGCAAAACAAATCACCATAATTAGCAGATTCTAAGTACAAATCTTCAGCATCAAAGGCAGTATAGTATTTCAAATCAGAAAACAAAGTCTCTACGGCCTGAATGTCCCAATCATCAGAACGTATGTTTTGTTTCACTACATCCCCCATGTTAACTCTAAGCACATTAGGGACATTAACAACCTCTGTAGGGTCATGAATTTGAAAGCTAACGGCATCCCACACTATCCCATCAAGGACAGGCCAAGCAGTGATGTTAACAAATGTCAAGTCTCTTTTCAGTCTGTGTGCAGAATGCGATGAGGAAAGTGGGGCCAAAGTTCCATTGAGATGTCGAATGCATGTTCTTTCTTCGACATAGTGTCCATTTACAATTCGAAAAAAATAAAACACAAACCCTATTGACATAAAAAGGTAAATTGAAAAAAGCACCAGCCAAATATACGTCCAAGGGGGAATCAAAAAATGTTTTTTAAATAAACCGGCATATACTGCAAACCGTGAGGGTCTCTTCGAAGCATTGGAAACAGAATCAAATGAAAATCTGGATTCTGTGGCCAAACGTGTCTGCAGATCCGGCATAGACAAGTCAGTGGGGTAAGTGTAGTCAATTTCATCATGGTCTGTACCAGACAAAGTACTTAATAAAGGACTGGAAATTGCAGGCAACTCGATGGCCACCTCTGGTTCAGGATTAGAAGCAGTGGCCAAAACAGAATTTCTCACAATGGAAGGACAGGAAACTGCCGGAGTCATACTAAGAAGAATCGGCCACTCTGTGTATCTTGACATTGTCAATTGAGATAAACCTGTTTTCCTTACGACCTGGAAGCGGAGGTAAAATGACTGTTCTTGTGCACTTCACTCCAAGGACTAGAACCGGAGCTCGATAGGAAGGTCCAAACTCTTTCTTGTTATCGATCTTTTCGCGAACCAGTTCTCCAACTTGGGGTAGCCAGCCAACTACCGGGATCTGCAATGCATCATGCGACGTGGAGGGCAAATGTTCCTTTGCAAGACAGTCTCTGGTCTTTTGTAGATCCTGTAAAACATTGCAATGTTCATCTACGTCAAAGGGTGTGGCGCGAACCACGCAGTCTAGACCATCAAGGTCAGGGACGTACATCTTGATGCCAAAGAGCATTTCGTATGGGGTCCGCCCACCCAGAGACCTTCTAGGGAGATTATTAAGTGCACGCTGCACGCCATTGAGGTGGGAGAGCCAGTTTCTGCCAGTGCCTATAACTCGAGCTGTCAAAGATTGCTTTAAGTCACGGTTCATTCGCTCCACTACACTATTACCCTCAGGTCTGTAGTGAGATGAAAACTTGACTCGGACCCCCATCGAAGTCGTGGCATCCTTATACGCCTTAGAGGCGAAAGCCGGACCCTGATCCGAATGGAAGGTACCACAGGCAAAAATCCCTACAAAGACACGCAAATCTCTAATGACAGTCCGTGAATCAGCGCTGCGATGGGGCCATACCCACACAAAGCGTGTGCATGAATCAACTGCTACTAAGATGTACTTATACGCAGTATCAGAGGAAAAAGGACTGCAGTGATCTAAATAAACACAACCTAGCGGTTTATTAGAAATGTACAACTGTGTCTGTGGCGGACGCGCAGCAGTCGAAGGTTTAATCTGCTGGCAAATGTCACATTGAAGGACATAATCTCGCGTCTGTTTGTACAGTCCCCGCCACCAGAAACGTTGTTGTAATTGAGCTACAGTGGCCGAGACGCCCGCATGCGCAGACGCCACACCTTCATGCGCCGCTGTAATCAAGCTAGCCCTGCGATCCAAGTTGGGAATCAAACGTTCACCAACTTCAGGAATTTTCACAAAAGGAACCTTATCGGGACTTAAGTGGTATGTGTACTTCGAAGGGAACCCCGTAGGATGTTTACCTCCCTTCACAGTGGCAGCAACAGCTGCCAAGATGATATCATCAATCTTACTTTTGGACCGTGTAACTGCTGCAACTAGATACGTAGACACCGCTGATTTCGCTGCTTCATCAGCAAGCGAGTTATCGACAGCGTGAACTCCCACACGCTGATGGCCGAGTATGAATCACAAAAACGAGTGGCAACCTAGACTTAAGCTCAGCCACTCGAACCCAGATCATCTTGTGTTTTATTGTGCTACCCTTGGAATCACGAAAATCATTCTGAATCCAAAAGAACAAGTTTTTATTGTAAGACTGGACACAGTAGTAAGAATCACTCACAATAAGAGTACTCACACTAGGATCAGCGTACTCCAACGCTAGTAAGAGAGCACAAAGCTCTGCCAATTGTGCGGTGCAGTCCCCTAGAGTCTGCGTGTGCACCACTCTGGACTTGAACTCATCGTTCACCATGGCACCGACTACAATGGCGCATGCGGAAACGTAGGCGTGTTTAAAGCCATGTGCAACCTGCGCCGAACCATCAGTGTAAATGATGCAATGGAAGTCCTCCAAAGGTCGCATAGCCAGAGGAGCAGGATGAACGAATTCATACTGCAAGTACTCCTGCGACCGTAATGAGGCGTCAAAAATAAACGTGACATCCGTGGACGTCAAGGAAGCAGCCCATTGAATCCACCGAGGGTGCAAAGCTTTAGAATTTGGTACACTGGCTTTCGTAACTGCCTCCAAACGAGGACAGGGTGTAACAACCAATATGCGTTTCCCCTGTGACAGATCACGTTCCTTAAGAATCGCCATCTGCACAGCCGTTAAAACTTTCTCCACAGTGGGCAACCGCATTTCAGCCAAAGTGTACAAGTGTGACTTGTAAGCAATAGGTACTGTGTCTCCTTCATTAAAAGTGAGGTATGTGAAACCCACCGTCCCAGGAATGATTCTTATTACCAGGTTAGTGTGGTTATCACGAGTCAGTAAGAATTTAGAAGCGAGCAGATCAGCCTGCAAGGATTGCAAGATGGCTGAGTGCTCAGGCAGCCAGCATGACTTGGAAAAAGTTGGTTGTATCAAAGCATACAAAGGCTTGATACCATGGGCATATTCCGGAATGTAAGTTCCCCCGAAATTAAAAAAACCCAGTAAAGACTGTAATTTTTTCAGTGTTGTCGGAGCGCGCAACTGTGCGTATTTCTCCAAGAAGTGAGGTGCCAAACCTCTACCTTCGTTGTTGAGCTCATAGCCCAGGAACAACACTGTGTACTCTGCAATGTGCGATTTCGCAAAGTTAAATTTGTAACCCATGTCTGTAAAGTTAAAAATTATGCTGTTGACTCGACACAGATGCTCCCAAATTTCGTCGTCTGTGAGATAAATGTCATCCACATACGAGCAAGCATCCGGGTCGATCCTCTCTAAGAGAGAGACAATGCGGGCAGTGAAAATCCCAGGACTATTCTTATAGCCCATCGTGAGACGCCGAAAGTGTTTTTTGGACCCCGGCGGAAGTAAAGGTAGTCCATTGGGAACTAAGACCATCCAATCTATGGGCATAAAAACCGTTGGAAATGTCAAGCGTGGTCTTAAAACGCTTACGCACAAGACTATCCACTAGGGCAGAGCCGTGAGTATTCTGTACTGCACAGTTACGGCAATGCGAGTTTAAATGCCGGTAATCCAATACCAAACGATATGACCTGTCTGGCTTGGTCACAGTAAAAAGAGGGTTATTCATTGGTGACACACATGTTTCAATAACTCCCTGATATTCCAATTGTTCAAGGATTGCCGCGACAGAAGCTTTGGCTTCACGCCGTATGGGATATTGAGGTAGAGGCTGCGGCTGAGACCGTAAAGGAATCTCGTGGCATGGGGACAATTTATCCCAACCACATTGGTTGCGGTACAGAGCCGGTGCTAGAGCCCTAGCCCACTCTTCTGCAAAATGCTGCGCATGCTCCTTCGAGACAGTGTTCGCGAAACTTGGGAGGATTACCTCCTCCCCTCGCGGCGCTGCGAGCACAAAAGGTGGGGGCCAGTCAGCCTCCGAAAGCAAAATGTCATATGTAGACGAAAGATTTTCCCAAAATACCACTTTGATGGTACGTTGTATGTCACCTTCAATTAACAGGACAATTTCATAAAGTCTATCAGGGGGAGCAACTCTTGTATCGGCTGTTTCTATCACAACATAAATATCAGTCACTGTCACCTTCAGTAGTGGACGCAGGGCCTCTCTCACGATGGTAATCTCCGCCGTGCTGTCCAGCAAAGTCAGAGCCCATGTCAGATTCCGAAGCCGCGTTCTCACGATCTGTGGCATATCGATGCGCTGTTAAAGCCGCGACTTTCTTTTTGGCAAACTGTGGTCTCTTCGGCGTTGAGCCGCCCTGCTGTCCTGTGCCGTCTGTCTGGCGGGGCTGGTCTCGTCCTTGCTGACCACCCCGACCCCTTCCGCCTCCTCCACCACCGGTCTTCGAGGCCGATGAGTCCTGAAAGGAACGAGGAGAGCGTTGATCAGAAACCTGAAATCAATCAGGTGATTTAATCGTCGCGCGATCGCGCAAGTCATAAACACGTTCTGTTTGCGCAGGCATCGGAGTCGCAGGCTGAGACTCCTGTTTCTGTTGCTGTTGCTTACCCTGTTTCTGTTTTTTAGGCCAATTTTGTTTTTTGGACTGGGGCTGAACTTCCGTTTCTGAAGTCTGCCCTTGGGGTTGCTTCTTCTCTTTTACATAAAAAGGCTTTAGACCCTTACTAGTGCGACCCACTGTTTTATAAGCAGCCACAACAATCCTCGCTAACTGACGGGGTTTTTCGGCATCGGGGATTGCCGCCAAAGCATGAGCTACCTGAAAGTTCACTGCATCCCCCTTGACATTAGCAAGAATGAGATCGCAAACTATTTCAAAGGAGCCACACAGGCGCATACCCAATTCAACCGCCGCCTCCGGTCCGTGATCATCTTGAACACGTTTAATAATCGTAGGCAGTACAGCCATAGATGGAGTGCCATAACACCTCGCATAGACAGCCGCAAAAGTTTTGCCCCAGGTCTCACAGTCAGCGAGTTCGGGTGCTAAATCCTTCGGTAAACTAATCGTCAAGATTCTATGTTTATCTCCAGGAGTTGTATTAGGAAATACTGCTTCCAGCTGGTCAAATTTCTCGGCAAGCCAGAAAGGAAAATCATCCTTGTCCTGGGGACGCTTACCAAACACAGCAATGACCATAACCGGAAAGAGCTTCAAACCGCCCTGTCCCGCTGGAAGAGCCGGACCCCCCGGGGGCCCACCCGGGAGATGACGACCTATATATTGCACTAACGCACAAATCACGGCAATAGAAACCACATGTAGTCTACGAACCTCCGCCAAGGTACAATTGCCGTGTTGAGGATGAGGAGTAAATCCAGCCAGAACAGGCCAATTTGCGCCCGGAATGGACAAAGGACCTAACCTCGGAGCGGTCAAAGAATGGGGTAGGGCGCCACCAAACCAAACGCGATGCTGCCAATGATCAATAGGTATTTCCAGTGCCCTGTACGGAGTATATTCAGCCGGCACAGGAGAGGCAGTGTAGTTGTGGAACACACCAGAATTAGCGTGCACAGCTGGAAACGTCACCCACGAATAAAACAGTTCGTAAGGGTAAGCTGTATCCGCACTCACCACTAAAACCACAGCCAAGCCTTCCAATGGGACCTGGTAATTCTGCATATGATTGCGCACCGCAATGCGACTATGCTGCGGAATGTCCACAGGCTGGGCCATGACTGCACGGGAACTTAGAAAAACAAAGCAAACTTAGTAGCACAACTGGGTAGTAATTTAAGGAAACCGTTTTAGAAAGATTCAAGCTTGAAAAGACCTATTTCAAAAATAGGTAGGTTTTGTTCGACACCACCGTTTACCGGAAACGACAGAGAAGGGGTTAAGGTTTGAATGATATATTACTCGAGTGCCATGATATAAGACCACCAACGTTGGGCGCCATGTAGCGGGATTTCCGTTCTCCTACAGAACTGTGCATAGAGATGTGGAACCTCGGCGAATTAGGGTGGCCCAAAACTCACCTCGGTACCCAAAATCCCCTTACCAGGCTAGCTACAGTGTCTCATTGGTCATAACAAACTCCCAATGTTTAGACAAACCAGAACATGAACTTACGATACCTCAGGTCACGTGGAACACATGAGCACTCTTTCGTTATACAATCATTTCAAACCAGAACATGGAGTAAATGAGGACACGTGCGCATTTGAAATATTTATTTACTAATGCCGTTTTCTCAAACGCAGTATCTTAGATAATACAAGGAAACATATTATCAGAAGCAAAGTTATCAGCATAGTTACTAGTCCATAGAAAGCAAAAGGTGATAGCATGCTAAGATGCTGCAATGAATAAGGGTTAACAACACCTAATTCTCACCCTCCCTAACTAGCATATTATATTAATATCTAAGAAGGTCTCTTTGGGTTTTAGCAGGGCGGGCCCATACCTCAAGATCCTAGAATGAAGAGATCACATCAGCTTCCACCAGCTCTCTGCATGCGAACCGCATCAAGTGTGTATGTGTGCTCTAAGCAAAGCAATATAAAACGCGCCTAAAGCCAGAATTTGGCAGGAGCTGCACTTATGTTATGTCTATGAAGGTGCGGAGATCAGACCTCACAACAATTCTGTGTCGAGTTATCCTTGAAGCTTCAGCACTCTCTGCACAGACATAGTTTACTAAGCAAAGCTGATATCGGAGCAATAACATATTATTCTCATATAAATCACAACGCTCTTGTAGGTTGAAAGCTAAATCAACAATTAAGTGTCGTGTGCAGAAGCAGCAAAAGGAAAAATGGTGTTTAAACATTTAATAAGCTCATGCTAACTTAACACAGTATATAGATAAGCAGTAACTATATGACAATAACAGTTATACATTCCTACAGTTTAAGAAACAGCAAAGGTGCACCAGAAAACAAGGAAAAATTCTGCAGTTTCGCATCGCATTCCAACTACCTATGCCCTGAAGAAGTCCTTTTGTATGGACGAAACGCATTGGCTGTTTGATTGATCCTGATCGTTGTTTTTACTCTGCTTAAACAAAAGAAGAATTTTTGAAAAATATATATTTGGACACAGATTTAATATTTTGCCTTGTTTTGTGGTGCACCTTTGCTGTTTCTTAAAATGTAATATTCAATTTCTTGGATTGCATTGTGACAGTTGGTGCGTTTACAGTGTGCTCACATATTTCTGGGTACTTCCAGTGTATACAGATAATAGGTAGGGATAGCGGGTCAGGTGCTGTGTTTTCAGGATTCCACTGTCTAGGTTTCTCTACTTTATACATTTCTACAATAATGATTTTGATTCAACAAAGGTGGGCGGGGTCAAAACATTAGATTCATTGACTGGGATCCCTGCATAATGTGGCTGACAACATTAACATTACGGATTGCCCTAATATGTCCAAACTAATCTGTGGGTTTAGCGATGATGGTGGAAATACTTTGGCTCACTTTAAACATCATCCTTATGGTTTAGCTCTTCATGGTCTGTTTGATGAAACTTAATTTGAAATTAGTTGAACACTGGTGTATTAGTAATCATCCTCACTTATCCACATTTATAGGGAGAGGAGACAGCAGTAATATTGATCATATTCTCACCTCAGACAGTAGCAGAGTAAGCATTTTAGACCTACAGGTGGGAGCTAACTGAAAGCGACCACAAACCCGTGATCCTTAAATTGAAGTTCAACATTCCCAAACTATCAGATTCACGGAAAGTTGATAACCACATCCCCACAGACCTGAGTGATGTCAAATTAAAATGGTCAGGGGTTGATCCTGCTAGTTTTTGACCAATTTAACATGGGTCTAGCTCTGGAAACAAATCATGCGGAGATGCTTGACACCCTCATGAGGTATTAAACTCCATTTATCCAGTACTGACAGCGAGGCCAAATCAGTTTAGTAATGATCCGAAGGGCTGGTTTAATGGCCAATGCACAAAGGCAAGAAGTAATCTGAATAAAATACTAAACCAACATACAAGGGATGCCCAGGCAGTCCAGGAAGCCTGAGCTACTTATAACAATGACATAATGCAGAGAAAGAAAGATCTACAATGGAAGGCTGGGTCGACCTTCTTCAGGCTGTGGAAACTAAGGCTAGGACTTTATTTGGGAGAACCATAAATGCCCCTTTCTTCACCAAGGGAATAGGCCTTGTCCTGGAATCGTCAATTACACCCGCTCAGTGGGTGGATAATTTTGGCTCAATCTTCTCTCTCCCCTATGCAGATGAGGAAGTCCCCTACCCTCCGTTGGGAAACTCTCCATCTGGGATTGGTTTCACCCTCGATGAGATGGCGAGGGCCATAATTAAAAGTCCAAAGGAAAGGATCAATTATAGCAATGTAGCCAGTGTGCACTCGTGGTTGTAACTCGTGGGCTAAGTGGCTGTGGTCATTCTTGCTGCTGGGCCAGCAGTGTTAGTCGCACACTGTGACTCAGGTTAAAGGTTAAATATATGCAGCGCTTCCTGCTGTGTTAAAGGGAAAGTGCTCACATACGCGCAAACTTCAGTGATAAAGTTAATTGAAATCCTTATGTGCAAAAACAAGCGTATTGAACCCTATAAATAAACCTTGCGAAAAGTACAACTATGCATAAGCCGAAATATTGATAGAAAGACATCAAAAATCAAAATATAAGCTGGTTAGCTGTAAATGTGACTGAAATCAGATCATGTCACATGAAAGCAAGAGTAAACCAAAAATTATAGTTACATCAGTAATGACCATGGACACCTTATACAGTAGATCAAGCTATAGAAAGCAATTGTATTCCAATCGATCATTCTTCCCATGCAGTTGCATGGCCTGCAATGTTTTGGTCCAAAAGAATTCGGAACTTGCCAGCATCTTTTGAGGGTCAGTCCCTAATCGAGGCTTAACCGCATGTGCGCTAGCAGTTTTCCCGCTGCGCGCTGCGATTTCAAAAATCGCACGTTACGTGACAAGGTCAGCTCGTCATCCGCGTAGCGCAGGTTACGCCCATGACGAGCTGACCTTGTCATTAGCGCCGAAGGGGTTAAGTGCCTCCAGGATAGTGAAGTGAAGTTGTGAAATGGTATGTCTGGCTTCAATCTAATGTGTGGCAATCGTCGATTTGAGAGAGCGCCATGAAAAGTGAATTTTGTAGAGGTGCACCATATGTACAAGTAGTCAGCACCCGGATATATAGAGGACCTTTAATCATGTTTAGATGCGATATATGACAAAGCATTTGAATGAATTGACATCTGAAAATGTGCAGAACTAACGTTACAAGGTGAAATTCCATGCTTACTGCAATGTAGAAGTGTTTGAAATGAAAGCTTTCACTAATGATAGAAGTGTTTAATAGATTAATAATGTGCCTTTGGATGAACTATAGCGAAATGTATAATCATGCTTTATGTACTAGATTAATTAGTTTAAGATTAGAGCAAATGCTTTTGTCGTTAAGGTTGGAGGCCTAAGTGAACCAAGAAAGTGCTAATGTAAAGCGTTGGGCCTATAACCAGCAGAGGCCTAGTAAATGGAAATGGCGCAGGCCTGTATGAAAATGTCTTGCTTAAACATATAAATGATAGAACTGCTTATGAAAGACCTTTTAGAATTGTTGCAACATTTGTAAACTGTGAAGTTATGTGCGTATTTCTTTGCAGGCGCCTCATCAAGCAGATAGTAGAGTAGAAGGGCCCATTGTGTATAAGCGTTAGGATGCTAGACTCAGACATGGAGGAGTAGATTGGGAAATTACAGAAGCAACTTGAAAGGGTGAAGAGCCTGAAACCCAAGGACGTCTGAACGGACAAGAATGGACTCATGCCATGTGGAAAAATACAGAATTCAACACCTTCTTGAGGGGCGTACCAGGAGGCGTGACGTTAACATTGTGGGGTTTGGTATTAGGGACAGTGCCCCGAGGGTGGAGGCAGGGCAGATGAGCTGAGGAGCTAGAGAGAGCGGTCAGATGGGCAAAGGGCATAGTTGCAAGTCAAGAATGATAGTCTAAGAGAATGTGGGCGAACTTCACTTGGAAGTCACCACGGCTGACACCTTTTGGGTAGGACGGGCGGTTGTTGAGTAGGGATGTCATCTAGTATAGAGTAGGGACAGACTAACCTGAATTTATGTCTAATATCCTGATGAGTACCAGAACTCAAGTGATAGCAATTTTGTTTAGCCTGATGGTCCTGGAATAAATTCTCGTTCTGTTCATTAGCCGACTGAGACTTTTCCGTAGGATTATGTTTGTATTAGTACCTGTTTATCTGTTGAACCTCTTGCTGAGGTGCCTGTATCTCCAGTTATTTTTGGTTATGTAATAAATCTTCTAAATTCAGTCTTTAGTCAGTGGTTCTTTGGGGAAAGCAATTGGGTATTTTGAATTTGATCTGTTTAGCGTCAACTAGGTTGCCTTATTCACTCCATGACAGGTAAAAAGATCCAGTCGACCTGAGACGGGATTCTAGAGAATGGGAAGCAGACTCTAGAGGAGAAATCCCGCGGTAACAATTGGTAGCAGTGTAGGATGGTTATCTTCTGAGTGAGGGTAAGCTAGAAGTAGGTCGAGATTTCCCTGAGGCCCATAGAACCCAAGGATGAGTGTCCAGAAAATCGCGGATGGCGGATGGTGTTCCATGGAATCTGATGGAGAGTAACAGTGCGGCAGACAGCAGCAGGTCGGAGGAGAGTGAGTATGAAAAGGGTCATGCGTTGTTAGATTGCGGTGTCATGTTGTATTGTATGTGTATTGTCTTGCGGAGTTGAATGCCTGTAGTGTGAATGAGGACAGGTTGTGAGCGCGCGCAACCGGTGAAAATCTTAAGGGTAGTTTAAGTGGTTCGGGTGTATCGAACACCCAAAGTAATTGTCGACCATTGTGAAAGGGGGTCATGAGGTACCATTGATCGCCCACAGGACCGAGATAGGGGGAACGTGTGTGTGAGTGTGTGGGTAACGGACGCTGGTCGGAAGTTACCGTGAACTTGTGACCTATCAGAGTGGCGAGTGTCCGGTCGTTCGCGGACAGACATTTGCCAGTTGGTGACAATTACAGTTAGACTGTGACCGTACAGTCAGGGAAGTGGTTGCTTGGTCGGAAGTAATCATTTTCAGTGTATGATTGGGACGCATGAGAGACCGCGGGAAGAACGGAGAGAGTAGGGGAACTGCTGCGAAACGGAGACGAGTGACGTCAGAAGGAGCCGCGCTGTGATAGGGCGGTTAGTGTGAAGCCGCGCTGTGATAGGGCGGTTAGTGTAAAGCCGCGCTGTGATAGGGCGGTTGGCGTGAAGCCACGCTGGGATTGGTGGATTGTCATCAGGAAGTACAGCGAGTGTTGTAAACAAGGAAACGTGTTGTTTTCATTATGAAATGTTTTAAGGTATTGCGAAAATGGTTCAAAAGAGAAAACAGGATAGAACCTCGGGGTGGGGAGGAGGCTCCACCCGAGGATACTCCAGCTTACTACATGGCAACGAATGTTGGGTTGCATACCATATTGTGGCTCGATAATTGGTGTAAGATGACAGATGGAAACGAGGAATTGACTTTTCCTAAATATGGAACGTTTAGACTAGAAGTGTTATACCAGTTGAAAGCGAGTATGGCTGCATTGCGACCTTTGCCCAGACCAACACAGTTCGAAGCACTAAACGCATGGATAAGGGCAGCCCACGACAGGAACAGAGATAGGAGACAAGAAAGAGTGAAACGCTCGGTAAGGGCGGTTCAAGATGCAAGATGGGATGCCATGGAAAAGAGATGGAGGGTGCAGACCATTGCAGTAGACAAGTTGTATCCATTGCTGGAAAGTGCAGGCGATGGGCAGAAAAAGAGTACAGAGGATGAGGAAAGCGAGACAGACGACAGCCTGATAGAGAGACTGTTGTCGGAAAGGCCACCCCCATACAATCCAGAGTTGCAGGGAACGCAAGCACCGACAAAGCACTGGGAAGCACCAGTAGGGGAAGGCGGGGGTCCAATGAGGAACGGATGGGAAACCCCAGGGGACAAGTTTACCCCAGAAAAGGGAGAAAGGGCACCCCCACCCTCCCCAGTGTCGAGAGTAGTGGGACGGTTTACAGTACAGAAAATTAGGGTAGAAGAGGGTGTCCATTCTCAGAAATTGCCAGATGCCCTGACGGTACCTGTTACCATAGGTCCTATAGTATCAGTGTACAATCCAGAACGGACCCAAGGTGAGAGTCCACCAAAGATGGGGAGCGAGAGGAGTGCTAGTGAAAGTAGAACTGATACGGCAGATGGGTGGAAGACATTACCCAGACCGGTAGAACGGAGCACCCCTTTGGTGGCATCGGCAGACTCCTCGGAGGAGAAAAGAGGTTGGAGGGATTCGATGGATTTGAGAGGACCAAGGCCGAGGTCGATGAGGGAGTTAAGGCCAGATTTGAGAACTTGGGAAACAATTGTGGACACCCAGAGCGACAGAGCAAGGAATGTGTTTGGGACAGAGAACGAAGAGAATAGGATGGGTTCTCACTGTGCAGCTAGCGAAAGCAGGCAGGAGTGGGGAAACGGAGGTGTGGGGAGCAGGGAGACGTCTCATCATTCCTCCGGAGATAGGCGGCAGGAGTGGGACTGTAAGAGTTGCGAAGGTAGAAGGGTTCCTCCTAATACACCTGAGGAGAACAGGAGAGGGAGTCAGGAAGGTGGCGGAAGGGACTCTAAGGAAACCTCTAGCCAAGGCACACTGAGAGCGGCAATAAAGGCAAGGAGGTTAGATGTGCTGAGATTAAAATCAGAAGTAGAGGAAATAGTGGAAGGTACACTGCCCCTAGAAAGGATTGAACTTTACGAACCAGATGAGTTGTTGTTTGTGGCAAAAGATGTTACTCGAAAGCCTAGGACAGCTCAGAGAAACTTTCTGAATTGGCAAACAAGTATGTGGTAGACTTGACAAAAACGAAAGCCCTACAGGGGGGCCACAGGTTACAGTATTCAGATCAAGATCTAGAAGAAAAGAGGGTGATCGGATTAAAAACCCACATTAGGGAACTGATAATGGGAATCCGGACATGGTCCCAGTTGGAGAAATGGGAGGAAAGGTGGTCAAAGAAAAAGACAGTCAGACGGAGTGTTATCGAGACATCCCCGGGAGGAGGGTTGATGCACGCTGAAGCGTACCCCTTGCGGGAGGTGGCTCATGGGGGATATGTACATGTACCCTGGAGCAGGGGAGACCTGGCTGCTTTTACGAACACATTTCCTAAGTTGAGGGAGAGTCCAGTGGAATGGTACAAGCAGGTAGAGAGGTTTGTTAAAATTTCTAAGGTGCTGTGGATTGATTTGAACACACTGTTTGATATTGGGGTTCCAAGTGATTTATGGATAGCATGCAAAGTCAGTGTCGAATGGCCCACTGCGGAGCCAGAGAGAGATAGTGCCACAAATGGACCGTCACCTAGGGTGATGGCAAAGTACGAGCAGGCGATCACGTGGCTAAAGACTAAAGTACCACCACAAGACATTGATTGGGTAAAAATAGACAGGAACCTAAAGAGACAGTGCATGAATTTTATGAGAGGCTATTGCTGATTTTCAAGCAGTACAGCGGATTAGATGTGATGGATCCGAAGGATATGGGACAGTTCGTATCCAAGTTTGTGCTGGGATTGAGGCCTGATATCTGCCTTATGATACAGCAGCATTTGATTTGTTGGCAAAACAAACCTCTAGATGAGATTTTGAGATATGCAAGGTACTGCAGTGATGAGATAGACTCGAAGACAAAGAAGCTTAAGGATAAACTAATGTTAGTCCAGATGCAAGCAGGAGGACAGGGTCAGTCAGGAAATGGCACCATGGGAAGGAGAGCAGGGGGGCAGAAGAAAGACGGGAAGGAAGGTCCGAGACCTAGGATAGACATAGAGGCCCTGAAGAAGACGACCAGGTGTCATCAATGTCACGAGGTTGGGCATTGGAGACGCGAGTGTCCCCATAACCCAGACAATCAGGTACAGGAACAGGAGCAGGAGGAGGAGGAAGTCCAAGCCCCTCCGGCACGGAAGATGACAGTGCCTAAGTCTCAGATGACGAAAGGGGGGTCTTCAGCCCCTAGAGCTCAGGTTCCCCAGCCACCAAAGATTTCAGCAGGGAACAAGGTATACCACCAGATGCCTTTCATAGTCGAGGGGGATGAGTGCTATTACTTTGACCCAGTGACAGGTCGGTACCAGGATGGGGAAGAGGGTTGTACTCTTGGAGCAGTACTGGAGGTAGATCAGAGAGGACCGTTTGTGGAGGCAGACGTAGATGGACATCCCACCACCTTCTTGGTTGACACGGGCGCTTCTCGCTCCACTGGAGGGTCTGCGGTAGTTCCCAACTTACCCCTCTCAGGACAGACCATACAAGTGGTAGGAGTAGCAAACAGAAGGATGACAAACCCCCTGACTGAGCCGGTCCCTGTGAAGATTGGAAGTTTTAGGGATCGACACCAGTTCGTGGTGTGTGATTCAAGCCCTGTGTGTCTGTTAGGAAGAGATCTTTTGTGTAAACTTAATTGCACCATCTATTGTACCCCCAAGGGAGTAGAATTGCAGACTAATGATGATGATGCTGATTTTAAGGTTGCAAATACGCAAGTGTGCATTGAGTTGTACCCTGCCATAACTGTGGATGAACTCCCATGGGATTTGAGGGATTCAGTCTCGCCGGAGGTGTGGGACTTTACAGGAGAAGAGATTGGACTGATAAAAGGGGTAGAGCCTGTCCAAATCCAAGTGAGACCAAATGCTGAATTCCCGAGAACACCACAGTACAAATTGACCCCGGATACACTTGCAGGTATAAAACCCCTGATTGAGTCCATGATTAGACAAGGGATCCTGAAGGAGGTTATGGGCAGTCCCTGTAACTCTCCGATAATGGGTCTGCAGAAGCCAAGTGGCAAATTCAGGATAGTGCAGGATTTGCGAAAGATTAACAACATTGTCGTTCCATGCTGTCCAGTGGTACCGAATTCATCAGTGATATTGTTCCAGATACCGTTCCAAGCTGAATGGTTTTCTGTGATAGATTTGTGTCAAGCCTTCTTTTCCATCCCATTGCATGAAGAAAGCCAATTTCTTTTTGCGTTCAAAATAGAGAGTCGCGTTTTAACATGGTGTCGAATTCCTCAAGGGTATACAGAGAGTCCATCGATCTTTAATCAGTTGCTGAAAAGGAATTTGGAGAGTCTGGTACTGCCACAGAACTCAGTTCTCGTACAGTACATAGACGACCTCCTTGTTGCGTCAGACACCGAAGATGCATGTAGGATTGATACCATTGCCTTGCTGAACCATCTGGGAAGGAACGGACACAAGGTGTCCCCCAACAAGTTGCAGTACTGCCTGCAAGAAGTGCAGTATCTGGGTCACAGGATAGAGCAGGGAAAGAGGAAGGTGTCGCCTGACAGGATCGAAACAATCATGAGAATGAACGTGCCCTCGACCCAAAGAGAGGTTAGAATGTTCTTGGGCATGGTTAGCTACTGCAGACAATGGATTGTTAACTTTTCCCTGAAGGCGAAACCCTTGCAGAAACTGACGCACAAGGACGTGAGTGATCCGGTACCATGGGACTCAGACTGTATGATGGCTTTTCTTGAGTTGAGAGAGGACTTGTGTCGGGCTCCGGCTCTGGGAATGCCTGATTACAATAAATCATTTGCATTATTCTGCTGTGAAAGAGAGGGATGTGCATTGGCAGTTTTAGTGCAAGATCATGGAGGAGTCCGTAGACCAGTTGCATACTTTTCGGCTACCCTAGATCCAGTAGCCGCAGCGTTGCCCGGATGTCTCAAATCCGTTGCTGCAACAGGTGTCAGCATTGAAAGATGCGAAAGTATAGTGATGGGATATCCACTGACAGTGCATGTACCGCATTCTGTAGAGTTGCTGATGACCAGGACCAGGACGCATCACCTGACCAACAATAGGCTCACACGCTACGAGCAGGTTATACTTGCAGCGGAGAATGTGACTCTTAGAAGGTGCTCTGTCTTGAATCCTGCTACCTTGTTGCCATTACCTAATGATATAGATGATGATTGGGAAGATCATGATTGTCTTGATGTAACTGAACTGTGTACCAAACCTAGGCCGGAAATTGTTGATGTGCCGTTGACGGACCCTGATGAAATTTACTTTGTCGACGGCTCATGCATAAGAGACAATACTGGTCAGCTGAGAGCAGCGTTTGCTGTTTGTACTATTTCTGGAGTAATTGAAGCAGCCTGCTTGGAAGGAGTACACTCCACGCAGGTGGCTGAGATAATTGCATTGACGCGTGCCTGTTTGGCAGCCAATGGAATTCGGATCACCATCTTCACCGACAGCCAATATGGGTTTGGGGTGGTTCATGACTTCGGTCAGTTGTGGTCCCAGAGGGGTTACATGACATCATCGGGCTCCCCAATCAGAAATGGCGAGTTCATCAGGTTATTGCTGGAGGCTTTGCAGGGTCCTGCAGCCATAGCAGTGGTGAAATGTACAGCTCATACAAGAGGAAGTGACTTTGTGACAATGGGAAATAAATATGCTGATGAAGTTGCACGCTATTGTGCGGAGCAAGGTTATTCTTTTACCGAACAAAGCATTGAAGGACCAAGGGAAAGGACTGAACTAAGCATGATGCTTGAGATGGCAGACACTTGGGAAGAGTTGAGAGACATGCAAGGGCAAGTGTCAGAATATGAGAAAAGGGTGTGGACATTGGCTGGTTGTGTCAAGGGAGACTTGGACATGTGGGTTTCTGCAGATGGAAGAGCTGTGTTGCCGAATGAGTTGGTGAGTGCAATGGCACGACAGATACATGGTCCTGTGCATCTGGAAAGGGATGCGATGTGTCGTGTGTTCAGGCAGACATGGTTCAACCCAAAGTTTAGACAGGTTGCAGAAGCAGTGTGCCAGAGGTGTGTAACATGTCAACAGATAAATGTGGGAAAAAGAACACCAGTTACACTGAGTCACATTGGTAGGTCTGGCGGACCTTTCTACAGGATGCAAATAGATTTCATTGAAATGCCGAGGTGCAATAGCCTTAGGTATGTCCTGGTGATTGTGTGTGTGTTTTCTAGATGGGTTGAGGCATATCCCACTCGTAGGTGCGATACACTCACGGTAGCCAAACTATTGCTGAGGGAATTGGTGCCACGATTCGGGGTCCCGACCTCTCTGGAATCGGACCGAGGAAAACATTTTAATAGTGAAGTTGTGAAATGCTTTGCACTGCCCTGAACATTGATCAAAGAATGCATTGTAGCTACCGTCCAGAGGCGTCTGGCATTGTAGAGCAGATAAATGGGACCTTGAAAGCCCGAATGGCAAAGGTGTGCTCATCTACATCCCTGAAGTGGCCCGATGCACTGCGGTTGGTACTAATGAGTATGCATAGTACCCCGGATAGGAGGACAGGGCTCTCTCCTCACGAAATATTGATGGGGAGGGCTATGAGATTGCCATCGATTCCTACGACTGCTTTGCTGAATATCACAGATGATGTCATTCTTGACTATTGCAGAGGACTTTCTGATGTCATGCGTTCTGTGTCCCTTCAGGTGCAGGCTGCTGAAATTCCGGCTTCTAGCGACCTTTGTCACGACCTGTGTCCAGGAGACTGGGTCTTCGTGCGAAAACACGTCAGGAAAAACTGCCTGGATGTGCGTTGGAGAGGTCCGTTCCAGGTTATCCTAATAACCACGACATCTGTGAAAGTTGGTGGACTGCCAAATTGGGTCCAGCCTTCTCACACCCGACGAGCTCCAGCACCCAAGGAAGGAACAGCTCCCCTCATAGACGAAAACAATAACGAAGAAGAAGATCCAGGTAAGGGGACAAGTCAAGCTGTGGAGGTGCCTGTGGAAGTTGGGGATTCCCCGAGTCAGGCTGTATATGATCACGACGACAGTGACACCGAATCTGCCCAAGAAGAGGGAAGTGGCGGAGAAGGTGATCTGAGTGCAGAAGAGCCTGCGAGTGGGGACGAACAGGGTGTGCAAACAAGAAGCAGGCGAGCAAGAGGCGCAGAAGCTCATTGGCCTGAGAGACAGAGGCGAAGAAATGTGAGACTGGCTTCTGAAAGAGAATTTGCCCCTGTGTCTGAAGAATCTGATCTGGAAGAGGAAGAAGGAGAAGCTGAGCAAAGGGGTCCGAGAAGGTCAAGGAGAGTGTGAGTACCTTGCGGAAGATACGCTACTCCAGAGAGGATTTACCCTTTTGCAAATGCTAGGGCTACCAATGCCAGGAGTACTGAGGTCCGGGAGGGTGAGGACAGTGATGGTGATCAGCACGATTCCCAATGTTAAGCTGGAAGTGATGTTGTTGGTACCTGGACTTGAAATTGAAGGTATACTGACACTCACTATTCCTAATCCCCCTCTCCTAAGCAAGATACGTGATTTACTCCTGGATAGATTGATTTTTCCTACCTTTGTTCCGGACATGCCAGTCTATGATGAAGTTGTGCTCCGTATGGAACTTTTAGATTATGTGCTGCAGGCAATCGGATCAAGTATAATCATCGACTATTGAGAACTTTGAACTTTGAACTTTGAATTTGAGTTTGGATCTTTGCTTGAACTTTGAATTGCTTGAAAGACTTTTGAAAGACTTTGTCAATAGCTGTTAACTTAACCTAGAGCCAAGTGGAAGAAGAACAAATTTAGGGACTTTCCACAGAGGACGGAGAAGGGTTAAGGCTGTCTGTTGATTGAAGCAAAAGAAGAACTGAAACAGAATTTTCAAGCTGCCAGATGTGGTTCAGGAAACTCGAATAGCAGAGAAAGAGACTTTGGGTGTTTTCCGAGAACGAACTGCTTTGTGCTGAGACCATGGCGCCTGGGAACCCGAATCGTAGAGCCAAGTGCATAGTAGGCACTCTTTTAGCTGTAGTGATTCTCCTTATAGTTATAGTAGTTTCCGTTTCCTATTTTGCATCACACAAACAAGTAGAGAAGGCTGGGGGGACACCGACACCTATTACCCCTAGCCAGAAGGAAGAAAGAGAAAGAAGAGAGAAGGCCTTGCTGGCTGCAGAGAGTCGTAGGTTACATACAGATCTGTCTAAGGGAAATTTTGGACAGAACGCGTATGCAAAGCTGCTGTATGAATACATTGATGCGATGGATGCGAAGGACTGTTACGTGTGTATGCAATTGCCAGCTTCAGTAGATGAGGGTATCAGATACCATCACCTTCCATTGACATATGGGATATCCTGTAGTTTGTTGATTAGTATCCTGTATGGGCGAAATCACTTTGAATACCTCTTTTCGAATTATGATGCTGTGTTACCAGAAGTCCCGAATTACAAGCATTTGAACAAGTGGGACTATTACAAGTCAGAGGACAGACTTGGATATTTTTTCATTCCCACTCAAGAGCTAGACACCCCATATGCACACCGACACAACTTGACCTGTTCACTATCCGAGATAGAGAAGAAGTTCATTGAGCAAGTGGAAGATAGATACACGAAGCAAAAGAAGTTGCGAGATTCAGGTCAAGGCAAGGTAGATTGGACTGAAGAAGAGAAACAGCATAAGTCAAGGCCCAATAGCTCTAGATGTAGTACAGAAAGGGAAGTTATGTCTTCATCGGCCACAGACGTATTATGAAAATGTGTACGTGGGTCAGACCACGTGTGACCACACCTTCACATTAGAGTATTATACAAAGGACTTCCTGAAGAGCGTGGTTCAGGTGATTCCGACTGTGTATTTTGTCTGCGGAAGGAATGCGTATGTGAGATTGCCAGAGAAGTGGTATGGAACGTGTTACCTGGCAATTATCTTTCCCAAAATTTACCACACTGAGGATTTTGCTCTCTTAGAGGGAGAGTCTCAGAGGAGGGTGAAGCAGGGGGAGAGTGCGGGAGCAATAATTGGAGACGTGTTTGGAGCAGCGATACCCATGCTAGGAGTCATTTTTAATGACATCAAGATAAGGCGGTTAGCAACAGTCGTAGATGAACTGTCAATGAGTACAGCCAAGTCATTGGTGCTGGTTGAGGGTGAGATGTTGTCGATAAGGACAATGGTTTTACAGAACCGTCTTGCTCTAGACGTCATCCTAGCAAAAGAGGGCGGAGTCTGTAAACGTTTGAAGGTTCAGGAATGTTGCACTTATATCCCAGACAACTCTAAGGATCTGGAGACATATATATATCCAACATTACTGCAATCCATTATGAGATTGAGGATTTGACCCAAGAGAATACATGGGAGACCGTTGGCAAGGGATTTGGAAAGGTTGGAAACTGGTTTGCTAACCTAGGAAAGGGTTTCCTGGGATTTGTACTGAAACCCCTCATTATAGCAGTGGCATGTGTGATTGCTTTGTGGGGACTAGTAAGGTTGTACAAATGGTACAAATCGAACAGATTGGCGAGATCAATGAGAGCGCAAGAGATGCGAATGGAAAGGATGCAAGACAGTCAATACCGCAGTTTGAGAGCATTGGAGATGCTCAAGCGAGGGAACATGGCCACAAGCTCCGTTTAGTTCAGTTCTTACCCTGGGTATGATGTGAGGGTGGTGATGACACAGGTCATCAAAGGGGGGAACTGAGAGAGCGCCATGAAAAGTGAATTTTGTAGAGGTGCACCATATGTACAAGTAGTCAGCACCCGGATATATAGAGGACCTTTAATCATGTTTAGATGCGATATATGACAAAGCATTTGAATGAATTGACATCTGAAAATGTGCAGAACTAACGTTACAAGGTGAAATTCCATGCTTACTGCAATGTAGAAGTGTTTGAAATGAAAGCTTTCACTAATGATAGAAGTGTTTAATAGATTAATAATGTGCCTTTGGATGAACTATAGCGAAATGTATAATCATGCTTTATGTACTAGATTAATTAGTTTAAGATTAGAGCAAATGCTTTTGTCGTTAAGGTTGGAGGCCTAAGTGAACCAAGAAAGTGCTAATGTAAAGCGTTGGGCCTATAACCAGCAGAGGCCTGTAAATGGAAATGGCGCAGGCCTGTATGAAAATGTCTTGCTTAAACAGGCGCCTCATCAAGCAGATAGTAGAGTAGAAGGGCCCATTGTGTATAAGCGTTAGGATGCTAGACTCAGACATGGAGGAGTAGATTGGGAATTTACAGAAGCAACTTGAAAGGGTGAAGAGCCTGAGACCCAAGGACGTCTGAACGGACAAGAATGGACTCATGCCATGTGGAAAAATACAGAATTCAACACCTTCTTGAGGGGCGTACCAGGAGGCGTGACGTTAACATTGTGGGGTTTGGTATTAGGGACAGTGCCCCGAGGGTGGAGGCAGGGCAGATGAGCTGAGGAGCTAGAGAGAGCGGTCAGATGGGCAAAGGGCATAGTTGCAAGTCAAGAATGATAGTCTAAGAGAATGTGGGCGAACTTCACTTGGAAGTCACCACGGCTGACACCTTTTGGGTAGGACGGGCGGTTGTTGAGTAGGGATGTCATCTAGTATAGAGTAGGGACAGACTAACCTGAATTTATGTCTATTATCCTGATGAGTACCATAACTCAAGTGATAGCAATTTTGTTTAGCCTGATGGTCCTGGAATTAATTCTCGTTCTGTTCATTAGCCGACTGAGACTTTTCCGTAGGATTATGTTTGTATTAGTACCTGTTTATCTGTTGAACCTCTTGCTGAGGTGCCTGTATCTCCAGTTATTTTTGGTTATGTAATAAATCTTCTAAATTCAGTCTTTAGTCAGTGGTTCTTTGGGGAAAGCAATTGGGTATTTTGAATTTGATCTGTTTAGCGTCAACTAGGTTGCCTTATTCACTCCATGACAGGTAAAAAGATCCAGTCGACCTGAGACGGGATTCTAGAGAATGGGAAGCAGACTCTAGAGGAGAAATCCCGCGGTAACAGATTTCATGTTGCAGTTCCTGATATTGCTTTTATGCTCTCCCACACGCCCTTTTACTTTTCTTTCTGTCTTTCCCACGTAGATTTTCCACATGGACATTTTAAGGCGTATACTACATTGCAGGTGTCACATGTGCTCGAATGTTAGAGTTTTATGCTGGTACCTTTAGTAGGATTCACAAATGAATTTCCAACTATCACATTGTTCTAATGTACACAATTCATACATTTTTGCATGCCTTTATATGCTTGTGTTGTTGTTTCCTGTCTCTTAGATAATATTTCTTTAAGGGTGTTTGAGCGTTAAAACACGATGGTCGGGCGTTCTGGAAATAACTGTACAAATACTGGTTCAGTTGTAATGATCGACCAATGTTTCAAGATGATTGATTTTAACGCATTCGATTCGGTTGAGTTCTTCAAAACGCAAAGGATGGCGTTCGATTGCTTCGGTTCTGTGCGTTGAAGCAAAGACTCTCTATTGAGGGTTGACACTCACATTCAGTTGAATCAACTTATAAACTATTTGTTATTGAAAGGTGCTCCTGCCAGCAGGGAGGGTAACCCTTCCAGCATTCTTGATAGCACGTGCAGGGCTGAACCAGATTTGCGGGCTCTGTTTTTGATCAAGTTCCTGAGTGCGGCAGGGGCTTGCCACATACCTCCATCTTGGTCTACTTCTCTCAACATACCCATTTTTGAAAAAGGACTTAGGAATGATCCAACATGTTACTGCCCCATCTCTCTACTCGACTCCTCTGCCAAATTACTGGAGGCAGTCTCATTAGAGAGATTAGATTAATGGAAAGATGAAAATTAAATCCTTTCAGATGCCCAATCTGGGTTTAGAAAAGGTTTGGGGATGCTTGAGCAGTCACTTCACCTGAACCTATTGATGGGGAAGTATATCTTGTCCAAGGAAGGATCTCTGCACGGTTGTTTAATTAATTTAAGTAGTGCTTCTGACCTGGTTGATCACAGGAAACTTTGGGAGTGTCTTAACAAAAAAGGAGGCACCAAAGGAATACAGGGTAAATTGACAACACCATTTGGCATAGAGAGAGGGGATTCCACAGGCCCTTTCATACCTTATATACCTGTGCCGGTGAAGATGAGGGATCAGGTAGTGAAATGGCATATGGTAGCATATCGTATCACAATTATTATTTCTGATTGAGACTAGCAGGATTGTCCTCTTGTTGCTATTTCTATTGCTATGGATAAGTGATGCCCCAGGATTGACTATAGAATTAGAGATGAGCTGTACCCAGGATGAGCCTACCTGGTTGATCTGTTAGGGAGCTGTACCTAGGAAACTTGGCTTCCAGAGTCCGCTATGTTGGCTGTACTGAGGAGGGATAATCACTTAGAGCCGACAAATGGGTTGTACACAGAGGTAATAGTCCGCTAGAGTCCAGTACCAGCAATCCTCACCTTGGGTTTGTATATGAATGTCTGTAATATAACAATATACCATGTCGCTCAATGACTTCTCTATGGGTGGGAAAACACTTCCAAAGAAGTAGCCAGCTCAAATAAGGTATCTGTGTAAGGACTGGCATGTAAAAGACTAGCAACATCTTCTGCAGACCCATTCTTAAGTCTTTCATTATTTTTTTATAAAACATCTCATTGAAATCCAGTAATACTTGTAGGTGAGTGGGAGCTGAAATGAGGAAGTGCAAATGTTCGCTTCATCATAACCACGCCAGCTGTTTCTTTGTCTGAAATGAACTTTTCAATTTTGGCTCTGTTTATAAATGCAAATCCTTTCTTTGGAAGCGCCAACTATATTTTACGACTTTTGGGATCTTCCCAAAATACACTTTAGTTTGTGTGAGGAGCCAGGCCAAGAATGTGCTGGGCTGCACAGCTGGAGCATAATTGTCTCACCTCATGAAATATACTGTTTTCCCTCCTTTCTGACTAACTCATCACCCTATCCAGGATGTTTCTGTAAATGACCTTGTTTTATCTACCATGACAACAAGAGCTGCTGACATCACAAAAGGCGCAGATCCAATCACCTGCTGTGTAATATCATAATTTCGCAACCACTCCACCTCCCCAGTGGATTCTATATTCATAAAGTTGAATAAGGAGGGAGGGTGAGTGGTGCACATTGGAATTCAGCTGAAGAGGCCACAGTTTAAATTGCAGAGTGTTTGTATTACATACCATAGTGGCGAGATCAACTGGAAGAGACTTACAGCCTGATCTGAATTTCAGAGGATGGGCTACTCCAACACCGAAAAATAAATCCGATAGGATATTAGGGGATTTATATTTTGGCGGATGGGAATATTCGTCACCGTTGTGAAGAGTAACCTAAGGCATCTGAGAAACAGAAAACCATAAAAGGTATTGTTTTTCTGTCAAGTGTCATATGAAATCAAATTAAATCTTATAAAATCTGCATTTGTCTATAAATAATTTATTGCATAAGGTTAGCTAAAATACGAGCTTTAAAAAAATATGCAGATTCCATAGCGAAATAAAACATTCAAAGCTTAAGATCCCTGATACAGGGATTTAAAAAAATAGTCCGAATTAGAAGAGAGCTTAATATGGTTACCACTCTAATTCTAAGCCTGCACGACCTAATGTTAAGTTGGTTGAAACCATTTACTACATGCATCAAGCAACACTGGGCATATACATAGAGGGCACGTTACTTTTTCCCATATTAAAAGTGATGTCCTGGCGTGCAAGAGGCTTGTAAATAAGCCCCACGATGTGCTACAAAGACTTCTGTACAACCACAAAGTCGGCATTTTCCGTCTACCCAAGTGTGTTTCCAAGCAGGGATAAAATCTTTTGATGGAAAATTACACATTCTAAGTAATAGGAATTTTTATCTCAAGTTAACCGAAAGAGACATTTTTTGCTATTGTTTCGAATTGGTAAATTATAGGCATTTAAAACAATGGATCCATGAGCTTTTTTGACTGAAACAGCTTTATCGAATAGTTGCTAGGCTAGTCTTACTCTTTTATTTACCATCCGAATAAAAATTGCTGGGGATGGAGCTGGAGACCATAGTCTATGCAGACCCAACTCAGTTAATCAGGATTCAAAATATTTGTGCCAAGGGTTGTCCAGTCTGGGATGCACCATCTCTTGCTAAGTGTGGTAGTCCAATGTACTCTCTGGTGCCTCCTTCATTCTTTCGCAGAACTTAACATGTGCGCCTCCCAGGGGTAACTGCTGTGACATTATCCTAAACTCCAGGGGTACTTGGGCTGCTGAGGTGCTCCTTGGCAAACTAAACAGATACTTAAAAACAGACTCTTGTATAGAAACAAGCAACTTTAAGACTTACTCCTGCCAGCTTTCAAATCCATACATCAAAGACGGGAGAAGTTTAGCTTTAATAAGTCAAGGAATGGGTTCAGAAGAGGGGGAGCTTAATTTCCTACAAAAGGCAAACAACAAGGTTTTAAGACTTCAGCATTACTCCTTGCAGGTGTAAATTAAATTCTATGAAAAAAAGGAAACGGAGGTTGTTAATTTCTTATGATTCTTTTGCATGCACACCTAAAGTTCCTTGTAGTTCGAAATTATTCTGATAATCTCTCTTCATTGTGTTCTCAGGGTTGGTATGGGTACATCAGTATAGTGCTTTGGCACATAGCATTCAAAGCCCTCTCAAACCTCTGACATAGTTATTCCTTGTACATCCTCATTACAATAATTTATTGTTACTTCTGGGGCCGTATTATGCATATTATGCATAGGGCACACTTTCCCTGTTTGCACCACCGAGCACCTTAAAACAGGTGCGCCGGGCGCAAACAGGGAAAGTGCACCCTACTACATTGAATGCGCTGCCCCCAGGGAAGCCGTGAACTCACGCTGCCCTGGGGGCAGCACATTAAAGTGAAAAACAGAGCAACTTGGAATCAGCCACTCACTGTGTCACTGTGCAGGTGGCAACCCGTCTGCACTTTCAAAGGGGGGTCCATAGGGCCGCCGTTCCCACCTCTAGAGCTGGGAACGGTGCACTGACAGTGCACCACCTTTTTGATGGTGCACTGTCAATGCGCCTTTTGACAGCTTCTTTGCCTCTGCGCCCACATCTGTAATATGGCGTGGACGCAGAGGCAAAGGGATTCCCTCCTGTGATGAGGCCACACCCCCCTACAAATGAGGGAATGCCCTCTGGTGATAGCGCTGACGCTATATGTGCGCCAGTGCTATCTGTATTACAGAAGGGGACACACAAGTGTCTGTAGCGCCTTCTGTAATACCAAAGTACACCATGGGAACTCAAAGCAGGCGCTAACACCTGGTGAGCCCCCAGTGCACCTTCTTTAATAAGGCTCATGGTGTTTGATTTAATATCTCAATAATTTTGGACCTCTAGCAACAAACAAAGTGTATTTGTCTTTAAATATATGCATTCTTTAAAATCCAAGCACATTCTACATTCTCTTATACTCCAAAAACCTGATTTACAAAGGTGACGTACACTTTTGAGCAATTTACACATTTGAGTAAGTCTATTACTTTTTTTTATTCACAAAATATGAGTTACTACTTTTAAAAAAATGTAGTAAACCCAGCACCACATATTACCAAACACTGGTGCTACAACACCCTCTCCTAAAAAATATTGAAGATAGTGAATTAAAATGTAACCCCATAGGAGATAATGGTAAATTAAATTATTTAAAATAGTTAAAAACATAAGTAAAATATAAGTTAATGATATGTATATATATATATATATATTCACTGAAAAAACCATAGGTTATAGACCATATATAGTTAGGAATTAGCATTTAAAAAACCTTATTTTACTCACACAAAACCATTGAAATTCCATATATAGTTAGTTGCACTAACTATATATCGCGCACCCGCAATCCACTGCTGATCATGTCACATATTACATCATTCATGACATGGTCAGTGACATCACTGATGACAACATCCAGTGATTATGTGTTTCTGTAAAGTTTAAATATGTTTTACATATTGAAGAATGAGTGGATATATAAGTGTCTGAATGAAGGTTTTAGTAGGTGCGTGATTGACTGTATGAGTGAGTGATTAAATGAGTCTTACTGAATGCACGGGTTAGTGACTAAACTGTCTAAAAGTGTGCATCAGTATGTCTGTTGTTGTGCAAGCTGCTGCACGTGTTGATCAGTAGCTATATAAGTAGCTATATGGGTTATTGATTGGTTGCACAAGTATTTGTATGGGAGACTGAGTGTGTGTATGGCTGGCTGGGAGGTGTGTGACTCTGTGCAGATCAATGTGTACTTGTATCAGTGATTCTATAAGAGAGTAACTATGTGTTAGTATATGTTTCAAAAATGTAAGGTGTTCTGTGTTTAACTGTATAGATGAGAAAATGGAAGTGTGATTGATTCTTTTCAGGACTGACTAGGTGTGTGAGTAACTCCATGGATGAGTGGCAGAGTGTGAGTGTCTGTATAGGTGTATGAGTGCATATGATAGTGTAAAGATGAGTGATTGTATGTATGAATGATTGTATGAGTGAATGTGTGTGTAGACATAGGAATCTGTGAGTGCGTATGTAGTAACTAGTATTGGTGTGTCAATGGTTTCAAAAATGATACTTTCTATTTAACACTGGGTGTAACGGAGGTTATATTAGAGTGTGAGGAGATGCATTGTATTATCACATGAATGATATCATCAGTGATGTGATCATTGATGTCAAGTGAGATGTCATCAGTGATGTCATTTGAGATGTCATCAGTGATGTCATCAGTGATGTCACTGACCATGTCATGAATGATGTAATATGTTACATGATCAGCAGTGGATTGCGGGTGCGCGATATATAGTTAGTGCAACTAACTATATATGGAATTTCAATGGTTTTGTGTGAGTAAAATAAGGTTTTTTAAATGCTAATTCCTAACTATATATGGTCTATAACCTATGGTTTTTTTCAGTGAATTTTCAAGGTTTTGTAAATGCTAATTCCTAACTATATATGGTCTATAACCTATGGTTTTTTCAGTGAATTTCATTGGTTTTTTAACAGCTAATATCTGTAGCTGTAAAATGTATTCTTCTTTAAATCCAAAAATATATTTTATATGTTTATTAATAACTTTTTTTAAAATATTTTTTTTTCTTCGTTCCCGCTTCGCGAATCGGGAAGCTTCCCGTTAGCTGACCTTGATGCCGCGAAATAGACCGCGAGCCGGTAAACGTTTCTTTACCGCAACTGCCGCGTTAGAAAACAACATCGTGACGCCTCCCGTCCGCATGACGTTTCGCGTTGTCGCGTGATACGTCATATGACGTGCTACGTTAGCGAACTCGTACGCTTACCGAGTCGCAAAGCACAGGTTTCTGGAAGCAAACCGGGAGGCCCTGCAAAACGCGTAACATACACACAGCAGGTCATGTGACTTGGTAATAACACTTTTCATTGGTTCATTTCACTTTCGGTTTCCTAATGATGTAAGACTAGGTCATATGATCTAAAATGAACACTTTTCATTGGTTGAGAACTATTTTTTTTCCCAAATGGTGAAAATCCCTCCTTCTTTCCTCACTCTGACTTTCATCATTGTGAGAGAAAGACCCTTTGTTACCAGTGAGCAATGGCTTCTTTACTAGCTTCAGCTGGTGCTTCCCCACCACCTCCACCACATCCAAGGAAGAGTGGACCACCTGCTAAAGTTATAATTCAGCAAGAAGAGGAAGAAGAGGAACAGGACGACCTAGATAATCTCCCTATTATGGCCAGAAGATCTGTTGTACCGGAAGTAACGGGACCAGAGGGCAGGGAGATGGTGCCAAATATACAAACGAGATTTCGTGAAGTAAAACAAGTCTGCGTACATTGCAGTGGATTCATTTGCTACGGAGAAAGTAGCATCACTCTGATCAACAGAGCTATTGACAATCCTGCTCATGTTTGTCCGAAACTCCCCAAACAATAAATTCTTTTTTTTTGTTTTCTTGCTCCTGTTGAGCCCTTTACAATGAATCGTTTTCGTTGCCCCCTCCGAAAAAAAACAAAAAAAAATATAAAACTGTTCAGAAAAATTCAAAAAAAGTAAAAAAATGTTCAGAAAAATAATTAAAAAAAAATAAAACAACAAAAACAATTTAAAAAAAAGTTCTTTTCAGAACTACCTCCCCGTTATTAAAAAATTGGTACAATATTTGCAACTGTGCCAACCTCTATTTCTCTTAGTTCGCTTCCCAGTTCGCTCCCCGGTACGCGAACCGGAAGCGAACCCAAAATTTTTTTTTTTAAAAAAGAACAGTAAGTATAAGGGAAGGAAACAGACACTTATGTTAAAAGAAAGACAGCTATAAGGGAGTAAACTAGAGATACTATTACCCGTAATCCACTGCTGATGATGTCACATATTACATCATTCATGACATGCTCAGTGACATCATCAGCAGAGGATTGCGGGTAACAGTATCCCTAGTTTATTCCCTATAGCTGTGTTTCTTTTAACATAACTGTCTGTTTCCTTCCCTTATACTTACTGTTCTTTTAAAAAAATTTTTTTTAGATCAGTCAGAAACAGTGAAAGTAATGAAATATAAAAGACTACGTAGAATATGAGCACTGTATGCAACAACTTTGACACTTACAGAAGCCTCACCTTCTCCATGCCTCCTACACAGTTCTACATGTACATCATAAATGCAAACAGAACAGAATTAATTATACATGTTAAATGGTTTATTTTTGCTGTTCTCAGAATGTATCAAATTTCACTAAAACAGTGACTTGAAGGTATTCATCATATAACAGCGGGGAAAAAAAAACACAATCAAAATGATTGTGTTTAAAAAACCCATACAACATTAGAAATCAGAATTCAGAACTCCTTAAAGTTAACTTACTTTCCATGACGGCCAAGGATGTCCTATGAACAGCTTACACTCTGTTGTGCTGTTATTACTTTCAACCCGCCACTTTCTGAAAGAAAACCTCCATCGTTTTCAAAAACATGTTACATACAATAAATGACTTCTTGCTCTCTACCACAAGATTCCACAAGGCCAAATCTTGTCAGAGCCATGTATAACTCTTGGATTTCTTGTTAGCCAATCCCGTCTTTTCGTATTTCCGCAACTTTCAGAATTAAAATGTTGAAGATCATTTACACAATCCTGGACTAGTAATATCTTCCCCTTCTTGCTCAATCATGTTCTACATTTCCTATCACACTGATACTGCTTACTATGAAGCAGACTTACACTACCTTTATGACTAGTACAATTATTTAATTCTCTACATCACTTTTAATCACAAAGCAATGTAAAACAGTAGACAGCATTGCAGACTTACATTCCCTCTACTCCATGTTTTGATTCGCTGCTTCAATTAGCTTATAAAAAGAAATAGTTTTTCTGAACTCATTCAAAGTGCACGTATTTCTCAATAACGTCCAGTGTTATGGTAAAAAGTTATGTCACTGTACTACACTTATCTTCAAGGCCAAATAGTGTAGGAGCCATGAGAACTTCTTGAAATTCCTCAGAGCACATCCCGAGATTCTTTCCCTAAAATTTTGGTTTTAAAAACACCAGGTAAGAGTTTTTAAGGTCATATGGCAATTTTTTTTTGAAAATTAAAACAGAATCATTGCAGAATGACCAGCCATTTCTACACTTTAAATAAGCTGTATAATGTCCTGATGTTATTGAAGAACCATCATGATATATAATTGCTACAGTTACAAAAGTCCTTCCTGATATTGACAACTGTGAAGCCACAAAATTTTTAATTAAAGTTGTCAATTTTGTTCCATCAGGCCTACATCGTTGGAACATTAAAATGACATACTGGCCATATGTTCGTATAAATAATGTGGACATCATTTCAGATTTACATTGCCTACACTCCATATTGTGATCAGCTGCTTTTACTAGCTTATTAAAAGAGACTGATTTACTGTCTGGCAAAGTTAAATATATAAATCTTTCTGAGTCTACACTAGTACTACTTGATACCCTAAAGTTCTCGCAGTCATGCTGCCATTGATAAGAAAGCCCAAACAGATGATCTACATCTACACCTTCAGCATACAATACATCAAGCATATACATTAAAAACTCCTGACAATCTTGCTGACTATTTTGAGAGAATTGTGTTTGGCCTGAACATCTGTCTAACAGATTTCGAATTTCAGACACACTTTCTATGTTTGTTCTATCAGTGCTACATTTCTCTAACACAGAATTTAACAAACTGCAAAATCTTTGATCAGAATTGACCACAATCTCTTCTTTTACATTTTGTAGAGAAAACAAAACATTAACCACTACATTAGCATAGCAGTTGACACCAGAACTGTTTTCAAATTGAAAACCAACAACATCTTCAACAGAATCCTTTTTGTTTCTGCTTATAATTTCAGGTTCATCGACTTTTCGTCTTTTTGCTACAACCTCCCCAGTATTGGTCACATTTCTTCGTTTCCGGCCTACCACACGTTTCTCAAACAAAGGATACTGAGGCAAATGTGGCGCATACTCTCTTCTCAACCTATTGTATTCCTTAACACAATCTAGATCCGCACAAATGTTTGTGACATCACACTCAATCAAGTACAATCCCGATAAAGTCCTAACTCGTGACAATGCCACATATGCCATACCCTCCTTGAACACAGAACTGCCAATATTCACCAATGCACAGTCTACACTTAAACCTTGCGATTTATGGATTGTCACCGCATATGCCAAGCAAACAGGAAACTGCTTACGACGAACATATAAGTCTTTTACAAGCAAAAATCTAGCAGAACAACGAGCAATTAGCTGTACTTCCTCAATGCCATCAAATTTAATTTTTAAAAATTCAATTCCATCTCTATTTCTGTATTTCACAAAATCAACAACATTACCCATTGATCCATTTACCAGACCACTTTCAACATGTAAATTCCTTCTTAAAATTATACGGCAGTTCAAGCACACATTCAGAGTCTTTTCAAAACCCGCAGTTTTAGATATACTCTTCTCTAATGAATCCAATTTTGTTTTCAGATTCTCAGACAAAATAATTGTTGATCCCATATGCTCTACTCTGTCAATAGCTTCCAATTTCACAATCTCTTGCTTTTCTAAATGCAACATTTTGTTGTTGAATTTGGCACATTCTGCAAGAGTTGGCATCAAACATATTCCAGATTTTTTCTCAGTAACTTTCTGAAAAATATTCTCAGGCACAACATCTTCGTCTGGATATAAATTTGTCAGTAATCGTGCATGTAAAGCTTCTTTCCCATGCTCGGTCACTTTTCCAATTCTAACATCTTGTAGAATAGTCTTGTAAACTTCATCCTTTGCCTGACGCATATTTTCATGCAGTTCAGCATAATTGAAGTTTAACCATATATTGACGTTGCCAATACTCCCTAAGCACTTCCTGGTATCTTCATGCGTGAGCATTTTGAACACAGGTTGCCCTTTCACTGGTGTCAGCTGCAGAAGATCTCCGAAAACAATGATGTGTTTGCCACCAAATAACACATCATACTCTGTTTTGAGAACTTCTTGCATTCTCAAATGCACAAAGGCAAGCATGACATTGGAAACCATGCTTACTTCGTCAATGATAAGAAGTTTCATTTTCCTCAAGACTCTTGAAACTTCAAAACAAGCATCTCCAGATAGCTTGTGATATTCTAATTTGTTGTCATGCTCCACTGGCAGCATCAGTAAACGATGTAAAGTAATCCCTTTAATGTTATGTGCTGCCAGTCCAGTTGGAGCGGTGACAACACAAGACAGCGATGACTCTGTCCTTTCCTGCAAATAACATGAAATTGCTTTAATAAGGAAACTTTTTCCAGTTCCCGCTTCTCCACTCACGTACAGTCGGACAGGCTTCAACGACGTACATGAGCACTCTTTCTTGTCATGACTTAATCCATGATCAATTTGCATGGTAAGTTCGTCATATATTTTCCTCTGCTCAACGTTGAGTTGTCTTTCCAACTCTTCTAAGTTAACCACATCCTCCTGAGCATGTGCCATGGCTCTTTCCACTTCATTCATAGCAGTGGCAGCTTCATTTTCGATAAGAGGTCCTCCTAGTGGATCCTGACTCAATGAAGCAGAACTCTGACTGTCCTGAGAACTGTCTCTGGCAATCTCGGCTGCAATCGTTGCTTCCTGCTCAATTTCCACATTCAACATTTCTACATATTTGGGAAAAGCAGGACATTCTATGGTCTCCTTGGCAGCATTGAATGAGTCTTCGTAACAAAGGAAATCTCCAAGCAGTTCCTCTTCTGCACGCCAAGGCTTAAAAAGTTGCAAAAGTGCTAAATAGAAAAACTCCTTTTTTTCAGGAGATTCGCCACTCAATTTTCGATGGTTTATCAAGTGGCATTTTCTTTGCTTGACCAGACATCCCTCACTTCCTATTACAGCATACACTCCTTTCTCAGTATCTTCTTTGATGTTCCTCTTGAATATGTAATTTTGCAGAACCTCATACAGACAAACATTCTCGAGGTGACTGCTTCGATTTGGATAATATGTATCCAACATGTTGCTCTTCAAAATGTCGGTACTGTTTGGCTCCTTTTCCGCCAAATACTCAATTTCCCGCACAGGTTTCAGAACTCGATTACGCGTTGCAGCAAGACCAACACTCGCCCAAACGATACTCCTGGACTTGGCATAGAGACTTGCTGAAGACAACCGGTCAGAACATTCGTAAGCTCCGATTTCTCGATGCGACAACATCTTCAGACTGAAACTGTACAACTTCTTGCTGAGCCTCTTTTCATGGGAAATGTCCTCCCACATATCCTTCAATTCTGTCTTCTCTTTTTTGGTGATGTAAGATGTCACATACCGAGCCACAGCCATACAGTTATCAGCCACAAACTGTATATCCATGTTAGCATTCCACATGGACAAAATCACCGGGTTATAGTCGTTGATGTACTTAGACTCTTCGTTCCTCTTCAAATTGTATGTGTTTTTAGGTGATTTCTTCATCACATTATGTCGCAGCGAAGACATCAAACTGTTCACTCTTCCTTTAGAAATCACCGATCGTGGAAAGCCGAAACGACATTTGGTGTAGAACTTGTCTTTGTTCCGGAATTTACGACGACAGTACTTTCCACATCGATGGCTTTGGAAACGTAGAACTTTTTCTCTTAGGCTTTTTTTCTCCTTTGCGTTTGGAACAGCACACGTAGAATACTGTTCTATGAAACTCATCACTGAGTCGTCTGCATCCGTTCCAAATTTAGGTGCATCCTTGATCCACAGCAACATATGTATATGAGGAGCACCTCTTGCTTGGTACTCCTTCCTCCAGAAGAAATCCAACACCTCTCCAAGAGGTGGATTCTTCTTATTCATGATGAAAGACATCATACCTTCAAATCTATGATTGAAGTACCTACATACATTGACTGGATCCAAAGAGCACAGTTCTCCGGGTGTCTTGAATTCGATGTTTTCTACGTTAGCATTTGCCTCTCGTAGAAATTCAAGTAAGTCTTCCCAGCCATACTCAGCACAGCTCAAAGTGAGGAACCATGTGGGAGTTCCTAAGTTCCTCAGCATACATTTTAAATCACCATGACGACGGTACCAGTACTCATTAGTACCACGCTGACACGCCATGAGATTAATCAGGTGAGAATCCAAAATACTGTCTTGGACATTGACTTTATCCATAAAGTCACTTGCCGAGATGTTTTGCATGTGTATACCACTTTTCAAGATGTGGTTCACTGCATATGACAGTCCAGACAGATCGCTTTCAAACAGGAGATGAAACAAATAAGGAATGCATTGTCGAAACCTAGGATCTCCTGCATACAATCGCAAAGTCCGGTATTCAGAAGCAGGAATTTGATGAGGTCGCTCATCATATCTTCCTCCCTGACCTGTTGGAAAAAGCTGTGGGAAACACCGAGCTTCCAAACTTTCCTCCCAAACACTAATGGGACTCCCTTTCGCTTGTTTCATTTGAAACAACTCAATAGCATTCCCCATGACTTCCTTGGAATGCAAAGGATGAACACTATAATGTTCATATATTTCTTCACTAGTACAGGGTTCTACTTTCTCAATTTGACCAGCACACAAATCGCTATCCTCTTCCTCACTTACTTCCTCTTCTGCAACATATACATTTTTATAGTATTTATTATATTTTTTCAAATACAATGTTGCCCTTTTGACTTTCCTAACATCTACTAAATCTTGCCATATTTTCTTATTCTTTGTCGGAACCCCATTAACTAAGATAACAAGAGGTTCCTCTTCCACTTTTTCTACTCCAATTGTGTTAATGTTTTTCTTCAAATCTAGAGGCAAATAAACAACTCTTCCCTTTAATCCTCTCTGTAAATCTGATGGAGGCAATTTCCCTGTCTTTGGCTCCATTCTTACAATAGCCTGAAAGGGATGGATACTTTGAATCAAAATAGATTCATAAGTATTTAAATCCTTCAATTCAGAAGGAATCTCAACCAATTCCAGATTATTATGAACTGCTCTAGCAGGCATCTGGTTTTGATTTAATTTGTTACAACAATAAGTACACACACGTTGATCCAATCCCAAATCAAAACAATTTTCTACCATCAAGTATGTTGTAAAATCCTTCCATTCACTATTATTTTCCCTTTCACTTTTTCCATATAAATCCACTAACTTAGTCTGATTCTTATAATAAGTGCGTCGACAACACACACAAGTGAAATTTGGCCTCTCACTTGATTTCACCTCAAACGTCGCAATTTCCCTCTGGAAATTATCTGTACTGGAAACCTGTACACTTTCTTCCACATTACTCTCTTCTTCTTGGTCAATTTCAACATTCTCCTCTTTACTTCCGAAGTAACAAAACTCAATTTCTTCACATATATTCTTCACATCTATTTCAGAACCATGCAAAAGAGCAGCGCATAATTGTTTAAGCATAATTGCTGGACTCTTAGCATAATACAACATTCTAACTAATTTCCTCACTTTATTATGATGCACTGCTAGCATCCTGAAATGATGAAAAACACTCTGGCATACTCTCCTGGAAAGACAAGCCAGTGAATGACCATGCAAACCTATCACTTCTCTCACTCTGCAAGGATCTAATTCTTGCAACAACTTCATTTTCTGCTTCAAACTTTTCTTACTAAATGACCGTATAAAATCACAAAGCAAATTGATGGAATCCTGTCGTACACTGCAAATACTACTACACTTCCAGGTGTACACAGGACCCTTAGGACGTCTCCCTAAAACCTCATTACCTAACACCTCTTCTATCTCTGTTCTCACAAGTTTTTCTTTTTCAACTGGACAACCATCTTTCACTTCATAAGCTCGACCACTGGTGTCAACTGCATGCACCAAATCATTATCCTGGAAATAACTCTCCTCATTAAAAAATGCCTCAGAGCTTGAACTATGCATCCATTCTCCAGAAAAAACTTCACAAAAATTACTACGATTAACTATTCTCTTCCATCTACTATTTCTTTTGAAATCATAAATTACCTTGTTTAGCTTCCTAATTCTATTGATTGTCAAAATAAATAACTTACGTTTAATTTCAAATGCCTGATCAATAACTTTCTCAACTATTTTTTTTCTCTTATAAAAAACCACTTTCTGCTGACCTTTCTTAATATTTTTTAACAAATTCCCAATTATCCTGTTGCGGAACATTCGTTTACGAATATCCCTAAACTGTTGTTTCCTTCTACTTTCATGCATAGAGTTATCTCTTACTCTAGCAGTAACATTTCTCATTGGCCTTTCCTTACCATTTGAATTCTTTCTCCTTTTCTGGACTGAAACATTTTCTGTAGTAATATTTTTTTTACTACACATATTTCTTATGACTGTTTTTCGACTCTTACCCGGTGCTTTCTTGGTGACTTGACAAATCTTTTTGTTAGAGGACTGCTGCATTATTCCATGGTCCTGCTGTCTTTGACGTTTTGCAGCCTTTCTTACTCTTTCTTTGCTAGGCATCCTAAAATCTTGAAATAATCTGCAGTTGAATCTGTGGTAAAATATAATAAAAAATGTTATTAACCACTATTACCCAACAGTAAATTAATAACAGTCATCAAAAACTTAACACACTACTTAAGTATATAATATACTGAAGCCTATCTCCAATTTTTCACTGAACAGGACTCATCTCTTCTTAACCTTGGATAAACCTCACCTACTCTGTGTCCCCTGCACATAATTAAATGTAAAGGGGCAGATTTATATTAACTAGCACATCCCCAGGGATGCACCAGTTAACGTGCACCGCTGCTCTGCCACCCACGGTGTGCCGCATTTACAATCAGATAGGACAAAGCTACATCAAAACCCTGCGCCTGCTTGAAGCAGGCATAGATCTTGACGCAGGTAGGCTGAAAGCTAAAGCAACAACTAAGTGTCGTGTGCAGAAGTTACAAAAAAGGAAAAATGGCGTTTAAACCAGTAATGAGACCATGCTAACGTAATACAGAGTAAAAATATCCAGGATCTACATCAGTTTGGGGTTCACGAACCTGGCAGGTACAAGGCACTGAGGCTTTCCACCGTGCATGTCTCATCCCAAAACATATGTGGTTTGTGAATGAAACAATTTCCCAGACCAAATGCTTTGGATTGGCTACTTCTAAAAAATTAAACACCCCTACTATCCCGGAGTTAGAGGAATATGATGGTTGGAGTAATTTTACTCGTTGTCTATTAAAGATTTACAGGCCCTACTCCGTAACTCTTCCTTTAACATTTCCAGTATAAATCCAAAAGGTTGACTGCTTTGGCAACGTGCCTTATCCACGGTTTAATAACGCTGCCTTTTGCTTTATATAAGTTTTCAAATTGTATGAAATATATACCAATAGGTCGTTATTAACCTTTAGGTAGTGGTTTTCTTCATGAAGTCTGGTCGCTTCCATACACATACAGATTTTCAAAGATGATCAAGAACTTTATCTGAATGGAGAGGAATGCACTGAGACGCCAGATCATTCACTAATGTGTAGGCACATACAGTTACACGGTTCATGCAACAAACACCGACCAAATATGGCTTGCGTGTTGCAAGGCACACCAGTTCCTGCTATCATCCCCACGTTCAAGTTCTTGGAAAATGGTAGTTATTTGATGCTCAATAATGAAGATTGTTCTGGGTTAATTAAAAGTATTCATTTTATCGTAACAGTAAATGAACGGGTTATTTGCTGCAGAAATGTTCTATTTCCTCCCACACATGAACATAGGGAGTTTTCAATCTGGCCACAAATACCAACCTTGGGAACAGATTTCAACGGCATGGCAAGAATAAGAGCTCTTTTGTCTCAGAGAGAGGTGGCCTTGAGTTCGGCCCGTGAAACTTTCGTGCTTCACACAGCGAACACCCGTACAGAGGTGCAGACCCTTTTAAATACAGATTCGCCTTTCCATTTCAGCAAGATGGTTCGGACTATCTCTAACGCGTCCTCCACAAAGGGCCTGGCGCACTTTTTTAAAATTGTTACCAGTGGTCTCGTGACTTCATTTGAGAAAATCTTTGGAGTCATCCCTGCTTTCTTTCATTCTATATTTTTCCACTGTGCTTCGTGGATTCCCATTTTTACTTGCATTACCAGCGGACGCTCTTGTGCTTTTTTACATTTTTAAATATGGATGTCCCTCCTGTGCAAGCTCCCGCCCTGCAGCTGCTGACACTGTTCCGCAATCGCATGCTAGAATATTATGGCACAATGCCGTTGGCGATATTAAGCACGGCATATGGATTATCTTTTCTATGCTGATGTGATTCCTTCAAATCTAAGACACTAAAGTATCGGCACGCCCTAAACCAACACAAAGAGACCTTCTTAGCAAATAATATAATATGTGTATTAGGGAGGGTGAGATATAAGCAGCCGCGGGCCGTGGAGGGAGTTACGGTGAGGCAGGGAGGCGGGGAGGGGGAGAAGCAGGGTGGAGCCCTCTCTACCTTGCCCCTCCCCCTCCCCGCCTCCCTGCCCCACCGTAACTCCCTCCACGGCCCGCGGCTGCTTATAAGTGTTGCTAACTCTTATTCATTTACAGCATGTTAACATACTGTCACCATTCGCTTTTTATGTACTAGTAACTATGCTGGTAATTTTGCTACTGATAATATGTGTACTTGTATAATCTAAGATACTACGCCTGAGAAGACGGCATTAGTAAATAAACATTTCAAATACACATGTGTTCTTCTTAACTCCATGTTCTCGTTTCTAAGAAATATATAACGACCGACTGTTCATGAGTTCCACGTATCCTGAGGTACTATAAGTTCATATTCTGGATTGTCTAAACATTGAGAGTTTGTTATATCCAATGTGACACTGTACCTAGCTTGCTAAGGGGTTTTGATTACTAAGGTGAGTTTTGGGACACCCTAATTCGCCGAGGTTCCAATCCTCTGTCCACAGTTCTGTGTCAGAACAGAAACCCTGCGACAGGGGCACCCCTCAACCTTACTGGAGCTTCATCACACTTGCGATACAACTCCAGCAATGCGCCAACTTTACGGCACAAATACGTCACGCATCTGTGCTGTTTTTGCCCCATGATGCGCCGCATTGTAAATGCAGCACACCATAGGTGACGGAACAGCGGCACAGAATGACTAACACATCCCTGGTGATGCGCCAGTCATCATAAATCTATCCCTATGCTTCTTATCTTGTTAGAGATAAACCGCCATATGTATCATCAAAGTTTTTTGCATTTCCTAAATAGCGAACTTTAAGGAATAAATAGCGATTCTTTACCATTCCTAGTTTGCGATGAGCTATTTGCTAATTACAAATTACCCATTCATTTCCATGCAGCAGGAGGCCCATAGGAATGAAGGTGCAATTTGCGATTAGCAATTACCTCATCGCAAATTACGAATTTTTCCGACGGTGCAGGGGTGTCTCAAGAACACCCTGCTGCACCCCTGAAAAAGAAATTTGGGGTCATATGGCGCACATAAATTTTGAAAACATTCCTTTACCTCAAAAACGATTTTCAACTCATAATTTGAAAACACTGCACATGGGGAAATGACTTAAAATGTCCTTAAGACACATAAAAGCATTTTTTGATTGCCTTTGCAGCATGTTTCAATCACCTTTAACATGCCTATGTAACGGAAACATTCAAAATCTAAATTTGCCATGCACAGGTGGGAGCATATTTACAAGCAATTTGCTCCACAGACAAACTTCTTACATTGAAATGGGAAAAATAACATCAGAGACTCTCAATTACCTTATAAAGAAGCAGACACCATTATGTCCTTCTCATCAATATTAAAACCATTGCTTTTTCTCAAAAACGATTTACAAGTCATAATTTGAAAACACTCCACAGCTCCTATGCACATAAAAGCCCTGTCAGTACTAATACTTCACATTTTCTCCAATTACAATTTCTCAAAGAAACAAAATCTATTTGTGAAACACTTGAGACAAAGCAACATTTGAAAAACACAACTTTCTTCATAATTTTCTCCTTAAAGCACACTATTTTCTATCTAAATTAAAGAAATCTTTTCTCACCTTAGCAAATACTTTGAGTTTCAAAACAGTCTCAGAAACACACCAATTTGTCTTCAGCAGAGCAAAAGGTATGCACTCCAGAGTCTGCAGCTATCAAAAGCACAGAAATGCTGTAATTCCTCACACATATCTCTCATGTCACCCAATCAAAACTCTTCCCTCACTTTTTTTCAAAGCAAAACCCTTCCCCCCTCTGCCCCCTCTCTGCTTTTTCTGCATAGCAACCACCTCTTGCAAGACCTCTCACACAACAATGTTGCAATTGAACTCTGAACTCTCAGTGCACCTGCATATCCAGAGCATTCTTTCATTTAATGATTTTTTCTTCGCCACTCAAAATACATCTTTCAACGAACTCATCCATGCACACTAACTTTCTGTTTTCAGCAATCAAAATCCACCAATCACTCTTACTGCTTCATTAACACAGAAACTCCTCAGTTTTTTTCATTTTACACTCTCATTTTTTCAACTGCCATTTCATTGCCACACTTCATCTGACTGCAGCAGAACCTTCTCTCACCATGTTTTCTGTCTGGATTGTTGGACATAGTTACATATATTGGGCTCAAAGGTACGCTGAAAACAGGAATTTACCTAACCTCAATTTACAAGATGTGGAAATTAAGTGGTTTGGCCACAGAGGATTAAAATGTCACCAATTGATACCATTGGTGAAAACCTTTATGCATTTGCCAAAACCTGACCTGTTAATTGTGCACTGTGGAGGTAATGATTTGGGCACTTTGACTGGGGTAGGTCTGGAAATGCTTTTAAAGGACACCTTTGAGCAATTGATGGCACTTTTTCCTCAGACTGCCTTGGTATATTCAAATATATGCCAAAGACAGAAATGGAGGTGGTCGAACCAATTTTGTCCACAAATTGAGAAGTCGAGGAAGCATGTAAACAAATCTGTTTCAGCTTACATGAGAGACCATGGAATGGGCTCCCTGTACAACAATAACTTGCGTTACTACATGCAAGATATCTACAGAGGAGATGGAGTTCACTTCTCAGATGAGGGCAACAGAGTTTTCACTCTGAATTTAAGAATGTGCATTGGTACCTACTTATAAGTACCTAAATGTACCATAAACCCAAAAGCTCTTCTCAGAGCTACCCTACATCTGATCACTCACAATTATTATTTTACTCTAACTTTTTTCACTAATTTTCAAGAAAGTACGCTCCCCAGAACGCTTCCCGGTTCGCGAACCGGGCGCACTCCACGCAAAAAAACTAAAAAAACTGTATATTTTTTTTTGCCCTGCGAGACCCCTTCAAAGCCTCCACATCAAACCTAGGGGGTCAGGGACGATCTACTATGCCCCCTTATGGTCATTTGCCCCATCGCTTTGGCCTCCTCTTGTCTCTCGATCCTACCGAGAGACAAGATGGCGGCCGCTACGGACTGTTTGGAATGTTTACAGACGCCGAAAAACCAATCAGCTTCGCAAACCTCCGTAACGCGAAAAGTACGCGAAGCGGAGCGCTGTTACAGATATATATCTTTTTTTGAACGTTAATTTCTCAAAATCCACTGGAGCACATATATTGAGACCTAGCAAAGGCACATCGGGCTACCAGTCCCTACAATTTTGCCAAGTTTCGTGCAAATCCATTCAGCCGTTCGATTATTATTATTTTATTTTTTTTTGCCCCGCGGGGCCCTTTTAAAACCTCCACATCAAACCTAGGGGGTCAGCGAGGATCTACTATTCCCCCTTATGGTCATTTGCCCCTTCACTTTGGCCTCCTCTTGTCTCTCGATCCTACCGAGAGACAAGATGGCGGCCGCTACGGACTGTTTGGAATGTTGACAGACGCCGGAGAACCAATCAGCTTCGCTTCACAAAGCTCCGTTGCGCGTAAAGTACGCGTCCTGGGACGCTGCCAGGTCCGCTGTTACAGATATATATCTTTTTTTAAACGTTAATTTCTCAAAATCCACTGGAGCACATATATTGAGACCTACAAAAGGCACATCGGGCTACCAGTCCCTACAATTTTGCCAAGTTTCGTGCAAATCCATTCAGCCGTTCGGGCTAAAAGTGAGGCCAACCGCCCTATGGAAATTAACATGGGAAAAACGCGTTTTGGGACCCCCCTTTTTTCTCGGCCCCCCCTTGACGAACCCCCCCAAAATTTTCAGGGGCTGCTCAGAAACAAAATGTGCCATTTTCCTGAAAATTTCAGCCAATTCCGTCCACAAACGCCAAAGTTATTTGACATAGAATTTTCAAAAATCCCATAGGAAAAAAATCCTAACTATATATACCTACTGGCGACCGCCAGTAGGTAATATATACACATATATATATATATATATATACATAAATAGTACTTATTTATTATTTAATTATATAATAATGTATTGCTGTTTTGAAATAAAAAAATAAACACACTCAAAAGTGTAAAATACCTCAAAAGAGTTAGGGCCTTATTAAGAGTAGGGAGGTCCATTGGGTGCCGTACTTGCAGTGGCAGTCCGACCACCACCACACTGCGGACCTGCCCGCAGTATTATGAGTGGGGTGGTCGGACTGCCAAAGGCCCGCTGTGTCTGCTGGGGATCCAGGATCCCGCAGCGGTCAGGAGCAGAAATATGCTGGTGGTGCCGGTGCTGCAGCACCGAGCATATAATGATTCACCTGTCCACCGTGCATTTCATGGCAGTGAGCTCGCCTTGAAAAGGGTGGCAGAGAGGCAACTAAGGTGACCCTAACAAGGCCCCGTGCTGCTCCTGGGCCTGGGGGTGCATGCAGGGGGGCACATGTTGTTCCCCCCTGGAACTGTATCCCTGTTCCTGCATGGTGTGGCATGTCACACCACACAGGAATGTGCTGCAGGCATTGTCACAGCGGAGGGCTGTATGTTTTAGGCTCTCCTATGTGCCCACTGCCATGAGTCCATCTCAGCACTATCTGCCTGACCCGGATTAAACTCCTAATCCGGCGGGCGGGCCACAGCTTTGGCGGTCCTCCAGCGGACAGCACTACTGTGGCACTGCTGGAGGGCCACCAAAGTCGTAATAAGGGCCTAAATCCTTTGTAAATCAGGCCCTACTCATTTTGTGCTTTGTTAAGCTCTTTGTCCAGAGTAGGTGTACTTGTAAACTGGCAACAAACAAGGTTCAGTAAACCTATTGTGAATATGTTAACAGTGCAATATTTGGATACAAGGTAAAAAGTTATTTGATAATTTTGTTGAAAAGCATTCAATTTGGTTTGATTTCATAGATACAATACAATACAGCATGAAGTGTTCTATCCAGTGTTATTATGATATGATCATGACATGTACTAAGTAGATAATCCGTGTAGGTGTACATATTCACTGTTGTTCCCTTCAACAGTCACTGGATACCACTATGATTTACAGATTTTATGACTTGATAAGTTATAATCGTATTGGTGCCAACCAATAGCTAGATGAGAAGCAGGAGGTTCAAAGTCAAGGTGTCACATCTCTAGTGTCCTAAGTATATGTCATCTCCCTTCTTGGGATGGTGATGCTAAGAAGTTTGAAACATCCTTTCAGTGAGGTGGCTCACGGCTCGCGGTGTAGACCATTATAACAGCAGGTGGAGACGGAAGTGGGAAACTTCTCCTGAGGAAGGGCCAGTTTGGCTCGCAATGCATTGGGGTTAGTTCAGTTGATGTACATATCCCCTCACTGAAAGGATGTTTCAAACTTCATATTGAGTCAAAGAAAGGATATTTCATCATGAATATTGCTTAAAGAGTGTTCTGTGAGAATAGCCACGACCATCTTTAAAATAAAGGGGCAGGCTGCCAGTGCTGTTGGAGGTCAACCTCATCCCAAAAAGGGAAGTGGCATTATACTTAGTGATGGAATACCCAGGATCAGGGGTATACCTCCTCAGCACGTGAGTATGTGATCATTCAAAGTTAACATTGGAAAGTACATGGGTGTGCTCCAGGGAACCACACATTCCATCTCTTTAACTTAGACAGTTTAGGTTCAGCAACTTTTGGGGTTTGAAGTTATGGAGCGGGTAACGAGCTACACAAATCCTGTAGTAGAATATGGGGGACTTGTAATGGCTGTACCAGGTCATTATTATTGATGTAATCCTGCACATTGTGCATTTTGGAAATCCACGGTTTGCATTCATTTGGACTGTCCTCATTGACTATTGGCTTTTTTACATGTGGAGCTCGGAACGAAACGCGTTGCCTGTGTGCCGTTCTTGTTAAAGATTATTGGAATAAAGAAAGACATTTTTGGGACTAAGTGAGCTTGAGTCTGATTTCAACGAGTGCACCTTCCACCTTTCGATGAACAACTTTTGGGGTTTAGTATAGTCTGTCTCTTTCTAGTAAATTGCAGAATCATAGCTAAATGTAAGGTCAAGTAATCTTCCTGAAGTAGAGCATCCAGGCAAGCGGGTGGCTGCAAGGCGCAGTCCTTCTAATATTTTCAGTTGGTATTAATGCATATATACTCAACTATACCAGTGTCGTCCTATACTATAACCTGGAGTCCTAAGGGATACTCCACGTATCCAGTTTTTGTTTTAGGATCATACTTAAATTCTCTTTTCAGTAGGACAAATTAAGACACATGTTGAAGCACAACCATGTAAGATAGAAACATTGCTAAGAGGAGGTTCAAGGAATAATAGCACTAGAGAGTGCACCAAAAATCTGGATAGCTCACCAGATGTTTCCGTAGACCACGGGTACTCATAGTACGGCCCGCGGGCCAGCAGCGGCCCGGCAAGCCTTCCGTGGCGGCCCGCGGACCATGAGACATAGTACCCGTGTTTACAAAGAATGTCTGCAAACACTCTGCTGCTCTGTGGGGGCCAGGCAATTTATTCGAAGAGTGGAGCTGCAGGGGCGCCAAGAGGGTGTGAAATACAGCAATGCCCCATTCACAAGCAAATGGTCTTTTTGAAGACCTGTGAAATGCTCGGGTGGGGCTGTGTGTCTGTGCGCGCTGGGAAAGCAGGCTGAGGAAGCTGTCTCAGCCCGGGTGACACAGGCAGGGTGGGGTGACAGAGGGAGGTAGAGGGACAGAGACAGAGGGAGGGAAATGGAGACAGAGAAATGGAGACAGAAAAAGGGAGACACACAGACAGAGGGAGGAGGGCGATAGAGGGATGAGGGTGACAGAGGGATGAGGGCGACGGAGTGCGGGAGGCACAGTGAGGGAAGGGGAGTGAGGGAAGGGGAATGAGGGAGGGAGTGAGGGAAGGGGAGTGAGGGAAGGGAAGTGAGGGAGTGAGGGAAGGGGAGTGAGGGAAGGGGAGTGAGGGAAGGGGAGTGAGGGAAGGGAGTGAGGGAAGGAAGGGAGTGAGGGAAGGGAGTGAGGGAAGGGAGTGAGGGAAGGGGGAGTGAGGGAAGGGGGAGTGAGGGAAGGGGGACTGAGGGAAGGAGGGAAGGGGGACTGAGGGAAGGAGGGAAGGGGGAGTGAGGGAAGGAGGGAATGAGGGGGAGGGAGTGAGGGAAGGGGAGTGAGGGAGTGAGGGAAGGGGTGTGAGGGAAGGGGTGTGAGGGAAGGGGTGTGAGGGAAGGGAGTGAGGGAAGGGAGTGAGGGAAGGGAGTGAGGGAAGGGGAATGAGGGAAGGGGAATGAGGGGAAGGGAATGAGGGAAGGGAATGAGGGAAGGGAGTGCGGGAAGGGGAGTGAGGGAAGGGGAATGAGGGAGGGAATGAGGGAAGGGAAGTGAGGGAGTGAGGGAAGGGGAGTGAGGGAGTGAGGGAAGGGAGTGAGGGAAGGGAGTGAGGGAAGGGAGTGAGGGAAGGGAGTGAGGGAAGGAAGTGAGGGAAGGGGGAGTGAGGGAAGGGGGAGTGAGGGAAGGGGGAGTGAGGGAAGGAGGGAATGAGGGGGAGGGAGTGAGGGAAGGGGAGTGAGGGAAGGGGTGTGAGGGAAGGGGTGTGAGGGAAGGGGTGTGAGGGAAGGGGTGTGAGGGAAGGGAGTGAGGGAAGGGAATGAGGGAAGGGGAATGAGGGAAGGGGAATGAGGGAAGGGAATGAGGGAAGGGAATGAGGGAAGGGAATGAGGGAAGGGAATGAGGGAAGGGAGTGAGGGAAGGGAGTGAGGGAAGGGGAGGGGGGAAGGGGAGTGAGGGAGTGAGGGAAGGGGAGTTAGGGAGTGAGTGAGGGAAGGGGAGTTAGGGAGTGAGTGAGGGAAGGGGAGTGAGGGAGTGAGTGAGGGAAGGGGAGTGAGGGAGTGAGTGAGGGAAGGGGAGTGAGGGAGGGAGAGAGGGAAGGGGAGTGAGGGACGGAGAGAGGGGAGGGAGTGAGGGTGAGCGAAGGGGAGTGAGGGAGGGAGAGGGGGAATAGGGGAAGGAGAGTGAGGGGAAGGGAAGGCGAGTGAGGGTGAGGGAGGGAAGGAGAGGAATGGAGAGGGAAGGAGAGAGGGAGAGGGAGTGAGACAGTCAGAATAAGGGTGAGATAGGGAAAGAGAGGGAGTGAGAGGGAGTGAGACAGTCAGAGTGAGTGAGACAGAGGGAGACCGGGGAGGGAGAGAGGGAGATAGAGGGATGGAGGGAGGGAGGCAGAGAGAGATAGATAGAGGGAGGGAGTCAGAGAGAGGGAGAGAGAGAGAGAGAGAGAGAGAGAGAGAGGTGTGTATGCCGGGTCTGGTAGCTCAGTGGACGAAGGAGTCTGCTGCAGGGACCTGTGTTCAACCTCATGGTCAGTTTTTTTGTTGCTCTAGCCCCGCCCCCCCACTGACCCTGCCCCCACCGGTGCGGCCCTCGGACACAAACCACACTGTAAATTTGGCCCCCAAGAGAAAGTTTGTGAGTACCCATGCCGTAGACTAATGCACCTTGCATTCTTGGCACCTCTGGTCCACCCATAAATGCTCATAAGTTCAGCGCCAGTGAACTTCAGATCTTGTGTTTGGTTTCCAACCCTTCTTGTCTCATTTTTCTCTGTGGTAATGTGTTTCTGTGGTCTTGTGTCTTTACGATATTCGTGCAAGAGCGAACTCCTTTGCCCTAGGACAACACTTAGCAGAACTTGATGGTTGGATCAGTTCACATCTGGACTGTGCTGCAGCAAGCCCTTGACTTGATGCTGCCAAGTATCATCAATGTGGAAAGTGCCTGGCCTCGACTGAACACATTTGTCTAGCAAGTTCCCAAGGTAACACGCTAAATCAATGAATCAATCAGGATTTATAAAGCACGGCTAATCACCTGATAGGGTATCCCAGCGCTCGCTGGTCCTGGAGTCTTATTTGAGCAGCCAGGTTTTGAGGGTCATTTGGGATTATGGAAGTGAGGTGATGGTCCAAAGGTGCCTGGGAAGGCTGACACCCCCTTCACTTCTCTCCTTCACAGGCCCCTGCTGACCTGTCTCTCCAAACCTCAACTGCAGATGTACTTCATTTATTTAACAGTGCTCTATCGAGCAGCTGTACACAGAAGGTATTAGTTCACTTTCGGAAATTGGAGCCCGATGTACAAAGATCCAGTCGCAAGACCAGATGTTCAAATTTCCCACAGATTTGCTTATAAATGCCTGTGCAATGTACAACGCAACCTATGTATTAAAAGGTCTTATAGTAAATTGTGGATTTTCCTGAGGTCTCAAACTGATCTGACTATTGAATAGTAATGAGGGAGGTCTCAATTTGCAACCTGCTCTCAGCTGCTGCAAATATATGGATGGTGGTTTGCAAGTGACAGCCAGTGTCTTTACTTTTGCTTTCCCAAGTGGGAAACTTTGGGTCTTAGTTGTTGTTCCTGTTAATGGACTACCATATGTCGTGGTGGCTGAGGACATTACATCCACTGCACCAACAAACTATCACCCACAATTTCTAGAGTTCACCCCTGGCCCAGCAGCGATCTCTGTGCTTTCAGAGGAACCACTGGCACAGGGAAGCTCGGTGGACGATCACTGTCCTTCAGGTGGCTGCACACCAAACGTTTTGGCTTTCAAAAACAAACTCATGTGAGGTTTTTTTTATTGAAAAACAAAAAAAACAATGACCCCTTACACTCTGTCAGCTTTCAGTGCAAAGGGACATAAGGCTCGAAGAGGGGCCCACCCATAGATTCAAGCCCACCCGTCTCCCCTTGTACAGAAAGTTGCTTTCCCATTGTACTTGTCTTTCCCTCACCCTTCAATCACACTACACTCCACTCTTTCTATCCTTTATCAATCCTCTCCCACTCTTTCCTTTTCTCATAACACTCACACTCCTCATCCTTCCTCCTCTTCCTTCTTCCCTGCCTGCTCCGTAACCACTTTGCTCCTCGTTCGCCTCCTTTTCTCTTCTTTTCTCTAATTCCATCTCCTGTCGTCCTCCCTTTCTGCTCCTCTCATCTCGCCTCCTTCTTTCTCTGCCACTCGGTCCCCACTCCACCTCTTTGCCTCTGTTCTCTGCTCTCCATCTCTTCGCCTGTCTCTCCTCACCCCTTAACCTGCACTGTTGTTCCTTTGCTCTCCTTATCTCCTCCCGCAGCCGACACCTCATCCAGTCTTTTCTTTCCGCTCATTTCATTTTTACCTCTCCCTAAACCCTCACTCCACATTTTCACATCTGCCCTCCTACAGTTTATCCCACCTCTTCCTTCATCTCACACCACCCTCACCCTCATTTTTTATACCGTTACCAAAATCAAGCCATGACTTGTCGCACTGCCTCACATAACGATTAAACAATAATAATAATAATAATAATAATGATGATGATAGTAATCCTTCTCCTCTTACTACTGCTGCTACTACTAATAATACTAATAATAATGATAAGTATTATTGCTGTTATTATTATTATTATTAATATTGTTATATACAATAATGATGATAATAATAACAATAACAATAATAATAATGGTGATGATGATGATAATAATAATGATAATAATAATGATAATAATGATAATGATTATGCCGCTACCACTAATCCTTCTCATCCTACTACTACTACTAATTTTATTGTTAGTATTATTATTTTTGTTGTTATTGTTATTATTATTGCTGTTAATAATAATACTCCTAATAATAATAACAACAATAATAATAATAATAATCATAATAATAATAATAATAATAATAATAATAATAATAATAATAATAGTGATAACAATAATACTATATTTAGTTTTTTTTCCTATAATATATTGAGAATGTCAAACCTATGCATTTGATATGCATTTCAGAAAACACAAAATGGCATTATTATAATTATTAGTGCTGATAATACTAATCATAACAATACTACTTCTACACATGCAACTAATAATAATTATATCAGGGTTTTTTTCTATGGTGATTTAAGAACGTCACCCATATGTATTTCATATAAGCTAAAGCCAACTCAAGATTCCCAATATAAAGGTTTCCCTCCTTGTTATGTTACGCTGATCTTCGTATGGAGCAGCAAGGACCAGTCATGTGGCCTCTTGGTGCTGTTGCGTCATCGCTAGAAGTTATCCTCTAGCAGTATGCATCGTTTACATATACCTTGGCTCAAAAGGAATTATTAAATATGCAGCCAACTAGTGGGCATTGTGTTGGTGGGGAGGACAATGTGTCACCAGGATCCAGCTGGAGGCTATCACAGGGGAGGGTGGATCTACTAACCTTCTGTCTGTCCTGGAGATAAGGGTTCTAGCATTTATTATTATTATTATTATTGAAGTTGTTATTACTACTACTACAACTAGTAAACATAATAATAATAATACTTTGTTTTTCTTAGCTGGACTGGATTTAAAGTAGTCTGTTGTAGAAGCATCCGTCGTTTTTTCTGTAACAAAAATTAAAACACTATGATATAAAATACGATAAAAAGATATTAATGTCATGTCTCAAAATCTCCTCGGCCCATAATATCACTCCACTGCTGGCCAGCCTCAACAGAGAGACTGCGATATGGTCTTCCCTTCCCCTGTCTCTATACGGGTGCTCGGCCATCTTCAAGATGGTATCACTACCTCGGATCCTGTACCATCTTCAAAATTTACCTTATCATATCCCGCGCTCATGGTTTGCGCAGGTTAACGCCATACAAAATACATTTCTCTGGAATGGTGGGGCGATTAGGGTTGCTCTGCGCACCTGTGTACAATCAACATATTGAGGAGGAATCGCAGCAGAGGACATCTACTCATATTATGTAGCATCGCACCTGCTTGTGGTCAACGAATGATGGTACAACTCCCTTACCGACCCAGCGTATGCGATTGAGAATGCAGCAATGGCACAGGCCCCCCTCCTACACCTCCTGTATAGCTCAGCTTGATTAGACTTTATGCCAAATGTGGGTAAAGTTGTAATATTGCTCTGGTGAGCGCAGGTCCGACAGATGGGATGGTACGGCAAACTTACCCGGGAGACCCCTTTATGGCAGGGAACATATCTCCATCCTGTGGCCACCTTTGGTGGGTTCCGGGCTTGGGACCTGGTGGGGATATTGACCCTCTGGGATGTGATGCAGGGTACCTCCCTTAAAACCTATCAGCAACTGCAAACGGAATACAACCTCCATAAAACACAATTCTACAAATATCTCCGTCTTCGCCATGCACTCCCCCCTGATACCCTCCCTTGAGACCCTTCCGGAGTTTCACCCACTGGAAGGCCGTTTGTTAATGGGAGATCTAGGCCTTCACAAGATTCAGCAGATCTATCAGACCTTAACAACCCATACACAGACAACACTCAACAAGACACGACAGGCGTGGCAGGTCGATATCCCTGACTTAACCGACGATGACTGGGCTGAAGCTATTGCAAGTCCTCGAGGGGCGGCGGTCTCTACTAGGTACCGTCTGATACAGTTTAAATATCTACACAGGGCTTACTGTACACAGACTAGACTGTGGCGGATGGGACTGATCCCCTCCCCTGTATGTCTGCGGTGTGAGCGAGATGAAGGGACTGTTTTGCATACAGTTTTGAGCTGCACAGCGTTGCAGCCCTCTGCTGCAGAATTAGGTCCTGCCTCCAGAAGGTGCTCACATGGGAACTCCCACTGGACCTGAGACTCTTCCTCTTACATAGCATTGTCGATATAGTGGGAAACGTTTGTAAGCAACATTTATTGTTTTTAGCCCTCACAATAGCCGAAAGTGACATCGCACAACAGTGGAAAGGGACTTCTCCCCAACATTGTGTAAATGGAAGACAGATCTGGATAGATGTATGGGGGCCGAAGTGGCAGTGTTCCTTGCTCGGGTTTGCCCCGCTAAACATAGAAAAATATGTGCCCGCTGAGCGCCCTATCGGGGAATTGAGCTCCCTCCTCTCCCACCCACCGACCCCTGAATGGAGCCCTATATTTATCTGCATATTGTTGGTATATGTACATTGCTTTGAAAACCCTATTTATGATGACACTGGAGTTTCATGACAACTGAACTGATCTGCATATCTTGAGATCTAGAACTGTCTGCAGAACTGGGGGATTTCCAATAACAATGACCTCCCTTTTGTCAGTGTTTGAATTAAAGCCACTAGAGTCCAACCAGTGGGCTGCTGAGCAGAGACAGGTTCTGAGGTGGTCTTGTATCACTGCTGTAATGAAACTTGAGGGGGTCCCACTGCAAGGTTCGTGGAGGGACCCCTCCAAACTAAATCGGGAGCTCTTCAGCCACAGTATTGTGCTGAGGGGGTCCCCTGGAGCTTGGGCCCCCCACACCACGGGGGCTAGGGAGGGCCTGTGTTACACCCCTGCCTTGTAGCTTAGCCTGATGGCCATTGAATCTCAGAATGAGCTGAGTGTCATCTGTATGGCTAAGGAACCCTTAGCTATATATACATATTAAACACCATGTGACTGAAGAAGGAACCTTGTAGGACCCAAAATATGTCCTTCTTTAAAGTGTGGTGAACACAAGCAGTCTTCAGGAAACAAAGCATACCATGCATGGACTGTGCCTTTGACCCCGATATCCCAGAGCCAATGTAGGAGAATGTCATGGGACACCATGTCAAAGACGGTGGGCAGATCAAGAACGGTGAGCATTGCTACCTTCTCGCCCTCCCCAACTCTCTCCAGAATCCAAGATCATGCTCATAGGGTTGCATGCAGCGACCAGAATGGTCTTTGTGCCGTGGTCAGAGCAGAACCCAGGCTGAATAGAGTTTATGAGATGGAACTGGTCGATATAGTTTGAAAGCTGTTGATTAACAAAATTTTCTGTTATTTTAGCGACCAGAAGAGAAAAATAACACTGTTTGTTGGTTACGACAGATGAATCGGTGGTGGGCTTATTCAAATTAGGAATGATTTGAGCTTTTTCCATGATTTTGGGCCAATGTCAGAACTGAGGGAAGAGTTACAATGTGCTATAAGGAAAGGGACTAAGCTACCGTGGGTGAACAGATGGTCTAAGCTATGACGGGATATTTTGAGATCACGGGCACAAATTTGGTGGTCATCTCATCCTGGCAGATAAGGGAAAAAGTCAGCCAACTGAAGGTCGAATTGTCTGTGACATAAAGAGGAGGCTGTAGCTAGCTGCTCACAGGCTCGATGCGATCAATAGAGAAAGATCTGAGAAGAGTACTAAGATTATCTTGAAGGAAGTCAGAAAGTTTAGAGCAAAATTGTAGAGACGGTAGAGCTACAGAAATAGCTGAAGCCAGGAGAGCTATTTGTTTGCATAGAGAAAAAAATCTCTTTGATGAGACTTTTGGCTGATAAAATCCACTGATCTCATTGATTTTATACATTTTCAGTACGTTTTTATGTATTAAATTCTGCTTTATAGTGGGCTTTGTCCTACAAATAGTAAAAGCATCTCCACCGCCACTCGTAATACTTGCATTGCCTTTTAGATACAACAAGGTCCTCTGTGCACCAAGGAACAGAGGGCATAGCCTAAATTGAACTACATGGCTTGGGAGTGTGAGCGACGTCTAAGAAGTTCACCGACAAAATATTGAACAAATCTGAGTTGGTGATGTCGCCATAGTGTGGAGTGGGTTACGTAGGTTCCAGGCTGGAGTTGAGCTGTGAGATATGAAGCCTGGGTCACAGGTGGGAGCATTTTGCTAGAGGGGACGATAGGGTGATGGTTAATGTGTAGTTTAACATCTCCCTCAACCAGGCTTCTCCAACGAGTAGCTTGTGAGCTACTGGTAACTCTCCAGCCACCTGTAAGTAGCTCTCCTGTGTGCAGCTCAGCCCACTAATTTCGAAACTTTGCTTGGCATAATTAATATATGCACAGTCGAATAAACAGTACAACCCCACAGGAGAACACAAAAAGAGGGAAATCTCAATTAGGAGGAAGGAATCCCATCACCCACCGAGGTGGCATGCTTCATCATTTGGGATCTCCTCTTGGCTGCACACTAGTGCAACCAAGGAGCTACAACTCCTTGCAAGTTTAAAGGAGGAGCTCGCGGATGTTTTGATGTAATCCGGAACTATATCACCTAAGATTCATGGAGCATAAAGCAGTGTGGTGAGAGTACATGATGCAGTGTATGTAATAAGTGTGTTAAAATTGACTACCAGGAGAGAAAGGAGTTTATTGGGTATCTCGTGGTGTCAAGAGTTAAAAAGCAGTAAGGGCGTGATCTGAATAAATGTACCAGCGCGCTAGTGAGAAGGTCTACATGTTTCAGCCAACCTTGATCCTACATTGATTGTGGCTTTCTTCAGGACCTAGTCATAACTACTGCACTCTAAATATGTGAAAAATGAACACAAGAACAACCTTATAGGAATTCTACAACCATATACCTGTGTGGTACTTTATGTTGAAACTACAGGCATGGGTGTTGCACTCCCGTATTAAATCAGTAGAGAACCCACCGTTCCTGGCAACAACTCACAGCGTGAGGCAACGCTCTAATCCGTCGCTACCCCGGGCCGGATCCTGAGGATCACAGGGGAGTGCAACATCTATGCCTGTAGTTTCAACATAAAGTACTACACAGGTATATGGTTGTATCGTTCCTATAAGGTTGTGTTTCTGTTACTTTTTCACACATTTAGAGTGCAGTAGTTATAACTAGGTCCTGAAGAAAGCCACAATCAATGTAGGTGTCCATTGCTGGTAATTTTGCCTTCAGTGTCCATTTGTATAATCCTGTCTGATGTGGTTAGTATCACAGCATTAATAATATTAGTTGGTTGGGATGATTTTCATTAACCATATGTAGCATACATTACAGAAAAGGTTGGATCATCCTACAGTTAGGTTGCTAACACATTAGTAAAAGGTGGTAGTTGTTTCAAGCATGGAGGGAGTGGAGTCTTTTATGGGTTCTAGTGGTCTGTAAATGACATCGGTCTTGAAAAAGAGAGCAGGGCTAATGGAGATGGCTAATGAAAGGCTGCTAATCTTCACAGAGGCAGCTGGTGAGGTTGGCAGCACTACCCTGAGGCAGTGGGCAGTCTCAATGCCTGATGGGAAGGCCCAAGAGGACTGCTGTGGCAGTGTCTGGGGTAGAGATTTCTTTTAAACAAGTTTTGCTAAAGCAAGGAGATGGTCATTATCGATATTAAAATTGTCTACCGCAGTACCGTTCTTTACTCAGGAACACAACATTATAAGAATTCACGTAATGGGTACCTTAGTAATTCGGGGCGATGGGCACAGACATTTTATGGCGTGGGCAAAGTGGGCAATTGCCCTGGACACCCACCTTCCAAGTGCCCCCTTGAGATGGTGGACTTTCTCTCTGTTAGACATTTCTGTTTCTCTATTACGACCTCTCTCCCTCTCTCTGCCTACCTTTACCACTGACTCTGTCTCTTTTTACCTTGTGTTGTCTTTTGGAGCACAAGGCATGACAGATTTTACATGTTTTTGTGTGATGCTCTTCCTAAAATGTTATCATAATATTTTCTATTGTTTAGCATCATGTGGACTCAAAGTTATTCTGAATGGGGACCCATAAAATACACTTTGATCAGGCCACCAACATCCTTACCATAACACTGCCAAGAATTATCCTAGTCGGGGTCAGACTGTAACAGAAAATAGACTCAAACACAAAAATAAAAGCGGGCCCGTTAGTGAACAAGCTAAAAAAGTGGACTATGGGCCTCATTTATGAAATCTGTTGCATAATATTATGAAAACAGCGATACAACCATTTTAAGTACGCTCTCCTTGCGACACAGTAGATGAGCTGTATTTCCTCTATGGCGCTCCATGCCGCAAGGATTTACAGATATGTCAGAATTTCTGATGCATCTGTAGGCGCAGTAATGACACATTGCTGGAGTGTGTCGCAAAAGTGAATCTACTCCAGCAAATGGTCATTTACACATGGGCAAGTCCCATGTTAAAGGCGCCTGCGTCAGTCTTATGCCTGCTGTGAGGCAGGTGTAAGAGTTAAACTCAATGGCGTTATAAAATTTCATAGATTTATCTGCGCCACTTCTACAACCCTTTTTTACGGGGGAACGCCCACCCTGCATACTTTACACCTGATGCAGGTATAATGTAGCGCAGGGATTTACAAAGTGATGCATCTGCTTATACGTCACTTTGTAAATATGGTGCAACATGGCACAATTTTTACACCGCCACAGCATCACAAAAAGTGACGCAACTGTGGTACAAAGGGCTCCTAAATAAGTACCTTTGTTTGCAAGTTGGGACAGTTTTGAACCTGTAAAAACACGCTGTATGAGTTTTTTACAAAATATAGAAGACTGCATGGATTTTAGAGTGCTGCAGGAAATGTTTGTCAACACCAAAAACAGGCCCAGGAGACCGTAAAACAGGCCCAACAAAGAGTCAAAAAAACAGTCCACATACCAACATGTCAGAACTACAGGGCTTTAAGTGGGCCAGATCCTTCACTTTCACTTGCTCAGCACTGGCAGCTCTAAAAAGAAGGTGCTACTCGGCAGCGGCAGCTCTAAAAAGCAGGTGCTGAGACAGGTCCCTATTGGGCTCCCCATTTTTGCCCTCACCCTCGGGGGGACTTTAAAAAAAAAAATCTGCTGCACCACCGTCACTGCTTTTGAAGTAACTTCAAAGATACTTTTTATATAGTTCTTTCACAGTCCCATCATTTCAGAACTTTTATTTTTGTTTTTGCACTTTTTTATAGTGCAAACTCGACCCGAAGGTGCACCTTACATTAGCACCAATTACATTACACAAGGAAATATTTATTTTTTAACTTGCAGGATGTTGAGCCCAGTCAAGGCTCAAACCTGCCGCCCGAGCTCCAAAGTCGGCTTACCTCACAAAACTCACAATCTTTCATGAGAACAAAGGAATTTTCAATATTCTATACATTAAGCCATAGTTGTTGCTTATTTATCTTATGCAACAGACAACCATTGACAAAACACTAGTCCTGACTTGTTGTAGGTGTTGTGGTACTTGTTCGATTATATATCTGATGCAAAGACAGAAGCAGCAAGATAGCAGTCGTGTGGCACACTATGCTAAGCACAGATTTTTAGCTTAAGTATTTGTAAGCTATGCCCTTATTTACACCTGCCACACCCCTTTCAGAGACCTCCCCACAGGGAAGAAGCGTTGAATCCCCCACAGAAGACGCAGTTGGTATCGAGCATTCTTTGCAATGGAATTGATGTTGGAGAGAAGATTGAGCCTTTTGTCGAGTACGACACCAAGGGATTTTGTGCTGCCGACAACGATAGGTTTACTGTTAAGTAGATTCAGCTGATCCATCCAAGATTGAAGAGGAGGAGGAGAGAGTGAGGTAGAGAGGAGGAGGAATTCGGTTTTGGAGGGATTTAGAATGAGTTGATGAGTTAACATCCAGTTTTGGATAGAGTGGAGAGTAGAGTTGAGGATCGAGATATCGTGAGTGGAGGACACCTTAAGTTAGATTTGGGTGTCATCTGCATCGAGATGGAGGAGGATCCCAGATTTACTAAGGAGATTTCAGAATGGTTACAAATAGAGATTGAACAAAGTGGGTGCAAGGATAGAGCCTTGAGGGACGCCTTGACCTACCGCCAATGGAAATGAGAGACTGTTCGCTATTTTGATCATTTGGGATCTGTCAGAGAGAAAAGAAGCAAACCATGTAAGCACTGTGCCTTCCAAACCCATTCTCTGTTGAAGAGTGTTCAGGAGAGTGTTGTGATTGACAGTGTCGAAGGCTGCAAAAAAGGTCTAGAAGAATCAAAAGACAAGACTCCCCTGAATCGAGTAGCCACAGCGCTTCATCAATGACTTGTAGCAGGGCTGTTTCAGTGCTACAGTTTTGAATTAAACCAGACTGAAAGTTGTCAAGAAGGTCATTGTCTTTAATATGATGGGAAAGTTGTTTTGCTACACAACTTTCTGTGATTTTTGCAAGAAAAGGGAGGTTAGTGATGGGGTGGAAGTTGTTGAGGTCGTTCGCATCAGCTCTGGGTTTTTTCAGAAGAGGGGTAAGCTGTCCTGTTTTAAAGGTAATACGAAGGGAGCCTTGACTGAGGGAGAGGTTATCCAGACCGGTCCAATAGGAAAGAGTAGGGGTCTAGAAATCATTGGCAATATCACTAGGGATGGGGTCAAGAGAATGGTTGGAGGGCTTTGTTTCGAGGATGCTTTTGAGGAGGGCATCTTCAGAGATGGCATCAAAGTTCTGCCAAATGACTGAAGATTTGCGCTCCTCTAGGGGGGTAGGGTGAATGACCTGATCCATCAATGATTTCACTTTTTTCGTCAAAGAATATAGCGAATTCTGTTGCTTACTTGGAGAATCCACCGGCTTGAAGGGTTGGGGGAGAGCAGTTAGGACTTTTGACGAGATTGAAACGTTTTTTGGGTCTGTTTTTGGCTGAGTCGAGGAGGGTTTTGAAGTGTGATGCTTTTTCAAGGAAGATGTGTTTGTGGTAATTGGATTTTGCTGAATGTAGCGTAGCAAGATTAGTGGTGTATGGAGCTTGTCTTCATTGTTTCTACAGGATACTCAGGTTCTTCCTTTTTTTCATAAAGGGATTTGTTGAACCATGGTGCTGCGGGAACAGGCCTTTTCCTTTTGCTTTGAAATGGAGTGACATTATTGATTTTGACTGCAAGGACTGAGAGGCATAGGGAGGTGAGATCATTGACGTCCAAGTTCGGGTCTAGCCTTGGAAGTGATATCATAGCAGAATCACAGAGAGTATCAAGGTCAATGTTTTTGGTGTTACGGAACCAGGTAGTAGTCCCTTTAGGTTGGCCAAGAGTTATAGAGTGTGATAGGTGCAGAAAATGGAGTGGTGTGGCTCACTGGTTAGAGGCGGCAGACCCGGAAGCAGAGGACTGCCCGGGACCAGGGTTCAATTCCCGACGCGGCAGGGTCGTGGACCAGGGTCAGCGGACTCGATAATTCTCGCCTCGGTGCCTACTCTAACCAGGGATCACACTCGGCAACTCTGGGCATTAGCTTGCCTCATCTCCACAACGGCCCCCCACATACGCCGGGGATGCCTGGTTTCACCTTGGAGATACCCAGTAGGGACCATCTCACAGGGAAAGCCAGGACGGGTTCCCCAGCCGTCTACAGCGCGGCGATACCCCATGTGGGGTGATTCAGGCGCTTTACAAGATACAAATACAAATAAGGGGATGAGGAAGTGGCCAGACCAGTCTACATGAATAGGAATAGCAATAGTAAGCATGTCTGCTTTAGATATAACAAGGTCCAGAATTGTGTCCTTCAAGTGTGTTGTTTCAGTGCAGTGTTGGATAAGGTCATTCATTTGCTGAGAGAAAGGTGGCCAGCCTACTAGTGGAGGGATCCTCCAGCGAGCCCCAGTGGAGATTGAAGTCTCCCAGGAAGATCTGTCTGTCACTTTGTGAGTATTGGTCGCTGATGAAGTCGATGAGTTCCTCCAAAAAAGAAGAAGAGCTGCCACCAGGCAGGAGGTAAATGGCATGAAATCAGAGGGGTGACCAGTGTTGGATTTGAAGCTCAAGAGATAGGCATTCGAATGTACGGAAGGAGCTGTTAGGAAAAGCCTTCAGTTGAAGGGAGTTTCTAAAGATGATTGCAACACCTCCCCCAACCTTGTCTGTTCTGTCATTTCTAAGGATAGAGTAGTCAGTGGGAAGCAGAAGATCAAACATAGAATGAGAGATGTCATTGAACCAGGTCTCTGTAATGAAGAGGATGTTGAGATTGTTAAGGGTGATGGTGTCAGAGATTTCCAGTTTGTGTTTTATTGCAGATCTGCAGTTGTGGAGCAGACAGCGCAACTCTGACGAGACTGTTTTGGTGACGGGGCAATTGGGCTATGAGGGGTGATAGAGATATTGTACTTGTAGGAGGGTGTCCATGAGGAATAAGGCAGATGATTACTTCTGACAGAAGAGATGGTCGGAATAGTGAAGATAGTAGACTTACTTGGAGAGGAAAGAGGAGGGGGGGTGGCTCTCGAGGACTTGTAACTAGTCAGAGTGAGATGGTAGCTTCAAGCTGGGAGATGGAGGTGATGAAAGATCCTAGCTTATTTTCCAGAAAGAGTAAGGCTGAGCACGGCATGTTAGGGTGCCCAATGGATTCAGGAGGGAGTGTAATTGGCGAGGTAGGGCAGGGAGAGGAGGGGGTGTGTGGGAGTAATGGGGTACAAGTTTAACAGGTGGAGAAGGACACCTGTGTTGGGCTACAACGTTAACCGTTGTAGAAAGATGGTGGTTGATAGCGGGTATTGGTGCATCAGAGGTGAAGAGAGAGTTCCCATTGCTGATGTTGCAAGGGGGATAAGAACTGAGGTCGAATTTAGTGGGAAACAGGTAAGGAGGGAGGGCGGGAAACAAGGAGAGGAAAGAGGGGAATCATAGAATGGCAGGAAGTTTGGGGGGAAGAGAGCGAAGGGGGTAGGAAGGGTCCCGTGAGCTAGGAGAGGTGGATGTGAGGGGACGGGCACTAGGCAGAGTGAGGGTGGTTGGGTTATGTGGTGGTTGGAGAAAGAAAATGGTTCAGCTAGGTCCAAGGGAGGGAAAGGGAAGGGGTTACCGAAGGAGGATAGGGGGTTGAGCAGCATTACTGGAGGAATAGGAGGGTGAAGAGAGGAAGATAGGTTTTGGGAGAAGAGTGGGGAGGGGGTTGGAAAGGTCCAGAAAGCTAGGAGAGGTGGATGTGGGGGTGCGGGCACCAGACAGAGTGAGGGGGGTTGGGTTAAAAGGTAGTTGAGAAAAGGAAATGGTTCTGCTAGGTGTGAGGGAGGGAAAGGGAAGGGGTTATCAGGGGAAATGGGGTTGAGAAGCATAACTGGAGGAATGGGAGGATGAAGAGAGATGCAGGGGGTATAAGAAGAATTCAGGGTACAAGGCGAGGGGGGAGCAGGTAAGAAGGAAGTAAAGAGGAGGGAGTAGGGGGATCATAAGGAAAGTTTGCTTGTGGATAAGGTTGTAGAAGAGGTGGACAACATAGGGGGATTGTAGGTAGGATAGGGAGGAGGAGGTAAAATTGGAATACAGGGACAGTGCAGAGTGGAAGAAGAGAGTATTAGCTTGAGGTATGGCTAACGTGTTGATGTGGGGTGCATAATGGGAGGGGGGTAAAATGGAAGAGGAGGGAACAGGGGAAAGTGGAGAAAGAGGGTTGGGCTGTGCCTCCAGTGGAAGTGGCCTATAGGAGGATATGGCTGATGTGGTGAGGTGGGTGTACAATGGGAGGTGGGAAGAATGGGAGAGGAGGGAACAGGGGAAGGGGGGAGGGTCAGGCTGTGGCTCCCGGGCAAGTGGCCCATTGGAGGATAGGGGGGGTCAGGGGAGGAGATAGGGAGAAATGGGTGGAGCTGGTTGAAGAATCAGGGTATATCCCAGTCGCTGGGGTGGGGAGTAGGGAAGGGCAGAAGTGATCAAAGAGAGAGAGACAGGTGTCTTTAGCTTGGATCAGGATAGTGCCATTGTTATAAAGTGAGATAGTGAGGTAACCATTAAAACAAGTAGAAGGGAGGGGCGTGGCTAGCCAACAGCCAAGATGGCCGCACACTGAGAGAGCTCTGTGAGTAACGAGCCTCCCTCGAACAATCCGATCAATCATCCGCACTCCTAGCACTGCCTGCACGGTGTGACCTGAAGAGCCGACTGATCCGGTGCACCCGGCTGTTTGCGGCGACTCTCTACGTGCCTCCCTCGCGGAGATACGCCATGTGCACCGGCGGGGCCTACCCGGAGGTTGGAACCGGGGACTCGAGTAACGAGTACCCCGGCGACGTACCACCACCGCCGACTATGCTGTCTCCTGCGCCCAAGTGGCACACCGGGTGCGGCGCCCCTCCTACCTGCTGCGCTCAAGCTCCTCCACACTGGGCGGCCACCGGCACTCACCAACGTGCTGAGCAGAGAGAGAAGACACGGCCAGATCCGGGCGTTGGAGCGCGACACTGGCGCCGCAGCAGACGTCCATTCCCCGGCGTAGGGTGCTGACAGGGGCGAAAAACGGGAAAACAGACTGTTCACTCCAGGACTACACAGGGCATCACAGGAGGTGAGGAATACCCACTACCAGCCCCCAAAAAGCCAGTGCTTGAAAAAAGGGAGTGTGGGTCCCCAGCAAAGGCGGGAAAGATCATTTAACACTGCCTACCCACGAAGATCCCAGTGGCAAAGGCCCGGCTGCCAGCTACGGTAGGCGCGGAACTATTGACGCCATTTCACAGTGACGGTGGCCTCCTACGCGATAATTCCTACACTACGGGCGGCAAAGGGCTGCGACAGAGGACAGGGCGGGAAAGTGCCGACACTCAGACAGTGAGATCTCTCACTGGCTCCCTACCCTGCGCACCGGCCACCGGAGACACAGCGCCAAGCGACCCGGGCGGAAGGCCCGCGACTGAACGCGTACTGCCAACCACTGAGGCCGACTGCACCGATTAACGTACGGCTCCTCATTGATAGGTGGCCACAGAAGAAGCGGCCCAAGCAGGAGGTGGCAAGAAACGCGGCTGAAGTCGAACTACACACCACACCACCCGAGATGAGTGGCAGGGGGACCAGAGGCCATCAGACCTCAAAACTCGACAAATTCGCCTACCAAAAGGACCCACCAGACACGGCAAAGGGGGACCTGGGCCGAACGCCGCCGCACCCGGCGGGGGACACAACTGCTGCGGACAGAGTCACCCTACATGACGTCATGGCGGCCCTGAAGACGATGCAGGCATCAATGGGTTCGATCTCTACGGAGGTATCACTGATTAGAGCGGATTTCGCCAAAATGTCTGACCGCGTACTAGAGGTCGAAAAAACGACTACCGACTAAGTGGGAGACTCGTTGTCTGTGAAAAAAATGAAATCGTTTTTGAGCCTCCCATAAAGAACATTGTACAATTGGTCAACAAAGAGGGAATCAGGAAAACGTTCAATGGTGTTATGCTTGAACCGTTTTGCTGAGGCTTTAAATAGATTAGGGGGATAAATGATTTTGAAGCAACTGATACCAAACTTAACTCGAGTGGAGGCCATGTTGGGAAACTGAGGCAGAGGAGGGTGGTGGGGGGAAGAGGAAGGTGCTGCTAGGAAAGCGGTAGTGAGGAGGAGTATAAAAAGAAGAAGAGGGCATATTTTCCAGTAATCACGTGAAGTCAGTGCTTTAAATGGGCCGGTACTCACCGGTACTAAGTACCAGCACTTCTGTATTTTCTGCCCTGAGTACTGGAACTTCTCCTTAGCCAAACAGAGTACCGGTACTCACGGGGTAGCAACACAGAAAAAAATGGGTATGTGCAGAAAGAAAAGCCACACAGGTGACAACGAGTCAGCCTGTTTTCGTGCAGCACTCTGATAATCGAGTGATGACTTGTACTGTGCTAATTGGGCAGCAGACCCAGGCGCGCCACGCCCATTGGGATCAAAAGGTTTGACGCTGCCTCCCTCAACCCCCTGTCATGTGTGTGTCAGCCAGGCTGAGACAGCTTACCGGGCACACGATACAGTCGCTTTTGGAAAAGGGGGGTGTGATGGACAGAGTTTCTGAATGATGCAGAATACTCTTACCAAGTCAATAGATCATGGTTTTAATCCATCACCGTTTTTTAGCTCACTGCACCATCCCAGCTCAGAACCTGGCTATATGCAAATTAGTCTGTTCCTGTCCCAGTGCATGATGGGAACAGGGCAAACCAAACTACCAAGCCAATTCTTATACTGGGAAGGAAACAAGCTTCCGGGGACCGGTTTCTGGCATCACAGCCTTCTTCGGCCCGGCTTGCTTGAATCCTGATGGTGCAATGAGCAAGGGACTCACGTCTGAGTATACCCTCCCACACATAGTGTGGATAAAACCGATTTTGGAAAAGGGGGGTGTGATGGACAGAGTTTCTGAATGATGCAGAATACTCTTACCAAGTCAATAGATCATGGTTTTAATCCATCACCGTTTTTTAGCTCACTGCACCATCCCAGCTCAGAACCTGGCTATATGCAAATTAGTCTGTTCCTGTCCCAGTGCATGATGGGAACAGGGCAAACCAAACTACCAAGCCAATTCTTATGCTGGGAAGGAAACAAGCTTCCGGGGACCGGTTTCTGGCATCACAGCCTTCTTCGGCCCGGCTTGCTTGAATCCTGATGGTGCAATGAGCAAGGGACTCACGTCTGAGTATACCCTCCCACACATAGTGTGGATAAAACCGATTTTGGAAAAGGGGGGTGTGATGGACTGAGTTTCTGAATGATGCAGAATACTCTTACCAAGTCAATAGATCATGGTTTTAATCCATCACCGTTTTTTAGCTCACTGCACCATCCCAGCTCAGAACCTGGCTATATGCAAATTAGTCTGTTCCTGTCCCAGTGCATGATGGGAACAGGGCAAACCAAACTACCAAGCCAATTCTTATACTGGGAAGGAAACAAGCTTCCGGGGACCGGTTTCTGGCATCACAGCCTTCTTCGGCCCGGCTTGCTTGAATCCTGATGGTGCAATGAGCAAGGGACTCACGTCTGAGTATACCCTCCCACACATAGTGTGGATAAAACCGATTTTGGAAAAGGGGGGTGTGATGGACAGAGTTTCTGAATGATGCAGAATACTCTTACCAAGTCAATAGATCATGGTTTTAATCCATCACCGTTTTTTAGCTCACTGCACCATCCCAGCTCAGAACCTGGCTATATGCAAATTAGTCTGTTCCTGTCCCAGTGCATGATGGGAACAGGGCAAACCAAACTACCAAGCCAATTCTTATACTGGGAAGGAAACAAGCTTCCGGGGACCGGTTTCTGGCATCACAGCCTTCTTCGGCCCGGCTTGCTTGAATCCTGATGGTGCAATGAGCAAGGGACTCACGTCTGAGTATACTCTCCCACACATAGTGTGGATAAAACCGATTTTGGAAAAGGGGGGTGTGATGGACAGAGTTTCAGAATGATGCAGAATACTCTTACCAAGTCAATAATAGATCATGGTTTTAATCCATCACCGTTTTTTAGCTCACTGCACCATCCCAGCTCAGAACCTGGCTATATGCAAATTAGTCTGTTCCTGTCCCAGTGCATGATGGGAACAGGGCAAACCAAACTACCAAGCCAATTCTTAATCTGGGAAGGAAACAAGCTTCCGGGGACCGGTTTCTGGCATCACAGCCTTCTTCGGCCCGGCTTGCTTGAATCCTGATGGTGCAATGAGCAAGGGACTCACGTCTGAGTATACCCTCCCACACATAGTGTGGATAAACACGATACAGTCGCACCAGGGTACTTCACAGATCTTTTGAAGACCGTTTACTTGTTGATGAGGCTTTGTTGTTATTTCACCCCTTCCTAGAGCCCTGCATCTTTACTCTGCTGATAGCTGGAAGAATCAGCCCCTCCCCCCCCCCCGAAAATGTTATTGTCACTAGCACTGTTGGTGTGTGAAAAGGGCCTGCTGGCAGCTATATTTTGTGACTTGAGGGGATTCAAAGTGACGTGCTAGTACATCGGCGTATGGTATGCCAACACTTGTCTGGAGTAAGGTTGTAGGGAAGAGGTGGTGACAGAGACACTGAGGCAGAGAGGGTGGGAATCAAGGTTTTGTAATGGAGGCCAGCAATTGTAACCATTTCTAAAAACAAAAGTATTGAATGCAGTTGACTGTTGAAATGGGTCGTTGCCAGTAGAAGACTAGATTCAGAGAGTAAAGGCAAATAAGCAATCAATGAAGCCCGTTCCTCCATTATCAAATGTTGACAATGATAGTCAGGTTCACTATTTTAAAGCAAGAATATTTTCTCAAGCTTCATTGTACATAAGTGCTCATGTGTCACTGTGCGTGATTTTGAATGCATTAGTGTTGTCTGCAGTGTTCAGCACAGCAAATGCATAGCTTCTATCCCGAAATGCCTTGTATTACCCCAGTCCAGCGTGAAGCGCATGTAAAAGGGTTCTCATATAGCAAGTACTAGGCCACTCTTTCTCTCCCCAGTGCAGATATGCTTTTCCTGCCGTGTCTCAACACAACTGTATTTTGTTTTAAAGAGGTCATTTTCTCTAGGGTTAATGGAGTGCCTCTGGGAGAGGCAGAGGGGGGCAAACCAACAAATAAACAAGGATAGCAATTCCGAGTCGAATCAAGAGTCCGGCTTGGCTTGAAGAACCCTTACATAAATCGAGCCTTGAAAACATTAAAATTGAAATAAAAAGTGTATTCTTTAACATGTGGAAGCATTTTACCTTGCTACATAAGATTAGATCATCGCATTGAGAGGAGTTTATTAAAAGTGATAGTGAAGTTAGAAACTTTTGAGCTCCCACCATGCCCACAATGCCACCACTGAACTAAGAAGCAACTCAGTTCTCATGTTTACATTACATATAGCCTATTTCGTTTTATGAATGAAGCACCATTATAGTGCATTAAATCTAACACAAGATTTGACTGTACATCATACATCCTGAACCTGTGTATTTAAATATACGATCATGTGTGATACTAAAGAAAAAAGGAAGGCTTCTGTATTATTATGCACATTTGCACACCAGGAAAATCTCAATAAAATTAAATATGTGCTCCTGGACACGCTCCTTAGCACCGCCCATAGGCCCGCCCCCAAACCCACCCCTAGTCCACAAATCAATTTGGTGAGTACCTGCACTTATTTTTTCCATTTAAAGCACTGCGTGAAGTTATCCAATTAATATAGGCCAGTCTGACGCTGCTGTAAGGAGTGCAAAGTGCCTGTGAAAAAGGGGTACGTTTAGAAGTGTGTGCTGGATTGGAGAGAGAGGAAAATATACATTTTTTATTAAAAACACTCACAGTGGACGTCTGGTCCTTTAAATGCTTATTCCATACCTGCCAACTCACAGGGCCACCTGGTGAAAAGCTGATACCACACTGTGGCAGGGAAAACGAGCAGAAAACCACTGTAAATAGTGGTTTACCATCTTGTTTTAGAGAGGCTTTGAACGGCGGACCTCCTATTAAGGGGTGTGAAAACAGGTAAACATCCTTTACAACAAAACTATTTCCACGCAGTACCTTTACAACGCAGGAATTACAATGCAAGTCGTTACAACGACTTGCGCTGGAGGGTGCTGTAGGATAGGGAATAGTTTAAATTACTATCCAAAACCTTCCCTACTTTCCACGGGGACTGGAGTTGGAATAGTAAATTAAACTATTCACTATCCAGCGCCCCCCAACGCAAGTCGTTGTAACGACTTGTGTTGTAAAACCTGCGTTGTAAAGGCATGCGTGGAAAAAGCATGCGTTGTAACGACATACATCTGTGAAAACACCCAAGGACATCGGCACCAGCCTCATCAAGTTTTTTTGTTTTTTTTTGGGAGGTGCAGGGTTGGGGGCGGGGTGGGGTTCAAAAGGACATCCAAGGTAATTCTCGTTACGAGCCCCCACTCACCCATTCTCACACTCCTCACACTGAGATTGTTCTACAAATTGGCTGGTAGGTTATTCCTTTTTATAAGAGTGAAGTTTTAGAGCACAGTTGTGCTTAACAGCACCGAGCACTTTACATTTACGGCTTTAATTACGTTAATTGAAAGCATTTTTCTCTGCATGGGCAGTTTGCGTCTGGAGTACTCCACTCATGATGCCACAAATCCAGTGAAGAATTGTCCCTGCTTTTTTTCAGGCTTGTAGCAGCAAACCTTTTTTTTCTTCTAAGCAATTCGTAGTAATGTGATTCTTGATTCCTCGAAAGACAGCTATGTGACGAGTTAGGGTTTAAAAAATATAATTTTAGGGTTTCCGTCTACTCTTTCCACTTGATAAATAAAAAGCCTTTTGAATAGATTGATGCCTACGCTGGGGTTGCTGTTTGATTCCTTCCGCTGCCACTGGAGGGCAGAAGACTCACACTAAACAGGTATCTTTGGAACACTTGCAAATGCAGCGTCATGTCGTCTAACCTGAATCCAAGACTGTGCATTCCTATTCACCCATGTTACTCCTCCAGTGTATTAAAGGAAGTGTAAAGACGTGGGGGTAGATTTACAAGCCCCCTGCGCCACCAGTACGTCACTTTTCGTGACGATCTGGGGGCGCAGGAGGCTCCTCCATATTTACATGGAGAGGCAAAGCAACCCTCCGTGGCTTTTCCTCCCCTTGTAAATACTGCCCCTTCACATGCAGCACGTTGCGTTGAAGGGGCGTTCCATGGGTGTTGCTGTGGGTGTTTCCACGCAACACCCATGGAACAAGACACATCTCCAGATTTACGAGAAATCGTAAATCTGGAGATGCGGCGAGTGAATGCTACACCACCCTACTGGTGGCGTAGCGAGGCGAAACCCAGAGAATTGTTTTCGATTCTCCTCGTTTCCTCTTTCAATGCATGCTGCATTCTACAGCACGCATTGAAGGAGGAAAATGCTTGTAGGGATTGTTTTTGTGCAGGACGGTGCCCTTTCCAGCACAAAAACAATCTCCCCACGACGCAGGCATCCTTGTACTATGGTGCAAGGGTGCCTGCACCAGCGCATGGCTGCAGTTTGTGCGCCAGCGCAGGGGGAAGCACAGAGATGCAACATATTCATGTAAATATGTTACATCCCTGTGCTTTGGAAGTGCCACACAGTGGCGCAGCCAAAGGGCTTGCGGTGCCACGCTGCGGCACTTCCTCATAGATCTGCCCCGTAGTCTGCTGGTACCAGACTACCGTATGAATTAATGAGTTTATACAGTGCTTTAAATGGGATGAAAAAGGTAGCGCTAAAAGGGATGTGGCTTGAGACGCCTTTATACAGTCATGGCCTGTGTAAGTATTATATGTGAAATGGCTTCCTGTGATTGCCCAATTCATAAATCTGCTCTCCTTGCCAGGAAGACCCTGGACAAAGCATACCCAAATTCAGCAGAATATTATATGTAATAGCTCATACTGCACCTTTAACAAGGCCAACACCTGTTAAAAAGGTGAACAGGTAAATTAAAAAATAATCAGTAATACATTAGTTATTCAGGTGAAATGAAATAATGCTTTAGGCCCTGTCTTGCCAATGATAAACAACAGCAGTCATCTGTTACTTAGTCCCTGTGGCATAAAATGGGCTCCGGAAGACATTGCTTTGTAGCACTGGCATGTGAAAGGCAGGTGTGTCCCTCCCCCTAGACCGGGAGTATGCAAATGAATACGCCACACACAGAGCTCTGTAACAGACCTCTCTATTCCTCAGCATACGAACACACACTGCACTTTGATTAAATCATAACTGTTAATAACGGTTGTATGTTATTACAACGAATTCCGTTGCAACGCATGCCTTTACCACGCATGCGTTACAACGGAATGCTATTTCAACGCATAACCTTTTCCTCTCTTTGTTCGTGGTGACGTCGTACGTCGTTAAGAGGAAGCAGAAGTTTCTTTCCGTTTCCTCTTAAACTACGCCGAGTGACTTTAGGTGAGTTTCTTTTTTGGGGGGGGAGACCCCCCCAAACCCCCTTTTTTAATTTTAGCCTTTACCACACATGCCTTTACTACGTACCTCGTAGTAAAGGTATGCGTGGTAAAGGCTTTCGTGGTAACCACGCATGCGTTGTAATGCATGCGTGGTTAATGTTTCCGTGGAAACGGCTGCGTTGTAGTGGCCGTTTCCCGTTAATAACCACACCTCAACACCTTCCAGCAAGTTGCATAATTCCTCTGTTTAGTCCGCCAAGAACCTTCAAGGGTACTAATGCACATAGTCTCATGCAGTGCTTTAAGTGGGGGGCTTTAAGTGGGCCGGGCCTCACCGGTGCTGGGCACCGGCTGTTTTTTAAAGGAGAACTCGAAACGTGTCTCTATCGGGCTCTGTTTTGTGCCCAGGCACGGGCGGTCTGTTTTTTTCCGGACACCAGTGACAGCGGGCACATTGATGTGCGCTGCTCACACTGCTCACTTCTCACTAGTGGAGAAGTTACGACATGATGTCATGTCAGGTGAGCATTGTCGGGGAAGAGAAATCCTTTAAAGAGAGTCATTTTCTCTCTGGATTTCCCTTCTCTTTTTGATTCTCGGAGCAGCAACTTTGTCATGGTGTCACCAGGGCTTTAAGTTGAAGCTTTCTCAAAATGATATGCAAGCCACAATTGCTGCTTATTTATCTTATGCAACTAACAACCATAAACAAAGCCAATAGTCCTGACTTGTTGTAGGTATGATGTTACTTGTTGTAATATATATCTGGATGCAATGACAGAAACAGCAAAATACAAGTCATGTGGCACACTATGCTGAGCACAGATTTTTAGCTTACTTGTTTTTAAGCCACGCCCTAAATTACACTGGCCAAGCCCCCTTGGTAGACCCCCTAGTTTTTTCATCCCACTTAAAGCCCTGGTCTCATGAGACTACAGAAGTGCGGTATGGATTTTCTTCTTCAGCTGATGAATGGCAGAAATAGAAGGCCCTGCAGTGCCCTGGTTCAATTTCAATATTTTGGCTTTGCTGAGCCCCAACAGACCCTGCCCCAATTAAAGCAAAGCATTTATATATTTAGAGAGAGTTTTCCAAAGGGTGGACTTGCTACCATCTTTGGGCGCCTGAGCTCTCTAGTTTGGTAGTGCGCACAAAATGGTGGTCGACTCAAGGTAATCTGCGTGAGCAAATTGCAGATGGAAATATATTTGCGTTGCAGATAATAGGAAGGTTAGGGGGCTGTATCATGACGTGTAGTAATAGCGGAGCGAAGCTTCTGAGTAGTCACTTGTCCCCGGCAAAATATCCAAATTACGCAGGCATAATTTGCTACAATCTAAGGAATGTCACATTGCGAACATTCGACATAATGCACAAGATTATGCTATTATTTGTAAATGAGATGTCTATTCGGGAAAAATCTTCTTGCAGGAGCACGGAAACGCAAGTGATGCCAGGCGCACAGCACCCATAGGGCTTCAGCCCCCCTCCCCGGTCATGTGTGTCAACCCGGGCTGAGACACTTTACACAGACACACACACACACACACACACAGACAGTTCTTAAGCTACTGTGGGCTGGCTGGTCTGGGGTCTTATCTCAGCTGCACCCGAGTATTTCACAGGGCTTTCAAAGACCATGTTACAACAAGAGGTGCCCCGCATTCAGAACAAATGACTTCCTTGACAAGTCGTAACAACCCAAATCACAAATCCAAATGATCTTCTTCTTTAACCCCTTGGCCTTGGCGGTAATTCCAACGCAGCACTGGGGGAGGAGGGGGGTTGCGCGGCGCCGCCATGCTGGTGACGGAACCACTGCGTCACCAGCCACGGGTGCGCTGTGCTTGTGACAGAGAGGTTCCGTCACGGCACCGCCCGCTCAATGGAATGATCAGCGTAGGCACGGAATTAATGGCACGCAGGCGCGGCGGCCGGGCCGTGACGGAACCACTCCGTCACCAGCACAGCGCGCACGTAGCTGGTGACGGAGTGGTTCCGTCACCAGCATTCAAGGGGTTAATTATTGCTTCTTCAGCCATACTCACCGCACCAACTGTGTTTGTGCAGTGCCATGCAGTTATTCTGTATTACAACAAAACTGCATATAAATAATTTGCGACCATTCAAGTTTCTTCGAAATTCCCCATATTTGGCTGTTTTGCTTTTTTCCAAATTCCCACTCATCCTACCTGACTGTCTGTGACCCACACTACAGGAATATAATTCAAGCTCAGTAAGCTGGAGAGCTACATGGTGGCTGAGCTCAAGTGGCTCTGTAAGGAATGGAGACTTCCAGCCAAAATGGGCACTAACAAGTTGGAGCTTCTTGAAAGCTCTGAAGGCTTTAGGGGGAGTTCAGCGGTTGCTGGCCAGCAACAGAGGACCAGGATGAGGAATATGATGTGAAGGTGCAAGGAGAGGATCTGGAATCAGATGCAAAACACAAGGGAGGGGGTTGTCTTGCTACTAGAATTAGAGAACCCTTCCAGAGCGGAAGCAGTCTGACCTCCCAAGCTCTGTCCCCATAGTAGTTGGTGGATACGAAAGCTGTACGGGAATTTAGGCTGCAGATAGCCAAGTTTGAGATGGAGGAAAGAAAGGCTGAGGAAAAGAGAGCATTGGAAGATAGCAAAAACTCATAAACTGAGTCTGAAGGAGCTGGACTTGACAGTCAAACATCTGTCAGAGATCAGCAGAAATTGTCATTGAAAACACAGTGTCCAGTGGAGGAGGAAGAGTCCACATACCCAGGAACTTGGTGCCTAAATTTGAGATAGGAGATGACTTAGACAGGTAGTTTGAGGCATGTGAAGTACGTCCAGAGATCTCATAAATTATAACTACTGGAAGGAAAGAACTCCTCCGGAGCTGGAAGGGAAGAGATAAGTTGCTAGTAGGGATACGAACTCTCAAGTCAAGTACAATGTCCACAGAAGTACACCACTCAGATTAAAGCACATAGGAAAGAAAGAAAGAATAATACCCTGGGTGTCAACCGTTCAAGTGCAGGAAAGGAAACAGTTCCTTTTTGTTAAATAACCCTCACACACTTTAGTAGTGTCATGCTTCATCACCGGGTTCACCCTGACTCCTAAAGGTCAGGGTGGACTCGACCATATTTCAGGGACCACTTTAGAGAATAGGCCAGGGGGTATAAAGATTAAAACTCCTCCTGTGGTTCCAGTATCCCTTTAATAGCGGAACCGTGGGGGATAATAAAATAGGAAAAATTATAGGTGGGTCGCCAGGAGATAATGTTCCTATGACCCTAGTGTCAACGTCTTTCAGCCTGCTAAAAAATGGCCCATTCGGGTCCAGGACTTTCTTCAGGGTAAAAAATGTGTGTCCTCCCTGGTTAGTTGGTATAGGAATGTCCTATGTTTTTGTTGTAAAGGGCAGAAAGCGGCACCTATACGAAAAAGAAAATAGATCACTTATCTTTCCTCCTGTTCTGTAGTGATTTCACTCCATCTGTAAGAGAAAGCATATCTAGGTATTGATTTCGCGCTTCACTCCCCCAAGCACATTGCACTTTCATTACCCATACATGCCATTCAGGATGGGTGTGAAAGTGCAATTGAATTCTGAAGTTATCGTACTCATAGCCATGCTTCACAGTGAACATTCTTATGAAGCACATATCCGTATGTAGTGGCGATGTCAGTCGCATACTGCCACTCAACCCAAACTACAAGTGTAATTATACACAACCGTGTAACCTCCACCATGTACCCTACCATAGAAGTGGCGATTTGGTATGGATCAGGGAGATATGTAGAAGGAAGTGGCGGAGTGTGCCATTAGCTTTCCTGGCTTAACACCTCTCTCTGAAAAGCAGGGCTGCACTATAATTACAAGAATGTGGTGGAGCCTTGTGTTTCCCCTTGTGATGGCGCTAAGTTTAGCAACTTAGTGCCAGCACAGGCACCCTTGCACCATACTGAAAGGGTGTCTGCGTTCAGGGGAGGATTGTTTATGTGTAGGCAGGTGTCCTGTGATGCACATAAACAATCCTGGAAATGCCATCCTGTCACTTTCATGCGTGCTGCTTCATGCAGCACACATGAAAGTGACAAAATTGAATTTTTTAAAAGTTTTTTTATGTACAGGAAGGGACACCAAACAATGGCATTTTGCTTTTTCCATGTGTGCTGCACAGTCCATCAACCTGAGTTTGTGACTTTGTCCCAGGCTGGAACGACTAGATAACCACAGTTGGTGCTTCATGCTTTTTGGTGCTGTTTTCACTTAAATCTTTAAAATTGCATATCTCTGGCTCTACAGTTTGGAATTTTGTTGTTTTGGACTTGATTTATTTATTAAAATCTACTTTATTTTTCTAAATTGGTGTTGGATTTTTTTTGAGTTGTGTTTTCATTTTATTACTGTTTAAAACATTGCACAAATACTTTACACATTCCCTCTAAGTTAAGCCTGAGTGCTCTGTGCCAAGCCACCAGAGGGTTGAGCACCGGTTAATTTGGGGTTTTCTTGTGACTTCACTCTGACAAGCATTGTGGTTGCTCCTTGAGTAGGATTTCAGTATCCTTAACCAATAACCCAATTTCTTACAACTACCATTTTGTGCATGGTAGGGGTGAAAAGTGGTACTGCAGGCACTGTTATGAAAGATGAAAAGGTTTCTAGGTGAGGTCCATGCTTTTGCATGTCCTAATCACTTCTTCTGTTGAGCTGATAATAGACAGGTGCAGAAACCTCACACCTCTTTGTAACTTTTTTTGTAAGTGCTCCGGTATGGAGACAGCCTCAGTGCTACTTGTTGCAAGAAGTGGCACTCTACACAAAGGCTGTGCCTGGAAAGCAGCCTAAAGAGGACACTAGGAAGGAGACCCAATCCACACCTGTTCTACAGTTTGAACCAGTGGATCCTAATCCCCATGTAGAAGTTGTGCTTAACATTGAAGTTTGTACTACACCCCTTTGTTGCAATTCCAAGTCCTTTATAACCAACAAAGGTAGTGCTCTAGAGTACTCAAAAGGACTGCTGTGCAACCAATGCTGGTGTCGGATGTACGTTGTTACAACGCATGCTTTTACCACACATGCTTTTACAACGCAGGTTTTTCAACGCAAGTCGTTACAACGACTTGAGTTGGGGGGTGCTGGATAGTGAATACTTTAGTTTACTATTCCAACTCCAATCCCCGTGGATAGTAGGGAAGGTGTTGGATAGTAAGTTAAACTATTACCTATCCTAGAGCGCCCCCAGCACAATTCGTTGTAATGACTTGCGTTGAAAAACCTGCGTTGTAAAGGCACTGCGTGGTAAAAGTTGCGTCGTAAAAGATGTTTCCCGCTGGTGTCTGCCCTAAAGCCAATCTCCTGGAGGTGAGGAGACTTCACCTGAAGTCTGAACTTTCTGATAATGAAGCCGCAGATTTGCAGTGAGGTGCCTGAAAGCCTGCCTGCTAAGACTGGGAAGCAGGTGGATCAAAGCCCAGAACATCCCTGGTGCCTGTGGGATGTAAGGGACAGTGGACTGCTCAAGAGCAAACTAGGGACTACCCTCATGCCTGCGAGCACCCCAGGTCTCTCTTCTTTGTTCCCCCGGGAGCCATTGAACTGTGCTCCTTTTGTGAGTCCAGTCAGGGTTGCAACTGTGTGACTGCTCTCGGCTCAGATGAGGGATGCAGGAATGTGATTGCTGTCCGCCCGATGTCGGCTGTAACGGTGTGATGAGAGAAGGCTGGGACGAGGATGAGCAGCAGGGAGGAGAAGAGCTGTTTGTTCCATCTTTTCGGTCATGCTCTCTCTTGTCTGCTGACATGAAATGGTGATGGAGGCAGCAGTAAGCTGGAATGTTGACCTCATCATGGATGTAAGCTGATTCCCCAACCACACCAGAATGTCTAACACTCAACCTAAAAACAAGGCATCATGGCTGCACTTCGACACCTACTCGGAAGAAGCAATACACAAACTGCTATGCACCTTGAAGCCCTCTAACCACCTCATAGACCCCCTACCTGCTAATGCTGTAAAAGACTTCATCCCCCTGCTCCTCCCACTTTGGACCCAAATCATCAACAGCTCCCTTCAACAAGGTCTCATTCCGGACTCCCTCAAGGTGGGGCAAGTCACGCCTATACTCAAGAAACCTACAGCTGACCCGTCTGACCTTAACAATTACCGCCCTATCACCAATATCCCCACCCTGGCCAAACTGCTGGAAAAATGTGTCCAACTCCAACTAACAAAACACATTGACCAATTTGACCTCCTCAACCATCATCAATCAGGCTTCCGAGCGAAACATAGCACGGAAACAGCTATCACACACATAATCGATGATGCCCTCCAAATCCTTGATCGCAATGAGTCCTGCCTCCTCATCCTTCTTGACCTCTCTTCAGCATTTGACACGGTCAAACATGAGAACTTACTGGAGCTGCAAAGCACTAGAATGGGTCTATCGGGAACTGTTCTCAAATGGTTTTCTTCCTTCCTTCATAACCGGTCTCAGAAGTTCAAGATCGACAATGTGCTATCTACACCTGTGCCTGCAGATCTAGGTGTTCCACAAGGTTCCTCCCTCTCCCCCACACTGTTCAACCTCGTCATGGAACCGCTCGCCACCTTACTCCAAGCATCCAATGTTAAATTCCACATGTACGCCGATGACACACAACTTTACCTAAAGTTACCTTCCCCGGAAGATATCAAACTTCTGAATTCCACACTTAGTAACACTCAATCTTGGTTGGCCGATAATCACCTCAAACTAAATGCTCTGAAAACTGAGTTCCTACTCATCTCACCTCCGGCGAAAATTTCCACCACCCAAACCTGGCTCAATAACCTAACAGCACTCAATGTCAAACCTACCATCGTGGATTCTGCGAAATCCCTAGGCATCACACTTGACGCCAAGCTCAACATGCAACAGCACGTTAGCAAAGCCACAAAAGGAGCCAACTTCCAAATCAACACACTGAGGAAACTTAAACCCTTCCTCCCTGCCAAAGACTTCCAAACTGCTGTACAAGCTTTAGTCATCCCGCGCATAGACTACGGAATTGTGGCCCTCAGCGGACTCCCGCTATCCACAACAGCACCCCTAAGAGCCTCCTTGAACGCTGCAGCGAGGCTCATCACTGGCTCAAGAAAACATTCGCATATATCCCCAGACTTAAAGTCTCTAAAATGGCTGCCTTTTGAAGCCAGAATACAGCTAAAAATCGCAGTCATGACACATTCGGCCGTGCACCACAAGGCACCCAACTACCTCGCTCAAAAGTTGTCTATATCAGGAGGTTCGAGATCCAATAGAAGTACAAAAAATTTACTCCTGAAACCTCGTAGATTCCGGAAAAAAAAAACATACAAGCGCTCCTTCTCAGGAATGGCACCCAGGATCTGGAATGCGCTCCCTCCTGAAACCAGGCTTATCACCTCCACTGCACTCTTCAAGAAAGAGGTGAAAACCATCCTTCTGGCCAAGATCTCCTGAACTTTTTAGACGCTGGATCAGAGACTCTGCATCGCTTTGTATCATTGATCACCTTGTCTCCGGGCATTATACTCTTACCTGATTGTGACACTACTACGCTACTCTCGTACTACCAACCAATATATCAGTGGCGGTGCGTCCATTGGGGGCGCTGGGGCGTTGCCCCACCAATGCCACGCACGGCCGGCCCCATTCAAATTCTTTGTTTAATTGTTCTACTTCTCCGACGCTATTAATTCCAATCAGGATTGGAATCGGCGTCGGAGAAGTAGACGAGGCCGAGGGACGCTCGCTGACGCTGAGGTGGGAGGGGGTGGGGGCGGGGCTGCAGTAGCACTAGACATCTGTCACAGCAACTGCGCATGTAAATATTTGGGCTTGCAATTTCACCGATCAGCCCAAACATGCGCAGTAGCCTTGCCCTTAACAGACCGAGGGTTGCCTCATGCCGCAGCCCCGGTCTCCTAATGGGCAGGGATACTCCCTGCCCTCACGAAATCCTGACGCTGCTGGAGTTGCGTCAGAGGGGTTGGCAGTGACGTTGCAGCTGTTCCTGGCTGTTTGAAGAGCGCGGGACCCCGGCCCACGAGCAGGTAAGGCTCTGTTCCCATGTCAGCTTTTTGCTAAAATAAATAATGAGCACCTTTTGAATTTCAACAGTCTGAGAACCTGTGACGAATGTATTGCTCTCTTTGGGAGTTAGTTGCTTTAATAAATACTTTTTGCCATGTTTGTGTTGCAGTGCACTGTAGGAAATCCTGCTTTACTGAAAATATGTCCCCGTCTCTTACGCATTCTCACCGGGGCTGGAACAGAGAAAACGTATGCATTCCAAAGCGTAGTCTGGGGAGAAAGTATGGAGGGAGATTGCATCACCTTCTGTTTTGGAACCCCCTCTGTCTGGCCTTACGGACTGTATCGTTAGATCCGCCCCATTACATACACATAATCGTCCCTCATTCATTCTTATCTACACTCCACTTCTGGTATACATACCATAATATATTCAGTCAGACCATGTGGGATCAGCGTGGTTATAAGAGCACGGAAGAGTATGTCGCTCGATTTTACATCCGTTTATTTATTTAACCCTGTGTCGCCCCGTGCTCTCCATTATATTGCACTCACACTGACACGATAGTGCTTGTTGTTTTGCTAGAAAGGCTCTCGTAAGTGCCAACAGAAAATCTTTCTCGAGAGAAATGTGTACTAGTAACACTGCATACGTCGAGTTATGCAGCTGCCTCAAGCGTGCGCAGGGGCGAGGAAGACAATAACCTGAGAGACATTTTTTGTGTACGTTCGAACTCTGTCAGGTCTGTCTGGTAGTTCAGAGTCCCGCCGTTTAGGGTATTCTGCATGTAAGGGGATGCGCATTTATTTCCAAATAGATTTTCCCCTTCCAGTTGAATTGTGGATGGAAAGAGAAGTGAATTCCCTTTCTATACCCCAGACATTTGAGTTACGTTTACCTTTTTCCTAAGTAATTTGCTACCACCTCCGCCTTTTAAAAAATAAGGATTTCTTGATGTCGAGATTAGGAAAAATCAGGTACTTAAAAGACAGTGCCAAAGAAGCTCGACAGTGCCATAATTATTAGGGGCTTCTCTTTCTAAGCGCTGTACCTTTGATGTCGAATATCTTGGCAATGCCTGTGCTGTTGCCAAAACAAACCTGACTTGTAGTTAAAAAAAAGCAGCTGAGATCGACATGTCTTTTCTCAATTAGTAAGAAGGCTTAATATTCGTGAAAAGAATGGTGTACAGACCATTGCTTGTCAAGAAGCAACCTTATAATTATCCTTCTTTCCTTGTAATAAGAGTGTTAAAGTGATTTATACAAAAATGTGATGAACTGTAATTCGTTTTTGCTTATATGAATTGTGATTATGTAATTATGAAAGTATGTCTGTTTTTAACTGATAGTTTAGTTTTAATACAGATTATTGTGGGAATGTAGAGAAATTGATTGCTTTTGTGATTGCAAAAAGAGAAGAAAATGGCACCAGGCACAGGTATGGAAAAAGGATCAGTTGTGAGGTGTAGTTAGGCACAGAGGTAATGGGATACAGGAGGGCGATATGAATCAATAAATGTGTGTAAGTAGGGATACATATAACAGCTGGGATAAGTAGGGATACATATAACAGCTGGGGCGGTGCACCCCCAATGGATGCACCGCCACTGTTTACAAGTGTTCCTAAAACTCTAGAATGGATCCAACCCTCATGGGCATATGATGGAGACCCATGATTTACATATTCAGAGAAGAGATGAGCCATAGACCCCCGCTAAAAACCAAAATGCAGTCTCTCTAGCAGTGATACAGTATTGTGCCGCAGAGTGGGTGACATCATGTTCGAGCTGCCTGTTTAAGTTGGTTTGGTCAAGGACGCGTACTGTTTGCAGAGCTTTCCCTGCTGTCTGGCTCTGGTGCCTTGTCATCAGACCTCAGAGTGTTTGACACCTTCCTGCTTTCTCAAATTTGATTGAAAATGCACCATTTGCCCACTAATTTTTCAAAATTGTTTTGGAGGGAAAAGGTGGTTCAGGCTCTACCACAATTGTTTTACGCCTCACCACTTTCAAATGTCACCAGCCGCCACTGCAATATATGAAACACTTTAGCTTATTGAATAACCCTCCCCATGCCCCCACCCCGTGTTCTCTCTATCCTAAGAAATTGGTATAAGCCAACCACACATCTAAGGTTGACCTGAACCCTACTGTAATGGGATCAATGACTTGTGCGTTCTTATATTACTTGTTACCTGATTGTATATTGATATGTTTTCTGTATGTTACTGTTATCCTATTATGTTAGTGACTATTATACTGCTCCCATTATCTGTTCAGTCCTGCTGCCCCTACCCTTGTATCTGTAAAAGCTCTGATATCTGTAAGGATCATGTTCGCGCTATATAAAACTTTGAATAAATAAATAAATAAATACATTTTTATGCTTTATTTCTTTATTTCTTTTTGAAGAAACATGAGGCAGGTTCAGCGTTTGTAGAACGAGCCAGCTACCCGTTTTCCTACAAGTGTGTAAACTTTAGTCTTGTATTGGTGGCATGTACCAAGGCTACAGGAATGCCTTTAGCTGCAAGTATTATGAACAGGCACGTGCTAGGGTCTGGTAACCAATTTGTGCCCTTAGTATTTTTCCCCTGTGATGGGTGGGTAAATGTGTATTTGGAGTCATGGCCAGGGGACAGACAGGGTAGGTTTCACTGTGAAATACCGTCTTAAAGCATCTCCAGCATGTAATATCTAGGGTTTTATAGTCTCTGAGTTGTGTGAAGCAGATCTTTTTTAACAGTGAGGATCCTCGCAGTGAGCCTTCTGATTAGTCAATCCATCCACTGCAGCTTGTCTCCTGAAACAAAGGTCTTCAAATGCCCTGAACCCATTGGCCAACAAGGAGGCTGTGTACAAGAATGACTCAGTACTGCAATGTGTGTAGGTGTCACTGGAGGGGTGCTTGGGGAGAGAGTTCCCTTTGATGGTTTTAGACTTTGGAGCATATCAATGAAAGAGTTGTGTTGCCCTTGCGCCATGCAGCGGGGCTCAAGAGCGATGTAACTCTTAAGTGAAATTGATCAAGCCGCGCATGGCCACCTTGCATGTCCTTGCATGACTTGATAAATCTAGAGTAACGCGTTGCTCTGCTCCAGGGAGGCGTTCCATGGACAGAGCGTGGGTGTTCCCACGCATCCAAATATGGATGTTGGTGGATTCACAGATTTACTATTAGTGTAGACCTAGGAATATGTCCAAACCTACGCCTCCAAAAGTGATGAGTAACAAGAAGATATATTTCTCCTCGTTACTTTCTCTTTTTATATGTGCTGCATTTTGCAGCACACATAGAAAGAGAAAACTCACTCAGAGTATCTGTTTTTGTCCAGGAAGGTGTTCTGCTTACATCGCAGGGACTCTTGCACCATGTTGCAAGGGTGCCAGTGTTGGCGCCAGGCAGCAGATTGTGCCGCAGCGCAGAGAAAAGACAGGAATGCGCTGTATTATATTAAACACAGCGCATTCCTGCCCTTTCCCTATCCCAGAGCACAGCAAGGTGGCTTGCTGTGGTGCGTGATGTTTTTAATAAATATGCCTCTGTATCACTAATACTTACATCTCGTGCCGTAGCGAGCCATGTTTTCAACTTTCATTATTCAAATGAGTTCATTGTGAAGGTGCTGTTTTATTTGAGTGAATTCATATCCCACCCTGCAGAATACCAGTAGTAGCCTGTGACATCACTCCGCTTCACGAGGAGGAAATGAGGCAGTGGCGGACGCCACAATAAAAATGTGGTGAAGCGGGTGGAGGGGGCGCAGGTAAGGGCGGGAGGGGGAGTGCGCGCAGGGTTGTTAATATTAATACATTTAAAAAATATATATTACCTGAAGTTGCTGCCACCTCCAGCATCTCACTCATCCTTCCTGGTCCCAGCAAGCACTGGGGTCGCTTCACAGACTCCCTGCAACCCCTGCACTGCTCTCATGGGAGAGGAGCAAGGGGATGGTCTGAGCGGGCTGGATAGATGCTCCGCTCAGACCAGGGCGTCTGTGAGGGTTTCTCCAGCCTCGCTGTTCAATGCAGACAGGCTGGAAAAACCCAAGTGCGCATGTGTGTTCTGGTGCGCACTTAGGGAGGGAGTGTATGTAGCACTCCTCCTCCCATGCCCGGTGCGCAAGCTGGCTCAGGGCCGGCAAACCAAAAATAAAACAATGACATTGTTTTGTTTTTTATTTGCTGTCTCAGAGCCAAGCAGCGGGGCGACGCTCCTCCGCCATTTTGGAGGATTCGCTGCTGAAATGGAGGCAGGTGAGGTGAGAACCAGAATGAAATATAAAACGATACCCCCACTGTAATGTGGAAGGCAAGACGTCCAAGAAAGAACTGCCCTACCCTGATACTCCCCATCGACTCACAATCCGCTTTTAGAATACATTTTCTTCAATAATTTGTGCCAGGCAAACCTACAAATCTCAAGGGGGGGACCCTGCAAAGATGCAAAGTATCTCCTGATGCAGGAGCTGTTTCCATTCCATGATCTTGATCTAAAGCGGGCAGCAGGATGTTGAGCAGATAGAATGAAAGGGTTTGTTTTTAGAAATCTATAATGGATTAGAATTAGCCAATACTAGAATGTAAATACAAGTGGCCCAACAGGGGTAATGGTGCAGCAGGTGCAGTTGCACCGGGGCCGAGAGGTCGGAGGGGCCCACTAAACCCTGATTATTGCTGCACTTTACTAGCCAGTTGGTAGTCAGGGCACCCATATCCCTTACTTGCACTGACACCCATGGCAGCAATGCTACGCTATTGGTTCTTAGCAAGGCTTCTGAAAGAAAGAAGGGATAGGCTGTTCCAGGTCACAAGGAAACCAGAGAATGAGAAAGTTCTGTCTGGTTAAAGATGGTGCCACGAGGCCATGGCTACATCGTTACTTTACTTCTGTCAGCTCCAGAATACATCATGTTGTGAATGTAAGTCCAGGACTTGAAGCCTGGCTTTGCTGGGACATCGCCAACGACATCCCGAGTCAGGACGGCATCTCCCGACCTAGACTGACATGCTTCCTTACAGTGCAATGAGATGCTGATGAGAGAAAAGAAGGACTTTCATGAAGAGGTAACAATGGCTCACTCTGTCACGAGCATGCTTCTAGCCTGTTGAAAGAAGCGCGCATGCGCTGAGTGATGACCGTGCGGCTGCGGCTTGGCAGGTCACCCATAGATCACGCTGAGGATTAGCCGAGCTGCCCCAAGCAAGGGAAGAGGAGAACACTGATGCACCTGTCAAGCGACACTCAATGAAATGTGTGCTCGCCATGCACGCGCCTGTGATGCAGGGTAATGCGCTCCCAATAGCCTCTGGCGGGAGATCCGTCAGCTTGTTGGATGTCAGCCTTAACAAAGTGGATGTCACCAAAGAGAATTAGCGGCAGTAAGCGGCCTGGGAAGAAGGAGGGTCAGTGCAGGCCCTCCTCCAGCGATCAAACGGTGGTGCACAAGCAGAGGGCTTTCGATCCAGAGCCAGGCGGCGGCTTCCATTGTAGGCGCTATGGGAGATGGGCTTGTGTCTCAGAGGTATTCAATCGCCCCGGCAGGTTGCTCTGGTTCATTTGTATAGGAGCTATTTCTTGAATTGGATCGATCTCAGAAATGTGTGCTTTTTATATCCGCATGAGAACACATCTGCTCCATCCGTGTGCTGGACCAAAAACATGAATTGTCAGTAGATTAGAGTAGCTGGCCCTGCCTACGCCAAGAAACTGCGGACTGGCTTGAACAACACCAACTGGAGGGACTCCACTGAAGACGGGGGCTTTCAAAGAAATGGTATAGACTTGCTTCTATGACTGCCATACGCTGCCCTATAAATGTGCCATCACCTGCATTCTGATAAGGATGCATGCAGGCCATGTCAAAGAAGGGCAGGCATGGATGCACGCGGGAGGTTTCCCTTTCAGGGGCGGCTGCTGACAACATAAACTGGTGGGAAGACAGGGGGACAAATACTTGTTTCTCCACCCGGCTGAACAATACAGCTGGGTTGGAGAAATCAAAGTGCTGAACAATACAGCTGGGTTGGAGAAATCAAAGTGCTGAACAATACAGCTGGGTTGGAGAAATCAAAATGCTGAACAATACAGCTGGGTTGGAGAGATCAAAGTGCGCATGACGGTTTGGTCGGCCTAGGACGGCTGGCCAAACCATCATGTGCGCACTTCTAGTGTCCAACAACTCCTCCTCCCCTTGCTGGCTGTCACTCGGGATACAGGACCCGACCCGCCCTAGACTCGGCAGCATTGGCTCCCAAAGAAAAAGAAAACAATATTAAAACTATTTTATTATCATTTTATTTTTCTTCTGCAGTGAGTGGATGGCGCTTCTTTGTCATTGTGGGTGAGCCGCTGCTGTACACCCTTACTGCTGACCATCGTAACTCCTGGTAGAAGTTTTCAAACACTCGAAAGCCCTCTTCCCCTTCTTCTGTGGTTTTAATCTTTCCTGTTTATAGCTCTTTGTGCAGCCTGTACTGCACAAAGTGCAGGGAGAAGTGTGGCTCACTGGTTAGAGGAGGCAGACCTGAAAGCAGAGGTCAGCCCGGGACCAGGGTTCAATTCCCGGCTCGGCGGGGTCTTGAGTCCTAAAATGTCCATGGACTCGACAATTCTTGCTCCGGTGCCTACTTGATTCACGGGTTCACACTCTGCGACTCTGGGCAATAGCTTGCTTAATCTCCACAACGGCCCCTCGCGGCGGGATGCCTGGCTTTCACCTTGTGGATACCCTGCCGGGGTTATCTCACAAGGGAATACCAGGACGGGGTCCCTAAGAAAACCACTTGGTGATTTACGCTATATAAATTTCTGTACATTTACATTTACACGTGGGTGAATTTACGCACAGTCACGCCCCCTTTTTTTGGTGTGACTGCACACACTTCTCAGCCTCTGTTGTCCAGTAATCAGTCTTGACTGTAGCCGTTTTTAGGGCTCGCCTGCTGATGCGCTTCAGCGCATAGCTGGCGAAGCTCTATAGGGGCTTATCCAGTGTTTATCCACTGGCGATTCCACTGGCGATTCCTTCAAGTGCATGTGCTTTTTAGGTCATTGCGCTTGCGCAAGCCCTAAAAAGCGCGTGCACAATGCCACCAGCCGCCTGCCTGCCTGCCTCGCATTACCACATCAAAGGCAGCCCTCCGAGCGCATTTCTCACCCCCTAATTATTCACGGCCGGCCGGCAGGCACATCAAAGGCTGCTGCTGCCGTGACTCGCATTTCTCCTCCCTCCTCCCCTATCACTGCCCAGGCCAGCCGTACTTTCTCTTTACAAGGGCCCCCATTCCTGAATCACTTGAAATCTCTCCACATTATTTGCATTTTGTTAATTAAAAAAATTAACTTCAACACAGCGTTGCACATTTTTCTCGACTTCGGAAGGATGAGTCCCAATCTCATTTGTACAAAGTGTTGTAATGGGATTATTGGAGAGTTAGAGAAACGTGCTCACAAGTTACATTTTTATGCATATCATCTGAGTAAATAAACAATAGCATGGTGCCGTTTGCGTCCTTGACTTGATCTGGTTTTTATTTTTATTTTGCTATTATTCTCACAAAGGCTAAGAAGGTCTGCCTACTTTAGTATTAAGTGCTATACGTCGCATAAGCAACAGCTAACCATTCACTCACCCACGCAACGCCACTCACCCATGCAACGCCACTCACCCACGCAACGCCACTCACCCACGCAACGCCACTCACCCACGCAACACCACTCACACACGCAACGCCACTCACACACGCAACGCCACTCACACACGCAACGCCACTCACACACGCAACGCCACACACGCAACGCCACACACACACGCAACGCCACACACACATGCAACGCCACACACACATGCAACGCCACTCACACATGCAACGCCACTCACACATGCAACGCCACTCACACACGCAACGCCACTCACACACGCAACGCCACTCACACATGCAACGCCACTCAACCACGCAACGCCACTCAACCACGCAACGCCACTCAACCACGCAACGCCACTCACCCACGCAACGCCACTCACCCACGCAACGCCACTCAGCCACGCAACGCCACTCAGCCACGCAACGCCACTCAGCCACGCAACGCCACTCACACACGCAACGCCACTCACACACGCAACGCCACACACACACGCAACGCCACACACACACGCAACGCCACACACACACGCAACGCCACTCACACACGCAACGCCACTCACACACGCAACGCCACTCACACACGCAACGCCACTCACACATGCAACGCCACTCACACATGCAACGCCACTCACACACGCAACGCCACTCACACACGCAACGCCACTCACACACGCAACGCCACTCACACACGCAACGCCACTCACACACGCAACGCCACTCACACACGCAACGCCACACACACACGCAACGCCACACACACACGCAACGCCACACACACACGCAACGCCACACACACACGCAACGCCACTCACACATGCAACGCCACTCACACATGCAACGCCACTCAACCACGCAACGCCACTCACACACGCAACGCCACTCACCCACGCAACGCCACTCAGCCACGCAACGCCACTCAGCCACGCAACGCCACTCAGCCACGCAACGCCACTCAGCCACGCAACGCCACTCACACACGCAACGCCACTCACACACGCAACGCCACACACACACGCAACGCCACACACACACGCAACGCCACTCACACATGCAACGCCACTCACACATGCAACGCCACTCACACATGCAACGCCACTCACACACGCAACGCCACTCAACCACGCAACGCCACTCACCCACGCAACGCCACTCACCCACGCAACGCCACTCACCCACGCAACGCCACTCACCCACGCAACGCCACTCAGCCACGCAACGCCACACACACACGCAACGCCACACACACACGCAACGCCACACACACACGCAACGCCACACACACACGCAACGCCACACACACACGCAACGCCACACACACACGCAACGCCACTCACACACGCAACGCCACTCACCCACGCAACGCCACTCACCCACGCAACGCCACTCACCCACGCAACGCCACTCACCCACGCAACGCCACTCACCCACGCAACGCCACACACACACGCAACGCCACACACACACGCAACGCCACACACACACGCAACGCCACACACACACGCAACGCCACACACACACGCAACGCCACTCACCCACGCAACGCCACTCACCCACGCAACGCCACTCAGCCACGCAACGCCGCTCAGCCACGCAACGCCGCTCAGCCACGCAAGGCCGCTCATCCACGCAACGCCGCTCATCCACGCAACGCCGCTCACCCACGCAACGCCACTCACCCACGCAACGCCACTCACCCACGCAACGCCACTCACCCACGCAACGCCACTCACCCACGCAACGCCACTCATCCACGCAACACCACTCATCCACGCAACGCCACTCATCCATATGCAAAACGAAAAATGTCAAACTCTTCTATTGCGAGACCTATTGCATTTTCAATGCTTGTTTGCATTGATTGTCATCTTCCCCTTTTCTTCATCTTAAACACATGGGTAACTGCAGGGCCACTGGAATTATGTGGCAGGAAAGGGACAAATTATGTGGCAGGGTTGAGTAAATTATGCTGCAGGAAAAGGAAATTATGTGACGTACGGCAGCACATTTTGTGATAGTACTTTTATTATCTTGTCATTTTTTAACTCGTGAACACTGACTGAGTATTGATTGTACCTTAGTGGTACCTGTTTAACACCCAAATTTACCAATAAGCAACTGAAAGGTGACCAGTCCAGCTTTGCAGAGGCCTTCTGTTGTGAGGCAACATGTATTGCTGCATGTTTAGTACTTTGGAACCGTTTGAGCTAGAAATTATGTTGGTTTTTGTTAATATCTGCAGATTATGAGGCGGATGATGTATCATGTGGCAATTGCAGCAATTCTATAAGTATGCAAAAATCACTGTGGCCACACAATTGCATAATTTAAGTGGCCCTAGCTGTAGGGCGGTGCCACCGCACTGGGCGCCCAGCTGAAGGGGCTGCTGTATTTTGAAATGCCTTATGGGGTTAAAAGCACCAGCTACAGTTCCTTGTGTGTCCAGCAATTTTCAAGCAATTATAAAAATGCCAAGATAACTCTTGTGATTAATGTACCTGCTGGAGATTGATGGGGTTTGGTCTTATTGCAGTTTTTATTCACCATAAAGTTGCGCACAGGGTTAATGTGCCTGCTGCTAAAGGCTCTACACAGAATTATATTTTATGTAGACGGCTCAGTGTGTTGCTGCTTTCATCACAGAGATCCTTCTGTTACTTGCAGTTCACAAAGTACAATCCTAACGTAGCACAGTGAGCTCTGAACTGCCATCAAAGAGCTGCATGGAAACTGCAAGGTGTAGATTAGAATTTCACAATTTTTCCACAGTCTTTAAATATCCTAATGTTGGTAAAAAGGGGTTGTGTGGGTAGAAATACATTCTTATTAGTAAAGCCAACAACAACTGTTGCATTTTAAATTCTGAGTTTGTGCTTCCCTAGACCAAGCACTCATTTACTGCCTACTAGTGTACATTTTGTAGTGAGAGAGGCTTTGGCGAGCTGGGGCACTGTTGGAGGGTGGTAGGGAGGAGGAGGGTGCCAATAACAATTGTTGTACCAGGCACCACCAGCACTAAATCGACTATGGCTGACATATGTTGAAACACCTCAAGGAGTTTGCAGTAAATGGTGACCGACTCAACCTAAACTCTCACAACATCTTCAGATAACTATAAGGGGAAACTTTCTCTAATAATGTGGATAATAGCTGTACCCACCAGGGTGCAAGTCCTAACAAGCATTTACAATGCAATGGTTTTGCCTTTGTTAAAGTTTGAGCTATTGGCATTGCTCTTGACAATATTTTTATGTATGTTTTTTTTAACATAAATAAATAGCATTGTCATTTACAATGCCACTAGCTTGATCTCTCGCAAATGACACACACAAACACCCACAGAGAGCCCCCCCAATACACACTCAGAGGCCTCCCCACACACACCCACACAGAGCCCCCCACACACACACCCACACACTGCAAGCCCCCAACACACTGCAAGCCCTCACACACTGCGAGCCCCCCCACACACTGCGAGCCCCCCAACACACTGCAAGCCCCCCAACACACTGCAAGCCCCCCCCACACACTGCAAGCCCCCCCCACACACTGCAAGCCCCCCCCACACACTGCAAGCCCTCACACACTGCGAGCCCCCCCCACACACTGCAAGCCCCCCCCCAACACACTGCAAGCCCCACACACTGTCTGGCAGTGAACATCAGGCCCTCAGAGTTCCATACAGCTTTGGAGTGAGTTATTCTGCAACTGTTCATTATAAAGAATATATTCTTTCCCAACTATACATTAAAATGATATTGCAAGACACCTGCAGTTCCAAGCAAACTATGGAACCGTGGAACAACATATGTACATTGACTTCAATTAGGGTGTGGCCAGACGGGTATATTCATGACACTGAACAAAACAAACTATCAACTCCATGAAATAACAACGGGTTTGGGCATTCGTTCGCCCAGCGGAACAACATATGGCAAGGTTCATAATATGGGAAATGAGCGTGACTATGGACCCCCACAACAGAAAACGTACGCCGAGATACAACCTAGATAGAAAGAAACCCCTGAACGGAATGCCTGATACTCAGGGAACAGCATCTATTTAATACAGCATCGAAGTAAGCAACCTTCTCGGCGTTGACATGCAGAGTAAAAGGGACGACCACGTCCCTTTAGGGAGAGCCATGTGTTTAAGAACATCTTTGTTTTGTATTCCTTTAATGCTGTGCACATCAATCAAAACCACAGAACTCACCTGAGCCGCAGACCACGAAAATGAAGAGCGCCAGGAGCCAGGGGGTCCCACCGAGGACTTCTCCTCCTGTGCATTCCTCTACCAGAGGAGAAAGATTGGTCAGTACATGGACTACGCTGTACCAAAAAAGCCACAAAGTATCAGCATAGAGGGCACCCTTTTACTAGAGGCGGGTAATAGCAGGGGGTACATTTAGGCTCCAGGTGGAAAGTGGAGTGTCTAGTAATGTATCCATAAGGAGAGAGTGCCCTGCCTCTGGAATGGACATCGGACAGTATACAGAACAGCACTTGGGCTTACTGACAAGAATAAGTCAGCAAAATGGGTTACACTTTACCCACAGGATCAGAAAGTGACAATTAATTAAAAGGGATACACCCCATGCCATATTGAGATGGGTTCAGTACAATAAAGTGACACACCTGAGAGAGAGGGATCAGAGTAGAGGCTGCCCCTAGATGGGTGGATTCCCCCAGCCCCTTACCCCTGCAGATCACAGGGGGAACTTAACAGATTTACGAGCTACGTCACCAAAGGGGCAAGTAAGGAGCGTCAGACAGGTGAGCGCTCACCGTGGTCTTAGCTACATTGCCGCGTTGGGTGATGTTCTTGCTGTGCTTCTCGTTAGCCATCCGTATCCTCTGCTTAGCCACCATCGTGTCGCGCCACCAGTAGAAGGAGACGATGCTGATTGTGCTGCGGGGTAAGTGGGCACTGCTGGCAGGACGTGAGCTGCTGCCGCCGCAGGGAGCACCGGTTGTGAACTCGATGTAAACCACAAGACAATATCACAAACAATCAGGACGAAAAATTGAAAAATAACATTATCCTGGTACAGAGCAATGAAAATGTCAGTACACGTGGTATCCTAATTTCATAAAATTAATATATTCACATTTGTTTTTAGTACTTTACGTTCCAAAAGGTATCCAAATTTCATAGAGGAGTAGCTCCAGTCATGTGAAGAAAATGCGCTGACGCACGTTTCAGTGTGGGGCACCCAGATGCACTGGTCACACCTTCATCAGGGCGCTATACTGGTAGTGAGGGGGGTATCATAAACCTGGAGAGTCTAAAAATGACAGACAAATCCTGAGTATATTGGGGAGAGGAGTTGACCTAACCGCTAGGGTGGTCGACCTCGAATCTGCCGAACCGGGTTTGAGTCTCTGCAATGACGCTGAGCATCCTGTAATTCTGGGCAAATCACTTAATCTCCCCGTGCTAACAAAAATTAATGTGTGTCCTCTTGTAACGTAACCGGCGCTATGTAAAGCACGTTGATACCAGATACGTTCGGGTCAAGTTCGCGCTATATAAAACTCTGTAAAACAAAGCTTTGCTGCTGTTTACTTTACCAAGGATTTGGTGCTCCGGCCCGCCTCGAAATGTGGATGAATGGAAGGGCTTCTGCCAGGTGCAGCTTGTTATTATACAGGGTGCTGGGAATCATGTATCCCGACTCGAGGCTGGGCAGGAATCCACATGAGGGGCTTGAATGTAAAGGGGACCCAGGAAGCCTAAGGATACCATCTTGCACACAGCGCTACCCGCCTTGCTACTCTCACCTTCACTCTGGCGAAAAGGAAAACATCATCCTTCCCCCAATGCACAGCCATCCAGACGAAGTGCATCCTGGGACCTGTGGTTACATCCAACACTACAGTGGGCGTGCTAAAAGGCGATCGTGGGGGCGAGCTCTCAAACCAATGGGAGCACAACAGGACACTCAAAGGTGTGGGCGGAGCAGGACTGTGAATGATAGAGGCGTCTGAGGACGGCGAAAGCGCAGAAATTCATTATGCCTGTGAAATCAATTAAATGGTTTCAGAACTGAACTCCCCGAGTGGCCTCTTACCTTTTTGCATTGGAGGGGTATTTTGGAGATATATATATCAAAATGCCTATAGTAAGAATCATACACACTGAAACTCGAAAAAGTTGGGAATAAAGTCTACTCAAAACTGATTTAAAAACGTCAAAGTCATGCCACTTTACCAGATAGTTAACCTTATAACCCACTGCTGACAGAAACCATGCTGCGTGCTAGGATTCAACATGAGGTGGAATACCCACACCTGATAGCTGGAGCGTGTCAAAACATCACCCTATATTTAGTGTGATAGATAAAGATTGAAGATTAGCAAGGCAATGGGTTAGAAGCGTGATACAGGTAAGTTAAAAGAAGTCTCAAGATAGATCTAAACTGAATGGCTGGTACCTGTAGTCAGTAATGATAGATCGTCTAACAACTCCTGGCAATAGAAGCTGTTACGAGAAACATTATCCAACAGGGGAGATGATAGACTAAAAAGGAGATAATTAGGAACATGAAAGATAGGAAAAGTTGACGGAGTGGTACCAGAAGCTATGCAATGTATCCAACGAAAAGGCCAGGTTACCTAGGAATTAAAGTTATGTGGAATACAAATCTCCAGTACTGCTATAGAAGATGGAGCTCTACGTTCTAAGGGCGACATTCAAGGCATAGGTGTTTTCATATGATAAAATATTAATCAGAATGTGGAAATAGGAATCACAGAGCCATCAGCGGAACACAGGAATCTGGGAACCACAACACAGGTGACGCCTTGTGACCCCCATCCTCCATTCACTTCGTATACAAACGGCGGCCTTCCTCCACCTCCCCTCTCTCTGCCCCTCCTCAGCCCCCTGCCTGCTGCACCCCGTCCCCAACTGAGGCCCCGGCTGGAGGGGCACAAAGGCCGGAACAGGCCGCAGCCGGGGCCTCGAGTAGGCCACTCTGCCGCTTCCCCGCCTCCCTCCCGGGGTGCCGTTCTTACCTGCTGGACGGGGGTGTTGGGCCCCGGAAACCTGCTGGAGCCGTTTCGGTAGGGTGAGGGGGCCAGGAGCCGGAGCCGGAGGCGGGTCCGGGTGGAGTGCGGCCGCCGCGCTGTGTCTGTGTCCGGGCTCCGGGGGCGGGGAAGGAGTAGGGAGGAGCCGTAGGAAACCTGCTGGAGCCGTTTCGGTAGGGTGAGGGGGCCAGGAGCCGGAGCCGGAGGCGGGTCCGGGTGGAGTGCGGCCGCCGCGCTGTGTCTGTGTCCGGGCTCCGGGGGCGGGGAAGGAGTAGGGAGGAGCCGTAGGAGGAGTGGAAGGCGGGCACCCCCGACAGAGCCACCCCCAAAGGGGTAGAATCGGCAGGGGCGGGAGGGGGCGGGAAGGGGTAGAATCGGCTGCGTGGAGGAGGGGGCGGCAGGGGAATTCGGAGGAGGGGAGTGAGTGGGTGTGAAGAGGAGTGGAGGGGAGGGATAATTATTCCCGTCCGAGCCTGAGGGAAGAAACTGAGAAGGTCAGAAAGGCGGGTCCCGGCTCAATGCCGGACCAGATTCGGGGGCGTTCCCGGCTTTCGGCTGACGTCGCGTGACGTCGGCAAAAGCCAAAGAATCGCGGGAACGCCCCCGAATCTGGTCCGGCATTGACGGACAGGCCCCTCGTCCAATGGCTAGGCTCCATTTATGGAGCCAGCCAATGAATGACGAGGGCCGACCCAAAGCCACACTACAGATCTCATCAGGATTTCGCCCACCCCCAACACACTGCAAGCCCCACACACTGTCTGGCAGTGAACATCAGGCCCTCAGAGTTCCATACAGCTTTGGAGTGAGTTATTCTGCAACTGTTCATTATAAAGAATATATTCTTTCCCAACTATACATTAAAATGATATTGCAAGACACCTGCAGTTCCAAGCAAACTATGGAACCGTGGAACAACATATGTACATTGACTTCAATTAGGGTGTGGCCAGACGGGTATATTCATGACACTGAACAAAACAAACTATCAACTCCATGAAATAACAACGGGTTTGGGCATTCGTTCGCCCAGCGGAACAACATATGGCAAGGTTCATAATATGGGAAATGAGCGTGACTATGGACCCCCACAACAGAAAACGTACGCCGAGATACAACCTAGATAGAAAGAAACCCCTGAACGGAATGCCTGATACTCAGGGAACAGCATCTATTTAATACAGCATCGAAGTAAGCAACCTTCTCGGCGTTGACATGCAGAGTAAAAGGGACGACCACGTCCCTTTAGGGAGAGCCATGTGTTTAAGAACATCTTTGTTTTGTATTCCTTTAATGCTGTGCACATCAATCAAAACCACAGAACTCACCTGAGCCGCAGACCACGAAAATGAAGAGCGCCAGGAGCCAGGGGGTCCCACCGAGGACTTCTCCTCCTGTGCATTCCTCTACCAGAGGAGAAAGATTGGTCAGTACATGGACTACGCTGTACCAAAAAAGCCACAAAGTATCAGCATAGAGGGCACCCTTTTACTAGAGGCGGGTAATAGCAGGGGGTACATTTAGGCTCCAGGTGGAAAGTGGAGTGTCTAGTAATGTATCCATAAGGAGAGAGTGCCCTGCCTCTGGAATGGACATCGGACAGTATACAGAACAGCACTTGGGCTTACTGACAAGAATAAGTCAGCAAAATGGGTTACACTTTACCCACAGGATCAGAAAGTGACAATTAATTAAAAGGGATACACCCCATGCCATATTGAGATGGGTTCAGTACAATAAAGTGACACACCTGAGAGAGAGGGATCAGAGTAGAGGCTGCCCCTAGATGGGTGGATTCCCCCAGCCCCTTACCCCTGCAGATCACAGGGGGAACTTAACAGATTTACGAGCTACGTCACCAAAGGGGCAAGTAAGGAGCGTCAGACAGGTGAGCGCTCACCGTGGTCTTAGCTACATTGCCGCGTTGGGTGATGTTCTTGCTGTGCTTCTCGTTAGCCATCCGTATCCTCTGCTTAGCCACCATCGTGTCGCGCCACCAGTAGAAGGAGACGATGCTGATTGTGCTGCGGGGTAAGTGGGCACTGCTGGCAGGACGTGAGCTGCTGCCGCCGCAGGGAGCACCGGTTGTGAACTCGATGTAAACCACAAGACAATATCACATAAACAATCAGGACGAAAAATTGAAAAATAACATTATCCTGGTACAGAGCAATGAAAATGTCAGTACACGTGGTATCCTAATTTCATAAAATTAATATATTCACATTTGTTTTTAGTACTTTACGTTCCAAAAGGTATCCAAATTTCATAGAGGAGTAGCTCCAGTCATGTGAAGAAAATGCGCTGACGCACGTTTCAGTGTGGGGCACCCAGATGCACTGGTCACACCTTCATCAGGGCGCTATACTGGTAGTGAGGGGGGTATCATAAACCTGGAGAGTCTAAAAATGACAGACAAATCCTGAGTATATTGGGGAGAGGAGTTGACCTAACCGCTAGGGTGGTCGACCTCGAATCTGCCGAACCGGGTTTGAGTCTCTGCAATGACGCTGAGCATCCTGTAATTCTGGGCAAATCACTTAATCTCCCCGTGCTAACAAAAATTAATGTGTGCCCTCTTGTAACGTAACCGGCGCTATGTAAAGCACGTTGATACCAGATACGTTCGGGTCAAGTTCGCGCTATATAAAACTCTGTAAAACAAAGCTTTGCTGCTGTTTACTTTACCAAGGATTTGGTGCTCCGGCCCGCCTCGAAATGTGGATGAATGGAAGGGCTTCTGCCAGGTGCAGCTTGTTATTATACAGGGTGCTGGGAATCATGTATCCCGACTCGAGGCTGGGCAGGAATCCACATGAGGGGCTTGAATGTAAAGGGGACCCAGGAAGCCTAAGGATACCATCTTGCACACAGCGCTACCCGCCTTGCTACTCTCACCTTCACTCTGGCGAAAAGGAAAACATCATCCTTCCCCCAATGCACAGCCATCCAGACGAAGTGCATCCTGGGACCTGTGGTTACATCCAACACTACAGTGGGCGTGCTAAAAGGCGATCGTGGGGGCGAGCTCTCAAACCAATGGGAGCACAACAGGACACTCAAAGGTGTGGGCGGAGCAGGACTGTGAATGATAGAGGCGTCTGAGGACGGCGAAAGCGCAGAAATTCATTATGCCTGTGAAATCAATTAAATGGTTTCAGAACTGAACTCCCCGAGTGGCCTCTTACCTTTTTGCATTGGAGGGGTATTTTGGAGATATATATATCAAAATGCCTATAGTAAGAATCATACACACTGAAACTCGAAAAAGTTGGGAATAAAGTCTACTCAAAACTGATTTAAAAACGTCAAAGTCATGCCACTTTACCAGATAGTTAACCTTATAACCCACTGCTGACAGAAACCATGCTGCGTGCTAGGATTCAACATGAGGTGGAATACCCACACCCGATAGCTGGAGCGTGTCAAAACATCACCCTATATTTAGTGTGATAGATAAAGATTGAAGATTAGCAAGGCAATGGGTTAGAAGCGTGATACAGGTAAGTTAAAAGAAGTCTCAAGATAGATCTAAACTGAATGGCTGGTACCTGTAGTCAGTAATGATAGATCGTCTAACAACTCCTGGCAATAGAAGCTGTTACGAGAAACATTATCCAACAGGGGAGATGATAGACTAAAAAGGAGATAATTAGGAACATGAAAGATAGGAAAAGTTGACGGAGTGGTACCAGAAGCTATGCAATGTATCCAACGAAAAGGCCAGGTTACCTAGGAATTAAAGTTATGTGGAATACAAATCTCCAGTACTGCTATAGAAGATGGAGCTCTACGTTCTAAGGGCGACATTCAAGGCATAGGTGTTTTCATATGATAAAATATTAATCAGAATGTGGAAATAGGAATCACAGAGCCATCAGCGGAACACAGGAATCTGGGAACCACAACACAGGTGACGCCTTGTGACCCCCATCCTCCATTCACTTCGTATACAAACGGCGGCCTTCCTCCACCTCCCCTCTCTCTGCCCCTCCTCAGCCCCCTGCCTGCTGCACCCCGTCCCCAACTGAGGCCCCGGCTGGAGGGGCACAAAGGCCGGAACAGGCCGCAGCCGGGGCCTCGAGTAGGCCACTCTGCCGCTTCCCCGCCTCCCTCCCGGGGTGCCGTTCTTACCTGCTGGACGGGGGTGTTGGGCCCCGGAAACCTGCTGGAGCCGTTTCGGTAGGGTGAGGGGGCCAGGAGCCGGAGCCGGAGGCGGGTCCGGGTGGAGTGCGGCCGCCGCGCTGTGTCTGTGTCCGGGCTCCGGGGGCGGGGAAGGAGTAGGGAGGAGCCGTAGGAAACCTGCTGGAGCCGTTTCGGTAGGGTGAGGGGGCCAGGAGCCGGAGGCGGAGGCGGGTCCGGGTGGAGTGCGGCCGCCGCGCTGTGTCTGTGTCCGGGCTCCGGGGGCGGGGAAGGAGTAGGGAGGAGCCGTAGGAGGAGTGGAAGGCGGGCACCCCCGACAGAGCCACCCCCAAAGGGGTAGAATCGGCAGGGGCGGGAGGGGGCGGGAAGGGGTAGAATCGGCTGCGTGGAGGAGGGGGCGGCAGGGGAATTCGGAGGAGGGGAGTGAGTGGGTGTGAAGAGGAGTGGAGGGGAGGGATAATTATTCCCGTCCGAGCCTGAGGGAAGAAACTGAGAAGGTCAGAAAGGCGGGTGCCGGCTCAATGCCGGACCAGATTCGGGGGCGTTCCCGGCTTTCGGCTGACGTCGCGTGACGTCGGCAAAAGCCAAAGAATCGCGGGAACGCCCCCGAATCTGGTCCGGCATTGACGGACAGGCCCCTCGTCCAATGGCTAGGCTCCATTTATGGAGCCAGCCAATGAATGACGAGGGCCGACCCAAAGCCACACTACAGATCTCATCAGGATTTCGCCTGCGCGAAAAAGATGCGCAGAGCGCATCTTTTCGCCAGGCAAAACCTAAAAAGGGTGGTAAAAATAGCAGTGGAGTGGTAAAAAAGAGTTCTAATAATAGCAAATGCAATGTGCAATGACATCATGTGTCCTATCACCAGAGGAAGTGAGCTCACAGACCCATTATATACCTCACGTTAATGGGAATGGAACTATTTCAGAGCCAAAGCTGAGATACAATGGTTCTATAGGATATATGAATGTCAATGTATGTTTTATCTATTCACATCTAAACCTCACATAGTTGTACATTTATTTGTCTGTGAATGCATGGCAAAACATAGGCTAACATTTAAAGAGTAATGTATTCATTTAAAACATTTAAAACATTTAATGCATGTGCATATTATGAAATAAGCAACAAACATACATGCCTGATGCGCCAATTACTATATTTTTGTAATTTTGATATTCTTTAAGTGTATTTGCATTCTTAACTCTCTCACTTTTTCCCATATTAAAAGTGATGCACCGGCGGCGCAAGGGGCTTGTAAATAAGCCCCGTAGAGTACATTTTAAACTCATCAAGATGATACCTGTAGGATGATGGGGCAGAATTACAAGCCCCTTGCGCCACTTTTGCGTCATTTATAACATTGGAAAAGTGACACAAGGGTGGCGTAAGGGGCTTGCAAATAAGCCCCATGTTTCCCACACCTGGGCCATTCTGAGCGATAGGTGGATAATGCCTCGGCAGAGAGTAATACCTTGTGAAGTCACATTGCAAACGGATGCAACTGCTGACACTGTTAACGCATCACAGGTAAGATGTTGGGGCACAAACAGGGTGAGGCTGAACGTCCTTCAGTTCACAACAAAAGGGACTGGTAGTGTCTCTCACCATTTTAACAGGAGCAGCAAAAACGTCTTCGGTCATGGAGGGGTGCACATGAATGTGCAAAATCTTTTTAGGGAGGTTGGCGGGTGTGCCGCACATCAGTGCCGTGGCAATACCCTCCATGACGTTACCGTTAAAATGCAAAATATGGATATGGACTCCAGCCGGTGGAATGACACAATGCACCCAATCAGCTGCTGACCTCACTGCATCGTGCGCGTGACTCATTGACATTAGGCCTGGGCGGCAAATTCTGGTCCGCTCACGGAATTTGCAGAATTTGGGTAATGTCGCGTTCTGCGGAGAGCACGAAATTGCACAAAATTCTGCAATTCGCGACTTCGCTAAATTTTTTGCTTGTTCGCATTCTCAAAATGCGTGTTTGCAAGATATTTCCCCCAAGCACGCAAACAGCAATTGCGAACTGGAAAAAAGCATCGCGAACAAGCAATTCCGTGTGTTCGCGGAGATTTTGTACCGTTTCGAGGAGATTTGATTAACACGATTCCGCAAATTCCGCCCACCCCTAATTGACATTTCATTGCTCCCAGTGCTTTAAATGGGCGGGTACTGTCCGGTACGGAGTACCGGCACTTTTGTATTTTGAGAGGGAGAGTACCGTACTTCTCAAGAGAAATGCAATACTTTCATTTGGAGGGTACCAGCACTTCTCAGAAACAAGCAGGTACTCTGGTACAGAGTAACTGCACTTCTAATTTTCCATTTCAAGCACTGATTGCTCCTATGCAGTCCAATGCATGCAAAAACTGACTGCACACACAAACAGAAACAAACCATACCTGCATTATGATCTGCACTGCCAACAGATGCCCAACACCTTACCCCTTAATCAGACCTGCATCCAGTAAGCTTTTGAAACACTACAATGTAAAACTCAAAAAGTGCTGTAACTAAGCTTCAGACTGAGGCCAGGCTCAAAGGTTGGACGAGGGCGGAGAAAGGATGGGAGAGACTGCATTATCAAAGCGTTACTAGACAAATATTTACACTCATTAATAAAAATGGGACACGCTAATAAATAGTATTGGCCAGCACAATTAAAGGACTCAAACGAAGAAACACGTCCGTGGCCCCGCCCTCCTCAAAGGACATCCACAGTACTAGAGGCAGGCGCATCTGAGCGCTATATGGCCTTTGTTGTAATTTCAGTTGCTCCTGCAGCAACTTTGCTACCCTTCACACTAGATAACTCCTAGTGAAAGGGACACTTCTGACCCTCCCTCTGCCTTATGGGGATGTGGTTCCCCTGCACCCACTGCTCACTTGTGCCCTGGTCACCACCAGTACTAGGAGGCCAAAAGGACTTATCAAACCTAATACCTACGTTCTTGACTTTGTGTGCCATGGCCTTTTTTGTCTTTGTGTGTTGGTGCTGCAAACAGTACATTCATTTGCCATTGGAAGGGTCCATGTGAAGTCCACAAAAGGATACAGACCAGTATAGTTGATGTGGCTTCAGTTTATTACGTGCAGCCTCAGCAGAGAACTCACCCACATACAAGTCCCAGTGACTGACTGAGCTTCGAACAGAGCACATTCCACCATAGAAACCACCTCACATTCTATATCCTACATCATTCCTTAGATACAGAACACCTAAACGTGACCAAGAGTTTGTTATTACATTTTGAATCCGAAGATGCAATTATTGTTGCTGCCAGAGACCAACATAAATCCACCGCCTAGTCTCTAGCTTCTCCAGGGAGAGAAAACATAAATTGACTTAAAGGGACAGAAGGAGTTCCAGTCCAGTAGCTTGGCGCTAAAAATGTGCAATGTCTGCATGAACATATCCAATTACAACTATGATGCATGGCTTTCAATACAGGTTTTTTTCTGAATTTTCCTGGGATGATTACAAAGATTGGTTTTTTTCAGAAGATGGGAGATTATTTGGAGCTTTGGTGGCATCTGCTTTGACAGATGTTGGTTTTCACAGATACACAGCAGTCAGTACCGCATGGCACTAAGGAGATGAACAAAACATTTAATCAATTCTGTAAAACGTGATTGATTTACTGCAGACCCAGATACAGAACATTTAGCCCATTATAACAGACATTAAGAGTCTGGTTTAGAGTTTGGTGGTAATGGAAAATCTTCTGATTTCCGAATGAAGAGTTATGTAGCTAGGTGTCGGTGAATTATCTGTTGGAATTTCATCCACCACAGGGACAGGAATTCCACTGGCAGAAAAGGGATATAAAGTCAGTGGGTAGCCAATATGCTGGCTCTGTAACAGAGGTTGCTGGACACAGTTTGGAAGACGAGTTAGGATTCTGAGCTGGTTCTGGATAAATTCAGAAGGCAATGGGGTACTTGGAAATGGGATAGCACCTTCTGGTTAACCCCCCAGAAAGCTACAAAACTTTAAGGCAACTTTCTGAGGTCTAGCCGGGTGTTATGATGATTTCTGTTGCACAAACACTAATTACATTGTACCAGTGTTGGGATGAACTGCCCCCTACATGTGAGAGGATGGGATGGGAATCCATGCCCTAAGTGCTGCCCATCAAATGAAATAGGTATCCTGCCATATAATATTTCCCCATGTCACACTAATGTAGTGTGTGCATGGAGGCTATGTCTGTCCTGACGATGCGAGGTCCAATACCTGATTTGTGACTTGCAGTAGTGCACCAAGCATGCCCTTACAGTAGGCAGTGAACTATTGTACATGACCTAACTGTATCTCAGACAGCATTGGTAGCAGCATCCAGTGATTTTGCAATTATAGTGTGACCAGACCTTTTTAATCTGTCAATGAAGTGTAAAGTTCTGCTTTGATGTGAAACCCCCAGAACCTTGTGTTGACATCCCATATGCATGTTAAATGTTAAATGCATGCGTGTGCAGTGATTGTATATCACATGTGTTGTAGTTGTGTCAGTCTGAGTACTGAAACCAGTAGGATTCATTTTGAGCATAGCACAATTCTGAGGATGAGGACAGATCCCACAGACAGTGGAAGTGTATTGCCTCCTTTCCTATTGCTGGAAAGTAGAGACCCAAACAATGAAGTGAAGAGCATGTGGACAGGGCTAGCTTTTTAAATTCTATTAGTAATATTAAGTGGAGGACTGCGGAGTACTCCCCACTGACCACTGGCAATTGGTAGATGATCAGGGTGAGGTGTGGGACTGCAGTTTCTGTAGTCCAAGGAGAGAAGGCTTCTCTGGAGGGCCTTTTATTTTGTCTGTTTCTGGGCTGATGACAGCCAGATAAAGATAACTTACACTTCATTGTACAATGTTCTGGGTATTTCTGCTTTGGGCCCTCCCTATTGGTACTTATTGTTAGGGGTAGCCGATATACTCCACTCCGCTGGTGGTGCTTGAGAGTTTTGAGCGTGGAGTTCCCAAACACTTCACCAATGCCAGCAGAGCAGAGTTTACTGGTGCGTTCACCCCTAGACTTCATCCCCCAATGAGAAGTGCACCTGGAGGAGTGTTTGCAGAGTGATGGAAAAAGGGAGCCAGGCCTCCGATGAGCTCTCAGAAATCCCACTGTGTTGGACTTACTGGTGGTAACAGAAGGCGTTCTTGGCCCCCAACTACAGTCAGCATCCTAGGGGACTTAACCCCTCCCACGAGTAGTGCGTTAGGAGGTGCATTTGGAGAGTGGTTGAGAAAGGGGGCGGGGCTTCTCCGACAAGCTCTCAACAATCGTGGGACTTACTGGTAGAAACAAGAGGGGTTCTTGGCCCCCAACGACCCTCAGCAGCCAAGGGAACTTCATCCCCCAACAAGTAGTGTGCCAGGAGGGCTGTTTGCAGAGTGCTGGAGAAAGAAATCAGGGCCTCCGATGAGGTCTCAGCAATCCCACCATGTAGTACTTACTGGTGGTAACAGGAGGGACTCTTGGCCTACAAACGACCCTCAGCAGCCAATGGGACTTTATTCCCCAATCAGGAGTGCACCAGGAGGCACGTTTGCAGAATGGTGGCGAAAGTGGGTGGCCGCAAAGAGCTGTCATCAGTCCCACTGTGTGGGACTTACTGGTGGTAACAATAGGGGCTCTTGGCCCCCAACGACCCTCAGCAGCAATCCCGCTGTGTGGAACCTACTGGTGGTTTGGCAGAGTTTTTCAGAAACTCAGTGGAATTCCGCAGAGTGAAACTCTGTGAGCTCTGTCCAGGCCTACTTACAGTTAAAGCCATCACTTTAAACAAAAACTTTGTCTAGAGAGCAATCAGAAAAGGCATTTAAAGAGAACTCAAACCAGCCATATACAGTGGATTCACATTCCAAGTCTGGAAACTGTGTATAAAAGTGGGGTCCAAACCTCATTTTGCTCTAGTACCAAGTTTGTCTTGACCAAGGAAGGAGGTAGTTCACAGAATGCTGGAATAGCTGTTGTGCAACAAGAGCTTAAAGTCAACTCTTTCTGCTGGAGGAGAGGTGAGTCAGCATAAAGAGCTTAAGGGACTGCTATGTCTACTGAGAGAGGGAAGGAGGTTGACTTGCCCTGCAGGAGGAGAAATCTTCCAGGAGCAGAAACCCAGATTGTTCCCAGTCTGATGCGCACCAAGAGAAACTGACAGTGGGCCAGTGGTGACACGACCTTCAGGAGGTTCTGCTTGGTCTCTCTGCACAGTTTCTAAGCCCGCTGCATCAATACTGTACTGGAGGAGGTATTCCTGTGTACCAAGGCAGCCTGCTGCTGGTTTAAGAAACTGATGCTGACTCAGCCTACAAGGAGAGGAATTCTATGTCACAGATAAAACAGAGACTTCTCATCAGTCCAGAGGAAGCAACTGCCCAAAAGACACCACCATGAGGGATCTCTCTTGCAGACTGTAACTGCCAATGCTGAGAACCTGTCTGCAGGCTCTGATGCCAAATATGAATACTCACATTCAGTTCCACCACACCAAGTCTATGTTACTTGTCCAAAGTGAGGCTGCCACTGTGTTCCCCACAAAAAGGAATCATTGCTGTGATGGCAGGAGTGTAAAAAACCCATGTGATTTTGCGAATCACAAGGCTTGCAACCACAAAATCCCTAGGTATATCTAGCCTTTAGTGACTGAAGGGTGCATAGATGCGTCAGTTTTTTTGTCAGAAATTCGGATGCATCTGTTAGCCCAAAAGTCACGCATTGCTGGAGTTGTGTCGCAAGCACGATACAACTCCAGCAATATATTTTGAGGCCTATACTTACTGTACTGCGTCACTCCTTACACCTGCCTCAAGCAGGCGTAAGGTTTTGATGCAGTGGTGTCCTAAAAGTGGCGAAGTGAAATCTTGTAGATTTCACTATGTCACTTTTAGGTGGCCTCCCTCTGTGGGTACACCCACTGTGCATACATTATATCTGACGCAGGTATAATGTGACGCAGGGCTTTACAACGTGACGATCTCCCTAGATGGGTCACGGCGTAAGTAGGCTGCATTTTTGTGCCGCCATTGCGTCAAAAAAAGTAACTCAATGGCGGCGCAAGCAGGCGCAAGGGGCTTGTAAATCTCCCCCACTGTTCTCATCTCAGCTGCCTAAGCTGGTCTGTTCCATCTCCTGGTACTCTGTTGTCCCTCTTGGCAGGTGCCCATCTTAAGCAGGAAACTGAAAGCTTGAACCTACGCAGTGAATGCCCACACTTGCATTATCACCCTACAATTTCTGACTGGGATGAGTTTGGAAAGGGTGGGGTGACAGGCTGATTGGTGTACAGTCTCGGCACTGCCGGCGCTACTTAAACAGTGATGCTGCATTGCATCACAGATGGGGTGGGGGGAGGGGATAGTGAGGTGTGGCAGACTCTTGAGATCTTGCTTGGACTTCATCAGTCCTGACTCCTGAACAATATCTCTGATGGATGGTTGTCAGGTCATGAGATTCAGTAGCCCAGAGAAAACCCCAATGATATTAAACATGGAGAAAATGCCAACAGGAAGCAGAAACTACAAGCATGCAGGGCAAATACTTCCAGGAAACAAAAGATGTGACATGTTACACCAGCCGCTTTATGGCTGGCCAAAGCGTGCGACCCTTTCAGGACAATACAGGCAGAGCTGTGGACAGACCTACCACAAGCAGAAGCAGACATCTGGCACAGCTGTTTTTGCTCCTCTGTTCCCTTGGCCCCTTATCCTTGCAGTTTAAAACTTATATGTGCTGCAAGCTTGGTACCCCTTCTTTTGACCTCTCTGGACAGGTGTGCAATGGCCTCTTATTCAACATCGGTTCTCGGCAGGATCCCGGGTATGCCTTGAGGTTAATCACACTTCAAATGTAATCCATAATGGGCAAGTCAAATACAGAATTACTTTAATAAACCCAGAGTGCATGTCTACAGTACCTTCAATGCTTACCTACCTGCAGGGAAGTAGCAGTTCTTCAACTACTTTCCAAGACTCTGTGACCCTAACATTGCTCCTGCTACTCCAGCACAGGTCATCCAACCAACCGCCTGCTGGAACAAGAATCCCTCTCTCCATGACCCTCCTTTTCAATCCTGAAGTCTGGTACAAGAGATGAGTGAACCCATAAGGGAAGGAGGGTGATTGACCTCAGTATATTTCACTTGCATGCATCAAGATTATCATACTGGTGCAGGCGCCTTCCTGTGCCTGCACCAGCCATCAGACAGATCTGCTGCCTGCCTCAGGAAGCTTGAGCCTCACTCACATCAAGGGTTAGCATTTCTATTACGCTTAAAGTGAATAACAGCCTAATGTTTACTATTAAAATAATAAAAAGGGGCACAAAACAAGAAGGGCTGTGCCCAAAGCCCTTTGGGGTGAGCCGCCACTGACCAGCGATATGACAGAGGTAAGAGAACAAATAAATAAAACTAAGCTTTGTTGCGCGCGCTGCATCGCATTTGGCAATGCAGTGCGCGCAATGAAATTTGTTTTATTTATTTATTTGTTCACTTACCTCTGTTCGGCCGTATTCCGTAGTTTACTACACCCCACCCTGCTCCTCCCCCGCCCGACCCTGCCGCCCCGCAGCACTCCCTACACGAGCCGACTGTATGCTGTGTCACTTGGATAGTATATTACATGATCATGTGTGCATACATTTACTGCGCTTCAAACCCAGAGCTCAAATGCCAGGCTATGCCTTCCGCGCTTATTGTTTTAACATGGGGACTGGTGTTTACTAACTTCTCTCACTTTGCAACCAGAGAAAGAAACGTAAAGTGAATTCTGTGACAATCTTTCTAGGGTACGTGAAGTGTGAAAGGCTGTAGGATGTCATTTTTTCGTTACACACAACAAAATGTAAATACCTGTAAATAAACTGTACATACTCAGCAGTTGTTAAAGCAAACATGAAGCATTTGTTTGTAATTTTGAAGTGTGATGGAAAGAAAGATTTTAATTGGATCAGAACAAATCAAGACACTTCACTTGGTAATTAACAAATAATAAATATTCACTGAAACCCGATTTTCTCACTTATCGTTTGTGTGCAATATAGTTTTATCAATAAAACTGTACATTTGTTTCTGTTTAGTGACCATTTCAATGGAAAATGTGTCTGTAAATGCGAATGCTCTTCCACTCGAGGCTTTAGCTCCATTAAACAAATCACCTTTCTCATGTCCATTAATGCTAGGTGGATCACGAAAGTTTGTCATGTAAAAAAAGTGGGTAATTGTTCCCAAAAAATTGAAAAGCACAGTTTTCGATAACTCCCAGGCTGTCTTCTGCCTGGCACACAGCATCGAGGTGGCCTTATTGGCAGTTACAGATGATATTCACATGTGGAGGGAGCGCAGAGCCAATTCTTTTAGATATTAGGTCAGCCTTTAACACCTACTTTGCCCTTGCACGAACGTGACCCTTGGGTATCAGAGCGCTTCACAGTTACATGAGGTAGGTTAGAGATACATCTTGTATAGCAGAACGTTTCACAATTATATGAGGTAGGTTAGATATACAGCTTGTATAGCAGTATTAGCATAAATATATACAGTGACATGAGGTAGGTTTAGGATACAGCTTGAATATCAGTATTAATATATATATATATATTATTTCTGTACATGTCTATCTTCATGGTTACAAATAAAAGTTATTGGAACTGATTAGTGTACAAGGTGTAAGAGTATTCCAATACAAATAGTTCCGATGTGTCTTTTTCCGTGCATTCTCCATCACCACGAGTCTCGAGTAGTACAGAACCGTAAACGATTATTCCCAGCATAACTGGTGACTTTATCTTTACATATATTGGTCAAAGGCTCTGTTCCGTTGGTATTTTTGAAAGGCTCTTGAGGTGCTCACCTCTCTCCTGGATGATTGCTTCCAACTAGTTATCTTGTCACCATTTTGATCTCAATCCAGGCTCCTGGTATATCGGGCACCTCAAGGCTCTTCGTTAAGTCCCACACTCAATATCCCCGTTTGGCCAGCCTAATTTACGGACTTAGCTTTTCCTTAACGTCATGTGCATTCAACACTCAGATTGTCAACTTTTTTGCGGATAGGTATTTTTGCTTCCACCTGCAAATTTTATGTGTGTCTGTCTGCAGTGGCTTCGTTAATGAGAAAGAAGGCATTAATATTAAATGGAGTAAACACTCAGCTGCTCTTATTTGGGATTCTTCATGACATGATCTATTTCATTGTGGCTCTCTGAACTGGGTGAGGCTCCATCTCTCGAAGAGCCTGCAAAAAACCTAGGGGCATATTTTTAAGCAACAAATAGCGATATATATCGCTAAATGCGCTTAGCGCATTTTTTTTATCGCTGCCTATCGCCGGATATTATCACAGAGATAACATGCTAATATCGCTGCCTATCGCCAGATATTATCGCAGAGATAACATGCTATTAGCAACGTTTATCTCTAATGCGATAAAATATCCGGCGATAGCGGCTCAATGCGTGAATAACGCTGGAAATCCAGCGATATTCAGGCATTAGCGCTAATGGGGACTTAACCTGAATATCCACCTCCCTTTGGATATACAGGTTAAATCATGGTCTGAGCAGGCGTTAGGTTCTGGGGATAATCGCGATTAGCGCAATTTTTTTTATCGCTTTGCCTGCCTTGCTAGTAGGCGATAGCTGTGTTAGCGACTGCTAACAGGTTGGGTACGCCCACTTCGCATGTCATTAGCGATAAATATCGCTGACATGCAAAGAGGGCCCCAAACTTGTAGCTATCACCTAAAAGCTGTCGCTGCTGCTGTTAGCGAGAGCTTGCTAATAGGGCGATAAAAATATCGCCGCTTTAGCGGGAAAAAGTCCCGCTAAAGCGGCGATATCGCTCTTGCTAATATGCCCCCTAGGAGTGATCCTGGATGTCTCCCTGTCCCAGTCAATTCGGGCTGGACTATTCCCATGAGGCACAGGGTCAGACTGGTTTGCATATGGCCATGTCTGAATTGGGGTGGCAGAGTGGGCTAAAGAACGGTGATGGATTAAACTCAGATCTTTTGATTGGGTGTGAGTGTTTGATTGCTTCAACTGTTCCGTCCATCACCACCCCCTTTTGTACCGCTTTGTTCGCCATAAGTTGGCAGGGTATGCTCAGACGTGAGTCCCTTGCTCACTTTGCCACTGGATTCAAGCAAGCCTGGCTGAAGACGGCTGAAATACCAGAAACCGGTCCTAGGAAGCTTGTTTCTGGTCCCGGGAAGGCATGGCTTGGCAGTTCGGGCTGGACTGTTCCCATGAGGCACAGGGTCAGACTGATTTGTATATGGCCATGTCTGAACTGGGGTGGCAGAGTGGGCTAAAGAACGGTGATGGATTAAACTCAGATCTTTTGATTGGGTGTGAGTGTTTGATTGCTTCAACTGTTCCGTCCATCACCACCCCCTTTTGTACTGCTTTGTTCGCCATAAGTTGGCAGGGTATGCTCAGACGTGAGTCCCTTGCTCACTTTGCCACTGGATTCAAGCAAGCCTGGCTGAAGACGGCTGAAATACCAGAAACCGGTCCTAGGAAGCTTGTTTCTGGTCCAGGGAAGGCATGGCTTGGCAGTTCGGGCTGGACTGTTCCCATGAGGCACAGGGTCAGACTGATTTGTATATGGCCATGTCTGAACTGGGGTGGCAGAGTGGGCTAAAGAACGGTGATGGATTAAACTCAGATCTTTTGACTGGGTGTGAGTGTTTGATTGGCTCAAATGCTCCATCCATTCCCACCCCCTTTTGTAGCGCTTTGTTTGCCATAAGTTGGCAGGGTATGCTCAGACGTGAGTCCCTTGTTCACTTTGCCACTGGATTCAAGCAAGCCTGGCCGAAGACGGCTGAAATGCCAGAAACCGGTCCTAGGAAGCTTGTTTCCGGTCCAGGGAAGGCATGGCTTGGCAGTTCGGGCTGGACTGTTCCCATGAGGCACAGGCTCAGACTGATTTGCATATGGCCATGTCTGAACTGGGGTGGCAGAGTGGGCTAAAGAACGGTGATGGATTAAACTCAGATCTTTTGACTGGGTGTGAGTGTTTGATTGGTTCAAATGCTCCGTCCATCACCACCCCCTTTTGTACCATTTTTTGTAAATCTGCCTCTAGGTCTTCAATACACTTCTGTGCTTGTCTGTACTGTGCCGGGACTGCTGGGCTGCTAGAAGGACTGCCACTCGGCTACACTGCTGCTCTAAAGGATCTGCTGCCCTGCTATACTGACCTGCTGCCTGCTCCCTTCTTGCCTGGGGAAGAATAACTGGATCTGCAATCCATCTTGAACCCAGGACCCCAGAGTGACTCCAAGGGCCAGTCTGCTTGCCTCCTGATCTGAGTCTCAGGGACATAAAAGGCTCCTCAACAGCTCCTGGATTTTTCTTCAGAGAGTTACTGGCCCCCAAGTGGTGCCTCTCAGGTCCTGGACACCTGGTGTGGCTCTTGGCTCTTAAAAGCAAGCTTTTGGGCTCTTGGTGGCCGCAAACAGGCCAGTTCGCACTAGAACAGTGCTGGTCGCACCAAAATTCAGCACTAGCCCATCTCTTCACACAGCAAGCATTGATTGCCTGTGGAAGACTACCAACAGGAAGCTCCAGCCTGTCCTTCCAATTCATTCACTGCCAGAGACTCTTCTTGCTCCTTGCAGCCCTCGCCAATGCAAACGGGACTCTTGGCACAAAACTTGACATGAAAAATCTTCAGCCCGACTAATCTGGCAATCTATCCGCCCTGCGCTCCATTGAAGTTGGCCTGAACTTTTCACTTTGACCGGTCCAGGGGGACCAGATATCTCCTGTTCACGCTTTATGCATTTAGGCACTATTTTTCACTTTATTCTTTAAAAATTCACAACTCCGGTTCTACTAAATGGATTTTTGTCATTTTGGTCTCGTTTATGTATTAAATCAAGCTCAAGTATTCTAACCTGGCATGGGATCTTTATTTGTGGTGTTTTAACTGTTTTACTGTTTGAAGTGTTGCACAAAAACTGTACACACTGCCTCTAAGTTAAGCCTGACTGCTCTGTGCCAAGCTACAATACAAGGGGGTGTAGCACAGCTTAATTTGAGGTTTGCATGTGCCTTACCCAGACTACGTTTGTGGTTGCTGCTTCACCAGGCTCACACCCCAGTCAAGCAGTAACCCACTTTCTAACACTCCTCATTATTATCATCATTTTGAAATGTTATTTTGTTATAATTCTATTTGATGAACCTACGCTCACATTATTTTCAGCCTTGAGAAAGTGCCAGATGTACTATACCCCAACCGACAACACATGGATTGACATAGGTAGACTCTGGTATTTTGAGTAGGAAACACTTAGCACATTCAACACCTCTTGAATATCTATTTGGGAAACATTGGGAAGACTCCACAGGCCAAAGCCCTTTACTCCTTCAATACACTGATAATTCGTGTTTTTCCATCAGCCCATCATTGTGCATGAGCACAGAAACAGCAGAAATCCCACAAAAAACATCAAAAGGCAATCTCCGATCGGCTAACTTTTTAAAGTGAGAGAGAACCTCCTTAGCTGTGGGCCACACTTTGAATATTTTTTTATTTTGCTGGAGCGGGTTCAGGAAGAGTGTTTTATACCTTGGGCGCAGCAAAATAATAATCGAAGGATGCTGAGTGTATAAACGTAGGGGTGTAGCGATCATCGGTGTAGCAGGTGCAGTGGCACCAGGGCCCAGGGTTGTGGCAGACCCTATGAACGCCAAATACTGATGATTTTATTACTCATAAGAAAGGGAGCCATGGGGGGCATGTTTTGGCTTGCATTTACCCCTTTGCTGTAGGGGGTAATTCCCCCGCTGTGCTGGGGGGCGCGCACAGCGCCCACATGCTCATGACGATGAGCTCGTCATGGGGCACGGCGCTCCTGTGCTCATGACGAGCTGAGCTCGTCACATGTGCACCCGTTCCCATGGAACGCTCAGCACAGCAGGGGAATTATCCCCGCGTGTGAGCGTTCCACGGCTCATGACGAGCTGAGCTCGTCATGAGCATCGGAGCACCGTGCCTCATCACGAGCTCAGCTCGTCATGAGCATAGAAGGTGTTAGGAGCCATGACGCATTTTAAAAACGTCATCACACATGCAGACATTTTGCACTGAGAATATGAGACATTCTTTTAAACGTTACCTTTGAGAAGTTAAATTTGGATAGTTTTGGCTTTTTGTCCCGGGGCTGGCTTGTATTGAAGTTCATTTCAGGACACATAAGTCAGGGCTCTGGTATGACTGCCTCTCTTCCTTCTTCCGCACAAGGCCATGCCTCCGGGGATGCCGCAATCATGAGTCATGCTGCGTAGACGTAAACGTGAATACACATAAATCTCCGTGAGAATCCTCTACTCACGTGGACATGGCGCCGATGCCCTTTGACAGTATCAGCTGTTGCATTTTATTCTAGGGCACTAAAACAAGCTGGCCACGTTCCTGGCGCAGGGCCTCGCGACTTGTGCATGACAGCTGCGTGCAGTTGAGGGTCTGGGATGTTTTCTGAAAATAAAGTAAAGATTCCCTGCTTCCTTTGTGTACCTCTAAAGGTGAGCTGTTTGTAATTGTTTAGGAACACTTGGGCTACTTGGAGAGGAAACATTCTAGGATGTGCACCCTTATAACTGAAGCATAGTTTGAGGTTCATTTAGAGCAGGTGTCTCCAAAGAGTAGCTCGTGAGGTACCAGTAGCTCTGCAGCGACCTGTGAGTAGGGTTGTATGTTCTTACAACGCATTCCGTTGCAACGCATGCCTTTACCACGCATGCGTTACAACGGAATGGTATTTCAACGCATAACCTTTTCCTCGAATTCTTCCGTGGTGACGTCATACGTCGTTAAGAGGAAGCGGAAGTTTCTTTCCGTTTCCTCTTAAACTACGCCGATTGCCTGCACATCCTGACGTGACTTCAGGTGAGGTTTTTTTTTTGGGGGGGGAGACCCCCCCCCCCCAAGCCCCACTTTTTTAATTTTAACCTTTACCACATATGCCTTTACTACATACCTCGTAGTAAAGGTATGCGTGGTAAAGGCTTTCGTGGTAACCACGCATGCGTTGTAATGCATGCGTGGTTAATGTATTTGTGGAAACGGCCGCGTTGTAGTGGCCGTTTCCCGTGAGTAGCTGTTCTGTGTGCAGCCCAGCCTACGACTATCAAAGTCTTTGGTGGTTGAATAATTATATGTATACCAAAATTAAAAAGCATGTATTCAAGACACAAATGTGTGCATTTTCACCTCATAAGCTGATGTCTGTAGAAAAATAGTTGCATTTTCAAAATGTTTTTAAAGCTATCATTTGAGTTGGAGAGATTTATTACTCATATTTATACCTTGGTGCCAAGGGGATTGCAGCTATGGTTTGTAAGTACTACTCATGTAAAAACCTTTTTGACATTATTGCTGAAAACCCTGCATAATGCACTGATGTGATCACTGCAAACACTCTTGGATGGGGTGTTGTCTTTTACATCAGCTCGGGATGATTTTCATTGAACATAAGTAGCTCATGTTACAGATAAGGTTGGAGACCCCTGGTTTAGAGCTTGGCAGGTGCACTGCCGCACCTCTGGGGTGGCGCAGGCCCTGTTCCCACTAGCTCACAGCAGCGGCTCAGCATCTATAAAAAGAGTTAGGGCCTGATTTAGGAATTTGGAAGACCGTGCTCCATTCTGCAGGGCATCCCAGGCATGTTCACTGCTTAATTTGTAAAAAATATGAGTGCCACTGTCGTCATCAGGAGGCCACTGCAGCTTGCACCATCCATTGTCCCTGCCCGTGCTGCCAATGACAGACCTGACTCAACTACTAACCATTACACTCCTACAAGTGTGAAAATCCATAATATACAAGGGCCCCAAAGCTATAAGAATGGCTTGGGTGGGAGTTATTAGTCATTGTTACTGTATATTCAATTAATGAACAGCTGTTGTTGGCTCATCCCTAATTAGGCAGACAGTGCCACCATGTGGCAGACTGTCATAAGAGCTGGTGCTGACACTAAAGTGTGGTGCCAAGCACTGGAAACCACCGGCTCAAATTAAGCACTGCACTCTTTTGCCCTGCGGACTACAACTTGTCACATTTAGAGTTCTCGCCTGCATGATGGAGATCTCTTCTGTGCACTCAGAGCTGCCATTGCCATGGTGAATCTCTTGAAGGCATTCTACGTTTGCTGAATGCCCACCCTGTTTTAGGCAAGTACTCAGCAAACCTTTTTGTTTTTCTAATGCAGGAGTTTCTTTTTTACTAAATACAAAATACTATTGGCCCTGAAACCCTGGTAGTTTTATCCCAGAGTGAAGGAGTCATTTTTTATTTTTTATTTTCATGACCACCAGGCTTTTCGCTGCCGCTCCAAACTGATAAAAAGTATGTCAGAGCATTTGGTCTAAATCGGGCAGATGGCATTAGTTACTTAGACCGACCACCTGAACTCCACGGGGCCGCCGGTCTAAGGTTTCCACCAGCAGAGGTGGAAGAGGTACCACTGGCGAAAACATGATGGACTGCACATCTCTAAATAAAGCGGCAGACCATAAGTTTGGCGGCCAGGGTATTAGCAGACAGGTAAATTAGTGCCTTGCTGTGGTTGGGTATTTTTGCCGAAAGAGCCCCTTCCGACATGATGTGTGATCCTTGGGCAAAATTGTAGAGCTGGGTGGGCCACTATGTCATCTCATGGCCTCCACAACAATATTTTTGTTTTCAGAAGCAAGAGCTGGTTTCTGTAAAAAATACTTTTAGGAATCATTCAATCCAAGACTAGGGAAGGATAATGAGCCAAGTTGTATTCTTTAATACAGAGACTGATGCGCATTGATGCCCCCTCTCTCACCATGATCACATAGCATTAAGTGGTTTCACCACTGCGACCTCACAAAACCTGACATCTGCAGCATAAACAGTAGATAACAATATGGATCAATGAGTGTAACACTAATAAACAATTTTTTATACTCAATAAGAAGATACAAGGTAATGCTAGGAGTCAGACGGTGGCACATGGGTGACAAAATAGTAGACGCTGTGGACCGCGAAGCAATGCTCTGCCATCAGTTCTTGTGGTACAGAATGTCTGGTCTTTAGTTCTATATTGGTTCCTGTGAAAGTGAGGTGCTACAAAAGAAGAACACAAATTCCTATATTTTCGGTGAATCTGAGAAGAGGGCTCTTAGAATACCTGGCATTCTCTTACATCAGTGAATATCAGTGGCATATACTTGCAAAATTAGCTACCAGAAGCATTCTGGTAATAGTCTTCATTACTAGTCCCATAGTTTCCGGTTACAGTTCTTAGAAGCAAATCCTACCTATCCAAGCAGCAGAATAAACTAAAGACCCTGCACTTTCTGTTCTGTACTATGGGGGCACCAATGCCATCCTTTTTTCTTCACATGTAAAACCATGGACCCATGTGGTAAACCAATAAGCAAACTGAGACACAATCAATGTGTCTACAAATTTAATCATGCGATAGTCAACAATAGTTTCTCACGGGACTTGACGCCGCGGATGGTGCCGGCGGAGTTCAGACGCTGTTCTGTGCCACAAAATGATTCATGCAATAATCAACAATAAGAGAAAAACACATGCTATTCAAATATGAAACAATTACTGATTCACAAATAAAGGAAGAAACTTCTCATCAGTGCTCACACTATGATAAGTGGTTAAAGTAAGAACAGAATACAATTTCACTTGAACCATAAGAACTGAGCAGTGATGCTACTGCACATACACTTTTATTAGTAGATGGATGAATTCAGGTAGATTCCATTTACAGTGTGCCTCAACGTCGTTTCGACTCTGGTTACTTAATGCGTCATCATCAGGACTGTCAAAACCAGGGGGACGCAGCGAGCCATAGACGTGGGCGATAAATTAGAACTAATCTGAAAAAATGCATGAATGGCTTGAGGGCATGGACATATCTGTATCGCTTGAAAAAGAGTATTGCAAGGTGGCCCACTGCGGGGAACAGCTCTATAGGAGGAACATATAAAGTATAGTCCCCCTTCGGTGCAGGGAACCAGCATCTGCCCAGGGTGCAGTGGTAAGTGTCTGCTGCTGGAGTCTTCATGAATCAATCTAGAAACTCACTGGATGCCCACTGATAGGATACAGATATTAATCAAATTGACCTTGCTGTCCTGCGATCTATCAATTAACCACTCAACAAAGTTGAGAAGTTCAATTGAGCTCCCTGTCCAGATCCAAAAGACATCATCTATGCACCTGTGCCATTAGGTGATCACCTCAGCTAAGGGATTATTGTGGTAGGCATCCCATTCATCATATTCATCCATAAAGCGAACAGCCCATGATAGTCCCTTTCACCAGTTCAATCGCCATTGAATAGAAAACAATTTTGTAAGTGCTATTTTAGCCAACACTAAGGTGGAGTCTGTTGCAACTTGTCCAGTTGTTATTCAATGACTTCCAGAACACCATCATGGGGAATGTTGGTACAGAGGGACACAGCTTCCAGTGTTTCCAAAAGATGTTTATCGTGATTGAATGATGTCCCTTTATAAATGGTGTCTTGGGTGAATCATTTCGTGGTGTTTTCAAATGGTTTAAAACATAAGTCCATGTATTTGGATAGTGGATAAAGGAATATCTTCCTGGTTTAAGTGCATCATTCCTGCACTCACTCTCACTACCTGCACTTGTGAAGGTTTGTCTTACATCAACCGTGATTGCATGTAAAATGATCATATGTGAAATCATTGTTGCATATATGAGGTAGATTTCAAATAAGCATAAGCAAAATAGTGTGTTCCTTTATGCTAAAACAAGAAAAATGACTGTGCTGAAATACTGGAAGAAATTGAGTTATTAGTTGAGAGAGGTCAGAACCTCACTCGAGTATTAAACACAGTCTATGTCAGGGTGAACCACAAAAGCCACTAAATAAACTTGTACTTCACCTTCTGGTAGCTTGGCATAAATGCAGTCAGGCGTAATATAGAGGCAGTATGCAAAGTATTTATGCAGCACTCAAACCATAATAAAGTGAAATTACAACAAAAGAAAAATACCAAACTAGTTTAGAAACATAGACTGAATTTTATTGAATACAATGATGTAAAAATGCAATAAGTGGAACTGGAGTATTTTTTAAAAAACTTTTCGGGGGGAAATAGCACCAAAAACCACAAAGCGCCACTCATGCTCATGGTTGAGCAGGTCACCGTAACAAGTTCAGGCTGACCACGGTGGAAAGTGGGTTAGATACAGGGACCAGGTTCACTTTACCTTCTCACACAGTTCAGGCCCATGTGAGGAGCCGAAGCTTCGAGCTGGCTAGAACTGCGAGGAGATTGTTGCCGGCATGAAGAGCATATTGCTGCTGAAGCTTCGTGTTGGGGGAAATGTGAGTGGTTGCTCTTGACGTGAAGAGCAGCACGCTGTCGGAGATTCGCGTTGACGAGAGATGTTGGCGGCCATTGCCGACATAAATTGTCTGCTTGCACTCACGAAGAGCCCAGAACATCTGGATTTTCAGTTTTGAAGTAGCAGTACATCTTGATGCCAGCCAAGGGACAAGTTCCTGCTGGGCCACCTCTTGGAGATCAGGACTCTGGGCCCTGTTTGGTCCCTGTCTTGGAGGAATATACATCAAAATACAAGAGCATCATTACATTTAGGTGACCCTGGGCACTGGCAAAAAGGCACCTTTGGTTTAGGCAGATAAATGCAATTTTCTAAAAGTGGCATTTTCAGATTACTTTACAATTAAATAGGATTTTAAGTTGCAATTTAAATTAGGGGAAGACCTATTTCTCTACCTGCTCCCAAGGTAACCCAGTACTACTCAACGGGAGAGGTAGCCTTGTACAGTGAAAGATTCCTTTAGGAGTTTTTCACTGTAAGGTCATGTAAAACTTAAGTACACATGTCCTACTTTTTAAATCACCTGCTCCTGTCTTATGAGCTGGTAGCTCCTACCTTAGGGTTGACTTATAAGTGTTAAAAAGGAAGGTTTATGCCTGGAAAATTGTATATTTTACCAGGTTGAAATGGCAATTTAAAACTGCACTACATGCTGCAGTGGCAGGCCTGGGATATGTCTTACAGTGATACTTCATTGGGGGACATAATGACCACTGCAACCCAATAATAGCATTTAATTTACAAACCCTGTGTATGTGTAGTAGTGTTGGGATGGGTGAACACAATGTCTATGAATCTCATAATATGTGCAGGCCCGGCAACGACAATATCATTAATTGCAATGATGAGCGTATGCCATAACTTGTGCCTGCACAATGCCCGTCAATGCAATTTGAATGTATACTGTAACTTGTGTCCACACAGCAGCCCCGGCACCAGCATCAGCAACAGTGACACCAGTGTATGTAACAATCCATAATCGTGCGATAATATTGTTGTTGCTACCAAGAGCAATGGCAATGTACATTCAGACCAGAGCGAACATAACGTTGTTAACACCTGTATGAACGATATCAATAAACCAGATAAGCTGTGTAAACGTAATGTTGATATTGTCAATAAAAATAAACCAATGGCTGACATATTTTTAAGAGTTCTGATGAACTCACATTGTTGCTATCAGATTCACCCAGGGTGACCTCTCCATCAACCCTGAGTTAGAGATACGTGGTCAGGCAGGTCTTGCGACTAATGCTTATGCTTATCGAGCTTCATGTCCCAGGTTGGGTCCCTCATAAACTGCAGGCAAACAAGCACCCAGTGAAAACCCTGATCAATTCCACAGATAGATAGTTGCACCACAAACAAGTTTGGGATCATTGGCCCCAATAAAACCCTCTTGGCCAAAGGCTCGCGTTCCCCAGAAATACCATAAAGTTAGATACCACATGTAGATCAGTACACTTATCCTATCAGGACATGACATGAAGTCACACATGTAGCGATCACGCGTTCCTCACACCGGACATCCGGACACATATACACTGGCCCATATTTCCTCTCCTCGAGGTTGAGAGCCACCTGTGTTCTTATCAGACGCGTACATGTGATTGATTGATGACTATGTTGCTGTTTTGGAATGGTACAGAACATTTTATTGTACTTCATGAACTGTATAAATTGACAGCCAAAACTTTCTACATTAAGAGATTCTGAGCAGACACATTCTGTCTAGGATCTCCCGGCCGCAGCATTTGAACTAAACGAATGTGTTCCTATTTTGCCAAATGCCGTTTGTCTTTTCAGTTATTTAAGATGAATTCATATCCGAGCAACAGTGTCAGTAGGACTTACAAGTAGTAGTGCCAATCAGTGTATACCAATTTTGTCATGTTAAAGGGAGAATGCACAGGCACTTTACCACTAGTAAACAGGAGTAAAGTTCGCTGAGTTCTAATGCCAACAGAAATGGTTTCAACAAAACAGGGGAGTGAAGGCAAAAATTCCAGGGGAATACCACACCGAATGTGTCATGTTGAACACATACTTCCAAATATTTTTTTATATTTGACCAGATGCAATGTACATGAACACATTGTACTCTCAGTTCTTGTTAAATGTTTCAGCATAGGAGGCATACTTGTATTCTACTTTATCTCCTAATCAAAAGATAACTGGGTTCACTGAACACAGTGGGGGAGACAGAGGTTCACACAAGGATATCCTTGGAGAAACTTCCCAAGTATCAGCATGAGTAATGAAGCCCAGCTGAGCAAACCTGTGCTGGCAGAATATTGTCAAGACTTCACCTTGCTCTTCCCCTAACACACCACTTGCTGGTATGCAACACTTTCAGACAGGAGGCAGACAGAGCTCCTGCAGAGGTCAATGCACAGAGCAGAGCTATAGGAAATGACCAGCTTTTGCATGGTGTGCTGTACACACAAAGACCACAATACAGTTTTAATTTGTAGCCCTTATGTTGTTTAATACTCTCAATTCCTACCCCTTGCAAGATAATCTAAATTACAAGTCAACATTAAAGCTGTAGCCAGGTTGGACTCCTAGGAGAGTTAAAGTCTGTTGTGCATGAAGCCGACTTATACAAGTAGTTCAGTCACTAGTGCTACTGTGGTTAGGGTATGGAAACTTCTAACAACAATAATATACTGGTTTTATACAGAGCTTCATACCACTTTTGGAACTTCTCTAAGCACTGTATATAACCAATGTTACAATTTCCCAATTTATGGTACTCAGTTTGCCAACCTTCAGGAGAATGGAGGTCTGTGTCACTAGGATTCAAACTTGTATCCTGCCAATCACCACTTTGCTCCAGCAGAAGTATGTTCACGTCATTGAGCTATACTTCTGAGCTACAGCTGGGCCGACTTTGGGCATCCTTTCATGTAGCTGTCAGGTTGGCCACTCCTTAGAAACAGTACCATTACATTACCCCAATTCTGCTTACAATCAAATAGTTTCTGATCAAGGTATGGAGCATTTTTAAATTTACCTGCATTACTTATGAGGTGTTACACTTTGAGCATAACTGAGTTAGTGGCCAGTGGTCTATTTTGGAGGAGGGCGGGCAGATATTATCCTGGAATTAAAGTAGTACAATGGTGAAGTTGTGACTCTCCATTTCATTTTGGAATCCTGATTCTGCCTCTCTTCATTATGGAGATCACTCAGCTGGTTTTGAACTACACAAGGATTTGGGTAAACAATGTTGCTGGCCAATGTAATGTTCTTCTTTCACTTTTTCAACAAAAGCATGCTTTTCAGATGCGATATCGTATCCGCTGAGGTGGTCTGAGTTGTTTACTGCTCTGGAGTTGGTCCTAGTTTCCCTGAATGGTTTCAAATGATTTGTTTGGATTTGTTCCAGAGTGTCTGTGTTGTCAGATGATGTTGAGTTATTGGAGAGGAGGAGGGATTGAATGTCTCTATCAGAAAGTGGATCTTTGAACTGAGATGGAACTCTTCCTACGAGCTCCTGAGTTAAGGGATTGCCATTGGCTTATATCCCTGCATAATTCAGCACATCGAGCCATCCCAACATAGGAATCGACATGAATATACCATTCTGCTCCTTACCTTAGATCTGGATTTCCCGAACCCTCATTGAGAAGGATTCTGACCGGTGCCTCTCTCCTGGACTCGGACCCTCGCTGGATAATCGACTCAGCTGATTCCTGGGGCTACACCTTCTTCCGCTGGGACTCAGGACACCGCGTCCCCTGCGGGGTCGAAACCCAGGGAGCTCCCGGTCGCTCCGAAGCGCCTGGCACTTCCCACGCCTGCGGACCTGTTGTTGGGCTATGTCCGGTTGCCGATCAATGTCCTGAGCGCGGACTCGAATCTAGCCTCTCACTGTGGCTGGCTGGTCCCTGCGAGGTCCATTCTCCTTCTCCTTTGACCCGGCCTACGGCCTCCAACATCTGATGGCCTGTCTGAACGGCTGACGGCCCTCTACCTCATCGGGTCGTGAGCGGAGAAAAAAAAAGCCCTGAACACATCGTCGGCACCCGTCGCCCTTCGAGAAACAGCAGATGGCTCCGTACTTACTCCGATGGCTGCACGAGCGCGGACAACAGACCAGGATTCCCATAACTGGTCCGGTGAAGCTACTTTGGATCTAGCAGCGCGCTGCAGCTGGCTGATCCCTGCGAGGTCCCCTCTCCCTCGGACTGGCCTGTGGATGCCTATATCTGCTACCCTGACTGGCGGGCTGTCGGCCCTCTGCATTAACGGGTCGTGAGGGGTTAAAACAATCCCTGGACACACAATCGGCGCCCGGCGCCCATCGAGTAGCTGCCGCTGGTTCGAATTGCTGGGTCTCCCTGCCTTGCTTGCTGCCTCCCTTGAGGTGAGTCCCTCAACTATTTCTGTGACCCGAGACGTTTTCTTCAAATGGCGTCCTTTGTGCTTTGCGATTTGTGGTTTTGCTATAATTTTCACTGTGATGGCCCATTCCCACCTCTCCTCGTCTGCGGTGTGTGACTGTGCCGGAGACTGCCACCTTGCCGGAGTCTGCCTGCAAGTGCTATTACTCTCTAGGGCAGGGGTCTATTCTATGCATGGAACTGTCTTGCCTGCCTAATTGAGGTATGTGTGAGCTGCACTTCCGGCTGCTGTCTCCTGTCCTTGCTCCCACCATCCACGTTGGCGCCTGATCGCAAATATGCTCCCTCTCCTTGCCCAGCACCCACTGTGTTCTCTCCCTAACTGCTGATGATGATCCTTCTCTTAAACACATACAATCCCATTGCCTGAAACTTTTCTTTAAGCAATTGCTTTAGCGCAAATGGGTTCAACATTACTAGTTTAACTTATGTTGTCGACATACTCAACTGTCATTCATTTTCTTACGGCAACTCACCCTGATGCTGCCATCTTGCTAAGGCCCTCTATTACTGTGCCTAATCATGTGTTCTATGCTCCTGCTTATGACTACCTCTCTGCCTAACTTCTTATTCTAAAATCCCCACGCCACGATCTCGCCTGCTCATTGCAGCATGGACTTCAGACTGGAAATGTCTGGCTCTAATAGCTTCACAATTAACTACCCAAACAACCTCTCCAAAAATGCGACCAAAACTCTGAAACACAGGCTCCTCAAGGACAACCCTGAAACTCTCATCTCTGACCCCTACCTCTGCCCAAATAAAGGCACTACTACAAACGACCTGATCTTCTACACTAAAAGAAGAGGTCAGTGGAGAGCTACATTCCACTCCCTACTCAGAATCACTTCTAAAAAAAATTCCCGCACGGTCTGCGACTTTTGATCACAAAGTATCCCACTTTCAGAGCAAATGCCACTATATCCATCTACAACAATGGAACTATTCTTATTCAGGCCTCTGATCGCTGTCTGGACATTTTTGATGATAAGTTTACACTCTTTAAAAGATCTTTGATACCTAGCGTCTCCACTACTCAATCATGGTACGAACCTCCCCCTCCCCCAACTCAGAAGGTCTTTGAACCCTCCTTACCAAACCACACCCAGAGGACTGCTTCTCACACCCAGATCAACCCCCACTGCACCACAGATTCCCAGACACCTGGCTTCCCTAACTCGCCCATCGTGGCACGCCCTGACCTGACCTTGACCAATAATGTTAGTGCATCTGTTCTCCCTCGTTCCGACCACCTCCTTGTCATTGTCATTTCCCCTTCCCCTATTCCCTCTCCCGCTAGCCCCTGCCTACATAACTCCCTCACTAGACAGCAGACTTGCCCACGCATGAACTCCACCATCTCACCTACCCCTTAACTCCCCTACATCGACCTCTCGCCTCATGCTCCAGTACCTCGGAAAGGGAACTCTCTTCTAGTTGACTTCCCTCACCTCTCCAGCCCACTTCCCCCTATCTCCCCTTCACCCTCCCCATTAGCAAATGCCCCTCCTCACCTCAACGTGACCCATATTCCTCACTCCGATCCTGCTTCTAAACTCAAGACAATAAAACACAAACTGCTAACTCTCAAAACTGCCATCCTTAAACTCATAAAGGTCACAGAAGAGCTAGCACATGATCTCTCTCCCAAAATGTCCACGTGTGTGTGATCCGCCAACTCTCCTCCAACATGCCTACACTTGAGTCCCCGCATTTGATCCTCTCGAAACCCTCCGCCCTTATCTCGAACACCACCCCCTACTCTAACGCCCCGTCTCGACCAACCAGATCCTTAAATCCTTATCCAGAACCAGATATTCTCTCCCTACTCCACGAGTACACTTCCCCATACTCTGAAGATGATATTCTCTCCCTCCTCCTTGAATAAACCCCCCCTCCTTCGACCATGTCTGGCCCTGCTCTATCCTCTCTAACGCCCACTCTGCTCATAAGCCTACACTCCCTAAACACGGTGACATGTCCTCAGGTCGCTCCACATGCCGCACGGCTTCTCCTGGGTGCCTATGACTCTGCCCCACTGCTGCAGCTGCCCGGAGCTCGCCCCTGGTGACTGTGTGCCTTTTAGGTTCTGCACTGTACCGCTAATTTTGTGTTTTCTTCCACCTTGGCATTTAATTTTGTATCTTGTTTTTTCCGTTCTCAGGCAGTCCTTTGCGCTCCTTTGTGCCCTCTGTGCCCCCCCACCCCTACTTCCCGCCGCTGCTCCCCTGCGGCCCCGCCCCTTTTGCCTTCTGTGTCCCCTGCCCTCGCCCATTGGCCGCCCCGCTCTCGCCTCCCAGCTGCTCCTCCCTCCCACTTGGCCTCTTATGGAGGTCTACGCACGGAAGCGCAGCGGGCGCACTGCCGGCGCGCCAAAGGCAAGCCCGTCTGTGCCCGTCCGCGCCTGGACCGCGCCCAGTGCCAGAACCTCTGTCCCCCGCACCCCCCGCAACGCCAGACTGCACTACGACTCCAGCACCCTCCACACACTCAACCCCGGACTATACCACCCCTGCTACCAGGCCATCCTGAAGCACACCCATGGGCCTTTCACCTGCCGGGACTGCAGATTCACCAGCATTCAGCTCACCAAACCACCAAACAGAGAACCCAGCCACCTCCGCTGTATCCTCCTCAACACCCGCTCCGCTCGCAAGCACGCCATAGAACTCTGGGACCGCCTAGATTCCATCGCCTCCGACGTTGCCTTCCTGACGGAGACCTGGCTGAACACCACCTCAGCGCCGGACATCGCCATTGCCATCCCACAGGGCTACAAGTTCTCCCGCAGAGACCGCGCCAACGGAGTTGGAGGGGGAATCGCCATCGTCCACAAAGACACCCTCAGAGTCTCGACCAACACCAACGAAACCCTCACCACGGCCGAGCACATGCACTTCCAGATCCACACCGACCCCAACACAACCCTCAGAGGAGCACTCGTCTACAGACCACCCGGACCAAGACCACAGTTCAGCGACGCCATCGCCGACCTCGTCAGCACCCATGCCCTCGCCCCCACGGACTACATCCTCCTCGGGACCTGAACTTCCACCTCGAGAACAACGACGACGCCAACTCCACCGCCCTGATCGCCAACCTCGCCAGCTTCGGACTCAAACAGCTCGTGACTACACCCACCCACGCCGCTGGACACACGCTGGACTCCATCTTCTCCACAAGCCCCCGCGTCTCCTTCAACCACACCACGTACCCCACTGGACCGACCACAGATGTGTCCACTTCACTTTCAGGAAACCCACCACATACCACCGCACCTAACAGCTGCCATGCCACTGCTGGGGCAAGGTCACCAAAGATCAACTGGCCACTACCCTCGCCCTGAGACCACCCGCCAACCCTAGCGACCCCGACTCCGCCGCTACCAACCTCAAACAGTGGATCAACGACTACGCCAACACCCTCGCCCCTCTCAAGATCTCCACAACCAACCACACCAACAAGAAAGCCGCATGGTTCACCGAGGACCTCCGGACCTCCAAGCACACCTGTCGGAAGCTCGAGAATAAATGGCTCCGCGACCGATCCCCAGACAGCCTCACAGCCCACAAGAACGCCACCCGCAGAAACCACCAACTCATCCGGACCGCCAAGAGGACCGCCTTCAAGGACCGCCTAGACAACAACGCACACAACACCAAAGAGCTCTTCAGCATCGTGAAAGAACTCTCCAACCCCAGCTCCAACACCACCGACATTCTACCATCACAAGAACTGTGCGACTCCCTGGCCACCTTCTTTCACTGCAAGATCACCGACATCCACAACAGCTTCAACTGCGACACCCCCGCACACACCACCGAGACCACCATCCCCATGACCTCCACCCACACCAGTCGCCTGACCACCTGGTCCAGAGTCAGCGACGAAGACACCATCAAAACCATGAACTCCATCCACTCCGGATTCCCTTCCGACCCGTGCACTCACCACGTTTTCAACATTGCCAGCACAACCATCGCACCCCACCTCCGGAAAACAATCAACATCTCCTTCGAGACAGCATCCTTCCCAGAAAGCTGGAAGCACGCCGAGATCAACGCCCTGCTGAAAAAACCCAAGGCGGACCCCAAGGACCTCAAGAACTTCCGGCCCATCTCCCTGCTTCCGTTACCGGCAAAAGTGACAGAGAAGATTGTCAACAAACAGCTAACCCGCTACCTAGAAGACAACAACATCTTGGACCCCTCCCAATCTGGCTTCCGCAACAACCACAGCACCGAGACCGCCCTCATTGCCGCCACCGACGACATCAGGATCCTTATGGACAAAGGAGAAACAGCCGCCCTCATCCTCCTGGACCTGTCAGCTGCCTTTGACACGGTCTGCCACCGCACCCTATCAGCACACCATCCAAGAGAAGGCCCTGGCCTGGACCACATCCTTCCTCTCCGGCAGAACCCAGAGCGTCCGCCTCCCACCCTTCCGCTCCAAAACCACCGAGATCATCTGCGGGGTCTCCCAAGGATCCTCCCTTAGCCCGACTTTGTTCAACATCTACATGGCACCTCTCGCCCACGTCGCATGACAGAACAACCTCAACATCATCTCCTACGCCGAGGACACCCAGCTGATCATATCCCTCACGAAGACCCCCACACCGCCAAAGCCAACCTTCACAGAGGAATGAATGCCGTTGCTGACTGGATGAAGGACAGCAGACTAAAGCTGAACTCAGACAAGACGGAGGTCCCCATCCTCGGAGCCACCCCATCAGCCTGGGATGACTCCTGGTGGCCCACATCGCTAGGCACAGCCCCGGAACCCACCAACCACGCACGCAACCTGGGCATCATCCTAGACTCCACCCTCTCCATGACCAAGCAAGTCATCGCCGTCTCCGCATCCTGTTTCAACACCCTCCGGATGCTCCGCAGGCTCTTCCAATGGATCCCTCCCGACACGAGAAAAAACGTCACCCAGGCCCTCATCACCGGCAGACTCGACTACGGGAACACCCTCTACTCAGGAACAACAACCAAGCTCCTGAGACGACTACAACGAATCCAGAACGCCTCGGCACGACTGATCCTCGACGTCCCCCGACGCAGCCACATCACACCCCACCTGAGAAGCCTACACTGGCTCCCCGTCAACAAGAGAATCACCTTCAAACTCCTCACCCACACACACAAAGCACTACACAACACCGGACCAACATACCTCAACAACCGGCTCAGCTTCCACACCCCCTCCCGCAACCTCCGCTCTGCCACCCTCGCCCTCGCCACAGTCCCTCGCATCCTGAAAACCACCGCCTGTGGCAGATCCTTCTCCTACCTCGCCGCCAAGACCTGGAACACTCTCCCTACCAGCCTACGACAGACCCAGGACCTGCTGGCCTTCAGAAGACTTCTCAAGACCTGGCTCTTCAGTAGCAGCTCACCCCCCCCCCCTCCCCCCCAGCGCCTTGGGACCCTCACGGGTATGTAGCGCGCTTTACAAATGCAGTGATTGATTGATTGATTAATTCGGAACCCATTCGAACCATCACGTCCAACCCACATAGAATGCCCAGGCTCAACACCAATACCATTAACGCCAATAACCTCTTGCCGATCCCCAATACACACCCCACTGACACACTTCACAAATCACATCTGAAAAGCTTGCTAATTAACTGCAGATCAACTGTGAAACATGCCACAGACCTGGCAGATCTCAACCTAGCCCAAGACCTAGACCTCCTTATCCTCACAGAAACGTGGCTCAACGACTCCTCTGGCCCGATCATTGATCGATTAGTCCCTCCTAGTCACAACATTATTAGACTCGACCAAGCTAAAAAATTGTGAGGTGGCATTGCCTGCATCTTCCGCAACTCTCTCTCAGCCAAACAGTCCGCATCTGCCAATCTCTCCTCCTGTGAAGACCTCTGCATGGATATCACCAGCTCTCTCAAACCCTTGTGCAGCCTCCACATCTTCTACCACCCCCGGGTGATAACCTCCTTCTAATCGAACAGGTTATGGACACCATCTCCTCCAACCTTGCCAGACACTCCCCCCAGGTCTTTCTTGGTGACTTCAACCTCCATTGGAATGAACCACACAATCAGGCTGTCACAACCCTCAAAAATGACCTTATTGACATGTCTCTTACCCAATTCTGCGACACCCCCACTCACAACTTAGGCTCAACACTTGATCTCATCATCGCCAACCACAATTCCATTCAACTCGAATCCGTTCTCCCCTGTGACTGGTCTGACCATCATTTTATCAACTTCCTGATAACTGAAAGCTGGAACCACAAATCGGGTCAACCACTCAAACTTAAACAATGGAAAAGACCGCTTCACACCACAAGCGTTAATGAGCTCATAGAACGATGCAACCTCTCCCTTCCTCACCCTCCAACATGATTGACGTGCATGACCTTACCGACCATTATAACAGCACCATGCTCACCATGTTTCCTGCCTTGAATGATACGGCTCCCCTTCAACTAAAAAGAATTCCCATTAAAGACTCCAAACCATGGTTCAATGACAGACTTAATGCTGACAGATGCAGTCTTAGACTAGCTGAACGCAAATGGAGATCCTCTCCCTCCACAAATCTACTAAAATCTCTTAGATCACAAAGAAGTAGATACAACAAACTCATAAGGTCTACAAAATCCAACTTCTTCAAACATCATCTTCACAGTGTCAAAAACCGCCCAAAACGATTTTTTGATCTCATCAAATCTCAATCCAAGAACACTGCTACCGAATCTCAGCTCACAGCTCGCATGCAACCAAACTGTGTTGTAATGGCTGAATTCTTCCTTGAAAAGACTAACAAAATCGAATCAGACCTAAGGTCTGCTGTGCTCACTCTCGCGTCCCCTCCTGAAGACCCTGTCTCCACTCACCTGCCCCGCATCAGGTCCTCTCACTCAAGAACAATGCCTCATGGAGTCATTTCACTCCCCTCAATGACATTTCCATCCACAACATTCTCTCCACCCTTAAACCTTCAAACCACTTCAATGACTCCCTCCCCCCCAACTTCTTTAAAGAAATGATAGGTTCACTTGCGCCACTCTGATCCAAAATAATCAACTCCTCACTTCTTCAAGCTAAGATCCCGGACTGCTTTAAGGCGTGCCTGGTGCTCCCTATTCTTAAAAAACCCTCGGCTGACCCATATGACCTGAACAACTACCGTCTAATCACAAACATTACGACCCTGGCAAAACTTCTGGAGAAACATGTTCATGAACAACTTCAGAAACACATCGAGCAATTCCAGCTTCTCGACCTATCCCAATCAGGTTTCCGCAGTGGCCACAGCACCGAAACGGCCATCACTCACATTGTTGATGACGCCCTCACTTTACTAGACCAAAATAAAACCTGCCTTTTAATTCTGCTCGATCTCTCATCTGCTTTTGACACTGTCAAACACGACAATCTTCTTTTCCTACTGGAACGCAAAATGGGACTCTCTACCACAGGCCTTAAATGGTTCGGATCTTTCATCGACAACAGAACCCAGAGAGTCCAATCCAACCAATCTCTCTCCAACCCGAGTCCCTGCACACTTGGCGTCCTCCAAGGATCCTCTCTCCCCCACCCTCTTCAACCTCTTCCTGGAACCTCTGACTGTAATTCTTAAAACCTCCAACATACAATATCACATGTATGCTGATGACACCCAACTTTACATGAAAATCTCCTCCCCCGAGGACATCATGTCGCTCAATGGAACCCTTCTCAAAACCCTCAACTGGCTTACTTCATACCACCTCAAATCAAACGCAATCAAAAGACGGAATTTCTCCTCATTGCACCCGCTAAACAACCCCCCACTGTGCTGCAACCTCTTTGTAACCTCACTGCCCTCAACTGCACTCCTCACATTGTTGACTCCACTAAATCTCTGGGAGTTGTGCTAGACAAAAACCTAAGCATGCAAGGCCATATCAGATCATCTACCAAAGTAGTGAACTTTCAACTATGCATCCTAAGAAAATTCAAACCATTTCTTCCACATGATTACTTTAAAGCCGCGGTACAATCACTGGTCATCTCCAGGCTAGAATACGGCAGTGCCACTCTTTGCGGTTTGCCGAAACTCAGTCTAGCTCCCATCAGAGCCTCTCTTAATGTTGCTACCAGACTAATCACGGGCTCTCAGAAGACCAATCACATTTCACCTGACTTGAAATCGCTAAACTGGCTTCCTTTTGAAGCTAGGATACAATTAAAGATTGCATGTATGACTCATAGAGCAGTACACTTCAACACCCCACTCTACCTGACTAACAAGCTTGAGCTATCTGGTGGCTCCAGGACCAGAAGGAGTTCAGGCACTTTGCTGCTCAAGCCCAAGAAATTTAATAAGCTTAAAACGTACAATCGCACATTCTCTGGCATCGCACCGATAATCTGGAACTCCCTTCCAGTGGAAACAAGACTGATTACTTCTACCCTTGCCTTTAAAAAGGAAGTCAAATCTCTACTACTGAACAAACTCCCCTAACGAACAATGCGCTGATCTTGATGCTATGGTCCTATTGCCTATAAATGACTGTTTTATTTTTATTTATTTTTTATTTAATTTTTTTATCTGATTTGCTCTGGATGTATATTGCCCTACTTGTCTCTCTCTCTACCTAAACCTATGTAAAACTCTCTGATACCCACCTGGGTCATGTTCGAGCTATACCAAACTTTAAATAAATAACGGGTCTAGTGGGGTCATTAGGAAATGGACTGGTTCTCCATCTCAGGTGAGGAGAAGTCTGGATTGTAGAGATCAAGTTGGTGGGGGGGGGGAGGTCAAGGCTAGCAAGTGTGGAAGTTGGTAGATTGGGCATTGTTGTGACTATTCTTCCCAGGAGTCCTGTTGTGCCAACTATTATCCAAGAGCTCTAAGGTGATGTTTTTTAGGCCTTGTAAGTCAGCCGTAAGTTGCTGTAAGTCCTGTGAGATCTCATCAAGTCTAGTTTCTAGTGATGTGTGGTAATGGAATGTCATGGTTTGTATTAGGGGGCCAGGTGGAGGGGTGCCCAGGACTGTGGTGTTGGGGTGCCGTTGGTTATAGAGAACCAGCAGAGATGTGGATAGGTTGGAGATAGGGTAGGGCTGAGGGGTGGAGAAGGGGAGCTCGAAAGCTGGCTGCGTAAGAGCGTGTATAGGTCATGTTGCTCTTTGGCTGTGCGGGTTCAGACGCCGAAGTTATCCTTTATTGGTCCATGGGGAGTGTTGTGGGGAGGATAGTAGTATTAGTGTAGGTGTGTTTGAAGGTCGGCATACGAGTAGGGTTAATGGTGTTAAAACGGTAGATTTGTGTCTCTCTGTCTGTTGCTATGGGTTGAAGTATGGGTGAAAACCAGTTTGGCGATTCCCAGGGGGAACTTACAATTCACCTTAGGAGGTGAGGGTTTGGTGTTATGCATGTTGACTACTGTGGGGGGAGCTGTAGTGAGAAGTGCGGAGCGCTGGATCTGGTGAAAATGTGCGAGGACACTACTTGGGAATTATGCATGTTATCTGATGAACTTGGATAAGCTTGGGAAGGGGCATTTTCTTTGTTAATCACCACATATCTGATGTTAGAGAAAATGTCATAGAATAATTATAGGTTGTGGTCTGAAGACTGGTTGAGGATAAGCCAATTGTTGTATAGGGAGATGGTTGCATCTACTCTGTAAGCGGGAGAGGGCTTTCCTCCATTGCATTAATCTTTTCATGTAGAGGAGAAGATCGCTTATAACAGCTCCTTTTTTTCAAGCAGAAGTAAGGGTCAGAGATTAGAGTTTCTGGGTGCCCTTTAAGGAGTTTGCGTCTTAAGCTTTTGGATGCATTTTTCTTTTGCTTGGGAGGGTATATGATTTAATAAGCATTTTGGCCAGCCAGCTCCAGTTTTGTGTCAAGAACTCTTAGGGGGTTCCGATCCATGCCAGAGAGAGCAACTAAAATTCCAATAGAGAAATCGTCTAAGCGAGTATGTCAGGGGTACAAGTTGTCAACTGGAGTAAAGCGTCAATTAGAATTACGGTGCAGCTGCGATGGTGCAACGAAATAAGGGTTGATTAAAATTACTGTACAACTGCGATTTGAGGGACCAAATAAGAGATCACAGTTGAACCACCTGTGAATCCTTCCATGATGCAGACCTGCGTCCTACGCACAGTGAGTTGTAGTCACTGATGGGGTTCTGAAGGGGTTGATGTGGAGGGAGTGAGAAGTATGAAGCTCAAAGTAATGAAAACATTTATGAAAGGGCAGGAACAAGGAAGGCCGTGAGAAATGCTGCATAAATAGAGCTCGTGGATTGAGATAAAGAAATATAATGGCTAGTGTATTTGATCTTGGTTGAGGAGAAAACAGTTGAATATCATTGCAAAATGGCCACTCTTGATAGTAATATTGAGATTGCTTAATTGAACAATGAGTTCTATTTTACTGTGATTGACTTCTTATAATTGCTCAATAGGCATTGAGTCCTTTTTTAATCACAATGAGACTTTCCGTCAACAGTCCTATTACAGTTTCACTTGCTAAAGGGGAAGCAGTCTTATGTTAGTTTCAATGTATGAGTGGAAGGTCCTTTATCTTGGATAAAGGAACAATGCCTGGAAGAGGCTAGTGGGAATTTATAATGGTTGGTAGTCCAGCGCTCTGCGAGAGCTCTCCATGATGACAGGAGCCTACAGCCCAGGAGCATTGGACAACCTTGCAGAAGAAATCATCGCTCTTAAATTCTCAATCAAGGAGGAGAATGCTGTACATGACATGGGTGGAGTGGGGCGAGGAGCCAATTAGTGCGAACCAGGAGGAGGTTGTAGCCATTTGGGGAAGATCAGGGCCAGCAGCGAGTGAACGGGAGCAGATGCCACAATGCAAAGGCCACCCTCCAGGTAGGAAAGAAAGCTGCACCAATGGAAGATCAGGGCAGCGTGCAGGTCAGACGAGGACTTTGGCAGTGGGTATGTCAAACAGCTGCAGTGGGTATAGAGAACAGCACTCACCCAGCAACTGAGACCTCCGCGGGCCTGCCTCGCCCCATGCCCTCAATAGGTCACAGGCAAGTGGGGGAGGTGGTCGGAGGCAGGTGACGCTAATGTAAAGTCAGGGGCAGTGGGCAAGTCGGATGAATCAGCAGCCATAACAGGGAGAGATTGCAGAACTTTACCAGCTACATAAACCTCTGCAGGCCAGCTTCAACTCCAAACCCTCATCAGTTCAGCTTTAAGTGGGGGAGGCGGTCAGAGGTAAGCGGCTCCACTGTAAAGCCAAGGGCAAAGCAAACGGCTTAGCAGCCGGAGAGATGGGAGGTAGCAGGACTCGCCCGTTACAGAGACCTCCATGTTGTGAGCCAGCCTTGACCCCCAAGCCTCAGCAGGTTGGAGGCAAGTGGGAAAGCCAAATCCAGTCCAAGATCACCCACAATGCCAGTGTCAAGTCCACGCTCTGGGTCTTAAAATGTCTCCTTCAGGCGCCAGTTACAAACGTCTTGCAGCTACCCAGGCAGGCTAAGCGTGCAGGGAGAAGCATCCACAGGCATCAGTCTAGGGAGGGATGGGCAGAGCAAATCTCAGACTGGCAGGCATGTGTGAACTTCAGGTCATCACAGATTCCCTCTGGAGAGGAGAATATCTTCAAATGTTGAACAAGTAAGTAGAATTCTTTCAAGCCTTAAAAATCCTGTACGTTCCTTGTTACAAAATTATAAAGTAGTGGAGTGGTATAGTATATTAAGTAAGTATATAAATACTCACAATTTATACATTTCCTGATGTTCTACTACTTCTGCTGAGTGTTCCACCCAGAAATAGGCAGTATACTTCCCCAAATCTGAAATATCCAACACTGAAAAATTCTGCATTTCAAAGTGCACCCTGGATTTGCCAAATTGCCCATTATAGCAAAGTTTATTTTTGTGCACTCAAGAAAAACTAAGAAGTACAAAACTGTTTGTGAATCAGGCCAGGCACAACGTAGTAACCTGTTTGTAAAAAAAAGATGCTGCAAATTCATTGTGGCAATCAGTCATTCTCTGCAGATGATCACGAAAAGGTTTCCGACCATCTGGTATTGAACTGTACAGAAAGTACTCAATAAAGTGCTCTTGGCACAAAATAGAACCTCTTGAGTGCTCTGAGGTGTTGACCTTGAGGGGAAGTCAAGGGTTTTCTCTCATCCACTCGAGGCACTCTTTTTACCGAGAGCACTCTCAGTGAATGCCTTTTATCATTATAAATCCTTTTCATGTGTAGCTTTGACACTGCAGCTCACCGGTATCAATCTGGCTCTGCCATTTCCATTACAATCATATGCTCAAAACCCTTTTACTATCTTGTAAATGGCCCAGTCTACATATTAAAATGTGAACTGGAACAGCCATATAAATTACTTTGACATACTGCACAATAAACCCAGATAACTCTATTTGCCAGGTCTGCATTCATGCTGGAGTTGTAATGTATACTTGTACAATTGTACAGTACAGTCACGATAATTTGTTCACATGGCCTACTGTATTCTGATTAAATAACAACAGTTCAATGACCAGTCATTCTGCAAGCTCATAATATGATCTTATTATTGCTGAATGAATTGTAGGACTGATTTAAAAAAAACGCATGGTTTTATGTGATTTCATAGAAAAAAGATTTCATGGAATACTATTACTGAAAACTATTTTACTTAAGCTGTTAAATTGACATTTGCAGGACAGCAACCAATTCCTAGAATGTCGTTAAAAAAATAAAATATTGGCTTTGGCATGCTTATTTTTCCAGGTGTAAATGCAATATTTGCAGGTCTTACGTTCAGAAACATTTTTTCAGAGGTATTAATTTCAGTGCTGTACTTCAGAGGAGACTATTTCAGATTTATATTTTATACATTGTCAAACATTAACTTCCAGTGCCTTATAATTTACTGACCCCTCACCATCCCAAAACACTATCCATCCCTGCCTCGCTCACAAACCCTAAACACAGTCCAGGTCCTACCCCTAAAAACCTGTCACCATCCCTAAACTACACACATCCCGACCCCTACACTCCACCCTTTCCTGAACCCTCAAAGCCCTTTCTACCTCTGAACTCCACCAATCCATGAAACCAAAAAGTAAGTTACAGCCATCAGTGACCCCTCAAACCCCCTTTCTATGCCTAAACCTCACTTATCCCTGAACCTTTAAAACTACTCACCACCCCTAAACTTCACTCATTTCTGAACTCTAAAACCCCCTCACCATCACTAAACTTTACCCATCACTGAACCTTAAAGCCCCTTACTATCCCTAAACTCCACCAATTCCTGAACCCTAAAAATAACTTTCTAATCCAAACTCCACTCAATCTTGAACCCTTAAAATTCTTCACCACTTCTACACTTCACCCATTCATGATCCCTAAAAGCCTTTTCTATCCTTAATCTCTACTCATCTGTGAATCCCACAACGCCTCACCACCCCTAAACTCTGTCCATTCCTGATCCATAAATACCTGTCACCACCCTTAAACTTCACCAATCTCTAAACACTAAAAACCCTTGATCACCCAGAAGCATCATCCATCCCAGAACCCAAACTCTCCTCACTATCCCTAAACTTCACCCAAGTTTAAAGTAATTATAGACAAGATTTTTCCCTAAAATTCTCTTTCCTTAAAATTGGCTCTCCATGATTTGGTTTCCTCGAATGGGGTTTCTTAGTGTTCGTTTTCCATAAATTCACATAGCTTAATAATGCATAGCAGCAAAATACCAGAACTTTAACATTCCAATTGCCTAAAGAAAACACTGTAACAAAATCACTTGATGTGAAGGTGCCTGCAAGCAAAAATGCAATGTTGCATTGACTACATAGTAGATACAAATAAAGTCACATTACTATTGCCACATCTGCAAGACCAGTCCACAGAATATTTATACTCACAGAACGGCAGAATGGTGAGATCTAAATCTAAAATTACTACACGAAACAACCACCTACATACAGTAGCATGTATCAAAAGCAGACCTTTGTGTGTTTGAGATAATACCCTAAGTGGCCAAGGTTAAGCACAGGCGTGCGTCGGTTGATCACTGCACCACTGAAACCAATCTGCACCCAGATAAAGAGGCCTGGTCAGGCTGAAATAAGGCTTGGGTTGCTTATGTTCCAGTTCAGAAAGGACCTGGTTTTGGCAATTTCGGCTGGACTGTCCATGTTGGAGTAGGACCAGGACTGACTGATTTGCATATGGCTGAGTCTAATCTGAGGTGGGAAAAATAATGATGAGTTGGAATTCTGTATCGAGCAATTGCGTGGTTGTACAAATTGCAAGCATTCCTCCAATCACCTTTTGTGTGTTTTCAGATTATGTGGCAATCAAAACAAGCGAGGGAATTGTTAAAAACAACAAAAAATAAACAACAAGGCAAACAGTTGAAATGGTAAAAAAACAGCCTTCAGAATTAACACATCTGCAACACTGCTGTCAAACCCTAATTCTTCACAACTTCTGGGCTACATAAATGCAGATATTTTATAAACCTATTCAGACACTCATTGCAGTACACCTTTTAGACCCACTTTACCTGCAGCACTGAAGAATATTGAATGCATTGGAACTTAGCAATGACATATTTTGGGAAGAGCTACAGTACATGGAGGTGCAACTACAGCTGGCTCATGCCCTCATCAGCCAAGCCAGGAGAAGGAGGAAAGCACACAGGAGATTGCAGTTCAAACAGTGGAACATGCTGTATTAGTTCACCAGCCACAACCATATCCAAAGGCATTGCCCAATAAAGTACCTTAACACAAACCTTCTACAGATGATGAAACATCACATCAGAACCAAAAAGACATTGGAGGCCATCTCTACTGAGACAAAAATATGTGTGTTGATCCTATGGCTCAGCTTCCCTTCAGAGAAACACACTTGGCATTTCACAGCTTCCATCAATATGACTTAGGTATTTATAGCACACACAAAAACTAAGAGCATCTAGGTGCGACATGGAAGGAAATCAAGAGTCCTGCATCCTGAAAATGAAGGTCTTTAGATCATTTCTAAATAGAATGATATTGCTATGGATATCCAGATCCTGAGGGGTGGATTTCCAGAGGGAAGTCACCTAAACTGGAGGCTTCTACTAGCCCTCTAGAAAGTAAGTGAATTACGAAGCAGGTTGTCCCTACTCCAGAGATCCCTCAACAGACCATAACCAAGAGTCATTATTTCAAGTGTTTAGGGGCTACATGATAGAATGCTTTGTGGCCAATGACTACCATCTTGAAACTACATTCTCCCCTAAACCATCAACCTACAAAGCAGTCTTCATGTGACAGTCACATGCTTGTAACATATTTTGCCACGATTCATCCTTCACACACTAAAAAAAATGCTTGTTGCGTTGGACGCTGTGTGCCTCGCCCGACATAGATATCTATCCATTCCTGGGTTGAAAGTTCCTGTCCTAGTTCCCGCTTCCATCGCAATCGAGCTGGGGACCTAGTATTGGAGGCCTTGTTTATCATCATCCTATATAAGTCTGATACTAAATGCTTGTCTGATTCTTTGCCAAGAAGCCATCTCTCAAATGTAGTCAAGGGACATTGTGCTGACTCTTATCTCTGAAATGGACTATTGATCTACATCCCGGCTTCAGCCATTCGCAAAAAGCCACTTCATAGAGTCCCATGGTGAAATCTGGGTTCTTCACCACCGGAGAGAGTGGGAAGGGGAATGATGATAGGCCTTCCCTCTTGACTACTGCATCCCCGACTCGGAGGGTAGGCGCCATGATCACAGGAATTCTTTTCTCCTTGGGAGGAGGGGGCCCTGGAGGTGCAGGAAAGTCCTGCCTCTCGAGTCCACTGGTCAAAACTCACTCCCACCTCCTAATTGGTTTTGTCTCTGCATGATTTCAGGTTTGGAATGGTGGTGAATCCATTTTCATGACTGTCTGTTATATGTGCAATTTCCTCCCTCTTCTTCACTTTAAATGCTGGATTTCCTGTTTTTGCTCTGAGTTGCGTGCTATAGCGGTACAGGTGGTCTCGCTTGTCCCTTTATTTCACTGTCTATATGGCTCGTTTGAAAAAGGCGAAATCATCATTAGCACCCTCTGCTTATAGCTTGATTAGGAACTCTACTATTTTTCCAAACTTTAAAAAATTGAAGATTCCTTGGTTTCTGGGCAGAGAGGCAATTCCCCATCAAGCTCCAAAGGAGCTCCTGTTTTACCTATTACTGGGAAAGCTAATACTAAGCACTCGAAAAAAGATCCCTTATCCCCGACAAAATCTCCTCTGACTGCTTCTAAGGATCTTTTATTGGAGGAGATAGGCTCTCTGCGACTCTTTATGAAGGAAATCAATGCTAAACTGCAACATCTTACTGATGGATGGTCTCAGATGAAGGAAAGACTTAGGGCCCGATTATGATGGCGGTTTTCCCGCATCCTCCTGGCCGGCGGAAGCCACCGCCGGCCCGGAGGATGCGGGAAAACCGCAGCGGACTGAAAAAGACCCCCCGCCAGATTAGGATGGCTGGGGGATCGTTTTTCAGTCCGCAGCTGTTCCGCCGCGGTCACCTCCCGTCCGCTGCGGAAAAGCACTAACATGGCTGGCGGTGTCTATCAGACACCGCCAGCCATATTAGGATGTCTGGAGGAACATGCCTTTACACGGTGGCATTTCCGCCATGCAAAGGCACACGGATTTTTGTTTGGGGGCCCGTTGCGGGCCCCCAGGGGTGAAGGGGGGTGGGGGGTGCACATGGGGGTACCTATGGTACCCCCCTGCATTTGCCTGCACAAAGCGGCAGGCACCGCGCGGTGCTTGCCGCTTTGTGCATGCAAATGCACAACTTACATTTTTATCATTGCGGCGGGCAAGCAGCACCTGCCACAATGATAAAAATACAGGATGTGACCGCCAGGGTGGCAGTCACATCCTAATTTGCACGGAGGGACCGCCGCTGCCCCTGCGGACGGTCCCTCCTACTCTATGGTGGCGGACGGACTCAGGTCCGTCCGCCATCATAATCGGCCCCTATGTACGGCGGAGCAGAATATTGCATCTTTCAGATCCACTGTTAGCAAAGTGAATTCTCTTCAAGCCGAGGTGTCATCTCTTCAACAACAGATTGAAAATCTCGAAAACATAAGCAGAAGGAATACCCTTCACCTTTATGGTCTGCCCGAAGGTTAAGAAGGTCCTGAGTCTATCACCTTCTTTAAATATTTTCTTCCTAAGCTTCTGAATATGCCAGAGGGTGCCCATCTCAATTTTCAGCATTCCCATAGAGTAGGTAATCATTCAGTGGCTGTCTCCACCTCACCAAAGCCTAGAGGTATTATTATGTACTTCCTCGAATAGTCTGACCTTCTTAAAGTGCTGCCAGCAGTCAAGTCATTGAAATGTATTTCTTTGTTAGGTAACCTTCTATATTTTTCCCAGGATTATGCAAGGCCACAGCTGATAGGTACAAAGACTTTCTTAATTTAATATGAGATCAGATCTTCGTTCACTTGGAGCTCGTTTTGGCTTGTTTCACCCCTGCCAGTTCAAGGTTACTTATAAGAACAAGACCACTACGTATGAGGATCCTGTCAGATTAAAGAATTTCATCAATGCTTGCAAGATAGAAAAAAAGGATACATCAGGAACATCTGCATCCTAACTGGTTTTTCATTTATGTATTCGTTATAGTATCTTTAATTAAGTTGCAGAACACTCATATATTGTATTTATTGTATTTTATTCGATTTTCCTCTTGTTCATGTTGATAATTCAAGCGTTTTCCCTTTTTAGAGTTGTTACTATTAATATGAAATGTTAACATTTATTTACTTCTCTTGCAGGTATTTTATCCTCTTTTGTGATCACCCCTGTCTTATGTAATGTCTGCTGTGCTCCTCTCATGCCTTTCCTGTGGACTCTTGATGTGCCATCTGTTCTATGAGGTCTCATCCACCCTGTCCCGTCCTTGGAATTCTACTTTCTATAGGTATGTTTTGCTCTTCCTTTTCTCTCTTGTTATTGTTCTTCCTTTACCCTTCTGGATCTCTTTTCCTTATTCATTATCTCTTGTACTTCTCTCATCGCTCCTATTTCTCACTTCTGGATTCTACTTCTTATTCCCCCTTTCTTATTTGTTTTACAGTTATTTGGTTTATACCAGTCATTTCATGGTCTGCATTTTGTTTTTTCTCTATTTGGTCTGAGATGTTTGGTCTTCTTTTTCTTGAATTTTGTTTATGTCTTTAAAAATAATTTCTTGGAATGTCAGGGGTTTAAACGTTCCTATTAATAGACAATGTGTCTTATCTCAGCTTGGTGCCAGAATAGCCTTAATTCAAGAGTTGCACCTTATAGAACAGGAGCTCTTAAAACTGAAAAGAGGTTGGGTGGGTGAAGTATTTTTTTCCCCAGGGGAAGGTAGAAGGAATGGGGTTATTACTTTAATGTCATAAATAGCTTTGTACTTGGTTGATCTTCCACACATTTGATGATGTGGGTAGATTTGCTCTTCACTAAGTTGTTGATTGGGAAGGTTCCAGTCTCTTTGTTGAATGTTTACGCTCCCACAGTTAATGATTCCCAGTTTTGGTCTTGCCTGACTCAATTACTCACAAAGTATCCGGAGGGTAATCTTATTCTTGCTGGTGACTGTAACCAGATTGTAGATACTTTTATTGACTGTAAGTCTACCGTCTCCTGTGTACCAAATAAACCTCGCAAACTCTTTGTCCAGAATATTAAGCAATAGAAATTAATAGATGCCTGGAGGCTTTGCAATTGTACCTTAAGGGAGTATACTTATTTCTCCCCTGTACATCAGACCCAGTCTCAAATTAACTATTTTTTTGTATTGCACAATGTTTCACAATCCCTATGCTCTCCTGATATTAGTTCAATTATAATATCTGATCATGCCCCTATTTCCCTTCAACTAGACTTTCCTATTCAATCCCAAATTCCTCTAGATCCCACTTTTGCCTCCTCCTTTGAGTTGTTTTTCATGAATATTTTCCCCTCAATCAAACAGATATGTCTTTTCCTGTAATTTGGGATGCTTTCAAGACAGCTGCCCATGATTTTATTATCACATACGTTTCTAAAAAACAGAAAAAATCACTATTCATGCTAATGAACTTTTGGAAAAGATAAAGAGACTGGAACATTCCTTTTATACTTCTAGATCAAAAGATTGTTGATCAGAACTCATTCATACTAAACTTCAATTTAATTAGGAATCTACAGATAATGCTTCACTATATTTATTAAAATCTAGTGCAAAGTTTTATGGTGGTCAGAATAAGTCGGGCAAATTATTAGCGAACTATCTTAAAGTCAAGAATAATACATTTAGCATTGAATCAAATATTGATGCACATCAAACCACCAAAATATAAGGATTCCAACATTTTTGAGTAATTGGTACAGTTTTATAAATCTTCGTATGCGCCAGATAACATAACTTCTGACTCAAATATTTCACATTATCTCGCTACTATTCTCAAACCTGCTGATAATTGCATTGGCCTTTCATTGTTGGAAATTGATATGTCACATACTGAGTTACATACTGCACTGAACACACTTAAAACATATAAAGCCGCCAGGCCCTGATGTGTTTATTCTTGAATTTTATTTATATTTTGCTCTGGTTTCTTTTTGGATGCTTTAATTTGCTTTCTCCCTAAAGAAGGAAAGGATCCTTATTACTGTAAAAATTACGGGCCTATTTCACTAGTCAGTGTCGAATATAAAATATTTTCAAAAGTTTTAGCCTTGCAACTTGACTCATACCTTCCTCGCTTGCTTGGCAAGGAACATTCATGTTTTTTCAAGGGACGTTATAGTTCTGAGAAAATTAGTCTATTCTTTGATATTCCATCCAAGTCTTCCCATAAGTCTAAAACTATTTCAGCAATTGTCTTAGATGCAGAAAAAGCATCTAAGGCAATATACATCCCCAAAAGCAGCTATTTGTGCTAATGGCCTTACCACGTCTTATTTAAGTTTAGGTAGGGGTGTTTGTCAAGTTTGTCCTCTCTCCCCTTTCCTTTATGGAGCCTTTCTTTTCCAGGTTGAGGCAGAATCAGGATATCCATGGTTTTCCCTTTAATAATTTGCAGGTTAAATTAGCAGCTTATGCTGATGATATTTTATTGTTTCTCTCCCAGCCTTTAGCTTCACTTCCAGCTTTTCTATAAGAAGTCGCCTCATATAGCAGGGACACTTGATTTAAATTGAATAATGAGAAATGTGAAATATTTCCCTTGACTAAATTTACTTTTAAAGATGACTTTGCTGTGTCCAACCTTATGTGGAGTCCTCATCATATTAAATATCTAGGCTTATGATTTACCCTGTCTATTTAAACTTCAATTTCTTTAAACGTGGGAAAATGCATACATAAGTTAACTGCTCTGACTAGTAGATGACATCCTTTGCTCATCTCCTGGTGGGGTTGACTTGATATTATAACAATTATGCTGACACCAATTATATTGTATTTTGTCTCAAATATTCAGTTTTCCATACCCCTTAAATCCTTTAAAAGTATTATTCTATTCTTACTTCGTTCTCATGGAATTATTAAAAACCTTGCATGTGCTTTCGCAAATTGACTTGTTCGAAGTAAGAAGGTGGAGTAAATTTCCCAGATTTTCCTAAGTATCACAAGGCATTCTTATCGCGTCAATCTTCTTGGTGGTTCTCCGCTACCTCAACTGATTGCACATTATGGGTTGAAGTTGAAAAATCCTTCCTTTCCCTTTCTCTTTTCAAGAATATCTGTCTTTCACTTACAAACCACAATCCCTCTCTTTGCCTATTTTTAAACATTCATGCAAATTGCTGGATTCTTTTCTTGAGTACACACTTACAGATTCTAATACTTTTCTTAATTTTACTATTTGGCATAATAAGTCTATATTAGTTAATAACAAACCCATTTATTGGAAGACCTAGACAAATACATTTTTGACCATGATACATTGTTGTCCTTCTCGCAAGCTCTTTAATTTTCCTCCTTTTGAAAGTAAATTTTAAACATTGCATAGAGCATGTTGCATTGCATATGAACAATGCCTATTTTCTCTATCTACTATCACATCCCCCTGTCAGTCACTGGCTCAATCTGTTGCATACTTATCCCAGGGCATCTACTACATACTCCTATCTACTTTCTTCTACAACTGATTGGAATAAAACAAGTGTAGAACTATCTTGGGAGTCTTATTTGGGGGTAGACTAGTCAATTCCTCTTTGGACAAAAATTTGGATCAAATTCAGGAAATCCTCTAGTGCGGCAACCATCATGCAATCTCTTTTCTTTACATACAATAGACTCTTACTAACCCCTGTGGTCTTGCACAAAATGATTCCTGTTACTCCTGACACATGATGGACATGTCATTTAGTTCTTGCTGATTTAAAACACCTACTTTTTGCCTGCCCTCCCGTATATCATTTTTTTTTAAACAAATTTGGTCCCCGATGAACTTGTTTTTTCATGCAACATATCCCTTTTCTGTTTCTAATTTTTTTTAAAGAAGTTTATCTGATGACTGGGGTACTTTTTCACTTAACATACATATTCTGGATCTATTGTTTGCAGTTGCTTTTCAGCAGGTCACCAAGAATTCTAAATTATCTTTCCAAGCATGGTTGTAGGCAGTTTGTTACAATCAGAGAATAGATACATGCTGTGTTTATCCTCTGTCTTTGTCTTTAAAACGTATAACCTTATGGTCTCCTGTTACACAGTTTTTAGATGATAATGCAAAGCGTTCCTATGCACGTTCACCTGCTCAGCAAGAGGTTCTTCATCATCCCTGACTTTCCTTTGTATTTATTAGATATCATTATGCATGTTTCTTGTTCATTGGTACATACATATGTATACTGTATTTGCTCCTTTTCTTTTTACTAACCAAATGTTCCCTATTTCAGACCATATATGGGTTATTTCTCTCCCTTCAGACAAAATGTTTAGATATGTGTTATTGATTGTATGACTATTTCTTTTTATATTGTATAATATTTTTGTGTTTTACTATATTTTCAATAAATTCATTTTTAAAATTGATACTAATAGGGCAGATATTTTGCAAATCCTACCAATTGCTTTTTGGTACTGTGACTCATATGTGCATCTGTTGTTCTGCAGAAATAATTTCAGGTCACATAGTACATGCTGCGCAAAAACTGTATATGGGATGTGACTTGAGACAGGTAAAAGAGACCATTGGTACTCATTTTAGCTGCAACTTTGTGTTTTGCTCATTTGGATCCTAATATTCCTAAAATACTGTAGGCTCCCAACTGCTACTATTAATTCAAGCAATGTACTATGTCTATCATAAATATTCCAAACCTCTGCAGAACAGGATATTTAGGTTTTCCAATCAAGGCACTAAAGCTTCCTCTTTGTGCACCGCTTGCAGCACAAGATCAGGCAGGTAAAGGTCCATTTCATTAGAGTGTCTCAAGCCTCAAGTGCACTGGAGAGTTCACTTGGCTCCAATGTAGTGGGGAGGGAGGTTTAGGATTTCATTTTATAGGCTCGATGTGATATATCATCTCCAAGGAGCAAAGACTGCTGAGTGAGTTCATCGCTTTTAACAAGTGCAAGCACTGGCAGAAGACATTTACAAAACATCCACTGGAGCCAAGACTAGAAATGGACATACAACTGTTGCTACAAGCTCTCTCTACCCCTCTTTTTAATGCAGATCTATCTGTGAGGCAGAAAATCATGGCAAGTGATGTTTATCATTCTTACTAATCCAAATCTTGTGGAGTCAGATCAAATACTGTGCATCTTTGCAAAATCATGGAACATTTTCACAAAGGTAAATGTACACGTGAGTAAACAATTAAGCAGAAATGGGGTACTGTGATCTTACAATTTGTATTAACTTTACTTCTTTTGGCTATTCACCATTTCTGCATATAAAGTTACTATAAAGTCTAAACTTACATATCTCCATGACCTCAGTTCAGGGGGAGGAGTCTGCATAAACGTAATTTACAACTGTAAATGTAATACTAGTAACTTTACAAGTTACAACCGTAATTTGCATTCTGTACACTTGGTAGACACCTCCCCACCAGGGGCAGAGACCTCGGCAACTTAGGTAAAGGTGTCTGCAACTGGGATGGACACCTCTGCATTCAGGAGGTAAACCTCCGAATGGAAGTAAATAAGAGAAATATATATACCAGAACCAAATAATGCACACCTGACACCAATTCCCTTCCAACAACAGAAACACTGCCCACGCCATGGGATTCACTTTTTGCCTCTTTGACTTTCAGCTCCTGAAGCCACCTCAATCTGCCTGAAGGATGCAGACACAGCAGCTCAAGGGGAAAACATTTCACTGAGGAGGAGACAGCCAACAAAAACGACATGCTCTGCATCCATCCACTTACAGTGGAGCTCAAAAGGCAGCCTTATGACAGGAGTCGACAGACTCTGTCAATACACTGGGGGAAGGAGGCACATGGAAGAAATGGAAATATAGGAGGGGCGGTGTGAAGTAGAAGTTCTGCAGGATGCAGTTGGCACAAGCTCTTGCTGGAGGGGCACCAGGATCCGATCTCCATCTCATCCCACACGAGGAGTCTGTGCCCTCCACAATGCACCTCACCAGCTACACGAGCTTCCTCTTTCTGACAATAATAATGTGCTATCAGAAAAGATTATAAGCATCTCTCTCTTGCTCTCTCTCTCTCTCTCTCTCTCTCTCTCTCTCTATTTATCTCTCTCTCTATCTCTGTCTCTCACACACCCATTGCCCCCCACCCACCCATACCTGCACTGTTAGGCACATATCACATATATATCCCTCAAAAACAACCTCTAACACATTCTAACACATCCCCATAAATATCTAGATGTTTTGATTATATTTTTTTTAAATTTCGTTTCCTTGCATATAGCTACTTTTTCGAGTAGATGGTTGCTTCTGCTGGGGCAGGAGTCATTGCAGCTGCAGCAGGGCAGCACAAAATGTAGGTATTGTAATGCAACCCAACTGAACATACAGGTATCTCTTACGCTAACATAATTAATGCACTACCGGGAATTTCTATGACTTAGCTAGTTAAATCCCAGCACTATATTTTACAGGGGTTTGTAATGGCTTATAATTGTAGTCAAACTTGAACTTGAAATGTATATTATTACAATTTTGTTTACATATTTTCCCTTTGAAGGTCCTGTCTTGTTGTCTCATCCACCATCAGGCACAGCACCAACTTTTGCTCGTAGTGCTGTACCAAACCCCAGGCTGGCACCACACAGCACACAGATGGTAATGACTAGTAAGTGAAATGTCTGCTCTTTTGGTTTTGGGTCCTACATCTTTATTTGTTAGTGACAAGGTAGCTGTATCTCTTTTGTCATACATCACTATTTGTACCTGGCTCAATATGTAATGTAATTGACTAAATTATATATTGTCTTATAAAATTGCCCTTAGACTTGGCAATGTAAGGAAAGCATTATAAGAGATATGTTAGGCCGTCTCTTAATTCCCAGGAGAGAAATCTTTGTTTAATCCTGTGAGGAATTTAAATTATCTAAATAGCATCTTCTATGATTTAAGATGTTCTACTATCTATGTATGTCTATCTCTCTTGTTAGGTTCTGTCATATAGCAGCTCATTGGGCCCGATTCACAGAACTAACTTAAGACAAAATCCTAAACGTACTACTTTTGGTATTCACAGAAGTTAGGATTTTGTCTTAAGTTTGTCATTAGACAGACTTAAGACAGACTTAAGTTAGTATTTTGCCTTAAGTTTGTCTTAAGTTTGTCTTAAATTTGTCTTAAGACAAACTTAAGACAAAATCCTAACTTCTGTGAATACCAAAAGTAGTAAGTTTAGGATTTTGTCTTACGTTAGTTCTGTGAATCGGCCCCTCTGTGTCTATCTTGAAAACATCAATGCTGACGACATCAGAGGACATCCTAGCACAGCTATTAGACCCTCTACCATCCATTGGTTCGTTAAGTCCAGCTCTGATCTCAACTTTTGCATTTCATCATTAGTCCTTTCAATAACCTATTTATCTAAGTTTGTTAAATATTGTAAATGTTAAAAGTTATTTACTTGGTGTTGATAGTTTTGCTTTCTTGTATGTATTTCTAATGTGTGATCATTTGTGGTCATGATTACTTTCGTAGATTGACAATGCATATTGAACATAACTTTAGCCTCTATAGCTACTGGATCGGGAAATACCTTAGCAACACTAACTAAAAGGACACAGATTAAGCAGCTGACCATCAAGGGTCATCCAGAAATCAAATATCTGTGGTTGGAGTTAGTGAGTTGACATTGTCAAGTTACAATATTTCCATCCATTGATTAATCCTTAATTTTACATCTTTCCTTACGTTCACATGGTACTATGTTTGTTAATTTTGTGCAGAATGAGGTTAATTAAGTACTGTGTTGAATAACCAAAAACTGTACTTGATATACTTAAACTGTTTACATCTTTTACTTCTAGGTACTAGGACATTGTGCTGGATGATGACGCTGAACCATCTACAAGTGGAAATTAAATGGCAATCCATGGAGACAATCCTATCTCAGCAGCCAACACTGCTGGAGAAAAAGAAGAGGATGAGGAGCAGGAGCTGGTTAATGATGGGGGGACCTGGATGAAGAGGAGAACATTGTTGCCCTGGGTGAGAAGGAGAACATTTCTGCCCCCACAACGAACACCTCCAAGAAGGCCACTTTACGGCTGAGTCTTCCTCAAAAATCACTTCTAAGGATTTCTAGTCTCAAGCCATTGCCCAGATAGCCGTGCAAGCTTATTCTGCTTTCACAATGCTCACCTCTCACACTCCTCATGTAAGGGGTACCACTGTACAGTCTCCAACACACTCCTCCCAATAAGGTGTATCTCTGGTCTTCTCTCATTCCGAGAACACCCCTGGTGAGGAACAGGTATCCCCATTCATCGTGTCCCCTGCCTATTCAACTGCTCAGATGGCACCCCTCACTGTGCTGTTCAACCTGCTAGGTCAGACAGGCATGCATGTGGAGATGGGGATGGTTCATGGTCTAATGCTACTCTATATGAGGATGAAAGGGAAAAGAATGTGCAAGGCAACATGGCTTGGCCATGAAGATAATTGAGTCAAGAAGCAAAACATGCCAATGTCCCACTTCACAGCCCATGCTTGCACAAGATTCTACAAAAGGCCCCTCAGCCTATAAGGGGCACACCACCTGCCTACCTCACACATCTGCCACATTCAGCGGTACCGCCTCCACCTCCAACACTAATTAAAAAACACCAACTCAACCAAAGCTCAACCACCCACAAGACAAGTGCACTCTCTAAATATTTCACCATTAGCATAGTGTAGGTGAAGTAGTAGGATTAACCCCCCCCCAGAAAATACTTTGTGAACTTTTTCAAATCTATCCCTAATACGCTTACTGAAAGACATTTGTATTCCTTTTTCTATAAAATAAAAGTGCTTTCATTTATGTTGGATGTTTGATGTTGAAGGGCTGAAAGGTGTCAGGCTCTGACGTGTTGCTCAACTGCTGCTGCTGTTCTGCACTGGCTTTGGAAGAGAGAAATGATGTCTGTGTAAGTGGTGCAGGTGGAGGCCCCAACTGTTAAAGAGGGGGTTTAGGAGGTGGGTGGACACAGGCTCAGATGGTGATGGTGTTATGTACCCCAATGAACCCCAAGGTAGCTACACAACCTTTTACCTACATTTGTCCTATCTTGCTCAGCATAACAGTTCTAACACTGACCTTTTACCCAGTTATGTGCTGAATAAATGTCGATCTGTATCTTGGAAGCTAGCCTAATTTATTATGTATGAGGATTCTTAGAAAGGTCTCTGCACATGATGCACATAACGGCATGAACATACTCTGTGTAAAAGTCTTGGTTATCTTCATCCTAGGACAAAAGAACTGCATTGCATAATCGCAGGTATTTTTCTAGGCTTATTTGCATAATTGTACTCACAACACATCGATTGTATAGGGAACCCAGAGGCTATCTTTATGGTATAAAAGAACCATACCAACACTAGAAAGGCAGAAGAGAAGTTTCAACTCTGACACTGGACGTTGAGGTCCTGACCTGCAGAAGCTACAACACGCAGCGGTCTGACATCCCTTGAGGGTGTCCAGCTCCAGACCAAAACGGGGTCCTTCATTCTCTCCCATGAGGTAATGGGGTTGACTCTTTCGTAGAAGATTCTGGGCTTTGCACCCACATACATGCCAGGTACACTTAGGTACGCTAGGTAGTGTTTTCATCGTAGGAGTACGCTTGAGTACCGTAATGTATCTATATGCCCGCATATATTCACTGTTTTAGCAGCATGGTAGAATTCTACCTTTTATTTAATCTGTTGATGCTTGTAATCCTATACATCTTTTTCTGTCTAATGGTTGTCGCATCACACAGGTTTTATACTAGAATGACGCAGGTTCAATAAATGCTTCTTGAAAATGTCCCCATCGTTTATTCTGTGTATCTATCTTAGACTTAGGGCCCCATTAGGATGGCGGGCGGATCGCCCCCGCCGGCCCGCCCGCCAGCCCGCCATCCTTCCAGCAAAGAGCCCCCACCATATTACTATGGCTGGGGGCGTCCGCGGCAGACGGAAAGACCGTGTGCGGCTTTTCCGCCCAGTCGACTTCAATGTGGTGGTTGTGTCGGTTAGACACCGCCAGCCATATTTGGATGTGGCCTGGAACATGCTTGCGGGGGCCCGTTGCAGGCCCCCAGGGATTCCGGGGGGGGGGATGCACATGGGGGTACCCCCCTGCAGTTCCATGTACATGGCAGGCACCGCGCGGTGCCGCCATGTTGTGCATGGAAGTGCACAACATGCCTTCCTGGCATTGTGGCGGGCGGTGCTGAGTGCACCGCCTGCCACAATGTCAGGAATGCAGGATGCAGGATGTGACAGGCGCCTCCTAATGAATGCAACGGGACCCCCACACCGTTGGTGGGTGGTCCCATTCCACGGGAGGATGGCGGGCGGACAAAGTCCACCCGCCATCCTAATGACCCCCTACTTGAGCATGATTGACTGAGCAAAAAGCACTGCACTGTTTTTACTATCCCTGAAGGATCAAGGGTTGTCATGTTCGATAGTTGTCAGAAACTATTCGCCTATTGGTAAGGTTAGGGGGCTTATGGTGGCACTGTGAGCTAGCTGGTCTAAAGGCTAACATATCATTTGGGGTCTGGACACCAATCCCTTAGTTTATGTTGTCAAAAACGCGTAAATCCTACGTATTTGTAGGCGGACTGAATAAGCCCTGCTGGCGTTTTTAAAATGACGCTGACTTTTTATTTCTTGCTGCTATTTGACTTTAAACAACTTTAGGATGCAGATCTGAGAGGCATATTCTTATAATCGTAATTTTATTTTAGGCTCCATATTCGGGGGGCATATTTGTTTTAACGTGTTGTTTTTGTCCATACCTTTGCTCTTGATCACGCCCTGGTCCGCCGCAGCTGAGTGCTGTTTGTGCGGAGGGCAGGGTGATCCTTAGGCAGTTTCTAGTAGGGGAGCTAGAAGGAACATCTATTTCCGGCAGTGCGCGGTGGTGAGTGGTCTAGCTATCCTGCCACCACGATATTTAAATCTGCATGAAACGGACACGCAGCGGGCGCGCCGGCGGCGCGCCGAAGGCAAGCCTGTCTACACGCGTCCGACCAGGGCAAGGGCCATACACCGTGCACCTTTTGCCATGTGTAGGCATGATAAGTATAGGTACTCTAGAGAGACTCTATTGAATTTCGCTGACTGTCTTCCACGCATTTTAACGCATTGTGTTAAAGCCTCGCCACACATTATCCAGGGCCCCTTTTCATGTCTAAACTGTAATTGGTGTAGTAATACACCTTGTGGTTTGGCACTTGTTAACCCTACTGATAATGAGCTCCATATTAAATGCATCTATTTTAATGCCAGATCAATGCCAAAGCATTCAGTAGATATCTGAGATCTATTAAAGAAAACACAACCTGATCTTGCATCTATCACAGAATCGTGGCTGGATCCCAAGAATAGCCCTGACATTGCCACTGCCCTGCCTACAGGCTATACAATCTTGAAACAGGATAGAGTGGTCAGAAGAGGAGGAGGTGTTGTCCTTCTTTTTAAGGATTGCTAAACCTGTCTTCAAGAGCCTGTGACCCGGCTAGGGAAACATGAGATATAGCTTTTGAAATTCAGCAGGACTCTTATAATCTATTTGATGGAGCAATTATTTATAACCCTCCTGGTTGCAAGGCAGACTTTAGTACTCAGCTTCTTACCCAGCTGTTCCCCGCATGTTTGAAACACAAAAGTTACCTAGTTATAGTTGATTTTAATGTCCATTTTGAGGATATAAATGACTGTTCCACTAAGCATCTTAGTAGCGATATGGAGATTATGAGGTTAAAACAATGGGTAGGTGAACCCACCCATATCGCTGGGCATACCCTGGACTTGGTCTTTTCTAACATAGAATCGAAGATTATAATAAAATCAGACCCCTACTTTGGACAGACCACTCTCCTATTACTTTCTCTCTGAGTCTCTTTAAGAAGTCCTCTTGTTCTCAAATTCCGATAGTAGGAGTGAAGAGGGCGTGGAGGCAGGTTACTCCAGAGAGATTTGAGGGTTATTTTAACCCCAGGGACTGTGACAAGCCTGAATCAATAGTAGGAGGGCTGAGTGCAGATTATCTCCAGGATAACATTTTAGATGCCCTCAACTTCTGTGCCCCCCAAATCAGAAGTAAACACCAGGTTAGAATCAAATCAGGAAAATGGTACTCCTTGGATCTCAAGATTCTGAAAAGAAAATGTAAAACTCTTGAACATAAATGGAGGATGTCTAAAACAGACATAGATAGACAGTCATACAAGGGGGAAATGAAAAGCTACAGCATTGCAATAAAAAATGCAAAAAAGACCTACTTTTCTAATTGTGTGGCTATGAATAGCGGCTCATCGAAGGAATTATTTAAAATTGTGAAAGAGCTTTGCAATCCAGCCAGTATGTCGCAAACCCTGACTCCATCGCAAGAGGGCTGTGAGGCGATTAGTAGGTTATTTTTCAATAAGATTGAGGGGGTTTATACCTCCTTCCATGACAAGCAGCCACTTGGTGATTTAAAACAGGAGTTTTTTTAATTCCAAACCAGATAACCTGGTCCACCTTGATAGCTTTGGTCCATTTACTGAGCAAGGTGTGGAAAAAACTATGATGGAAGTTAAATCTGGATCCCCATCAGACCCTTGTCCCCATTATATTTTCTCGCAGATTGCTCCAATTATCTGTCCTCTTGCTACCCAAGTCCTCAATCAATCATTGTGCACCGCTGTATTTCCAGAGATCTGGAAGAGCTCTACAGTAATTCCCTTGTTAAAAAAGGCAGGTACCGATGTACATAATCCAGGGAACTATCGCCAGATACCACAATTGCCATATTATGTCCAAAGCAATGGAGAAATTAGTGAATAGACAGTTGACGTAGTATCTTGAAGCCAATGAACTTCTGGACATTTCCCTGACAGGATTCAGAACTAACAACAGTACTGAGACGACATTCCTAGCAGTATTGGATAATATCAGATGTATGGCAGATCAGGGTAAAGCTGTAGCGCTGATATTATTGTACCTGTCTGCAGCTTTCGATACTGTTTCACACAATCTTTTGCTAAAAACTCTATTTACCAAGGGCATCCATTCCAATGCTCTGCAATGGCTCCACTCATTTTTGACCAACAGAAGGCAAACCATACAGCTGGGTACTTTTTCTTCCACTCCATCTACCATCAAATATGGTGTACCGCAGGGTGCATCGTTGAGCCCCACCTTGTTTAATATTTGTGTCCTCATTGGCAGGGATATGTGGAAAGTGGGGCATCAGCATATGCTCCTATGCAGATGATACCCAGCTGATGGTTGCCTTAGATGGACAAGAGGACTCTAGGACTAGACTTATTAGCTGCCTTACGGAAATGGTGGCTTGGATGTCGGACCACTGTCTGAAATTAAATGCAGACAAGTCGGACATTCTATTGTTTGGGGGTGCTCATCAAGTCTGGAATACAACTTGGTGGCCTTCTAGCTTGGGTAAACCTCCAGCTCCCAAACAGGTGGCAAAAAGCCCTGTATCTTGCCGGACCGAAAATTCTCCAAGGCAGAGTGACGTTTTATCTTCCCAATCGGAATCTGCGATCATGCCATCTGGCCAAGGCAACCTCTAAGCTTATTAAAAAGTCTAGACTAGGGGCCGCTCTTTTTCGTATTTGGCGGCAAAATCCTGGAATTAACTCCCAGTAGAACTTCGACTTATCAATTGCCACCAGCTACTCAGGAAAAAGCTGAAGACACATCTATTTCCTAAAGCCTGATAAGTTGTAGAATCTCCCCACAATCTGTATCTTTCATTTGTAATGGGCCGTCTGTTAGCGCTGTGATATCCATTCGAATGAATGTCACGCTTTATAAATAAATAAAATAAATAAATAAACTACATAACAATGGGACCTGCTCTTTGGACAGAACTGGTTGATCTTCCTCGGGGCCAGGGGTCGTCAATATCTGCCTCCTTCTGGCTACCTATCCCTACTGTTGTTTAATAGGAAATTATATTTTCCCCAAAAAATTGGGACTCAGTCATTTAAAGAAGAAGGATGTTTAAATAGGGTTGTTTTCCTTGCCTGATTCTGTGCCTAAAGTTTACATAGATGATTTTGCAACATCTTCAAGACATTGCCTATATTAAAGTATATCTTGCTAGGCAAACCAGCATTGTAAAATATTGTCTTATTGTTGATTTTAGTGTGCAATACTGGAACATTATTTATGTATTGCGTGTATGTTAGCATTTTTTATTGGTAACACATATGGTGGTTTGAAAGTAAGTTAAGCTACTTAATGTCAACATCACATAAACTATGTTTGACAAAATGGAAATGTAACAGATCCCAAATGCTGATGTTGTGTTTTAACTGTTATGTTGACTCAAATTATAGAATGTGTCAGGTCCAGATAACATGGTTAGTAAATCCAGCAAAAACTAGAATAACACATGCACATTAGTATTTTTAAACTTATATTACTTTCATAAGACACAGGCAGCATAGGTAAAAAGCAACATGGAATGTTAAAACAAAAGCTCAGAATGACACATTACTAGACACCACTCTCAAAATGTAAGTGCCCTTAAGTGAGTTGTGGTAAATAAATAATTAAATACCTGATCTATTTTTGACTAGATATACAATAACAGATAGCTCAATAAATAAGAGTCAAGATTCGAGGTAGCTGGAGTTTGCAGGTTTTAATACAGGATAAAGGACAGGAACAGGACAACCTGCACGGGAATAGGATGGCAGGGCCCGGCAGCTGCCGGGGCAGGATCTGGGATGAGCGCGCTAACTTTAATAACAGTGCACAACATATATATACTAAAACAATTGCATTAGAGTTCATACAGTAGGCGTAGCAGTGGGCGGGGTTCGTAACAGTCGCGAAAGATAAGGCTGAAGTGGGTGTAACAAGAGGCGTGAACAGGGCGTATACATAGACATGTGATGCAAACGTAACAGAATATGTCATAAATGGGGCGGAAACATGGAGGGGGCTACCCAAGGAGCCGGGACCTCTAACCTAGTGGTGCGCGCAAGCTGGCAATGACGTGTTACTAGGAGGAACTGGGGGCTATGACTTCTGTGCTAGAAGAAGAGACTGAAGTCTGGAGAGTCAGAGCGACATGTACCTAAACACTATCTAGTATCTGATGTTTAGAGAACATATTGATAGAATCCAAAAGTTATCAGGGTAAAGGCTAACAGACTCTAAGACTGGTGCATGCATTATTCTACATGTAGTGCGTGTTGAGGAATATTAAATGACCATTAAAACAGTATTTCTCTTACATGGAGACGTAAAGGCTAGACCATGACGGAAACTATTGATGCGATTCAGTAGCTTAGGAATGCAGAGAAGGAGAGCTGGACTGATAACTAGAATCATAACATACTCTTGGCAGACTGGCAAGCAGAGCCAGGCCGAGCCGGGCACTGTGAGGCAGGAAGTAAGTGAAGGGTCAGGGATACAGGTGGGGGCTGTATCGCTCCTCAGCGAGGGTTCAGGAGACAGGAGCTGAATCTGAGTCCGGGCCCTTTTGAGGCCTAGAAACGGGGACTTTTACTGAATTAACGTGTACACTGAGAAACGTGGCAACGTAACTTTACATAGGCCTAATACTCGTAGCTTTCACGAGAACTGGAAACTGGCATACTAGAGATGGACACAACTGTAATTGCGTCTTTAATCGATCATAAGGGAATACATATGCATATTAATCATGCACATATAACATAAGATGGGGGACACGTAGGGACACAGAACATGGCAAAATTTACTTTTCCACATTCCCTCCTTGTCAATACGTTTCCATCAGGAAACATCTATATTCATGATACCATCTATCATTTCATACAGTATCATTTGCTCGTCTTGAATTGTCTTGGAACGGGACTTAGGACGGGACTTGGGAATACAGGATGTAGCACAAATGCCGCAAATCGCAGGGCCACATTGTATACAGAGGCAGCAACTGAATATGATCGCTACTGCAATACCTAGAAATGACAATACTTTCCATCCCCAGGCAGAAATTATACTCCAGAACCAACCGGACCATGTCCAGGTGCCTGGATTCTGGTGTAACTGATGGGCAATTTTATGAAGTCTGGTTATAGCTGAATAAACAGACGGCGCGTTATTAGGAATGAAAATGCAGCAACTAGATCCGATGACTCTACATGCTCCTCCTCTATCGGCCAGTATGACGTCAAGAACGAGACGATTTTGGAGCACGACAAATCTCATAGCAGATTGCTCTTCGGTTAAGTTACCTAGAGCAGAGGCAGTCTCATTCACTACTGCTTCAAGGGTTCTGGTCAATCTACGTATTAACTTACTATTCTGGATAGGTCCTATAAAGAAAAAGAAACCTCTATTGAAGTCTGTATACTGTTCTAGAGCAGTTTCAGTTTGATCGACAATTGGGGACTCGATCTCCCTTCTATGTCTAATGTGTACTAGATGTGTGTTTCTATGATAATCGGATGGGGCTAGAAAAACTGGTGGCAGTAGGAAAGCAATGTAACAGGTTCCCTCCCAATCGAGGGGCAGACGAACATATGCGGTCTGACCACAAACAAAATATGAATGACGTGAAGCTTTGAAAATAGATTTCCTACTGTCACTATACTTGACAATAGTAGTACAATCACTATGTCCTACATGTACGGAACCATTATTTCTGACACATAATTCGCCTTTGACTGGTAGTACTGAAATAGCAGGTAAGTTTGGAGTAGGATCAGACTGAACATTCAGGACCATAAAATTCGAAGAATAATTACCCAAATTATAAACTTCATTTTCTAGATCTAACCCTGTTCTGTGGGGAAGACCTTGCTTGTCTGGAAAACATGTACTGTTCAGAAGGGACATATCTGTTGAGGATGACGTTAACATGGACCATGCTCCACACGAACCATTATGTGAAAACGGATAAGGAAACAGTGGCAGAACTCCCTTCGGTGTCTGGAAAGGGGGAGTCGACCACACACCCAACAATTAGTGGCATTGCTGGTCTGGTGTGAATAGTGTAACATACGGATAAATGTATTGTTGCGCATAGCAAGACGATAGGATAGTTCGTGAGGAGGCAGATCACTAAACGTGTGCTCTACTGTAGCATTAGAAAACATATTTACATGAGAAAATGGAAAACATAAATGAAATGCATAACTTGTGCAGGTAACCATCAAACTCAGAAACAATATAAAACTTAGAAAAACGATACATCGGATAGAGCTTTGACTAACTCTCTCACTATGGGGGTCTATCCCATACATGTCAGATACCTGTCTAACCGTTTCACCCGAGGGGGACTTAGACAATTAAACTGGCTGACTTATTTTACTAGACCGGAGCTTACTTTTATACTCTTGCTGCGGAGTTTTCTCTAACAGGGAGGTCTTTGAATCAAAGTCAATAGCGGGACAGTCCTTGAGAATAGGGCAATTTTTAGACTCTGAAGTATCATTGAATGTTTTAGTTCTTAGTCCATGAAATTTCTTGACGTGAGACAGGTGCACCCAGCCTTTTCTGCCTTCCAACTTCACGGCCGTACGGGTGGTCAGAAGGACTAACTTCGGCTCCTTCCAGCGAGGCTCCAGCGGACTTGAACGATCAAAGTTCCTGATTAAAACCAAAGTGCCGGGAAGGACCTCGTGTGGCTTGACTTCAGTATTGTCGGGAAATGCAGCGGCAACCTGTGAACGACAAGAGTGTAGGGCAGACATCAAGGAAGCTAGGTAATCTGTCAGCATATTACTGGAAACATCTGTAATACTTCGGGGTCTAGGTGTACCCCACATGTTCGGGGGGCGGCCGAATACGACCTCATAAGGGGACAGACCTGATCTGGAGTGTGCGACCATGCGCATATAAAACAAAGCAACTGGCAGGGCAACTAACCAGTCTACACCTTTTTCTTGACAAATCTTGGCAATACGGGTTTTCAAGGTTTGATTATGTCTCTCTACGAGACCGGCTGCTTCTGGATGGCGTACACAATGAAACTTCCACTGGTACCCTAACAAAAGGGAAACGTGCTTCATGAGTTCAGATGAAAATGGCTGGCCGTTATCAGAATACACGACCCTAGGGAGTCCATAGCGGGGGAAAAATTCACGAACCAACTGCTTGGCAGTGGTCGCGGCTGTATAATCTGGGACTGGATATGCTTCCGTCCACCTGGACAAAGCGCATACAACTACAAGGACATACTTGAAACCTCGACATCGCTCCATCTGAATATAATCCATCTGGAGGACTTCAAAAGGGTGGTCAGGGGGCTGGAATCCACCTTGTTCCACCGGGACACTTTGACCTGGATTGAACTGACAACATATCATACAGGTACGGACTTTCTGCTTGGCTGCAGCTCGTAAATGCTTGTTGAACCAAAGGTTCTGGATACTGTCTAACATGGCTTTTTCTCCTAAGTGTGCTGGACTATGTGCGGTATTAATAATGACTTGAACCATAGAGTCGGGGAGAAACCATGTGGCCTTTCCCTTCGTCACCCATCCCTGATCTGTCTGGACCCCTCCTTGTTCGGACCATTTCTTGATTTCTTCAGGAGTAGCATGTAACTGTATATCTATGACATCTTGAGTAGGGTCCTTAACTGTCATACAAGTAGTCTGTTCTAGAGTGGATGTCGGTGTCTTGTTAACTGGAATGTCTGGTGTCTGTGCTGTAAGCTTGGCTGTTCGATCTGCTAGATCATTACCTTGAGAAATAATGTCTGTGACTTTCGTATGTGCTTTGCACTTCATGATAGCAATAGCTGTCGGTAAATGTATTGCATCTAACAGGGCTTGAATGAGGAAACCATGCTGAATCTTGGTTCCATGAGAAGTCATGAAACCTCTCTCTTGCCAGAGCACTCCAAAGTCGTGTACAACTCCGAATGCGTAGCGTGAATCTGTGTAAATGTTTACTTTCAGGTTCTTGGCGTGTATGCAGGCTTGGGTCAGAGCGACTAGCTCTGCTGCTTGAGCAGACAGGGTGTCAATACGGTGTGTTTCAATAACGTCAGTGTCAGTAGTCACTGCATACGCGGCTACTAGTTCTCCTGTACTTGTTCTCATACATGAACCATCCACATAAAGTGTCAGGTCGGGATTAGGTAATGGAATATCTGTCAGATCTTGTCTTGGCTTAGTTATAGTATTAACAACTTCCACACAGTCATGTGTGGCAGGATTTGAAGTAACTGACGGTAACAGTGTAGCAGGATTCAGAACATTGCAGCGTCTGATTTCTATGTGTGGCTGGAACAGTGTCAGTTCATAACCTGTTAAACGTGCAATTGTCAAGTGCTGAGTCTGTGTTCGGTTTAAAAGAACTTCCACGGAGTGTGGAACTTGTACTGTCAGGGAATGTCCTAACACTATGGAATCACTTTGTCTGATAGCTAGTGCTGTGGCTGCAACTGACTTGAGGCACGCAGGCAGAGCCTGGGCTACTGGATCTAATGTACTCGAAAAATAAGCACAGGGCTTGTATTGTCCGGCTTGATCTTGTGTAAGAACAGATAATGCTGTACCATCACGTTCTGTGACGAAAAGTGTAAAAGGCTTACTGTAGTTCGGTGTAGCTAGAACAGGAGCTTGGCATAAGGCTTTCTTCAACTCATTAAAACTAAGTGTATGTTCAGATGTCCAAGGGAGGACAGTCGATACGGCTGCCTCCTGTGTCGTTAACTGTATCAGTGGCTTGGCTAGAAAGGCATACTGAGGAATCCATTGTCTGCAGTAAGAAGAAAGGCCGATAAAAGCACGTACCTCCTTCTGGGTTTTGGGCTGAGGAAGACTCGCTATTAACTGGATACGGTCAGGTGTCAACTGCCTACCCCTCTTGGACAGTAAGTGGCCTAAGTAGATCACTTGCTGGACACAGAATTGAAGCTTCGAAGGGTACACCTTGTGCCCCATCTCGGCTAGGAAATACAGAACTGTAAGTGATGCTCGCTCGCAGTCACGTTCAGAACGGGCTGTGATCAGTAGATCATCGACATACTGGAGCAGGGCAGTGTCAGTTGGCATGTGAATATTGTCTAGTTGTCTCTTAAGTGCTTGACTGTAAATACTAGGACTTTCTGTGAAACCTTGAGGAGCTCGTGTGAATTTATAGCTCCTTCCATTTAAACAGAATCCGAAAAGGTACTGGCTGTCTGGATGAATGGGGACACTAAAAAATGCATTCTTGAGGTCGATTACTGTAAAAAATGTAGCTTCAGGATCAATGGCTGTCAACAGGGATGAGATATCTGGGACTACTGGGTACTGGGGAATGATACATTTATTGAGTTCTCGAAGATCAATCACTAATCGATATACTGGAGGTGCATTTGGATCAGTACGTTTCATGACTGGAATGATAGGAGAATTACATACATTGGAGTCAGTTTCTACAACCACTCCTTGAGCCATGAGCTCGTCAATAATTTTGGATAAGGCTGCTACAGCCTCAGGTGGCAATCTGTACTGTCGGATTCGTGGTAGGACTATACTTTGTTTGAGAGTCACACGATGGGGTGTGATTTGCATAAAATCAACATCAGTTGGACCTTGTGCCCATAGATGCTGCGGAACATTAGACAATCTCGGATCAAAATCCCGTAAAACATAGTGACCCTTGAAGTCACGCAAAAACAAACGTATTCCCTCTGGGGAACAACATATGACTGCACCTAATTCTTTCAATGTCTTAATACCTAACAAATTTTCTGGACATGATTTTGTAAGTAACAGGTCAGTAGTTCGGGACAATGGACCAACTTCTAGAGTAACTGGTTTGGATATCTCGTTAACTATTGGCTTTCCTGAAAATCCAAGGGAAACATTTCTAGAGCCTGAGAGCGGAGCCCCTGGAACCTCGTCATGACTGATAGTAGTCCTACTTGCCCCTGTATCAATCAAAAACTTTCTGTCTTTCCCTAATACTTGACTGTGAACATAGGGACCCTCTTGATCTACAGGAATCTCGATGAGAGGCAAGCCTACCTCCCTCTCTAGGCTGTTTCATGAATACGCTTGATACTCTGGATACTCTGTCTGGGCATACTGGTACATCTGCTGTGTAACATGCTGTGTTGCAGCTATAGGCTGCGGTGCTGGAACTGTCTGTTGTGCATTCTGTGGCTGAGAAGTCTGTGAAACTTGCTCTTGTCTAGGCGGACGTGGTCTTTCTTTAGTCTTACCAGTGGCTATATTGTGTTTCAGAACTGCACATTCGTTTATAAAATGACCTGGCTGTTTACAATAATTGCATGTCCCTTTAACGGGAGCTGCAGGATGACTGGCTTGATTCGGACCCCTCTTCTGACTGTCTTGAGGAACAGTTTGTGCAACTAGTACTTTCATTTTCGTGTCTTTCATACGTCTTCTCTCGTGTTCTTGCTCTTCTCTGATTCTGTTCTGGTGGTACTGGAGCATCTGTAACATCTGGGACGGAGTACTAGCTTGCCATGTACTTTCGACTTTCAAAACTCGATTTTTAACTTGTGGACTTGAATTCTCGACTAATTTAGTAACAAAAAGATAAGGGTATGACTCGCTACTCGTCTTTAAACCACTGTTTATGATAAAACATTTCTCGAACCTGGAATAAAAATCACTAGTGTCTTCGTCTTGTTTCTGTTTACAGGCTGAGATTGCATCCCAGTCTTCCTTTTTAGTGGCCAATAACCTAGGCAAAACCTGTATCAATAATTCTGGTAATTCTTTACATTTGTCTCCAAGACCGGTACCTGGTACTCGTATCTTATCTTCAGCTTCTAGAGCTGTCCAATCGATCTTTTTCTCTCCCACCTCCCAATCTTTTTCCTTGAGTTTTTCATATATGCCCGCAGGCAACAGGACTTTTAGCATTTTAATAATATCTGGATACGTGTATTCTCCCATACGGAGCATGTCTTTTAATTCTCGGTGGAACCCTGCTGGATCTTTGTCGTGACAGGGAATTAACTTCTTCATTTCTAAGAGTTCCATCTTGGTAACTGGGGTGTAAACAAATACTCGTTGCATTTCACCACCCGCTGTCCTAACTGGGTGTACTTCTCGTAACGGATGCTGTCTGTCTATGTAAAACGGTTTACTTTCTGGAGGTGAGACATGAACAAAATGCGGGTTCAGAAACGTTCTATATTTGTGGCGCTGTTCTAGAATGACACTAATTAAATCGGTACCTAAACCTTTCCATCTATACTGGAGTAACTCGTTCAGGATATCATGTAACGGACCTGGATCAGAATGTTGACCCTCATACAGTGTAATGAGGTGCTGGATCATATACATACCCACCAGTCGCTGCTCGGCTGGGGGCAGTTTCAGAAACATTTGTGCCACTATTTCGTCTGGAAAAGTGGTAGAATCAGTAATCCATCGGACTGCTGATCGGACTAGTTCTTGTTCATGCATGGTACCTAACTCACTATAACCGATTCGTGATTTCAGAATTTGATCGGTAGCTTGAAATACTTGTTCTAGAGAGCCTTGTTCTGGTGCTGGAAGATGAAAGACTTTCTTGTGTTCTAGGCGTAAATGTCGGTCTGGAAATCTAGATTTACCTACATACGCTATTCTGGCGGGATTCTCGTCGTCTACCTCTTCAGTAGAAGAGTCATTTTCTTTCTCGCTTCCTAGAGCTTCTTTGCGTTGTTCGTGTAACCTTATTATTTCTTTACGTATTTTCTTGTACATACTCTCTATACTATTGAGTGTCTTGTGCTTACCCTCGGCTATATTATCACTCCACCTTGTCAGAATTTTCATTTCGTTCGGATCTTTAGTCGGGGAATCTTGTTCCCTAATTAAACAATTGATCAGAAACTTTAATAACATGAACTGGATCTCAGCTTTCCTGAGAGACATGACTTCACCAATACTTTCTGGATCTTGTCCTGTACGGATGAAACGATACATTCTGTCTAGATCTTCTTTCATATTCGGTAGGGTGACCAAATACTCGGACACCTGCCTTATACGCACGGAATATATAACCATACTATCCTCGCCTGGGACTGGATCATAACAGCATTCAGTAAGAGCTCGCCTGATTTCTGCAATGGACTGATATTTGGGCGTACGCTGTAATGCACGTTCATGTAACTCGACTACCCCTAGACGTCTATTTGGTGGCGGGGTACCAGGAGGACCTCCTCTCGCGGCCCCTAAACTGGAATCGTCGACTGATACTCTTCGTGCTGGCAAAGTGACTGATGTGGCGGGAATTTGTACTACGGGCTGGACCGGGGGTACCGTAACAGGTGCTGCAACAGGTGCCCCGGTGACTGGAGGAGCAGGATTTACATTATTTACAGGAGCTGGCGGAACAGGATTTGCATATTCTGGGACTGTGTCGTCCAAATAGGACGAGAGAAAAATATCAGCTGCGGTCGGTTTGTGACGTAGCTTGGTCGGAACTAAGGGTGCGGGAAAATTACTGGATGCCTCCGGGGTTGCTTTTGGCAAGCCCTCGGCAAGAAGAGGATACATACCCTTAATGAGGGCATTCCTCTGTCTGTCTGACTGTTCGGTTTTAACTCGTTCACCTATTTCGATTAATTCCCTTTCCTGGGCTCTTTCTAAGGATTCTCTACTTAATTCTGACTTTCTGATTTCTTTTTCGGTTCTTTTATGAGATTCTTTGCGCCATAACTCGATGGCATCTTTCTGTGACTGTCTGGCTTTCTTTTTCCATAATGCTTCTTCTACTCGCATGATGCACTCGGCATCCCATGTACCCGATACGGGCCATCTATACTTTTCTTCTAACTGTTTGGTGTACTCCACCCATAAATCTAGATACAATATGGCACTTATGCCATGCTTTTGATACATAAAATGACCTGGACTGTCCCTAGGCGGGACAGGAACTGCTTCTTCTAACAGACCTTTTCTAGTTCTTAACTGACGTAACTTGGAGAGTAGAGGCATGACTGGGTTGGAGTCTAGACACAATACAATACACAATGAACACGATAATTACTGAAGAACAACACATTCATACCACGACATTGAAATACATGAATGACATTTAAGATAACAGTTCGGACAAAATACTACCTGGAATACTGAAAACAGAATACATGAATTTCTCGAGAACAGAACAGACTAGAACAGAAACTAGATGCACTGCTAAAACAGTACGAAACTTACCGGTCTCATAAAGAGACACGTCAGGACCCGCATCCACCTAAGTGAACACTTTGTGTTGGATCTGTGTACCCAAACCCACGGACCAGAGACAATGCAATTGACCCTGTCTAGATACTACCCCAGCAACGGTACTCACCGGGCAGCAAGAACGGAAGGCCTCGGACTGGACTGGACTGCTACGACGACGGACGGACGAACTTCGGACTTCTGTTACGGGTGGGCCTCCGGGTACCTCGGACCTTGGACTCTCGGCTTGGGCTCTGGTCGGGACTCGCCGCGTTCCTCCACCGCCTCGTCTGGATGCTGGACCGCAACCTCCGTCTCCTCCGTGGGCCTGAGGGATACTTGGAGCAGAAATATCTGCACGTGCACGATATGATTCCGTCACGGCTGCAGAGGATCAGGGGGCTTGCGTGGCTTCACCGGCGCGTGGGGAAAGGGCAAGTCCCTATTCGGGCGCCATTATGTGGTAAATAAATAATTAAATACCTGATCTATTTTTGACTAGATATACAATAACAGATAGCTCAATAAATAAGAGTCAAGATTCGAGGTAGCTGGAGTTTGCAGGTTTTAATACAGGATAAAGGACAGGAACAGGACAACCTGCACGGGAATAGGATGGCAGGGCCCGACAGCTGCCGGGGCAGGATCTGGGATGAGCGCGCTAACTTTAATAACAGTGCACAACATATATATACTAAAACAATTGCATTAGAGTTCATACAGTAGGCGTAGCAGTGGGCGGGGTTCGTAACAGTCGCGAAAGATAAGGCTGAAGTGGGTGTAACAAGAGGCGTGAACAGGGCGTATACATAGACATGTGATGCAAACGTAACAGAATATGTCATAAATGGGGCGGAAACATGGAGGGGGCTACCCAAGGAGCCGGGACCTCTAACCTAGTGGTGCGCGCAAGCTGGCAATGACGTGTTACTAGGAGGAACTGGGGGCTATGACTTCTGTGCTAGAAGAAGAGACTGAAGTCTGAAGAGTCAGAGCGACATGTACCTAAACACTATCTAGTATCTGATGTTTAGAGAACATATTGATAGAATCCAAAAGTTATCAGGGTAAAGGCTAACAGACTCTAAGACTGGTGCATGCATTATTCTACATGTAGTGCGTGTTGAGGAATATTAAATGACCATTAATACAGTATTTCTCTTACATGGAGACGTAAAGGCTAGACCATGACGGAAACTATTGATGCGATTCAGTAGCTTAGGAATGCAGAGAAGGAGAGCTGGACTGATAACTAGAATCATAACATACTCTTGGCAGACTGGCAGGCAGAGCCAGGCCAAGCCGGGCACTGTGAGGCAGGAAGTAAGTGAAGGGTCAGGGATACAGGTGGGGGCTGTATCGCTCCTCAGCGAGGGTTCAGGAGACAGGAGCTGAATCTGAGTCCGGGCCCTTTTGAGGCCTAGAAACGGGGACTTTTACTGAATTAACGTGTACACTGAGAAACGTGGCAACGTAACTTTACATAGGCCTAATACTCGTAGCTTTCACGAGAACTGGAAACTGGCATACTAGAGATGGACACAACTGTAATTGCGTCTTTAATCGATCATAAGGGAATACATATGCATATTAATCATGCACATATAACATAAGATGGGGGACACGTAGGGACACAGAACATGGCAAAATTTACTTTTCCACAGAGTATACAAATAATACACTTAACACCTGTCTCCTGATCAAACTCTTTCGGTTGAGCACACAGGGTTATCCAGGGTGCTCCCCTTACAGTCTTTTACCATGGTCTCATGCAGGGTTGTGGAAAATATGTCTGGGAAGTCAAATCTAGAATGTCCAGGGTCTTAATACTCTTCAGCTATAGAGATCTGCCCAGCGCCTGCAGCATAGCTTCCCAAGCCAGGTGTGGACACCCGCTGCAGGACAAGGTAGTGTTTCTACAAATTTGGGTCTGTGCTGTGTTGCTCAGCTATGTCTCAGGGCCCATAAAGCTGAAGGTAACTTTGGAGGACACCTCACAAATATTCTCCAGTGCTTTATTGGTGAATGAGAGGGCCTCTCTTGTGTGGTCCCTCAGCCATGTTGGGGGGTTTAGAAAAGAAAAGAGCAGCAGGATGGAGGAGGATAGTGTTGTTGAGTTGAGAGAATGACCATGAAATGGCTGACTTCCTCTTCCTATATGTAATTTCCTGTATGCTGCTGTAGGCAGAGATCTCATTCTCCCCAGACTCCAGTGATTTCCACCCCACATGTGGGGGCTGAGACTTTGTATGTGGAAGGGAATCCTCCGCAGGTACCCCCACATGCAGGAGGGAGAACCCTGCATGTAGAGAAAATCACAAAACAAATTATAGAATCACAAAAATATTATCAGATATTCTTTGTGTAATTTATGTGCTGAAAGTAAGGTTTTTACTATGTTAGTTCTGCAAAATGAGAGTACTGTGTTACAATTTGTACTGAAGGGTTGTTAATGAAAAATGTTTGAATGGTATAGAAAATGAAGAGCCAAATTATGGTTAACTAGAGCACAGCATGTATGTTGATGCCTTCATTTAAAATAAGCTGAATTTTCTCAGGATAGTGTATATGAACAGTGTGGTAGTCCACCATTCATTATTGACAAGAGGCTGTTCAATAGGATAAATGGAGCAACCGTACTTGCAGCACAAACAAATGTTGAATTAATTAGCCTTTCCCATACCTGAACACCCTGACCTCTGCTCTGTACCTCACCCCAGGTACCTGAATGTGGACATAGATCAGGATCAATATTTGTATTAAAGCCCTTTTGCATGGCAATGCTGCGCAACGTGCAACAGGCTATAGATGTCTTGCACACAAAGTCCGTGGAGCACATCAGCACACTCCTGTATGGTCAAGGCATCTGATTTGTGACTCAAGGTTCCCAAACATGCATTTAATAATGGCTAATGTATGTTTGTGTTCCCTATTGTACTTGTGCTGAGGTAATGTTGTTGGATGTCTGTATGATGTAGGGAGATGGGAGGGCCAGTATATCCGGCATCACTTGAAACAAAGACATGAGATATGTTACATTGTGTCTACTTACATGCAATGCGGTACAAAAGGGGGTGGTGATGGACGGAGCATCTGAACCAATCAAACACTCACACCCAGTCAACAGATCTGGGTTTATTCCATCACCGTTCTTTAGCCCACTCTGCCACCCCAGTTCAGACATGGCCATATGCAAATAAGTCTGACCCTGTGCCTCATGGGAACAGTCCAGCCCGAACTGCCAAGCCATGCCTTCCCTGGACCGGAAACAAGCTTCCTAGGACCGGTTTCTGGCATTTCAGCCGTCTTCAGCCAGGCTTGCTTGAATCCAGTGGCAAGGTGAGCAAGGGACTCACGTCTGAGCATACCCTGCCAACTTATGGGGAACAAAGCGGTACAAAAGGGGGTGGTGATGGACGGAGCATCTGAACCAATCAAACACTCACACCCAGTCAACAGATCTGGGTTTAATCCATCACCGTTCTTTAGCCCACTCTGCCACCCCAGTTCAGACATGGCCATATGCAAATCAGTCAGACCCTGTTCCTCATGGGAACAGTCCAGCCCGAACTACAAACCCATTCCTTCCCTGGACCGGAAACAAGCTTCCTAGGACCGGTTTCTGGCATTTCAGCCGTCTTCAGTCAGGCTTGCTTGAATCCAGTGGCAAAGTGAGCAAGGGACTCCCGTCTGAGCATACCCTGCCAACTTATGGGGAACAAAGTGGTACAAAAGGGGGTGGTGATGGACGGAGCATCTGAACCAATCAAACACTCACACCCAGTCAACAGATCTGGGTTTAATCCATCACCGTATTTTAGCCCACTCTGCCACCCCAGTTCAGACATGGCCATATGCAAATCATTCAGACCCTGTGCCTCATGGGAACAGTCCCGCCCGAACTACAAACCCATTCCTTCCCTGGACCGGAAACAAGCTTCCTAGGACCGGTTTCTGGCATTTCAGCCGTCTTCAGTCAGGCTTGCTTGAATCCAGTGGCAAAGTGAGCAAGGGACTCCCGTCTGAGCATACCCTGCCAACTTATGGGGAACAAAGTGGTACAAAAGGGGGTGGTGATGGACGGAGCATCTGAACCAATCAAACACTCACACCCAGTCAACAGATCTGGGTTTAATCCATCACCGTATTTTAGCCCACCCTGCCACCCCAGTTTAGACATGGCCATATGCAAATCAGTCTGATCCGTTGCCTCATGGGAACAGTCCAGCCCAAACTGCCAAGCCATGCCTTCCCTGGACCGGAAACAAGCTTCCTAGGACCGGTTTCTGGCATTTCAGCCGTCTTCAGCCAGGCTTGCTTGAATCCAGTGGCAAAGTGAGCAAGGGTCTCACGTCTGAGCATACCCTGCCAACTTATGGGGAACAAAGCGGTACAAAAGGGGGTGGTGATGGACGGAGCATCTGAACCAATGAAACACTCACACCCAGTCAACAGATCTGAGTTTAACCCATCACCGTTCATTAGCCCACTCTGCCACGCCAGTTCAGACATGGCCGTATGCAAATCAGTCTGACCCTGTGCCTCATGGGAACAGTGCAGCCGGAACTGCCAAGCCATGCCTTCCCTGGAGCCTTGCCACTGGATTCAAGCAAGACGGGCTAAAGACGGTTGAAATGCCGGAAACCGGTCCTCGGAAGCTTGTTTCCGGTCCAGGGAAAGCATGGCTTGGCAGCTCGCGCTGGACAGTTCCCATAATTTCGATGTCATAATATCGAAGGGACAGAATTTCGAAGGTAAGTAATATAGATGTTGTTAATATCGATGTTACTAATATCGATGTTAGTAATATCGATGTTACTAATATCGATTTTTATATGCTTGTTATGTATATTATTATGTATTTAATATGTATGTGTTATTTTTTTATGTTAAGTAAATTTTGTACTTTAGTACTGTAGCGGGTTGTGGGTTTATAGGTGAATAGGGCGGGAAGTAATTCAATTATAAATAATTTATTATTAATTTTTAGGAATCAATAATTAATTGTAATTCATTTTTGTGTGTAAGTTCTGTAGCGGATTCTGGTCTTATAGGGGAATAGGATGGAAAGTAATTTAAATGTAATTAAGTAGTAATTTATTTTCATTAATTGGTATTGGTAATTATCTTATTGTTAATTTATTTTTAATTGGTAATTCATTTTAATTCATTGATTAATTGATAATTATGTTAAATTTATTATTTAAGTTTGTTGTGTGTTTATAGGGGAATAATGTGTAAAGTTATTAATATGTAAATAAGTAATTATTAAATTTATAGTTGGGTATTCATAATTAATTTATTGGATATTAATTATTAATTGGCAATTATTTATGGCAATTATTTAAAGGTATACATTTTTGGTTATGAATATTAATGTATTGCTGTTTAATCATTAATTGGCAATTAAATATTACTAAATACTATGTATTGATATTTTTAATTCATATATTAATAAGTAATTATTAATTGGCAAGTATTGTTTGATAATTAATATTTTGGGTAACAAATAATTTAATTGTTCAATATTAGTTAATTGGTAATTAGTTTCTAATAATTAATATTTTTTGTTATAAAAATATGTTATTGTTAAATGTTTATTGATTAGTGATTCATATTTATTAATTATTATTAATTGGTCTTTTTTATTAATGTATTGTTATTTAATTATTCATTGGTAATTATGTTTTTAATAATTATTTATTGGTGTTTTTAAATAGTTTAGATTATTTAATAATTAATGTATTAAATATTTTAAAATATTAATATATTAATAAGTATGTTATTTTTAACTTCCAAGCTATCCAACACATTCCAGTTGCACTCTCTAGAGTTGGAATAGTAATTTTTACCCCTGCGCTATCCAACACTTTCACTAGTGTTGCACTCTCTGGAGTGGGAATAGTAATTTTTACCCCTACACTGTCCAACACTTTCCCTACTGTTGCACTCTCTGGAGTGGGAATAGTAATTTTTACCCCTACGCTATCCAACACTTTCCCTAATTTTGCACTCTCTGGAGTTGGCATAGTAATGTTTACCCCTACGCTATCCAACACTTTCCCTACTGTTGCACTCACTAGAGTTGAAATAGTAATGTTTACCCCTACGCTATCCAACACTTTCCCTACTGTTGTACTCTCTGGAGTGGGAATAGTAATTTTTACCCCTATGCTATCCAACACTTTCCCTACTCTTGCACTCTTTGGAGTGGGAAAAGTAACTTTTACCCCTACGCTATCCAACATTTTCTTTAATGTTGTTTTTTTGGGAGTTGGTATAGTATTTTATTCCCTCTGTTACTTAATATTTTCTGTATTGTTTTAGTTAATGTAGTATATAATTAATTTAAAAAATATTAAAAGTAAATTTAATGTTTTTAATTTGTTTTGCATATTTATTTAATTTTTATTAATGTTATTATTTTATGTGTATAGATGAATTTGTAATTCATAATTTTTTTTATTATTTATAAGTTATTAAAATAATTATTAAAACTGATTATTAAGGGTATATATTATATATTATATGTTTAATTATTATTTTATTAAATTTGGGATATTACTTATTAATTTAAAATATTATAAAATACGTTTAACTATGTTTATTATATTTGTAAGTATTATTTAATTTATTTTACATATTTAATTTAAAAAAACTATTTTTTTAAACAATATTTTTAACATCGATATATTTTTCCCGATTTTTTTGTCCTTACCATGTTGTAGATAGGATGTCGATATTGTTGACATTGATATTTTTGCTCCAATATTTTTGTATGTCGATATTCTGTCTTTCGATATTTTGTCAGACATTCATTGCATAAACATTCAAATATAGGTATCAGATGTACAGTGCCCGAGAAGCTAGAGAATACCAGCAACAATAAGGTAGTAATTATTAGTACATTTGAAATTAGGGGTATGTCTTCCAACTACCTCGTAATAAACTTACACAGGATTTACTTAAAAGTTTCCAAAATTATTGGATCTAAAACAAATGTTTCATTATTTTTCAATAATTGAAGGTTCTATTTTTTTCTTTGGGAGTGTGTTTCAGAGCCAGGGGTTGGCCATGTGCATTGCTGGGCTTACTCCAAGTATGAGCTGGAATACTTATACTACTATTATTGGTATTGATTGGTTGTAGTAACTTTAAAAGTGCAGTTTGGAAATAGAATTGGTCTTACTCTTTTTTCGGTGGGTCTTTGCCCATCCTTAAACACCTCCTCGCCCCTCCCTTAGCCCTCCCTTGCCCTTCCTCAGTCCTTCCCATTTTGTTGTAAGTATTTCCCATTTTCTTGCTACTCCTGTCTGTCTGTCTTGCCAACATTTACTATAAAAACATATGTTTATGTATGTAGAGGTCCCAGTAGGTGAGTCGGATAGCTCCACATGGAAAAGAAAGGAGTGGCATGGGTGTAGACCTCCACATGTAGGTTTATGGATATCATTGTGCAGTATCTGAGTAGTACTACTGTAGTACTATAAAACACGCGACAATGTGCAGGTTGTAAAACGACCCCCATGTGTCCAATTTGGAATAATTCAACTAAAAAACCTGATGCTCATAAATAATGGCTTGATCACATCAATGGAATTTGCTTTATAATAGTGTGAACGTGTTCAGCGAAAAGGTGTCAACTTTCCGTTTTGAAATCGGATTGTAAAATATGATTTATTACAAAAGTTAATTGATTCCATTCAAAAACATCTCTTTTGTATTATAGCTAAAGCAAATAACCAGCACTTTACAATATACCCACATTTTATATTTTTGCTAGCGAAATACTTAAACAGTGTTGATGATAACTCACCTAGCTCCATGCAACATTTATGCGTGACATCAGCATGTAGGTGGGGGTGACTCCTGGCTCCTACCTAACTAATGAGGTAAAAACACCCAGGAATGACCCTGCCTACTTTTGCATAATTTCCCATGTGCCCTACTGCACAGTTCTTCTCTCTGCCTAAATCTAAGATGATGAAACCCTTATCCACGTGTGCAGAGCTTGTGTGCCCACCCAAGATGTGTGGCTAGAGAAATTAGAAACTTATCATCTGTGGTCTTTTGAAACCAGTTCTGGGGCCAGCTCCTTCCTCAGTGGTATTGGAACTGGGTGACTAGGGGAACAAATAGGGGTATGTGCAGGTGTCGTCTGGCACCTGCCTGTGACAGGAGGGTCTCCTTTAACCCCTTTAGAGCTTGTAAATAAACCTCCCCAGTGCTGCGCTGTCCATTGGAACTAGTGCTGAATGGACGTCCAACGGTCGTGCGCAGCACTGGGGAGGTAGTGGCCGTGACGACCGTTGGCCGACGGCAGCAATTAAGGGGTTAAAGTTAATCAAGTTCCTGGTCACTGCCCAAATGGTCCTTCAGGCAGGGGAACAGAAACACATCTGTACACCCAGAACTTTGTCTTTGATCTGAGAGCAGATTCCACACCTCATTTAGGGCTTGTGAATTCCGCGGGCTACAACTACAAGCTGATGGAAATTAGTGCTCAGAGGTTTTCGGCAGGGAAAATACCTTTTCCTTAATATTTATTCAAAATCCAACTTCCCCAGTAAATTGGGCTTGTAATAAATTTTAGAAAGAGTCCAAGAATGACATTTCTAGGTGTTTCCTAGCCAAAAGTAGCATTGTTAAATATAATGTTGGATCCCAGTATTTCTATCTGGTATCTACTGCCTTGCTTCTGTGAAAATAGCTTTTAGGTTCTAGTCACTGTAAGGGAATATTTAACATTAATATTCTACATGATCCACTTCTAAATACCATGCACCCTGCATTATGAGCTATGAAGTCTGCTAAGTGGTGATCTAATAATATGTAAAGGGAAGGTTTAGACCTGTCAAAAAGGTCTACTTTAACAGATGGAATTGCAGTTGAAAACCAGCTGTATTCAATTCAAGCTGAAGCCTTGTTTGCATTTCCAGTGTGGTGGATGGCGCACTAAGTCCTGCAGTCTAGTAGTGGCATTTAACTTAAAGGCCCTTGGTACACTTATACTATATTACATTAAAGGCCCTTGGTACACTTATTCTATATTACATTTAACATTCAACCATGTTAAAAGGGGGCTCTCAGACACTTACTACTGGTTAGCATGGGTAAAGAGCACAAAGTTCCACTGCCAGCAAAAATAGATAGGGCAAAACTCTCCGGTAACACCATGCAAAAGATGGTAATTTCCAACAAGCATGAACAGTAGACTGATCACAACAGTGTGTCTCATTAAAGACTGTGTTAAAAACAAATTGAAAATATCTGTAAATGCAGAGGTACTGCTCATGGCCAGTGCTCAAAGTCTTTTCTGAGTTTGCATTGGAGATTAGGCTTTCACCTCTGAGCATGTAGAATTCTACTTCGAGAGCTCTGTCACGTGGTCTGCTGCTATTTTGACTTGATCAGAGTTGATTGAATTGTATTTACTAAGCATATGATTTGTATCTCCTCTGAGCATGTAGTAATGAGCTGTTTCTATTGTGTTTTATATTAGTGTATGCACATCTGTCTATACATGGCAGTGTAAAACACCAATCAAAGGGGTCGATTAGGATGGCGGACTGAAACGTGTCCGACAGCCATGGTCGCGGTAAATATACTCCCGACCGCACCGCGAATAAACCGCCAGTGCGATTAGGATTTGTTCGCCAGCACACAACGACCGTGGCGAACGGATCACACCAAAGACCGCAGCACGTGGACGGTACCACAGAAAAACCGTCCGTGGAAACAGGCCCAACCTCTGCCAGGCCTGCGGAGGGACCGGCTGCACGATTAGTATAACCCCGCCATCCCAACAGAACTCACCACCGTCCACGACTGCCGCGGGAAAAAAGCATCGAAAAACGGAGCTTGGCTGCGGAAGGACCAAACGAACATCACCCCTACCATCAAACCGAAACAAAAATGGCGGACAGACGTAAATAGTAAACCAAAAAAACAGGACACACAGCTACCTGGAACACCCACCCCCAACAACTACACGCCCCAATGACAAACCCCCGAGCACAAACAAGAACATCCAGGTCTCCACACCCACAGAACACCTGACTGCAAAAAAACCATTGGGACACAACCACCACACAGAGTATAAAAGGAATCCCTCCCATTACCACAATCTTTTGCATCACAGCACAGCTGCAAGAAAGAGGCACACATCACCCACAACAGACACTCACAAACACACATACAACCTGCACACCAACACACCCACCACACCAACCAGCAGACCACCTTGGCAAACAAAACCACAATGTGGGACAGGATAGTGACCAGAGTGAATGCTTCAGGGACCGTGCAATGCACCAAACACGATATCCAGAGGCGGTGGCACGACCTCAAGGGAAGGGTGAAAGGCATCAGGGCCAAGAACCACCTGCGGGCACACCAGACTGGCGGTGGCCCTCCCATGGATCCAATCCCATACACCCAATGGGAGGAGAAGGTGCTAGCCACACTGCACCCTGAGAGCCTGAAAGGAATAGATGAGGGAGTGGAGGCTGGTAAGCACAAACCAATGGCCACCATCACACTGTTATGTCCTGCCTTGCACAACTGCTAAGACATATCTACCAGGCTCCAATCCATGCATGTGGACCATACAGTCACCCAAATGTGAACCCCAGAGCTCAAATGCACCCACCATGATCAACCACAAATGTAGCCTCCTACGTTCCCAGGCTTGCATGTGGTCAAGCAGCTAACACTACAACTCCCTACAGGCCCCCATGTCTACAGGGAGGGTGGGTGTGGGTGAGAGGCCAGCACTACAACTCCCAACAGGCCCCCATGTCTACAGGGAGGGTGGGTGTGGGTGAGAGGCCAGCACTTCAACTCCCAACAGGACCCCATGTCTACAAGGAGGGTGGGTGTGGGTGAGAGGCCAGCACTACAACTCCCAACAGGCCCTCATGTCTACAGGGAGGGTGGGTGTGGGTGAGAGGCCAGCACTACAACTCCCAACAGGCCCCCATGTCTACCGGGAGGGTAGGTGTGGGTGAGAGGCCAGCACCACAACTCCCAACAGGCCCCCCATGTCTACAGGGAGGGTGGGTGTGGGTGAGAGGCCAGCACTACAACTCCCAACAGACCCCCATGTCTACAGGGAGGCTGGATGTGGGTGGGAGGCCAGCACTACAACTCCCAACAGGCCCCCCATGTCTACAGGGAGGGTGGGGGTGGGTGAGAGGCCAGCACTACAACTCCCAACAGGCACCCATGTCTACAGGGAGGGTGGGTGTGGGTGAGAGGCCAGCACTACAACTTCCAACAGGCACCCTTGTCCCACCCCAGAGCAAGATAGAGTCCCCCCACCATGTGCTGACCAGTGCACCTCCCTCTTCAACCTTACAGGTAGGTAGCCATCTTCACAGGGAGGGGTGGGTGTGAGGGGGAAGTCTGTACTCCAAATTCCAATTTGCACCCTCCACCCTCATGATTGCAGCGAGGAGCAACACAACACATGGCTTCGTAGTAACTCCATGGTTAAATTGTGAAATTAAACATGGGACCGGTGAGAACGCAGTGCCTGCATACTGCATTCGTCGAACAACAAACAAGTACCATATGTCTACTGAGGGACACACAAATAACAGACCCTTGGACACATGGAAGAGAAGCATCACATCTGCACACATCAAAGAACCTGCAAGGAGAAACTTGGACATGGTGGCATTCCACACAATCCATGTAGTCGGCAATCTGTGCATGATGTGAGACTTGACATACCCACAACAGCAAGTACAATGTGTTTCCTGACACAAGGCACATGGATGCAATGTCCAAAGCCTGTCCCTACCACAAGGGAGACCATCCACATGAAAGACCAACATATGCCTCTTTTGCCAATGGCTAGACCAGGTACAGTAGCAAGGTAGATTGTCCACAGCCCTGGTGACCATGCCCAAGTCCACATTGCTGAGCCACAGCAACAAAGTCAAAATGACTACAAAACTACACAGACTCCAGGGGTACCATCCAATAGCAGAACAGCACAACACATATCCAAGTATTGTCTCTCCACCTCCCCACCTCCACACCACCATAATGACCAGTACTGGGTACCACACCAATGTGATGACATTAACAACCATGTCCTGAAACCCTAGCAATTTGAAATGTAACAACAACAAACCTGTCATGTCCACAGCATTGATTTCTTAAATTCTTGTCCCTCAGGTGACCGAGAACTGGCAGGAGAACCCAGCAACCGCCAGCACCAGTCGCCCCCCTCACAGCATGGACTCTCCGGTGATGATTCCCTGGACACCTCGGATGTGGAGGGTGATGCCGGTCCGCCTACACTCCCAGGGACATCAGGCTTTCAGGACGTCCCTGCCCCCAGCACCTTGGCCAGTGGAACCACAGCAACTTCTGCCATTGGGACCTGTGCAGCTACCACCACCACCACCACCAGTTCTGCCTGTGTCACCCTCCCTGACCCATTGGACGATTGCGGACCATCAACATCACAGGCTAGCAGGGAGAGTGGACGGGTGAGGACACAGGTGAGGACACAGCTTCGGACAGGAGGGCAGGATCAAGGCCAGGTGGGGGACAAGACGCACCCAATACTGGGACCGAGACCTTGCATCTCATTTCAAGAGTGCATGCGTCGTACGAGCGGTCGCAGGCACAGGCGGATCGGGCGCGCCAAGACTCACTTGAGACCCGCCAGCTGTTGAGATCCATGGACAACCGTATGGGACACATGGTGGACCTCATGGGCAGCAAACATCTGTTTGGAGGGAGTGGTTATCCCTCTACACACCACCTCCCCCTCCCCCAAGTGGCCAGCGGGACAGGACACCACCACCTCCATCACCTGAGGCCACTGACAGGGAGGTGTCCCTCGAACAAGCTCCCCCACAGCTGGGTCCATTCCAGCTCGAAGACGGAGGGGCCGTCCGAGGATGGATCCAGGACAAATCAGTGGCAATACACCAGCCAACCGCCCGAAGAGGAGCCGGCACTGACTTCACCCTTCATTGAGCCTGGCATTCACTCCGTGAACTATCTTGCCCCCATTGCCAAGCATTGGCAAACGTCTGTTGGACTAAGTTTACACCACACAATGTGGTGTCTACACGGTGGGATCATCTGACATGACCTTCAACTCACTCTTCCCCTCCACCAACATTTTGTACATATGTAGAAACACAAATCCACCCCCTGTAAATAAACACCACGGAAACACTCAAGGCTGTGTGACCTCCATGTATTAAACACAGGTTTGTCTTAGTTGTTGACATTACCAGGTGCAGGGATCAATGTTGTTTGGAATAATGGCTCTGTGGGATGGACCTAGGGATAATGAGAGAACAACAAGCACAGGTCAGGAAACTGAATCACATACATCACAGCATACCGTACTGCAACATCCCACAAACCACACTCATCACAAATTAAGCGGATCACAGGACACACATCAGGGAGCCTTGCATGTAAACCATGCCCCACACCCATTTGCGAACAGAACATACCAGAACAGGCAGCATTCAATCACCACATCCACCCATCACCAGCATACATACATCACGCATTGAACAGGAGCACAAGACATAGTCACTCACATTCAAGGAAAGTAGCAGTCAATGAGCTGACGCCTCTGGTCCACACCTTCTTCCTCCCCACTATCCTCATCACTGGACATGGGTGGGATGGGAGGCGGAGCAACCTGTTGGTCTGCAGGGTCCAGGATCACTTCAATATTCTTGCGCCGGGTCCGGGCGGTGGGTGCCACCATGTGTATTGATGTCACCATGACATAGCTGGCCATGGGCGGTTACCCACCGCCGGATCAGGGCGGTGGGTGTCGCCATGTGTATTGATGTCACCATGGCATGGCTGGGCATGGCGGACCCGGCGGTGGGTACCCGCCCATGGCCATCCATGCCACGGTGACATCATTACACATGGCGGCACCCTCGGCCGGACCCGGCGGTGGGTAACCACCCATGGCCATCCATGCCACGGTGACATCATTACACATGGCTGCACCCACCGGCCAGACCCAGCGGTGGGTAACCGCCCATGGCCATCCATGCCACGGTGACATCATTACACATGGCGGCACCGACCGGCCAGACCCGGCGGTGGGTAACCGCCCATGGTCATCCATGCAACGGTGACATCATTACACATGGCGACACCCACCGGTCGGACACGCGGTGGGTAACCACCCATGGCCATCCATGCCACGGTGACATCATTACACATGGCGGCACCCACCACCCAGACCCGGCGGTGGGTAACCGCCCATGGCCAGCCATGCCACTGTGACATCAATACACATGGCGGCACCCACCGCCCGGACCCGGCGATGGGTGCCGCTATGTGACTGAATGGGGGTTTACCAATTGCCATTTCCACTTGCACATTCTAATGTATCTGTTAACCTGCCCCGCCCCCGCGGATTGCGTGCTCCATCATTGCGATGCCAGCGAGTGATGATTTTCAAATGATGCACCATCGTGGTAGCACGCACATGCGGTTGGCGGTGTGTGACCGTGATGGTCCTTGCACATGCAGCCAATGGAAACAGGTACCGCGGGACGTGTAAGCGAATTCAAAAAAAGCGGAAGCCGCGCACTGCCACAGCGGGGCCAGTCATTGGCTAATTTTGATTGAAGCAGCCTGGGAACACCAATTGCTGCAGGAGTGTGCCACTGATATCAGATCAGGGCCCTATAAATGTGTGAGTTTGAGCACCACACATCCACTGCTTCCAGCCACTGCTGCCTGCACACATCACCTCTACCTGCTGCCCACTCCACCAACTGCTGCTGTTGTGCCAGTGTCCTGGACCTTGCCACGGCGGGAGTTGGACAGATCCGGTCCCGTCCCTTCAGTGCAGAGGAGCTTGAGGTAATTGTGGATGGTGTGCTCCACCACTATGAACGGCTCTACGGTGCCCCAAAAAAGGTGGTAAGTGCAGTGGGGGACATGTTGGTGTGCATGAGGTGGTCCCTGACTCCTGGCCTCTGCAATCTGGGCGGTGTTCTGTGGGAGGCAGTGTGGGTATGCCCCAGCAGGCGAGGCACGCTGTGATGTGTTCCTGGTTCTGTCACTGACTGATTGACCTCTAAGCTTGCAAAGTGTTATCTTTGAGGGGTCACAAACATTACGTGTAGTCTTGTGGCTGTGCTGGGTCACAACCAATCACAGCTATCTTGTGGGTGTGTACCTCACCTGCTTTCCATGATGGACTAATGCTATATTGACCGGTCAGTCACATATGTTGTACTGTGTATGGCTGCTGACAGATACCTGTACCTTCTATCTGTGTGAACAGCAAACTGTTCACAGACTTACCCCCTCTTGTCACCCATTATGGTAGGTCACACTGCACCATCGCAAGGCCGTGTGGAGGGCCATAGCACGTGATGTACGGGCAGTGGGGGTGTGCAACAGGCGACACACACACTGCCACAAGCGGTGGAACGACATCTCCAGGCTCAGCAAGAATGTGGCGGAGATGACACTGGGGCTGATTCATCGTTCAGGCCGGCTTACACGACGTACCATGACCCCTCTAATGCTACGTATCATAGCTGTGACACATCCTGACCTGTCCGCACGGTTGAGAGGGGAGCAGCAGCAAACTAGCGGTAAGCACACTGAATGGGTTTGTGAGTTGGGAGTGCATGCATGTATTGCTGGACAGACACAGTAGTGATATCTGTGGTGTATATGGTGTGCTGCTATTGCATGTTGGTGGCATTAGTGGAGTGAGAGTTAGCATCCATGTCAGCGAGCTGGACATACCAGTTGCATTGTAGTGCAGGGGCCCAGGACATGCCATTTAGGTCTGTGGTCCCATGGCATCACATGTGTGGTGGTCTGCATGCACTTGCCCTGTTTGTTTCATGTACATGTGTCACAGGGCCCACTAATTCTTTGACATGAGGATGTCTGGTAGGGGTGGTTCATGTGCAGGATGGGTGCGACATGTTGTTCAGCAGTCAAGGAAGTCTGGATTTTGTAATTTGCAGTACGTGAGTTTGGCACTTAGGTATACCTCTTATCTCTCTCTTCCAGCTTTGGACGAGGGCACTGACAGGCAAACGACAGAGATTAGTGGTGGCAATGCATCTGGATCAGAGATCACACAAACGTAGACTGAGACAGAAGAGAGCAGCCCCGGAGAGAGGAGGACAGAACTATCCCTGAGGTCTCACATGTGGTAACACCATCGTCCTCATCTTCAGACAGCGAGTCGTCACTGTTGGTAGACACAGGGAGTGGATAAACTATACCTTCAATCGGTACACAGCACACTGGGCCCACACTGCCACCAACTGCAACAAGTACTGCTCGTGCTCGCCAGAGTAGGGGGAGCAGAGCGGCCTTTGGTGCAGGCACCGCTGCCCCTGCCCCTGTGACACAGACTGCCCTTAGTGCTGAGGCGGTTGATCTGCTTCGACAGCTGTATGTAGGGCAGACAAAAATGATAAATGCATTCCTGGACCACGATAGGAAGTTGGGGCAGGTGGTAGCATTCATGGAGGGGATGCATGGTGATGTTGCTGGTCTCCACAGAACAGTACAGTCCTTATCCAACACAGTGTTTGCAGCCATAAAACAGTCACATGGACAAGGTTCTAATTCAGTTCCCCCATCCACACCACTGACTGTCTCAGGGGAGAGTGACATTTCGGAACATGCCTCATTTTCAGGGTATTGCACTAGAAGCAGGCACAGGCAGCAAGGCAGGCAACGGAGGCCACATACACCATCCCCTAGGAGAGGGAAATCTTTCACAGAACACCACATCAGCTACCCTGGGGATGACACACAGGACCCTCATGGGGTGATGGGGGACACGGATTCACAGGGCACACAGGCATCCCCCTCAAAAGGTACTCCCAAGGGCAAGGCACATCTCATGGACAAGGCACAGACCACGGCCAGGGCATCCGCAAAGGACAGGACACCACCCACGGACACGGCTCCTCCCTAGGAGCAGGCACCTCCCAAAGACAGGCCCACTTCCAAGGAATGGGCCCCTACAAAGGACAGGGCACCTCCCAAGGACAGGGCACCTCCCAAGGACAGGGACACTCCCAAGGACCGGGCCCCTACAAAGGACAGGGCACCTCCCAAGGACAGGGCCACTCCCAAGGACCGGGCCCCTACAAAGTACAGGGCCCTCCCAAGGACCGGGCCCCTACAAAGGACAGGGCCACTCCCAAGGACCGTGCCCCTACAAGGGACAGAGCACCTCCCAGGGACAGAGCACCTTCAATGGACCGGGCACCTCACAGGGACAGAGCACCTTCAAGGGACAGGGCACCTCCCAGGGACAGAGCACCGCCCACAGATAAGACACATTCCAAAGACAGGACACCTCCTAAGGCCAAGGCATCTCCCACTGCCAAGGCACCTCCCAGGGAGCAGGCACCTCCCAGGGCCAAGGCGTCTCCCATGGACAGGACATCAACCAAGGACAGACATCCATCACCCATGCGTACCCTGAAGCTGGTGTTGGTGAAGGAACGTAAACCACATGTGTCAGAGGTGGAGTCCCCCCATACCTCTACTCCCATCCACACCCCTGTGAAGCAGAGGAAGGAGTACACTGTTGTTGCACCCCCCATTACACATGAGGCAGAGGGCAAAAGGCAGGGCCAGAGCAAGCGTCAAGCAGGGTCCAGCATGTCCCCAGAGAGCAGACCCCCATCAGCACATGATCCACCTTTGATGGGTGATGTTTCAGATGAGCCCGCACCACTTACCAGTGCAGTCATGTCCAGGGTGCCCTTGCAAATCCCAAAGAAACGGAAACACACACTGGTGACACCTGACCACCCCAATGTCGCTCCAGTACAGCTGTCCCCAGCTCCCAGAGCCACCCTGCCTCCTGGCCCATACAGCCCTGTGGCTCATCATTTCAGTGGTCCTAGAGGGTCAGCTGCAGTTCACTCTCATGTGTCAGATAGTGGCACTGTGACTGTTATTCGCTGTCATGCCTCATGTAGTAGCACTGTGTCAGTTGTGCGCTCTCCTGTTTCAGGTACTGCCACTGTGTGTGTTCTCCACTCTCATGTCTCGGATGCTGGCATGGTGTTTGTTGGTCACTGTCCAGGGAGAGGTCCTGCCAGTGTGTCAGGGTCTGTCGCTCATGTGTCGGTCACTAGAGCTGTGGCTGTTTCTCACACTCCTATATCTGGTCCTGCCAGTGTGTCTGGGTCTATCGCTCATGTGTCAGTCACTAGAGCTGTGGCTGTTTCTCACACTCCTGTATCTGGTCCTGCCAGTGTGTCTGGGTCTATCGCTCATGTGTCAGTCACTAGAGCTGTGACTGTTTCTCACACTCCTGTATCTGGTCCTGCCAGTGTGTCTGTGTCTATCGCTCATGTGTCAGTCACTAGAGCTGTGGCTGTTTCTCCTACTCTTGTATCTGGTCCTACCAGTGTGTCTGGGTCTATCGCTCATGTGTCAGTCACTAGAGCTGGGGCTGTTTCTCACTCTCCTGTATCAGGTCCTGCCACTGTGTCTGAAGCTACGAGGTACCACAGTCAACCTGATTCTGTGCTGTGAGGTGCAGTTCCCATCACTCACATCTCATTGTACTTGATGTCTGGACTGTCCATTGTAACCACCTTTGCAATATTATTGTCCATGGGACTGTCCGTATGACACACGTCCTTGTGCTGCCTCAGATGTAGCTACTCTGTTGTGAACACTGTCCTGTTGCTGTTCTGATACTGCATTGTGCCCTCTCATGTGCTGCCTCTCATGTACCTGCTCTGTTCTGTACCATGGACTGTTGATGCACTTTGCACCTCTAATGTGCTGCCTCAGATGTACCTGCTCTGTTCTGTACCATGGACTGTTGATGCATTTTGCCCCTCTCATGTGCTGCCTCAGAGGGACCTGCTCTGTTCTATCCAGTGTGCATGCTCCTGCCTACTCACAAAGTCAACCTCTGTGCTGTGCAATAAAGCAAGTTAATCCTGTGTTGTGGTTTATCTGTGTCATTCCTGGTTGTCTCCTTGCATTGTTGATATGTTGCTGCTGTCGTACATGCTTTGTCTGCCACTTTCACATAACCATTGCCCAGCACCGTTTCCTTTTGTTTGGCAGGGGTGACAGTCATTACAATATGGCTGTGGACTGTGTAAGGGTGGGGGAGGCACTCTGAAGCTTATTTTGGGTCAACAGTTGCTTCCCAGGCACTGCAGGTTATGTGGATGTTTTTCATATGGTGCATGTGTCACACTCATGATTTGTGGCGACCCAGTAGGTTGTTCAGTCTTGACTTTGTCAGTCAACATGTCAGGGCTCAACGTGTGTGTGTTGGTTGTTGATGTGTGTGCAGCAGGGTTGTTTCTTGTGGTGTGTGGTGTATGGGCCCCTGTCTGTTAGTGGGGTAGGTGTGGGGTTGGCCTGAGGGTGGGCCAGCATGTCTCCTTATGTGTGGTATGCCTTGTGTGTTGGTGTGTGTATGTAGGCCTGTGAGCTGTGTGACCTAGCCATTCCTGCCTGCCTGCCTGCCTACTTGATTGTGGGCATGGTTTCCGTCGTCTGCTCTGCTACGTTGCGTTGTCCGTGGTGTGGCTGTTTGTTCTGGGTGCATGTGTGTTCTAGGTGCGTGGGGTCAGTTGTGCCCAGGTTGTTTTGCTGGGGGTGCATGTATGTGTGTTCCTGTCCAGACCTGGGGTTTTGTTGTGGGCAGGGGCTTCGACATGTGCGTGGTGTGTGTGTGTTGTGTGTTTCTGTACCTGCGTCGTCGGCGGCGACGGTCCATGACTTGCTGGTGGTGGAGCACGAAGAGAACCGGGAATGCGTGTAGAGCTGGCTCCATGACGGTGGTCTGGCTGTGGTGGGTCTCTCTGCAATGTTTTGCCTCTCAGCTGTGGTGGTTCTGCCGTGTTCGGGCTGGTGGTTTTTGCGCAGCGATTTGCTGTGTGGTTTCCGCCATCGTGATTTTGAGGGCAGTCGAGACGTCATTTCGTACGGCGGTGTCTCTGGATTGGTTACGTCCGCCGCGGGGTCGTGTGTATTTACGCGGCGGATCACGTTCTTCCGCGGCGTACGGGAAATCGTCAGTGCTTCCCATCCTAATATGGCGGACGGACTATTCGCGGTCTGCGGACTGTAAAAAGCATTTTCCGCCTACTCCAGGCCGGCGGTCGTCCTTCTGTCCGCCATCGTAATCGACCTCTATATTAGGTATCAGTAAACAAGCACAGATCAGTGACACGTGTTGCATGAGCCCATCTATGGAGGACTTATAGAGTTCCCGATTTATTCCTGGAGTGAATGTGCAGAAAGAAAATATAGGGCCTGATTTAAAATTTGACAGATGGGTTACTCAATCACATATGCGGCAGATATCTGGTCTGCATTTGTACAAGTGTGTGATATCCAATGGCATGTATAATAGGGCGGACAGGATATCCGTCATGTTGTGATAGAATAACCTATCCACAAACTCTAAATCAGACCCTTAGACACTGACCACAAAAAGATGCCTCATGAAAGAAGGAGTCCATGAAAGATACTCAAATTATCTACAGAGCATGCACTGCTGATTGGTATTCCTTCCATGAGTGTAATGTGTATGCTGTGATCATGTGGTTAGCTGCTATTACCGCCTGCATATTTTGTGAAAAAGTCAATATTTAGTCATTATTTAGTACATCTGTTTTGGGAATGTGGTAAAAAGTTATTTCTACTACATATGATGCTCTGTTTTATTTGATTCTATCTTTAGCCAGGGAAATGGAAATTGTGCTCGTAATGTGGCATCAGGGAACCCTCGGTGATTCTTGTCTCATGTTGTCTGAGTCCATCTGTTTTCAAAGTCACTGATTTTTTCCAGGAGTAGATATGAGCAGGAGACAGGCTTGTATTACAAAAAAGACGGCTCATGGAATGGGTGAATGAACAGATGAGTGCACTGGTGAGCAAGCTGTAGTAACAGGAGTAGAGAATAGCTTCATGCCATCAACGTGATTATATGGGTCCCTACACTCACCCATCACCTAACCCATTCATCCATGCACTCACTGATTCATCTAGCCACAAATTCATCTATTCACCTAGCCATCTGCTCACATAGTCGCACACACATTCTTCCATCCATGCACTCACTAATTCATATATGCACTCAGTTGACAATCCATGCATACCATATCTCGACGATCCATCCAACATTGACTTAGTTTAGCATTCACTCACTCTGCAATCCTAACAACCAAACTAAATTAGAGGGGGGTGTATTGAAGTGGGGCTGATTGGATTGGAATGGGGTGGATTGGATTTGATTGGAGCGGAGGGGATTGGAGTGTGGCAGGTTGGATGGATTGGATTGAGTGGGGTGGACTGAACTGTCGTGGGTTGTATTAGACGGGGTAGAGTGTGGTGGACTAGAATAGAGAGGGATGGATTGGACAGCAGTGGATTGGGGTGGATTGGAGTGGGGTGGGCTGGACTGGATTGGTGTGGCCTGGACTGCACTGGAGTGGGGTGGATTGGACTGGAGCAGGGGACTGGAGTAGGGTGGCCTTCAGTGAGGTGATATGGAGTGGGATGGAGTGGCACGTAGGCTAAAGGACCGGCCCGTCGCCGTAAACAGAAGACTTCCCGCCGTCAAGACTTTAAGAGAAAGGATTCAGAACCTATTGGGAAGAGTTGAACTTGTTGGGATCAGATGCAGAAACCATGAATAAGATTTGAGTTACTCTGAGGGATTTTAACGTTGGATTGGAACTTTTTGATAGTTTCGTTGAAGACATAATAAGACTCGTTGAAGGAAGTAAGGGAAGTTGAGGTCCTTTCGTGAACCGAATTGATGATATAGATTTCAAGTATTGTTGCTATTCGGTTTGATATACACTGGAAAAGAGAACTGTATCTGTGAATAGTTATTGGAAGCCCTGATGATGTCCGTCATTGGACGAAACGCGTCGGCTGTCTGATGTTTTGATTAGTCTGGAGTGATTTGGAAATTATTGAAGTGGAATGTGGAAGCTGTTGTCATTTTTGTGACTGATACTTGAATAAAGTGTGAATTTGGGAATCAACAAACTTTGACCCTGTGATATTTATATCAATTGGAATCCGCTCCCTCGGATCATTGGAGTTGCATTGGACAGTTTTTTGGATCTTTAAACGGTGGATCTGTCTGGGGTTTTGAGCGGACAACAGATCAAGATAAGACAATTCAGTGTGGATTTCATTTACAAATTTGGTTATTTTCTGTGCTACAGTGCTTTTACCCTCACTGTTGTTCTTTTGAGTAGTGGGATGGAGTGGGGTGGCATGGGGTGGGTATGAATTGGATTAGGGTGAGTTGGATTGGTGTGGGGTGGAGTAGGCTGGATTGCAGTGGGATGGATTGGATTGTAGAGAGGGAATTGGATTGAGTGTGGTGAACTGGATTGAGGTGGATTGGATAGGGTTGGGGTGGGGTTAGGGTGGGTTGGATTGAGACGGATTGGATTTGGGTTGGGTTGGGTTGGAATGGATTGTAGTGGGGTGAGGTGGAGTCGAATGGATTGTGTGGAGTAGATTGGATTTGGCTGGATTGAGGTGGACTTGATTGGGTTATATGGATTAGGTTGGGGTGAGGTGAATTGGATTATATGGATTAGGTTGGGGTGAGTGGATTGGATTGGTGTGAGGTGGATTGGATTGGATTGAATTGGAGTAGGGCAGATTGAGTGTGGCAGATTATGTTGGATTGAAATGGGGCAGATTGTTTAGGATTGGAATAGGGTAGACTGGAGTGGGGCAGAGTTCTTTGGATCAGTGTAGTACAGGTTATTTTGGATTGGAGTGAGGCAGAATGGAGTGGAGCAGATCTGTTTGTATTGGAGTGGGGCAGACTGGAGTGGGGCATTTTGTTTTGGATAGGAGTGGAGCAGATTGTTTTGGATTGAGTGGGGCAGATTGGAGTGGGGGAGATTGGCATGGGGCAGATTAGTTGGGGGCAGATTGTTTTGTATAGGAGGGGGGCAAATTAGAGTGGGGGAGATTGTTTTGGATCGGAGCGGGTAGATTGGATTAGGGAATATTGTTTGGGATTGGAGTGGGGCAGATTGTTTTAGATTAGAGTTGGGCCGATTTCTTTGGATTAGAGTGGGGAAGATTTTTGGGATTGGAGCGAGGCAGATTATTGGAGTGGAGCAGATTGTTTTGGAGTGGAGCAGGTTGTTGTAGTGTGGCAGATTGTTTTGGAATGGAATGGGGCAGATTGTTTTGTATTGGAGTGGGGGCAGACCTGAGTGGGGCAGATCTGAGTGGGGCAGACTGGAGTGGGGCAGATTTGTGTGGGGCAGATTGGAGTGAGGCTGATTGGCATGGGGCAGATTGTTTGAGATTAGAGTGGGGCCGATTGTTTTGGATTAGAGTGGGGAAGATTTTTGGGATTGGAATGAGGCATATTATTGGAGTGGAGCAGATTGTTTAGGAGTAGAGCAGGTTGTTGGAGTGTGGCAGATTGTTTTGGAATGGAATGGGGCAGATTGTTTTGTATTGGAGTGGGGCAGACCTGAGTGGGGCAGACCTGAGTGGGGCAGACCTGAGTGGGGCAGACTGGAGTGGGGCAGACTGGAGTGGGGCAGATTGGTGTGGGGCAGATTGGTGTGGGGCAGACTGAATTGATTTGGAGTGGGCAGTTTGGAGTGAGGCTGATTGGCGTGGGGCAGATTGTTTTAGATTGGAGTGGGGTAGATTATTTTGGATGGGAGTGGGGCAGATTTTGGAGATTGGAGTGAGGCAGATTGTTTTTGATTGGAGAGGGGCAGATTTTTTTTATTTGAGTGGGCAGATTGGTGTGGACTGGAATGGGGCAGATTTTTTTTGTTTGGAGTGGGGCAGATTGGAGTGGATTGAGTGGGGCAGATTGTTTTAGATTGAAGTGGGGCAGACTGTTTTGGATTGGAGTGGGACAGACTATTTTGCATTGGAGTGGGGAAGATTGTTTTGAATTGGAGTGAGGCAGATTGATGGAGTGGGGCAGATTGTTGGAGTGGAGAAGATTGGAGTCGGGCAGATTTGAGTGGACCAGATTATTTTGGATTGACGTGGGGCAGATTGGAGCGGGGCAAATTGTTTTGGATTGGAGTGGGGTGAATTAGAGTGGGACAGATTGTTTTGGATTGAGTTGTACAAATTGAAGTGGATTGGAGTGAGCGGATTGTGTTGGATTAGAGTGGGGTCGATTGGAGTGGGGCAGATTGTTTTAGATTGGAGTGGGGCAGAATGTTTTGGATTGGAGTGGGGCAGATTGTTTTGGATTGGAGCGGGACTGATTGTTGGAGTAGGGCAAATTGGAGGTGGGCAGATTATTTTGGATTGAGTGGGGAAGATTGTTTTCGATTGGAGTGGGGTAGAGTAGAGTGGATTGTTTTTGATTGGAGTGGGACAGATTTTTGGGATTGGAGTGGGGTACATTGTTTTGAATTGTAGTTGGGCAGTTTAGAGTGGGGCATATTGTTTCGGATTGTAGTGGGGGAGACCGGAGTGGGGCACATTGTTTTGGATTGCAGTGGGGCTGATTGGAGTTGGGAAGATTGTTTTGGATTGGAGTGAGGTAGATTAGAGTGGGACAGATTTTTTGGGATTGAGTGGGGCAGATTGGAGTGGATTGGAGTGAGCAAATTGTGTTGGATTGGAGTGGGGCAGATTGGAGTGGATTGGGACTGATTGTTGGAGTAAGGCAAATTGGAGGAGGGTAGATTGTTTTGGATTGAGTGGGGCAGATTGTTTTGGATTGGAGTGGGGTAGAGTAGAGCAGATTGTTTTGGATTGGAGTGGGACAGATTTGTGGGATTGGAGTGGGGCACATTGTTCTGAATTGTAGTCGGGCTGTTTGGAGTGGGGCATATTATTTTGGATTGGAGTGGGGGAGACTGGAGTGGGGCAGATTGTTTTGGATTGCAGTGGGGCAGACTGTTTTGGATTGGAGTGGGGCAGATTGAAGTTGGGAAGATTGTTTTAGATTACAGTGGGGCAGATTAATTTGGATTGGAGTGGGGCAGATTGTTTTGGATTGAAGTGGGGCGAATTGAAGTGGGGCAGATTGGAGCGGGTGGGTGGGGAGGATTGAAGTGTAGTGGAGCAGATTGAATTGGGGTGAGTGGCTTGGATTGGAGTGAGGTGGATTGGTTTGGTCTGGGGTGGCTTGAATTGAGTGGGTCGCATTGATATAGCGTGAGGTGGCATGGTTTGGAGTGGGGTAGATTGGGGTGTGGTGTGCGATAATATGTTGATGCATCATTTCAAAAATAACACGTAAGAAAAAAACAATGTTGCTTTGCAATAAAATAATCCTCATCTTTCGAAACCAGAGCTGAAGAGCAAAATCAAAGAAAACATGAGTCCAAACTGAGTAAAGAATACATGGCAAAATTTAAGAAAGTTAACTATAGAAAATAAACCTTTGCAGTTTTGTTTACCCTGCTCAGCACTTTTTTGCCAGTGACATGCCTTTTGTTTGCAGGCCAATACAAGTTAAACAGAACAAAATAGCACTTCAATCACGAGGGGAGCAACGGACGGGAAAGGATTAAGTTGAATCAATCAGTGCTTGGTCCCTGCTCCAAAGAGAGGAACGGAAATGATGTTAGGCCTGCCTTTACGTATTACGAGGTTGTAGAGAAGAGTGCCACACAAGCCAACAAATGGTAAGCAACGGGTGGATCCAAGACTTTTTGGGTAACAAAACTGTCCCGCAAGTGAGACGCATTTATTTTATTTATTTATTTATTTATAAAGTTTTATATAGTGCAAACATGACCCACGGGGGTATCAGAGCGCTTTACAGAATGCAGTTGTTGCGCCATAAGGTACAAAATGGGTATATATGTGTGTATGGGTGGCATAGGAGACGTGTAGTTATTAAGGAATGCTCTTGCAGGCTCAACCCAAAAAATGTAATTTAGGGCTTCCTAACATGGGTACCACATTAGGGAAATAAACTACGTTCTCTTCTGTTTGTCCTCAGACAGTGATACTAGCTATTCGGAAGAATATTTTGCTTCCTTGCATTCTGGCAGTCATTTTCAGTGCAGCTTGGAGAGACCAACATGTTTGGCTGGGTGAGTGTCACTATTGGTTCTTATTTGGGTAATAGCTGTGACATTAATTTTAATAGAAGGTTTTACAAATATACACACACTGGACTCTGCCCTCCTATTCTCTGAGCCCTGGGAGCGCTGTACCACCTCTGTCTGAAAGATCTTCCATGGGTTCATGAAAAATGAATTTCCTACATAAAAACAGACTGAGGCTACACAAATGTCAGGGTGTGCAGGCACAGTAGGCCTTTCCCATCAGCGCAGTGCGCCTCCTGTCAGGTGATTACCATGTGCCCTCAGGCTCTTTGCTGTTTCCCAGCAGGGCCTCTGGGGAGAAAGTTCAGCAAAAGAACAGGATTTTCCTGACAGCGAGTTACCCCACATGAACTGCACTTTAGACATCAGCTGAGGTTTCTGGTTTTTCATTCCATTTAGATGCATTCCCGAAAACCACAAAACTCTTCTGTGAGGTCTGTGATTTGATGTTCGTTAAATGAAGGTCTAAGACTCAGAATAATATTTACTGTAATATGTGTACTTATGTGATAAACACTAGCGCTGCTACGCTATAGAGATTGCAAATTATGTGCTGTGTTAATACATTTGACTTTCCATAATCTCTTCCCCCATACTTCTGCAGGGTTCAGATGGGGCTGGCTGTGGTGCTGCCCTGATCCTCTGCTAACAGTGGGACCAAAAAAGGCTTGGGTCTGTTTACTATCTGGCCTAGACCACTCTAATTTATTGAACAACAAAGATGGCCAGATAGATTGATACAATGTATTGTTACCCCACCTAGCCAAGAATCCTAAGCGGGCAAACTTTTTGTTTTTGTAATTTTTACTTATTTAATGATTTTACAACAACATTCCACATAATCCACAGGAATGTAATTCAGGATAGACTCCCCCTGTAATTAGACCCTTGAAACTAAGAGTTTCCAGCATAGTCAAACAAGCAGGCCCGCAGAAAGGATAGAACGGCCGCTTGTCTGTTTAGATGTCATTAGGACTGGAGTCCCATGAATGAAATAATTAGAGGCATCTTTTCTTTCCCTCTGTTTGTATTTGGTGTTTATATGAATGTTTTTCATTTATAGTGTTTGTAAAATGTTTTTTTTGTACTATGGTGTCAAATGTGAATGTCGCTATTTGAGTGTTCTTTACGTCTGGATATACTGAAATGTTTTTGTAAAATCATGAAATAAGTAAAAATTACTAAAACGAAAAGTTTGCCCGTTTAGGATACTTGGCTAGGTGGGGTAACAATACATTGTATCAATCTATCTGATCCTCTGCAGCAGGACAGACAGGCCTGGTGTCTGAGGGGGCCTGTTTAGTGTGCCTGGAGTTTGAGGACCGAATACATCTGGGCCAGGAGAGGCTTTAAATTGTAAACTAAGGGATCTCAGCAGCAGGTATCACTCCCTGTGACAGACTAGAACGCTTAAGGAGGGCCTACATGAAATCTAATCACTGCCATGAAGCATTGCCAGATAAGTTGCAGGCCTTGGGTGCTTTAGCTGTTCCATGACAATCCTTTGCATCGAACACTTCAGTGATTGAGGTGGGACAAAAATTCCTGAAAATGATGCCCTCTAGTGTCCTTTGGGTAGATTGGACAAGCTCAAATCACAACTTTACACACAGGTGCTGGGAGAAGCAGCAACCTGTACTATACAATGAACAAGTAGAGGAAAGCCAGATTCACATACAAAGCAGGATCTTTTCTGTGGTAAGCCTGCTCCTGACTTTCTAGATTTTTTAAAGAAATCCAGGAGTACTCCTGGGAAGTTTGGGAACAGTCCATTCCGAGCTACCAGGCGAGGCCCCCTCCAGAGGGGAATGCAAACATCCCAAAACTGGTTTCGGCCTTGTTAGTCCTCATCAGTAAGGTATAGCTTGAATGCAGTTACACAGCGAGCAAGAGATCAACGACCTGGGCATACCCATGGCCACTTTGGGCCTTGCATCAAAAACACGAAAGATGATGGGAGGTATGCAGTACCACACGATCCAGATGTTATTACCCTCTCTGTTTCACTCTGCCCCTGCCTTGATGGATTGGCACACAACCTGATATACCAATAGATAAGCAATCCTTCCAAGCTTCTGCCAATGATGGAATGGCAGGAATCTAAAAATACCAAGAGTAATTTCAACATACTGTGTGCCAGAGTTCATGTATTGGTTACTGTGCTAAAGTCGTATGCACAGAAACAAATCTGACAAGCAGTACAAAAATGTTATCCCTTTCAAGCCCACCCGGCAACTTTGTCAAATGCTAATATCTCAAAAACTACTTAATGGATTTACACCACACCATGAAAAAACATGCATGCAAGAGTGGTAGTCCACTGTTTTGCAGATTACGACTTTGAAAATCGTATTGGCATGGACCACTGGCTGCGCCAGCGAACCGTCGTTCCCTGGCAATGGTGCAGGAGCGCACAGCGCATTATGCTGAGCGGGACTGGCGCAGTCCTGCCCGGCTCATTTTGAGTTTCTGGAGTGCCAGCCTTTCCATGGTGGAGTCCCAACATGAAAAGGCTGGCAGTGCAAGAACAAAGGGGACCTGCAGTCCCCCCTTCCCCCCACGCCATAGGGATACATTCAGGTGGGCGCAACATGTGCCTCCCTGTCTGTATTCCCCCCAGGTCCAGCATGGCATGGACGTCACCGTCCATGCTGTGCTGGAACCTTTTGGACGTGCCCATTGCGGTGCCTGGGGCATATTACCAACAACTAGCGATAATTATCGCTATGTTGGTTTAGCGACAATATTTTTATCGCCGAGCTGCGGCGATTTTTATCGCTTAGGAACCTTGCTATTATCAAGGTTTATCTCCTAAGCGATAAAAATCGGCCGAAATGCATGAATATCGCTGAAAAGTCAGCGATATTCATGCATTACCGAGCGAATGCTCTTAGCCATGTTATCCACCTCCCATTGGATAACATGGCTAAGAACTGCTCAGGGGCAGGTGTTAGCTTTTGGAGATATTCGCGCTTAGCGCGAATATTTCCAAAAGTTGGTAATAGGAGATAGCGATGTTAGCGACTGTTTCCAGTCGCTAACATCTTGGCACGCCCACTTTGCATGTCATTAGTGATAAATATCACTGACATGCAAAGCGGGGCCCAAGATGGTCGCTATCTCCTACTAGCTGTCGCTAACTGGTGCTAGCGACAGCTAGGTAATAGGGAGATAATTTTATCTCCGCTTTCTTGGCTTTTAAAGCCAAAAAAGCGGAGATAAACCCCCTTGATAATATGCCCCCTTGTTTTTAAGGGACCGCCATGGGAACGGCCAAGGGACCGCTGACCATATTACGAGTTGTATATTTACAACTTGAAATATGGCTTGCGGTCCATGCGTGGGTTTGGTGCTGCGGAGGCGGTGTTGAGCCTGTACCGCTATGCCAAATTCGTAATCAGGCCCATAGTTTCTGAGTAAAGTTATACTGGCAGTTATAATGGCAAGTTTTGCACAAATCTATTTTGTTGTTCTGTCTGTAGCTGAGAGCACAATGTACTATTGGAGTCAAAATGAAAAACGATACACTCTTTTCTTGATTTTTTTTCTCCAGCACAGAAGCGCACAAAATTGGCATGTTGGACTTGCCTTTAGCAACATATGCTATGAACGAAGAGCTGAGAGGTGGAAACTTTCACTGGAATTTTTATTGCAAGCATATGCACTATGCTTACATTGCTGAAATTACAGAGTGGAAAGAATCTTTATCAGGCATTAGTGTTCTTAATCGAATTGCTTTCTATCAAGGAAATAAAACAGACAAAGAGCAACTATTGCCACGCGTCTACAAACAACTTGGGCCCTGTCTATTTTTTGTGGAGTATACATGCTGCAATTCCAAATCTCTTACCAGTCTATGCAGAAAATATCAGAAATGGGCTTCTGTCTGATTAGAGTGTAGAACTTCCCGATTTTTCTGGCCTATTCACAAAGGAAAAATATACATGTGTATATTTACTCAGATGTAGATTTACTTCTAACTACAGCTGTAACTCTACACTTTTTTTCTACTCACCATTTCAGAGAGTAGATTTTCACCCAGTTGTAGACTTTCATGCTTGCAACAGGGTGGAGCCGTCTACAACAAGATTTACAAGAGTAAACTTGCAACTAGTAATTTTGCACAAAGGTGTAGATCTGCACCACCATGATGGGTAAGCATATAAAAAATTATTAAAGTTTATTATTCTTTAAAAAATATTAAACGTGTCAATTAAACAATTTAATGCAAATTAAATATTTATTTTAAACCTAGAACTAACTAAATAAATTGTTACAGAACATTAACTCATCAAATTAAAAGGGTATTCAATAATTTATTAATTTAAATATATACATTTAATATGTAAGCAATAATTTTAAAACAATATTTGAATAAAATCCACACTCATTAATATTTGTATTTAATATTTAGTACAATGTATTAAAATAATATTTAATTCATTAATTTAACAAGTTTTTATATTTTTTATGAAATATTAGAAATGTTAGGTTAATAATTTAAATTAAGTTTATTATTAAAACTTAAAATAATTACTAAGCCCGGGCGGGGCTGGCATAGTGTCTCTACTCGGAGTTCCACGGAGTTTGATAAAACCTTAATGGCACTCCTCTCCCTCCCCCTCCCTAATTAATTATAATTAAAAAGAAAAGGAACTTACCTGCTGTGGCTGCCTCCTCCTCGCCATGGTCGCGCTCCTTCCTCGTCCTCGCTGTCCTGGTCTATTGGAAACCCCTACGTTGTGTTTCGGTCATAGCCTTGGTCAAAGAAGCTATCAAACACTGTAAATCTGCATACAGGAGTGTCTGAGTTTTCCATTGAATCTAAGGATATATTTATCCTGCAGAAGTGGTCACGTCCACGATGGCGGGGCTGGTGTGGGCTCACAGGTGCAGGACCCGTAATAATTATAGAACAAAATTCCTGAGAGACGATAATCACAGGAAGGCTCGCACTTCACAGGTAAAGCTTTTCAAAAGAAACTTTATTGGCAACGCGTTTAACCCGATCCCGGGCCTCCTCACAGCCATCTCAAGAACTTTATGTTTTATTTATATATCTATCTATCTATCTATCTTATATATATGTATATATATATATACATATATATATATATATATATATATATATATATATATATATATATATATATATATAATATATATATATATATTATATATATATATTATATCAAAACAAAACCCTTTCAGGCATAGAGTGACACATAAATTATGCAAAAAAGAAGGAGAGAACTCAGGGTAGTTCTCAAGTTTAGGTGGAAAGCAGCTTCTGTTAGAGCACTCTCAACACCAGCGACACTCTAGATCTGCTCACCTCAAATGTCTGTTTTTCTATCTATAAGTCTTTAAGCATAGGATTAGCACAGGGCCATCCACGCCGAGATAGAAAAGGACAAAATCTTTTGCCATTTCTTCAGCAAAGTCTTTAAGCATAGGACTAACACAGGGGCTAGAACGTCAGTGGGGTCCTAAGGAGGCTTTTGGACACTTCACAAAACACAGCCGCCAACCTGAATTTTGCACTTTGCCCCTATTATTCGGACTATTTCAGCTGTTCCTCATTTTTCCACAACCCCAACACAGCCTATCCCGATGTACTCTGGGAACTGTAGTATGTGGCAACGAACTACAGTGGGCGTGGTGACAGGTGATTGGGAGGTGAGGCTCCTCAACCAATGGGAGCACAACAGGAGGCAATTTTAAAAAGTGTGTTTGGAATAGCGTCATGTGTGCAGAGCATCTGAGGAAGGCGCAGGAGCGCCGAAATACATTATGCCTGTGGTGTCCTAATAAAGGCTTCCAACCGTACCCCCGTGTGGCCTCTTACTTCTCCAGGAGTCGGAGCGGTGTGTTTTGGAATATATATATATATATATATATATATATATATATATATATATATATATATATATATATATATACGTATATATATATTATATCAAAACAAAACCCTTTCAGGCATAGAGTGACACATAAATTATGCAAAAAAGAAGGAGAGAACTCAGGGTAGTTCTCAAGTTTAGGTGGAAAGCAGCTTCTGTTAGAGCACTCTCAACACCAGCGACACTCTTGATCTGCTCACCTCAAATGTCTGTTTTTCTATCTATAAGTCTTTAAGCATAGGATTAGCACAGTGCCATCCACGCCGAGATAGAAAAGGACAAAATCTTTTGGCATTTCTTCAGCAAAGTCTTTAAGCATAGGACTAACACAGTGCTGTCCTTGCCGAGCTGTAAAATGACAAAAGCCATTTATCACTTCAGGCACAGTATTACAGCTTTGAAATGGTAAAATACCATCTCAAGCCAACCTGAAATGAGTAAAAGCAACCCCTGACACAGTGTCTATATGGGTAATTGATAGGTTGTCTGAGTATCTGTATGGGTGCCTGAGTGTCTCTGTGGGTGAGTGCGGGGTGTGTGACTCTGTGCATAGATGTGTGAGTAGGTGATTCACTGGGAGTATGGGTTTAAGAGTGCATCTGTGAAGGACTGTATGGGTGGGTGAGTGTGTGTATGGGTGTGTTGGCGAGTGAATGGATGTCTCATTGGTGCATGTGTGAGCAACTACATATGTAAGTGTTCGAGTATATTAAGGACTATATGTGAGAGTGAGTGATTGTGAGAGTGGCTGTGTGGATGAGAGTGTGCTTGTGTCAGTGATTGTAGAAGAGAGTACGTATGTGTTATTATCTGTATGAATAAGTGAAGTGGTGTATGTATAACTGTATGGGTGAGTAAATGGGAGTGTAATTGATTCTTTGCATGACTGACTAGGTGTGTGAGTAGCTCTATGGGTGAGTGGTGGTGTGTGAGTGTCTTTATTGGTGTATGAGTGCATATGATAGTGCTGCATTGATAAATGACTGCTTTAATGAGTAACTGTATGGGTGAATGAGTGGACGCGTGTGTAGATCTAGGAATCCATGAGTGGGTATGTAGTAACTGGCATTGGTGTGTCTATGGTTTCGAAAATGGTAGTCTGCATTTTACAGTGGGTGTATCAAAAGTTATATTAGGGTGGGAGGAGGTGCATCAGATTATCACGTGGATGATGTCATCAGTGATGTCATTTGGGATGTCGTCAGTGATGTCATCAGTGATGTCACTGACCTTGTCATGAATGAATGATTTAATATGTGACGTCATCAGCAGTGCATTGCGGCAGTGCGAGTTATAGTTAGCTCAAATAACTATAATGGCGGAATTTCTCAGGTTTTGTACGAGTGAAATGTCCAAATAACTATAACGTCCCTGAAAGCTATGGTTTTTTCAGTGAATTTCTATGGTTTTTAAAATGCTAATTTCTAACTATAATGTCTCTGAAACCTATGGTTTCAGTGAATTTCAAAGGTTTTTTAAATTTCTAACTATAACATAGCAGTCGCATTTTCAGAGTGGTGGAGAAAGGTGAGCTTGGCCTCCAAACACCTTTTAGCAATCGCACTGTGTGGGATTTACTGGAGGTAACAGGAGGGGTAGTTAGCCCCCAACGTCAACCTTGGGGGCCAACTACCCCTTTTATTACCTCTAGTAAGTCCCACACAGCAGGATTGCTAACTTGTTATATCAGGCCCCTCCCTGGACCACTGTGCAAACGCGCCCCCTGGCGCGTTGTAAGTTGGTGGCTTTAGTCCCCTTGAATTCTGAGGGTCCCTGGGGGCCAACTAGCCCACCAGTTACCTCCAGTAAGCGCCACAGAGCTGCGTTGCAGAGAGATGTTCTGAGGCCATGCCCCTTTTTACACCACGCTGCAAATGCGGCTTCTGGCACACTGCTGCTTGGAGGATGAAGTCCACTTGTGTCCTGAGGTCCTCAGGACACAAGAGGACCTGGCCCACCCGGGGCCTTTCAAAAACGAAGCGCAGGAGCCCGCTCTTCGTTTTTATTTTTTATTTTCTTAGGCGGATTCGCACCCCAGCATGAATTCGGCCGATTTAAAAAAAAAAATGCTTTTTTTGTCCCTGGGGGTCCTCTGCGGGACCCCCTGAGCATGCCTAGGGGGTCAGGGTGTTTGTATCCTGCCCCCTTTTCTTGTTTTTTAACCTGTATTTCACTGTTTTCTTGTGTCTCGGTTGAACCGAGTCACAAGATGGCTGCCTACACTTCCTGGTTTAGAGTGTTGGCAGCCAATCAGAGGGAAGCTCGTGCCCGGGAGCGTTCGCGAACCCTCCTCGGTGCTCAGATATCGAAACATTTCTTTTTCTAATTTCCCCAAAACTATTGAACGGATTTACACCATTTTAAAAAAGAGCTCTTTCAAAACTAAGGGCTACCTTTTTGCCAAATTTGGAGTAATTCCATTCAGCAGGTCGGGCTGTAGCTTTGTCTAAAGTTTCCTATCAAATTAATATGGGAAAAATGTGATTCGGGACCCCCCTTTTTCTTCACCCCCCCCCCGCTTGACGAATCATCCTGAAACTTTAAACACAGGAGCTGACCAGAGCGCCCCACTAGTTTTGAAAATTTCACGAAGATTCATCAAACAGTGCCAAAGATATTGGCAAAAGAAAAAAACACTATTTGAATATAAACGAGGTCCTAACTATAACTACCTACTGACGACCGCCAGTAGGTAATATATATATATATATATATATATATAAATATATATATATATATATATTGATCACCAAATGCCCGAAAGCTGTTTCGGAGGGTCACTCTGCCAAAGGAACACCATCTGGTTTAGCTTTTCCTGCTCCCCACCGCGTTCTTGAAATTTCTTACTGCCTTACGTGTTTCGAAGCACTTCGCATCTCATCAGAGGCTTGCTGTCACAATTCAGAGGAAGTGGCTCTCTTTTATTTCCATTTAGAAACTGGTTTGATTAGTTCAGCCCCCCCGCATGGCATGCTGGGAGTTGTGGTTCCTGGAAGATTGCCTTATTATTTTCCCTCAGTGGGTACCTTCTGAAATTGTGTAATTGTCCGCTTTAAAAAATCCTTTGTAGGATCAGTCCCGAGGTGGAGAGACATAGTACTTCGGTCCTTCGGCGCTGCCTTCCATGAGTTAGTCTCGTGGTGCCGCTTCTCAGTTAGCCATCACACGGACGATCACTTTGGTTCTAAGAGAAGGTGCTCCCCCCACGGCGTGGGCCGCCGTTCTCTATGTTGATCACCAAATGCCCGAAAGCTGTTTCGGAGGGTCACTCTGCCAAAGGAACACCATGGGGGGAGCACCTTCTCTTAGAACCAAAGTGATCGTCCGTGTGATGGCTAACTGAAAGCGGACAATTACACAATTTCAGAAGGTACCCACTGAGGGAAAATAATAAGGCAATCTTCCAGGAACCACAACTCCCAGCGTGCAATGCGGGGGGGGCTGAACTAATCAAGCCAGTTTCTAAATGGAAATAAAAGAGAGCCACTTCCTCTGAATTGTGACAGCAAGCCTCTGATGAGATGCGAAGTGCATCGAAACGCGTAAGGCAGTAAGAAATTTCAAGAACGCGGTGGGGAGCAGGAAAAGCTAAACCAGATGGTGTTCCTTTGGCAGAGTGACCCTCCGAAACAGCTTTCGGGCATTTGGTGATCAATATATATATATATATTCACTGAAAAAACCATAGGTTATAGACCATATATAGTTAGGAATTAGCATTTAAAAAACCTTATTTTACTCACACAAAACCATTGAAATTCCATATATAGTTAGTTGCACTAACTATATATCGCGCACCCGCAATCCACTGCTGATGATGTCACATATTACATCATTCATGACATGGTCAGTGACATCACTGATGACATCACTGATGACATCTCAAATGACATCACTGATGATATCTCATTTGACATCAATGGTCACATCGATGATGATATCATTAATGTGACAATACAATGCATCTCCTCACACTTTAATATAACCTCTGTTACACCCAGGGTTAAATACAGAGTATAATTTTTGAAACCATTGACACGCCAATACTAGTTACTACATACGCACTCACTGATTCCTATGTCTACACACACATTCACTCATTCACCCATACAATCATTCTTATATACAATCACTCATCTTTACAACACTATCATATGCACTCATACACCTATACAGACACTCCCAGTCTGCCACTCATCCATGGAGTTACTCACACACCTAGTCAGTCCTGTAAAGAATCAATGACACTTCCATTTTCTTGTCTATACAGTTAAACATAGAGCACCTTACATTTTCAAACATATACTAACACATACTTACCTTCTTATACAATCATTGATACAAGTACACATTGATCTGCACAGAGTCACACACCTCCCAGCCAGCCACACACACACTCAGTCTCCCATACAAATACTTGGACAATCAATCAGTAACCCATATAGTTAATCATATAGCTACTGATCAACACATGCAGCAGTTTACAGAACAACAGACATAATGATGCACAAATTAAGACAGTTTAGTCACTAACCCATGCACTCAGTGAGACACATTTAATCACTCACTCATACATTCAGTCATGCACCTACTAAATCCTTTGTCCAGACACTTATATTTCCACTCATTCTTCAATATGTAAGACACATTTTAACTTTACAGAAACATACAGTCACTGGATGTTGTCATCAGTGATGTCATCAGTGATGTCATCAGTGATGTCATTTGAGATGTCATCAGTGATGTCATCAGTGATGTCACTGACCATGTCATGAATGATGTAATATGTGACATCATCAGCAGTGGATTGCGGGTGCGCGATATATAGTTAGTGCAACTAACTATATATGGAATTTCAATGGTTTTGTGTGAGTAAAATAAGGTTTTTTAAATGCTAATTCCTAACTATATATGGTCTATAACCTATGGTTTTTTCAGTGAATTTTCAAGGTTTTGTAAATGCTAATTCCTAACTATATATGGTCTATAACCTATGGTTTTTTCAGTGAATTTCATTGGTTTTTTAACAGCTAATATCTGTAGCTGTAAAATGTATTCTTCTTTAAATCCAAAAATATATTTTATATGTTTATGAATAATTTTTTTTTAAAATATTTTTTTTTCTTCGTTCCCGCTTCGCGAATCGGGAAGCTTCCCGTTAGCTGACCTTGATGCCGCGAAATAGACCGCGAGCCGGTAAACGTTTCTTTACCGCAACTGCCGCGTTAGAAAACAACATCGTGACGCCTCCCGTCCGCATGACGTTTCACGTTGTCGCGTGATACGTCATATGACGTGCTACGTTAGCGAACTGGTACGCGAAGCGAGTCGCAAAGCGCAGGTTTCTGGAAGCAAACCGGGAGGCCCTGCAAAGCGCTTAACGTAAACACAGCAGGTCATGTGACTTGGTAATAACACTTTTCATTGGTTCATTTCACTTTTGGTTTCCTAATGATGTAAGACTAGGTCATATAATCTAAAATGAACACTTTTCATTGGTTGAGAACTCTTGTTTTTCCCAAATGATGAAAATCCCTCCTTCTTTCCTCACTCTGACTTTCATCATTGTGAGAGAAAGACCCTTTGTTACCAGTGAGCAATGGCTTCTTTAGTAGCTTCAGCTGGTGCTTCCCCACCACCTCCACCACATCCAAGGAAGAGTGGACCACCTGCTCAAGTTATAATTCAACAAGAAGAGGAAGAAGAGGAACAGGACGACGAGCACGAAGAGAGGCAGTTTTTGCCTGAAGAGCCCAGGACGTCTCACCGGAAAGAAAACTTCATTTGGCAATTTTTTAAAATTCCCAAAGGTCAGAAAAAAGTAAATGCAAGATACGTAACTTGCCTTATATGTCAAGATAGACTGTCCAGAGGGACCGAGAAAAAATACAGTTTCGGAAACTACACAATGCATCGCCATATGACTAGGTGGCATCCTAACAACTACAGTGCTGCACAGTTTCGGAACGACCTAGATAATCTCCCTATTATGGCCAGAAGATCTGTTGTACCGGAAGTAACGGGACCAGAGGGCAGGGAGATGGTGCCAAATATACAAATGAGATTTGGTGAAGTAAAACAAGTCTGCGTACATTGCAATGGATTCATTTGCTACAGAGAAAGTAGCATCACTCTGATCAACAGAGCTATTGACAATCATATGCAAGTTTGTACGAAACGCCCCAAATAATAAATACTTTTTTTTTATTTTGTTGCTCCTGTTGAGCCCTTTACAATGAATCGTTTTCATTGCCCCCTCCAAGAAAAACCCCAAAAAATATAAAACTGTTCAGAAAAATTCAAAAAAAGTAAAAAAATGTTCAGAAAAATAATAAAAAAAATATAAAACAACAAAAACAATTAAAAAAAAAGTTATTTTCAGAACTACCTCCTCGTTATTAAAAAATTGGTACAATATTTGGAACTGTGCCAACCTCTATTTCTCGTAGTTCGCTTCCCAGTTCGCTCGCCGGTACGCGAACCGGAAGTGAACCAAAAAATGTTTTTTTTAAAAAAGAACAGTAAGTATAAGGGAAGGAAACAGACACTTATGTTAAAAGAAAGACAGCTATAGGGGAGTAAACTAGAGATACTATTACCCGTAATCCACTGCTGATGATGTCACATATTACATCATTCATGACATGCTCAGTGACATCATCAGCAGAGGATTGCGGGTTTTTTGGCAACGTGCCTTATCCACGGTTTAATAACGCTGCCTTTTGCTTTATATAAGTTTTCAAATTGTATGAAATATATACCAATAGGTTGTTATGAACCTTTAGGTAGTGCTTTTCTTCATGAGGTCTGGTCGCTTCCATACACATACAGATGTTCCAAAGATGATCAAGAAGTTTATCTGAATGGAGAGGAATGCACTGAGACGCCAGATCATTCACTAATGTGTAGGCACATGCAGTTACACGGTTCATGCAACAAACACCGACCAAATATGGCTTGCGTGTTGCAAGGCACGCCAGTTCCTGCTATCATCCCCACGTTCAAGTTGTTGGAAAATGGTAGTTATTTGATGCTCAATAATGAAGATTGTTCTGGGTTAATTAAAAGTATTCCTTTTATCGTAACAGTAAGTGAACGGGTTATTTGCTGCAGAAATGTTCTATTTCCTCCCACACATGAACATAGGGAGTTTTCAATCTCGCCACAAATACCAACCTTGGGAGCAGATTTCAACGGCATGGCAAGAAAAGAGCTCTTTTGTCTCAGAGAGAGGTGGCCTTGAGTTCGGCCCGTGAAACTTTCGTGCTTCACATAGCGAACACCCGTACAGAGGTGCAGACCCTTTTCAATACAGATTTGCCTTTCCATTTCAGCAAGATGGTTCGGACTATCTTTAACGCGTCCTCCACAAAGGCCCTGGCGCACTTTTTTAAAGTTGTTACCAGTGGTCTCGTGACTTCATTTGAGAAAATCTTTGGAGTCATCCCTGCTTTCTTTCATTCTATTTTTTCCACTCTGCTTTGTGGATTCCCATTTTTACTTGCATTACCAGCGGACGCTCTTGTGCTTTTTTACATTTTTAAATATGGATGTCCCTCCTGTGCAAGCTCCCGCCCTGCAGCTGCTGACACTGTTCCGCAATCGCATGCTAGAATATTATGGCACAATGCCGTTGGCGATATTAAGCACGGCATATGGATTATCTTTTCGATTCTCCTACTTCACCTGTGTCCAGCCTGTATTTCACTGCCTGACCTGTGATTTCGATTGGGCCATTGATTTGTGTCTCTGGGGACCGGTTTCTCCTGACGTCGACTTTAATCAGCTGATGACTCCTATCATTACTCACGAGTTGGTTTGTCCTGGCGAAAGGATTATGGCTGTGGCATTGATGCATGGACTAATTGGTCCCTGGAATTTACTGGCGGCAACACAGTCTTTCTTGGAACAGAGCTTTCTTGAAAACCCACCGAGCTGTCCTCTGATGGTGATAGAGGATCCGGTGCTGGGAGAGCACGTATGTTCTTTTCCGCTTTTAAATTGGATGGCTGAACTCTTTTCGGATGAAGACGGTGACTTCCTATTGGAGGCTGTTGCAGCTTATTTTGCATACACAGTTATGTCATAGACCTTTTTCATGTTTGATATGCTGAGTACTAGCATTTCATTGACAATTCATTGACTTATTTGTCAAGTTTTTATTATTTAGCTTGCCTATTGGCTTAAGACTCGATAAAGTACTTGGCTGTTTTATTTTTCTTTAGCATTAAATTTTCCTAGTTTTTAATGCTTTACCTTGCGGACCGTCCACATATAAACTTGCAATCTGCTCTCATGAGATGGCACTTCTATTATCTTATTCAGTTCGTTTCCGGATCATGGGGAGGTGTCATCTAGGTCCTGGATATCTTTACACCGTGTTAAGTTAGCATGGGCTCATTACCGGTTTAAACGCCATTTTTCCTTTTTTGCAACTTCTGCACACGACACTTAGTTGTTGCTTTAGCTTTCAACCTAGTAGTTCATCGTGGTTTACATGAGAATAATATGTTATTGCTCTACTATCTGCTTTGCTTGTTAAACTATATCTGTACAGCGAGTGCTGAAGTTTCAAGAACAACACGATACAGAATTGTTATGAGGTCTGATCTCCACGACTTCATACTCATAACATAAGTGCAACTTCTGCCAATTCTGGGCATGAGGCGGGTTTTATATTGCTTTGCCGAACACACATACACAACAGTTGATGCGGTTCACATGAAGAGAGAGCTGGTGTATGCTGATGTGATTCCTTCAAATCTAAGACACTAAAGTATGGGCACGCCCTAAACCAACACAAAGAGACCTTCTTAGCAAATAATATAATATGTGTATTAGGGAGGGTGAGATATAAGCAGCCGCGGGCCGTGGAGGGAGTTACGGTGGGGCAGGGAGGCGGGGAGGGGGAGGGGCAGGGTGGAGCCCTCTCCACCCTGCCCCTCCCCCTCCCCGCCTCCCTGCCCCACCGTAACTCCCTCCACGGCCCGCGGCTGCTTATAAGTGTTGCTAACTCTTATTCATTTACAGCATGTTAACATACTGTCACCATTCGCTTTTTATGTACTAGTAACTATGCTGGTAATTTTGCTACTGATAATATGTGTACTTGTATTATCTAAGATACTACGCCTGAGAAGACGGCATTAGTAAATAAACATTTCAAATACACATGTGTTCTTCTTAACTCCATGTTCTGGTTTCTAAGAAATATATAACGACCGACTGTTCATGAGTTCCACGTATCATGAGGTACTATAAGTTCATATTCTGGATTGTCTAAACATTGAGAGTTTGTTATATCCAATGTGACACTGTACCTAGCTTGCTAAGGGGTTTTGATTACTAAGGTGAGTTTTGGGACACCCTAATTCGCCGAGGTTCCAATCCTCTGTCCACAGTTCTGTGTGAGAACATAAACCCTGCGACAGGGGCACCCCTGAGCCTTGCTGGAGCTTCATCACACTTGCGATACAACTCCAGCAATGCGCCACCTTTACGGCACAGATACGTCACGCATCTGTGCTGTTTTTGCCCCATGATGCGCCGCATTGTAAATGCAGCACACCATAGGTGACGGAACAGCGACACAGAATGACTAACACATCCCTGGTGATGCGCCAGTCATCATAAATCTATCCCTATGCTTCTTATCTTGTTAGAGATGAACCGCCATATGTATCATCAAAGTTTTTTGCATTTCCTAAATAGCGAACTTTAAGGAATAAATAGCGATTCTTTACCATTCCTAGTTTGCGATGACCTATTTGCTAATTACAAATTACGCATTCATTTCCATGCAGCAGGAGGCCCATAGGAATGAAGGTGCAATTTGCGATTAGCAATTACCTCATCGCAAATTACGAATTTTTCCGAGGGTGCAGGGGTGTCTCAAGAACACCCTGCTGCACCCCTGAAAAAGAAATTTGGGGGCATATGGCGCACATAAATTTTGAAAACATTCCTTTACCTCAAAAACGATTTTCAACTCATAATTTGAAAACACTGCACATGGGGAAATGACTTAAAATGTCCTTAAGACACATAAAAGCGTTTTTTGATTGCCTTTGCAGCATGTTTCAGTCACCTTTAACATGCCTATGTAACGCAAACATTCAAAATCTAAATTTGCCATGCACAGGTGGGAGCATATTTACAAGCAATTTGCTCCACAGACAAACTTCTTACATTGAAATGGGAAAAATAACATCAGAGACTCTCAATTACCTTATAAAGAAGCAGACACCATTATGTCCTTCTCATCAATATTAAAACCATTGCTTTTTCTCAAAAACGATTTACAAGTCATAATTTGAAAACACTCCACAGCTCCTATGCACATAAAAGCCCTGTCAGTACTAATACTTCACATTTTCTCCAATTACAATTTCTCAAAGAAACAAAATCTATTTGTAAAACACTTGAGACAAAGCAACATTTGAAAAACACAACTTTCTTCATAATTTTCTCCTTAAAGCACACTATTTTCTATCTAAATTAAAGAAATCTTTTCTCACCTTAGCAAATACTTTGAGTTTCAAAACTGTCTCAGAAACACACCAATTTGTCTTCAGCAGAGCAAAAGGTATGCACTCCAGAGTCTGCAGCTATCAAAAGCACAGAAATGCTGTAATTCCTCACACATATCTCTCATGTCACCCAATCAAAACTCTTCCCTCACTTTTTTTCAAAGCAAAACCCTTCCCCCCTCTGCCCCCTCTCTGCTTTTTCTGCATAGCAACCACCTCTTGCAAGACCTCTGGTGTTTCCAAGTTCACACAACAATGTTGCAATTGAACTCTGAACTCTCAGTGCACCTGCATATCCAGAGCATTCTTTCATTTAATGATTTTTTCTTCGCCACTCAAAATACATCTTTCAACGAACTCATCCATGCACACTAACTTTCTGTTTTCAGCAATCAAAATCCACCAATCACTCTTACTGCTTCATTAACACAGAAACTCCTCAGTTTTTTTCATTTTACACTCTCATTTTTTCAACTGCCATTTCATTGCCACACTTCATCTGACTGACGGAGAACCTTCTCTCGCCATGTTTTCTGTCTGGATTGTTGGACATAGTTATATCTATTGGGCTCAAAGGTACGCTGAAAACAGGAATTTACCTAACCTCAATTTACCAGATGTGGAAATTAAGTGGTTTGGCCACAGAGGATTAAAATGTCACCAATTGATACCATTGGTGAAAACCTTTATGCATTTGCCAAAACCTGACCTGTTAATTGTGCACTGTGGAGGTAATGATTTGGGCACTTTGACTGGGGTAGGTCTGGAAATGCTTTTAAAGGACACCTTTGAGGAATTGATGGCACTTTTTCCTCAGACTGCCTTGGTATATTCAAATATATGCCAAAGACAAAAATGGAGGTGGTCGAACCAATTTTGTCCACAAATTGAGAAATCGAGGAAGCATGTAAACAAATCTGTTTCAGCTTACATGAGAGACCATGGAATGGGCTCCCTGTACAACAATAACTTGCGTTACTACATGCAAGATATCTACAGAGGAGATGGAGTTCACTTCTCAGATGAGGGCAACAGAATTTTCACTCTGAATTTAAGACTGTGCATTGGTACCTACTTATAAGTACCTAAATGTACCATAAACCCAAAAGCTCTTCTCAGAGCTACCCTACATCTGATCACTCACAATTATTATTTTACTCTAACTTTTTTCACTAATTTTCAAGAAAGTACGCTCCCCAGAACGCTTCCCGGTTCGCGAACCGGGCGCACTCCACGCAAAAAAACAAAAAAAACGGTATATTTTTTTTTTGCCCTGCGAGACCCTTTCAAAGCCTCCACATCAGACCTAGGGGGTCAGGGACGATCTACTATGCCCCCTTATGGTCATTTGCCCCTTCGCTTTGGCCTCCTCTTGTCTCTCGATCCTACCGAGAGACAAGATGGCGGCCGCTACGGACTGTTTGGAATGTTTACAGACGCCGAAGAACCAATCAGCTTCGCAAACCTCCGTAACGCGAAAAGTACGCGAAGCGGAGCGCTGTTACAGATATATATCTTTTTTTGAACGTTAATTTCTCAAAATCCACTGAAGCACATATATTGAGACCTAGCAAAGGCACATCGGGCTACCAGTCCCTAATATTTTACCAAGTTTCGTGCAAATCCATTCAGCCGTTCGATTATTATTATTATTTTTTTTTTTGGCCCCGCGGGGCCCTTTTAAAACCTCCACATCAAACCTAGGGGGTCAGCGAGGATCTACTATGCCCCCTTATGGTCATTTGCCCCTTCGCTTTGGACTCCTCTTGTCTCTCGATCCTACCGAGAGACAAGATGGCGGCCGCTACGGACTGTTTGGAATGTTGACAGACGCCGGAGAACCAATCAGCTTCGCTTCACAAAGCTCCGTTGCGCGCAAAGTACGCGAACTGGAGCGCTGCCCGGTCCGCTGTTACAGATATATATCTTTTTTTAAACGTTAATTTCTCAAAATCCACTGTAGCACATATATTGAGACCTACAAAAGGCACATCGGGCTACCAGTCCCTACAATTTTGCCAAGTTTCGTGCAAATCCATTCAGCCGTTCGGGCTAAAAGTGAGGCCAACCGCCCTATGGAAAACTCAATGTTAAAAACACGTTTTGGGACCCCCCTTTTTTCTCGGCCCCCCCTTGACGAACCCCCCCCAAATTTTCAAGGGCTGCTCAGAAACAAAATGTGCCATTTTCCTGAAAATTTCAGCCAATTCCGTCCACAAACGCCAAAGTTATTAGACATAGAATTTTCAAAAATCCCATAGAGAAAAAATCCTAACTATATATACCTACTGGCGACCGCCAGTAGGTAATATATATATATATATATAAAAACCACAGGTTAGCCCAAGTGAGGAAATCGCACACGAAGAGGTAGCGCACACAGCCACCGGCAACAGAGGTCTCAGCCAGCCCTCCGGTACTCACAGCGTGACTGCCAAACGCGTTTCGAGCATGTAATGCTCTTGATCACTGGCTCATTCCAATTAGACAGGGAAAAGCTGATTTAGGTGGAAACAGCTTTTATTGAATATACGGACCCGCCCTTGTGGGCGTTAGCAGAACAGGGCATCATGGTCTTTGTAGTGCAGCCCATCGTCGCTATGTCCTAGTTCCATACCAAACCCGGTTGGGTACCGTTCTCCCACTTGGAATGTTCACTTAAATAATGTCTTACCCCAGTGGGCATGAGGATGGTAAGGGCCGCTTCCAACCCTGCCAATTTCAATCCGGCGGTCAGGCCCCTTCATTCCTCGCAGCGCTTGTCACATCCAAGCACCAAGGAACCGCAAAGCAGCAGCAGGACTTGCCACCACGGAAAGGCATGTCTGCAAGCCCATCATAATATGGCTGGCGGTGTCTAATAGACACCACCACCATATTAAACATTTTCCGCCCCAGCCGCAAGGCGACCGGGGCGGTAAAGTGGCGGACGGTGTTTACGCCCGCCGCGGTCCCCCACGCCATGGTAATATGGCAGGGGGAAAATGGGTGGCGGCCGGGCATGAATGTCGGGCGGATCGCCACCGCCACCATGGCGTTGGTGATCCGCCCGATATCGTAATGGGCCCCTTAGTGTTAAGGGTATTGCACTATTAAGTTGAGCCCAGCCTTGCTATCATCTCTATAGGCCTAAATGGATTATATCTGTATTTCTGATATTATTGGAAAGATGTCATGCCTAAATGGATAAATGTGTAGCAATCTGTAGTAATGTCTTACTCCTGTGCTCATGGCTTATTTTTGTATCGCTTTAAATGTGTTCATTCTCTCTTGGAACACAGAGATTCTGTGTTCCAGAGAACGGTGGTTTGCTTTAGTCTGTTTGCCTGAAACGGTCGGGGGTACTGCTGTCAGACTTATTAAAGAGTTATTGTCCCTACAACATTGTCAGCCACTTACTTCACAATCCTTATTGGTTTCTAAACAATCAGCACTTGGAAATGTCAAGGGTGTCTTTCTCTCAGCTTGGAATTTGTTGAGTGCATCTTGACCCAATGTTCAGCCATTGGTGTTCTGCATTATCGGCAGTGCTTAAGTTGAGCTGGTGGTTTCCAGTGCTCAGCACCGGCATTTAATAATGAATATCGGCGCTTATAGCGCAAACTCGACCCAAATCTATAGGAATGTGGACACATTCACTTTTTTCTGTTTTATGCGGCACTTACTGTAGAAATGTTCTGGTGCAAGCTGACTCCTGACGAGAGCTCCGGCACTTTTCATTTTCCAAATTAATCACTGAGTATCGATGTATATAGGAGCAGGAGCCCCCCACTGTCTGCCCACCGGCAGCGATCTTGGGCTGCAGTTCAGGAGGGGGAGATGAGATACACAAAGGCTGTTCATTTTATTATTGGACGTTAAGCACAACTTAAGCAGAACTCACAAAGTGAAGCCTTGAGCATTCCTGTGAAAGGATTACTTTGAGTAAAAGTCACGAATGACAAATATAATGTAAACACCCGCTATATCATGGGGGCGGGTCCAAAACGTGAGGTGCATCCCATCTAGCCAATGAATGACGGGGCCTCACCCAAACAAGCCAATGCTAAAAAGAGCTAACCTAAGGCCCTTTTCTAAAATAAAAGTATTTGTGTCTATTATGTGGTCACATGGGGTTGCTAGGCATCTTAAGCTGCCAGTAGTCAGACAGAAAAAGACAACAACTCAAAAGTACCCTTCCTAAACATTGAAATACACTGTGAAATGTCATAAACATATAATGTATGCCCTTAAATTTTCAGAAGGCTACATCATAGCTGTCAAACCTCATAAAAAATTACACATGCCCCTTAATATTCAGAAGGCACCATCGTAGTACTATACAAAAATAAATAGTTATACTGTCAATTATCCTTAACTCAAACTTTATTAGAACACTGCATTTTTGGGAACTCCATTCAAGACAATGGGGTGGCCCAGGGCCAGTAATGGCTGATATTCCTCATCTGCTCCAACATTCCAAAGTTTGTCTTTCTGTTACTCCCTTTTTTTTTGTTTTAGAACATTTTACGCTCAGTGGGTAGAATGTTCTAATAGCCTTATAGCCCTTCTTCCTCCGACTAAACAAGTTTTTAAAGGCCCTCTCTCTGGTTATATGCCCTCGTCTACAGCTGGGACTTAAACCTTGGGTTTGGGGTCTTTAACAACCTGTACAGCCCAGGGCAGTGGGCTTTAAGGCCATACATAAAACACATAACTACAATGGGCATGGAATAATGCATTTTTGAAGGCGATTTAACTTAACATGAACAGAATATGGGTGTGTATTTATGGTGCCTCGAAGAAGTCTTGCTGTTCACTTTACAGAGAAAAAAAACCCATAAACATCTTCATTTGGCCGAAGGGGATATTTTCCTGAGTCGGGCAACCATTGCTTTAAAGCATCGCCAAGGATTGAGGATACAATAACAGAAGCTAAACGCTTATCCAGGACGTTGCCCACTGTGACTGATTGCGCAGAAATTAAAGGCGGACGGGAGCCAGCGGTTTTATATTGTAATATCATCTTTAATGAAGTGCGGCGCGCGCGAGGCCTGCCTCAGCACCGAGGTGCCCCTCTCGGCTTCCAGCTGTGATGAAACGCAACATTAAACTCTGCCTGGTCAGCAGAACTGTCAGAGGCAAACTTTTCAGAAGCTCTGATTCCTCTTTTTTTTGTGATTTAAACTATTTTTTATTGGTTTAAATGCAATAAAACGCAACTTATTGAGCACATTGGCAGGGTGATATTTTTCCCACAGTCTCAGGCAATGCTCATGAGCTACAGTGCCGAACAATGCGAGTTTAACTAAAGCTTTACCAGTTGAAAAGAGTTTTTAGATCAGTTTTCTATCGCCAAAGATTTAACCCTTTCTTCTCTCTAACTCCCTCGCATTTTGTCAAGGCATGTCAGGATGAGGAGCCTCATCTACTCAAATCTCTATTTAAAACATCTCTAATATTGGGCAAATTGAAATATGCAAAAACATGGGGCCCTATTTAATGAAAAGTGACACATCGCTGCGTGAAAACAGCGATGCGCGACTTTTCATTGCACCCTCCTTGCGACACCAATGATGCGTCATATTTACAGTATGACGCATCATTGCGCAAGGAGTTACAGATACGTCAGTATTTCTGACGTATCTGTATGGCGCAAAAGTAACGCATTGCTGGAGTGTGTCACAAAAGTGACGCAACTCCAGCAATGTGTCCTTTCACATGGGGCAAGCCCCATGTGAAAGGGCCTGCGTCAGTCTTACGCCTGCTGTGAGGCAGGCATAAGAAATTGACGCATTCTCGTCCTAGAAGTGGCGCAATGAAATCTTATAGATTTCACCGCGTCACTTCTATGACCTTTTCTTGCGTCAGAACACCCCCTTGCATACATTATACCTGGCGCAGGTATAATGTAGCGCAGGGGTTTAAAAAACGATTCAAAAAAGGGGGTGGTGATGGACAGAGTATCTGAATTAAGCAGAACACTCCTACCCAGTCAAGAGATCAGGGCTTGATCCATCACCGTTTTTTAGCTCACTGTACCATCCCAGTTCAGAACCTGGCTACATGCAAATTAGTCTGTCCCTGGCCCAGTGCATCATGGGAACAGGGCAGACCAAACTACCAAGCCAATTCTTTACTGGAAAGGAAACAAGCTTCCGGGGACCGGTTTCTGGCATTACAGCCGTCTTCGGCCCGGCTTGCTTGAATCCTGATGGTGCAGTGAGCAAGGGACTCACATCTGAGCATACCCTTCCACACTTGTGGTGGCCAAAACGATTCAAAAAGGGGGGTGGTGATGGACAGAGTATCTGAATTAAGCAGAACACTCCTACCCAGTCAAAAGATCAGGGCTTGATCCATCACCGTTTTTTAGCTTACTGCACCATCCCAGTTCAGAACCTGGCTACATGCAAATTAGTCTGTCCCTGGCCCAGTGCATCATGGGAACAGGGCAGACCAAACTACCAAGCCAATTCTTTACTGGAAAGGAAACAAGCTTCCGGGGACCGGTTTCTGGCATTACAGCCGTCTTCGGCCCGGCTTGCTTGAATCCTGATGGTGCAGTGAGCAAGGGACTCACATCTGAGCATACCCTTCCACACTTGTGGTGGCCAAAACGATTAAAAAAGGGGGGTGGTGATGGACAGAGTATCTGAATTAAGCAGAACACTCCTACCCAGTCAAAAGATCAGGGCTTGATCCATCACCGTTTTTTAGCTCACTGCACCATCCCAGTTCAGAACCTGGCTACATGCAAATTAGTCTGTCCCTGGCCCAGTGCATCATGGGAACAGGGCAGACCAAACTACCAAGCCAATTCTTTACTGGAAAGGAAACAAGCTTCCGGGGACCGGTTTCTGGAATTACAGCCGTCTTCGGCCCGGCTTGCTTGAATCCTGATGGTGCAGTGAGCAAGGGACTCACATCTGAGCATACCCTTCCACACTTGTGGTGGCCAAAACGATTCAAAAAGGGGGGTGGTGATGGACAGAGTATCTGAATTAAGCAGAACACTCCTACCCAGTCAAAAGATCAGAGCTTGATCCATCACCGTTTTTTAGCTCACTGCACCATCCCAGTTCAGAACCTGGCTGCATGCAAATTAGTCTGTCCCTGGCCCAGTGCATCATGGGAACAGGGCAGACCAAACTACCAAGCCAATTCTTTACTGGAAAGGAAACAAGCTTCCGGGGACCGGTTTCTGGCATTACAGCCGTCTTCGGCCCGGCTTGCTTGAATCCTGATGGTGCAGTGAGCAAGGGACTCACATCTGAGCATACCCTTCCACACTTGTGGTGGCCAAAACGATTCAAAAAGGGGGGTGGTGATGGACAGAGTATCTGAATTAAGCAGAACACTCCTACCCAGTCAAAAGATCAGGGCTTGATCCATCACCGTTTTTTAGCTCACTGCACCATCCCAGTTCAGAACCTGGCTACATGCAAATTAGTCTGTCCCTGGCCCAGTGCATCATGGGAACAGGGCAGACCAAACTACCAAGCCAATTCTTTACTGGAAAGGAAACAAGCTTCCGGGGACCGGTTTCTGGCATTACAGCCGTCTTCGGCCCGGCTTGCTTGAATCCTGATGGTGCAGTGAGCAAGGGACTCACATCTGAGCATACCCTTCCACACTTGTGGTGGCCAAAACGATTCAAAAAGGGGGGTGGTGATGGACAGAGTATCTGAATTAAGCAGAACACTCCTACCCAGTCAAAACATCAGGGCTTGATCCATCACCGTTTTTTAGCTCACTGCACCGACCCAGTTCAGAACCTGGCTACATGCAAATTAGTCTGTCCCTGGCCCAGTGCATCATGGGAACAGGGCAGACCAAACTACCAAGCCAAATCTTTACTGGAAAGGAAACAAGCTTCCGGGGACCGGTTTCTGGCATTACAGCCGTCTTCGGCCCGGCTTGCTTGAATCCTGATGGTGCAGTGAGCAAGGGACTCACATCTGAGCATACCCTTCCACACTTGTGGTGGCCAAAACGATTAAAAAAGGGGGGTGGTGATGGACAGAGTATCTGAATTAAGCAGAACACTCCTACCCAGTCAAAAGATCAGGGCTTGATCCATCACCGTTTTTTAGCTCACTGCACCATCCCAGTTCAGAACCTGGCTACATGCAAATTAGTCTGTCCCTGGCCCAGTGCATCATGGGAACAGGGCAGACCAAACTACCAAGCCAATTCTTTACTGGAAAGGAAACAAGCTTCCGGGGACCAGTTCCTGGCATTACAGCCGTCTTCGGCCCGGCTTGCTTGAATCCTGATGGTGCAGTGAGCAAGGGACTCACATCTGAGCATACCCTTCCACACTTGTGGTGGCCAAAACGATTCAAAAAGGGGGGTGGTGATGGACAGAGTATCTGAATTAAGCAGAACACTCCTACCCAGTCAAAAGATCAGGGCTTGATCCATCACCTTTTTTTAGCTCACTGCACCATCCCAGTTCAGAACCTGGCTACATGCAAATTAGTCTGTCCCTGGCCCAGTGCATCATGGGAACAGGGCAGACCAAACTACCAAGCCAATTCTTTACTGGAAAGGAAACAAGCTTCCGGGGACCGGTTTCTGGCATTACAGCCGTCTTCGGCCCGGCTTGCTTGAATCCTGATGGTGCAGTGAGCAAGGGACTCACATCTGAGCATACCCTTCCACACTTGTGGTGGCCAAAACGATTCAAAAAGGGGGGTGGTGATGGACAGAGTATCTGAATTAAGCAGAACACTCCTACCCAGTAAAAAGATCAGGGCTTGATCCATCACCGTTTTTTAGCTCACTGCACCAACCCAGTTCAGAACCTGGCTACATGCAAATTAGTCTGTCCCTGGCCCAGTGCATCATGGGAACAGGGCAGACCAAACTACCAAGCCAAATCTTTACTGAAAAGGAAACAAGCTTCCGGGGACCGTTTTCTGGCATTACAGCCGTCTTCGGCCCGGCTTGCTTGAATCCTGATGGTGCAGTGAGCAAGGGACTCACATCTGAGCATACCCTTCCACACTTGTGGTGGCCAAAACGATTAAAAAAGGGGGGTGGTGATGGACAGAGTATCTGAATTAAGCAGAACACTCCTACCCAGTCAAAAGATCAGGGCTTGATCCATCACCGTTTTTTAGCTCACTGCACCATCCCAGTTCAGAACCTGGCTACATGCAAATTAGTCTGTCCCTGGCCCAGTGCATCATGGGAACAGGGCAGACCAAACTACCAAGCCAATTCTTTACTGGAAAGGAAACAAGCTTCTGGGGACCAGTTTCTGGCATTACAGCCGTCTTCGGCCCGGCTTGCTTGAATCCTGATGGTGCAGTGAGCAAGGGACTCACATCTGAGCATACCCTTCCACACTTGTGGTGGCCAAAACGATTCAAAAAGGGGGGTGGTGATGGACAGAGTATCTGAATTAAGCAGAACACTCCTACCCAGTCAAAAGATCAGGGCTTGATCCATCACCGTTTTTTAGCTCACTGCACCATCCCAGTTCAGAACCTGGCTACATGCAAATTAGTCTGTCCCTGGCCCAGTGCATCATGGGAACAGGGCAGACCAAACTACCAAGCCAATTCTTTACTGGAAAGGAAACAAGCTACCGGGGACCGGTTTCTGGCATTACAGCCGTCTTCGGCCCGGCTTGCTTGAATCCTGATGGTGCAGTGAGCAAGGGACTCACATCTGAGCATAGCCTTCCACACTTGTGGTGGCCAAAACGATTCAAAAAGGGGGGTGGTGATGGACAGAGTATCTGAATTAAGCAGAACACTCCTACCCAGTCAAAAGATCAGGGCTTGATCCATCACCGTTTTTTAGCTCACAGCACCATCCCAGTTGAGAACCTGGCTACATGCAAATTAGTCTGTCCCTGGCCCAGTGTATCATGGGAACAGGGCAGACCAAACTACCAAGCCAATTCTTTACTGGAAAGGAAACAAGCTTCCGGGGACCGGTTTCTGGCATTACAGCCGTCTTCGGCCCGGCTTGCTTGAATCCTGATGGTGCAGTGAGCAAGGGACTCACATCTGAGCATACCCTTCCACACTTGTGGTGGCCAAAACGATTCAAAAAGGGGGGTGGTGATGGACAGAGTATCTGAATTAAGCAGAACACTCCTACCCAGTCAAAAGATCAGGGCTTGATCCATCACCGTTTTTTAGCTCACTGCACCATCCCAGTTCAGAACCTGGCTACATGCAAATTGGTCTGTCCCTGGCCCAGTGCATCATGGGAACAGGGCAGACCAAACTACCAAGCCAATTCTTTACTGGAAAGGAAACAAGCTTTCGGGGACCGGTTTCTTGCATTACAGCCGTCTTCGGCCCGGCTTGCTTGAATCCTGATGGTGCAGTGAGCAAGGGACTCACATCTGAGCATACCCTTCCACACTTGTGGTGGCCAAAACGATTCAAAAAGGGGGGTGGTGATGGACAGAGTATCTGAATTAAGCAGAACACTCCTACCCAGTCAAAAGATCAGGGCTTGATCCATCACCGTTTTTTAGCTCACTGCACCAACCCAGTTCAGAACCTGGCTACATGCAAATTAGTCTGTCCCTGGCCCAGTGCATCATAGGAACAGGGCAGACCAAACTACCAAGCCAATTCTTTACTGGAAAGGAAACAAGCTTCCGGGGACCGGTTTCTGGCATTACAGCCGTCTTCGGCCCGGCTTGCTTGAATCCTGATGGTGCAGTGAGCAAGGGACTCACATCTGAGCATACCCTTCCACACTTGTGGTGGCCAAAACGATTCAAAAAGGGGGGTGGTGATGGACAGAGTATCTGAATTAAGCAGAACACTCCTACCCAGTCAAAAGATCAGGGCTTGATCCATCACCGTTTTTTAGCTCACTGCACCATCCCAGTTCAGAACCTGGCTACATGCAAATTAGTCTGTCCCTGGCCCAGTGCATCATGGGAACAGGGCAGACCAAACTACCAAGCCAATTCTTTACTGGAAAGGAAACAAGCTTCCGGGGACCAGTTTCTGGCATTACAGCCGTCTTCGGCCCGGCTTGCTTGAATCCTGATGGTGCAGTGAGCAAGGGACTCACATCTGAGCATACCCTTCCACACTTGTGGTTGCCAAAACGATTCAAAAAGGGGGGTGGTGATGGACAGAGTATCTGAATTGAAGCAGAACACTCCTACCCAGTCAAAAGATCAGGGCTTGATCCATCACCGTTTTATAGCTCACTGCACCATCCCAGTTCAGAACCTGGCTACATGCAAATTAGTCTGTCCCTGGCCCAGTGCATCATGGGAACAGGGCAGACCAAACTACCAAGCCAATTCTTTACTGGAAAAGACACAAGCTTCCGGGGACCGGTTTCTGGCATTACAGCCGTCTTCGGCCCGGCTTGCTTGAATCCTGATGGTGCAGTGAGCAAGGGACTCACATCTGAGCATACCCTTCCACACTTGTGGTGGCCAAAACGATTCAAAAAGGGGGGTGGTGATGGACAGAGTATCTGAATTAAGCAGAACACTCCTACCCAGTCAAAAGATCAGGGCTTGATCCATCACCGTTTTTTAGCTCACTGCACCATCCCAGTTCAGAACCTGGCTACATGCAAATTAGTCTGTCCCTGGCCCCGTGCATCATGGGAACAGGGCAGACCAAACTACCAAGCCAATTCTTTACTGGAAAGGAAACAAGCTTCCGGGGACCGGTTTCTGGCATTACAGCCGTCTTCGTCCCGGCTTGCTTGAATCCTGATGGTGCAGTGAGCAAGGGACTCACATCTGAGCATACCCTTCCACACTTGTGGTGGCCAAAACGATTTAAAAAAAGGGGGTTGGTGATGGACAGAGTATCTGAATTAAGCAGAACACTCCTACCCAGTCAAAAGATCAGGGCTTGATCCATCACCGTTTTTTAGCTCACTGCACCATCCCAGTTCAGAACCTGGCTACATGCAAATTAGTCTGTCCCTGGCCCAGTTCATCATGGGAACAGGGCAGACCAAACTACCAAGCCAATTCTTTACTGGAAAGGAAACAAGCTTCCGGGGACCGGTTTCTGGCATTACAGCCGTCTTCGGCCCGGCTTGCTTGAATCCTGATGGTGCAGTGAGCAAGGGACTCACATCTGAGCATACCCTTCCACACTTGTGGTGGCCAAAACGATTCAAAAAGGGGGGTGGTGATGGACTAAGTATCTGAATTAAGCAGAACACTCCTACCCAGTCAAAAGATCAGGGCTTGATCCATCACCGTTTTTTAGCTCACTGCACCATCCCAGTTCAGAACCTGGCTACATGCAAATTAGTCTGTCCCTGGCCCAGTGCATCATGGGAACAGGGCAGACCAAACTACCAAGCCAATCCTTTACTGGAAAGGAAACAATCTTCCGGGGACCGGTTTCTGGCATTACAGCCGTCTTCGGCCCAGCTTGCTTGAATCCTGATGGTGCAGTGAGCAAGGGACTCACATCTGAGCATACCCTTCCACCTGGGCCAGGGTCAGACTAATTTGCATATAGCCAGGTTCTGAGCTGGGCTGGTGCAGTGAGCTAAAAAACGGTGATGGATCAAGCCCTGATCTTTTGACTGGGTAGGAGTGTTCTGCTTAATTCAGATGCTCTGTCCATCACCACCCCCTTTTCTGAATCGTTTTGGCCACTATAGGAGTGGAAGGGTATGCTCAGACATGAGTCCCTTGCTCACTGCACCATCAGGATTCAAGCAAGCCGGGCCGAAGACGGCTGTAATGCCAGAAACCGGTCCCCGGAAGCTTGTTTCCTTTCCAGTAAAGAATTGGCATGGTAGTTTGGTCTGCCCTGTTCCCATGATGCACTGGGCCAGGGTCAGACTAATTTGCATATAGCCAGGTTCTGAGCTGGGCTGGTGCAGTGAGCTAAAAAACGGTGATGGATCAAGCCCTGATCTTTTGACTGGGTAGGAGTGTTCTGCTTAATTCAGATGCTCTGTCCATCACCACCCCCTTTTCTGAATCGTTTTGGCCACTATAGGAGTGGAAGGGTATGCTCAGACATGAGTCCCTTGCTCACTGCACCATCAGGATTCAAGCAAGCCGGGCCGAAGACGGCTGTAATGCCAGAAACCGGTCCCCGGAAGCTTGTTTCCTTTCCAGTAAAGAATTGGCTTGGTAGTTTGGTCTGCCCTGTTCCCATGATGCACTGGGCCAGGGTCAGACTAATTTGCATATAGCCAGGTTCTGAGCTGGGCTGGTGCAGTGAGCTAAAAAACGGTGATGGATCAAGCCCTGATCTTTTGACTGGGTAGGAGTGTTCTGCTTAATTCAGATGCTCTGTCCATCACCACCCCCTTTTCTGAATCGTTTTGGCCACTATAGGAGTGGAAGGGTATGCTCAGACATGAGTCTCTTGCTCACTGCACCATCAGGATTCAAGCAAGCCGGGCCGAAGACGGCTGTAATGCCAGAAACCGGTCCCCGGAAGCTTGTTTCCTTTCCAGTAAAGAATTGGCTTGGTAGTTTGGTCTGCCCTGTTCCCATGATGCACTGGGCCAGGGTCAGGCTAATTTGCATATAGCCAGGTTCTGAGCTGGGCTGGTGCAGTGAGCTAAAAAACGGTGATGGATCAACCCCTGATCTTTTGACTGGGTAGGAGTGTTCTGCTTAATTCAGATGCTCTGTCCATCACCACCCCCTTTTCTGAGGGGTTTAAAAAACACTTTGTAAATATGGTGCAACAAGGCACCTTTTTTACGCTGCTGGTGCGTCACAAAAAGTGACGCACCGGCGGCGTAAAAGTGACGCACGGCCTCATAAATGAGGCCCGTAGTCTTTAGGGAAAAAAAAGTTTGTTTTTAAACTAAGTTCAAGCAGGTTTCATAGCGCCGTACCTTGTAGTATATTTATTTATTTATAAAGTTTTATATAGCGCGAACATGAGCCTAGAGAGAATCACAGCGCTTTACAAATGGACTGGCAAGAAGAAACAGGTAGAACAAACGATAAATATACTTGTAGTACAAGGTGTCATCAAGATAAAGGCAATAGGTCAATAAACAAGGTCATAGCAGGAGAGTAATAACCATAGGTGTAGAGACTGTCGTATCGGCGCTCGGAGAGCACAGCCAGTGGGCTCTAGGGTGGAAATTTGTTCATCAGAAGCACTTTGACATCTTTTTTGAATGAAGTAGCTGAGGGGTTCAATCTCATTTCAGGGGGCAGGGAGTTCCAAGTTTTTGGGGCCATTCCAGGGAGCTCGGTTGTAGGTTTTCTTTTTAGGAAACTTCTAAGGTTTATATGGCAATGGGCTGGTGCTCCCTAGAGGATCTGCAGCCACCTAACAGCTCCAGTTTTTCTGCCATGTACTTCAGTGTGTTTACGTAGGGGGCTTTATAGGTCATGCAAGCAATTTTCAGCTGTATTCATGCCTCATAAGGGAGCCAGTTTAGAGATTTCAGATTGGGAGTGATGTGGTTGTTTCTTTTGGATCCTGTGAGGAGCCTTGCAGCAGAGTTAAGAGATGCCCCTAGTGGAGGCGATTTGGATCTAGGTAAGCACTTCCATAGTCCAACCTGGAAATCACAAGAGCTTTCACAGCTCACTTGAAGTTGTCGAGAGAGAGGAAGGGTTTTATTTTTCTTAGTAAGTTAATTTAAAAATGTTGCTCCTTTGATGGCTGAGCTGATGTGTTCCTGCATGTTTAGGTTCTTGTCAAGGGTTATTCCCAGTGATCTCTAGGAATCGATAATGTGTGGAAGGCCGTTAAGGGTTTTTAGTTGCTTCATCCATTCTTCAATATCAAGAAATTGTTTGGGTTGGGCGATTAGGAGGAATTCAGTTTTGAGAGCGTTTAGTTTAGGTGGTTTTGGGCCAGCTATTTTTTTGGAGTTATATTGAGGGATCAGATATCTTTGGGGGAGGATATTTTCAGTTACTGATGAATTTTGTCTGCGCACATGTGGTATTGGATGTTAGAACATTTCAGAATTTCATTTAAAGGTTCCATGAACAGAGAGTGGGTGAGAATGTGGACCCCTATGGGACCCCTAATGTGACCGGAGTTGAATTGGATAGGGAAGTCAAGGCAACAAGAAGATACCTGTGTTTTAAACCTTGTGATTTAGGACTATATGACCCCAGTTGAATCGTGCTTGCACCACGCAACGTGGTACATGTGCGACGCACCTGAAAAATGAGATTTATGAAGACACACAAGACCACTTTGTGTGGCCGAGTGGCTTCATACATCTTATCTAAAGTAATGCACCACAAATCACTGCATTGCCTTACTCTGCTGTAGGGAGGTGTTCTATGGGCTTTGTGTGGGTGTTCCCATGCAACTCCCATGGGTTTGATGCATTCCAAGATTTATCAGAACTGGTAGACATGAGAATGTGCCAAAAAGTTATGCCTTCCCAGGAGAGACGTAACGGTGAGAAATCTTTTAATTTCTCCTTGTTATTTCCTCTATCTATGTGTCCTGCATTCTGCAGCACACATATATAGAAAAATTTGCCTCTCAGCATTGTTTTTGTGCAGGATCCTGCATGCAACACAGGCACAAGGGTGCCTGTGTGTGCACTAGGCAGCCAAAACAGCACCAGTATTCCTTTAAATACGGCCCATTCCTGCCCCTTCCCTGTCACGAAGTATAGGTCTCTGAATGAGTATGTCATTAATATGCCCCTTAGTCTATGCAATTAAGCATTGGGTGTATGATCAGATAGCAAAACTGTAATTACAACCAACTGTACAAAAGTTTAGGGGCCTGGTTATGAGTTGCTCATTATATTCCGACCCGAGCGTAAACTGCCAGTTTAATCAATGGTAAGAATTATGAGTTAAAAGGTATCTAACATATCTGATAATTGTCAGATGTGTTAAATACCTGAAGCTTCATTAAATTCCAACAGGTCAAATCTGCTGAAATTTAACAGGGGAAATGTGTATGGTATTTACCATACCATGCAGATTTTGGTGCGTTAAACACCAAAATCTGCATGTTGTTCCCCAATAATTCGTAAAAGATGGAACTTATCACACTCTATAAATAACAACCCCCTGGTTATTGTTATGTACCAGGTGCAATAAATAGCACCTTTACTTGTAATCAAGTCCAAAGTGTTCAACAGCAGATGGCGAAGAAGCCAAGGGGAGCGGCCCTAGGAATTTTACACCCATATGCAATGAGTGATTTTCTATACTTTCTTGTCATTATGAACATCTACAGTAACATACAAGTTCATCCTAATATTCAGAGTCAGTTTGCAACAAACATTGAGAATGCCAATATATCTGGCTCTAATGTACTGTACCTTTTACTTGCATGGGCACACCGCTTACTCTGCCCTCACAGTCACAACACTCCCCTTGCTGTTACACAGGCACAACTCTCATCATGCATTAACATGGGCACACAGGCTCAACCTGACCTCACACAGGCACACTTCCTACTCTACATTTACACAGGCACACTTCAACATTTCTGACCACTCACACAGGCACACTGATAACCATACACAAACCCGCTACTTACTAATAAAGGGAGACCCGAGAGGAGAATCCATGGAGTCTGTCCTCCTCTATTCAATACACACACACACCTACTTGACGAAGTTGAAGTCAAAGCTGTACAATTGCAGTTCAGACTCATAAGAAATGAGGGTCATCAAAAGATTTTTGAGAGTTTGTCTCACCCTAACTTATCATGGCATGCTTCATAATTTGACAACCTCTCACACTGGGGTAGGAGTAATGCCACCGTAGGGGACTCAATAGAGGGATGATATTTTTGGCCAGTGGAGTTCTTTGAAATCTGTTTTAAGGACAATGTCTTAGGTCCTGTTGTTTTTTTTTAGAAAGATAGAAGGGATAAAATATACGTAAGAGAATACTCAATAAAGTACTTTCTTAGCGAGTGCCCCTGGTAAGGTTAAAAAGTCTGAACTGTTAGTCATGGTACTTTAGATACCAACATGTTTCAACCCCTTTGATAGCCTCTAATGGCCTCGGGTATTCTTCAAGGTAAAGAAATAAAAAAAACTATGGAATGCAGTCAAACCATGCAGATAAGGTAACCATAGCATACCGACCAGTCCCTCAATCGAGTTGGAGAACCTACAAAAGAAGGTAAAGAAGGACAAAACGTGAGTTTCAAGTGTGTGACCCTCACCTGTACTCTTGACTTTATAAAGTGTTCAAAGTACACTCCTATATTCAATAACTTCACAAAGAATACTCCATGTTATATGTCTCAAAATGATTGTAATGACTGGAGTTCGTGGATTCATTCTTCTAAAGGGCAAACGTCCTCCCTCACCTAATGGTGACATGCCTTATCATAGGGTTCCTTCTCACACTGATACCCAGCGGAGTACCATTGTGGAGAGAAGCTCTTGAGGTGTAAAATGTCTGTGAGAAACCCCTATGAGGAGTGGTGTGGGTATCAAGTTTGAAAAGGTGAAGGTTGATTGAAGTAAGGAAAAGTACTTGAAACTACCTCTTGGTGGGCACCACATTTTATACTTGTCCCCAATGGGCAGGCATTAAAAAAATTAATTTGACCAGACACAGCTGTAGGGGTTTTATACTAAAAGTTGATTTATTATGCATAGCTCATAAACTTTGTGTATCAGAATTATGGAAATGTCAGTAATCTCACAATATAGAATAAAATGAATTTTAGAAAAACACTACACATTATGATTATGTCATAGTAATCGGAGTAATGTTGTATTACCTTTTTTATGCACGATTGCTGAAAAATATGCTATTACACATGTTCACTTAAATATGGTAGTTTGGCACCAAAATTCAACCACAGTGGCACAGGAACAATGAATTTAGCAAGCGCAAGCGGCTGCTGGCTGTTGCTGTTCACGGCCTGTTTCATTAGAGCTTTTTCTTAGAACAAAATGCATCCAAGGGTTCATTTTGGAAGAGTGGGTGCATTTTGCGCAACAAGGATATTGCTAAATGCTGGGTTATGCCTTAGAATCTCACGTCATTTTGCTGTAATCTCATGTACAGCAAGTTACACAAGAAATTTTCTGCAATGAGTTAGTCTAAAACCTACTTAATACCTATGTATATTATATTATCAGAAAAATTACCAAAACACACAAAAGTGTCTAGTAGTCACTGTAAGTAGAGGGCAAAAAAGTTATCCGAAATCCAAGTCTATGTTGTTTGTGTTTATTCTCCTTATATTTCTCACAGTCCTTCTTGAACAAAGTGTGACATCAAAGATAGGCAGCAGCCGAAACGTGTTTTGTCACATGGACTTTTTTAAGGCTGCAAATGATATATGCACAAATTCTGAGTCACAATAACTTATGGAACAAATTTGTATACAGAAGTGACGTAACCCGTAGAGTGAAAGATAAGTAAAAGATAAATATTTTGTATAAGATTGTCTAGGAAGATGACACTCAAGTGAAGACACACACCAAATATAGTGAAGAGAATAATGAAGCCCATCCAGGACAGCCAACAGCCCATGGCACTGATCTTACAAGATGTGTGAACCACACTAAAAAGTTCATGGCAGAGAGTGATCGTGCTACTCAGCAAGAGTTTTCCCATGCAGTGAAGAACCACATTAAGAGAAGAGGGGGTGTAAGAATAAGGTAGTAAAGTGGGTTAAACAGAGTTATGGTACTAAGAAAGTATGTGTTACCTGAGGTAGGAAGTAGGATGTAACTTAAAGTTAAAGGTGTATTCTACCGCAGTCTATAATGGAAACACCAAGTATCAGTCAAAGGACATGGTAGTACTCCAAATATGCTAAGGTGGGACCAAAATGCGACAAAATGCACGGACTTTTGTCATCTGTATACATCATGCCTCTCTAATGGACAAGCAAAGTTGTAGAAACACAAGGAATCAGGTGGTCACTATAACTCCTCACCTGAACTTTCAGAAATGGTCGCAGATCTTTTTCCTACTTAGCCCCTCAATTGTGGAACCAGCAACTAACACACCTCCGGGCCATCACAGACCACAGACTATTAAAAAAAGAGCTAAAAACCTGGATGTTTTAAGCACCTCTAACTCTGTGGTTAATATCTTCTAAAGCTTTCCCAACAGCGTCATGAGACCCTAACAGGGTGATATGTCTGCGCTCAATAAGAAAAACAATAATAATAGTGTTTACCCAGTTTGTCTGATACTTGGGATGAATATAGCAGGTCCAGTCTTCCATGCTCGAAGAGAAAGGCAGTCATCAAGCAGCAGGGCAGTTCTCTAGTAGCAGCAGGGCAGTCCTATGGTGTCAGGGCAGGCTTTCTTCTGTAGTGTCCACAGGTCCAGGAGGGCACTGATGAGTGGCTCAGGAGGCCCGGTGCCAGCCTTTTTCCCTAACCCCACATCAGTTCCGGAAAATTCGTCCCCCTACCTATCAAGTCTGAAGTGATAACAGCCTGGTATCTGGGTCAAAGGAGGCAAGACCTTTGAGTTGTAAGTGGGGTGGGGTAGGGCACAGCTATAACCCCAGCCATACTTCCAGGATGGCCCAGCAGGCCCACACCTATTCCCCTTTGTGTTATTCTCTGGAAGGAAAACACAAACCCCGACAATAGAGTAATTCACAGTCATTTTACCCAGGATGCTGGCAGAGGCAGAAAATGGTTAGTACAAGAAAACGCGGCATTTTCAGAATTGTTATTTAAAATCCAACTTTACATTTACAGAGGATTTTAAATTACAGTTCATTTGCGTCTAAAATGCATGTGTCCATCTGCTTCCAATCTAAAGTTAGCACTTATTGAATGTAATAAGGTAACCCAGTGTTAGTCAATAAAAGTGATAGTCCTTAGAAAAGTGAAAAACACATTTAGGAGTTTTCCACTACCAGGACATGTAAAACCTAAACCCATATGTCCAGGTTTAGGCCTGGAAAAGGTGTATTTTGCCAGGTTGAAATGGCTGTTTCAAACTGCAAAGTCACATTCCGTAGTGTATATTGGTATTGGTATATTTATATAGCGCAATGACTGTCACCCAACGGGTATCCTGGCGCTTGGACTTAGATAATACATACACGATGTTTTAGCAGCTGCACAGCTTACATAATTCTTGGAAAAAGATGTGTTTTCAAAGCTTTCTTGAAGGAAGTAAGATCTCCCATGCTTCGTAAGCATAACGGTAAGGAATTCCACAGTCTCGCTGCGGTGAACCTAAAAGATCGACCTCCCATCCGGGTCCTGAAAATCCTGGGAACTATCACCAGACAAGCTGAGGCCGAACTGAGAGATCTGGACGGTACATACCAGGAAAACAAGTCCTGCAGAGGAGAAGGGCCCTGTCCATGAAGGGCCTTATGTACCAGACAGAGGGCTTTGAAATCAATCCGCTGAGGGATTGGCAACCAGTGAAGATCCCTGAGTGCCTTGGTAGATGAATCAGATCGCTGGTGCGAAAGGGCCAATTTGGCGGCAAAGTTCTGTACACGCTGCAGTTTTCCCACCAGGGTCGTAGGTGCCCCCAGAAGTAGTGAGTTACAGTAGTCGAGCTTACTTAAGATGATGCTCCGCACTACCTCTGGCCTAGTGTGTACAGGGAGCATGGGTAATATCTTCCGCAGCATCCGCAACAGTGCCATACAAGTGGCCACCGTTTTATTCACGGACACGTCTAGCTGCAGGCTGGGGCCGAACATCACCCCCAGGTTACGAACCGATTCAGCCAGCAAACTGGTACCCTGGAAGAACGGAGGCCAAAAATTCAATGGAAGAGTAGGGGTGCGATCCATAGAACAATGTAGCACCTCTGTTTTGGAGCTGTTAAATTGCAAAGAGTTGTGGCTCAACCATTCCGCCGTGATGGACATACAGTGGTAGAAGGTCGCCTGTGACACAGCCTCCTTACCCTCAAACGAGAAGATGAGTTGGGTGTCGTCAGCGTAGTTGGTGACCGCTATACCGAAAGATTTTATCAGTTTGATCAGGGGACGGAGGTAAAGATTGAATAGGATCGGGCTGATGGCCGACCCTTGAGGCACGCCCTGCCCAACCCTTCTGATGTTAGATTTGAAGGGTGGCAGGGCCACCATCTGGTTCCTATTATCAAGATAGGACACCAGCCAGTCAAGAGCCGATCCCGACACCCCTATTTCCTCCAGTCTCCCTATCAAGATCGTATGGCTGACCGTATCGAACGCGGCCGACATGTCGAGCAGTACCAAAAAGGCTGCTCGACCTTGGTCGGCACGCGTCCGAAGATCATCTAAAACAGTCACCAGTGCAGACTTCGTCCCATGGGCTGGTCTGAAGCCAAGTTGGGCCACGTCCAAGCAAGCATTAGTTTCCAAGAAACTGGAAAGATGTTTTGTGACCAATTTCTCCAGAATTTTAATTGGAAATGGGAGCAAAGAAATAGACCTATAATTTGCTGGACAGGTGGGATCTAAAGTATCCTTTTTCAGGAGTGGGGAGACCACCGCCAGCTTCCAGCAGTCCGGAACCCGTGCAGACCTGAGGGACTGACAACAGATAGAAAAAAGAGGGGGGAAAAGCTCTTCACGGAATAGTTTCCAAAATTTATGTGGAAGAGGATCAAGTGGCGAGCCCGAGGATACACTGTTTGCCAGTACACAGAAATCTTCAAAGGACGGCGGGGGAAAGCTGTTCAATTGAGCTGACCTAGCATCTTTCTCCAAGATGGAAGTTGAAGTAAGATTAAGCAAGGTCTGAGGGTTTGGGCCTGGCAGTATAGCAAAGTTGTTCAGAATAGTTGCAATCTTGTCCTCGAAGGCCTGTGCCTATGAGTCACATAAAGATTGAGAAGCAGGAATATCCTTTACAGTACAGGCGGGACACGCCAAGTCTTTAACGATTTTAAATAGGGCCTGGGACTTGTTCACGGCTGACAATAGTGATTCTTCTAAGATGCTAGCCTTGACCTGTTTAATCTGGGCTTTATAAGTCGCCAGTGCCTGTTCAAAAAGAGCTCTATCTGACTCAAGGTACTGCTTTCTCCAAGTACGCTCAGCCCGTTTGCATTGGAGTTTTAGCTGAAATAGTTCTCCTGAGAACCACGGCACTGCATGTTTTGTCCTAATTCTAGTTTTTCGCAGCGGGCCAGTGAATCCAATGAAGCTAAAATTCGTTGGCTAAGGGTCTCATAGCTCAGATCCACATTATCTCCCAAGATGAAACCATCTAAAAGCAGGGTGGGGGGGGTAGATTGTTTGAGGAGCTTAGACCATTGTCTGCCCACCTTAGTGGCTCCTAAACTGCCTTTCTTCGTTGATGCGGTGAAGAGTGAAAAAGAAAAATGGACGAGTGCATGATCCGTCCAGCACTGAGGCAGGATGTTCCGTATGGTCACTTGGCCTGCATCAGCAAAGATCAGGTCTAAAGCGTGACCCTTTAAGTGGGTCTGAGAGAGTACTATCTGCTGCTGCTGAATATTGCAACTGGCCTGGACCAACTCTTTAAAGGCTGAGTCGGTCGGTCCGTCCGGCCACAAGTTAAAATCCCCCAACACTATGAGCCTGGTGTGGGAATTAGATAAATCATACATAAGATCAATAAGCTCTGTTACAGCAGACAGGGCGCTGGCCGGGGGTCTATAGCACAGCAGCCCAGTGTATAGAGCACCCCCTGACCATTAATTGAAAAGCCTAGTAGTTCACAACCTGGAATTGCCTTAATATCAAGCTGGGAGAGATCTAGTGTCTCCCTAAAAATCAACCCTACTCCTCCTCCTCTGGCCCCCACCCGGGGATTGTGTCTGATTTTGTAGCCAGGAGGGCAAGATAGCCCCAATTCCACCGCGCTATTAGCACTAGTCCAAGTCTCTGTCATGAAGAGTACGTCTAACTCATGAAACTCAATGAGTAACGCAATTTCTTCGGAATGCTTACTGAGAGATCTCACATTTAGAAATCCACAAGACAGAGATTCTTGATGCCTGCTGATGGTAGAAGGCTGGTGACTGGGAGTAGTGCTAGAGTTTAGTCTTAAAAGATCGTCACGGGAATAAGTAGGAGTAGCTCGGCGTGAAGAAGAAGCATTACCAGCGCCCGGCGCGTCCTGTGCGCGAGCGGGCGCAAACGGGCTTACCTCTGGCACACCTCCGGCGCGCACCCGCTGTGCGCCATCGCTGCGCGCTGATTGACTATCCATCTAAATAGCCGTACACGTGGGAGTCGTGCAAGGGAAACAACTAGTCCCCCAACAAAGATGGCGCCCGTAGATCGGCAGCCCCAGATTCCCTCTCCCAAGATGGCGGTCTAAAACGCCGCGAAGCGATGGGTGTCGGTGCCTAACTGCCCTGAGTCCTGCCAAGTGCAGGGTGAGCCCAACAATTATAGTGCAGGTAAGAGCTACTGCTATAATGTTGCCCCCAGACAGTCCTATGAAGTACAGCAAGCGCCGGTATGCAGCGCGATCAAATTAAAAAGTCTAGCGCAGGTATACGGCGTATCTGACATGTATGTTAAAGATAGAGACGAGCAGCCCACAAAATATAGAAGAAACTTCCATAAGAGGAGCAGGGAGGAGTACAGAGGAGGATTATCCATCCCCCCCCAAATAGTTGGTGATGACTGGGATAAGGACTGGTGGAACAGTTGTCCCCCAGACCTGTCCCATAGAGAGCAACAGGCCTCTTAAAAGTCATAGACATTAGCAAATGTTTACAGCACCATACAAGTCTGAATGAGGCAGCTAAGACTGGGTTGCCTGAGAGCCCGACGACACAAAAGCATGTCTCAAATAGATCCCAACATCAAGGATGAAGTACAAGTGGGGGACCCTCACCTATTGAATATTGGTACTGTGTAAAATTCATGAATAATATTCATCAGTGTTATGTAAGTTGTGTTACACTTTGTTGGAGATTATTTGTTGGTGTCCTGAGGAAGGTGGCTAAAAGTGGAAGCCCACCTAAACACATCAACACTCTTAACTTACCAAATCTGCCGTAATTTCTCTATACAATAGATGTTTATTTTTTCAGTACATCATGTATCGGGCACATTATGTTGAGCAGAGAGGTATAGGTATTATGGACAAGTGTTTGGTGTCTTAAATGTTTTTCCCTTTTGACATTTGGTTTTGTAATGTTTAAATTATGTTTTGCATTTTAGCATGTCATCGAATAGCAATGTTTTAACTTATTCTATATTGATTTTGACCTTTTGATCACTTGAATTCACACATTTTAATAATAAAAAAACTGTGAATGGTGTTTATGAAATATTTTATTAAAAATCTAAAGGTTTTTCATAATATTTTGGTACTAGCTTGACTGTAGGATTTCCTGTGCATTTTGAATGATTTTTTTTAAAAACTCTTTATTTGTGACTGCATTCAGATATTGCATTGTACATACATGTATCACACATCTCATACAGTCTTTTCTCATTTCCTCCCTGTGAAACTGTAGGCAACTGACTCATTGTCTCTAATGGTGGGGCCATATGATTCGGTTGCGACAGCCTGGACAACTCCATGTAATATTAACATTTCTTTACAAATGGGTGCAAACTGCCAGTGCCCGATCATTCCTCCACGTGTATACATCTGTAGACCCATAGTTTAAGACAGCGCCAATCCCCTCCCTCCCAACATCCCACCCCGGTTCGAACGTCTCCTGACATCCCAGCATAGTCTGTGTTGCACTCCTGGGCCTAGTAATCGCGAAGGACTGACACATCTAAATAAATGTGATCATCATCCACTGGCAAACCTGTACACATCCTGGACAAGGCTCTATTCGCGGTCACACCCTCTCCCACCCGGCCATCTCCGTTACACGGTCTCCATTTGGGAGGGCGTCAAATCCATGTCTTCCAACTCCAATAGCATCCGTTCCCAATCCTGTGCAATCGGGTGTTTCCGTAGCCCCCTTTCCTCTTCCCTCCGGAGAACTACACCCTCAGCCCTACCCCACTTCAATACTTCGGATCGCCAGGTCTCTACAGTTGAGGGTCGTGCAGATTTCCACCTCATAGTCAGTGCCCTGACTGCCAGTAACAATGCTAAGTCCAGGAGCTTCAGTGAGGCCTTATGTCCTTTGGGTCTTTTTCTGTGTCCGAGCAGGCAAGGCAGCGCCCCCTCTGGTATCTGCATGCCCGTGGCAATGTAGAGTGTGTGTCGGACCTGTTCCCAATAGCCTTCTATGCGTGGGCAGGACCACAGCATGTGGAGAAGGCCGGCCTCATCCGCCTGACACCGGGGACAGCAATGGGAAGAGGCAGGAAACATCCTGTGCAGTCTTTGGGGGGTAAGGTATGCCCGATGTAGTAACATGGCTTGTATAAATTTAAACTTCACGTTTCTGGACACTCTTCTAGGGTGTTCTAGAACAACCTTCCAGGCCCCATCTGTCACAGCCTCCCCTGTGTCCAACGTCCAGGTGTTCCTGAGTGAAGTGAGAGGCGTAGCAGCATGTTCCCTAATGCCAGTGTATAACCACCGTACTAGGTGTCCCCCAGTCTCCATGTAGTGAAGTAGGTGCACTAGTTCGTGCTGCTCTGGTTTACTACGCTGTGGGGCCCATGTAGTACTAATGTAGTGTGTCACCGTGGCGTGTAGGATGTATAGTCGTGGTGGGGCTCCTGTGGCTTGCACAAAGGAGGCATGATCTAGCAGTGTGTCATCTCCAAACAGGTCACCAACTCTGTCTACCCCCGCATCCGTCCAGGGCTGTAATCTACGGTGCATCAGCCGACCCTGCGGCGTTGGGATTCCCAGCAGGGGGATGTTATCGGCATAGGGCGGGGTCGTTGACGTATATGCCAGAGCTTTCCGCCAGCATATCAGGGCGGTATGCAAGAGAGGGTGGCAAGCCCGGGGTATCTTGGCCTTGGGAAATAGTAAGGAGTGCAGCTCTCCTCGTGCCATCTGTCCCCTGGTGAAACCGATTTCGTGCAACTGTCTACCCGCCGCCCATCTTGACAGCCATTGTAATTGACTCGCGTAATAATAACCGCGAAAGTCTAGTACACCTAGGCCCCCCGTCTGGTTCCCAATTGAAGTTTCTTGAGACTTACTCTCCGCCGAACAGAACCCCAGATGAGGTTGATCAAGAGTGTATTTAATGTATTAAAAATATTTTGCTGGAGGAGAACCGGTAGGTTTACAAAATAGTAAAGCATGCGGGGGAGCATGACCATTTTAGAGATGGCTATCCTACCCATGACGGACAAGGGCAGAGATGTCCAGAATTGCACACTACTACGGAGGCCGGTAATGGCCCGCCGAATGTTGCCTTCAATCTGGTCTTCCGATCGTCTATAGACATTTATGCCTAAATACTTGAACGTAGTCTAAGCTATCGGAATTTGGGAGGCGCCAAATTGTATGCGGGCTGGCCGTTGTCCGTCATGAAAATAAAACCCCACCGATTTCGCCGAGTTGATCGCCAGGCCTGACACAGTTGCGAACCGGTCAAAGATGGTCGCCAGGGCCGAATGATTCTCCTCCGGAAATACAAAAGGATATCATCGGCGTAAATTGATATCAAATTGGGTGTGCCACCGATGGAGATGCCCTTCTCAGCCATCCCGGTCCGGAGGGCGATCGCCAGGGGTTCAAGGGTCAAGACAAACAACAGGGGCGACAGCGGGCAGCCCTGTTGAGTGCTGCGATATATGTTATAACTAGAGGAGACGTGTCGACCCGTGCGCGCCCTAGCCGTTGGGCGCGTGTACAACAGCCGGATCCATCGTAACAGGGAGTCGGGGAGGCCAAAACGTTTCAAGACCTCAAACATAAATGCCCAGGACAGGGAATCAAACGCTTGTCGGAGATCCAGTGCGACACAGCCAGCCTGAGGGAGAGTCTGCGGCGTCGCGGCCATAAGGGCTTGGAGTCTCCTCGTGTTTTGGGACGTGCTCCTCCCCGGCAGGAATCCACACTGGTCCGGGCGAATTAAGGCCGGAAGATGGGACTGGATTCGCAGAGCTATAACTTTACTGAGTATTTTATAACCCGTAGAGAGCATTGAGAGGGGTCTGTAATTGGCGAGCTCAAGGGTGTCCCGACCGGGTTTAGGAATTGAAATAACGGAGGCTTGCATCGTCGTGCTAGGCAGGTGACCCGTTTTATAGGATTCCTTATAGATATTCTCCAAGACGGGGACTAGGGTCGTAGAATAAGTCTGATAAAACTCTACCGGCAGTCCGTCCTGACCAGGAGTCTTACCTCGGTTAAGAGATCGGATGGCTATTTTGATTTCCTGCTGCGTGATGGGTCCGCCCACCTCCTCCTGCTCTGCTCGGGACAAAACTGGGAAAGGCAGGTCCCTCAGAAAGTTTACCATCTCCTCATGATCCTCCATAGGGGGGAGGCGTATAGTGTACTAAGGTGATCCCTAAAAGCGTCATTTATGGCCGACTGTGTAGTCACCAGTCCTCCCGTGCTGTCCCTCATCTGTGTAATCACTGGGATCTCGGGACTGTCTTGTACCAGCCGAGCCAGTAAAGCACCCGATCTGTCCGATTCAGCCTGTTGTCGTCACAAGTAGTCTTTGTGGTCAATAACTCTCAGTGTTTCTAAAAGTTCGGCATGCTCTATATTACTCAGTCAGAGCTCCCCCGTGCGATCAGGGTGCTCACCCACTGCCGACTCTAGGGCCTGTAGGCGAGTCTCTACGTCAGCACCCACTACCTGACCAATGGCTGCCCCCCTTATCACGGCCTTCATAGCGTCCCACACCGTCAAGTTAGAGGGCACTGAATCCCAGTTCTTCTGAAAGTAATTGTCTAAGGTGACCGACAGGGATTCGCGGAAGGGGCCATCCTCCAACAGTAGCGGATTAAGTCTCCAGGTTGGCACCGGAGATGGCACCCGTCCCCATTGCAAGTCAAGTGTCAGAGGCCTGTGATCGGAGAAGGTTTTAGCTAGGTAATCTGAGGACGTGCATTTAGACACCAAGGAGTTAGTACACAGAAATCTATCTAATGGGGTATGTAAGGCATGCACCGGGGAATAGTAGGAATACTCTCTGTGTGTCGGGTGGAGTGTTCGCCATATATCTGTCAGACCCCAGCCCTTCTGCCATGTCCTAAAAGAGTCTGCCAGTCTGTGAATACCTGTCGTCTGGAGGGGGGGTGCGACCTATCAAGGTCTACGTCTAAAACCATATTCCAGTCCCCTCCCAAAATCCAAGGGATGTCCCCCCAATCAGCCAGTGCTCATCCCACTCTCGCAAGGAATGTGTCTTGATCAAAGTTCGGGGCATATATACTGCCCAGAACTACGAGTGTGCCGTCCAGTGTGCCTTTCACTAGGATATACCTACCCTGATCATCAACCCTCCTTCCCAGTTCTACAAAGGGAGTACCGTGTCTCACCCAGATGGTAGACCCTCTGGAGAAAGCGGAATATGTTGTAGAGAATACAGTTCCTCGCCACTTCTTCCGCAGTGTGAGTGTCTCTGAGTGTGTTAGGTGGGATTCCTGTAGGAATACAATATGGGCATGTTGTCGGAGTAAGAATGCATGCACTCTGTGTCTCTTTTGTATGGCGCCAAGTCCCCGCACGTTCCAGGTAGCCAGCCTATACTTCCCTACAGTGTCAGCCATACTCGGTGATAAATGTCGCAAGAAACAGTACCCCCAGCTGCAGCACAAGTATTATCTGTAATAACCAGGAGACGTACTTCTGCCCATTCCTTAAATGCAATGTAGGAAGCACATTAAAGAGTGTTTTTGAGCCTCAAGAAATCGTTAATTACCACCAACTTTAAGTTGGTGGTAATTACCGATTTCCTTTAAAAAAGCACTTTTTTGCTTTTTTAAAAGTGCCATGTGGAACACATCCATGCCCTTAGGGCATGTGTGTGCGCCAGATGTGCACATGTGCACATTTCAGGGGTGCAACAGGGTGTCCTTAGGACACCTTGGCACCCTTGAAATACCTCCTGGTATTACCGATTCTGTAATACCGAATCGCTAATACTGAATGTCTTCACATTCATACCTATGGGCCTCCAAACCCATAGAAATGAATGGGTAGGTATTCCTTATTACTGAATCCTAATTACTGATTCGGTAATAAGGCATATTAAGAATTCAGTATTTTTTACCTAATCTTTACCTACATAGGAAATACCGATTCCTTAATAGCGAATCGGTAAAATTCGCTATTAAGAAATCGGTATTTCACATTTACCTACATCTGGCCCTGAGTTCTTTTGTTTATTGATTATCTGACCCATAAACAATGTGATTGCACTCACAATTAGAACTGGAGCCAATTCTACATAAAACATTGAAAATACATACCCTACTGTAAGCACATTTAACCCTAATGTTTCTTTGTATAATTTTAGCATACTTTTGCCTGCTGTATTAGAATGTTTTATAATTATGCCTGTGTTAAACATAGCTGGAGATGAATTGTTTGTAAATCTCCCCCATAGTTTCCAGTATTTTTATAAATTAATGTGGATATGTCAGGGAAATTTACAAAAAAGTTACGCAATGCAGCGAGGCTGTGCTACGTTGCGTGACATGGAGGGAGCAGGAGAGCGCCATATCTTAAAAGGTATGGCTCTCTCCTACCCTTTCCCTTATGACACCACTGATTTCCGTGGCCGTAGGCCATGCACACACCTTAGCGCCATAGGGCTAGGGTTTGTGCATGAGTCTTGCATAGGTTTACCCTTCTTGTACAGAATACTCTGTATCTAAACACTGTGATTAAGTATCCGCCTATTATTGCAGTATTGTATGCCTACTTGTATTTTATACATTTGTTTTACTTCTACCTGTATGCTTTGCATTGTTTGTACCCTGCACACTTGTACCCTGCACACATGTCACTTTTTGTCTTTCACCTGTATCGCACCGATCGCTACCTCATTTATGTGTGATTAAGCGTCTGCCTTTTATTGCAGTATGTACTCCTACCTGTAGTTTTTACAGTTTGTATACCCTATACCTATGTCACTCCTTCCTTACCTGTAGTGCACTGATCGCTACCCCATATTTATCACCCAGCTCACTGCTATCCCTATTATGCACTGATAGCTACCTCATATATTTTGCCCATTCTTGTAAACTACACACTTCCACTTTGACTACTGGATTACACCAATGCTACCTCCTACATTCTGGTTATTTTTGGATAATCACTAGTGTCTCTTGGCCTCCATTTAAGGGGCCCATACCCGCCCTACAGCCATCCCAACATGGATCTCATTGGCAAGCACACATATAGAATAAATTACCCATCCACACTCACCAAAAAAGCCGCTAAACGTTTTAAACACAACTTCCTGAGGTCCCACCCTGAAACACCCTTTGTCGACACCTACTTCTCACCAGTCAATGGATCCCTGAACATCGATATCATCTTCCACACCTCATGTAGAGCACAATGGAGAAAAGCGTTCCTCACCCTACTCACCGTCTCCACCACCAGGAAAACGGCTCATGGCCTAACTCTCTCCATCACTCCATCCCAACTCTTCTCTGGCAGAACCACCATTACTATCTACAATAACGGGATTATCCTAATTCAATCCACAGACAAGAACCTGGAACTACTAGACAACCTTTTCTCCAAGTTCAAAGAGCACCTTTCAAAGCCCAGGACCTCCACCCATATCTCCTCCTGCACTATCACTCCTGACATCTCAGCCCTCACCCACAACCCCTCTAACCTAGCTCAATATCAGAACGACACACACCCCACCTCTACCCCCAACACCTTAGGCGATCACCTACCTACAGCTACCACCACACACCCCTCAATAACAGTCACAAATCTCTCCCCCTCACACAATAATGGCCCCCCTAACCTCAACACTTGGACCCCCAAACATACCACTCCCACCACTCTCTCCCCTGACACCACAGCTCCCACCCACAATACCGCTAACCCAGATCAGCACCAGTACGACATGCATAATGACAATTCCCACCCTCTGTCCCTCCCTTCTCTCAGTCCCCACTATCACCCGCTAATTAACGATACAGAGCACACCACATCTATTACTATAACTCCCCCTCCCCACGACAGGACTATCTCCAACACCATCTCCCCCCTCCCCCCACTCTCAGCCCTCACTACCCCTCAGGCTCCGCCATCACCACCAACATACACTCCACCTCCAACCCGCTCACTCCGCTTGCCACCAAAGCCCTCCTCTTTGCCACCAACATCCTCCATACCTCATCCACACCCATCGCCCCTATACCCTCTTTCCTCCCTAACACCAACCCATACGCCGGCACCACGGAACCCTGCATGAACACCAATCCACCCCCCCACCCGCATGCTAATGCACAGGTCAGCCACCCACCCATGACTTCCTCCCCCAGCACTAACACCTATCCCACGCTGGACAAGATTATGTCCTCCCTCCTCCAGCTCAAAGAAGACTTCCTCACCATCAAAGAAGACATTCACACCATCAAAGAGCTACTCATCACACCCCCCAGACACACCCCACTCACCAACACCCGCCCTCTCAAATGGCTCCCCACCCGTTCCGTTGACGCTTCCAAGCTACACCCTTCGCACAGGACCGCGATCCATGCCCACAATCGCAACAACCGCACCCGCCACCCACACTGGAAGGCGATCCCTGCAGACAATCGCAACAACCACCCCCGTCGCACATGCACCCCTCTGTCGGATCTCGACATTCTCAACCTCCTCCGCTCCTACGACCCAGCTCCCCTAAACGACACAACCGCCACGCACCTCCCCATTCCCACGATACACTCAAAATTCCGTAGACCCCACCCACTAAACAACAGAATCTCCGTCCTGAATAACCTTAGAGAAGTCCCCCTCTCTCTAGTACCCTCTACCTCCCCTGACACACCCCGTCTCAAATGCACACTCCTCAACTGTAGATCGGCTCCTAGACACTCCTCCGTCATCGCCGATCTCATCCTATCATTGGACCTTGACCTAATCATCTTGACTGAAACCTGGCTAACTGAATCTTCCACACCTATAATGGACATCCTGGTTCCCCCCAACTACCACATCATTAGGCTCGACAGGTCTGGCAAGATAGGTGGTGGAATTGCATGCATATACAGGAACAACCTCTCTGTTCTGAAAGTCTCCGCACCTTCCCTACCCTCCCCAACGTCATGTGAATACATTTGCCTCGATATTATCAGTGAAGGCAAACCGATATGCTCTCTTCACGGCATCTACCACCCACCCAGAGACAACCTTACCTTCGCCCAACAAATCATGGACATGATTTCAACTAACGCCGGACGACAGCTCACCCAAATATACCTTGGTGACTTCAACCTCCACTGGAACGATCGCAATGATGCGGTGGTAAATAGTCTCAAAAATTTCCTCAAAGCCCTGGACCTCACACAAGTATGCAACAGCCCGACCCATGAGAAAGGTTCTATCCTCGACCTCATCATCGCCAAAGAGGACGCTATTCTACTTGAATCTATCCAACCCTGTGACTGGTCAGACCATCATATCGTCACATTCTTCATCAATGAAAAAATCAAACTCAACACGACTCAATCCTCCAGACCTAAAATATGGAAAAGAGACCTGAAAAAACTCAACCCAGACTCCCTACCCCCGAACAGCCGCGACCTACTGCTCCCTCCTACGGGCGCTACAGACGTCCAATCCTTGACTGATCACTATCTAAATGCGATGACGTCAATAATTAATGAGGCTGCTCCCATGCAGCTAAAAAGAGTCTCCGCTAAAATATCCAATCCGTGGTACGACGGGAGTCTCAATGAAGATAGACGAGCCATGCGAATGGCAGAGCGCACTTGGAGAACAGCTCCATCGGCACTGCACCTGAAAAGACTGAATAAAAAGAGAAACGCCTATTTCAGGAAAATAAAGCGCTCAAAAACAAACTTCTTCAGCCTCCAGCTCGACCAAGCAAAAAACAGACCAAGAAAACTGTTTGAGCTAATCAGAACACAAGCCAAGGAACAACCCCAACCTATCAGCTCCTTTGACAAAGCGCCCTCTTGTGAAGACTTCGCAGCTTTCTTTACACACAAAACTGACAACATAAAGAGTGATCTCAGCATTGACGCAAGCCACTACAACACTCCCAACTGCATAACACTCACTGAACTAAAAAACAATGCTACGTGGTCATCCTTTGACACCTACTCTGAAGAAGAAATAGGCAAACTGCTCAGCACCTTGAAACCGTCCAATCACCTCACGGATCCCCTCCCTGCCAACGCTGTCAAAGACTTCACCCCATGGCTCCTTCCACTGTGGACTAAAATTATCAACAGCTCGCTACAGCAAGGATACATCCCTGACTCCCTCAAAGTTGGACAAGTCACACCTTTACTAAAGAAACCTTCCGCCGACCCATCCGACCTAAACAACTACCGTCCCATTACCAATATTCCCACTCTCGCCAAACTATTGGAAAAATGTGCACAACTGCAGCTGACTAAACACATTGATCAGTTTGATCTCCTCAACGCTCATCAATCAGGCTTCCGAGCAGGACACAGTACTGAAAGTGCTATGACCCACATAATTGATGACGCGCTACAAATGCTAGATCAAAATGATACCTGCCTCCTCATCCTTCTTGATCTCTCATCAGCATTCAACACCGTTAAACATGAGAACTTACTCGAACTTTTGAACACAAGAATGGGTCTATCTGGGACTGTTCTCAAGTGGTTCACCTCCTTCTTACACAACAGGTCGCAGAAATTCAAGAGTAACAACCTAATGTCCTCGCCAATACCTGTTACGTTAGGTGTCCCTCAAGGATCCTCCCTTTCACCAACTTTGTTCAACCTAGTTATGGAACCCCTCACCACCTTGCTACAAGCATCCAATGTACTTTTTCACATGTACGCAGATGACACCCAATTATATCTCAAACTACAATCTCCCAATGACATTTTACTCCTGAACTCAATAATCAGAAGCACCCAATCCTGGCTTGCCAATAACCATCTCAAACTCAATGCCCTGAAAACAGAGTTCCTTTTGATCTCACCTCCCGCGAAGATCTCTACTTCCCAAACGTGGCTTAAACAGCTAACTGCACTCAATGTCCTACCCACCATCGTGGACTCAGCAAAATCTCTGGGCATAACTCTCGACTCCAATCTCAACATGCAGCATCATATCAGCAAGGCTACTAAAGGTGCGAACTTCCAAATCAATACACTGAGGAAACTGAAACCCTTCCTACCAGCCAAAGACTTCCAAACTGCGGTACAAGCACTAGTAATCCCGCGAATTGAATACGGCAGCATCGCCCTCTGCGGTCTCCCACTAACCACTACTGCACCCCTAAGAGCCTCTCTAAACACTGCAGCAAGACTCATCACTGGGTCAAAAAAACACTCGCATATCACCCCGACTTGAAAGCCCTGAACTGGCTGCCTTTTGAAGCCAGAATACATCTGAAAATTGCCTGCATGACACATAAGGCTATACACTTGAGCTCTCCCGGATACCTCAATCAGAAGCTGTCAATCTCTGGCGGCTCTAGATACACTAGAGGCACAAACAATCTGCTGCTAAAACCTCGAAGATTCAGGAAGGAAAAAACGTATAAGCGCTCTTTCTCAGGAATGGCACCCAGGATCTGGAACTCACTCCCTCCTGAAACAAGGCTCATCTCCTCAATCACACTTTTTAAGAAAGAAGTAAAAGCTCTTCTCATGGCCAAATACACTTGAGCTTTCAACTTGAAACTATAAAGGATCGGCACCGATCTATATTACCCAGCTCGATCCCGATGACTTTGTGTTTTTTCCTGTATTATTCTGCGACATCCCTACGAATATGTGTTTTACCTTTATTATTGTTTCCACCTACTATTATGACTATGTACTTGCATTATTGTTTCACCTGTACTATTATGCTCCCTCACGTATTCTTTCTTTTGTTTGGTATTCCCTGCTCTGTAAAGCGCTCTGATATCTGCAAAGATCTTGTTCGCGCTATATAAAACTTTCAAAATAAATAAAAAATAAATAAATACTATGCCTAGAAAATATGGAAAGATTTTCCCACTTTGTATGCCTGCTGCTTTGCAGTACTTTGAGGGTGCTTTCCAATGCAAAACAAGATTTGGGCTGTAAAGTAAATAGCAATAAGAACATTTTGCGCTGGTTAACGTCACTTTTGTGATGCTAGCCCAGAGCAAAATATTCGTACTTCACTCCCAACGTCGTCTGTAACAACTGCACTATTCTAATTGCACCATGTGCAACTAAAGCTTCATTATAATCACTCATTGTTTCTAACACTAAATCTTGGTTTGACAAAAAAATGATGCTTGTCAATATATTAAGATCTGCATACAAAATGTTTGTTAGTATTTGGCCAACAGATTCTTAGTATCACTTCTTATGTTGGCTGGTGCAGCACATACCCACAACATTCAAGCAGCGTATTCAGAGTCACTAAATATATTTTATTGTTTCTAGAATCTAAGAGTGTAATAGCATAGTGGAGATCAGTGTTATTGCGCATAGTGTAGCCCTTTGCTGATCTGTGTAGGGGACCCTATTCTTGGAGAGACTGATAACGACTGCCATACTTATCTAAATAGATATAGTGCCCCTATTTACATGTTAATCTGTACTCTTTCAAAGAGCATGGATCTTCCCCCTTGAATAAACTAATACATTCTTTTAGAATCTTTCCTAATAGATTGTAAGCAGCTGCTGACTCCTATCATATAGTGCTAATATACTCAAAACATGTAGCCCTGCATGAGCCTACTATATTTATTCTATGTTATCTCTGGAGTATGATCTGCCTTATTTGGTTCCACTTTGATATCGTCTGCTGCCTGTATTACCCCCAAGGATCTCCAGCACAAAGCGCATCGTTAGTCCCAGGTGGAGTCCCAATCCTGATTCAACCTATGTGTACCGATAGTTCTTTTTTAGTGTTCAATCCTCCTGGTGCCTTGGTTCCTAATTTGTTTATATACTTGGACTCCAATTGCCTCAATGATCTTACTTGTTCTCCACCTCGCTCCCTAAGCATCACTTGATCTAGGCAGAAAAATCTCAGCCTATCACTCTTACTGTGATGGTATTCTGCGAAGTTTTTGCTTCAAAATTCATATTACGCTTGGCTATACTAATGTAGATAGTTGGTCAGATGTACTCGAGTTGAGGTAATTTAATTGATTGTTGAGTTAGTCATTTTTTTCCACCTTACATGCTAAGCACGTTTTATATTTATTTTAATTTAAACAAATATATATACATGTATATTTTATATGATAATTAGTGACATTTTGATTAACAATATTCTTGTTTGCATGGTTTTGATTATGTTTCTTTTGTTTTATTGTAATCATGACATTTAGTATTTATATATATTTTTCCAATAGTATTCTAGATATATTTTATCGCAATATTTTGGTAGTAAAGATTTGTGTTTTATATATAGAATGCTGATTTTTGTATTCTTGAGATTTCTACCTACATCTTGATAGGATGCTGTTCGTGCTGAAAGATGATCTCAACTCATGCCCTCAAAATAGCCAAACACATGTTACAGGTCTCCATTGTTCCAATGCCAGCCAGAGCTTAAATCAAACTCTTGCAGCCCAGACAGGAGTGAGGGTGATGCAGGGGAAGAATGCTTTTAGCTTTAATTTGAGCACACGAAGAAAATCTTTTTCTGAATTACCTTTCTTCTTTCTGATACCATTAATATTCTAATTACGCATCTTGGCAGGTTAGTAAAAATGAATCTTATAAAAAACCGCATCTTACTCCAGTACAAGGTTAATGCACAAGCAAAAGGTGTTATATGTTAACACCTTAAAGATAAAAGCTTCACCATGGTGATAATCTCCATCAGGACTGCATCCACTATCATTCATCCTTTGCCCTGTATCATTGATGAAACCATCCACTGGCTGGTGCCTGCACCAAGGCATCCCCAAATAGTTAGAAGAATGAGATATGCACTACATTGCTGTATGAAAGCAGGTTTTTGTCAAATGCTCAGATGCAGATAATTTCTTGTAGCATCCACAAATGGGTGACTCGCACTCTGATTTCTTAAAGAGGTGAACTGTGTTCAGACCTGAAAAGGGCAGGCACTTTTATGACGATAAGAGGCTTTTTCCATCTTTCCTTGAATTCCAGTGTAAACAGCTGTTTGTGTGCTTTTTCGAGTCCCAGGCAACAATATTTGTGGTATGTTGACACTGCATGTAAATACTGTAGCCTTGGAAGAGGGAATGCCATGCCATCTAGCAGAGCACGACTGATAATGCTGGTGGGAAACAATGCTGCTGCTTTTGTTACAGGGGCTGATATTGCAGCACTGCTGCAAAACAGGCCCCCTGTACCAAAAACGGCACTCATCGGTCCAAAAACTGCCCCCACCCTTCCAGCCCAATGGGAAAATGCCCGGTGCCCGCTACGGCCCTGTCATCCAGGTTTTTCAACTTATTGTTTTGTGGTGGCCAGCAGTTCAGAGCAGTCAGCTTTTTCATTGAGGCTGCAATATGCCTGGCAGTGCCCCTGCTGCTCCGCCAAGCATATTAGAAGTTTCGTCTCTACCACAGTTTTCATGGCAACCAGCCTGCCATGAAAAGTGTGGCAGAGAGGAAGAGATGCGTGCGGGGGCACATGGTATGCCCCCCTGTCTGCATGCACCCCCAGTTCCTGCAAGGCATGGACTGTCACATGGACTAAGCAGTCCATGTCCTGCAGGAACCTGCAATGGCATTCCCCTTGCGGTGCCTGTTACGGCTCTCCTATGAGTCTTTAAACAGGCACTGCCATGTTTAAGCCATTGCAAGACCTGGATTCCGGTCGGAATCCGATGGGCGGTCTAAATATGGCTCAGGCACTGGCATGCCGGCCTTCTCCCACACCGCCAAAGTCCTAATAAGGCCCATAGCCAAGTTGACAGACGGAACTCTGGCTCTCAAGGAGAGTGGATCTAAAGATAGCCATTTCCAGAACTTCATTGACCTTACTGGCCTCTAAATTCTTCAGCATCCTACCTTCTGTGTCCATGATAAACTTTTGACACTGGTAATTCTACCATGCATAGGAATATAAATGTAGAGTTTGGGATCCTTTACCGGAATATCAGTTTGGCGCAGGACAAAACAATATATATTTGTGCTTGGCAGGTCCCCTCAAAGGGCACTGTAGGGGCAAAGGTGAACTGTGGAGGCGAAACCGGACTTGGGGCACGCCGCAGTTATGGTGGTTGTGCCGGTCCACGCAATGGCAGTAGGCGTGGCTGGGCGTCGCAAGCCAAATATCGTCATCGGCACCCGGCCTCGCCTCCGTGCCTGATTGGGTGCGGAGTGATCGTGACCCGGAAGCAGTTAAATGCTTCCGAGTCCAACGTAGCTGTGATCAGGGACAAAGCCAGATTTAGCCAGCCTTCGCTCTCAACTGCATAAAATGATGCTGTGGGGAGGTGATCGGACTTTCTCATCGCCGCCCCACAGCTGCAGCCCATTGAAGACTGTCATGATTGGTGCTGAGAGGAGGGGGTCCCAGTGTATTGAGGAAATGATTACATATACTTTAAATGCAATTAATCAACAACAAATGTTTCTATCCACACAGTTTAATTCACAGTGGGATAAAGTATATCCGATATACATCATGTAAAAAACAATCAACTGTATTATACGTCATACAGTGCCCCAGGAAGGGAGAAGGAACGTGATAGTGAGGAGATCGTGAAGTGGTGGGATTAAGTGACAGTAAAATCAATCTTTAAAGCACTTATTCATGCTATCAACAAAGTAGCAACAACTTGCATGCAGCATAGTGTTATTATTCAAAGAAAGGCATACGACACAGAGTAACGTGTATATACAAATTGTTGGAGTGAAGTTGCCACAGTAAGAACAAACAGTCGACGTTTCGACCCTCTTGTGGTTGCAGGATCGATTAACCTTGCTGTGGGGTCTTCATCAGGACCATAAGGGGAGAGTTGGGGCAAAGGACCTATTGAGGGTATAATGAATTGCGAATTAGAGGGTACTGAATAGGCCTCAAAATAATCACATAGGTAGAGACAAATATGAGTCCAATTGCTAAGTAGATGTACTTAGTTGCGCACTATTACTTGATACGAGTCATGAGTGTGACTAATACAATTAAATACAATTAATGCCCAGACATATGAAGGGCTAAAAAGAGCGCCAATGAGAACAGGGACTAGTGCGCATGGCCAGCCGGGCACCCGCAAAGCGCGGAATCCAAGAGAGTTCATATTAAATGTTAGGACATAGTCTATAACCATATATATGCTCGAGGCGGCCCAGATTTGGAGATTCGAGATGCCAGCTGATTAAAACGGCGTGTGCCAGTGACTGATGCTTTGCTAAGACTATAGCGAAGTTGGAAAATAATAATAATAATGGTGGAATGATAACGCGGGCCCAGTGAATATGAGTCCATTCGCTAAGTAGATGTACTTAATTGCGCACTATTACTTGCTACGAGTCATAAGTGTAACTAATACAATTAAATACAATTAATGCCCAGACATATGAAGGGCTAAAAAGAGCGCCAATGAGAACAGGGATTAGTGCGCATGGCCAGCCGGGCACCTGCAAAGCGCGGTATCCAAGAGAGTTCATATTAAATGTTAAGACATAATCTATAACCATATATATGCTCGAGGCGGCCCAGATTTGGAGATTCGAGATGCCAGCTGATTAAAATGGCGTGTGCCAGTAACTGATGTTTTCCTAAGACTATAACGAAGTTCGAAAATAATAATAATAATGGTGGAATGATAATGCGGGCCCAGTGGGAAATCTTACCAAAGATCCGCGTGTCATCGGTCTGGGGTCTGGCAAAATGATAGGCTGGAATCTGGTGGCGTGGCGCTGCATCTGGGGGGGTGAGTGAGTGTGTGAGCAGGCTACATTGTAAACTCCGTTACACAAAAGTTAAATAATGACAAGTATAGGGCAGAGGCAGAGTGGCTTACCAACTGCTAGCGTCTTGTTAGAAGGATCGGTAATTTCATAGATCCGTCTTCGAGAGTCGAGATGAGTCTGGCGGGACATATAAGAAACGGGGATATTAAGTAAAGGAAACTATGCTGACGGATTGCGGGCATAGTGGAAAACGAGCATGGGTTACTTACTCGGTCCAAGTGACTTGCTAAGGCTCCGTGTGCGAATCGCGGTATGACTGCCGCGCTTCCTAGTTTGAGGCGGCTGTCATGGTGATGGGTCACGTGCCTCTGCCCTATACTTGTCATTATTTAACTTTTGTGTAACGGAGTTTACAATGTAGCCTGCTCACACACTCACTCACCCCCCCAGATGCAGCGCCACGCCACCAGATTCCAGCCTATCATTTTGCCAGACCCCAGACCGATGACACGCGGATCTTTGGTAAGATTTCCCACTGGGCCCGCATTATCATTCCACCATTATTATTATTATTTTCGAACTTCGTTATAGTCTTAGGAAAACATCAGTTACTGGCACACGCCATTTTAATCAGCTGGCATCTCGAATCTCCAAATCTGGGCCGCCTCGAGCATATATATGGTTATAGATTATGTCTTAACATTTAATATGAACTCTCTTGGATACCGCGCTTTGCGGGTGCCCGGCTGGCCATGCGCACTAATCCCTGTTCTCATTGGCGCTCTTTTTAGCCCTTCATATGTCTGGGCATTAATTGTATTTAATTGTATTAGTTACACTTATGACTCGTAGCAAGTAATAGTGCGCAATTAAGTACATCTACTTAGCGAATGGACTCATATTCACTGGGCCCGCGTTATCATTCCACCATTATTATTATTATTTTCCAACTTCGCTATAGTCTTAGCAAAGCATCAGTCACTGGCACACGCCGTTTTAATCAGCTGGCATCTCGAATCTCCAAATCTGGGCCGCCTCGAGCATATATATGGTTATAGATTATGTCCTAACATTTAATATGAACTCTCTTGGATTCCGCGCTTTGCGGGTGCCCGGCTGGCCATGCGCACTAGTCCCTGTTCTCATTGGCGCTCTTTTTAGCCCTTCATATGTCTGGGCATTAATTGTATTTAATTGTATTAGTCACACTCATGACTCGTATCAAGTAATAGTGCGCAACTAAGTACATCTACTTAGCAATTGGACTCATATTTGTCTCTACCTATGTGATTATTTTGAGGCCTATTCAGTACCCTCTAATTCGCAATTCATTATACCCTCAATAGGTACTTTGCCCCAACTCTCCCCTTATGGTCCTGATGAAGACCCCACAGCAAGGTTAATCGATCCTGCAACCACAAGAGGGTCGAAACGTCGACTGTTTGTTCTTACTGTGGCAACTTCACTCCAACAATTTGTATATACACGTTACTCTGTGTCGTATGCCTTTCTTTGAATAATAACACTATGCTGCATGCAAGTTGTTGCTACTTTGTTGATAGCATGAATAAGTGCTTTAAAGATTGATTTTACTGTCACTTAATCCCACCACTTCACGATCTCCTCACTATCACGTTCCTTCTCCCTTCCTGGGGCACTGTATGACGTATAATACAGTTGATTGTTTTTTACATGATGTATATCGGATATACTTTATCCCACTGTGAATTAAACTGTGTGGATAGAAACATTTGTTGTTGATTAATTGCATTTAAAGTATATGTAATCATTTCCTCAATACACTGGGACCCCCTCCTCTCAGTATCTATTCAACCCAGGTCCCAGTGACGTATATGGGTAAACCCCCCCTTGTTCATAATCTGTCATGATTGGTGGGCATAATTTTTAGGTCCCTATTAGGCATCACCATTGGTAAATGAGGACGCCTGGGGGAAGGGGCTCTTGGAACTCCAGGGTGCAGTTACAGCTGGTAGGCTGGAAGGGTGCGGGGAGGGGAAGTTCCGCTTCTGGTAGGCATCTTCGGCCAACTCCGCACAACCAGCAGCCCCTAGGAGATGACATTTAAGGGCGTAGGGGGCGCCTGGGGAAGTAACCTCTGGGAACTGGGCCCCATGCTCAAGACACTCTAGTAGGAGGGTAGGCCCTAACACCATTCTGGACCAGTCATTGGACCTTGCTGTAGACTCAAAAGGGAAACGCAGAAAACAATTTAATGGTGATTGTGCGAACAAGTTAGCTAAAGATAGGCATGGCTATGTATTAGAAGCATGTTAAGGATAGCCAACCAAACACTGTACACAATCAATAACTATAACATTTCGATGTAATGTGATGAAATTGACTTTTCCACAGAGTGTTGTCCTCCCATTGCTAAAGATTTGGCACAGGGGGTAGGAACAGGTAAAGGTATGTGTGGGGAGTCGGCACACGCCTGGCCATATGAGGAAACATTTTCCCATAAAGAGTTTATTGGTAGACACCTCAGGCTTCTTGGATGTACTCTGCGTGTTAGGAATATCGCAAAACATCTCAAATATCAGGAAGGTGATGAGAACTTAATTTGAGGGGGTAATAGCCTTTGTGAATGATGCAGCGCTACTCCGGAAATAATTTCTAAAACCATGTCACCTTTCCCTGAAGTACAAAATCATACATTTACTCGTCAGTGGGGCCCATAACACCGCGAGTCACTCACAAAACGCTTCCATCCTACTTCATGGATCGGTGAAATTCAAAGGAGGGCTGCTGTATCATAGTGGGGTGTCTAAACTAAAAACTGAATATTTATACTATTTACACCTGCAGTTTAAATGAGTTTACCATGGTTTTTATTAACAAAACATTTATTTAGACACGGCCCATAACACCGCAAGTCACTCACAAAACGCTTCCATCCTACTTCATGGATCGGTGAAATTCAAAGGAGAGCTGCTGTATCATAGTGGGGTGTCTAAACTAAAAACTGAATATTTATACTATTTACACCTGCAGTTTAAATGAGTTTACCATGGCTTTTATTAACAAAACATTTATTTAGGCACGCCACCATTATGGTCGACGAATCTGCTAGTAAAACATTAGGCGTAGGAAAATACAAGGCCAGCTTAATTCTCCATTTATCTAATTTTTATTAAGAGCAAATTTTAGCATGTCTGAAAAATGTATTCACTTTATTTATTTCTTTATTCAAAATGACATTAAAGGAATAACAGTTTTATCTCAAACAGTTATATTAATTTATTTTAGAAAATTCAGAAATAGACATTATTATTTAGATTTCAGAGATACAAGTATTAGCAAAGACAGATAGTTCCCAAAATTCATCTTCTACTAACTTCCCTAACTAATAACCTCATCTAAAGATCAATTCTCATTCAAAAGAAAATAGAAAATTATTCTAAGTCTTACATCTCAGGAAAATCAGCATTCCGACAGCATCTCTGGAGGAAATTGAAGAGGAGTTTTTTCTTAAGTAAAATCAGTACTTTTTATACCTTTTTCACTACCTTTATCTATCTACAAAAGTACATTTCAGCATAAACTCGAGTTCTGATTGGACAATTTGGGGGTGGATGAGCATCACCTCACCATTTCAGCATTCAATTTCTGTTATGTCAGCTAAATTTTAAAAGGTCCTTTGTTTAAGAAAGTCTTTGGCCTATTCACATCCTCAACTAGCAACTCCGTGGTCTTTTGCCACGTTCAGTAATTCAAACGTCCATTCTTTTGACAGTCATCAGGACTTCCAGGGCATGTTGGCCTTGAACTGTTTTAGTTCAGACACAGGCAGCTAGCATTCATTCTCGTCTTTCAACCGCGCATGAGCTTTATCTCTCGCTGTCACAGTAATCGAGAGACTCCATTTTCTCAGTAGGCCTCACGAGCCAGAATTGGAACAATCATAGAAACAAACACAAATAAATGTTAAATATGGAACTATAGCCCTTCTGTTTACCTTTCCCTATACTAAGGTTTCCCTGTTAGTTACTACCTAGCAAATAGGCGACATTTACGCAATTTATACTCACTTATCCTTCGAATTCTGCCACAAATACATAGACAAAAAGCACATTTATGCAGTTTTTCATTAATTTAAAGCTGCTCATTAGTTCTGGACATGACAGAATCACATAATTAGTTAATTATGATTGCAACATAAGGGGGGCGTGGCTTCGGCGCCGTTGGGAATGGCCGCGAACTTCGGAGACGCCGCCGAGACGTGAGAGCTCGGAGCGGCTACAGGACTTATATTCCCATTTTGGACCCGCATTTCCGTAGGAATTGACGTCGGAATGCGCACAGCCTCTAAAGGACTAGATGTCTCTTTTTTGCGGTGAGCTCAGTGCGAGATTAATGTCTTTGTTTCTCCCGCGTTGCACCAGAATGTTGCGCCGCCATTTTGTTTTTCGGCGGTGCCGCTGACCTACGTTGTTTCCTCATGAGGAGGACTTTTCTGTGAGAAATGCTCTTTTCTCTGCTTTAAAACGACACCCCACCTCCATTATTCTTTGCTTGTGCACATGTTCTCATGCACTTTGACCGCCTCACATAATTTGGACACTGCTTGTTACTGAATGGTCATTCCAGTTTTCGCAAGGTTACTAATTTCAATACCTGTCAGTCTTGTGGAACTTTTGACAGAACCTTCGATTTTTCGCAGTGTTGGAAGCAACATAGATGTTATAGGATATTGTTGCATATTGATGCATGGTGTATGAGTGCACATCCTGCGAGTGACGCACTACATAATACAGGTTTCAATAGACGCAAACTTATTCTATATATCTCTCTTCTGTTTCTTCTCATGGCTATGCCCAGAAATAATCGTAGTGGGTCCCTTCAAACCTCGGGGGTGGGGATGGCTGATTTCAACCCTTTTAATGTTCTTCAGGACTCTGCAGAAGACCATCCTAAAGAATCTACTCTCTCTAAAAGGGCTAACTCTCGCCCTGGGGCTAAACAGATCTCTAAGGTATCTTCTGCAGCTGCATCAGCGTCTGGTAAACGAGTACTACTCCCACTACTTCATCCGCATCACTTTCTATGGAACTTCTCCTCGAGGAAATTCGTGCCCTTAAGCCACATATGGAAGAGACGAATGTACGTCTACAAAACTTAGAATCCTCCTGGTCGAGCACTGAGCAAAGAGTTGGAGAATTAGAGAATTGTGTTGATTTGGTACAAGGACTCACAAACCAACTTCCTTCTATGTCTAGTGAATTTTCTCTTCTCAAGCGACAGATTGAGCAGTTAGAGAATCGCAATAGGAGGAACAATCTACGTATTTATGGTTTGGCTGAAGGTCTTGAAGGTACGGCCCCGATCTCATTTTTTCAGACTTTCTTACCAACCCTTTTGGGATTCCTTGATAGTCCAATTTTGAATATCCAACGAGCACATCGCCTTGGGCCACCCTCTCGCTCTACTTCATCTTCCTCCAAACCGGGAGGTGTTATTTTGTATTTTCTAGAATACACCGATTTGCTTAGAGTCCTCCAAGCTGCTAAACAATGTGGAAAGATCACTTGGCACGGATCCACCCTATTTTTTGCTCAAGACTATGCTAATATAACGGCTGACCGTCGGAAAAGATTTCTGGAATTCAGACCAGCGCTGCGAAGTTTGAATGCTAGATATGGTTTGTTCCATCCATGCCTCTTTAAAGTCACCTTCAATAACAAGACTACGACCTATGAAGATCCTGACTTACTTCAACAATTCCTGAATAGTTGCAGTATGGAATCCATGGAAGTCCCTGGATCATAATGGACTACCTTTTCATTACCACTGTTTTGTTGTTACTCGTTTCTGCTTTGTTCTGTTGTCCTTTTTCCGATTGTTTCGCTAAGGTTGTATCTCTTTCTTTCCTTCTGTATCTAGTGACTCCTTGGTGATACTACTATGTATTTGTCTTTTGGGTCAGGTATAATTTTAGTCAATCGTTGGTAATTTTCTTCTGTAATTTTTCTTTTTCTTTCCTCCTCGTCTCATAGGTATTTGGTCAGTGGTCCCTCACAGTCTTTCATTACCCTTCTTTTTCCTGGAAGCTGTTCTCCTCTGCGCGTCCTCGTTGGAGTCTCCTCTTTGGCGTTCCATTCCCCATATGTGGCCCCACCACCCTCGTTTCTCTCGTTTTCATGTGGTATGTCTTTTGTTGCAATATCTTATTATTGCTTATTTTCTCTGTTTTGTTTTTATCTGTTTGGATATGTCTCTCCCTTATATTTCTTGTTTCCTTTTTTCCTGTCCTTTGGTCTTATTTTTCTATTTTTCCTTTCTTTCTTGTTGGTATTCTTGCCTTTTTTCAACTCCACTATCTTCTTTAATGGTTTCTTGCTCTATTCTCTTTCGTGGTTACTTTTTCCCTATCTTTTCTCTTGCTCAACACCTTCTTTCTTTTTCTTTACTTTTTCTCATTCTTAGTGCATTTTCCCTTCTTCATTCCAGTTTTCTTTTTTACTATACCCCTTTTCGCAGTTACTTCAACTCTATTTCTCTTTTACCCTTAGATATCTTTCCTCTTTCTCTACTGGTACATTACAATTTTAAAGTTTAGATGCCTTTGCAAATAATATCCTGGAATGTTAAAGGTTTGGGCTCTCCTATTAATCAACAGCAAGTTTTATCTCATTTAGGGCCAGATGTAGGTAATTTTGATTTACAGACTCTTAAATACCGACTCATACCGAATCGGTATTTAAGAGTCGGTAAATTGGAAGGAGGCAGATGTAGGTAAAAAAATACCGATTCTGTAAGAGTCGGTATTTACGATTCTGTAAATACCGAATCTGTATTTCCTATTGATTCCTATGGGCCTTGAAACCCATAGGAATCAATGGGAAATACAGATTCGGTATTTACAGAATCGGTAAATACCGAATCCTGGCAGGGGGAACGGGGTGTCACTTTGACACCCTGTAGTACCCCAAATTCAGGCTTGTGTGCCATGGGGCACACATACATGCCCTAAGGGCATGTCTGTGTGTCACATGGCATAGGTGTACATGCACAGATGTGCATGTACACTGGAAATCGGTATTTTACCACCCAATAGGATTGGGTGATAAAATAAGAAATCCTAAGGGCCTGTGGCACTGCAAACTGTGCCACCTACATATGGATTTACAGAATCGGTATATTTACCGATTCAGAAAAATACCGAAGTGGTAAATTTACCGAATCGGTAAATATACAGATTCTGTAAATTCTGACCCACCTACATCTCAAAAGCCAAATACCGGTCGGTAACGGCCGAAATCAGCCGTTACCGACCGGTATTTGGCTACCTACATCTGGCCCTTAGCTACTTTAAAATGTGATATAGGGCCAGATGTAGGTAATTTCGATTTACCGACTCTTAAATACCGACTCATACCGAATCGGTATTTAAGAGTCGGTAAATTGGAAGGAGGCAGATGTAGGTAAAAAATTACCGATTCTGTAAGAGTCGGTATTTACCGATTCTGTAAATACCGAATCTGTATTTCCTATTGATTCCTAGGGGCCTTAAAGCCCATAGGAATCAATGGGAAATACAGATTCGGTATTTACAGAATCGGTAAATACCGAATCCTGGCAGTGGGAACGGGGTGTCACTTTGACACCCTGTAGTACCCCAAATTCAGGCTTGTGTGCCATGGGGCACACATACATGCCCTAAGGGCATGTCTGTGTGTCACATGGCATAGGTATACATGCACAGATGTGCATGTACACTGGAAATCGGTATTTTACCACCCAATAGGATTGGGTGGTAAAATAAGAAATCCCAAGGGCCTGTGGCACTGCAAACTGTGCCACCTACATATCGATTTACAGAATCGGTATATTTACCGATTCGGAAAAATACCGAAGTGGTAAATTTACCGAATCAGTAAATATACAGATTCTGTAAATTCCGACCCACCTACATCTCAAAAGCCAAATACCGGTCGGTAACGGCCGAAATCGGCCGTTACCGACCGGTATTTGGCTACCTACATCTGGCCCATAGTGTTATTACAAGAGATACATATTAAGGATGTTGAAATTGCTAAACTTCGTCGTAATTGGGTTGGTCATGTTTTTGCTTCCCCTGGCTCAGGTAAACGTAATGGGGTGGCTATTCTTTGTCATAAACGTTTAGATGTTCAATTGCTCTCTCAAGATAATGACACAGAAGGTAGATGGGTTGTAGTTTCTCTCTTGGTTAACAAAATCCCACTCACTATTTTTAATCTCAACGCTCCTACTGTGCAAGACAAATTGTTTTGGCCTTACATTCTTTCTTCATTAATGCAATATACTGATGATTACTTTATTTTAGGTGGAGATTGCAATATGATTATGGACCCCTTTTTAGATAGAAAGTCTAAATCACGTTTCATTCCCACTCCCATCCATACTCAATTTACCTCTACCATATCTCAAAGAGCCCTTGTTGATTCTTGGAGACTTTGTCATCCCTCATTACAAGAATACACTTATTTTTCCCCTGCTCATTCCTCTCAATCCCGAATAGATTATATTTTCATATCAAAGGCCCTGACCCAACACATTACCCACTCTGACATTGGATCGATTTTGATTTCTGACCATGCTCCCGTTTCGCTGACACTGGATTTACTCCCTCTTATAAAAGGTACCAGAAGATGGCGCTTTAATAATGCCCTTCTTCTAGATCCCAAATTCACGTCAGATTTCCTTACATTTGCTTCCCAGTTTTTTGTAGATAATGTATCTCCCCAAATAACTCCTCAATTATTATGGGACACTTTTAAAGCTGCTGCTAGGGATTTCATTATTTTGTTTGTTGCCAAAAAACAACGCTTAGCTAAACAATATATGCAATCACTTTCTACACAAGTTAAACTCTTAGAACATTCCTATTATGCATCTTCGACTCAGGATAATTTAAATATGCTCATTCAGGCTAACCTTAATTTCAATAAAATTTCTACTGAATCTGCTAATTGATGTCTTCTTAAATCTAGTGCTAAATATTATACCGCACAAAATAAAGCAGGTAATCTCTTGGCTAAATACCTCAAAATCTAAAAAGAACGAATAAAGATCGACTCCATTGTAAATTCATCGGATATTTCTCTGCATCAGGATGAAGATATCCTTCATGAATTTACTAACTTTTATCAGCAACTTTATACTCCAGAATCCCCTATTCTAGATACGGATATTCAACATTATTTATCTTCGCTTCCCTCTCCTCCCTCATCAGGAGTTGATTTTGTCTCTCTGGAACAGGATATTTTACCTAAAGATATTTTAGACTCTATTAATGTGCTTAAGAAAGGGAAAGCCCCAGGACCTGATGGTTTCACCATAGAATTCTACTTGCATTTTTCTACTCTATTAATACCTAGGCTTCATCAATTATTCTCCTTTTTAATTGAATCTAAGAAATCTGAAGGCTCCTTTCAGGAAGCTTTGATTTGTCTCATCCCCAAAGAAAATAAAGATCATATGTTATGCAAAAACTATAGACCTATTTCATTGATTAATTTGGACTATAAAATATTTGCGAAAATTCTTGCGCTACGTCTAGAGAAAGTTTTACCACACTTGATTGGTAAAGAACAGTGTGGTTTCATTAAGGGTCGTCATCTCTCCGATAATACACGCCTCTTTTTTAATGTCCTCAGCAAGTCCCACTCGTATAAACTTTCTTTAGCGGCGGTTGCCCTAGATGCTGAGAAGGCATTTGATAGAGTCAATTGGAAATTTATGCTTTCCACTCTTGCTTGGTTTGGTTTTGGCCCGAAATTTCTTTCTTATATTTCGTTATCATATTCTTTTCCCAGATCCTTCATACTAGCTAATGGTCTTGTCTCCTCGTCTTTTCCTCTTCTTAGAGGGGTCCGCCAAGGTTGTCCCCTTTCTCCTCCTCTTTTTGTATTGACTTTGGAACCTTTTCTATCACGAATTAGATTGAATAATGACATCTTGGGTTTTCCATACGGAGATACACAATTGAAACTTTCTGCTTATGCGGATGATATTCTTCTTTTTATATCTAATCCCCTCTCGTCTGTTTCAGCTTTTCTTTCGGAAGTTTCTCAATTTGCATTGGTTTCTAGTTATAAACTTAATGCTGCCAAATGTGAGATTTCACCCCTTAATGCCTTTTGCTTTCACTCTGATTTCTTGATTTCTTCCTTTCATTGGAGTCCCACTAAAATAAAATATTTAGGCCTTTGGTTCACCCCAATACTCAAAGACACTGTTGCGTTGAACATTAAGAACCTTCTTACATCCTTAAGGGAGGCCACGTCGCGATGGCAACCTTTGTTTTTATCCTGGTGGGGCAGGTTAGACTCTGTAAAAATCATCTTAGTCCCTATTATTTTGTTTCTTTCTCTCTAATATTCCAGTTAATATTCCTAAATACACTTACAAAACCATTTATTCTATTTTATCGCGGTTTTTATGGCAGAATAAGAGAGCTAGACTGTCTTTTTCTAAACTTAAATGTCCTACACATATGGGTGGTGTTAATTTTCCAGACTTTTCTTCCTATCGCACCTCATTTGTTCTTCTTCACTCTTCCTCTCTTCTTGCAGAACGTTCACTTGATAATCTCTCTCAACCATTATGGGTTGACATTGAGTCTTCTTTCTTCCATCCCTTCTCGTTTGAACAATTTGTTTCTTTATCACATCCCCCTGCTAGATTGTCTCTTCCTGTCCTTAAAATGTCTAGGAAAACTTTTTCCCCTCTTTTCTTAGGTGGACTCGATGATCGTTCTCATTTCCTGCATTCCACTATCTGGTATAATCCTTTAATTAAAATTAAAAATAGGATGATATTTTGGAAAGATTGGCAGGATTTTGGACTATCTTGGACTCATCAGTTTTTTAAGAATGGTAAATGTATTCATTTTTCTTTGCTTCAATCTCAATTCACTCTTCCGTTATCTTTCCAACACAGGTACACCTTATTGTGCTCAGCCGCTCAACATAGCTATGATACCCTCCCATCTTCCACTCCTTGCGCTAAAGCACCACCTATTACTCTGTCTGTATTATCTTCTTCTTCCTCAGCTTCTCAAATATATAATATACTTAGTGAATCTAATTTTACTCAAGATAAATCGAAAATAGAACTCGCCTGGGAATTAGATTTAAATGTATCTTTTTCTACTTTAACTTGGCATAAAATTTGGTCTAAAATAAGGAAATCCTCTAGAGCAGCTAATACTACTCAGACTTTATTTTTCATCTATAATAGAATCCTGATCACACCCACTAAACTGCACTCAATTGATTCCTCTATTCCTTCTAAATGTTGGTCATGTTCTCATACTATTGCAGATTTGAAACATATGTTATTCACATGCCTCTCAGTACATAGCTTCTGGTCCAAAGTTTGGCACCAAATTAACAGAATTTTTTCCACACACTTTCCTTTTACTTTGACGTATATTTTTCTAGATCGTCTTGCTGACATTTGGTCCAAATCTCACATAAATACCACCATTGTTGATTTACTTATTGCAGTTGCTTTTCAACAAATCACTAAGTCTTGGAAGGATACATCAAGCATTTCCTTTCAAGCTTGGTGGTACGGGATTTGTTATAATCACCGATTAGACAGGGCTTATGTCTATCCCATTGCTCTCGCCATTAAAAGAGATTTATTATGGTTTCCCGTTACAAACTTTTTGGACTCATCTGCTCAGTCCCTCCGTTTGCATTCCCCTCGGATTGAGGAAGTTCCCAAACCGCCTTAGTTGGTATATCTCTTTGTTTGACTAATGTTATTACCTTAAGTTTCTATATGGTTCTTACTAATGTTTACTAGAGGATTGTATATTTCACTGATACTGTACTTATTTCTCTGTAACTATTACTGCACTTGAGTATTTGATGTATTACCATTTTTTGCTTTTGTTTTTTTTCCAAATTTCCCCTTCTCTCCCTCCCACCTTTTCTTTCATTTTCTTTTCATGTTATGCATACTATACTTTGATCGATCAAGTATTTATTTAATATTATTGTATTTTTATCATTTAATAAAATGTTCGTTAAACTGATGATTGCAACATAAGCAAAATTAGATTCCCAGGTTTTCTGAGGGAATAGTAGATATGTTAAAAAATATTTATCATAATGCACAAGCAAGGGTGGTAATCAATGCTAACTCGAAAGGGACTGTGAATATTAATAGAGGTACCAGGCAAGGGTGCCCGATGTCCCCTATTTTGTTCACTTTCTTTATCGAGCCCTCGCAATAAGAATACGTGGTAACTCTGATATTAAGCCAGGAATGGCTAAAATCAAACTATTTGCTGATGATATTATTTTATATTTACATCCTGACAGATTAAACCTTGAACTAGCAATAGGTGAATTTAGCAGATTTGAATTGATTGGTGGATACAAGATCAACCAGAACGAAACCGAGGTATTAGTCATGAACTCAGATTGTAATTTTTTACCTGAAAATTTTAAAACACAAGCCGTAAAAAAAGAACCAATTAGATACCTAGGCATTTATGTATCCAATCAGTTCGAACAACTATTTAGTTTGAACTACTCCTTAATGTTTAATAAAATAAAAAATTTGTTAGACTTTGATTGGTCGGGTGGCTTTAGTAAAAATGTCGATTCTTCCGTTAATTATTTTTCTTTTTTCAAACGTGCCGTTAAGAATCAACTCTCAGTATTTTAGAGAGATCGATTCTATGATCAGGGGTTTTGTCTGGAATAAAAAGTCCCCTAGAGTGAAATTGAGTATACTTCAGTTAGATACTACACCAAATATATGTATGTATTACATGGCAGCAATAATGGACCTCACAGCACGTTTATTGAAGTCCAATAGTTTATTTGACATATTTTTTTATGAAAAAATGATTCAGGAGGGTGGATCTCAAGTTCCGATTTTTTTAAAAACAGCAAAGTTACCAAAAAAACTCGATATAAGACTATGCGAGATTTTTTTTTATTAGACTGCAATCATTATTCAAGTTGGGAGGGGGCGGTGGGTTTCATTATTTGAAATTGGAAGAATGTAAGAATATGAGGCTTCAGATACAGCTGAATAAACTTCAAAAGTGGAAAAATCTAGGGTTCGGTAATCTAGCTTCATTCTTTGTTGCACAGAAGCTTATTACTTGGCAGGAAATTATGACCAGAACGGATAATGGAACGGAACCTGAGGGGCATCCGATGGTGCACCGCCACTGCAGCGCCGGAGCCGGTTCCAGGGTGTAACGGAGCTGATACGACACTCCGGGCGTGGAGATAAGATGGCGGCCGCCATCACCTCCACTTGAAACCCGGGGCCGAGACACGCCGAGATGGAGGCGCGACCCGCGGCGGCATAGGTGAGACGGGGACCACCACACAGCGAAAGACAGCAACGGTTCCGCACCCGACGGCGGCGCTGGGTGGGTGCGATGCCGCCGGGGGCCCTGATTGACAGGCGGGCCCCCTGGACTCCTCACCGCACGAACGAAGAAAAGCGGAGGCGGGAGGGAGTACTGGACCGCACACGGCCTGGCAGAGGAGTAAGCAGTGCAGTGAGGTGGCTGCGCTACGCCACGGCTCCGACCTTTTCTGTATAACGGACCCCCAGAACGCCATCAACACCGAGGCTGCCTGACTTCAACATGGCGCCCGGTGGAGACGCAGATTGAGGCCCCCTGAGGAATGGGACCGGGTTTGAGCAGAGAGCTATGCCAGTGACCACTGGGGCTACTGTGTGGGGACCTTGACTCTAAATCTGCTTGGTGCCGCCAGAGGTAAGGCCCGGGCTCATCGCGAATCGCTGGGGTGCACACGCTGACACCTCCTGGATAACAATCCATGCCGTTTCAACTCACTGCTCGCCTGCCTGACTTTAAAATGGCGGCCACCATGTAAAATTGGCGCCCCCGTCGGTTTCACTTGGACTCGAAGCCCCACGCCTACCTCTTACCAGGTGCTGCTCTATAGGGGATAATAAATTGCTGCTCTCTCTTAATCCTGGTGCGGGTTCACCGAAGCGCCACGATCGTCTTTACCACCATCTATGCGACCCCTGTGTAAGTCCCCCAGCCACAAAATGGCTCCCATTCCACTTCATCACGGCTAAACTATGCATGTCCCGGACACCGGCAACACCCCGCACGCAAAGAACCACTCCTGCCTGCACAATGGGGAAATTAAAAATCATGCAGAACCTGACTGTACCTGAGACGGCACCGGAAAATCAGCTGAGTACCCGCACATTGGCTAAGCTGGCAACTATAGCCCACCAGATCCATGGGAACTTTTCACTGGACTACCCTTCCCCTACCCCTCCTCGCTCTACTCCTCTCTGCTTTCCTGCTACTGACTTCTGCCTTCACCTGTCCTGGCCCTAGTCTCCATCATGCTTATCTCCTCGCTCTACTCCTCTCCACTTTCCTGCTAACGACCTCTGCCTTCTCCTGTCCTGGCCCTTAGCCCCCACCCTGTTTACCTGAGAATTTTCCCTCGCCATCTGAGATCTAGCTATTCTGCCTGAAGTCCGATGGAGCTACCTGGTCTAGCTATAGGGGAGACAGGTCGGGGATCCCCTCCTTGGACGTCACCTACCCAGTCGGTCTTTATCCAGACTTCCTTTCGTCTCTCCTGTCGCCCCTTCCCGCACCCTCTCCCTATTTTTATCTCTCCTTCTCTCCTCTCTCAATGGACTGAGACTGAACTATTTTGTCTAATGACCGATGGAGCTACCTGGTTTAGCAATAGGGGAGATGGGCCGTGGAATCCCTCCTTGGTCGTCACCTACCCAGCCGGTCCTTAGACAGACTTCATTTCGTCTCTCCTTGTTGTCTCTTCCCCTATCCCCCCTTTCTCTACTTCCATGCCCCCTCCCCTCTACCCTCCATCTATTTTGCCCTATTTTCCCACTGAGACGGAGCTATTTGGTCAATGCCCGGTGGAGCTACCTGATAGCTATAGAAGAGATGGGTCTTGGGACTTCACCTCGACCGTCACCTACCCAGCCGGACCTTGGACAGACTTTCCTTTCGTCTCTCTGCTGCTTCTCCCTCCCACCTCTTTACCCTTAACACTTCCCCTCTACACCTCAATTATCTTGTCTCCTATGCTCTTGTTATTGTTTGTCTAGCAACTGATGTAAATTGGAACTGATTTAATCTTGTTATGTATTTTTTGTGGAACCTCATGTAAAGCTCTCTGATACCTCCGGGTCTAGCCAGCGCTATATAAAACTCTTGAATAAATAAATAAATAAATATAATAAGACATATCACCTCTGGCTACTGCCTTGTATAATATAGGACTAACGGGAGTAGGCAACTGCTATAAGTTTCTGAGAAAGCGTGCAGAAGTTTCCTTGGTGGATGAAATCTTAGTTAAAATATCTCAGGAAACTAACTGCTCCTTCTCAAGACAGGAATGGGAACGGATTGCCCTGGTAGGTGGAAAGACTCTTCGGCCAGCCAACATTAAGAGAATGTCTTTTATATCATGTTGGTTGGCTTATTTAACTCCCAAAGCACTAAATAAGCGTTTTTCGGGAGTAGAGAATAGATGCTTCAGATGTGAGCACTTGGGGGGGGGGGACTGGCTCCATACATTTTATACATGCCCCAAATTGGTTAGTTTTTGGTCTAAAATCTTTTCCGTAATTAGTCAGGATATTAACAAGACTATCGAGCCCGAAGCTGAAATTCCGCTCTTTGGTATTTCAGCGAAGAGAAGCGATTTGTCTAGGTCAGAAGAAGCTTATAAGGCAATTTGCACTTTGGTGGCCCGCTCCTTAATACTTCAAAATTGGAGATCCATGGAGATACCATCTTACTTTAAATGGCAGAATAAGATGAGGCAGACCAAAAATTTTGAAGAGGCTTATGCCAAGAGAGCAGGATCTATGAGAAAATTTGCTAAAAATTTGAAGTATTTTAATAATAGTGAATTGTTAACCTCCAAAGGGGAGAGGTGTGGCGCTGCGGCCAGGGCGACTGATGCTGGAATCTGGGGACCACGGTTCGATCCCCGGCTCCGGCGGCAGGTTAGCCCAGCACCATGTGACTCTGGGCAATAGCTCGCTTAATCTTCCCGACGGCCCCCAGCGCCTAGAGACCCTTACGGGTGATTGTGCGCTTTACAAATGTGGACTTTACTTTACAGGTAATTTGTTCATTTGGTACTTTATACTTTCTATCTCCTTACAGTAATGGGAGACATTATATATCCATTACTTTAGCATAAGACACTTTATGTATTCCACTAGCTCAGGGAAGCTAAGTTAACATTCTTGTTTGGACCTGTCATTATATGAGAAGCTCTGGACAGATCACAATAGTTCAAAATAGGTCTAGTGGAATACCGCGATGGCACAACACGTTTGCACTTGGCACTTTTTGCACAAGACACTTTATGAATGCCAATAGTTCTGGCCAACATGTTGAATTAGGGGTCTTTTTTTACTGTAATAGTGAAATGCTAGTAGGAAATAGAATGTAGAAATAGAATGTGGAAGGCTTCTTAAATGATATTTATGCTGTTATGTATATGGAATACTGTGATGGCACTATGTCTGCATTTAGCACTTCTTGCATGCAACACTTTAGAAATACCAATAGTTATATCCAGCACTTTAGCATAAGACACTTTATGCATGCTACTAGTTCAGGCCAGTTAAATTAACACTCTTGTTTGGATCTGTCATTACATGAGTAGACTTGGGCAAATTATAATGGTTCAAAATAGGTCGAGTGGAGTACCGCGATGGCACAATATGTTTGCACTTAGCACTTTTTGCACAAGACACTTTATGAATGCCAATAGTTCTAGTCTGACAATGTTGAATTAGAGGCATTTATCATTGTAACAGTGAAATGCTATTAGGAAATAGAATGTGGAAGGCTTGTTTTCTTTTTAGGTGATATTTATGCTGTTGTGTATAAAAATGACTATTTTTTGAATATATGAAGATTTTATTCAATTTTATTCTAAGCTGCTAAAAACCCCTGTTAAGGTTTTGTTCTCGATATAAATGCTTTCTTGTTTCCTTTGTCCTCTGCTTTGCTCAATGAAAAAAATAAAATAAAAAAAAGATAAAATTAGTTTCCCGCGTGTACTTGTGTAGGTGCAATTTTTATTCTAGGTTGGTTAATTTCACGCATCACTCCATTAGTTCAAGTTATGGCCTTAAAGCCCATAGGAATCAATGGGAAATACAGATTCGGTATTTACAGAATCGGTAAATACCGAATCCTGGCAGTGGGAACGGGGTGTCACTTTGACACCCTGTAGTACCCCAAATTCAGGCTTGTGTGCCATGGGGCACACATACATGCCCTAAGGGCATGTCTGTGTGTCACATGGCATAGGTATACATGCACAGATGTGCATGTACACTGGAAATCGGTATTTTACCACCCAATAGGATTGGGTGGTAAAATAAGAAATCCCAAGGGCCTGTGGCACTGCAAACTGTGCCACCTACATATCGATTTACAGAATCGGTATATTTACCGATTCGGAAAAATACCGAAGTGGTAAATTTACCGAATCGGTAAATATACAGATTCTGTAAATTCCGACCCACCTACATCTCAAAAGCCAAATACCGGTCGGTAACGGCCGAAATCGGCCGTTACCGACCGGTATTTGGCTACCTACATCTGGCCCATAGTGTTATTACAAGAGATACATATTAAGGATGTTGAAATTGCTAAACTTCGTCGTAATTGGGTTGGTCATGTTTTTGCTTCCCCTGGCTCAGGTAAACGTAATGGGGTGGCTATTCTTTGTCATAAACGTTTAGATGTTCAATTGCTCTCTCAAGATAATGACACAGAAGGTAGATGGGTTGTAGTTTCTCTCTTGGGTAACAAAATCCCACTCACTATTTTTAATCTCTACGCTCCTACTGTGCAAGACAAATTGTTTTGGCCTTACATTCTTTCTTCATTAATGCAATATACTGATGATTACTTTATTTTAGGTGGAGATTGCAATATGATTATGGACCCCTTTTTAGATAGAAAGTCTAAATCACGTTTCATTCCCACTCCCATCCATACTCAATTTACCTCTACCATATCTCAAAGAGCCCTTGTTGATTCTTGGAGACTTTGTCATCCCTCATTACAAGAATACACTTATTTTTCCCCTGCTCATTCCTCTCAATCCCGAATAGATTATATTTTCATATCAAAGGCCCTGACCCAACACATTACCCACTCTGACATTGGATCGATTTTGATTTCTGACCATGCTCCCGTTTCGCTGACACTGGATTTACTCCCTCTTATAAAAGGTACCAGAAGATGGCGCTTTAATAATGCCCTTCTTCTAGATCCCAAATTCACGTCAGATTTCCTTACATTTGCTTCCCAGTTTTTTGTAGATAATGTATCTCCCCAAATAACTCCTCAATTATTATGGGACACTTTTAAAGCTGCTGCTAGGGATTTCATTATTTTGTTTGTTGCCAAAAAACAACGCTTAGCTAAACAATATATGCAATCACTTTCTACACAAGTTAAACTCTTAGAACATTCCTATTATGCATCTTCGACTCAGGATAATTTAAATATGCTCATTCAGGCTAACCTTAATTTCAATAAAATTTCTACTGAATCTGCTAATTGATGTCTTCTTAAATCTAGTGCTAAATATTATACCGCACAAAATAAAGCAGGTAATCTCTTGGCTAAATACCTCAAAATCTAAAAAGAACGAATAAAGATCGACTCCATTGTAAATTCATCGGATATTTCTCTGCATCAGGATGAAGATATCCTTCATGAATTTACTAACTTTTATCAGCAACTTTATACTCCAGAATCCCCTATTCTAGATACGGATATTCAACATTATTTATCTTCGCTTCCCTCTCCTCCCTCATCAGGAGTTGATTTTGTCTCTCTGGAACAGGATATTTTACCTAAAGATATTTTAGACTCTATTAATGTGCTTAAGAAAGGGAAAGCCCCAGGACCTGATGGTTTCACCATAGAATTCTACTTGCATTTTTCTACTCTATTAATACCTAGGCTTCATCAATTATTCTCCTTTTTTATTGAATCTAAGAAATCTGAAGGCTCCTTTCAGGAAGCTTTGATTTGTCTCATCCCCAAAGAAAATAAAGATCATATGTTATGCAAAAACTATAGACCTATTTCATTGATTAATTTGGACTATAAAATATTTGCGAAAATTCTTGCGCTACGTCTAGAGAAAGTTTTACCACACTTGATTGGTAAAGAACAGTGTGGTTTCATTAAGGGTCGTCATCTCTCCGATAATACACGCCTCTTTTTTAATGTCCTCAGCAAGTCCCACTCGTATAAACTTTCTTTAGCGGCGGTTGCCCTAGATGCTGAGAAGGCATTTGATAGAGTCAATTGGAAATTTATGCTTTCCACTCTTGCTTGGTTTGGTTTTGGCCCGAAATTTCTTTCTTATATTTCGTTATCATATTCTTTTCCCAGATCCTTCATACTAGCTAATGGTCTTGTCTCCTCGTCTTTTCCTCTTCTTAGAGGGGTCCGCCAAGGTTGTCCCCTTTCTCCTCCTCTTTTTGTATTGACTTTGGAACCTTTTCTATCACGAATTAGATTGAATAATGACATCTTGGGTTTTCCATACGGAGATACACAATTGAAACTTTCTGCTTATGCGGATGATATTCTTCTTTTTATATCTAATCCCCTCTCGTCTGTTTCAGCTTTTCTTTCGGAAGTTTCTCAATTTGCATTGGTTTCTAGTTATAAACTTAATGTTGCCAAATGTGAGATTTCACCCCTTAATGCCTTTTGCTTTCACTCTGATTTCTTGATTTCTTCCTTTCATTGGAGTCCCACTAAAATAAAATATTTAGGCCTTTGGTTCACCCCAATACTCAAAGACACTGTTGCGTTGAACATTAAGAACCTTCTTACATCCTTAAGGGAGGCCACGTCGCGATGGCAACCTTTGTTTTTATCCTGGTGGGGCAGGTTAGACTCTGTAAAAATCATCTTAGTCCCTATTATTTTGTTTCTTTCTCTCTAATATTCCAGTTAATATTCCTAAATACACTTACAAAACCATTTATTCTATTTTATCGCGGTTTTTATGGCAGAATAAGAGAGCTAGACTGTCTTTTTCTAAACTTAAATGTCCTACACATATGGGTGGTGTTAATTTTCCAGACTTTTCTTCCTATCGCACCTCATTTGTTCTTCTTCACTCTTCCTCTCTTCTTGCAGAACGTTCACTTGATAATCTCTCTCAACCATTATGGGTTGACATTGAGTCTTCTTTCTTCCATCCCTTCTCGTTTGAACAATTTGTTTCTTTATCACATCCCCCTGCTAGATTGTCTCTTCCTGTCCTTAAAATGTCTAGGAAAACTTTTTCCCCTCTTTTCTTAGGTGGACTCGATGATCGTTCTCATTTCCTGCATTCCACTATCTGGTATAATCCTTTAATTAAAATTAAAAATAGGATGATATTTTGGAAAGATTGGCAGGATTTTGGACTATCTTGGACTCATCAGTTTTTTAAGAATGGTAAATGTATTCATTTTTCTTTGCTTCAATCTCAATTCACTCTTCCGTTATCTTTCCAACACAGGTACACCTTATTGTGCTCAGCCGCTCAACATAGCTATGATACCCTCCCATCTTCCACTCCTTGCGCTAAAGCACCACCTATTACTCTGTCTGTATTATCTTCTTCTTCCTCAGCTTCTCAAATATATAATATACTTAGTGAATCTAATTTTACTCAAGATAAATCGAAAATAGAACTCGCCTGGGAATTAGATTTAAATGTATCTTTTTCTACTTTAACTTGGCATAAAATTTGGTCTAAAATAAGGAAATCCTCTAGAGCAGCTAATACTACTCAGACTTTATTTTTCATCTATAATAGAATCCTGATCACACCCACTAAACTGCACTCAATTGATTCCTCTATTCCTTCTAAATGTTGGTCATGTTCTCATACTATTGCAGATTTGAAACATATGTTATTCACATGCCTCTCAGTACATAGCTTCTGGTCCAAAGTTTGGCACCAAATTAACAGAATTTTTTCCACACACTTTCCTTTTACTTTGACGTATATTTTTCTAGATCGTCTTGCTGACATTTGGTCCAAATCTCACATAAATACCACCATTGTTGATTTACTTATTGCAGTTGCTTTTCAACAAATCACTAAGTCTTGGAAGGATACATCAAGCATTTCCTTTCAAGCTTGGTGGTACGGGATTTGTTATAATCACCGATTAGACAGGGCTTATGTCTATCCCATTGCTCTCGCCATTAAAAGAGATTTATTATGGTTTCCCGTTACAAACTTTTTGGACTCATCTGCTCAGTCCCTCCGTTTGCATTCCCCTCGGATTGAGGAAGTTCCCAAACCGCCTTAGTTGGTATATCTCTTTGTTTGACTAATGTTATTACCTTAAGTTTCTATATGGTTCTTACTAATGTTTACTAGAGGATTGTATATTTCACTGATACTGTACTTATTTCTCTGTAACTATTACTGCACTTGAGTATTTGATGTATTACCATTTTTTGCTTTTGTTTTTTTTCCAAATTTCCCCTTCTCTCCCTCCCACCTTTTCTTTCATTTTCTTTTCATGTTATGCATACTATACTTTGATCGATCAAGTATTTATTTAATATTATTGTATTTTTATCATTTAATAAAATGTTCGTTAAACTGATGATTGCAACATAAGCAAAATTAGATTCCCAGGTTTTCTGAGGGAATAGTAGATATGTTAAAAAATATTTATCATAATGCACAAGCAAGGGTGGTAATCAATGCTAACTCGAAAGGGACTGTGAATATTAATAGAGGTACCAGGCAAGGGTGCCCGATGTCCCCTATTTTGTTCACTTTCTTTATCGAGCCCTCGCAATAAGAATACGTGGTAACTCTGATATTAAGCCAGGAATGGCTAAAATCAAACTATTTGCTGATGATATTATTTTATATTTACATCCTGACAGATTAAACCTTGAACTAGCAATAGGTGAATTTAGCAGATTTGAATTGATTGGTGGATACAAGATCAACCAGAACGAAACCGAGGTATTAGTCATGAACTCAGATTGTAATTTTTTACCTGAAAATTTTAAAACACAAGCCGTAAAAAAAGAACCAATTAGATACCTAGGCATTTATGTATCCAATCAGTTCGAACAACTATTTAGTTTGAACTACTCCTTAATGTTTAATAAAATAAAAAATTTGTTAGACTTTGATTGGTCGGGTGGCTTTAGTAAAAATGTCGATTCTTCCGTTAATTATTTTTCTTTTTTCAAACGTGCCGTTAAGAATCAACTCTCAGTATTTTAGAGAGATCGATTCTATGATCAGGGGTTTTGTCTGGAATAAAAAGTCCCCTAGAGTGAAATTGAGTATACTTCAGTTAGATACTACACCAAATATATGTATGTATTACATGGCAGCAATAATGGACCTCACAGCACGTTTATTGAAGTCCAATAGTTTATTTGACATATTTTTTTATGAAAAAATGATTCAGGAGGGTGGATCTCAAGTTCCGATTTTTTTAAAAACAGCAAAGTTACCAAAAAAACTCGATATAAGACTATGCGAGATTTTTTTTTATTAGACTGCAATCATTATTCAAGTTGGGAGGGGGCGGTGGGTTTCATTATTTGAAATTGGAAGAATGTAAGAATATGAGGCTTCAGATACAGCTGAATAAACTTCAAAAGTGGAAAAATCTAGGGTTCGGTAATCTAGCTTCATTCTTTGTTGCACAGAAGCTTATTACTTGGCAGGAAATTATGACCAGAACGGATAATGGAACGGAACCTGAGGGGCATCCGATGGTGCACCGCCACTGCAGCGCCGGAGCCGGTTCCAGGGTGTAACGGAGCTGATACGACACTCCGGGCGTGGAGATAAGATGGCGGCCGCCATCACCTCCACTTGAAACCCGGGGCCGAGACACGCCGAGATGGAGGCGCGACCCGCGGCGGCATAGGTGAGACGGGGACCACCACACAGCGAAAGACAGCAACGGTTCCGCACCCGACGGCGGCGCTGGGTGGGTGCGATGCCGCCGGGGGCCCTGATTGACAGGCGGGCCCCCTGGACTCCTCACCGCACGAACGAAGAAAAGCGGAGGCGGGAGGGAGTACTGGACCGCACACGGCCTGGCAGAGGAGTAAGCAGTGCAGTGAGGTGGCTGCGCTACGCCACGGCTCCGACCTTTTCTGTATAACGGACCCCCAGAACGCCATCAACACCGAGGCTGCCTGACTTCAACATGGCGCCCGGTGGAGACGCAGATTGAGGCCCCCTGAGGAATGGGACCGGGTTTGAGCAGAGAGCTATGCCAGTGACCACTGGGGCTACTGTGTGGGGACCTTGACTCTAAATCTGCTTGGTGCCGCCAGAGGTAAGGCCCGGGCTCATCGCGAATCGCTGGGGTGCACACGCTGACACCTCCTGGATAACAATCCATGCCGTTTCAACTCACTGCTCGCCTGCCTGACTTTAAAATGGCGGCCACCATGTAAAATTGGCGCCCCCGTCGGTTTCACTTGGACTCGAAGCCCCACGCCTACCTCTTACCAGGTGCTGCTCTATAGGGGATAATAAATTGCTGCTCTCTCTTAATCCTGGTGCGGGTTCACCGAAGCGCCACGATCGTCTTTACCACCATCTATGCGACCCCTGTGTAAGTCCCCCAGCCACAAAATGGCTCCCATTCCACTTCATCACGGCTAAACTATGCATGTCCCGGACACCGGCAACACCCCGCACGCAAAGAACCACTCCTGCCTGCACAATGGGGAAATTAAAAATCATGCAGAACCTGACTGTACCTGAGACGGCACCGGAAAATCAGCTGAGTACCGGCACATTGGCTAAGCTGGCAACTATAGCCCACCAGATCCATGGGAACTTTTCACTGGACTACCCTTCCCCTACCCCTCCTCGCTCTACTCCTCTCTGCTTTCCTGCTACTGACTTCTGCCTTCACCTGTCCTGGCCCTAGTCTCCATCATGCTTATCTCCTCGCTCTACTCCTCTCCACTTTCCTGCTAACGACCTCTGCCTTCTCCTGTCCTGGCCCTTAGCCCCCACCCTGTTTACCTGAGAATTTTCCCTCGCCATCTGAGATCTAGCTATTCTGCCTGAAGTCCGATGGAGCTACCTGGTCTAGCTATAGGGGAGACAGGTCGGGGATCCCCTCCTTGGACGTCACCTACCCAGTCGGTCTTTATCCAGACTTCCTTTCGTCTCTCCTGTCGCCCCTTCCCGCACCCTCTCCCTATTTTTATCTCTCCTTCTCTCCTCTCTCAATGGACTGAGACTGAACTATTTTGTCTAATGACCGATGGAGCTACCTGGTTTAGCAATAGGGGAGATGGGCCGTGGAATCCCTCCTTGGTCGTCACCTACCCAGCCGGTCCTTAGACAGACTTCATTTCGTCTCTCCTTGTTGTCTCTTCCCCTATCCCCCCTTTCTCTACTTCCATGCCCCCTCCCCTCTACCCTCCATCTATTTTGCCCTATTTTCCCACTGAGACGGAGCTATTTGGCCAATGCCCGGTGGAGCTACCTGATAGCTATAGAAGAGATGGGTCTTGGGACTTCACCTCGACCGTCACCTACCCAGCCGGACCTTGGACAGACTTTCCTTTCGTCTCTCTGCCGCTTCTCCCTCCCACCTCTTTACCCTTAACACTTCCCCTCTACACCTCAATTATCTTGTCTCCTATGCTCTTGTTATTGTTTGTCTAGCAACTGATGTAAATTGGAACTGATTTAATCTTGTTATGTATTTTTTGTGGAACCTCATGTAAAG